>NC_136385.1:29464561-32128728 GCF_965140285.1 Lepidochelys kempii
AATGGCTGGAATTTAAAGCCAAACAGATTCAAATTAGAAATAAATTACAAATTTTTAACAGGGAGAGTGATTAACCATTGGAACAAATTACCAAGGGAACGGGTGGATTCTCTATTTCTTGATGTCTTAAAATCAAGACTGTATGCCTTTCTGGAGGATGTGTTTTAATTAAAACACAAATTATTGGGCTCATTACATTGGTAACTGGATGAAGTTCTATGGCCTGTGTTATATAGAAGGTCAGACTTTGTGATCTAATGGTCCTTTCTGGCTTTAAACTCTATGAATCAATGAAAAAACAGGTAAATGACAGGAAATACCCTACAATACTGTTTCTCTTCTATGATTGGATGAGTGCACAAGTTCGTTTGACGCAAAAACTTGCAACAAATGACTGGAATTCACTCTCCACAAACACTGTTTGCCAGTAAAACTCAAATCACTTCCATGTTCACATACGCCCCCCTAGAAACAAGGAATAAACATCCTTGAGATTCTAGTTTCATTGTTGTATCAGTGCTGCCTGTTCCCACTTCAGGTTCCAGGAAACTTGTATCAGTCCATTCAGATCCGTGTGAATCACTGAGCCGCAACCGTGCCTCTGGGTCTGCAATAAGATTTGACTGGTAGGTGCAAGAGGGAAAAGTGAGGGCAGAGTGACATAAGAACATAAGAATGGCCATACTGGGTGACACCAATATTCATCCTGGCTTACGACAGTGGCCAAAGCCAGGTGCTTCAGAGGGAATGAACAGAACAGACAATCGCTGAGTGATCCATCCCCTTTCATCCACTTCCACCTTCCGGCAGTCAGAAGCTAAGGACACCCAGAGCATGGGGTTGCACCCCTGACCATCTTGGCTAATAGCCATTGATGGACCTATCCTCCATGAATATATCTTTTCTTTTCTGAACCCCGTTTTAGTTTTGGTCTTCACAACATCCCCTGGCAATGAAGTCCACAGGTTGACTGTGTGTTGTGTGAAAGAGTACTTTTGTTTGTTTAAACCTGCTGCCTATTGATTTCATTGGGTGACTCCGTGGTACTTTTGTTATGTGAAGGGATAAATAACTCTTTTTCTCCATGCCATTCATGATTTTATAGACCTCTGTCATATCCCCCCTTAGTCATCTCTTTTCAAAGCTGAAAAGTTCCAGTCTTTTTAATTTCTCCTCGTATGGAAGTTATTCCATACCCTGAATCATTTTTGTTGCCTTTCTCTTTACCTTTTCCAATTCTAATATATCTTTTTTGAGATGGGGCAACCAGAACTGCATGTAGTATTCAAGGTGTGGGCATTCCATGGATTTATATAGATGCAATATGATATTTTCTGTCTTATCATCTATCCCTTTCCTCATGGTTCCTAACATTCTGTTTGCTTTTTTGACTGCTGCTGCACATTGAGCAGATGTTTTCAGAGAACAATCCACAATAACTCCAAGATCTCTTTCTTGAGTGGTAACAGCTAATTGAGATCCCATCATTTTGTATGCATAGTTCGGATTATGTTTTCCAATGTGCATTACTTTGCATTTCTCAATATTGAATTTCATCTGCTATTTTGTTGTCCAATCACCAGTTTAGTGAGATCTCTTTGTAACTCTTCATAGTCTGCTTTGGACTTAACTGCCTTACATAGTTTTGTATCATCTGCAAATTTTGCTACCTCACTGTTTACCCTTTTTTCCAGATTCATTTGTACATGAGCTCTTTCAGACTTCAGAGTCTTTGAGCTCATGTGTGACACAATTTCACACACAGAGAGACACAAACACCTTCCCAAACAAACTTTGAAGGGTCCACACAGTTCTCTTTGTTGTTCTGTGAAGAAAATCCACACATTTACCACTAATGAATTATGGCCTTTGGTATGAGATTATTCTATGAAGCTGTACTTATTCTACTGTAATAAATGATATGCAAAATTGGATGATTTCTTGATGTTGGTTTGGAAAACTTTATCTGTTGGGTTTTGTAAAACCAAATCAGGTCTTGGATCTCATTTTATCCAATTTTAGGGAGGACAGAGGTTTCAAGCACATGGTTTTGATTTAGCGTATCTCTGTCTTTAATACAGGAGGGCAAAAAAGACTTGCATTTGATTTTGCTAAATCTTGGTCCTCTGCATTTTGTTTTGCAAAACCAGAACTGAAATGGTTCAGACCCAGACCCAAATGCATCAAGGTAGGGAAGTTTGGATAAATGGTTTAGATTTTGACCAATCTCTAGTTATATTCCAGCAGTAATGAACACACCACTAACCATAAAGTTCAGTACTACATCAAGTAATCCTGATAACCTGCATAAAAGGGCTAAGATGTGTTACTTCCAAACCATGACATTTTATTTTTGGTGTTTCATCATTATTCATTCACTATTCTATTCAATGAAGTTGATCTTGATGAATATATTTGACATTCATTTGGCTCTCTCTGTACTTCAATTAAAATTGAGTTATAATTGACAATTGTTGTAACTAATTGAAACAATGCTGCCTTTTTCAATCACATACCATATTAATTACAGAAAACATTAAATAGGTTTTGTGTCTGTTCATTAATATATTACATAAAATCCATGGAGCAGGAGAGGGATTCCCTCTTTCTCTTGAAATAAGAGGGTTTTTTCCCCCTGCAATTTGAACACATGGGGTGGCTTATGAGTGTTTATGAATTTAATGTATTTATAAGTGCCCACCTCCAAATGACACTGCACTTAAAATAATTCAATGGCTTATATGTAAACTAGGCTCAATGGCCCAGCTAGCAAAGGAGAGGCAGCTAGTCAAGAGAATCCCAAGATCCTGTATCAGGATCATGTGTAGAAGGACAAGGCAAACTAATTCCTTCTGACTGACCACTAAAGAGCTCCCAGTCTGAACCACTGGGCCACTTTCATCCCTTGTGTAAAGCCAGTGGAATTACCAGGCCCTGCCCAGCACCCATCCTCAGAATTCAGGAAGGAAGACAAAACTAGCTAGTTCCTTAATATTGCCAGACAAAAAGTGTGCATTCCAAGCAGGAGGAGACTGAGAAGGAACAGATTAAGAGCTTTTTTTCCTGGGACCCAATCCCCAGAGTGCTCAAGGAAGAGTAAACTTGTGGGTTTAGGCTGGGATTTTCAAAGGAGCCTGGGTGAATCAGGCATCCAGCTCCTTTGGAAATCCCACCAGTGAGTCCCACAAGTTCAGATTTGTGTCCAACATTGTGATCCTCAATCTAGCCCCAATCTAAACTTGACTGTCTCTATGTTCTCTCGCCCCTACAAGTGACTCCACTTAATTATACCTCAGCAAGGAAATTTGATGAAAAAGCAGGCCTTGCTGAGAACTACTCTGTTTGGTCCCAGTTTGGGCATAGCACTTAAGGATTAGTGTCTTTGTATCCTCCTACTCTCACCTCCATTTTATGTGCTTTGATTGCCCAAATGGCGTCTGTCAGGTGACCTCCCTTTCTTCTTCTCAAACAGAATGTGTTTTGCATTGCATTTAATGAATAACTCGAACCCAGCCACCTCCGCATCTTATCAATCTATTTTTTTGCATTTCTTTTCATGGAACATGACTCTTAAGCTCCAATTTCCAAAACACCTTATTTGATATGATATTGTACTGAAAGTAGATTTCTAAATTCTCTGGCGCAGGACCTGTGATCTGGTCAACTGTCTACTGAGGCACTTTAAAAAGAACAAACAATGCGGAGGTATTTCAGTTGAACTGAACCTCTAAGCTGTGTTTTCCTGGAAAAATATATTACAAAACAGTAACAAATACAGCTGTCTGGTTTTTGTTATGGCTCAAGAGGCAGGAAATCTACCTGAAATTAGTTCAACCCACAGGATTCAAATTCTGAAGGAACAAACACTAGTACTGGAAACTACCAAAAGTGGTATTATAGTATCTGTCCACTTTTCACCGCCTCCATGTTATCATCTTAGGGCCAGCTTCTACTCTCTGTTACATAAATTTAGATTCAGAGTAACACCATTGATTTCAGCTGAGTTACTTTGCATTTATGCCCATGTGTATCAGATAAGAACATGGGCCTTAGTCAAAAATGGAAATGTTTTGGACTGGGAGTCAGGACACTTGGGTTCTATTCCCAGCTCTGCCACTGACCTGCTGGATGACCATGGGCAAGTCACATCATTTCTCTGTGCCTCAGCTTTCCCCCTCCCTTTGTTTGTCTTGTGTATTCAGGCCCTGATTTCGGAAAGCATCACTATTCAGGTCAATACTTAGCACATGCTTAACTTTAAATATGTGCTTAAATCCCACTGAAATCCTGAGCAGGGATGGAATTATGCCTGTGTGTAAGTGGTTTCCTGAACTAGGACCTATGACTTTAAATGTTTTGAGCCAAGAACTGTTTCTCACTATGAGGGTATCCAGTGCTTGGAGCAAAAGGGTCCCAGTCTCAGATAGGCCTTGAAGTGCTACTGTAATACTAGTAAGTATAATAATTAATGCATGAGTCTGGTTATACTTTCAAAAAATCTCATCTCACTAAATAGGCCAGGAGAAACACCCCTGCTCACTACATTGGTCCAACACCCGAATCATCCAATGTTTTGATGGCGCGTTTGCATCTTTCACAAGCTTTTTCTTTTCAAAGCCTTCTCTGCCATTTTGCAGATTCAGTTCCACAACTGAGGTGAGAATGCTGCCTCCTTGATGCAGGCTTATGGACATTGTGTGCACTTTGGATTTTAACATGTAAATTCCTGGAGAAGGAGAAGTGTTGAAAATAAAATCCAGAAATCATTAGGGAATAAAGCTCAGGAAATGTCATATTGATTTAGTTGGCAATTTTCAAACAAACAGACATTCACACTGTGTTCTGACTATAGCTGAAAGATTAGTAAGTAAGTATGTTTGCTTAAGATGCAGTTGAATAAGTATGGTATTACTATTTATATTTTCCATTTAGTATCCCCTGTCCAAGCAAAACCAATTGTTTGCAGCTCTTAACTTGGACACTATATCATTCCGTCAGCAAACAGTGATAACTCTTGGGAGACAAAATAAAACAGCAGCCAGATAGATATCACAGAGAATGATGCCTCCTTGGGTGAAAGAATGGTGACATCTGCAGAATTGCAGTAGTACTGCAATTCCCCTTGCCCTACTGTATGCAGATTGAATTTTCAATCTAAGGACAAACAGTAAAACTTAATAAATACATGAGTACCATAACTCATGGTATTGGTCCTTCCTCTCTGCAGCCCTGTACAACCTCATACAGTCATTTACACCAATGTAGAGTGCAAAATGCTACTGAATCAGAATGACAGCTTTTCAAAAACATTCGGCACTCGTGTATAAGAGTACAAATGGTGCAGGGCAACAGCAAATCAGGACCATTCAGTCTAAGAACATAAGAATGGCCACACTGGGTCAGACCAAAGATCCATCCAGCCCATTATCCTGTCTACCGACAGTGGCTAGTGCCAGGTGCCCCAGAGGGAGTGAAGCTAACAGGTCATGAGCTCTCTCCTGCCATCCATCTCCACTCTCTGACAAACAGAGGCTAGAGACACCATTCCTTGCTCATCCTGGCTAATAGCCATTAATGAACTTAACCTCAATGAATTTATCCAGTTCTCTTTTAAACCCTGTTATAGTCCTAGCCTTCACAACCTCCTCAGGCAAGGAGTTCCACAGGTTGACTGTGTGCTGAGTCGAGAAGAACTTTCTTTTATTTGTTTTAAAACTGCTACCCATTAATTTCATTTGGCGGCGCCTAGTTCTTATATTATGGGAACAAGTAAATAACTTCTCCTTTTTCACTTTTTCCACACCACTCATGATTTTATATACCTCTATCATATCCCCCCTTAGTCTCCTCTTTTCCAATCTGAAAAGTCCTAGCTTCTTTAATCTCTCTTCATTTCGGTCCCGTTCCAAACCCCTAATCATTTTAGTTGCCCTTTTCTGAACCTTTTCTAATGCCAGTATATCTTTTTTGAGATGAGGGGACCACATCTGTACGCAGTATTCAAGATGTGGAGGTACCATGGATTTATATAAGGGCAATAAGATATTCTCCGTCTTATTCTCTATCCCTTTTTAATGATTCCTAACATCCCATTTGCTTTCTTGACTGCCCCTGCACACTGCGTGGACGTCTTCAGACAACTATCCACGATGACTCCAAGATCTTTCTCCTGATTAGTTGTAGCTAAATCAGCCCCCATCATATTGTATCTATACTTGGGATTATTTTTTCCAATGTGCATTACTTTACATTTATCCACATTACATTTCATTTGCCATTTTGTTGCCCAATCACTTAGTTTTGTGAGATCTTTTTGAAGTTCTTCACAGTCTGCTTTGGTCTTGACTATCTTGAGCAGTTTAGTATCATCTGCAAACTTTGCCACCTCACTGTTTACTCCTTTCTCCAGATTATTTATGAGTAAATAGACTAGGATTTGTCCTAGGACTGACCCTTGGGGAACACCACTAGTTACCCCTCTCCATTTATTCCTACCCTTTGTTCCCTGTCTTTTAACCAGTTCTCAATCCATGAAAGGATCTTCCCTCTTATCCCATGACAACTTAATTTACATAAGAGCCTTTGGTGAGGGACCTTGTTAAAGGTTTTCTGAAAATCTAAGAACACTATGTATAGAAAGCATTGGTTGGAAGGAGCAGACATCTTCTCTTCCATAAAATCCCAACATTCTTTTAAGCAAGTTTCAGGAAACTCATATTGTTATATCAGGCACTACATTTACCAACCAAAAACAAGAGACATAAAAAGGGCAGCATAATATATGGTCTACCTTTTCTTTGCTATTATCAGCTCTTGACATGCAGAATCAGACTGGAATAAACTGGAAAAAAGCAACACCCAGAACACAATCACTGGAACCTGGCAGTTCGTCATCACTCTCCATCCAAAATCTTCCAACAAACTCAAGCAGGACAAAATACAGCTGTACACGGAGAGTAATACAACACGAGACTGTATATCTTACCTCTGTGGTTTTATCTGAAGCAGATGTATTTGCCTGCATTCAAACCAATTTACTGGCGCCAATCTCTCAGGCAAGTATTTGTATCCTTCAATAAAAGCTTGTCTTTGTCCTTACAAAGAGAAATCTTACATTCTATGTAATAATTAGAATCAATACAAACAAAGAGCCATGAGGCCCAAAGTTAGCTCCCTAGATGTTAGGAATCAGAATTTCCTATCATTATTATTATTTATATTTATTTTCTAGAGGCCTGAACCGATGCCCTACACATATATAATAAGAGCTTACAGTCTAAATAGACAAGGCAAAGGAAGGGTGAAAGGGGCTGTTACATCTCCATTTTATAGACAGGGAACTGAAGCACAGAGAGGTTAAGTAATTTGCTCTAGTCACACAAGATATGTATGTCAGAGAATGAAATTTAACTCAGATCTCTCAAGCCCCTCGACTGCCTTAATCACAAGACCATCCTTCTCTAACCCAGTGAAAGCAATTTTGAGTTTCTGACAGACCATTTAATACAGTGGGCCTCTAAGGGCATGTCTACACTGCAATTAAACACCCATGGCTGGCCAGGTCAGCTGATTCAGGCTCGTGGGGCTGTAAAATTGCTCTATAGATGCTGGGGCTTGGGCTGGAGCCTGGACTTTAGGACCCCACAAGGGGGGAGGAACCCGGGCTCCAGCCCAACCCCCAACGTCCACACCACGATTTTTAGTCCCACAAGCCTGAGGCAGCTGACCTGGGCCAGCCGCAGGTCTTTCATTCCAGTGTAAACATACCTTAACTATCATGACTAGACTGTGCCCCCTCCAGAGAGGCCATTCCATGACCCAGGCAGAAGGGGCTGTTGTAAAACAACTGGAGGCACTTCCTCCCCCAGCTGGCAAGAGGAAGACTGGGAAAGTGGGTTTATTGTTTTCTAAATGTGTATTTTGGAATGGTTACTTATGCAGATTTAAAAGTCCATTTGTGACTGTTCAGTGCCAGCCCTTGGATTCACAGTCCCTGCTGTCGAATATTTATAGTGTTCTTTTGATCTAGTGCCTTGAAGACAGATATGTAGGAGATGAGGGGAGAACTGGCACAGCTGTCTTTTTTTATGGTGTATTTGATTTATATAAACAGATAGAAAAGACACTCATTCAAAGCCCTAGGCACCTTTGACCAGCAGCAACCTCCACTGCATGCAGCAGCAACCAATTAGACTTTACAGCAGAAGGGGGGGAAAGGGAGGAAAATAACCAGCCCTCCAGAAAAAAATTAACCATTAAGAAATGTCCACCTTCTCCAAAGCCACCGGAATAGCTGAGTGTGATTGAATGTCAGCAAATCTGCGCTACTTTGGAGCAAGGTAGAGCAGGATCCAAAGGCAAGGAGACGTCATGGTGACCACCCTGCCAGCAGCTTCCTACCAATTCAGATGCTCCTTTCCTTCACGTATACTAATATATATCTTCTCTAGTGGTTATTTCAGCTGAGCCGCAAGCACTTAGGAAATCTGCATGGGGAGCTTTCAGAAAACCTGACTACCAAATGCTCAAGCAACTTGAATAGCCATACATCAGCTTAAAAAAAACCCCGGGACTCTAAATTTCCTCTTCTATCCTTAGATGAGCACCCATATGGCTCTTGGACCTGCCTGCACTACTGAATATTATTGGTTTAGTGCGCAGACACTGCCCTTGCCTGCTTTCCATTCCACTTCTGCAACATTCAAACATGAAATGCGAACATTTGTTTCACTGTCACTGTAAAAACAGTGACCAAGTCCCTCTCCTCCATCCCATCTCCATTCAAGGCTTTTCTAACAATTCAAGTGCAATTCAGGAGAGGTTATTGTAATCTCGTCCCCCTTCTTCCCCTGCACCCAGAAGGCCATGGCTGCCTCATGACAGGATTCCTGAAGTGCCTTGAGTGACTTTGAGTGGAGGGTGTGACATTAAGATCTGGTCCACACTAAAAAGTTAAATCAGCCCAGCTATGTCGCTCAGGGGTGTGAAAAATCCACAACCCTAAATGACATAGTTAAGTCAACCTAACCGCAGTGTAGACAGTGCTAGGTCAATGGAAGAATTCTTCTGTTGCCCTAGCTACCGCCTCTCAGGGTGGTGGATTAATTACAATGACAGGAGAAGTCTGTGTCTACACACTGCAGCATTTCTAGTAAGATGTAGCCTTAGATATAGGAAGAACAGCAGCGAGGTTTGGAAAACTCCATTGGCTTGGTACCTTGCTGAGGACTGAGGACCCAGACAGCGTGGTCACCCCATGTCACAATATACAGAATTACAGGCCTTCTTGAAATTGCTCAGATCCCAGCTTTGCCTCCCTTCCTTTACCAAAGAACACAACCAGTTTGGACCTTATCTAGCACACTGGGACATCTAGAAGCTAAACAGTGTGCTGCAGGTAAATAGATACCCACATTCTGCCTTGAAATTCCTCCTGGTTTTCTGCCAAAACCAGCTTCCAAATGCTCTGTGTAGTCACAGGAGGTCCTTGGAAATCTCCCTGCACATGACTTGGCCAAGGTTATCCAGGAAAGGCCATTCACCTCTGTAGGCAGAGGTTTGTACAATTCTCTCACCCCTGTATCTGTGGGGCAGCTGTTCTCAAAAGTAACTCAACCCAGAAGAGGGAGAGCTGGTGTACTCCACAGGCTACATGTTGACTACATGCAGTGTGTCCCTTGCTCATGGATAGTCCATATAAAGGATAACAGTCTACAACTGCTACCAGCTAACAGAATTACTCCTTTTATTCCAAAAGGAAAGGCTCATGGTTCGGAGCTGAAGGTCCAGAATTCTATGCCTGCTGACAATATAAGTTGCTGGAATCCATGTGACTTGGGTGCTGAGTCTTCCGGAGAGCGAATGACAGAACCCAAAACTTTTGGACCTGTACTTTAACCATCCTTCCATTCCTGAGAAATGACCATTTCCTCCCTATAGCTCTGCATTTATTTTAATAATATTCTTTTACATTTTGTATTTTTTTAACTTTATTCTGTCACTCATTCTGTGGGGTCCCTCATTGATTACAGTAGCAACTATGCCATATAAGGGTCCAAGGAATTGCTCAAATCCTCTGATGCTACATGATCTGAGCATTGCTTCTACCCTTTGATATAGTAACATGCGCTCATGAGGTATTTTGAAAATCTGCTGTGGGATAGGCCTACCCCACAGTAGTTAATCATTTTTATCACTACATGATGAAGCTACTTGATTAGAGCTGCCGGGAAGTTTCCATCAAAATGTGTTTTCAATGGAAAATGCAGTTTCCACAAAATTGAAAGTTCCCTCAACAAATTTTGATTTTACCAAAATGTTTCAGTTGTCTATCAGGAAAACCAAAACAGAATATTTTGTTTTGGGTCAACCCAAATCAAAAACAGTTCAGTTTGTTGAACCAAATCTAAGTGTTTTGTTGCTTCAAGTCACTTCAACATTAATTTGTTCTCTTGAGCTGCAGCAGTGCCTCATGGAAGCTACAGCTTGCGTGCCTCATGCACCCATTCTCCTCTGTGGAGTGGACTCTGTGGCTGGACTACATCTCCCAGGACTCACAATAGTCTTGTTGCTAGTTGAACCACCATGGTGCATCATGGGAGTCATGACCATAGTGCATCATGGGAAATGTAGTCCAGCACCCGCACTACAACTCCCATGAGGCACTGAAGCAGCTCAGGGTGACATAAATTAATATCAACCTGAGACAAACCAAAATCTTTTGATTTGGTTCAATAAACCAAAGCAAAACATTTTGGTTAAGGAATGTAGAAATGTTTTGGTTTGACATTTCCAAACCAACATTTATTGGAACTTTCCATTCTACAAAAAAATTCAATATTTTGACTTTTCATCCTGATTTTAGATTAAAACAAATTTTTAAGTATTGGAATTTCACATGGGATGCCAATTTTTGACCAGCTCTATTACTAAATATTAGAGAGTGGGACTGAGTCCTAAGTATAAATAAGCAAACCAGAGTTAAGTAGTGTTATCTCAATTTACAGATGGGGAAATTGAGGCACACAGAAGTTAATCTATGACCTGCCCAAGGACAGTCAGCAAGTAATTGTCAGAGCGAGGACTAGAAGCCACGAGTTCCAACTCCCTGTCCAACGCTGTAACAATTAGATGATGACGCAACCCATGATAGGAACCATATAATAGGGCTAGATGGGTGTTGGAACACTTGTAACTGGAGACAACTGAGCTAACAGTGTATAGTCTGTGAAATCAGAATATTTTAAAAAATACTTTTTCCAGCCCACAGAGGAGAATTGTATTGCTCCATACTCCTACAATGCATTGTACTGTATTTCTTCTTGTTAATACTGTGTCAACAGTTTGTATAACACTCCTACTAACACATCCTTAAGTTAGAAGTAGGAAGTAAGTAATAATCCAATCAAGTGCATCTCTTGTGTTATTTTTGTGTGTGAATGTAATATATTAGTGACGTGTGACTGCTCTGAATCAATAAGAGAGATTAGATTGCTTGGTTGCTGAGCAACATTACACAGAAATTAAAAGTTGCCCTTTTGTTGCCGTCTTGCTTTCAGAGATATTTGTGTCAATAAATATAGGTTTCTGCACCTTATAAGAGAGCAAAGACCTATAGCATTGAAATTACAACTAGGGGAGCAAAACACATTGCAAACTTGTCAACCTTAGCAGAGCTACTTTAAAATACAAATTGACTCCTGCTTCATTGTCACATTGAGTGGGCTCTTCTTCTGAGGCTGTGTAGAAATGAGAACTAGGGAAGGGGTCTTTCGAATGATGGTTTAGAAAACAAACCAAAACACTTAACCCTTCTGCTTCCCAAAAGCTAAATCTCCCCAATAATCATTTGAACACACCCAGCTACAGCTGACTACATGAGGTGCATGACAGGAGATAATCAAGCCCTTAGGTAGGTTTACTCTGGAAACAAAGACCCAAAGCATGGCTGCGGCTGGCCCAAGTCAACTGACTCAGGCTCGCCAGGCCCAGGCTGTGGGGCTAAAAATTGCTCTGTAGATTTTCTGGCTCAGGCTGGAGCCTGGGCTTTGGGACCCTCCCCCTTTGCAGGGTCCCAGAGTTTGGGCTCCATCCTGAGCCCCAACATCTACACAGCAATTCTACGGCCCCACAGCCTGAGCCAGCTGACCTGGGCCAGACGCAGGTGTTAATTGCTGTGTAGACATACTCTAAGAATCTACACAGCAAAAAATGTCCTGCAGCAGTGAGTCTCAGAGCCTGGGTCAACTGACTTGCACAATGGGCTAAAAATAGCACTGTTGATGTTCAGGCTTATGCTGGATCCTGGGCTCTGAAACCCAGCAAGGGGGAGGGTCTCAGAGCCTGGGCTTCAGCCCGAGCCCGAATGTGGACGCTGTTATTTTTAGCTCCGCAACCTGAGCCCTGAAAGCCCACGTCAGTTGACCTGCGCTCTGAGGCTACGCCCACACAGCAATTACACACCCGCTGCTGGCCTGGTTCAGCTGACTTGGGCTTGGGGTGCAGGGCTGTAAAATTGCTGTGTAGATGTTGGGGACTGGGCTGACGCCCCAGCTCTGGGACCCCGTGTTGGGGGAGGATCTCAGAACTCGGCTCCAGCCTGAGCCCAAACATCTACACAGCAATTTTTAGCCTCACAGCCTGAGCCCCTGTCAGCTGACCCAAGCCAGCCCCAGCCATGCCCCGGGTCTTTTATTCCAATGGAAACGTATCTGAGCCTCGCTGCTCATGGACTTTTTTGTCTGTGTAGACAGACCCTTAGAGCCAAATTCATTCCAGATATAAGTGGACACAGCTCCAATCAACTTCAAAAGGAGCTGCCCCTGCTTATATCCCCAGAATCCCTGTGGTAAATCATGAGAGCTGGCAACACTGCTTTGGACTTTGGCACACGGAGAGCTCTGAGTAATGGGAAAACTGCTTTATCCGTCTAGGTTCCCATGTGGCCCTCATCACTGCAGTATCTGAGCATCTCACACCTATTAATGTATATATCCACACAACACCCCTGTTAGGCAAAGCATCATCACCTTTCTATATCTGCAGAAATGAGACAGAGATATTAAGTGACTTTTTTACGGTACCAAACCAATGCTGTGTCACTACAGGGAGCTCAAGCCAAGCCTCCAGCATCCAGTCAAGTGTCTTCACTAAAAAGAGATTTCCTTTCCTATTAGCAGTGGAAGGAAAAGTCTAACAAAGGCACCGAATAGAAAATATCCAGTTGCAGGATACTGTAGTTTTCTGCAGTGACATCCAATGATCCACATGATGAAAATTAAACAGGAACATGGCCAGATGAGGCTGTTTTATGTATGCTTCTGAATGTGCTTCCATTTGAGAAAGTTAAAAAGAATAAGTACACATGCCGATGGTCCAGCTGGGTTCTCCCCACCTCTGCAGCTTTTGAAATATCTGCCACCTTCCTTTGTCAGTTTGTTGTGTGCACAGAGGATTAGAATGCATTTGCATTTTTGAGTACTGTATGTTAGACGCTTCTGTGATTGAGATAGAGCCATTGTGAAGGAGTAAAGATGTAGCAACATTGCTTAAAGGTGACTTACACAGGGGAACAAAGTAGGTTTATGATGTATGAAAAAGCCTGGATAATGGTAAAGAGTTTAAAATTTTCAATATAAACTCTGGCCTTTCCAGTTTTTGCAGCCATTCTCCTTAGTGAACCCACACAACTGGAGTGAGAGCTTTCTTAGCACATAAGAGGTGAACTGAAACCGTTTTTCCCCCCAACAGTTTATCAAGCAGTCAAATAGGCATTAACAAAAAGGGGGAAAAAACAAAAAGTTTTCATCAGTCTGCATAAAAATTGCTTCCGCTCTCAATTAAACAAGTTCCACTTCCCTGGAATACAGTCCTTCTTTGGAATATGGTTTAATTGCCACCTGACGAAGCTGGAATTTATTATAATACTTTTATGATTCCTGTGCGTGCTTCAGTTTGCATTGCCACTCCGCAGGGGAAAGGGGAGAAGAGTTAAGTCTGATCTTGGGGACAGCACAAAACATGAGATGGGGGCAGAGGTGAAAGTAAGCCGGTACGGAGTGCCAGGCTGGACCGACTTCCCCAGACTGGCGATTTAAAGGGCCAGGGGCTCTCTGCAGCGGCCGGAGCCTCGGGCCCTTTAAATCGCCTCCCGAGTCCCACTGCCGGAACCCTGGAGTAGTGGCAGCAGGACTCCGGTGGTGATTTAAAGGGCCAGGGGCTCCTGCCGCTGTGGGGAGCCCTGACCCTTTAAACCGCCGCCCGAGCCCTGCTGCCACTACCCCGGGGCTCCAACAGTGGGGCTCGGGCGGCGATTTAAAGGGCCATACCAGTGCAGAATCAGAAAGAGACAATGGAAAGCCCCAGTGACCAGAACATTCACAGCTACCAAACAATGATGAAGAGGAATGATGATTTCCCCCCACCTCTGAACAAGGAAGCTGAACAGAGAATAAAGGAATGACAGCAGGGGATAAAGTGTGGGCTTCTGGAGGAAGCTGGCTCTGCTTTCTCCTGAGTAGATAAAAAAAGGGAGAGAGAGAGAGAGTCTGAGATGGAATCCATTACAGCTTTGCTAGCTCATGCTCTAGCGTGGCCAGAATACACTATGGCTTAACTTTTGCCTCTCTTTGCTAACTCAAGGATGTCCAGATTCTGTATGCCCGGTGACTAACAAATTGTTAAAGGCTGCCTGTGTCACTGCAAATATTCACTGAGAGCATTGTGCCCTAAAGGAGGACAGTACAAGCCTCCTGCAGGGCTCTGGCATGGCTGGATTCAAAGCAGGGAGCCATGGAAAGAAACAGGGTTTGTTGGTGCCCAAAGGCCTAGTCTTGGGGTTTGTCTACACAGCAAATAAAAACCTGCAGCTGGCCCATGCCAGCTGACTCGGGCTTGCAGGGCTGTTTTATTGCTATGTAAACTTCCAGGCTCAGGCTGGCATCCAGGCTCTAGGACCCTGTGAGGTGGGAGGGCCCCAGAGCCCAGGCTCCAGCCCAAGCCCAGAAGTCTACATAGCAATGAAACAGCCCCACAGCCCGAGCCCTGTGAGCCTGAGTCGGCTGGCACAGGCCAGCTGCAGTTTATTCTTTGCTGTGTAGACAAACCTCTGGAGGCCAAGGGCCTGCCCTGTGTGAACTTTTAGGGTTTGACACACAAAAGGGGTCACTTTCAAGGGACTGGTTACAGGCTGGGGCATAGACCAGACCCTGTGAATCTGTGACACCACCATTAACAACCCTCATGCTTGTTTTCCGCTTTGTTCTGTCTCCATCATTTTATGTCTGCCACTGGGTCAGCAGGGATCCCGCTGCAAGACACCAACTGAGACACAGTCAAGCTGTAGCCAGCCATTTGCTGGCTTCCCCGGGCTACTTCCTACCTCCCTGGGGTTTGGTACCTCTGGCCTCCACAGGTCCTCAGGGTAAACAGCTGAAGTTAGTCCCAGCAACTCCTCATCTGCATTCGTCTCCTCTGGGGGCAGGGCATGGCAGAGCGCACGTTCCGCTCCTGGGTGCCACAGCAAGGCAGAGGCATCCATCTCCTCTGCTGGCTCTGGGCCAGTTGAGCTGCAGAGTCCACCCTTTATACTTCCAGCCCCGCCCTGGTACTTCTGGCGAGGGGAGCGGGGTGGGTTTGGCTTTGCTCACCAAGAGGAGTGTAGTGCTCCCTCGCTCTCCAGTCTGGAGGGAGGCCCCTCTGCCTCACTACAGGGACCCAGCTATTAACCATTCTGGAACAGACCAGTGGTCCACCTAGTCCCAAATCCAGTATCCAGGACACTTCAAAGGAAAGCAAGAAATGAAATAAAAACAACTCCCTGTGCCACTCCCCTCCAGTCCCATAATGCACTCAGTTGTGCAAAACTTTCTGCCTGACCCCATCTGGTGATCAGGCGGTACCCTGAAGCATGAAGCTTAATAGCCTCATAATTTGTACCCAGAATAACTGCAGATTATATTCTTCTTATTCATACATGTGTAAATTTTAATCCTGCCTTTGAATTCTTGTGCCCTTGGTCCATGACATTCAGTTCCTCATTTTATTTTGATTAGTAAGTCTTATTAGTGGACTGTAGTCCTGTAAAGCCTTTCTTTATGAAATGAGGGTAAAGCACAAATGTCAGGTTAAATTCTGTACTGATTAACTTGCCCAACCCACTCAAAGTCCCTGAATTTGGCTCAGTGTTTTATAACACAAAATAAGAGTTGCAGGATTTAAGCTACATATTGTGCAGTGCACAATGGTAGTTTTGAAAACAACAAAAGAAGAATTTCAAACCAGGGTATTAGTACAGTGGTTTACAGTAAAAACAGTATAGTTCTACCAGAGAACGTTATCCCATAAAAAATCTGCTGTGTCTGTCCTTCATGAGTATTTTATTGGCCACACTTAAGTAATCTGTTTTTTCTTGAGGAAAAAGCTTGCCTTCTCATTTCAGTTCAGGTGACTTTCCAGACTGTCTTTGAATTCTGTACTTTTAATTGCACTGTAGGCCTTATGCTTTTCAATGCCCTCTACTGAGACATCTGTATTTGTCTACTACTCTATAATATCCAAGCAGTAAGTCATATAAACATTCTATGATTCTGTCCATGGTACCATCAAAATCTGTTCTCTGTCTTGCAGTATACTGTGTATAAACTTTACTGAATGTAACATTTTGTTCACGCAGAAATATTAAATTCAAGGACAATCTGCTCTGCTAAAGAAAGGAACTGCTCACATGGGTTGGTCTGAGCTATGCTCCTGACCTTGACGTTTGTACTAACATTCTACATATTTTTAAGCTTAAACCAAATAAGTCATAGTATATTATGGCTATTTGTGCCAGGAAGGTTTTGTATAATCTTTAATAATAACTGAAAAGTAAAGAGACTTGTATATATAACGAGGACTGAGGAAATGAAGAAATGCGCCTTGCAGAATGAGTGAAGTATCATGTATTCTTTGAATAGCACAGTGAGAAAGTGGTCAGTTACCGTAGAGTTTGAGAGTTGTACCACTGCATTTTAGGCCACGTAGTGGAGAAATGATACAACTGCATAAGGAAACATCTGACTGGGCTATGGCAAAGGTAAGCAATAGTTATCTTTTGTATCCCCTATTACTCTTCCATTGTTTATTATTGTTTTGTAAATAAGCAGAACATGAATTCCCAAGCATCTGCAAACCAGAAGTCAGTGTAACTTTTGAGCATGTCTTGGAAAACTGGGCTTTGACACAATGGTCACAAAGAAAGGGCACTCCTGTTATTGGCAGTTCAATAATGCTGAGTGACAATGAGACTGTGACACAATATTAACTAACAGAATTCAAAGGGAAAGATCTAAGACAGTTTCAGGTGCCAGACAGAAACAAGCTGTAGAACTTATGCAAATCTCGTCTTACTATGTACAACGTATAGGTCTTCAGTTTCTTGATCAATTAAATGCTTTATTGCAAATAAAGGACTCCAAATATATTTGTGTCACCCTTCCACACTAACTCATATGTATACAATAGACTAAATTATGCACTGGCTTTCTCTCCCTGCAACCCCACTGACACCAGAGCAAGATTTGATCTTTTTTCTATCTACTGAAAGCATTTAGGAGACACCAAGATGCTGTTCAAACTGAGAGAATTCTATTCCACAGAAAGTAAGCTATTACTTGCCAGAAACTGATCCCATAGGAACCATTGCTGTCCATATACTTGGTACTGTACCACTACAGCTGACAGTGGAAGCTGAGGACAATACTGAACTCTATTTATCTGTCCAAGCCATGTGGACTGCTTGAGTAACATCACTGGAGAGGCCCTTTCTCAAATGAGCGACTATTGCACCCTTCAATCCATGCTTTTGTACAATTCTGGCTTTTATAGGAATGATCTGATTTTTATAAAAATATTGCTGTATTCGATTTATAGACCAAATGAACATGATGCCTCTTGCTCAGACAGGCACTTGCATTCTGGTTCCAGGGGTGGTTTTTGATAGTCATTTTTTTTTCCCTCCTGAACTAGGAAGAGAAGACTAATGCATTTAGATACTGGATGGTTATAACTAGGAAAGAATCTCCAGCCATGCCCAGATGTTTAAGACTCAGCTGTCTGAAGTGTCTATGGAATCTGCCTCACAGCAATGCATATTTCAAAATTGTTGTTTACTAATATTTGCAAGAATACAGCAGATGTGAAAAATCAGCTAGGGTGCAGTGAGCATTACAGAAGGCCATCTGATTGCTTCTCTACAAAGGAAGCATTTGTTAGAAACACCTCTAGCTATTTGCTGGCATCAACATTGTTTATAATGCAGAGGTCTTTTCCATAGTGACAGCCTTTCCATTATAACTGTGATTTCGACCCCTCGACTTTCTCTCTAAAATGTTTGTGACTGCCATCAGACAACAAATTCGTTTGTGTGGAGAAAGCAGGCAGAGGAATTATTTTTTGCCAATTCCTATCTAATTTGGCTATTTATTTTTAAAATCTGGGGCCAGAAGACCCTGTTCCAGGAACACTGGAATGAACAAAGGGACAGTAAATGGCCAAAGCCAGAAGAGAGGAAGCAGTCCCGGGGAATTAGTAGTTGGATGGGAAAAACCCAGGATATTGTCCCTTTTAAGGGCCCAGAATCAGGAGCCCCTTACTGTAGGGTGGGGCAGGAGTCCCTTCTCTCCCAGACAATTGGGAGAAGCTCTCTGAAGAAGGGCAGTAAAAATGCTTCCTTCTTCAGCAGAACAGGGGAAAGTGTGGCCTAGCCTGGCCTGAATTTGATTCGGATGGAACGGTGGTGTGTGGCTGAAGACGGTGAGGTGGGCTGAAGGAGCAGGATGGGTGATGGGCTGCAGCTGGCCCCAACCGCCAGCTGAACATTGAAATTAACAAAGGAGACAGAGAAGGGGGAAGAGAAAATTGCCATGGGCTATGAAGGAGAAGCAGCAGGGGATGCGTAATGGTCTCAGATCAAGGGGGGGGAAAGATTAGCTATATCTGGATTTGAAGAAGAAATGTATAGAATTGAAAACAAAAACAGGATAAACATGTGGATAAATTGGAGAGAGTTCAGCGAAGGGCAACAAAAATGATTAGGGGACTGGAACACATGAGTTATGAGGAGAGGCTGAGGGAGCTGGGATTGTTTAGCCTGCAGAAGAGAAGAATGAGGGGGGATTTGATAGCTGCTTTCAACTACCTGAAAGGGGGTTCCAAAGAGGATGGCTCTAGACTGTTCTCAATGGTAGCAGATGACAGAACGAGGAGTAATGGTCTCAAGTTGCAGTGGGGGAGGTTTAGATTGGATATTAGGAAAAACTTTTTCACTAAGAGGGTGGTGAAACACTGGAATGCGTTACCTAGGGAGGTGGTAGAATCTCCTTCCTTAGAGGTTTTTAAGGTCAGGCTTGACAAAGCCCTGGCTGGGATGATTTAACTGGGAATTGGTCCTGCTTCAAGCAGGGGGTTGGACTAGATGACCTTCTGGGGTCCCTTCCAACCCTGATATTCTATGATTCTATGATGATTCTATGATTTTATATGTGTCAAATCAGTGACAGAAGGTGGGAAAATAGGAGATATTAACCCCCTGAAAATGGCAGAATGGATAAAGCGAAGCGTTGGTGGCATACAATGAGCTAAGAAAATGCAGGGTGGAGATCTACTGACAGAATGTACATACAAGAAGCAAGCTGAAATATCTTCTTAAAACTGTAACCTTAGGGAATTTTGCAGTTACTTGTGAAGTGCCTCAATTCAGTGTAAGCAGTGTCAGGATGAGCTCCACCCTGACATCTGGTGGTGAGGTGTGGCAAGTTGTGGAAAAGAACTTCAGGGGCCGATCTCATTTGCATAGGCACACCCACCCTGCCTAGAATGAGGCCATAGCTGCCGTTCCTGCCCTCAGGGAACGGATGGCCAGGATCCCCTGGGGGACTAACTTGAAGGGGAAAGGAGTCCAGGAGAGCTGGCTGTATTTCAAGGAATCCCTGTTGAGGTTACAGGGACAAACCATCCCGATGAGTCGAAAGAATAGTAAATATGGCAGGCGACCAGCTTGGCTTAATGGTGAAATCCTAGCGGATCTTAAACATAAAAAAGAAGCTTACAAGAAGTGGAAGGTTGGACATATGACCAGGGAAGAGAATAAAAATATTGCTCGGGCATGTAGGAATGTTATCAGGAGGGCCAAATCGCACCTGGAGCTGCAGCTAGCCAGAGATGTCAAGAGTAACAAGAAGGGTTTCTTCAGGTATGTTGGCAACAAGAAGAAAGCCAAGGAATGTGTGGGCCCCTTACTGAATGAGGGAGGCAACCTAGTGACAGAGGATGTGGAAAAAGCTAATGTACTCAATGCTTTTTTTGCCTCTGTTTTCACTAACAAGGTCAGCTCCCAGACTGCTGCGCTGGGCATCACAAAATGCGGAAGAGATGGCCAGCCCTCTGTGGAGATAGAGGCGGTTAGGGACTATTTAGAAAAGCTGGACGTGCACAAGTCCATGGGGCCGGACGAGTTGCATCCGAGAGTGCTGAAGGAATTGGCAGCTGTGATTGCAGAGCCATTGGCCATTATCTTTGAAAACTCGTGGCGAACCGGGGAAGTCCCGGATGACTGGAAAAAGGCTAATGTAGTGCCAATCTTTAAAAAAGGGAAGAAGGAAGATCCTGGGAACTACAGGCCAGTCAGCCTCACCTCAATCCCTGGAAAAATCATGGAGCAGGTCCTCAAAGAATCAATCCTGAAGCACTTGCATGAGAGGAAAGTGATCAGGAACAGCCAGCATGGATTCACCAAGGGAAGGTCATGCCTGACTAATCTAATCGCCTTTTACGATGAGATTACTGGTTCTGTGGATGAAGGGAAAGCAGTGGATGTATTGTTTCTTGACTTTAGCAAAGCTTTTGACACGGTCTCCCATAGTATTCTTGTCAGCAAGTTAAGGAAGTATGGGCTGGATGAATGCACTATAAGGTGGGTAGAAAGCTGGCTAGATTGTCGGGCTCAACGGGTAGTGATCAATGGCTCCATGTCTAGTTGGCAGCCGGTATCAAGTGGAGTGCCCCAAGGGTCGGTCCTGGGGCCGGTTTTATTCAATATCTTCATAAATGATCTGGAGGATGGTGTGGATTGCACTCTCAGAAAATTTGCGGATGATACTAAACTGGGAGGAGTGGTAGATACGCTGGAGGGGAGGGATAGGATACAGAAGGACCTAGACCAATTGGAAGATTGGGCCAAAAGGAATCTGATGAGGTTCAATAAGGATAAGTGCAGGGTCCTGCACTTAGGACGGAAGAACCCAATGCACAGCTACAGACTAGGGACCGAATGGCTAGGCAGCAGTTCTGCGGAAAAGGACCTAGGGGTGACAGTGGACGAGAAGCTGGATATGAGTCAGCAGTGTGCCCTTGTTGCCAAGAAGGCCAATGGCATTTTGGGATGTATAAGTAGGGGCATAGCGAGCAGATCGAGGGACGTGATCGTTCCCCTCTATTCGACATTGGTGAGGCCTCATCTGGAGTACTGTGTCCAGTTTTGGGCCCCACACTTCAAGAAGGATGTGGATAAATTGGAGAGAGTCCAGCGAAGGGCAACAAAAATGATTAGGGGTCTGGAACACATGAGTTATGAGGAGAGGCTGAGGGAGCTGGGATTGTTTAGTCTGCAGAAGAGAAGAATGAGGGGGGATTTGATAGCTGCTTTCAACTACCTGAAAGGGGGTTCCAAAGAGGATGGCTCTAGACTGTTCTCAATGGTAGCAGATGACAGAACGAGGAGTAATGGTCTCAAGTTGCAGTGGGGAAGGTTTAGATTGGATATTAGGAAAAACTTTTTCACTAAGAGGGTGGTGAAACACTGGAATGCGTTACCTAGGGAGGTGGTAGAATCTCCTTCCTTAGAGGTTTTTAAGGTCAGGCTTGACAAAGCCCTGGCTGGGACGATTTAACTGGGAATTGGTCCTGCTTTGAGCAGGGGGTTGGACTAGATGACCTTCTGGGGTCCCTTCCAACCCTGATATTCTATGATTCTATGATTCTAAATGGTCACTTTGGCTGCTGTGGGATCCCCAGTGTCTCTGTTATTGGGGCAGGAAGAATAAATTGTTATTACCCTGATTATGGGAACTGTGCTTGGAACTGTACTGGGCCTTTTGTTATGATGGAGGCACTCACCATCAACTAAGTAGCACTCGCTAGGCAAGGGTCATGGGTTTTAAAACTCTGTGAATTGAGAGAGGTTGGGGACAAGTATTAATACTTGGTGGCATGGGCCCCTTGATGAGGGCCTTACATGCTGATTGCACTTCCTCCTCTCTCCACTGTGGAATATCAGAGCTAATTTTGATTTCATTAGAAGTCTAGTTATAGGCTGCTGAGCTCACTTTGGGCTGACAATCTACCAGCACTGGGGCTTCCCTACTACAAGCTGAATTCACCTAAAAGCTGAAATCACTGAGTGTTGTGTTAAGTAGTGGGGGAGCCTGAAGATATATGGTGGAGCAGTTTGCAGGACAGCTGGAGTGCCTTGTGGACAGGCTGGTGGAGTAGTTCGTAGGACGACGGGAGCTGCTTGTGGGCCGTGGAGCTGGGTGAAGGAGTTTGTCGGGGGGGGGTCATGGGGCGGCTGGCGGAGCAAAGCGAAGGCCTATGGAGCTGTGGGGCGGTCAGCTTCAGATCACGTAAGGTGCCTCTTACCCCCGTCCCATCTCCACCCAGGTTGGGAGGTAAAGCTCCGCAGATAAACTTTCGAACTCTGGGGCCGCCCTGACCAGGGACAGAGACTTTTGGGTCATTGGACTTTTGGGACTTTGGGTGATTTGGGGTTGCTGGACTCAAGAACCAAAGGGAAAGGGGCATGCCCCAATTTGCTTGGGGTGGGTTTTTTTGCTCATGGGTTGTGTTATGAATCCTGTTGGTGGTGTTTCCCCAACATAATGCCACATTGTTTCTCTCTGTTATTAAAAGGCTTTTTGCTACACTCAGACTATGTGCTTGCGAGAGGGGAAGTATTGCCTCTTGGAGGCACCTAGCGGGGGTGGTATATATTTGTCCCAGGTTACTGGGTGGGGGCTTGAGCCGGTTTGCATTGTGTTATTGGAATGGATCCCCTAGATATTGAACCCGGCCCTTGTTGCTGCCAACTCTGACGGGCAGAAGGGTTACATCAGCAAGAAAGGTTATGTATAGAATGCTGCTAGGATTGTCTAAGGATGATATTAAAAAATGTAGGAGAAAATATTGTTTGTTAAACATGTACGTTGTAGGAGAGAGGGAGAAAAACAGACATCTATGGCTGTACATATAAAACTTAGATGTGGGACACTTCCAGATAGGATCCACATGGGGTATCAATCTGTGTGGGTTAAACTATATATTGCCCCCTTGTGAGGTACTATAACTGTCAAAGATATGAACATGTGGCAGCCATTTTGTAAGAGAACAATGAGGTGTAGTAAACATGGAGGAAATCATTCATATGAGAACTATGTAGAAGGAACAGAACCTAAATACAGCAATTGCAGGAGAAATCAGAGTGCAACATATAAAGGATGTACAGTAGCAGAATGAGCTAGAGAAATAGAAAAAATTAAAATTATTAAAAAAAATATTAACTGCGGAGGCTACCAAAAGGCACCCACTTGTAAGCGGGGGAATAGTCCTGCTATTGTGGGGAACTTTCCTGGCTTCTGCACTACCCCGGTGAAGTGGGCTAGCAAAAGGAGCTGAATCCTCGCTCCTACTTCCTTTACCCAGTGGCCTCCCTGCCCTTTAGGACTCCCCTTCCACTCTCCTGTCTGCAGAGTCCTCTAACCCCAACAAGGCTGGGCCCAGGATTCCTGGGGGGCTCGACCCCCAACCCTGCTGTGGTCACCTAGGACAGGGGCTACGGTGTCCCCACTCCGGGGTACTCTCTCTGCACTGGGCACTTCTCTGACCCACTGACCACTACATACAAGTTAAAACAAATGCAAGTTATTTAATCAACAATTAATTTTAAAAAGAATAAGGAAAAATGGGAAAGGTTAAAGGAAACACATCAACCCGCTCTGCGGCAGGGAACATCACAAACAGTGTCTCTAGAAAGTCAGGGAAGTTCACAGTCTGTTCCTTGTAAGTCCCAGGCCTCCTTCTCAGGCCCTGGCTGTGCTGCAGAGATGCTGTGGGTTGGGCACTCGCTCTGGTGATGGCCACACACAATCAGGCTCTAAGTGGTAGGGCCCTTCTTCCCAGTGTCACCCCCGCCCTGTCAGGGTTACGATCCAAGTCTGGCCTGCAGAGCCTCTTGGCTGAGGCGTCTCCCTGTGCTGGGCCTGCTGCCCAAGGTCCCCCTCGCTCTCCCCAGCTGCTCATTGCACCCAGCTGCGGACTGCTCCAGCCCCAGCTGCACCACTCGGTCTCAGCGCTGCTGCTGCTCTGCTTCCAGCTCCCTGGGCTGCTTCTCTGGCCCCTCTGCCTCTGGTTGCTGCAGCTCTGCTCCCAGGACAGGTCTGCTCTGCAGGCTGCTTCTGTGACTCTGCTCCCAGCATGGACCTGCTTCCTGGGCTGCTTTTCTGGCCCCTCTGGCTCTGGTTGCTGCAGCTCTCCTCCCAGGGCAAGTCTGCTCTCTCTGGGCTGTGCCTCTGGCTTTGGGGCTGCAGCTCTGCTCCCAGGACAGGGTCTGCTGTCTGTGGGCTGCTTTTCTGGTCCCTCCGGATCTGGCCCAGCTCTGCTCCCCAGCTCAGCTTGCACCCCTGCTTTCTCCTTAGCTCGGCCCCACTCTGTCTGACCCAGGCAATTCCAGCTCACACAGAGGACGGGACCTCCCTGGCCTCCTGACTCCCTGGTTAGCCTGCCCACCCGGTCATTCAGGCTGACCTGAGCATTGGCCTCTCCCCATTGTTCCTGGGGGCTGTCAGTCTCAGGGTCTTGATTCCCCATCGACCCTTCCCCCTTTTTAGTACCGGGAGCTAGCAACTAAAACACCCCCACTGAATTTAGTAAGGGGGCAACAGTCCCCTTACACACTGTAAAAAATAGAAAAAAGACAAAATACTCAAGAGAAAAGTACAGGGGCTGGAGAACACACCTCTGCTCAGGGAGGAGAATATGAGAGGAATGGGATATGATGTTTTGCTTGTGGGTAAAAAAGAAGTTTATAGTGTTCCTTATAGATGTATTTATCTGCCCCTTGAAGACGGGGAAAAAAACGTGAAAGGATCAAAATCATAGCAAATGCAGGACCGGCTCTAGGCACCAGCAAAGCAAGCACGTGCTCGGGGCGGCACATTTCCAGGGGCAGCATTCCAGCCATCCTTTTTTTTCAGGGCAGTTGTGCTCTTGGAGCTGCGCCACTTAGACGGGGTAAGGGCTCTGCGCCCCCAGCCGCAGCGGGAAGGGGAAGCCCCAGCCCTGGGATGCTGAGCTGCCAGGGCCCAGCCGCTATCTGGGGAGGAGAAGGCGAGTCCTGCCGCGGAGCCGGGGCTGCACTGCCTCATCTGCTCAGTGGCTACTGCGCTGCCTTGTGCCTCATATTGGGGCTTCTCTGCGTGGGGGAGGGGGTAAAGCCCCTGCAGGTGTTGGGAAAAGGTGACATCACTCCCTCCGCTTCCAGCACCGCCTGCAAGCCCCAGCCCCAGCTGAGCTTGGGACGGCAAATTTTTGGCTTGGGGCGGCAAAAAGCCTAGAGCCGGCTCTGAGGAAAAGCAGCAGAAAAATATTTAAAGATAGACAACTTCTCAATAGTCCACAGTCACGCAATTTTAAACGAAGGACACAATACAGCTTAAATAACATGGTCTTAATGATCATTAGCTGGAATGTGCATATTTTAATAAAAAGAAAAGGAGTACTTGTGGCACCTTAGAGACTAACCAATTTATTAGAGCATGAGCTTTCGTGAGCTACAGCTCACTTCATCAGATGCATACCGTGGAAACTGCAGCAGACTTTATATATACAGAGAGAATATGAAACAATACCTCCTCCCACCCCACTGTCGTGCTGGTAATAGCTTATCTAAAGTGATCATCAGGTGGGCCATTTCCAGCACAAATCCAGGTTTTCTCACCCTCCACCCCACCACACAAATTCACTCTCCTGCTGGTGATAGCCCATCCAAAGTGACAACTCTTTACACAATGTGCATGACAATCAAGTTGGGCTATTTCCTGCACAAATCCAGGTTTTCTCACATCCCCCCCACCCCCATACGCACACAAACTCACTCTCCTGCTGGTAATAGCTCATCCAAACTGACCACTCTTCAAGTTTAAATCCAAGTTAAACCAGAACATCTGGGGGCGGGGGGTAGGAAAAAACAAGAGGAAACAGGCTACCCTGCATAATGACTTAGCCACTCCAAGTCTCTATTTAAGCCTAAATTAATAGTATCCAATTTGCAAATGAATTCCAATTCAGCAGTTTCTCGCTGGAGTCTGGATTTGAAGTTTTTTTGTTTTAAGATAGCGACCTTCATGTCTGTGATTGCGTGACCAGAGAGATTGAAGTGTTCTCCGACTGGTTTATGAATGTTATAATTCTTGACATCTGATTTGTGTCCATTTATTCTTTTACGTAGAGACTGTCCAGTTTGACCAATGTACATGGCAGAGGGGCATTGCTGGCACATGATGGCATATATCACATTGGTGGATGTGCAGGTGAACGAGCCTCTGATAGTGTGGCTGATGTTATTAGGCCCTGTGATGGTGTCCCCTGAATAGATATGTGGGCACAATTGGCAACGGGCTTTGTTGCAAGGATAAGTTCCTGGGTTAGTGGTTCTGTTGTGTGGTATGTGGTTGTTGGTGAGTATTTGCTTCAGGTTGCGGGGCTGTCTGTAGGCAAGGACTGACCTGTCTCCCAAGATTTGTGAGAGTGTTGGGTCATCCTTTAGGATAGGTTGTAGATCCTTAATAATGCGTTGGAGGGGTTTTAGTTGGGGGCTGAAGGTGACGGCTAGTGGCGTTCTGTTATTTTCTTTGTTAGGCCTGTCTGATGAAGTGAGCTGTAGCTCACGAAAGCTTATGCTCTAATAAATTGGTTAGTCTCTAAGGTGCCACAAGTACTCCTTTTCTTTTTGCGAATACAGACTAACACGGCTGTTACTCTGAAACCTGTCATATTTTAATAATGTGTGGACAGGAATTTAAGAAAGCCTTCTTTGAAATGGGAAAAAAGCCTGATGTAATATGTGTGTAAGAAACATAGGTTATAAGGAAATTTGTGTTCAATCTACCAAATACAATATACGGCAGAGGAATTGAGAGGCTACCGCGGGGGGGAGGGTGTCTGCATATTTATGAAAGAGGGAATTAGTTATGTCAAAATGAATATGCAGATATTAAGTTTTGACTATAAAACTATTGAGATTCCCATGCAGAACATACACACATAGAAATGAATAACGTTTATAATCCAGGTAAAAATAGTTATTTTAGAATTAGAAAAACTAGGTAATGTCAAAAAAACATTCATAATTTGTTGAGACTTTAACAGTCACAATGAGCGGGGAAGTAAGAAAACTAACCTAAATGGTAAATGTTTAGAATAATGTATTGATATGCATACCCTGAATACAGGAGCATCTGCTTGATTTAATGGAGTGGATGGATCCTTTTCTGTTCGGATTTGGGAATTGCAACAAATAATGACGAGTAAATGCATCTGGGAAATTCATAAAGAAGATGGAATGGGAAGTGATCACCTCCCTATGCTTACTGAGTAACAAGGCAGAGGAAATCTGAAAAACACAAAACTAATTCCTAGCTGGAATTTTTGGCCTTTTCAAGAGTAAATGTGATGTGTATTTGTGTAGTAACTACACAAGTGGCAATTTAGGAGAATTCAGTAATAATATAATAAAAGGAATTACAGCAACAGCTGATCTGGCCATCTACAAAACATCAAACTGCCCCCAATTTACAAATCCTGATCTCTCGTGGAATGAGGATTGAAAATTAGCAATCAAGAAAAGAAATAAGGCATACAGGCAAGCAAAATACATAATGAATAATAAAGACTTAATGAGTTATAAATGATGTAAGTAAGGTAGTGGCACAAAGGATTATTAAAAAAAAAAGATAATAAAAGGCAGTTGGAGAAATGTCTGTGGGAAATTTAACAAAGATTCAGAGCTTTCAGAAATATAGCAGCAATTTCAAAGAATTAATGGAATTCAAAGTAAAAGTAAATGTATGCCTGGTCTTATCATACACAATGAAACTGAGGTCTCAACTTAGGGTAGGCAGACATTTTAGCAAAAGAATTCCAAAAGATCAATAGTGACATTAATCAAAGCAATGAGTTTTGTGAGGGGAAAATGGAGGTTTATTGCGGAAAACTGTGAAGTATTAAATGGCTTGACAGAATATACTGATGATATGTTAAACAAAAATTTTAGTGTGCAAGAGCTTATTGCAGACTTTAGAAGAAGGAAAAATACAGCTCCAGGTAAAATAATATAAGTTGAAGCATTTTATAACACTTGTCAGAAGGAAGTCCGAAGATTATATTGAGGCTATATAACAATATATATATAAGAAAAAGGACTTCCGCCCATAGAATGGAAACAACCACTGGTGTTCCCAATTAGGAAACCAGGCAAGCTACGTACAAGACCTAATGCTTATAAGGCCTATTGCCCTCACACTATGTATAGGGAAAATCATGAGAAAAAGTCATAAATGTAAGACTACTGGAATCCTTGGAGGGAAATGATAGAATAACTGAGGTACAAAGTGGTTTCAGAAAAGGAAGATGGACAACTGACCACATAGTGAGACTAGGAATGGAGGCACAAAAAGCATAAGGAGTAAGAATTTTATGATAACTGTCCTCCTGGACATTGAACAAGCATCTGACATGCCATGGAGGGAAGGCCTCCTATATAAACTAGCCAAAATTGAAATAAAAGGGAGAATGTTTTGGGTGATAAAGGACTTTTTAAGCGACACAACTATACAAGTCAAAATGGAAACACCTTTATCAAAAACGTACGCATTTACAAATGGAACGCTCCATATAGATCATTGATAAGACCAGTTTTAGACTTTGGATACCAAGCCTTTGGTTCAAAAACAACTTTAGAAACTTGGAACTGCTTCAGGCCCAAGCTCTGCAATTGGCATGTGGTACAAAGATAACACCAATGTACGTACTGCAACTAGCCATTGGAGGAGCACCTATGAAACTATTCAATCTAATCTTTTGGGCAAAGGTAAAAGGGAAGCATGAAAACAGAAGTATACAACAGATTTATGAGACTTGCTGGAAGCTTAGTGGACAAAAAAATATATGGCTTGCCTCATACTATCAGGGTCAAAAAATGGGTAAAGGAGATGTGTAAAAAAAGAAAAAATCATTAGTTCTCTCACTTTAAGTCACAGGAAATAAAATTACAGATGGACAGTTATTTCCCCACTTGTGGATTTGGAATTATATGTAAAAAACAAGAGAAGGGAAAAAAATATTAAGCCCACTGAAAATTCTGAATTTATGAGAAATGGGGCCAGCTTTGCCAAGTCTATAGAGACAGATCAAAAGATGACAGCACAGATAGAGTGGGAACAGCTTTCTGTGTTCCTAGTCTTGGAATCCAGAAATCTAAAAGGCTATCGAATTATCTGACTCTTCTGATGGCTGAACTAATAGGGATAAGGTTGGCACTAACCTGGCTAAGAGATGTGTGACCAGCTGCATCTGTAATTGTATCTGATTCCTTGTCAGGTATTATGACTTGGGAAAGCAGAAATTACATAATAAGTAAAATAATGTTCCGAATTACGGAAATAATGCAAGACAGTATCTGTGTAACAACAGCATGGATTCCAGCACATATCAGAATATCTGGAAATGAGAGGGCTGACACAGCAGCAAAATAAGCTCTAAAAAACGAGGAGGTGGATATTGGGATACTCTTAAGTAGACAAGAATTTAAAAGTGTGGTCACAAATGACAAAAGTTTTAAGATGTATGCTCAAAAATCAAAAATAATATTCTACTCCGCAGTCATGACCGAAAAAGGGAAGTAGGCACTTTTAGTAGGCATTTAGCAGGTCATTGTGCCTTAACTAAGTTAAACTTACTAAAAAGACACGAAGACAGGCTGTGTAATGTGTGCAAAACCAAAGAAACTGTTGATTCTGTTCTATGGCATTATGAGCAATATTCTATGGAATGAAAGTTTCATTATGAAAAATTGAGTCGGCTTGGAATCAAAGATTTTTCCCTAAAGGGACTAGTGAGAATGTAAAAGAAATGGAATACTGAGAAAAAAACAAACAAAAAACCAAAAACCCTGACTATGTTTCTTTAAGGAAAGTAGACCGAGTGAAAGGATATTTATAACAAACAAAACACTTGGCTAAAAATGAATGAAGAAAGTGGTGGTCATAGCCTGTATGATGAGGCTGCTGTAGCAAAAAGCAACCATAGGCAAAGAACAGGGAAGGATGCTGAGAGGCTAAGGAAGCCAAAGCTCCAAATAGAAAGGGCTGGGTCTAGTGGCTCTGTGAAGAGCAAACTGGGACACAAGAGCTCTGTACCAGGTAGAAGAGACAGAGCTGAGTAGGAATCTTTGTTCATGGTGATGGACTTTACTTGTGGGACTTTGAGAATAATTTTTGAACGGTTTCTATGATTAAACTGGCCCCAGCTGTGTGTTGGGGGGAGGCTAGCCACAAGAGAGACCGCACGTGGGTTGTAAAGGGCCCTGAAGAAGTGAAGAAGAGAACAGGCAAGTTGCTGTGGGATCACTTCTGGCAACGTGGAGATGCTCAGAAGGCAGTTGCCTGGTTACAGGGCACTAAATATGAAAAAATATGCAAGGCTGACACTTCCAAAGTTGGGCCTAGAAAGCAGCACCTAAATCCCCAGGCACCCTAGTAGAGGTGATCTCACAGATGCCAATGGAATGCGAGGATGCTCAGCACATCCTAACTCTGGCAATCTTCATTTAGATGCCTAAAATGGATTAAGGGGCTCCACTCTAACCACCAGGGATGAAGTCAGTGGTAAAACTTCCATTTTCACCTGCATTTTTGGCTGGTTTGATGAGTTTTCTAAGCCTTTTTTTTTTTGGTCATATCGTATCTACAAAAGGAGAAAGAGCTGACATTTCCAGTGTGGTTTATGGTTCAAAATGATATATTTGCACACCTTCTGTAATAACAAGCTCATACTGCTCAGTTAGGATTGACGCCCTGTTGTGCTAGGTACCATACAAAACACATAGGACGATATAGTCCTCACCCCGGGAGTTTACAATGTAATTCAAAGCAAAATATGCCAAGTGACATTAACAAACAGCAGGTAAAAAAGCACAATAGAAGTGATAAGATCAAACAGTTATAAGGTTAATAGTGCATATAACTTGAATGACCTTGGGCTCATTAGCCACATTTTTCAAAAGCATCTAGTGATTTTAAGTTGTTTTGAGTTCTGAGTACCTGGCTTGAGACACGTTAAATATGTCTGATGTTCAAAACATGCTGAGCATCTGCCCCCAGAAAATTAGACTTCCTTTGAGAAGTCTCAAGTTGGGCACCTAAACATTGAGGCGCCCGAGATCACTAGTACTTCTGAAAATGCAGGTGCTGATTTTTTTATTTATTTGTTAGTTCTCCAACCTAGTCTACACAGACTACTGCTAACTCCTGTACCTATTATCAGCTTAAAAATATAAATGATCTTTACATCACATGTGTCCTCCCTCAACATACACATCCTTTCCCCTGGGATGCCTGTCAATAGGGACCCAAGCATTCTCCCACTCTTTCTTGTTATCCAGGGTTGTGTCCCTGCAAGTGTCAGATACCAGGGCTAGAAAGTCCACTGACTCACCAATGAAATAACAAAAGCACCATTTTGATTTCCCCTGAGCAGCCTAATGCAGCATACTAGGATTTTTGCATCTAGGAAGCATCTTAAGGACTGAAATCAAGAGTCATCTTGCATGCCTTCCTCCCCTGAAGGTGAGAGTCCCTGTGGTAACTTTTAAATGTTAAATGGCTTTATTTTCCACTTCTGCACAGATTGAGGTTTTTATCCCACATGAAAATGACTACTTTTAAAGTTTCAGAAACAACCACAAGATCTTCAGCCTTTTGAAGACTGTGCTCATCCCAAAAAGCTGCTGGAAGTGACAGAAGCTGAGAGAGGGGAAAGCCCAAGGATATACACTATATGTTGACAGGGACAGTACTGTAAACAGTAATTACTAGCTGAAATGCTCTTTCTTTCAAAATGTCCTCTCTGAAGGTGAACTATGAAACAGAATCAAATGCTGTTTGGTTTTTCCATTTACAGCTTTTTTATGCTGGGTAAAGATGTCACCACATCAACTTTTTAAAAAGTTTTTTTGCTCCTGTTTTTTTTTAAATGTTTGAAATATAAGGAATATCATGGTAACCATGGTATCCTCATGACATCATGGTTACCATGATAACAAAGCTGGAATAGTGTCATCAGACTTCCTTCCCCCAGCTATGTGTTGTGTTTTATATTTAATTGAGCTGGCCAAACCCCTCGACCAGCCTGCACAAAGCAGCCCTACTTCACTTCATCGGTAATGTCAGGAACATCTTTATAGCTTATAAAGGTAAACTTCCCTCTGTTGCGTCTTTCCACTTTAGCACAGTTAGTTTAGGACTAGCGTTAAGGTACCATCTACATTACAAATGATACTGTGAAATACCCAGGTGAGGGGAAAACCATGTTGTAAGAGAGTCCCCTGAGACACCTGTAGATGTAATGCAGATGGGAGCCACTTGGCAGCATGTTTGTAAAATGATGGTTTGGTGTGCACTTGCCAGGCAAACTCTGTTTAAATTATATTTAAAAGCAGTTTGACTAATACAGCTTCCTTGCCAATGAGCAGGTTCCTCCGAACCAAAGGCCCCATCCTGCAATGAGCATTGCATAGGCTTAGCTCTGACCCTTCACATAGCTCCACTGATGGGAAGGGGCCTGCATGGGAGTGCAGAGACCCACCTGCACAGAGGTCATTGCGGGATCAGGGCCTATGTGTACCAGTGGGCACTGAGACCGGGGAGTACTGGGGCTAAAGCTGCACATGATTAATCTTCATGTTTCTTTTACAGCACTCTGTATTCAAAATAAAAAACTGGTGGGAGGAAAGAGGAAGAAGTTCCATGTGGTCTGGTTGCTGTGAATGCCAGAGTGACACACTCCCCTGAGTAAATCAATATTGCATGGCAAACGCTGCCGTCACCAAAATTGTGCCCTTTAGTTTATGTAACATCCAAAAGCAGTTACCAGCTATTTCAATAGCAAAGGATTTTCCTTTATTAAAACAGTCAGATATTATTCATTTCATTATAGATAGCAATAAGCAAACTGTAAATTCCCAACCGCTAGTTTAAGTACCTTTCCCCCCTTAAAGTTCTACAAAGTTCAAGTTCCCTCCTCCCAACACAATCCTTTAATTTTATATTTAACCTGAAGCAAGTATGATATACTAGGTTTTAATAATCAAGCATTTAGATAATTGAATGGGTGTATATTAATTGAAAAGGGAATGATTTTTTTCAGATCCAGTAGAAAAATAAAACATTTACAAAATTAACAAGCACATCCATAAGTGCAGTGTGTTTTAAGTCTCACGCATGCACTTTTATACCTGGGGGCTATCTTCACACCTTGTCTCTGTAGCTTTCTTGGCATTTATATGCATCATATGAAGACATGTATTTTCTCTTACAAATGCAGTTTGTTTTTGCCTCATACAACCTACTGTGGTCTCCCTTCCTTTCCTTATCTTGGCATAGGTGCTAATATAAGAATGTCAGTGTAGAAAAGAAAGACAGGCCAGATCCTCAACTGGTGTAGTTTGTCATAACTATTCACTTCTTTGAAACTACCCTGATTTACACCTGCTGAGGTTTTGGCCCAATGTGTAATAACGAAGAGTGAGGTCATGGGGGAAGATATGAAGAGTACTAGAAGCCAGAGGCCAACTCAACAGCCAGTATGTCAGACAAAGTTTCATACAGCAACAAAATTATTACCCTTTCTTCAGCACTTTATTTAACAACACAACACAAGTCTTCCACACACTCCATTAATTCATTTCTGAAAGCCAGGATCTGCTGCCTGGTCTCTACCTAAAGTCTCTCCCTTCTATCCCTGCAGGTATTTCCTACCAGATCTTCTACCTTCCTGGGGCAGAAAGCTCCCCCTGCATCCTTCTCTTGACCCCACATCCCCCGTCTCCAAGGGTCTATTCCTGCTCCTATTGCCTTAAATGGTACAGCATCAGGCCCTGACTCCACAGACTTCCTCTCATAGGCAGTGATGTCGCTGAGCCATCACTACTGATCACCTGATTCAGCTGGGCAGCCAAGATCTTGAAACAGGGCTCTGGGCTGTACACATGAAACCCAGGACCAGTGCTTTATTATAAGGCTATTTTAGCGATACAGTCCTCGAAGTATGACCACCTTAGGCATATTTCCATTTGAAAACTAGCTACAGAGCAGTAGCTTTTAGTCAAATTTCCACCTGATTCAGCATTATATACATAAAAACATTGTAACTTGCATTGATATTCCAATTTCCATTGATGACATTACAACATTTCCATGGGGAAACCCTGGTGTACAATTTTCCTGAAATGCTAATGATACATACTGGAACGACAAACATGAGTGGATTTAAAGAAAAAGTTACTGCAAGTTACAGTGTGTTTTCATATAATTATGAAAAAAATAGTGTCCAGTAACTTACAGCGAAGGTACTGGGGAAACTTACCTATAAAAGCCAGAGCCATTTTGTATACAGAAGATTGGCAACAAAAAAAAAATACTCACAACAAACCTGACAGGTGACATCTCATAAGCCTAACCAAATAAGTCACAGCCTACAGTTCTCTTATGGAAAACTTGGGAAACTCCTTGTAGCAAAGAAATCTCAGATGCATGAGGCGCCTGTACCTACTAGTTACAAAAGATTACAGGGGGGCTAGAAGTACAGGCGCAGATTCTCAATATCCTGTAGGCACAGCAGATGTGGGAGATGTTGACCTTGAGGCCAATAGTATGTTGGCCCTGGTGTAGCTTAGAAAATCTTCAGGGAATGCCAGTATGCCAGCTAGCTATCATCCCCATGGAGCTGTACATCAGGCAAGGACTGCTGGAGTACAGAAGTGCTCCAGCCATGTCTTTCCCCCTCATATACGTTACGCTCGGAGTGCAGGGACATAGGCACAATCTACCTCAGCTATGTGCCACCTGGCCTCTCTGGCTGGCTTTAGAGCTCTTTTGCACCTCTAGATCAATAGGAGAATCTGGCTCATGAGACAGGAAAAAAAACATAGGGCTTCAGCCAGGGGCAGCGAGGCTTGGGCTTCGCCGCCCCCGGCCCGGGAATGTGTAGTAATTTTTGTTGTCAGTAGGAGGTCACGGTGCAATGAAGTTTGAGAACCTCTGATGTATGCTACTAATGCCCCACAGAGATTCCCAGCAAAGAAGATCCACCTGGGATCTAGCATATCAGGCCCACAATTTCCTTTAACATTGGCTGAACCTCAAATAGACTCACATTTTAGAGTCAGTCCAAGTTATTTTCGTGCCATATTAGATACTGAACAATATGGGAGCTCCTGCGGGAATCATTAATAGGAATCATTTGTTAAGTGAAGATTCTAAACAGGGTACAAGTAGTGCATTATACACCAGTATCAGATGTCCAGCTCAAGAAGGTTATTCAAGTTGGGACATTATTGGAGTAGTCCACAAGTAAAAGCCCATGCCTTTTTTATCATTTATGAGTCCAGTTTCACCCCCTACATCAAATCCTGACTCATGCTGCAGATACCAACTAGCAATTCATTCTTCATTGGGAAAATCACTAGGATTTTACTGACTGCCAGAATCCTGTATCACAGAGTCACTCTCTGACTCAGAACAAGGTCTACAACAGCTGTGGCAGTGATATGTACTGTAGGTGAGTCATACTGAAATGTTAGCATGAACATAAGAACCTTATAACCCCCGGACAAATATCTAAAGTATTACACTGACCTATCTATGTTATAGTGATGCATTTGTCATGTTATAGTAAAGGGCTTGTCAACATTTTATGATGTACTTTGATAATAACTACTGCAAAACTTTAAAAACTAATAATAATAATATATTACTTTAGCATATGTCATTATGTGAATCCCTAATTGCTTTATAAACTATGGATCAGAACCTCAGCTGATGTAAATTATTTGGTGTATATTGACTTCAGTGGAGCTAAACTGATTTACACCAGCTGAGAATCTGGCTCTATATGACTACAGGCAGGAATCAGTTTACACACCACTGAATGTGGCTACCTCTGGGTGCAATGTGGAAGATCACTCAACAACATTATATGAGAGTTTAGAAGATAAAAATGCTATCTTCAATTTAAACTGTAGGAGAGATATAGGTTAATAATATTACTAGTGTTTCCATTCAAGGATTCCAAATAAGTATTATTAATAAATAAAAATGCTAAATTTTAACCCAAGGGTGCTTTACAAATATTACCTATACCTCATGGGCCAAATCCTTTGTTGGTTTAAATTAGTGTAGCTCTCTTGACTTCAGTGGACCACACCCATTGAAGTCATAGCCCCAACACACCCCTAACATCCCTAAACTTAGGTAAATAAGTGATGTGCCTGAGTCAGAATCCTACACTATGCAGGCCAAAGCTTTGGGGAAGTTCTGATCTGCAAGTGAGTCTTTAGCAAGCATTGTTATATTCTTTTCACAAATGGCTGAATGGAGAAATATGGTAGTTAAGTGGCTGCCTAGGGTCACAAAACAAGTACAAGGGGTCACCAGTATACCTCTCCCCCTTATCCATCGTTTCGCATATCCATCACTTATCAATAGGGGAATGTGTTCCAATTCACATCTGTCCCGATCCACGTATTCGCCATTTGCAACTTACTTGCTTCACCTTTTGCATCGCTTTTCTGTAGGTGCTTAGCATCCAGGGGCAGCCAGTGCCCCCCTTCACCCTCCAGCGGCTCCCATCCACCAGCAGCCGTCAACTTCTCCCCCTCCCTCCCAGCGCTTCCTACCTGCCACAATCAGCTGTTCAGCGGCATGCAGGAGGCGCTGGGAGGGAGGGGGAGGAGCGGGGACAGGGTATGCTTGGAGGAGGGGGCGGAACTGGGTGGGAAGAGACAGGGAGAGGGTGGAGGGGCCAGGAAGAGGAGGGACAAGGGTGGAGGGGGGGCGGGCCGTGAGTACAGTACTGTACAGAACACTACTACCCATCATGAGTGGAAAATGAGTTCAAAGTGTTAAGAGTGGGCCTGTGTTTAAGAGGCAACATAAAAGTGTAACGTTAGAAGTGAAATTAGATGTTATAAAGCGTATTGAAAGAGGTGAGTGTGCAGCTGACATTGCTCATATTTTCAGCTTGCCTGCTACGATGGTACGCACAATTTTTAAGAGTGCTGATTGAATTCGTGAAAGCGCTAGAAGTGCTATGAAATTTTCATAGATGAAGATAACAAAACAGAGAAGCAGTACAATGGAGAAGATGGAATGTTTGCTGGCTGATTGGATTGATGACCTCCATCAAAAGAAAATGACTGTGAGTTTAAGCTTGATTCAGGAGAAGGCCAGAAGCCAGTATAATGATTTAAAGGAAAGAGAGGGAGAGAGCTCAACAGCAGAAAAGGAGATCTTCAGTGCTAGTCATGGGTGGTTCCGCAGATTTCAGAAGCATGCCAAACTACATAATGTAAAACTCACAGGAGAAGTGGCTGGTGTGGATGAAGAAGCGGCTGAAATGTTTCCTGCGTAGCTAAAGAAAATTGTTTCAGAAGGTGGCTACTCTCCAAAACAAGTTTTTAACGTAGATGAGATGGGCCTCTACTGGAAGAAGATGCTAATGAGGACTTACAGTTCTCATGACAAGAAGACTGCTCCTGGATTCAAGGCCTCCAAAGACAGCTTAACCCTTCTGCTTGGGGGAAATGCAGAAGGTGATTAGAAGTTGAAGCCCTTGCTTGTCTATCACAGTGAAAACCCAAGAGCAATGAGGGACTATGTCAAGTCTTGTCTCCCCGTAATTTGGAAGTTGAACATTGCCTGGATGACATGCAATATTTTCGTGAGTGGTTTGTAGAGCATGCTGTTCCTCAATTTATGGCTTACTGTCAGAAGGAAAATTTGGCCTTTAAGATTCCCCTTCTGCTAGATAACGCAAGTGCCCACAAACTGGACTAGGAAGCCCTCTGCCTGAATGTCAAGATCCTATTTTTGCCACCCAACACCACATCGTTGCTGCAGCCTATGGACCAGGGTGTTTTGGCCACATTCGCGGCTTATTACCTACGGAGGACGTTCTCCATGCTGATTAAGGAGACAGCAGGTGAAGGAAAGCCCAATGCAAAGGAGTTTTGGAAGTCCTACAACATCTTGAATGGCATAGAAAACATTGACGCATTGTGAGAAGAGGTCACTTCGCAATGCAATTCGGCGCCATGCATGGCCAGATGCTGTGCACAGCTTTGTGGGATTTGATGCCGTTCCTGCTCTCCGGCAAGAAATCATCAAGTTGGAGAAGGATGTTGGCTTCAAGGAGGTGGAGAAGAAGGATGTAGAGTTGTTGTTGGAGTCTCACACTGAACAACTGACAAATGAGGAACTGATTGAGCTGCACCAATGACGGATATCTGAAGAAAGCAAGGATGACGATGACAACATAGAGCAGGAAGCCAGGAGTCCGACGACAAAGAATCTCTCCCATTTCTTTGGATTGCTGTATGCGATGATCGAAACCACATGGACCGCTGATCCTTTTCGTGAACCGTCTGCCAAAGTCTTCAGGGCTCTCAATGATGCAGTGGCTTGCTACAGAGAGATCTATCCGTCAAAGATTCATGCAGGAGAGCAGACGTCGATATAATATTTTTTTAGGACTTCTGCAACTGAAAAGCCAGCCATGGAAAAGCCAGCCCAAGAAAACCCAGCCGCCACCCCTACGTAAGGTACTGTAAGCCTAATTGACACTGTTTTATATTATTTATTAAAATGTTCTATGTGTTTGAACGGTGTCTGTAGGATTCTACCTTATTTTATTCAATGTTTTATGTGTAAAATTTGTGCTGTATAACCTGTCATTGTAAAAAGGCGCACTGTTTAGGTGAAAAGAGCATTGTCATAGACAAGTGTGGCAACACTGTGAACTCATCTCCCCCCCTTATTCCATTATTTCTTACGGGGAAAAATTCCCCGGTATTCATTGTTTCGGTATCCGTGGCCCTTTCAAGAACGCAACCCTGACATATACTAGGGACCCCCTGTAGATGTCAAAGATGGAGAAAGAACCCCATCCTCATGGCCTCAGTTCCCTGTTATAACGTCTAGATAAAACTTCTGGATCAGATATTATGGTCCAGATCCTCAACTGGTGTTAAATGATGTAGCTCCATTGAAGCTAAGCAGATTTACATCAGCTGAGGATCTGGTCCTGTGTGTCTATCTTAGACTTGGATGCTGCAATAGATACTGCACTGGTGGGCAGCTGCACTATGCAGAACCCCATAGACTTCAGTATGGCTCACAACATAGCACTCCACCAATTCATTAGTTTGCAGAACAGGGGCCTTAATGTGTAATGTTTGTCTCTGTTTGTGAGAGTGCGTGTACCTGTAATCTTTTTGTGCATTGTGTATGTGTAACTTGTGTCTAATATCTGTGAATATGTCTGTCTGTCTCCCTCTGTGTTTGTATCTTTCTCTCTCTCTCTCTCTGCCAGTAATGTATGCATGTCTCCCTTTGCCTGAGTGTGTGTAATTTACATCAGGTATCTTTATATTATCTACATATGTCTGTCTGTCTGTGTAACATGTCTGCCTTGTGTGTTATGTGCACATTTTGTCTACAGTGTATATGCCGGCCTGTGGATGTGCTGAACCAGGACACACACAACTGCAGTAGAGGCTGTTGCTGCTCGAAAGGGGGGCGCTCCAGATACTCTGGCTCCCTAGGAGGCTGGAGTCTTTTTCTCCCTGGCCGCCCCCTGCTCCTGGGCGCTCCTGCAGGCTGAATATTTCATTCATGCTTTCTCCTTCGCCATCTCTCTCTCCGATTCAGGGAAAACGTGTGTGGGCGGCCTTTGAAAGGCTCCCTGTCAATCAAGGCGGTGAACTGAAAAGAAAGAGAACGAGAGAGATGGGGGGAGAACAGCTTTAATGGGGGTGGTGGGCGGCTGTTGTCGCTGCTGCCGCCAGGCTTGCAGCTCTTCCCAGGGGCATCTGCATAGACAGGGGGAGTGATTCCTGCACCACAAACCTGCTCGGGGGGGGGGAGGGGGGGCACCACCCCACATTCATCACCTGCTGCGAAACCACCTCAAACAAGGAAGGGGGGAAACTTCCCTTTAGCGGGTGCTCTGCCTAGCTAACCCCCAGGGCCCCTGGCTGGGCTGCCTTTGCCTTTCACAGGGGAAGGCAGCTCTGCAGCATGCAGGGTGGGTTGGGGAGCTTTGCACGGTGTGCTGGGGGCTCTGCAGGCTGTGGAGGGGCTTGGGGCGCACTGGGTAGTAGGGTGGAGCGCTGCAGAGTCAGGAGGGTTGAGGTTGCAGTGTGTAGGGAGGCTTCCCAAGGTGTAATAGCGTTGAAGGGGCTTTGGATTGTGTAGGGGGATGGGGGTTCTTTGCAGCCTGCAGTGGGGTTATGGAGCCCTTGTCCTGTGGCGGGGGTGGTGGTGGTTGTGATGCTTTGTACTATGTAGTGGGGTGGGGCTTTAAAATGTGGAGGGGGTGGGTGGGTGCCCTGAAGCGCCTAAGGGGTTAGGCAAGTTTTGCATTGTGGGGATGGGTGTTTGGGGTTTTTTTTTTGCAGTTTCCAGAGGGGTGGGGACGAGTCAGCGTTTGGGGGCTGTGCAGGCTCGGGGGCTGCAATGGGGGGTGGAGCTCCGCCGTGCTAGGGGGACTGGCCGCGCGCGGCAGGGTGGGGGGCTTCGCCGCCTGCATGGAGCCGGGGCGGACGCGAGGAGGGGGCTGTGCGGTGTGCAGGACACACACGCATGCCCTCGCGTCGCCTTCCTCGCCCGGCTGGGCTGCGCTCTCCTGCCGCGTGAGTGAGGCGGGGGCTCTTTCTTTGTGCGCCCTCCGTACCTGAGCGGGGCGGGAGGGACGGAGCCAGGCTGGGGGGCGGCGGCGGCGCGGCGCTGGGGGGGGGCAGCGTGCATAGCAGCGGCAGCGCTGCGGGGAGCCCTGGAGAAAGGCTGGGGGAAGGAGGCGGGCGGGGTGGGGGGGGGGGAGGCTGGTTGTGCAGCGCGGCGGTGGCGGCTCCCAGGAGCGACGGGACCAGCTTGCGCTCGATGGTGAGAGGCGAGCGAGGGGCAGGATCGGGCCGCACGGGTTGGTTCAGTTCGTGCGCGTTCGTCCGGGGTGTGTGTGTGTCTGAGTGTGTCTGAGTGTGTGTGTGTGTGCGCGCGCGTGGGCAGCCGCTCAGCTCCCCTGCCTGCCTTTCCCCCCGCCGCGTCCCAGCTCGCCCTGCTGGCTGCCCCCCGCTGCTCCACCGGGCGCGATGCACCGGCAGCCCCAGCTCCAGGCAGGGCTAGGGACCTGGGGTGGGGGCTGCGTTTGGTTCATCTTGGAGGGTGAACAGCCGCTAAATAAATGAACCCCGCCGGTGTTGAGTGACGGGGGGAAGAGAGAAAGCCGGAGGTGCGGGGACATTGCTCCGATTTCCACGCATCTGGCTGTAAATCTGCAAGCAGCATTGAAGGCGGCCGTATAGATTCCGAGTGATCGATAAGACCCATTTTCTCCATCTCTGTTTACATCCCCTAGGCAAGAATACTTAGGGGACTCCGGTCTCCCCCCCCCCGGTCTTTTCCAGCTGCGAGCAGGAGCTGGGCTGTTGTTGCGATGTGCAGAGGGGGTGTGTGTGTGGGGGGAGGGAGTGTTTTCAATAGAAAAATCAGAAGTAATGCGTTAAAAATACAAAACAAACCCAGGCTAATCTAGTTGTTTAACGGATCTTTCTGGATGAACATAATGCAGCTGGCAGGACCCAGGGTTTGGGGGAAATTGGTTTCGAATCACGTACTGGGTTGTTAACCTGATAACTACTCACTGCAGTAAAATATTAACAATAGCAACAGCTTTGCGATGCTCTCCTGGAATAATGCTGCCTTTCGAGCGGATGTGACAGCCAACGCCATGGTAGACTATTACTTTCTACTAGATGGCAGTGCTGAGACCTGTATAGTTAATGTAGGTAATGAAGTCCTGGGAAGCTGGGGACTTTTGTGCAACTGCAGGTCTGTGAGGTGGTTTGTTTGGAAGGGGTTTTGGTGGCACAAAGCAGAGAATGGAACAAAACAGTGACTGTGTGTAGCCAGTTTGTTGGCTTGTTTACAGTTAAACAGTTATTAAAACTTTCTGATTTTTCATATGGTTATCTTAGCATATATATGTCTCTTTCTGTGAAGGGTAATTCTTACATCGTATTTGGGAAAGAAGAACAATTCAATATTTTAGATCTCTTGCATTACACGATTATTACTACATTACATTCCTTACATTGATTTCATCAGAGGGATTCTGCTTGATAGCAGCTGAGGATCTAGGCCCTTTCCATGTGTTAGATTAATAAATGATAGATTTCAAAGAAATGTGTGAGCAATACCCTCTCTTTGTTTCTTGATAGCCATGTGTAGTGGGACAGCATTTGTTGGTGTGAGCTGTGTATTCAGATCAAACAGTTTGAGAAAATATTTCTTGCATGAATCATGCATTCACGGTCACATTCAGATCTCTAATACTCACAGAGGTCTCATAGACTAAAGCAGGAATTGTTCATACATCACTTAAGGCAAAATTTTGTCCTTCATTATAATATTTGAATAAAAAAATAAACTTTTCCTACACTTGTTTTTTGATATCCCATTATGAACGCAGAGACAAGCACAGAGTGCAGCACTTTAAAAGATATTTGTATCAGAGCACTGGGATTAAAAGGTTTATAGTTAGAGTCACTTCCATTTATGCCTCAGAGGTCTGATTGTGCTCCAGTTGCAATCAGTGGGCACTTTGCCATTGACTTACTTGGCCAAATTGGAACCCACAACCCTGATGCTACAAACACATATGCACCTGATGAGTCCCACTCATTTCAATAAGTGTAAATACACGAGCAAAGTCAAGCATTAGGACTCCAAGTGTGTAACTTTGTTTTGCTGAAATGAAATAGGAGTAACCTTTTGCAGTAGTGATCTTTTGTTGATAGCCACTGTCCAGGCTGAATATAGCATTACTGCCAGTAATTTAGGGTCTGAACTTTTAAAGAGTGTTCATTCCTTTCTTACAATGCGATCTGCAAGCTAGATGTCATACGGGTGAAGCAAGAAAGTTTATTAGCCTTTAAACAGCAGCCACACACATTCATGGATACACTGTTAGACTAAAATGAGATATATATATTCTCCAACTAATTAAAATAAAGCCATATCTTTTACTAAAATGTCACTGGTGTACTTTATTCTACTTTATTTGAGCCCAATCCCTTATATTTCCGTAAGAGAAGGACTACTTTGTTGGATAGAGTTTAAAAAAAATACAAAGAAATAAAAGCAAGCCAGTCTTCATGTTTCTTAACTTTGCAGAGTGCCAGAGCTCAGTTGATTGCTTGACAGGAGGAGGGCTAAGGGCTAGCCATGGAAGACGCCTGCGGAGGGTTTGTACCACCCCTGCATGCTATCCTCCATTTATCATCTACTCCTGCAGGAGTGTTGCTGTGACTATTTACATGTGTTTTAAGTAGCATCTATAGGCCCTTAGAGAGAGCTGTATCCCATTGTGCAAGGCACTGTACGGGCACATGTTAAGAAAGAGGCTGGCCCTAAAGAATTTACAACGTATACAGACAGGACAGACACAGGAAGTATGTTTATCCCTATTTTTACAGATGAGGTCTGAGGTGAAGAGAGGGGTGATTTGCGTGAGGTCACATAAAAAAGTCTGGGTGGAGTCAGGAATTCTACTCCTGAATCAGAGTCCAGTGCCTCAGCCACAAGAGCAACCTTCCTCCCTGTTGACTTCTTGTCACGCCCATTCTAGCATGAGCAGGAAGGGGCAGTGCAGATGATATTTTGAAGTTCAATACACAGATCCAAGTAGCTGCACCTTGCACACCAGGTAGAAATTGCCTACAGACAATGTGCACTTTGGCAAAGCACCATTACAGCCACTGATACAAGTAAATACAACTGGTGGCCTCAATAGATCTATTAGAAATACCTTAGTTAGGTACATTCTCCGATGTTACAATTGGCAGAAAATACACTGGCTCATTGATTACATGCAGCTGTCCAACAGTCCGTAAGCTCCTCTCTCATATCCACTTCAGCAGCAATGCGCTGCTTTTACACCCAAGTCCTAGAGCTATGCATGACAAGAAAGATGAGAATGGTGGTTATGTGTATGTGCCACTTGACTGTATGCCTCCAAATTCCTGTGCCATAGCTTTGTAGTGCATAGGAGCTGTTTTTCCAGCCTGGGAGCTGCAGTATGTTGTCAGGATAATTTGTGCTGCAGTGCAGCTGTTTGGCCAGTAGGGCATAGGGAGTAGTTGCTCTGGGGTCCTTTCCCAGGTCCTTTCAACACCTGATATGGTAACTCTTTGTTCTCCATGGTGTGGAGCAGTTTGAGGATGTGTAAATGACAATGAATTGCAGTATACCATGTGCATGTTAGTCGTCCCATCCCTAGGGATCTGCAGCATATTCCTCTGCAAAACCAAGAGGGATCCTTAATAATTAACTTGTATTAATCTCTTGAACTCATTTAAGTCATTCAGTTTTATTTGAAAATGCTTGTTTACTGCATATGCCTTATCTCAGTTGGAAATCTTTTAAAATATCTTAGTCTTGAAATGTAAGAGACATTTATTTTTAATTTGATGTTTCTCTCCCCCAAACTGTTATTTGTGAAATCAGTTGCTCCTGAACTAAAGTTAATTAAAAATCTTATCAATCGAGAATAGAATTCCATATCATAATAGAGTGCACTTTCCAGACAGATCTTGCACTGTGAAGAGCTACACATACTGGAGGCTTACAATCATGCGTAAGAAACCTCCTACTCGTGATTTTGATTTATAACATCTCAAGGGATCAAAATAAATGTATTCCCTTCAGTCTTTGTTTATTAAATAGCATGTACAATGAGCAAAATCTGCTCTGAAATTCAGGCCCTTATCCTCCACTACTCCCTTCTGCATTGCTGGGGAGGTGCAAAGCAGCCATAAAGCTGAGTTAAACTACTCACGGAGGCTTCTCTTTGAGTAAGAGGATTCTCAGGATGCTGGAGAGGTGTCAGTGACTCCAAGACACACTCAAAGGCTGGGGCAACTTGAAACGGAGATAAGTGGCACAGGTTCAGAGTATCTGCACAGGGGCTGGGTGGCATCACAGGGTTGTAGCTACAACCGTTCAAAAATTTCTACTATAAGCAGACTAAAGGGCAACACACCTTACGGGATTTGCAAGCCTTCATATTTTGGGTTTTTTGTCTGTTTATCTCTGGCAAAGTTACTGAAATACCCACTGTGTAGATTGCTAGTTGGTGCAGTCTTTCCTTACAATGTTAGTTCTTCAACTGTTTAAGAATTCTGCTATAGATTTAGTTTTGTTTTACTCAGTAGAATTAAGAAAACAACTCAGTAAGTCTAAGATCGTATTGAATGGAATAGTAGACTCAAAAAGTAGCAACACAGGGCCATTTGAATGCAGAGTTACTTGCTACTTTCAGAGCCTGATCCAAAGCCTGTAGAAGTCACTGGAAAAAAAAATCCTCTCCTTGACTAAGATAGAAACTTCTGTTCCAAAGTAAGGTTTGAGAGTAGCAGCCGTATTAGTCTGTATTCGCAAAAAGAAAAGGAGGACTTGTGGCACCTTAGAGACTAACAAATTTATTTGAGCATAAGCTTTTGTGAGCTACAGCTCACTTCATCGGATGCATAAGTGTCCACAAACAGACTTGCACCAGACTAACTACATTGGTTTTGGAAAGTCAGTTTAGTTTAGTTAAATCATTGCAAGATTTGCGTTACACTAGTTCATAAAATTCAAGAATTGGTCTAACTGGCCTAAAGGGCAGATTCTCATTTACACTAAGGCCCCTTTCAGACCAAAGGGGGCTTAATGTATATGAGAATAAAACTGCATCCAATGAAGTGAGCTGTAGCTCACGAAAGCTCATGCTCAAATAAATTGGTTAGTCTCTAAGGTGCCACAAGTACTCCTTTTCTTTTTGCAAATACAGACTAACACGGCTGTTACACTGAAACCTGAGAATAAAACTGATATGGATGTGGGGCTTTAGCTGTGCAACTTCTTTTAGGATTAAGATGAGCAGTATTCCTCTTACTGTAGACAATAAAAGGTCCAGTGCTCCCAACTAACATGTGACAAGCATTTTAAGCAATAAGACACAACAGGCACTGCATTTTTGGATGATTACAGCATACCTCCATTGGTATTTGTAAGACACAAGGCTGAAGGCCAAGGAGCTTTAATCACCTGGGAAGTGCTATACTTGCCTTGAAATGCAGTGCCTGGAATGGCTTGCTTCCATTACGAAATGGAATTTAGACATTTATGCAAAAATGGGTATGGAAAAGAGAAAGGCGAATTTACTGTGTATTCTAGACCTGGAGGTGAATCACACTGACAAACTGTCCGAAATTTCATTGTGTGTCAAGACTTAGAGAGAGCTTTCCTAATCATTCAATCATGGAGAAAGTCAAGCCTTGTCTGTACTAGGGACATGTGATAAGTTATACTAGTTAGAAACTTAAAGAAAAGGGAGAAAAATCAGTTTGTCTTCATTATAACAAATGCTTATTCCTGCCCATTACTCCCCCCATTTGTACTGTCTTTTACAGGGAGAAACCACTACTTTAAAGTTTTCACAGATGGCATAAAATCTTCAGGTTGGAGGAGGAAAGTTAGTGTTGCTTTTGGCTGGTAGCTTATCTCCTTTTAGTCTGAATCTCTATCTTCTTAAGACAAATGCACACGGAGAAGAGAGAAAAGGATAGCAAGAGACAGGAAGATACAACTTCTGTCTGAGGCTTTAGTTGAGTTATTGGAAGACCACAGGCACAGCACGTGATCCAGTTAGCCACCCCTAGACTTTGGCTTTATTCCCCTGGCTGTGGAAAGTGTTTGGCTAAGTTGGTCTGAGATTCCTCTAGCCAGTCTGTTAGAGGCAAGTATTGAGGCCAAGTTGCTCAGCATTGCTTTTGACTTGCCAAACTGGTCACAGCAAGCTGTTACAAGGCTATATTTGTCCTGGTTTGCCACACTGGACTTTTATTACATAGATGATAAAGAAAGGTAAGGGTGGAAATTGACACATTAGGATTGGATAATGGCTTTAGGTGCACATCTTAGGGGTTGTTTAAGACAAACCAGGAATTGGTGATGTCACTTAGTTCCCTCTCTTTAGCTGCTCTGCTCAGAAGCTTTTCAGGATCAGGAAGAAGATTACTGGCATGATTGTAAATCCAGAGGTCCCAGCATCTGATTGTGTTAAGGCCCATGGAGATAGTGATGCTGGTTGAAGTGCTAAGCATGACGCTACCCATAATGGCCCTGCCACCCTGAGTCCATTGCCAAATTATCTCAGTGAAAGCAGTGTCATTAATGGGCAGCCTTGTCCCATCAGGATTACTCAGTAAAATATTTCTAGTGATCTGTGCATGGACACTTCCCACCGTGAAAATTCTGGTCTGTTGCTGTATCAATTTTATATCTTCAGTATAAGTCTGAAAGATGTCCATTCTTTGATTCCTTTAGTCCAAACAAACTGCAGCTCACCCCATTCTTTTCACCCCACTCTTTCAACAACACATTTGAGGTAAGATTGTATATAGTTTAAAATGACCTTCCTTTCACCTACTTTGGACAATTTGAAATGTTAACCAATAGTAGGCTTTAGAAAAACAATACAATAAAACCAAACAAACAACAAAAGCTAATCAAAATCCTCAGTGCAACTCTTAATGTCAGCAGGCTAAATTTTACCCTGGTTTATACTCCTGTGCAGCCACTTGGCTTAATGGATCCAGGTGTGTGCATCTGAGGGCAGTGTTTGGAGAAACTGGTTCACTGGAGATAATCGAGGCTTGGATTAAGGGGGTACAGTTGAAATGAATTAGTTAGATTAATGTAGTATATAGAAGAGGGTGCAAGAACTCCTCTTGCCAGGCCTGACCTTGCATTCCTCACAGCATAACTCCCACTTAAAGTCAGTGTAGTGGTTTCCTGTTTTATTTAGCCTCTCATCCTATGTAGGCTCTTTACATCTTCTTCTTATTCTGCTTAGCTTCGCTCACACTCTGCCACTGCTTTTTGTTTGTGGCTGTGATGTAGGAGTCAAATTTGTCCCTTACTTAACTTGTGGTACACTCAGTATAAGTCATTTCATTGCCACAATTTGGTTTTAGGTTTGAAGTATTTCCATTTTACAAGATATTTGAAATCTGTTACAGCAAGGTACATGCAGGTGGAAGCATAGGTGCTGGGGGTGCTGCTGCATTCCCTGGCTTGTTTCCATCATATACAGGATTTACAGTTTATTTCAATGGCTCTCAGCACCCCCACTATACAAATTGTTCCAGCATCCCCAAGTGGAAGTCAAACAAACTGGTAATTGACTCTTCCTCTAGGCCTATTTCAGTGGAACAGTACATGAGGAAAGTACCAGACTAGTTGCCCTCTTCAAGCCCCAATTTGCATTAAGCAACAGTTTTGTTTGTTTTAAATGTGTTGATTCAAAATCAAATAAGGATATCAAAGCGAAAAAGCGTCAGTTTTCCTCGACAATTTGTGCATGTGTAATCTGCTGTCTTTTAGAAGGTTGGTAATCTGTTCTTTGCCATGCGAACTGCAGGGTCTTTGGGGCAGAGACTGTCTTTATTGTATGTATGTAAAAGGCTTGCCACATTGGGGCCCAGATCCTGAGCTGAGGCCTATAGGGTGCCACTGCATTACAAATAAATAATAATGTCCAGAAAAGGCAACAGTATTGTAAGTCACTGAGAAAGTACCATACAGTCTCGCCCACTGCAGAGTACTCATTGGGTTAGAATAGTACAGTACTTGTTTTTTGCAGGACATTTGTCCCAGTTCAGACTCATGTTCCCATAGTGATATGCAGGATGCAGCCAAATCCTGTCCCTGTGATTCTGAGTAACTCTTATAAGACCTGATTTAGAAATAATTTGCACATTACGGTTAATATTCTAAATGGAGTGAATTCTGGCATTAACACATTTGTTTTTGTATTCATCTTAGGTTAATTTACTTCTGATAGAATGATCATTGCTAGCCTGATCTCAGGCATTTCTACTGTATCCATCACTACAGCATTTAGATAGTATGGGTATACCCTTATTTATCCCCATCAAAAAGTTTTCACAGACACAGATATATACATTACCAGGAACTCCTGGTTCTGAAACAGGCTTACCCTAGGGGCATAAGCAACACTCTTGCAATATGGATTGATTCTGATCTGTTGCACAGCAGAAGACAACCAGCACTTTCAGAATAGCCAAGTTAGTCATTGCATTGTAACAAAACCCTGAAGGCACTTTTCCAAAGGCAAGTGAGAATGTGCCATGGGGCTGGCACAGCACATGGGGCTGGCACCCATAAAAAATTGTGGAAGGGCACATCCTTTTTATGGTCTAATACTCTTGCAAATGCTGTACTCTGATGTGCCACAGGATCTGTGATTTATTTTGAAAGCTACAATTAAAGCTACTAGTGGGTGATGTGAAGTGCAGATAATGCATCTTCAAAACACATTACCATTTACAGACAACCTCTTTAGGTCTAACTGCTGCACATGGCCTTGCACTGGAATTTTGCTGGTATCACTGGTATATACAGCCGGTATGCTATTTAAACAAGATGAAGCAAACTGTAGTCCCTGTTCATACTCTGGAACATGACACTGGTACAGACCAGTCTGAATCCCATTGCCTAATTCTACCGCTCAAGTGTGTCATTTATATGTCATTAGATTTACACTAGCACTCTCGGTTTGGCTCATAGACTTCTAATAGATCAACTTTCACTGAAAGCACTAAATAGCATTCACAACTCGGATTACAACAAGTCAGCAGTTTGGTGCAAGGTAAGACTATTCCTTTTAAGGAATGGATAGAAGATAGTTTCCCTGAAGTCCCAGAGCCTGGTGCTGCAAGCATAGGATGCTACTGTAGATTGTCTGAAATAGTAAGTCTCAGAATAACAAGATGTCCTCAAATTTCCACAAGTAAAGTTATTAGATTTGAGAAAAAAATTGATATTGGGCCAGATGCAGCGCTTCTCACCTGTGCAATGCCATTGGGCTAAATTCCAGTCAGTTACACTAGTGTTAATACAGAGTAACTAAGTCAACTTTGCTGGCCCAGATTCTGATCTTATTTATACTGATGCAGTTAGACTGACTGCCTTAAAAACTGTTCTTGCCTAAGATCAGAATCTGGACCACTATTTTAAACATGTATTACATCTTAGGAAAAATAGTAAAAGAGCAAGCTAAGATACATGAATTTTTAAGGTAAACAATATAACAGGGGTTTGTTTCATCGGGGCAAAGAAATCCCCCTCTAATAAAAGTGAAGCTTCAGGTGCAACAGATGTGTGTTGGGGAGCGGGGGTGGAATTGCAATTTCCCATAGTTACTAAACTGCCCACATCATGAAGAAACTGTGTCAGCTGTCACCCTGATCCTGCAGGCTGCTCCATGTGGGTGATCTCTGCACGGTCAGATGTTAACATCAGTGGGGCTCTTTGCAAGCACAAAGGCCGGCCACTGGGGAGCAGTTTGCAAGATTGGGGGCCTATGACAAACGAAAAGGAAAACAGCATACTGCCGGTTGTAGCTCATGTTAAATATAGAGTACAAAAATAACACCACACATGGCAGATTGTTAAGTGTTAGAGGAAAAAAATCAAAGTTAATACTTTCCACTGAACATTCAACGTAGTTAGTGGGTTTAGATTCAACCATTTTTAAAAGTGCAAGAATTACATCTCGAGCTTCCATTTCCTTTCACCTTCATCTTAGGGTTTATACACTAGCATCAACCATGAGGCGTGAATGCAGAAAACAACTTTACAAAGCATGTTTCTATTTGTAAGTCGGCAAAGACCAAATCCTCCCATTCTAGTCATACATGCCTATTACCCCAAGAGAGGCAGGAAGACAGGTATATTTGGCGGGGAAACTTAGGGCTTGTCTACACAGGAATATTTACCAGAAAAACTATACCAGCATAATTATAACAGTACAACTCCCTGTGGTGACACTGAGTTACTGTCGTATATATTGTTATAGCAGTAAATTTCCTTGTTTAGACAAGTCCATAAATAGAATCTCCTCCTCAGATGGGGAAGTCATGTCTAAATCCAGAGAAGAACTGCAGCAGAGTCCAGTAGTAATACCAAATACTAGTATGAGAACAAGGACCACCAAGACACGAATATCTTGTAAGAGGCATTTACATTGTACTTTGTTAAACAAAATACAAGAAATTCGGGGACCAAATCTCCACTGCTTTGTATGATGTATATTTATTTAACCATTTTGCACAACTGTAAAATACTCTCCAGTCAGAAGGGTTGCCGTTTGCACAGATATGAATACACAGTGTGTTGTCAGTGCAGTGGAGAATCAGGCCCATAACATTTGCACGTCCCCAGTGTGTAAAGCTGAAATACAGCAGACTTAGCGCAAGGTAACAGATCAGAATCTGGCTTGATATTTTGCATTTCCTTTGTCTGGGATGCCAACTCTCTATTCAACTTCAAGGGATCAAAATCAGAGGTGATGTGAATGGTAGTGTAAGTTACATGTCACTAAGGATTAGATCCATCCTGCAAATGGATGTCTGAGCCGTGAGATGTTCTGCAGGGTGCATGAAAGTAAATTTGTTTTTAAATAAATGTTGAATGATTAGAAGTGAGGGGCATGCGAGGGATGTTGCAGGAGAAGCTACCATGGGAGGCTGAAAGGAGATGTGGAATAATAGAAAAGGAATACTTGTGGCACCTTAGAGACGAACAAATTTGTTTGAGCATAAGCTTTCGTGAGCTACAGCTCACTTCATTGGATGCATGCAGTGGAAAATACAGTGGGGAGATTTTATATACACAGAGAACATGAAATAATGGGTGTTACCATACACACTGTAACGAGAGTGATCAGGTAAGATGAGCTATTACCAGCAGGAGAGCGCGGTGAGGGGGGGGGGACCTTTTGTAGTGATAATCAAGGTGGGCCATTTCCAGCAGTTGACAAGAACGTGTGAGGAACAGTGCGGGGTGGGGGGGAATAAACATGGGGAAGTAGTTTTACTTTGTGCAATGACACATCCACTCCCAGTCTTTATTCAATCCTAATTGTGTCCAGTTTGCAAATTAATTCCAATTCAGCAGTCTCTCGTTGGAGTTTGTTTTTGAAGTTTTTTTGTTGAAGAATTGCCACTTTTAGGTCTGTAATCGAGTGACCAAAGAGATTGAACTGTTCTCCGACTGGTTTTTGAATGTTATAATTCTTGACATCTGATTTGCGTCCATTTATTCTTTTACATAGAGTCTGTCCAGTTTGGCCAATGTACATGGCAGAGGGGCATTGCTGGCACATGATGGCATATATCACATTGGTAGGTGTGCAGGTGAAGGAGCCTCTGATAGTGTGGCTGATGTGATTAGGCCCTATGATGGTGTCCCCTGAATAGATATGTGGACACAGTTGGCAACAGGCTTTGTTGCAAGAATAGGTTCCTGGGTTAGTGTTTTTGTTGTGTGGTGTGTGGTTGCGAGTGAGTATTTGCTTCAGGTTGGGGGGCTGTCTGTAAGCAAGGACTGGCCTGTCTCCCAAGATCTGTGAGAGTGATGGGTCGTCCTTCAGGATAGGTTGTAGATCCTTGATGATGCGCTGGAGAGGTTTTAGTTGGGGGCTGAAGGTGATGGCTAGTGGCGTTCTGTTTTTTTCTTTGTAGGGCCTGTCCTGTAGTAGGTAACTTCTGGGTACTCTTCTGGCTCTGTCAGTCTGTTTCTTCACTTCAGCAGGTGGGTATTATAGTTGTAAGAACGCTTGATAGAGATCTTGTAGGTGTTTGTCTCTGTCTGAGGGGTTGGAGCAAATGCGGTTGTATTGTAGAGCTTGGCTGTAGACAATGGATCGTGTGGTGTGTTCTGGATAAAAGCTGGAGGCATGTAGGTAAGCATAGCGGTCAGTAGGTTTCCGGTATAGGGTGGTGTTTATTATTTCATGTTCTCTGTGTATATAAAATCTCCCCACTGTATTTTCCACTGCATGCATCCGATGAAGAGAGCTGTAGCTCACGAAAGCTTATGCTCAAATAAATTTGTCAGTCTCTAAGGTGCCACAAGTACTCCTTTTCTTTTTGCGGATACAGACTAACACGGCTGCTACTCTGAAACCTGGAATAATAGGGAATTTTTAAATAGAGCTGTTTAAAGATTAGAAAGTGATTTGCAGCTCTTTTGGCAAAGGCAAAAAGCATTTTTGTTCTGTTCTTTAATAGCTGTCCAATATTTCTATTTGCTGCAGAATTCTTTTCAACAGTTTTTTTTTAAAAAAAAGAAAGAAATATTTGACTCCCCTTTAAATATCATAAATAAGAGTCCTAAAGATTTATTTATTTATTTATTTATTTATTTTTGAAAAATCTCACTATGTGACGATGCTGACCCATCAAAACTCTGGCAGGTGGGGGGCACAACCACCCAGAAAAACAGACGAAACCCTACACATTTAGCAGGACAACCAACTGATTTTTTTTGGTTACAAAAATCATGTTTTTTAAAGTTTGACAACTTTTAAAGACGTTTCAAGGTTTAATTTAAAAAAAAATCTGTTTTAAAAAGACCTAATTTTGATTGACATTTTTCATTTGAAGTATTTGATCAACTCCAGTTGTATACCTTCTTGCACCTTCTTTCTGGGAGTTTCTGTGGCTACAATCCCTCTTTTGCCTCTAAGCATGTTCCAGACACTAACTTAGAGCCCATCCTGAAAAGACTTATGCACGTGCTTAACTATAAGCAAACAAAATAGTCCCATTCAAGTCAATGTGCCATTCACATTGCTAGAATTAAGCAGATTTGTGTAGGATCAGGGCTGTAGTTGCTTATTGTACAATTGCTTACATCAATCTATTTACCTCTGAACTGGGCCCAAGCATATGGAAATCCTTCTGTTATGAGTTATAGATATTTGTCTTACCTCTATGGCTTTAAGTGAGCTTATGCCTCAGCTTCTGCTCACCAATCTCCGATCACCCTCTGCTGGTAGAGAGTTTGTGCCTCACTCTCTAGGAATGGCAGGCCCATTCTTGGTGGTTGGGAGTGTGGCCTTTCAGCCCAGCATTAGAGTCCACCCTGTCTGGGATAGCAAAAGGTCAAAGTAAGCAGAAAAACACAGTCATTTGCTCAGCGTTCACCTTGGTCTTGCTCCTTGATGCAGGGAGCCTTCCTTCCACCCTCTCTAGAAGCCCTGCAGGTGCAAGCACCAGGCGTCAAACCCACGGTGCTGCTTTCATAGCAAACTTCTTCCTTTTGGTTTTTCTCCAGGTCGCAATCTTTACCGCTTCAATGAAGTGTTTTATTCCACTGAATCTCTTACCCCTCCCCACAGTTCTTTTCCCTCTTGCATCTTCAGGCCTTGAACAACCTGCACCTCTCCAGGGTTTCTGCCTATTCAGGCCTCCTTTTTCCTCGCCCCCCCGCCCTTTTTACTAGAACACCCCACTCCTTGCCTCATCCCTGGACTCTTCAGGACAGGGGCAGATGTAGCCTCTTGATTCGATGGGGGCACTATGCTAAGATAATGGGGGTTGAGGGGGGGCGGTAAGGGAATGGGGAGTCCGAAAGGGCCCAGGACTGTGGGGTCTCTACTCTCCCCATGGGAATGGGGGCTCTGCCTTGCATGTGGTCAAGGGCTACTCCCAGTCCCACTTCTCTCTGAGCTCTGGCCCCGCTGTTGGTGAGAGCAGTATCCCCAACCCGGCTCCTACCGCTGCACTCTTGGCCTGGCAGGTCGCCTTGGGCCTGGCGCATTGATGCCAGCAGCAGCAATAATAGGATCTGAGCCCAGCTAGAGTGGGCAAGTCACTCCCTGCACTATCATAGATTCTTAGATATTTAGGTCAGAAGGGACCATTATGATCATCTAGTCTGACCTGCACAACGCAGGCCACAGAATTTCACCCACCACTCCTGCGAAATACCTCTCACCTATGTCTGAGCTATTGAAGTCCTCAAATCGTGGTTTAAAGACTTCAAGGAGCAGAGAATCCTCCAGCAAGTGACCCATGCCCCATGCTACAGAGGAAGGCGAAAAACCTCCAGGGCCTCTTCCAATCTGCCCTGGAGGAAAATTCCTTCCCAACCCCAAATATGGCAGTCAGCTAAACCCTGAGCATATGGGCAAGATTCACCAGCCAGATACTACAGAAAATTCTTTCCTGGGTAACTCAGATCCCACCCCATCTAAGATCCCATCACAGGCCATTGGGCCTATTTACCATGAATATTTAACTACCAAAACCATGTTATCCCATCATACCATCTCCTCCATAAACTTATCGAGTTTAATCTTAAAGCCAAATAGATCTTTTGCCCCCACTGCTTCCCTTGGAAGGCTATTCCAAAACTTCACTCCTCTGATGGTTAGAAACCTTCGTCTAATTTCAAGTCTAAACTTCCGGGTGGCCAGTTTATATCCATTCGTTCTTGTGTCCACATTGGTACTGAGCTTAAATAATTCCTCTCCCTCTCTGGTATTTATCCCTCTGATATATTTATAGAGAGTAATCATCTCCCCTCAACCTTCTTTTAGTTAGGCTAAACAAGCCAAGCTCCTCGAGTCTCCTTTCATAAGACAAGTTTTCCATTCCTCGGATCATCCTAATAGCCTTCTCTGTACCTGTTCCAGTTTGAATTCATCCTTCTTAAACATGGGAGACCAGAACTGCACACAGTATTCCAGGTGAGGTCTCACCAGTGCCTTGTATAACGGTACTAAAACCTCCTTATCCCTACTGGAAATACCTCTCCTGATGCATCCTAAGACCGCATTAGCTTTTTTCACGGCCACATCACATTGGCGGCTCATAGTCATCCTATGATCAACCAATACTCCAAGGTCCTTCTCCTCCTCCGTTACTTCTAATTGATGCGTCCCCAGCTTATAACTAAAATTCTTGTTATTAATCCCTAAATGCATGACCTTACACTTCTCACTATTAAATTTCATACTATTGCTATTACTCCAGTTTACAAGGTCATCCAGATCCTCCTGCAGGATATCCCTGTCCTTCTCTAAATTAGCAATACCTCCCAGCTTTGTATCATCCGCACACTTTATTAGCACACTCCCACTTTTTGTGTCGAGGTCAGTAATAAAAAGATTAAATAAGATTGGTCCCAAAACCGATCCTTGAGGAACTCCACTGGTAACCTCCCGCCAGCTTGACAGTTCACTGATGGTGGGCGCCAAACAGAAGTGGCAATGTGACCCCGTGTGCTGGCCAAATTTGAGTGAGGGGGTTTGCAACCTGGTGCCTGGGTTGCAGCGCACCATTAGAGTGGCAGGACAGAGTATCTCTGCAGATTCCTGGAAGGCAGTTTCCTGTGCCTTCTCTGTCTGCGAATGCCGAACAGAGCCAGGGGGTGCCAAAATCAATCCATCTCACAGTATTCCTGACACCAGCTAGAGTTGTTCGTAAATTTTCATAAGCATTTCAGTTCTTTCCCACCACCAATCATGACACCAATGCCTTGTTTAAATATTTTAAACCAATGGGGCAGGAGCAAGACTGAGGCATGATCTACACAACAAAGTCAGGTCAACGTAAATTGCCTTGTGTCGACCTAATTGTGCATGTGTCTACACTTAAATTTGTCTCCCACTGATGTAAGTGACACATGACAGCGACGCAGCAACACTACCTCCCCGAGCGGCACTAAGCCATAGTTGGTGTAGTAAGGTTGACGCAGTGCGAGTGTAGACACTGTGTTACATATGTTGAGCGTAACAGGCTTCAAGCAGCTGTCCCACAACGTCCAACACTGGCTGCTGTGGTCACAATTGTGAACTCCACTGCCCAGGGCTCATACTTACCCGAAGCCTCCCCCCACTTTAAATCCCTATAACATTTTAAATGCCTTTTCCTGATTGTCCAGCTTGGCGAGCACATGTGGCAGCTCTCATTTATTGTGTGCCTAACTGACCATGCTGGCTACGCACTCCAGATGCTCTCTGACCTGGAGTACAGAGGAGATATTGGATCTCCTGGGCCTGTGGAGAGACGAGTCTGTGCAAGTACAATACGGAGCAGCTGTAGAAATATGGACATTTACGAGCAGATTGCACTGGGGATGCAGAAGAAGGGTACAACAGGGACCAGCAGTAGGGCTGCTTGAAAGCAAAGGAACTGTGTCTGGCACATCAGAAGGCCAGGCAGCCAGTGCTGAGCCACAGACCTGCTGCTTTTACAAAGAGCGGCAGGCCATACTTGGTGAAGACCCCATTACCACCCTGCATATGGCCGTGGGAACAAGGAGAAGGTGAAGGAGGAAGAGGAGCAGGATGCGGGCCTGCATCTAGTGGGTCCAGCTATGCTGTGAGCCAGGACCTGTTTGAACTCCACCGCAGTCCAGTCAGTCCTGGCAGGCGAGCCCGATGCAGTGGAAGGACTCTTGGGTAAGTGTGTAAATGTATTTCCCATTAGAGTGATGGCACCCCCAACTTAACAGGTCACAGCTTTTGACTTTTCCTTAATTTACTTGTATTAGAGGAGGTGGCGGTACAGCTAAGAGAAGTAGCGCTATCTGCTTTTCATTCCGCTGTAGACTTAGGTAAGGGGGAGCGGGGCGTGCAGAACACTTTGTTTATGTACAATGGAATGTCCCTTGAATCCTCCTGGGAGATCTTAATGGAACTTTCATGGAGGTACTCTGCAATCCTCTCCTGAAGGTTTGTAGGGATGGCTGCCTTATTTCTTCCTCAGTGGTAGGATGCTTTCCCTCTCAAGTCAGTGATAACTTCAGCAGCACCACTGCGGTAAACAGGCTAGCAGCATACAAGCCTGGGCAGCTTTGGGACATCATCAGCAGCTGTGCTCTCTCTGTCTTTATTACCCTGAGGAGTGAGATATCAGCTAAAATCGCCACTGCCTGTGGAAAATGCTGCCGGTATTCAGAACCATTGCACTACATTCATAGTTTCAGGCAACTGAGCAATTCCTTCCTAATTTCCCTCACCCCGGTGGGCCACACTCACCATGGCTGGAGCTGTGAGTGGTGCCATGCACAAGCAGTCGGAAGCAGAAGTGTCAACAAGCACGTCTAGTTTAGAACTTTAGGGGAGCAAGGGAAGGGAGTTCTGAATCTTAACTTTCACTTTCCATTGTGACCATACTGACAATGACACCTGTGTTTATCTGCAGCTTCTGCTGTTGAGGCCTTGAGGGGCTCCCCCTCTACACCTGTGGAATGCCTGAGCCAGATAAGGAGGAGAAAGAAGAGGACTTGGGATGACATGTTCAATGAGATCCTGCACGCCAGCGCTGCATCAGACTGTGAGCAAAGGGCCTGGAGAGTGAACATTGCAGACAGCATGGAAAAGGAAAGAGCAGAGAGGAGAAAGTCCCAGCAGGAAAAGGAGTGGGAGATGCATCAGGACATAATGGGGCTCCTCCAGCAGCAAACACAGATGCTGTAGGCTCTTATGGACCTACAGTCATTGGCTTGCCTCCCTTTGCAGTCCATGGAGAACTTCTTTGCAGCACCTCCCTACACCTTCCATAACATTCCACATGACATCAGAGGCTACTGCACTACCCCTACCAGTCCACTCCAGGGGACATTATGGACAATAACAGCTTCTCATACGTTGACCTGTGAAAACCATGGTTGCTGTATGTGTAGGTAAAATGGACATGAATATTTTTTCCCCTTGTTAGGTTATGTTCCATTAATATATTAAGTTTTTAATATATTTGCTTTTAAATAGCACAGATTTTTTTGAACTGGTTTTGTTAGTGAATAAATTCCATTGTTTGGAAAATAATTCATCTTTATTAGTTCACAACATATGCTGCAAAGTGCCTAGCAATTTTGCAAGCACCCACTTACTTGTTACTGTACAGTGTGACACAACTCATAGGATCAGTGACAAACAGCGTAATAATCATAAATGTGCAGAAAGCACCTCAGAATTAATAGGTGCATTGTCAGTGTTATATTCATAGATTTACACCAAGCACCACACAATTCGTGACAGCCCCCAAAACAGCAGGGCCATGTAAAGCACAGTACACCACAACACATTACTGTGATTCACAGTTAAAGTGCTCTTTCAAAGCCTCCCTGAGCTATGTAGCTCTGCAGTGAGCTTTCCTAATAGCCCTTGTGTCTGGCTGTTCAAAGTCAGCAGACAGCTGCTTCACGTCCACCCTGCATCCCGGTAGAAATCTTTCCCCTTTTGCTTCACAGATATTGTGCAGAACACAGCAAACAGATATAATCATTGGGATGTTTTATAATTGAGATCCAAATCTTGTGAGTAAACAACGCCAGCATCCCTTCAGTCTACCAGAAGCTCATTCAACTGTCATTCAGCACTACTTGCTGACCCGGTAGTTGAATCTTTCCTTGATGCTGCTGATGTGACTGGTGTACAGCTTCGTGAGCCAGGGGAACAAAGGCTAGGTTGGGTCCCCCAGGATCACTGTTGGCATTTCAACATTGACAAGGGTAATCTGCTGGTCAGGAAAGAAAGTCCCTGATTGTAGCTTTCTGAACAGTCCTGTGTTCTTAAAGATGTGAACGTCATGCACCTTCCCTGACCAGCCAACCCTGATGTCAGTGAAGTGTCCCTGGTGATCTGCCAATACTTGCATAACCATAGAAAAGCAGCCCTTTCTGTTGATGTACTTTTTGGCAAGGTAGTCAGGTACCAAAATAGGGATATGCGTGCCATCTGTTGCTCCACCACAGTTTGGGAACCCCACTGTTGCAGACCCATCCACTATGTCGTGCATGTTCCTGAGAGTTACAGTCCTGTGTAGCAGGAGATGATTAATAGCCTGCACATTTGCATGACAACAGCCCCCACAGTGGATTTTCCAACTCCAAAATGATTTCCCGCTAACTGGTAGCTATCTGGCATTCCAAGTTTCTACCATGCAATCACCACTTGCTTCTCCAGTATCAGTGCAGCTCTCATTGTGGTGTCCCCTGCACTGGAGGGCTGGCAAGCGTGGCACACAGATCTAGGAATGTGGCCTTGCACATCTGAGGGTTGTGCAGCCACTGCATGTCATCCCAAGCCTGCATTATGATGCGATCCCACCAGTCAGTGCTCATTTCTCAGGCCCTGAAGAGGTGCTCCGCCATCTGCAGCTGTTTTGTGAACACTACCAACAACCTTGAATTGTTTCTCGCTGTGTCCCACAGCAGTCTGTTCTCCATAGAATTGTCATGTTCCCGGTTTATTTGGTTTTTCTTATGACTCTGCAAACACCAGAGGATTGTGTGTCCTGTGCTTGCAGTGCTCATAGCAGAACTGCAGATCCGTGCAGGCTCCATTCTTCTGTCATAGATAGTGGACAGCAAAGAGGGCAGCATGGGTTCGTGGAATTTTTCTAAAAGATGCAAAAATTATGGAATATAGATGACATTCTGGGATGGAGACAGTTGCATGCTAGGAAGTTGAGCCCTTGCTTCCAGTCACTCCTACGTGACTCATTTCTGCTTTATCATGAATTGCCAAAACTTCCCAAAAGACACTGCTATGGATGGTTGCACACTGGGATATGTACCCATGGTGCACTATACTGTACATCGACCCAAGCTCTCCTGGTGAGTATGCCCAACTCCATCACAAGGAGCCAAGTATGCATGCACACAAGCAATATACCAACTGTGGTGGCTTCGTGCTGGCATAACTTGTGTCAGCCAAAGTTTGTAGTGTGGCATGGCCTGAGTATATGTCATCACTGCAGAGCTAACTCAGGTATTGCCCCAATCCCTCTCTTGTCCACACACAAAAACCTCTCACCTGAGTTTGTAGGGAGGATGCAGGCTAAACCACATAGGTGCTGCTAGTCCTCCAGTGCCTTCCCATAGTTCCCCCTGTGTGCTCAGAAAGACATAGAAGTTCTACCACAGGCCACTGGGAAAGAAACATGGAGTGACCCGTCTTACTGCAGCACAAAGAAACATGGGATGTGCCCCCAGAAGTCCTTGCAGCACACATGGGTGAGGACACAGTAATTCAGGCAGGGCTTTGCAGTGTGGCTACTCACCCCTGGGGCGGGCTAACCTGAGTGCTCAGACCCGCTGCCGATCATCTGAGTTAACTCCACAGTGAAGGTTTACCTGACTTGGATTATAGACTAGGATGTTATATGACAAGCACAGGACAGAGGTAAACCTTTTCCTGAGGTTGCCACCGTACTTGAAATTCATAGGAAAGTCCCTACATTTACAGAACTGATTGAGGCCCTTTGTGCTATGAAGCAGATTATTTTAAGTTGTGGGCTGAAATCCTAGCTCCACTGAAGTCCGTGGCAAGATTCCCATCCAGATTCTTGATTTTCTACCAGCCCAGCTCAATAGGGACAAAAATTGTTGTTCCCATCTAATAGATGTTTGGTGGCTTCTCAATGAGATGCAGTTCCCTCCACAAAAGCCCATGACCACGCTTTGCATTAATTGGCAGACTCAGCATAGACGTCCAGAACTCCATGGGTTATAGAGACTGAACTGTCCCTGTTACCACAAGAGGAAGATTCCCCTGCCACCTGATCAGGGTTGTGGTATGGCGGCAGGGTGTGGGGGAAGCTCACCCTGTAGATACAGATAGGACTTCATTACAAGGTTGTCAGGCTGACACCTTTTACTAGCACTAAATCCATGCATGGTTTATTTTTAAAACTGAACTGTATGCTCACGTGAAAAGTACTTACAAATGTGTTCATTAAGGGTATGTCTACACTGAATTAAAAGACCTGTGGCTGGCTCTGGTCCAATGACTCGGGCTCGAAGGTCTCAGGCTGTAGGGCTAAAAATGGCTGTGTAGACATTCAGACTCTGACCAAAATACAGACTCTTTGGCCTGTGTTCCTGCAATGAGATGCATGCAGGCACACCCCTACACCTGTGCAGAACCCCATTAATGACAATGAGGCTGCGTGGGCATCAGGTTATGCTTGCCTGCTTCTATTGCAGGATCAGGGTAATTGGACAAGCCAAGATGCTTATAGCACCCCAAGTATCTTGGTTCCATCAGCTCCAGCAGGAGAGAAGATGTTTTGCCAGAAATGTTGGTTACCGCTGTACCTTAGCTCCTGAATACATAATGCTGCGTTTGAATGTACTGCAGCCTCACAAAATTCTGCTCACTCGATTTTTTTTATGGGTAAGTAAAATATAATTAATATTTCCTCCAGCATCGTCTGTCATTCTGCTGAAAGGGAGTCGTTTGGTGCCTGGGCTAGTAAATTTTGCTGATGGTTTTGCAAAGCTGATTTACTATTAAAACAAGAAGGATTTGCTCCCTCTCTCGTAAATCTTTACTTGCCTTGACTTGTTGAATATTGTTTTCTTTAGCATAGCATCTCCCATTCAGACCTGCAATAACATCTGTTCTATAATTTTTTGTTTCTGTAACAATGCACTCTGCTAGCCTGGGGCCAGGGATTCGCCATCTCATCGAGAAGCTGAGCCTTACTACTGTCAGTACGAATCACTGCCACCATTCTGTTACACTCACTGACCATTGTGTCTTGTTCTTTAAGTTTGAGAATGGCAAGCAAGGGAGGTGGAATGGTTTCAGCTAATTGGCTTGTTTAGGTCCCTCTTAAACATGGAAATCAGAGAACATGAATGTTTACAAGATGAAACTCTGGGAGAGCCATGAATTTCTGAAACTGTGGATGTGATTTTACCTTGTTGTGAAGCTGTGGGAGCTCCGTTAATAGCTGTGACAAATCCTGTGACTAAAAAGCATATAACTACTTTAGCTTTAGTTTATTCTGCTGCAGCCATCCACTTGTGCCTTTGAAAATCTTCCCCCCCTATTCTATTAAGCTCAGATCTGCAAATGTGCCCAAGCACCTAACCCCGGGGCTGGTCTACTTACTAGCTGTATGTAAACCAAAGTTACACTACTTCAGTTACGCGGTGTCTACGGGAGATGCTCTCCTGACGACTTACCTAACTCTTCTTGGGGAGCTGGAGTACCTGAGTCGATGGGAGAGCGCTCTGCAATCAACCTAGCGGGTCTTCATCAGACAGACCCGCTAAATCGACACCACTGCATCGATTGCAGCAGTGCCGATCGAGCTGTGAGTACAGACATGCCCCCAGACTTAGGCACCTAAGTCCCAGTTTTAGGCTCCACTGTGATCCACAGAACTCCTCTTCAGCTGCTGCCAAACCCTATCGGTGCCTAAACTCACTCGGCGCCTAAAAGTTTTTGCAGTAAATGTTCCGTGGGCTCCTAAGTTTCAGTTTCCTGGCATGCACACCGCTGCCTGATGGTATGTGTTGGGGCCTCTCTCTCCCAACTAAGCCCCAGAGCAGTCTATGAACCAGGGGAAGACAGGTGTTTGCCTGATCCAGCGGGGCCTGATCCAGTGGGCATGCTCATATGTATTGGGTCCCATTTGAAAGTGGGCTGCTGGAGAAAGAGGAGGTGGAAGTAGTGGTCTTATCACTTTTAGCCCTGTGCTTGGAGCACTCATGTGGAATTTGATACACCCAGGTTCAATTCCCCACTCAGGCAGCAGGCGAGAAAGGATCTGAACAGGAGTGCTCTAACCCTGTGGTTCTCAAGCAAGGATACATGTACCCCTGGGGGTATGCAGAGGCCTTTCAGGGCGTACATCAACTCATCTAGATATTTGCCTCGTTTTACAACAGGCTACATAAAAAGCACTAGCGAAGTCAGTACAAACTAGAATTTCATACAGACAATGACTCGTTTATACTGCTCTATTTACCATACACTGATATGTAAGTACAGTATTTATATTCCAATTGATTGATTTATTATTATGTGGTAGAAATTATGTGGTAGAAATGACAAAGTAAGCAGTTTTTCAGTCACAGTGTGCTGTGTGTGACACTTTTGTATTTTTATGTCTGATTTTGTAAGCAAGTAGTTTTTAAATGAGGTGAAACTTGGGGGTAACACAAGACAAATCAGACTCCTGAAAGGGGTACAGTAGTCAGAAAAGGTTGAGAGCCACTGGTCTAACCACTGAGCTATGGCATATTCTGGTAATCTTGCCTGTTGAAGATTAAAGAAAGCGTGAGAATGACTTTGTAGCCTGGTGGTTTGGGCACTTAGGTTGGAGACCCTGGGTCTAGTCCCCCGGCTCCAATTGCTTTTTCATTATCTGTCCTCAGTGGAACAACTTCAACAGGAAAGACTGAGGGAGCCCCCCCCCCCGCCAATTAAAATGTCCCACAGCTCAGTGGTTAGCACACTCTCCTGAGAGGTAGGTGACTCCTATTCATATAATTTTTCTCCCTCAGGCAGAGGGGAAGCTTGAACTGGAGTCTCTCTCATCCCAGGTGAATGCTCTAGCCACTTGGCTAAAAGTTATAAGGTGGGTGACATCCCTAGAACTACCTTCTCCTCTTCTGGCCACTTTGGGGAGGGGGGCGTGCCACGGGCGGTGTGAGGCAGGAGCTTCACTCATTCTCACAAGTAAGGACTGAAGTGCCAAAGCCATCTGACTCCAGCAGAGCGTTTCTGGTTTCACAAGCAGAGATAGGCACCTCCCTGCAGCCCAGACTTAGGCTCCTATCTCCAGTGAGAGGAGTGGGGCTTAAAATGTACTCCTCTCCTGGGCTTTTCCTATTAGTTAGCTTAGGCAGCGGGGCCACTGACAGCGCATGGTTATGGGGGCCACTGACACATGATCCCTGCAGGCACAAGGTGCTGGAGGGGTCTTGGGGGAGGCTGCTGTCCTGGTGGGGCAGAACAGAGACCCCTGGCTAGGGCTGCAAGAGGAGGAGGAACACAGCCCCCAGCAGGAGCCATTCAGCAGAGGAGTGACCTCCCCCAATAGTAATGGGCTTGTCCAGGTCATTTGACACCCTACAGAAACTTAAATTAAAATAAAATAGATACAAATCCAGAAAAAAAGGTAAAATATAAAAATAAAATTTTCCATCAACATTAAAAAACTAAAAATTGAATTCTGACATGCCTGCCTATAACATATTTTGTTCATCTTTAGTATTCTGGCCCTCTCAATCACATGCACTGTAATGTAGTCTCGTCCTTTATCTCTTTCCAGCCCTAAACGTGCTGTACAATTGTGTAGTATGGTTGGTTAACAAGGGAGTAGTAATGAGTTACAGTGTGTTTCGCCTCCAGATTGCTGGTGTATATCCAGCTCAGATTGTCAATGGCCAAAGTTTGTTACCATCTGATGGATTCTGAGTAGTCTCTCAGTCCACTTCTTCAGTGGAGACATCACAAAACATCCTGATTACAATTGGTACCGATTGCCTCCCTATTGGCTGTCTCAGCAGAGAAGGCTAAGGACTGGATAAGCTTGGAGACAAAACTAACCCCTCATCTCTGGAAGTGGTCCCTTTGGGTCAGGGTCGAGGCATGTTCATGGAGGTAATATGAAAGAGCTTTCATGCTGTCTGCCTGTTCTGTGGGCAAGGCCTTGACAGCCCAAGTGAGTAAGGAATGAGTATCACAGTCACTGACTGAAGCCAGAGCCAGGATCTGGTCCCTCTCCAAAACTACTACATGGACCATACAGTAGGACATATAGACGGTTCACTTTTGCCTGCAAATACAGTTTTTTAAAAAATTGGATTTTCCCACCTAAATATCTAAAAATCTCCTGACTCTGTCTCCTGGCCTTTCTGGCTACAACTCTCATGTCTTTATTTTTCAGCTGCCACAGTTATATCTCTCCACTCATCTGACCGTGTCTCTCATCCCTTCCATCTGCTTCTCTTATCCCCCTCTAGCCCCAGTTGTCCTCTCCACTCTCCACTGTGTATCTCTTTCACTCTCACAAAGTGCAAAGATCCTGATAACAATACTTTGGAGTAAGGAAAATAGAGGCTCTAAGAATCCCCCCCCCCCAAACATAGAATTACAAACTGCAGACTTTTTGTCCCTCAAATCGTTTCAAATTAGCAACATGAGCAGCAGTAGCTAGTGGAGATGGTTTCAGTAAAGATGGATGTTCCCATCAAGTAAGAGGCAGTGTGAACCTAGATGCTTTAAAAGTGCCTATATTTATGGCTTCTGGAGACTCAGACACAGCAGATTGTCCATAACCACAGTAATCAGCTCAGCTGTGAAAAGTCTCTTGTTATGCAGAGCATAGAATTAGTGGCAGCTGATGGTAGCAACAGATGCAAGTAGGTAGGCAAAGTCAAGAAGAAGAGTGGATATTCGGAATGCAGTTCAGAACCTCAGAAAAGATTACAATTATAGTGGTAAATCAGAGGTGTGGCAAGATGCAACATGAACACACAACCAAATAATGCAGGGCACTGTACAACCTACCATAAGTCCAGCCACCAGTGTGATATCATCTGCTCATGGATAAACTTTCATACACATAGAGTAGAACTGTTGCTATTTAGCAGACTGATGCTTACACTTTTCGGCTATCTGCCTGGTTTTTGGGGAGGTAGGTGGGTATATAGTTAACTACAGTTATTTCATAGAAAGAGAGTGAGCTATGTCCATGCCCTCTGACACTAATTATTAAACTGAACTGTCTTCCTGGTTTCTGAACTGGTGAGTAGAAAATTTGGGCTAGAAATTGGCTGTACAAGTGCTGCAGTGTGCGGTTTCTTTAGTGCTTAATCGAATTATGACATCTGTTGGTCTTTGTCCTTCAAAAGTTCATTCAGTGGGCTAGAAGTAGCAGGAAGGGACAGGTGCTGCTGGTGGGCTTTAGTAGTTATGATAATTTTTCTCAGGTTGGTAACCAACAGCAGCTCATGTCAGCACGAGTAGAAGTAGTGATAGCTTGCCACTCCTACTCAGACTTGGCTGATAAATGCTGAGCGTATGAGAGTGGGTGCTGTAGCACTGTTTGTGGCCAATTTCCCTCTTGTGAGTGCCTCTTCGTTATGTTTGACATTTTTGAGACTGAGCTTTGTTACAGACTACGACAGTGAATTGGGGAGCTGAGACTTCATTGAGATTTGGAAAACACCAACCAGTGGGAAAAAGTGGATTTAGTAGCCAGTTCTTTAGGGACTTTGAGATGGGATGAAATGAGATTAAAGGTTATAACAGAATAGTCAAACAACATTTTTCTCTGTGCCTTTCTTTCCTGTTATACCACTTGAGGGTATGAATATGACTTTTTCCCATTCTGATCATGAGATCAAAGCCCGAACCAGTGTTTGGAAAATTTATTGAACCTGAAATTATCAGTAGTGGGCTCTCAAAGTGATTCTAGCCAAGACAATTAATGAAGTATTGACCTTTAAAATGGCATTTTACTGGATATGATTGTCATCTTACTTTCTTTCTCACTTCAGTTACTACATGATTTTAGCAGCTGATATCTCACAAACTGCTGAAGTTACAGATTAATCCTTATACCATTAGAAAGCTAAGATCTAGTGCTGTCATCAGATGATGTAAAAGCATTGCTTGCTAGTCTTGGTGATATGTAAGATATTGGATGTTAAAACTGTCATTGGTCCTTCACTCTAGCAAGGTTTTTTGACACTTGTCCAAGAATAAGTCTCAGCTTCTAAGTAGCTTAACTAAATGTAATAAAAGGTAATTTCAAAAGTGACCCAAAATGAAGCTTGAGCCTGTTCTCATTGAATTTAGTGGCAAAACTCCCATTGATACCAGTGGGAGCAAGATCAGGCCCCAAATGGTAGTTTGCTGATGCTAGGCCTTGCCATGTGTATTAGGTACTTCCCTGTCTGAAAGGATCTTGAAATGTGGCCAACTGGCAAATCCCACTGTTATGTAGTGATATGCTTTCTAACTAGTGCCAATATTTTTTTATTGCAGTCAGCTCACTTTGTTTTTGGTGCTACTGTTTTCCTGGAAAAATTCATCAATATTTGAAAAAAAAAAACCCAACGGTAATGTGAATAGACTATATGGGTACAGTAGTGATATGCTGATATTTTTATATACTGTATTAGTCAAATTAAGGGATCCAATTCTGATATCTTTATTCATGTGGAGTAGCACCTTATTTTGCAAATTGATTTCAGTGGGGTTTAGCACTGATTGATTTCAGTGGGACTCGTTGCTCCCAATAGGAGTTTTGCCATTGACTTTGATGTCAGTGGGTATTAGGTGCCCAAGTGTCTTTGTAAATCCCACCCTGAGGTGCTGATCCTGCAAGGTATTGAGCACCCTCATTTCCCTGTGAAGAGAGTGGGAAAGGAGGACACTCAACACCTTCCAAGATTGGACTAAATGTTGCCTTTTATTGTTACTTTAAAGTGTCAGAAACCAGTTAAAAATCCTTTGTTCCTTTTTTGTTACTTAAGATAGAACTTAATGTGATTAAGGGTAGAGGAATCTGGCCCATTAGATGCAAATACTAGTGACTTTAACAGATCTGATTATGTCTAAATCTTAACCTGCTTAGGGATGGAGTTGCTACTTAAAATCAATTTATTCTGTGTATAAAGTTAGTCAATTTCAGGAAGCCTATTTATGGAGAGACAGTTTCCCAAACCAAGAGTTGAGTCATTCTGACCACAATTTAAAGCCTGTCATGCATCAAGGAGTGAAAGGAAGAAGAGTTTGGTTTATAATATGATTTCTAGTCAATAATCTTCACTCTAGGAAGGCAACAATCCTGCCTTGCAAATGCTATGGCTGCTGACTTTAAGGGGTTCTAAGGATCAGCCCTTGAAACCCAGGTATACGTAGGGCTCAGCCCTTCTCTCATTTATCCTTTCTATGGTCCCCATTACTGTATTCTCTCAGCATCACACACACACTTTATTATAGTTATCTACGACACTCCTGTGAGGTAGGGCAGTGCTATTATCCCCATTTTACAGCTGGGAGCTGAGGTACAAAGACACTAAGCAATTAGTCTATGTCATAAATATAAAGGGAAGGCTAACCACCTTTAAATCCCTCCTGGCCAGAGGAAAAACCCTTTCACCTGTAAAGGGTTAAGAAGCTAAAGATAACCTCTCTGGCACCTGACCAAAATGACCAATGAGGAGACAAGATACTTTCAAAGCTGGGGGGGGAAACAAAGGGTTCTCTCTGTCTGTGTGTTGCCTTTGCTGGGATCAGAGCAGGAATGCAGGTCAGAACTCCTGTAATGGGTTAATAAGCAATCTAGTTAGATATGCATTAGGTGCTGAATGGAATGTATATTCTGGTTTTTGTGTCTTTTTGTAACTTAAGGTTTAGCCTAGAGGGATTCTCTATGTTTTGAATCTGATTACCCTGTAAGGTATTTACCATCCTGATTTTACAGAGGTGATCCTTTTATTTTTTCTTTAATTAAAATTCTTCTTTTAAGAACCTGATTGCTTTTTCATTGTTCTTAAGATCCAAGGGTTTGGGTCTGTGTTCACCTATGCAAACTGGTGAGGATTTTTATCAAGCCTTCCCCAGGAAAGGGGGTGTAGGGCTTGGGGGGATTTTGGGGGAAAGACGTTTCCAAGTGGGCTCTTTCCCGGTTATATTTGTTAGATGCTTGGTGATGGCAGCAATAAAGTCCAAGGACAAAAGGTAAAATAATTTGTACCTGGGGGAAGTTTTAACCTAAGCTGGTAAAAATAAGCTTAAGGGGTTTTTCATGCAGGTCCCCACATCTGTACTCTAGAGTTCAGAGTGGGGAAGGAACCTTGACAGTCCAGCATCACATAGGAAGTCTTTAGGAGAGGGCAGACCTGAACCCAGGACTCTTTTAGAGTGCTAGGCTAGCACGCCAGCCACTGGACTATCCTTCTTTAAATAAGAAAATGGCAAAACTCTCACTGACTTCAGGATTGGGCCATAGAGTTCTTTCCTTGTTCTGTCGATAAACAATTTGAATGTTGGCCATGCTGCCCCCACCATGAGCACAATGATGAATATTTGATGAGTTAAAGTGTTTAGACAGTAAACAGCTTGCTGGGAGCCCGGTTCAGTAAACTGCTTACCATTTCCTGCAAGGGGCTGGGTGCCCTACATTCTTATTGGCGATGCTGGGGTGCTCAGCACCTTACATGCTCAGCCCTTGCCTATGCAATTGAAACTGTAAAATCTTTTTTTACAAAAACACTATCAAGATTCCAGCAAAATAGAGTATAGCACATATAAATATTACAAACAGCCCAATACCACTTCTGTCAAGTATAAAATATACCATGAATGCAAAAGAGCCCTGCTATGACATGGACTTTATATTTCATAAGATGTCTCTATGGTATGCCGTGTATATGGCTCTGATCCTCCCCATTGATGCCAATAAGAGTTTTGCCATTGACTGTGATTTCAATGGGAGTTAGACACCTAATTTCTTTTCTGAATCCCACCCTGAGGTGCTGAGCATCCTCACTTCCCTTTGAAGAGAGTGGGAAAGGAGGACACTCAGCGCCTTCCAAGATTGGACCAAATGTTGCCTTTTATTATTATTTATTATTTATTATTATTTCAAAGTGTCAGAAACCAAATAAAAAATCCTCTGCTTTGTGCTATCCTCAAACAAACAAAAACCTGAACCAGAAGCTAGATTAATTTCAACCTTTTTTTAAGAAATATGTTATATAAAGACATTGCCTCCTGGACTAAAACCCTGTATCGTGTATATTGTGTTTCAGCAAGTAATGAACTGTTTTGCTGAAGTATAATTAGGGATTTATAATGGAAACGCTGGTACAACCTTAACTATCCCATTGCAAATGTGACACTATTAATTAAGGGATCTCTGGGGTGCAGTACGCTCCTTAGTGAATTAGCCTGGTGGAAATTTATTGGCAATTTGCAAATTGGTTTCCAGTTTTGTTTTTAGCTTTTCCCTCTTATTACTGTACAAAGGAATTTTGATTCAGATAATTTGAGATTCTGTTTTACTTTACATTTCTCTTTCATCTCTGCTAAAGAGCACTCTCCCTCCCCTTTTTTTCTTCCATGCCTTAGGTGAGGGCTGTGGCATCTGATGATTCAGCTGGGGAAATCCTGGAGATGTGGTATAATGACTGTATCCTTGGTAAGTCTATTTAGTGCCTGTTTAGTATTGTAGGAGATTATTGCCCTGACCTCAACAACAGGCCAAATTCTGATCTCAACTCCACGTATAAATCTGGTATAACTCCTTTGAATTAAGAAGAGTTACTCCCCATTTACACTAGTGTAATTGAGATCAGATTCTTGCCCAGTAGCATTGTGTAACTGGTACCTAGCATTTATTCTATTAGCAGACCTAGAGTAAGATATAAATAGCTTATTAATGCATTGTGTGTGTGTGTGTGTGGGGGGGGGGGGTTAGATTGCCTCCTCCCATAGAAAACCCTCTGGAGGGGGATGAAGTTGGGGAATGAAAGACCACAACATTCTTTTTGTGGAGTTTCCTCTGAAGCAGCTTGTGAGGTGGTGTCCGACCTCTCCCTTGTGGCCTCAGAATATGTGCTGATACTGTGAGGTCCCCGTGGATCTGATGGAAATCACTGAAGGCCGAGGTTTATTTGTACACTGTCACTGTGCGTTCCCACTGGCTTTTGAGTCCCCAGCCCTCCCTCAGCACCCTGTCAGCAGTGCACAGCTGCCTGCCTGCCTGCCTGCCATTTTCAGTCCTTTCACAGGGGTTTTCATAATGTGGAGAACGCAATTTACTTTTAAGTAGATTCCCCATTAGGCTGGTGAGTGAATGCTGTCTGCAGCCCACACTATTCCCATGCATGGATTTCCTCACCCTATAGAAAGGTGGGGGTCATGCAGGAAGAGTGGCAGCCCATCTCTGCTCAGAAAGGGAGCCATCCACTTTAAGGGAGGATTCTCTCTGCTCAGCAATCTTAACAGGAAAATCTGTCCCTGTGTTATTCTGATACACAATTAGTACTTTAAGGATGGCTTTATCGTGATTTGAGCCAGTTTTTTCCAGACCTCCTGTATCACCAAGAATTTTGTTTCCTTTTTCAGCATGATATAGGATTTTAATCATCCTACTGAAAATATTTTGTACCCCTTATGGCTTGCCTAGGCATAGAGTTATTCTTGAAAAACTACATGTGGATACTCTTATCCAGAGTAAGAGTCCCTTCTTCCAAAATATCTTAATCCACTTTGGAAGTGGATTAAGCTAAACCAGAAAAGGCACTCCTATTCCAGAATAAGAGTGTTCACATGGAGTTATTCTGGAATAGTTACTCCATTTTAAATTCACACCCTACCTTATTCTGGAATAAATTTAATGTGTAGACAAGCCCTTAGATGCTTATAAACCTCTGGAATGCCTTAAACCAGGGGTTCTCAACCTTTTTCTTTTTGAGGCTCCCCCAACGTGCTATAAAAACTCCACGGCCCACCTGTGCCACAGTTGTTTTTTTATAAAAGCCAGGGCTGCTGTTAGGGGGTAGCAAGCATGGCAATTGCCCGGGGCCCCACGCCACAGGGGGCACCACAAAGCTAAGTTGCTCAGGCTTCAGCTTCAGCCCCTGATGGTGGGGTTCGGGGGCCTCAGTTGCAGCCCCATGAGGCGAGGCTTTGGCTTTCTGCCCTTGGCCCTATCAAGTCTGATGTCAGCCATGGTTGGTGGACCCCCTGAAACCTGGTCACGGCCCCCCCCAGGGGGCCTCGGACGTCTGGTTGAGAACCACTGACTTAAACTATGACTGTACTGATGAGTGTAGAAAAAATTCCTCCTGCATTGTTGAGGTTAGATATTTCAAAAGAGCTTGGCTTGTATTCTGGCACCTAAATGAAGAGCCTAAATTTTTCAACGCCTGCAATCACCACTGTTTTCAGTGAGAGTTGTTGGGTGCTGAGCACTTTCTGAATACCTGATCATTTCATTTAAGTGCCTACTTAGGGAGTGAACTCTTTTGAAAAATCTGGCCATTATAATGACTGGCCTCTTAGTAGTGGGACCATTAAAATGCATCACTTCACAACCATCATACCTCCCCAGGCAGTTTTACAGCCCCCTCAGCCCCGAAGACAGGCACAGATGCTCATTAGCCATGGAAGCTATTTTTGTTTAAATTTTAGCAAGTTACCCCAGCCAGGCACTCACTTAGGAATGGCATATCCTCTTCGCTATGGGCACACTGTGATAGGGTTGGTTGCTACGTGGATAAATTTGACTAGCAACTCTTAAACTCAACTAATGTTCTTTGGAAGCATGAAGGGCCATTGGCTACCTACACTCTTGCCCCTCTGTTGGGAGGTCATTGTGCTCACTCATTTCAATAGGAAGTAAGAATCAAGGACCCATAGTCATGCACCCATAGTCATGTGTGCTGGCAATAGAGTCTTCAGAAAGATATTTACGTAAGAATCAGGCAACTAGTCCAGAGTGTAATGGTGATCATTGCAACCCTCTCCCAGGGAAAGAATAGGTGCTTTCAACTTGTTGATTTTACATAGGAAGCCCCTCCTTGTGTAGGATTTAAAGAAGGAGTGAACAGGTTCTGGGCTCCTGTCAATAGTGAGTCCCTGCAAAGAATAAGATAGCAGGTGGTCACAGTTGTGAACAGCAGTATGAAAATACCTGTTAGCAGAACGTAGGTAGGCAAGTAAGAAACAGGCAGGTTCCCTTAAAAGGTAGTCTTCTATGGGGGTGGTGTTAGTTTGCTCCGGAAAGCCCTTCCCACAGCTTACTTTGCCTGCTCAGAGGATGCTCAAAGATTTGAGCGTAAGCCAGTTGGTGGAGAGGCCTCACTAATGCTAAATATCTCCATGAATGCTTTGGCAATACCTCTGAGTATATGCTGAATACAGAATTACAGTATTTCAGCTTCTGTACATGGACTAATGAGCATGTGACCTGTTTTTATCCCTTGTATGTTGTTGTCGATCGTAGGCCATATTCTAGTTTCCGTGAAAGAAACTTTTAGCTGCTTGTGTCAACCTTGAACTTCATGAGCTGCACTGCAGAAGTTTTGCATATTAGGAGTGAAATTCAGTTGAATTTCCATGAATTTCCTCCATGCCACTTAAGCCCAGTAATTGCCCTGAGTGACATGAGGTGAGGGAAAAGTGATTAGCTGGCACAGGGGCCTTGACCTCTGCATCACCTTTAGACAGGCTAGTGTGGAGTGTAGCATTGAGGATGAGCAAGGGGTAAGGCTACTGGATCTGCAGTTATGTGGATCTAGCTGTCTTAATATTTCTCATAAATGTCCCAGGCTGGGGGATGTGGTAATTTTGCTTCCCAGCCGTTTTGCACTATATTTACATAAGGCCCAGCTAGATGAGCCCATCCTAGAGCCCTTAGATGTTAGAGGTAATATTTGCAGATTATATTGTGACCTCTGGTACCAAATGGCACTGTGGCAAGAATTTTGTCCATTGTGGAGGAGCATGTGTTTTAAACAGAAGCAGGAGGTTTCATTTCCTCTCACACACTTATTTTTCTTACATGAGAATCCTGGAAAAATGCAACTGTGCACTTTGCGCCATCCTCGTGAGAGCAGAGGTGCTTGGGTGGAGACAGCTCTTCCACGTGGCTGTGAAAACAAGGGCCCCGATTCCGCTCTCAGTTATACTGGTGTAACTCTGGAGTAACCATTGTTCCTGAGATTGAAGTTCTCCATTGGAGTTCCTCTAGATTTACACAAGTTGTAGCTGCAATTAGAATCTGTCTTGGAGCTTATCTCACCAGACTTCTGTGCCTCCAGTAAATTGACTGCCAATTAACTTGAGGAAGTTAACATGTTTGGAAAGGTTGGTATGGACCCTCCACATGTTTGATCCAAGCTGTTTGTTTTTTACCTTAAACTGATCCCTTGGGTAACCTGGTAACCTTTGTACCTTTGATCAAACATGGGCGGGGGAGAGCACCCACATTGGTCTTTACAAATGTGTTAACTACCTCGAGTTATTAGGCAATCAATTAAAGAGAGGTGCAACAGTCTACTGAAGATGTGCCCTCGCTGTGTTTACTCTGTTGCTTCCGTAGCTGAGACCCTGTTACTGCTCCCCTTGTTTCCTCTCCTGCTGATTCCACTGCACACCCTTTATCAGGTTTCAGAGTGACAGCCGTGTTAGTCTGTATTCGCAAAAAGAAAAGGAGTACTCGTGGCACCTGAGAGACTAACCAATTTATTTGAGCATAAGCTTTCGTGAGCTACAGCATCCGACGAAGTGAGCTGTAGCTCACGAAAGCTTATGCTCAAATAAATTGGTTAGTCTCTAAGCCCTGGTCTACACTAGGACTTTAGGTCGAATTTAGCAGCATTAAATCGATGTAAACCTGCACCCGTCCACACGATGAAGCCCTTTATTTTGACTTAAAGGGCTCTTAAAATCGATTTCCTTACTCCACCCCTGACAAGTGGATTAGCGCTTAAATCGACGTTGCCGGCTCGAATTTGGGGTACTGTGGACACAATTCGACGGTATTGGCCTCTGGGAGCTCTGCCAGAGTGCTCCATTGTGACCGCTCTGGACAGCACTCTCAACTCAGATGCACTGGCCAGGTAGACAGGAAAAGAACCGCGAACTTTTGAATCTCATTTCCTGTTTGGCCAGCGTGGCAAGCTGCAGGTGACCATGCAGAGCTCATCAGCAGAGGTGACCATGATGGAGTCCCAGAATCGCAAAAGAGCTCCAGCATGGACCGAATGGGAGGTACAGGATCTGATCGCTGTATGGGGAGAGAAATCCGTACTATCAGAACTCCGTTCCAGTTTTCGAAATGCCAAAACCTTTGTCAAAATCTCCCAGGGCATGAAGGACAGAGGCCATAACAGGGACCTGAAGCAGTGCCGCGTGAAACTGAAGGAGCTGAGGCAAGCCTACCAGAAAACCAGAGAGGCGAACAGCCGCTCTGGGTCAGAGCCCCAAACATGCTGCTTCTATGATGAGCTGCATGCCATTTTAGGGGGTTCAGCCACCACTACCCCAGCCGTGATGTTTGACTCCTTCAATGGAGATGGAGGCAATACAGAAGCAGGTTTTGGGGACGAAGAAGAAGAAGATGATGATGATGATGAGGTTGTAGATAGCTCACAGCAAGCAAGCGGAGAAACCAGTTTTCCCGACAGCCAGGAACTGTTTCTCACCCTGGACCTGGAGCCAGTACCCCCCGAACCCACCCAAGGCTGCCTCCTGGACCCAGCAGGCGGAGAAGGGACCTCCGGTGAGTGTACCTTTTAAAATACTATACATGGTTTAAAAGCAAGCATGTGAAAGGATTACTTTTCCCTGGCATTCGCAGCTCTCCTGGATGTACTCCCAAAGCCTTTGCAAAAGGTTTCTGGGGAGGGCAGCCTTATTGCGTCCTTCATGGTAGGACACTTTACCACTCCAGGCCAGTAACACGTACTCGGGAATCATTGTACAACAAAGCATTGCAGTGTATGTTTGCTGGCGTTCAAACAACATCCGTTCTTTATCTCTCTGTGTTATCCTTAGGAGAGTGAGATATAATTCATGTTTACCTGGTTGAAATAGAGTGCTTTTCTTCAGGGGACACTCAGAGGAGCCCATTCCTGCTGGGCTGTTTGCCTGTGGTGAAACAGAAATGTTCCCCGCTGTTAGCCACAGGGAGGGGGGAGGGTTGAGGGGGTAACCACGCGGTGGGGGGAGGCAAAATGCGACCTTGTAACGAAAGCACATGTGCTATGTATGTAATGTTAACAGCAAGGTTTACCCTGAAAGAGTGTAGCCGCTGTTTATAAAATGTGTCTTTTTAAATACTGCTGTCCCTTTTGTTTTCTCCACCAGCTGCATGTGTTTCAATGATCACAGGATCTTGTCCTTCCCAGAGGCTAGTGAAGCTTAGAAAGAAAAAAAAAAAACGCACTCGAGATGAAATGTTCTCCGGGCTCATGCTGTCCTCCCACACTGACAGAGCACAGACGAATGCGTGGAGGCAAATAATGTCAGAGTGCAGGAAAGCACAAAATGACCGGGAAGAGAGGTGGCGGGCTGAAGAGAGTAAGTGGCGGGCTGAAGAGAGGGCTGAAGCTCAAATGTGGCAGCAGCGTGATGAGAGGAGGCAGGATTCAATGCTGAGGCTGCTGGAGGACCAAACCAGTATGCTCCAGTGTATGGTTGAGCTGCAGCAAAGGCAGCTGGAGCACAGACTGCCACTACAGCCCCTGTGTAACCAACCGCCCTCCTCCCCAAGTTCCATAGCCTCCACACCCAGACGCCCAAGAACGTGGTGGGGGGGCCACCGGCCAACCAGCCACTCCGCCACAGAGGATTGCCCAAAAAAAAGAAGGCTGTCATTCAATAAATTTTAAAGTTGTAAACTTTTAAAGTGCTGTGTGGCATTTTCCTTCCCTCCTCCACCACCCCTCCTGGGCTACCTTGGTAGTCATCCCCCTATTTGTGTGATGAATGAATAAAGAATGCATGAATGTGAAGCAACAATGACTTTATTGCCTCTGCAAGCGGTGATTGAAGGGAGGAGGGGAGGGTGGTTAGCTTACAGGGAAGTAGAGTGAACCAAGGGGCGGGGGGTTTCATCAAGGAGAAACAAACAGAACTTTCACACCGTAGCCTGGCCAGTCATGAAACTGGTTTTCAAAGCTTCTCTGATGCGTACCGCGCCCTCCTGTGCTCTTCTAACCGCCCTGGTGTCTGGCTGCGCGTAACCAGCAGCCAGGTGATTTGCCTCAACCTCCCACCCCGCCATAAACGTCTCCCCCTTACTCTCACAGATATTGTGGAGCACACAGCAAGCAGTAATAACAGTGGGAATATTGGTTTCGCTGAGGTCTAAGCGAGTCAGTAAACTGCGCCAGCGCGCCTTTAAACGTCCAAATGCGCATTCTACCACCATTCTGCACTTGCTCAGCCTGTAGTTGAACAGCTCCTGACTACTGTCCAGGCTGCCTGTGTACGGCTTCATGAGCCATGGCATTAAGGGGTAGGCTGGGTCCCCAAAGATACATATAGGCATTTCAACATCCCCAACAGCTATTTTCTGGTCTGGGAATAAAGTCCCTTCCTGCAGCTTTTGAAACAGACCAGAGTTCCTGAAGATGCGAGCGTCATGTACCTTTTCCGGCCATCCCATGTTGATGTTGGTGAAACGTCCCTTGTGATCCACCAGAGCTTGCAGCACTATTGAAAAGTACCCCTTGCGGTTTATGTACTGGCCGGCTTGGTGCTCCGGTGCCAAGATAGGGATATGGGTTCCATCTATGGCCCCACCACAGTTAGGGAATCCCATTGCAGCAAAGCCATCCACTATGACCTGCACATTTCCCAGGGTCACTACCCTTGATATCAGCAGATCTTTGATTGCGTGGGCTACTTGCATCACAGCAGCCCCCACAGTAGATTTGCCCACTCCAAATTGATTCCCAACTGACCGGTAGCTGTCTGGTGTTGCAAGCTTCCACAGGGCTATTGCCACTCGCTTCTTAACTGTGAGGGCTGCTCTCATCTTGGTATTCATGTGCCTCAGGGCAGGGGAAAGCAAGTCACAAAGTTCCATGAAAGTGCCCTTACGCATGCGAAAGTTTTGCAGCCACTGGGAATCATCCCAGACCTGCAACACTATGCGGTCCCACCAGTCTGTGCTTGTTTCCCGAGCGCAGAATCGGCGTTCCACAGCATGAACCTGCCCCATTAGCACCATGATGCATGCACTGGCAGGGCCCATGCTTTCAGAGAAATCTGTGTCCATGTCCTGATCGCTCACGTGACCACGCTGACGTCGCCTCCTCGCCCGGTATCGCTTTGCCAGGTTCTGGTGCTGCATATACTGCTGGATAATGCGCATGGTGTTTAATGTGCTCCTAATTGCCAAAGTGAGCTGAGCGGCCTCCATGCTTGCCTTGGTATGGCGTCCGCACAGAAAAAAGGCGCGGAACGATTGTCTGCCATTGCTCTGACGGAGGGAGGGGCGACTGATGACACGGCTTACAGGGTTGGCTTCAGGGAGCTAAAATCAACAAAGGGGGTGGCTTTACATCAAGGAGTATTTCAGGCAGGACTTCATGGAGGGTTCCAATAAGAAATGGTGCACCTAAGTTATTGTTCTTATCGGAACAAGGAGGTTAGCCTGGCCTCTGATTGATACATGGCTAGATTTACCTCGCTGCACCTTCCCTGTGAGTGACTGCAGTGTGACCTAGAGGAATGAGTCCCCTAGACGGGGGAGGGGAGGAAGCAAATGAGTACAAAACAAATCTGGTCTATTTCTTGTTTTGATCCACTCCATCTATCTTTTACATCTTTGGCTGGCAGCAGACAGTGCAGAAGGACTGCATGCCATCCACATCTCATGGCTGCTCGGCAGAAGATGGTACAGTACGACTGCTAGCCATCCTCATCTCTTGCCTGCCCGGCAGAAGATGGTACAGTACGACTGCTAGCAATCCGTATCGCCTGCCTGCTGACCATAAGACGGTTCAATAGGACTGACTGCAGGACTAAAGAGAATGACCTGGTCAAGTCACTCCAAATTTAGTCCCTGTGCCCATGTCTGCCCAGGCGCTCCCAGCCGACGTGGCCAGGAGCACCTCGGACACGACGTGAACGGCTACCAGTCGTAGTGCACCATCTGCTGCCAGAAGGCAATGGGTTGCTGCTACTGTGTAGCAATGCCGTACCGCGTCTGCCAGCACCCAGGAGACATACGGTGACGGTTACCTGAGTGGGCTCCACGCTTTCCGTGGTATGGCATCTGCACAGGTAACTCAGGAAAAAAGGCGCGAAACGATTGTCTGCCCTTGCTTTCACGGAGGGAGGGAGGGAAGGGGGGCCTGACGATATGAACCCAGAACCACCCGCGACAATGTTTTAGCCCCATCAGGCATTGGGATCTCAACCCAGAATTCCAATGGGCAGCGGAGACTGCAGGATCTGTGGGATAGCTATCCACAGTGCAACGCTCCGGAAGTCGACTCTAGCCTCGGTACTGTGGAAGCACTCCGCCGAGTTAATGCACTTAATGCACTTAGAGCATTTTCTGTGGGGACACACACACTCGAATATATAAAACTGATTTCTAAAAAACCGACTTCTATAAATTCGACCTTATTCCCTAGTGTAGACATACCCTTAGGTGCCACAAGTACTCCTTTTCTTTTTGCACCCTTTATCAGTGGCCCTGGGGGAGACACACACAGCATTCACATGCCCAGAGAAGGAAAATCTTAAAAGAACAAAACAAGCAACTACGGGTGAGCAATTGAAAAGAAAATCAGCCTCTGTCATGTTATGTTATAGGAGTCTTGAAGATTCAAAGATCCGCCTCATTTGTACTAGATAGTAAAGGCTCAATTGCCAGCCCTTTATAGGTGTGGAGCTACAATGGAGAGATTGTGCCGTGGGTACTCTGTCTTCCTCCGTCTGCTCCTTGCAAGGTGTGTGTGTGTGTGGGTGGAAGGTAATATGGGAAAGCAGTCTGCTCCATTCATGGCTCTGCCTTCTCCATTGAGTCCCAGGAGGAACAGGGGTGAGCAGTCCGTTGTACGCCGTAGAATGCAGGTAGCATAGGGGTTGCTATTGTGTGTAGCCCTTCCACAGCACGCTTGGATGCCTTGGACGCCCCTCCAATCCTGCATTTCCATGCAAGGGCTGCAAACAATCTGGCCCTCAGTATTTTACATTTATAGTGTAGGACATATTGTGGTGGAATCCAGCATACTTGTTTAGATTATATACATACAGCACAGCTGAAATGCCAGCAGCTGTGTGTGGAGAACAGCAGCCAGCACACAGCCTGCTGACCAGTCATCTCACCATTACCTTGTCCTCCCCCGTCTGTTTTCTACTCATGCTGTCTCACGTTTTACACTCGGACTATAAACTCTTCATGGTAGGCACTGACATTTTGTTATGTGTTTGTACAATGGACCTCTGGGCCCTCCCACCATACAAATAATACTTAGGTAGGCGGTGCACACTTCCTAGCTTGTGTAGGCTGAGCTTATTGCAAGCACCAGGGTCCCCCTTCTCCCTGCCCCATGGATGAGGTTCTCTGAGGGATCCTGGCATGGGGGAAGAGGGGCATACAAAGCCAATAGTGGGGGGAGAAAGAGGGTATGGGGGCAGACAGAGCCCCGGACATGGGCGGGGTAATGGGGATTCACACATTGTCTACATCCTCTCTTCAGGAGCCGTGGTCCTGCTCCCGGCTCAGGGGAATGCGGAAAGGGGTGAGGGAGGGTGCGAGGTACAAAGTTTGGGGACCACTGCCCTACTCTATAGACAAAGGCAGAGGTGCTGAAGGCTGTTGTGTGATATAGGGATGTACAAATTTAACCGCTTAACTGATAAGAATCAGTCTTATCGGTTTCAGTTCAGGGTTAACGATTAAACTCCGCTGCCTGGAGCACAGGCCCTCACGGCCGCCTGGGGCAGCAGCCAGGAGGGACCCCGAGTACGTGGTTGGTAGCGGAGTTTCAGGTGCAGGGCTGGGACCTCGGCCGCGGGGGGCCAGCAGCGGGGACCTGTATAAAATGTGGGGGTGCTGCAGCACCCCCTGCACCCTGCAGTTCCCCCGTTAAACGTTTCACCGTGTAACCGATAAAATTTTAATTGGTTACACGGTTACTTTTTTTAACTGCTATTTACATCCCTAGTGTGATAAAGAGCTGGCAGGGGCTTTATGTGTCCCCCATTTCCCCTTAGTTTTCCAGTTTTCCTCAAAAGTTAGTTGCCTAGAACGTTCCTTGAAATCATAGAATTGATTTCTATGAATTGGGCCAAAAGAAATCTGATGAGGTTCAATAAGGATAAGTGCAGGGTCCTGCACTTAGGACGGAAGAACCCAATGCACCGCTACAGACTAGGGGCCGAATGGCTAGGCAGCAGTTCTGCGGAAAAGGACCTAGGGGTGACAGTGGACGAGAAGCTGGATATGAGTCAGCAGTGTGCCCTTGTTGCCAAGAAGGCCAATGGCATTTTGGGATGTATAAGTAGGGGCATAGCGAGCAGATCGAGGGACGTGATCGTTCCCCTCTATTCGACATTGGTGAGGCCTCATCTGGAGTACTGTGTCCAGTTTTGGGCCCCACACTAAAAGAAAGATGTGGATAAATTGGAGAGAGTCCAGCGAAGGGCAACAAAAACGATTAGGGGTCTAGAACACATGACTTATGAGGAGAGGCTGAGGGAGCTGGGATTGTTTAGTCTGCAGAAGAGAAGAATGAGGGGGGATTTGATAGCTGCTTTCAACTACCTGAAAGGGGGTTCCAAAGAGGATGGCTCTAGACTGTTCTCAATGGTAGCAGATGACAGAACGAGGAGTAATGGTCTCAAGTTGCAGTGGGGGAGGTTTAGATTGGATATTAGGAAAAACTTTTTCACTAAGAGGGTGGTGAAACACTGGAATGCGTTACCTAGGGCGGTGGTAGAATCTCCTTCCTTAGAGGTTTTTAAGGTCAGGCTTGACAAAGCTCTGGCTGGGATGATTTAACTGGGAATTGGTCCTGCTTCGAGCAGGGGGTTGGACTAGATGACCTTCTGGGGTCCCTTCCAACCCTGATATTCTATGATTCTATGATCAGACACAGCATTCAAAAAGTTACTCCATTACAGACAGACAGACAGAAATGCCTTTGAGTTGAGTATAAGGCCTTCGGGGCACAGCCAGTAACAATTAGATGGCATCAAAATGATAACAAGCAAAAGGAATCTTTTGGCTTAGATCCTAAACTTTATGAAATATGGCCCAGGAGCGCATGTTCATGCAAAGCAGAGAGTACCTCACTGTTTTAAAGTCTCATCTGAAAAAGTCACACGTGCATTAAAACGTTAAGGTACTCAGTTTATATAAATGGGAAGAACGAAGGCTGTGTTGAGCCTGTTGAGATTAGGGTTGCCAACCCTCCAGGATTGTCCTGGAATCTCCAGGCCTAAAGATTAATCTTTGATTAAAGATTATGTCATATGATGAAACCTCCAGGAATACCTCCAAACACAATTGGCAACCCTAGTTGGGATGCCACATCAAATTTTATTTATGCATTGCTCATTATGCCATCCCTTCCACTGTACCAATGTATGTGGACCCCCATTGACTTTAAAAAGGACATGTTATGTGTCTGGCATGTACTGAATTCAACAGGACTCTGCAAAGGCACAGGGGTCTGTCAACCCATATGGATTCTGTTGCATTCTTGGGGCCTTAATCTATAGTGAATATATAGTTTTACTTCAAGCACTACATTCAGCTACTGAAGCTTTGTACAAAACTGAGAGCAGGGCATTCAAAGCAAAAAAACTGAGAGCCTAATCCAAAACCCACCAAAGTTACTGGAAGGATTCACATTTACTTAAACGGGCTTTGGATCAGAATTTAAATTAGGCCCCAGTTAAGGAAAATATCCCTATTTGTGACACACTTAAGTAGATGCTTAAATCCAATTGAAGTCAGTGGGATTTCAAAAAGAAAAGGAGTACTTGTGGCACCTTAGAGACTAAAAAATTTATTTGAGCATAGGCTTTCGTGAGCTACAGCTCGCTAAATTTGTTAGTCTCTAAGGTGCCACAAGTCCTCCTTTTCTTTTTGCGGATACAGACTAACACGGCTGCTACTCTGAAACCAGTGGGATTTCAGTATATGCTTAAAGTTAAGCATGTGTCTAAGTGCTACCCTGGAAAGGGGATGAATTTAAGCACACATTTAAGTACTTTCCTGAACTGGGACTTCACTGTAGACCAGTCCAGCTTCCAACAAAATATAGTTACAGACACCTTAACCTGAGGGGTTCCGGTATCTCTGACTGATGCGTACGTAATGAAGATGTAAAAATACAATAAATTGGCAATCATCTTTCTCACCATGTGAGAAAGCAAAGATATTGTGCCAATCAAATATGCACATTAGATGACTAAGTGCTCCCACACTTTCAGTGTAGGCAGGGAATATGCTATGCTGCCACATATGTGCACCAGACACATACCAAATGCTTTTTATTCTGACTGTTTTGTTTTGGGGTTTTTTTTTAGATGAGAGTTCAGCTCACTGAGCAGGATGTTTATCTCTGTGCCTGGAAAACAATATTGATCATAATTTTTAATGGACAATAGCGTTTTTAAAACAGATAACCAATATGGATGCACCCTGAGTGACATCAGTACCTAAAGTGGTTGCTATAAATGTTCCTCAGGAAAGATTTGAGCATCACGCTTAGCATTTGAGTATCTTAGTAAGTACTGAATGAACTTTTTTTTTTCTATCAGAGGTGTTGCTGGAGATGGGAAAGTTTCACACGTAAGCCATATGATTTGGGTTTGATTTTCTTTCCTTGATAAATATATGTGATAAAAAAACCTAACAAAGTTGTATTAAGGAAATTAATTCCATCTAATTCTTGCTCAGATATGCGTATATGAGACAAAATATGCATTCAGACACTACTAGGCCTAGTGCCAGAGAAATAGCTCTTAATAAATACCCATACATGGTTACAGTTATTTGAATTACAGTAGCACCCACAGGCCCAAACCAAGATCAGGGCCCCGTTGTGCTAGAATATGTGCTAGGCACATAGTATGAAACCATCCTTGACCCAAAGAGCTTACAGTTTAGACATGCAAGGCAAATGGGGCAACAGAGACACAGAGAGGTGAAGTGACTTGCCCAAGGCAGCACCACAGGTCAGTGGCAGAGCCAAGAATGGAACCCAGGTATCCTGAGTCCCAGTCCTGTGCCTTAACCACTCGATAATAATGCCTCTTAGATAGATAGAGTGATAGGGAGTATGTGACTAAAAACCTGTAGCCTGTGGTCAAAAGGAGGGCAGATCTGAGAGAGACTCTAGGAAGAGCAGACCTAGGAGTCAATATTCCATCAAAAATGTAGGGGCCAGTCAGTGGTGTTGGAACTGAGGGTGCTGCCACACTTCGTGCCTTGAAGTAGTAATAACAAACACCAAATACACTGTTTCCATCATCAACACCCCACTATAAAAATTGTTCCAGCTCCCCTGGGGCCGGTCAAGAAAGTGCCAGTGAGGAAGCCAGGCATGGAGTGTATAGAGGCCCATGGAGGGAAAGAGCGGGAAATTTAGGCTGCAGAGCACACGTGGCTGGGAACCCACAGTAGAGTGTGTATGTGGATTCCTCATATACCACCACACCATGAGTTGGTGCAGTAACCCCTGGAGGAGCTGAATAGATCCCAGTGTGGCTGAAGACAAGGTGAAAGAGGACAGATCTTCAGAGGGAGGGTTGTACCCTATAGAAGATCCTGGGGTAGAAAATTTGGTTTGGAGTTTATATTGGACTTAAACCCCTGGAAGGGGTGGAGTTTTGGACTTAACTGGAGGGCTAAATAATTGCAAGGACCTGACAGCACTGGGAGCTGGTGAATGACTGACACTAAGGGGAAACTGAGGCAGAGAAAGGGTCTGATGCGTGGTTTAGAGAGATCCTTCTGCACAATTCCTATCCAGCAACACACCTAACCCCACACTTATAACCCATTTACTTCAGTAGGACTTACCATGCTTACGTGCTTTGCTGATTCAGGGCTTCAAAGGAAAAGTGGGAGAATATTTCTCCAACAGCATCTTGTGCCATAGTAGTGGTGATGGTGATATGTATTATAAGCCCCACAGGACTTGTTTCCATAAGTTGCCTGTGCAACGACTGTCTTCCAGAAACGAAGACTTCTCCGTTCTTTCCAGCAAAAGAAAAGAAAAGAGTAGCAATTGCTAATCCTCTGCTGCCATCTCACTTTGTGAAATGTTTCCTCTTTGCTAGGTTTGCATTAAAATTCTGTGTAGCAGTGCTTGCAGGTGTTAGTGTCTCTTAGCTACTCCTGCAGAGCCAGAGCATGTGTGCGGATGGCTGCATGTACAATTGTGTATGTGCACGGGCAGAGCCTGGGGCTATGTCTACACTTAAACCGCTGCAGCGCTGTAGCACTTCATTGCAGGTACTCGTTACGGTGATGGGAGGGGTTCTCCTGTCGCTGTAGTTAATCAGCCTCCCCAAGAGGCAATATCTAGGTCAATGGAAGAATTCTTCTACCGCTGTCTATGCCAGGGGTCAGGTCAGTTTAACTATGTCACGCAGGGTTGTGGATTTTTCACATCCCTGGGCGACATAGCTGGTTGACCTAACCGTTTGAGTATAGACCTGGCCTGAGTTGAAGCTCCCAATGAAAAATCAACCCAAGATCTTAAAATATGAATTTGTGCTAGTACGGTGCACTGGGTGAAGGTAGTTCTGCTTCTGTGAAATACTCTAAATAGGCTTTTTAGTATTTGGCTGTCACTATGCTTGAGTCTCGCAATTCCTTAATAGTCCGTTCGCCGTGACTTATCCTCCAGAGGTTTCAAATACTACAATAGAAAGTAGGCTGAATTCTTGTCTAACTTGGAGCCTGACCCTGCAAACACTTATACACATGAATAACTTTTCTCCTGTGTGTAGTTAGAACTACTCACGTGAGTATAGTTAAGTGCATACAGAAGAGTTTTAAGACACTGTGGCCCTGTTTTTTAAAATCACGGGCTGCCTTTAAAATTCCATTTTGATTTTAAGAGTCTTCTCATACTTACAGGCACATAACAACAGCAGCTTGGCATATCTTTCTGATTTCCTGCTACTATGGGAATGTCCATTCAAGAAAAGCTGTGTATGGGCCAGCCTACCTGAGCTAGCCCCAGTCCAGTGCTGTAACAACAGCGGTGAAAACAGAGCAGTGTGGGCTTCAGAGCAGGCTACAGAGCCAAATCCATACCCAGGGTCCATGCTGGGCTTGTGCTATCCGCACTGAAGCCCATGTGGCACTGTCATCACGGCGGCTGTTACCTGTGCTAGGTGGAGCTCAGGTAGGCTACCCCATGCACAGCTCTTGCCGTGTCAACATGCCCTGAGGACTCCCACACATTCAGATATGCCTGAAATTACTTATGTGGAATGCCTTCAATATCAATTTGAAACGTCAGTCAGGTCTTTTAGTGATTATGCACCAAAGCAGTAGAATCAAATAATTGTGAACAGCTGAATTTCTTCTCGTTTAAGTCAAAAATGGGAGATATGCATGTTTTTCCCTCCCTGTAGTTAGTCTTTAATTATGACGTGCTGTGAGTATTGTAAAGGCCAATATATAACTCATACTATGGTGTCAATTTGTGTAGCTCCACTGAGTTCAGCAATAGATCTGGCCCAGTTATAATTGTGTTGCTTTGTAAAATCAGAGCCGGAGGAAAATGTTAGTGCTGGCTCTTCTTATATTTTTCCTGACGTTAAAGGCCTGATTCCCCACTGCCTTGCACCTGGGCTAGTCATTTATACCAGCGCAAAGTGATTTCAAAGTGGGTATAAAACGCTACTGAATCTGAATGGTTGTATTTCATGCCCACGTTGCACCCATGACAGTGACTACATAAGGCGCAAGAGAGCGGAGAATCAGACTCTGTGTCTTCAGAGACATTGCTGAATCAGACAGCTTTGCTTGCTTGCTTTCCTTCCAGTACACTCAAAATGTGTTTAAAATGGGCAAAAAGTCAGGAGCATTTAGTGGGGGGATTTTTGAATGGTCTCATCCCTTCAAACTAGTGAAAATAAAAAGTGTGCCTATATTGCTGGGGGGAAATGCCTAATTCCAGAGGGCATATGAGAATCTGCCACAGATGCCAAGCAGACAAGCAAAAATAAGATGCAGGGACTGACAAGGCACATATATTAAAAGCCAAATTATGACTCTTACAAGACAGGTACATCAGGGATAGGGGAAAACAGCATTGTGTCTAGGTGCTAGGGAGAGCCAGTGAGAGGCAGCTCTTGCTTCCTATACATTGAAAAGTGTGTAGCCAAGCTTCAACCCGAGTGCAGTCATCCCTATGCTCAGAGATCAGAGCCACCCACACAGATATATCTCCTTCAGGGGTGCCTTCCTGAACACACACAATTCTTGGCCAAAGGAGCTCTGGGACCAAGGAGGGACCTGATACGTCTTCAGATATCTTAAGGGCTGTTACATGCAGGGTTGTTATAGCCTGTTGGTCCCAGGTTATTAGAGAGAGACAAGGTGGGTGAAATAAATGTCTTTTATTGGACCAGCTTCTGTTGGTGAGAGAGACAAACGTTTGAGCATACACAGAGCTCTTCTCCGGGACCTGAAAGCCAACAGAAGTTGGTTCAATAAAAGGTATTACCTCACCCACTTCTTCTCTTTAAAGGCTGTTACAAAGAGAATGGGGATCAGTTGTTCTCCATGACCGCAGAAGCTAGAACAAGAAACAATCAGCTTAATCTGCAGCACAGGGGCTTTGGGTTAGATATTAGGAAAAATATTCGAACAATAAGGTTAGTTAAGCTCTGGAATAGGTTACCAGGGGAGGCTGCGGAATTCCTGTCATTGGAGGCTTTAAAGAACAGGTTAGACAAACAGCTGTCAGGGATGGTCTAGGTCAGGAGTCTCAAACCTGTGGCCCGCGGGGTTATTTTCTGCGGCCCGCCAGCTCCCTGCAGCCCCCCCATCATTTACCTAGAACGGCTCCAGCCCGGTGCGAACCAGGGGCAGGGCAGGCTCCCTCCCTGCCCTGCTCCCACGCCACTCCGGGAAGCAGCTGGGACCTGGGGGAGGAGGGGGCACAGGGGTCCGTGTATTGCCCTGGCCGCTCCTCCAGGTACCTCCCCCGAAGCTCCCATTGGCTGCGGTTCCCCATTCCCAGCCAATGGGAGCTTCGGGGGAGGTACCTGGAGGAGCTTTAGGGCAACACATAGATCCCTGTGGCCCCCCCACTTCCCCTCACCCCCCCCCACAGTTCCCGGCCGCTTCCCGGAGTGGCGCAGGGGCAGGACAGGCAGGCAGGGAGCCTGCCTCACCCTGCACCCCTCCTATACCCCACCCCACTGCCCTGAGCCCCCGGCCGCACCCTGCACCCCTCGTGCACCCCCTGGAGGCAGGGAGGGGGCGGAGTTGGGGTGGGGATTTCAGGGAAGGGGTTGGAATGGGGGCAGGGAAGGGATGGGAAGAGGCGGGGCAGGGGTGGGACCTCACGGAAGGGGTGGAGTGGGGGCGGGGCAGCAAGGAGAGGGTGGTCAGTGGTGTGACCCTCGGGCCAATGTACTAGTCCTCATGTGGCCCTCGAGGTCATCTGAGAGTGAGACCCCATGTCTAGATATACTTGGCCCTGCCTCAGCACAGGGGGCTGCAACAGATGACATCTCAAGGCCCCTTCCAGCCTTACATTTCCATGATTCTGTGAAATTGGCACTGATAGAAATACCTGTGTATTGTGACTGTGATGGTTTACAACATATGACTCTATTAGGGCTGGTTGAAAACTGTTCTGAGAAAAATTAGGTTTGGGTCTAAATGAATTTTTTGAGGGGAAAGTGTCTGCCTGGAAAATTTTGACATTTCATCGAAAACCAGAACACCTGCAAACCAACAATTTTTGGCTGAAAAATAAAATATTTTCATTTAGTTATGCTGATGTAATGCCTCATGTCCCTATTCTCGTTTATAGACCAGGTTCCCATAGAGGAGAGCGTGGTGCATTGTGGGAAATGTAGTCTGACTACGGAGTAGTTTTCAGCCATAATATTTCAACTTTCTCCTGAAAATTTTTAGTGCTTGAATTTTGGTTGAAAAATCAAAATGTTCCTCAGAAATATCCTCCCAGCCATTTTCTGACCAGCTCTGAGGGCTATAAATATGATACATAGATTGTAAATGTGTCCTACATATAACTTTGCTGCTCTCAAAAAATGACATTTGAATGATATTTAACGTACAAGTCATGTGCAGAAAACATATTCCTCGCACTGAACCCAGTGTGCCCGTGTGGTTCCTTCATGTTAAATTTGTTGTGAAACAAGCATAGATTAATCACTAGATTAAAGCAAGAGCAGGTATGTCTACAAGAGCTACAATTACACCTTAAATTGTGGTGTAGACACAACCTAAATTTCTTCTGATTGCCCCTGTCATTGCCCCTATCCTGGGTAGCGGCACCAGGGGATTCATTAATGCTGTGACTTCCTGCATTCGCTGAGGTGATTTCAGAGTGCCTTTTTTGGTGCCTTTCTCACCACTTTATTCTGCCTGACTCTTTCCCTTTGTACCCTGGCATGCCCGCATGTTTGTGGCCTATCTTAAAAGTGTATATATCTTTAAAACTTAAATCTGCCTAACAATACAATCGCAGAGCCAACTTCCCTGCACTTAGGCAGGCTTTGGCCTGTTCCTTGCTTATTTGGCCCTGATCCTTCTAGCCTTGAGTGGAAGGAACTCCCTTACATGTCAGCAGGTGCTCCATGGGTGGAGTGCTTTCAGGATCTGGCTCTTTGTACTCTGGGTCCTGCTCAATAGAGATCTTTCTGACTGGGGACCTGATCCAAAGCCTGTTGGAGCCGATGAAAAGATTCTCACTGCATCAGATGGCTTGGGAGCAGGCTGCAGATTAACTGGGGCAGTTCTACAAGCTTTAGATGTAAAATGGTGTAACAAACACATACAGATCTCCAAGGCAGAGCAACTGTATCAGCTTGATACTGCATAAGGAGTATGACACTAGCCCTTCTTACAGTACCAGAAATTAGCAACGTAGTAGGGGAAAGACTGTGGTTTATTAGAAATTAATTGCTTTCTTTTCACGCTCGTCGTTTTCTTTTTTTGCTTGTCGTTGCACAGCATCTCAGGTTGCCTCACAAAATCTCCCACATTTGTTGGAATTTCATGTCTTTCTTGCCTGAATCAGACTCCTCTTTTCAGAACCCCTCCTTGTGGTACATGTGAGTTGGCTGGGCAATAGGCAGTGAGCTCTCATAGACCCTGGGCAATCCTACCGGCTTCCTGGAGATTGAATGGGGTGGTTGCAGTTCAGGCATTTTTATTTAAATGGGAGTTTTGTCTGCATTAGAATAGTGGGAAAGATTGCTCCCTTTGGACACCTTGCACATAGATCACCCCCTCATTACCTGGAAACAGAGAGACTCAGCTGCCTCCATGGCACATATCCCCCACGCCCAGGCCACATGGAGAACTTTGCATCATCCAGGTTTCCACGTGTGGGGAATAGGCAGACTGCGGCAGGCCAGGAGTGGGGGAGACAGGTGCATCACCACCAGTCCTACCCCTGTACCCCCCAGAAAAGCCAAAGGAAGATCAGATTCAGCAGCAGTGAGGAACCACTTTAAATTGTTCTCCTGGAAGTAGTGCTGCTGGGAAATACTTGCCAGGGGAGATCCTGGGAGAGCTCAGAACCATTAAGAGGCACAGGGACCATACATGGACCCTGCCATTCCCAGAGATCTGTGTGATGGGTGGGCCAGATCCAAGGGGTTTTCTAAGGGGAGGCAGACCCCTTCTGCTGTGGAATAATTCAGAGGAGAATCCTGTGGAATTTCCTAGTGAGTGTACAGTCAGTTTCATGAAGGGACAGGATCTGGATCTGAATAAGGACTACAAGAGTTGACCAATAGCCAGTGAGAAATACTGATGCTAATGTCAGAACCTTAAACAGTTTTTCAGCTCCATAATTTAGTTCCCCTGCTCCCACCTGCCCCAGATCAGTGACTTGATAATACCATGTAGTCACACATCTCATACTTCTTCAAATGTTGGTCCTTATGCATATTCCAAATGTAGGTATGCATGTGTTCCATACACTTGAGACCAGAGATTTCTAGCAAATAGTGTCTGTTGGTCTGCTCCTGCTCAGTTGTTCCTCTCGTGCTTTGAACCCAGGATATAAGGGCAGGTGCCTTTACAGTTTCTTCTTACTGATGCCTGGACTGAGTCAGAATCCTCTGTGCCCAAAAGTATCTTTGCACTGTCTTCGTACCTTTAAATATAACTGAATATAGTTTCTAGTATTTTTAGTGTTTTTAGTCTTCTAATTAGTTAGTGAAGTGGGAGTACTCAAGGCTGACCCCCTATACATCACATTTCATAAGGAGAAGGTTTTCCTTTGCCTCCACTCAAAATTCACACCTAAGGTAATTTCTGAGTTTCACGTAGATCAATCTATTTATTTAATAATATTCTTCCCTTAACCACATGCTTCCAATGAGGATAGGAAACTTCACCCTCTGGACGTCAGATGAGCTTTAGCGTTCTACCTACAAAAAACTAAACCAATTAGGAAAACGCATATGATATTTGTTGGTATAGCAGAGCAATTGAAGCACAAGTGTGATCTACTCAGAGGCTCTCTAAGTGGATCTCTGGCTGTATCACTTTTTGTTATCAGTTGGTGGGTCTGCTTTTCCCAGATGTGTTGAGGGCACATTCCACTAGAGCACAGGCAACCTCAATAGCCTTACTTCAAGAAGTTCCTGTATTGGAGCTCCAGCCATACCTTCATGAAGCATTATGCCTTAGCCCAGGCCTCTTCTGCAGATGCAGCTGTTGGGACAGCAGCATTGCAGATATCTATATCAACTGCGCCTCACACCCCTCTCCTGTTTGAATACTGCTTACCAGTCACCCACATGTGGAATACACATAGGGACCGGCATTTGAAGAAGAAATGGAAGTTACTTACTTATAACTAGAGATTCTTTGAGATGTGTGGTCCCTAACTGTATTCTACTACCTACCTTCATTCCCATCTCTTTTGGATCCTCTCTGATTCATGGTAAGAGGAGGAACTGGAGAGCCTTTGGTCAATACCACACCTTACACCAGTGGTTCTCAAACTATTGTACTGGTGACCCCCTTCACATAGCAAGCCTCTGAGTGCGACCCCTCCTTATAAATTAAAAACACTTGTTTATATATTTAACACCATTATAAATGCTGGAGGCAAAGCGGGGTTTGGGGTGGAGGCTGACAGCTCGCAAGCCCCCATGTAATACCCTCATGACTTTCTGAGGGGTCCCGACCCCCAGTTTGAGAACCCCTGCCTTACACCCTCGCTTTGAAGCATGAGGGGAACAACTGTACAGGTGTGGACCAATAGACTCTACTTGCTAGAAAACTCTGGTCTCAGGCACATGAAGTGCATGCATATCCACATGTGCAATACAGATATGGAGTACACATCTCAAAGAACCTCCAGTTACAGGTGTGTAAATTCCATGTATCACCCCATAATATTTCTTTTCATGCCTATAATGTAATAAATCCCCACTTATGCCTGAAAGACTTAGATTTTAATTTTTTTTATTTTAGGATTCTAGAGTGTAAACCACATAAGGACATAAACTATCATCTCAAAGGGCCGTGTGCCAATCAGACGAATCCTGGAGGAGATTTTGCAAGGGTTTACCATGTGACTAAGGGTACTCACTGCATGTCAGATGGTAAGTACAGAAGTTAATCATTCATTGCATCACAATGACACTACAATACTGGAGGGGAAAAAAATCCAACAATATTCTTTTTGAGAATTTGTCCTAATTTTACTGTGGAATAAAGGGGACAGGTAGAGAGGAAAGGGAAGAAAATGAATGCAGGTTGTACACATCTTCCAAAGCCCAGTTAACACAGAAAGAGCCCTTGTTGCTTTTTTTCCAGTAAAGGACAATATTCATGAACAGATCATCAATCCTGACAGGTCCCACCTTTCAGAAAGTATCTGTTCATCTTTCATGTTAATGCTGGGCTTTTCAAAGGCCCATAAGGGATTTAGGCACCCAGATCCCATTGAAATTGGATGGGATCTGGATGTCTAATTCTCTGCGCCTCCTTTGAAAATCCCAGCCTAAATGAACTTCATGGGCATCCAGTGGGTTTTTAGACTATTCATCATACTTGTTAATGATACTGTGCTAAACAGTTGTTAAATGACTTAGGACCCAGTGGTTTAGGTGCTTGGCATTCTCAAGTGGCGTTGGAGTCAGTGAGAGCTGAGGGTGCTCAGTGCCCCATCAGAAGTGTTTAGCACCTTGCAGGATGAGAGGCCGCTGAAGTCAGTGGGAGTCTGTGGGCTTTGAATCAGGCCCTTAGAATAGTAAATCTTTTTTTTTTTTTTAAGTATTAAGTAGAAGGTTGATTTAATTTGCTGGAAATCTGATATATTTGCCTTCCTGTTGCATCATAAATATGCTTTTATACTTCCATTAAATCAGCTTTTTATAGTACTCTGTAGGCCGAGCTACCTTGTATTCAATAATCCATGGCTGTTTTTATGGTACAAAAGTACTTTCAAGCTATGTGAATATGGAATCTGAACATAATTCCATGTTGAAAATGAAGCTTGTGGAAAAGGGGGTAATGTAATACTATACTGGAAAATGTTTGGTGGGAAAAATAATTCGCCTTACAAGAACAAGCTGGTCAGGTAAATGGGATTATTCCACCCACATTCTGCTTATCTCATTTCAGAAGTGATTTTTTGCAAGAGGTGCTGACCTCTCTTTTTTTTACATAAGAGTCCTGAGCACGCATAAGATAATTTCTCATGCAGATATGTCTGATTGATCCTCACATTCTCTGCTGAGAACTGGGATCAGGTGACAGTTTGGCCAGTTGAAGATCAATGTATTCAGTGTTCACTTGAGGGCAGGAAGGAAGTATCTCATAATGTCAATTCACATCACCATGCTAAGGCTTGCTCTTTGCAGCCTTTGTGCAGTAAGGACCTGATCCAAAGCCTTTTGAAGCCAATGGAAGTCTAGGCACAAAAACCTCACATGATTACTGTTCAACATTTATATAGTGGAGCACCTAGAAGCATCAAATAGGTGGAGGCCCCATTGTGCTAGACCCCATACAAATATACAGCAAATGGCAGTCACTGCTTTAAAGAACTTGCAGTCTAAATGTTGGTATCTTTGTTAGTTTTGCCTGAATAAGGTTGTAGAGTTTGGTGTTGTCTGTTCTAAACATCCTTAAATTATTTTGTGTTAATTTCAGAGAGTGGTATACACAGTTCTGCTCACAACTCCACTCCTATAACAGACACAAAATAATATTTAAAAAACACTGTGTAAATTCATATCTGGTGTAACTACACTGAAATCAATTGAATTGCACCAGGGATGAGTTTGGACCATTGCCTATACAAAAATCACATATTTAAAAATAAATATTAGTGTTTTCCTGTATTACTTACAATACCTTCTATTATTAAGACAAAAAGATGTAAAAAAATCAAATATACAGTCCTTTTAGCCATTTATGATGTAGTTTACTTTTTGCATTTTTCTTAGCTTGGACTATAAAATGAAACTGACCAGTTTCACTTTTATGTTCCAGTTAGTTTCACTTTCTGCTTTGTATGCACCAACATAATGTTGTGGGTTTGGGGCTCAGAAAACTGCATAAGGAATAGTTAAATGAAAATAAGTCTTAATTTCATGAAAACCCTTCTGTTCATATGAGGCTTTGTTTCCCCTTCCATTTTTACTTACCATAATTTAAATTTTGATCCTGAACTAAGAAGAGAAGTGCCCCAAAATTGGATTCTGTTTGTCCTAATTAATTTTCTACTCACTGTGGACCAGATTGTGGCCCCGTACTCCCATTGGTGATCACACAGACAGTCCTATTGACCTCACTGGAATTTCTTGGATGTGTAACAGCGTACGGCGAGTAAGGGTTTGTCAATCTGGTCCTATGTGCTTACACTATTTCTGTTTCAGAAATAAAATATAGCAAAACACACTTTGGAACGAATGCTTGCTGCTTGGGGGAGCAAAGAGGAAGGAAGAAAGATCATTTTTATTACTTAGTAGTTTGATGAATACAAATATAGGGACTGCTCATTTAAAAATGAGCTTTCATTACATGGGCATTCCATGATTTCATTATGGCAATTGTAAACAAGAGTCAGCATTTATAATGAAGGCTCCATTCAAAAGGACAGGTTCATGCTTGTGAAATGTATTTGCATAGTAACATATCAGTGGAGTTTGGCTAACCATATGTTTGCATATGGAAGTCAAATAGAACCATGGAAAAATCTACTTTTTCAACATGAAAAAGAAAATCAACCTGTTTTAATGCAAGATTTGCACTTTGTCGTCTTCTTTTTTTTTTTTTTTTTTGTAAAAAATCAATCATGAAGGAGCAGCATCCATAGCATACTGGGTGATGCTAGTGGAGGTTTCAATGAGAACACAAAAGAACATCGGGACTCAAAAGGAGTAACTCCTGTTGGCAAGCTTAATATTTGTAACATGAGGGTGACACACCAACAGTGAACGTTCTGCATTTGTCAAGATTTTGAAGCAGAAGTGGTGGCACAGTGGTTAGTGCATGAATCTGAATCTCCTGTGTGGGAATGAGAGCCTCCCCTGTGGTATATTGGTTAAAAGAGTTGGAGAGATTATAAAGTACTCCTTCCTTTCTATGCATAGCCCCTTCCAGAGAACAGTAAATGATAAGGGAATTGACTCGGTTTTCTTCTCTTTCTTTATCCCATGCATTAATCAGTTTATTTCTAGTTTTCTTGCCTTAAAACTATTTATTCTCCATGGGCCTGATCCTTGGCTATTGTAGACTGGCATAGTTCCATTGATGCCAATTTAGGAAAAGGTCCCCAATGTGTTCTTATTTTTTATCCAATCCTTAATTAGTGGCAATATAAGAATTACACTTAAATATTGTCTTTGTTTGATGTCAAACATCATCATACCATCCATACCAGGGATAGTGCTACCGGTTTTGATTTCTAAAGGAGACTAATAGAATTAGGTGCCAACTCCCCTACAAATTCAACACCATTGAAAATGCCAGCCAGAGTGTTCTGCACTGAATTGGATTCATTTTACTGATAAACCATCCAGCTTTATTTTTTTCCCTTTAATGATAATTTTCTTTTAGATCACAATAAAGAGACTCCAGCTCTTCACATTATGCCACTGAGAAGGAAACCAACGATCAGACCATTTCAGCAAACCCTGTTGAGTTACTTTAATAATTCCTTTGGAAAGAGGTGTGAACTTGGCTTGTTCTGTGCAATGCTGGCATTTTACTGCTGGTGGTGCCTTTGCACCTTTGGATTCCAAGCTGCACTAAGAACTTGCTGCTGTGCGAGAAGGCGAATAGCAATGAACAGTTTCTATATCCTAATCCTCCCTAAATACCCATTGAAGATGGTCCTTTTCTTTCCTGCAGGTGCTTCCTACCCTGCCTCTGTCTCTTATTTCCCATTGCAACAGTGGAATCATTAACATTTTTTGCTGTGTATTTTACAAGCTTATCCAAACTGATTGAAAGATCAAGTGGTCTCTTGTCTGTTTGATAATGCTGTCTTGTGTCTACGGGAGAGGGATTATGGCACGGTGGCTGCTATAATGAACTGACATAGAAGGCTGATGAGCAATACATTGGGTTTATATGTTCAAATTCACTGATTGCACCAGTTATTCTTTTTGTTTTCAGTCTTTGTACATAAACTGAAGAATATCAACAGTACAATTAAAGATACATGAAGAGGTCAAACCTGATCCTGAAAAGGGAATTGAGGCAAACATGCTTGCTTATCAGGGAGCTTTCTAGATGTTAGCAGAAGTAGGTAGTGTATTTAAAAGCTTGATCTTGCAGTCCTGTCTCAGGCAAAACTGTCATTGGTACCAGTAAAGACTGAAGGATCTATGTTCAAAAATAAAACAAAACAAAAAACCCAACAATATTTGACAGCCTCTCAGGGCAAGGTTGCAAAGATGCAGCAAAATAATCTTTTCTTTTGTGCATCCAGGCTACCACAGCTCCCAAGAGAATCTTAAGGGGCCAGCTCATCTACGTTTCTGTCGCCATTCATAGGGCACCCTTGACATAGTCTCCTTGCTCTCCACAGGTCTCCCAGTGCAAAGCTTTATCTTCGGAAAGGTCAGTCATAAAGATAAAAGAGATCCAGGACACAGCACAAACCAGACATCAGGGTACACCATGTCATGGCATATCTTGCAGCTAGATGTGTCGCCTCTTTAATAAGACCATGCTCCACCTATGTGGGAATGTGATAGAACTTATATCATTCCCAATTCTGGGTAGTTTACATGTACATAGGAGTTGATATCCTGCAATGAGACCCTTGTCGCTTTCTTGTCAGTGACGTCAATAAAGACTCCATGCCTAGCAAAGGCAACACAGAGTACATATTCTGCATGAATATGCCCCATTCATAGATACGCCCAGCTTCCCTTCCACAAGTGTTCAGGTGAAGGGCTGTCAGAGACATAGGAGATGGAGGCAGGGCTTCTTACTGAGGCTCTGAGATCAGGGTTGAAGCAGGGAAGTTCTTGTTTGCTGCGCTTTTGGCTGATGTTTGCTTTGTGTGATATGAGATATTGCCTGTTGCTATGTTTAGTTTCCACTCTGGTTATGCCTCCTCTCTATGCTTGTCTTCTATAATGTCTTTTTTCTTTGTTTCTATTATTTCCCCCTCTCTTCCCTCCCTTCCTCTGCTCTGTATCACTAAGCTTATCCTCTTTTCCTCATTCCTCCTTTTTTTTCTTGAGCCTCTCCATCTTCTCTTGTCTTTTTTCTCTGTCTCATTTTTTTTCTTTTGCTTCTATGTTTGTTGCCATAGTCACTTTTCCCTAACACATGCCCTGTTCTTTCTAGTGAAAGCATAAAAATGACCTTCAAACTTTAGTAGGAGGAACATTTTAGACTTTGAATAAGTAGCAAGTGGACTGTCTTTCAGGCATGCAGCTGCACACACTAAAGACCTGATCCAAAGCTCATCGAAAATAATGGGCGGACCCCCACTGACTTCACTGGGTATTAGACCGGGCACTAAAAGGTAGCATACCTAATTTGTGTGCATATTCATCACAGTTATATATTTATTGATCGACTGGGAAACTGGTTAATTACACGCCGAAACTAAGAACACAACTGAATATCAAAACTGTCTGAAAATCAGGTCTGTGCAGGCTTAAAAATATATTAGTCATTTTTAAGATTAGGGTCTTGTCTGCATGGGACAGTTGCAGCAATTTAACTTAAATCATTTTTAAACCAAGTTAGTTAAACTGGTACAAAGCCTGGTTGGAGCCTCTTATTCTCATTTAGGAGTGGTTTATTTCAGTTTAGTTTAAATCTATTCTTAAACAATTTAAGCTAAACTGCAATGAGCCTGCTTTAAACCAAATAAGAGTGTCTACTCAGACTTTTGCACCGGCTTAACTATCGGTTTCAAATCACCCCTTTAGTTAGACCGGTGCATTTTCCTCATGTTGACAAGGCCTAAGCCCAGAGAAATGTAATCTCTCTTCACTTTTCTCACAGATCGACAGCTCGTGATTTCATGTTTTCCCTCTTGAGATCTCAGCACCTTACAGCACAGGGAAGGATAAATCTCAATGGGAAGATACATTAATAAAAATTGCATTGAGAGGAGGGTGGGAGGGGAAGGCCTCCCCAAGAATGAGAGGTTTTAATGACGGAACATTTTCCTCATTGTATCACAGCTGTAGAAGAGGAGGAGGAGGAAGCCAGAGACTGCTCTATCTTTGTACAGATTCTTATCTCCTTCCTCCCACTCTTGATGGGTACCTATTGCTAATCGGGATCTGCTATGTACATTCATGGGGAAGAAGCTGATCAAAAATATCAGAGTCAGCAGTGGGAGGCCAGAATGTGTCTGGTTCTGCACAAGCTGGGAAGTGGGCGAAAGGAGCCTTCCCCACTTACAGCAGAGGCCAGCCACAATCTGGAGAGGGAGTGCAGGCACTGAGCCTGCCTAGTGCCAACAGGGGCAGGGTAACGCCATCTGTCCCAGAGGAGCTGACAGGGTACGGAGGGGAATACATATGCCGCATTCACTCCCTGGCTGACAGACTATTAGCTGCAGTATGCACTCTTTGGGAGCTCCTCCTGTAGCACAAAGATAGAGCAGTCTCCTCCTTTGAGCCACCGTGTTTACCCAAGTAAGGCAAGGCATGTAACTGAGAGGAAGAACAGGTGGAGAAATCTGCCTTGGTGCACCTTTCCCAGGACTGATAAGATTCTGACTGAGCGGTCAACCAGACTCGTAAACCACCCAAAATTCCCATGGATCTCGTGAGAGAGTGTGACCCTGTTACTGGACTAGACGAACCTCAAAAAGACAGAGTGGGGAAGTAGGTAAACACTACAGAATCTGATTATGTGTACCACCTTGTTTCAGTCTTTGTCATAGAATCATAGAATATCAGGGTTGGAAGGGACCTCAGGAGGTCATCTAGTCCAACCCCCTGCTCAAAGTAGGACCCATCCCCAGCTAAATCATCCCATCCAGGGCTTTGTCAAGCCTGACCTTAAAAATCTCTAAGGACGGGGATTCCATCACCTCCCTAGGTAACGCATTCCAGTGCTTCACCACCCTCCTAGTGAAAAAGTTTTTCCTAACATCCAACCTAAACCTCCCCCAATGCAACTTGAGACCATTACTCCTCGTTGTGTCATCTGGTACCACTGAGAACAGTTTAGATCCATCCTCTTTGGAACCCCCTTTCAGGTAGTTGAAAGCAGCTATCAAATCCCCCCTCATTCTTCTCTTCTGCAGACTAAATAATCCCAGCTCCCTCAGCCTCTCCTCATAAGTCATGTGTTCCAGTCCCCTAATCATTTTTGTTGCCCTCCGCTGGACTCTTTCCAATTTTTCCACATCCTTCTTGTAGTGTGGGGCCCAAAACTGGACACAGTACTCCAGATGAGGCGTCACCAATGTTGAATAGAGGGGAATGATCATGTCCTTTGATCTTTTGGCAATGCCCCTACTTATACAGTCCAACATGCCTTTGGCCTTCTTGGCAACAAGGGCACACTCTTGACTCATGTCCAGCTCCTCATCCACTGTAAGCCCTAGGTCCTTTTCTGCAGAACTGCTGCCTAGCCATTTGGTCCCTAGTCTGTAGCAGTGCATGGGATTCTTCTGTCATAAGTGCAGGACTCTATACTTGTCCTTGTTGAACCTCATCAGATTTCTTTTGGCCCAATCCTCTAATTTGTCTAGGTCCCTCTGTATCCTATCCCTAACCTCCAGCGTATCTACCTCTCCTCCCAGTTTAGTGTTATCTGCAAACTTGCTGAGGGTGCAGTCCATGCCTTCCTCCAGATCATTCATCAAAATATTGAACAAAACTGGCCCCAGAGCCGACCCTTGGGGCACTCCGCTTGATACTGGCTGCCAACTAGACATGGAGCCATTGATCACTACCAGTTGAGCCCGATGATCTAGCCAGCTTTCTATCCACCTTATAGTCCATTCATCCAGCCCATACTTCTTTAACTTGCTGGCAAGAATACTGTGGGAGACCGTATCAAAAGCTTTGCTAAAGTAAGGGAATAACACATCCACTGCTTTCCCCTCATCCACAGAGCCAGTTATCTCGTCATAGAAGGCAATTAGGTTAGTCAGGCGTGACTTGCCCTTGGTGAATCCATGCGGACTGTTTCTGATCACTTTCCTCTCCTCTAAGTGCTTCAGAATGGATTCCTTGAGGACCTGCTCCATGATTTTTCCAGGGACTGAGGTGAGGCTCACTGGCAAATGCTGCAGTACAGGAAATGTGATATTTTAGGAAAAAATTATCAAAATTCCTAAGAAACCTCGCAGCCACCATTGAGGGTTTCACACTTTTATTTCCTACTGTCAGGAAGTGGCAGCTTAATTTCATGAAGGAGTCCATTAACCTTTTGCAGTCACATTTGCATATGTGGAAATAGACAAGCTTATCTGTTGTGCTTTGTGTTTGTTCCATGGCATATTCTATTCTAGTCAAGTTCTGCTAGCATACTATTCAATATCTAAACCTCTCTATACTATATTCTATCCTGTTCAGGTTTTTGTATTGCACTCCTTGCCATTGTATTTGAGCACCGGTGAGCAGTATCCTACTCTGTTCAGGTTCTCATACAGTGCCCACCACTGTGCTATTTCCTATATAGTGTATTCTATTCAGGTGCACCATATACCTTACCATACTATCTGAGTGCCTGTATACTGTACTCTATTCTATTCTATTCAAACATCCTGCAACCCTTGCTGTGCTAGCCAAGTGCCTGGGTACTATATTCTATTCTGTTCAGAGTCTTATATGTCCCCACAGTATGCAAGTGACTATCTAGTTTCCCAAATATCTTGTTTTAATTTATTTTCAACTCAGATTTTTAGCAGAGAGAATTTATTATTTTAAAAAATAGCAATTGCACCTGGAAGTGAATAACCAAGATGATTTTTATTTTGTCCTTACAATAGAGGCTACACGTTGTTGGCTATTGCTATTATTGAGCTCTTTAAGTGAGAACAAACCTAATACCCCCCCTCCAACACACACAAACAGACATGCCCCTTTTTATAACATATTTATTCATTAAACATACGTTTCTTTTTGAAAGACAAAAGCTATTAGCACTTCAAAGTAGAACGCTTTTTTCACTGCTTTTCATAGAAACAGTGCCACAGTGTTATGGAAAAAAACCCATTAACATGCCAAATTTAATTAACTAACTAAATATTCCATTAAAGCTCTTTTCTGCTCCATCAGTTTTGACAATAGGTATATAAATACAATATGTTGATGACTGACCTTCAAACTAGTGTTTTTGCTTTGTTAATCTCTGCTGTGGTTTGAATACCATTGTCCCGTGTGCACAAAAAAGCCTCCTACCTACGGAAGCTGGATGGATGACTAGATGGGTCAAATGAGGGAGGTCAAATCCTGACATTCTTACTCAAGCAAAATATCCTCTGATGTCAGTAGGAATTTTGACTAGATGAGGATGGAGGTGTCAAGCTTGCAAGAGGCTGGATAACTCCTGCAAGGTGCTGGATACCATCAAATCCCATTGGTTACTCTGGGAGTTGAGGGTTATTATAGTAAGCTCTTCAGGGCAGGGATTGTCTCAGTATGGGTATGTTTCAAGCTGGGGGGTGGGATGTCCAGCTTGAGAAGACATTTTCACACTAGCTCTCATCAAGCTGCTGCAGCTATATTCTGTTTTGAGCACACTGGCTCAATGAGAGCGGCTCAATGAGAGCTAGCATAAGTATGTCTCCCTGAGGTGGGAATCACACCCCCAGACATACCCGTTGTTATGTGATGTAGCAATGGTTACTTTTGTATCTTCCTCCTGAACTTCGCTGTGCTTTCCGTGCTGGTCTGGAGGATCTAGGCCTGGGTCTTCTCTGCATGACTTTAAAGATCCTATGGCACCTCCATAAGAGCAGGGGTTTGCTCAAAAGTCCTTGATGAAGTTCCATTATCCCATGGTGGTTCTGTGTTCCCTTTGGTTGCCACCTCTCTAATCCAGAGGCTGCTGCATTTTAGTGGTGCTGCATGTATGTAGTTTGTAAGGCCCGCTGGGGTCTGTTGAGGTGAAAGGCAGTGCCTTTAAGACAATGTTATATTTGCCTTAAGCAAAAGGACTTGCTATTTCCCTGGTCAGTCTCACTTTTCCTGCTTCTGTCTGTCTGAAACAGGCCATGGCACTTTTACTTTGAAAAGAAATAAACAGTGGATCTTTATTGTTCATTTCTGTCACAGGGTGACTGGCCCTTGAAAGGGAAATTGGTTCAGCCTCACCTGTGGGATACTTAGCTTACCTCCTCAGGTAGAGAAAATGAGCAAAGTCACATAACAGGCAGCCATGTGGCTAAATCAGAGTGTAGATTACTTTGACCCATTAAACTTTTACCCCAAATTGGGGAGATTGCAGATTATGTATTCCTTACGCCACCCTTTCCTAAACCGAATTTCGCACCCCTTGATAATCTGTACCTTATTCCCTGATAACCAGAAACTTCTATGCTTAAACTCTGTACTATTTTCTTTTTACTTCAACATCATCTTAATAAAATTATTAAATCTGAAGAGAAGCGCCTGAAGAGTGACCAGGAGGAAAGAAAGACTCAATATAGGAAGCAGTGGGAGTTGCTGATAGATAAAGAGTAGTGAGAGGTTCAAAGAGTCTGGGAGTGGCATGGGGCTGAGAAGAGAGACTCTGAGGAAGAAGGGGCTGTGACCAGACTGGGAGGTTGGGTGATCCAGAGTGTGAAAGGAGAAACAGAGGTAGTGGTTAGCACAAAGCCAGACCAGGTAGGCAGTGCTGTTACAATTTCCATTATGATGTCACTAACACCAGTGATCCTACTTTTGCTGCAAAAGGCCCACCCAATGGGCTGAGCTCCTCAGCTAGTGGGAGTTGAGAGCGCTCAGGAAAAATTGGTCTGGAGCTTTCAGGACTGGGCCTCAACTAAAGAAGAAAATCTTGGGTGGGGGCTTGTCTGAAACTTCTATTTAAGCCCCAGGGTGAAGGATGGGATTTTCAAAACCAGTCAGTATTGGCCTAACTCTGGTCTTATTGAAGTCAACTGTAAAGCTCCCACTGGGAGTAGGAGTAGGGTGATGTAACTGCCTCAAATGTCTGTCCGTGCAAATGGAACATTCTGGACAGAATGACAGGAATAGTTGTACTGGTGAGAGGTATAACTGAAAGATGTCCTGGTTCCCACTGATACAAAACTGTCACCTGGACAAAGCAAGTAACTGCCCACCAACACACTAGCAGCATGCCAAGATAGCAGATGAGTTGCATATGCTTAAAAATATAATACACTTTAAATAATGCAAAAACTTCAGAGGGAATGACTGTCGTAGTGTTTTGATGTGGAAGCAATGAGCTGGGACAGCCATGTATGTATAAGAATGTGATCTGCTGTGTTTGGAATGAGATGAAATGTTGAAATCAGGTGCTCCTGAAAATAAATTGATTAATCAAGGAGGCCTGAGGAAAACAAAGGCATTTACCAGCAGTCCCAATCATACACTAAGGAGGTAAAACTGAGCTGATAGGCTTTTATGGCCATCTCTCTATGAATCTATCTGCCCAGGTGCTTATTCTGGTGTCTAGCACTGTAATAGCTGAGCACTGCTTCCCCAGTAGTGTGAGCAGTTCAAGGACAATACTTCACTTTTCTATTCTCAGGAAGAAGAGAAACATCCATTCTTTGGACAGTGCCCTTGGGGCTTACAGTTAATTTTAAGGATTGGTTCCCATAACCTGCCTTGCTCATGAAAGAATGTCTTTGGAGTGAAGGTAATTTTTGATGGTGACTCAGCTAGTGCTTCCTTAGGTGGCTTCAGGGAGGTAAGAAGGCATTTAGTAAGCCAGTTTATACCCCAACGAAATGTCATCAAAAGGTCCATTTTCTCAGCAGGGTGAGAGACGGCCCCATCACCCATGTGCATTAAGGTGCAAAACCCACTACTTCCCAACAGCAGAAAGCTACTTTCAGGCCTATTGACCAGTAGGCAAATAAATCACTAGGAAGTTAGAAACAGATGCCATTTATCCTGTATCACTGCTTAGACGGAGAGTTTATTTTTTATAAAACACTTTCTTTTCATCAAGCAAAATAACAATAGTAACACAAATACAAAATACACTTAAATTGCAGTCTTTAATTTGTGTGAATGGGCTACTGTATTATAAAAGTTTTTTTTTAAATTAAAATATTCCACACTTGTGATTACATTAAATATACCCTTAAGTGTGTGTCTGCCAAAAGGATAAAGATATAAGTAGTATTTTATTTTGGGCTATCCTCTTCTAAGGGTATGTCTTCACTATCCACCGGATCAGCGGGCAGCGATCGATCCAGCGGGGATCGATTTATCGCGTCTAGTCTAGCTCTCCCGTCGACTCCTGTATTCCAGCTCGGCAAGAGGCGCAGGCAGAGTTGACGGGGGAGCAGCAGCAGTCGACTCACTGCGGGTAAAGACACCAGGGTAAATCGATCTAAGTACCTCGCTTTCAGCTATGTTATTCACGTAGCTAAAGTTGCGTAACTTAGACCAGGTCTAAGAGTAGAACTTGGCCCTATACATCTACATCTACATCTGTATTGTTGACAAATCTCAGTAACGTTATTTTGTCTCCATTAAGCTGATTTGTGGACAGTTAAAGCTGCAGCTCTTTATTTTAGCTATAGAATTATAGAGCTTTTCTGTGTGTTTCCATTTTCAGAATTAAAGAGAGAGGTTGCTAGCTAGGACTGGTGTGGGAAAAAGAACACAGCTGAAGGCCATTTATTGTCCGTTAACAAAGCTTAGAGCACCCACAAATTACTCCCATGTATTCCAAAATCTTCACGGAAAAAAAACAGGGAAACAAAGAGAGATGTATCTTTTTTTTTTTTTTTTTAAATTAGACTGTAGTTAATTGTTGGTCAATAATCAGAAGGACCCTTTGTGAGCTGTTGAACAGAAAAGGAAGGAAGGTCCTTGTGCAAAGACAAAAGAAGCTTTGAACAGAGCTCTGATTGAAAGATGGCAAATGCTAATTATGTGTGGGTGTGACAGAAGTTAATATTCACTGCCTCTGCCCACCAAGGGTCTACATTCACTTTTTTAAAGAGCTGTAATTTGACACCACATTTAATATTTTTATTTTTAAAGCAAAACTAACTTAAGAGGCTCCAGCTGTTAGAAATATCATATGCTCTAATCTGGTATGGTTTCCAAGGGGAAAAAACAGGACAGCCCTTAGCAACAAGTCCTGGGTTTCAGCCTGTAAATATTAACAGATCCTATTAAGAATAAATCTCTTGCTTACAGGATTTGAATAATCAAAGTACATTTTATATATGCACACATGGGGCTTGATTCTGTTCTGCTTATGCTAGTATAAATCAAGAGTGACTCCAGTGAGAACAATAGAGTCATAACAGTGGACCACCAGTGTGGGAGGAGAATCAGACCCACAGTATATGATGTAATGGCTAGTCTATCACTGCTGTTTTCTGACTGGGTTTTTACTCCTGCTGCTGCTCTTAGCATTTGTATCAGCTAGTGGAGTTTCTTCTTTAGCCTGAAGTGGGAGAAGCCTATAGTTTTGGAGCAAAAAGCCTGATGAGGGCCTGACTCTTCTCTCACACAAGTATAGCCCCCTCACTTGTGGAATTACTCCTGTTTACAGTGGTGGAAAGGCTCAGTATTTCACGCAGAGTGCTGTCTGTGAGCAATGTAGCTGCTGACCATGCTGTCTGTACTGCATGCATGATGAACATGAATTTGTTACAGATGGGCAACCTGGTGGGCTGATTTAAATAATTTAGTTTGTTACTAGATGGGCTATGGGTATTCACTACTATGAACGCCATGTGGGTGGGAGCACTCAGTGTAATTTGTGAGGGGGAGTGACCCTTTAGAAGGACTAGGCATGCCCAGGAAGGACATATTCAGCAGTATCTAGTGCCATCAGCCCGGGGGCCGGGGCCGGGGGGAGGCCTAGCTGTGTCTTATTCTCAACCTTTGGTGAAGCCAGGTCTGGGGGCACATGACCCTGGCGGCTACATCCTTCCCCTCCCAGGAAGGCTGTGTGGATTAGGACCTGTAATGCAAGATGCAGTTTTTCAGATAATCTGGATTGTTTGCAATGGAAGAACAATAAGAGGTTTAGGGTGTTGTCTTTCAGAAATCATGTTTTTGTTTTTTTTATGTACAATCTGCTAAACAACCTGAAATGATCCCTTTAGGGGAAAAAAATAGGTGGGAGGGAAGGCATTTTAGGGCTTGTCTATACTGGGAATTATTCTGGAATACCTACTCCTGATTAATTCAGTGCGTGAACACTCTTAATTCTGAATTAGTTTAATTCACTGGAATAAGAGCATCCACGAGGGAGTTAATCAGGAATACTTCATCTGTTTTAAATTCATACCCTTGTTTATTCTGGATTAATGTTCATGTGTAGACAAACCCTAAGTGTAACATTGCCAGACAGAGGATCCTAATGGAAACACGTTGGGTCCATAGAGCCCAAGCATACTTTCAAGCTTGTAGGCTGCACAAAAAGCAATACTGAGCCCAGAGTCCCAGCATTAGCTCAGAACAGATTCACTTTCCCATGGGGGAAAAAAGCACACTACACTCTCTTTTGAAGTGCTAATTGTGCTAAATAACACAGAATCATTATCCAGGTTTTACCAACCCCCCAGTTTTCCCTCTAAATACAAACAATAATACTAAGTTATGAATTACTCTGAAAATTAATCACAGTTGTTCTGACTCAGTATGAAAAGTCAGTGAGTTTCACAAGTGATGTTTCAGAACATTGATTAATAAAACTAGGAAATGTCTGGACATTTTTTTCCTCAGTGACCTACAAACTGTATTCTCAAGAAATCTCATTTAAACAAACAAACAAACACCTACTGTCTTGGTAATTTAATGAAATGTATTTTTCTTTTGCACCCAAGAAGAATTGAATCAAGAGAGACCTAAACCTGACTGAAAGCCTCTCTCTGTAATGATTTTGAATTCCAAGTTCACCCTTTTGGCTTAAGTTGGTATGTGAGTGGAAAGGGGATGGCCCAACAGATCATTCAATATCTCATTGTGCTATCATGCAAGACACCAAGGTTTGGAAACCACGCACACATCTTGGGCTTCACTGCAAAAAAAGGTATGTTTTTGCAGCAGTATAACTAACATGTGTTAGCAATCCTGCTGTGGAATCCTGTTGTAGACAAGGCACCCGTATGTTTAACCATGAGGTAGCTAGATGAGGTCAGCACTGTGCTTCCCCGACCCCACCAATCTGTGGTTGACCTGGTAGTAAGACTACAGTGCCTTGTTGTTACTAGGATGTTACCGTGGGAGGCTAACACGCATTAGTTGCGCTTCGGTGAAAACATACCTTTTTTGGCAATGAAGACAAAGCCTTAGAGTGCCAAATTCTGTGCTTAGATCTGCAAGCATAACTCCTGTGGAAGTCAAGAGGGAGCTATGTGAGCACATCTGACAGCAGCATCTGGCTTTGAAGAATAGCCTCTGTCAAGTTCACTTCCCAAGTTGTTCCCAGTGAAAAAAGGATTACTTCTTAACTCTACTTCCTCCTTCTGCCACCTAGGTGCTCAGGGAAAGCGTAGCTTGACAGAGATAGGGATGAGAATGAGTTTTGGAAGTGGAGTGCCATACCCAGGCCCTATGGCGGTGGGATGTACCTTCATTGGGGAGCAGAGGGTCCTGCTTCCTTTCTGGATGTGTTGGCCTATTTTACTGTCTTGTCATTTAACACTGATCCTTGCAGAAAAGACCTTGCTGAGTGTAGTTGTATTTTGTTTTAATCCTCTTGGGTCATTCCGCTGTCCTGCTGTGATTTATTGCCCTGTAAAAATATTCTGGATAACCTAATTCTGTTAAGCCTGTGGGGGTTATTCCATGCTGATGAGAATCTCATTCAGCTCTTTGTAAAATGTTACTCCATTTCTTTAGTTTCTCACTGAACTGGCTCATCAAAAGGAAGAATATGATGGGCCTGATCCTCGTCTTATGAGTGCAGGGAGCTGCCCCCATGGCTGCATATCTGGGCTAGGAGCCTTAATATTCTCTCAATGTAGTGTAATTTACAGAATTATATCTCACTGACAAATAAAAAGGATCAGTTCCAACTCTGTTCTGTATAGAGCCAGTAGGAAAATTTCTACAAACACAAGACAAAGCTTTGACCAAAACAAAAAATGAACATTTTGAATGTTTTTCACAAAAATTGCTCCCTATTTTCCAAACTCCTCTGTGTCATATGCGCAGGGGAACATATACAGCCCTTATTTATGCCTGTGTAACCTCACTGCAGTGAATGGAGTTGCATGGGTTTGTCAGAGGGCAAAAATATGTCCCACTGTCTGTACTTTGAGTCTAGAATGGTGACACTAATGTTCTTTAGTGCCTCAAAAGGAAAGATACAAGCAGATCTTGCTTGTAAGCTAAAATGCTGTGCCGTGCTCTGAGTCAATTTAATTTCACCCTTGTGTCTCAACCAGTGGGAAGTATAATGAATAGAAGTCAATCTGCTTTGTATGTGTGGCTAGAGGTTTTAATGAGGTTCCCCAACCCCCCACCCCAAGTCAGGACTCTTCCCTGTATGAAAGCACAGAGCAACAGTTTGGGGAGCATTACTGTCTTCGGTTCTTGCAGTCTCCCAGCTAAACAAATTAGAAACAGAATATTTTTACACTTGCTGTGTAATTTGCATCTGTGCTGTAAATGAGATAAATGTCATTTGAAAATGACAGAACAAAATTAAATCTTTGCAAGACTGTGTTAACTGATATTGCTCTTAATTAGTATTGGGTGAAATGTTGACATGCTTTACTCAGTTTTAAACAGGAAAACTCACATTGGGTTTCAAGGGATGTTTGCCTAAGGGCTGAGTAAAAGGTCTCAGGATTTTACCGTTGGGGCCAAATTTAGGCTTCTACTCCATTTGCTCTGTGGCAGCTGGAAAGCCATTTTTAACTGGTTACCTGGGAAATCCCTTTGTGGAAAGGGCATCTTTCCGTTGGCCCCTAGTGTGTGGGGTGTTATCCAGAGAGCCTCTGTGCTTTGGCTACCAGAACAGCTCCTTGGGGCCATGAATAGACATAAAGTAGAGAAGCCTTTGGACTAGGGCTGTTGGTTAATCGCAGTTAACTCACGCCATTAACTAAGAAAAATTAATCTAGATTAAAAAAATTAATTGTGATTAATCGCACTGTTAAACAATAGAATACCAATTTAAATTTACTGAACATTTTTGGATGTTTTTCTACATTTTCAAATACATTGACTTCAGTTACAACAGAGAATACAAAGTGTACAGTGCTCACTTTATATGATTATTTTTAATTACAAATATTTGCACTGTAAAAATTATAAACAAAAAACATAGTATTTTTCAGTTCACCTCTTACAAGTACTATAGTGAAAGCTCTTTATTGTGAAATTGTAATTTACAAATGTAGATTTTTTTTGTTACATAACTGCACTCAAACACAAAACAGTGTAAAACTTTAAAGCCTACAAGTCCACTCAGTCTTACTTCTTGTTCAGCCAACCACTAAGACAAACAAGTTTGTTTACATTTATGGGAGATAATGCTGTCCGCTTCTTATTTCCAATGTCACCTGAAAGTGAGAACAAGCATGTGCATGGCACTTTTGTAGCTGGTGTTGCAAGGTATTTACGTGCCAGGTATGCTAAACATTTGCACGATTAATCACGATTAATTTTTTTAATCACTTGATAGCCCTACTTTGGACTGGTCTCATTTACATCAGTGTCGCAGGCTAGTCATTTACAGGAAGTTAGACCCAGCCTCACTTGTGATGGCTGGAGATTAGATGGCCTTGTTTAATTATTAAACCAAGCTGGGAAGGGTCATGGGATGCCTACAAAAGGCTGTGAGAGCTCAGCTAGGGAGAGGGAACAGCTGAAAGGTGCTTGGGTCCTCTGGCAGGTCCCGGAAAAGGGTGGTCTGGTAGGGAACTGTAGGAAATTGTAGAGTTACAGGAAGGAGGATGGCTCTTATGATTGGCCCTAGGAGAAAGGAGATTCCCAGATGGAGAAAGCCCAGAGTCAGTGCACTGTAGGAGAACAGCAGGAAAACTGAGAACTGAGCCCAAGGAGAACTGAGAAGATCCTTTTGTTTATGTTATACTTGGAACTGTTGTCTTAAGTTTTTTACCAGCACCTTGTCAGGTGATGCAGAGAGAGACTACTGCTTGGGAGAGTTTCCCTGGGTGGAAACTAAGGCAGGGTGAATAGTGCCATGGTGGTCCACAAGGGGGTGTTGCTAAGGCTGACCGTACCACACAGAGATTGGATCAATCTCAAACTTGTCCCCGAATCTGGGGGCTAAAGGTGGTGAATAGACACTGTTCCCCCAACCCCTACTCAAAGCTGCTTTCAATGAGATTTAGACTCCTAAGTCATATTTGAAATTTTTATCCTTAGTGTCTCAATTCCCCATTTTAAAAAATTGAAATAATAATAGTGCTTTCCTACACAGAGGTTACTGTGAGAATAAATGCATTAAAGATACCATGGTAGTGGAGGCCACATAAGTACCTAAGGTAGGTAGAAAGAGAGACTTGGTGATGACCTAACAAGTAATCACTCTGAACACTTATGGGTGACAGAATCTGGCCCTTAATTATTGGGCCAAGTGATGTCCTCTGTTATTGGGCCAAGGGATGTCCTCTGTAACTTTAGAGAGATCACATAGGTGTAACTGAGGGTTGAATTGTGGCTATTATGTTGAAATCCTAGTCAGCACAATCCTGTCTGACTCATGCTCATTATGCAGGTTCAAATGTCCATAACTGCTTGCCCCTGATAAACGGTGAAATGTCTCTGAAAGGATGGTGGGTAATTGCTGTTGTCATTTTAGAACCTTCCTTAAAGCTTTAGAATGAAACCTTTGCATATAGCCTCCAACAATAGAGACCACCAGGTTGCCAGTGCAAGTTTGTTCCCTTCAGTATATCTTCTAGCAAAGTTAAGACTCTGAAGGGGGACTCAGGAGCTCTAGATTCTATTCTCAGCTTTGCCACAGACTTCCTCAGGCAAGTTATCCATGCTCTGTGTCTCAGTTCCCCATCTGTAAAATAGGAATAATACTTCCTTTCTCCCACCCTTTCTGTCTTGTCTACGTTGATTGTACAACGGTTGGGAAAGGGATTATCTCTTACTATGGGTGTATATGTAGGTCCTAGCACAGTGGGGCCCAAATCTTGGTTGAGCACCCTGTAGTACTAATACTATTAATAAAAAATAGTGCTTTGCTCAAGGCTGGAGTTTCCATCATTTCCCTTGGAAGATTGCACAGCTCTATCAATTTCAATGTCAGGAATATTTTTTCCCTGGTATCTATATCTAAAAGTTCCCATTCTATATTGCATCCTTTTACTCCTAGTTATTCCCCCTTTGTATCATCCTAACCTTTAAACCTTTGTATATTGTTGGGAACATAGAATTGTCAGACTGGATCAGACCACCTGGTTCATCTAGTCCATTATCCTGTCCCCAATAGTGGTCAACACCAGCTGCTTCAGAGGAAGGTGCAAGAAACACTGTAGTAGACAATTATGGTAAAACCTGCCCCAGGAAAAGTTTCCACCTAACCTCCAATCCTTAGAGTTTGACTTACGGCCTGAAGACTTCCATCCCTCCCAAAATTCTTGCTTGTTTTTTTAATATTGTATACACTGGAGATTTTCATTATCCATATAAATGTCTGATCCTTTTTTTAATCCTGCTGCTCTCCTGGGCCTAAGTGATGTCCTATGACAATGAGTTCTACAAGTGTGATGACTGGCGTGCATGTGTATTGCCTTCCTGTTCCTGTTTGTTTCCTGGTTCCTGTTCCCTGAATTCAGTGCATGTGTATGTAACATTGGGTGTGTGCAGTTACTCAGGGGCTGCTGCTACATACCTGCCATTTGGACTGTTACGTTTTGTTCAGACTGTTGCTCTGTTAACTGGTTCATGGTTATTACATGTTTTGTTTGACCACCTGCTTGCGTGTCTGCTTCTGTTTGCTCGTGTTTGGAGATTGCTGTTCTAGGGAACTTCAGAGCATAACAGGCTAATAGTGCACTGTTTGTAAAAATATTGCCATCTTGGGTTTTGAGTTTGCTCAATTTCAATGACTGTCCCCTGGTTCCTGTATTACCAAACAGTGTGAATAGCAGTTCCTGATCTGCCTTCCCTATACGATTCATTCATGTCTCCTATCTAAGGCAAACACTCCCAATCCTTTCAGTCTCTTTTCACATGAAAGCTTTTCTATGCCCTAAATCATTATCATCACCCATCTCCTTCCTCTGCTGCTGCTCAGTGATATGGGTATCTGGTGCAATGGAATAAAGGGTCACAATCTGGCTCTATTGGCAATTAGCATTGAACCCTGGAAGGGTGTGTGTGTTTAATGAAATCTTGTAGGCAGTCCTATAAAGTGCACTAAAGCTAGGTCTACCCTGTGAGCTAGAAGTGTGATTCACAGCTTGCATACATATACTGGGCTCTAACTCTCATTGAAATAGCACGAGTATAAATAGTAGTATACCCGCAGTCCCATGGGCAGCGGAAGATCGGCTTAGCTATACTGAGTACGAACTTGCCTAAAACCAGTAGGCATGTGCTTGGTAAGGCTAAGCCATATCTCCACTGCCACTGCCCATGCTACTGCAGCTACACTTTTATACACATGAGAGCTAGTGTGAGGATCTGCAAATTGGAAATCACACTTCTAGGGGCATGGCTACTCTAGAAACTTCAAAGTGCTCCCGCGGCAGCGCTTTGAAGCGCGAGTGTGATCGCGCGCGAGCGCTGGGGGAGAGCTCTCTCAGCGCCCCTGGTAATCCACCTCCCAGCGCTCAGAACCTGTCCACGGTAGCGCTTTAAAGCGCTCAGACTTGCTTCGCTCAGGGGGTGATTTTTCACACCCCTGAGCCAGCAAGTTAGAGCGCTATAAAATGTAAGTGTAGACAAGCCCTAGGTTGTAGTGTAGCCATAGTTAAAGATCGGATTTTCAAATGCACCTGACTTAGACTCCTCAGTCAGTTTTAAATTTTTTTACCCTAAATGATTTTATGTATTTATTAAAGGCCAGAGTAAGGCCCCCCAGTCCTTACCCACTTTGAGTAGCATCCGGCTCTTGGAGGAAGGTACCACTCACCCTGAATAAGAGAGGCAGAGTGTGGCCCTAGCTGTAAATGAAATGCAGGCTTTTAAGGCCTTAAAAGCAGTTACTGCAAAAGTACAGCAACTGCCTCTTCTCAGACTTTGTACTAAGCATTGAATCTGTGCATTATGAAGGAAATGAAAGGTTTGCTTCATTCTTTTCAAAGGAGTTTTGATGTGTGCAGGAGTCAGCTGTGTTAGAAGAGCGTACATTATGTTCGTCAAAGTGTTCATCAACAAATAGGCAATGTGAAAAATGTTCATTATTAGCACATATCATTGCTGCTACGGCTCTTGAGAGGAGGAACCGTACTCAGCCATAAAAATCTGCTCCAGGCTGACAATTTGCATTCACTTCAGTTCAGCCCAGAAATGAATAAATTGCAGATTCTAAAAGAAATTAATTAGGCTGTTTTTAACAAAAGAGGACCCCTCTCCCGCAAAAAGCAGCACCTTTGATCCAGATACTGTTTTGCTTTCCCCTAACTTAACTTAAAAGAAGAAGGTTGCATTGAAAAATGTATAGCCCATTCACTGCTAACCAATGACTGAAGAACCTGATCTTGCAAACAAATTCACACATATTTAAGTGTGTAATCTCATTGACTTCCGTAGAGCTACTCACAAGCTTAAAGTTAAACAGATGTACGTGTGTTTCCTGGATGATGGCAACAGTGAAGATGTGCCTTAATGCATTAATAACCATTATTAGGGAGGAAAATACTAGGTTAACTCCAGAAAAAGTTTGAATCATTTTGAACAAAAGATGATGTTCTTTATTTGTTTACAAAACACATTTGAAAATGTCTTTTATAATCACTTTATATATACCAACCCACGTATCACACCAACCAAATGCATGTAACTGGAATTTATATAGCTAATGAATGTGTATCTTCCCTGCAAAAGTACAGGATGGGTTTGTGTTCACTTCTAAATAAAAATAATTGTCATTTGCATTGACATCCGTTCAAATTTACAATAGATTAATGCTATTAAAATGTAGAAGAAATTATTATATTCTGGTTTTTAGTTGTCTATTTTGAATACTAAAAAGTTAACTCCATTTATAACTATTTTATAATCAATTGCATTTCTTGGAAGAAAAAGTATGGCTCATTTCAAATAAGATCTTGTAGAAATCAAGTGACATCCTGTGATAAGAAACTAGAATGACTGGTGCAGGAAATGAAATCAGATATTACAGTGGAGTAGTAATCATGACTGGAATACAGGTATTGAAGGGTATGTGCTGTTCAGGAAAGGCAGAAATAAAGGTAAAAGTGGTGGAGTAGCATTGTATTTTAATGATTAGGTAGACAGTAAAGAAATTAGAAGTGATGGAATAGATAAAATGGAATTTGTTTGGGTCAAAATCACTTTGGGGAAGAAAGGTAATATAGGGTCCACTGGGATAGTCCTTGGGGTCTACTACAGACTCTCAGGATCCGATATGGATAGAGATGTCTCTAATATTTTTAGTGAAATAAATGCTACTGGGAATTGTGTGGTTATGGGAGACATTCATTTACTAGATATAGATTGGAGGACAAGTGCTACTAATAATGGTAGAGACCTTATGTTCCTGGAGGAGATAGCGGATAGATTTCTTCACCAAATAGTCACTAAACCAATAAGAGGTGATGCTATTTTAGATTTAATATTGATAAGTATCAAGGACCTCATAGAAGAACTGGTTGTAGAGGTCAACATTGGTTCAAGTGATCATGAGTTAATTCTATTTAAATTAAATGGAAGGATAAACAAAAACAGGTCTGCAGCTAAGGTCCTTGATTTCAAAAGGGAAAACTTTCAACAATTAAGGAAATTCGTTAGGGAATGGACTGGGTTGAAGAACTCAAAAATCTGTGTGTGGAAGAAGCTTGGAATTATTTTAAGTCAAAGTTGCAGAAACTATCTGAGGCCTGCATCCCAAGCAAGGGAAGGAATTCATAGGGAAGGGTTGCAGGCCAAACTGAACAAGCATCTTGAAGAGAAAGCAGAAAGCCTATAAGCAATGGAAGAAGGAATGGATCAGCAAGGAAAGCTACCACTTGGAGGTCAGAAAGTATAGAGAAAAAGTGAGACCTGCAGAAAGCCAAGCAGACCTTGCAAAGGAAAGTAAAATCAATAGTAAAAGGGTCTTTAGCCATATAAATAAAAAGAAAACCAGGCAAGAAGAAATGGGACTGCTAAACACTGAGGATGGAGTGAAGATTAAAGATAATCTAGGTATTGCCCAACACCTAAGTGAATACTTTGCCTCAGTTTTTAATAAGAGTAATGAGGAGCTTCAGGACAGTAGCAGGGTGGCTAATGGGAATAAGAGTATGGAAGCATAAATTACCACATCCGAGGTGGAAACCAAACTCAAACAGCTTAATGGGACCAAATCGGGGAGCCTGGTTAATCTCCATCTAATAATATTAAAGGAACTGGCACCAGAAATTGCAAGACCAATAGCAAGGATTTTAAATGAATCCATCAAGTCTTGATTGTACCATATGACTGGACACCTGCAAATATAGTACCTACATTTAAGAAAGGAAAAAAATGATCCAGGAAACTACAGGCCCATTAGTTTGACCTCAATTGCATACAAAGTCTTAGAAGAAATTTTGAAAAAGAGAGTAGTTAAATGGTAAATGATAATTGGGTTAAAATATAACATGGTTTTATTAAAGATAGATCATGCTAGACTGGGTGGGTAAGTTAATATCTTTTACTGGATCAACTTCTGTTACTGAGAGAGACGAGCTTTTGAGATTATACAGACATCTTCTGGTATTCCCAATATGGAGGAGGACTGGAATATCATACAGGAAAATTTGGACAACTTTGAAAACTGGAGTAATAGTGCAAAGTGCATGGTCATGAATTTAGGGACTAACCACAAGAATTTTTTGTATAAGCTGGGGATTTATCAGTAGGAAGAGACAGAGGAGGAGAAAAAGTTGGGTGTATTGGTCTGTCACAGCATGACTATAAGCCACCAGTGTGATGCAGCTGTGAAAAAGGCTTCTGCAATCCTAGGATGCATCAAGTGAGGTATTGCCAGTAGAGATCGGGAAGTATTATTACCACAATACAAGGCACTGGCGAGACCTCCTCTGGAATATTGTGTGCAGTTCTGGTCTCATATATTTAAGAAAGATGAATTCAAACTAGACCAGGTGCGGAGAAGGGCTACTAGGATGATCAGAGGACTGGAGAACCAGTCTTACAGGAGTAGACTTAAGGAGCTTGTCTTATTTAGCCTAACAAAACGAAAGACAGGGCAACAAAATGGCAGATGAAATGTAGTGTCGATTAATGCAAAGTAATGCACATTGGAAAACATAATCCTAACTATACATATACAATGATGGGGTCTAAATTAGCTGTTACCACTCAAGAAAGAGATCTTGGAGTCATTGTAGATAGTTCTCTGAAGTCATCCACTCAGTGTGCAGCGGCACTCAAAAAAGTGAACAGAATGTTGGGAATCATCGAGACAGGGATAGATAATAAGACACAAAATATCATATTGCCTCTATATAAATTCATGGTACGCCCATATCTTGAATACTGTGTGCAGATGTGGTCGCCCCATCTCAAAAAAGAATGGAATTGGAAAAGATTCAGAAAAGGGCAACAAAAATTATTAGGGGTATAGAATGGCTTCCGTATGAGGAGAGATTAATAAGACGGGGACTTTTCAGCTTGGAAAAGAAGCGACAAAGGGAGGATATGAAAGAGGTCTATAAAATCATGAGTGGTATAGAGAAAGTAAATAAGGAAGTGTTATTTACTCCTTCTCATAATACAGGAACAAGGGGCCACCAAATGAAATTAATAGGTAGCAGGTTTAAAACAAACACAAGAAAGTATTTTTTCATGCAACGCACTGTCAACCTCTGGAACTCCTTGGCAGAGGGTGTTGTGAAGGCCAATACTATAACGGGGTTCAAAAGGGAGCTAGATAGATTCATGGAAGATAGGTCCATCAATGGCTGTTAGCCAGGATGGGCAGGAATGGTGTCCCTTGCTTCTGTTTGCCAGACGCTGGGATTGGGTGACAGGGCATGGATCACTTGATGATAACCTCTCTGTTCATTCCCTTTGGGGCACCTGCCATTGGCCACTGTGAGAGGACAGGATAATGGGCTTGATGGACCTTTAGTCTGACCCACTATGACCGTTCTTATGTTCTTATGAAAGAGGAGGGGAGATACAATTGCTCTCCATAAATACATCCGAGGGATAAACGCCAAGGAGGGAGAGGAGTTATTTAAGTTAAGGACCAGCATTGGCACAAGAACAAATGGCTATAAACCAGCCATCAATAAATGTAGTCTTGATATTAGATAAAAGTTTCTAACCGTCAGATGAGTGAAGTTCTGGAACAGCTGTCTAAAGGGAGTAGTGGAGAAGAAAAATCTAACTTGTTTTAAGACTAAGCTTGATAAGTTTCTGGAGGGGATGGTATGATGAGATTGCCTACAATGCCATAAGGCCTATCCACGACTGCTATTAGCAAATATCTCCAATGGACAGAGATGGGCCACTAGATGTGGAGGGCTCTACACAAAAGTTACTACACAAAATTATTTCCCTGGTATCTGGCTTGTGGGTCTCACCCATATGCTCAGGGTCTTAACTGATCGCTATATTGGGGGTTGGGAAGGAATTTCCCCCCAGGTCAGACTGGCCGAGACCCTGGGTTTTTCCACCTTCCTCTGCGCCATGGGACATAGGTTTTAACAAGAGAAAATGGTGGATTATCTAGAACTTGAAGCTTTTAAGTCAAGATTTGAGGACTTCATCCAGAGGTTTTGAGCCTATTACTGGAGTGGGTGGGAGACGGTTTGTGGCTGCGATGCACAGGAGGTCAGACTAGCTAATCGTGATGGTCCCTTTTGGCCTTACAGTCTGAGTCTGTGATGAGTATCTATTTATTGTATTACCTCAGCAATGGTACAAAGTTGAGTGTAAACCATAAAGGGTGGTTCTACTCTGAAAAAAGAGTATGTACATTTGCATCTTCTCGCTCAGCGTATTTGGTCCCCGTGTCACTTCAGAGTCACATAATTCATTTTACAGATTAAAATAATCATTTACTAGTTTTTAACTCCTGTTTAGCTCTTCCTCGTCAATGAGCTGGATTCTTTACGGGCTCATAAGTGTCCACAAAATTGTTAATAGAATTCTTATCTTTATTTTTTGAAGAAGGATTCAGGGGCCCTTGGACATTTTAGTTATTTTAGGAGTACCTTTCCATAAAGATGGCCTTAGGCGGGATGTGATCTGCCCAGATGGTATTTTTAACCTGTCATCGTGCTATCTTCATTCAGCAACAGTCAATTACTAGGCAGTGGCTCAAAAAGTTTTGGAGTGTAGAAAAATTACAGCCTGATGGAGAGTTTTTGTGATGCAGAGAACACAGGGACAAACTCAAGGGCTGATCCAAAGCTCATTGAACTTAATGGACAGACTGCCCTCCCTTTGGAATAGGCTCTCAAGCACTAGAAATTAAAATGACTGGTTGGGAATCTGCTCAGGCTTGCAACATGCTAGCTGGGACTGTAAGAAGAGGGGGAGGCAGTGTGCCATTCCATCTGATTATTTTTTTCAGTACCCCTCTCTGGCAGCTTGGGTTCCTGTTCTTGCTTGTGTCCCAGCATACCGTAAGAATGGGCATGGGTGAATGAGAATATTTCTTCTGACTTGTTTCAGAGTAGCAGCCATGTTCGTCTGTATCTGCAAAAAGAAAAGAAGTACTTGTGGCACCTTAGAGACTAACAAATTTATTTGAGCATAAGCTTTCGTGAGCTACAGCTCACTTCATCGGATGCATGTAGTAGAAAATAGAGTGGGGAGATTTTATATACACAGAGAACATGAAACAATGGGTGTTACCGTACACACTGTAACAAGAGTGATCAGGTAAGGTGAGCTATTACCAGCAGTGGGGAAGGGGGAGCTTTTTGTAGTGATAATCAAGGTCGGCCATTTCCAGCAGTTGACAAGAATGTGCGAGGAACAGTGGTGGTGGTGGTGGGGGGGGAAATAAACATGGGGAAATAGTTTTACTTTGTGTAATGACACATCCACTCCCGGTCTTTATTCAAGCCTAAGTTAATTGTGTCCAGTTTGCAAATTAATTCCAGTTCAGCAGTTTCTCGTTGGAGTCTGTTTTTGAAGTTTTTTTTGTTGAAGAATTGCCACTTTTAGGTCTGTAATCGAGTGACCAAAGAGAGTGAAGTGTTCTCCAACTGGTTTTTGAATGTTATAATTCTTGACATCTGATTTGTCCATTTATTTTTTTACGTAGAGACTGTCCAGTTTGACCAATGTACATGGCAGAGGGGCATTGCTGGCACATGATGGCATAAATCACATTGGTAGATGTGCAGGTGAACGAGCCTCTGATAGTGTGGCTGATGTGATTAGGCCCTATGATGGTGTCCCCTGAATAGATATGTGGACACAGTTGACAAAGGGCTTTATTGCGAGGATAGGTTCCTGGGTTAGTGTTTTTGTTGTGTGGTTGCTGGTGAGTATTTGCTTCAGGTTGGGGGGCTGTCTGTAAGCAAGGACTGGCCTGTCTCCCAAGATCTGTGAGAGTGATGGGTCGTCCTTCAGGATAGGTTGCAGATCCTTGATGATGCGTTGGAGAGGTTTTAGTTGGGGGCTGAAGGCAACGGCTAGTGGCGTTCTGTTATTTTCTTTGTTGGGCCTGTCCTGTAGCAGGTGACTTCTGGGTACTCTTCTTATGCTCAAATAAATTTGTTAGTCTCTAAGGTGCCACAAGTCCTCCTTTTCTTTCTTCTGACTTTGTTTCTTTTTCTCCCCTCCCACCCTTCCCATATGAAATGGCAGGTGGACTGAGTGGGAGCAGTGTGAAAATGAAGTGGAGAGAGTGTGTGACTCAGCAGTTGAGCTGGGAACTTCTGAGCAGAAAGTCAGCTAACTGGGCTCAAACACTCAGGTGCAAGATTCCCATTCAGTTCCCCCAGAGATTAGGATAGACCCTTATGGATTAATGCACCAGAAAAAGTGGCTGTTTGTTTTTCTGCAGGCTTATTTACAGTAGAGAGGAGGAACACAAAATGGTTGGTTTGTTCTTGGAGTTTGTACAGAAACTCACAGAGCAAAGGAAGGATGTCCTGGTGGTTAAGGCACAGCCATGGGTCTCAGGAAATCTGGGTCCAGAACCTGGTCAAGACACTTGATCTCTATGCTTCAGTTTCCCATTTGTAAAACAGAAAATAATACTTCTGCTTATAGGTTGATCCCAGTTGGGAAGCCCAGGCACTGCCTTTATGCTAAAACTAATTAGTATATTTTCTTAAATTCATGCTCTGTACGGAAGATGCTGTGATTTCAATATGTTAGTAATTACATAGTGCCTAGCATGATGAGGCCCTGACCCTACCTAGGGCTTCTGGTGCAATTAAAATATACAAATAAGTGGTAATAATACATTTATGTAGTACTAATGGACTGACAGCACTGTGACACCTATTCGAATCTTGCTCTCTGAAGTGCTGTCTACCGTGGATCTAAAATCCAGTTCCCTTTTGCTGCTCCCCACACACAAAGAGAGAAGAGTGACAGATTAAAGGAGTTGGCGGATGTGATTGCAGAGCCATTGGCCTTTATCTTTGAAAACTCATGGCGATCGAGGGAAGTCCCGGGCAACTGGAAAAAGGCTAATGTAGTGCCCATCTTTAAAAAAGGGAAGAAGGAGGATCCTGGGAACTACAGGCCAGTCAGTCTCACCTCAGTCCCTGGAAAAATCATGGAGCAGGTCCTCAAGGAATCCATTCTGAAGCACTTAGAGGAGAGGAAAGTGATCAGGAACAGTCCGCATGGATTCACCAAGGGCAAGTCATGCCTGACTAATCTAATTGCCTTCTATGACAAGATAACTGGCTCTGTGGATGAGGGGAAAGCGGTGGACGTGTTGTTCCTTGACTTCAGCAAAGTTTTTGACACGGTCTCCCACAGTATTCTTGCCATCAAGTTAAAGAAGTATGGGCTGGATGAATGGACTACAAGGTGGATAGAAAGTTGGCTAGATTGTCGGGCTCAACGGGTAGTGATCAATGGCTCCATGTCTAGTTGGCAGCTGGTATCAAGTGGAGTGCCCCAAGGGTCGGTACCTCGGGCCGCTTTTGTTCAATATCTTCATAAATGATCTGGAGGATGGTATGGATTGCACCCTCAGCAAGTTTGCAGATGACACTAAACTGGGAGGAGAGGTAGGTATAGGACACAGAGTGACCTAGACAAATCGGAAGATTGGGCCAAAAGAAATCTGATGAGGTTCAACAAGGACAAGTGCAGAGTCCTGCACTTAGGATGGAAGGATCCCATGCACCGCTACAGACTAGGGACCAAATGGCTCGGCAGCAGTTCTGCAGAAAAGGACCTAGGGGTTACAGTGGACGAGAAGCTGGATATGAGTCAAGAGTGTGCCCTTGTTGCCAAGAAGGCCAATGGCATTTTGGGATGTATACGTAGGGGCATTGCCAGCAGATCGAGGGACGTGATCGTTCCTCTCTATTCAACGTTGGTGAGGCCTCATCTGGAGTACTGTATCCAGTTTTGGGCCCCACGCTACAAGAAGGATGTGGAAAAATTGGAAAGAGTCCAGTGGAGGGCAACAAAAATGATTAGGGGACTGGAACACATGAGTTATGAGGAGAGGCTGAGGGGACTGGGATTGTTTAGTCTGCAGAAGAGAAGAATGAGGGGGGATTTGATAGCTCCTTTCAACTACCTGAAAGGAGGTTCCAAAGAGGATGGATCTAGACTGTTCTCAGTGGTAGCTGATGACAGAACAAGGAATAATGGTCTCAAGTTGCATTGGGGGAGGTTTAGGTTGGATATTAGAAAAAACTTTTTCACTAGGAGTGTGGTGAAGCACTGGAATGGGTTACCTAGGGAGGTGGTGGAAGCTCCTTCTTATACAGGTTGACTGTGTGTTATATGAAGAAGAACTTCCTTATGTTTGTTTTAAACCTGCTGCCTATTAATTTCATTGGGTGACCCCTGGTTCATGTATTATGTGAAGGGGTAAATAACGCTTCCTTATTCACTTTCTCCACACCAGTCATTATTTTATAGACCTCTGTCATATCCTCCCTTACTCATCTCTTTTTTAAGGTGAGCAGTCCCAGTCTTTTTATCTCTCCTCGTGTGTCAGCTGTTCCACCCCCCCTAATCATTTGCATTGCCCTTCTCCACACTTCTTCCAGTTCTAATACAGTAGGACCTCAGAGTTACAAACACTAGAGTTATGAACTGCCCAGTTAACCACACTCCTTATTTGGAACCGGAAGTATACAATCAGGCAGCAGCAGACACACACAGACAGAAAGACACGCACACACAAAAAGCACAAATACAGTACAGTATGGTGTTAAAAGTAAACTACTAAAAAAATAAAGGGAAAGCAGCATTTTTCTTCTGCATAGTAAAGTTTCAAAGCTGTATTAAGTCAATTTTCAGTTGTAAACTTTTGAAAATACAACCATAGCATTTTGTTTAGAGTTACGAGCAACCTCCATTCCCCAGGTGTTCATAACTCTGAGGTTCTACTGAATATCTTTTTTGAGAGGAGGTGACCAGAACTGCATGTGATAATCAAAGTGTGGACATACAGTGGATTTATAGAATGGCATTATGACACTTTGTCATATCATCTATCTCTTTCCTAATGGGTTCTTAACATTCAGTTAGCTTTTTTGACTGCCGCTGCACATTGAGCAGATGTTTTCAGAGAACTATCCACGATGACTCCAAGATCTTTTTCTTGAGTGGTAACAGCTAATTTAGACCCCCATTATTTTGTAGGTATAGTTTGGATTATGTTTTCCAATGTGCATTAATTTGCATTTATCAACATTGAATTTCATCTTCTATTTTATAGCCCAGTCACCCAGTTTTGTGAGATCCCTTTGTAACTCTTTGCGGTCACCTTTGGACTTAACTATCTGGAGTAATTTACTATTGTCTGCAAACTTTTCTCCCTCACTGTTTCCCCACTTTTCCAGATAATTTATGACTATGTGGAACAGTACTGGTCCCAGTACAGGTCCTTGGGGGACCCTGCTATTTCCCTCTCTCCCCATGAAAACTGAGAGGTTTCAGAGTAGCAGCCGTGTTAGTCTGTATTCGCAAAAAGAAAAGGAGTACTTGTGGCACCTTAGAGACTAACAAATTTATTTGAGCATAAGCTTTCATGAGCTACAGCTCACTTCATCGGATGTTTATTCCTACCCTTTGTTTCCTACCTTTTAACCAGTTACTGATCCATGAGAGGATTTTCCCTCTTATCACATGACTGCCTCCTTTGTTTAAACCCTTTTGGTGAGGGACCTTGTCAAAAGCTTTCTGAAAATCCAGGTACACAATATTCACCAGATCACCCTTGTCCACATGTTTTTGACCCCCTCAAATAATTCTAATAGATTGGTGAGGCATGATTTCCCTTTACAAAAGCCATGTTTGCTCTTCCCCAACATACTGTGTTCATCTATGTGTCTGATAATTCTGTTCTTTATTATAGTTTCAGCCGATTTGCCTGGTACTGAAGTTAGGCTTACTGGCCTGTAATTGCCAAAATTGCTTCTGGAGCCTTTTAAAAAATAGGTCTTATATTAGGTATCTGCCAGCTATCTGGTACAGTGGGTAGATTTAAGTGATAGTTTATATACCACAGTTAGTAGTTCTGCAATTTCATATTTGAGTTCTTTCAGAACTCTTGGGTGAACACCATCTGGTCCTGGTGACTTATTACTGTTTCATTTATCAATTTGTTCCAAAACCTACTTTATTGACATCTCAATCTGGGACAGTTGCACAGATTTGTCACCTAACAAGAATGGCTCAGATGTAGGAATCCCCCTCACTTTCTCTGTCGTGAAAACCCAAGCAAAGAATTCATTTAGCTTCTCCACAATGGCCTTGTCTTCCTTGAGTGCTCCTTTAGCACCTGTCATCTCATGGCCCCACTGATCGTTTGGCATTCTTCCTGCTTCTGATGTACTTCAAAAAATGTGTTGTTAGTTTTTGTGTCTTTTGCTAGTTTCTCTTCAAATTCTTTTGTGGCCTGTTTAATACTTTTACACTTTACTTGCCAGAGTTTATGCTCCTTTCTGTTTTCCTCAGTAAGGATTTGACTTCTAATTTTTAAAAGAAGTCTTTTTGTCTCTAACTGCCTCTTTTACTCTGTTGTTTAGTCATGGTGGCATTTTTTGGTGCTCTTACTGTTTTGTTTTGTGTGTGTTTTTTTAAATTTGGAGTATACATTTAGTTTGAGCCTCAGTTATGGTGTCTCCATGAAGTTTGCTGGCATTTCACTCTTGTGACTGTTCCTTTTAATTTCTATTTAACTAGCCCCCTCATTTTTGGGTAGGTCCCCTTTTTGAAGTTAAATGATACTGTAGTGCACAGATCGGCAACCTTTGGCACACGGCCCAAAAGGGAAATCCCCTGGCGGGCCAGGATGGTTTGTTTATCTACAGCGTCCGCAGGTTTGATCGATCGCAGCTCCCACATCCCTTGGCCCACGCTGCTTCACGCAGCCCCATTGGCCTGGAGCGGTGAATCGCGGCCAGTGGGAGCTGCGATCAGCCGAACCTGCAGACGCTGCAGGTAAACAAACTGGCCTGGCCTGCAAGCGGATTTCCCTGATGGGCCGCGTGCCAAAGGTTGCCGATCCCTGCTGCAGTGGGTTTCTTTGATATTTCCCCTTACAAGGATGTTAAATTTAATTACATTATGGTCGCTATTACCAAGCGGTTCAGCTATATTCACCTCTTGGACTAGATCCTGTGTACCACTTAGTACAAAGTCAAGAATTGTCTCTCCCTTTGTGGGTTCCAGGACTGCTCCAAGGAGCAGTTGCTCCAAGAAGCAGCCATTAGGGAGATGAGGGAAAGACGGAACAGAGCAGAAGGAGAAAGGGAGAACTTAACTAGATGCGTGAAAGAGGGCAAGAGACAACATAAAACAAGAAGAAAATGAGGGCGGGAACATGCCACCAGCAGATGCACTCACTATTTTCAAATCTAAACTTATTTCTTAATCTCTTAACCACATCTTCAAAAAAGCATACCTTTTTGGGCCAGCTTATTCTGCCCTGTGGCTCATCTGCCGTATTCCACCCCAGAGATGGTTGCATTTCACCGGGGGGGATTGATTCCTACGGTATAGGCAGCTAGAGCAATATGTCCACACTTGTCTCGTGGCTGCACTTGAACATTTCCCATTGAAAGCCCATAGTTAACTTAATAAACTCATTTGGGCTCCTGTAGAATGAAAGGCTTTAAGAGTTCCTTATTATTATTTCATTTTTCATGTGGTTTTTGATCTGCTGTTAAATGGCTTCAGGTGGTTCTGCAACTTCCCTCTACTTGAAAGGACTCTCAGTTCATTTTGATTCTGGCTTTTGTTTCTCTTGACGTTTTCTTTCTTTGCTAGTCATTAGAGATGATCTCAGACAGCAGCCTCAAATTCTAGCACCACTAAACATGAAAGATGGATTGAGACCTCATCTTTGTGCCTATCCTTATTCACTGATAATGCCCACTTCCCTACATTACAATTTCTACATCTCCCCAGAGATCACGTGCCATCCCCACTACTGAACCTCTTCCACAGCCTGCATACTGTGCTGAGGACAATCACCTACTAAGGTAAGTTTGGATGAAGCTAAGTCTGGGTCACTTAGCTTCGTCCAAACTGACACTTCTGGGGTAGCTTAATAGCAAGGAAGGCAGTTTTAAGGATGAGCACAGGTATCTCTGGATTGTCATCTACCACACCAGCATCTGGCCAAGCATTTGAAGTCTTTCATTTTTGGAGCTAAAAAGGGATTTTTCTTTTTTGTTTGTTTGTTTGTTTGTTTGTTTGTTTTTCCCTTTCAGAAGGGAGGAGGGGATGAGATAGATATTGCTCCAACAATAGACTGAAGAAAAGTAAGTGGGCACTTTCTATCTATAGGTGCATTTATGTAAGATCCTATATTCAGGGTTCCAGTGTGTCACACAATTCCACAGCTGCAGAATTGTGTTCTAAGTCTGAACTTTAATTTAAAAAGGTAAAATCTTTCTAACCCTTTCTGATGACATAGATAGCATGGAAAAGGGAACCAAGTCTAAGCAGATCATGTGATATCTTCCTGTGTTTACAGAGAGCCTGAAGCAATGGTTCTGAAAGCTATAAACTTCCCCATTCCTCTCAATTAGGGTGTTAACCGTGAAACCCTAAAGGTGGTAGATTAAATCCCAACATTGTTAGTTATTTCAGCACTGATCATTTTAGCAGGAACATCTCGCTAATATGCATATGCTGCCATCCCAAGCAGATTCACTGAGTACTGAAAGTCTCAACTGTATCAAAACTTCTAGTTTCCTTCCACCCTCCAACTTTTATGAGGCATTAGGTGTTTTCAGTGCAAAAATGAGCAGAATATTGAAAACTGAAAATGTGAGGACAGTGTCAAATAAACGGAATTTAGTGTCAAAACAAATATGACAGGGGATTCAGCACCTCTGAAAATCAACTCTCTGGTATACATATTGATTCCTTTTTGGGGAACTTCTTTTTCTCTGCAACTGAGACAGTAATCAAAGCCTGTTCCAGCCTCTTGTTTAGAATAATTATCATTGTCCTATTTTATTTCTTCTTTAAATCCCCTTCCCCATCTTTATTTTAGGCTCCAACTGAAGCAAAGTGTTGTAGTTAACATTATAAATTGCATGAAGGAGTGTTGAGGGAATTCCATTGGCTTTCAGTTAAATATCAAACTGGCTTAAGAACTGCTTTGATGACTTACAGCATAAAGTGATGCACAAATTGGGACATATGGATTTATCCAAGTTGTTTCCAGTGTTTGAACCGAGCTGTCTGATCTTCTGAAGTGGGTCTCTTGGTAGTTTCACATGACAGGCTTACTTAACAAGTGCTTTTGGTTGCTCTGTATGCTAAAATCTGGACTTCCTCCAGAGAGGATTTAAAATGTTGAGTCGAGTTCATTTAAGTCAGGGCCCCTGATTGAAAACCACTGCTCTAGAACAAATGGAATGAGACCATGTAATTAAAGACTGTCGTCACCTGGTCAACACACAGATTAGCACTAAGTTAATTAAAGGTGTGTTTTAAAATGGATATAGTTAAATCAGCACAAAAGCTTGCATGGACGCTTCCACTGATTTATATAGGTTTATCTGCATTTGGTACACTTTTTCAAAATTGATTTTAATTAGAGTGGTGTAACTTCTTTGCATAGAAAAGGCTGACCTTAATTCTGGAATTTCCTAACATCTGACTTCTTGACTTTGAAGTCATAATGTTATTTTAACGTACATTTTGTATGTAATTTCCTAGGTTTTTATATAGAAAACTGGAAAATAAAAATATCCATTCTCTGGTACCATATTGTCTCCCTACATAAGTTATCAGCAGGGTTTGAACCTAGGACTTTTAGGTGAAATCAATGGGAGTTTTATTAATGTGAGAAATACAAGGCTGTCACTTTCAGATGTGGAGCACCCCATGCCAGGTGCTGAGCACTCTTAGCTCGAAGTGAAGTCAGTGAGTCGTTAAGTGTGCTGAGAATCTGATAGGAAATTGTCAGTACCTCCCTAACTCCTACTGATTTCAATGGGAGTTACATGCCTAAAAACCTCTGATGTGGGCTCATCTCTTGTTCTCTCAAACGGGCACCATAAGATCCGCACTGTCCTTCACTTGAATAGGAGAAGAACTGCCAGATAAGGGAGAATAAGAAGCTTGTGACTCTGTGCTCCACACAGTATTCTGTTTTAGAAGGGAGATAACATGCTTCTATAAAGTCTTATCTTCTGTGTTTAAGGTCAGATCCTCAACTGATGTAGATCCACTGTTCTATTTACTTTAGTGGAGCTGTGGCCAATGGACACCAGCTGAGGATCTGTCCCAAAGTTTGCAGTTTTTGGATCTTTAGAAAAATAAATGATGAATGATGATGCATCCTGAAGGAATCTTAGCTTAGCAAACCACAATGATAGCCCTTTTGTGGCCATTATCCTATGCTGGTGTGCTTGGCTTAGGATTTGTTGCCATGGCTATGGTCTTGGTCAGAGGGCAATCTTTGGGCTTGATTCTCTACTAATGTACACCAGTATAAATTAGGAGTAATTTCATTGACGTTAGTGGGCCTGATTTCTTGCTGCTTCACAGTCTGTGAATTCAGTTACAACTATACAAAGTGGGGATAAAATGCTACTACTCTGTGGTTAGACAGTCGGCTGGTGTAATTTGGCATAGCTCCATTGAGGCCAGTGGCACTGCACCAATAGTAATCAGCTATCAGAGCAAAATCAGACCAGTCTATTTATTACTTTTGCTACACCTAGAGGTTGCTACCAAGATCAAGGTCTGTGTTGTGCTAGGGAACTGTACAAATATATAGTAACAGACTGTGTCTGTCTTGACATCTTGCAGTCTAAATAGACAGGACTGGCAATGGGTAAGAGAGGAAACAGGCAGAGAGAGATTAAATGATTTACCCAGCATCATACAGCAGGTGAGTGGCCAGAGCTGGGAACCAAACCCAGGGCTCCTTAGAAAAAAAATGAAGAAGAAAAGAAAGATGCAGCAATGTAAATGAGAATTTATTAACAACAAAGCCCCAGGTTCTGTTACAACAGAAATAAAAGAAAAATAATTTATCCACCCACGCTTACTTTTTCTGACGAAGGTAAGTGAATACTGCTGTACTAATAGAGTGTGACGCTTGAATCTCGAGCTGCACTTAAGGATGCAGAACTGAGAGGTAACCAACATCTTTACAAGGATAATATTCCTCAAAGCCTCCATGACGGCTGCAGAGTTACACTGCTTTTCATTCCCTGCACATGTAATTTGCATTTGAAGGTCTCTCCAAGCCAACAGTGATGGAGTCAATTGATGAAGCTGATGGACAGCAAGGACAGCAAAGAGGGAAGGAACAATCCCAGAAAGCCTCACCGAGAACTCTGCAGCATGGCTGGGCTGCCTGGTGGAACGGATTAACGACAGGAGGCGGTGTATATTTGTTCGCCCTCTTGCAGATATTGGTAAGGCACTAGCATACTTTATAACTAGCTCAACATGAAACCCTAATTTTTAAAACTGTTCTTGTTGTTAGAGATTTCAGTCATGTGTTGTCGTGTAATTCCCAGCTGGTGTCAACTGGCATAGCTGCACTGAAGTCAGTGCTACACTCATCATTACTACAATTACTGTGCACCACAGGCCACCCTCGCAACCTTAACTCTGCCCCTCTGCATATGCCAGCCTTCCATCGCCCCCTTTAACCACCCTTCTGCAAACACCCCTTTGCCAGACTGCCTTCTCCCAACACAGCCAACTGCTATACCAAACATCCATAATGTTGGGGAAGAATAATCTGGTTAAGTGTGCGAACGGGGTGGGGTGGGGATAGAGTTAAGATTGTGGTGCATGGTATGTGATATGGTAATGGTAATGTGCTTCTGTGTGGAGGAGTAAAGGGTATGTACATGTAGGTGGCTTAACTCTTCATTTTCTTGTTTTGGGGGGTTGGTGCCAGCCATGTTGTGAGTAGCAATCCTAACTGCTTGAAATGAATTTTTTGTGTGTATTAACATATATATGTGTATATATCTATATGTATATCTGTCTTGATATAGCAAAAGCTTTATACATTTATAAGAGTTGTGTTACTGTGCATTTTATGCATTCTAATATTCTTGAATTCTTAATGGAAGCCTAAAATGCTCTCTCTCTTTATTCCCTTAGCCAGATTTTTGCTGGTGTAAATCAGCGTCACTCTGTTGAGCTCAAGGGAGCTACACTGGTTTACACCAGCTGAGCATCAGGCTCGCCGTCTTTTTATTCTGGTTAAGCTGCAGCATAGAAAATACCTGACTTCTGAAAGTGAAAATGATGATCAACATAAAAATCAATGAGAACTAAATTAGTTAATTATGCAGTCTTGAAATGAAAATGAATGTTTGTCTAATGAGGAATGCTTATTATGTATTATCTGATTGATTTCACAGCTTTTCTGCATGATGTTATGGTACAGCGGTTTCGGGACAATCCCAACAGCTCAGAATGCCTTTGACCTGCTGTCCTACTTGCTAACACCATTTGAACAGTTCATCTCAGATCCAGGAGAGGTAAGTTTGCTTGTTTCTCTCTATTGGAGTGCAGGGCTAAGGTCAATAGCCTTGAGTAATCATTTTGGTATCTTCTTGGATTAAATGTGTAAAAATATGTACTGTATTAAAACATGGTGATTGCTGTGCTGTGTATCTGCTCTGGAATGAAGAAGAACTTTCTCCGGAAACAAACGTCTATTGAATTAGTCTTTAAAAATCCAAGGCCAGATCTTTTTGGCTCTGCTATTAAATCAGAATGAAGACCTTTGCACCTGCTTCACAGAGAAGTAAAAGATTACATAGGGAGCAAGGCAGGGGAAAATCAAGCCCATAAGGTTTACTTCACCATAAGGGAAGGGCTAGAACTCAATTTCTGAAGGCAAATAAAATATCTTAGATTCTGCAGTAGCTGATGGAGGCTCACAAGACTCACCAGAACAGTTTACCAACTCAATTCCAGCCCTCGTTTAGAAACATAGCGGGCCAGAATCTGGCCTCGGTTATACCCATGCGTCCCCACTGGAGAAGATGAATGTAACCTATGTAATTTCATTAGAAATGTGTTTTAAATCATTAGCCTCATGATAAATAAAAGTAATTCTCCTGATTATTTTTTAGAGCATTTTAGGCTGTGTTTACATTAGAAAAATTTGCATTGGCAAAACTATATCTATGAAACCTCCCCAGTGCAAACTCCTAGCGTGTGACACCACTGTAATGCGGGATTTACACCAGTGTGACTTAATCTGGTGAGTTACCAGTATAATTACATTGGTGTAAATGTCTCTAATGTAGACAGAGCCTTAGGGTGTGTCTACACTGCAGTCAGAGATGTGATTGCAGCATGGGCTGGTATACTTGCACTAACTTTAGCTAGCATAGCTAAAGCACAGGCTAACAATGAGAGTATGTACCCAGGGTCCCTAGCGTGCTTGTACAGCCCATGCTGAAGTCCATGCCAGTGCATCTTTGCTGATATATTTAGCCATGCTAGCTATACCAAAGCTAGCCCAGGCATGTCGACTTGTGCTACAGCCAATTGCCATATAGTCACCTCCGTATGGGGCTACAATGATCAGCACCTTTGAAAATCAGGCAAAAATATTTACCATGTGGGTGTTCAGAGTCATGGTGCATAACTTTTCTAGTAGTAGCTGTGCAATGCATATAGGGGATCTGACTGCTTATATCAGGTGCTTAAAGTACAGTGGAGACTGCTTTCGGTGTTCCCTGAACAGTGTTTGTGAACTTGGATATTACCTGGCCTTTCGTTTGTTATAGACAAGTGCTTTTTATATGACTTTTTCTCAGTTGGATTCATTGTGCATAATCAAAACTCCTCCTGCAGCAGGAGGCACTTAAATTATCTGCATGTTATTTGCAGTGTAATTTGTCAATCACAACTTAATTGTTCAGCCCAGAAATGTCCTGACTTACGTGACTTTAAGTAAAAGTAAACATAAAGCAGGTTGAGTATGGAGGAGTGTGATTCTCAGAATGCAGCACAATGAGACGACAAGTCTGAAAGTACATTCGCCTGCAAAAAAGCCCAGCACTCCTCTCCAATTTTTGAATAGAAACATTTGGTAGACATACCTGGTCTGTTAAATATGTGTACATAGAGATTTCACTCCGTTTAATAAAATCACTAAAAATGACATAGGTAGTGTAATGATGCTTACTCTGTAATATGGTAACATCCTGTTACATAGAAAGATCTGATTACTATATTCCCATATAATGTCTCTCTAACAAAAGCTAACTATTGCAGTGGTTGTTTTGTTTCTGGTATTTACATGGCAAGAATTTGTAAACCTATTAAAACTTCCTAAATAAATAGTTTAAAAAAATACTACAAGTTTGCATACGCACAGATGTTCATGCATATCATTGGTTATTATTTATTACAACACCATTCCCTTGCAAAAGAAAGCTTTAAAACAGTAAAGAGGAAACAATCTGCTAACGTTCAGGAAAGTGACTCTTCAGCATGGATCTCTTTAGCTGTACTTAATGAGCCAATTCTGTAAAAGCCTGGCTTTATTGAAGTCAGTAGGAGTTCTGCCACTTGCTTCAGCGGGGCCAGGATTTCATCTCTGATCTTTTTGCACTTCCGTACTGGGCCAAATCCTGCAGTCCTTATTCAAGCAAAACTCCTGTAGAAGTTATTGGGAGTTTGGGATTTTGTTCCCATTATTGACTATCATATTGAGTGAAAGTCACCCCTGTGCAGAGGGCCAGCATGAGGCCTATGCACTACTTACTGCCAACTTAAGACCTGCAGATAGCACATCGTGCAAAGGCATGGATTTCGCTCATGGTGCTGTGAATAGACATAGCACTTTACATAACATGTAAAAAAACCCAAGGTTTCTGGATCATAGAGTTTATGCTAAAGAAACATGGCATTATAAAAAAACTTGTGAAATGAATACCAGGAACAATAAGTAGAGTTTCTCACATGTTCCCTTATGTCCTATCCCTTAATCGCTCTGTGAGTTGTTGTCATTTCTGTTGTTTCACAGGACCTGACCAGAGTTGGAAGCATTGCGATGTTATATTTCCTGCTGTCCTTAGTTTCGATAGGATTGTTACTCATAGGAACTCTGGTAAGCGACCGTATGAGAAATCCAATGTTCTTATTGAACAGTGCTAAATGGATTCACACCCTCTTGCAGTGTGTTCTTACAGGGTGTCTCATTTACTCTGAGTTGTTTGATTTCAAAATAATACCTTTGGGCTATTTCCACAAATTACTGCACACTTTATGTAGCAAAAGTGTGGAGTGCACTTTCCCCTGTTCGGTTTCCTTGATGAATGGTGATTCATCAGATCCCTTTATTTCCTCCACGCGCAGGTGGAGAATGTATTCTTACATTGAACAGGAGGGTGGAGTCCAGCAAAAGAAGGATCTAATCTTACTTCCTTAGCAGTCAATTGCAAAGCACCCATTAACTGCAGTGGCAACGGGAGCTGTCCCATAGCACTGAAGAAATTTGGGGCTGTATGCACCTATATATGTAAGTCAAGGCCCTACCTACTTAGTAAGATCAATCACGTCCCTACCGTTAACGTTCTGTTAGCTCTCAGTCAGCTGGGAATAGAGGGAGAGCACCCTGCCCGTCTCCACTGATGGTGTAGCTGGCATGAAAGCATGCGCTGCCTGAAAAATCTAGGAAGAAGTCTTTGTGATTCAGGGGACTCCAGTCACACACCGCAGGGTGCCAAGGCCCTAGTATATTTTTATATTGGAGATAGGGAATGAAATTCTTGAAAATAGCATTTACAAATATGGAAATGCTGATAGACTATGATCTTGTGCCCTTTCTGTAATATACCTTCTGACTGCCCAGGAGGTAACAACAGTTAACATGCATGTGGTGTGCGTGAGTAAGCATTGTAATGCAGTGTATACCATCGTTAAGTTCACTTTGGGACAATATACTGCTGAAGGGTTCTGCTTAATGTATCAGACTGAATGTGCTTTTTAAAAGCATGCAGAAAGCACAGTAAATTAGTGTTAATACCTCCATTATTCTGATCACTAGTGTGGGCAGTGAGGTTAGCCTGGCTGTGTAATTTTCTACTTTTTTGATGCCGCTGTTCTTTAGCCAGGTGTATTGTGTGATCAAATAATAAACTTCTGACGAGTGGTGCAATTGCACTTATTAAAGTACAAGAATTGGACTTTTCATCTTCTCTATGAACTGTGTGAAGTTAAGGCAGTTTTACAGGGAAACACTCCAAGCTGCATTATGAGGTAAATCAGAATAACGGGGGTGCGATTTCCCTAGGGAAATGTATCTAACCCGTTTGTAGGTGTGTTAGAACGTTATGGGGCGCCTTTATAGTCAAGTCATTTATATCACATGAGTTAACTCTAAGTAAAAGTTCACTATGCGCAAAAATTCTGATCTCATTTTTACTGCTGTAAATCAGGAATAACTCCATTTAAGCTTAGAGTTACTCCTGATTTACACCTGTGTGAAGGAGAGCAGAAGTTGGCCCAATGCAGTCACTGTAATGTGTTGAAGTAGTCTGGGACTTCTGTGTAACAAAGCAATTTCAAAACAGAGTCTTCTGGTTTACTATAAACTAGATGGGAATCCTACAAGTCGGCTGTGAATAATGGGCAGTGCAGGGTTACTGCACTGGGCTGAATTTCACTGTTTGCTCAGAGTACTCCACAAACACAGACAAGTCACAATGCAACTCCTTCTCATGCCAGGTCATACGGGTTTTACAGTTTGAACAAATCTGCTGTTACAGGCATTTGCAGAACAGCATCATGGAAATAAAAAGCTTACTTACCAAGAAATGGGAAAATAATGCGAACAGTGGAGCTTGGCAGTGTTCCTAGAACCCCAGCTTGTAGGAGAATGACAGTTTTATCAATCGGTTTTTCTCTATCTCCCCCCAGTCTCCTCTCAAACGAGGCTCTTCCGATTGCGTTTTCTGGTTCTTTAACCATGATCTCTGCCTAGAAGGGATTTGCATAGGACGAAGGCTAGAAGGCGATGTTTTCCAGACAGAGAAGTGCATTTATGATGAGATTAGTTTTGACCAAAGAAAGAATCCTGCATACTGTTCTCCCAAGAAAGACAGAAAGGGAGAGTGTGATGATCTTTAAAATTCTGGGGCCTGATCCATCCCTGCACTGATGCTAGTGTCAAAGTCACAGACAGAGGGGAGGCAACTTATGCATCCCCTATTCAGGGACTGCCCTAATTTATGCCCCTGCTTCACTGGCATAGGCAAGGGGGTCATATTGCCCAAGTCCAGGTCTGCCCCAACATGCCTCCTCTTGCCCTTAGTCCAACCTTCCCACCTCCAGCCCACGCTTGCCCTAGAGTACCCCCTGTTTGCAGTGGAGGCAACGAAGATCTGGCAAAGCTGACTGTGCACCTGGCGTACAGGGTCCCTGCACTGGGGGTATTCCCAGAAGAGTGCACCTCATGTCTGCCCTGTGGCCTCTTTATAGTAGCACCTCTATAGCGCAACAGCAAATTGGGCACCTAGATTCTCCTGAAGCAAGGTTTATTCAGCTCTTCCTTCTCTGCAAGATGGTACATAAACTGAGTGCAGGCCCTTGCGCGTGGGGGGTATCTTACAAATTACACCTTCAAAACTGAGGTCCTGTCTGCTCTGTGTGCACATTAAAGATTGCCTGAAATCCAGAGCCCAGCTCATCCCTATGGAATATTAGAGTTCATAACTCCAGAAAACGTGTCTTTATTCATTGCGTAAGTTATGACGCCCTTTCCTGGGAATCCTGGCTGTGATGCAACGTTACTGAACACAGTGATTCTCAACTGTGGACGTGGACCAGCTCTAGCCTAATGAGTCGTGACTGGGGCTTTTGTAAGTGGTGCAGTAGGCTTCCCTCACTCCCTGAGGACTAGATTGTGCCCTGATACTCACCCCTGCAGAAAAGCCTCTAGAACTTAAAACCAGGGTTACGATTTTCCAAACTGACTTGATGAATTTATCGTTTATTAATTTAGTTAAAGTTCTATTAATTTTAAATGTCATGTAATTTCCTCCAGTCTCTTCATGATCCTTATTCCCCACATGCCTTTTCAGCCTAGAGGAAAGCGCCTTTGTTTCGAAAGCAAGTTCTTGTGTTCCTTTGGGTTTCCAACCCATTGAACCACTGACAAACTCACCCCTACCTGCTTGGTCAGCTCTGCACAGGAGCCCATCCTGCTTAAGAGTTGCCTAGGCCTTGAGCAGGGCCCTCTGCAGAGGTGATTTACAGATGCATGCACACACACTGCCTCTGTGCAGTGACTGGGCACGCTCATGTTTCCTGTGGTGCCTGCAGCATGCGGACGGCTCCATACAAGTGCCCTGGCAGAGACATCCCAGAGGGGGCAGCGGGACAGGTATGCAGCAGAGAGCAACTGAAAAGTTGTAGCGGTGAGTGGTTTGGGGGACTCAGAGAGGAATTTTGCCTTCCTGAGTTGGGCTGGCTCCACATCACCTCCAACATGGGTTTAAGGCACAGCGGAGAGCCCTTAGTGTTAAGCTTGTGACCGTGGAGTTTAGGCTGCTCGTTGGCATATGGAGGGCCCCAGCTCCACAAGTGGGTTAGAGCATGCGCAGTGGCATCAGAGGTGACAGGCACTGGCTGGTACACAGGTACTGTTGTCCAAAGCAGTCCAGAGCCTCTGGTTTAACAGGCTGTGTGACGGGGGCTCAGTCACCACGCTGGTGTCCCCTGCTGGCCGTCTTGGGGATTAGTGTACACCCTCTTCCAATGGTGCTTCTCTTGCTGTCACGTCTGCCCTCTGACCCGTATCACTCCAGGGCGTCCTCTTCATGACACAGCCCTCCAGCTGTGTCACCATCTCGGCTTTCCCCTTGTGGGGTTTAGAACAACTGTCCAGCCACTTCCCCAATGATGAGTGGGGGGACCAGGACTGCCCGCTACTCTGGGTCCCGACCCAGGGTCCCTGTAGATGGCAGCCATGTGTTGCGTCCCCTCCAACTTCTCAGTACATTTTCCTGGGCCACTTCTCTACAGCCCCAGCACCTTCTTTACCTCATGGCCTCAGCATGTCAGTCCTAGCAGTCAGCCAGGAGTTCCGTCTCACTCCCCTGTTTCCTGCCAGCACTGCTCTGTCCATGGTGGTAGCTTCCATCCACCTGCTAGGAAGCAGTCCTCCCTCCTTACGCTCCAGGCAGTGATTGACCCTGCTCTGCCCTGTGCTTCTTCTTATATGGGCCTGCTGGGCCCAGATTGACTGCCCCAAACAGCTCTCTCCTATTGGCTGCTTCCCGCACAGCCTCCCTAGGGATCTACTAACCCCCTACATGCCAGTGTGGGGCAGATGCCCCATCACACACCCTTACCCTCAAGTCTGCAACCCTTGGGGGTAGGGATGCCTCTTGCCCTGCACCTGCTAAGCTGCACCCGCAGGTTGTCCCTCTCTTGCTCTACTCCCCGCAAGAGGAAACAGATATTTTCCTTCTCTTCTTTAGCCTACCGTGCCTGGTTCTTCTGGAACTCTGAGTTCCTCTCCGTTATTTGCAGGGCCTCCTTGGATCTCTGCAGAGAGTGCTCGGTAGCTACCAGTCTCCCCTATAGCTCTTTTTACCTGCCTCGCAGATCCCCAAGCACCCACTCCTCCAGGGTCTGAGACCCTACCACAGCCTGTTCTGCTTCAGTGCAGTTCCCTTATCTGTTTGGGCCCTTTCTGGCCCAGTCATCTTATCCACTTCCTCCTTATCCCGCCTTGCTGAGTGTGGGAGATGACTCCCTGCCAAGGACACATGGGGATGGGCGGAAGGGGGCTGCAGGGACACATGGGGACAGGGCAGATATGCCTGACTGATTGGAAGAGGCTAGGGGTCAGCCAGGATCTGCATGAGTGAGGCTCCCCAACTCCCTAGCAATCGCTCCCCTCAAAAATGCTACTGTTCTTCAAGTGCTTGCTCATGTCCATTCCATATTAGGTATGTGTGTGCTTGCCACGTGCACCAGTGCCAGAAGTTTTTCCCTCAGCAGTATCCGTAGGGAACCGACTCTGGTGCCATCTGGAGAGGCGCCCCCATGGCGCGGTATAAGGGACACCGCCGGCTCCCCCCACCCTCAGTTCCTTCTTGCTGCGCTGATGGTGCTGGAATGTCCGCTGCTTTGGGTAGCGCTGTTCCATTCTTTGTTCTTATGAATTTTGAAAACCTGTAATATAGTTTGTAGTTAATTAGTTACCCTTAGTAGTAGTTCTCAAACACTTCATTAGTCCTCAAACACCTCATTAGTCCTGAACGGGACTCAGTCAGGGGATGGGGCATGCCCTGGTCCCCAGGCTTTAAGCCCTGTGATCGCTGCAAACGGCCTATGTCCACCAGCGATCCACATACCAGCTGCCCATCTTCAAGTTCTTTAAACCTAGGATGAAGAAGGAGCGCGATATCTGTCTGAAAGCGCTCCTAATGGAGTCGGCACTCACTCCGGCACCAGAGCAGCGGTCCGACTCCGCACCGAGCACTGCGGCCTCTGTACGCAGTGCTCCGCAAGCACCTTCCACGAACCGGCACTGGTCGCCCTCCACGACTCCGGTCAAGAAGCTAAAAAAGACTGTGAGGATCTCCTACCTCCCATAAGAGAAAGGAGAGGGCAGGGGGCAAGCCATGACCTATGCTGGGCAGCTCAACGCTCCCTTCGGGAAGTCAAGCCCCAGCTCACGTTGAGCAGTGCAGCCCATCCCATGCCTTGCCTGCGACTCCAGATAGCGGTGTGGGCTCCTGCCAGCTTCAGGTGCCGTTGATGCCCGAAGCCCTTCAAGCAGTTCAGGAGATCCTGATGCTCCCAATGCCACCCACACCAGCTCCAGCAGTATCCCGGTCTGGGGGAAAACCCGCTTTGGGACCTATGCGTGTGTCCCCGCCTCAGCAGCACCGTTCCTCATCGAGAGGGGCGTCCCACCATCGTTCACCTGCCCGCAGCCACCACACCTCAGGACTAGAGAGGCAGGCTCAGCAGGGTCACCAGTTGAGATGTACCTCGCCGGTAGATTGGCACAGACCCTCTGAGACACGCACCACCCGGCAAGAACTCCCGGACTGTCCCCGACTGTCTCCAGGGGCCCGGTACCGATCACGAGACTGATCAAGGATCAGAGATTGCAGATTGCCAGGCCATCATCGTTCGTCTCCAAGCAGTAGGTTGCTCTACTCAGGAAGATCTTCCTGACAACCGGCCCATATTAGCTCCCGATCCCATTGGACATCCCAGTACCATTTGAGTAGCATGAGGCATGGATTGCTGGGTGTCCGATGCAGATCTACCAAAAGCCATGGGTCCTCGAGATCCCGAACAAGACGCCCATCTCACTCAGACAGGTTGGCTTCGGGACGCAGAGACCGGCACCGGTTGGACAAGAGCCACCGCTCCGCCCAGTCCTGGTCTCTCAGTACTGACTACTCTGTTTATACCTCCATCTTGGAGCGAGGTTCCCTGCCCACGGGACAAGCCCTGATAACCTGCAGGGCTGCCTAGATCATCAACATTGAAACCTGTCTCATGGCCCCAGGCGGAGTGGCCAGTGCCATGGTACCCGTGGAACCCGTCGGGGTTTGCCCAGCCTTCCCAGGCTGCCTGCTCGGTGTTGGGAGCCTCCGAGAGGCCAGAGGTATCCCATCCCCCTCCGGTGCTCAAGCCTTTGGGTGGGAAGACCGCACAGGTCCAGGGGGACCCAGGAGAGCAAGCTGCTGGACCACCAATGGAAACGGAGGTTCTTGTGGCACCAGCATTGTCCTTGTTGTCGCCACACAAGGCTATCATGGGGCCCCCTCACCCAGTTCCTCAGGATGACACCCAAGGTGCACCAGGAACTTTTGAAGAGGGTCACTTCCAACCTGAGGCTTCTGGAAGAGCACTTGGACTCTCTGTTTGATGTCCTCAGCTCCTGCCAGGGTGGCCCTACCCCTTCATGAAGGGGTTTCCAAAATCACTAATGCTGTGTGGCAGTCCCCCTCTTGGGTTGGGGTGCTTACATGGGCAATCGCATGGCACAAGGCTTCTGGACTCTGTGGGAATCCAGAATGCATATCAGTGCACTAAAACTCCAGGCAGTCTGTTGAGCCTGTGACACCTTCCTCCCACTCATCCAATCCAGATGTTGGATAATATGACAGTGATATTTTATATAAGCAGGGGGAGCGAGGTTTCTCCCTCTGTGCATAGAAGCAGTCACCCTCTAGAACTGGTGCATTAGCCATCACATAACCCTGTCAGCAGTGTATTTACCAGGGGTGCAAAACTCCCCAGCGGACTGCCTGAGCAGGTACGAGTAGGTCTCATTATGACCCCACCTTACATTCATACCTAAAGTAGTTTCCAGGTTTCGTATGATAATCCACTTACAAATATTTTATTCCAAAACCCCATGTCTCGCATGTGGAGAGACAGCTGCATTCTCTAGAGGTCTGAAGGGCTTTGGCCTTTGCAACTGCAAAGAACAACGGGTGTTTGAAAGGCACCTAAACTGTTCGTTTCCATAACAAGAGCCCAAGGGGTCAAGCTATATCGATGCAGAGACTTTCAAAATGAATCTCAGATTTACTATCCTTTTGTAACCAACTAGCTCGTATTCCTCCTCCCTAGAGAGAGAGGGCTTATTCCACTAGGGGACTAGCGCCTTCTGCTGCATCACTGAGAGATGGTATCCTCTCAGAGACATGTAGGGCAGCTATTTGGAGCTCTTTGCATACCTTCACGAGACGTTATGGTCTGGTCCATTTGTCAGCTGCGCAGGCAGCTTCGGGGACAGCAGTACTACAGTCAACTATCACTTCTGCATCCCTGCACCCACCTGCTGCCTGACTACCGCTCGTTAATCTCCCATGTGTGGAATACGGACAGGGGCCGTCACTTGAAGAAGAAATGGAGGTGACTTGCCTGTAATTGGAGATTCTTTGAGATGTGTTGTCCCTCTGTGTTCCACTACCTGTCCTCCATCCCCTCTGCTGCGGGCTGTTTGAACTGCAGTAAGACTGGGGGAACTGGAGAGGCATGGATGCCCATTCCCTTTCAGTATTTGTAACCCAAACCAGCCCAACCACCTTTTATGCTCTCTGTTTGGCATGTGTGGGCCAGTGGACAGTCCTTGCAAAAAATTCCAGACTCCGGTGCATGGTGCACATGTGTATCCCATGTATCTTGAAGAACCTCCAGTTACAGGTAAGTAACCTCCATTTCTGGGTACATACAAACTCCAGCTCCATCACCGGTCATCAGCTGGATGTCAAGTTACAAACATTATCACTATCAAAACAAAATCCCATTGGCTGATCTTGTTGGGTGTCATATATACAATATATTCCTGAGGTTTGGGGGAAGATTTCACTTGGTCTCTCCATTCCACCTTCTTTGCCCTTCTCTCCCCTATGATGATCTCTTTGGGTCAGGTTAGTAGCTGATACAACCCCTTGCTATGCTGAGTACAAAGGAACCATCTGGCAGATAAACTTCTTAGGCTTGAATAAAGACTGGGAGTGGTTGGGTCATTACAAAATCTAATTTCCCCGTACTGTTACTCACACCTTCTTGTCAACTGTTTGAAATGGGCCACTCTCATTACCACTACAAAAGTGATTTTTCCTCTCTTGGTATCCTACTGTTAATTGAATTGTCTCGTTAGACTGACCTCCCACTTGGTAAGGCAACTCCCATCCTTTCATGTGCTCTGTATTTTCCACTCCACGGGTGTGATGAAGTGGGTTCTAGCCCACGAAAGCTTATGCCCAAATAAATTTGTTAGTCTCTAAGGTGCCACAAAGACTCCTCGTTGGTTTTTCTTGGAGGGAGACTGTGCACCAACTCCACAAGATCCCCAGAGGGGGGCAGCCAGAGAAGGGAAGTGTTCACATGACAGGCGCATATGTTCTAGACTGTGACAGCGTGCATAACAGCCTCCAACTGTCCTTGATTAGGAAGGGCTGAAGTCATCTCCCCTCAGTCCCTGTGCCAAAGTGAATCTGCCCCTTTCTGTCTCCCCCCGCCCACTTTTCTGCCTAAGGCTGGAGCATTTTTGATCAATATACTCAGTGTACAGCAGACCCCCCTACCCCGCCATAACAATTTGGGCTGTCATTCAATTGAGAGAGGAAGGAGGATCTGTTGGTTAAAGTGCTAACCTAGGACTTTGGAAATAATAACGAGTTCATGCGTCAAGCCAAGCTTCAAAGGGCACTGTCGATTCATATTTGGCCCAAAGTTTTTCTAAAACATAAGGCCAATAGAAATGTTTCCATACTTTTTCTTTTAAATAATTGCCATGTAAACAGATATGTGTAAACAGATGCCCGTTCCCTTTCAGTGTTTGTAACCCAAACATTGCAGTGCAGTGCTAGTGTGTGTGAACCTAACATTGAAGCTGTCTATAAGCAAAAGTGAAAACTTGTTTCATTAATTTTCATTGTTCAAGCTCAGAGAAATGCCAAAAGTAAATGACAAGTATGTCTAGTGACAAGAAAATTGGCTTTTAAAATCCTTTCTGAGTTAATATTCTAGGTCGTTGTTTATAATGTAAGGAAAGAAACTTGATTTTTTGACAGTGCACGACTTTCACATTTGACAGTGTCCCTTTAAAATAAAGAAAACCAAGAAAGGCTTCATCCTGCAAGATGCTGAGTGCTTTCAGACGCCCACTGGACTCAAAAGGAGTCGAGGGCACTCAGCATGCGAAAGGAGGAGTGCAGCACTTTGCAGGACCTAACCCCAAATGAGTTTGAGATGGAGTTAGATTGTTCCTAGCCCTGTGCAGTAGAGACCGGCTCAGCCCAAGACCCAGATCCAAACATCTCAGGACTTTGGCAAAGTTCAGATCTGATCTCAGACTTTGCCACTAGGGCCTGTTGCTAATTGGAAATAAATCCAACCTAATGTTCCCAAACAATATAATCTGCCACAGCATCTGTGTAAACCAGTGTGGCTGGGATTTTCAGAGGGGCCTAACTTCCACTGAAAGTCAGTACGCTGGGGGAACGAAGCAGTAGGCTTAATTTAGGAGCAATGAAGTTTCATTAACAAAACATATTAGCAATAATTGGTGCCTGTGCATTAGTCAGTATCGCTCAGAGAAATGGGCTTAATGCAAGAATTATGGGTGAAATTCTATGATCTGTGCTATGCAGGAGATCAGATTAGGTGATCATAATGGTCCTATGGTACAGTCGTCTTTAAATTTGCGCCATTCTCGATCCTTCCTTTTACTATAGACATTTAATTTAAGATATTTATTTCACATAATTTAACAGAATTTATTATACAGCTTGTCTTGTTTAAATCAGATTATTAGATTGCAGAAGAGGTTTCTATCACTGAACTGAAAATGGATGCAGGCCATTATGAAGCGCTTAACGGCCATCAGAAACCGTTGTAAAATGGGGGTTTCATGAAAAACAAATGTGAGTTTGGATATGAATTTGGGATACGGTGCCAGATCATCGGAGATTAAGGTTTAGGAAACTGGTATTTACTTGTTTTAAACCCAACCAAATCCCAGATGGACAGCATCTAAATCAGGGAAGGTCATAATCTGTAGATTAACAGAGTTTTGTTAACACAGTGAAAGTTGATCAATTAAACAAAGGGACAGTGATTTCACATTGGCATGTATGTAATAGTCACAAGCATAGAATACTTCCACTGTGTTCCAGAGCGAAGCCTGATGGGCTACAGGGAACACTCTGTGCCTGGAAGCAGAATTAGAATAGGAAAAGGTGTATTCTTGTGATCTGTACAGGAAAGTTCCTCTTGTATGGAACTCTCCTGTTCTCTTTAATGCAATTCAATTTTGCTGGGGCATAATGAATGATATTATTGCTCAAAAGGTGTATCTATCTTTAGATTTACAGAAAATCTGGAAATACATAGATAGTTTTAAAACTGTTTTTGTTTCCTCCAGATTTGGTATCTTGTGAAAACCCATCCGGATCCCCCCTTTCCCCTACCAGAGGACAGGCGTCAGTCTGTGAGCCGCCAGCCTTCATTCACGTACTCAGAGTGGACAGAGGATAAAAATGAGGATGATTTTCTAGATTTGGATCCAGTGCCAGAGACGCCGGTCTTTGACTGCGTGATGGATATTAAAGCAGAGACGGATCCAGCGACTCTGACAGTTAAATCAGTGGGATTGCAAGAAAGGTAGGATAGTTCTGATGGAGAGCAAGGCATTTGGCACAAGTTGTATAGAGTTTAGACGTTCTGAATGGACCAAATTGGTAGTTTCACTGTATGAAATTAATGTATTTTGTTTTAAAACATCAGTTCTAGACTGAATGGCTATTTAATTTGCTCTTTGTTTCTAGGACAGTCACAACTATGAGATATATAGTGACTTTTGTTTTATCATTATTAACTTTCAGTACAAGTGTTACCAAATCTCATTCATAATCTGTGTTTGTTGCCTTTAGAAAACCTATTTGTATTTGGTCAGCCTCTTATTTTTGTCTGTATGTTTATTTTGTTTAGATTCTGAAAATGGTAACTGTATATTATAAAATCTCTTTGATCCTGATATAAGACTCTCTGTCATCTTTTCTACTGAACGGCTCTCCCATACTTTATTTCTTCATTTATTTCTTCATTGTTGTTGGACTGGTCGTTTCCAAAAATAAATTGTCACACATCTGGCTACTCGTAGTAATTGTGTTATAAACGGGCCATTCCCCAAGTCAGTAACCTTCTTTGGATTGTAAACTAATAGACGCACTGTGGATTAATTTACTGCTTGCACCAGCTGGGGAAGTTGTGTTTCTGCTAGAGGGGATTCACTCCTGGGGAAGGGCAACTTTACAGTGGAAGGAAGGAGGATTATATGTCAGAATATCAGATATTCATGGCATAGATTTTTCTTTCTTTCGCCCATAGCTCTGTACTTCCGTCACACAAAAAATTCAGGCTGTGAGAGGCATTGTTTGGAAAGCACAGGTGTCCGACAAATATTTGGACTTCAGGATGTATAGTTGGGAGTCTGGAAGAGGTTTTTGAGCATTCAGTTGGCCTGAATTATGTCTGAGACTTTCATCCCCAGGATTATTTGTTTCATTCTGACAATCTAAAGACTAAGTGCATGTTTATGAGAGAAACAGGGCTGCCTTCACATACATTGAAATACATTCAGCACTTCTGTTCACTGCAGCTAAGGCTGAGATAAAGATCTTTTCCCCCTTTCTCTTCATCTCAGTGTGGGCCGCAGCCATCGGAAGCCTGAGTTTTATCAGTTTCTTCACTGCCCGTAACTCTTTCTCTTTCCTCCTTTTTCCTATCAATTGTGTCAGTCAAACAGAGGGATCCTGAGGATGGAAATCCCATCCAGGGGAGCTCTGCAAAACCCTGTTTGAGGGCCAAGATAGTGTGAATGAGAATAAGGTCATTTAATTATGCTACTGTAGTAAGCATCTCCCATCTTTATTCCCATGTTTCAGGCTTTGTCAGAGACACTAGCTAGTAGTTAATTCATTCATCTGAAGCTGAAAGCAGGATGCACACGATTTAAATCAGATAATTAAAGTGTGTCTGACCTAGTGAGTTTTCAGAGCTCCAGGAAGTTGCTAAATGATATACAAAATTGGGGTTAAATAAGTGGTTTCCGTCTAGCTGGGTTTAGAGTAGTTTTTGCTCTCGCAGTTTAATGATTTTGTTGCATTGTTTGTCGTGCATGCCATCAAACTCCTTATGTTGCTTTGCTCTGTAATGTGACATTCCAGTGACCTAGGGCATGACCCCTTATCTACCCAAATCAGTGATCCCTTTGCCATTTTTTACAGGAAGAGCAGGTTTAGGCTGTGAAATAACAACACGGTCACTTGTGCATTCTGCTGTCCCCAATTACTGTCCATACTTACTCGTAAACACATAGGTGCTGGAACTAGGGGTACTGAGGGTGCTGGCTTGAAGTGTTTTCCGTCATACACAGGGTTTACAGTTTGGTTCAGTGGCTCTTAGCATCCCCACTATACAAATTCTTACAGCATCTCTATATAAAAAGACTCATCGCTGCTCTTTTGTCAGGGGACACATAGCCAGTAAGGAGGATACGAACTATTCCAGTTTGTTAGAAGTCGCTAATGTCAATGTAGATTTTTGCGGCAATAATAAAACTGTCAGTTGGGAAGGAAGGAAGTGACTGACTGAAATCCTTTCACTAGGAGAAATATGTACAATTGGGATGTAAAATAACCTTTTATTCCCAACAGAAACATATCTTGGGAAGGCAAATCTCTATTTCAAATGTGGATTATACTGTAGCACGGAGCAAGGAAGTGTTTGTCAGTCTTAGTTTTTATGCTATTTTGTTGAATTATCTATCCACCCTTTCTCCCAACCGCTCAAAATATTTCCACCCCTTTCTTTTCCGAACCATTTATGCTGGAGAAAAGAACCCAAGTATCTAAGGGCATATGGCACTAAATGCTAGTTCTTGAGATGGGGAAGGAACTCTACCGAGTCACCTCCATCCCTGGAGGAATATTAATAATATGTTTGCATAGCATCTTCCCATCCTGAAAGAACCAAGTCACTTGAGCTGTCACAGCAATACAGCCACTTCTGGGGTGGAGTGTGACAGTTACTTCACAGTTCACAGCAATGCTGCACAATACTGTAGGATGGGAAGTGAAGAGAATACTGTTTCTATCTGAAACAGCAGAGGAGAATTTAATTAGGCAAAACATAAATGTATGAACTGGATTTGAGGAGGATATGAGTAAACATGCCAAACTCTTCTGAAAAGTGCCATTTAATACTCCATGACTGTAAGTGTTTAGGGCCTCAGTTTTGTGTCTCATCCAAGACCATTCCCCTCTGACTTTGTGTCATGGCTGCTGTCCTGACAGAGAGCTGGGCAAGACTTCTTTTGGAGACTATCAGCGCCATTCCTTAATTAGCCAAAGGGCAGTGATCCATGCAACTCCTTCTGCCCCTGTCTTCCTTGAGGCAGACAAATATACATACTTCCTGGGGCTAAGGCATCTGCCTCCATAGTAGCCCCAGACTCCGCCAAAGGAGAAAGCAAACATAAATCTGCTGTATAGTTGTACAAAGCCTTACAACTAGGTCCTAGCAATCAGCCTGTTGTATTATTTTTAACACCGATTCAGTGGTGGCATTTGGATTTTACTGTTGAATGTTACGTGTGAACTTGGCAGAAATTTGTGAAGCCTTTTAAAACTGAACAGATACTAATCTAAAATCAATCAGCAATCATAAATTCAGGGGACGTGATAAAGCTTATCTCTCAGTATCACTACATCTACAAGCAATTTCATTTTGGCTCTATCATTCTGTTACTTGAATAACCTGTATAAATTAGTCATTTCTACACTCATGGCACTCATTTTTATCATTACTGTTAACCTGCTGGGACTTGAGGTTGTTTCCCCTTGTAGGGGTTGTTGATATTTTAATGGAGAGAAAAGCTCTTCAAGCAGAAAGATGATCCATTTTAATGGATCAGATTTTCCTACCCGAACTCACGTTGAATAACAGGTTATCCTTCCTGCTGTTCCACTGAAATAAAGTGGTTTAATGATAAAGTGGAATTCAACATGAGTAACGAGTCAGAATCTGGCCTAAAGAAAACTATGGCCGAAATTTTCAATATTGTACCTAAAGCTAGATAGCTCGCTACATATTTAGGTACCTAAATAAATGTGATGTGATTTGCAGAGGTACTGCAGCTTCCCTGGAATTTCCTGCTCCACATCTTTGAGAATGAAGTCACTTCTATTCAGGTGACTAAGTATTGGTAGAGGTGCCTAACTTTAGGCATTCGAATTTTGAAAATGTTGGCCTGGGTCTACCAATACCTTCACTCCACATCAGTGATAGCCTGACTAGTTGCTTGAGCTCTTGTCTACAACAGAAAAATTACCCTTTCCTGACCAGTGGGAGTCAGCAACAAATGCAGCGAACCAGTGCTGCACATTTGTCTATGCCTGCTACTAAACTGCCTTAGCACTGATTCAGCTGCGCCTATTGCTGATACCTGTTGTCAGCAACAAGTCAGTTGTTTCTATTCTAGACAAGCTCTGAGAGTTCCAAAATCTTCACTGCACCATCAAAAGCACCATTGTCTCAAGGAAAGCAGATAAAGGCCAAATGGGAAAACATGTTTTAATTAATGCAGAGTGTTTCACATAGCCTTCATAACTGATGTCTTCACTTGGGGCTGTGTTTTGCAGGAGAGGTTCAAATGTTTCACTCACACTGGACATGTGTACCCCAGGCTGTTCCGAGCAAGTCTTCGGCTATGTGATGTCACCAAGAGAACAATCAGCCCGAGAGTACCTACAAACGGCATCAAATATTCTTACTGCAGAGGAGCTACACAAGAAAGCATTAGATCCTTTCATACTCCAGACAGAGTTTTTTGTGAGTATTTTGACTTCTCAAGTAGAGAGAAGAGTTTGTGGTATCTGAAAAATGGGACATTGCCACCTCCTGTGACTCTCACGGGAATTTTCTATAAGTTCTTCTGGAAGACCAAAATAAATAAATACGCACTCCAGTTCCTTCAGTGAAGAGCTTTATTAAATCCCCAAATTTGTTACACTTGGAAATGACTGGATTAGAAGGCTTTCAGCTATCTTTTCATTTGCAGTCCTAGTCTTGGTAATGAAGATCTAGCTTTGTTTTCAGAAGCCTTTTTCTCACCATGTTACTTCTTAACAAAAATTTCACAGTTTCGCACTAGACTAAAGAAAAAGAGTCAAATTTGCTTTGGGTATAACTCTTGAATCCCAGAGGGTTACCCCAGGCATGACTTCAGCCTCGTATATCCACTTTACTGGTGGATACTCTGTACAGAGTTGCTCTTCTGAATTGTCTGAAAGTTATCCAGATGGGTGAAACATAGGGTGTTTGTCCCACTTAACAAATGCCACGGAGAATTTGCACTAACTATCCTTGTCATCCACTTAGAAAATGTTCATTAGATATTAGCTGCTTTTTCAGTTGACAGTATGAATCTGAAGTATCTTTCCCTGACTTCATGTATCCACTTTTATTTTTGGGGAGCGTTGTGACTCTGCTTTTGGTGGAAATACAAGCATCACATACAAGTAGAATTGGAGTTTTTGAGCAGCCTTGTGAAAAGACCGGCTACGTTTAATTGCAGTTAGCACAATGGCTTTTCAGTTTCTCTGCTCTTTATCCAAGCTTCTGTCCTAACTGCTCGATTCTCCACTGTCATGCAACTTGTCATTTGTACCTGGGCAAAGTGAGCGCAAAAGGATAGTATGAGTGTGAGTGAGTGGAGAATTCTGACTTAGCAGTGTATTATGCCCACTTTACATGAGTGAAAATGACTGTGCAGGATGCTAAGCAACAGAGAATCGGGCCCTTTGCTTCACCTGCACCCAACTTCTTGCCTCTTTTCATGCCAGGGTCTTTCAGAGCACGCAGGTAGGAACCGCCTAAGTTAATGCTGACCCAGTCTGCATTCTCTTAAGCATGGAATCCCAGCAAAGTGGCAGGAAGATGATGCCTTGCACAGCTGTTGTCCCCAGAGCCCACCTACTTCCTGACCTGACAGAGAATCCATGGAGGACCTTTTATGGAGCAGAGAAAGGAATGGAACAACACCTCAGAGTACTCCCTTTCTATTTCCCCACACCTGCAGCTGCTGGGCTTTCTTCCCTTTCAGAAGCACAGGCAGAGAAGACATTTTGGGGCACAGTTTCCAAACAGAAGGCCAGACCCTTGTGGTCCTTACTCATTTTTTACTCAGTTTTCCTTCAGTCCCACACTCCCTTTTGAGGAAGCACTGAGGAAAAGCTGATTAAAGACCTTAAGATTTGGCCATCAGAAAGGGCTCAAAAGCGATAGGCTAAAGAAAACAGGAGGCAGACAAAGCATCTGTCAAAGGAAAACCATCAAGCCAAATCCACTTTGTGATTCATCACTGATTCCTTGGTGGCTGTGAGTAATGTAATTAGTTATCACATTACTCAGGGGGAGGAGCACGGTTGTCACTACTGAGGCCAGGTCTTCACGTAGTTATACCCATACAAAAACTATGTGGGTAAGAAGTGTGATTATTTTTACCAGTATAGTTTATACCATTACAACCCTTGATGTGGATGTAATTATGCAGGTATGAAAGTGCCTTATACATAATATGATATAATGTCCTTATACCTTTCCCATATGGGAATAATCGGTATAAGCACCATAATATCAATGTAGCTATGTCTACATGAGAAGAGTGATATCTCTTTAACTATTCCGGTATAATTAAAGCAGTTCAACTTTTGTGTGTAGACAAATCCTGACTGTTTAAAAATGAAACATTTAATAATGGACAGTGCTGTTTTAGAGGAAAGTAGTTGTTGAGATGCATCTTTGCTGAGGAAGTGCCTGAGCTGGCTACTGTAGTCAAGCTGGGCAAGTCAAGAGTGAATTGTTGTAGCCCATGTGGCCTGCCCTATATTACAGGTTAGTAAAGTGATATTAAAGCTAGTCAAAAATGTACTTTATTTTCAGTGGGGCAAAAATAGAATTTTTTTCCATAAAATGTTTTGTCAAAAAAAGATTTATATGCAAAAATGATGACCAGCTCTGAATAATAAATAAACCCTGAACTTGTATGCCATGTGCTCTCAGTCTGCCTCTTACTCGCATGGCTAGAAATGTTCGAATTCATGGTGGAGAAAGCATCAAATTGTGTGTACGCTTTGAAGGGAAAGTCAAGAGCAATATCTGCTGGTCCGAGTGCTGAATGGCTTAGGGCTTGTCTTCCCATATAGCAGCGCAGCTTCAGCGCGTTAGCGAAGATGTTACTGTGCCGACAGGAGAGTTTCTTCCATTGGCGTCGTTAATCCAGCTCCCTGAGAGCTATCTACATGAGGTGTGAGGTCAGTATAACTACGTTGCTCCAGGCTGTGCATGTTTCATGCCCTGGAGTGACGTAGTTATGCCAATATAGCTCCGTAGTATAGACCTGGCTTTAGTTTTTACTCACGCAAGCAAATTCCCCTTGACTTCAGCAAGAGTTTACTGGAGTAGTGAGTGAGTAAAACCCGAGGAAGACCCTTTGGATTTTGCCCTAAACAGTACACCTGGAAAAGGTGGAAATTAGTCCCATGAAATGTTGGGGCTTAACAAACAATTTGTTTGCTCAGTGCTGTACGAGACACACAATGTGTACAGCTCTTGCCCCAAAGAGATTAGAATCTAGCCCAGAAAACAGAGGAGCACTGAGGAGACGAGAGGAATAAATAGCATGGGCTGGGAGTAGATTTGGAATTGCTATTCTTACTGTTCAGTTTTATCATTGTTTGTGGCCCTTCCTGTGGATATCTCAGATGGGGATATTCAGTGCAGAGATGGGGTGGAGGGTGTCATGATGAAACGGGAAGAGAACACTTCATTGATAATGGCTGCCATCTTGTCTGACACACCAGAGATAACATGGAAAAAATCATGAGGACTGGAAGGAGAGAAAGAAATGAATGAGATTGCGTAAATGGCATCATCAGCAAAGCAGAGGTGGATAGGAGTGGGGAATGGATGTAGTAAGAGACAAATGGTTGGTGTCAGCCAGAGTGGAATTTTACAGGGCCTTCAGAAGACAAGGACAAGACTCTTAAATTTTGTGCAGCATACAAGTGGTGGGAGCTAGTGAAAGGATTTGCTCAGTTGTGTGACCGTCAATCTGACTGGTAAGGAAGGTCACTTGAGCAGCTGCATTTTGAGTGAGTACTGTGGGCATCCTGGAGGCTAGAGAAAAGGAAGTGCTAGTAATAAAGGTGGGAGATAATCAGGATGAGGACAAGTGTGTCCTATTGGAACAGAAAAGGGATTTAATTCATTTTCCCATGTTTGAGGAAAATTGTTATCAACAATGATTTACAAGTTGTCAATTTTTCCTTTTATTTGACAGATTAAGAGAGTGTTGATTGTAATAGGGATTGGGGAGACAAAGTATGATTTTTTTTCAGTCTTTTTATAGCTAATTCTTGGATACATTATAAACAGAATTCTAGCTAATAAAACTGGCTGCAAGAAGAGACTCTGGGTCAATTGCATTACCAGTTCCAACTTGCTCATCTGTCCATCTGTCAGAGTAAACACCTCGACCTCTGCATTCAGTTCCCTATGGGACCCAATAGGAACTGATTTATGAGGGTTTTTTTTCAAAATTAAATTGAATAAAAGCATATAAAAATGTGGCCTTTCTGGTGTATTCTGGGACATCATCTCCCCAAAATCACTGATGGTAAGGGACAGGGAAAGCAAGGAAAACACATGGCTAATTGCAAAATAATTAGGTAAAGCAAAGATCAGCAAAACTGCATTTGCAAAATAGCATCAACCATGAAATATGACCTCCATTCTAGCAATGTATTTATTTTTTAGTTGGGTGCTTGCTAAGGTTGAAGATTACTAATGCTTTTTCCACCATGAATTTGAGTTAGAGGCAGGCTGAGAGCACCTGGAGTAGAAAACTCAGTGTTTAATTTTAACAGTCTTCTACCTTTTGTTTACCCACAGAACATATTAAACACAGAACCAGAACAAGCTCTGCCTTTGTGCCTCTATCCTGTTCTGAAGGGGAAAAATCAGGGTCTGAGGGGAGTTTAGTCTCTGTGGTCACATTCAGTCCTTGGTCTCTCACCTGAGAGTGCTTTACATGGCTGTGCATCCACTATGAATTGATCAACTAATTTCACATGCTGTAGCCCACTGAAGAGCAATCAATTGGCTCCTAATGAAACCAGCCTGAGCTCTGAGATTTCAGTCTGTAATATAGATGTGAAAGGCTCCATAACCCATTGCTAATTCTCTTGTTATTTCTCCCTGTGGCTGTTTCTGATAAAGAAGTAGCCCTGTTAAAGCTCATTTAAGAAATTACTATTGTTATGTAATATTTATATCATGGGTAGAGCCCAAAGACCCCACTGAGGATCAGGGCCGTGCCCGGAAGACCTCACCTTCTAAGGGCCAGTTAGTGACTTGGCCTGCACACCTGTGTAAGGGAGTAAGAACCTACCCCTGACAGCCCTCTGTGAGCTACCTGGACCTTGGGTTTAGTTGTGTAGGAGAGGTAGGTGCACACACAGTATCTCCTTACTGTCCCCCCTCCCAGAGAAGGTGGATGGGGAGGGGCAAAAACTGAGTGGTTCCTTGTTTCCACTCCCCATTCCCATACTACTGACTAGTGCAGGTGAGCTGTGATGGAGGGTGTTGTACTTTGCAGATGCAGGCCAGCAGCAAATTACTGACCCGGTTTTAACAAGGAGGAAGAAGGGGAGGGATTGTGACTCAGAGGGACGTGTCTGAAGTACGGTGCTTCCTGAGGTGCTGCAGCTTACGCACCATCCTTGGCTTACATTTATGCCTCAAGTCACAATACACTTCTAAGAATATTAGGAGCGGAAATAGCGCCATACTGTGTACCACTCACAGCATTAGTCATCCGGAACATTTTTTATATTCATGATTTCGAAAAAGAAAACCATTGACACAAAAAGGAAACCATCAGTCGTGCTTTGGTGGTAAATTGCTAGAACTACTATGCCATATGTCTCAATTGACTTAATCTCTGCTACTCCTCCACAGTCAAGACGTAATGGTTTTTTCCCCCTCGTGAATCTATTAATATAGTCTATTGTGCATCTTCCAACAGGAAATCCCAATGAACTTCGTTGATCCAAAGGAATATGATATTCCAGGATTAGTGCGGAAGAATCGCTACAAAACAATTCTCCCAAGTAAGTTCCAGACCTATTTTGTCATTCTGCAATTCGATGACGCAGTATTTAGAGAAGTCTCAGTATCCAGTATTTGCTTAGTTTCTTGCTTTTGGTGGAATGAATTTCACAAATCCTCTCCAGGATACTTCGGCTAGGCTAAAGCTAACATTGAGCAAGGGTAATGTTTTCAAGAGCATCCACGTCCCCTTTTCATTAGAGACTAAGGCCTGGGCGGGGGGATCGATCTAAGATACGCAACTTCAGCTACGAGAATAGCTGTAGCTGAAGTCGACGTATCTTAAATCGACTTAGAATCACTTACTTCGCGTCCTCGCAGTGCGGGATCGATGGCCACCACTCCCCTGTCGACTTCGCTTCCGCCTCTTGCTGTGGTGGAGTTCCGGAGTCGACGGCAGAGCGATCAGGGATCGATCTATCACGTCTACACTAGACGCGATAAATCGATCCCCGATAGATCGATCACTACCTGCCGATCTGGCGGGTAGTGTAGACGTGGCCTTAGGTGCTTAAGTCTTATTGAAAGCCAATGGGATGCAAGCTCCTAAATCACTTTTGAAAATAGGAATTAAGCTCCTAAATTACTTAGGTGCTTTTGAAAATGTTGCCCAAAATCTTGATGCTTTATTCAGGTTTTACTTCATTTCCTCTGGTAAACTCGTGTTTAAGGGCTAAATTCTGACGCCCTTTCTCATGCTGAGCAGTATTTTACTATCCAAGTGCTTCCTTTGAAGCCAGTGGGATTACTTGAGTCATAAGGTGCCATAAGTCATAAGGGCATTGGTCTAGTGCCCTTTAAAGTCAATGACAAGATTCCCACTTAAATCACTGTGTGCTGGATTGGGCCTAATGTGCTTAGCACTTCTCAGGATCAGGCCCCAAGTGAAAAATGAATAAGGGCCTCAGGATTTGGCCCAGTATCTTCAAGAAAATATAATACATCTTTTTTTTTAAATGTAAGGTTTTTTATTACTTATAGCAAAGAATGGAAATTTTGAGAAACATTTTGCTTGGGATTGATTTTACAGCCATTATCGTTTTCCCCTCTGTCACACTTAAAGATAGTTTGGAAAGTGATACAATTATAAGATGTCGTGTCTGAATATTAATGTTTTGACAGATCCTTCTCTTTTCTCTAAGCCATTGTCAGATAGATGCCGCCATCAAGTTCTGTTGCAGCTTTGTTAGGGAAGCCCAAATGGTTCAGAGTGCTAGTTAGGCTCAGATAAATAAGTATCCAGAAATTAGAATCTGATCAACTATGCAAATCACTTTAGTCTGCAAAACTGGAGTGGAAATCTGGCAAGAATAGGCTTTCTCCTGAAACCCCCAACTCTTAAACTTCCAGTCTGAGTCAGAAATCCCATATAGATACCCCTTCTGGGACCAGAAGTGTTAAAAACACTCAGCCAAACATTTCAGAACCTTCGTCCTAAAACATACTAACGGTTGGGTGCTTTATCATTTCTTTCAAACTTTACGTTAGTTTGGACATTACAGCGATGATTTTCAAAAATGACTAGTGAATCTGAGTGCCTCCATTTGGGAACCCAAATTGATATACCTTAAAGGAGCGTGATTTCTAAAGGGGGCTGTCCAGCACTTTTTTGAGGATTGGAGTTCTTTAACGTGTCTCAAGTTAAACACTCAAAAATGGAAGCACACAAAATTGCTAGCCACTTTTGAAAATCTTGTCCTATCACTTTTAATGAGGTTCCAGTTAGCTTTTCCCCTGTGCATTCAGTAAGTGCTTGGTCATTCCTCAGGCTAGTTCTCTTGATGCTAACTTCACCTCAGTCTTACAAAATCTGGTAATGCTCATTTCCTTTGCTGTGAGCCATCTAGATGGGAGGACTGGCTCCCACTCTAGACTGATGATAAATGTTAACAAGGAATTTATCCAGAGGAAATCAGACTTTTCCACTGACTGGAATAAAAATCAAGAATTTCAAAGTTTTGGGGAGTCTTTTTAAGGGGTGAGGGTGTGTTTGATTTTGGAGATGTGTCAAGCTAAGCAGATTAATTTGGCTGTTTCACAAACTGCTAAATTTGCATGTTGACAGAAAATCTGAAACCTCTTCCCTTATGGAAAAGTGCCACAGAATCGAATAGAAAATGATCATTTTTCTATAGTTTTTTGGATTATCTTGTAGAATGTGATATTTTATCCTTGCTATGGAACTCCATAGAGGGTCAAAATCTAAAAAGGAAAGATATTATATATCATTCTCTTTCAGTCTTTTTGGTTCTAAGCAAAATTTCTAGGCAACCATATTTAATTGTATACAGCCACATTGCTTTCACTCCTTATTAAATTTTGTAAGACTTTTCAATAAGTGTTATTGTTAGGGAGGCACTGTGGCCTAGCAATAGAGTACTGCGATGGGCCTCGGGTGAACTGGGTTCTATTCCTGGCTCTGCCACTAGAGCAAGTCGCTTCATCTCTCTGGGCCTCAGTATCTCCATCTGTAAACTGGCATTAATGATACTAACCTACTTTGAGATTTACTGATGAAAATTTGTATCTATGAACTAGGTATTATCATCTGTCACTTTAATTTAAAAAATCTCAGCCTAGGGAGATCCTACTACAAAACCTAGTGTAGGCTCAAAACACTCTTAGAAAAGACTGTAGAAAAATAACTAACATTGTTTTGCTTCTTTGTGCTGTGAGTGTATGACAGTACTTTAAGGGACACTGTCAACTTTGGTGTGGTCTGCGCACTATTTTTATACTGGTATAACTATTTCAGTTATTGGTTGGGGGTTTTTTTTGTTTGTTTTTTTACCAAAATAGTTATACCAGTATAACTCCTCCTGATGTGGATGCAGTTACAATGGTATAAAAATAGTTACGGTGGTATGGCTTATTCCCCAATGAATATGACCTGGTCTACTCTAGGAAATTAAGTCAGTATTACTCTGTCACTGAGGCCTGGTCTACACTACAAGTTTATGTCGGATTTAGCAGCGTTAAATCGAATTAACCCTGCACCTATCCACACAACAAAGCCATTTTTTTCGACATAAAGGGCTCTTAAAACCGATTTCTGTACTCCTCCCCAACGAGGGGATTAGCGCTGAAATCAACATCGCCATTTCGAATTAGTGTGGACGCAATTTGAAGGTATTGGCCTCCGGGAGCTATCCCACAGTGTACCATTGTGACCGCTCTGGATGGCACTCTGAATTCGGATGCATTGGCCAGGTGTACAGGAAAAGCACCGGGAACTTTTGAATCTCATTTCCTGTTTGGCCAGGCGAGCTCATCAGCACAGGTGACCATGCAGAGCTCATCAGAACAGGTGACTATGCAGTCCTAAAATCGAAAAAGAGCTCCAGCATGGACCGAACTGGAGGTACTGGATCTGATCGCTGTATGGGGAAAGGAATCCGTGCTATCAGAGCTACATTCCAAAAGACGAAATGCCAAAACATTTCAAAAAATCTCCAAAGCCGTGAGGGACAGAGGCTACAGCAGGGATGCAACACAGTGCCGCGTGAAACTTAAGGAGCTCAGACGAACATACCAGAAAACCAAAGAATCAAACGGATGCTCCAGGACAGAGCCCCAGACATGCCGCTTCTACGCTGAGCTGCATGCAATTCTAGGGGGGGGCTGCCACCACTACTCCACCCCTGTCCATCTACTCCAATGATGGGGTACTTTCCGCCATGCCTGAAGATTTTGCGGACGGGGAAGAGGAGGAGAAGGAGTACGAGCTTGAGGAGAGCACACATCACACCGTTCTCCCTGACAGCCAGGATCTTTTTATCACCCTGACTGAAATATCCTCCCAACCCAATGAAGCCGGAGAAGGGACCTCTGGTAAGTGTACCTTTTAAAATATAATACATGTTATAAAAGCAAGCGTTTTTTAATGATTAAGTAGCCCTGAGGACTTGAGATGCATTCGTGACCAGTACAGCTACTGGAAAAGTCTGCTAACGTGTCTGGGAATGGAGCAGAAATCCTCCAGGGATATCTCCATGAAGCTCTCCTGGAGGTACTCTAAAAGCCTTTGCAGAAGGTTTCTGGGGACAGCAGCCTTATTCCATCCTCCATGGTAGGACACTTTACCATGCCATGCTAGTAGGAAGTAATCTGGTATCATTGCATGACAAAGCCTGGCAGCATATGGTCCCGGTGTTTGCTGGCATTCAAGCAACATCCGTTCTTTATCTCTCTGTGTTATCCTCAGGAGAGTGATATCGTTCATGGTAACCTGGTTGAAATAGGGGAATTTAATTAAGGGGACATTCAGAGGTGGCCATTCCGACTGGGCTGTTTGCCTGTGGCTGAAAAGCAATCCTCCCCGCAGTTAGCCACACGGTGGGGCGGGGGGGGGGCATTGGCGCTGAACTGTTCGCGTTTGGCTAGCAGGGATCTTCCCTGATACCAGCCATGTGGTGGGGTGAGGGGTAAAGCGATCACCCCAGAGAATTGGATGGGGTGGGGGGTTAGTTTGGTTTCTGCTGCTGCACGTTAACAGGAAAACCGCAGCACTAAACGGCCAACTCAACATGCTTTGCTTGGTATGGGAGCGGAGGGCGCTGCTGTTTTGAAGATTGCAGAAGCCAAAAGACTATGGCTTACCATGGCCGCCTGCAAACCGAATTCTGTTGCCCGGCCTGCGTGTGTGATCTCTAACACCAAAGCCACAGGCACTCAATATAAGATGCAAAATGCGACCTTGTACCAAAATCACATGTGCTATGTAATGTGAATAGTGTTGTTCACCGTGAAAGAGTATAGCCATTGTTCTGTAAAATGTATCTTTTAAAATACTTCACTCCCTTTTTTTCCTCCAGCAGCTGCAAATGTTTCAAGCCTCCCTCCTCCGTCCCAAAGGCCATCTCAGATAAGGCGGCGAAAAAAACGCACGCGCGATGAAATGTTCTCTGAGCTCATGCAGTCGTCCGGCACTGACAGAGCTCAGCAGAATGTGTGGAGGGACACGATAGCAGAGTACAGGAAAATAGCCGATGAACGTGAGGAGAGGTGGCGGCAGGAAGATCAGAGGAGGCATGAGGCAACGCTGGGGCTACTGCGGGATCAAACAGACATGCTCCGGCGTCTGGTGGAGTTTCATGAACAGCAGCAGGATCACAGACTGCCCCTGTTTAACCGCCCTCCCTCCTCCCCAAGTTCCATAGCCTCCTCACCCAGACGCCCAAGAACGGGGGAAGGGGAAGGCTCTGGGCACCCAACCACTCCACCCCAGTGGACAGCCCAAGCAACAGAAGGCTGTCATTCAGCAAGTTTTAAAGTGGCCTTTTCCTTCCCTCCCACCCTCCTCCCACACCCCATCTGAGCTACCTTGTGAGTTATCTCCCTATTTTTATAATCAATTAATAAAAAATACATGTTTTTTAAATGATAGTGACTTTATTTCCTTTGCAAGCAAGCTGTGATCGAAGGGTGGAGGGCGGCTGGCTTACAGGGAATTTAGAGTCAACCAAGGGGGCGGGTTTTCATCAAGGAGAAACAAACAGAAGTGTCACACAGTACCCTGGCCAGTCATGAAACTGGTTTTCAAAGCTTCTCTGAAGCGCAGCGCTTCCTGCTGTGCTTTTCTAACCGCCCTAGTGTCTGGCTGCACATATTCAGCAGACAGGCAATTTGCCTCAACCTCCCACCCCGCCAAAAACATCTCCCCCTTACTCTCACAGAGATTGTGGAGCACACAGCAAGCAGCAATAGCAGTGGGAGTATTGGTTTCACTGAGGTCTGAGCAAGTCAGTAAACTGCGCCAGTGACCCTTTAAACGTCCAAATGCACACTCTACCACCATGCTGCACTTGCTCAGCCTATAGTTGAACAGCTCCTTGCTACTGTCCAGGGTGCCTGTGTATGGCTTCTTGAGCCAGGGCATTAAGGGGTAGGCTGGGTCCCCAAGGATAACTATAGGCATTTCAACATCCCCAACAGTTACTTTCTGGTCTGGGAAGTAAATCCCTTCCTGCAGCCATTTAAACAGACCAGAGTTCCTGAAGACGCGAGCGTCATGAACCTTTCCCGGCCATCCCACGTTGATGTTGGTGAAACATCCCTTGTGATCCACCAGTACTTGCAGCACCATTGAAAAGTACCCCTTGCAGTTTATGTACTGGCTGCCCTGGTGGTCTGGTCCCAAGATAGGGATATGTGTTCCATCTATCACCCCACCACAGTTGAGGAATCCCATTGCAGCAAAGCCATCTAGTACGACCTGCACGTTTCCCAGACTCACTACTTTTGATAGCAGCAGCTCAATGATTGCGTTGGCTACTTGCATCACAGCAACCCCCACAGTAGATTTGCCCACTCCGAATTGATTCCTGACTGACCAGTAGCTGTCTGGCGTTGCAAGCTTCCACAGGACTATTGCCACTCGCTTGTGAACTGTGAGGGCTGCTCTCATCTTGGTATTCTTGCGCTTCAGGGCAGAGGAAAGCAAGTCACAAAGTTCCATCAAAGTGCCCCTATGCATGCGAAAGTTTCGAAGCCACTGGGAATCATCCCAAACCTGCAACACTGTGCAGTCCCACGAGTCTGTGCTTGTTTCGCGGGCCCAGAATCGGTGTTCCACGGTATGAGCCTGGCCCAGTAACACCATGATCTCCAAATTGCTGGGGACCGCGGTTTTAGAGAAATCTGTGTTAATGTCCTCATCACCGCGCTGCCATCACCTCCTCGCCTGGTTTTTCAGATGCTGGTTCTGCATAAACTGCACGATAATGCACGAGGTGTTTACAATTGTCATAACTGCTGTGGTGAGCTGATCGGGCTCCATGCTTGCGGTGCTATGGTGTCTGCTCAGGCAATCCAGGGAAAAGGGCGCGAAATGATTGTCTGCTGTTGCTTTCACGGAGGGAGGGTTGACTGACGACATTTACCCATAACCACCCATGACAAATTTTTGGCCCCATCAGGCATTGGGAGCTCAGCCCAGAATTCCAATGGGCAGCGGGGACTGCGGGAACTGTGGACTAGCTACCCACAGTGCACCGCTCGGAATGTCGATGCTTGCCACGATACTGTGGATGCACTCCACCAAATTAATGTGCTTAGTGTAGAAGCACGCACTTAACTTTATACAATCTGTTCCCAAAAACCGACTTCTGTAAAATCGGAGTACTTTCGTAGTGTAGACATGGCCTGAGGGATGTGAAAAATCCAGTTAAACTGACTTAACTCCTGGGATGGTGAGCATTACGTTTATGAGAGAATTCTTCTGTCGATCTCTTGGGGAGATGGATTACCCATGGAGTGGATTACAGGAGGGGTTCTCCTGAAGTGCTACAGAAGCACCCCTGAAGAGGTGCTGCTGTAGTGGTTTATGTGTAGACAGGCCCTAAGATATACCAATATAACTGCATCCACTCTAGCACGGGTTGTATAGCTTTAACTATACCAACATAGTGAAAATGGTGCAATTATTCTGTGTAGATAAGGCCTTAATTTAAGGCCAAAAAATAAGGTTAGGGATAGAGTTTATAAAACCAAATAGGGCAAATCTTGAGGTCCTAACACAGTTTTTACTCAGTCCTTACTTAGGCAGAAAGCCTCACTGAAGTCATTACTTGTTAACACTATTTGCTAAATAATACTTTAATGCACATAAAAATGAAATTAATGCAAAAGCAAATTACAGTAATGTAGTGAGCTTGCATACGTTACATGAAATTTATCTCAAAGCTTAGACATAGATGACATAGTCAAATGCCAAGAATCATTCAAATGCTATTGCAGTTATAAATGATGAACTACCCCTCTACTTAGAGCAGTAATATTAATTTAGTAAGATATTTAATTTTGTTGCATGCAAATATCTGTTGATAGTTGCACACTGAAGGTAAATGCAGTGATATATACACACATTTCAATCAGAGACTCCCCAGTGCCCCCTTTAGAGCATCGCAGGTATCTGTTGTGGCGACTAATGAATATGCCTGAGTAATTAGCTGTATTACTAATGGTTAGAAAACGATCTTAAAAATCTTTTACTCCTCTTGACAGATAACTATTAACTCTCTCTTTGCACACTGTAGATCCTCACAGCAGAGTGTGCCTTACCTCAACTGATCAGGATGATCCTCTTAGCTCATATATCAATGCTAACTACATCCGGGTAAGAGCTCAGCAGTCCAATGTACCTGCATAGACTGTTTGCAACTGATCATTTAAGAATAATCGCCATGTCCATTGGCTTCTAAAGACCATCTTGTTTTTTGGTTTCTTTTTCTGTCTTGTTTTTCTATTATTGGAAGCAGAACCTCAGAGCGCAACTGTAAAGGTTCTGGTCCAATAAAAACAAGATATTTGCATTTTTTGACATGAAGTTCCCTGCCTCACTGGCCTGATGCAAGCAAAACTCCCAGCAAAGTCAATGGGAATTATGCTTGCAGGATTTGACCTGGAGTTAACACCAGGCTGTTGTAGCATGAATCAATCCCATTGCCGTAGTATTGCCTGCTGCTTGTGTAACCTGAAGTTGTACCTTCTACCTTGCCTGTGTGTGTGTGTGTACGCGCGGGAGGAAGAGTGCGCGTGAGCACAATACCTCTTGGATTGATAACTGTTGACCTGATACTGCAGACTTTACTCAGGCAATAATCCCATTGTAGACAATGAGAGCTTTCCCTGGGTAAAGATTGACGTGTCCAGGCATGTGCGTGTGTGCGCACACTGTGTGATAGTGATTTATTGTTGCTTTGTTGGCAGGGCTATGGAGAAGAGGAAAAGGTATATATTGCTACTCAGGGACCCATAGTTAATACTGTCAGTGATTTCTGGAGAATGGTGTGGCAGGAGCGTTCTCCCATCATTGTCATGATTACCAATATAGAAGAGATGAATGAGGTAATGATATTACATATGAGCTATGTCTCAATCCTCTCTTGTAGCAGGTATTTCACAGGACAGGTGCCAGACCCATGGAAATAAATGAGTTGGTTCAGTGACCAAAGTTTATCGTGCTTTGCAGTTACCTTTTTTGAAGTCATCGCTGAAGGTTTCAAAAGCAACACCCCCACCAAGTTCAAGACCTATTAATTTTTGTATATGAATACCTATAAACAATAGAGTAATAGAGACTGAACCTCTTTATCCTGTATTTATTTTGGCTTATCTTCTGCATCCTTTTTCCATTAAGCTGTCCTTGCTTCATTAAACATACTATGTCTTGTTATAATGTTAGTTATGTTGAGAAGCAGTTAAAGATGATTTGTATGTGGAGGACTGCCCCGGTTGTTTATCATTTTGGGGAAATGCTGTTAAAATATTGCAACCATTAAGATGTTCCAAACTTTTTTGAATCATCCCCTGCTATAATTGGTATTTATGAGAGTTAACGTCTGTGGTTATAGAATGTATTTCTACCAATCCATCCCATACAATTCTGTCTGCAAAGTTCCAGACTTCCAGAGTTTGCATCACCACTGTTTTGGGATCCTGTGGCCAGTATCATAACATTATTCCACAGGATCCCAAAACAGTGGTGATGCAAACTCTGGAAGCACGGGACTTTGCAACACCAACGGAGAAACTGTGAGGCCAGAAATAAGAGTGGGGTAAAATTTTCAAAGTGCCCAAATGATTTAGGAGCTAATTTTCTAAAGTGTTGCAAGGCCTACGTGATTTAGACAGCTAAGTCCCATTTTCAAAAGTGATTTAAGCACTTTGGACCATTGGTCTTGTTGAAAGTCACACTTGAATGAGACTTAGGCTCCAAAGTCAGTTAGGTATTGCAACACTGAGCAGAGCAATGTCTACATACCTTTAAAAATCTGGGTCTGAAGAGCCTAGCTCCCATGGACTTTCAATGAGACTTAGGGCCAGATTCTCAAAGGTATTTAAGCACCTGAAGATGCAGAAAGGTGCCTAGTGGGAGTACCTGTGTGCCTAACTCCCATTGAAATCAATTACCTTTAAAAATCTGGCCCTAAATTCCTAGGTCACTTTAGAAAATGGGACTTAGACTTCAAGATCACTTAGGCCCTTTTGAAAATTTTACGACCATACACTTGAGAAGGAAGAAGAGACCAAGAAGCGATCATGTCCTTCATTGTCTTCTCTGCTCTGAAGCTTTCCCACTGTTGTTTTTACATCTGGGTTGTACCACTAGAATGCAAAATAATCTTTAGCGTCAGTGTTTCCTGTTATTCAACACCGACAGACAATCCCACCTGTCATGTCAGCCTCAGGAAACACTGCACGGCCATGCTACCGACACAGTAGTGACGCTGGCTGCAGCATATATCTAACATAGAGAGATACTGAGTCTTTCCTGATACCTGTGGTATCAAAAATTAAATGGTTCTGTGGGATTCAGACATAAATATAGGGTAAGCTCTTCCATGCCAATGTCTTCTATATTCCCTTTTTTTCTAATACATATTAATATATAAATATCAGGTCTCCACAGTGCGTAGATTCAGAACTAAAACCTTTGTTCTGCTATGATGCTAGTAAGGAAGTCTTTGTGCTTCTGCTATACACAGTGGCTTTGCTAACGTGAGGATGAACAGCTCAGTATCCCAGCCCTCTGTCACATCTAATCCAAACTGACAGACAGCCCACAGAAATGTGTGGGCGATCCTACTCCACTCATTTCAGCAACATAACGTCTGTGCTATTGATAGCTGCTGGCGCATTTGACGCTTTTTACCATGGATTCTGCAATTTAGGAGGAGGGGGAAAATTCAGTCTGCGTTCACAGTGACATAATGGGCCACGTTTGTTTCTAGTGTGAAGTGGCACGGCTCCATTAATGGAGCAGCAGCCGTTTACACCATAAGAGAATTTGGCCCAGCAACTTTTCAAGACACTTTTTAGTTCTTGGCCCTTCCCTTCCAGCAGATTTTTTTTTAACTTGCTCACAAAGTTTAAGGTTAAGGGCCAGATTGTGCTGGATTTTGCAGAAGGGAGGGCTTGCAAGTATTCTCTCTCCCTTCACTTATGTGGGTGCGCAAAGACCTCCCACAATAGCAGCCCCTGTACTCTGGGGAGCATGCGGGCTGCTTGCTCTCTGCTTCATCCCTGGGGAGCCATTTGTTCAGAATTGACCCCCCTCCACATTGGTCCCTGGAATAGGCTTACAAGGGGAGCAATCTCTGCTGATGTGAAGAGGGCCTACTCCGTGTGCACGGAGCAGCCCCAGGAGAAATTGTATCGGTGAGAGACAATCTTTCCCAGTACTTTCCCTGGGAAGTTTTGCTCTCCATTACCTCTCAGGCAACACTGTGGCACAAATGCCATAATATATCCTTAAATGTGGACTATAGCTTCAGTTATTCAGACTGTTTGAGTTACACTGAATGAGCCCATAGATTTGGCCAAAGTGATTTAGCAAAACTAAAATCTGTATTCTGACACTTTCTTCCTTTTTGTTCCTTTGCTTTGATGTAGGATCTTTTCCCATTTTATAGTGGGGTTTTGAACACACTCTATATTCCAAAATCATTTCCAGTCATGTCCTTTTGTAGGGAAAAGAAATGCAGCTTATAATTTCAAATTCAGAGAGCAATGGCTCTTTATTAGAGACAGAAAAGGTGTACTGTACATTTCCATATCCGTTTGTGCACAGCACAGAAATATTAATGATCAAAGAGCAGATTATTTATGAATATCAGTCATTATATAATAAAAATGAATAGAATAGAATATTAATAAACCCTGCTACATTTCTTTCGGGCTTCCCAAATGAAATTTTAAAACGTGCATATACATCACATGGTGCACACTCACAAATCAAGTTTTATGCACGTGAGTGAGGTAGATAATTGCACATTGGATTTTAACCAGGTGACTGCAAAGAAGACTACCTGAAACTTTGGCCCCTATATTTAAAATAAAAAGTTGAGTTGCATCCTGTTATAGAAACATTCTGCGTCCTGATCCATCTAAACATGCACTTGGCACAGTTTCTGCATAGTGAAGGGAACCACCGTTGGTGTCTCCTTAAATATATTTTATGTTGCATGCAGAAATGTACAGAGTACTGGCCAGAGGAACAGGTCACCTATGAAGGAATAGAAATCACAGTTGACCAGGTCATACAAGCAGATGATTACCGATTAAGACTCATCACCCTGAAGGTAAGATCGCTCAGATGTATTTACAATAGCGTAGAAATTCAAAGCCTTAAACAGGACTGTTCATGGAGAACTGAGTACAAATCGTATCCACTGTGCACTACTGTGCATATATCCCTTGTCGCTACTGCATTTGTGATGCCCCTGATCAGATCCCAAAAATGTAAACAATCCAATAATAAAAGCAGTCGGAGAGGGATAGCTCAGTGGTTTGAGCATTGGCCTACTAAACCCAGGGTTGAGAGTTCAGTCCTTGAGGGGGCCATTTAGGGATCTGGGGCAAAAATTGGGGTTTGGTCCTGCTTTGAGCAGGGGGTTGGACTAGATGACCTCCTGAGGTCCCTTCCAACCCTATGATTCTATGATCTATGTAGACAGTGAATGCATACAGTCTAAAGACTTTCAGACCACTTGTAACAGGAATGTGTTCATTCACTGGAAGAGACCGGTGAGTAATTCTGTGCAAGTGTCTTCTGCGCTGACATGCTAGTTTGGGGATAGTGTCTTACCTAACTTTGAACTGGCCTTTATAAGTCATACTAAAGACATTGGCTTTAGGTTAACATCATGAACTTAGTGATGATGTTGTATGGAGTACAAAGAATTTTATGCAATATGGGTCAGTTCCTCAGCTGCTGTAAATTGGCTTCGCTCAATTGGCTTCCCTGGAGCTATACTGATATATGCTAGCGTAGGATTTGGCCTTATGTGAGGTTTTACATTTTCAAGGTTGTGTAGAGATCTCTGGAAGCTGTTAATCTTGGAAAAGCTTAAACTGTGCTTCTAGTCTTCACATTAACATTATTAAACTTCTTGTATACTATTGTGTTTGTCAAATTGTTGGGTGCAAAATGTTATATAGAAAGCTAAGATGACTTTTGTGCCACTGAGAATATGCAGTAGAGCTGGGAAGGGAACTCAGGAATCTCAGTCTAATGTCCTGTCCCTCCTAGACCATCTGTTCTACTCCTTTGGCCTCTGTGTTGTCTCCTCCCCGTTTCCCTCAGTAATGTGTCCACCGATCTATTTAGCAGTTGCTGGTGGTACAGTAATTCCACCACTGCTCAATGCGGCTAACCCTTTTTTGATCTGTATCATCCTTATTATTCTGTTAAGCAGTTAGGTGAACTAGCACTGAAACTGCTTAAAGGAAATATGCTACAGTAAACAGAATAAAACTGCTGGTAGCTTGTTGAGCACTTTTCCACCACTACATCCCCAGAGTTAACTTTTCTAATTACGGTATCCTTTCTGTTAACTGTTTGAAATAAAACACTTAGATTTCCAAACGAATAACAGCCATGCCACCATGTGAATACTGAATTCCAGAACATAATTATTTTGTTAAATACTCTATTGCTACCTGATCCAGGATATCACCATCCTATTTTACAACTCACTAGGTTCCATGGTCTCAAGGCATATACTTAAATAGGAAAAGTCTCTTCGTATAATCTTCACACGTCTTTTCATGTATCAGATCCAGCCCTGAACTCAGTATAGCAAAGCAGAATTGCTTCCCAAACTGCGAACAAGCCTCCTTTCACACAAACAGCTTTGAGTCTCACCAGCCATGTGCTAATATGCAGGGAGCTGGCTTATGAAACCCTGTGTCTGGATCAAGAGCATGGAGAGTCTGTCAATCATGCATTTGGCGCAGAGGATGAGTTGAAGATCACACTCTGAGACAAGTGAGAAGGGGAAGGAAAGATTACTTCCAAGCATGTGCAGACTTGCATAATCCTTAAATACAACCATGTCTCAGACAGTGTGACACAACAGAAAGAATAAAGTTGAGCCAAAGTCCATTTGAGTCCCCTTGTCTCACAGACAAGGCTTTTGTTAATTTCACTCAGCTACTGCAGCTATCTCAGTGAAATTGACAATCCCGGTCAGGGTGCAATGTCCACAAGGTTATTCAAGAATTGTGGTTAAATGCAGCAGTTTAATACTAGCGATCAGGGCTGATCAAAATTTTCCCGTCAGAACTGTTTTTTGACAGAAAATTGAGTTTTCAGCCAAATAAAATTTTTTGCAAGACATGTCTGTCTGTTTTGCATGGAAAAGTTCAACAAAAAAAAACCAAAAGCACAAAAAGTTTTCAGTTAAGAAGCACCAGGCAGACTGCTTGGCGGGCCGGGAGCCCCAGACTTCCAAGGTTCAATGCTCCAGGGCAACCCCGCCAAGCACACTGTATAGGGCCACAGCTCTGGGAAAGCTCCTTCACATGCACTGTTCCTGGGCTGGGGACTCCAGGCTTACCAGGGTCTGCGACTGCAGGGCAGCTCTGCCATGCTAGGGATATCAGGGTTTCCAGACTCCCTGCCGTGGAGCAGAGAGCTTGAAAGTCCTGGGAATCCTGGCTCTAGCCGGGGCTTGGCTCCTGGGTCTGCACAAGGGAGCAAAGAAGCCCCGAGAATCCTGGCAGTGAATTCTTATGGGAATTTCTGCTTTGTGAAAAATTTTAAAAAATGTGGTTTTGTTTGGAAATCCTGATTTCAGCCAACTCTGCTCAGATGTGCATTTAGTGCAGGGGTAAATCTGGCCCCTTTTATGTATATAGTTATGTAGGATTCTACCAGAGAAAAAATAGAATTTTAAAACCAAATTGTGGGTTGGGATCAGAGATGTCTGATAACACCAGCCACCCCAAGGCAGATGAAAAGAGGTGGAGAAAGCAGGCAGCAGATAAAAAAGGAGAGGACTAAAAACGGTTTAAATTTATAATCTATATCCCTTCAGGAAATGAGAATGTTATGCTGACACACATGACACTGAAGCTTTGATTGGCATTGCATGTGTCCAAGCCCATAGTTCCTTTTCCATACAACCTGTTCCTTTCATTCATTTTAATGTCACATCCCCACTTGGTTATTCAACTAAGCAACACTTCAGCTTTCAGCATCAGTGGGACAGTACTAAAAAAACGAAGCTGGTAGGTGAATGGTTCCAAGCTGCCAGAAGAGAAATAAAGGAGCTGTTTAGTGAGATGTCATTGTCTGGGACTGTTCTTTCATCATATAGTGGCAATAATGCCTGTCACTCTGGACCCATACTTACAATAAATGGCATGGTAATGAAAACCATTACCATTAATTGCGTCACATTCTCCAATGCCATGGACATTCTCCCTTAGATAGAGGTAGGATGTTGCAGCATCTAAACTGATTAGAAATTTAATGTGATCCACCAACTGCACTCCAGAGACTGATGCGCATTTCTCAGCAACAAGGTTTGAGGATGGTTTATCATAATTCTTTCAGGACACAGGTCAGGCCTTAGCAGGCTTTGGGAATTCAGAAACAAATAAAGCAAAAGGGAGAAAGAAGCCTTTTTCGTTTTAAAAGGAACCTAACAAGGGTCTAGCCACTGACTGATTATCCCAGCTTTAGCAGTAACATGATTCTGGGCTTTGAACCACCAATTAAACCTTGTTTCTTCCCAACCTAACCCCACGCCTCCTGAATCTCAATGAAGCATAGATAAAAGAGTATTTTCTTTTCAGTAGGAATGGATGTATACAGTGTCACTGAATTCAGGGTTCTCTGATTGGAAAGTTTAAAATTGGGAACAATGTAAAGAAAACTAAATGCATCTTGAACTAGTGATTATTTTTTTCCCATCCCCTAGAAGAGTAACTTCACATAAGTATTCTTGTTTCTTTTCTTCTGGCATTTGTGTTTTGGAACCACTGTTTTTCATAATATTTGGAATCTGTTTTCAAAATGTAGTTATAAAACTAGTGCTCTTAACTGCCATGGCTTGGCTCTCAAGGAGCCTAGGGTGCAATTTTAAAAATGCCAAATGACTTAGGCTCGTACATCTCATTTTCAAAAGTGACTCTGGGCCCAGATCCTCAAAGGTGTTTAGGCAATTAACTCCCATTGTTTTCAGTGGAAGGTAGGAGCCTGAATACCTTTGAGGATCTGGACTTAAAGTGCCCAAATCCCACTGAAAGTCAGTGAGACTTAGGCCTAGATTTTAAAGGTATTCAGGTGTTTCTCTGCTCAGCTTTGCAAATCCTAACTGCCTTGAGAGCCTGTCTCATTTTCAAAAGTGACTTAAGAGTTTCAAGTCCCTGTAGTGAGGAGGCATGGCCTCCCTCAGAGAGTGACAGGGAGGGACCACGACACGCCCTCTGGTGGGCAGAACCAGGGGAGCCACTTCTGCCCCGCCATAAACGGAAGGGCGGAACAGGAAGCAGAAGTTGAGCTGGAGCTGTCACGGGAGACAGATGCATCCCGCCTGCTGCTGGAGCCTGCAGAGGAGCTGCGGGGGTTGCCTCCTGAGGACTGGCCAGAGCTCCCAGGGTTGCTGGCCGACTGAGGGACCGAGGAGCTGCTGGGGCTACCGGCTGAGGACTGGCCGGATCTCTCCCGGCCGCCAGCCGACCGAGATGCCAAGGAGCTGCTGGGGGCTGGGCCTGCTGCCTGAAGACTGGCCAGAGTTCTCCAAGATGACAGATGACCCCCACAGTACAGAGGTACCAAATTCCAGGGATGTAGGAAGTAGCCCAAAGGAACAAGATGACTGGTTGAGTGTTGGCTGGATACAAGGTCAGCATGTTGCTGGCGGATCCCAGCTGACCCAGTGGCGGACTACTCTGCCACTGTTAAGGCCTTGGGTTGGGATGTGAGGGAATTGGGTGGGTCCACATCCCCCTACCACCCTACCTTTGGGGTGGCAGCACCCCCACCTTTGGCCAGGAGGCCTGTGGTACCCTACTGTTCAGTCCTGCTGGAGCCCCTAGACTCTGCTGGTGCTCACCCCTGCCGGAGCCTCTAGACTTCGTTGGTACTCGACTTTATCTGGGGCTCACATACTGCTTAACCACTCTGCCCTGATTGCAGGTCAGAGCCTACTAACTATTTGCAGCCCTGCCCTGGCTGACGACAAACTGCCATCCTTCTCAGACAGACGGAGCACTGGGTGCAGCTAATTCCTCCCTTTTGAGCTCACCTTTACAGGTACATGGCAGCGAGGAGGCATGGCCTCCCTCATAGTGTGACAGGGAGGGATGGTCATGCAGCCTGCAGTCCCATTGACTTTCAGTGAGACTAAGTTTCCTTAGTGTATACATCACTTTTGAAAATAAGACTAAATTAATTAGGCATTGCAATGCTGAGCAGAGCAACACTTTTTAAAAATCTGGGCCTTAGGCATTTTTGAAAATGTTACTCCTAGTTCTTAGTCTGAAACCAAAATTGCTCTCCACTGCTTCCTTAAAACTCAGTCAAGTGTTTAAAGGAAGTCTGTGGAAGCTAAAGGTTACTTTCCTTGGACGCTTTCCTGCCTTTTGAAGAGAATTATTCAGCCAAATGCTGGCTGCTCCAGACAGTCTCTGCAAGGCTAAGCCCAAGACTTTGAGGCTCGCTAGCTCCATTTAGCACCTCTGAAACTTAGGCCTAAGGTGGGTTGTGTTGATGCCCAAAAACTTGAGGCCATAACTAAAGGCACAAATCTCGCTTTCCTCAATGTCTCTGAATGTCTTGCTGTGTGTGTGTATATTATTATTTATATAAAATATACAACAGAAAGGGTAATCGATCAATTTATCTGAGAGTCTATCAAATACTTCATTAAACCAATTGTGTTATAAACCACTGTAGCCTTCCTGAATGAATCTGTCAGGAGGAGAGTAAGATGACTGTAGACTGGTATAAAGGAGACATCATTTTGCACACAACTCTTGGCACTAATGTGGAGGAGCTGGGACGGAAAACTCTGAAAAAGGACATGAGAGTTTAGCAGGGTTTTTAGTGAATTTTTTTTAGCAGTTTGCTCAAGTGCAGTAGTGAGCCTTGAAATCAGAATTTCTGCGTTTTGTGGCTTTGTGTGTGGGTGCTTGTTTTCCTTTCGCACTGGTTTACTTCTGCTGTTCTCACAGGGTGTGGCTACACTGCATTTTGAAACTCACAGCAGCAAGGATCTATAGACTTGGGCTTGCGCTGTGGCACTAAAAATAGCAGTGTAGACATTGTGGCTCAGGCTATGAAGCCCCACCATCCTCCCTGGACTTCAGAGCCTGAGCCTGAACATCCACACAACTGTTTTTAGCCCTGTAGCACGAGCCCCGTGAGCCCAAGTCTGTCGACACAAGCTTGGAGACTCGCTGGTGGCATAGACATGCCCAAAGAAACAGATTGTCATAGTTTATCAGTTTTGATGAAGAATCTTTGAAAATATTTGCAGTAGTGTACTAATTTTCTGTATAATTGGGTCACAGAAAGGTGGTGAAGTAAGAAACCTGCGACATTACTGGTATACATCCTGGCCAGACCAAAAGACACCAGATCAAGCACCAGCCCTCTTGCAACTGGTGCGGGATGTGGAAGAGGCCATGCAATGTGCAGAAGAAAAGAATGCCCCAGTCATTGTCCATTGCAGGTAAGTTAATGCTGTATTATGTCTCCATGGAGCTCTGTGACATAGAGTGTCTTAAAGACCTAGCAGAGAAAAGAAAAACTTCATGCAATTGCAAGGAAACAGGATGAGCATCTCCTTAAACGTTTATTTATAATCTGTAAAAAGAAAAACTGCTTTATCACAGGGAAATTCAGTCTGGGAGACATATGCTGGAGGTCTCATGCAGCCACTAGTAAAATATCCTTGGAGTTTCTAAAAATTATAATTATAATTTTATGACACAAAAAGTATTGCAACTGACTTAGGGCAATTCTATATTAGATCTCATGCTGATGCATAAAGAGGAATTGATCACTGAGCTAACAACTGGTGGTGCCCAGGTACAAGTAATCAGGGAGCTATTACCTCTGTATATAATTAATTGGAAAGTATTCTGAAAAGAGCTACAAGAATGATTCATGATAATCATAATGGTCCTCTTTGGCCTTAATATCTGTGAATCCGTGTATGTCTCACTGAAATCTCATGGTAGCTTTCACAGGCAATACTGACCCCAGTCCACAGCTTCATATTTTGCTTTGCATGCTTGTTTTACTCTCTCGCCTACTGCTTTGTCTTTCCATCTCCAGTAGCATACTGGTGATTTTTGGAAATGCAAGACATTTGGTTCATTTTTCTTACCTAAGTATTAACATAGAGGGTAGTAGGCGTCTAGAGAATTTTATATGACAGCTGGTGACTAGAGCAGTGTCTGATTTTTTCAGATGCCCTTTTGGAAAAAATATATGCTGTGAATGTAGTAAACTGTATGTATTCAAGATTAGGAAGTGTACCAAACCTTAGCCTATGCCCTAAAATGTGCTGAATCCCACAATTCCCATTGGCTTCAGTGGAAGGTGCAGGTATTCAGCAGCGCTCAGGATTTGATCTTCTAGGAGAGCATAACCACTGCAAAGATGCCGATACTGTCAGCCCTCTTAAATACAAAGTAGTAAACCTTTTAAAAAATCAAACATGAGCCTAATCCTGAAAGTATTCTTAATAACAAGTACATGTTAAAGGTAGGTTGTCATTCCTAACATAGACCTGTGGGTAAGGCACTGGACTCAGAAGACTTGGTTTCTATTCCTGCCTCTGCCACTAACCTGCTATGTGACTTGAGCAAGTATCTTTACCTCTCTTTGCTCAGTTTTCCAATCTGTAAAATGGGGGTGCTACTTACCTTCTTTTGTAAAATGCTTTGACATTTATGGATGAAAAGCATTGTAGAAGATCTGTATATTATTTGTTATTTGTATCAGCGTAGCACCTAGAGAGCCAACCAACCTCCAGGCCTCAGTGAAATAGGTGCTATACATACACATAGTAAGAGACAGTCCCTGCCCTGAAGAGTTTCCCCTCTAAATAGACAAGACAGACAAAGGATGGGAAATGGGATGCAACATGGAAGTAGAAGGCTGGGAATTGAGGTATAGAAACAATGACTTATCGAAGGTCAGACAGGAAGTTTATGGCAGCACCAGAAATTAAACCTAGATTGCCTTAGTCTTGGTCTATGCCTGAAAAGTAAGATCGTCCTTCTTCCTTTGTAGTGCCTGCATTTTGTCATTTTAACCATGTTCCTGCTACAGCTTAACACCATTTAAGCACAGTTATTGCTAGCCCCATTTTCCTAACCAGCTTGGTCAGGAATTTCTCCCTGAAAATTTAAATAACGTGGTCAAAATCCTGTCTTTAGTGGTCAGGGAAACCATGCTGGAACTTTGCTAGCCACAGCCATATATAAGTCCAGTTGTTGCCTGAACACTTGTTGCCAGTGTCTTTGCACTATGATTTTAACACTGTTTAAATGGATGTAGGTTCTCTGGAGATTGTGAAGGGTAATTATTCCTGAGACTGCTCACTTAATTAGTTAACATGCAGAAGTGTTGTCAGCTTTGCTGCTCATTCTTCATGGTGGTAGTAAGAGGAGTTCACAGCTTCTCTTTGCCACAATAGCATAGCACATGTGAGAACAAAATCATCTCTAGTCATTAACCAGGGCCTGAAACAGATATACAGAAAAATGTCTTTACATTGATAACAGAAGAGAAAAATCAGTGGTTTCTTTAGTGGTGAATTGTTGTATCCTGCACAAATCCAGAGAATTGTGAGATTCCAGATCTGAATGACTTTGGAAGTGGCATCAGACTTACTGCGTGTGTTGCTGTTAGTCATAATTATTTAAGCAATATTTGTCACAGCATGTATGAATGAAAACTCATCTTGAGACGTGCACACCCGGGAGATCTTTCAAACTTAATCTGACCAAGGAATAATGGTTATTTGTATCTCTGTTATTTAGGGTATGTCTACACTGCAATAAAACACCCATGGCTGGCCTGTGTCAGCTGACTCGGGCTCACAGGCCTCAGGCTGTGGGGCTATAAATTGCAGTGTAGACGTTAGGGCTCAGGCTGGAGCCCGGGCTCTGGGGTGTTCCCCCCCGCCCTTGCAGGGCCCCTCATCTAAGTGCTGGATTCTCTTGAAAAAAATAAGCTCATGGTTACAACATGGTTTGCTGTGTCTGACTGTCCATTCCACACATTAGTAAGTAATTGCTTCTGAGGGGGAGGGGGCGAAGCACCTACTCCCACTTTATTTTCTAATCTCTTTTGTACATGGAGGCCATCCCTACTCCACCATGAGATATTCTCAGCTGACACCAAGTTTCTGTTCTTGGCTTGCCTCATCAACAATGAACCAACCAGCTCCTAGGTGGTGAGGGAAGGATCAAGGTTCAGAGTCATGGCAGGCATCTTTCAATCCCTGTTTCACTGCGGCCCTGCATTCCATAGAAGCACCTCCATCCCATTTTACATCAGACCCCTGCCGCAGTGGCATCACCCCCAGCCGCAGTCAGATGTGCTGCTTCCCAACCAAACTGAGCGGTGGACCAGCCATTGGCATACACCTCACAGCATTCCAGTCCTTCCACCTTCCCGTGTGCAAAATGAAGGTCCATGCCTGGGATTCAGTCTCTGATCCTCTGTTTTGTAGCATGATGCACCAACATGAGGTCATATCTCTTTTTCTTTATAATGTGCATCACTAAAATTCCTTTGCTGCTGAACACAGCCTTTTGGGGAGAGTACCTGTTATTTTTTTTCATAATCATGAAATATTAGCAACATCTAATACTCTGAAACATGTCAAGGGAGTGAAACTACTATCTATGAGATTTCAACAGACACCATCTTAGTGCTCAGAGGCTACAGTGATGATGGACTGATAGGCCTAACGTGGAAGACCACTTTACTATCTTGTACAGTACACCACTGAAGCTAACTAGAGCCATGCAAACCTTCCCCATGCTACCATAGAAAGGCAGCTGGGCCTCGTGGATAGAGCACTGAACTGTGACTCTGGAAACCTGTTTCAGAGTAGCAGCCCTGTTAGGCTATATTCGCAAAAAGAAAAGGAGTACTAGTGGCATCTTAGAGACTAACCAATTTATTTGAACATAAGCTTTCGTGAGCTACAGCTCACTTCATCAGATGCATCCTGGGTTCTTTTCCCAGTTCTGCTGCTGGGTCACCTTGGGCAAATCACATCGCCTCTCTGTAACTCATTTTCCCCATCTTTAAAATGGGGATAATGATACTGACCTCCTTTGTAAAATGCTTTGCCATCTTCTGATTAAAAGTGCTGTATAAGCTGTATTATTATTACTTAAGTCCCAGTGAAGCTAATGTCTTTTATTAGTAATTAGTAATGATTTTTCCATACACACGCCCCTAGGGATGATGGGAGATTCTGTTTATTTCACACATTTGACAGCAGCCTCCGTACATTATAAATGAAATTTTAACATTTTTCTTTCTGGGTTATTTGCCCACACTTTTTCTCCTCCCCAGTGCAGGTATTGGGAGAACTGGCTGCTTTATTGCCACCAGCATTTGTTGTAAACAGTTGAAGCACGAGGGGATAATTGACATACTGAGAACAACCTGCCAGTTACGGCTAGACAGGTAAGAGAATTTTCTTCCTTTAAAAAAAAAAATTCCACATGTTTAAGGGGGAAAAGAAACATGAGGGGGGAAAAAAGACAAACCTTAGGTCAGTGGGTAAAATTTTCAAAAGTACCTGAGCCTAAGTAGTGGCTATGAGTCAAGTCCAATTGACTTTTAGTGAGACTTAGGCTTCTAAGTCACTTGGGCCTAGATCTCAAAGGTATTTAGGTGCCTAACTCCCAGTGAAATCAATGCGAGATAGGTGCCTAAACACCTTTGAAGGATTTGGGCCTTAGATACTACTGAGAATTTTAAATGGCACCTCTCATCTGTGCTATGGTATTAGCCTGTGATACCAAAATTATCAAATCCCAGCAGCAGACGACAATCCCAACAAGTCACAGTGGGGGCAGATCTTCAGCTGACATAGCTGCCTTGACTTTAATGGAGTTACAGCTGATTTATTTTAATGGAACTACTGCTCATTTACGCTGACTGAGGATCTGGTCCACAGTTATAGCTAAAAGAATACGGCTGAGAGGGCCATTGCTCTCAGAATCACAGACCGGCACACAGCTGTGAGGATGGAACACCAATGATGAAGAAAATGAACTAGCTGGAATCGCAAGCCTCAGTGGAAGAGCACTGCAGTATGGAAGCTGCTGATAGTGTAGGCTGGGCGATGTTTCTTTACGCACAGGCAAGAGATGTTTGCAGACATGCGAAAGGAGATGCAAAGCTCTCCACAATCAAAAGGTTTCTGTTTAAGGGCTTCTCATCATGCCAGTTGCCTTTGGGTTTGACTACGACGTGGAAGGGCCTGAGTTTTGCACCAGAGAGATTATTTTTCTTCTCTCCTTGATTTGAAGCTCTGTCAAAACGTGTCCCCATGCTCTCTCTAACGATAATAATAAATGGAGTGAGGGGAAGAAATGTCATGAAAAATATATCAACGTTCTTTAAAAAAATGAATGAAAAACACAACCCCACGCTGAACCTTATTTCAGGCGAGTCGTTCTGCTCAGTGGGAGGCAGAAAATGAAATGCTTTTCACTCTGCTGTGGTCTTGATAGGCAGAGACCTGCAGAGGTGCTGGGTGTTTGGCTGTTTCAATGAAGGTCAACCCAGACAATGAATGGTCACAAAAGAAAAAAGAAAACATTGAACAGAACCTTGGTTTGTCCGAGCACAGAGAGAGTCGCTGGATCTGAAATGCCCTCCACTTACGTCTGTCTGAGTGTAATATGGGGGGTGTATTTCACAGCCAGGTAGCCACAGGAATGAGGGCGGAAAGTGTCCAGACAAACACTGTGCTTGCTACAAGAGGTACATTTTTTAGTGCTGGCCTGTGGGGATGGGAGTTCAGAAGAAGAGGAGGGCACAGCAGGTATTTAAATGTGCCTAATACCTACTGCTTCATCAGAGGGGGAGCAAGACCGGGGCCCTGCAGGAGCCCCCGATACATTAGGAAAGATCAGGCTGGGAGCCCTGCCTCTCCTCTGTCCCTGAAGGTCCCTTCGTGGGATGAGGGTAGGGGACAGCATTATGAATCACAGGAGAGAGGCCTGATGGCTAGCAAGGTCCTGCTGCTTCCAGGGAATGGGGGGAAAGGGGCTAGCAGCCCCTTTGAAACCATCTCTCCATGTGTCTGTCTGCTGCCACCACTGCCCCTCTGGCCCCGTGTCTCGTTGTGGCCTCAGGAGCAAGCACATGGGCGGCGGCAGCCACTGCAAAGGAGCATAGCAGACAGCAACCTCTTTGACCCATCACCATTATACCAGTTGAGTCGGCAGAGAAAACCAGTTGAGCAGGGGTGGAAGAGCCTCCAGGGACATGGTGGTGTTGGGGGATGAGAGGTTGGAATGAACATTTTGAGCAAGGGAGGTGAAAGTAGGAAAACACTACAAGACATGCAGAACAGTAGCCCTACGACGAGCGTTGGCACTAAGAATCCTCCTCTTGCGTGTGAACAGCAGGGAGCATCTTCAGACAGTCAGTGCCATGTCCAATATCTGGTTTGGGGAAGCTAATTTTACTGACCTGAAATAACAGACACCAGCACCGGGAAGGGGAGGCCTTCCTCAGGCCCATTCTGGAGTCTGGCATTATAAGGTGAATGTGATAAAAGAGTAGTGCAGTTACCACCCTCCTGGACTTCTGACCTTTGCTATCTGCAAAAGAAGTGCCCTCTTTTTCCATAGAGGGAGAAATCCTTTTGCCACAATAGCTGCAGAAGGCCCTAGCTGGAGTGTCACTACACTGGTTCTTTGACTGGAGAGAGACTGCATAGAACCCCTGGTGGGTAGGGGCGATACACACCTCCGTGTGCTGCTGCTAAGCACTGCTCCATGGAAGAACAAATACTTCTAGGGTAATGTCATCAGTGGATCTGTGACTACACAGCAGTAGTTCCTATTAAAGCCAGTGGGGTGTTTTTCAGCTTGCTGTCAGGTTAACGGGACAAAGATTCCTTCTCCCTAGGTCCCTTGCAAGGGCCTGTGTATTGGACTTTGTACAGGAGTCCAGCATTTGGTCCGAAAAATAGTCGACGTGACAAAGAACAGGCTGAGCAATGCTTCCTGCATCCCTTCAGCCGGTGTTCAGGGATGTTGGGTACCTTCTGTCAGTGAAAAAAACGTGTATTTGAAAGGTCTCTGTGGCAAAGAAGGGTGAAAATGTAGATTCTCGAGTCTTTGCCAAAGCTTGGACAGTGAACTCATGATGTGTGGGGAGGAGTGGGGGAAGGGAGGAAGCAGCAGCATAGCAGAAAATGAGATAAAAGGAAAATCATTTCCTGTGGTCTGAAACTAGATGGCCACCCCACTGCTTCTGTTGCCACAACGTCAGGGTCCAACCTAGCTGTTAATGGAATTGCATGGGGAGTAATCACCGGATATGACTAACATTCCTTGTGTGTCACAGCCTGATGGAGATACATTTTCAGTGCTGTGTGCAGCAGAAATGCGGTGCACAGAAACACTCTGAAGCAGGCGAACAAAGATGCTGTTCTAAATAGAGCAGATTGACAAATAGGTATGCTCAGCTGGTAATGGGGTTTCTTTGAAGGGGTGCAGCATGTGTTCCCCACCCCTGCCAGCTGGTGCAGGGGTTGTGGGGGGACACATGACACCACCATCTTCCTGCCGACTTTGGAGCATCTGCCTCATGCAGTGATTGCACTCCTTGAGCTGCTTGAGCAGAGGAACTGGGATTGGGCACAGCCACTACGCAGGGAAGTAAGGGAGGAGGCCACTTACGTACAACCTCGCCCTACGATTACAATGAGTGTAACAGCAAATCACGTTTCTCTTCTTGCCTAGTTATAGTATGGGTTCGGGTGAACTCGGTTTTCATTTCAGGTTTTCAGTTCAGTTAGACTGAAAGCTGAGTGAAGCCCAGATTTCTATGTTGAAAGTCCTTACTAATCAGGATGTGGGTGGTAGTCAGCTCAGAATCTGAGCTATTCTCTGTTGTAATGTCTTTGCCTAGTCTGAAATCCTACTGGCACTTCCTGGTTCACTGGAAGTATTCTGGAATGCATCATCCTGTGACATCAGAGAGAGAAAGAGAGAGGAAATCTAATTTACTGCATGGGAGACAGTGAGACCCAGTTGATAGGGCACTGGTTTGGGATTTAGGCGACCTGGCTTCTGTTCCCAGCTCTGCCATTGACCTGCTGGGTGACACTGGACAAGTCCCTTAACTTGTTTCCCCTCACGCCTGTCTTGTCTATTTAGACTGCAAGCTCTTTGGGGGCAGGGACTGTCTAACTATGTATTTATACAGTGCCTAGCATGACTCCTGTAACACATAATAAATTATGATATTGTCAATGAATTAGGGCCTCACTGAGAGAAAAGCAAAGGTAAAACTTATTTCTGTTCTGAATACCTCTCATTTACTGGTTAGCAGAGGCACTTGGGGCCAGATCCAAATGCAGTGCAGTCAGTGGCAGCTTTTCCATTGACTTCAGTCATTGGGCTTAGGAATAGGCTCTTGGAGCGTAAATCCATTTCATTTTAGCTGTGCCATTCACCATTAAGTGCACTGTTTACATGTAACAAAAGGACTGTTTCCCTCCTCTTTTTTTCTGCTTTCCTTTTCAGGGGAGGAATGATCCAGACTTGTGAACAATATCAATTTGTCCACCATGTCATGAGCTTGTATGAAAAACAGCTCTCTAGAGCAGCAGAAGAATAAGCTTTCATGATATTCCTAGTGGTTAAAACCAAGAGAACTCTTGACGGGAGTCAGCTATATTTTAGATCTGATAAGAGACACATGGTAACTTGGCAGTCTTTGTTGAATATATATATATATATATATATATATTTGTTTTACTTTGATATTGCTTTCTTTGCTCTTGTTTGCATCAACTTTTAAGAGCTGAGATACTGCTTGTCTTAAACATGTGGCAGAACATAATCACCAAAAAAATGGCTTATTTATACTGTAAATAAGAATAGTAGCTTCATTTGTTACAAAATCAAAAAAAAAATTCACTAGCTGTCTTGAGTTTGCTGTTTTTAAAAAATGATTTAATTGCTAATAGATCCAAATACAGTGTGGAACTCTTTGAAACTGTCATGCTGAAATATGTATGGTATGTTGACTAAGCTTGAAATTAACTTTTTGCCTTTTTCTGATTGTTTTTACATTTTAAACTACCGAATACTGTGTATATCATAAACCTTCTGAGCCTCTGCATTAAATGATTCAAGTTGATTCATATTGAAATCATGTTTTACACCTCATGTTTGCTTGTGAAAAAAGAAAAATTCCACAAAATGTAGCAGAACCAAGGGAGGGGAGAAAAAACAATTCATTGACATGAGGCGATTGCCACTTCTTTATCTCCAATATACCATGGAATCAAGAAAAGAATGGAAAAGTATGGTGACCATTAGAGATGAGTCTGAACCAAACCCTGAACTCAAGCATTCCCCCAATCTTTGTGAGCATTATGAAATCTTAACTTGGATCCAGATCTGAATTTGGCAAATAGCCTCTCTTTATGAGCCAGACCAAAATCCATGATACAATTTCCCATGAATTTTGGGGTGTTTTAACACAGATTCTGAATGTTGTGACTTGAGCTCTTCTCTAATGAATACATAGTAAAGGAGGTCACGTGTGCACTGTGAAGTTAGGTTGAGATTTTCAAAGCTGTCTGAGGCCTGGTCTGCACCAGGAAGTTAGGCTGATATAACTATGTTGCTCAGGGGTGTGAAAATTCCACACCCCTGAGTGACGCAGTTAAACCAACCTAAACTGACTGTAGACAACAGTAGCTCAATGGGAGAATTCTCCCATGAACCTAGCTACCGCCTCTCAGAGGTGGAGTACCTGTGCCAATGGGAGAAGCTCTCCCTCTTCACTGAAGAGTTACAGCTGTGACGCTGCAGTGTTTTAAGTATAGACAAGCCCTGAGAGAATGTCTACGCTGCAGTTAGGTGTGTGATTGCAGCACGTCGGACATGCTAGATCAAAGGTAGCTCGAGTAACAATATCAGCGAAGCAGCAGCAATCACCTCCTGGTTGCAGTGTAAACATACCTTAATTGATCTGAGTGCCCAGTTCTCATTACAATTAATGGGAACAGGGCATCCAAATCCCATAGGAAGTTTTGAAAAACCTCAGCCTTAATATGTTGGCCAATGTTTAGAGATTTGCCTTTGAAAATCAATTCAGACTGTCACTGTCTCTGGTTCCTAAAACCCCTGATCCGTGCAGCAACAGTTCCCTTTAGGCAATAGAGACTCTGCTGCTCTTGGCTGTGTTCTAGGCCCCAATTCAGCAAAGGACTCCAAGCATGCACATCGTTACATACATGCTTGAGCACTTTACTGAGCATGGATGGACTTGACTATGTGAGTTAAGTGCTTTGCTGAACTGGGACCCTAGTGAACAATTAAAGCTATCCACAACTTTTTTTTAAAAACAAAAAACATTTCTAGGAAGTGCTGAAAATTCTGAGAATTTATAGCACTTGTTGATCAAGAAGGGATCAAAAACAGCATTCAGAACAATAAGGGCTTGCGCCTGCTCCCACTGATGTTCTGCACAGGATCGGGCCTGAAGAGCTGTGCGTATATACAACTTACTGTGTCACTGTGGGGAAAGCTTTCCCAAAAGTTCAAGACATGTCTTCTGTTGGTTCAGTACCTGTGTTTACCTTGTATCCGTGCCTCTGTAAAAATCCTGTCAGCAGGGTTTGCATGAATGTGGCAAAATGTGTTATCTTTAAACCACTTGATTTTATTGCTGTATTTAAAATATTTCCTTCAGTGATACGCTAACCGAGTGAACTGGCGTTCTTTTTTTAAAAACTGTTGGTAGTCATTAAATAGAGCAATAAACTTAAGCATTTTGAGCATAACATGACTGTTAGTTTTATGTAAAACTTACCAGGTATCCTACTCCCCTTGCTACCAACTTTTTTATAAGGGTGACATTACCCTCGTCTAATGACCCTTTCATAGAAACAAGCATCACTGACGGTCAGAATGGCATTGTAAATGGAAACTGCCCCTCCCCCTCCAAATAATGTTTTAAGATGTTTTGTGCCCTTCAATTCAAACCAAGTAAGTGAAGAAAATGACATGTTTTCTCACGATTTATGCCATGCGTCAAATAAAGAATATTTGTTGCTGAGGGATAGCGATGTGGGTATGGGACAGTAGCTGAATCTAAACATTTGTCTCTTTTCTGCGGAGAATTCCTAGTAGAGAATCATTCCACAGCAAACAAAGTAGGAACTACTGTAAATAATGCTCCATAAGATCAACACAGAGGCTTAGATGCTCAGCTGGTGTAAATCAGTGTAGCTCCATGGACTTCAACCTAAGGAAGACTAGCCTGCTGCTCACTCCTGTTTTGCATTAATAGCATGCTCTGAGGGGCTCTTGAAAATGTACGGCCAGTTTCACCAGTGCATTTTCACTGCTTTGCATCCATTCATTGATACAAAGCAGCCATAAACCTGGCTTAACTGACTGGTTCAAATGGCTTTACAGCTGCTTTGCATCACCACAGGCAGAGCATTCTAGTTACTCATGCCCAAAATGTTCAAATGGCTCATGAGATGGTATTTTGTTTTACCAACTTGGCACTAATCCGCCTATTTATTGCTTGGCCTTGCCATAATTAACATCATTCACACATTTCTCTCTCCGGTTATAAAGTTTAAGAACTGAAGGGACAATTAGATAAGCATTTGAATATAGCAGAGGAAGGAGAGCTCCTGTATAGGGAAAGGTGTTTAGAATGGGCAGGATTCCTTCTTTCCTGCTACTTAATAGGTTGAAATCTTTAGCTGCCCTGCTAAGGACAGGGGGAACTCAGCTGATAATGGGCACTACCACTTTCCTTATTGGAGACACTTTATCTAGTGAAAAACCACAGGCCTACCACACTTTTACCTCCCTGCTCCACAAAGTTCAGCAGGTGGTCTTATATCAGAGACCTCACTTAGCATCTGCAGTGCACAGTGTTTCCCATAGGACCACAACAAATTCCTGTGTCCAGCGTGTGGTTTCGAAACACACCAAAAATTATTTTTCTCAGCATAATCAGCGGTAGTCTTTCTTCTGTCTTGTCATGTGAGCAGTTCCAGCTTGTGAAACGTGGTGTGAATGGGGCATGAAGACTGGTGGTGAGGAGGGATCTGGGTTGTGCTCGTCACTCATTGACTTGCTGTATGACTTTGGGCAAACCACACTTCTTGCTTCAGTTTCCCCCCAGCAGTAGAATGAGAGTGATGATGCTTCTCATCCTTTGTTAGGTGCTTTGAGATCAACAGATGAAAAGTCCTATGTAAGAGCTAAGTAAAATGCTTGAGATTGAAGAGGTCTGTAAACAGCAGCTTTATCCATTTCGGTTCCCTGCAGTTTCAGGCAGAGACAGCAGGGGGAGCAGAGGTACTGTGTAACTTGCACATGGGCAATCTTATGAGGTGCATGTTTGAATCTGGATTGGGTTGTAAACCTGAGAACTGGGATTTCAATGTTATGGCTGGTGACATTTTTATCAGGGGGAGATATTAAACAGAAAATGAGAGGTTAAATTTACAACTTCTTAATCATAACTGGGTCCTATTCATTGGTGTTTTTAAGTGAAACTAATATTTTGTATTTTTGCTTGAAAAAAATTAAAGCATATTTTCTGTGAGGTTAAACTCTCTTCCCCACCCTGCCAAGCCTAAATATATGTGTATAATTTCTGACATCTGCGAGGGTAAATGCAAGTATATGGTAATAAGGGGCAGCTCAGGATTCCCGGAGAGAAAAATAGTTTCGCAGCATTCAAAAAAGAATTAGAAATGCAAATGAGTGAAAGTAACATTTGCAGCTGTACTTGTGAGGGCAAAGCATTCTAAGGGCTGACAGTCCTCGTGCTTCAGTGTGCATGCTGATTGCCTTCTGAGGTCAGGAAGGGATTCTTCCCCTACCCCAGACAGTTGAATGCATTATACTGTGATAGAAGGTGGAGTACACTTTCCTCTCAGACTCCAGATACATTAGTACAATAGACTCCACATTCCAAATGGAATTCAGCAGCTGGATGTGAAATTCACTTCCATGTAGATGGCCTACACAGGCCACGTACGGTACATCTTCACTGGAATAGAAGACCTGCGGCACAGTTGCAGCTGGCCCAGGTCAACTGATTCGGGTTCAGGCTGCTGGGCTAAACATTGTTATGTAGACTTTGGGCGTAGGCTGGAGCCTTGGCTCTGGACCCTCCCCCATCCCAGGGTCCCAGAGCTCAGGCTCCAGCCCAAGCCCAAACATCTACATGGTAATTTTACAGCCTTGCAGCCCAAGCCCTGCAAGCCAGTCAGATGACCTGGGCCAGCCACAGCTGTTTAATAGGTGGGTAGACATACCCTTAAGGCCCAAAAAGGCTACTTAGTATTATGTCCACTTTACTGATGGGGAAGCTGAGAAGCAAAGAGAGGTTAAGTGACTTATTCAGAGCGATGCAGCAAGTTGGTTTCAGTGCTTGCAGTATGGCTTGTAGTATCTGAAAGAAAGCTACTATGTTGATGGTCTGCTGTACAAAGCCCTAAGATAGATATCTGAGTAGCAGCCATGTTAGTCTGTATTGGCAAAAAGAAAAGGAGGACTTGTGGCACCTTAGAGACTAAATTTGTTAGTCTCTAAGGTGCCACAAGTCCTCCTTTTCTTTCTAAGATAGAGAGAATGCCAGTATCCTGACTTCCAGTCCTTTATTCTCTCCACCAGACCCTGGTGTTCAGGTGCTGCTTTTCTTTGTCTCGTCTCACTCTCAGGCTTCTCAGAATGCAAACAAGGAACCACGCTGCTCCATTATTATTCTAAAATGTTCATTGTCACTGTTTTCTGGGCATTATTCCTGCCCTCTAGAGTGTGTCCTGCCAGTCCCCTTCCAATGTGATCAGCTTCCTCCGCTTCCCCTTTAACGTCAGTACATCTTTGAGTCCACGAGACAGAGAATTCCTGCAGCAGCATGTGTCTTATTACAGAGATTTCTCTTTTGAGAAGTTGTAATGCTTCCCTGAGTCAAAGTTTTATTATTATGTCTGACTTGAGTTCCTCTGGTCCCAGTGGCAGCTGCAAGTCTTCTGCTTTCTTCTTATAAGGCAAAGGCTTTTTGCAACAGCACTTCTCTCCGGGGATCAAAAGGAAAGAGTCCGGCACGGCCCCTCCTGCTCTAATCCTTCTCCTTTGCATGCTTAAATGGTGTGCCCCTGGACTGTGCATACAAAAAACGGATGTAAGAAATGAAGACGCTCTGGCATATTGGTAGATATCCATTGAGCAAAGGAAAGAATAGCTTAGTGGGGGTTCTTACATTGTAGGGTGACCAGATGTCCCAATTTTATAGGGGCAGTGCCGATATTGGGGGCTTTTTCTTATATAGGCACCTATTATCCCCCATCCCCTGTCCCGATTTTTTACACTTGCTATCTGGTCACCCTATTATATTGCCCATATCAGAGGGAGAGGAAGGGGAGGGAATGTGGTCTAGTAATTAGAGCAAAGGACTGGGAGTCAGGTGATTGAGGTTCTATTTCTAGATTTTATACAAAGTTCCAAGTTTTTCAGAGATAGGTAACTAAATATGTATTCAGGCACCTAACTAAGTAGCCAGAATTCCGTGAATTTCCCATTTGAAAGCTTTGGAGGTTTTACGTGCAAGTCATTTCTCTCTGATGACCTTTGGAAACCAACTAGTGATGGAGATTTCTTTGCATTCAGGTCTTTGTTTTGCTAGGCTCCTATACTTTTAAAAAGTAACGGTGGGTTATTTCCCAGAGTCCTCCTGGACCAGACTCAGCTCTCATTTACACCTAGCATAAATCCAGGGTAACCAGTCTAACAGCACTTTGAATGGACATCAAACGATGATAAGGTGTGGTCGCTACTTCAGCCACGGCACAAACAAGAGGTCTAGTCTGGATCCTTTGGAATGGAAAGTGCTATATAAATGTAAGGTGATTGTTGTTGCTGTTACGTATTTATTATTTTAGCATTTCTATTATTATGTCAAATAAAACAAAAGAACTAAATGATTAGATTCTGCTACCTTTACTCATGCTGAGAAATACCCTGTTCTGGGAGAATTCCCACTGATTTCAGCAGGATTATTCCTTCAGTAAAGTACTACTCCACATGGAAGGGTGGCAGAATCTAGAGTTTATTGCTGAATATAAAAGGGTAGATTTTCAAAAAAGCTCAGTTCCCATTTGGACACTTAAGTCAAGTGGTCAGGTCTGTGAACAACAGAAGCTGCTAGGCGTTGAGCACTTTTTAAAAAAATCTGGCCATTTCATTTAGGTTGTTCAATGAGTGCTGAGCTTTTTTGAAAATCAGGTCTCTTATTTAGGTGCCTTAAGAGAAGCTCTTGGGTGTTGAATTCTTTTGAATATCTGACCCCAAATGTTTTATATTTAAAAACAAACAAAATAAAACAGTTAAGTTGAATATAAAAAGGTATCTGAGCTTGGTCAAGATCTTGAAATCACACCCTGACATATCTTGAGAAAAGCTCCAAGAAGCCATCTCTTTGACCTTCAGACGGGTTATTCTTATTATATAGCCATCCTTGCCCTTGAGATTTTATCATCCTATTCCTCCAAGCATGTGAAACTGCTGAAGTCAGTGTAATGGATGTAACTACATAGCCCCCAAGAGGCCAGTATGTATTTAAAGTTTGAACTACTTAGATCCATATTTGTCCTGTGCTGAGGGACCCAGCTGTCTTCCTGAGACTGGAACTCTCTACAGTGCTTCACATCAGCCAAAGGATACAGAAGGATCCACTGATGGTCTGAAAACTCATAGTAGGGCTCAACCAGGACCGTGGCAGCTTGAAGAGAAGGTAAACTTTACATGAATAAATATTGTCTGTAATGTTAAAGCATTCGATATTCACTAACTGTCTTTGCTGTGGGTATCTGGGGTGGCAAAGAGTTCTCTGACATGATTAGCTTTATTTTAATTTTTGTTTTGTTCACTGTTTTGGGGTGGGAGGATTGACAGTTAAAAAACAAGAAACCTCATGAAATACCACCTTGAAGCACCATTGCTTGAGGCATTTAAAACTAGGCTTAAAAAGCTTTAGAAAATATCCTGTAGGGAATAATCCTACACTAGCTGCAGGATGGACTCGACAACTTGATCTTCAGTGACTGACACAAAATTACCATTCTTCGCACTGAATCTTTGTCACAGGTACTTTAATGGTGTTGGCCATCCATTTCTCAAGACCCAACTTTACTTGCAGATGTTTAATAAGATGCAATCATCATAAATACGGTGAAGTAATCACACTAGAAAGAATGAGCAAAAATCACCTCTGTGTGGTGGGGTTACCCAATTTATATATGGTCCCCATGATTTATCTCTGCCCCGAGGGAAAAGGATTTGCCTACACTGTCATTTTGTATTCTTTCTTGCTCAAAGACCTAGATACAAATTGAGCCCTGGTGATGGGCAGCAATATATGACAGTAAATGCCTTATCTTTAAAGTCCGATATTTTGGGCCTTTGAAGCTGGTACTAGTCCCACAGAGAAGCAAGTCATCTCTAATGGTATAAAGCTCTGTGCAAAGTAGCAGACCTTAAGCAATGACATTTTTATGTATAGAAAAGTTGTCGCTGGCCTAGGATTGAAACTTTCTTCTTCTTTGGCTCAGACAAGGGTAATTTGGAGGGAGAGGCAATTCCACATTTGGGAGGAGAGGAGGAAGCATTCCTGTGGAGGTTGATTTTTAAACAATGGCAACTGTGTGAAGTTGCTTAGGGTTTCGAAATCTTAGAATAAGTCCCAAGCCGTATGGCTTACCAGGCAGAGGAGCAGGTGAGGTGATCAAAGGAGTGTGATAAATAAATTTCTCCCATTAGCACCTCTGGGGCTGCAGCACCCACCAGCCACAGCTGTTGGGCGGAACTCCCAATCAGCTGTTTGGAGGCTTGGGGAAGGGGTTGGAGGAAAGTGGAGAGCAGCGAGCAGTGGGGGCTTTGGGGAGGGAGTGGAGTGGGGGCGGGCCTCAGGATGGAGTGTGGGTGAAAAAGTGAAAGACGGAGCCTATGGCTTCCAGTGTAAGTGAGAGTAAAATGTGGTTTTTCCCAGTGTGTTTGGTATTAGAAAGAATTTCCCCTTTCCTATCCTTTGCCCAGTCCCATCACCTGTGCCAAAAAAACATTGTATGTTGGGAAGGAAAGGGTGGGAAAAGAACAAGAGATGTGAGGGGAAGGAAAACATTTAATGTGGTCTATGAAAGCAGAAATCTTCCTTCACCTCCCTCTTAACAAGCTTGTTGTTTCCAGATAGTCACAACTTTTCCAAATCCTATCAGTAAGACAACGTCTGAGTAGAACAGAGAAAGCCACAGGGGCCGAGGGAACTCTGGGGAGGTTCTGGGGCTGGAACTGTGCCTTCCCACCTGTCCTCTACCCACAAGGAGTCAAGCGAATCTTCCCTCCAGTACAGGCATAGTGATGCTAAACTGGCCTCCCTCACACACCCTGGGGACGGGGGCAGGGTGGGAGGGGGCATGTCAGTGACAGGAGGGGGATTCACCCTTAGCCCATGATGCTATGGAGATTCTGGACTTTGAGGCAGCCGATGGGAGGCCGCCACAAATTAGAGCATCCCTGGAAAGGCTCTCATTTATGCTGGGAGCCATCTTGTCCCCGCTGGCAGCCTAGAATCTCATGCTGTGGTGAGGTATATAAATCCCACACTAGAACTGAAGAGGTTACGGAGCAGTTTGGGTCCCAGCAGGGACTCTGCCCCTTCCCCCCAACCTTCAGAGCATGCTCCTGCTGGAGGAAGGATCTAAAAAGGAATCAGACAACTCAGATGGGGGTAAGCAGGGGAACAGGATAGATCTACCCTGAGAGCTCCTGACCAAAGCTGCCACAGAAGTCTCCACTGGGGAGCAAGGGACTACCAGCGGAGCCCAGCTGGGTTGATGGTTCAGTTACCCTTTTCCCCCATTGCTATTTTAAATTGGACTTTGAGACTGCAGAGGGGGGTGGATGGTAGGAAGCGGCCCAGCAGGGCAGTCTTGGGGCACTCCCTAATGCCTGTCATAGTTTGCTTCTCAGAGCGCCCTGGGTCAAAGCCTGGTGGAGTGGAAGGCCTGGGCTCCCCTTCCGACCTCCCAGATAGGAGCATAAATCTCACTTCCACCCCTCCCGGGTGTAAAGAGAAGATAGAGATGTTGGATCCTCGTGGCAAGGATAAGCCACCTACAGGGGCCAAGTGATAGAGTGAGGGTCCTTCCAAGTTGTAAGGATGCAAGGCCCTCTACAGTTCATTGGACACTGCTACCCCGAAAGGGGGAGGGGGAGTTGAGCTAAATTGGTGACCCAGACAGAGGGCTGAGTTGCCGCCCACCAAAAGGTAGGCCATCCCACTACTAGAGGAGTTGCCAACAGGTGGCATCAGAGACTGAGAGAAGGAAATTTGAGTGACCAACGACATAACCACTAGGCGATGCCACCGAGAAGCCTGGCTTCCGGTCACAACTAGTTGCCTAGAGGCAGCATCAGAGACTGAGAGGGGAAATTGAGAGCCCAATGACCTAATCACTAGGCAACATCACTGATAAGTCTGGCGTCTGGTCACACACAGTCATAAAGGTGGCTTAAAGTTCCCCTTCCCCATGGATTGTGCCTTCTGTCCTGCATCCCCTGGAGGTGTAACACATAATCCCAACCCACATCAGACCAGGTCATTGTTCCAGGAAAACGGGGTGAGAGGAGATCAGGTTCCAGATGATGGTTCTCTGACATGATTCTTTAACACCACAAGAGTGTGTCAGGGACTTTGGGACCTATGTTCTAGTCTTTGTTGTATATCGGTTGCCAAAGAGGACTTTTAGCACTAGGGAAACAAAACATTAAGATGTTAATGGTACCCAATCTTTGGGCAAGCAGAGGGAGAGTCAATCATCCTTCCCACTCCTACAGTGCACTGGGTGGGCATGACCAATAGCCATTGTGATCGCACTAGTGCAAGGGTTGCTGGACTCTAACACTGCTGTTGGTATGAGAGTTGCTAGCAGGAGCAGAAAGAGGGTTTGGCCTCCTCTCCATGCCTTGCTGAGGAGGAAGCGGAATACTGCACACTGTTCCAGGGTAGCGCAGTGGGTATGCGTCCTACAAGCTCCTTTCAGTGGTGTTGTGCCTGCCTGACACACTGCTTCCTGCAGCTCCACCCAGGGCATATGGTCCTGCCTGTCCCCTACTGCAGGCTGTGGGATGCACCCAGAGTTGAACTTTCTGCTCTGGGCCTTGTTTAGGGAAATTCTGTCCCTCCTTCTCTGATTCACTCTTTAAAATTAGTGGATTAAAAAACCCTGAGTAAAATACAAATGAATAGGCATCAGGGGCCTAATCCTGCTCCCGTGCACATCAGTGGCAAAGCTCCCATTGACTTTCGTGGTGCAAAATGAGGGTATAAGTGCCTAATTACACGAACAGTCTTTGTTTCAGTGGGTGGACTTCAGTGAGGTTACTCAGGTTAGTAAGTGCTAGTTACATGAGTGAAAGTTGCAGGGACACACCCTAAAACCTTTTAATAAATGGTCAGAGCTGATGCAGTGCAGCGTAGTTTATGTTCTCAGCCAGCTCCTCAGCTAAATCGATCTAGCTGAAAACACCAGTTACGCTGGTTTACACCAGTTGACGAGCCAGTCCTTAAAGAATAAATAGCTAAAAGCACTCCTAGTGAGGGAAACAGACAGGAGCACAAGCTCTGGCAAGTCATGTGTAAAAGTTTTAGAAGTCAGGCCAAGAAAGAATTTGAAGAACAGCTGGCTAAGGATATAAAAACTAACAACAAAAAAGTAAGTATATCAGAAGCAGGAGGCCTGCCAAAGAGTCAGTGGGGCCATTGGACAATCAAGGTACTAAAAGAGCACTCAAGGACAAGGCTGTTGTGAAGAAGCTAAATTAATTTTGTGCATCAGTCTTTACTGCAGGGGATGTGAAGAAGGGCCCCACACCTGAGCCCTTCTTCTTAGGTGACAAATCTGAGGAACTGTCCCAGACTGAGATGTCAATAGAGGAGGTTTGGGAACAAATTGATAAATTAAATAGTAATAAGTCACCAGGACCAGATGGTATTCACCCAAGAGCTGTGAAGGAACTCAGATATGAAATTGCCAAACTACTAACTGTGGTATGAAGCCCATTGCTTAAATCAGCCTCTGTACCAGATGGCTGGAGGGTATCTTACGTAGTGCCTATTTTTAAAAAGGGCTCCAGAGGTGATCCTGGCAATTAAAGACCAATAAGCCTAACTTCAGTACCAGGGAAACTGGTTGAAACTATAATAAAGAAAAAAATTATCAGGCACATAAGCCCAATATGTTGGGGAAGAGTCAACAGGGCTTTTAACAAGGGAAAATATGCCTCACCAATCTATTAATGTTCTTTGAGGATATCAACAAGCATGTGGACAAGGGTGATCCAGTTAATATCTTTCAGAAAGCCTTTGCCAAGATCCCTCACCAAAAGCTCCTATTCAAACTAGGCAGTTGTGGGATAAGAGGGGACGTCCTCTAATGGATCAGTAACTAGTTAACCGATAGGAAACAAAGGGTAGAAATAAATGGTCAGTTTTCACAATGGAGAGAGATAAATATCAGGGTCCCCCGTGGACCTGTACTGTACTGTTCAACATATTCATAAATGATCTGGAAAAAGGGATGAACAGTAAAGTAGCAAAATTTGCAGATGCTACTAAATTACTCAAGATAGTTAAGTCCAAAGCTGACTGTGAAGAGTTACAAAGGGATCTCACTAAACTGGGTGATGGGCAACAAAATGGCAGGAGAAATTCAGTGTTGATAAGTGCAAAGTAATGAACACTGGAAAATCCCAACTTTATATACAAAATGATGAGGTTCTAAATTAGCTGTTACCACTCAAGAAAGAAATCTTGGAGTATTCCTGGATAGTTCTCTGAAAACATCTGCTCAATGTGCAGCAGCAATCAAAAAAGCGAATAGAATGTTAGGAACCATGAGGAAAGGGATAGATGATAAGACAGAAAATATCATATTGCATATATATAAATCCATTGTATGCCTATACCTTGAAAACTGTGCAGCTCTGATAACCCCAACTCAATGAGGATATATTAGAAATGGAAAAGGTGCTGAAAAGGGCAATGAAAATGGTGACAGGTATAGAACAGCTTTTGTCTGAGGGGAGATTAAAAAACTGGGACTGTTCAGTTTAGAAAAGAGATGAATAAGGAGGGATATGATAAAAGACGCTAAAATTATGAATGATATGAAGAAAGTGAATAAAGAAGTGTTATTTACCCATTCGCGTAACACAAGAAGTAGGGGGTCATTTGATGAAATTAATAGGCAGCAGGTTTAAAACAAACGAAAGGAACAACTCACAGTCAACCTGTGGAACTGGTTTCCATAGAATGCTGTGAAGGCCAAATGTATATCTGGGTTAAAAAAAGAATTAGATAAATTCATGGAAGATAGGTCCATCAATGGCTATCAGCTAAGATTGACAGAGACGCAACCCCATGCTCTGGGTGTCCTTAAACCTCCAACTACCAGAATGTGGGACTGAACGACGGGATGGATCACTCAAAATTGCCCTGTTTGGTTCATTCCCTCTGAAGCATCCAGCACTGGCCACTGTCAGAAACAGGATATTGGGCTAGATCAGTGGCTCTCAATCTTTCCAGAGTACTTTCAGGAGTCTGATTTGTCTTGTGTACCCCAAGTTTCAGGTCACTTAAAAGCTACTTGCTTACAAAATCAGACATAAAAATACAAAAGTGTCACAGCATACTATTTCTGAAAAATTGCTGACTTTCTCATTTTTACCATATAATTATAAAATAAATCAACAGGAATATAAATATTGTACTTACATATCAGTGTATAGTACATAGAGTATAAACAGGCCATTGTCTGTATGAAATTTTAGTTTCTACTGACTTCACTAGTGCCTTTTATATAGCCTGCTGTAAAACTAGGCAAATATCTAGATGAGTTGATGTAGCCCCAGGGGTAGATGTACCCCTGGTTGAGAACAACTGGGCTATATGGACCATTGGTCTGACCCAGTATAGCCATTCTTATGTTCACTAATTTTGACCAAAAATGAAGCATCTTGGAGCCTTCTGAAATGAATAATTTCAAAATCTTATCCTTTTAGCCTTTGGGCTGATAAGTGCTGAAATTGTTCCTCTGTGATAGTCCACCACAGAACATTATCCTGATTTGCTGAAAAAATACAACCGCAGAAATGGTAGTGAAAGGCCTTATGTCTGAGCGGATCAGCTAGGCATGTTTTTTTTTTTTATTCTGAATCCCATTCTGTCTCCCCTTTCTCCCCACCAAAGTTCACACGCATACTGAGAGGTGCAGAAGTTGAGATATTTTCATCATGGCAACCACAGTAATGCAAATGGAAACCAGGGTCCAGCAACATCACTCCATTAAAGTCTCCAGCTCCCAGATGCAACGTATATCTCAGACTGTGGGAGGCAAGTATCATTTCAGTCTCTGGAAGCTGATACAACCCCAAAGGATGTTGTCATGGCTTTTAGATTATAAATTTGGCTAGCAGAGAGGTCTTTCCTCATAATGCTTGCATTTCTGACTGCATGGAGGAGTATGGTTGATCCAAATCAGTCCATGGACCAGGCTAGATACCACAGGCAAAAAACAGGCCTTAAGAGGCTAAAACCCAATGCAAAGTGCATGACAACAATAGTTATTGAAACCTCTTCATGGGACTTTTGATAAGCAGGTTTTCTATAGTCCTCATATTCATAGTCTATGAGTGCTTCACAATATATGATGTATTTATCCTCACAACAACCCCTATGAGGTAGGGAAGTGCCATTATCCCCATTTTACAGATGGGGAACTTAAATCTCAGAGAGACTAAGTGACTTGTCCAAAGTCACACACAGAAAGTCTGTGGTGAAGCAAGGTCTCAAGTCCCCAGGGTCACAAGTCCCAAGGCTAGTGCCCTATGCCCTGAACCAGGCTTCTATCCAGGTTTCAGCTGATCTAAACCATTTTCAATATAATTAATTTATGTTGGGGGTCCCTCCCCCACAAGAAATAAACACCTCAAAAAACACATTTCTGTTCCTCCTGGCTAATATATTTTTCTTCGAACAGGGGAAGTTGTTTCTAGGAAATCTTCTACCACGGTGGAGTCCTTCAGCATGGTGACACGCTCCTTTGAGATCCCTTTAGGAGAAAGCATCCCTGAATTTGTGGAGAAGCCTCATCCACTGACAGCCCCTGAGGGTAAGCAGCACCCCATTCCACTGAAAAGTCACCTCATTACCTGGACACTAAAGATATAATGTTTCAAAACAGGTGCCTGAAATGGGCTCACCAAACCTGCACGTGTGAGTGTAAACAGGGCATTGTATGTGCAAAACATGTAATTGAACACACAAAATGGATAACTGTTAGGACTGTCAAGCGATTACAAAATTAATTGTGATTAATCGTGTGATTAAAAAAATTAATCGCACCGTTAAACATTAATAGAATACCATTTATTTAAATATTTTTGGATGTTTTCTACATTTTCAAATATACTGATTTCAATTACAACACAGAATATGACGTGTACAGTGCTCATTTTATATTTATTTTTCATTACAAATATTTGCACAGTAAAAAAACAAAAGAAAAAGTATTTTTCAGTTCACCTAATACAAGTACTGTAGTGCGATCGCTTTATCATGAAAGTTGAACTTACAAATGTAGAATTATGTACAAAAAAACCTGCATTCAAAAATAGAACAATGTAAAATTTTAGAGGCTGCAAGTCCACTCAGTCCTACTTCTTGTTCAGCCCAGACGAACAAGTATGTTTACATTTGCAGGAGATAATGCTGCCCGCTTCTTGTTTACAATGTCACCTGAAAGTAAGAACAGGCTTTCGCATGGCACTCTGGTAGCCGGCATCGCAAGATATTTACATGCCAGATGCACTAAAGATTCATATGTCCCTTCATGCTTCAACCACCATTCCAGAGGACATGCGTCCATGCTGATGACAGGTTCTGCTCGGTAATAATCCAAAGCAGTGCAGACCGACGCATGCTCATTTTCATTATCTGAGTCAGAGGCCACCAGCAGAAGGGTTTTTTTTCTTTTTTAGGTGGTTCAGGTTCTATAGTTTCTGCATCAGTATGTTTGATTTCAGTTACAACACAGAATACAATATATATGAAAATGTAGAAAAACATCCAAAATATTTTATACATTTCAATTGATATTCTGTTGTTTAATAGTGTGATTAAAACTGTGATTAATCGTGATTAATTTTTTTAATCATGATTAATTTTTTTGAGTTAATTGCGTGAGTTAACTGCGATTAATCGACAGCCCTAGAAACTCTGCATGCAAATGCCTGATTTCATTTGCAAATGCCTGCCCTGTGTACTCATCCATTTGGTCAGATACATATCAACTATTTATTTTTAGGGCCCTGCCCTGCGCACATTGAAGTATATGACAGAACTCCCGTTGACTTCAAAGGTGCAGATCTGTCCTTAGTGAGAACCAAATTGTGCCTGCCTTCCTCAGGCAAACCTCCCATCTGGGGAAGTTTTGCCTAAGTAAGGCCAGCAGAACATGGCCCTTGTAAATAGACGAGTAAATAAATAAGTTTTCCAGTCATCCATAAGTCTTCTAGGAAAAGCAGAGTATACAAGATATGAATGTCTAATGTAAAACAGAAAGACAGACTTTTCAAGTCTTCAGTGCCCATCTTTCACAAAAAGGGGACAATCCCATTTTTACCTTTTCCTAAAAGTGCAGATCATTTTTAATGAACCAGTATAACCCGCAGTATAACTCCACTGGAATCAATAGAGTTACATTAATCTGACCTTTTCCAAAAAGGAAAAGAGGTTTATACCATTAAGATGACCCCAAGTAATTTAGGCGAGTGTAGAGAAACTACATAATGGATAAATGTTGTTCCTTTTTAATTCCTCACTCTAACATTTCTCCTCCTGGAATTTCAGGAGACAAAGCAGTATTTCGAGCTAAAGTGAAAGGTAACCCCAAGCCCAGTGTAACATGGAAAAGAGAAAGTGGGATACCAATAAAAGAGGGTTCAAAAATGTTTTTTGACAGTATCAATAAGGAGTTTGTGCTAAAGGTAATGCATGTTTTTTACTATTTTTGGCTTGTAACTGATTGTGTTATCATTATCTCTATACAAAAGCACTACAGCATTCTTCAGCAATGGTCTAAGACACCATCATTTGCCATAGTCCTGCTGTAAGATTTGGGGGGGATTGCTCATGATGTGTAGATGATGACATTCAGCCCTGTACTTAGCGCAGGGCCTTGATAGTAAGCACTGACCATTTTCTGTGCTACTTATTTGTACAGGGTCTAGCACTCTTGGGCCCTCATTTTTCATTGGGGTTGCCAAGCACTACTGTAATGGAAATGATGATACTAAATAATGCTGATGGACAACGTACGTCCCATTTCAGCCCTATTTCATATTTGGGATCATTTGCAACAGAAGTTCTGCCCTTATGTCCACCTTCCTGCATCTCTCCCATCTGCTCTGTCCTTGACCCTATCCTAATTCATGTCATCTTTCAGGCAGTCCTTTATGCTTACCAGCCTGCCAGCTGATGTATGCCAAGCTCCTTCCCGGTCCTCTTCCACAAAGCTCCCTCATGAAAACCCATCTATTCCTTGGGCCTCAAACCCCGTGCCTGGTAGCTGCCCTGTTCTTTGTTGGATGCTCTCCATGCTGGATATGCATGGTTTTGGTTACATTCATCTCTGTGCAGAGGGCCTGTGCAGAGGGCCCGCCTAAAGGACAGAGCAGGAAAGAAACTCATCTGTTTTTGCTGATAAAATATCCCATTTCAGGCCAAGAACCATTAAATCTAGAGCCTGATCCAAAGGTTATTGAAGTCAATTTAAAGACTCCCTGCCCCAGATCCTTAAAGTTAATTAGGCACCTAAGCTCCACTGACTTCACTAGGCTTTGGATCAGGTCGCTAGTGCTTGACCTTAATTTCCTTAATCACTTGAGTAGGGGTTGCAGGATTGGGCTCCAAGATTCTCCTTCAAGCGTTTCTATTTTCAAGAGATGATTTCATAAACTCGTGTTAAAAATAGGGTTTAAAAATAAATACATAATGGAATTCCTGAGTCCATTTTAATACATTTGAGCCACTAACACTTTTGGTCTCTTGGTCCATGTGTTTCTTCTTCCAGCTGGAGTCCCTTGCCCCAGATGATGCTGATAACTACAAGTGCATCGTTTCCAATGACCATGCTGATATCATCTACACTGTGTCCTTGATTGTGACTGAAAGTAAGTGCCCGGGGTCCAGCTTGATTAATAACTAGACTAATTAATTAAGAATGAGATTTGGAAGGATCCAATTAGCTCTTTTTAGGAATCTCAGTGAATGCTTGCTTCCAAGAGAGTTTTCACTACCAGGTGAGGAAAAAACTACCCTGCTGTAATGCTTTTTATTTGTGCAAGATGTAATGACTGTAACAGTCGAGATTTAGCAATAAAATTAGGTTATTTGACCATTTTAATATTTCTCAGATTTCTTGCTATCTAATTTCTATCTGTGATACTTATCTCCCCCCCTTCCCCGTTTGTCTGAGTGCCTAACAATCTATGGAGAACTGAGGCACACAGAGACTAAGTAACCTGCCCAAGGTCACACAGGAAGTCTGTAGTGAAGCCAGAAACTGAAATTGGTTCTCCTGAGCTTGCAGCTAGTATTCTAACCACTGGACCATCCTTCCTCTCAGAGCAGGAGTGATATTCACCCCACATAGAGGGCTAAGAAGGCTTGGGGTGGTGCAGAGGACTTGTGAGGGTGCTCTGAACTGAAGAGAATTTCACCTCAAGCACTAAAAAGCAGGCAGATCCCAACATATCTACTGTCCAGTTGGGCAATCAGGTGCATCTTTAAACTCCTCTTCCACTTCACCCCTGATGTGTTCCTGTGCACGGCACTGGGAGCCTTGTTAGCCTTTTTGTAGACACACTTGTCACCATTCCCGTTTGTTCATTTTGATTATTAACAATGACAATTTCCCCATCATTGTTTGGGGGGTGGGAAAGTGATGCTTACGGACATTTACCTGTGAGAAGCCAACGTTTCCATGGCAAACATCTTGCACAGCCATATGGGAGTTCTGGGTTTGGCAATGAGTTCGGCACTCTCCTTGTCTTGGTCCCTCCCTTCCCCAAGGGTAATAGTGACACAGCGCTTTTGGTTAGCTCCATTTTATTCTTATGTTGGCTTGTCAATATGCAGCGAGGAGATGTAGGAGCCCCAGAGCCCTGACAACAGCACGCACAGCTGGCACTACTAGGAGCCAAGCATCTCCCACAAAGCTGTGACTTCCAGAGGGCATCTTACCTCAGAAAAGGCTCTACGGTCATTCCCTCAGAGAAGCAACAGCATTTCCCCTCCACTACACAGTTTGACCAGTGGATCCACCTAATTACATATCGATAGCCCATTCTGTGCCTCATACTGCAAACTTGTAGACATCTGCTGTCAATCACTTCTCTGTAGAACAGGCTTAGGATGGTGCTCAAATCTCCCTGCATAGTGTTTTTATGTCTTCGGCCTGTCCAGCAGCTTTTGAGACTTCCTGAAGGATTTGCCCCTTAGCCTGCAGAGTGCATCAAAGCCATGGAATCCCTCTTGATGTTATTTGTATTGTTATTTATTATTACGCTTCAGCTGAATGAATACAGGTAGTTACTTTGGGATTTGTTTTTTCAGGTCAAGAAAAGTTGGATTTCAAAAAAATGCTTAAAAAAAGGTGAGGAGTTTTGTCTCTGGAGGACTTATGTATTATTTCTTTATTTTTATTTCTTTATTTCAATTAGCTGAGCTGGGTTTCTCTGGTGTGCACTGAGACACTAGGCCATTTCTACAGAGACACTTTACAGAGCAGAACAACAGCACGAGCAGTGCAGGGAACTGCTCAAGGCTCCCAGCTTTGGGACGGCCATGTTCAGACTCAGTAACTCACAGGTCAGCCCACTCTTCCCCTCTGGCCTCAGCACTGGAGGAGAAGGCAACTAACTCCCAGCAGATTCTCTGACAGTGGTGCCGGGGAATTCTCCCCTCCCTCCTTCCAGCAGTAGGGGAGACAAATATCCTGCCCCTTTTTCCCCACAAGCGGGGAGCCCCATTCGTGTTTGGAATCCTACCAATGGGAAGTCTGGCCCTACAGCTTCCACAGGCAGGAGTCCCATCACATCCAAAGCTGTAGAGGTGAGAGGTGCGTTTGTCACTTTGAAATATACCCTGCATTATATGGGGTCTATGCGCAGGGGCCCTCCTGCTCCAAAGAAGAAAGCGAAGAAGGTGACTGATGAGAAGGAAATGCTTGAGATCCTCTCCAAGGTGCCAAAAAAGGACTTTGAGAGGGTCTGCATGGAATACGGCTTCACCGACTTCCGTGGGCTCCTCAGGAAGCTAAAGGAGATGAAGAAGAAAGTGGAGGTTGAGGTTAGTAATGCCATCAGCTTTCAAAACACCTTGAACATGCATTTCTATTTTTGTGTCTATAATGAACAACACTCCTACGCATAAACCACACTACAGTAATGGCCTTCAGAGGCAGCATTGCTGAACACTTTACAGAAAGTCAGCTGTAAGCCAAGGAGAAAAGGATTTCATTAGAGATGGGCCTGGAAAAAAATCCACATCCAAACAAATTAGCAGAGGAAGGACAGTTCAAAATCCAAAACTGGATCCACATCCAAGTTTTGCATCTGGTCCTCTGGCTTCAATTTTCAAAGGGGCATAAAGTTATTAGGTGTCCAAATCCCACTGAAATTCAGCAAGGATAATGTGCCTTCAGCCCCTTTAGAAAATAACAAATGTTGTAAGAAGAATTCTCATTGTAACAAAAGCTTCCACTTGCTCAGCCAGAATCTTTTCTGTATTGTTGTTTATTATCTGTATTATGACAGCACCTAGAGATTTTATCCAAGATCAAGGCCCTATTGTGCTAGATGCTGTAAAACATAAACAGTCCCTGCTCTAAAGGGTTACTGTCCAACTAGAGAAGGGAGACAAGGGACATATTAATATCCCATTTGCAGAAGGAGAGCTGACACACAGAAAAAAAATTAAGTGGCATGCCCAAGGTCATACAGGGAGTCTGTGGCAGAGCCAGACATTGAACCCAGCTCTGCTGTGTTCCTATTCAAGTGCCTTAATCCCAAGGCCATCCTTGCTCTCTGCATGCACAAAAAACAATACCAGATGTCCAGAAGATGGAAACAGTATTGCTTTTTGAGTATCACAAATTCCAAGAACCAATGCGAAATAAAAATAATAGTAAAAAAATCTATTATTAATGGGAACAAAGATCCAGTCTACTTCAAGTTGTGGGAAGCAATACAGATTTCTGTTATATTTCTTCATAAACTGATCTTGCAGGCAGTCAAAGTTCTAAAACCTCTTGAGGATGTCTCAGCTAAAGTGGATTCCACAGCTATATTTGACACCATTCTGGAGCTGAAGGACCCCAATACTAAGATGACATGGTATAAGGTAACCTCCCATATTTCCTTTGGTTTGACTAAAATAGGTGGAGGTACTGAGATTCAATCTGTCAGTGTTACTTAACTCAGGGCTTAGCTATTCTAGCTGCACATTCAGTTGTGGGTGGGGAAAGGTGGTAAGAATGCTGTGTATTATTCAGTGTCCTGTCTGACAGGGTCTGTTTGAGGGGTGTACAACTAGTCCTACTCCTTCCTTTTGCTTTAGGTAAAGACACTGGAGTGCTACATCTTTGGTAAAGAATCCCTCTAGCACAGATTCCCCTGTTTGGTTTCTTTTCTTTTTAATTTTTACTAATCCCTCCAACTGCTGACCCTCCATTTATTTTGCCTGCAATCATGATAAGTCAACTCCTGATGTTTTACACAGTCAGCATAAACCCACAGCGAAATCAGTGCCAACTAAAGACTAAGCAAAAATGAAGGGCCAGATTCTGGCATCCTTTCTCACATTGAATGATACTTTAAATTGCAAGTCAGTGCATTGATTTCAGGGAGACTGTTCACAAAGTAAGGTACAAAGGAAATAAGAACACCAGAATATAGCCCTGAGTAAGGAGTTGCTATGCGTTAAAGACTCTATGTTCTTGGTCACAATAATTACCCATCTCAGCACTACATGATGTATTCTTCTAGTAGCCTGTTACAGCCTCTGAAAGGCTGACGTGCCTGGGCAAAGCATCATTGCTGATCACTGATTTCTATCTGAAACTGGTCAGTAGGCACAGAGATTGAGGACAATTATTGTAGGGTTTACCGTGCAGCCCCATTGCTGGCTAAGTTGCTGGACAAGCTCCTTAAACGTGGTGTTGTACATATTCCACATGCATCTGTGTTTCTTGGAAGAGCCTTTCAAAGGTGCCACATTGTCAAAGATGTCAATGTTCTCCTTTTCAGGGTAATGATCCCTTGCGTATTCAGTACTGCCTAGGAAAATATGAAATAAAGCAGATGGGTACAAAGTATATGCTATACATATTAAACGTGAATGAAAAAGACTGGGGCACCTACAGTCTAATTGTGGCTGACAAGAAACTCTCAGCTCAACTGAAAGTGATAGGTAATTTTTTATTTTTAAATGCATGATAGTGTGTATGTCACGATGAAACTGAAGATTACGTACTTAAAAGGACACTGTCAAGGTTGGTGAGTCAAACTCGAACCTATGTATCTTTTTTTATATCTATTTGCAACATCCATGACTCACTGGTCTTTCTATCCTGAAACAGAAACCCACTACGGTACATGTCCTGATTAACCTCACAAAAACCACTGTGCACATATGATCAAGGGATGTACATCTGAGATGGTAAATTTCAGCATGAAGCTTGGTTATTATACACAATAGGCCAAATTCCCCACTGACATCAATGGGGTTGGCTGGGATATGAGTCAGCAGAGTGTAGGGGGAAAGATGTAAATGATGAAAAACACCTTGAAAGTGTCCTTTTAATGGAAGTGAACCATGCTTACACAAAGTCACCAGGAATGGAGGGGAATGCACACACCCAGAGAAGATTGGAGACTTTTCTCCATTGCTAGTCCTTGCTGTTGCAGGACAAGTGTGTGGTTGCAGTTTCGCAGGAAATCATGGATCCTGTCCATTTTGCATACAGCAACAAATCTGCCTTAAATTACTGCCCAAATCATCAGGATAAAGACTGCCGCCTTCCTTACCCACAGTACTCCTGTTATGCCCCTTATCTGCCAACTCTTTCTGTTGCAGCTGGCCCATCTCCTGGGGACATGTTCTGCCACTAGTACTTGTGTTGGGAAGTATCTTATTTTGCTACTTGTTTTCAAGAGGACCGTAGGAAGAATAAGGTCCTCCTAATGCTGTCAGTTCTCATTCTTTATTCATGAAAGTAAAATATTACACTATGTGTCAAATACAAGTAGATGCATTTGGCACAGGTTATCCAGTAGGGTGACAAACTCCTCTTAGGCCACAGAGTGATCATGGAATGCTCTGTTTCTGAAATGGCAGCCTCGGGGTGTCTGACCTGACTGCCGTCTCTCTGCGTGGCAGATGGTTCCAGATGAAACACAAATTCCAGGAAGGTTTCTGGATCTTGGCTGCACTGACCTGAGGCCATTTGCTTTACAGCAGGGGTCTCAAACACACGGCCTGCAGGCTGCATGCGGCCCACGGAGTTATTTCCTGTGGTCCGCCATAGCTCACTTCACCCCATGCACCCCCAAGCCTCCAACTCCCCCAAAATGCACCGCATCCCCGCTCCTCCACCTACCTCCCAGTGCTTCCTGCCACCAAACAGCTGTTTGGCGGTGCTTAGACTTTCCAGGAGGGAGGGAGAAGGAGCGGGGACGCAGCGTGCTCAGGGGAGGAGGTGGAGAAGAGGCAGGGCCGGGGCGGGGATTTGGAGAAGGGGTTGGAATAGGTGCAGGGAAGTGGCGGAGTTGGGGCGGGGACTTTGGGGAAGGTGTTGGAATGGGGGCGGGGAAGGGGTGAAGCCTCATGGAAGGGGTGGAGTGGGGGCGGGGCAGTGGGCAGAGCGGGGGCTTTTGTTTCTTTGTATGAAAAGGTGTCAGTGATGCGGCCCCCGGGCCAATGTACTAGTCCTCACGTGGCCGTCGTGATGATTTGAGTTTGAGATCCCTGCTTTACGGTGACTAGAATAAAGGGGAGAAAAAGGAGTAAGGCAGAAGAACTGGACTAAGAAGTAATGTGCGCACTGGTGATCAGCTTTGTAGGAAAACTTTCCATTTTTATTAAGTCCCAGGGACCACGATCAGCCATAGCATAAGTGGACACAGGTCTCTGTGAAGTTAATCACAGGTGTGCCAGCTTATATTAAGGATGCATATGTCCCTGTTATCTCCATGCAAAAGAAATCAAAATGGTAGTGCCCAGTTCTCAGATGGTGCAAATCAATGTAGCTCTATTGACTTCAATGGAGCTATGTTGATTTGCTCCAGCTGAGGATCTGGCCCAACACAGTGTAGGAAAACCCCCTACATTTAGGAACAAATTTAAACTGTTAGCATGACTGTTTGTCTGTCCACATCTTAACAGATGAGCCCCTAAAGTTCCTGGCAGAACTGAAGCCACTGAAAGTGACAGAAAGGCAGACAGCAGTGTTTGAAATCCGCCTGTCCAAAAAAGTGCCCAATTTCACCTGGAAGTTCAATGGGAAGGAGCTGAAGAGGGATGACAAATATGAGATCATCACATCTGACGATGGATTAACCCACACGTTGAAAATAAAGGACGTTCGGCCCAGCGACATTGGAGAATTTAGTGCCCAGGCTGGGGATCTGGTGCAGAAAGCGCCACTCTTCATTGAACGTAAGTGATGCAGGGATGGCATGCCTGAGCAGTATGTATGTAATCAAACCTTTCATGGCAGCATTTGAATGGGGGACCTACAGAGATGAAAAGCCCCGCTAACTCCATTAGCTGAAAGTAGTAGCAGACTCATCAAGTGCTTTTGTGGATCAGTCACTGAAGGGGACAAAGACCATACTTTTCTGTTGTGGATTCCATAGACTGTAGGGAATTTTAGAAGAAACCTCTCAGGTTCAGAAGGCACAGTCCCTATTTCATGGAGATTTAGCTATTGATCATTGTCCAACTGATTTGATTTAAAACAGAGGGCAAATGCATAGGGAAATTTGAAGGGAAAGAGAGGAGTTTACCAGCAAAAGCACAATAAGACTGAACTTATTGATTACATGAAAACAGAGAACAATCAAAATGGAGCAAAGAAAAAAAAAAGTATTCAACTCAGAATCTGCCGCATTTCAACAGAAGAGGAGATGATCCCCTGTGTATGTTTTGCATTAGTTTAAGGCTGCAAAGCTCTTCAGGGATCTTGTGCAAATGTAAGATCAGTGCTATCACCAGTATTGTGGTAACCGTAACCAACACCACAATACCTTGGAGTCCTTTCTAATATTGTTTTTGGTGAAAGAGCTATCTCCATCGCCCTACTCATGTGTGCCCAGTACTTTACCCTCCCAATCTTTCTGGGATTCCTGTCCATGCTACTCCAGGCCCTCAGCAAAGGTTTTCAACCTACCCTTCTCAGATGTGTCCCAAAATGCTTTGCTGTCATTACCAAGGGGCTTCAAATAGAATCAGCATCATTGTTTTGGAGGCATTTGAAGAGGACCAGTTGCAAACAATGAAGCAAGTCCTTTTTGGTGCAACCATAGAGTTAAGGAATGGGAGCCAGCCTCTCATGTTTCAGTTTAGGTCTCCACCCAAAGACTATTACATGAGGCACCAAGGTTTTATACTCAGACAGCCGTGCAGTTTGCACCATACTCATCAGGGAAAATATGTCACCTACAGAAGCGGCAGCCATCTTGGAAGTAAAGTTCTAAGCTTGGAATCTCTGTTCCCCACAACAGCATATTAATACCCCGCTGAGGTGATACTAACAGACCCTCTCTAGCCTTGATTTCTAAGATTATTCCGCAAATATGAAATTTCATACTGCTGATCTCTTTACCCTCCCTCTTTCTCAAGGAATTCCAATTAAATTTCTCAGCAACCTGAAGAATGTCCGAGTCAAGGAGAAGGGGAAAGCTTGCCTGGAGTGTGAGCTGACCTCTAAAGATGTTACGCTGAAGTGGATGAAGGATGGGAGGGTGATTGAGAGGTCTGACAAATACAGCATGACACGTGAAGGGAAGAGGGCAGAGCTAATCATTGATGATGCTGAGCTGAGTGACTCAGGAGAGTACACAGTGGTTGCTATGCAAGATAATGACCCAACAGAGTACTGCAGCACTGCCAATGTAACGGTGGAAGGTAAGGGCAACTGGGTCAAGAGCATGGTTTGAATTGAGAAGAGAAACAAACTTTAATCGTGCTGCGCTGTTCTACGTTACAGAGATGCTGTCTTGTCTAGTGGGGACAGCAGGGGACTTGGCATCAGGTGACTTGGGTTCTGTTTCTCACTCGGCAGTGTACTTGCTCTTTGACATGGGGCAAAATCACTTAACCTCCTTGTGCATCTGTTTTCCTATTTGTAGAGCAGAGATAATAGATAACCATTATCTGCTAAGTGCCTTTCTTTGATCCAAGATGCTATATAAGCATAAAGCAGTAGATGAAGACCTTGCATACAGGCGTCTGAAACTCACAAGTATTCAGTGACTCTTTGTGATTTTAATCAGTGTGAGCGTAAGGGAGTCTTATCCTGATACTTTAAAGTGTCCCGCGAAGCATCTGATTGCCTCCCGCCCAGTACCAGTAGTACATAGGCCACAGTTTCAGGAGATCACTGATGTAAATATTAATGATCATTATTGTTACAGGTTTCAGAGTAACAGCCGTCTTAGTCTGTATGCGCAAAAAGAAAAGGAGTACTTGTGGCACCTTAGAGACTAACCAATTTATTTGTGCATAAGCTTTCGTGAGCTACAGCTCACTTCATCGGATGCATACTGTGAAAAATACAGAAGATGTTTGTTTTTATACACATAAATCATGAAAAAATGGGTGTTTATCACTACAAAAGGTTTTCTCTCCCCCAACCCCACTCTCCTGCTGGTAATAGCTTATATAAAGTGATCACTCTCCTTACAATGTGTATGAAAATCAAGGTGGGCCATTTCCAGCACAAATCCAGGTTTTCTCCCCCCCCCCAATCCCTCCCCCTACACACACACACAAACCCATTATCCTGTTGGTAATAGCTTATCTAAAGTGATCACTCTTCTTACAATGTGTATGATAATCAAGGTGGGCCATTTCAAGCACAAATCCAGGGTTTAACAAGAACGTCTGAGGAAGGGGGGGGTAGGAAAACAAGGGGAAATAGGTTACCTTGCATAATGACTTAGCCACTCTCAGTCTCTATTCAAGCCTAAGTAAATTGTATCCAATTTGCAAATGAATTCCAATTCAGCAGTCTCTCACTGGAGTCTGGATTTGAAGTTTTTCTGTTGTAATATCGCAACTTTCATGTCTGTAATCGCGTGACCAGAGAGATTGAAGTGTTCTCCGACTGATTTATGAATGTTATAATTCTTGACATCTGATTTGTGTCCATTTATTCTTTTACGTAGAGACTGTCCAGTTTGACCAATGTACATGGCAGAGGGGCATTGCTGGCACATGATGGCATATATCACATTGATAGATGTGCAGGTGGACGAGCCTCTGATAGTGTGGCTGATGTTATTAGGCCCTGTGATGGTGTCCCCTGAATAGATATGTGGGCACAGTTGGCAACGGGCTTTGTTGCAAGGATAGGTTCCTGGGTTAGTGGATCTGTTGTGTGGTATGTGGTTGCTGGTGAGTATTCGCTTCAGGTTGGGGGGCTATCTGTAGGGAAGGACTGGCCTGTCTCCCAAGATCTGTGAGAGTGTTGGGTCATCCTTCAGGATAGGTTGTAGATCCTTGATAATGCATTGGAGGGGTTTTAGTTGGGGGCTGAAGGTGACGGCTAGTGGCGTTCTGTTATTTTCTTTGTTAGGCCTGTCCTGTAGTAGGTGACTTCTGGGACCCACCTGCGGAAGTGAAGAAACAGATTGATAGAGCCAGAAGGCTAAGGAGAGTGATCACTTTAGATAAGCTATTACCAACAGGAGAGTGGGTTTTGGGGGGGGGAGGGCAGAAAACCTGGATTTGTGCTGGAAATGGCCCACCTTGATTATCATACACATTGTAAGGAGAGTGATCACTTTACATAAGCTATTACCAGCAGGAGAGTGGGGTGGGGGGAGAGAAAACCTTTTGTAGTGATAAACACCCATTTTTTCATGATTTGTGTGTATAAAAACAAACATCTTCTGTATTTTCCACAGTATGCATCCGATGAAGTGAGCTGTAGCTCACGAAAGCTTATGCTCAAATAAATTGGTTAGTCTCTAAGTACTCTTTTTCTTTTTATTATTGTTACATGAACATATATTGTAATGGTATTATTAGTCCTGTAGAATAAACTGCTGTCTAGAAAATTCGATGGAAAGAGGCAAAGCCAAAAAGGGGAAAAAACTCAACATAACCCAGTTGCATGCACCTGGTACTTCAGCTTAAACCAGAGTCAGTTTTTTCTGAGTTCTAGTGGCTTTTACCATATTCAGGTGACTAATGGTGGAGGCAAGTTGGCTTTGATGTATACCGAGCTTCCTGCCATAAAAAGTGTTGTCTCATAGAAGCCCATCTTAGAAGAACCGGCACAGAGAATGAATGGATAAACACCTATTTCCCCCACATAAAGCCAGACGGTGAGGCAGGGCAGAGGCAGTGCACAGACTTGTCATTCAGGAAGGACAGGCTCAGAACAAAGCTCAGTATTCATAATCCCAGGAAGGATGGAGAGACCAAATGCAGCACAGGTTTAAACAAGACTAATAGGGGGCTTGGGCATACTCTGAGAGGGGGGCATGACCCCACCCCCACCATGACCCTGCCCATGGACCAGGGGCTTCACCCCTGTTTGGGGTGGCAGTGGCAAGGGACCCCCACACAACAGCTGGGCTGGGCACACCACCCTTTCCACAGACCACTGCTCCTCATCTCCAGGTAAACGGGGGTCTGTTCCGAAAGGGGAAGGACTCTTCCACACACACCTAAGCAGAGGACTCGGGGTGAGGGGGAAGGAGACTCTGCCAATACCACCTCAGCAGAGCCAGGCTGGGGTGGCAACAAAGCCCTTCGCAATGCAGTCTTCTATCAGAGTAGTTTGGCATGGTTCCTCCCCGCCCCGCCGTGCCCGAGAGCATGATGTTTCAGAGTTAACAGCCCTTTGAAATGAATGTGGCGATCCACTCCTTTACAGCTATTGTTTCAGGCTCCCTGCAGACTCAGGCAGGGGTCACTGCATGGGTTACACACGGGTCATTTTTTCAACATATCTTTGTGCAGCCATGAGGGCTATGAAGAGAACGGTTTTAAAATGAAAACTCAGATTCCTGTGCCATCATGTGCCTATAGAGACTATCCCTTAACCTGGCCCTGGGTTTGTGGAATGTGCCCGCTCATGTCAGGTTGAATTTGGCTCTTGGTCTTCAGGGGAACGGAGGGAAGAGGCCAACACAAAGACTGATATATGAGTGCCATCTACAGGCCACTTGTTAGAATGTCATAAACAGCATCTGCAGGGCTGGCTGTGTATTCCATCCTCCTGGCTAGGGGAAGATCAAGGGTATATTTTAGCTTCTCCTACTTCTTCAGTCAGAAAATTGGGGGCAGAGGGGGGGGAGAGATTTCACATGAACAGGTGTCCTGATGAGCTTTCAACTACTCTGGCCTTTTTAAAACTTGATTTAAAACCCATCCCTTTATAAAGACCACCTCCTTCCTATTTTCCAGAGGGGGCAGGTCAGAAGCAATGAATTTACCCCCAATGGCCTTTGCGCACTGAGGAGAGATTTCTTAGAGAGACATTCTTTCCCCCGTTTCTTGGGAAGCTTGACTGTACAATCGCTATTGGCATATCAGCCCCTTCCAGTTGTCCCCATCTCTCAGCTGTGATATATTAACACATTCACCTGTCCTCCTTGTTGGCAGATGTCTCTGCCAGTGGGTTTCTCTGCTCCCTTTTCCCATCATAAAATTGAACTTATCAATTAGAGACACGAGCCAGTGTGTGATCCTAGTAAGTGTCTAGTTGTTTATCACAACTGAACCAAACACCTTTATGGTATGAGGTTTATCCCTTGCTAATTCTGTGCTTTGGTGCAGAAGCGCTTGGTGAGTCAAAGTTGTTTTTACTCACTGTCCTTATTCACTTATTCCTTACTCTCCCTGGGATTTTTTTCAGAGAGATTTGCTACAGTTAAGAGCGGCATGTCAGACGTTCAGGCTCCAACTGGGAACCCAGCAGAGCTCTGCGTTGTCCTCAATGATGAGAAGGTAGAGGGAGTTTGGCTGAAGGATGGCAAAGAGGTAAAGAGTTTATGTTGTAATTAGAAAAATGAAGGGCTGGAAAAACTTAGTGGGATTTTTGCCTGAGTAAGGACTGCAGGTATCGGCCCAGTGTTGATAACTTGGAAAGGAATTTAGAATAAGGATGGACAAACTGGTCTAAGTCTTCCCAACTCAATGGAACCTCTCTCTTCTTTATGTTTTGAATCCCTTTAGCTTGGCACCCACCCTTTCTTTGTTTGTCATCTATCTTCCTCTGCCAAGTACCCCAAAAGTCATTGGATCACTCCCTTCCCACACCTTCTAACCAACCTTCTCAGCCTCTCCCTCTCTCTCAGGGAATCACATCCTTCCCCACAGGGTCAGCAGGTCCCACTCCCTCCCCACCCCAGGTCGTCAGCAAATTTGGCAATGTATCCACTGGACACCAAGGTGCTGCCCCAGTCAGATGTCATGTGCAGAGTGGCTCCCCCAGTGAGAAGCACTGATCATTCAGATCCTCACAGTGAATACATAACACCCGACACTGACACTCTTTTCAGCCAAGAATCACAAAGCATTTTACAAGCGTACAAGCCAGGACTCTTTGTTCCTTGTTCTAATCAGGCCCTTATAGTCAAGAATCTCTGATTAGGTCTTTTGTAAACTGCCTTAATCTTCCTTTCAGATCACGGATATGACAGGGATCCAGATAGTCAAGCAGGGAGCTGTCCACAAATTGATCATTGACAAAATGGGAGAGGAACATGAAGGGAAGTACACGTTCAGAGCCAAGGGGGCAGAAAGTGAGGCCACCGTAGCCATTGCAGGTACTACCTCCTTTCCTTAACACTACTCACGAATCAATCATTTGCACGTGTCGGATCCAATTTCTAACAGGCCTCCTTCCTGGGGCCTGTGACATTTGCAGTCTCATCCACTTGTTTGTGCAAAACCCCATTTCTTGACACACAAAAGGCCATTTGCTCACGCTTTAATGGGAGTAAATCAGAAAATCATTTTAAGTGGCTAGATTTAGGAGCCTATCTTTACGCATCGCAATTTGAAAAAATGTGGCCTGAACCATTTGTTGAGTATTATTCCTGTAGGAACAACAAGAAAAATCTTCTAGCAGGAAAATATTTTTTTTGCCTAACTCTTGGCAGGCAGGTGGCGCTAGCTGAGCTCTTCAAACTCCCTTCACTTTTAACATAGCAGTCAGCCTGCTTCTGTCCTTTAAATGAGTGGGGCTCAGACTGGTGATTGTTACTGAGACATCGGGCAGAGTGTAGCACAAATTAGTTACTAACATATGAACATTCCAGATTGAAAAAAATGTAACTGAACTCTTTAACTAAAAACCTACACTGAGTAATTTGGTTGGGGCTGTAGATCGTGACTTCTTTTGTTCAAAAAAGGATTTTTTTGACAAAAAGTGGCCTTTTATAAATGAAATTTTTCATGGAAAAAAAATGGTTTCTAAAAGTTCTGGTTGTATGCACAAAAAATGAAAACAGAAATTGTTTCGCTGTCGGAGGGGAGATCAGTTTTTCATTGACAAACAGGACAATTTCAGCAAAATATGTTGTTTAAAATTATGAAATCTTTTTTATAAAAAAATTGGCAGAAAATACTGTTTTCCAACCAGCTCTAGTGGCAGACGTATTCTGCAACATTATTCATAGTGCACAATACTTTTCTATTCCCGTAGTACCTTACTCTGCAAGTAGTCTCACTGGTTTTATAGAATCACAGAACCATAGGGTTAGAAGGGACTGCCAGGATTATCTAGTCTAACCCCCTACCAAGATGTAGGATCCCTATGGAACCCCATTTGAGACCTCCTTCCAATCTGACATCACTCCATGAATAATTACTCATTGTTTGCAATTGCTGAAGCAATTATGTGTGTACTTAATGGATACATAATTTCATAGTACTCAGTAGAATTTGGCCCTTGGTCAGGAGCATCACAGGGATTAGCCTTGTGCCTTGCAGAGCTTAGAATCACCACAAGATTTAACCTTCAGTCCTCTGGAACTCAGGAACTTCTTGAGACTGATGCTCCCTGGAGGCCCCTTGTCTCCTCTTCTGCTGAGCTGGACAGTCTTGGGCAAGCCAGATAGGTCTCTGTACGGTAATTGGGAAAACCGGAATATCTGAATCCAAAGGTAGTGAATATACTGGGAGCCCCTCAGGACCTTCATAAAATCAGGGATTCTACCATTAAAGAAATTTGAGGGTGAAGGAGTTAAGGCCCTGAACAATGCCACTGTGGCAGGGGAACTCACTAATGCATTAAAAGCACCAGAGTATCTTTGTGGCTGCAGTTATTCATGTGTCTTTTTTCCATTTTTTTCCAAGATGTTCCTGTCATTGACCCATCTGTGCTGGAGGTTTTGGCAGCACACCCAGTGACTGTGAAGGCCGGGCATACAGCATACATCAAGGTCCCATTCAAGGGAAAGCCACTGCCAAAAGTCACCTGGTTCAAGGACGGTATTGAGGTGACAGAGGAGGAGAAGGTTGTGATGGAAAAAGCCAGTGACTTTGCAATGCTCACAATAAAAAACTGTGTGAGAGAAGACAGCGGAAACATTATGCTGAAGCTGAAAAATGATTGTGGTTCAGCTATTGCTAATATGTTTCTCAACGTTGTTGGTAGGTCCTGAACAAATAGCAATTCACTGGTTCTGTAGACATGTAGAGTTGTAAAGGTGCAGTCTGAGGCCACTGTGGGTCCAAAGCTCAGAATCCCTGCATGGGGGACAGAATGTGACTCAGAAGATCAGCTGGTGTAAATCCGTGTAACTCTAACACCGATTTACACCAGATGAGGAGATAGCCTTCTAAATACTGGCCATCCACTCACTGTTTATCTCCCAATGTTGCAGACAAACCAAAACCACCACAGGGTAAAGTGGAATTGCTAGAGCATACGGGAAAATGCATTAAAATGAAATGGAAAGCACCCAGAGACAATGGAGGAAAGCAAGTGACCCATTTCATCATTGAAAAGAAGATGGCTGGGAAAAAGTCCTGGATCAAAATTGGGGAAACTGACAGCAAACACACCACATTTGCCACTGATAAGGTGGAGGAAGGTAAAGCCTATCAGTTCAGAATCATTGCTGTCAATGCAGAAGGTCTGAGTGATCCACTGGAGACAGAAGAAATCTTTGCTGGGGAACCTATTGGTAAGCACCTGAGCATTCCAGAGCTGCCATTTTTAATGTGGCTTTATTTTTGCTCCTTCCCTCCCCCACCTCCCCACCCCCAAGAGGACATTGTCTCTTCTTTGACTTTCTGTACTTCAGAGTTGAAAGCTCCAAGAAGGGCAGGCCCTTTGTAACCATCCCTCACTTGGTCTGACAGTCGGTTTGAACCAGGGACAGTGTCCTTTGACGGCAAGCAGTAGGGTATTATGCATGGCAGGGCTGCTTGAAATTTGAAATTTTTTCATCAAATCAATTTTTTGACAAAAATGGGGAGTAGGCGGGAAGGGACTAAACTATTTTTTTAAAGTGTCTACTTTCTATGCAAAATTTAAATTAAAAAAATGAATGCCCAAAAACAAAATAATTTTTTAGCCAATAACTGAAATATTTCAATTCTGAAATGCTTTCAGAGTGTCTCATGAGATTTGTAATGTAGGCATCTCATGCTCCCGTTCTCTTCTGTGGACCAGGATCCTTAGTCTAACTACACTTCCCATAATGCACCACACCCATCTGACTTGCTATCATTCACAGTCTTGGTGCATCCTGGGAGATATAGTCCAATCAGGAAGCTCAGCCAACATAAGAGAATGAGAGCCTGAGGTGCTGGAACTACAGCTTCCAATAGGCACTGTGGCAGTATTTCAGAATACAAATATTTCACTTTTTGAATGAAAAATTTCCATTTTTTATTTTTCACTGAAAATTTTAAATTTTCCGTGGAAAATGTCATTAAAAATTATTTTCCACATTTTAAAAAAAAAGTTAACTGACCAGTTCTCTGGTGGAACTTCCAACCTTGGCTATTCTTGGAGTGCTTGCTCATGTCCATTCCATATTAGGTGTGTGTGCTCCGGTGCCTGAAGTTTTTCCCTCAGCAGTATCCACAGGGGACCCTCTGGAGCTCTGGTGCCCTCTGGAGTGGCACCTGCATGACGTGGTATAAGGGGCGCCACCGGTTTCCCCCACCCTCAGTTCCTTCTTGCCGCCAGTGACAGTGCTAGAACATCCATTGCTTTGGGTAGCGCTGTTCTATTCTCTGTTCTTGCAAATTTTGAAATCCTGTAAACTAGTTATATATAGTTAGTAGTTTCTTAGTTGCCCTTAATAGTAGTTCTCAAACTCTTCGTTAGTCCCAGAGGGGACCCAGCCGGGGGTCAGGGCATGCCCCGGTCCCCAGGCTTTAAGCCCTGTGATCGCTGCAGATGGCCTATGCCCATTAGCGATCCACATACCAGCTGCCTAAGGTGCTTAGGCGAAGGGCACATAAGTGACAAGTGCCATATCTGTAAGTCCTTCAAACCTAGGATGAAAAAGGAGCGCGATATCTGTCTAAAAGCATGCCTAATGGAGTTGGCACTCACTCCGGCACCAGAGCAGCGGTCCGACTCCACACTGAGCACCGTGGCCTGCATGTGCAGTGCTCCCCTGGTGCAGTCCATGAGCTGGCACCAGTCTCACTCCATGGTTCCTGTCAAGAAGCCGAAAAAGTCTGTGTGGGGAAGATCTCCTACCTCCTGCAAGGGAAAGAAAAGATCAGGAGGAGAGCCAAGACCTGTGTTGGGCAGCTCAACATCCCCCTCGGGAAGTCGGGCCCCAGCTCAAGTCGAGCGGTGCAGCCCATCACATACTTTGCCTGTGACTCTGGATAGCAGTGCAGGCCCTGGCCAGCTTCAGGTGCTGTCAATGCCTGAAGCCCTTCAAGAGGCTCAGGAGATCCTGACGCTCTCGGAGCCTCCCTCATCGGCTCCTGTGGTACCCCAGTCTCAGGGAAAACCCACGTTGGGACCTATGCATGTGTCCCCACCTCAGTACTACTGTTCCCCATTGAGAGGGATGTCCCACCAGCGTTGGCCCGCCCGCAGCCGCCACGCCTCAGGACTGCAGAGGCAGGCTCAGCAGAGCCCTCTTCGGTCCCCATATTGGGGGCACCAATCGAGGGACTCAAGGCATACTTTGCCGGTAGATTGACGCAGACCCTCTGAGGCACTTGCCACCCAGCAAGAATTCTGGGACCAGCTCCGACTGTCCTCAAGGGCCCAGGACCTATCCTGGGACCGATTGGACACCAGAGACCGCCGATTGCCAGGCTGTCATTGCCTGTTTCCAAAGGGAAGGTCGCCATACTCAGGACAATCCTCCCGGCAACTGGCCCATAGTAGCTCCCGTTCCCATTTGATGTCCTGGTACTGATGGAGTAGCGTGACACATGGCTCACCAGGTATCGGACGCAGATCTGCCACACGCCATCAGTCCCCAAGAGCCCAACCAAGACCAGGCGCCGGTCGGACAAGAGGCACCACTCAGACCAATCCTGGTTGCCTGGTACTGACCACTCCACTGGTAGCTCTGGCTTGGAGCAAGGTGATACTTACCTCGCTGCGGTGGTGGACAGACCGCAGAACAGTCCTGGGAGGGGTTCCGTTCAACAACCCTGTATACTCTATCGAGTTGATGTCAGATGCCTCGGACCTCGGCTCGGGGGCGCATATCGGCATCCTCCAGACTCAGGGGATGTGGTCCCCGAACGAAGTGCGATTGCACATAAATGTCAAAGAGCTCCGAGCAATCTGGCTGGTGTGTGGCGTCTTCTTGCCCCATCTGTCAGGCAAGGTGGTACGAGTCCTAATGGACAACACAGACTCGATGTTCCACATCAACAGGCAAGGGGGCCAGTGCGCGCATCGACCCTCTGTCAGGAGGCACTCCGTCTATGGGACTTCTGCATCAGCCATGAGATCCACCTGGAAGCCTGTTACCTTCCCGGCCTGGCGGACCAGCTCAGCAGGGACTTCTCCTCTCACCACAAGTGGTCGCCCCATCCAGAGGGAGTCTGCATGATCTTCCAAAGGTGGGGAACTCCCCAAGTGGAGCTGTTCGCTACCAGGCCGAACAAGAAATGCCACCGGTTTTGTTCTCGGCAAGGTCTGAGCAAGGGCTTCTTCTCCAATGCCTTCCTCCTGTCGTGGTCAGGGAGCCTGATGTACGCGTTCCCTCCAATTCCACTCATCAGCAGGGCCCTGGCAAAAATCAAGAGGGATGAGGCGCAGGTCATCACGATCACCGCAGCGTGGCCTCCCCAGCACTGGTTTGGCACACTCATGAGCCTGTCAGCAGCCCCTCCCTGGCCCCTGCCCAACCGACCGGACCTCCTCTCACAGGACCATGGTTGGCTCCTGCACCCCAACCTCATGTCCCTCCATCTCTTGGCGTGGATGCTGCGTGGCTGAACCCGGAGGAGCGGACCTGTTCAGAAGGAATCCAGCAGGTCCTCCTGGAAAGTAGGAAGCCCTCAACTAGACTGACTTACCTGGACAAGTGGACGAGGTTTTCCTGTCGGGCATCCGAATGGGGCATCTCTCCCTTGTGTTCCTCCATACAGGCTGTTTTGGACTACCTGCTCCATTTGAGGAACCAGGGCCTGGTACACTCTTCCATCAGAGTGCATCTCGTGGCCATCTCTGCTTTTCATCCGCCAATCCAAGGACAGATGGTGTTTTCCCATGACATGATAGTCAGATTCCTGAGGGGACTTGAGAGACTCTTCCCGCAGATATGGGCCCCTGTCCCCCAGTGGGATCTTAACTTGATCCTCTCTAGGCTCACTGGCCCACCCACTGAACCACTGGGGCCCTGCTCCCTTTCCCACCTGTCATGGAAGTTTGCGTTCCTGGTGGTGGTGGTGTCAGCGAGACGGGTCTCTGAAATTAAAGCGTTGGCCTCAGAACCTCTGTACACAGTCTTCTACAAAGATAAGTTTCAGTTGCGTCCCCACCTGGCCTTCCTACCAAAGGTGGTCTCCACCTTCCATATGAACCAGGACATCTTCCTCCCGGTGTTCTGTCCCAAACCGCACAAGACCAGTGAGGAGAGGCGTCTTCATGCCCTGGACGTCTGGAGAGCCTTGGTGTACCAAGCCTTTCCGAAAATCAACTCAACTCTTCATCGTTACAGCGGATAGGATGAAGGGTCATCTGGTGTTGTCACAGAGGTTTTCCAGTTGGATCACCTTGTGCATAAGGACCTGTTACTACTTAGCAGGGCTTCCGCCGCCGCCGATTGTCAGAGCCCACTCGATGAGACCGCAGGCATCTTCGGCAGCCTTCCTGGCACATATCCCTATCCAGGATATCTGTAGAGCCGCAACATGATCCTCTGTCCACACGTTCATGGCTCATTATGCCATCACTCAGCAGGCCAGGGACGACGCTGGATTCGGCAGAGCTGTGTTGCAATCTACACGTCCGTGAACTCCTACCCACCTCCAGGGGTACTGCTTGGGAGTCACCTAATACAGAATGGACATGAGCAAGCACTCGAAGAAGAAAAGACAGGTACCTTTTCCATAACTGGTGCTCTTTGAGATGTGTTGCTCATGTCCATTCCATGACCCGCCCTCCTTTCCCACTGTCAGAGTTTCTGGCAAGAAGGAACTGAGAGTGGGAGGAGCTGGCAGCGCCCCTATGCTGCGCCATGTGGGCACCACTCCGGGGGGCGCCAGAGCTGGTCCTCTACGGATACTGATGAGGGAAAAACTTCTGGCACCAGTCCATGTGGCAAGCGCACACACCTGATATGGAATGTACATGAGCAACACATCTCGAAGAACACCAGTAATGGAAAATGTAACTGTCTTTTTATCTGGCACCTCTTACATTCAAAATACTTTACAAAATGTTATCTAACTAATCTTTATGGCACCTTATAAGGTAGGTAAGTAAGTATTAGTATTCCCAATTTATAGATGGGAGAAATGAGGCAGAGAGGGTAAGTAACTTGTTCAAGGCCACACAAAAATCAGTGTCAGACTTAGGATTAAAACTCAAGAATTCCTGGGTCCCAGTCCTGTGCTTTTTGACCACTAGGTCCGTGGAGATGTACAGCATTATCTTAGGAACAAAACATAAGGCGATGACATTTTCAGGTCTTTACTAATGAGTACTGTCTGCTGCTGAATCCCCAAAAATGAGCTGGCGAAGTAGATAACAAAGCAAAAGCTTTAGAAAGGGGTTTTTGGCAATGAATAAACCTAGAGGTCCAGATCACTCTTCCTGGCCTCTTGCTATCTGTTGTTCTTACCAAAAGAGGTTTTGCAGTGGAGCAGTAGGTGATTCTGATTCTTCTGTGCTGAATCTAACTCTGTCTAGAGCCTCCTGGACTGGCATCTCAACCTCAAGTTACAGATGTTACTAAGGAAGCTGTCACCATCACCTGGAACCCTCCAGCACAGGACGGCGGCTCCCCAGTACAAGGATACATTGTGGAAAGAAGGAAGAAAGGCAGCAACCTTTGGGTCCCAGTTACCAAAGAGCTAGTCCAAGGTCAGATACCTATTTTCCTGCACCGTGCAAGGGCAGAATGAAAGCTAGAGAGGACATGAGATGAGACACTGACGTTCTGATCACTCAAGCAAAGGGACAGTGTTGTCTAGACATAGCACATGGTTTATGAAGACCAGCTACAGATACTAAAGTCCAAATTTTCAAACACGGTTGCCTGAAATTTAAGAGCTAAATCTGCGTTTAGGCACCTAAACAGCTATGGCCTGATTTTCAGAGGTGCTGAACATTAGAACAAATTGGAGCTTTGGATACTCGGCATCTCTGAAAATCAGGACATTTTTATTTATGTGCCCACATGTGGATTTTGGTGCCTACTTTCAAGCATACACGTTTGAAAATTTTTCCCTGACTTACCCTACTGCCTTCCTCTGTTTTTGACCAAACTTGATTTAAGTAAGTAACTGAGTTTGTTATCCATATGTAATGGTGATCATTTATGATATATGTAAATCACAGCTTATATAACACATTGGAAACATTTATGTCAACCACATCTGAATAACAAGACTTTTGGTCTTAGTCATCTTTTATTATCGTGATTCTTTCTTGGATTCTTCTATCTCATTCAAAATTTTGGATTTCCTTATTAATTCAATGGCAATCAATTGATTGATTGAAGGACCAAAATTAATTGCTGTAAAGGGTGGAAGCTGTGTTTAATTTTAAAACAAAATATTTGGTTCCAGAGGTTTTGACCAAATTGAGTGGAAGATCTATCTGATGAGTCTTTGGTGGCCAGATTTCAATAGTCTTAGTCAAATTGATTAGTACAATGGGACTGCTCATGGAAAAAATACTACCTAACATGAGTGAAGGCATCAGACCCTGGCCCTGAATTAAGTAGAAGGAACTATACTGGCAAATTATACATTTTTCCTGTGTTATACATTTAAGGCATATTTGTGTGTGCCACAGAGGTTCTCCTTGGAATCCTTGTGGTTCCATTCTGCAAGTGAGCTGCATGACTGGATACACGGAGACCATCATAATTCATAATGTTCCCCCCCCCCCAAAAAAAATTTGAGCTGAAATTTCTCATGCTTAAGTCTCAGTTCAAAGGTGATTTTTATGTATTTGTTTGTTCTGATGCTCACTTGGGAATTCTTTTATGTGTGAAGGGACTTTCCCTAAAAATTATGAACTGTCTACACACTTGTGACATTTCCATCTTTAGATACCAAGTTCAAAGTGGATGGATTGCTGGAGGATACAGAATATGAGTTCCGTGTTACAGCTGTGAACCGTGCAGGGCCTGGACATCCCAGTGTGGCTTCAAACTCTGTTGTTGCAAAGGACCCCATCAGTATGTTTCTTTTATTACTTATTCCCTAGTTTTCTTAAAGCTGTTTCCCATGACGAGACCCATATTATATGCAGACAGCATGCCCAGACCAACATGATAAGTTGCTACCGTGCTTAGGTGCTTTCTGTACTGGGAGGCTTTCATTCACTTCCTGGTATTTGTACTCTGCCAAAAGTCATAATGCAATTGTTCCATACCAGTGTAAATCATTTCTGTTTAATGGACTTCAGCATACTACACAACTGTGCTCTGTGGGGTGATCTCCCCCCACACCTCACCTTGAACCTTTGGTAAAAGAAGAAGAAACTTCTGCAGAATTAGCAAAAGATGGTTGAGCAAATTTTCCAAAGCTTAGTTTGCAAATCTGTTTTTTCATTGGCAAAAATGTGGGCCTAATCCTGCACCCATTGAAGTCACAGCAAAACTCCCAGTAACCTCAGTGAGATCAGAAATGGGCTCTGTAACCTGTTATGATGGGCCAGTAGGCCCATGTACCATCTCTGGGTAACGTAACATCCATTCCACACAGCCATGTAACCAAATCCATTTTTAAACCAAGTGGTTGCCCAGTACCCAGTATATAAATAGTTTAAACTGTGTAGGGAACTGGGGAGCTTCTGTAATAGTTGCAGGAAGGGATGTCAGTAGCTGTAAGTAGTTTAGAAAAACACTGGAAAAGTAAGAGTCAGTGGAACTAGAGGGGAGATCATTCTTCCACCTACATAGAGCACTAGGTTAAATAGTTCCCCAGATCAGAAAACATTTCGGTTCCTTCATATCAGAGGGCTGCACTACAAAATGTCACAGCCAAAGATATTGCTCCCTTCATATTTAAAGATTCACATTATCTCAGACAGAAAGCTGGAGAATGCTTCTTGAACATTCCCATCCAATCCTTGCAGCCCACTGTGAACATTTATTATAGGGGTTCTCAAACTGTGAGTCGGGACCCCAAAGTGGGTTGGGACCCCATTTTAATGGGGTCGCCAGGGCTGGTGTGAGACTTGCTGGGGCTCGAGACCAAAGCCCGAGCCCCAGGGCCAAAGCCTAACATCTTCAGCTCTGGGTGGCGGGGCGCAGGTTACAGGCCCCCCTCCTGGGGCGGAAGCCCTTGGGCTTTGGCTTTGACACCCCCCCTCCCCACCCAGGGTGATGGGGCTCAGGCTTTGGCCCTCCCTGTCAGGGCGGCAGGGCTCAGGCACTGCTTGTTACTGAAGTCACACATCATATGCTGTCATGTGCCCCTAAAACTCAGTCTTACAGGGTATAGGAATGTGCTCATACACCTCAGGAGCAGTACCTTGTGACAGTGTTCAGCACTTCCTGAAAATCAGGTTCCTTTAAAGTGTCTCAAGTTGAGCACCCCCAAAAAAGGATTTGGCTGAAATCACGAATCACTTCTGAAAACGTAGGCCTGAACTATGGGGTTGGTGCAGAGATAAAGGTGAGAATCCCTGGTTTTGGTACACTGTGTTCATCAGCAGTGTGCTGTTGCTGTTTCAGAGCCTCCAGGAATGGTGAAGGGGATCCATGTGGTTGACTCTTCCAACTCCAGCATTTCCTTGGCGTGGGAGCAGCCAGATCAAGGAGACTTGCCCTCAGGATACATACTTGAGATGCGCGCAGAGAACACCAAGGAATGGACAAAATGCTCTAAAATCCCAATCTCCGGCACTAGCTACACTGTGGGAGGCTTGCAGGAGAGGCAGAAATATTTCTTCCGAATCCGAGCGGTGAATGAAGCTGGTGTGGGAGAACCAGCAGAGCTAGAGAAAGGAGTTCTAGCTATGCCCCCTCCAGGTAATCTCCAGAATATCCTGTCTGGCTGCAGGACACTTCTGTCGCTCATTCATTCATGAGTCAGTGTGTATATTTTAATAGCCATGGTTTACAAAGCTTCACAGAGTGACTATTATTTAAGCTAATGCTCTTTGCAGGTAATAAAGCTTTTGTTAAAGGCTAGATGAACATTAGCGTGTAATCCAGTTGTCCTCCCTGACAGTCCGCCAGCGTGACTGGTTTGTAATGTCCACAAAAGCTCATGCCAAATACATTTTCACTAGGGGCTTTGCCCATCAGCAAGGAGAATCAATGAGGGATCTGCTTTTGCTTAGAGAAAACCAGCTCAAATATATAGAGTAAAATCCAGCTTTTCTAGCCTTTTCAGACTCATAATGAAGATTAATTAAATTAAATGAATGAACTTCTCCCAGAAAAAGCTATTAACAAATGCTCTTTCTGTTCTGTGCAGTGGTTTACTCCAATATAAAGGGACACCCTCAGTGCCAAGGGTCTTATTTTTTGCTCATATTGTCAAGTAATTTCACTTAGAGTTTGCAGATAAGATGTTGGCAAGTGACATTGAGCCACAGAAGCTCTTTGTAGAGTCCTGGAGCTGGACTGATAGCTATTCTGCCACACCTCCTGCTAGGGCTGAACTATAAGACTCTTTCACAGCAGTTCCTGAAATCTCCAGCTACCGCTCAATTGGCTGCAGCTTCTTCTGTCATCAATAGTCTCCGATGTCAGCTATGGTGATTGCAGAGGCAGTTCTCAGGGAATTCTCCCTGCTGCCAGGGATGCTCTTAGATAGGTAGATAGTAATGCCTCCTGATGGGAGAGATGAGTAGATAGTGTACTGATCAGTAGCAGGTAAGCTATCATAGTATTGGTAGTGCCCATCTGCGATAGAGACTGGAACAGAGACACAGATTACTGTTTTTCCAACTGGGTAGTGAAGAGTGACAGCCTGGGTTCAAATGAACAATCAGGTGGCACTGTGATAACAGACAACATGGAGGTAATTGTATTGTCAAGGGGAAGACTCCAGAGGAGCCCATCACATCTTGAGAATAACTGCTGAGGTATCTATCATAAGTATCCCTTCGGAGCCCAGTTATAAGAGGTGGCAGTTCAGACTTTTATTGTTTTGCACTCATGGGTCGTGAATTTGTTTTTACTCTGCTAGTTAGGAAATTCAAACAGCTTGTCTCTGGGATGTTCCCACGGGACAGAGCTGCCTGAAGAGGTAGAAAGACTAGCAAGGTAAGATACAGAACTCATGAGTCATGCTACATAGCAGTGATTTCCATCAGGAATAAAGACATCTGGCACTGACCAGGGGAATGTCAGAAGACAACACCCAGGAGAACAGCACTAAATTAGAATATCTATTAAAATCAGCTTTTCCTTTATGTCTTCACTTCAGAATTGCACTAATAATCTTGATACTAATTGTTACTTCTCCTAAAAGAGAAACACCAATCTAACCTCAGATTTACTGTATGACCAAAACAAAACAAACTGTGGTAGGAAATAGGAACCTGCAGTGCTGTAACGATGAGCACATGTAGTTTGATGTGAAACAACAGATCTGCTTTCAGCGTAGCGGGAGTAAGCGGTGGGCAGTTATTTTTAAGGTGGTTAAAGTGGTAATTTCAAGCAACATCACTTTTTTGGCCCACAGGTTTCTCACACTAATCATTTTGAAATGGTAATACTTCCTCCCCCTTGCAACTTGGTTTAAAAGAATATAATTGACTCTTCTGATTGAGACCTTGAGTGCCAAGGAATAAATATTCCTCACCTAGTTGCATGCCCCTAGAACCTGAGAGGGCAGGAGGTGGTGGTGTTGAATGCACATGGTGATAAACCCCTTACATTACAGGACAAACAGTGCTGTAATAACTCAAGGCTCGATTTTGCAATCCTCACATTGGCGAACACCTCTTCACGCAAGTGGTGCCATTAACTTCAGTGGGAGCACTTGTGTCAGTGTTGCCCCATCTAGCCCTCACAACCATACCCTAACACTTGTTCATGCAAGCTTTGGCTTCTGTTCAATTTAATTACTGCCTTGGTGGTTTGAAGAGAAGGGCAGCTATGATTAAAGTGTATTACTTACTCCTATTTCTCAGTTCCTTTTTGATAGTAGAGGCGCAGCCTTTCTTTAAAAATTGCATGGTAAAGGAGTGGCTACTGATTGGCATTAGCTTCAACATGAAAATGTACATTGTCTGTTTCCTTTCCTGTACGTACGTATGTATGTATGCATGGTTCCCTCTAGCACTAATGAGCCCATCACTGCAGTATCTGTACATAATTAAGAGTAGCTTCATTTCCGCCAGTAAAAGGAACAGACTCTCAATCCCATTCCCATCTTATGATTCAATTATTAACTTAATTTCTTAGCTGCCTTCTGTGGAAGCTAATTTCAAGGACTGCTTTTCTTTCTCCCATCATGCTGTTTTCACCGCACAATGCTTAAAACAGCAGGCTGATAGCAGGGAAATGGCTTTGCTCAGATATAAGGCCTCTAAGATTTTAATTATTCTCTCTCTCTCTCTTTCTCTGTTTTGGTGGTGGTTTGTGTTTTAGCTTGTCCGAAGTTTGATCTAAGTGCCAAGCTGAAGAGTCATATGGTGGTTCGTGCTGGGACAGCCCTCTGCATTCATGCTGCCTTTACTGTGAGCTTTCTTCTGCCCTGCTCTACCTCTGGGAAAGTCTGCATTGAAAGTTTTCTTTGGTGTCAACATTTTATCATACACATAACCCATTTTCCTCCTTTCATAGATGTGGGACCTGGTCCCACAAGCTGTATATGATTGGAACATCCACTGAAATTCCCCATGGCCGCCTCACATTTCCACTGTAGGTGCAGTGAAGGTAGCAGGGAATAAGTACCCAGTATATCCCCACACTGCAGGTGGGCAGGGAAGCAAATGGACAAATCCTTATCTCCACCCCATCAGTGTACTCGCCAGCACAGCTGAACCAGTGTGGGAGTAGGTGAAGCAATCTGCTGCTGGTCAAGACTAATGGCTGATTACTCACTTCCATGAGAATGAGGGAACACAGAAGGCATTATGACTCTCTGAGGCACAGTTCCTTCCCCTGGGCTTCTAAAGTGGTACAGATACATGCCTCAGGGCTAGATATAAAAGGATCATCTGGCCCTTTAAGGGACAAATACTTCTGCTGGCCTTCCTCACAAGAACAATCACACTGACTTAAGGGGGACAGTTTGCCCGAGTAAGGCAAGTAGGATTTGGCCTGATGGCCGTGCAGCACTTTGGATCTGTGAAGCAGTGTGTAAATGCTGACTGTTTTGGGGCTCGGTTTTTTAGGCCTTCCTCGCACTCGTGAAGTTGATGGGGCTATTCCCAGGAGTAAGCACCTACCAGCATGAGAAAGGGTTGCACAATCTAGCCTTCCGTAGTGTGGGTTTGGGTAGGGAGTTAATATCAACCCACCCAGAATAAGCACTAACAATTACTAGGAGAGACCTATCATTAAAATGTGTGTGATTTCTGTTTCATTAATCACAGTAGTGCAATATTATCTGATTGAGATGCCACACACACCAGAGCTTTATGAATCCTGTAATCTGTTCTGCTCAAATCCATGCCAGAGAACGAAGCTTTACAAGCAGCATAAAGAAGTGTTGTTAATAAGGGTGCACACGTGGGGCCAGAAAGGGGTTTTTTTCTACTCCGTAATTGCACAGGATACGACTTGTGGCTGATACACAGTCAAGCTTTCCCATTTGTTCTGATGGCTACATCACTGTGATGGTCTCAAGGTATTTTATTGTATTGTACTAAAGCTCTCAAGAATGTTCCCTGTTAGGAGCTGAGAGGCACGGCATGCTTTGTAGTGGGGACTTAATGTGGGCCACGTATTTAGTAAAGGAAACATTACGGTTTATGGCTTCTAAGGCCAAGCACCTGCAAAGCTTTGAGCACCCTCAATCTCTACTGGGGGTAGTTAAGTCAGTGGGAGCTCAGGGTGCTTGTACCTCATAGGACGTGCTCAGCACCTCACAGGTTTGGCCCTAAAGCCAGAGTAACTTCAGTGGTGACGATCAGCGGGAGCGAAGGGCTGGCAGGAGCCGGCCCTAAGGCAGGACTGCAGGGGCATTTGTTCTTTGTCAGCTTGAATTCACTGCACTAGAGGAGCTGCAATTTCCCCTGGGGGAACCTCTTGGTGCACTGTCTAGAGCTGAGGTGTTATCGCTATTGCACCAGCCGTTTCCTCTGCTTTTAAAAAGTGCTTGGAGAAGATTAAACAGGGATAAACTTTAGCCTCAAGGTTATGTTGGAATCCCTCCAGCTGAGTCAGTAGAGACCACTAGATCAAGTGTAATGCTGGGGGAAGTCTGATTTTTTTTTAACCTATTTGAGAATCTTAGCAACATCATCATCTTGAAACAAAACTAAGGGTCAGATCCTCAGCTGGAGTAAGCTCCATTGGCTTCAGTGGAGTTATGTCCATTTACATCAGCTGAGCATCTGGCCTAGTACCAGGAGAGCATACATTCCCCTGGTATTTCTACTGCCAAAATTCCCTGGGAGCGCTCTCCTTGGAGTATTTTGGGTGATATCAAGTTGATATCCAAGACACTGTTGTGTTAAGTTCAGAGCTATCTATTGTATACTGAAAGTTAAGGCCACCATTATTTTTTACACATTTATCTCGGGCAGGGTTCCCCTCCACCAACTGTGACCTGGCAAAAAGACGGAATTCTGACAAAAGGGAGAGAGATAATCACCAAAGGCAAGAACCACTCCCAGTTCCTCATCCACAGCACCAAGCGTTTTGATTCTGGTGTGTACAGGATCCTCCTTAGGAACGACTATGGTGAAGCCCATTATGACATCCAAGTACATGTGGCAGGTACAGTATATCAAAAGCTCTAGCTTCCAGGCTACAACTGGGTTTAGTCAGGGAGCCAATTAGTCTGCCAGGGATTTCAGGTTCTTAGGGCTGGAAAGGTCCAAGGGAATGAAATTTAGGAGTGCACGTGCAGTACCAGAATTTGCTAGACACACAGTGATTTGCATAAGCAATTCACAAGGCAGCAGCTGGGTTGAAAAGGGTTTGCTTCGAGAGAAAAAAAATAGAGGGGTGGTCCTACATAAGAGAAACAAATACCTAAAGGTGTGTCCTATTTGTTAGATTCCCCACGGCCACCGAAGAATCTGCAGCTGATTGAGGAAGTGCCGAACACCGTGACTCTGAAATGGGATCACACCCCAGATATAATGGACGATGGGCATGCCCATTACGTCATCATGAAACGTGATGCTAGGACTGCCACCTGGTTCACTGCAGCTGAAAAAGTCTACAGTAACAAGTACACCGTCACAGCCCTGGTCCCAGGGAGGAAATACTTTTTCCGAGTTATTGCCCGCAATAACATTGGAGACAGTGACCCTCTGGATTCCAAGGAGCCCTGGCACATCTCTAAAGACAAAGGTAAACATTAGAATAGATGCATGTACAGGCAGGAAAAAGGGTGCTCTTGTAGATAAGAACTAAACTGGGACTTGGGAGGTCTGGCTTCAATTCGCAGCCTGGTCACAGACTTCCTATGTGACCTTGGCAAGTCCCTTAACCGTTCTGTATTTCAGTTCCCCATCTGTAAAATGGAGACAAAAATATCTCCTTTCTCCCACCCTTTGTCTTCTCATCTGTGAGCATGCAATCACACTGGGGCCTCTTGGTGTTACCTAGAGTCATATGCATAATAATGATAATAATATATTCTCTCTGTGCGTATGTGTGAATAGAGAGTAGTTGTGTCTTGACATGAGAGAGTTCTCATTTTTTACTACTAGGTTTCCCTCCAACTCATCCCTGGATGGATTCAGACAGTTCCCAAAATGAATAGCAAAAACACTTAGAGGCATAGCAGATTTTTTTTTTTTAAGTTTTACCTCTCTTTCCCCTCCCTCCCTCCCCCCACCCCAGGCCAGTTTGCTTCCCTCCACTCTTAACCAGTGTGTTCAGGCTTAGTGGACGAGATGATGTCCTCATTAGAGATGGGCTCAAAACAAACCCCCAGAGCTGAACATTCTCTCACTCAAGGGAAGCTCATATAAGGATCATAAGTGGGCAGTATCCCCACAATGGGCCAAACCAAACCCCACATCCAGACACTTGGAGATAGTTAGAATCCAGATCCAAACTTTGTCATGCAAGCCTATCTCTAGTTTAATAAGCAGGACATAAGCACAAAACAACCAGGCAGGTTGGACAGCTACTGATAAATTTTCCACGGAGCATGTGCACTTTTTGCTATAATGTTTCCAATCTTGTTAGTACTGTAGATGTCACACAGATGGTTTATAGTCATATGTGTATTTAAAGTCAGTCTTTCTCGTGCCATATAATCTAGACACAATCATGTCACTTCTCTTAAGGTATTTCCATTGTTTTAGGGTGTCACCAAGAAAGAAAACTTCCAACTATAGCCATGATAGTGTTCTTTTCTTGGTTCTACTCCAGGCCTGATTTGAATCTCATTTACACTGCTGTAAATATGGACTAACAGTGGAGTTAAATCCATGTTAATCAGGGGTAAATAAAAGAATCATTAGGTTTTCTGTGCCTTGGATCACTTGATAACCATTCTTTATGCAGGATAGCAGGACACAGTTGCAGCAGAGCACTACTCCCTACCTCCCATTGAAAATGACTGACAATCTTCAAGTTGCACATTTTGAAGAGAAAAGTAGACAGACTTTGCTTTATTGTCACAGCCCAAGGGTAATAAGAAAAGCAGCAAACTGTGCTCTGAGAATGAAGTCGGTGTAACTGAGAGCAGAATTGTGCCCTTTCATATTAAATTTTAGGATCAAGGAATTTTACCCAGCTGGAGCCTCCTATTGGTGGGAAAAGTAGGTATATAAAAAAGAGAGGTTTTTAAAAATGCTTTTTTGGTGATGGCTGAAAAATGTAGCACATTCCTGCAATGCACACTGCCATTTGTAATACAGTCTCCTTGACTCTCTACAGCATTCTGCATACTGCCAATCCCCCCCTGCAAACTATGCAGAGATGTAATGCTTCCACCCCAAAAAAGTTTACATACTTCAGTTGACAATCGTGTGTAATAATTTATTATCATGATTTGCATTTCATAGATTCATAGACACTTAGGCCAGAAGGGACCATTATGATCATCCAGTCCGACCCCCCGCACAACGCAGGCCACAGAATTTCACCCACCACTCCTAAAAAAGACCTCACACCTATATCTGTGCTATTGAAGTCCTCAAATTGTAGTTTGAAGACCTCAAGGAGCAGAGAATCCTCCAGCAAGTGACCCGTGCCCCATGCTACAGAGGAAGGCGAAAAACCTCCAGGGCCTTCCAATCTGCCCTGGAGGAAAATTCCTTCCCGACCCCAAATATGGCAATCAGCTAAACCCTGAGCATATGGGCAAGATTCATCAGCCAGATACTACAGAAAATTCTTTCCTGGGTAACTTGGATCTTACCCCATCTAAAAACCCATCACAGGTCATTGGGCCTTATTTACCATGAATATTTAATTACCAAAACCATGTTATCCCATCATACCATCTCCTCCATAAACTTATCGAGTTTAATCTTAAAGCAAGATAGATCTTTTGCCCCCACTACTTCCCTCGGAAGGCATTTCTAACATACTGTGTCATCCAAAGATCCCACACCTTTTTTCAAGGTAATGACATTAACTAGAGAAATTACGCATCGCAACATCTACATGAAGCAGAAAAATCGGACACCTTTTTACAGATGGGGTACAAAGAGGTTAAGTTACTTGCCTACAGTTGCATGGAAAGTTCGTGTTTAAAGTTGGAAATAGAACCCAGAGGTCCTGACTCCCAGCCCGCTGCTCTCCCCACCAAACATGCTGCTTCCTGATTTGTATTTATAAGTGAAGAGGGCTGGTGGAGTGCTAAGAATAATCCTATGAGACATGTTACTCATTCCCTCTGCTCTTCACCTAGTGTTCCCTAGCTGGGAAAAAGAAACTCGGGGCTGAGTTTTACACCAGTGTAATTGAGTTGATTGGAGTCACTACTTGTGATCCATACCAGTATGGGAGGAGAACCCAGAGGGGTACAGCTATCTGTCTGGAGGTATGCACTGCTGTTTTACACATTTGGAATCAGATCTCTTTATTTCCTTTGTAGAGCGTTTCAATGCCAACTTGAAGGAGTATCACGAGAAAGACTGGCGCCAGGCCCCCCATTTCATTGCGCCTCTGAAGAACCATGCAGTTCGCCGGGGCCAGGACTGCACCATGAGTTGTGCTTTCCTGGGCAACCCCCGCCCGGTGGTGACATTGTACAAAGGCAATGTGAACATCACGGCCAATTCTAAGTTTTGGTACAACTCAACAAGTGGCGTCTGCACACTGATGATCCCCACCTGCAGCTCCAAGGACAGCGGAGACTACACCGTGGCCATTGAGAATGAGCTGGGCCAGGAGAAATGCAGCTGCATGCTGACTGTGTATGGTGAGTTGAGTTCTCAGCCTCCATCTTTCCATGGCAACGATTCTCCACCAGCCGTGTAGCTACTGATTTGAAATCTCTGACCACAATATACTCCCATGATCTCTCAGCGTAAGCATGCTTACTGCACTGGGTTGGCCAATTTCATCTGGCCCCAATGAATTACACCATCTTGATCCCCTGCATACACCCCAGTTGGGGGCAGAGGCTATCTCCCTCTGTGGGGATTTCCTGCCAGGGCAGGATAGTTATATGTTACACTGGGAGCTTCACCAACAGCATTCATTAAGGGAACACACTGAATGGGCACTGACCACTCCCTCCTCACTTAGCACCATAGGTTTTTGAGCTATGCTGTCCCCCATCATTCCTCACTTCAACCTTCCCTCTCTGTTGATTTCACCGCCAGGGCACTGCATGGAGTTTGTGCCAGTTTCCATGGGTGTGGGCCCTGGGCTGAGTCGGACCCATTATGATCACCAGCAGAGCAGGTGTAGTTAGCTACACATTTCTATGCAGTGTTCATGAAAGAACTGATAAAGAGCAAAAATGATTTTGCCAGTTTCCATACAAAGAAATTAAAGCCATGTTTACCCTATGGGGACTATAGTAGCATAGCTATGGTGCTCTAGCTATCCTGGCCTAACCCCATAGCGTAGGCGCATCCTGCACCAATGGAAGTGGTTTTTTCCATCGGAGCACGAACACCATGACTCTGAGCAGTGGTAGCTAGGTCGATGGACGCATTCTTCCTCCGACCTAACTGTGTCTACCCTGGGGGTTCCATTGGTATAGCTTTCAGAGTAACAGCCATGTTAGTCTGTTTTTGCAAAAAGAAAAGGAGTACTTGTGGCACCTTAGAGACTAACCAATTTATCTGAGCATAAGCTTTCGTGAGCTACAGCTCACTTCATCGGATGCATACTGTGGAAACTGCAGAAGACATTATATACACAGAGACCATGCATCACTCAGGGTGTGGGTTTTTCATACTCCTGAGCAACATAGCTATGTCAACGTACATTTTCAATGTAGACCAGGCCTTAATCACATGTTCTGGGGCCCGTGACGTTTCTGCACCCATGCAGGGGCTAGCAGCTCGTGACAAAGTTTAGCACATGAAGTCAGTAGAGTTTCTCTGAATTTACTCTGCTGGAACCAAGAGCACAATCCAGCCCAAGATCTTTTATTTTTCAAATTTGCATTTACATGGCAGGAAGGTCACTGGGATAGATAAGAGGCCTGATTCTGCTATGCTTTGCACACTGTGTGGGCATTTTCACAGGTGCAAAGTACGTGTAAAACATTTCCAAATCAGAATGGTAGTGTTTCACACCCACTTTGCACTTGCTTTGCATAGGTGTAAATGGCTTCCCAAAGGGCAAGGCACTGGAGAACTGGGCCCAATCTGAAGAACATATTTTCATATCTGGAAATAGGTCTACTTCTACCTTAAGTTAAAACAGGTGTAGCTGCCACTGAAGTCAATAGGAATTGTATCCAGCCAACTGAGGGCAGAATCAGGTACTGTAGCAGAGCGGTATGAAATGTCATATTCTCGCTTGGTGAATGGAATCCTATTCCTTCAAGAATTCACACAATGGATCAAGGGCAAAATATGGCTATTTCTGGGAGAATAACAGATTTGCACTGCACACATGGCAAACCTCCGCCTTAGAGCAATTCGCTTATGTGCTCCGAGAATGGCATCTTCCCATTTTCACAGAGTTTTGCCTTCATTTTCTGTTGTAGAGAAAAATTCAAGGGAAATGCTATCTCTCTTTTTGCACAGTCCTCTCCCAAGTTCCCTGGCTATTTCTTTCTGTTTTCCCTGGTGGTGAGAATGCTCTCCACCTCAATAGGGCTTTTACTTTAGGTTGCAGCAGGATAGTTTGGCTGGGAAGGTTCCCATTGTGTTTATCCTGTGGAACTAAATAATTCTATCTGCATGTAGTGATGTTGTAGCACTATGCCCCAACATCACAATGTGGAGATGCAGCATCATTGTGTCATGGTCCCCAAATCTGGGGACTCCCTAATTGCTCTGCAGGATGATCTCACAGTGTCGACACATCAGACCCATGAAAATCATCTGAGTCCCATTAATTTCAGCACAGGTGGCAACTCTCCCAGGAGGCTGCTTCACTGTAAGCTTGACACGTCTATAAATCACCATGGGAGAATTAAAGAAAATTGAAGAGCTGCCTCAAATGGGAAATATTTAAGATGAAGAATTCTCCTCCATCCTTTGTCTCAGTGGTAGTATGGAAACAAATGCCTTTATTTTACTATGGGGCTTAAGTGCATTTCTCTTGAGCTCTGTTCTCACCAAGTATAAGCCCTGATGCCTCATGGCATGTCATCGCTCTCTTAAATGAAAGCTGAGAGACACGTTACCCAGCATAGAAACTGATATACCAATAAGGAGAGGCTATATTTGGATGGATCTTTCAGTGTTATTTTTGTAGGTGACCATTGCTTCGGCACAGCTGGCTGACACATGCTGATGATATCACTCTGAAGTTTCAGTTCTTTCTTCTCTACTTCTAATGGAGAAGTAACTCAACCTGAAATAATGGTGAAGAGTGATGGTTACTCTCCATTTGCTATTCCAAATTAGAGTTTTATTTTCATTTAGATTTATATATATATATATATATAGTGACAGGGTCAGGCCAGATGGCTACAGGAGAGTGATAGAAGGCAGATATATTAGCCCCAGGTTAAGTAGGTCCCTTTTCCCTGGATAAGATAACAGGGAAGGTTCCAGAACAATCAGGAACTTTCTGGAAACAATTAAGGCAGACAGGCTGATTAGAACACCTGCAGCCAATCAAGAAGCTGCTAGAATCTATTAAGGCAGGCTAATCAGGGCACCTGGGTTTAAAAAGGAGCTCACTTCAGTTTGTGGTGCATGCGAGGAGCTGGGAGCAAGAGATGCAAGAAGCTGAGAGTGAGAAGACATACTACTGGAAGACTGAGAGGTACAAGCATTATCAGACATCAGGAGGGAGGCCCTGTAGTGAGAATAAAGAAGGTGTTGGGAGGAGGCCATGGGGAAGTAGCCCAGGGAATTGTAGCTGTCACGCAGTTATTACGGGAGCCACTCTGGACAGCTGCATTCCACAGGGCCCTGGGCTGGAACCCGGAGTAGAAGATGGGCCCATCCCTCCATCCCTGCAACTCCCTACTTGATACCGGAGGAGTTGAACTGGACTGTGGGTTCCACCAGAAGGGAAGGTCTCTGGCCTGTTCCCTGATCCACTAGGTGGATCAGCAGAGGCTGCAGGTATTGTTCTTCTTCTTTTCCCCATGCTGGCCAGCGACGAGGCTAACTGAGTGAACGGCAGGTTTGAGCCACGAAAGTGGCCAAACTGAGGGCTGCTGTGAACCTCTGAGGCAAGAAAATCCGCCAAGCACAGGACCCAGCAAGGCAGAGGAGGAACTTTGTCACAATGTATATTGTGTGTGTGTGTGTGTGTGTATATACAATATACACACATGGAGCACTCCCTCAGTTACATCTGACCACTGCTGATCTCACAATGAAAAGAATGTTTGTTCCACTTTGATGAAAAATAGAAGCTGACTGCAGCTCATGCCTGGTTTTAGTAGTATTTTGGAGACTGATATAATTTGGTGCAGAAATCACTGTTAACATTAGTTAGCTGCCCCCTGAGGAGACTCAGCAGAAAAGAGGAGTCAATGTGCTGTAGAGGCCAAACTCCACCCCCACAACCCACAGAGGGGCTGTCCTTGCAGGTCAGTGATGAAGCACATTGGCAGGGAAGTGTGAGAGAACCTAAAACTGCTGCCACCCATGATGTACCTCTTCTGCAAATATATAGGAGACTTCAGAGCTGTCAGTCTGGCCAAGAACATACCCTCCTAAATAACTCTGTCTGATTGGGGGGCAAAGGAGAGATCCTGGAGGCCTCCCACCTCACACTCCATCCTCTCATGAATGTTTCCTCCTGAGGTCAGGCATTAAAGTATTATTAAAACTTCTTAATCAGTCCGAAGAAGAGATTAGTAAGTAGAGTCCAACTGCAGGGATGGTTTCTCCCTCTAATTGTCCTTATCTAGGGTTAGGTGTCAGTGAAGTTTTCAGTGGAAATGGGAGAGGTCACAGGGTCTGCGCTGGCTGTGATATTCTATTTTGGGAGCAGGGGGAGGGGGCTGATTGGCCACAATCTATCAGTGTGTAGTTGTGTGTGTGTGTGTGTGTGTGTGTGTGTGTGTGTGTGTGTGTTTAGGCAGTGGGGAGGTGTTAATATAGCTCAGGAGTTCACCTCCACCTGGGAGTGTCACAGAGCTGAGAAATTTACTCCAGCTTGGAAGTTTGGTGTGGCTCAGATGAGCTTAGCTTGGGAGCTTAGCTTGAACTTAGCTTGGGAGCTTGTCCTACCTTTTGGAGTTTACTCCAGCCCAGAAAGTCCACCACAGTTTCAGCACCTTAGTTTGAGTTATGAGTTCAGCCCAGACTAGGATCTAGAGCTGGAAGGTTTCACTTGCGGGTTTCAGTTGTCTTTACCTGTGTGCTCCTAACATTCCAGATCACTCTAGGATAAGGGTGGCACCCAAGAAGAAGAGGAAACATTCAAATGCACATGTGAACTTAAATATTCATGGAGCAGACCCTCAGAGTACAATTTCTGTGCTGACCAATGATGGGTCTGGCCAGAGCCGGATTAATGCAGGGGCTTTAAGCACCGCAGCCCAGGGCCTCGAGCTAAGGGGGCCCCACAGGCTCGCGGGCCGGATGCAGCCTGCTGCTTCTTTTCATCTGGCCTGCATCAAATCTCTGTGCCACGGGCCGGACACCAGTCCCCGAGCCTCAATGCTCTGCCCCGGGGCTGGAGCCATGAGCGCCGGCTCACCGATGTGCCCCTGCGGCCCCTAGTTGAGGGGCGTTCAGGGAATCTCTGCGCGATGCCCCCACCCCCAGTGCCATCTCCGCAGCTCCCATTGGCCAGGTACCACAGCCAATGGGAGCTGAAGGAGCAGTGCCTGCGGGCACGGGCAGCATGCACTGCACAGAGCGGCCTGACCCCTCTGCCTAGCAGCCGGACATGCCGGCCACCTTGGGGAGCAGAGCAGCATGGAGCCAGGGCAGGCAGAGATCCTGCATTAGCCCTGCTGCGCTGCTGACCAGGAGCTGGCTGAGGTAAGTGCCTCCTGGCCGGAGCCTACACCTCCTCCTGCACCCCTACCCTAGCGTGGAGCCCCCTGCTGCACCCAAACTCCCACCCAGAGCCCATCCCCCGAACTCCTGGCGCTGAGCTCATTTTGTTCAAACTTCCAGGGTGTGAAATAGCTTTGGAGTGAAACAATGCCCAGAAAAATTCAGCCCCAGCGTGGTTCATTTGAGACAGTTATGGGCAACTAGGAAAGAGGTTTTAATGGAAACTGGAAATCGCTCAACTGCCATGTTTGCTTACCATGAAAGTCATGGTAGAATAATATTTTGCATTTATGTACTGGTGTGTTTTAACCAGGGAATCTGTCTGTGCTTTCCAAAAGTACCATAGTAAATGACGCATGGTTAATCAGTTGTCAATGGTCATAATGATGCCCCCTTGCCCTCTCTCTCTCTCTCTCTCTCTTTTCTTAAAGATAAAGATGATAAAAGCCTCCTGGACTCAGTGACTGAAAGTCTTCAGAAGTCAAAGCACATCATGTAATCAGCAGACCCGGATCCAAATTCATCCAGTCCAGCATGCAGAACAATTCAAACATTTCTGTGTAGTTTGACTTAGATATGCATGGCTCAAAACAGCAACTGCACTATCTTCTATAGTGATTAATGAAGCCAAATGCCAAAAGGTGGGGCCTTCACTGGAGAAGGGCCGTTTTAATGGTTCAGTACTTTCTTCCACATAGGCAGCTTCCACATGCTAGTGTGTGTGAATGGTAATATTTCCAATACTGGATGAAAATGTATCTTAAAAATAAAAGGAGCCACAGACAATGAGAGTTCTGCTTTGACTTCAATGGGAGGAGAACTGGGAAATATGCATTAGTTATTGTTACTTTATTGCAGTACTTAGAGGCCCCAGCTAAGCTCATGGCCTTGTTGTGCTAGACAGTGTACAACCATACAGTAAGAGATCGTCCCCATCCCTAAGAGCCTACACTCTAATCTAAATAGACAACACAAAGAAAGAATTACTGTACCCATTTTACAGATGGAGAACTGAGACCCAGAGAGACTGTGACTCACCCAAGATGTCTGCAGTCAAGTCAGAAATAGCATCCAGTCCTCTGACTGAGGTCCAGTCCAAAGTCTTAACTATAAAAGGAGAGGTTACTTATCTTGTACAGTAACTGGTATTCCTCAAGATATTTCGTCCCTATGAGTGCACCACATAAGGATATATATGTGCCCATGCACTCCTGAGCAGAGATCTTTGTTTTGTTAGCAGTGTCCAGAGGTCTGCACCTGCACCATACACTTCCTTGTGCTCCAGTATGAGGGCGTTTAGGGAGGCGTGGGCCCACACAACTCCAGTTCCTTCTCAACCTCAGAGCATGGTAGAACTCCAAAGCAGAGGGGAAAGGAGGGTGGATGGTGGAGCTCCAATAGGGACCAAACATCTTAAAGAACTCCAGTTGCTGTACAAGGTAAGTAACCTCTCTTCCTTCGAGTTATTAGCCCTATGAGAGCTCCAAGTCAGGAGACCCCTCTCCTCTCCCCCTGCGCCCCCCCCCCAAGCAGTACCTCAATGAGGAGGAGGATGCTGAGGAGGCAGATTTAGTACAGAGTGTAAAACAGCTTCACCAAAGGCTGCTCTGGAGATATATATGCAGGCGTAAAGCTGCAAGAACATGTGAACAGAGGACTAGTTGGCTGCCTTACAAATAACCTTGATGGGTACCTTTCTAAGTAGGGGTGTGGAAGTGGCTTGAACCCTAGTTGAATAAGCAGTGACTTTAGGAGGGGGGGTGCATTCCTAAGGACTCATAGCATGCAAGAATGTACCTGAAACCCATTTAGATAGCATCTAGATGGAAATAAAGTGACCCCTTGTCCTCTTGGCAGAGAAATTGAAGAGCCTGGTGGAATTCCTGAAGGGTTTAGTTAGTCCTGTGTAGGTAGAAAGTCAGAGCTCTTACATCCAGAGTATGGAGGCTGGTCTCTTCCCTCAAAGAGTGAGGTCTGGGGTAAAAGCCCAGTAGTTGGATGTCCTGATTGATATTGAATGCTGATGAAACTTTAGCGACGAAGTGAAGGTGGGGACTCAGGATAAGGCTTTGAAATCATCTGCGTAGAATGGCAGAGTATGGTTGCCGCATGTGGGAATGAAGGGGATGGTAGTGTTGCCTCCTCTAGTCTCAGCTCCTGTTCTTCTGGTGGAAGGATGAGGGGGGCCCTGAGGTGTTGGTGGCCGAGAATCTTAGTGGGTGCTCTTGTGTGAGGGCAATCTGTAGACTTAGTCCCCAAAAATCCCATTGGGGAGGGGCATAAGGAAAAGGAGTAGGGCCCCCAGGGTATTCTTGCCATGGCTGATGGTCACCCATTGGCTGGTTCCTGGGGTCTTGTCCTCAGGAAACATCTTGAAGGATATAGGGTGGAATGGGTAGGTGATGGAGCCTTGAATGGATACTTCTGAATAAGTGTTACCTGAATACCATGTTCAGTAAGGTAGCAGACCTGAGAGACTTCTGTCTCGAGCCGCAGGCAGTTGAGAAGGAACTGGAGTCCTGTAGGTCTTCTCCTTCCTATATGCCCTCAGACCAGAGTACAAGGAGGCATATGGTGCAGGCGTGGCCCAATGGATGGTGCTAACAGCAACAAAATATCTCCAATCCAGAGTGCACGGGCACATATGCCGCCTCATGAGGAGCAACCATAGGGACAACAACTCAGAGAAGACCCATCCTTCCTCTCTGTGATATAATATAATGTGGTTTGTTTATTCCTAGCTAGCCTTTTTGTTAGGTAATACTAAATAAACAATATGTATTGAGGCACAACAAAAAGGTTTAAAGATGAACACAGCCGGGAAGCTGATACAAAATAGAACATGGTGGAAAGGCTTCCTTTGGCCCCATCATCACGGTTGAGCTGACAAATGGGAATCAAAGAAAGATTATTATGTAAAGGACTGCTCCTGCAAATAGTATAACCCATGTATAACTCTATTTATGGAAAGAGCCCCACAGATTTCAATGAAACTACTCCTGGGTATGCTTCAGTGTTTGTGTGATCAAGCCCTAAGAACTAATTAAAAAAAAACAGGATGGCTTCAGTCATAGGCATTTTAATCTCAAAATATGTTGCTACCTGCCGCCGCTGCTGCTGGTATGGCTAAAGCCAGATTAAGAATTATAATACCTATGACCTGATTGAATTGATTTTGTGCCTATTTTTCCAGTGTAGTATTAATCTTTCAAGGAAACTGTTGTGAGATAAACACGATGCTGACCGGTCATGTGCTCCAACTTTCTCTGCAGGCTGAGAGTATTTTACATTCCATGTGCCACCTGGAGTGTGCTGGTAAGTGGGAAGGGAGCACAGCTAAAAGGGGACATACCAACCCAGCGGGGCTGGAAATATTTAAAACAGTTTGCAAATGAAAAGGCATGGTACCTTCTGATGATGCTAAGTTTATGTCTACACTACAGCTGGGATTGACGCTCTGAGATCGATCCACCGGTGGTCGATTTAGCAGGTCTAGTGAAGACCCGCCAAATCGACACCAGAGCACTCTCCAGTCGACCCCTGTACTCTACCCCCGACGAAGAGAGTAAGGTAAGTCAACAGGAGAGTTTCTCCCATCGACACCCCCCCACCCCTCCCGCACGGTAACTCGACCTAAGGTACGTTGACTCCAGCTACAGTTATTCAGGTAGCTGGAGTTACGTAGCGTAGGTTGACTTCCCACAGTACCGTAGATCTAGCCTAAATTATGTGACAGCTACTTTGGAAACAATGCAGCAAAGTTCCTGTGTAACAGTGGTTCATTCCCAAACGATGGGTCACTTTATTTGAGGGAGGGAGGATGTTGGAAGGGTGCTCACAGGATTTCTTTTGCTTAAAGTTTGAAGAAGAGAAGAAATCTCAGTGTTAATTTTTTTTTTTGCTTTTTCCCAAACTGACGGGGAATTTTCACCTAGGTGAATGTGGAAGTCATTAGGCCTTGATCCTGCAAAGAGTTATGTGTGTGCTTAACTTTTTAAGCATCTGAGTAGTCCCCTGGAATTAAATAGGGCTTGCATGTTTTAAGTTTACAAACATAAATCATTGCAATACTGGGGCTGTATTGTACCCCCAAAAAAAAATGGTTCCTCCAAATGTGGCATTCCCAGCGGTGATAGAAAGAATGGTTAATGAGGCCAAACTAGCTCGTTCACCGCATCAGATATGGCCAAAAAATACTGGGCCAAATCCTCAAATGGAGTAGAATGGCCTAGCTCCACTGCATAGAACTACAATAATGTACAGTAGCTGAAGATCTGGTCCATTGACTGCAGTTCTACTAGGGTTAAATTGAAGTAGAACCGTGTTGACTCGGGACCTGTATTTCAAGATGAAACTGTCATGGAAAGAGAAAACAAGCAAAAAGTAGTTTCAGCTAGGCAGTACAAACATCAAGTAAATTAATATTTTAATTATTGGTACACATACAAGAAATTAGAAGAAAAACTACATTCCAAATACAGAGTAATAGTAAAATTAACATAAAAATGCATCATAGATAGTATCAAAGTGGCCATACTGCATGTGGTGACTTTTAAATTGATGGCAAAATAGATTAGTTAAGTGCTCATCACTTTAAAACATGGCTAAGTGCTGAGACTGTGAATGGAGAAGGGGAGCTGCTTGATTTGTATATTAAATCTTTAAAAATACGCTTTGCCTTTAATTCACCAGAACACAGGCGGTTCAGTTCATATAGGAGTCATTGAGATTAGCAGGTCAGGACTTGTAGCCCGATCCTGAAGTCCTTACCCAGACAAAACTACCACTTATCCCAATGGGATTTTTTCACTGAGGGAAAGATTCTGCCAACCTTCCCCACAACGAATAGCAGTGGACTCCATGAACAGTCCTATCTGGGAAACAAAATGGGCCTATTCTTGCATAGGCCCTGAGTAAGGACTGCAGGTTTGGGCCCTGGATTTCTAAATTGTCCTGATTCAACAAAGAAACCAGTGTGGAAGGTCTGTTTTTTGTTTTTGTTGTTTAATTAGGTTGCCAAGATAATAGTTTCCTTACTGGTGCTAAGTTTCCTGATGTTCTGTCTATTTTAGTGCCAGTAGGACTATAACATAGGCCCATATCTTGCTCCCACTGATGTATCATAGGAGCAGAAGCAGGCCCTAGACCCCCTCTTTCACAGAGCTAGTTACAAGGGTTCTGAAGTAGCAAATTATCACTGGCCACAGCACATCAAGCCTGTATTTCATCCACCTTTTCTTTTAATGAGTTTATATCTACAGCAATTTGGTGTCACCACAGATACAATACAAGCCACTTAAATTTTGGCATTTCAGCCATCTGGCCACTTTTTTTTTTTTAATCTATCTATAGGTATACAGACATAATTTTTATATTTTTACTTTAAAAGGAAAAAAATACATCGTCAACGGAACTTCCTCCAAACTAAGAAAAAGAATATCTATCAAACATTTAAAGAAACAATAAAAATTTGCATTGTATTTGCCTTTGAGTTCATAATAATGTAAGTTTTACTGCTTGAGAATTATGGTCCATTTCACAGGTATACACCCATTTTTAGAATGTAAGCGCTTCAGCCTTCATTTGTATTTGTACAGCACCTAGCACAGTGTGGGTGCTACTGGAAAAAATAATTTACAGTTTGGGGCCTGATTTGAAATCAACAGAGTTATGCCAATTTATACCATTTGAGAGCCATACTTTGGAGCCATAATTCTGTTCATAAGTTTGTTCTGAGTCCAGTGGCTGTTCATACAAACACATTCTCATCCGGAAAATCGTACACATCCTACATACAGTGGACAGAAATTAATTCCAAAATGGGCATTCCCTCTCCATTGGCTTTAAAGCCAATAAAGTTTATGATCAAAGGAAATTAAATATCCCGTTTGTAACTCGTTCCTTAAACTCTAGTTGACTTTCTGCCTGAGAAAAGATGAACAGAACCACAGCATGTTCAACTTCAACATTTTCAGCAATAATCGAGCTAGAATTAGGATACTTTGTTTTGGCTGGATCAGGCTTATTCTAGCTCATTCAGAGATGAGCCTGCGTTGCAAAATTGGGATGCGATGCTCACATCTTGGGGTTTTGCTTCTGACTTTTAGAAACTTTTTGCAACTTTGGGATCTGAGTTCAGACTTGTTAAAAACCCCTTCCCTTGAAGTTTGGGTGTGTCTGGGTCCAGAGTTTTGGCTTGGCTTCCTCCCTAATAGATCATGCAAATGACTGTTTTCCATTTGCTTTCCATCTGATGCAGAAATCTAACTGAAACATTTATTCACGTCACCTTTTTTCAAGTGAATTTCTGCAGGTTCTTCGAAGCATTTTTATTTTGAATACTATAGTATAATAATACTTAGCACTTATCTAGTGCTTTACACCTTTCAAGGTGCTTTACAAACATGCACTAATCCTCACACCAGCCCTGTGAAGTAGGTAGGCATTTTACAGATGGGGGGGAACAGAAACAGAGAGTTAGATTCTCAACTGCTGTAAACTGGCATACCTCTATTGACTTTAATCAGAATTACATCCTTTCAGACCAGCTGACTTAACCAAGGCCACAAAAGGAATCGGTGTTAAAGCCAGGCTCAGAACTTAGGAGTTGTAGATATCCAGTCCTGGGCTCAGACCACTCAACTCTGCTGCCTCTCCAGATAAAAGAGCAGCTCTCTCTGCCAAAACTAGGCAATTTGCCACTCCCATGCACCCAAAATAGAGAAGGAGACATCTGCCACAGAGCTTTATATCTGCTCTGTTTTGACCACTTTCCCCTCCAAGGCCAATAAAGAGCTATGTTGGAAAGAAGGGCAGGGAGTGAAAGCCTTCAAGTCCTTCTTCTAAACCATGTATTAAATACTAAGGACCCGTTTAACCCAATTCTGATCTAATGCTGGTGTAAATCAAGAGTGGCTCTGCTGAAGTCTCCTCTACACGCCAATTTTACATCCGTAGCTCCACAGACTTCAGTGGTATTGGTAAGGCCCTGCCCAGCCCAGTGGAGTTACAGGAGTGTAACAATGGTGTGAGGTGAAAATCAGGCCACTTGGCTTCAAGAGGAGCTTTTTGTGAGTAAAGGAGTTGGGTTCCATATAGGGTAAAAGCTAGGCAGATCAAGCAGACTCCGCACACTCTTAGTCTCCCTGAATAAGGAGTTACTGGCACTTAATGGTTAGTCCAGTAGTGGAAGATGTGGTTTGTAGTGTATATATAACCTCAATTAATCACCCACAAGAATTTCAGAGCGGATTTTGAGTACAGTGTAGTCAATTATTTTTGTCAAGGTCCAAATTTCTTGGTCAAGGGCCAGATGCCAGAGATATTTAAAGAAATAAGAGGTTTCAGAGTAGCAGCCATGTTAGTCTGTATTTGCAAAAGGAAAAGGAGGACTTGTGGCACCTTAGAGACTAACTAATTTATTTAAGCACTGTGTATATAAAATCTCTCCACTATATTTTCCACTGTATGCATCCAATGAAGTGAGCTGTAGCTCACGAAAGCTTATGCTCTAATAAATTTGTTAGTCTCTAAGGTGCCACAAGTCCTCCTTTTCTTTTTAAAAAAATAAGTAAATAAAAAGATTTTGGGGACTGTTCAAAAGCATCTGGCAGTCTGGATTTCACCAGTGGTCCGCTTATTGACTACCCCGGGTATACAGTGTGTAACTACTGGGTGCCTCTTGTACTTAGGAGTTAATACTGCTGGGATTAGGAATACAATGTACCGTACACTGCTTCTACTCCCTTCCTGCAACGTTATCGCGCCTAAGAATGGATGATGCTCCTTAAAGATTTTGCTTCTAAAGGGAAAGGCTGTGTATGTGTTTGGAGTGGGGGGAAGGGAAGTAGAACAATACTTTCAAATTTAAAAGGCAAAGAGAGACAATGGGAGAGTTAAGGAAGGAAGTGGAAAAGAGTCAAGATGGATATTTATGTGCTCTCCATTCCTACTTTGCCACTGCCTTTCAAATCCCAGATTGCTTTCACCAGTGTTGAACTGTTTTTTGTCCCAGGAAACAGTATCTAAAACAGACGCCCACCTGCACCCCTCCCCCACATCAGCAACTGGTCAATGTTTCCCAGGCTTAATCAGAAGAATGGGAGCTGGCTGTGTCAAATCTGTGCCCATAGCAGCTGGCCTCTTCCCAGCAAGAAAGGCTCTCTCAGGAAAAAGGGTTTTGTTCAAGTCATGTGGATTAAAGGGATGTGGAGAGGGAGATGGGCGAGAGACCAGGGTGACTCTCTCTAACAGCCTGAGTCTGTGATGCCCCAGGCAACCCTCGACTCTCTTAGAGTTCTCCAGTGCAGGCCCACAACAGAAGCAGTGCATTTTACAGGGCCCATGCTCAGATTATGCTAGCTCCCTCCTCTCAAAATGACAGATCACCTAGGAAGGCCTATTGAACCCTCTGCAATCATCATCAGGATCAAGGCCTGAGATTGGCAGATCGTAAAATAAACTGAGATAAAAAAAATGACAGAAAAATAATTAAAACTGCTTCCGGAAACTGAAGAATAATACTCTCTGGAGGTGAAGAAAGTGATACCCTACTAACTCAGAGCAGGGGAGATTATAACATTCAATGAAGGTATCCATTCGCTCCTTTACTGAGCATGTCAGTCTTTCTTACAGGGGAGGGAATCCTTGGAGAACATAAGTGAAGAACAGATATGCCAAAGTGACATAGTCCAAGAGAGAGTTAAATAAGTCTTAAATTAGCCATTCACTCAAATCCTGCTAGCACTGGCCCCAGCAGACAGTTAGAGCACTGTACATGCATATTTTCTCTAGCTGGCTCTATGACAGGAAGAGGGTTGCAAACAAGCGGCCTGTGTAACAGCAGGTGACATCCACAAAGAGCAGCGATGCAGGGGCCAAGCTGGGGATCACAAGACAAGCAAAACTGATGAATGGAGATGCTGCATGCCTCCTACAGCTGGTCGCTCTAGCAGAAGCAATCCCTTGAGTGAATGAATATGGGAAATATTGTGCAACAGCATTAGAGGAAGGAGATTACAGGGGCCTGTGCTATTTACAATGCGTTCCCCCTCAGTAATGCAGCTAACCTTTCTGGTGTATGTTTATAAAGCAGCAGACGCTTCTGGGGGGCACTATTGTTAACCCAGCCTTTTGCAATGGTACTTAAATTTTCTAAAATATGAAGAGTCCTTGGAAGGAAGGCCCAGATCCTCGCTGAACTCAATGGAAGTTAAGAGTCTGAATAGTACTACTGGGGATCTAGGCCAAAATGTCTGTTCAACATACTGAATCCCACTATGTAGGGCTACTGGTGGGTGTGAAAACTACTCAGTAAAGAAAGTGTGGGGTGTTCTCAGTGCCAGCATTCTCACACTGCTGTTCTCACACTGCTGCTAATACTGCCCACTGGTCCTGTCAGCCGTGCTCAGGTAGAATAGTGCCGTACTCTGCCAGTCGTCCCATGGATTAAGTGCTACTCTGTGAGCTGAACTGTAACACAGGAGAGAGCGCTCTTCGCATCAGCCAAGGAGAAGGAAGGTTTGTGGGAGCATCACCAAGCCAAGGAGAGGAGCAGAAGCTGTCCTCTGTTGCTAACACTCACACAGGGGGACATGATCAGCGTTCCCTTATATCAGGAGTGGCCAACCTGTGGCTCTTCAGAAGTTAATACGCGGCTCCTTGTACAGGCACCGACTCCGGGGCTGGAGCTACAGGCGCCAACTTTCCAATGTGCCGGGGGGTGCTCACTGCTCAACCCCTGGCTCTGCCACAGGCCCTGCCCCCACTCCACCCCTTCCCACCCCCTCCCCTAAGCTGGCCGTCGCGTAGCTCCTCTTCCCTCCCCTCCATAGCCTCCTGCATGCCACAAAACAGCTGATCGGGAGGTGCAGGAAGGGAGGGGGAGGTGCTGATCGGTGAGGCTGCTGGTGGGTGGGAGGTGCTGGGAATGGGGGTGGGGGGGTGGGGAGCTGCTGACCTATTACTGTGGCTCTTTGGCAATGTACATTGGTAAATTCTGGCTCCTTCTCAGGCTCAGGTTGGCCACCCCTGCCTTATATCATGGCAGCCCTCAGGCCACTTCACTTTACACTAGAGCCTGACCATGTGGCCAGAGGGCTACAGATTTGGCAAGGTGCAAAAGTCTCTTCAAGAGATCTTTGCCCCCTCTCCAGCCTATGCCAAGCACTCCTTGGGTGAACCAGAGAATGGAGGCCCACATATTTTATAGGAGGTTAAATCCAAGTGGAATTATATTTTCCTAAACTGCAGCATTCTCAGGTGAGAGTCCAAAACAATGCCACCCCATCAGCGTTATTGGCTCGGAAGAGTTTGTATGTAATATAAAATCAGGGGGCTGGTTGAGAGACTCTGGGGTGCTCACCCGTGTAGCTCTCTAATTAAACCCAACACTGCAGCCTGGTTTGTTCTAGCAGTGCCTGTCTCTCTCCCAGCATCTCCCTTTGAGACAGACACACAAGAGAAGAGGGTGTCCGGTGGAGGACCTGCACTTAGGAGATGGTCACCCAGCTGGTATTTCCCTGGCACAAGTGGTGTGTTCACCCTTGCAACCAGTCACAGACAAAGACCATTTTCTTTCAATTCATGGACTTAATGCACAGACCATTCAGTGACTAATAGTGTCTTACTATGTAGATAGCAGGGTTTAGCCCAAAGGGCTTTGCAAACTGTGGGCCAAATCTGCAGCTGGTGTAAATTGGCAAAGCTCCACAGAAATCAATGGCCCACTTACACCAGTTGTGGATACCATTACTAACTCTACATTTGGGACTAATTTGGATCTGACCATGTCTCTTTGTGTCATATTTGGTCCTGAAAAACCTGCCATTTACTTTCAATATCTTAATAACAGGGAAAACAGGAGCTGCCTTTATAAGGGGGAACAGTGCTGGGAGACCCCACAAAGAGCAAAGGCTAGAGAAGCATGTGAACTAAAGGGACTATTGCTGGATTCCAAGGGGCATAGTGAGCAGGGCTGCAGCAGAAACTGAGGCTTGCTCTGCACTACAGACTTATGTCGGCAGAACTACGTCACGCAGAGGTGTGGAAAATCCACACCCTTGAGCAACGCAGTTAAACCAGCTGAACTGCAGCCGTAGACAGCGCAACACCGATGAGAGAAGCTCTCCTGTCAGTATAGGTAGTGTCTTCACTAAGTGCTACAACCGCGCACTGCATCAGTGCTGCTGCAGCCCTGTATGTGTAGACAAGTCCTCAGTCAGGGCATGGCAACTGACCTACGAGAAACCTGCAGGCTCAGGCTCAGGCTCAGAAATGCCAGGTGCAAAAACAAAGCTCTCACTGCATAGGGCCTATGATGAGAGGTACTCCCCACAGGAAGGGCTGCATTAGGCCTAGTCAAGCCTCATCAACCAATTAGGATGCAAACAGGGGAGATTTAGACTGGAGGAAGCTAATTAGAAGGAAGATCACCTGTGAGGGCATAGGCAAGCATTCTACAAAGCCAGGAGACGGAGCTAGTGTAAGAAGGTAGTAGGGAGGAAGTCTATTGTCTCACTTCCTGAGGTCAGGGAGAAGACTCACAGTAAGAAGGAGACTGTGGTGAGAGCAGTAAGTTTGGAAAGAGCCAGGCCTTAACTGTTCAGTACAGAGGCCTGGCCTGGAACCCCAAATAGAGGGCAGGCTTGGGTTCCCCTACCAACCACTGCAGAGTGGTAGGGCTAAGGGCAGCAAACGTGAAGACTGCTGGAGTGATGTTGTCAGTCCAGTGGGTGTGAGGACTGCCTGTGGAAGGGGAAACCACTTAATGACCTGGCTGGACAGCTGAATCACAAAGAGGAAGCAGCAGCTCCTGGAGTGAAAGAGGGGCTGCAGACAGAGAGGTGGATTGCAACTATGGGAAAGGGTGTTGGTCTGGTAGAGCTAATCCTCAGAACCACCAGGAGTAGGGGTGATCCTGTGGTGAGTAGAGCACCCTGTGATAGGGCCCACTTGTGAACTCCTCACTCACATGTAGGAACAGTTATTCACCGGCATGGTCTCATTAGAATCAATAGGACTACTCATGTGAGTACCATGGGAGGAAGGGCCACAAAACAAACATTCAAGGGACACCATCCGATTTGGGAAAGGGAGAGGAAAGCGCCCTTGATGCACTATCACTGTATATCCATAGGAAATGCCTCTGCATCCACTTGTCATGCATCAAAGACCAATCAGGGGTAGCAGCAGCTCAGCACTTGTGAGCAACCCACAATAAATTAAACAGCATGCAGGAGGGAAGGAACTATTGAAAAGTAAAATTATAATTGTGAAATTTAAAAATACCTCACCAGAATCCTTTAACAGAGTCTAATGGAAGAGATACTCTTGCTATGGCAGGGGGAGGATAAGATTGCCAAATAGTTTGGGTTGGTTGGAAATAGGTTTTTCCCATCTCTAATGGTTCTAATTTTTCTTATAGGCTCCACGACGTTAGGAGAAATGGGGGTGAGTTGGTTTGAATGCACAGAATCGTTCTTTTCAGGTGGTTTAGCCTCAAAGTGGGCTTTGCCAAGTCAAGTGGCACAAACTTGGTTCTTTGCCATTGACTGGCAAAAAACAGACACTTGTTCTACATAGCTGGCCTTGTAGGTAAGGGAAAATGCTCACAGACAAATAAAATACCCCGAGTAAGGACTGTATTAAATATGTGCAAATATGCAGAGTATTCTCACTTATTAGCAGCTGTAAATACTGAGCAATAAATGCTTAAATGTCAAATTCCAGTCTCCCAATTCCCACATTATGGATAGAATGTGAGCCCAGGAAAAAATAAATCATGATTTCTTAGTGGAATGTATCTCCAAAAGTGTGATGCAAAGCACAGAATACCCCAACTCAGGTTGTGTATGGTGGCTCCTAATACCATACTACTGTGCACATATGTATAGGGTCAAGTGTGTAGACATGCAAATACAGAGAAGCCTACTAGCCTTAATTGAATAAATAGGTTTCCCTGAAAATCTGCCAAGCTCACAGTTAAAACAATTGCCTGTTAACACTAATGATGCATCTATAAACTTGGGTCTGCAGTAATTTCACAGTGATCGAAGTATGCTATATCCCAGTGTGCATTTCTTTATATGCTTTGTGTTTTAATACTTTGCCTTTGTTTTGGAGTTTTTTGGGGTTGGCACAAACATTGTCACTGATTCAAGAGCTCTCAACACCTACAGAGGAGGTGCAGGAGGTTTACCAGGCTTATTAATTCAGTCAACAAAGCTACTGATAACTGGGGGTGAGGTCTGATGCTGAAAGACAGACCCATTGTTCCATCATATATCTTAGCACATGGCCACAGGACTACCCTAGGCAAGCAAATGCTGAAAGTTGCCTGCTAAAACTGCTCATTAACTTTCATGCACGTATCCTTTCATTGTAACCCAGCCTGCTTCAAATGCCTTTCACTTCCCATTTTCTCAAAGTTCAGAATGTTATTGCATTCTGTTGTTGCTTCTGCAAGTATATAGCATACTAAATGCTCAGCAGCATTCACGTTGGGCACAAACTTTGAATGGCATTTAAATAGGAAGTTGCATGAGTTTGGAATTCACAAAAGAGCCCCGGTTAGAATCCAGTACAGTGCAAGTTTCCCACCACCCAATTCTTACCAATGTACTTCAGCCCTGACCTGCACTACCTATCCTCTTGCTATGCTACTCCTAGGCTCTCTTTGAGCAGAGGCTGTCAGTTGCTGCACCCTGTGTAGTGGCTTTGTAATGGCCACAACTTGGGTCTAGTCTAGTCACCACCTAAGCTCATTGTCACATCCCTATCACCTTAGCTGGGATTGGGACATGTGTGCCCAGGCTGGAAGGCAAGCCTCTTAACTTGCCTAGCCTCTTTTCACGGTCTCTTTAAATTAGCCTTCTCCTTCCATAACATTCAGAACCAGCTTCAGGATTAACAAATACAATGTTTTAGAGAGGACTCCTGAAGCTTCCAAGAGGAAAAGGTCAATGAGTAGCTACTGTAGGAGCAGTCTAAATTTTCCAGTGTGGTCTCCACACTGAAGTAAATTACATTCAAGGAGAGTCAGATTTAAAAAAACCCAAAGATAATGCTTTAAAGAAGCAAAATCTCTATCACCAATGCACCTTGAGAGATGGAGATCTCCTTCAGCGACTAATGCTACTACAGCACCCCAGTTATAATCCATGCAGTTCACGAGCCTGCTGGCGTTCCATCTAATTCCTCTTTTTGAAGTCCTCTTCATCCCTGCTCTCCACAGCTGAGAGTGCAATGAGCATCTGGGCTGCATAGTAAGTGGCCATGATGATGGCACGTGAGTAGGGCACCGGGAAGCAGAACTTGTTAACTGCAATGGTCAGATCTGACACCATGAAAAGCACTGCTCCGATGCAGGCTGAAAGCTTGGTCCAAGTCCAGAGGTCATTGCACAGCTGCACCCCAGCAATGGCGCGCCACCCCATGAAGCCGATCAAAGCGATGTAGACAGCAACCAGGTAGGTGAATGGGCCTGAGAGGTAGTAATACAGGAAGGTGTAGCAGAAGCTGGAGACAAGGGTCATCACAAAGCCAGCTTTCAGGTCCAAAGGCTTCATCCCAAATGCTGAGGAGTACAGGATGTGTGTGATGGCAAACATCAGCAGACCTGGAAAGAAGCATTGACACAGCAAGTGTGAGCTTTAATGGGCATAACTACATCAGATTAAACAGTCACAGGGAAGGTGCTGTCTTAATTCTGCTCCCACTGGTAAAACTCCCACGTGAATTTAGTGGGAGCAGAGGTAGGCCAACATTCAGCCCTTCTGAAAATCCCATCCCTAGAGGGGAAAAAAAAACAACTTAATACAGTGACATCTGTAGAGGAGGCTACCCTGGTCAGGCTGGTTCCTGCCCTAGGAAAATGTCCTGATGTACCCACAGTCACACTGAGGATAATTCTGCTCTGCCTTTTAGACAACCACCTCTGCTAACTCTACAGATAAATCAGGAAGAAACAAAACTCAAGTCTTTCAGACCTAACCTCTTTTTTGAATTTCAGAGTGGAGGAAGGCAGGTTTGAGATCCCAGATCTGTAAACACCTGTAGAGTTTTTTCTGGGTGGTACCAAAACTGGAAGGAACCTTTTCCCAGATCAATGGAATCCAAATATTGTGAGAGCAATTATCAAAGATTTCAACACCTCCAAATTCAGACCCAAACTCTCTGGCCTTAGCCACAGACCCAAACTCCAACCTGGGACTCAGCTGGACCTAGGTCTAAACATCCTCTCCACCCACTGATAGCAGAATCATAAACTGGAAGGAAGCAGCTGGCCACTGGATTACACCAGTTTAACCTACCAATTTTTTTTATGGCTACTTGCAAGACACAAACGAATCAAAAGTGGAACTGATCTGAGAAAACCAAACAAGCTTCCCTTTGAAGTAAAACACCCTTGAGAAATCCCAGATGTTGGTGTAGGAAGGAATTGCCCATATGTTAATCACTTTGCACTAGTCCATCTGACAAGAAATGTCACCATGTGTTGCAGCAGGTGCTGATTGCTAGTTGGTCTTGCCAATCACACATGATGGACTCCAAAATAATTTCAGCTCCCTTCTCCCACCCTCAGCCCACAGACCTACATACACTGAAAGTCTGTTCCATTCTGTTCATGCAGATTTGTTAACTTGGCTGGAAGTTTTCATGCCTAAATAAAACCATGGAAATCTGAGCACCCCAGCAGGCCAGTGGCTTAAAATTATATCGTGATGCCCTGGTACAAGGGGAACAGGAGCTCCTTAGCAACTAAAATCCACCAGTGACAAGTTTGTACTCTGTCTGTCATGCTCACAAGCCAACACACTGTGCTAAAACAACTCAACCAGGTGGCACTGTCCCCTCTGTACTGGGGAGTGTCTTGTGCTATGGCCAGCTGATCTACAGCTCAGATTGCTGGTGCATCCACAGAATGGAACTGGTAGACTGAGCGGAGAGGCAGAGCCCACATGTTGGGCACAAGGCTAGATAGATGGGAAAGGGCACTAGAGGAGAGGGATGAAATGGGGTCGGGGGAGAAGAATAGAGCAAATGAGGGCCTCAAGACTAATTCAGGGAACAGGAGGGGAGACTTAATGAGCTAAACATGAGGAGTAGAGAACTTTACCAATTTAACTTTTTTTTTGGTGTGCATGTGCTAATATAGAAATACAGTTAGTTTCCATTCCTAACATTTTATATGAGCTAAAGTTCAACTTGTAAGTACTCTACAGTCCTCCTGTGGTGAAAGTGAATGGGTTGTAAAAGGTGGTGAAGAGCTCTTACATTTCAGCAACTGTGGGGTTGGCAGCGTAAACGTATGTGTTAACAGGGCATATTAGGGCATTCCTAAAAGAGGGTAGAGTCAAGGTAGCATGGGCACCATTAACGCTGCATTTTCTGGTTGAGCTTTGCTCAACGCAGCCAGGCAAGCTTACTTCTGTGTTAACATAGTTTTTTGCCATTGAAAGGAAAGGGTTGTGAAATGGTTGACAACCACTAGCCCAGACTGATGCAGTGCGCGGTTGTAGCATTTAGTGAAGACACTACCTATACTGACAGGAGAGCTTCTCTCATCGGTGTTGCGCTGTCTACGGCTGCAGTTCAAACATTTGAGGAGGCAAGACAAAATTGTCAGCAGCTCCTGAAGAAAATGGGCTGATGGGTATTCATAAGAACAGCCACACTGGGTCAGACCAATGGTCCATCTAGCCCAGTACCCTGTCTTCTGGCAGTAACCAGTGCCAGATGCTACAGAGGAGTGAACAGAACAGGGCAATGAATCGAGTGATCCACCCCATCATCCCCACTCCCAGCTTCTGGCAGTCAGAGGTTTAGGGACACCCAGTGTATGGGGTTGTGTCCCTGACCATCTTGGCTAATAGCCATTGATGGACCTATCCTCCAGAATTTTTTTTTAACCCACTTACATCTTTGGCCTTCACAACGTTCCCAGCAATGAGTTCCACAGGTTGACTGTGCGTTGTGTGAAGAATTACTTCCTTATGTTTTAAACCTGCTGCCTGTTGATTTCATTGGGTGACCCCTGGTTCTTACATTATTTGAAGGGGTAAATAACACTTACTTTCTCCACACCATTCATTATTTTATAGACTCTCATATCGCACCCCCTTAGTTGTCTCTTCTAGGTTAAACACTCCCAGTCTCTTTTAATCTCTCTTCATATGGAAGCTGTTTCATATTCCTAATCATTTTCATTGCCCTTCTCTTTACTTTTCCCTCCCCCAATTCTAATATATCCTTTTAGAGATGGTATTCAAGGTGTGAGTGTACAATGACTTTATAGAATGACCTTTTCTGTTTTATCTCTCCCTTTCCTAATGGTTCCTAACATTCTGTTTGTTTTGACTGCCGCTGCACATTGAGCAGATGTTTTCAGAGAACGATCCACAATGACTCCAAGATCTCATTCTTGAGTGGAAACAGCTAACTGAGACTCATTTTGTATGTATAGTTGGGATTATGGTTTCCAATGTGCATTACTTTGCATTTATCGACATTGAATTTCATCTGCTATTTTGTTGCCCAGTCACTCTGTTTTGTGAGATCCTTTTGACACTTCACAGTCTGCTTTGGACTTATCTTAAGTAATTTAGTATCCTCTGCAAACTTTGCCACCTCACTGTTTACCTTTTTTTTAATTCTCCCTCCCCATCTTCTGCCGCCCCCCCCCGCCAATTTATAAATATGTTGAACAGCAGTGGTCTGGCATAGATCCTTGGGAGACCCTGCTATTTACCCCCTCCACTGTGAAAATTCACCATTTATTCCTGCCCTTTGTTTCCTGTCTTTTTAACCAGTTACTGAACTATGAGATGACCTTCCCTTTTATGACGAGAATGCTTAGTTTGCTTAAGAGCCTTTGGTGAGAGGGTACTGGTCAAAGCTTGCTGAAAGTCCTCCATTTTCAAGATAGGTTGAGACGCAAGTCAGCACACTTCTAATTAGGGCTAGGCCTAGTGGTTTCTATCACCCACCGCTAGCCCCAGGGGCACTGAAGGATCATGGGCCTCAAACCCCAGCCACCACCCAGAAGCTCGCCTGAATGACTGATGGGAGAAGGAGGCTAGTGAAGCTCTAGCTTGCATAGGGCCCTACCCACAAAGCTCCTGATTGGGGGGGAGATGTCAAGCTGTCTAGCCCCACTAGTTGGCTTAGATGCACTACTTAAACCAGAAAGAAGAATAGGAAGTTGTCTGAGTGACTAGAGGAATCCTTGGTTGGCTGCGACTACACACCCTACCTATGTGCCTGACTCTTGTTTCCTGCCTTGCAGCCTGTTTCTCCTTATCCCAGACCACCATCTGTTCCTGCTTTGCTCCTACACCCTACCCCAGACTCAACTCCAGCGTCTCCTCCTGACTTGATCTCTGGCAGGGACCTTTTCCCTTGGCACTTGACTCAAACCTCAGCTCTGGTTCCAAGTGCATATGACTAACCACTGCCCCCACCCTGCTCCCTAATCACATGCTTCCCTGTTAGAACACTGAGGAGCCACTTTCCCCTTCACTTGTTCTCTGCTTTACACTGGGGCCTTGGGAGTGCACATCACAGCAGCTATCCTTGTATAAGAGATGATTGCACAGAGCCCAGCTAGCTGCTAACTGCTGAGTGGTGTGAGGTCATTCTGCCACATTCCCAAGTCCTGCCAGTCCAGGGAATGAGGACAGATGCTGAGATGCTGGGCCAGCACCATGACAGGGCTACCAACCAACCCCAGGCTTTTGGAATGTGATTACAGTGGAGGACATGGGTCATGTCCATCCATGGTGCACCCCCTCTAATTTCAGTGCAAGGGATTTATGCATGGGATGAGTCCTTCCTACTGCCATGACAATGGGTTATTCATATAAATAAAAATGAAAGAATAAATATATAAACCCTCTGCATAAGAGCATTTATTCAGTGATAAATTTAACTGGTTGCTATTATATCCCTTCAGACCTGGCGCCATCACTTACCATGAACGAAGTAGCCTTGCTCCTGCCAGATGAGGAAGGCATCCCCCACTGCGGAGAATATTAACCCTGCTAGGATCCTATTGGCGCTTCGATGTGCGACTAAGAAATTGATTCCATGTGCCAGCAGAAAAACCCATAAGCAGAAGATGGGCAGACACTTGATGAGGGCACTGAACCAGGAAGGGCTGGAAGTTGGCAGCCAGAGGACGAAATAGACACAAGTGGCTTTAAAAAATGGCACCAGCTTGGGGCCTTCACTCTTCACCTAAAAGAAACAAGTCATTTAAAAAAAATCAATAGGATCATTAGAGGCTACACTATAATAAACTCCTTTGTAGAATGCATCCCTTGGCTTTGAAAGGCTGCTTCCTTTCTAGTTCAGAGCGTCCCTGCGACTGGCAACATCAACTACCCATCAGGCAAAAGCCACTTGAACTTTAACACGTTCTTCACTCCCATTAGCTGTTCAGCCAAGGAGCTGTCCTGAGCCTCTGTCCCAAAAATAAGGGTTTGGGGTTTGTTTGGTTTTGAGTGGAAGTGGGGGAAGAAAGTGTAAAATGCTCTACTGCTGCCTTTGAAATACACTGAGGGCCTGATCCAAAGCTTGCTAAAGTCAGTGTAAATCTTTTCATTCACTTCAATTGGCTTGGGATCAGACCCTCTTTAGCAGCCCCTTGCCAAATCTTGTGGCCTAGGAGATGCAGCATCAGTTATAGCCTGGTATCAGATAGCTGTGTGGGGAGAAGGTGCATCTTCACAAACACAAATTCTCTTTGAACAGATGCTGATGATGGTTATTAGCATTGCAATAGCAGCTAGGGCCCATGACTAGGTCAGGGACCCATTATGTAACCCCAGGTGCAAAGTGCAGCAGGTGAGCTATACCCAGTAAAAACAATGCATATGGGACAGAGCCGCAGAGTCCAGATCTGAGCTATCCCAATGTTTGTGAGTGTCTGGATTTGGTGGTCCAGTCTGTGCCCACCATAAAGAGAGTCCTAAGGGGCAAAGTTCTCAGTCCAGATCCAAACTTATCCCAAGTCTGAGGGTGTGATCCAGTTTGGGCCCATCTCTAAACAGTGGGATGGTCTAAGGGGAACCATTATGCTATGCTGCCATAGCCTAGTATCTCTCTGCACTTTAGGCCATATAGGGAAAAACACATAAAGAATTAAAATGAGGTAGATTTTTTTCCCCTCTAACCATGTTATACCCAAGAGCTAAAAGGATCTTAGATGCTGTACGCAGCTGGGTAGGGGAAAAGGAGGTTACCTTGCACAGCTGTCAGATTATTACTGGAATCATGCCTGACAGCTGCTGGAGTCCTGGGGGAAGACCAGCTCCCGCAGTAGAATCCAAAGCAACAGAACTTCCAACAGAGTCATTGGTGGATGGTTTTGAAGGACTCATTGATGGAGTTAAAACAAAACAGAGTAAAGTACCCCACAGTGGAAAGCCAACCATCAGCTGATATGTGACGGCTCATAGAAAATCTCCCAAATTATGTTTGCTCTCATCTATTCTAATGGAGTTACTTTGGATTTACACTGATGTCACTGAGACTAGATTCTGGCCCACAAATGAGACAAACAAACATCATGCATTGTGTATCTGAAGAAGTGGGTTTTTTACCCACAAAAGCTTATGCCCAAATAAATCTGTTAGGCTTTAAGGTGCCAGCAGACTCCTTATTGTTTTTACAAACATCAGGTATTCTTAAGTGGCCAGGGGTGATTATATTGTGTGTCTCCAAGCAGTGTTAATAAGGAGGCTGTATTCAGCACAGTGAGCATATACCCTAATTGTCTCAGAGGGCACGACCTTCATGCCCACAGCAGAGGGATTTACAGCTCCTAATTTTCTGGAGACGCTAGATCAAGTGTTTCTATTGACTGTCGCCATGGCCACTGCTAAATGTGTGTAGCTCCCCAGCACTGATGGTTAGGGGATCGTTTGTCCAGTCAGAATATGGACTGTCACTGATGCAACAGAATGTTGGGGTGAATATGGGAGAGGAACAGTTTAGTTCCAGCCGTGAAGTCCAGCAAAGCCAGAACTGCTCAGTAATGTGATGTTCTATGGGTCACAGTGCTATAGTGCTGAAAACCCAGTTACAGAACCCCTGCTTCAGGAGTATGGAAAGAGGGTTGGCCTTTTCATCACTCAGTAGGCCCTCTGTTGCTGGAAAGAGGATTGTGAGGCTTGAGGCAAAACCCACTGAAGTCAATGGCAGTCCTTCCGTTGATTCAATGTGCTTTGGTTCAGGACCCTAGAAGACAGGCTCTTCTGGTGTGTGGTTACATCATCTTCCTAGTGCAATGCCAAGTCATCGAAGCCCAAACTCCCCCCACAAGTTCAGTGGAGTAAAGCAGAGTTGGAATACTGAGGTGGAAAGTCTCTTCAAATGCAGTGTCTCTAATGGGTAAAATATGAAGCAGTAGGACCACAGCAAATGAGCAACCCTAGGAAACTAGAGCTTGTCACAATAGATAAGGCTTTCAAAACTACTGTCGCATTGAATGGAAAGTTCCTCCATGTAGCAGCAGCTCCTTAGCAGTGAGATTTTGTAACATCTCTGAGTACATTATTTATATTGCCAACACAAATTTTAAATGTTCTAATAAGCAACCAGGCTAGATAAATCATTCTCTCACAGCACATTAGCTTCTTACGTTATAGGGGGAGCTGGTAGCGACTCCTATATTTGGGTTGCCTAGCACTTCCCCATATAAAAGATTCTTGTGAAATGTTTTAGAGACACTCTTATTCCTCCATTGCTTGACACAAACCTTTGAAATAAGGAAAGGAGAAGTGCCTTTTCTTTGTCCCATGAAATTCTATTTAGATTTGAAGATCTAAACTGTGGAAAATCATTATTTTCCTTCTCTCACTTGTGTTTCTCAGGAAAATTTTGACACCAAAATATTAACAGGACATGAATGTTCTAAGACCAGATCCATGCTGTCACCAAAACAGAAGACATTGTACTGGGAACACCTAGGAGCTACCAAATATCTGTAACAGGAGAGGAGGGAGGAAGAGGGAGAGATTGCTGAGGTGGGTTCCCCCCAACCACCCCTTCAGACCCAGCATACGGCCCCAGCAGCCCATCCCCCTTCCTCTAGATGCCATACAGAGCAAAAGCTCCTTCAACTCCTGGTTTGAAGTGGGGAGAGAGGGAGACACACACACACTCAGAGGCCAGGGTACTCTGAAAGCATCTGGCCCCTGCAGTCCTTTCCACCTCTGGAATAACAACCTTGTCTTCCTGTAGATTAAGTAGTAGACATCTGTGCTGAAAAGTCAGGGTTCAAGCCCAGCCCTGTTTGTGATGTATGATGGAGAAGTGGTTACAAATGCACATAAGAGAACTTGTTTTTAACTTTTCCTTTTTTAAAAAAATCTAGCAAATTGCATTTAAAACCCCTATATTAACTGAACATTACTTAGGTAACAAGATTTAAGGTTGCCTGTGCAATCTTAAATTTGGCCCCCTTGTGTGTATGCATTACCATATACTCTTTAATTACACAATCATTATTTTCCCCAGGGCCCCTGCCTCCTTCAGTGCACAGGATAGGTGCACAAAAGGGCACAATTAAGTTTCCAATGCAACTGTAAAACTAGTATTTCCTAATTTTTGAGTGCTTGATGTTGCAACCTAAATAATCATTTAATGAAGTTTTATAGTTATATAAACTTCATCTTAATACTAGTTTTGGAATTTTTCAAACACTTTTGGCCAGATTCTGATCTCAGTTACTCTGGTATATAGCTGGAATTTGTAATTTTAAGGATAACCCTCCAGCCACAGAGAGGCAGTATTATGTCACATTGTTAATAGTTCATCCTTTACATCTTCTAGACCAGCATTATTCTAAATGGGTTCTGTATAGGGTGCCACTTTTGAGATACAAAAAAAGGGACATCTGGGATGATCCTGGGCCCATAAAACTGGACAGCTGAGCACCCTTACAGATTGCCAGGTCAGCTACCTTAAAATGGGACAAATTCTGGGAAAATCTGGACAGGTGGTAACCCTAGTTATGTAACAAAGCATGGAGTGACCCTTTAAGTGCCCTTGTTGACCTACTACTGCCCTGGTCCTGGTTCAGCCCCAAACAAGTGCAGTCTGGGCCAGTAGTTTGCAGGGACTAATGGGAGATGTAGTCAGGGACCAGGTGACTGTAGGGCAGGACAGCAAGGCATGCTGGGAAGGAATGGCAGGGCATGTAAGAAGCAGCCTTGCTGTAGAACAGAAGGCTAGGAATTAGGTAAGGAGGAGGTGATTCCTCCCTTCCCTCTCAGAACTGAGACAGTCTAAACACAGGCAAGATATAGAAGGACCATGGGGAAGGATGAAGCAAGTACCTGGTGGTAAAGGGGTATACAGGGGATGAGATGTAAACTGAAAGCTAGAATCCCATTTTGGGTACATGACTATGATGTTCAGTCTCCCTTCATTCATTACCAACAGAGATCAGTGCAGGGGAGATTGTTTTGCCTAAGGAGGACGCGTTCCTATTGGTATTAATCAACCCTATGTCTACACAGGTGAAGGCTATGACCTGGCGTTGGCCAAGAATATGTCAGGTGTTTGGATTTCTGTTCCTTCCAAAAAGAGAGACCTCACTGTTGGCTAGAGGGCTGCACCACATCAAATCATCCAGCTACCCAAGAGTGAGGGAAACTGAGCCATCTGTGATGGCTGTGTCCTGATGCTGGTAAGGTAAGAACCTGCTACTGCTGACTGTATACACATTAGTTTAAATGTCTGTCATGAGTTTAAATAAGCTTCTATTGTCTTCACTATTCTTTCAAATGCTGTTTTTCTGGGATTTATAAACTCAATTGCCAACTTTACTCTGGGCTGAAACTTACTATGTAAAACGTAAAAAATTGCAGAGGAATTGCATTTACATGTGCTGAATTATATAACTGCTTACTAGGAAATCTGTTTATAAAAATTTAATATCCTAAATATTCCAGTTAGTAACATTTTAGCACAACATTCTGTACAAGCCAACAAAAGCTGGGGCACTTTCCCCACTCACCCTTCAGAGTGGCCTGTTTTAATCAAGTAGAATATTCTGTTGTCTTCGCAAAGTTAAACTGTTTTTATTGGCCCTTGGCCTCCCTCACGTCCCTGCCCTCCTGGGATAATTGTTTTCATTTCCAGTTTGTGTCTGTCTGTGTCTATAAATGTTTAAGTGGTTGGCAGCTTTTTTGTGGTGGGTGTTGTTGCCAGTCCAGGTCATGGCTTGTGCTTCTCATTCTCTGGTCTCCATAAACTACTGTGACTGTTAGAATGAATGTCAACCGTTTTGTCTCAAGTTGGAGCCCTGGGGCAAGGCAGTTGGCTTGGATTTGTGATGGCATGAAGAGGGGGTCATGACTTCATGTGCAACTGTCAGGCTCTCTTCAGAGATAGAAGGGAGAAGATTGTATTCTTAGGTTTTCTTACCAGATCTACCACTGAGTACAACAGTGGCTCTCAACTGTTCTAGACTATTGTACCCCTTTCAGGAGTCTGATTTGTCTTGCGAAACCCCAAGTTTCACCTCACTACTTGCTTACAAAAATCAGACATAAAAATACAAAAGTGTCAGAACACACTATTACTGAAAATGTGTTTACTTTTTCATTTTTACCATACAATTATAAAGTAAAGCAATTGAATATAAATATTGTACTTACATTTCAATGTATAGCATATAAAGCAGTATAACAAATCATTGTCTGAATGAAATTGCAGTTTGTACTGACTTTGATAGTGTTTTTTTATGTAGCCTGTTGTAAAACTTGGCAATTACCTAGATGAGTTGATGTACCCCTTGGAAGATCTGAGTACCCCCAGGAGTACTTGTACCCCTGGTTGAGAAACACTGGAGTACAGCACCTGCCTACATCATTAGTCAATACTGGATGCTTCAGAGAAAGAATCTAGACCATGGGAGGAGGACGGGGACTCTTCTGATCTCAGTAGTCAATTGTCTTTTCCCTGAAGCAGATTGATTACCCCGATCTGCAATTGCTAATCATCTGTTGGCCTATTTGTGAAGGGTCAGCCACAGGAATGTGTCACATGTGCAGAAGTAGGGACTCTTACTCTGGGAGGACCATCCTTTGGGCATGCACCTAGGCACTCTACCAGCTGCTGGCTTACTGTTGTTCCTCTCTCTGCCTCAGAAGATGAGCTTCTGAAGCCAATCCTTCCAGCTTCTCACTGACTCTCCCCTTCCCACAGTTACTCACCAGCTCATTTCTCTGTGGTGTAACAAACCTGTTGGATGTGTGTATGTATCATAACAGTTAAAGCAAGGGAATTTATGGTCAGCTGGGGGATTAGATACAGGGTTTTGGCTCAGTCTGTTAGAGGATTCAGCTGCTCAGTTTTGGATCTGAGTACCTAAAATTCCACTATTTTTATTTCTCCCTCTCAGTGAGAGAAATCTTCCCTCTTGTCCTCTCTGGGAAAGTTTTCTGGAAGAAAACGTCTGGTACTTTGCCTTTAGCACCAATTGCAGTATACCATTGCAAATAAATGTGGAGGTACAGAAGGCCTTTATACCAACATCTTCCAGATTTAACTGCAGTAGGACAGACTGACACAGGGTTCAGAGGCCTTGCTTGTTTCCAAGTAAGGGGTTAATTCTAGTTTAGATCTTGAAGGGTGTAATAAGAATACAAGGCTAGAGACACAAGGTCCAATCAGGCTCTCAAAAGGGAATAGAGGAAATTCTATAGGGCAAACTCACGCCTGCTTTGTGTTTGTTCGGCACTAACGTGGCTAACAGCTCTGTGCCACTGCTGCAGAAGCCGCTCCCTGTCTGGCACAGGGTGGCCTTCTACGCTGGGCAGGTGCCAGGCTGGAGGAAGGCCAGCGGATGGAGATGAGGGATCAAACAGTCCAGCACTTTGGCAATTCAGCACCCTAGCAGTGGCACAAAGCGGCCATTGCAATAGTGATGCTAATAACCCACACGCAGGCTCAAACCAGCTACCAGTTAAGAGATGAGGTTCAAGTCACCTCCCCTCCATCCCTGCTCCAGTGCAGGAATGAACCTGCCTCAGGAAGAACAGCTCCTTCCTTGTCAGGAGAGAAGGGCAAGTTCCACACCTGTGCTCAAAGGAAAAGCTTGTGCCCCAAGTTGCCCTTTAACACAAGAACAAAACCTTGACCAATAGAGCTTGCTGACTGAGGCTGTTTACTTTTGCTGCTGAACAAGCTGTCAAGGTTCCTCCCCCACTCTGAACTCTAGGGTACAGATGTGGGGACCTGCATGAAAAACCTCCTAAGCTTATCTTTACCAGCTTAGGTCAAAACTTCCCCAACGTACAAAATATTCCACCCTTTGTCCTTGGATTGCTCGCTACCACCACCAAACTAATACTGGTTACTGGGGAAGAGCTGTTTGGACGCGTCTTTCCCCCCCAAAATACTTCCCAAAACCTTGCACCCCACTTCCTGGACAAGGTTTGGTAAAAAGCCTCACCAATTTGCCTAGGTGACTACAGACCCAGACCCTTGGATCTTAAGAACAATGAACAATCCTCCCAACACTTGCACCCCCCCTTTCCTGGGAAATGTTGGATAAAAAGCCTCACCAATTTGCATAGGTGACCACAGACCCAAACTCTTGGATCTGAGAACAATGAAGGGGCTGCACTTCACCACAGGGGAGCTGATCACGGTGCTGCAGGTGCCGGACAGTGGCTGTGGGAAGGACAGAAAGAGGACGGGCTGCACAGCTGGTTCCCAATAAGTGACGTGCAGCCGCTGGAGGTATGAGACTGGCTGCATCAAGTACCTGGGGGGTGAGGAGGTGCAGGGGGTTAGTGCCACGAGGGAGTGCAGGGTTAGGGAAGAAGGGAGCACAGGAGGGGAGTGGTTAGGGTAAAAAGGATGCAGGAATCCACTTTGGTCTTGGCAGAGGCAATGTGTGTGGTGAGGTGGGGGGCATGCAGGGTCACGTGCCACCCCATATCTCTCAGAATGCCTCTGGCAAGGACACCCAGCAGTGAGGAGTCAGAGTTCCCCCTGGCAGTGTCTGTGCAGTGAGGGGAGGGAGGAAACAGTGTGCCTGGCTGCCGACTGAGCAGCCTGCCATGAGGCGGCTACTTCTTCCCTGCTGCTGGACTCCCAGCACAGCTGCCTGCTTAGCAGACTCTCCGCTGAGGTGAGTTGGGGGTGGTGGTGCAGGCAGAGGCAATGTGTGGGGCAGTCACATGTCCCTGCAGAACCTTTCAATTGTGCCCCCTGCCCAGCCTCAGTTGTGTGCCCTGCCCCACCCGCCACTTCTACAAAGGTTCCGGCACCCTGGGTGACTGACCTGTAGAGAACTCAGGCAGATATAACAAAGTGGCTTGTGACCTCTAGTTGGCCTTGGAGCTTGGGTCAGCTGTATAGCAAGTCTTGTTTTTAGTGAAGTGAAAGAAACTTGTGATGCTTTGTAGAAGAGCACCAAAGGGCTCCATTTAGCACATGCCTAAGTGAAGGTCAGACGTCATGTGACTAGATTTTAATGTTGACCATTCATGCCAGCCTTGCTATGGGGCACGAAGCCTCCCCGACAAATTACACCTGTGTCAGGAAGCAGTGCCATTAAACACTTGTCCCTGCTGTGGCTAATACAGTCTGTCATAATTAAATGAGAAATATATAGTGGGGTTTGTGATGACTGGGAGAAATGCACAGTAAATTGCCCGCCAGGTCCAAAGGTTGCAGATCTCCTAAGATATCTAGACAGACTTATGTGCAGTGCTGGGAGGAATCAATGATTGTGGCACATGTAGGTACCAGTGACATAGGGAAAGGTCGGAGAGAGGTCCTCAAGGCCAAATTTCGGCTGCTAGGTAACAGCTTAAAGTTCATGGTAACATTGTCTGAAATGCTTCCAGTTCCACGCACAGGGTCAAAAAGACAGGCAGAACAGCAGGATCTTAGAGAGTGGATAAGATGAAAGTGTAGGAACTGGGAAACTTTTGGGAAAGGAGGAACCTATACAGGAAAGATGGCCCCCTCCAAACCAAATAGAACCAGTTTGCTGGCATGTAAACTTAAAAAGCTTGTAGAGGAGTTTTTAAACTAAGGTCTAGGGGAAAGCCAACAGATACAAAGGAGCACATGATTTGGGTGGAAACATCTCCTAGGAATGAATTTATTAAAGAAGGAACTCTATATCTTAGTAAAGAGGACAGGAAAGAAGTTGGTAAAGTACAGGTAGGAGCTAGTGAGGAACAGTCACATATAAAAAAAAGTCCCATTTAAAAATAACACATGAATGCAAGCAACAGAATATTGGCAAAATGTACAAGTGCGTATACATACATGCTAGAAGTCTAAATACTAAGATGGATGAACTAAAGTGTCTGGAATTAAACAAGGATATTGATATAATAGACAGTGTATACTTGGTGGAATGAAGAAAATCAATGGGATTTGGTAATACCAGGGTACTATATATATGAATGACCAAACAAGTCGCACCGGTAGAATGGCATTATTGTGAAAGAAAGCTGAATTAAATAAAGTAAAACATCTTAAATGAATCGAACTGAACCAAAAAAAAATCTCTATGGATAGAAATTCCTTGCTTGAACAATAAAAATACAGCAGTAGGAATAAGCTACCAATCACCTAACCAGGATGGTGACTGAAATACTCTGAGACTGGAGAGGCTGCAAAGGCAGAAAATGCAATAATAGTGATTTCAACTATCCTCATATTGACTGGGTATGTCACCTCAGGGAGGGATGCAGAGATAAAATTTCTAGACAACATAAATGACTGCTTCTTGGAATAGCTTGTCCTGGAACCACAAAGGAAGAGGCAATTTTTGATTTAGCCGTAAGTGGATTACAGGATCTAGCCCTAGAGGTGAATACAACTGAACCGCTTAGTAATAGCAACCATAATGTAATTCAACTGAACATCCTTGCAGGGGGGAAAATGCCAAAGAAATCCCTCATCATAGCATTAAATTAAAAAAAGGGAACCACACAAAACCGAGAAGAGGTGGTCAGGGACAAAAAGACAGCCTTTAAAAACTGGAAGTCCTATCCTAGTGAGGAAAATAGAAAGGAGCATAAGTTGCAACAAATCAAGTGTGAAAGTATAATTAGGCAGGCCATGGAAGAATTTGAAGAGCAACTAGCTAAGGACACATACTAACAACAAAAAATTAAGTACATAAGAAGCAAGAAGCCTCCCCCACAGTCAGTGAGACCACTGAATAACCAAGGTGCTAAAGGAGCACTCAAGGAAGACAAGGCTGTTGAGGAGAAGCTAAACGAATTATTTGCATCAGTCTTCACAACAGAGGATGTGGGGGAGATTCCCACACCTGAACCATTCTTATTAGGTGACAAATGTGAGGAACTGTCCCAGATTGAGAGGTTTTGGAACAAATGGATAAACTAAATAATAAGAAATCACCAAGACCAGATGGTATTCAGCCAAGAGTTCTGAAGGAACTCAAATATGAAACTGAAGAATCATTAACTGTGGTATGTAACCTATTACTTAAAATCATCCTCTACCCGATGACTGGAGGGTAGCTCATGTAGTGCCTTTAAAAAAAAAAAAAAAAAAAAAAAAAGGGGGGGGGGGGGACTCCAGAGGCAATCCTGGCAATTATAGGTTGCTAAGCCTAACTTCAGTACCAAGGAAATTGGTTGACTCTATAGTAAAGAACAAAATTTGTGGATACAAGTGAACATCAGGTGGAGAAGAGTCAACATACCTTTGGTAACACATGATTTCCCTTTACAAATCTACTAGTATTCTTTGAAGGAGTCAACAAATGTGAACAAGGGTGATCCTGTAGATACAGTATATTTGAACTTTCAGAAAGCTTTCAACAAGGTCCCTCACCAAAGGCTCTGAAGCAAAGAAAGGCATAATGAGATAAGAGGGAAGGTCCTCTCATGGATCAGTAGAGAAAGGTAAACAGCAGGGTCCCCCAAGTTTCTGTACTGGGACCAGCGCAGTTTGACATATTAACAAATGATCTGGAAAAAGGGGTAAACAGTGAAGGGGCAAAGTTTGAAGAAAATACTAAATTACTCAAGATAGTTAAGTCCAAAGCTGACTGTGAAGAATTACAAAGGGATCTCACTAAACGGGGCAACAAAATGGCGGATGAAATTCAGTGTTGATAAATGCAAAGTAATGCACAGTGGAAAACATTCCAACTATATATACAAAATGATGGGCTCTAAATTAGCTGTTACTACACAAGCAAAATCATGGCGTCATCCTGGATAGTTCTCTGAAAACATCCTCTCGATATGCAGCAGCAGTCAAAAAAGCTGACAGAATGTTAGGAACCATTAGGACAGGGATAGATAAAACAGAAAATATCGTAATGCCACTGTATAAATCCATGGTACATCCACACCTTGAATATAGTATACTGTTCTGGTTGCCCCATCTCAAAAATGAAAATGGGGGTTATGGAACAGCTTCTAAACAAGGAAACTTTCAAAAAGACTGGGAGTGTTCACCTTAGAAAGTGGACAGCTAGGGGAGAATACGATAGAGATCTATAAAAGCATGAATGGTGTGGAGAAAGTGAACAGGGAAGTGTTATTTACCCCTTCACATAACTTATGAACCGGGGGTCACCTGATGAAATTAATAGGCAGCAGGTGTAAAACAAACAAAAGGAACTACTTCTTCACAAAATGCACAGTCAACCTGTGGAACTTTTTTCCAAGGGATGCTAAGGCCAAAAGCATACATGGGTTTAAAAAAAGAATTAGATAAATTACTGAAGGATAGGTCCATCAATGGTCCAGCAACACAACATGCTCTGGATGTCCCTAAGCCTCCAACTACCAGAAGCATCAGGCATTGGCCCCAGTCTGAGACAGGGTACTGGGCTAGATGGACCATTGACCTGATGTAATATGGCCATTAAGTAATCGGAGGGAGTCCCCTGCCAATTGGACACTAATGCAGACTTCATTAGCTTAATACTTTCCACCCTGGAATGTCACAAATCAACCCCTCATCCTGGACCCCAATGGCATTTGTGTTCTCTTTCTACAGTGGGCTCAGTAGCAATACCCCCAGTGGAGCAAAACAAGCCTTTCACATCTCTTCAGAGCCTTGCTCCTCAACTGACCGAAGCAAGAGGGTTGGCAGCTAATAATGCTTGACTTTTTCTAAAGAGCAGACTATGGCTATCTGCCAAAAGAATACAATTAAACCTTTAGCGCGGGCCCTTGGAATCTGTGGGTGCTGAACTTGAATGTATTGCTGGAGTAGCCTTGGTCTCAGAAAATCTCCTTTCGTGGCACCTAAGTGGAGGTGTGGGGAGAGGAAGGGGTGGGAAAGAATTAATCAAATTGGCATTAAAAAGGGGGGCCTCCCTTCTATCAAAGTGGATTCTTAATTTACAAGGCAAAATTTTGCCATCCTGTTGACTTTAAGTTTCATCTCTGTATGGCAAAGATCAGCATTAATCATTGTGGCTGAACACTGGTCAGCAGAGAGCTAAAACCATCCCAGTCATGTGTCTTGTCCCAACCAAACATGAGGCAAGTGAATCTCTGGCAGCATAGCTCTGAGGAAATAAACTAAGACAATCTCTATTGTCAACTCTACTGTCCTGTGGCTGTGCAGTCTGCTCACAGGACGGGGTGCCACTCAACCACACGGTTGGAGCCCAGTGTAACTCAGCAATAGTAGCTACTTCAATTTTGTGTTGCCAAACACCAGCCTCTCACTGCCCTGGCAATGTTGACAGGTGGTACTGAAAAGGCTAAGCATACTGTGGGTGGGTGAGGCGGGGGTGCCGATCTGCTGGCAAGGAACTGCTTGTGATGTCACAAATCAAGTATTATAAACCAGAGTCAGCCCTGAAACCTAGAGATGCAACTCCTTTAAACAAAGAAGCAACACTCGCTGACGGCAGTGGGGAATTAGTCCCTGTTACTTTATTGCAAGACCAAGGGAAAGGTGGTTGTGAAGACCTGTTACCTGACGTCAATTGCTCCCATTGTGCCTTCAGACTTATCAGGAAAAGAGCCTGCTGTCTCTCCTTATCCAAGAACCCCAACCAGATATCATGCATGCTACTTTTCAACCATCCCTGTGAGTAGGGTACCAGGTGGCATGGTCTACCACAAACAACAATATCTATTTCTTACATAGAATGTGCCTCCCCTCACCCAGGAAAACTTATGCAGTGGTTCTACCATATCAATAGTGAATCTTTGAAAGGACTCCTCTAGGATAGGTCTCCATCTCTTTTTAAAATGACACCATTCAGAATATTAGGATATATATATATAGCATATGGGATTAGAGGGGGAGTGGAGGAGACAATGGGTGTCAGACAAGCTTTGGGAGTTGCCCAGAGGCCTACAAATTGAAAATAACTAACAGGTCTCCTTGTATAGTGATCAGGGATAGGACATTTGTAGTAACAGAAGTTGGTAATGGAGTGGTAGGTTCTATTGCTGCTTAGACTTTATGCCACCTGCCACCACTCCACAAAACAAATAAAAGTGCTGAAGTGTTAATGCCATCATGGTAAAATCTGACAGAGATACCCAATAATCAATTATCAACACAACTAATTTCTAAGAGGAGAATTAAATCAAAAGGGGAGGAACAGGTATTCATTAGATGTGTCAGGAAAGCGAAAGATGTCACTATACTGTATTGAAGGAGTATGGGAGAAAGGGAAAATATTTGATTTCTTTAATAGGTTCAACTCAGCCTATGATTTTTGTCCCTACAGTTTCCTAAGTGGAAAAATAGGACATGTTTTATATACCAGACATCTATCTTATTTGTGGGTGTAATCAAGCAGCTGCATATGACTTAGAAAATGCTTCTGTAGTTATTTGTGCCCATAAAACTGTAGCTGCAATTACTTCCAGATGCAAAATTGCAGGCATGGAATCAAAATCAAGTGTCTCGAAGCTAGAGGAAGTTGCTCCCTCATTGAGTATAACCACTTTAAAGTACAGAAGGTCACATTTTGGCCCTAAACAAATACACCACCACCCCTATATAATTACACAGCCTGCAAGCTGGTACCAGCTTTTGCTTTGTTAGCCACCTCACTGCCATTTCTTGAAGTTGCAGTTGTACTGTCATTACAGAGTGACACCAGGCACTGGATTATCCAGGTGTCAGTGTTTGTTACCATGTCAGGTGTCACAGTTGTTAACTATTTCCTGTCCTAAATATGGGAAGAAAGAGTGGTATTTCAATTAACACTGTATGGTGACTGTTGGCAACAACCGGCTGGTTAACAGGGACCAGTGTACCTAGCACATTAGGCAGCACAGAAACGGTGAGTATCATGGGATAAGGTGAAGTGAGCACACTTTTCTGGAACTACGCCATGAGGATTTAACAGCCTAGTTCAAATTTTTTTCCATGTCAAAAGTAACTAGCGTAATTGGCCACTATTTAGTGGGAGAGAAGGAAAGTCTTCAAGTACTAGCCAACATGACTCAGCTACAAAGCCTTAATTTTGTGGCTCAGGATTCATAAAGCCAGATCATCAGAAACACATTTCACCCTGTACTTAACATGACATTTGGTGCAGAAAATCAGGTTATCCTACTTATTGGACTAACATACTACTGTAAACAGGGGCTCTTAAAACCCTTTTTAGCCAGCAGCAGAAATATGATTGAAATGGGGGTGGGAAAGGGGGGCTGACTAAATCCTGATACCCTTGCAATCTTTGGACGTCAGTTTTCAAGGTAGTATTCATTGCATGTGGTCAACAATGTACTGTTTCCGGTAGCCAACAGAATTCAAATGTGTTGCTGTTTCAGATACCTCTGGAGGGGGAAGGGAGCTCATGACAAATCAGCACTTTCAGAATGGTTCTTATCAGTTATCAGAAACTGAGCACCAGAAAGTGGTGTTAGCAAGACAGCATCCTACCTTAGCAGACCATGTGGTTGTGTGAAATGCTGGAGGAGAGGAATTGTTGCTCTCATTCTCCTGTGCCTTCCCTTCTGCCTGGGAGGCGTTCTCAGTTTACAATATGATCTACAAAGCCAGTATATTAGCCTCTTAAAACTCACCTCTGCTGTGATATCTAAAAAAAGCTTGGAAATGGTTAAAGAGAGGATATGCTGTAACTGCTGCTTACCGCAGGAACCGTAACTGTCTTGTTATCATGTGCTCCACACACACCCTTTATCAGCTTGTGTCCACCTGGTTCTCATCATACTCTGACTGCGAGCTCCTTTGGGCAGACACTATTGGTCTGCTCTGTGCGTTGTGCTTAGCACAAAAGGACCCAAATTCTTGACTGAGACCTCCAGGGGCTAATGTAATGCAAATGATAAACTCCAGTAGAGCCAGAAGCAGCCATCTACCAGACTGCAGGCTTAAAATAGTCACAGGGAAGATGCTGTGTATTTCCCCAAAAGAACTTCATTCTCAGAAAAAGAAAAAAACTTACACACTTAGCCTGGCAAGCCAATCTAGATCAAAAACTTCTACTGCTACAAAAAAAAAAATCTTCATGGATGATTCTGGTGATGGTTTTCAGGTCACAAGCACATGTTCTCATGAGACTCATCATTATTTATATCACATTCTTCTGTGAAAAGAACACAGATTTTACATTATCAAGGAAAAAAATGCAGTGTTAGGTTTCATGTCATTTTAAATGTTGCCTTGCAGGAGACTGGAAGGCTCAAGAAAGTGGTAATGGCATACAGAACTTCACAGCCTGCTTTCTAACAGTAATCCTGTACTTTGAGTGTGGATGGAGCAAGAGAGCAACAATGGCTTTAAGCCACTTTGTACTCACCATATTCTGGAGTTGTGCAGGGATCTCTCTGGCCCAGAGTGTAACTAGAGCAGCCCCAAGGCTGCTCTAATTTAAATTCTGCTTCCTCAGGGCCCTGGAAAGTAGAGATTGTGGCTGGAGTGCACTGTACTCTGGCCACTCTCATGCCAGGGTCTGGGAGCAGGGCTATCGTAGAGTCCTTACTTTACCTCTTCAGGAGATGAGGAGGCTCTCTGCTGGAGTATTCTCAAGGGGGCATTTCTGCCTTCCTTAGGGCCCCTTTACATTGCCAAAATGGTGTAAAAAGGGCCTTAACATAAGGGAGAATAAGGCCTCTATTTCTAGGTTGCTGAGTCAAAATGGTGAATAATTAAGTGACTAATTTCTAGGTTGCGAAGTTATTGGTGACCAATTAGGCCATGACACAGTCTTCAGCAAGTTATATGTGAAAAGAGTGACGGTCTCCATCTTCCCAGTAGAGCAGGTGCATATATTAAATAAACCACTTCAATAGGCACTTCACTGACATCTTTGTTGGCGGTGTCAATAGAAAGGCAAAGAATTATTACAATGGAGAAAAAAAAACGACAGTCTCACCAACGGGACACAGCAAGATGCTTTGGTGAGAGTTGTATTGCTACTAACCGTGTGGTGCCTGTTCCACAGTTACACTTTCAATTTCCAGGCTGCAATGTTACATTTTTGCCTTCTTCATACATTTAGGCCAGATTCTCCCCTCTGATTTGCACTGTATAAGCACCAAATTCCCCCACTGTGCAGGGGAACTCTCCTGTACCAGCCACCCTACCCCTCCGGCATGGCCAGCATGGAATGCATGTTCCAGTGGTTAGGAAGGAGCAGGGCAGAAAGGAGCTCCGCTATGTCCTAACTTACACCAGGGGAAGATAGAACTGCTCCCCCGCATGGACAGGCCTGCGTGGGGGCCCAAAAGAAAGGGAAGAGAGGCCCTTCTGTGTGGAATGGAGCCATCCCTGACTGGGAAGTCCCTTCCATGTATAGTCTATGGGGGGTGATCTGAGTCTGTGTAAATGGTGATTCAAACACACAGGTAGTGGTTTCCCATAAGACAGACTACAGAAGTACTAACATGGCTGAGCTGTATGCTAATGGAACATCACAGCCCTGTTTAAGATTCCAAAGCAGACTCTCTTCCCTTGGAAAAGCCAGGAGTCTCTTATCTATGTGAAACTTCCTTCAGCAGCCCCAGAGTCCGGCTGGAGAAACACTCCTCGTGCTAAATTAACACAATGAACTCTCACACACACTGTGCCTGGCAACTGTGGACTTTGCAAGTTAAAGGAGATATGTGATATACAGGGAAGAAGGGTGATAATGGATTTCAGTGGTGATGAAACCATTATAGAGCTGATAGCTGTATAAGGAGATTTACTGTAAAGGTGCTAGCACCGGGGTGCTGTCTGGATCTGCAGAATCTGTCAATAGCAAGCTGTGATTCATTGTTCTAGGAAAAACACACTAGCAGGGAAGCACAGATTGCATTGCTCCCAATTTAGAGCAGAAGTAGTGCATAGATGCTTTAACTGCATATCATGTTCTTCTCACAGAAAGCCAGTGATGATGAAGAAAATGAGAGCAAAATACTGAAGGGCCCCAATAGGGATGCATATCCCGGTGAGATGTAACGTTAAGAACAAACGGCAGCTGTCTTTGTTCTTGAATGGACTGCGTGCTTGGGGGATGGTCTTCAGGTTAAAGCATGGCATTGGGAATATAGATTTTAATTTCCAGACTCTGCCACAGGTTTCCTGTGACTTGGACAGACACTAGCCTCGGTGTGGGTCTGATCTCACACCAGTGAAGTCAGTGGGAATTTTGCCATTGACTTCAGTGAACATAGTATCAAGCTGCACATGTGCCCCCTCCCATTGCAATGTAGCCAAGCTTGGCAGGTGCAAACACTTTCAATAATGTAGTGCAACAAGTGTTTTGAACATGCACAATCCACTGACCCCAGTGGGTTTTTGCAGGTACAAATTCTAATGATTATGTGCATGGGTATTAAACTACTTTGAGGGGCACACAGGGGTCTGCACTAATAATATGATGGTGCAGGTATCTGCATGTTCAAAGTCCTAGCAGATAATTAGCTTTTTACAAACAGCTAATTGTTCCACACAGTCTGCCCTTACGCCCACTTTACAGATAAGGGGAAGAAAGTCAGAAGTTACGCAACTTGCCCAAGACCACCCAAGGGATCAATGTAACAGCTAGAATTAGAATCTAGGAGTGCCTAGCTCCCTGCTTAGATCACACCTCTATCACAAAAGCACAAGGAACAAAATAATTACTGATCCTGGCAGAAAATTGTGCCAGTCCCACAACTAAGTCACCATAGCTCTACTGAAGTCACTGGACCCACACCAGCTGAGGATCTGCTCCTCTGTCTCTAATCTATTTTACACTGAAAGATGTTCAGCTATATCTCTTGATTGGAAAGTTACCCGTAACCTTTGGCAATAGGTCACCTGGAGCTTCCTGCCATTAGCATGAATGTATATTGTTACGTCTGGAAATCCCTCTGCCTGATACCAAGTTATTTTGATTTTACACAATTTAAAGTCTGTCTGCATGAAGAGTTGGACTCTGGGTGGTGTGGGGAGCGACTTCCTACATTCAAACACTACAAAGGGCTCAATACACAGTTTCACCAATTCTTATTTAAAGGTATGGCTGGCCCAGTTTCCCTTCACACTTTGAGACTACAGATTTGGAAGTAATTTACAAAATTACTGTTAATGAAAGAGGACATCTCAGCCCACCGAAGGAAATGTGGTCTGCCTGGTAATGAATTGCCTCAGCTTTGACATTTCTTATTGTTTTAAACCCAGACTGCAAGGCTATTTAAACCCCATGTGCCTCAGTCTAATCTCACAACTGGGTAAACCTCAGTAACTATTGTCATCAATGGGGCAGATCCTCAGGTGATATAAATCTGCACTCGCTCCTCTGACATCAGTGGAGCTATGCCAATTTATACCAGCTGAGGATCTGGCCCCATGGCATTACAATTAGTGTAAATGAAGAATTGCATTCAGTTTGTCCAAAGAGAAACAGCCATTTATCTGAATCAAGGTTGTATTCCACTATGTGAATCACTTACCCAGTAACTCTCCACAATTATTACATAAAGCCCTCTCAGTCTGAAATCTTCAAGACATCTGGCTAAATGGAGCTGTGCTGTACATGAAAAGCAATCCACCAACCTGCCACCTTCAAGCTGCTATTCCAGCTAATGATCAATTCTCTCCTCTTCACCACCATCCCAGAAGCAGCTTTGTCATGGTTACCTGGATACTTACTGATGAAGGATGCTTGTACAGTAGTAGGTGCAGAGATGACCAAAGTGGTTAAACAGTCAGACTTGTTATCTAGAAGTCAGTCATTAATGAAATGCTTTTTAGCTAATGGCAGTTTAAGCCATGGATGAGGGGAGTGCATTGTTCCATCTGTCCAATGTGAGTACCAGGCAGCAGGATACCAGCTCTGCGGCCTTTTACTGTAATAAATTGCCTCGTGATTTTTAATAGGGGTAACCGATAGAGCTGGGTGACATGTTTTAGCCAAAACTTTTAGCATTTGAAAAAAAATGCAGATTTGAGTCAGATAAAGTTACAAAATGCTTTTATTTCAGGTAAGTTTTGGTCAAAAGAGAATTTGGAAATGTTTAAACAGTTCGCTTCAACACGTCACCACATTTCAAACATTCACAAAATGGAGGTGGTGTTAGAGGTGATCCTCTTATACCAAATAACCTGGTGATTAAGCCACTTACTTGGAATATGAGAGGTACAGATTCAAATCCCCACTCTGGAGGGGACTTGAACCAGCTCTTCTCTTCTCTGGTGAGTGCTGTAGCCACCCACCTATGGGCTATGTTTGGGTGCAAGACTCTCAATCTATCCTGTTGAAGACATTCAACTTTGTATAACTAGCATATTCATTGGGCTAAAGAAGAGTAAGGGATTCTATAGCCTGATGGTTAGGTGAGTCACCTGGGTTCTAGTCCCAGTGCCAATGAACATTTAACTAGTTATACAAAGTAGAACAGCTTCAACAGGAGACCTTGAGGACTGCCCTATCCACCAGCAGATAGACTTTCAGGTGGCAGCAGGGTGATAGGAGTTCAAGCCCCATGTCCAGAGTGGGGATTTGAACCTGGCTCTCCTACATCCAAGATAAGTACCATAACCACAAGACTACTGGGTGGCAGGATGGCACCTTCTCCTGTGTTTTGTGAATGGCACCTGTTAAAAAACCTGCTTTAAAACTTCTATAGAAGAGGTCTCATTCTCTATGGGATTTTCCATAAACGATATTATCTGCTGTCTTACATTTACATTACATGTCTTGTCCCTAAATGTTAAGACTGTAAATACTTTGTAGTTAAGAGACAACATAGAAAAGTCTTGCAGGAAACATCAGTGGCTCTGTGTGTTTAAGAGATGGTTATCAAAAGTGTTACCTCAAGCCAAACAGATATAACTGCCAGGAGGAAAGCATGGGATCATTCCACCTTGTGAGCTGGATTAGAGCCCTGATATGGGATGGTTTCATGCTCTCATTAACAAAGTGGATTTTTCCCATAGAACATGTAGTCTCAGCCCTGTGCAATTATCTGCAAAGATGATGGCGACAGAAGCCCTTGGGGTATTGTTTTGGATATAGACATTTCAACTGCAAATGAATATGAAAAACCATCTGAAGGGAGTTTTGTCTAAGGACTTCAGACCCGGATCCATAAAAAACAAAAAACAAACCAAACAAAAAAGACTAGTCTACAAAGCATGTTTAGATTTATGGGCATGTGACTGTAAAGATAAACGTGTGCTAATGAAGCAATTTAATCCCACTGCATTGTTGACCGTGGTGATCAGCACTGATTTTTTAAAAACTTAACCACAGTGGGAGCGGGAGCAACAGCCTTAATGAAGGTATAAATGCATTGTCTATTATAACCCTCCCATTTCAGTTGTTCATAATAACTAAGGCCAGTTGTTTGTCATGAGGGGTGTAGGGCTGTACAGCAGTAGTCTTCAACCTTTCTTCATTTGCAGACCCCTAAAAAATTTCGAACGGAGGTGTTGACCCCTTTGGAAATCATAGGCATCATCTGTGGACCCCAGGTTAAATACCATTGTTCTATGGTAATGACAACCATTTGCAGACCTCTTAGACATGGTCTGCGGACCACAGGTTGAAAAACACTTTTCTACGGTGTGTATTCTCTAAGCAGCAAAACTAACACCAGGCATGTACACACAAGCACAAACAAGGGAAATTCGGTTGGCTCTGATCAAGAGTGACATTGGCTTGGAACGATCTGATGATACCCAGGACATGTGGGAAGCTGAATAACCAGTCCATGCAGCGCTTCTAGCTTTTTCTATCTAGATACTTATAGGCCCAACACATTATCTCCATCACAGGCTTTGTAGTTCCCCTCTTTGTCATGTTTGTTATAGTTTTGTAACCATACAACGTTTTAGCTGTAATGAGGTCTAGCCTTCCACTGTGGTAATCCCATTACCCTTAAAGACTTACAATGGATTTTTCAAGATTCTTTCCTTTACTGCTTTTCCCTTGTGAGGAAGGGGATCGGATGATGTAGCCTAGGAAGATGACTGCCTTTAAATCAAAGCAAACAAATCCTAGGTTGTTTGCTAGAGAAGGGCCTGGAATTTTGGTTAAAACAACCTACAAATATTATGCATCAGGACCCAGGCTGATCACAAGCCAAGGTCAGAAAAGAATGTGCCTTTCCTCCCCATGTATTATACTGCACTAAGCTGGGGCATCACTGGAGGGAGTGGGCTCTTCTGAAGCATCAGGTACTTACGGTCAGGACCCTGTGGGGAGAAGAACCATAGTAGATTCATCTTGCTTTCCCAAAAGAGACGTGTATGCCCAGTGGCAAACTCATTCATGCTCTTGCTCGCCTGGGAGAGGGTATAGCCCTGTTTGCAGTGGCTCCCAGCATGGGGATATTTTCTTATGTACTCAGTGCCCTACTTCCCATATAGGTGGAGTGAGAAGTGCTACTATTACAAGTAGCATGGTCTGACCTGCATGAACATTTACCCCAAAGTGGTCTGGGTTGCAACGAGCAGTATGGAATGATTTGGGGGCGTTTTGGGGAGGACCACTTAAAAACGACGTTTAAGTAAATAAATAAATAAATTTTACCAGGCAGGGAAATATTTGAAAAGCCCTCCTTCACGTAAGCCCAGTGCACAGTCTGTCTAAATGAGGGTCCCAGGAAATATGCAGCCCCACATACTCAGTAATTGTCTTGTGTTTGCCTTGTTCTTAATTCCTCCAGACACTGAAATCAAACAGTGTACCAACCGGCCATGCGAAGGGAATCCTGCTTCCCATAGTCACGCAGAGACCATGGAACACCTCATGAGCAAGCACGTAGGTTTTGGCTCAAGGTGTCCCATGAGAATTTAAAAGCTACTCAGCATGTGACATAGTGCTCATGATATGATTGAGGACGTAAAGAGCACTGTTTGAAGGATACCCGCATCCCACTTCAATGAGAGTTGACTTTAGGAGCCCATGGTACTCTTCACCTTTAAAGATTAGGTCCCAAAAGGGCAAGTGTTGCAGAACTGCATGACTTCCATGTGTGCAGAGATCATAAACTAAACTGTGCATACAGTATAGCCAACCATACACAATGGCCTTGTCTGGCCTAGGGGAAAATTAGGACTATAAATTCACAACCAACCCAACTCCACAGATGCTGTCATCGGAGAATTAAGGGTACTGATTTTTCTTTGTGCAGAAGCAGTCCATGTTGCTGTACAGCCATTTGGAGAGGTAAAAGAAGAATGGAGGAGAAAGCACAAATGGTAGATGCTAGTCACGCTGCTTAACACATCAATGGAAGAATCCCAATACCACAGAGATGGGTGCAGTATAAGAACCTAAATGGAACAGAGCAGAAGCCCTGGGAGTGCAGGCTGAGTTGGGTTCTTTAGGCACCAGTTCTTATTAAGGCATGAATAAAATTGGCAAACCATGTTTTCCACCACTATTGCTAGCTCAGGTGTAGAGCATGGATTGAACATGGTCCCCAAAGCAGAGCTATAAACCAACTACCTCCTACATAGCCTATCACATGGCTTCAAACACAGCCGTAACCTGTTCTTTAACCGTGATACAGCATACATGGATACAAACTGGCCCATCATGTTAGAGTGTTACTATGCTTAAAAGTGGTTTCTAATCAATACAGCCTTGTCAAGACCAGGGGACAGTCAGAGCTGTGATGCTCCACCAGTGGTAGTGATGGTGGGAACACCAGTAGAGGCAAGGGTTAAACTGCCTCAACCTTCTGCAGAGGCTGCCACTGCTGCTGCTGGCTGAGCAGCACTAGAAGAGAATTACAGCAGGGATTTTCAAAGAGGTCTAAGGGAGCTAGGCATCTAAATCCCATTAGAATTCAAACTTCTTTAAGAAAATTTGAAAATCTCAGGCTACAAGTCTAAGTTTTTTGTCTAGAAGGCTAAATCTACACTAGCAAGACTAGATCGGTGGGTGGGTGAGGCCAGCCTAAATAATACCCTGGCCCCAGAGACAGCAGGGGCTCTGAGGCTGCCAGAAGGCATGAGCGGACAGTGGCTTTCAGCAATAGATCCCTCTAGACCCATACTAGAAACTGTTTAAGTGGGAGAGGACAAAACCCCTTTCAATACAGTTTCAAAAAGCATTCTTTTCATTAAGACTGATGCCAGTGGCTACTGAGTCAGAATAGAATTAATTAGCAAATACTTACTGAACAAATAGTCTCCATGTAATGCATTACATTTGTTTTCTTTTCTTTCTGCTAGTAGAAGGCGCCCACAGGCCATCCTAGCCTACACCAAAGAAACAGCGCTTCAGTCTGAGTTTTGTTGCTTGCTTTCCCTCCAGTTTTACAACCCCACTCTTTAAAGGTGGTGTTACTCATCATTGCTGCACTAGTCCCTTCCAGAAACAAGAGCAGAACTCACTAACTCCTTCCACTAGTGTAATAATCTGCAGTGGAGCAATTGGCATGCTGCCTTCTCCTCCCCAATTCACACAGCAAGTGTTCACAGTTCAAGTAGTCCATCTCTGCAGTATGTGCCCAATCCCCACCTGCCTGTCAAGTGAGTCCCCGGGGGGGTCAAGATCTTGGCTTTCCTCCATTAACCAATTTTCTGCTGCTGTACCATAAGCAAGTAAAGGCCAGGAGGTTATGAGATACCCAAAGAGATTATAAGAGCTGCCTGCTAAGATTGGAAGATGGTATATGCCACAGATGCAAAGAAATTGCTTTGAGATATTGGGGGTGGGGAGGAACAGCATCCCAGAGTAAGTATTGAAACTTCCATCAACAGGGTCAGTTACAACAGAACTGTCAAAATACTGAAGAACACATTAGGAAGGTCTGACAGAGGGATGAGCCATTTCTGGGCCAGATCTATGCTGTTTTACACCAACTGAGGCTTCATTGATGTCAAAGGAGCTACACTGATTGACACCAGCTGAGGATCTGGTCCAGACTTTATTCTATCAGAGATGGCTTGTAATGTATCTGTAACATGCTCCTATGGCCTGTTTTATGCAAGAGGTCAGACTAGATGATCACAGTGGTCCTTTCTGGCTTTGGAATCTATGACTCTATGCCATAATACACTTTGCAGTATATACCCTTCTTTATGTTACCTAAGAATATAACTTACATATAAGATATGCATAGTATGAGAAAAGGTCCCATTTACAGTGCCAAGCCTCCATACGTTATTTCTTTAGCAATAAATTGTAGTGGTGGTAGAAATTAAACTTCCATATTCCACCTTCTTTGCATTCAGGGATTCTTCCCTCTTTAACAAATTGCTTCGTTCCATGTAGGAGTATTTGAGGGGAGGGGAAATAAAAACTGGGAGAAAATGATACTCCCGAGTAGCCAAAGACAATTGCTCCATCTGGAATGTACACACAAAGATCTTAGAAAACAAGAGAAAAAAATCATGTCATCAACTGCAGTTTTCAAATATTTTTCCCACGCAGGTCAATATTGCAGACAGGCAAGAGAGGATATGCATGATAACCAAAAACAATTCCATGTGCTAATCTGGTCTTGTATCCGGTAATAATGCCTTTGTGATATATGCCCAGGATATCCCACATCCACGTTTCAGCCTGCTAGTCAGCTATCCCAGCATACTGTTAAAGGTGAACTGCAAAGCAGTTGGTTTCGACTTTGCTGCTCCCTTATGAAATATAAAGACTCATCATTTTCTTCTGCCAACTTTTATGAGAGCGGTGGAGAACCAGAACACTGACTGCCTAAAAGTCAATTTATTTTCCCACTTCTACTGCAGAATGGAGCAGGTGCTGCTCTGGTTACAGCTTCATGTGTTATCACTGTTCCAGTCCTCCTCAGGTTTTACCAAAGTCCTCCAGCAAACAAGAGGGGAAAGCAGACTTTGTATTTCAAGGGGGAAAACCAGCAAAAATCAACTGTTAAAAAAGCTTGACTTTGTCATTGGGCAAGCACAACTGAAGGGCACTAGTCTATTTTCTGCTCCACAATTCACTTTTAAGACGTAAATTCACACAGTGCAATATTTTGGGGTTCAATACAGACCAGTGAGACATTGTGTCACCAGCTGCCCTGTGTGCCTTAAATGCTCTGCTGCTGTGGCTCACAGCCTGATCAACAACAGACAAGCATGTAGTTTCCTGAGTGTCTGTGTGATGTTTAGCCCTGGTTCTGCACTCTGGCCCCAACCATCTGCCTACAACATAACAGCCCCACCCAGGTCTCCACTAGCCATGGACCCCACCACACCCCCACTTCTGAATTTCCCCAGAACCATCTGCCCTAAAGCCACCAGCCCTCTCTAGGAACACTCAGGGAAGTGATAAGATTCATTGCTCCTTTAAAGAGACAAAAGTACAACTTATCATTTTAACTGAAGTTAACAAGCCTTACCATTCAAACACAGCCCTGGGCTGGATTACAGTGAAAAATACAGCAAAGTTAAGTGACCCCAAGTAGAAGGTAGAATGGGTTACAAACAAAAGTAAAAATACACTTTCTAATGGCTAAGTCCTAACTTAACAAGCTACAGATAGTGCTCAAGGTAGTCTTCTCACTAATCATTCTTGGTCCAGCATGGCTGTCTAGACCCTCTGGCCAGGAACCAATACACAGCACATAAAGTGTTCATTTGATTCCTTTGTCTCCTCAGGGGTAAGATAAAGATGGAGTTTCTCTCTGTCCCTTGTACTTCCTCCAAAGGAATTGTCTTTGTCCTGAAAGTCAGGAAGGCTTCCTGGGGATTCAGTCTCCAGTGTCTCTCTGGGGTGCTGGATCCATATTAATTCTCTGTCTCTCAAGGTCAGTCTGAGGATAACCTCCACTGGTTTAGCTTGATGGTTTTGTTTACTGCTAATATGTAAATTGAGGTAAACCCACATTCCTTTAGGACAAAGCTGTGTATTATTGTGACGGGTGCGATTCACCACTACAGCACCTCCTACTGGTGGTCTTGGGAATTAGCTCTGCACCCTCTTCTGGTGGTGTCTCACCCACCGTCATCTCTGCTCCTGGACACACATAACTCCTAGGAGCACAGCATCCTCTTCATGACACTGCGCTCCAGCTGTGCCACACTGTCTTCTCCCCTTCCAGGGGACCTGCAATCTCCACCCAGCCTCTTCCCTCAGTGGCAACTGCAGTTCATTGTCCCAAGGCCGCTTCCCATGCAGTTCCAGCACCCTCTTCTTCCCTTGCCTCAGCTTGCTGGCCCTAGCAGCCAGCCAAGAGCACTGAATTGTCCCAGGTGCTGGGCTTCTCCCCTTGAGTTCCAGTCAGTTACTGAACTCTGTTCTGACTGCAGCCCTTCTTATATGGGCTTGCCAGGCCATGATTGGCTACTCCTCTCAGCCCCTTTCTAATTGGCTGCCTCCAGCGCAGCCTCCCTTGGGCTGCTTTTAATCCCTTTTCTGCCAGTGAGGGGCACCCGCCCCCTCACAATGACCTTTACCTAGCCTACACGGTCTGGTTTTAAACATGTTCTAGAACATACGCACTAAGAGCGAACTTCAAAGGTTGCCCCTTAAGAGTATAAAAAGAGAAATTAACAACGTTTGCATGATATTTCAAAGTTATTTTAATTCAGGCTCTAAAGACCGATTCACCTCTTTACGACGGTTGCACTGACTGCAAGGGACAGTCACTGGAATGTGAGACAGCAAACTATTGTGCAGGCCTGGCAAAGACAGGGGTAAAGAGTCTTTGCACCTACTGCTTTTGAAGTGTTTTGATCAAAGAACTTCTAGCTTTGATGTAAAGCACAAGGGAATCACTTCAAAGAGAGCCATTGGCCAGAGTACTTTGAAAACAGGAAGATGATAAATCAATATCAATTGCTGATGCCTAATATCTCTGGGCTAAGTGCTGTAGTGAAGGGACTGTTTAACCTGCTGACTAACACTTAGTTATTCCTGATGCAGCTATAGATTTGTCAGTTAAACTCAGTCAGATAAACTATTTGTGTCCTGGAAATAGGAGAGCATATGAAGGCACATAAGATGTACACAGAGTTCTTTCATCCTGGGATCACACAGTGCTTTTCCACGTTAATGTAATAACACTCTATATCGGCTCATCTGCAGGGACTGAACCTGGACCTCTGGATCTTAAAGCCACAGCCACTGTTACTTCAGCTAAACAACCAGCTCTATTAGTTCATACACAAACCTCCACATGTGGTCTTGCACATTGTATTAGTATGGATTATATTAATTAAGCTTCTTGACTACCCTGTGAGACAGGCAAGTAATATTATTCCTGTTCCACATAGACAAGGCCCTTTGTTTTTTTTACTCATTCTTACAAAAAAAAACATCGGGGGTTTCAAAAGTGTTTTGGTTTTTACCCATTTTCAACTGAACTGTGAACCACTCAAGTACATGAAAATACTGATTATGTTAGGAAAATCCAATCCATTACACTAGGTAGATGTATTTGTGTTAGTATATTAGTGTAAGGGTAAATGTGGGGTTGTCTATTTAAATTAAGGCAAGGTCATGGAAGATAAACACACGCACATGTAGGGATATATCTTATGATACTGGGTGCACCGATGCATGTGTGCATAAAGTCCAAAGATGCCTTGAGACAAGAGGAAGAGGGGGACCGAGTCTCAAAGACAGAAATTCTGATCAGTTTACAGGATGAAAGCCTCAATAATAATAATAATAATTAAAAAAAAAAAAAGGCCATGGTGCTGCTTCTGGCTTGGTGAAGGAAGAAGAGAAGAGTTGCCTGCACTTAGCTGGCTCACTCCCTCTGGAGCCGCTACTGCTGGGAAAGAGCAATAGTAGAGCTGAACTTGGGGCAATCCAGCCCTCACTGGTCTCTGAGGAGGAAGAAGCAGAGGTTCTGTCAAGCCAGAAATCTGATAATCTGGACAACTGCGCCTGCAGATGAGAACCACAAATGGACACAGAAGTGAAGGCAAAAGTGCACAGGAAAATTATAAGCAAAATGGTCTCTTTCTGAAAGGATTTACCAAAAAAGAGCATCCTGGGTAACAGGAAAGCTCAAAGAGACTTGGAAAACCAAGGCAGAGCTCAGAATATGGATATAACTGAGGGGTCCAGAGAATAAAATGGGGAGCAGACCGCCTGGGGGGGAGGAGCAGAAGAGAAGCTGATCACTAAAACAACTGAAACTCAATTTTACTTAGAGAAGGTTTCTACATCACTGGTAAGGAACGGGAGAATCTCAGCAGAAAGGCAGAAAAGAGCAGATCTATTACAGCAACGCTGTCTGATGGAATACACAAGATTTCTGAATACAGTGAAGGCAGCAAGGAAAGTTACCTATAACAGCTACAACATATTTTTCCTTCCGTCCTGAGCCCTTATGAATTATGTTCAGCAGGAGAGAGAGAATTTTCACCCCCTGAAATTACTCAGGTGGCAAAAGGAACAGATACATCAATCCTGTCTCTGGCAAAATTGCAAGCAGTGTTTCAGGTCCAAGTATATTTTGAGGACACTGACTCTGCCAAAAGAAAATGGAAAGAGAAAAATACACTAGGCATCTTAATACTGGCTTCTGCTAGTAATAAATAACAAGATGGGCAATACCCAGTTACAACTGTAGACCTTGAAATGTTTTTCAGAATTTTTTTTACACATTCTGGGCCAAATTTTGCTCTTAATTTCATGGGTGTAAGAATTTTGTCCATTCCTAGCAATATTTGTATTTCTATTGATAATATATATTGCCATTTACATAATTGTTCATTTTCTTTCCTATTTTGACAGGAGGTGAAGTTGCAATCTATTCTTTTCAGAGTAACAGCTGTGTTAGTCTGTATTCGCAAAAAGAAAAGGAGTACTTGTGACACCTTAGAGACTAACCAATTTATTTGAGCATAAGCTTTTGTGAGCTACAGCTCCGATGCATCCGATGAAGTGAGCTGTAGCTCACGAAAGCTTATGTTCAAATAAATTGGTTAGTCTCTAAGGTGCCACAAGTCCTCCTTTTCTTTTTGCGAATCTGTTCTTTGCTTCCCTCCCTGTCCCCTGCCAAAAGGCCAAACATATGATGTTTAGGATATATCAGTGTATAGAATTTACAATGCAGTCATGATCCCCTATGAACAATATACTTTAATGTTAATAAACACTGAAATTTAACAGTGATTTCTTTTTTTAGAGAAAAAAAGGTCTTTCACCTATGCAGTGTTTTTAAAATTATCCTACAGGAACCAAAGTGCAGTAAAATAGAACATTCCATTATGAAAGGGGGGTGTGATACCATCTCCAATGGATGTTGTACTGATAATTTACACTGATACTTGTATAACTGGAAATTTATCTGGTACACCAAGTACCTTGCTTTTCACTGCTGGTCTGAATGTTGCATGAAAAACAATACACGGAATATTTTAAAATATTGGTGGGCATTTCTGGCTAATACCAACTGTTTTCTGAATATTTTATCTACTTCAACTGGGCCTACAGAGATATTTTTGTAGTATTGGAAGAGCATAAACATACGGCCAGCCACAAATATGATGACTGCCTTGCAAAATTGTCATGATAATTAGCCAGCCCAGGCACAGAGGCTAGGGATTATCCCCTCTTCCACCACCACTATTGCAGCTACTGATCCAGACTGAATGGCGAGAGGAGGAACATATTGCATCGGGATAAATTATTATGATGTGAAGGGAGAACATTAACTTTTTTTTTTTAACTCCGCAGAGGATCCCTCTATCCTGGTGAGTGGACAAGGCTTCATTACACCTCTGATGCACACCCAGGCACGCTGCTAGAGAGCTGGTCCATACACATTGCACATCCCTCCCCCGGGGGCACACAGCACACACAGCACAGAGGTTCCCAGATGTGCAGTGCGCAGGGGGATATTGACAGACCCGCGCCCAGGCACATAAATCACAAACATAGCACGACTATCAATAGGACAGTGCCTGCTGCTCCTTAGAGAAATGATGGGGCGGCTCTGCTCAGGCTGCTGGGCGAGGGAGAGGGGGGCAGACCGAGCAGGGCTCTCCTTCTCCATCACTCAGACAGCGTCCAACCGGCGAGACCAGAGAAATCAACAAAGTCACGCTGCCCGCTCACGTGCACGGTGTTTTCATCCGATGCACTTTTTCGCAGGATTCCCATCCCCCACCCCCCTGGTATTAATTCTCCCCCCCCACACACATATCCCAGCAGAGGAAGGCACAGGCTGGAGAAGACGGTAGCCTTGAGCCTGAGGAATCAGATTCTGGCCCCCTATTACTAACTCCATCCCTCCCCCCAGAGCCAACAAGCTGATGGAGAATCGGATTTAACAACCCAAGGCAGCAGCCGCAACGCATTACTCCAGTCCCTGGTGGGGCAGCGATCCTGAACACAACCCAGCATGGGGCCAGTCCTCGTTCCCCCACGCTCCGCCCCATGCATACAGGTTCCCCTTCTCAAAAAAAAAAAAAAAAAAAAGTTGGGTTTTTCATTGTTACTGTTCCGGTTTCGTCTCCAATCCATGCAAAGCCCCGTGTGCACTCACCACTGTGACCGGCGACACCATGTCTTCTCGGTAGGCTTCAAGCTGAACTGCAGTCCCTGACTCTGGCTCTGCGGCTGGGTCCCGGTGCCTGGCGCTTTCCCTTTAAATAGGATCAGAAAATATATCTGTTTTTTCTCAATGCCGATTGTTTTCTGGGTTCTTTTTTAGAACGCAATGACATCATAAAGGCCGGAGCCAATGGGCTGAAGGGAGGGGAGCTGGGGGTGTGACACCAGCCGGCTCTGTCTCAGTCGCCCCTCCCTCTGCCTTCCTCTCTAGGCTCACAACCCGCAGCTCAATAGACTCAGCTCCTAAGGGGAGAGGAATAGGCTGGCAGTTTTCCACTTCTTCCCCTCCCCTCCTGTCCGCCTGATGTCCACAGTAGGTTTCAATGCACACACGTAATCGCACACCAAAACATGGGTACACTTACAGACACGTGCATAAACACATACACTCACAAATACATGTGAGTAAAAATCAGATCCTTCCAGAAAAGCCTGCTGATTTTCACAACCCAGCTCCCAAATAAAGAAAATGTCCAGTTGCTACTTATGTGCCACAAAATTCTAGAATCCAGCACATCGTGGAACCCTAGTGCTGCAAAAAACTTATTCTAGACATGGATTCTGATGGACCCGGCTGTTTTTGTGTGCCGACTCCCAAATTCCACTTCCTAAAGGGCTCACCCACCTGCTACTAGTGTGCCAAAGTCTTCTGGAATATGGCACATCTAGTTGCTACAGGGCAACAAAAAAGTAGATCCAGATCTTGCCAGTTTTTGCCCTACTCTCCAAACTGCTTATAGTTTACCAATCTTTATATATATAAAACGGGACTCGTGAATCCTTTCAAGTAAACCATAGGGGGAAATATTAAAATAACACCATCAATTAAAATAACACCATCAAAATATTAAAATAACACCATCAATCATTATATGTCAGACCACCAACTGAATTACACAATAGATATATGCCCATCAATAAGTTATCATTTCTTATAATATGCACCAAACATGTGCTAGGCAAACTACAGATCAGGAAGGCCATGATGCATACCCTGCAGAGGTTACAATCTAAATATAAGAACAGGAGTACTTGTGGCACCTTAGAGACTCACAAATTTATGAGAGCATAAGCTTTCGTGGGCTACAGCCCACTTCATTGGATGCATAGAATGGAACATACAGTAAGAAGATATATATATATATACATATAGAGAAGGTTAAAGTTGCCATACAAACTGTAAGAGGCTAATTAGTTAAGATGAGCTATTATCAACAGGAGAAAAAAACTTTTGTAGTGATAATCAAGATGGCCCATTTAGACAGTTGACAAGAAGGTGTGAGGATACTTAACTTAGGGAAATAGATTCAATATGTGTAATGACCCAGCCATTCCCAGTCTCTATTCAAACCCAAGTTATTGGTATCTAGTTTGTATATTAATTCAAGCTCAGCAGTTTCTCGTTGGAGTCTGTTTTTGAAGCTTTTCTGTTGCAAAATTGCCACCCTTAAATCTTTTACTGAGTGGCCAAAGAGGTTGAAGTGTTCTCCTACCGGTTTTTGAATGTTATGATTCCTGATGTCAGATTTGTGTCCATTTATTCTTTTGCATAGAGACTGTCTGGTTTGGCCAATATAATGGCGGAGGGGCATTGCTGGCACATGATGGCATATATCAGATTGGTAGATGTGCAGGTGAACGAGCCCCTGACGGCATGACTAATGTGATTAGGTCCTAGCCCTGGCTGGGATGATTTAGTTGGGGATTGGTCCTGCTTTGAGCAGGGGGTTGGACTAGATGACCTCCTGAGGTCCCTTCCAACCCTGATATTCTATGATTCTATGATGGTGTCACTTGAATAAATATGTGACAGAGTTGGCATCAGGCTTTGTTGCAAGGTAGGTTCCTGGGGTAGTGTTTTTGTTGTGTGGTGTGTGGTTGCTGGAGAGTATTTGCTTCAGGTTGGGGGGCTGTCTGTAAGTGAGGACTGGTCTGTTTCCCAAGATCTGCGAGAGTGAGTTATCATTTTTCAGGATAGGTTGTAAATCTTTGATGATGCGCTGGAGAGGTTTTAGTTGCAGGCTGAAGGTGATGGCTAGTGGCATTCTGTTATTTTCTTTGTTGGGCCTGTCCTGTAGTAGGTGACTTCTGGGTACTCTTCTGACTCTGTCAATCTGTTTTTTCACTTCAGCAGGTGGGTATTGTAGTTTTAAGAATGCTTGATAGAGATCTTGTAGGTATTTGTCTCTGTCTGAGGGATTGGAGCAAATGTGGTTGTATCTTAGAGCTTGGCTGTAGACAATGGATTGTGTGGTGTGTCCTGGATGGAAGCTGGAGGCATGTAGGTAAGCATAGCGGTCAGTAGGTTTCCGGTATAGGGTGGTGTTTATGTGACCATCGCTTATTAGCACAGTAGTGTCCAGGAAATGGACCACTTGTGTGGATTGGTCTAGGCTGAGGTTGATGGTGGGATGGAAATTGTTGAAATCATGGTGGAATTCCTCAAGGACTTCTTTTCCATGGGTCCAGATGATGAAGATGTCATCAATGTAGCACAAGTAGAGTAGGGGCGTTAGGGGACGAGAGCTAAGGAGGCATTGTTCTAAGTCAGCCATAAAAATGTTAGCATACTGTGGGGCCATGCGGGTATCCATAGCAGTGCCGCTGACTTGAATGTATATATTGTCCCCAAATGTGAAATAGTTGTGGTGGGGACAAAGTCACAAAGGTCAGCCAACCAGGTTTGCCGTGACATTATCTGGGATACTGTTCCTGACAGCTTGTAGTCCATCTTTGTGTGGAATGTTGGTGTAGAGGGCTTCTACATCCATAGTGTAGATCACCGATGGTGATCTTCCAGAAAACACCATCCTGGCCTCTTCCCTTCTTTACTCATACATCCACCTTCCACATGAATTCCCACATGCCTTTCATGCACCCTATTCTTTCTCTATAATCCCCACTTCTACCCCACCTAGATATCTCTGTGGTCCTAGTTTCTTTTCTCTTCACTCTGACTGAAGTTTCATAGCCACTCCTACTAGTATCCCATTTCCCCTCCCTCTCTCCTCCAACTTCTTTTCTCAATTCACAACCAGTCCCCCTCTTCCTTCAGTCTTATTTAGTAAAGAGACAAGGGTCTTTTGATGCATTTTACTGTTGGGTATGTGACTGTATCTATTCTTCCCACCTAGTCTCTGGCTCTTTAGTGTTTGATGTTCACTTTCTAAATGCCAGGAACAAACCCATATCAACAGATTCTCACTACATGTAGCCTCAGCTCAGCACTGATGCTACTTTTTTGACATCAGTACATACTGGAGAAAGTTGTTTTATGGGCAACAAAAATTTGGTTAAGTGCTTTGCTTAATAAGGACTAAATACTCATGTGCTTACATGCGTTGCTGAATGGGAGTCTGGGTGTTTTTTATTATCTAGACTACCACATTGACATAAAACCATCTTCACATCAAACCAGTGCAAACACTATAAGAGGTTTGCAAAGGTATATCTGAGGGCAGAAGGTCAGCAGGTAAATTTGCTGTTCAGGGCCAAATTCTGTTCTCAGTTACATTTATGCAAACCCACTGACATCAGTGAAGCAGATGACAGGACAAGGAGTAAATGGTCTCAAGTTGCAATGGGGGAGATTTAGGTTGGATATTAGGAAAAACTTTTTCACTAGGAGGGTGGTGAAACACGGGAATGCGTTACCTAGGGACGTGGTGGAATCCCCTTCCTGAGAAGTTTTTAAGGTCAGCCTTGACAAAGCCCTGGCTGGGATGATTTAGTTGGGGATTGGTCCTGCTTTGAGCAGGGGGTTGGACTAGAGGGACCTCCATTGTCATCAGACCTCCAACTCTGATATTCTATGATTCTATGACTGAGGGCAGCATTTTGCCCACCAGCCCATGGTATAACTGAGAAATGTTTCATTCCTTTGTACAGAACCATGAATAAGCCCTTCCAAAATCACCTTGCATTATCTACCAGTTAGAGATGGGCTCTGTAAGTAGAGAGAATGAACTGAAATGTACTATGAGAACAAAATGTCTCTGCAATGAAATTAGTAACAGGTAAATATCAAGTAAACAAAAATAAATGCTTTTCCACACAGCATGAAATCACATGTAGATTTCGCTGCTATAAAGAGTGATCAGGTAGTTGAATACCTTAGCTAGATTTTTAATTAGGCTAGTTAATTTGAAAAGTGTTGCTATATATTCAGGTAAATGCAATCAAATCTCATTCTTTAGGGCACTAACTGAAGAGAGATCAGGAAGAAATTTCTTTGCAATATACAGCATTGCACAATTAAGGCTGAACCAGCCCCACTGAAGTCATAGAATCGATCACAGAATCATAGAATATCAGGGTTGGAAGGGACCTCAGGAGGTCATCTAGTCCAACCCCCTGCTCAAAACAGGACCAATCCCCAACTAAATCATCCCAGCCAGGACTTTGTCAAGGCTGACCTTAAAAATATCTAAGGAAGGAGATTCCACCACCTCCCTAGGTAACGCATTCCAATGTTTCACCACCCTCCTAGTGAAAAAGATTTTCCTAATATCCAACCTAAACCTCCCCCACTGCAACTTGAGACCATTACTCCTTGTTCTGTCATCAGCTACCACTGAGAACAGTCTAGATCCATCCTCTTTGGAACCCCCTTTCAGGTAGTTGAAAGCAGCTATCAAATCCCCCCTCATTCTTCTCTTCCGCAGACTAAACAATCCCAGTTCCCTCAGCCTCTCCTCATAAGTCATGTGTTCCAGTCCCCTAATCATTTTTGTTGCCCTCCGCTGGACATTTTCCAATTTTTCCACATCCTTCTTGTAGTGTGGGGCCCAAAACTGGACACAGTACTCCAGATGAGGCCTCACCAATGTTGAATAGAGGGGAACAATCACGTCCCTCGATCTGCTGGCAATGCCCCTACGTATACATCCCAAAATGCCATTGGCCTTCTTGGCAACAAAGGCACACTGTTGACTCATATCCAGCTTCTCGTCCACTGTAACCCCTAGGTCCTTTTCTGCAGAACTGCTGCCGAGCCATTCGGTCCCTAGTCTGTAGTGGTGAACGGGGTTCTTCCGTCCTAAGAGCAGGACTCTGCACTTGTCCTTGTTGAACCTCATCAGATTTCTTTTGGCCCAATCCTCCGATTTGTCTAGGTCACTCTGTATCCTATCCCTACCCTCCAGCATATCTACCTCTCCTCCCAGTTTAGTGTCATCTGCAGACTTGCTGAGGGTGCAATCCACACCATCCTCCAGATCATTTACAAAGATATTGAACAAAACCGGCCCGAGGACCGACCCTTGGGGCACTCCACTTGATACCGGCTGCCAGCTAGACATGGAGCCATTGATCACTACCCGTTGAGCCCGACAATCTAGCCAACTTTCTATCCACCTTATAGTCCATTCATCCAGCCCATACTTCTTTAACTTGCTGGCAAGAATACTGTGGGAGACTGTGTCAAAAGCTTTGCTAAAGTCAAGGAACAACACGTCCACCGCTTTCCCCTCATCCATAGAGCCAGTTATCTCGTCATAGAAGGCAATTAGATTAGTCAGGCATGACTTGCCCTTGGTGAATCCATGCTGACTGTTCCTGATCACTTTCCTCTCCTCTAAGTGCTGCAGAATTGATTCCTTGAGGACCTGCTCCATGATTTTTCCAGGGACTGAGGTGAGGCTGACTGGCCTGTAGTTCCCAGGATCCTCCTTCTTCCCGTTTTTAAAGATGGGCACTACATTAGCCTTTTTCCAGTCGTCCGGGACTTCCCCGGATCACCATGAATTTTTAAAGATAATGGCCAATGGCTCTGCAATCACATCCGCCAACTCCTTTAGCACTCTCGGATGCAGCGCATCTGGCCCCATGGACTTGTGCTCGTCCAGCTTTTCTAAATAGTCCCGAACCACTTCTTTCTTCACAGAGGGCTGGTCACCTCCTCCCCATGCTGTGCTGACCAGTGCAGTAGTCTGGGAGCTGACCTTGTTCGTGAAGACAGAGGCAAAAAAAGCATTGAGTACATTAGCTATTTCCACATCCTCTGTCACTAGGTTGCCTCCCTCATTCAGTAAGAGGCCCACACTTTCCATGACTTTCTTCTTGTTGCTAACATACCTGAAGAAACCCTTCTTGTTACTCTTAACATCTCTTGCTAGCTGCAACTCCAGGTGTGATTTGGCCTTCCTGATTTCACTCCTGCATGCCCGAGCAATATTTTTATACTCTTCCCTGGTCATTTGTCCAATCTTCCACTTCTTGTAAGCTTCTTTTTTGTCGTTCAAGATCAGCAAGGATTTCACTGTTAAGCCAAGCTGGTCACCTGCCATATTTACTATTCTTTCTACACATCGGGATGGTTTGTCCCTGTAACCTCAATAAAGATTCTTTAAAATACAGCCAGCTCTCCTGGACTCTTTTCCCCCTCATGTTATTCTCCGAGGGGATCCTGCCCATCAGTTCCCTGAGGGAGTCAAAGTCTGCTTTTCTGAAGTCCAGGGTCCATATTCTGCTGCTCTCCTTTCTTCCCTGTGTCAGAATCCTGAACTCGACCATCTCATGGTCACAGACTCCCAGGTTCCCATCCATTTTAGCTTCCCCTACTAATTCTTCCCGGTTTGTGAGCAGCAGGTCAAGAAGAGCTCTGCCCCTAGTTGGTTCCTCCAGTACTTGCACCAGGAAATTGTCCCCTACCCTCTTCAAAAATTTCTTGGATTGTCTGTGCACCGCTATATTGCTCTCCCAGCAGGTATCAGGGTGATTGAAGTCTCCCATGGGAACCAGGGCCTGCAATCTAGTAACTTCTGTGAGTTGCCCGAAGAAAGCCTCGTCCACTTCATCCCCCTGGTCCGGTGGCCTATAGCAGACTCCCACCACGACATCACCCTTGTTGCTCACACTTCTAAACTTAATCCAGAGACACTCAGGTTTTTCTGCAGTTTCATACTTGAGCTCTGAGCAGTCATACTGCTCCCTTACATAGAGTGCAACTCCCCCACCTTTTCTGCCCTGCCTGTCCTTCCTGAACAGTATATATCCATCCATGACAGTACTCCAGTCACGTGAGTTATCCCACCAAGTCTCTGTTATTCCAATCACATCATAATTCCTTGACTGTGCCAGGACTTCCAGTTCTCCCTGCTTGTTTCCCAGGCTTCTTGCATTTGTGTATAGGCACTTGAGATAACTCGCTGATCGTCCCTCTTTCTCAGTATGAGGCAGGAGCCCTGCCCTCTCGCACGCTCCTGCTTCCTCCCGGTATCCCACTTCCCCACTTACGTGAGGGCTTTGGTCTCCTTCCCCCAGTGAACCTAGTTTAAGTTAGCCTCCTCACTAAGTTAGCCAGCCCGCTTGCGAAGAAGCTCTTCCCTCTCTTTGTTAGGTGGAACCTTGCTATCCTCTTAAAAGGAGCAGAACTAGGGACCAGATTTTTAAAGGTTTTTAGATGCCTAAAGATACATGTAGGTGCCTACTGGGAATGTCAAAAATCTGGCCCTTGATTCTTAGCCAAACTCATCTGTTTGTTTGAGCCTTTACTTACCCAACACAGTAGGGTGTATATATTCAAATTTGTGTGCATTTTGGTATTGGCTTTTACTGTTGTAAGACACTCAAAGGGCCTACTATGGTCACCAGTTGTACATCTTTTAATTGTTTCTTGTGAGGTTTTTATCTTGTTGGATATTAACTGTGGTTAAAGACAGATCCAGCAAATCTTGTATTGCTCCATTCATACAGATACTCAATATAGTTCTTTGTAATAGTATAAACTGTAACATGGGTTTATTATTTTAGTAACTAGCTCAAAGAAACATACTACAAGTGATGGGGAACACTGGGGAAATGTCTTAACTACCCAATCCCAGGGAGGTACTTTGAAAATTAATCTAATTTAGCATAAGGCATTATATGATCTGGTTGAACTGCATACTATGGGTCAGGCATATCATCTTAAGATCATTTCCTGCACAAGCTATTATTAATAATTTGTTATGGGTTGTTGCCTAGAAGTCCCGATCAGGGAAGTATTGTGCCAGGCACAATGAAATCATGATCCCTGCTGCAAAGAGCTTACGATCTAAATATAAGATGAAACTATACTGTTTCCCAACATTATTAATAGCACACCAGTTTCATTATAGCTAATACATTATTCCCAACACTTTAATGTCTGTTTCTATGGTATCAAAATAAGTGATAATGTAAAATGAGTATTCCTCCTAAGTCTGGTACAATGCTGGAAATCATGGCTTGGAACACAAAAACTAAAATTCTCTGCTTATCATAATGAAAACACTAACAGAACAGATCCTCACACAAACACCCTCCATTTGGAGAAACAGTATGTCAGGCAACCATTGGAGTCACTTTGGCTGGTTTGTGAAGGAAAGAAAAGGAATACAGGATGCAATGAGCTGATGAGCTGATAAACTTGTTCTTGGAATATGGGAGTATCTTTTTTGTTGTTGTTGCAGGAACTGGATTCCTCCCTCTAGTTTAGGATTACTTTTCTGACTGATGCAGGAGAGATTGTGATGAGCCTCATGAAAACAAACATTTTGTTTAAAGTACAGCTTTAGGAAATTTGTTAATAGGAAATTTATTGCAGTTTTGATTTTTTTTTCTTTAAAAACATGCTCACAGTGAGCATGAACAGAGTTCAATAACAGTCATGTGATCATACATTTACCCGGTCAGGGTTTGCAAAACAGAACTTCAGGGATTTTTGTGTGTGTAACAGTGTGGAAATGGCTTTGGTGAACAATGTCTGTGGGTTATGAAAAGAGAGAGAGAAACTACCTCTTAAGAATTTGGTTTTTGGTCTGATAATGAAGTTTTTCCTTCCATATTTTCCCCCTTGGTGGACTCCTATGCAGGGGGAGTCAGTGGATCCAGGTAGCACTGACCTGAAAGCTAGTCTCTCTAGGCTAAATAGTCAATGGTGGTTCCCAATTACATGCACTCAGAGCCTAATCCAAAGGACTATGAAGTCAATAAAAGTACTTCAATGGATAAGGCCCATGATGGTGCATGTCAGCCTCAGAGTATGCTATTATTTGTATTACCATAGCACTCGGAGCTCCACTCATGGACCAGGGCCCCTTATACTAAGTGTTTCACAAATCCAGAACGAAAGGACGGTCCCTTCCCAAAGAGCTTATATATTGGTTTACATTACAATGGCTATCTTAGTAATATGAAGGGCTAGAAATATTTATGTAACTGAACTCTTAGCAGCAATCTATATTCTTCTTATCCAATGGTGTCTATTGTCCCTAGTTACAGGCTAAAGCAGTAGTAACAGACCTCTGATCTCCAGGTGCCTCTCAGAACATGGAAGCCCCATAAGCTTTCCTAGTTTGCAGCCCCAAGATCTGCTAGAACAAGCTATGTTTTCTGATAATATAGCCAGGGGTGTACATTCTGTTTCAGACTTTCAAATCTATTATTAATACTAAAGTGCCTGGGAACAAAACCACTGAGGAAAGCAAAAACAGATGTGTGATCTAGTAAGTACTAGAGATGCTTTATTTAAAGAATCATCTGTCAGGCATTCCTTGGTCTGCTCCTTCCTGACTTCTCATATTCGTTATTTGGAGCACTTTGTTACTGAAATCCAGACTACTTTCATATGCCAGGGCCTGTGGGATTTATCCAAGAAAATGTTATAGAAAATGTTTATTTTCAATTACATCCATCAATATTTGAGTTCAATGACACTCCTTTCGGTTTCTATACCAACCAATATGCACATATTCTGTTTTTTCTACCCAACTGTATATAATTTATACAAAGAAATCTAGTGCTTTCTCCTTTAGAGGGCAACTATAAGCTATTCCTCCTTGTACCAATTTTTTTTCCCAAAGCCCAGAGAAATCTCGAAATTACCTCATCTCACTTCAGCAGAACTCCCATGATGACAATGTGAATGGGCTCAAGAGTAGCCTTTGACCCTGTGAAGTAACTAAACATTTGGACCCTGATCCTGCTATGAGCTCCACACAGGTAATTGTCAGGCCCTTAATTACCCTCATCTATTATATGATCAGTAACTTATTATCACTTCAGCATTACTCAATGAGAAAATATGCTCATCTTAAGAACTACTGCTGTTTCTTCCCTTTTTTGTTTCTCTCCCTCTTCCCTACGTATGTCTCTCCTCCTTTCTTCTTTCCCAATTTCCACCCCATAAGCTTCACTTCCATCCTCTTCCCCATTCCAGCTGCTAAAATGATCAAAGTGAAATAGTTAAAACTGAAACATAGTGTGCCATGTGTAGACTCAGAGTTAACACCATGACAAAATGAATGGGGGACAATGCAAGTTCACACCAATGCTTTAGGCTCTCTACAGATTCAGGAAGATAACTGTATCTGTTCACATTTGGAAGGTTTTCTTCACAGCCATGAGTGTTAAAAACTTTATATGTAAGATTAGAGTCCATCACATACATACAATCGAACCTGATCAAGACTGCAGGTTTACTAATTAGATTTTTTTCCAGTAGCTACCCTCCTCCCCAAAAAAATATTAAGGGTGAGTCACTTTTTTTACTTTTCCAGCCCAGAAGTGGTTCAAAAATCTAAGTTTTTAAACCACATATATTTGTATTATTCTTCAAAATCAACTACAGGCATGTAACCAATCAATGGAGATTGACAAGAATTGCAAATCTTCCAATTAAAATAAATAGAGTAAACCCAGTCCATACCAAATAAATCCACTAATACTCTAGTGGGGAGCTAAGATGAATTGACTACAACTTCAAAAAATTGTGCCCCATTTCTCTGTGTAAAATGCATCTACAGTTACAACAGATAGTAGGGAATTATCTGTGCACCAGTGATTCAGTTACCACATTTGTCTCAACAAGTCCTGTTAACTGCAGTACTGCTCATCTAAGACGAACAGGGGAAGGCTGGGCTTGTCTCAGACAAGCAATATGCAAGAACAAAGATTGCATGCAATTAAACATTTGAGTTGCAAAGCAGAATAAAAGCAGGACAACTACGGTACAAAAATCTGCTCAGAATCATGCAGACACACGAATCCATCTGAGCCTTCAGAGGAAACAAACTGCAGTTGTAAGGACAGAGGGAATGAGAGCACATAGAGGGAACAGATATCAGCCCAAAACAATGTGCTGCCCAAGATAGTCCTTTCTTCTCCTCACAGAAGAACAATGCTTTCCGAGGTTCCGAGTCGATAAGCACAAGAAGAACTGGATGCGGAAACACAAACTGAGACTGAGAAGTTATACATTGGCTGTCAAAGCGACTGCACTATTTAGTTCAAGATTATCAAAAGTGGCTGGTGATTTTGGGTGCTCGGCTTGACACCTTCAGGGGGCCTGATTTGTGCAGGGCATTTCTGAAAATCTAGCCCTATGATGTGGCAGAGAGGAGTGGTTAAGGAGAGCCTGTAGGCCCAGTTAGCCTTATCCCCACTATACATGCAACCAATGGCAAGCCTGGAAGTGGAATAAAATGAGAGAACCTGGCTCAGTTTAGGGCTGACCAGCCAGGACGGAGGACAGAGCTCTGCCTCTCTGCCTGAAGGGAGCATTGCCTGTAGAGATGTGAGGAGATGGGCTTGATAGCCAGAGCAGCTAGACTCCAAGGACCAAGTGATGCACTAATAAGGGACTGTTTGTAAACCAAGCTCGAAAGAAACAGCAGAGGCCCTGCATGGGAGGATTGGTGGGCCGACCAGTAGTGAGTTAGCTTTGCTTTTTGCTAAGCCCCTCCAACTCCTGCAGAAGGACATAGGACTGAAGGGACAATTAGCTGGTGGGCTGAAGCCCACCTCAGTGGACACCAGAGACCAAGACTTCTTCTGGAAGGTCCACAAGGGGTTGCTGCTCCAGCCATGCCACTACAGCCCCCTTTTATGATCTCTTCAGTGGGGCACCCAAAAGTTACAGCACCTGAAATCATCAGATACTTTTGAAAATCTTGATGTTGGAGTGCAGGTACTTTTCAGGCCACTGTGAGGTCAAACCAAGCCATTAATGAGTTCATACAAGCTATTCTACTAAAAAAAGTGGCAATCAATATGTTAGATTTTCCCATAAAAATACACCAGCAGCAACAAGCAATACACAGATTTTATACCAGCTCGATTTCCATTGATCTTTAGGAGCCATTTATTGCACACATTCTCATTACTCACTTACTAATGGAATATTAACAATTCCTTAGGGTCATTCTAGGGACATGGGAGCAGTACTGGGAGTGTGCTTTGCACCCCCATTCACCTGCTATATTAGGTACCAATATAACATTGAGGACCCTGCACAGAAGGAAATAATCAGATCATGGAATCAGAACCTTTCATTGCAGTAACATCATTTGCAGTGGCGGACAACTTTTCCTCTCAAGCTTGGATTTCCAGGCCCCTTTCTGATACACACAGCTAAGTTTGATGCAATGAAACTAAGTTTGGCTTGTACTAAACCTTAATTTTTAATTAGTATTATCTTGCATTTTTTTATTCAGAATTGGTCAGGCAAAAATGTTGGTATTACAGCTGTTCAAAAAAATCTGTCAAGATATTTCTTGATAGAGTTTTTTTTAAGAAAATGCCCGTTTTCATCAATGTTTGGGTCAAACTGAATTTTTTTGGCTCTTGGTCTAAAATTTTCAGTTCAAACAAAATTTGCTTTTTCTATTTTTTTAATCTAAAATTTTCACAGGGAAAAAATAATTTCCCAACCAGCTCTCATTAGCATGATAAAAATGCTTCTTTAAACATGTTGTGAACTTAGTGATAGCTAGAGCTGGTTGAACTATTCATTTAAAATAGATTATGTGATGAATTTAGCCCTTTTTTTCTGTTTTCAGGATCAAATTGATCCTGGTTTTTTGCAAATGCATTTATTATTTACCAATGTTCAGAGAATAGTTTGCATACAGAGAATAGTTCCCAACAGAGTGGAAACATGGACTAACCAAAGACTATTCCATCAACTTTATACATGTTGTATGAATATTTATGGGTTAGGGATTGTTTTCTGGCTTTATGTGGGAGATAGCTTACCTACAGGAATGAAAGTTACCAGGGGGTGATGAAAGCAAATTCTTAAGCTTGTAACCAATTTGGTGAAGGCTCAACCCTGGAGGAAATTGCCAATACTTGTTTGACTTACTTGGGTCATGCCGACAGAAAAGAGTATCAGCTTTGTTTATGTATTTCAGGGAGGTGGCTTAGCTATGCCTGCAGAAGAACTTCTTATGCTGCATCCACACTAGGGGGTCCTGCTGCCGTAGCTATACTGGCCAACGCTCTGCAGACAAGACATACTCCTCTCTCTCTCTCCCCAAAATCTCCTCCTGGGTGTCCTGCTGCCACCTCAGACGTAATTCTCTGGCCCACAGCTTTGTCTGTGAGTGAGCACACAAAACAACTGAGGACAAGGTGTCTTCAAGCCTTCAACTGTCTTTATGCTCCCTAATCCTGGGTGAGCTGTGCACCAGGCCAATCCCCCACTGTAAATCAGAGCAACCCAAAGGCTGCTGTAATTTACACTATCTGCCAGTGGCCCCCTACAGCAGCATTTTGACAGCCGAGGTTTGCCAGGGTACAGATATAAATCACATATGTTCCTTTTCCCCAGTCACATCCCATGCACTGGCACCCTGGGAGCGGGGTTGGCATATGAGCTCTTCCACTGGCTCTGTCACTAGATGATCCCTTTACACTAGATTGTTCTTCCCATGGTAGGCTATGAAGGGCAGTGCAACATGCCCACAGCACAGCCTAGGGATGGCTGCGTCCTAAAACTGAGTTTATTATTTTCCTCCCAAGCCCTGCTCCTCTCGTGCTCTGTCACTACTGACAACATCAACCTTCCACTTCCCCCAAGCTCACAGTCTTGGTGCAATCTTTGACTCAGTTCTTTCCTTTTCGGAGTCTGGCTCTTGCCAGACTTGTTGATACTTTCTCTACAACATCTCCAGAATATGTCCCTTCCTCGCAGTTCCCATTGCCCAAACACTTGTCCACACTCTAGTTATCTCCCATATTTATTGCTGTAACCTCTTCCTTTCCAGCATCACCATCTCCTACCTCTCAAATATAGGTCAAATAACCAAAGATTTCAATTGGTTCTGTTGCATATTGTCTTGTTAAACCATGAAACCTACCTAGGATAAAAGGTAGGCAAATTAAAATAATTTCTTTCCTTCTCTACTCTACAATCTAGTCCAGCCCTCTGGACTAGATGACCTCTTGAGGTCCCTTCCAGCTCTGTTTCTATGATTCTACATTCCTTGCCCCTCTTGATCAAACCTGACTGCTGATAGAGCTTGTCAGAAAATGGGCATTTCCCCCCTCCCTCTCCCCCCCCCGAACATATTAATGAAAATGTCAACTTTTCATCAACCCCCACACCTAAATTTGGGTGTTTGTTTTTTGACCAAAAAGGCAAAAACCAAATGTGCAGAAAGCCAACACTTTTTGTGAGAAATTTCATCTAGTCAAAAACCAAATTTGCTTTAAAAACAAAGCAAAACCCCTACCAGTTTTCATGGATTTTTTTTTTTTAACTAACCTTATTGTAGATAGCTCTTCTCTCTTACTTGCTTTGTACTGTTTTCCATGTCATACCATACCCCTGGAAAATTCTTCCAATCAATGTATCTCTCTGCCCCAGTGGTTCTCAACCTGTGGGCCAATCAGCACAGAGCTGCAGCCCATGTGACATCCTAGGGCCATACAGGTTGTACTGGATGCAGCCCACATAACACACTGTGGGCCACAATGGTAAATAGGTTGAGCCACACTGCTGTACCCTCACCTCCACTAAGAAGCTCCTGAACAATCATCTGTTCCATGCTGCTGTGACCAAACAATGCTGTGTTTATCTGCAGGTACTTGTTCATTTTGATATTGCTGTGTACTCACCTGTATCCATCTGTGCCATTAGTCTGTAAGCCCCTTAGGCAGGCATTCCACTCTTTGTCTGACCCTCAGTTTTGTAAAGCACTGGGTACATCTAATGGCACTACGGGCCTGAGAAACTCCCACTGACTTCAGTGGGCTTTGTATTAGGCCCTTTAAGAATAATTAACAAAATAAAAAGTAAAATGAAAGATAAATGCAAATAAAATTATTCTTAATAATAGGTAAAGGGGGAGGAGAGTAAGAGGGCAATAGTGGGGAATGAAATTATTCATGAGGGACAGTCACAACACCCAGGACTCTAGAAACAGTTTGCAAGAGTTGTGTCTGTAGATGTACATATCCAATAAGCCTGTGTCTTTATCTTTTTATACTGCATTTAAGCACGTTAATTAAACGCTCCCAGTAACCTGGAACTCGGCTTGTTCCTGTAACTTCATTAGTTGGCATGCTAGAGTGCTGTGACTGGTGTTTTGCTTGGCACACCATTGAACTGCAGGACAGTGAATAATGAAGGAATTAAGGAAGGGTGAACCAATTCGGGTAAGTGAACATGCTCCTTCACCTTCAAATCTTCACCCATTTGGAATTGAACTGAAACCAAACCTTTCCTGAGATCATTCCAAGGCACTCACTTCTGGCTTGCAGCAGAGACCAGAGGTGCCTGAAGTCTCATGAGAGCCTTCATTCTTGTGAGATTTCCAGCTTGTTTTATAGACTCAAGATGCTCAGGTGAACACTAGAGGGTTTGGATGCCTGGCCAAACCGTTCCACTAAACTTTTTGAGGTGCCCCACCTCAAGGAGGAATTTCCAATAAGGACAGATGGAGGAAGGATGTGGTGACCTGCACAGCTTTGGAGAGGATGAAGAGGGAAGGCAGCATGTCCTGGGGAAGAGGGCACTGGACTAGGAGTCAGAGATGTAGGTTTTACTCCCAGCTTTGCTGCTTACTTGCTGTGTGACCCTGGGCAAACCACTACTTTTCTCTGTGCCTGTTGGCCTGTCTGCACTAAGGAAATGGAGCCATGTTTTAAAGCAATTTTTTTTTAACACCGCTTTCCCCTAAGGGTCTCCCTGCACCCCAGTGAACTTTGAACATAGCTAACTGAAGCTGGTCAAAACATGCAACAGAAAGCACGTACAAGTCTGCTTTTGGAATTCGCTGTAGTATATTTCGGGGCCTGGCGAACTCCAGCCAGCTCACTGTGTTCACATTCAGCTTGTTTGAAAATGGCTTTCCCCCCTACCATTTCCTAGTGCTGACATTGCCCCGGTGCCCCACAATTCTGAGCTTGCCTACACTACTGAAGTAATGGAGAACACTGGAGCTGGGCTCTATTGGTCGTCTATACTGGTGTCACAGCTACCTGTTACTATGGAAACTGATCTGTGACAGGCATGAATAAAAAATAAAAATTAACAATTGGAACCTGAAATGTCTGCTTAGTTTTCTTTTCTCCCTGTACTATTCCTATGGGAACAGCTGAAAGCCTCATGGAGACAGTCCCAGATTCTACTGTAAAACTAACTCCACATCCCCCTTTGTCAGTTACCCGCAACTGAACAATCAGCAATATTCTTAGCAGATAGAGGTAAAAGTAGCAAAAGCCTTAAGTCAGCAGGAAAAGCCCCCGAGTGTGCAAAAACAAAGCCTAACGGGAACAGGAAGCAATGTAAAAAACACAGTGTGGTCTGTCTTTCGTAAATTCTCTGGCTTGCTAAGGGCTGGCAGAAGAGAATGTCACACAGAGCAGACCAGCACTATGGCCGTTTACTGGATGCTCCTGAAACAGGTGGGCCAGACACACAAGAGAAGCTACTTTATTATGCACTTAATACACAGGTGCAGGTGAGTGCAATGGCACAAGCACAGAGTGCTGTGGGGTTAAAGGGCTAGAATGCTTTTTTGATTTAATAATATGGCATATTCTAGATTTCCCACATGCATGTGCTACGGGTACTTGACAGCTGGCTCTTTTTAAGAATCTGATTCAAATCCAACAAAGATTAGAGTAGCCAAAAGGGTATTTTCTTCCTGACTCGTAGGCAATGAAGGTCCTTATTGAAAATGACTTTGTCTCTGTTTCTTTGACTCTACAGCTCAAGGCTAGCTCTGGTCTTACATAAATGAATAGACTATGCTTGGCCACAATGAGCCAAGCTGAAGGCAAAAAAGCCTGCAGCTTCCCCCACAGTCCAACCTCTCCCTACCAGGGCTGGCTCCAGGCACCAGCGAAGAAAGCAGGTGCCTGGGGCGGCCAATAGAAAGGGGCGGCACTCTGTCCGTGATTGGGGCGGCACGTTCGCGTCTTCGGGGGCAGTTCAGCTGCGGGTCCTTCTCTCCCTCTCTGGCGGCAGGTCCTGCTTTTTTTTTTTCTTTTATTTTCTTTACCGCTTGGGGAGACAAAGAAGCTGGAGCCGGCCCTGCTCCCTACACTCACCCCCACCCCACCCCTTCCCACCAAAAATGGGCCTGGCTGATGGGAATGTATTTCCCATTTCCCCAGTTGATCTGACAACTTTACTCGCTCTGAGGACAAAAGCCACTGGATATTGTAGCCTGAGGTGGCCCTATGACAGAGAGAGAGAGATCCTAGTAGAAGAAGGAAGCTCAAGATCTCCCACAGTGGTACAAACCCAGCAGACAGTAGAGAGGCCATTATGCCTGGAACAGGAAATGGAGGGGACACATGTGAAGGCCTGTGGGTAGCTCTAGCAGAAAAGTGATGTTCCTGGGGTGTTAGTTATTGCCTTGAAGCAGGACTCACTGGGTGAAATTCTATCACTTGTGTCATGCAGGAGGATGATCACAATATTCATTTCTGACCTTAAGAATCTATGAGCAAAGCAGTAGGAAAAACTGGCTTGACAGGAGGAGACCAACAACAGCAGCTGAAATAGAGGCTCAGACAGAGATCACCTGCAAAAAAACTGGTAGTGAGGCAGTGATCTATAGGGAGAAGCCTAGTTTTGAGGAGGATCATGAATCAACCTGCTCAATTGTGGGCTCTCACCGCCTCTTAAAATTAGGCCAGTTCTTTCAGTGTTAAATATGGATTTTGGTGCCTAGTTTTAGACACACAGTTTAGTTTTACACAAGCGTAAAAATTTTGACCATAACCTTTGTCGTCTGGGAATCTAAAACAGTTTAATCAACATTAAATAAAGCCTTATTATTGGTATTGCAATAGCACCTACGGGCACAACCACGTAGGCCCAGTGATGGGAGTTAGGTGCCTAAATACAGTTAGTGGCTCTGGGCCCTAATTAAAGACTGCCCTTTCAGTGAAGATCTTACAATCTAAATAGGTGAGACATACAAAGGAAAAGTTACCCCTATTTTAAAGATGGGGACCCAAGGCACAGCAATTGGATAACTTACCTTCCTGTAGCACATCAGTGGCAGAGCCAGGAATGCGACCCCAGTCTTCCTGAATCCCACCCAGAGCCTTCACCACAAGACTGTCCTTTCTCTCTAATTAAATCTCTAATAATCCTCATTTAAAAACCTCTAAATTTCATCACACTGTGAGATGGGGTGAAGCATAGAACAAAAAGGATGGGAACAGAGGTGAAATAGATCTGATATGGTCCAATGACCAAGTTACTACTGTTGTCCTCCCCCACAGTGTAAACTGTCTGTGTTATATATATATAAAAAAGGAACAAAACCTTGGTGCTGATAACATTTTCTGTATGGTACAGATAGAATCAAACATTCCAGGAACTGAATCAATAATGAATTTGTTTTCATGCTTCCTGAGTTCTGAATTTATTGTTTCAAACTACTAATTATGTCTATTGGCTGGCCTTTGCTTCCTACACTCCTGTCCATTCTGGTTAGCACTGAATGGTTTCACATTTGGGGGTATAAATATTCACCTAGCTCCTCAGAGATCCAAAGGAGACCAATGCCAAAATACTACTCGGGGGAAAAAAGCATATCATATCTCTGATGCTAGCACTACCTGCTACTGACCTGATATGGGAGAAAAGTGTGATCAAAATGAATATCATGCCAAGCATTTGGTATTACTTCTAATAACCCCACTGTTATTCACCAACACAAAAATAACAAAATGTAAAAGTTATCAGTGGATTTGTTTGGTGGATTAAAAAAAATGAGATTATTTATGATTCTAAAAACACAGAGGGACTCAGTCTCACAGCCACGCCCATGTTCCAGGCACATTAGATCATCCAGTCTGGCCACCTCTATGACACAGGCAACAGAACTTCATTCACTAACTCCTGTATGGACTCCGATAACTTGTTTCACTAATGCATGTCTTCCAGAAAGGCACCCAGTCTTGATTTGACAACTTCAAGAAATGGAGAATCCATCACTTCCCTCTGGAGTTTGTTCTAGTGGCTAATCACCCTCACTGTGATTTTTCTGCCAGGGCATGCAACCTCAGATATAGTCTCAATTAGTTGTTGTCAAAGTCCAGCCTGAGCTGGTTAGAAATTGAGTAACATTAGCTGTGCCTAACCTAGAACCTTGGTAGAACTATTTCCACTTTCCTTCAGTCTGTGCCCTCGGCATTTTTAACATAACCTCAGAGCCACACAGCATAGCTGTGGAAAGGAGTGGCACTTGACCCAAAATTCCCTTCTTAAAGCAGGGGAACTACAGCCCATTATTCACAATAACTGTAGCATGCTTTCATTGTGTAGGGATGGGGATCACAAGGGTCTGAGCAATTTAGGGGCTAATGGTGCTTGGAGACCAGTGGGGCCAAGTGTTGAAACAGAAAGAACTAAGAAACTACACATAATCCCCCAGGTTTACTACTGTAGATATTTACAGTTTAGAAACAATGGCTGGAGTTCTATGCTGTGCCTCTCAGAGGTCCAATACAGAAAGGTCTCTTTAAGCCATCTTTATGCTTCTCCAGAATTCTGTGCTATGGGGTCCACTCCATCACTTGGCATAAATTAGAGCATTAATTTATAGCAGCCTCTCAAGGAATGCCTTGAGAGTTGCTCTGCAGCTTGGAACAACCCAGAATCCTGTTAGTGGCTCTCTGTCCACCTCCTGACCCACTCTCTTCCTCCCCCCACCACCAGTAGGCCCCTGACTATAGGTATCCCTATGCAGTGCCTGTGTGGCAGGGATTCTTCCAGGTTGGATGCCTAGTAGAAGGGCTAATCCCTATCTTTATTTTTAAACACAAACTGTAAGTCCTTTGTTTGAACCAGAACAGAAGTTTCTGATACAAGCCACTCTCTGTTTTCTAAATACAATTGCCCCCACTGAATTTATCTCCAATATATATACAGCCTTAAGCCAAGCAAAACAAAAGACAGGTCAGGTAAGAAACAGTGTTACACTGATGTGGGAAATCTGTCTATGTAAAACTCATAAATTCTGGATGAGCGTAATTAAGCACTGGAACAATTAACCAAGGGGCTTTGTGGATTTTCCATCACTGGCAATTTTTAAATCAAGATTACATATTTTTCTAAAAGATATTTTTTACTGCAAACAGGAATTATTTGGGGAAAGTTCTATGACCTCCATTATACAGGAGATAAGACTAGCTGATAACAGTGATCGCTTTGGGCTTTGCAATCGATGAATCATAGAACCACAGTGGACATCATAGATCAGGGAAATCCAGACTCCTCCAAGCTCAGTGGATTTTCAACTAAAATATGAGATTTTTCTTTTCTCCTTAATTGTACATGGAGTCCATCCCCCTCAATGAGCCTTCCTGCTCTAAAACCCCAACTAGATATGGCTGATGCTGATGTACCAGTGAGGTGATCTTCCATATTTCTTTAGTGTAACTTTCACATATATTTGAGCAATTGCATTGGCTTTCTCTACATTTTTCTTCCAGGAGACAAGAAAGACAGGAATTGAAGAAAGTGAGGATTCACATACCTGAAGCACACAGACTTTAGTAGTAATTTTAAGTGTTCTTCTGCACAAGCATCTACATTTTTGCATCTGATACATATTTCCGGTTTAGCACAAAGGAGCCCTGTTTGTCATTAGAGATCACCTATTAGGGCTGCGGGAAGAGGGGGGCTGCAGGAAGAGACGGCCCGGCCCACACTGCTTTCTACAGCCCCCATTGGCATGGAACGGCGAACCACGGCCAGTGGGAGCTGCGATCGGCCGAACCCGCGAACGCTGCAGGTAAACAAACCGTCCCGGCCCGCCAACAGCTTTCCCTGACGGCCCGTATGCCAAAGGTTGCCAATCCCTGACCTAGATTTTGAGGAAGGGCCAGCCGTAGACAATGTATAATGGGCAATAAAACAGCTGAATCTAGATTTAAACAAGAAAGACTTCTCAACCATTTGTAATTCTCCTCTAACTAGCAGCTTTACTCTTGCAAAAGACCATGGTAGGAGAAGTTTCCAGTAAGGCCAATATATTACCTCTGGTGCTTTGTTTAGAATAATTCACGGGACTAAGGAATCGCCGTAACTGGAGTTGGAGTTTGCTTGCTTTTACTGCAGCTGATGGAAGCTGGCTGTTTTTCCTGTGACCATATATGCACTGTAAAGAAACAAGCTGCTTCAGCTAAAATCTCTCCCTCAAGGCCTTTCTCATGACTCTGAAAGTTGAAATGTCGAGAGAATTATGAACGTGGACCCTAGTGGAACATGTGTACATAATCTCTTTCAAAGAGTCCCCTTATCAGGGTAATACTCAAGGGCTTTGTTCTTTGTTTTCCATAGCAGATCCAGTAATTATCGCTGTATAAACAGCCTGAAGTGAAGCTGACATAGAAATCCAAGAGCCAATCCTTTTTTTATTGATCCTTTCCATACAATCTACTGTTATTCTTATTTGTACTGGTAACTGTGACTTCATATCATGTATAACAGGAAGGATGGTCTTGCGGTCAGGACACCGGACTTGGACTCAGGCCATGTGGGTTTATTTCCCAGCTGTGTTTCTTACCGTCTGTCTCTTCCTATATGTGTGTGCACAATGGGACCTGGACCTCAGTTGGCACCACTAGGCACTACTGTAATACAAATAATAACAGTATTTACTTTGCTGATACCGGGCACTAAGATGTGCGCACCTGAATAGGTGGCCTTAGGTTTGATTAATCTGACTGTACGAAATGAAATAAACATATTATACAATGGATGTTCCTCATTCCATCTCCTTGACCTTTGCTGAGCTAAAGCATTTACAGAGATAGGGCCTGATCCACAGCCCACCAAAGTTAATGGGAATCTTTTCATTGACTTCAGAGGGCTTTAGGTCAGGCCCATAGTGCAGCAAACCAGTGCCTGTGTTACAGAGACAAACCAGTACAAAGTTATATTGGAATAACGCTGTCAGTCAGCAATGTGGGAAAAACTCCTGACTGATGTAGGTGTGCTGACAAAACCCCTCAGTGGAGACCGTTCTATCAACGGAAGAGCGCTTCCACCAGTGTAGCTAACATTGTTCAGGGGGCTGGCGTTCCTGCACCAACACGAAAACCCCTTATATTGGTGAAAGCTGCATCTATGCCCCGGGACTATTCCAATATAGCTGTGGCTTCACTGCTGTTGGTACCCTAGCTAGCTCGATTAAAGTTAGCTCAGGTAAGTCTACCCATAATGCAATCACATCTTCCAGCTGCAGTGCAGACATACTCTAAGTAGTACAGCCAGCATTTGTAGGATTTGGCCTTTCCTTCAGTAAGATTTCTGCCAGAATATGGGCTTTCCCATGACTTTAGCGATCCCCAATAATATCCTGTTTTGTGGGTTAAAAGTAAGGGCAATGCACTTTTTACAGAGGGTGTTTTTTTATGGAAGAATGTTTGACAATATAGTGTAGCCATTGACTGCAACTGGAGAGTCTTAATATAAATTCTCCTAAGGCTCCCAATCCTAGCACAATACTATTGCAATGAGCAGAGTGTTTAAGGTTATTTATCTCCACTCAACTAAATCTGTGAGAAAATTCATTCAGTTAGTACAATTACGCAATTGTCCTTTGCAACTGAAACAGTAAAAGAAGGTTTATGGGAGACATTTGGAAAAACAGTCAGTAAAAGCAAAGACAATCAGACAGTTTCGGCATGAGAAACAAGAAATCAAACAACAAGCACACACAAAAAAGCCCCGCTAGATTTATAGACATCAGAGAACAAAGCTGACAAAGAAAGCCTGTGTAAAATGAGAAACGACATCACTTCACAGACTAAAGAGAAATCTGTAGACTTGGGTCCAGTCTCTTACAAAAGGGCAAAGAAATTGGGGGGGGGGGGAGGTTGATTCTCCTCACTTTCAGTGCTGTAAATAAGGAGCAACTGTACTGTAGTCATTTATTTTAACAGACTCATACTAGAGTAAAACTGGTTTAAGTGAAAGGGGACTCAGGCCCAGAGGAATGGGTACAGAACCTGGCAGCTAGCCCTTAGACTTAGGGATAGGCATAACATTTCTGTGACACTGACCTTAAAAAACACTAAAAGATAGTGACAATTTTTCACAGGAAAAAGCGCAGCGACTCTGAGACATTTACTGTCCCACAAAAAAAAAAAACGCATCTGAGGAGGTCTGTGTTTAATAAATGATAAGCAAGATAAAGTCTTGAAGTTGTCTATGCTTACTTGTTCTGTAAATGTTGATGGAAGATTCTATTTCAGCCACTCGGAGGATTCTGATAAATATATTTTTCAGCTTCATTTCAGTGGCTATAAATTCAGGGATGACTCAGGATTGAAATACACAGTCATCACAGCTGCTGAAAATAGACCACTATAATATAGTATATACCACAGTGTATAACCACTGCAAGATGCTCTCCACCCCATCTCTCTGAAGTTCCCACAGGTAGGTCACAACTCATATATATATATAAACTTGTTGTGGCTACACATTGTTGTGTACAGAGCAATGGTGTGAAGTGGGCCAGAAAACAGCAATATATTTAAGAGTGATCCTAGACAGGAGCACAGTCCAAATACCAGTCTGTGCCCTGCCCTGCTCCTTGGGGTAGGAAGGAGAAAATTGTTCCCATGTGAAAGTAGGGATTCCAGTCTTTTAGATTCTGTACAGCACTGATTTCGGCTACAAATAGTTCTTCAGATAGCAGCTTCTAAAATCAGGTCAGAAAAGGAAGAGGGAAAGGGTATGATGATAATCAGAATGATGTGATTTTATTCCTTGCAAACCCTCAAAGTCTAAAAATAAATGCTGCCAGGCAATGAAAAGATGGAATTTTAAGTTTCCCAATGGTATATAGCATCGATTTTTAGCCCTAATAAAAGGTTCAGACAAACTATTAAATGACATTAATGACACAAAATACCAGACTTAAAATGGTCACTGCTTCTTCAGCCCCACAATGCTATTTTTGTCTGGTTCCAGGACTTAGCAACCTCTATGCCCCAAGCAAGGGGCAGTGCATTGTTTCACGGCCTCTGGAGCAGTCAGGAAGCAGAGTGCGACTTTCATAGCAGGTGCGATGAAGAGGCAGATCCCAGACTTCACTCATTCCCTGTGCACAGAGCATCTGAGTGGGAGGTAAGCTGAAGATATAATAGTTGGATGGTGCGCACTAAGGCAGCAACTTGAGGACAACCAGGAAAGGACATAGACCACCACAGGGGGTAGCAATAAGGCAGGAGGAAGTCAGGGCAGGGCTAAGAAGGTGAAAACAGGGGTCACACTGTAGCTATGTGAATCATAGAAGCAGTGGGAGAGTTAGGATTACTTTATGGGGGAAGGAGAAAAAAGACACAAACCAAGTAAATTAAAATCCCATCTCTTGGCTTAAAAAGCTACAGTTCCAGTGGTGAACTATATTGGCCCCTCTTGGTTCACTAGAGATGCATCATTGTATGACATTACAGCTACCAGAAATTTCACAGGCTGCAAAGAGACTTCTGCTTTTCATGAGCTCACATAGTGATGAATTTTATTATACAGAGTTATATTCAGCAAACCAGGAAATGTCAGAGTGCATCAAGTTGGGGGAGGGGATAAAAAGGGTGGTTTTTTTTAAAGGTCAGTTAATACTTTTTTAGGTGCTGAATTAAATCTCACCCACAAAGTGGGGTAATTCAGCCGAGATCTCTGGGATTAACTGTTTAGATTTGCAACTCACTCTGAAAAACATGTTACGTCCAAGGAACTTTGATTTCGAAAGACGAGAGTTTATCTGCCTCAGCAGTAAAAGCAGCCACAGCAGCCGCAGGAGTCAGCTAGTTTCCCCCCCCCCCCCCCATCTCTCATTTGACAGTCACCATCCTCCTTGTCATTGGGAGAGAAACAAAGAAATTTCTTAGCTGATGGAAGCGAAGTTAAAAGGTGCAATGTCAGCTATCCAGTTCAGCAGCACATGACAGCCTGCAGTGGGACAAATGCCAGTTCCATGAGGAGAGAATGGTTCCGTGATTTGGATGTGGCCAGTATAACTTCTGTTGGTTTTCAGTACTAGCTGCAGCAGTCATTTACATTCTCACACAGCTACAGAGTCTGGATTTCTGGATATAAGGCCTTTGACTTCTGTTGGCTTTGGATCAGTTTATTTATTTCAGCATGAATTTAGTGCTGATGCAAGGTGCCAGATTGAGTGTTCTGGGGACAGAAGTCCTCTATTTATCTGAGCAATGCCAGATTCTGGCTCCTCCTCACACTTCTTTGTGCAGCTCCAATGGTGCAAAGGGGCTCAAAAGCTGCCCTCAGTGGGCAGCTTAGAATTCCCCAAGTATGGCTGAATCTTTGCCTAGCATAGAACTCCTGTAGCTGGTTCTATGCCCCGCTCTGTCCTGCTCCCTGTGTTGGGGGCACATGGAAGAGAGTGTGACCAGAATGTGCTGCACTCTGGTGATCCCCACCAAGCCCATTACAAACTGGCATAGTTTAAAGGGCTCCTGAGGCTGTTTTATAACTTGCGCTGGGGGCAATGCCAGGGGTTAAAGGAGCGTGGATACAGGGGGTTGTTGTGCAGAACTGTGATAAGCTCAAAAACCTACCTCTTCTTTGCTGCCTACAGGCGTAACCTACTGAAGCTCTCCATGGCAGCCTTTCATCACTGTCTGTCTACTGTCCCCAACTACTGCTGTCTATTCCTTCCTTCTATGTTTCCATGACTTTAAGCTATAACTGCTGTGCATTGAGAGAGATTTGTATGAGTAACATGTAGGATTAAATCGCATGGTGTGGTTATACTCTGGGCTAGGTTAATGAATACCTGATTTTCCTGGTTGAGACTGCTGAAAAAGAGCATCCTGGCTGGTAAATCATGTTTTACCGGAGAAAAACAAATATACTTTTCTTCTTGCTCCCAGTCTCTCCACTCCTAGTTGCTTTGCATTGCTCCTGGTTCATTTGACTCTGGGCAGTAACTCAGCAGGGTTGCCAAATAAACTGGCCAAACAACTATTGAACAGAGCTCCAAAAAAAATCCAGCTGAAAAATAGCAGGCATTGATGGGGGACACAGACATGTCACTGTAATAGCTAATCAAACTCCTCGGAGCAATCAGCCACAGTCATTAGATGTCACTGTCAAGAACTGGCCTCTGGCTTTGTCAGCAAAGTCTTGGAAATTGACACAGTGGTTGAAAATGGATCTTCCCAAAGAACCCCAGTTAGCTGGATTGTACAGACAGAGGTGTTACTAGTGACTCCATACTGTTCAATTTTACCTTCAGAGCATGTCTATGTCCTGCAGACCATTAATTACTTTCCAAATAAAAATGAATCTGCATCTGAACAGTAAATTTATTTTAGGACATTTTTCAAAGCAGTGGGCCAAATTCTGCTCTTAATAACACAGGTACTCATCTGGAGTCAATAGAACTACTCTAGATTTAGGCCAGGTTCACTGACACCAGAATTTGATTCCTTTATGTAGGAATCAGAAGCAGCTAAAACTTGCCCCTTTGAAAATTTTTTGTCCTGAACCTTTATGGGTTTTATTTTCTCATCCCTAAATGGGAAAAACGATATCACTTGGGCCCTTCAGACTTTCACATATCACAGATCATTCAAGAATCAGGGTACTTTGTATTCTAAACTTAAAGGGGAAGCTGTTACAACCATTTTTTGTCCCTTTTGGTTTTGTTCAACACCCTCAGAAGCTGATAGAAAATATGTTGTAAGTGTAACGGGGTGCCCAGCTCCTTTCAGGGCCAGAGGTCTAGAATGGGTTTGTCAATTAACCCAGCCTGCCACCCCTGAGATGGGGTGTGACTTGAAGTTTAATTGGTAAAACCAGCTGAGTATGGAGAAATTGATTCACCTATAAAGAGCAGCAGGCAGCAAACTGTAGAGTGAGATGACTGGAATGAAGCCAGTGTGTGAGATTTCAGCAGAGGTTTAGCACAGCATGGAATGACTGCTGAGAGCGAGCAGACTTTAGCATGGACCCCTGACTCTTTAAAGAAAAGATTCCAGCCACAGAAGGCCTTGGAGACTCCTAGTGGGAAGGGGGGTGGGGAAGTATGGACTTGTGGAGATTTGATAACTTGATTTGGGGTCTGATAGCTATTTTAATAAATCCAGCCCTAAGGAGAACTGTTGTTGAACCAAAGAGTTATGGTAGCCTGAGTGAGAGAGCCCTGAAAAGTAGGGAAACTGAGGCAGGGCTGCTGCAGCGCAACCTCAGGCCATGAGGGGGCACTTAGGAGGCAGCTGACCCATTAACAGTCAGGATCTGACACAAAACATTTTTTTTCATGCCAAAACTTTAGGTAGCTAGGGCAAATCGGGGTGGGAGAGGAGCTTCCACATCTCCTGTGGAGCTAAGGAACTCTGCAGGAGTGAGAGATAGCAAAAGCTCCCTTTGCCCAAAGAGTTCCTGAGCAGAAAGGAATCTCAGAAATGCTCCAATCCTGCAGAGTTCAGGAACTGCACAGGACAGGAGAGTATTGGATGCTCCCCTCCTGAGGACCTTTCTGCTGTACTCTTCAAGGTGTGGATGGATAGAACATTCGGAAGTGCACAGGAAAGGAGTAAGATTCTATGGACCTTAGGAAGTTTCCCTCTTGTACATTTGTTAAGAGGTCCCAGAAACTATAGACAAATGAGAATTTAAATCAGTTTATCTTTCCTGAGGCAGATTTCATGTTTGTTTCTATTTCTGTACAGAATCAACAAATCATGCTGGCTCACAATTGCCAATAAAATAACTGGAAATTGGAATTGTTCCCAGTCAGAGTGTTTCTATAGCTATGGCTGTCCCATTTGAAGATTCCTCCTTCCCACACAAATCATGAGATTATCTAGCAAAAGTGGAAGATAGAGAAACTAATGGGCTCAGAATCCCTCCTTCTGTTCTGGCCTCTTCAGGCCACTCAAACAAGTGCAAAGTAGCAGAATCTGGCCCTAATGACCAGCTAACAATTCCCCTGGCAAGGGGGAGCTCTAAGCTAATATAAAGTGGCATAGCTAGTTCCTATGACAAATGTCCATCTGCATCCTATGTAGGGGGCAGGAAGAGGTGAGTTGTGGGTGGGAAAAGTGCACCTGAGCTACACTAATTCACAAGCAGTGTAAAGCCCGAGGGACCTTAGCTAGTTGGTGTAAATTAGAGCCACCCATTAGCTGCTCTATATTATGCCAATCATATGGGGCTGGTGCATGAGAAGCAGGGAGGTATAACTTTCTCCCTGACAGCACCTCTCCTTTTCTGTGCCAAATGCAATCTAATGCAGGAGAGCATCTGGAGCCAGCCATCAAAGGAGATTTTTCCAGCATACAGCTGAATTGTCAAGAAACCAGCACAGTGACACTGCTACTATTATCTTGTTCTATTATTATTTGTATTACAGTAGCACTTAGAGGTCACAACTGAGATTGGGACTCCATTGTGCTAGGCATTGTGCATACAGAGACTAAGAGACAGTCCAAGCTCTGAAGAGTTTATAACCTAAATAGACAAAGGGTGGGAGAGGCACTGAGGGGTGAAGTGACTTGCCCAAGGTCACATAGCAGGTCTGTGGCAGAGAAAGGACAAGAATCCAGCTCTCCTAACACAGTCTCATGTTCTTGTCTTAAGAATCAGGTGTATCCAGTTGTTTCACTCCTTCTAATTTCATATAGTGACTCTTAGATTAGCATCATTTAGCTAATCAGCCTTAAAATATTCACCCTGACAAAGTGAGGCATTGAAGCCAATGGATACTGCAGGTGCTTAGGAGGGGGGCGTATCGTAAGTATGATTGAAATCATTGAGTATTTCTGCCTAAAAACTGATGGTACAGTATGGCCCTGATTCAACACACTTCCTTTGTTGTGGGTTTGCCTGACTAAGGACCTTGCGATTCGACCCTTAATTTAGAATATGTTACTCTATAAATGAGTTATCATAATTTGTCTGCAGTGTGCTTGTCACGAAAGCAATTCAGAAGAAATTAATCTGGAGGTAGGGTGACCAAACGCCTTGATATTCAGGGCTTTGTCTTATAGAAGCGCCTTTTACCCCACGCTCCCGTCCCAATTTTTCACACTTGCTATCCTACCTGGAGACGAGCCGTAAGAGCCATTCTTATGTAACCTGGGGCTGGAAACTTCCCCCAACAGGCAAATGCCACTCCTCACCCTGACACAAAGCCAGAGTACATGGCTTTGCACAGGAGATCTAAGAGATGTGGGCGGGAAGGAATCCTTTGCCCAATCCAGCAATTGGTGAGACGTGGCTGCACAGCTGCACCTCTGTCGCTCTGACAGTTTGATGGGTGATACTAGCAACTGAGGACTCTGTGCTACTCTTTGGGGGTGGGTTTTCACTGTGTGCCCCTTCCGTACCCCACTTCCAAATCCCTCCTCTGTGCTGCCAGAGACTATATGTTCACCCTACAGAATTCACTCAAATGATTCAACCTCAAGTGACTTCGTGGTAAAATAACAAGTGAGTTCCATGCCCTTCCTCCTCACTGGTGCTGTACTCAGTTGTGCATGATGCAAAAACTTCTGGAGGCACATCCCATAGCAAGAGGCACCAGGGAATTCTTCAGAGCACAGGGAGATGCATTGTCCCCATATGCAGCCTGTCATTGGCCTACAGTACTGTGGGGATGTGGCAGCATCTGGCCTTGAGCAGAAGCGTTGGCCACAGTTTGTTCTTGGACATCTTGAGTGGGTGCTTGCTGCATAAGAGAGCCTTTGTCTGGGATGTGTTGAAGGCTATCATCATGCATAATGACAACTGAAGAAATGTTCAGGAGACAGGTGCCATTGTGTTAATTATTCTTAAGAATGGGATACTGTTGCCACTGAAGTGCTCTGTTGCTCTTGCTAGAAGTGGGACGTTACAGAAAGCCGCTCTTTGGTAAAGTCAACAGTAATGATCAGTGTTCTGACTAAAGCTGCCATTGTTTGTATCATTCTTTTAAAGAGTAAATAAATCTGTAGCCTTTGCTCCGAAGATAAGTGTGGTGCTGATTTGAATTTAGATTGGGAAAATGTGGGAGCCTGGTCTGCTGATGGGCATTTTCAGAACCATTTAACTGTGTGATCGGTTTTGCTGAATAATCAGGCTTCTTAAAAGAGGGAATTCTATGCTCATGATAATATCTTGTATTCATACAGCACCTTCACTCTGAAGGCTTCCATGTACATAGTGATCCCTCACCCTCCATTCAAATGCAGCAGCATTTGGGGTGAAAGGTAGTCACTGTTTAATGAGTGCACAGCAACTACATAATGCTTAGGATAGGAAGTGACAATTAACTTCAATTGAACTGAAACGGCAGGAGAATTCAGGCAGGCAGAATGTAATTACTGAGAGTGGAATTTAGCCAAAACACTGAGGCTAAAACTCCGGTGATTGTGAGAAATGCCATATCCACAAGAAGGTCTCATCTGAAAGACAAAGCATTTGCACAGTACACTCAATGCTATTCCAATGCACTGGATCACTCAGAAGAGTGTCACCTGAAAACTCCCCAGCACTGCTTCTTGCAGTTCCTCGTTTTTCCTCAGTCGGGGTCTCCGATCCAACTACAGGTTGAACCTCTCTAGTCTGGCACCCTCAGGACCAGAGAATTTCCGAACCACGGGAGGGTAGTGAGCGGGTCTCTTTTTATTTTTATCTCGCTGAGGCAAATAAAAGGAACAATGCTTGCAACGCCACCTAGTCAGGGCTTACCGGCTCTCTTCATAACAAAGTGTTAGTGTTGTTATACAATTTTACTGTATTGGCACAAGGAAATAAGTAGATAAAGCATAAAAAACATAAAATAAAATCATGCCAGACCACAGATGTTGCCGGTCCAGAGAGTGCTGGACCTGAGAGGTTCAACCTGTACTGACCTGCCTTGAACCTTGTGAGATCTAATAGAATCACAGCACCGGCTGTTATGACTATAAATTGTATATAGGCCATTACAGCCCCAAATAGCCTGCTTTTCATGTACTTTAGTAAAAATAGTCCTTGCCGCTTTTCTTCACTCCAAAGGACATTTGCACTCAGGCAATGGCTTTCTTCTTCATTGTCTTTCTTCACTCTCTGCTGAGCCCCATGCAGTAAAGTTAGAATGCAGGATTCGGCAGGACAAGCTAAGCTGAGAGAGGGGGGAGCTTACTCAAGCTTGGACAGCATAAGTAATAGCAGAGAAAACAGAGAAAGTTACAAGCAGAGTACATTATTAGTATGGACCACCAAGATCTAGGCCCTGTTGTACCAGGCACTGCACAAACACTGTGGTGGGGGCTGTCTCCTATCTGTATGAGCTTACAGTCTACATAGATAGGACCGATGCAAGGTAGGAAAGGGGTAGAACAAACCGGCAGAGTGAACAAAGATGGTGTCAAACATCAAATTAGTGTCAGGATTTTTTTCTTGGGTAGGTGGGTGCTTCATTGGGAGGGAATAAGCTCAACAGAAAGAAAGGGGGAGGGGACATTAAACCAAGTGGGGTGGGGAGGGGAGGAAGGAGTAAGATAGGAAGGGCAGGTGCGAAATGCCTGCTGCTTCTGGGGAGCTGCCAGAGGTAAGAGCCATCCGGAGCCTGCATCCCAAACCCCCTCCCACACCCCAATGTCCTGCCCCAGCCCTGAGCCTCCTCCCACATCCAAACTCCCTCCCAGAGCCCACACCCCCCTCCTGCACTCTGAATCCCCTGGCCCCAGCCTGGATCCCCCTCCTGCATTCCAAACCCCACATCCCCAGCCCCACACCAGAGCCCACACCCCCAGCAGAAGCCCTTACCCCCCCTCCCAGGCCAGAGCGCCCCCCCCCGCAACTTGAACCCCTCATTTCTGGCCCCAACACAAAGCCTGTATCCCCTCCAACACCCTACTCCCCTGCCCCAACCCAGTAAAAATGAGTGAGTGAGCGAGGGTGGGGGACAGCGAGCGATGGGGGGGATGGAGTGAGTGGGGGGCAGGGACTTGGAGAAGAGGTGGGGGCAGAGCCTCGGGAAGGGGCGGGGTAGGGGGCAGGGCAAGGGTGTTTGTTTTTCTGCACCTGGAAAGTTGGCAACCCTAGCTGGGGATGCTGCCACAGCCCCTGGCTTGAAGTGGTTTCCATCACGTACAGGGTTCACAGTTTGGTTCAATGGCTCTCAGCACCCCTACTACTCAAATGGTTCCAGCATCCCAGGCCTACATCCAGCACCACTTGTGCTTCAGTCTCTGGCTGGCTCCTCCCTGCAGTGGACTTTGATTAAATAGTGTATGCTGTATTCTGTTTAAATATTCACGTTTTACAAGTTTAGTACTGTCAGAGGATGAGTGTTTCACAGGAAAATTAATGTACAAAGCCCAATCATCTTTCACTGAGCACCACCGCATCATTACAGCCTTAGACGCTGAAGAGATTGATCCTGTCATTTGAGTTGCCCTGAAGGCTGCAATTCAAAAGTTGAAATGTATGGATTGCAAAAGCTGACAAGAGCCCAGTTCGCTCCAGCTGTATATTAACAGTGCAGAGACCCTACTTCAGAAAGCTCACTCGCAAGGATGGGAATACCTCCAACTTTCAGATCAACTTCCCACTTCATAAAAAGCTCTTCAAAATAATATTTAAATTCACAAAAGCAAGGAAATCTGAATTAAAGCTCAAATTCCAGTCTGACATCACTATAATGGCTATATTGACTATGGTAGCCACAGTACTGAGTTAGATCATCTGTTGTAAACTGGCATAGATCCATTGAAGTCAATGGAGCTATGCTGATTTATGGCAGCTGAGGATCTGGCTGAAGACATCTTAGTATTTCACTGTAATCTATGACCTCCGTTGTGCTACAGTAACTTCTCATTTAACGTTGTAGTTCTGTTCCTGAAAAATGTAACATTAAGCGAAATGATGTTAAGCGAATCCAATTTCCCCATAAGAATTAATGTAAATAGGCGGGGGTTAGGTTCCAGGGAAATTTTTTTCACCAGACAAAAAAAAACCTATATAAAAATATAGATTTTTATAGGTATATATACACACACAGTATAAGTTTAAAACAAACAACTGAATACTGTACACAGCAATGATGATTGTGAAGCTTGGTTGAGATGGTGAAGTCGGAGGGTGGAAGAGGGTGGGATATTTCCCAGGGAATGCCTTACTGCTAAATGACGAACTAGCATTCGGCTGAGCTCTCAAGGGTTAACACATTGTTGTTAATGTAGCCTCATACTCTACAAGGCAGCACAAATGGAGGGAGGGGAGAGAGATGCGCATTGCCCCTTTAAGTATGCTGACACCATTCTAAGTACATTGCCTTTAAAAAGATTAGGAAGTTGAGACAGCAGCTGAGATAGCAGCTGCGGCCAGCAAGCGCGCTCTGTCCTGAGTCCTGTCCTGTCCCCACCCTGCTCTGTATGGAGAAGGGGTAAGCGGGGGGCAGGAGTAGGGGGAAGGGGACACCCTGACATTAGCACCCCTCTTCCCCCCTCCCCTGCACAGCAAGCAGGAGGCTCCCGGGAGCAGCTCCAAGTCAGAGGGCAGGAGCAACACATGGCAGTGGGGGGAGGGACAGCTGAACTGCTGGCAATTGATAGTCTGCTGGGGAACTTAGGGGAGTGGGGAGCTGATGGGGGAGCTGTCAGTCCACGCTGGTTCCAAGCCCCCACCAGCTAGCTCCAACGGGCTGCTCTTCCTGCAAGCAGTGGACAAAGCAGGCAGCTGCCAAACAACCTTATAAAGGAGCATTGCACGGCTTTAAATGAGCATGTTCCCTAATTGATCAGCAGCATAACAACAAAACAACATTAACCAGGAGGACTTTAAGTGAGGAGTTACTGTATTAATTTTATGTAAATGGAATTAGCTTTATCAAAGCAAAACTGAGACAGAATGGACAGTTTCTCCTATAAACATCTTATATTGGGGATAAAATGGTAGAATATTACAGCATAAGGCCATCACTGATAACAAAACAGTTTTGCAGAAGGAAAATCAGAAAAGACCATATTATTTACTAATATGCTGAAGGTCTTCTATTTTTCAAAGCAACACCAAACGTGCAATATGAAGAGATACAGATTACAAGTTTCCGAAGAAATTTAGGATAAATCCAAACAGAGGTGAATCTCCTGTTGAAGAAAGTTTAGCTAATATCTGACGATAGTGAAATCTTGACCATACAAAGCTGAACTACCTAATAAATGTATCTAAATGAATATGCCCCCTACCTACTACAAGTCCCTCACTTAACTGAAACCATATTTATCTAAATGAATGCCTCTTCTGCATTTCAGACGCAACCTCACAAGGTGTTGATCACCCTCAACTTCCATTGACTTAAAGGCTCAGCATTTTGCAAGATCAGGACCTTCTTGCGGATAATCAAGATTTCATTCTACTGTCTTTAAATATGACACTCTCTAGTTTTTATTATGTTGACTGCACTGAAAACAATTTATCACTGTGAAGGCTCATGCGGTGAAAACTCCATTTGAGATTACACTCCTGTAATACACTCAACATGGGGCTATGTTCGGAAGATGAAGCTACTGTAGAATGTAGCAGCCCATTTATTAGGCAGCGCTTCACACAGAGAGCATATTACACAGGTGCACCACGATCTGCTCTGGCTTTCAATTAGTTTCCTGGCGGAGTTTAAAGCATTGGTTTAGTCTTATAATTCCCTACATGGTTTAGGACTTGGTTACCTGAGAGAGCCTCTCTATTTCAGTGTGATATGGACACAGCTGCAACCAAAGGAGGCTCTTGAACTAACTGCTTTCTATGTAAATGAAAGAGGATGGTGGCAAGGCAATTTTTGTCAGGGGTCCTCAACTCTGGAACTGACTCTGGAACTGACTCCATGCCCTGCTCCAGCAGAACCCAGGTCTGCTGATCTTTAGAAGAGCATGCTGCAGGGTGTACCTATTGTCTGAGTGGGGCGGGTTGAGAATAAAGTCATATGATGGTGGGAGGAGTTTGTTTAATTGGGTTGCTTTACTGTTCTGGCACTTTTCGGGGAAGCAATAATGGTGGTCCACTACTTACACCACTATCACTTACCGGATGTACCAGAAGCGCATTCTGGCACTTCTTTGATTAGGACTGGGGCACTGCATGACAGTAATATAAATAATAAGAATAGGCATCTTACTGTATTTTGTTTTCATTTATTTTAAAGATTTGTAAAAGTAGTGGGAGCCCGATCTCCAGAAGAGCTGAGCACAAAGCAATGGGAGTAGCTCTGAAAACCAGGCTGCTAGCACCGTTGGGGAACAAAATCCAAACACTTAGATAAATGTGTTTGGAAAGAATATACTTTGGCTCAGGAGTGATATGTAAAAATGTACAATTCATCTGATTTGCTTTGGATGCCACCACAGCCATCTGCAATTGCATGCAGGAAACTCACACTTCTCAGTTGGATAAGAAACGTATGATCATGAAAAGATTTTAATTCCACATTAAATAATACAATCCTTCGTATGCTCTTTTTGCTATTCACCTTCATCTCAATGCCGGCATGTGAAAAAGTCTTGTACGCTGAGGCCCTCTGGGGTTTAAAGCTCAGTAACGCAATGCTGAGACTTTTAGGGGAGAAAAAACATCATGTACAAACTTGTCTGACAAGCAGCCAATAAGAACAACAGGCTGGCACCAAAGAAGGTTCACAGATGCTTCTTTTGGCATGCGATTGTGCAATATTTTCTACTGCTGCTGCCGTAATAAGGACACTGGCGCCATCTGCTCTTGCACTAGTACTCTGGCAGGATTAAACTATAAAGAGGTGAAACCAAGATTGGAAAGCTTGGCAATTTAAGTGCCTGATCCAAAGCCCACTGGAGTTAGTTCAGCGGTTCTCAAACTGTGGGTCGGGACCCCAAAGTGGGTCATGACCCCATTTTAATGGGGTCGCCAGGGCTGATATTAGACTTGCTGGGGTCTAGGGCTGAAGCCCAATCCCCACCACCCGGGGCCAAAGCTGAAGCCCGAGGCCTTCAGCCCTGGGTAGTGGGACTCAGGTTACAGGCCCCCCATCATGGGCCCCCTGCCATAGGCGGTGGGGCTCACGCTTTGGCTTTGGTCCCCCCACGCTGGGTGGTGGGACTCGGGCAGGCTCAGGCTTCAGTCTCCCTTCCTGGGGTCGTGTTAATATTTCTTGTCAGAAGGGGGTTGAAATGCAATGAAGTTTGAGAACCCCTGAGTTAGCTGAAAGGATTGGACTTAGGATCCAGTCCTTAGTTTCTCTCTTCTTACTTTGCCTAGGTTTTAATATTTACTCTCACTTATTTTACCTTTTTATTTATTTACTACAACCAAGGAAGAAGCACGGCAGAGCTGTAACACTTTGCATGACATACAAACAAGCAACCAGAATCGAACAGTGACACAGCTTTTAACCTTATGATGCTGGGTTCCTATTATCTGACACAGATGGGAGATGTGATTGTGATGTCATTGTCAACTTAAAGGACTTATATTCATCTGGGTTTACAGCTGCATCAGTAGTGCCATTTTGTTCAAATTCAACTAACAGGATGCACATGCTATTCAAATTGCTCATCACTGGGTTCTGAGCCCAGATCCGATGTATAGATTTGTGGGTTTGGTTCCAGCCAGTCTCTAGTAGAGATCTTGTACCAGTATCAATTCATTGGTCCAAGGGAATCATTTACTGAATTGAGAGACCAGTGCCTCAGACAAGAAATTACTTACTTTTGGACACTATTACTGAAAAGCTTGCATTACTTGAGCAACTAAGTCAATGGGAGGTTTGGGTGCAAAGAAGGCAGCATCCTAGCCATGGAGGAAAATATTTATGGCTCTGTAGCCTCTCCAGTATATGCTGTTTTCAGTCCTTCTTCCACTGACCCTATCCCCATTTTTGGGCACTTTCCCCTTTATTCAATATCTTAATCTTGGGGGTTCCCCTCACCTTTATTTTGTGGCATTTAAGCAATAGATACTATTAAGAATAGGTATCTATTTCAAGCATAGATACTTTTGTAATTATTTAGTTACATTTCAGCTTCCATTTTAATTTGTAAACCTTTTGTCCTCTCACTGTTTCACTAGTTTGTGATTTTTGATACCGTAATTCTCATTTCTTGGGACACCTTTGAGCCAACCTGCCGCGTCACTCCATCTCCTGCCAATTGCCACCCTAATTACTCTTTTTCTGTTTATATTTTAATATGTCATTTTAAATACAGATTTTAGTTGAGTTTTAGTGCCCAAGAAATCAAGGGCTAGAGCCAAGCATAACAGGCAGGCATTGTGCAAACTCTCTGCCCACTTACTTGAATCCTGATTTGCAACACCCATGTTATTCAAGTCTCGGGCTTCTCTTGAGCATAGATCACCAGCTGTGCTAATATCTAAGGTGATTTATGATCTTGAGAACTTACCATTGGACATTAGGATGATTTTTCTGGAATAAACATTCAATTTATACACAAAGTGTGCTGTATGAAATGGGGACAGAATAACTAATACAAAATATTATCTGAAAAAAAGCAAAATACTGAAGTTCCACATAGACATATCTCTTTGAAATCTGATAACTGTAGCTGACCTGTAAATTAAGTCATCAGTCCTGTAAACATTTACACACATGTTTAACTTGACGTTAATGAGACTACTCGCAGCACATAAAAAGTATGATTGGGGCCTATCACTGTAATAAATATAGCTGGTTCAAACTTTCATTGAAAACATTCCTGGGGAAAAACATTTGGTGAAAAATAAGTCCATTTTTTCAACCAGTTCTAGTTGTAAGTAGCTTCTCACTATAAAGCTTTTTTAAAAAATTTCCTTTAACTTTGCTAAAACTAGAACTGGTTGGCAAATCGTGGTAACATGGGGACATTTTTTTTGCTCCAAACTTGTATTGAGATGCATAATTTTTTAAAACAATTAGCTAGCTCTATAAACTAATAGAAAAAATGTGACATTTTCTTTGAAAAATGTCAAGTGGCTGTACCCAAAATGAACCAATCTAACTGAAATTTCTCATCTTCAGTAAGTTTTTTTTTAATTATGTTGTGGAAAGTTTGAGGGTAATTAGGCAATGGATCAGTCAGATCAGAATGTTTGGAAAAAAACAAAATCAGAAGAAAAATCTCCTACCTTTTTTATGCCAGGTCATAACAGGAAATCAGGCTTCGAAACTCTGGAGTTGGTATACTGTGTTGTCCTCCATGAGTTGAATCACTATTTTGGGAAAGTCTGATGAGTTTATTTTGGAATTATTCTTTACATTGTGGTCAAACATATGAGAAGTTCATGGGACTAGACAAAATGTAGGAAGTGACTTCCTTAAATGATGTATTGGAGCTGGCTGAAGATACAGGGTTGTAGCTGCAACAGCAGCAAGTTTCCAGTCCCTTGTGTCACATTACTGCCAGAGAGGAGACTGGGTGATGCCAGGCTACAAGATGATGTGTAAATGTGCTCAAATTTCTGAAATCACTCGTATTTTATGGAAATGATATCCATCCCTCAGGCACTGCCTGGGAATGTTTACATGTCCCAAAGTCACTCATCAGTGGCCCATGAAATGTATACACCACACAACCTGATGACACACAGACACAGCATCATTTTAACCACCACTAGTGTAGAGACAATGTTGGCGGGGTTGTCACTCTATTATGATGCATAAGAAAAAGTGGCAACTGGGTACTGAGCGTCACAGAAATGCAGGACTCTAAGGAATCATAGTGCTTGTATCCAAGACTGGCTTTTGTTATCTTGTCAGATCTAAGAAAAGATCAGTTTCCTACTAGGGTGACCAGATGTCTCAACTTGATTAGGACAGTCCCAATATTCAGAGCTTTGTCTTATATAGGCACCTATAGCCCCCCACCCCCTGTCCCAATTTTTCACACTTGCTATCTGGTTACCCTAGTTCCTGCACTCATTCCCAGGATTAGTCAGCGGAATAAAGAGAGTGTATGGGACCAAATGTAATTATCAAATGCAAAAAAGATTAAACTAAGCAAACACAGAAGCCCCAGACTAATAGCCTTACTCCCCTAGGACGCATCCGATGAAGTGAGCTGTAGCTCACAAAAGCTTATGCTCAAATAAATTTGTTAGTCTCTAAGGTGCCACAAGTACTCCTTTTCTTTTTGCGGATACAGACTAACATGGCTGCTACTCTGAAATCTGTCCCCAAGGACTGTTGTTGCTATACAGCAGTGGTCTCCAACCTTTTTAAGCACAAGATCACTTTTTGAATTTAAGTGCAACCCATGATCTACCTCAAAGAAAATGTAGAAATAACAGTAATCACACAAACCCAAACCCCTTGCCCCACCCCCTGCCCTGCCCCTTCTCTGAGGCCGTGCCCCTGCCCCGCCCCTTCTCCAAGGCCCCACCCAACTCAATCCATTCCCCCTCCCTCCATCACTCACTCTCCCTCACCGGGCTGGGACAGGGGGTTGAGGTGCAGGCTCTGGGCTGGGGCTGAGGGGTTCGGAGTGTGGGAGGGGCTCCGGCCTCAGCTTGGGGCAGGGGGTTGGGGTGCAGGAGGGGGTTCAGGCTCTGGGAGGGAGTTTGGGTGAAGGAGGGGGCTTAGGGCTGGGGTAGGAGGTTGGGGTGCAGGATGGGTTGCAGGGTGCTGGCTCTGGGTGGGGGCTCGGGCAGCAGGTTGGGGTGCAGGAGGAGGTGTGGGGTGCAGGCTCTAGGAGCGGTTGGGGTGTGGGAGGGGGCTCAGGGCTGGGGCCAGAGTTCGGGGTGCAGGCTCTGGGAAGGAGTTTGGTGGTGGGGGGCTCAGGACTGAGGCAGGGGGTTGGGGTGCTCTTCCAGGAGTGGCACGGGGCCAGGGCAGGCAGGGAGCCTGCCTTAGCCCCACTGTGCCACCGGACTGTTAGTGGCCAAACTCCCGGTTTGGCTGCAGGAGGATTGGCAACCCTTGACTGAGACTGAGATCAACTGTCAGATGCTCCATGACCGACCAGTCAATCACAATCAACCGGTTGGTGACCACTGCACAGGAATCTGAGTCATAACCAAAGCCAGGAGGCCTACCTAGAAAGGGAGGGCAGGGGCATGACAAATGAGGAAATAAGCCAGGAAGTGAAAGAAACCCTAGATGAATTTTGTAGGAAGAGGACCAGGAGAAAACAGTATAATAAATTCTGAGGCAAGACAGAATGTTGAAGATAAGTGATCCACTGTATCAAAGCCAGTGATAAAGTCAAGGAAGGAGCACAGGCCCTGAAATTTGGCTGAGGAGGTTGTTGCGGACTTTAGTAGAATGAAGGGGCTAGAACACAGTGTGGAGGGGATCTAGGAGTAAGTCAAAGGAAAGGATGTTGATGCAGCACTTGTAGCCAGACTTCCACTGAGATTAGAAGTAAAGGGGAGGAGAGAGATGGATGAGGTGAGGGGATTTTTTTAGAATGCAGGAATAAATGCCTGTTTATACATACAGGGAAAGCAGAAAGAGGACAGAGAGAGTTTCAAGGTGAGGGAACTGTGAGGGGAAAATGGAGGAACTGGAAGTGGAGAATAAATGAGTAACCTCAGGTCATCTATTCTCCACTTTCAATTCCTCCACTTTCCCCTTTGACTCACTCTTCTGTTGTTCACCTTCCTTGGCCCTGCCCTCAGAATTCTCTCGCCTTGAAACTCTCTCTGTCCTCTTACTGCTTTCCCTGTATGTACAAACAGGAATTTATTCCCCCATCCTAAAAAACACCCCCTCACTTGGTGAATGGAAAGAAGGGATGTGGGAAAGGAAAGGATGAGGAGAGGAGGAATGGGGAAAGTCTGATCTTTCCAATCTTCCTGCAGTCAACAAGAACCTGGATAGAGAGGGTGAGTGGTGGTGGAGAGTTTAAGGAGGGAGTAAAAACTGGCAAACAAGTGTTGGGATTTTGAGGTAGGAGAAATAGGACTGTTTGGTGAAAAAGATGACAGAATTGGAGAAGAAGAGGGCAATCTTATACACAAAAAAATCTTCTAGGTCTCCTTTTTTCTTTGAGAGGCAAATCAGGCCAGAGGAAGTGGATCTGAGGTATAAGCCAGGGCTGGGATCTGGTAGGAACAGATGAGTTGAAAGAGAAGGAGATGGTAGAGTTAAGGGTATTGATGGGACTCAATATTACCTCTCATTTGTTCTTTTCAGTAGTTTGTGTTGTCTTTTTGGGTTTTGTCACTGATTTGAGGATCATTTGAGTTTGTGTTGAGATGTTTACTCTGTTGTTCTGTAGCTGAGCATTGCTCAGACCTGCTACTATGGGGAATGGAATGTGTTATCAGGTTTTCCATTTTTGGTACACAGAGTGCCTGCTGCTTTAGTTGGCACAGCACCAGAAGCTGAGTGCCCTTTTTCGTATCTTGATAGCCAAAGTGAAATTGCCTTACAGTCTTCATGAGAGTTCCTAATTTTTGCAGAACTGCAGATACGGGATTTTTATTGGGATTTTGTCCCAGTCATGAAGTTTGCAATTAGAGTTGGGCTACAGATTTTGCTCCTGTATAGAATTCTGAGTACTGTTAGGCTATCAAGTATTTTAGGAGTCCAATTTATGTGTGTACAGGGGAGAAGGGAGAGGTTTGGAAGTATATGGCACACACTCTTTCCTGAAGTATATGTTTGCCCTTTTGAAGTTTTGTGATGCAGTATTTCCCACTGCAAGCATTCAAAAGGCATGAATCAGCCCCCTTCCCTAAAATCGTGAGAGCACCTTAAAATTATGAGAGTTTAAAAAGATAACAAAAATTGGGTTCTTTTCATTAACCGTCTGGCTTTTGAGTCTTTAGAGGTCGCATTTTCTCTGCAACCAGAGGAGCTAAAAATTACTTTTTTAAAAAATGAAAACTGAGAACCCGTTACAATCACGATTCCAGGAACCGATGCTTTAAGAAAAACACCAAGTATCACAGAAGTCACCATGAAACTGCAAGTTAGCAAGACTGGTGATGCCAGGCTGAGAAGGGAGTAGTTTGCAGCATGTTCTAGAACTTGTACCTGGAATTTAAATTTTTAATTAGTTTAGGAATATTTGGGCTTCTTGTGCAGCTCTGAATCCCGCCACCATCCCAGACTGCATCAGAGAGGGTGTAGAGGCCTGATTCTCTCCTCCCTGCCTTTTTTTGAGAAGGGCGGGGAGCCGGTACCACTGATTCCCCAATTCCCTGCATCCTGGACAAGGGAGTGTAGCTCTGATACCCCTCCCTTGCATCCTAAGGGCAGGGGTTGGGGAGGTGGGAAGACTGTTTAGCTGATTTCCACCTACCCGTACCCTGGTGGGTAACTCTTATTCCCCCACCCTCCCCGCTCCTTGTGGGAGGGAGCCAGAGCTCTGATCCCGTCCCCTCCCCGCACCTTGAGGGCGCAGCCTAAAGCCCTGATTCTGTCTCCCTGCAGCGGGGAAGGGGTGGAGCCGATAGAACCCAAGTCACGTATTGTTGATTACACGTGTCCCAGGCACGGGGGGGAATGTGACGTTGGCCAGGAAGTGACGTATGAAGGTGCTGACGTATACGAGGTCATATAAGAAGTTGGCTCGGCGCAGCCGTCAGTGTGAAGGGGCCGGAAGTGGTCGGGGGGGGGGGGGGGCGGGGCGGGGCGGGGCTGCAGCTGGAGTGAGGCCTCCTCAGCTGGGAGGTCTGGGGACCGTCTCGCCGCCGGAGCGGAGCCTGCCCCGGGCAGACATGGATTTCCGGGAGATCCTGATGGTGGCGTCTGAGCAGCAGGGGCTGAGCGCCGTGTCGGTGAGGGCCGGGGGGAGGGGGGGCTTTCGGGAGAGCTGGGGGGACCTGAGCTGGTCGCTGGGGCGAGTCGGGAGGGGGCCTGGGCTGGGCTGGGTCGGGCCTTGGATGTCCCTGCCAGCCCCAGAGTCCGTTGTCCGTTCCCGGGAGCCGCGCGGCGGGGGCCTTTCCAGCCACGGCTCTCGGCGCTGTGGGGGCGGAGGGGGCTTGTCCCCCGCCTGCTCTGCCCAGCTGCCCGAAAGGAGACGCTCCTTCAGGTGAAATTTGCGCAGGGAGCCGCAGTTACTGGGGTGCGGGTTGGATCCTCCTTTTCGCTGGCGTTTAAAATACAGTTGACGTTTATTTGCAACGTGGGACACCGATGCAGAAAGAAAGCCCGTGCGGGAGCAGCGCCCTTCCGAGGCAGCCCCGGAGAGCTTCTCTAGCTTGGATTGCTGTGAAATGAAGCCGGCAGCCGTGGCCGGTGGAGGGCTGCAGTGTGCTGGGGTTAATTTCTTTCTCTTAAGACAAAATGAATGTCCGCCTTTGTTCGCTTTTACAACAAACGGAATAAAATCAGTTTTATGTGGAATTAATGTAGATTTATGGATAAAATGAGCCAATTAATGGGTACAGGTGAAATCTGAAAGCAGGTAGGGGGCAAGTGGCCTGGTGGTAGTACTGTGTTAGATGGTTTGCATTCCCTTGCTCCTGTCTCTGCTACCCTGGACTGGCAGGGGCTGAAATTACTTCTAACATAGTGTACCTGTTTGGAGAGGGCAAGGAACTTCTTTCTCCTTTTTCAGCAGTGATCACTCCAGCCAGCTAAGGAAATTTACTGGTGCTAAATACTGTAGTGGTCTTGTCCATTCTTCAGTCAGAGCTTTGGGGTTCTGTTTCCCTGGTAACATTTGATACCTTCACTTACCTTGGTGTAAATTTTGGGGTGGAGGCATTTGGTTTTGGTATTAGTGAGGAATCAGCAGTTGCAGGAAAAACAGAACCTTTAACTTTTGTCTTGACAGGTAATTCATTTGCCTGTATGTTGTATTCTATCCCTAACACTTGATCTGTTTGTGTCTTGTAGTAGTTAGATGTCTTACACCTTTAAAATTACATTGTCTACTCAGTTTTCTCCTGCCGTTTTAATGGAATACTTGTATTTGCTGCCTATCCTAAATAGTTGTATGTTGTTACGATGCATTGTTGAAACAGCTCTCATGTTCCATGTCAGAGGGTCTATACTATTCAAGGGCCCAGTCCTGCTTCTGTTGCTTTTAATAGGTGTTTAGCCATAGCCATTGTCTTCAAAGGAAGCCGGATCAGCAGGATTTACTTGCATGATTAACTTAATTGTAGAGTGAAAAAATGCATTTCAGGTTTACAGGAGTTGAGGCTTCCCTGTCTCCCTGCACTGATACAGGTGAAATTAGTGCAACTTCTGCTTGTAAGCAAGGCCATCTGTGTAGTGCGGAGGGGCTTAGGTAGGGTTGCTTTTCTCGGTGAGATGTGCAGGGGGAACTGTGTGGCCTTTTAGGTGCAGCTGCTAAGGTTCATAGGAGAGGCTATTTCTTGTGGGCTTCTGAAGATAGACATCTAAGGCACCCCTGTTGACTTCAAATGTAAGGGACAATGTGGTTTAGTGGGGTCTAGCAGAATAATTCCAGATTATAGAATTTACACATGCTATTGTGAGTTCTTTGCAAACCTGCAGGACAGTTAAGAACAATTTGTTTTATTTTTTTCTTTTAGAAAACCTTAAGAAATTATGTGACAAGAATGTTGAAGTTGTACAACTAAGGACTCACACTATGGAAAGTCAATTAAGTTATGGTTTCATATGCTAGGTAACTCTCCCCCTTCTGTGTATTCTCTGCAATATCTTTAATGATCACATATGGTGTAAGCAATTTAATACATTTTTCTATAACCTTAGATCACAGTAATACAAGATGTTTGTGTATGCCTGAGTTTATGAAAGCCATTTGTATGAAAGGTATACAATAAACCATATTTACGCATCATAACTTCATGCTAAATGTACCATACAGAGTCATTAGCAAAACTTCCTGGCATATAAAGGCCACAAATTCACAGCTACATTAGCTTTTTTCTTAGTAACTTATTCCCTGAATTTTACTCAAGGAAGGCTTATTTACTATAAATAAGTTTTTAGTATGTGAGTGTTAATGAAGACTTATAGGTCTTGGTCAGTAAAGGACAAAATGTTCCAGTTTATGACAATGGGAAAAAAAACAACAGGATGCTGTGCATACTCATCTGATTTGTAGAAAAGTGTATTTGAATTTTTTAGAACTGCTATGTGGTCTTTAACTTAGACCGTATTTTAGTGCATGCTCATTAGGGTCATAGATTCACTGTAGCCTTTTCCTGACTTCTGCTGCTTTAACCTTAATGTTCTTGCAACATAGTATTTTGAGTGGAATAAAGTCATTGGCAACAAGATTTTTAAAACTGGAAAACCAAAACAGGTTGCTTAATGTCCCTGAGGGAATGCAGAAGGGCTGGGTATTTGAGACTGTCAATTTAAGGGCACTGGAAAGCTTGCTCTGCAGTCTTTCCCATCTATGTATCATTCATTGGCTTCCAGACTTCAGAATCTGTCTGTGTTTCCCTACCAATCTCCTTCTTGTATTTGGAATATCGATTTGAGTGTCTTGCTGCAGTTTTCCCTTAAAATTATTGTATGCTTTCCCAATGGAATCTAGAGCAGGGATGGGCAAACTTTTTGGCCCGGGGGCGACATCGGGGTATGGAAATTGTATGGCGGGCCATGAGTGCTCATGAAATTGCAGGAGGGGGTGAGGGCTCCAGCTGGGGGTGCGGGCTCTGCGGTGGGGCCAAAAATGAGGAGTTCAGGGTTTAGGAGGGGGCTCCAGGTTGGGGGGTGTGGGGTGAGGGCTCTGGGGTGGGGCCGGGCCAGGGATGAGGGGTTTTGGGTGCAGAAGAGTGAGGGGGATCAGGGATGGGGCAGGGTGTTGAGGCACGGGGGGGTGAGGTCTCTAAGGTGGGGCTGGGGATGAGGGGCTTGGGGTACAAGAGGGGGCTCTGGGCTGGGATTGAGGGGTTCAGAGGGCAGGAGGAGGATCAGGGCTCTGGCAGGGGATTGGGGTTCCGGGGGCGGGGGGGGAAACTCGGGCAGGCTCCAGGTGGTGCCTACCGCAAGCAGCTCCCGGAAGCATGTCCCCCCTCCAGCTCCGAGGCGCTGGCAGGCAGCTCTGTGTGCTGCCCTGTCTGCAGGTGCCACCCCTGCAGGGAACTGCGGCCAATGGGAGCTGTGGATGGGACGGTGTGCAGAGCTGCCTGGCCACACCTCTGCATACTACATAGGAGCCGGCGGGGGGTCATGCTGGCTGCTTCCTGGGAGCCGCGCAGAGCGGGGCAAGCCTCCGACCCAGCTCCCTGGCTGGAGCACAGGAGCAGGGCAAACCTCCGACACTGCTCCCTGGCAGGAGTTGAGGGCCGGATTAAATGGTCTGATGGGCCGGATGTGGCCCACGGGCCGTAGTTTGCCCACTTCTGATCTAGAGCCTCTGAGTCCCAGACTTTTGAACTCTATGCAACAATTCAGAGAGGAGGGGCTGTAATTGGGTCTAGCATAGAGATAGCTTGGCTCCAATCTTGGCCATAAATTGTTGTTTTAAGAGGAGCAATTAAGGTGGAGTTGGAATGCTGAGGTTGGGTGGGCAGCCTGCCTTGAAACTGGAACAAAAACACTACTTTCTGGTTCATCAGCCAGAACATTTGATCAGTCATTCAACATCCTTTTCTGGGTGCATAACTGGTATTGGTTCTACATATATGTTTGAATTTAAATGTGATTTTAGTAGAAAAGGTTTATAATTGCTTCATCCTATTAAGTTTCTAGGGAGTTGCCCTTTGCTAGAAGCCAAAGTGATGTTCTCTATCACTTTTTTATATAAAAGGTTATCTGTGTGAAAGTTCACTGAATTTGTCGTTATCAAAAGAAAAATATGTTTAGTTAAAAACAGTGATGGTATAACAAATTACAAATCCTGTTTGCCCACTAATGGTGCTACATAGCTGGTGATTAGGCAGTCATCAAAAGCTTCAGTGCCACAATAAGATTGCCAAAGAGAGTCATAGACTGAACATCCAGCCAGACTGTCTTAAGGACTTAGCTAAAGATAATTGGAGTGGTACTTGAGCTGCACGGAGGCTGTGTCCCTTTGGAATTTGCATTGATGATGGGGAGTGATAGTATTGCATCATGTCCCAGTAAAATTGTAGATCTGTTCATTTCCCCATAGAAAACCAAGTTCAGAAATAATAAAAAATGTTGTAAGTAGTGGTTTAATTCGGAGAGTATTCCCATTACAAGGTAAGGGATATGTTGGATTTTTTTTTTTTAAAGAAAACGCCTTGTAAAGTTATCAGTAAATACAACCATGAGTATATACACCTGGCTAATGAGCTTATTAGGCAGATGTTGCCAAAAGTTTCCATAAGAGCTGCAGAAAAGTGATATGCCCCTTGTGGTGCAGCTGCAAGCACATTTTTACCTGTCTTGTAGATATGATGCTGTACAGTGGTTTCAGTACTATATATTCAGTATTCTGCTCCAGCACAGGTTTCTAGTGTGACCTTAGGCAGGTCACTTAGGCCCAGATCCTCGAAAGTATTTAGGCGCTTAACTTCCATCTGTGCCAATGGAATTTAGGAACCTAAATACATTTCAGGATTTGGGCATTAGTACCTTGATTGTGCACCATATTAATTGATGGGAGTTTTACCATTGACTTCAGTGGGTGCAGGATTAAACTCTTGTCTCCATTTCCCCATTTGTGATAAGTGGAGACTTCTCTACTTCACAGGGGTGTTCTTTGGCTTAATGGAGATCAAGTACTTTGAGATATTTGGATGGAAGGTACTACAAAAGTGCAAAATATTGAATATGCAAAATAAAATTACAAACATTTTAACACACACTTTGAGAATAGTTACAACTAAAATCACCCCTTTATTTAGTTCTGTGCTCTGGCTGCTGCCAGGAACCTCTCATCAGTAACTGTAATGCTTTCACATAAGACAGTGCTTTTCAACCTTTTTTCGTTTGTGGACCTCTAAAAAATTTCAAATGGAGGTGTGGACCGCTTTGGAAATCTTAGACATAATCTGTCTAAGATTATGGTTGAAAACCATTGTTCTCTGGTAATGAAAACTTTTCACAGACTCCTTAGAGATAGTCTGCAGACCCCAGGTTGAAATCCACTGACAAAGGAGATCTCTTCTACTTCTGATGAAGGGCCAATCCTTATTATAGAGAATTTATAAAACACAGCAATTTGAAACCTGAAAGAGAATAGCACTTAAATCTCGTGGAGGTCACTCAAAACTGAAACAACTTTCCTCCAGACCTGCACTAATTGAAGAGATGTTATTTTATGGTAAACCAGACTTAGGTATGTGGTAAGTGAGTAAATTGAACCGTGTGGACTAATGCTGATGGATCTAAATGGGTATAGTGCAAATTGAATGTTGAAGAAGTAGCCTCCGGCGGAATTTGCAGACACACGGCTGTCAGTAACATGGTTTATATTGCACCATTATAAAAGCCCCATCCCTATAAAATTTCTTTCTTTGGCTGAGAAGTAGCACCAATGCACGAACAGCTATGAACAGATCTAGCCAACAGAGCTTATAACCCAAAGTGTATCCTTGAAAAAGGCTATGAGCAGTTGAAGACTCAAAAGATCTACTGGTGGTCATTGGAATGTGTATTACCTCCTCTAATGGGCAGTGGAAACTTTGGGCATGTCATTTCTGCATATGAAATATGAAGATTGGACGTGATGAGTAAAAACATGACACACCTATCCACAGTTATTCCACACATACATGGTTTCATGTAACTGCGTCCTACCTCATAAACCAGAGCCTAGATATACCATTCTATTAGACCAACTTCCATATGATAATGGGCAAGCCATAGGATGTGGTACAAAATGCTGGTCTGGACTGAAGGGGGTTTTTTTGTTTGTTTGTTTTTAAACTCTAAGCTTGATTTTCTTTCATAACTGAGCTCTAGGATCCAGCAGAGTCTGTGACAAAAATGTGTATGTAGGGATCTGACTTTTAATTTTTTTGTATTAATCTCTTGCTATGTAAAAGACCAACACAATCAAGGAGAAATAACTATATGGAGGGAACAGTGAAACTTGCTATTGATAAATGTTGTCAAACGGATAGAGTAAGCAGGAAAATATTTTTTCTGTGATCATTTTTAGCTACCATAATAAGTTTTATGAAAATAACATGTATAAAAAGTTCAGACGGATTTTTTTTTTTTTAGTTGTCCCTGTAAGCAAAGACATTCAAGACTCTGGTCAAGGAAATTTTCCAAATGAACATCAACTTTGAGGTTTTTGAATAGTTTACCTCAGTGGTTCTCAGCCCTGGGGGTACACACAGGTTTTCCAGGGAGTACATCAACTCATTTAGATCAGTGTTTTTTAAACTTTTTTTCTGGCCACCCAGTTGAAGAAAATTGCTGATGCCCGTGACCTAGCAGAGCTGGGAATGAGGGGTTTGAGGTGTGGGAAGGGGGCCCTGGGCTGGGGCAGGAGGTTGGGGTGTGGGAGGGGGATGAGGAGTTTGGGGCGCAGGAGGGGGTTCTAGGTTTGAGGGGGGGCTCAGGACTGTGGCAGGGGATTGGGGTGCAATAGGGGGTCACCGTTCTGCCCTGGGGATGCAGGCTCTGGGATGGAGCCAGGAAGAGGGGTTTGGGATGCAGGAAGGTGCACCGGGTTTGCAGGGAGCTCAGGGCAGAGGATGGGGGCATGGGCTTACCTCCAGCGGCTCCTGGTCAGTGGCGCAGCGGGGGTGCTAAGGCAGGCTTCCTGTCTGTCCAGTGACTGCACTGTGCTCTGGAAACGGCCAGCAGCAGGTCCTTCTCCTGGGCAGGGGGGCTGCAGGGCTCTCCTTACCTCTTGCCCGCAGGCACTGCTCCCCCCCAGCTCCACTCCGATTGGCCAGTTCCCGGCCAGTGGGAGTGCGGAGCCGGTGCTTGGGGCGGAGGTAGTGCATGGAGTCCCTTGGGCACCCCGTCTCCTCCCCCACGCTTAGGATCTGCTGCTGGCTGCTTCCGGGCACAGCGCAGTGTCAGAGCAGGTAGGGACTAGCCTGCCTTAGCTGGGCAGCTCCGCCAACCAGACTTTTAATAGCCTGGTCAGCAATGCTGACCAGAGCCACTGCGACCCAGTCCCTTCCGTTCTGCGATCCAGTTCTGGGTCTCAACCCACGGTTTGAAAACCACTGATCTAGATATTTGTCTAGTTTTACAACAGGCTACATAAAAAAAACACTAGCAAAGTCAGTACAAACTAAAATTTCATGCAGACAATGACTTGTTTATACTGCTCTGTATACTATACACTGAAATGTAAGTACAATATTTATATTCCAGTTGATTTATTTTATAATTATATGGTAAAAATTAGAAAGAGAGCAGTTTTTCAGTAATAGTGTGCTGTCACTTTTGTATTTTTATTTCTGATTTTGTAAACAAGTAGATTTTAAGTGAGGTGAAACTTGGGAATTCGCAAAACAAATCAGACTCCTGGAAGAGATACAGTAGTCTGGAAAGGTTGAGAGCCACTGGTTTACCTTATTGGTTTGAGTGGTGCTCAAATTGCTTTTGTTTTTTTCAGTTTTAAAAATTGTTTTTTAGCTATTCGAATTGTATTTTATCCTTCATGTTTTCTGAGATTATAGTTGAGAGATTACAACTATTTTTAAAAATTAATAAACTTGTGCTACTAACACCTTAAATTAATAACTAGGAGTAATTTTTGAATTTTTTCTCTCTTCTTCTACCTTGTTTATCTTTTGCATTTCATTCATCTTGTTCAGCCAAAATAGACTTTTTCTGGTTTCAGAATGCCATTGTTGAGTTGGAGACAGTGCAAGGGAATGGTTAAAAAGAAACAAACCATTCATTCTAATTTTTTCAAGTTATGAAACATTTCTATTAATATTGGATTTTGTAATAACTATACTAAAGCTAAATTTTCAGCCTGAACTACCTGACTCTTTAGTATGAGCACCAGAAGACCTGTCCCTGAATCAAGACCTTATAGTTTCTTTTGTAGAGAAAAGGTGCTATGTTATGAAGGAAATTTAAAACCAAAAAAAGTTTTGGCCATACATTAAGCAGCCATATTTATGAGCTGCAACTTTGACGCTTCTAGCTCCTGCTAGCCAAGGCATTTTAATATTTGCACAGAAATCACCCATATGGTAGTCTAACATTTATTACTTGTCATCCACCAGGTTAAGCCCAGTAGATCCCAGATCTTTATCTTTTTAAATTAATCACTGGGTTTTTTCCAGCATAGAGAAAATTCTGCTGGTTTGATGGTCTAGTTGTAGCTCAGAATGCTATGTAGAGTGCTTAACTGTGGGACTCCAGTGCAGTCTCATTCATGGACAAACAAGGTCTGAAAACACTTAGTCCTCAAACAGCTCCTCCACTTCGTTCTGGGGCACAGTAAGCTAATTTCAGAGGGATCCACATCCAGCTTGCTTGTGGCTGGTAGGGGTTGGTTGGCTGTGAGCAGAATTCAGGAAGGATGAGGTAAAAATGAGCATCCTCTGAGCATGGAGGAGGATGGTGGGGGAGCGAATATCTTCTACCAATAGAGCTCATTGATGGGATGAATAATTTTTCAATATTTTAACAGTGTACAATTGAGAACAGGCGCTTTGAACGCCCAGAGGATGAGCCTTGATAACGTATCTTATATTTTGTGAGAAAGCAAAGCCAATGTGGTACATTTTAGCAATATTTAGCCATGGAGCTGCTATCAGTTGCTACCCTGAGAGATAATCGGTGTTTACAGTTTGAGAAGCACACGGTTCCAGAATAGCTTGACCTGCTCTTTTCTAAAGGCTGTTTCTCCATTCCTTTGACAAACTTTCTGATAACTGTGTGAAACTTGATTGGTGTAGATGCTGCTTACTAGATTAAAAAGTAAAATGTTCATGCTTATCTTGTCTGTCATTCCAGGAAACTGATGTTGGAGTAGCTCACAGTTTAGACTAATCATTGAATGATGGTTCTGGAACAGCTTTGTGCTTCTGACCAACCATTCATTTTTTAAACAGAGCTAAACTTATAAACCTGTTCTGGTTATTCATTTAATGATGCTTACAAACAGTTTGAAGAAAATACTTTTTGGAACAGAACTAGTGATTCGTAACATGAGAAATACTGTAAATAATTTGAGCAGTGTTTTGTAGCTGCATCTTCAAGATCAGATAGAAATGACATTTAGAAAGCTTCCTTGACTGGGAAAGACTAATTATAAAAAATATTACTGTTTACTCTTGTTACAAGTTCACACACAAATGGTGTTGAGAGGGGTTGCTTGTAGAGCTGCTTATTCACCAGAAAGCAGTGTATTTTGTTGTATTGTAATACAGTGCTCAAAAATGCTTCTCTAACGCTTAATTTCTTTATAAGCCTTTCTAATGTGATGGATCATTCTGCATTTCGCCCTGCTATATGTGAAGCATTTTTTTCCAAGAGGTCCTTCTGTACAAAACTCTTAAACAAAATTTCCTTTTTGTACATTCATTTTTTAAAATCAGTTGTAGAAATTGAATGATAAATTTTCAAATTTAAATTTTCTGTTGGTGAAATGTGTTATCAGCTTTAGGAATGAAATCATCCACAGAGCAAGACTATAACCCGGTAGTAGCAGTGCAGGGTTCTCTAAACTGCTCACCAGGGTGCGTCAACCTTGTTCTGGAAGGATTGCCTCTAAGAACGAGAGAGTAGTTCAGTCTTTGTCTTTTCAGTTTTAGGTCTAACGTCTGAAACTGTCAACAGAAAGATCAGTCTTGATGATGTATAAATATCTGTCCAATAAGCAGTGGACTGAAGGTGCCAACTCATTTCCCATAGACCTCTGAAGAATTGTTATATGGCAATATTTTCACCCACTACAAACACGGGCTGGATTTCAACCAAAAACCCAGATGTGAAAAACTTCGTATCCCAATGCAGATCCCCTGAACTGTTTAGTTCCCCGGACAGTTTATTTTGTACCTAATAGCAAAGTTGAACAACTAACAAAACTGCTATTGGTGCCTTTCGAATGAACCCTGGAAATCTTTACTCTCTCTAGTTGTCCTTACTAATAATGTTAGTCCCATGGATTTCAATTGCAAGTGCAAAGGATTGTTGTTTGTGTGAGTTAACTACTCAAAGGAGTAAGGGGTTCGCAAGAAGTCCTCAGATTGTGAAGATACGTTTTATGTGTAGACATATCTATCAGTAGATACATTCAGGTTCTGGAAAGCTCTTTAACTTGATGCTGAATGTCAAGTTTTGCTACTGAAATGAGATTGTGGTTTTTTTAGTTTTGCTTTAGCAATTTCAGGAATTACTAAAAGGCAACTCTTAAACAGCTGCTACAGGAGCCTTGCAGCTGGTGTTCTAAGAACCAGTTTTGGCTTAGTGCTTAGTAGAAATGATCTTCTGAACCTTGAAGCTTAGTATATACATATTTGTTTTAACACAAGCTTGTATTTTTATGTAAAACACGCAAAGCATTTGTGTTGGTATGTGGCAGTCTTCATCAGAAATTAGAGCTGAAAAACTCCAGTTGGACATATACTTAAGTATGTGTAAAATTACACTGCTAACCAATTTTTCTACCTCCAGGGTATTTGGGCATAGATTTCTTTTTCCAGATGTTATCCAGTAAAATTATTTCTTAAATTAAGTGTCTTGGTCATGATGTTTGTTGAATGAGACTAACCAGTGATGGTGTGTTTCAGCACACTACCAGCTGTAGGAATACTTATGGTTTCATATATGGCAGATTTTCAGCTCATTTCCCCAGGCAATTCTTTCAAATGGGGAGGAATCTCAAAATTTTAGAGCAATTTTGTTTCACCTAGCTGTCCAATTAGCTAAAGGCTTTTGCTTATTAGCAGAAAGGAAGATATACATGTTCTAAAATTACCTTTCTTTGGTTCTCCCAGCTGCTTTTGGATTTAACTAATTTCCTCTATTTCCATTATCTTATCCATTGTCACCTTTGCTTCCTTTTCTAACCCTTTTTAGTTTGAAGCCTCTTTTGTATGAGGGAAGAAGTTCCAGTAATCGCCAATTCTCTCCTTTTTACTTCTTCCACTCCTTGAAAGTTCTGTGTGATAGTAACCACTTAAGTCAAAGGGCTTGACTGCTGTCACACTGGAACTGAAATAACTACATCAGTTTCACACCTTTAATTATGTCAGAGGAAATCTTTGTGTGGACACATATTTTGGATTAAGAGTATCCTATTTGGATGTAATGTAAATTGATTTTTTTTACCAAATTAAATGACATCCAAAGAAATTATGCTTAATCTGACATTAGGGTTCACACACAGATTTGCATCAAAAATAACTAATCATATAAAATAGAGCCAATGTAGTTATATTGATTCTAGTTTGTATGCAGGCAGACAAGGAAGGCTGGATGAAGCCTGTAAACTCTTCCCATCTGCAAAGGGGGGAGTCATGCAAGAGTGAGGTGTATTACCTCACTCTCCAGACAAAGGCTTGTGTGATGTTTGTGGTACTCCTTTCCCCTACTGGGCCGGGGAGTGTAGAGCTGCATTTGGGTCCATTCTAATGGCTGTTTCTACTAGACCACTGGTGTGGCTATTGCACACGTTTTCAATCTCCCCTCCTTTTCCTCTTCATCCCTTCTGATTCTCTTCTGTCCTCTCTTTGCGTCCATTTCCTCCTTTCTGGTTCCTTGTCCTTTTTATGCCCAGAATGGCTCCTTTGCTATGACTTTTGTACATAGGGCCTGTTCCTGTGCAATGCAGAGCCGCCTCATTTCTTGTTAAAGTCTGTTGCTTAATGAATATTGCCTTTCATTGTTAACCTATTTAAAGCCAGATAAATCCCTGTTACTGAGGCTTTGTCTACACTAGCACTTTTGTCAGCAAAACTTTTGTTGGTCAGGGGTCTGAAAAAACACACCCCTGACTGACATAAATTTCATCGACAAAAGCACCAGTGTGACCTGCGCGATGTTGGCAGGAGAGCGTCTGCTGCCGACATAGCTACCACCGTTCATTGGGGTGGTTTAATTATGCCGGCAGAAGAGCTCTCTCCTGCTGGCACAGAGAGGCTGCACAGGAGACTTCACAGCTGCGCAGGTGCAGTGTACAGCTGTGCTGCTATAAAGTCCATAGTGTAGCTAGCCTAAACTTCTCATTGACTGTGATTTTCCCACTTAGTAAAAACAGCGATAAATATTAAGACCTTTGTTTTCTTCTGATCAATTTGCTTTCTCTTTGCAGAAAAGATACAGTTTGGCAGTAGGCCCTCCCAAAAAAGATCCAAAAGTCAAAGGTGTCCATTCTGCAGCAGTGCAAGCTTTTCTGAGACGGAAAGAAGAAGAAAATAGGGGAAAAGGTACCTGTTAAAGTTGTTCAGAGTATTCCCTACTGGAGAACAACTTCTTCAGTGACTCTGTTTGGGACATTTTTACCCTACTCCTTACGTGCCTTTGAATATTATTGTTATAGATCCCCACGCTTTGGAATGTCCTTTCATAATTCCTGCAGAGTCAGAACCACTGTAGAGCAGGGCTGCGCATGTTCTCCTTTGTGAATCCAAATGTTTGCTCAACAGCACTTCTGCACTCGTTGTCAAAGCAGCAAGAATGGACTAATAGCATGAACCAGGAGAGGGCACAAGGAATTGTTCTGAACTTTTGTACAGTTTTTAATATTGAAAAAACTGTATTTAACAGTGTCTGAAAGTGACAAAAAGCCAGGATTCCTGTCTTTACGTCAGAACATTGTGCCTTTAAAAATTAGATACGCTAACCCTCGTCTGGATTAATTTTAAATCTTTTGGCTATAGACTTTATTCAGACTGTTGGTGTTTTTAAGTTGTGTGTATGTTCCCTATAGTTGTTGTTATGCAGACTGAACTGTAGCCATGTTCTTCATAATATTTACTTAACCCCTCTGGAATTCTTTATCTCCAGAAATTTAGATTAGACGTGACTGAAAAATCTTTTCCTGATATTCTTTTACAGAACTAGAGGCAAAAAGGAAGAAGGAGGAACTTCTAGCTAAGCGTATTGAACTGAAACATGACCGAAAAGCAAGAGCTATGGCTTCACGGACTAAGGACAACTTTTATGGCTATAATGGCATTCCTGTTGAAGAGAAGCCTAAAAAGAGGCAGACTTGTGAAAGTGTTGATCGATGCACAGATGCAGAATATATGACAGAAGATGAGGCAGAGCGATTTGAATACAGTCAGACTGAATCTGAGCATGAACCAGAAGAATATGAAGAGAAACCATCCAAAGCTGCAGTGAAACCAAAGGCACTTCCCAAAAGTGCTCCTACCCCTATGAACTTTGTAGATCTTCTGAGGCTCGCTGAAAAAAAACAGTATGAACCAGTAGAAATAAAAGTAGTGAAAAAGACAGAAGAAAGGCCAAGAACAGCAGAAGAATTGAGAGAGAAAGAATTTTTGGACCGGAAAAACAAAAAAGGGGAAACCCAAAAAGAGAAAAAAAAACCTGAAAAAGAGATTAAGAATGTAACTGCATCAAGTTCTTCAAATAAAGTGTTTTCTCATAAAGAGTTTATAAATGCAAAACTCAGTAAAAACTCAGTGGATAAACATTCCTCTTCAAAAGGCAGCTTCCCCTCTCAGTGTGGTGCTGATAAGAAATCCAGTGGGCCTGTGTTTAGCAACAAACATGCAAGGTCATCATCTTCTTCCAAATCCAGTCAAGTGGAAAAAGCAAAAGTTACACAAAATGGATCTTTAAAAAGGTCATCGAGTGGCATCCATAGTAAATCTTCAGTCAATGGAGTAGGAAAATTTGGGTCAAGCTCTCATACACCAAGCTCAAAAGCACCTGCTAATGGGGCTCAGAAACTACAGTCTGCTAAAGAACTTAATCTGAAAAAATCTACTTCTATCCATACAAAACTGGGTAGTGCAGCACCCCCTCAGCATGAAATTGTTAAAAATTCCAGCTCTGGGAGGCCGGGGAGCAGTGCGGGGATGGGCGGGACCGGGCGGCCGGGGAGCAGTGCAGGGATGGGCAGGCTGCCCAGCAGTGCAGGGACGGGTGGTCCTGGGTGGCTGGGGAGCAGTGCGGGGATGGATAGGCCAGGGAGCAGTGCAGGAACGGGCAGGCCCGGGCAGCTGCCCAGCAGTGCAGGAACGGGCGGGCCTGGGCGGCCGGGGAGCAGTGCGGGAACGGGCGGGCCCGGGCGGCTGGGGAGCAGTGTGGGGATGGGCAGGCCGGGGAGCAGGGCGGGGACGGGCGGGCCCGGGCGGCCGGGGAGCAGTGCAGGCACAGGCGGGCACGGGCGGCCGGGGAGCAGTGCGGGATTAGGCAGGCCGGGGAGCAGTGCGGGAACAGGCGGGCCTGGGCGGCTGTCCAGCAATGCGGGAACAGGCGGGCCTGGGCGGCTGCCCAGCAATGCAGGAAAAGGCGGGCCAGGGCGGCCAGGGAGCAGTGTGGGGACGGGCAGGCCGGGGAGCAGCGCGGGGACAGGCGGGCCCGGGCAGCCGGGGAGCAATGCCGGGACGGGCGGGCCTGGGCGGCTGGGGAGCAGTGTGGGTACAGGACCTGGAAAATCAGTCAATTCAAGCATGGGACCTGGGCGACCAGGTAGTGGCTCAGTTGTACCTCCAAAACCTAAGTGCACTGTTGTATCAGAAACAATTTCATCTAAAAATCTAGTCTCCAGACCAAGTAATGCACAAATGAATGGAACGAGACCTCCTCCAGGGCATAGACCAGTGTTTCATCCACAAGGTATGCTGTTTTCAGCAAATAATGTTTTGTGTTATAAATAAGTTTCATGCATTACTTGTTCCACACTTCTGAGGTTGAAGTTGATCAGAATTGCAAGTGAGGTTGTAGATAGATTTTTCTAAGTGTATCTGATAGCCAGAATGGCATTCTGAAGAGTGCCACTAAATAGCAATATGACTTTTTCTCTCCCCTTGCTGCTCATTGCAATATTTCTTTCCTCTTCACCTGACACTTACACCCAAGAAAATAAGATCCTCAGATAGGTGAGGTCTTTTCCAGTGAAAAAGAACAAAATTAATAAATAGAAAGGAAGGAGAGAGGAGTCCAACTAGCCAAAAAAATGTAATTAGGTCTTTTCAGGTAACTTTTATAACCACAAGCTACTTTTTAAGGGTAGGTGGGTGAGTGGCCAAAGGGGAAAGAAATGAAGGATTCCTGAGGCCAGGTGTCATTTAAAATAGTGAAGAATTAATTAAATTTTAATAGTGCCTTCTGTTCAAAGATCTCAAAGTACTTCATAAACATTAGGCCCCACAACAAACCTGTGAAGTATGCTTAGTAAGTGTTGTCTGGATTTACTCCACCTTGTTGGCATGGGGAAGTGAAGTTTTAAAAAAAATCTTTGCAGTTGTAAATGGGATAGCACTTTTGCAAACCAGTGTGTTTGAAATTCCATGGTTGAGCAAGTATGCAGGCATAAATTTACCTTTCATTCTGGCAGTTCCTCTGGGATGCAGTTGACTGTAATGATGGGAAACTTGTCTTGTACATGTAGCTTAGAGGAAATATTTCCTCTTGCTGAGACTCTTGGAATGTCCAAATCAGTGGGTTTTTTTTTAAAAACTCAGTCTTGCAGCCCAGAGCTGCAAATTGTACCTCAAATAATAGATATATCTGCACAGAGTCCAGTGAAATCATTTATTTATCAAGAAGAAGAAGAGGGGAGAGAAGTAATGGGGAAAAGCATAAATAGAAAAATAATAAAAATCATTTCAGTAGTGAAGATTATTTTGTAACACATGAGTTACAAAAGTCGTAAATATTTTTACTCTTTCTCTTTAGGTCTTCCAAGGCCTTCTCTTCCACCTATAAGTTATAAAAGACAAATAGAAGATGATGAGGAATATGATTCTGAAATGGATGATTTCATTGATGATGAAGGGCAACCCCAGGAAGAAATATCAAAACATATTCGAGAAATATTTGGCTATGATCGGAATAAGTAAGAGAAATTAAGATGTAACAATATTTTCATGTCCTACATTAATTTTGTTTGACCAGCTCTTTTCTTCTGAAACTGTAAATTGTTAAACACTTAGTGTTGCACCCAACATAGGGGAATTCTTTATTAGACCTTGTTCTAACAGGCAAGAACTGATCACAGAACTAAAAATTAATGGTAGCTTAGTTACAAGTGATCATGACTTGATCACATTTATAATGTGCAAGCAGAAGAAAGTCCAACCAGTAGAGTGAGTGAGTGTGTGTGTGTATGTATGTATATATATATATATATATAATATATATATATACACACTTATATCCATATATATACTTGATGCTTTAACAGAGCCAACTTTACAAAGCTGAAAACAATTATGAGCCAAATCAGCTGGAAGGAAGAATTTAATCAGAAAAAATGTGAATGATAATTGAGGATCATTTAAAAACATCTTAGTAAATGCTCCAATGTCCACAATTCAACAACTGAGGTGGAAGGTCATGCTGGTTAAAAAAAACCAATCTGATTTAGAGGGGAAGTGAAGGCAACAATAAAAAAAATATATAACAAATGGAAGAAGGGAGATGTTGACAGTGATGAATATAAATTGAAAGTTAGGAATTGTAGAAAATTGATAGGTTTCAGAGTAGCAGCCATGTTAGTCTGTATTCGCAAAAAGAAAAGGAGTACTTGTGGCACCTTAGAGACTAACCAATTTATTTGAGCATAAGCTTTCGTGCATCTGATGAAGTGAGCTGTAGCTCATGAAAGCTTATGCTCAAATAAATTGGTTAGTCTCTAAGGTGCCACAAGTACTCCTTTTCTTTTTGAGAAAATTGATAATGGAAGTAAAAGGACACAAGGAAAAATCTATAGCCAGCAGAATTAAGGACAATAAGAAGGACTTTTAAAAATATGTTGGAAACAAAAAGAATCCCCTGACAATGTTATTGGTTTAATACTAGATGGAAATGGTAGAATTATCAATAATCAGAAAAGACAGAAGAGTTCAAAAAATATTCCTGTTCTGTATTTGGGGGTAAAACAGATGTTATAGTCTAATCACATAGTGATTACGTGCTTTCCATTCCACAAGTATTTTTGGAGAGTGTTAAACAGAAGCTACTAAAGTTAAACGTTATTAAATCAGCAGGTCCAGATAACTGCCATCCAAGACTTTAAAAAAGCTGACTGAGGAGCTCACTGGATTATTAATGTTGATTTTCAATAAGTCTTGGGGCATTGGTGAAGGTCCGGAAGATGAGGAGAAAGTTGATGATGTGTCAAGTTTTAAAAAGGATAAGTGGGATGTCCTGGGTAATTATAGGCCTGGCAGCCTGATGTGGGTCCCAGGCAAGATAGCGGAGTGGCTGATATGGGTCTTGATTAATAAACACTTAAAGGAGGGTAATGTAATTAATGCAAATCAACACGGCTTTATGGCAAATAGAGTCTATCAAACTGGCTTGATATCTCTTTTTTTCATGAGATTACAAGTTTGGTTGATAAAAGTAATAGTTTTGCATAATATATTCAGACTTCTGTAAGGTGTTTGACGAAGTACTGCATGATGTTTTGATTAAAAACTAGAATGATATAAAATTTTGTGGTAATAGAACATAAATGACGAAATTATCAATTCTTCACGTTGCCGTATGTGATACCTGACAATATGTATTTCCAGCCCTGTGGTATTTAATGCCTTCTATGGAAGCCTGTAAGACTCTCTTCTAAATAGTTATGCTATATTCAACATTATAGTATCTTGTTGCCTAAGGGTCAAGCTCTGTAACTAGCTCTTCAATTTGTGTTAACTGTTCTGTCAGGTGGTCAAACCTCTGATATATTTGTTGCATAGAGCAATAAACATATGTACACACTGACCAAGAAATGAAACCTTTTATTTTCCTCGTTTCGTACTCTGCCTCCTTTCTTAAGGTATATTTTTAAACGTAATGATATTTCAAAAACCTCAGTTTTTCTTGATAAAACAATATTTTCTTTGGCACAGTGTGGCAACCCTAATAGAGTTGCCATGTAAGCATAACCCACCATATGAATTAATTAGTTTGAATAGTATCAGGCGAACACTTTTGACCTGAAGATTTGTGAAGCAGAAATATTATCCTCTTCTGCTTGCAGTTGTTCTTCCACAGCTGTCTTACCAATCAGTATGGCTGTCATTAAAATATCATGACTATTCAACCACAAGAGGTGAACCCCCTCAAACTGTTGAATTGTGTGAAGGAGGAAGCAGTTGCCTACTTGGTTTCTACTTGACTTCCATTTGTCTTTTTTTGGTGGATGAGAAGGAAGGTGGGCAACTAAACAGTACAAAGTCCTAGATAAGAAAAAGAGCAAAACTATTCAAATAAGAGACTAAAAAAACCTGGCATACTGTCAAGTGCTTTTCTTTTACTATGTTGGTCTTGTGGCTCAAAGACTAAATCATATGGATACATTTGTTAGTTTTTAATGAAGAATACTAGGAAGGATTTCAGTCTTTTCCATATTATGCTGTTACGGACACCTGGACCTTCAACAGCAGGTCTGATATAGTTAGCACTGCAACAGAAACTAAATGGAATGGGCCATGTCAAGTGTCAGATGTGCTGCATAGGACAGGACACGCTTTCTGTAATTCACTATTGAACATGGGTTAACAAATACTCGATTAAGTAAGTTAAAGTATGTTTATTATTCAGTGGGTTAAAACTTGATTTTAATTTTTTGGAGAAATGTAATTGGGTATATATCAGGATAAGCTTTTTAAAAAAACATGCCTATTCATAATTCAGCCATATATATTAGTATTGACTAGCTCTAATTTTTGTTTCTCATTATATTGGATTAAATATAAGTATTTGCTTTCAGATATAAAGATGAAAGTGATTATGCCTTACGTTACATGGAGAGCAGCTGGAAAGAGCAACAGAAAGAGGAAGCCAGGAGGTATGAATTAGGTTTAAGTTTTGGTAGCAAGAATTTTCTTCTCCTTACTACTGTACTAGAATCTTTAAGTCATGCAGCTGAGTTAAAATGGACATTTGTCGGGTGAAATCTGGTCCTAAATATAAGCTTTGTGAAAACAGGCTTACATACAACTTAAGGCCAAATATCTTCCCTAAGTGTCTTATAGTTCCAGTCAAAAAACGTTAACAAACCTTGTGGTTTATCACTTAAATATTGTAGAATTTTGCTAATTCTTGAGAGCTGGAAAAAGGAATTGACTAGTAAATGCATATATAAACAGTGTCCAGACACAGAAATGCAAGTATAGTAATAATAAAATAGTGAAAAATAAAGCAGATTTTTGAATTTCAGTCATGCATATCTGGGGCCTCTCTTCAATGGCAATATGACACAGACCAACAGTCTGTAGTAGATTTTTATTTTCTGCATGGTTTGAAGAGGAATGTGGTGCAGTTATAAAATCTACTCAGTGTTTTACCCCAGCTACTGAGTACCAGGACTCAAATATAGAGACATTTACAGAAGTTTCCTGTTTCCATTATTGGGCCTTTACATTATCTTTTAAAAGGTGTGTTATGTATTGCATACTTGCAGCTTCTCACCCCAAGGTTGGCCAGTAGGTCTTGATTGCTTCCCCAGGTACAGCTACTTGAGCTGTAGCTCACGAAAGCTTATGCTCAAATAAATTGGTTAGTCTCTAAGGTGCCACAAGTACTCCTTTTCTTTTTGCGAATACAGACTAACACAGCTGTTACTCTGAAATCTTCTCACAAAGTTAGTCAGCCTGCAATATGGAGTTATGGGGACCAACTGTCCAATCAATTACTTGAATGCTACACAGCAGTTGCTGTTCACCAGGTTGTGTGATTGGGACCCTGAAACAAGGGTTTTTCAATGTTGATCACCTGGCTCCCTGTTTAATTGAAAAACCTGTTTTTGAAGGTTTTAGATGCTCCCCTTAAAAGTCTAAGGAAAGAGTGGTATTAATTGTAAAGCACCTGCGCAAAATATCTTTCTCTCTACCCCAAAATGCTTTTAACCAAATATCCTAGGCTTGTTGTGCATCCTTGAAGTGGAGAGAGATCTTTGTAACCCAACAAACCTAAACTTCTGGGTACCTTGCAGCTTTCATTTAAAAAGAAAAATGTCTTAAGCCAAACTTCAAATATTTGAATACTTGGTGTATTTATTACTTTAATTTAAACTCTAAATTTGGGTTAGTTACTTTTTCTACATGAAAAGGAGAGCAGGAGTTGTACACGTTAATGTCTCCTGGGTAGTAGTAGTGTAAACGATTTGATATCTTCTCTTATTTGGCAGTTTGAGACTTGGTGTCCAAGAGGACCTAGAAGAGCTGAGACGTGAAGAGGAGGAATTGAAACGTAAGAGGCAGGCAAAGAAGCTGAGGACACGTTAACTGATTTATAGTGGTTTTGTTCTGTTTTTCTACTATCCTGGTCACCCCTTTGCCTCCATATTTCAGCTCCTCGTATAGTACAACTTTAGTTTTTATTTGCTTATTGGTGAGCAAGAAAATATGTAAAGGGAGGAAAGGGCATAGAAAAACAAGGCTTTAGTTTGACCCTAAAATATTTATTTTTAATACTTGCCAGGGTTAATTTTTTACAAAAATAAACTAATGCAGATTTTTGGAATAAAAGCTATTAATTAGTTTCCATTAACTAAATTAGTTCAAAATGCCAGCAGAAATATTGACTAACTATGCACTGGCTTGCAAGATTTATGTGGGCCCATACACCAGTAAATCAGACTTGCATTCTTCATTTGACATGTGGAAAAAAAAAAGATGAATGCCATTTATGTTCCTTAGTTATTTTTGAGAGATAAAAGTACTGCTTTGTGTCTTAAATCTCCTGAGTTAGGATCCCTCAAAATATTGAAATATCTTCTGTTCAAAATAGCTTGGTTGTAAATTTCAGCCATTGTTTAAAGCAATAAAATGATGTTTTTCTGATTTGAGAACCTTGTGTCTTAACAAAAATAGTAATTAAACAGAAGAACCTTCGATTTCTAAAAAAATGCTTGTCTTTCATTATACCTTGCATTTACCAGTGTGACCAAGATTACACTGGCGTTTTTTATGTCTGGAATGCCCGTGCCAACCGATTTCAGTAAAACACAAATAATAAACCTTTTTCCTGGAAAATAGGAATTTGCAGCGTTTGTATATAACTAGTGCTTTTTGGCTCAAGCAAATGCTAAGGAATTTTTTTCTGCCCTGTAAATCTTAAAATTGGTTTTACAGTTTCATCTGTTTTTACATATTGAGTGTACAGTACACTTTTATGTTTTTTCTTGCATTAAAAATCAGGTTTTTAAAATATGAAACAGTTATTTATGCAAGCAGTTCCAAAGTCTGGAAGAGTACATGAGAATTAAGTTGTGTGAAATACAGAATTTTCAGATTTTTTTTTTATGATCAAGCCAAGATGCATTTGCAATTCCTCTGTGATATCAAATAACTTTGCAGTTGTCATCCTGAATTTAACTAGTGAATACTTCTGATTTAATTTTAGCGAACCAAAAATTCAAATGTAATGAGTATCAAGAGAGTTCTGCCCTCTATTTTGATGCCCATATTGCACCTTTATGTCAAACTATGCACTACAAAGATAAGTTTCCTCTCAGAAAATAAGCATGTAAACAATACGCACAGGGTTCATCTAAATCTGCAGCGATTGCACTCTGGGTTCACAGCCCTAATCTAATGATGCATTACTTTTTATCCCCCCACGCTACCACAGTGAGTGGTCTCATCAAAAAGCCTGGATCACTGCTCTACTCTGCTTCAAGCATTAGCTCTCCGTTAGTAGGACTTCTACCATTCAATACTGAAACTGTTGCTAACCTCTAATGCTAGAAGCATTTGGCAAAGTGTTACAAGGTTATTGGGGGTAAATGGAAGAGACTGGCCAAGGAATAAGGAAGAGGTGGGGGAAGAGAAATTGCATGCAAAATGAGTAGATACACAAGGAAGGAGGGAACTTAGCCTCTCAGAGAGCATTTCATGTCATTGCTGCCTCCAGAAACACCAATTCTGGCATCAAAGTGGAAGGACCAATATTGGCAGCAGGTGACCTGACTTGTAAGGAAAAAGGGGGCATTGTCCCTATTATAAACTGTTTTGGCAGTGGTGTAGCATTCCATCTTTTCAATACATTGCTAAAATGAATGAACCCTTTGAATAGTTGTTACAGGTTTGTGTAGTAGTAATTGACAGATACCCAAATGAAGGTAATTACCAGTGCGCCTCTGTATTTTTTTAAAAACTGTGTATATTGAATAACATAAAAATTGGTCCATCTCTATTGTACCTGCTCAATATACATATATATATATTTGAGATGATGCAAGATACTGTAACCTGATTGGTTGATTATTTACATGTCATTGTATGTTTGCTCTGCTTAATGGGACCAACTGAATTGTTTGCTGTAGTTTCTAGAATTATCCACTCAAGACAATGACTGAATGTTGGGACTATGACCAAGTTGCTGTTCATTTTTTTTAAACTGAATTGAACCTCTAGGTCTTTGTCAGCCCAAATTATATATTAGCCCCAAACAATAATCTGAAATGTTGAAAAAAACTTCGGAAATGAAAAACGTATTCACTGTTTGATCCACTGACATTTTCAAAAGTGTATATTAGAAAATGACACTTCTAAAATATTCAGTTTAGAGCTAAATCTGCATTTCAGATAAAAATAGATGAAATAAAGCCCTGATTATCCTTTTTTTACTTATGTACTTGGCAGAGATATGCTGTAATTAACCACTATTACAAGATTAGTTCAACTCTTTAATCTTGAAAGCACTGTGTTGTCATTTGTCTTATACAATATAACTGGAATATCATCTCCATTGCCAACCTTCCTCAAACACAGTACACCTTGTGCTGTATTTGTTTCCTCATAAAATAATAATTAATTTTTTTTTTGATATTTCATATAGAAATTTAATTCATCTTTGCAGTCAGGAAATACTTTCTCATAGCTAGTATGGATTACTAATGATTTTTCAAACTTTGTACAGGTTACTATATTTTAATTAACATGTCTTTGTACATCTACTGCATTCTTACTGCTTGTAAATCAGCTAGGAAAGTACTAAAAAAATATTTTATATCCAAAAGTCTGTTTACTCTCTACCAGATAGTTAATTTTATTTTGTTAATGTCGTCAATATCTGATGACTCTTCAAAAGACTTTCAAGTAAAAAACAAACAACAACAAAACACTGCCTATTCCTGTTTATAAGGATTACATGTTAAGCCAGTGACGTTCATCGTAATTAAACGTTTGGGGGTTTTTTTTGGTTTTTAGATTTTTAATTCAGTGTTTGAAGATGTGCCTTTTTTTTTTTTTTTTTTTACTAAATTGGGTGTAAAAAATCTATTCATGAATGTAGGAGTATAAAAAAGTAAAGGTTAGTCTGTTTCTGCTATCACGGATGACAGATCCTTTCAACTTGATAGTCTGAAATGATTAGTTTTCATAAAACCCTTCCAGGTCAGGCTTCAACTGCACAGTCACAGTAGCTATTTCTTTACCTGTATTACTAAAAGAAATTAAAGGCACTTTGTATTCAACTTTTTGAAAATGTTTTGTATTCACAATTCAGCTGTGCTTACACATCACAGCACTGTCCGGAGGTCAGGGTAGTGCATATCACAGGAAGCCTTAGTGTGCAATTCTGTCCTGTGCTTTAAAGTAGAAATCTTTCAAAGTATATGAAATCTCCTCACTGGAGTCTGGAATTATTTTTGTGTAAACCCCAAAATTGTGCAAGAAAACTTTTTTTTTTCATTTTGAAACTTAATTAGTATCTGAAGCATATTTCCCAATACAGCAGGAGACCAAAACAGAGAGAGAAAATATATGGAGAGAGACTGGTGTTTAAATTGTGATGAATATACTTGACTTTTATTTATTCTGGTGAGTGTGATGCAATATTGAATTGTCAGTGTGTAATTGAATGCTTTCTGTTTTAGCCTCTGATTTTCTTTGGGGGTTTCATTTGTGCACAGTGTCTTTTTACACAATGTGACAAATCAGGTAAAAACTTACATAGCTTAACTGTTTTCTGGGTGCTGGCAAGAAAGTGTATACTTTTGCACATGCAGAGTGCAGATAAGTTTTGCATATGTATATAATAAATTACAGGTATTAAACATTTTATTTATATTTGTCATTGGTTTGCGTTAATTTATATAAGATTTATACAATTTTTTTTCCTCCCAGACTCCTTACAGGATACTAGGTGAGCCCCAGTTGTCCTGAAGGGGAAGAAAAAAGTGATCACAAGTGCTCATATAGCCAACCTCAATGTATGAAAATCTAGCAGGGTAACTCAGCCATTCAGAAAAGCAAATTTTGAGACTGCACCGTGACAGGCCATCCCTCCACTCAGTGCTGACTCCATCCGTATGCCCAACGTATTTATAATGAGACTTTTTGCCTCGTTTTGCTGACAAGAATGGGGCCCACAGGGGGAATTTTAGGAACAGTGTGCCATGCACAGTTTCAGGTCTGATTATGACAAACTTTTTGCCCTGTTACTGACCAGCTTCTGAAATAGAAAAGATTTGGAGCCTGTTTCTCCATTGCCTCATCCCTCATGGTTGTTCTCTTCTATGAAAATTGGGTGTAAATCAGTACCATTCTAATTTGGTAGCAATTTGTATTCCTTGCATGAGGGTAAATGAATACACAGGATGCAAGGTAGTGGAAATCAGGTCATCTGCTTCCCTTTTTTGGGAGAACAGAATGGGTTAGTGCTTTTGGGGTACACTTAGAAGCAGAAACTTATTCCAGGGGCGATCATATTTTAATATTAATACCTTGTTTTGCTTTGAAGCTGTGGTTTTTCCAGGTTTTGTTTCCTTTTCTGCCGCTTAACTACAACTTAATTTATTTAAAATAATTTGTCAGATTTCTTGATCACTAGATTCTTGGATACACTGAGCATATTACATTGTAATTTTGTCTTTGTGCAGGATGTAATTAGTTTCCTAGGGTAAATGGGACTATTAATGTCAAGCCTTCCCTACGCTGTAGCTCACGAAAGCTCATGCTCAAATAAATTGGTTAGTCTCTAAGGTGCCACAAGTACTCCTTTTCTTTTGGCTTTTTATGGCTACAGTCAGTGGCTTTCCCCAGAACAGATCTGGTTCTTAGGTTGCCTTTGGAAACTTCATTCACAGCTCTCTGCGCTGGTGTCAGCTGAACTGTTTCCATCCTCTCCCAACTCCTCCCCCCCCCCCCGGCATTTCCTCCAGATTGGTAAATTTTTCAGATTAGCCCATGCATTTCAGGTGCTGTTTGTGCTCAACTCCTCCATTTTCCTCTTTTGGTGAAAAGCAGGCCACTAGCACTTATTTCCCCCTTCTGATGGACTTGTCCTTTGGATTAAGTTTGTTGAAGGCTGCCCTGTTGCTTGCTATGGTGCTGGTGAATGGTTCAGCAGACTTGGCTCCATGTGCAGTGAGACTGGTAGCCAAGTTCATTTCAAAATGTTCTGCATACTTGCATGTTCACGGCAGATTGATATTGTAGAGAGAATAAGAGCTTTGATTATTTTTTTTATGTTAAGCACAAGGGCCCACTTCTGAATTTATTTGCATTCCTCAAACTAGGGTTTCAAGCCTCCTAATTCCTCAAATTTGGTGGCAATGTTCTAGTTTCTGACATTTGGTGCCACCGTACTTCTGTCCATTTTATATACATCAGACAAAGGATCTTGGGTTCCAGTGATTTAGAATCCTGTGTACACTGGGTCTCTTGAATTGCTTGAGTTATGCCTGGGGGGTCTTACATGCTCAGGGGCTAACTGGTAGCCATATTCGAGGTCGGGAAGGAATTTTCCCTCAGGTCAGATTGGCAGAGACCCTGTGGGTTTTTCACCTTCCTCTGCAGCATGGGGCACGAGTCACTTGCAGGTTTAAACTAGTATAAATGGTGAATTTTCTGCACCTTGAAGTCTTTAAACCATGATTTGAGGACTTCAGTAACTCAGACAGAGATTAGGGGTCTATTACAGGAGTGGTGAGGTTTGGATTAAATGATCATGATGGTCCTTTCTGACCTTAAAGTCTATGAGTCTATATGGCTGAGGCCAGGTAATAAAAAGCAGTCTTTTCCAGCACTCCTATGTTACCAGACTTTTTAAATGTGGTATTGGAAGCCTGCCAAGGTCAGAAGCATGTGCTGAATGTTCAGAGTAAGCAGAATAAGAGCTGGTTTGCATTTCAACTGATATCTCAGCATGCACTATGCTGCTGTCATCACAACCTGTTAGGGCATGAAATTAGCTAATTGAGGGGTTTGGTAAGTGCAGGAATGTGTGGTTTGTAATTTAAAAAAAAAAAAGAATAGGAAACTGTATAGAATAAAGCATCTTTGCAGAAAATGTTTACTTACCTAATTCCTATTTCCTATCTTTATGCACCAGCTGGGATTCCATGATGTGATGTCAGCAGTGTAGTGTCCATGGGGGATAACTTAACCTATTTAGTTGGTGCATTCAGCACATTGAGTCTTGACGGGGTAGGTTTTATTTTTACATTTTATGGAAGGGACTCGGTGTGTCATGGGACTGGCACTGGGACACACAGCATCATCTTGAGATTGTTGCTTTAAATCCAGCCTTGGTTGGTAGGAGCAAAAGTAGTTTTTGAATGATGGCTCTGAGGCGGTAAAATGTGTTTTTTGTGACCTGCACTATAACTAAACAACATCAGTTGCCACCTTGCTGAATGCCCAGGACAGAGAGGTCAAGGACAGGATGGGCACAGAGACTGACCTATCCCTTCTTTGGAGAAGTCGGTGCTGCTTCTGCCTGTATGAACCTGGTCTTCATTTATCCCCAGGACTTCATTTTCTGAGGCTGTCAATCAGACACCTTTCACAAGCACAAATTTCATGCATTAACATGGATTAACATGGCTAGAGGTTTTGGATATGCAGATTTCAGTAGAGGATTGAGATTAATATTGTGAGAACAAAATTAATATATGGTGAAGATTTCACCTTTTCTTCTTTTTTCACAGTATGTAGTTAAACTGAATGAGTTTCAAGACTGCTAGTTGCTGAAGATAATGTGTTCTAGAGTTGTAGGCAGTTTCTTCAGCCTGATTTGCTGCTTCCTAGGTGTCTGAGAAATTGTAGCTCATGTTCCATGTAATAGGATGCCTTACACTTTTGTATGAGGCCGCAAAGAAAGTACCTCTACCAGTACCTGATCCAGGACATATTTCTTTCACAGAATACACTTCTGAACTACAAAGAACTGGTTAAAATTCAAACCTGATCTTCAGTTGTCCTGAATCTGTGCAGACTGCAGAGTATCATCAAAAGCAGACCGAGGTTATTGCATCAAGACTTATAACACCCAGCTTTAACAAATGTTCACTAGGAACTGGGCTGTAATGCTTCCAAAAAAAATCACCCTCACAAAATTACTAATCTACTAAATTTCGTCTTACAATATTCTTATGTACCTTCCAGTCTCACTTTTGTGCATGCAATGGTGTTCTGCACAGGCTGGGACTCGCATTTGTTGAAAAGGTAGTTGCAATTAAAAAAAAAAAAGGCCAAAAGGAGTTGAAGGCCTGGGATGCCTTCCCAGTAAATATCAGTCATGCATATTTAAAAGAATCCCCAAGTGTCTGAAACATTTTCTAAGTTTTGGAGTCTCCTGCAGTTTGTTCATCAGGAACTTGTACCCTCAAAGTGCTGAAAACTCTGGCCTCTATTCAGCATAGCATTTAAGCACAAATAGTTCTGTTAACTTCATCAGGACTACTCCTGCTTAAATGCTTTGCTGGACTGGGACCAGTGTGTTTGGTAGCTTAGGATTCTATCCTGCAGAGTAAGTTTTCCCGACCCCATTCTATTTGCTACATTTACAAACCATATATGAACTTTCACTTGCTATCATAGCTCGTACAAATACAAAGCTAAATATTCCCCCAGAAATTGGATATGAGAGAGAAATCTTTTCCACTCTCCTTTTTATAGCAGGTTACAGTTGGCTATACCCTCTGAATATGCCCAGTTAGTATGGAGGCCCAAATCTCCCAGGCTCTGTGGGTCAAGGAGTGCTGGGGTATAAATCTAAGGACCTGAGCAACTTTTACATAAATGATGACACTGTGGCATTCAATTGCTTTATGTGAAACCAACAACATGAACAATATATTTGACAATGTTGAGGACTGTTAGGTGCTAGTCACTGGACATGGCATGGATAGTTTTTCTTTAAACCACCAACAGGTGTTGTACATTGGTGTGTGTTTAGCTGCAGTGCTGCATTTGTAATGGAACACCCTTGTCACTCTTGATACCAACAATAACTTTGCATGTAGTTGTGTCAGTTGCAGGACTGCATCCATTACTTCTTGTGTGAATCATTTTTCTTTTTGCAGCCAATCTATAAACAAACACATACAAAACAGTGAATGCCCTCAGAAATTAAGTCATATATTCTATTAGGACAGTGGTTTTCAACCTTTTTACATTGATGGACCACTAAAAAATCTCAGATGGCGGTGCGGATCCCTTTGAAAATCTTAGACATACATAGTCTGCAGATTCCCCAGGGGTCGGTGGACCACAGGTTGAAAACCACTGTTCTATGGTAATGACAAGCTTTCATGGACCCCCAAGAGTCTGCAGATCCCAGGTTGAAAACCACTGTACAAGGAGTTATTTTGCTTAATACAGGGGGAACGCTGGATCCATAAAACTAATCTGGAACCAGCTTCAGAGACTATAGAATGCAAATGAAAATTTTTGCCACAAAGGAACAGCCACATCCTCAGATGGGGCAAATTGGCATTGCTCTGTTGATTTCAACAGTGCTGCACATATTTATATGGGTTGAGGGTCAAGCCTATAATTTTAATTTGCCCTCTCCCTAAAATGGTTATTTCAGAAAGCAAAATGTTTCTGGCATTTGCTCCAAAGGAGCTCCTCTCTCTAAATCTGCATCTGCTCTAATTGCCAGAAAGGGGCTATTAGCAATGATAGCTAGCTGATGAGATGATGTGAGAAATACAAATAAATGAATCATCAACCAAGTATTTTGACTGTAGTAGAAAAGATGAGGATCCTCATGTCATATTTGAAGAACAATGTTAGTCTGCTTGCAAGATAATCTATATTGAGGAGTGGATAAAAGAGTTTAGATGGGATTATGACCTGTTGAGTAAGTATTAGGATACTGCTTATCAATGATATCTAGATAAAGTCTTGAGCTAAGAAGCTCAGGTCGGTTTTGAACATCCCCCAAAGTTCAAGGGAGGTTTGGCTGGACTTCAAAGTCAATACAAATTGAAGTTTCAATACAGATTTATTCAATGATAGTCTAGCAGCCTTATCCAGAACAGGATCTTTCCTTTCATTCATATGCTGCCTTTTCAGGAAATAAACTGTGCAAATAGTAATCTATAGTATTACTACGCTTCTCTGTGATCACTTAAGTTCAGAATGTCCTGGAAGCCTATGCATATAAACTCAAAAATGGGTATTTCAAAGCCTGCTAACACAGTAATAAGGGTATTTATATCTACCAAAGCTTCCTGGCCACTTTTATTGTGAAGCAAAGATTACATTATTTAAATTGTACAAGATTAAAACAATCAGTAGGAAACAATAAAGTCAATATGCTATTGCTCTGAGCTAAGGGTCCTTCTGAAACAAAAGGTTTTGAAACCTTCCTTTAAAGAAACTAATTTCGTAGTCCTCAAGTCAAAAATGAGGCATTCCATAACACTAGCTATTGGGACAAAGGTACAGATAGTACCTGTTTTTTAAATGCAGCTGTGCTTCAGCTCTTGGACCTTAGAGAGTGGTGTGGAATTGAGAGAGCTGGAAACTAAAATAGCTGGGAGTCGAGCTGCTAAATGCCTTAAACATTAAAACCAGAATCCTAAACTCAGTAAGTGTCCACGTAGACAAACAGTGAAACTAACACAGACAGAATGCCATCAGCCACTGACGATCACAATCAAGCTGCTATTCTGCACTAGTTTTTTTTTGTTGCCCCCACAATGGAATGCTTTGATGCAATCTAACATCAATGTCACAAAGGCCTCATGGTCATCAGAACAGTACCTGAGAGAGAGAGATGGCTGCAGGCTGCTCTGATCTGCCCTACTCACCAACTGCTACATATCTGCTGATATTAGTCACTGAGTAAAAGCTATCTGAGGCTCTCTGAACCACACTATGCTTCTGAAGCAACTCCCCAACAAAGACTTGGGGGCTAGCCAAATGCCACCATTCTTCAAACCCATGTTAGAGAGAAACTAATCAAACTGTTACATTAATTCCCCTGACATGCCAGAAATACCAACTACTATGGACAAGTAACTCCTTTAATTCATTGCTGCATTATGTACGAGGGGCAGATGTTCAAAGCTGCTGGGTCCTATTCAAGAATAAGCTCCACATTCAAGAATGGATTATTACTTCTCCTTTCCATCTGATCTTGGCCATTGATTCACAGAGAAAATTGGAGGAACCAGGAAGCAGATCTTCAGCAGGTGTAAGTTATCATTGCTCCATGGAACTATGAAAATTTATACTAGCTGAAGAGATCTGCTTCCTGGTCTGCCAAAACCAGGGTTTGAATTGTCATCTAGTGAAATGGGCCAGAAATGCTTACTATCTGAAAATATGGAATGCTGTTAGCACCACTGTGATCTGTTTTAGTATGGATGGCGAACATTTCACTATGGGTTCACACTTGGTTTTATACTCACCCAACCTGATGCCAGGTGCAACTTCTCCTTCAGTGATGTTCCCAAAACAAAAACCATCCAGAAAACTACAATCATTGTACAATTTCTCACAGGGGTTCCCTACTAAAAATGCACTGCTTTTGCCAGACAAGCGTTATGTGCCAAGTGGTTGAAGCTGAAATGCCAGTTCTCAGAGAACTGACTTTATGCAGTCCAGCATGTTGAGTTTTACTTGGGGGCTGTACAGTTGTGGACTTTGCACTGAAGTAAATTGTGACATCATTCATTACATAACAATTGCCCAAAGATCATGAAAACAGAATGACATCAGCAAAATAACAGCTGTGATAGCTCATTTTGTATATGCTGTCAAACTAAATTGGTCTTTTTTCCTCATTTCCTTTGATCTTGGCTACTGCCCTTCCCAACTGCCATGCCAAAATGTCTGATTTGCAAGGAGATTCTGTTCCCTGTAGAAATGTGTTACTATGAAATTACTTAGCCCTGGTCTACACTACGGGAGGGGATCGATCTAAGTTAAGCAACTTCTGCTATGTGAATAACGTAGCTGAAGTTGATGTACTTTGATCAACTAACTGTGGGGTCTTCACCATGGTGAGTTGACTACTGCCGCTCCCCCGTTGACTCCGCCTGTGCCTCTCGTGGCGGTGGAGCACAGGAGTCGACAGGAGAGCGCTCAGGGGTCGATTTATCATGTCTAGACTAGACACGATAAATCGATCATTGCTGGATAGATCACTGCTCTCCAATCTGGTGGGTAGTATAGACATACCCTTAGTTTGATTCATTGTTGCACTCTGATCCATCTTGCTGTTTACTAGTAGATAATGGGGGCTGTATATGCCATCAAACAGGGAATGGAATTTGTTGGCATTTATATTGCAGGATTCCAGGCAAATTCCCCAAACTGGCTTTTAGTCTGTACTTTGTGCTCAGATTCAAGGGACTGGCTTTCTAAAAGGCATGCTCCTCTAATAGCTAAAAGATCCATGGTGGTGTACTATCAATCAAAGGCTTAGAACAAAAGAGGCAGATCAATACTTGGAAAGGAGTCCATTCATTTTTATTTACATATTTGTAACCCCAATAATATTGTATATTTGTTTAAAAACCCATTATATGCTATGGTACCATGAACGCAAAAGGAAAGAACTTCCTAAACTGCAAGTCTTTTTTAAATGTGGCCTAGTATCTGTTATTCTGTGCTTTGTTTTCATTACACAGTCGGATGTAACTGAAAGGCTTAGTATAGCACAGGGATCTCAAACTCAAATCACCACGAGGGCCACATGAGGATTAGTACAGTGGCCTGAGGGCCGCATCACTGACATCTTTTCACACAACGATACAAAAGTATAGTCAAAAATGAAAAAGGAATATAGTATGCTATTAAAAGTCAACGTATTAACTTCTTAAAAACTGTAATGTGAAAAGTCGGTGCTAATTTTGACAGTCATTTCATTTTTGGCCACTTAGCTGGCAGCGTTTTGCATCAACCAGAGCATCGATATTAGGTTTGATATCCTGATACGAAACCAATCTCAGTGTTGCTTGCAAATTGTACCACATCCCGAACAAAAAAACTACACAAAGCGAATGTTAAGACTGCACAGTTAAGCACACGTGCCAAAATTAGGGTTGCACACACCACTTTTTCTCTGCCCCTTTGAGACTGTGTTATGTAATCTTTTAATGACAGGGTCATGTACTGTTTCTCATATAATCTATACCTTTTTTCTACACCTTTAAATGGTATCGCATCTTACAGTGAGTTTTCTACTTACTTCTATTGCGTTGTCACAGTAGCCCAATATGTGCTTACTAGCAAAGGACTTGCCACTTAGCCACTCAAGTTTATGGTAAGTATGAGTGAAGGTGAGCAAATGTGCGTTGTGATGGAAAGCTGTGTTGATTAGTGCCTGGGTTGTGTTGTGCTGGGAGATTTTGGTCGGTTTGTGTTGGTGGCAAAGAAGGGGTGTGTGCTGGGGTGAGGGGCTATCTGTATTTGGACTTGCTGGTTGTGTTGTGTAGGTGGTTGCACTGATATGTGAGGTGGCAGCTAGGCACAAGGGTGTGGCAGTTGGGCCAAGTAATCCACCATCTGTGAAGTCTCCCTCATACAACCAATGAAACTGTAGCATGCAAATTAGCTACTGAGTCAGGGTGGTGATTGGTTGAGTTCTCTGATATCACAATGGTCTAGTACTCTTGGCACAGCACAGATACACACCTTTCTGTAGTTGTACACCAATTGTCAAGTCAAAGAAGCTGAGAACTTCAAAATTGGTTGGTAACAGACAGCTAAACCCCCACTCCACCCCTTCATGAGGCGCCACCCCTGCCCTGCCTCTTCCCACCCCTTCCAACCCCTTTCCCAAACTCCCTGCCCCAACTCCGCCCCCTCCCTGCCCCTATTCCAATCCCTTCCCCAACTCCCCACCCCGGCCCCGCCTCTTCTCCGCCTCCTACCCTGAGCGCGCCGCATCCCTGCTCCTCCCCCCTCCCTCCTGGAAAGTCCTAAGTGCTGCCAAGTGCTGGGAGGTACACGGAGGAGCAGGACGCAGCATGCTGGGGGGGGCAAGGGGGGAGGAGGGGAGCTTGGCTGCTGGTGGGTGCAGAGCACCCACTAATTTTTCCCCGTGGGTGCTCCAGCACCAGAGCACCCATGGAGTCGGTGTCTATGGCGGGCTGCGTGTTTGAGATCCCTGGTCTAACAGCATGTCTAAGGACTGGAAAGCAGAAGAGCAGCAAAAGAAGTATTAATTTTGTCAGGGCCTGTCTTTTGGGGTAGAACATTCTTTCATCCTGAGGACTGATGATCTTCCTCAAGTTTGCTCTTTGATTTTCAGCATAGGAAACAGCAGTGTATGCTTAGAAATAAGCATTTGCTATTCTTGGATGCATCTGTTATCAGCCAGCAGGTGTCCAAACATGGGTTCTCTGTAGCTTACATGATCTGTGGGCCCCCTAACACCTATCTATGGTATCTGGGTTATGTATACAAAGTGCTTCCTATGCAACATATTCTTTGCTGGAAATTGCAAGGAGTCTATTATGCAGGCTATTAGGGAGAGTTTCACTAGGAGCTTAAAGTCAGTGAGAGTCTTTCCATTGAATCAGGCCTATAGTCCTGCCTCCAAGATAGTCTACAACACAGAAAAGTGACAACTGTAGAAAATAAATGGGGAGGTGGGAAATGCCTATTCAGAGATCTTTATATTTACATTCCTTCAAATTCCTGATAACTGGATTTATTTTGGTTGCAAACACGGTGGACCTTGAACTTCTATCCAGTTGGCAAAATGCATTGGCAGGAGATGAACTAAAAGATCCAATACATTCAATCCATCTATGTTTTTATGATTCTATGAAATGGCTTCTGTCAGCATTAAAAAGAGCATTACTTAGAGATAAAACAGTCTGATAAGTAGCACTCTTGGTAACAGCTCAGACAGCAATAAGAAGGAAATAGAGTTCAGTTTCAGGTGCAGGGGTACAGCAACTCTGATCCAGAAATTAGTTTTATCACTAAACAGGAAGGCATCAGAAGAAACACTTTGCAAAAAAAAAAAAAAAAAAAAATCCAAAAAGAGAGAGAGATCTTCATCCTGATTGCGTCCTGAGACATCTAAATTATTTGATTCTGCCCTAGGCTATTCATATCAAGAACTCCCTCAAGTTATTTTAAGATATATTCCTCTTCTACTAATCTCTGACTAGTCCCTAAAGCATTTGACCCGGCTAACAAATGCCTGTGCTTACTCATTGTGAGAGATGCAGATTCTGCACCTGCTAGGAATGATACGTTTTCTACTGATGGTAGTAGGGATGCCAAAAGGGCATTATTGTAACTTACGTAGGGCTATTGCCAGCAGGAGAGTGAGTTTGTGTGTGTGTGTGTGTGTGTGTGTTCCCGGGGGGGGGGGTGAGAAAGCCTGGATCTGTGCTGGAAATGACCCACCTTGATTACCATGCACATTGTAGGGAGAGTGGTCACTTTGGATGAGCTATTACCAGCAGGAGAGTGAGTTTGTGTGTGTATGGGGGTGGGGGGGTGAGAAAACCTGGATTTATGCTGGAAATGGCCCACCTTGATTATCATGCACATTGTAGGGAGAGTGGTCACTTTGGATAAGCTATTACCAGCAGGAAATTGAGTTTGTGTGTGTGGTTTTTGGAGGGGGGTGAGGGGGTGAGAGAACCTGGATTTGTGCAGGAAATGGCCCACCTTGATTATCATACACATTGTGAAGAGAGTGGTCACTTTGGATGGGCTATTACCAGCAGCAGAGTGAGTTTGTAGGGGGAGCGGGGGGGGCGGGGTGAGAAAACCTGGATTTGTGCTGGAAATGGCCCAACTTAATGATCACTTTAGATAAGCTATTACCAGCAGGAGAGTGAGTTGGGGAGGGGGGGGGGCGGAGGGTGAGAAAACCTGGATTTGTGCTGGAAATGGCCCAACTTGATGATCACTTTAGATAAGCTATTACCAGCAGGGCAGTGGGGTGGGAGGGGGTATTGTTTCATGGTCTCTGTGTGTATATAATGTCTACTGCAGTTTCCACGGTATGCATCCGATGAAGTAAGCTGTAGCTCACGAAAGCTCATGCTCAAATAAATTGGTTAGTCTCTAAGGTGCCACAAGTACTCCTTTTCTTTTTACGTAGGGCTGTTATACAGTGCTCTAAAGACAATATCACTGTCCTTTCCTCCAAAAGCTTACTCTAACACAGGCAGAACAAAACACTTTACCACTAGAAAGGGTTCCTGGAAGAAGAAAGTAGGTTTTATGTAAAGATATGAACAAGAAATGAGAGGTTGCTTAGCAAATAAGGAAGTGGGAGCCTGTTCAAAGCATAGCAACATGGGAGGTGTGGCTTGAGAAAGAGATGAATGGAACGATAAGCATGAAGGAGAGGAGGAAGAAATTGGTAGCTATGTCAGGTAAAATGGCCTGCATTTTTGCAGGATCTTGAATGTAAGGGACTTGAATTTAAAGCAGTAAGAGGAGAATAATAGTGAAGAGATACAAGGAAAAAGTAACAGGGTTGAAGCAGATGATGAGGTTCGGAATAGAATTTAGGATACGCTCTGGCACCGGAACGGACAAAGTAGCAATAGTCAATGCAAGACTTGACCGGCCTTTGGATTCATTTAACAGTGGTGACAGGGAGGAATAGATGGATTAGGATGATATTATGGATCCATGTTAGCATCTCTACAGTTAATATTATTATAGGGGAAAACACACAGTGGGAAAAGATTTGAGACTGTTGCTCTTCTGAGTGCTTTAATACCACAATCATTATTCTATTCTGGATAGGTTCTTATTCCACATTCTTGGTAGCAACATATCTGAGTATCTTCCAATATTGCATTAAGGGACATGACTAGCATCTATCGTTAATTGTTTGTTCTCTTTCCCTGTCCCCAGGGGGAGATGTGTATGCAGCAGTGTATTTTCTGGTAGTGTTTGTTTTTGTTTGTTTGGGGGATGTTTGTGTTCCATTGTAGTTACAACTCTGAGATCACCCTGTAAATTCTACAAAAACCAAATAACCCAAACCCCTTTTAATCTGAAATGTTGATCATGTGGGCTCTAGATAGAGGATAATACTTCCTGGACAGTTTGATGTTAATTTGGTCAAGACATTTTTGAGATATGCAAGTCTGAAGTCTATGAAAAGTCTTCTCTTTTTAACATGAAATACAGCTTGGTCTAAAAACTCCAAATACGGTTTTATTCATTTGGCCTCAATGACTACTACAGCCTTGAATACTTTGGCGGGAGGATGGAGTGGGAAAGTTGGATTGTTAATCTGGAGAATTTCACTATGAATATTTGAACCTCTGATTATTCCACAGATTCTTTAGTGACGTTTATAAAATCTGCAAGGTCTCTGGATACAAGTTTCATAAGCAGCAGAGAGATTCCAGGGCTGGGGTGCATCTACTGCTGCAGTCAGGACTTCTACCTAGTGAATTCCACATACCCCACACCAGTTTAATTTAGTAACTTCTGTAAGGTTTGCAATATTCCTATTTTATACCCTACAGAATCATGGAGAGAGGGAATGTACTTTGTCCCCATAATCAGACTCCTGGCTGCAGTGCTGATGAAAGATAGGTGTGAGTGCAGAGTGTATATTCTGGATTATTCCCTGGAGCAGAAAGTTAACAACTCCTGAGAGCTGCCCTTCGTTGTTCCCCTTTAATAAATTTCACATGGTGAGCCCTACGACTTCCAGAAGGACCCCTTCTCCAGTGGTTATCTGAGGAGTGCACAAACTTGGTAACACTGAGGGCTTCACTGGATACTTCTCAAGAGCATGGGGCCTAAGCATACATTTAAAAATCAAACTGGAATGCTCAAACCCACAATACTTGTATCTTCTTTGATAGATAAATAGTACTTGCTTGGTTATCTGTTTCTTACCAGCCAAAGTAACAAAAAACTTAATCGCATGTGGGCAAGACAACCAAGGCAAGGTTGTTTTTTTGTTTTTTTAAACACAGCTAAATGGTCTTGAGCCAGTCAATAGTCTCTGAGTCAGCATTCAGCTTGGGAAAGATCTCTGAGGAGCCCAACACAAAGGGAACAACCATCCAGCTTGTGTGCAGAATCCTCCACAGATGCACAGTGGCCTGCCCTGTCCTGGATGTCCCAGGCATGGTCAGTTTTGGTGCAGGGAACCACACCACACCTGAATCTATTAAGCTGGCTCCCAAGATGATGAGGGAGCCTAAAGGCATCTAGCCATTCCTCCAGCCTGATGATTATGTGGCAGTTCTTGATAACGGCAGAGACTCTCTCCTGTCTTTACAGTGAGCTAATGGGATTAACTGGGTAGAGAGTGTTCACCATTGTCCAGACAGGATTTCTGCTATGCAGTTGGCGGCTTGCAGGGTGTGCATCCTATATATCACAGGTGGGCAAACATTTTGGCCCAAGGGCCACATCTGGGAATAGAAATTGTACGGTGGGCCATGAATGCTCACAGAATTGGGGTTGGGGTGCAGGAGGGGGTGAGGGCTCTGGTTAAGGGTGCGAGGCTGGGGCCAGAACTGAGTTCAGGGTGCATGGGGTGGGGCTGAGGGGTTTGGGGTGCAGGAGGGTGTTCTGGGCTGGGTTCAGAGAGCGGGAGGGGGATCACGGTTGGGGCAGGGGGCTGAAGGCTCCGGGCAGTGCTTACCTTTTCTCCGGCTCCTATGTGAGGTGCAGCCCAGCGGCTCTGCACGCTGCCCCATCCGCAGGCACCGCCCCTGCAGCTCCCATTGGCTTTGGTTCCCAGCCAATGGGAGTTGCTGGGGCAATGTGCAGAGCAGAGGCCCCTGGCTGTCCCTACAGCATAGGAGCTGTCGGGGGTCCCCCCTGCTGCTGCTGGGAGCTGCCTGGAGTGGTCCCTGACCCTGCTCCCTGGCTGGAGCACCAGAGCGAGGCAAGCCCCACACCCCACAGGGAGCTCCAGGGCCGGATTAAAACAGCTGGCGGGCCCGTGATATTGGCCGTAGTTTGCCCACCCCTGCTATCTATCCCTGAACACTGGCAAAGGTGGCACTGGCTGTCCTGTGGTGATCAGTCTGTTGGCTGCAGGCTGACACCAGCCCTCAGGTGGAGGACTATTAGGCTGGCTTCAAGGGGCCAGGTACCGTTCTCGTGGTACGGTTAAGCTGCGTGTCCAGGAGCCTAGCGTGGCCAGAGTTCAACCCGCTGAGCAGCAGCGAGGGAACCCGGAGAGCTGGCAGGGCCGGGCCCTTAGCATGCGGCCTGGGCAGCACGGGTCCAGCCCGAGCATGGCAGAGTCCACCAGGCGGGGTGGCCTGGCACGGGGGGGGCTGGCTCCGCCTGCGTAGCAAGGGCCGCGGTAGCCTGGCAGGGGCAGGGGCGGGACCGCTGGCCCGGAAACAGCTGGTCGCTCCCGCCCGGGGACATGAGGTGAGCAGCCAGCGCCGCGGCGCGCGCGCCTCCCTGGGCTGAGAGAAAGGGGGGCGTTGGTTCCTGGCGGTTGCTGTCCAGGCCGCGCGCAGGCGCCGCAGGAAGCGCGGGGAGGTGCCCCCGCCGCGATGGAGTTCTCCGAGGAGACGTTGAGGACGCAGCTGGTTAAGGTGCGCGCGCGCGCGTGCCGGGCTCCCGCCTCCCCTCAGGGCGGCGGCAGGGTCTGGGACCCGGCAGCCACGCGCTGCCCCCGCAGTGCCCGGCCTGGCCCCCCGTCGGGCTGGGTGGGGGCGCGTGGCACCCTGCCCCGCGTGTGGGAGGGAGCGGGTATCAGTGGGCAGGGAACCCCGGCTCACCCCCCCGCCGAGTGCACGCGCACCGCCGGCTCCCCTCCCCCCCCCCCCACCAGTGCATCCACCTCCCAGTCCCCCTAGTGCAGGGGTTCTCAGACTGGGGGTCGGGACCCCTCAGGGGGTCGTGAGGTTATTAAATGGGGGGGGGGCGCGAGCTGTCATCCTCCACCCCAAACCCTGCTTTGCCTCCAGCATTTGTAATGGTGTTAAATATATAAAAATGTGTTTTTAATTTACAAGGCGAGGGTCACACTCAGAGGCTTGCTATGTGAAAGGGGTCACCAGTACAAAAGTTTGAGAACCACTGAGCTAGAGCAACTGCACCCCTGCTCACCCCTACATAAGTGCACCCTCCACCCAGCTCCCCGTCCATATGTGACCCCCCCCACTCAGATGCCCAAGTGTACTGTTTTCTGCTTATTTTCCCAGTGTAGCTGCTAGTTCATTGAACCAAAATGGGGCTGCTGTTGTATGATGCTTGTCGCTTAGGTGCCTGTGTTGGGGTGTCAGTTCAAATTTCCCATGATCTGGAGCACCATATCTAAATCCTGGAAGCTGAACAATCCCAGATCCGCAAAATTGTTGGGGAGGATAAAGAATCTATAAGGCAACCTATGGAGAGGGAATGATCCAAAGGAAGTAGCTGAAGTCTGGTTTTGCAAAGGCATTAGCCCTCACCGATAATTATATTCATACCACATTTCAAATTTCAGCAGTTCCTGCTGTAAGTCTACCTTAAAATGTGGCTAGCTTTTTTTTTTTTTTTAAGAAATGTTTGGGTTTTTCCTCTACTCTCACCCAACACAACCACTATATGGATTTTGCTCCACCTCTCCAAAATTAATTCACTTATGGACAGAGACTAAGCACATAAAATTTCAATCCAAAAGGTGAATTTTTCAGATACTTTAATATGTTTGTGAGAAAATGGTTATGAAAACCCTTTAAAATGTGAAAGCCATTATAGAGTTTGCTGTTAGCAAATAACGTAATTATTTTGCTTCACCTTTTTCAAATATATTGTATAAATATATAATTGCAGATGTTAATATGCTCATAAGATTATCCTTGCCATGGAGCAATCTGTTTTAAGAATTAATTTAATGGCAAAATTGTTAGTTAAAGGTAATTAGCTGCCTCCTTCTGCCTTCTCTTCTCTTATTCTTCCCCACCTATCCTGTGCAACCAAAGAAGTAGTCCTTTCAAGTTGAAACATTCTTTTTTGTTTTGTGTACAGTATAAATTCCGGGACCTGACCATAGAAGAACTGAAAAATGTTGTTAAGATCTACCCAAACTTCAGATTCTCCATGGACACATACAGTACGAATCTGATCTAGTTACTTTGATTGTTTTTTTTCAACAGTTAATGATTGTTTGGAACTCTGACTTTTCATAGGTTCTCTATCTACAATGAAATATATCTAAATTACTGTCATTTTCAGTTTGTCTTCCTCACGTGATATCATGTGACTTTTTTTTTCAGGAGTTCATTTCCTACAGTACTTGTTGTAAGTTACCTTCAACAAACTAATCAGTATATTTTTTTTAAAAAATGAATAAATTGTAACACATCAGTGATTATACAAATTGGTAATTTCATGGATTCCATCTTATTGTTCCAGTTCACTTAAGCAAATTTAAACATAATTTGATGGATTTACATTGTTAAAAGTAAATTCCTGAATCCCCCCACCCCCAGCAAGAAGAAAAGTCCTATTGACACGAGCCTTACAGAGAAGGAAGAAGAGCAGAGGCCCCTTTTTGGAGGGATATGCAAGCTGATAAAGCACTGTAACTTGAGACCACAATGGAGAAGGTCAACAAGATGCACATAAAGTTTCCTTAGTTGTGCAACTGTCATTAAGCTTCCAATAAAGAGTGATACCAAAGGAATAAATAAAGTAACATTCTATTTTAAAAAAAGAAAGGGAGGGGGGGAAGGTCACCTGTGTGTGTTTAATTACTAGATGTAGTATCTAAGTACAAGGAATTAATCTTTGCAGTCACATTTCACTGGTAAATGTTCATTTTCAGCATACATCTGAGAGTTGAAATCAGTACTTATTTAAATGTGGAATGAAGCAGTATGGGTAATACTTAGAATTTTGTATTTAAAAAAAAATCCTCTAACCACTAAAAAAGAAAAAACTTGTTCTCGATTTCAGCTTTCAAAGACGGATCCCTTAAAGACCTCTTGAATTTCAGTGGCACTATTCCAGTGAAATATCAGGGTAAGGCTAACAACTGATAGACTGTATTTTCTACACCAAAGCCAAACACAGTGGTAAGACATTGTGTACATTTAACAGTATATCTTCCTGATTAGTCATATAGAATCTTGGAAAAGGCTTCTAATTTAGTACTGCCAAGAAGGCAGAGATATCATTGTTTCCTTTTCTAAGATGGGTGACCTGGAGAGTCTCCATGTTCCACACAAGAGTTGGATTAAGATCTCTTTCTAGATAACTTGGACTGGGCTTGAAAAATCCACTTGCTTTGGTCATCAGTGTCTGGGGTCAAAGCTATAATTTTTGTTTTGTTTTGTTTTTAAAGATAATTTCCATATATGAACATAGTGTAAAATGATCCAGTGCTATCTTCCTAAATCTGCAGATAGACAGCTCCAGTGCCTCTGCTGCTGTTCATAGCTGGTCAAGCTGCAGCAATCGCTAATCACCAAAGCAGGGGTAGTCAATTGGCAGACCCTGGGCCAAAAATAGACCACCAGACTCTTTTGAACAGACCCCAAAATCTTTCTATTTACTTATTATTATCATCATCATTATATTTTTTTAATTTTCTCTGGAGTCTGGGCTATACTTTGACCAAGAAATTTGGACCTTGACAAAAAATAGACTACCTCTGGTTCAGAGTCTTGGGGGAAGGAAGAAGCTATGAGGAAAAGCAGTGGCTGGCACTAAAGCCATTGTCTGGGTTGGAGGGAACAACTTGCACAAAGGCTGAGAAAAGAATAGCTTAGCAGAGATCTCTCCTCACTCTTGCAGTAGCCAGGAGGCCGAGAGGGAAGAAAATGGAAAGTAAGAGTGCTCTTCTCCTTATGATCAGCCAAAGGATTGGAGTGTGAGCTCACTTCTAAAAATACTTTAAGTAAAGCTGATTGACAGTTAAATTCTGTACACCAATGTTTTTTCATTTAAATTTCTGGGGTTAAATTGCGCAGATTGGCTTTAGTAGTGGGGATGGCCTCGTGGCCACCTTCAAACAGGATTACATTAATGTGAACCAGGAACCTTTTAGTTTGTGCCTGGAACATCTACATAGAGGAGTTACAACCTTTGTAGTCCAAACTGCGGGGCAGTGTAGATGCCCTAAAAGTTGACATACTCCCAGTTTCATACCTTAGCTTGTCACACACTAACCATGTAGACAAGCGCTCAGTTTACCTAAATCAACAGTAGCCACTTCTATTCCAAAATAAGAGTGCCCTCAAATACACTTGCCCTGAAATAACTAACTACATATTAGAAAACTGATTTAGTTAACTAGGTGAAAGACTGTGTAGATAAGCCCTTAGTCCTCAGGCTGGTGGGTGTTGGGTAAAGTCTTCATGCCCTGTGCTTGGATATGCAGTGTCCTCAGATAATTAGGACTCTTCCTTGAACTTGCAGTCTTTGAAGTCTAAATATAAAGCACTTAATAGAGTCTCCTCTTCATTAGCTCTCTGTTTCCAAGGTTATATAAACCCTATAAAAGTAAATAGATTGCTCTAAGAAGTTCCTTTGTTCTGAAAGTCAGACTTATTTGCTGGTAGAGCTCTGTAAATTTGACAATTTATATTTGACAGGATTTCAATCAATGATACTTAATATACCAGGTTTGGTAGGGATAGTATAAATCAATAGCATAAATAATCAAAGCAAAGAAAGTGCTATATTTTAAGGAAAACCGAACACACAATCATGATTTCAGTATACCTTCGAAATGTGGAGGTCATAACTCTTTTTGTTTTGTGTCTAACAGGTAATTCCTATAACATACCAATTTGTTTGTGGATTTTGGATTCTCATCCTTTTGCTCCTCCCATTTGCTTGCTGAAACCAACTATAAACATGGAAATCTCTGTGGGAAAACACGTAGATGCACGTGGCAGGATATACTTGCCCTATTTGCAAAACTGGAGCCACGTAAGGAAAAACAAATTCCAAGAAGAATGCGTTATATTACATATAAATTAACACTCATTTTTTTCTCTTCTCCTACATTTGTTAATCTGAAAATGTACAGTCAATGACTATGCAAACAGGAGCAGAAGATTGTTTCCCTTTAAGCAGTAGCCTTCAGTAGCAGTAGAAAAATGTCCTAATTTTAAATTGAGGAAAAAAGGGGATTAAACTTGTTTCTGTTAGAGGGAAGGATAAACCAAATAGAGATGTTTGACACATTTTCTTTTAGTGTTGTGAACAATGTCCAGTAACTGGGTAAGCTGAGGTTATATTTAGCAAGTGCAGTTTTTCAGTAAAATTATAGTAACTGATATAATAGCCTTATGTCTGGTATAGATATTATTGCAAAATCGAGATTGTTTTTGTGGGGATGACTCGTATAGAAGGTCCAAAAGCAACTTTAGTTGCCAAGTGGATTTCTTTTATGAAATGCAGTACATAGGTTACTTTAAACGTGTGGCTGTCAAGCCATAAAAAATAATTTAATGAAATCTGTTTTGTTTTTTTCAGCTAGCTTTTTAAGATAAATAAAAACAAAGCTGTTGAGGTTTTTGGAGGGGGAAGAGTGGGGGTGAGGGGTGTCATTTTCCTACTTAATGAGGAAATTTCTTTGTGAATATGTACCTGGTAATTACTGATTCATGCCCAGTCCTTACTTAGCTAAAAGGTCCATTGACCTCAATGAGAGCTTTGTCCAAATAAAGACTGCAAGATCGGGCTCTGATGCAGCTGGCCTGAAACTTCTTTAATGAGTTTTGTTTTTCTTCTTGCTGCAAAGTAGGCTATGTTTTTTCTACAGGCTTCTGCTGGTATGGGTGTGAAGATCTATGATTTGTGACCGACAGAGCTGTGCCAGCAGAAGTCCCTACTGTAGGCACAATTACACAGACAAAACTCTTTAATGGTATAGCTTGTTTTGCTTGTGGGGGGTTAGTTTTACTATTCTGGTACAGAGGCTTTGCTGGTTTACTGTGTCCACACTGGGAGTGCTTTGGCAGTAAGGTTATGCCTATACCGGTAAAGTGCTCCGTGTAGATATAGCCTTAGCCTGTATTTAGTAATATATGCTACTTTATCAGAGGCTTTCTTACGTCCAATAATGCTTCAAACAACCAATTGAGTTGGTGTTTGGTATCTTTAATTCAGTCTCTATATTCTCCACTTTTCTAATCCATACTCCCATAGTCACACATTTATATTTGTATTAATAAGGTATTAAAAATAAAATAGAAATATACTCATGGGCAGTGCTACTTTTCCTCTATCTTAAAAGTTGGTTTGGGTGTGAAAGATTGATATTTATAGTTTGGCTAAATTTATACAGTGACTCTTGATACCTTGTGATAAATTATTGCAATTTATGGGCATGCTGTTTTATCATGATAGCTAGTAAAGATTGTAAGTCTTCTCCTATATGTATGTGTTCCAGCCAAAGTCAATTATCATTGGATTAATCAAAGAAATGATTGAAAAGTTTGAGGAAGAGCTACCTCTGTATTCAGTATCATCTTCCGATGAAGCCAAGCAGTTAGAACTGCTATCCTATATTGCAAAGATAACTACAGGTGTGTAATTTGTCAGCAGATCTGAATCAATATCAATTTTATCTATGCTTTTAGTTATTTTTATTTTATCTTTTCAAGGTGGACAATAAATATTACTTAAACTTGTAGTAGTTACATTTTCCTAAAGCTCATTATTTTTCCTTTACCTTAAATTACTTTCTGACGGCATAGCTGATTTACATGTTCTCTTATGGATAATGCACTTTAAAACCGTCTTTCAATATTTTAAAAACACTTTCTGCAGTAGTATACATTGGTGCATGTAGTAGCATTAAAGGGATTACTATTATTTGTATTGTGGTAATGCCTACAGTTGCCAACCAAGATTGTACTAGAGCAGGGGTGGCCAACCTGAGCCTGAGAAGGAGCCAGAATTTACCACTGTACGTTGCCAAAGAGCCACAGTAATACGTCAGCAGCCCCCCAACCAGCTCTCCACCCAGCGCCTCCCGCCCACCAGCTGCCGATCAATGCCTCTCCCTCCTTTCCCACACCTGCTGATCATCTGTGTGCTTGGGGGTGGGGGGGAGGAGCGAGGGCATGGCAGGCTTAGGGGAGGGGGCGGGAAGGGGTGGAGTGGGAGCAGGGCTTGTGGCAGAGCCAAGGGTTGAGCTGTGAGCACCCCCTGGCACACTGGAAAGTTGGCACTTGTAGCTCCAGCCCAGGAGTCAGTGCCTACACAAGGAGCCGCAGGTTGTCCACCCCTGTACTAGAGGGATTACCTATATGGAGCAGCAGTGCGGTGTGATTTCTAAAGCACACTAAAGTGTTGCACATTAATTGGTTCATATAGACCCCTGCTGGTGCTCACTAAATACTGCTTCGTGATCTTTAATGTTAGTACTGTTTCAAACAGTGCAAACATAGCACTAGGGAATCCTAGTACACACCACCAGAGGTCTACATGGACCAATTAATGTGCAACACTTTAGTGTGCTTTAGAAATCACCCCCCACTGTAGTCCACATTACTGCTCCATGAATTCAAGGCCAGACACTGTACAAAGCAGTTCAGAGTTTTTGTCCCAAATATCTTAATCTAAACAAACAAGATGGACAAAGAGTAGCAGGGGAAATGGAAGTGTACAGAAATTAAATGAGTTGCCCAGGGTCACACTGCATTTCAGTGGCAGAGCTGGGGGAGCGTGGTTAATAGAAAAGGCGTCTATTTGAATTTTTTTCCTTGCTGATGAAGAACTTAATTTAAATGTAAATTGTAAGAATATAATTCTGTGGAAAAAATGTCTTACTCAATGGAAGCCTTGAAAATTAGTTTCCATAGTGTGACCAGCGTACTGGAGAAAACAAAGTAATTTGATTGGTCGGACCCAGGCATTATCTTTCACATTCAGTACATGTGTTTACACTGTCTTATAAAACCACCAGCTGTGATTGATTGTTTTTTTTAAATTTTAGGTGAAACTGACATGAATTCAAAGACTAGGGTGGGTGGACAGAAAAAAGATGGAGGCTTTAACAAAGTTACTGTGATTGGAGCAGGAGATCTTGGCATTGCTTGTGTACTAGCAATTGCAGCAAAGGTACTTACTCATTTTTAATAGAATAGCTATTAATATTGTCTAGTGCTGTTCCTATAATGATCTCCAACCTAGTTCTTAGTGTATTTAAAATACAAAAACAATGACTTCATTTTAAGTACTTTTAATAATTTGTGATGTTGCTTCTTTAGTTTACCTTTTTCCTATTTAAATATATTAAACTAAAAAGATAACATGTACACATTTCAAATTCAATCATCCTTTATGGGGTCCGACAGTCAGCTGTTTGTTATAAAACATCTTAATGTTGAGCACAGATTCTTCAAACTACATAAATTTGTAGTTAAGGGATATTGTCAAGGTTGTGCCCTAGATATTGTGGAGTTCTCACAGTGTATGGTATTTCTGTATGTGCTCAGTATTTGAGCACAAGAGTCACAGTTTTGGCCTTAACTTTGAGTGTCTAAGTGTAACCCTCCTAAGGTGAGTTTTGTGTATGTGGTTTAATATACTATTTGGTAATGGAACTACCAACACAGATGTCCAGTTTTCCATTTAACATTACACAATCATTGGTGATTTGGGTGTGGGCTGTTTTGGGGGGGTTTTGTGATACAATTAAAATTCTTTTTAAAGTGAGATCAAATCTCAGAAGCATCTTTTTATCAGAATAAACTGCATTTTATTCTGTTGCAGAGCTGAAATATATTTATTTGTACAGGGTGCTGCAGACCAGGTGGTTCTCTTAGACCTCTCAGAAGGAGCAGCAAAAGGAGGAACAATGGACCTGGGTATCTTTGCTCTGCCAAATGTAGAGATCAGCAAAGGTAGTCATTTTTTATATTGTAGTGGAACATATTACTGTATGTTCTGTATTTTTATTTTGCTGTATACTTATATATTTATTTACTTTATGGGAACTAGATCACCCTAGGGAGTGATAGAATCTTTCATCTCTGGTCATTAATGTAAATTCATTCTGGGTCTTCAAACACCCATTATCTTCTGATAGTTTCTCACCTCCTGAAGTGGTGTGTGCAGATTAAGACTGTGAAATGCTGGTGGCATGGTCCAGGGAAGCTGGTACTGCTCTTGTCCAATACTCTAATCTTTTCTGTTTTTAGAGGCTTAGATCTCTTGTGCTATCAATCGGGCACCTTCTAGCTGCATTCAGTTCATTTACTAGATATATTTTGTAAGATACGTTGGTTCTTTTTTAGTCCATGTTCCACCTCATGCCAAACCACCAGAACAGACTCTTTGATACAGTGTCAGCATCCTTGACTCTGAGCTAGAAGGACAAAAAGAACAGAAGCCCCTATGTGAAAGAAAGAAATGAGGATAAAGATCTTCACCAAGAATCCAGGATTATCAGGATGCAGTGTTCAGATTCTATAGCGATGGCCCCAGTATAAATACCTAGCTAGATGGGGGTTGGAAACAGGAGAGAACTTCTTTTTTAGAGATCCAAATAATGATGTCAGGAGAAGGATGCTAGTTTTTACTTCTTAGTTTCTCAGCAAGGTATAAAGAAATAAATATCAAAAAGCTAATGTAATATATGCTACCAATGCCCAGTTGTTAGAGTAGGAGCCTGGGAGTCCAGATTCCTGGGTTGTCTTCCAAGCTGTGCATCAAGCTCTGTATGATCATGAGCAAATTGAAGCCTCAGGTTTCCATCTATAAACGGGAATAATGTCAACCTTGCATGGTTCTATGAGGCGTATCTAGTTGTAAAATACTTTGAGATCCTTGGATTAAAGGTACTGTAGAAGGGGGCAAAGTACACTCATATTATAGGCAAAGCAATTCCAAAACAAAGCTCTGTATACACTTCCAACACAATAGATCGGGGATGGTGATACATAAAAATATCCTTATATATCTTTCTAGTTCAATTCTACTGTAGGAAAAAAGCTGTTAACTTAAAGGCTCTTGCGGAAAGGCAAACAAAATAGTTTTGTGTTGAACTGAACCTATATGTACTGGTTTTAGTATGGGTCATTTAAAACATTTTTGCGCCAAGTCTATCTTGACATATCTATAATTTGATAAAATGAGACTTTAAAAAAAAAACCCTCAATTTTTTTTTATGTTTATCAGATTTTTCTGCTTCTGCTAATTCAAAAGTGGTAGTGCTCACCGTTAATTCTCTGGGTAATGCTCAGTCGTATCTTGGTGTCATACAGAGCAATGTGGATCTATTCAGAGGAATTGTCCCAGCAGTAGCACATTATAGTCACAATAGTGTGCTGCTTGTCGCATCTCATCCAGGTTTGTTGGTATTTTACATGTATCTGGTTTTTTGTTCTAATCTATTTAAAGAATATCCTTTTGCCTGGTATACTCTACTGAGCAGGGAGCCAGCACTCCTAAATTCTAATCCCAGTTCTGAGATGGACTCCCTCTTCAGACTTGGGCAAACCACTATATCCGTGTGTTTCTCTATATGGAGAGGCTGTTGGTAAGATGTTGTCTTAAGCATAGTTGAGATAAAGGGGGGGAAATGAGATTATTTTCTATATCAAAAGTCTTCTTGCATATGTTTTGTTTTTGTCTATTGTTTAAACCTCATTTTATCTAGAGTCTTATGATATGTCTATCTACTGTAGTCTTATGGTATGTCCATCTACTGTAGCACCTTGCAAATGTGTTAGTGACAAGATCTCTCTCTCTCTTCCCCTATGCTGTAAGGATATATAAACACAATATGATCAAAACTTCTGTTTGATAGGCCCTTATGTTACCTTATGTTAAATACTTAGCCCCTTGTTTGTTTGGAAACACATTCATGATCATAAAACTATCATGATTCCATGATCTTGTGTCAGAACTCCAAGTAAGTTGGGAAGGAAGAAGTAGACATGAACCTACCCATCCACACACACTTAAAACATGTTACTATAACATATTAGAGAAATTGGAAAGATGACCTTTTGCTCCATTCAAAACAGGGAACGAGGAGGAGACATTTGCGAAATGGAAAGAGAACTAAACTTTAAGGTGGGGGCTAAGTTTTTTGGGGTGGTGGTGGTGAGAGAAATTATTTGAGTTTCTGATATCTTTTCTTAATATTTTATTTGAGCTATGACATGATTATTTTCAAAGCCTGACTCATTATTTTAGAAATGAGTAAGCTGCTGATAGTGTCCTGTATGCTTATACTTTGAGTTATAAAATGTTCCTGCTTTTGTTTCTTGAGTGTGAATTATAGTTTGCTGTTGTGTTGAATTTTGGGAGTAATTCTGTATGTTTTCAACAAACTTTTGTCCCATGTTTAGTGGAAATAATGACTTATGTATCATGGAAGCTGAGTGCATTTCCTAAAAGCAGAGTTATCGGAATTGGTTGTAATCTAGACACTGAGAGATTCCAATATATTATCACAAACTTGTTGAAAGCACAGACCATAGGAAAAGAGGCTTGGATTATCGGCGAACGAGGGGAAGATAAAGGTAAACTGATACATGATTATGACTTTGAATTTGAACTGTTCTAGAAAGGGGGGGGAAAGACACATCCTATGGAGAGTGTTAGTGTTTACAGCGGGGAGGCAAACTGCGCCTCAGGGGCCGTATCCGGCCCTCCAGCTGTTTTAATACGGCCCTCGAGCTCCCACCGGGGAGTGGGGTTCGGGGCTTGCCTTGCTCTGGCGCTCCAGCTGGGGAGTGGGGTCCGGAGCTTGCCCCACTACACGCAGCTCCCAGAAGCAGTGGCATGTCCCCTCTCCGGCTCCTACGTGTAGGAGCAGCCAAGGGGCTCCGCACACTGCCCCCACAGCTCTCATTATCCGGCAGCCCCAGCCAATGGGAGCTGCAGGGGCAGCACCTAGGGACAGGGCAGCATGCAGAGCTTCCTTCTGGGAGCTGCTTAAAGTAAGCGCTGCCGAGAGCCTGCATCCCTGACTCTCCCTTGCACCCCAAATCCCTGCCCCAGCCCTGATCCTCCCTCCCACCCTCGGTCCCAGCCCAGAGCACCCTCCTGCATCCCCAGCCCCTCATCCCCACCCCAGAGCCCAAACCGCCAGCCAGAGCCGCCCCACCCTCCTGCCCCCAACTCCCAATTTTGTGAGTTTTCATGGCCCACCATACAATTTCCATACCCAGATGTGGCCCTCGGGCCAAAAAGTTTGCCCACCCCTGGTTTACAGGGTGTCCCCCAAGATTCTAGAGCAGGATGGGAGCAAACAAAGATGTTCTCTGTGTGTCCCCAAATGGGGAGAAGTGTACAGAAGTACAGCCTTGATTGCTTATTTGGTATAACACTAAATTACATTAAAGATATTGAAGAGGGAGGACCCTTTTTCAGGGAAGGGAATGCATGGGAGTAAAAGTATGTGGAGGGCTGTCAGTACTTCAGAGAATACCACGTTTTCAGAGGTGCTAATCCCTGACTCATATGGATGTTCACAGTAGCTGTGGTTGCTCAGTACCTTTGCAAACTGGCTGTAGTTGATTTCCCAAGTGCACAGCAGCGACAAGAATGGAACCCAGGAGTTTTGGGTCTAGAGCAGGAGTGGGCAAAGTTTTTGGGCCGAGGGCCACATCTGGGTGGGGAAATTGTATGCAGGGTTGGGGTGTGGGAGGGGGTGTGGTGTGCAGGAATGGGCCCAGGGCAAGGGATTGGGGCAGAGGAGGGGTGTGGGCTATATGAAGGGTCTCAGGGAAGGGGGTTGGGGTGCAGAGTGCAGGAGGGGTGCAGACTGCGGGAGGGAGCTCAAGGCAGGGGGTTGGGGTGCAGGAGGGGTGTGGCGGGGGCTCAGGGCAGGGAGTTGGGGTGTGCAGGGTGTGGCAGGGGGCTCAGGACAGGGAGTTGGGGTGCGAGGTGCAGGCCAGGGGGCTTAGGGCAGGGAGTTGGGGGATGGGGTGCAGGAGGGGTTTGGGCTCCGGCTCGGTGCCGCTTACCTAAAGTGGCTCCAGGGTGGCAGTGGTGCACTGCCTGCCTGCCCTGGCCCCATGCCACGCTGCTCCAGGAAGCAGCCAGAACCACATCCCTGCATGGCCCCTGGGGGATGGGGTGGGGCACAGTGCTCCATGTACTGCCCTTGCCACGCCTCCGGGTACCTCCCCCGAAGCTCCCATTGGCCGCAGTTCCCCGTTCCCAATCAATGGGAGCTGCAGGGGGCAGTGCCTGGAGACAAGGGCAATGCACCGAGCCCTCTGCCCCCCCGCCCCCCCGGGGCCCCAGGGATCTGGCGCCCGCCGCTTCTGAGAGCAGTGCGGGGCCCGTGGCACCACGGGGGGGGGGCAGTCCTGCGGGCTGGATCCAAAGCCCTGAGGGGCTGGATTTGGCCCATGGGCTGTAGTTTGCCCACCCCTGGTCTAGAGGAAGATAGAATTGAGTTGAGTGCTCTTTACAGAACTGGATACAGTGAGATTTAGCTTCTCCCTACATTTAAAAAAAGTGATGTATGAAGGATAAAGTAATTAAAAAACCAAACAAACTAGGCTCTTTATCACATCTGTTTAAACTGCTACTCCACATAGAAATGTCAAACTTTAATTCACGATTGTGCGGCATCTGCTCCTACACAATGCAGCTACTGCTACCTTTCTCTTAAGTGTCAGGTTTTTTTTCTTCTTAAATTGAAAGCCATGCAGAGGTGGTAATTTCTTCAGAGGAGGGTTATCTCCCTTTTTCCTTCCAAAAGTTGTCCTCAAAATAATGAAATCAAATTTTTGAAAAAGCAGTTGCATCCGATGAAGTGAGCTGTAGCTCACGAAAGCTCATGCTCAAATAAATTGGTTAGTCTCTAAGGTGCCACAAGTACTCCTTTTCTTTTACCATATGAGACTAACAAATTTATTTGAGCATAAGCTTTCGTGGGCTACAGCCCACTTCATCGGATGCATAGAATGGAACATATAGTAAGAAGATACACACATACAGAGAAAGTGAAAAGGTGGAGTAAGAGGCTAATTAAGATGAGCTATTATCAGCAGGAGAAAAAAACTTTTGTAGTGATAATCAAGATGGCCCATTTAGACAGTTGACAAGAAGGTGTGAGGATATTTAACATGGGGAAATAGATTCAATATGTGTAATGACCCAGCCACTCCCAGTCTCTATTCATATCCAAGTTAATGGTATCTAGTTTGCATATTAATTCAAACTCAGCGGTTTCTCGTAGGAGTCTGTTTTTGAAGCTTTTCTGTTGCAAAATTGCCGCCTTTAAATCTGTTAGTGAGTGGCCAGAGAGGTTGAAGTGTTCTCCTACCGGTTTTTGAATGTTATGATTCCTGATGTCAGATTTGTATCCATTTATTCTATTGTGTAGAGACTGTCCGGTTTGGCCAATGTACATGGCACAGGGGCATTGCTGGCACATGATGGCATATATCACATTGGTAGATGTGCAGGTGAACAAACCCCTTTCATGTTCTCTGTGTGTGTGTGTGTGTGTGTGTGTGTATATATATATATATATATAATATATATATATATATTTTCTTACTATATGTTCCATTCTATGCATCCGATGAAGTGAGCTGTAGCCAACGAAAGCTTATGCTCTAATAAATGTGTTAGTCTCTAAGGTGCCACAAGTACTCCTGTTCTTTTTGCGGATACAGACTAACACGGCTGCTACTCTGAAACCTGTCTTTTACCATATGTGTCTTAACATTGACAATAGAAGCCACATTCTACATAGTGTACTTACTAATGCATAACAACAAATTCTGTTAAACCCTTATGTGAAGCCTTTTTTTGAACAAGTTTCTCCAGGCCAGTTCTGCCATGGAACTTAGAACTTCAGTAAGACGCCAAACTGCCCTCAGGGCCTGTACCAGTATACACTTCAGAAAATCCAGTTTAAAACTTTATCATTCCAATATTTTATAACATTGACAAAAGTTTGTTTTTAATTTGATTTAGTGCCTGCATGGAGTGGTTCTAATTTAATAACATGTCATCAAACTGAAGGAGTAGTGAATGATAACTCTCAGGAGCAGTTGGCAAACAGGTAACAACACTGTTACAACAGTAAACTTAAATTCACACCAACCTGTTACCAGAATAGTAGAGGTGTTTTTTTCCCAATCCACAGAGTTCAGAATCTCTGAATAATATGACTTTCCTTTACTACTATGAGCAAGTCTGCTTTGAAACTTTCAGGTCATTGGTATACCTTGAGTATATAGGAAAAGACTATTTTTTTTTAGTTCTGAATTTTGTTTTTCCAGTAGCTAAATATAGTTAAGTGGTAATGTTAATAGAATAAGTGTGTGCTCCTCTAAACTGTTTGCAACACTTACACTAAAATGCGTTGCATCAGCATTTATTTGATGCAGTAAACTAGGCTGTTCATAATCCTAATACATGACACTTATTTAGTACGTTCCCTCTGAGGTTCTTAAAACACTTCTTAATCAAGAATACACTGCAGTGAACAGGGTATATATTTAACATTGCTTTTCATAGAAATTAGGAAAATGTCTGCCATGATAATTTTTATTAAGTTAGCAAAATTTTACCGTTTGCATGGAGAAATTAAAAAATTGTGATCTTTGTAGAATTGGGAAATAAAGCATTGCTTTAGAATGCAATTTTTAGAGAAGTAGACAGCGGTCTTCATATGCTATGCAATACTTTTTGTGTGTTTATGGAATACTGTATGTCAAACAAAACATGGTAACTGAAGAAATTTCTAAAACCACATTTTTCTCTGTTACGTAGAGCCATGGAAGTTCTTAAAGGAAAAGGTCAAAAGTCCTGGTCTGTTGGGCTGTCAATAGCTGATCTGATTGAAAGTATACTGAAAAATAAAAGAAAGATTCATTCCATATCAACTCTGGCAAAGGTAAATATGGTATTAATTTCATATATTTTTCTATTGTGCCTTTAATCCTATTACTCATGTTAATTGTAGCCGTATATAGACCTTAGTCTTGACCAGCCATTCTACAGACACACTATTTTAGTTACTTTATTCCTACAACAGGCACCCAGCTTTTAGGATCCATCTGAAAATGAGCAAAAATCAATTATTGCAATTACTATAGTGGCCTTTCGAATTATAGGAGTTGAGAGGTGCAACATGTGCAGTGCTGGTGTCCAGCTCATCACCGATCAAGGCTATTAACACAGTTAGTTTTGGCAAAATAACAAGCAGACGTGTCATGGTTCAAAGTGCTTAATGTTGAATGCAAATCTCCCCAAAGGCCAAACATCTTCAACTCCATTTACAAGAATCCGATGCAGATTTTCTCACTTCTATATTTGTCAGATCAGGAGGCAAACTTTTCTAGTCCCTCATTTTCTAATTAGGGAAGAGAGGATATGCTTATATTTGACAAAAACAGAATCTCAGACTAGATTTTAATTAAATTTCATTCTAAAGGACTTAATTAAAGCAATATGTTGTTTATATTAGAACACACTGTGGAAACATTTTTCTTTAGTGACAAGGTCTGTGAACTTCCTATGTTGGTGACTGATCCATTTTGTGCTTGAGATTACAAAGGCTTGTTTGTGTTTCATTATGTACATAAACTTAATTTCTTCTTCTCATCATGTGAACATTTTAGCACTTGTTATGTGAAATAGCTATTCAGGTATGGGAGTGACTAATAGTGTCTTGAGATGAACATAAATTGTACAGACACTATGCAAGATTCGAACAAAAATTTAATTTTATTTTGAACAAGACTTATAAAATTTCAACTAATTTTAGTTGCAGAATGTTGATGATCTATTACTAAGATTTTTTTAAAAAGTAGAATTTTTAATCTACTATACAGTATTATAAATAACAAACTAAGCTATGCTTGTCAGCTAAACAAAGCATGTCTTGTGATTAATTATCCTTGTTTATTTAAAATTGTTAATGTACATAATTTTGTATTTTATAGTGGGCATGGGGAATGGAGATTAATGAACTTAAGAGTTGTTTTTATGTACATTCTTTTTGTCTATTTCAGGGGTGTTGCAATATAAACAGTGAAGTATTTTTAAGTATGCCATGTATTCTTGGAACCAATGGAGTGACTGAAATTATCAAACCACTGAAGGAGGATAAGTTGGTGGCAAAGAAACTGCAAAGCAGTGCAGCATCAATTCATGACCTTCAACAGCAATTGAAACTGTAAACACAATGGAATCATGCCATATCTGCTCATGAAAATGCTGGGTTTGCTAAGGGAAAATGTTTCCCTGGTAGATATAGGTTTCTGCAAACAGAAGAATTATCATTTCCTTTCAAAACTGCCTCACTCCTTCAAACCATTAGTTAAACTATGTAACAGAGAACATCACAAAATGGAAAGCTTTTTTCTTTTTTTAAAAAAGCTGTAGCTTTTGTAGTCAAAATGAAGAGATAATCTACAACTGTGTTTTGTCAAAATTTATGTAACTTTGCCTGCATTCTTTGTTACTAAGCTATGCACTATGTAGGCCTGATTTTCACATTCACTATGTTTTCGTTGTGCCTTCTGCTGGGACAAATAGGTTGTAAAGCTGACTTAGCAGTCTGTCTGCAAGTGTGTCTAGTGTAGGGAGAATCCTTGAGTGGTGTAGAGCCACTACAGAAGCAGTATGTCACCTCCCTTGTAACCTTCAGTGTAGGGGGCATGACTAGAACACCATTGCAGTCCAGCTTTTCAGTGCAGTAAAGGATTGACTAAAATGATCCTCATGCTTAGCAAACACGATAAAGCACTTCATTGTTTTCATGTAATTGAACTTAACACTAGAACACTGCTGGGAAAAATGGGAAATATTTTTTTAATGATACACCTTTGAGCTTGAGCTTTTGGGTATTGTGTATGAATGCTGTTGTATGTTCATTTAATTGTCTGAGCTTGTTTCCTAGAATTTTTCTCTGTTCTAATTGTTTTGTATGTTTTACAGCACTTTAGGTGCTTTTATGCTATATGTTTTAGAAATAACTTTTTTGTTTTAAACACTAGAGGTATGCCAACAAATACAGCATTGGTACAGATACTGTACACAGTGGTGAGGTGTTTGTGTGGGGGGAGGTGGGAATAAAGGACAATCTTACAGTTGAGTAATATAGAAGTAAATAAGACTTGGAGGCATAATTAATTCATGGAAATATATGATTCAAAGCCCATTGATGTCAGTGGGCTTTGGATCAGGTTCATAAGGAATAAAGTGACTGGGAAAGGCAACTGAATCTGAGTAGGGAGACACTCCTGGCTGACAAGGGTGAGGGGTGTACAAAAAAAGCAGGATACTAATGTTTAAAATAAACCGGAAAAGAATGCATGTTGGTACAAGTGGTTTTATCGACTTCTTAAATAATCTTTGCTTGTTCATTATGATACACTCCTAAAAGAAAAGTAGTATAATTCATCTTGTGAGTAGACTTTAGTATTCAATTGAATACTAATGATACCAAATACAGTAAAGGAGAAAATGTGGACCCAACTCTTAAAAGTGCTGGTATGTATTTCTTAAAATACCATTGCAGCTTTATGTTGGTAAAGACACAATATATGAATGAATTAGAGTGATGATACACTTGCTTGTGCCTTACACTTATACCTCAGAAAATGCCCAGTCTTAAAGAGGCTTAGTACCCTCAACAACCTTTTGGGCCTGATATGTATCACTTACAAGTCCAGTTTCCATTGTGATAGATGGGGGCACGATCTAGCCCATTGACATCATTGGGAGTTGTGATCTTCTGAGTGATCTCAGGATTGAGACCAAAAATAGGAAAACTACATTTTCCTTAATGGGATCACCATTCATATTGCCCGAGCATTTTTTTAATGATTTAATCAGTGATGGTTTGTAAATAGTGATTATTATGATAGAACAATTGAGCTGGTTGTTTAAACATAATTGAGCACTAGTCTCTAGCTGGACTGGTTTTCTTTGTAACTTATTAATATCTTCATGAATGAGCAATAACTAACTTTTCCTTAAAGTGTGGTACATTTAAAATTGTTCATAAAGAGGGCTACACTTAGCTAGAATAGATCATCTTTGTACCTTAATGTTGTATCTTATTTTGTTAAAAGCTGCAGTCCTCTTATAATTGTCACTTTATAGGATAAATTGTACTTAGCACTCATAATTCAGAAATCTGATCTAATTTTTAAATATATTAAATGCCATTGTTCAGACATTTCCAATTTTTATTTAAAAAGAAGGGATTGCAGCTTTAAAAATACATTACATGGCACTTTACATTGTTGTAGGAAGGAAATTGTGTAAAGTCACTTTTAGACTAATGGCACTAAAAGGCATCTGTTGTATGACACTTATTCTTGTTCAGAAACAGTGGGGGAAAAAGTGTTTTAGATGCACAAAGTACTTGTAAGATGTGGCCTGCTATTAAGGGCCTCTAAAATGAGGATTTTAGTTGGCCAGCCATTTCCAGTATCCTAAACAGCTGGTGTGTTGCTGCAAAACTCTTAATGTTGATATCTAGGTTCAGATATACTGAATTCATGTAATTTGTATATTGCACTGTTTTCCTGCTATTCTGTTTTCAAATTATGGTCTTAGGCGTTGATGGTGTCACGAAGTATCGAGTCGTTGTAATCTATATACTGTGCTTTCATTCAATTCTGTTTTAAATCATGGTTCTCCTGTTTTGTGGTTCTCAAGATCTAATGATTCTTGTTATGCCTCTAAATGAATTACTTACGCGAAGGTGGTTGTTGGAAAAATTAATCAAAACTGCAGTAGACAATAGGAGGACTCTAATAGTGATCATGCGCTGTCCAAGGTACCATTCTGAAGGGTCTCAACTAAAGAAACACATCAGGCACCAAGATAATAGGAGATGCTCATTAACTCTAATACTATGTTATGGTAAGTATGCTCTTGTATTAAAATATTAATCATGACTCAAACAAAATGCCATTTGTAACTACCTTTGTAGTGAATGCAAGAAATGTCTTGTTGCTTACATTACGGCTGTCAGCAATAAGCTTCATCCGTACGCTGTTAAGAAGTGGCAGTAATAAAGGATGCAGAACGTGACACCTATGCTGTCTATATATTAGTCTCTTCTATCTTATGGACTCATTTATGTGTAAAATTTAGTATGCACTCATGTGCTTACAGAAGGGGCCACTCTCCTGGTTTGCCCCTGTGGCTTAAAGCGGGGTTAATCAAGAGGCAAACTGTAGGCCAAATCTAGTCCACCAGACACTTTTTAACAGACCCTAAAATCTTTGTAAATAGTTATCTTTTTTAAAAAAAATTTTTCTTGTTCAAGAAATTTGGACCTTGACAAAAAACAGACTACCCTAGTCACAGCAAGGCCCAGTTTATACACTGCTGTCATGTAGTAGGGCTGTGGCTGGCAGTGGCTTGTGAGTACTATCTTGGGGGGCCCTCTTCTTCTCAGGTGCACTTGAAGAACTAGACTTGCTGGTGCCATTATTCCCCTTGCAGCCTGTGTGGTGCTGCCCCTGTGGGTGAGGCCCAGTCTGCTTCAGCCGAAGGGTAGAAACACTCTTGAAGGCAAGGTCCCTGCAAGGGAGACGTTCAGAACCGGTTCAGCTAAACCACTTTAAGGTGGTTGGCGCGGCTGTGTAGATGTGCTGTCCCTGAGCCACTTTCCGCTTCTTCCAGGCTCAGGCGCAGCTGCCAGGGCCCTGCCACGCCCCAGGCGTCAACGTGTGTTCGCCCCCGTCTCTCTCTCTCCTCTTCTCCCCCCCCCCACGTCACATGACCTGTCTGAAGCGCTCAGCCGTTGGCCGAGGCCCAGTATTGCCTGAACGCCCCACTATCACGTGACGAGGGCGAGCGCCGCCGAGTTCGGAAGTGACGTATCGGCCGGCGGAAATGGGTCCTGCCGGAAGCGAGCCCGCAGTGAGCTTCCTGTTTATGCAGGAGGAGGGGCCGGAGGCGCGCGCTAGGCCGCTCTCTCGTCTGCGCGGCGGCGCCGGTGACGGCGGCCAGTCAGGGGGGCGAGGCTGCCATGGCGCTGTCCGAGAGCCAGCTGAAGAAGATGCTCGCCAAGGTAAGCGGCCGCTCCCGAGACGCTGCCGCCCGGGAAGCGGCCGCTCCACCCCCCTCACACACACACACACCCTGTCGGCTCCGCCACACGCCCGGCATCGGGCGGCCTGGTCTGTTCTGCTCCCCCCGCCCCGCAATATCTCGTAGATCCGCCTGCTTTTCCCGACCCGCCTCCAAGCTGGGGTCCGTCCCCCTCCTGCCCTTTCCCCGGGGGTTCCCGTCCTGGACGCCTCGCTGGGGTGGGGCTGGAGCAGCCAGGCGAGACCCGCCCCCGCCCGTGGGAGGCTATTGTGTAGGGAGCCCTGAGCCGGCGGGCGGTGCACGGACTCCTGCTGGGGGTGGGGGGGCCTCGTCTCCAGGCGCCTGCAGCGAGTCTCCCCCCCGCCCCGTGCGGAGAGGCAGCGCTGCGTCTTGCCTCTGCCGCCGCCACTCTACGGTGGGCTAAGGGACCGCATAGGTGTCTCTGGGACAGGAGCCGGCCCTACCTGGTCTTCGCCCCTGGGGCGGGGGTGATGCAGGAGTCAGCAGAATTTAGCTGCTTTGGCTGCCTTCTTCCCTCGCCGGTAGCTGGAAAAACCACCCCTTTTGCTTGTGGCTCAGGGAAACCTGATCTCAGAGTTATTGCCAGAAAATAATTATAGGTCCCCGTCGTGCTTCGCTGGCTCTGAGCACTTCAGTTTGACAGCGGTTCGGAAGCTGCCCTCCTGTTAACCTGCTGAACAAGCCATCGGCTTAAACTGGTGCTGAGGAGTCAGGACTCCGTAGTTCTACTAACTTTCTTTGTGATCTTGAGCACATCGGTTTTACATTTGTGCTTCCATTTCCCCATAATGCATTGAAGTGTTTGATTTTGTTCCTTGGCTGAAAGATTTTATATAAATGTAAAGTATTCTAGTAACAAGTCTAGTAAGTGTGGTGGTATCACCATTTCTAAGAGGGCTTTTTAAATAGTGGTTGGGTTCAGCCAAATGGGGTTTAACTATTTTTTTACTGAAGTGCCTAGGAGCCCTACTTGTGAACCTTCATTATGCTAAGCGCTGTACAAATACAAAGAAAAAAGACAGTACTTGCCTTGTGGTTACTTACTGTGTCTCAAATTGGTTTTAAAACCACCACGCTAGGGATCAGCAAGAACCACTTGTACAGCAGATGCTGCCATTACACAAAAAAAGGAACAAAATTGTACTGAGTGGGGTATTTGCATGGCAGTGTTAGCACTTTCCATATTAACATTAAAATACTCACTTATTTCTGTATTACATTGGTTACTGTTGTAGGTTTCCCCTGTACCATTGATATTTAGCAAAAAATAAAACATTTATGTTTAGAAATTGATTTTGCACTTATGATTGAACCAAAAATTAATGGGTTGTAATAGTTGTGCACATCCTTCGGCTGTACAAAATTGAGAAAATAGCGCTAATAAACTTAGCGGTTGTAAATTTTTGGAAACCAGAGACTGCCAGTAATTAACATTCAGAGTATTTTTTTAGATGTGTGAGACAACCTTTATTAATTCTCAGGTAGTAAACCTTTATTTGTGGTCACTTACTAGTCATGGTCAATCAAATTGACAGATGAAAACTCAATCTCTGAGATTGTTTTCCTATGTTAACTTAAAACATTTCAGTGGTCACCTGACAAACACATTAGCAGTCACACAAGGACTTGTTTGGTGCCTTCAGTAACAGTGAAGAAAACGTACTGAAGAGTCTTCAAGAAAAGCTGCTCCACCTAAATGTTGAAGCTGAGGCCCATGCTAAAATCCTACTGAGCTAATCCCTGCCACCAGCTACTGTCATCAGAAAGTTGCACTGTATTGTAATATTTAAAGGCTTTTCATATTGGGTGTACAGTATTGATTACTTCACATTTCAGAGGGGTATGGGCAGGGTTTCATCTTTGAAGTTACGCTTATGAACTTTCTAAAAAATTAGATCTAATTTGACTGTATAAAAAAACAGGAAAGTAATCCGTTTGACTTTCTGAGAAAGAAATTGTGATTGGTGAGGTAGCGAGTTTCTGTTTTTCACTTTGGAGGTCCATGCAGACGATTGGAAGAGTGTTAATCAGATCATATTTATATATAAAGAAATTCATCCTGATTTGCTACATATGACCTCAGTGAAAACTGCTGTTCACCTACTAGCAGATGAAAGTAGAGGCTTCTTTAATCTCTCTCCACTTCTTTGAACTTGCTTTCACAGAAAAGAAATTATACTTCTTAAATGTGTGGCTATAAGGAGACTTTTAGGTATTTCTAATGGGAAATATTCAAAAACTGTAACAGTAAATGACTTCTAATTTAAGTGAACGTAAAGAGTTCTGCAAGTATTTACTGCTGTCACTGACTTACTGTGTGAGCTTGGGCAAATCACTTAGGCTCTGTGCCTCTGTTTCCTGATCTATAAAATGGAAGTATTTACTGTTGTTTGTAAAGTGGCTTGAGATCTGTGACTGAAAAAGCATTATATGTAAGAGCTAAATATTTGCTCAGATTAATACATTTAGAAGTCCATAGCTGCTTATTTTCTCACAGGGATTTTGGAGACTCTCTCTGAACCCTTATTCAAACTGACAGTTTATATTTTGAACCATTATTCAAAGGGCATAAAATATTAGATCAAAAACTTTGCTTATTTAATACAAATTGGAGTGAAAAGGAAAATAAAGGGCACAAACATGTTACATAATTGCAGATGTAGCTGAAAGGAGTTATTTGAAATTTGATAGTGTAGTTGAAAATAACTCAAAGTTGGAGAAAGTCCGTCATTTCAGAAATAAGAAAAAATATTCCCTCAAATATCATTCTTCTGTATGCAATATTTTTCAGTCTCTCAGTATTCCATAGTTATCTGAATAATCTTAAAAATCACATGAGAGTGACTGTTGCAGCATTTGCTCTGTTTATAGCAGCATCCGTAGCCAAACTCATTTGCATGTCTATTGAAAGTAAAGGATGATAAATTATTGAACAACCAGGATAATAAAGCAGTCACTGCAACAATATTTTTTTAAATCTAAGGGGGGAAAAATCAAACTATTGCCAAAGCTCGCTTTTCTGTGTGCTTAAAAAAGAAGAAAAATTTCCCCCGAAGTATCTGAAAATGTCAATCCAGAAATTTGAAATTACTATAAAGAGCAATATATATAGGAGTGATGTAACACTCTCTGAATTAAATTATAAATCTTCAATCAGACTTCATAGTTTTAAATCATCGTTCCAAGTCAGCTAAGCTGTGTCATTAAGATGTTTTAGATTTATTCCTGATAATAAATGCTTTCTTCTGTCTCCAGAGAAAAAACTAGGATTGAAATAATACTGTATGCATACAACACTTTTCAGCACTCTGCAAACACAAGTCTCACAACATTCATGTTTATCTGACAAGCATAACTAGGGCTGTCAAGCAATTAAAAAAAGGAATCGTGATTAATTGCACTGCTAAACAATAATAGAATACTATTTATATAAATATTGTTGGATGTTTTCCACATTTTCAAATATGATTTAAATTACCTCAGAGCATACAAAGTGTACAGTGCTTACTTTATGTTTATTTTTATTTTAAATATTTGCACTGTAAAAATAAAATATAGTATTTTTCAATTCACTTCACTTAATACAAGTACTGTAGTGCAATCTCTTTATCATGAAAGTTGAACTTACAAATGTAGAATTACAAAAAATAACTGCATTCAAAAATAAAACAATGTAAAACTTTAGCGCCTGCGAGTCCACTCAGTCCTACTTCTTGTTCAGCCAGTTGTTCAGACAAACAAGTTAGTTTACTTTTGAAGGAAATAATGCTGCCCACTTCTTGTTAACAATGTCACCTGAAAGTGAGAACAGGCATTCACATGGCGCTGTTGTAGCCAGCGTGGCAAGATATTTATGTGCCAGGTACGCTAAAGATTCTTATGTCCCTTCATGCTTCAGCCACCATTCCAGAGGACATGCGTCCATGCTCATGATGGGTTCTGCTTGATAAGGATCCAAAGCAGTGTGGACCAATGCATGTTCTTTTGCATCTTCTGAGTCAGATGCCACCAGCAGAAGGTTGATTTTATTTTTCGTGGTTCGGGTTCTGTAGTTTCCACATCGAAGTGTTGCTCTTTTAAGACTTCTGAAAGCATGCGCCACACCCTGTCCTCATCAGATTTTGGAAGGCACTTCAGATTCTTAAACCTTGAGTCAAGTGCTATAGCTATCTTTAGAAATCTCATATTGGTACCTTCTTTGTTTTGTCAGATCTTCAGTGAAAATGTTCTTAAAACGAACAACATGCTGGCTCATCATCCGAGACTGCAATAACATGAACTATATGGCAGAATGTCCGTAAAACAGAGCAGGAGACGTACAGTTCTCCCCTGAGAATTTCAGTCACAAGTTTAATTAACACATTATTTTTTTAATGAGCGTCATCAGCGTGGAAGCATGTCCTGTGGAATGGTGGTCAAAGCATGAAGGGGCATACAAATGTTTAGCATATCTGGAATGTAAATACCTTGCAATGCCGGCTACAAAAGTGCTGTGCGAACATCTGTTTTCACTTTCAGGTGACATTGTAAATAAGAAGCGGGCAGCATTGTCTCCCGTAAATGTAAACAAACTGGTTTCTCTTAGCAATTGGCTGAACAAGTAGTAGTAGTGAATGGACTTCACTTTGTTTTTGAGTGTATCATAGAATCATAGAATCATAGAATATCAGGGTTGGAAGGGACCCCAGAAGGTCATCTAGTCCAACCCCCTGCTCAAAGCAGGACCAATTCCCAGTTAAATCATCCCAGCCAGGGCTTTGTCAAGCCTGACCTTAAAAACCTCTAAGGAAGGAGATTCTACCACCTCCCTAGGTAACGCATTCCAGTGTTTCACCACCCTCTTAGTGAAAAAGTTTTTCCTAATATCCAATCTAAACCTCCCCCACTGCAACTTGAGACCATTACTCCTCGTTCTGTCATCTGCTACCATTGAGAACAGTCTAGAGCCATCCTCTTTGGAACCCCCTTTCAGGTAGTTGAAAGCAGCTATCAAATCCCCCCTCATTCTTCTCTTCTGCAGGCTAAACAATCCCAGCTCCCTCAGCCTCTCCTCATAACAGTAGTTATGTAACAAAAAAAAATCTACATTTGTAAGTTGCGCTTTCGTGATAAAGAGATTGCACTAAGGTGCTTGTCTGAAGTGAATTGGAAAACACTTTCTTTTGTTAATTTTTACAGTGCAAATTTGTAATAAAAATATAAAGCGAGTACTGTACACTTTTGTATTCTGTTATAATTGAAATCAATATATTTGAAAATGTAGAAAAACATCCAAAATATTTAATAATTTTCAATTGGTTTTCTATTGTTTAACAGTGCAATTAAAACTGCAGTTAATCGTGATTAATTTTTTTGAGTTAATCATGTGAGTTAACAGCAATGTTATATGAACACCAATTACTGTAATTGTTCACATGGAAGAATATTAGAAAAGTAGTGTGTTTTACCTGTCTTGGTGTAGATTAGCAGTTAGAGACGAGACATGATAATATGCCAAGCTAGCTTTCTGCTACCCATGAGCAGATGGTCTGTGGACAGTTGGTGATTCATGAACCCCAGTTTGAGAACCATTGAATTATATGGTAGACTGCCTATTTTTACAGATCTCCATGATATCAGCTTCTCCCTGCTGCTAATGGAGTAGGTCCACACCATACAAAAGGGGTGGGCCATGAGACAACAGTAGCGCTGCTGTTATGCTGAGTTGGTGTGCTCCTGGGGCCTGGGACTACCTGTACCCTTTCCAGGCCCACAACGCTTTGTAGCCATCTCTTCTGTTTGACTTTTTTATGAGGAGAAGACACCCCTGCCTCCGCTCACCATTAGAGTGAGGTCACCCTGTTTCCACATTATTCCCTCTCTAAAGGGGCATTCCTCACCCTGTATTCCTCACAAATGCACTTACACACTTCAAATAAAAATTGAACTTAATCGTAAAAATACTTGCCTCTAGCTCAGTTTGGAACCTTCAGTATAAGCAGCACTCCTGAATCCGTGCACCCTAGCACTGGTTGAAAATCGTGCTCTCACTGGCACAGCCTGAAATGGGATGGGGGTGGCAACATGCATCTTGTGGCTTTTACAGTAGCATTGCTGCCTTCACCACTGTGTCCCTGCACATATGTATGTTATAGCACAGGGGTGGGCAAACTTTTTGGCCTGAGGACCTCATCGAGGTTGCAAAACTATATGGAGGGCTGGGTAAGGAAGGCTGTGCCTCCCCAAACAGTTTGGCCCCCTCCCACTTCCTGCCCTCTGACTGCCCCCATCATAATCCCCAACCCATCCAATCCCCCCTGCTCCATGTCCCCTGACCGCCCCCCCTGGGACCCCACCCCCATCCAACCCCCGCTTCTCCCTGTCCCCTGACTACCCCAACGCCTATCCACCCCACCCCCTGACACTCCCATGCCTATCCAACCACCTCCTGTCCTCTGACTGCCCCCCCCCCAGAACCTCTGCCCAATCCAACCCCCTCTGCTCCCTGCCCCCTGGGACTCCAACACCTATCCAACCGCCCCCTGCTCCCTGTCCCCTGACTGCCCCCCCAGGACCTTCGCCCCATCCAACTGCTCCCTGTCCCCTGATTGCCCCCTGGAACCCCCCCCTGCCCCCTTACCATGCCAGAACCAGCCACACCACCACGCTGCCTGGCAGGAGTGGCGGGCCCAGGGCGCTGGTGGCACAGTGAGCCGAAGCTGTGGGGGAGGAGCCAGGGGCTTGCCTACCCGGCCGGGAGCTCAGGAGCTGGGCAGGACAGTCCAGCCTGTGGGCCGTAGTTTGCCCACTTCTGTTATAGCAGCGAAGAGCATCTGCTTTCCCAGTAGGAATTATGAATATTGTTACTCTCTACATAAGTTTGTATGTTGAACAAATATTTCACATCACACTGTTGAGCTTCATTTACATATTTTATGAGTTACAAATATTATATAGCTGTGTATCAAAAAAGTTTAAGTACTTGTGGTTTCAGGGTAACTGCATCCTGTATTCCTCTTGCCTGTTTCCTCGAGGGCACCCACTTAATGTTTCCAGCTTCCAAACATGATCTCTCTTGGGTAGGGGCCCTGTTCCCACTCCTGTCTGACTGAGGGTTTTAAGGCTGCACATCTCCCTGCCTTACACTGTGGTATCGCCATAAAGACAGTCCACCTAAAACCCAGTGTCTGTGAATTGCTTTCTCTCCGAGGCCATGAACAGTGTATTGCCAGAAGTTACAAGTTAATACACAGCCATTTTTAAGCAAGCACCTTTAAAATAACAGCACCACAGAGATGATGATGATATAAAAAACAATAAAAGTTACTATACACATGCTAAAAGCTTACCAAAGGTCACCTATCTGTCTTATGGTAACCTAGTAGACCAAAGACACATGGGGATAGGGGAGGGAGTAGCTGAGTGGGGGTGCCGGGGCACATGGGGACAGGGTAGATGTGCCTGACTGAATGAGAGAAGCTATGAGTCAGCCAGGGTCTGCATGGGGAGGCTCCCTAACAATCTTCCCTCTCAAAAAACAAACCAAAAACCCTGTTCCATACTTTTCCCACACCCAACAACCCTCCAAGTTCACACTCAGGCTCCTTCCCAAAAATTATTTCCCTCTTGCTCAGCTCCTCCGTTACCCCTGACTTCCCCAAGCCTTTGCACTGCTTCTGTGCAGTGCAGGAAATACCTTTCTGTGTTGTCGTTTAAATGAATTATTATTCAGAGTTCTATATTAATATTCCTAGTAAGAAATCTATTTGTCAAAAAACATTTCCTGAATTTTTTTGTTGTCTGTATTGTTACAGACATAATTGCTGCTCGGTACTTTGAAATAAATTACCAAAATAATTGAAGCTGGCATAATTACATTGTGTTGTTTTAACAAATAAAATATGCAGAATTTTAAAATATTGTGTACAGAATTTTTCATTTTTTGGCCCAGAATTCCCTCAGGAGTAGCATACAATCCCCCTAGCCCACTGTAATACAAAACATTTAGAACAGTATGGGCCCCAGAGACACTGAATGGGATTGCTATATCCATCATACTTGTTATGCAGGTTGAGAGAGATTTCTTTAAACCTCAAATACCACCAGCCCCAAAGCATTTTTAGCATTTTTTTCCCATTAATTTTCCTTTGCTTTTGTTCTGTTTGGATTTGTACTACAAATAAAAAGGCCTAATGGGAAGAAATGTAAACTTTTGTATGGTTACATCATATCATGGGAAAATAGATTTCATAACTCGCTTGGTCTTTTCCACATCGGACAGCTTTGATTCTACTCTTCTGATTTACAACTAGTCTGAACTTTGACCATAAGATTACATACATGATTTTTGCAAACTAAAAAAATGATATTTGATTTTTTTTAAGGATTTGACTTTTGTAGATAAGTGCTTCACTTAGAGCCTTGCAAATGCAATTTTTGACCAGTTTGCTTGTCTCCAAGGAAAGCAATGCAAGACAGAACTTTATAAAACGTCTGGCTTTGCATCTTAAAGGCTGCCCAAGCATTAAATGCTTTTGTTTTTCAGTATAAGTATAGAGATCTGACGGTGCAGGAAACCACCAGTGTTATTACCCAATACAAAGACCTCAAACCTGTAATGGATGCATATGGTGAGTTTGTGCATAAGAAAATCTTCTACTCTCTTGTTTCTGATTTAAATGTGTAGTGTATTTTCATGGCATTTCCTCAGCTTTAAAGTTTGCAATTAGTAAAATTTAGTTGGCAACTGGTGCCTATATCTGGTAATAAGTATTTATTTTTATTGTTTTATACTCTGTTAAATAGCTTTTTATGAGAGAGGACTGAAACTAGAGTATAGAATTTGAGGTTCTGTTAAATAAATTCTATTGATGGGATCTCATCTTCCTTGGGGAAAAAACATGCAAATAGAGAACACTTATTCAAAAAGAAATGTACATGGGGAATTTTTTCCCCTTCAGTGTTGTCAGTAAGTGCTTTGTTCCTCACAGCTCAGTTTTTGTTTGATCCTGCAGGTTGTACTGTTGCGTATTGCTCAATAGTCAGTCTGTTGCCCTATTGGAATCTATGGGAAGATGGAAAATTCAGCTCCATTGTAGTATAAGATATTCTGATTGTTATATTTATTTATAAAGAACAGTAAATCGACCACCATCCCAAAAGTGTCTTGTTAACAGTGAAACATCTTGACATTTGTTAGGGTAGGAGTAATGTTCTACATTCATGTGTGTAGGAAAGCAGTTTCAGAGTTTTTGTAATGCGCATTATAAATATTTTTTAATTGCTTAACCTATCAGTGGTTTAACTGCTGTCACCTTAACCTTTGTTTTGTTTTGTTTGTTTTTTAAATTGTAGCAATAAATGGCCATGTATTAAGTGTGGGAGAGTTCCAGAGAGCACTTCAGGAACTAGTTTTATGTTTGGATTTAGTTAACTTCTTTCCCAAGATCCAAATGAGGGTGTAAACGGATTCACAGATAACTCTAATTTGGGAGAAATATTCAGAGAGACCTAGAGCAATTAAAAACAGGTAGAAAATAACTGAGTTTTAAATTGAAAAAAATGCAAACCAACAGCTGGGGAGAAGTAATCTAAAACATTTACCTTGAGAGAGAACCTGAAATAACCCTGAAAGAGACTGAAAGGAGAATAGTGGACAGAACTCTAGACATGATTTTGTGTTGTGATATGGTGTTCAAAATGTCAATTCCATTTTGAGCTGCAAATGGAAAGGCTTATATCCTGCAGCATAAATGTACTTGTTCCTTTCTAAACTGCTCTGGTGAGACTGCACCTGTGAAATTTCTTGTGTTCAATTCTAAACACCACTTTACCAGTAAGCTAATTCACACTGGAGAGATTCATTTTTGATAACATATAAAGGGTGAAGACACAGTGTAGCCAAGGCTTCTGTCTACGTTGAGAGTTAAGGCTAAATTATGTGGTAGCAACCCAAGAATTACTCAGTACTGCTTTGCCCAATACCTCTCTCCATGCTCCCTCCTCTATATAAGTGGTATAGTATCCCTTGTTGGTTGTATAGCACTTTAAATGTATGCTGTCCCCATATTTTCAGTCTGCTGCAGGTTTACATATTGAAAAAGTATATGTGTATTGTAGAAGTTTTCAGGGGGAAAGCTTGGGACGGAGGCATTTGTCACTTTGGGCACATGGGAAGGCATGCGAGCCAATTTCGTTTTTTGGCAGTCAAGGCACAGTTGAAGCTTTTGACTGTGGGGGAAGACGCATCTCCCTCCACACCTTTTGGGCAGGCGTGAAAGTGACTTTAAATTTGAAAGAGGGAGGAGGGGCTGAATTCCTCACTCCCGAGGAAACCTGGACACCAGCTAACTGTTCCGCTGTTTTTGCTCCTCTTCACCATGCCAATATCAGCCACTATGTCCAACCATGATTAAGTACATTAGCTTGATATTTCTGTTAACTATTTCACTGTGGGTAATTTTAACAGTGTTAACATATTAGGTATCCTCAGTGTGCTTCAGATTTACCACCCTACTGAGATACATAAGCAGTTTGTCTTTCAGAACTGTTGTTTCAGGATGCATACAACAGTGCATTGAATTTGCATTCAGTTCATATTTTGAAGGGCACCTTTGCAACTATAAGAACTAGTGTGGGTTTTTTTTCCCTCAAATGAGAGTTTAGATTCAGAACAGGGTTATGTGGTAATTTATGTGGCTGCATCGTTACATGGGGCTTTGAGTATAGGAGACAGTCCTACGTTTGTAGGGAAAAGAGATCTAATTTTCTAATCTGTCTTCCCCATCTCTAAGAATACTTTATTTTTAGGTGTTAATCAGCTGTGGATAAATACTTACCAATTTATAGTTATGTAATCTTCAAGAAAGAGACACTCTTTAAGAACAGCATAAATATTTGTCTAGGTCACACAGGCTGAAAAAAGTTTAGGTAATTTGAACACAAAGCTAACTCAGCAAAAATTATTTAATACTGTGTATTGTCTTTCAGTTTTTAATGATGGCTCGTCCAGGGACCTGATGAGCCTCACTGGAACCATTCCTGTGCCTTATAGAGGTATACATCATATCTTTCCTTTGTTTTCAAATCATTTGGAAGATTTCAGCTTGTAGATTGTTCAGTTTTAATAATCACTATTCTCTTTAAAAAAAACTTGACTATGTTATATAACATTTTAAAAGATTTGTTTGTTCTGCTGTGTTATGGAATTCCAACATAGCGTACAAGCTGTATTTGTCTCGTGGCTGTTTGATTATTCCAGGCAGCCTCTACCTATCTGATAGTGTTGGATGCAGCATCTTTATTTCACAGTAGTGCTATTGTCAATACTTGACAACATTTTTATTTTTAAAAAAGTTTTTTGCTTTTCAGACCTGTCAGCCAACTGAGGGGGAGGACTGCAAACAACTCACAAGTGGGACTAAGGATAATTGAGAGATAGGGACTCTGTGTTTCATGTTGCGGGGGGAGGAGGGGCATTTGTGTAAAACACCTTATTAGTGGTAAATTATAGTCATGGAGTTCATGGCTAAACCAGGAGCTCTTCATTAAGTATGTATTTGGTGAAGTTCAGTTTACTCTAGAAACCTATACTTCAGTGTGATTCAAATGTTGGTTCATGCATTAATTTTGTGATCTCAAGATAATGGTATAATCTAGTCATGGGTAATGAATAGTAGTTTATTTTAAAAATCTCAGATCAGAATGAGTTGAGGAGGAAGAATAAATTCAGACCTTTTTTAACTTTTCTTTAGGTAACACATACAATATCCCAATATGTCTGTGGCTACTGGATACCTACCCTTTCAATCCCCCAATCTGTTTTGTTAAACCAACTAGTTCAATGACCATTAAAACTGGGAAGCATGTTGACGCAAATGGAAAGATATATCTTCCTTATCTGCATGAGTGGAAACATGTAAGTATAATTAGTCTGAAATCCTTCAAACTGATTACTCTTGAATTCCATTAGATTATTATATCAAGTTTCTTAACTAATTCTGGTCATTTTGGCTTTGAGCAATAAAACAGTGGTGATCTTTTCATCAAACACCACATTACCAGAAAGATAATTGACACTGGATGGACATTGGATTGGGACTTTTAATCAAAAACTGTTGTCTGAATGTCACTTTTACTGCCTTAAATTAATAAATTCAGTATATCACTTTCACTGTTGGCCAGCTAGCTATGCCTAATGACAACTCTTCTGGCTAGTGAAGGAGCACAGCATTGGTGGTTTCAAAAGGGGAATTCATGTAAGCTTCCTTTCCTGACAGGTTTGATTGGATATAGGTCCTTAAGAGAGCAGTAGGGAGAGTGTAGTTATTGAAAGCAATTTAGGGATTTTCAGGGATGTCCCTGGGACAAAATTATAGTACTGTGACAAACTTAAGGTGAAACTATGAAGATGAACTGTTTGTAGAAGAGTTGAAATTTTTAAACCTTAGCAAAACCTACTGAAAGGATGATAAAAAATGGCACTTGAAACGGCTTTGTTTCTGTAACTTGTTTATATTCTGAACTCTCCTTCAGAGAGCACTCACTGTTTTATAGACATGGCTTGAAAAGCAAAGAGTGTATTTTCATGTTGAAAGTTTTAATTTAAGAAACAGCAGCAAAGGCACTCTGGGAACTTCCTTCTTTATGTGTAAAAAGGAGGGCAAAATTTAGCATATCCTCATATCTCTGCTCGTTCCTCTGATACCTCTTGTGAGTATTTGTCCCTCTCTGCTATTTAGTATTCTACCCCCATTAGGGAGAACACTTCACTTAATATTGAAACTTTTAGCTGGTCTCTCTGTTCTATAATGTGAATAAACACTGCTTTTTATACTGCCATTGAAACAATAAGGGCAAGCATACTTTTAGGAATAAGATACAATTTTACCTCCAAATCACATTATGGTAACTCTGGATTTGAAGTTTGCCTGACACTGAGCTGTAAATGGAATGTAATTGATCATCTTTTTATACTATTTGCAGTGAAAATCAGGCTGTTGAGTACAGGACACAAGAGTGATCTTTATTGGCCTCATTAATGACCTGCAACAATCTAACTATTGTGCTGTGTGTCAAACTGAGGAAAGCCTGCACCGTATGTGGGTTGGAACCATTAGAATGTTTAGTCTTCTGTACTTAATTTTCATGACTCAGTGTTGGTTAGGTCTTTAAAATAACTAAACTTTTATGGTAGTTTTAGTCCTTCTTCAGTTGCAGTACTGTAATTCACATGGAACCGTGCATTGTCCAGAGTGTAGCTCTGTATCAGCACTATTCCAGCTGTTTGTTCCCTCTTGATTATTTAACATCATGCTAGTCGCACAAGCTGACTAAGTTGGAATCTACTAGGTTGGGTCTATAAATAGGAGGAGAGAAAATATTCAGCTGACCAGTGGTATGTGATGAGATGGTACTAAGTCATTATTGTTAGCAGTCAACTATCAAAGTCAGCTGTCTTTAGTACAAAAAAAAAAAAATCAACAGCTTTTGATCTGCTTTCCCTCATAGCCCCAGTCAGACTTGATAGGATTGATTCAAATTATGATCGTGGTGTTCGGAGAGGAACCTCCAGTCTTTTCTCGGCCTACCATTTCAACATCCTTCCAACCATACCAAGCAACAGGACCACCAAATAGTAAGTGATGTGCAGACACATTTTAAAGTATTTTCAGTTCATTATCAAGCATTTTGGCTACCCTGTGCAATATTTTGACAAATGATTTATTGTACTCTATAGTGTTGAAAACTGATGGCCCAGTTTCTGTAGTACTTGTAGCTTTTTGAATTATGCCATAATACCATTTGGCTTTTGGCTCTCATAATATTTTAATAGAAGGAAATGTATTATCATATTAAACTATTAAGTTTGACTGCTGATTGCCATCCCTAGACATTGCCAGAATTCATTCTTATCATATACTGACTTCCTCTGATAACCTTATTTGTGCCTTACTCATTTTATGTCTTGAAAATTGAAATTCTTTTTGTTAGAATTTTTCTAAAATCTTTTTCTCCAGGATCCAGGACAACAGTACCTGTGTCCTTTCTCTATCTGTTGGCTTCTTAATCATTGGTTAATCAAATTCAGAATTGCCTTGTAGGTTTTTAGACTATTGATTTTCCTCTTCAATTTTGAGTTCTTTTCCTTTCACATACCAATTTTTTTTCCTTTTGCAACCTCCTTTTAAGCTCTTACCTTAAGCACTGTCTATACAAAAATAAAAAAAAAGGCTTTCTAAAGTGTTTTGTTACATTTTGTCAGAAGGATGATCATGTTCATAGGTCTGATGTAGTGGGCTGTAGGGAGGTTGTGCAGAACTTTGTGTGACCAGAGGAGGAAAGGGATGTGCAGGTTATCTGGGAGAGATTATTGTTAGGGTATGGGGTCTGTTTCTACCATCAACCTCCAGTACTCCACCAGCCTCTATGGTTGCTTGCTTGCAGGTCCTCTGCGGTGGGCCCTTGTGTGAAGAACCTTCTGGTTCACCAAACTGGGACTCTTAGTTGGTCAACCAGGGAGTTCACCAGCTTGGACTATTGTCAGATAAGCAAAGAAAGCATGGAGCTACATTCCTCACAGCCTCTAAGGAACCAGCTCCCCTCCACACCTAACTGGGGAACTGGTAGTTGAAGCACTGCCAGGAGGAAGTACAGTGATCAGGTCCTTTCCGCTTGCAGCTGCCCCAACCAACAAACCATCTGCAGTTTAACAGGTCATATTCCTGGTTTGTGGGACCAGGCTTGCTGTGAACATAACTGGGGAAGGACATTTCTAGTGCAGAGGGAATAAAATAGGAGCATTACAGATGGGGTGGGGGTAGTGACAGCATTTCAGGATAGCCCCATGTGGCAGTTAGCCTTGCTCTAAATGCCTTCCCTGTCCCAGCCTGCTCAAAGGAAACCCAATTCCCTCCTCACCATGCCCTAGGAAAAGTGTTCTTCTCCAGCAGCTGGTTGGTGTTGTTAGAGAGAGGGGATGTTACAGTGGCTAGGACATTAGCTTGGAAATTGAACCCAGGTCTCCCTGCTCTGTGAGACTTCCTGTGTGACCTTGAGCAAGTCACTTAGTCTCTCTCTGCCTGTGTCCCATCTCTAATGTGAGGATAATAGCAGTTCCTTACTTCACAGGGGTGGTGCTAAGATAAATACCTTAAAGACTGTCAGGCACTCAGGATACTATGGTAATGGGGTCATATAAGTATTTTAAGGTTAACAGTATCTGCCTGCAAAGCATCCACTCTCTCAAAGACCATGATCTTCACCAGAAAGGGTAGCTGCTTCAGGGACCAAACTTCTACTGGACCAGCTTCATCTGCTGTTCTGCTGTGCTCCACTCCTTGCCATTTCCCATCATCTACCCCCTACCTGCTGCCTCCTACAGGAGAAAGGAAGAGACTGACACTGCCGGTTTCGGATTGGAGGTAGAAGCTCCAACCCTGAATCAGCTTCTCTCCCTTTTTGACAAGGTTCAAATCAGCAGAGATCATAGTCTCCATTGTTGTTGGACTGCTGCTGTAAAAGGCCCGTGGTAGGGGCATGAAAGGGGAGCAGTTGGGAGTATGTTGTTGGGGCAGTATTTTGAGATTGTTTAATGGAGGAAGGGTGCCTTTTCACAGACCTGCCCTCGTGTGCTTGGCCTTCACTTGGCCACTCATGCCTCCGGTAACGTCCTTTTCCCCTTGCCATCCCACTTAGACTACCTTTCCCTCATTGGCACCATCGTCTGAAAAATTAAAATGTATAAACTTTTGTTAACATAAGGTTGCTGGCACTCGGCAGTGTTTTGCGCTGCTTATACCCTTCCTGGGTGCAAGAGATTAATTCCCCAAACTCTCATTCTGCATTTCTTGATTTTCCAACATTTGAATTTCGGGAATTAAGTTTTCATGTTTAGATAGGATCTAGGTAGCACAGGTCATTGCTGAGCTCTACCCCTGTGGAGACAATTATCATAGGACATTAAAATTATTCATATTGTCATTCTGATTGCAAGGGGCCTAATTATCTTATCACCAGTTGCATGTACAACTCTCACTTGCTTCAGTGGGAGTTATGCCCGTGCAACTGACAGAAAGTCATACTGGAAATTATCCCTTTGTGCCATCAACTTAATGAAGGAATGTGAATGTATAGATGAGCTCCCCTAGCTTGAAGTGAGAGTTATTATAGCACTACTAAGATTAGGAGACTCTTTGAAAGTACTGCATTTGGGGGACCTGAATTCCTTGGCAGTTTCTCTTCTGTGGGTACGTCTGTTCCAGATCTGACACAAGTAGCAGGGAAGATATTAATGAAATTAGATGAATTAATGAACTGATTTCTCCGTTCTTTATCTCATTCCATCCCAACTGTATCTCTTGCTCTGAATCTTTCCTCAGCTTCACGACTTAGCAACAATGCAGGTCTGAGTTTATGATTTAGCTTCAGTAGGACATCCCCCGATGCAGTTAAAAACAGAATGTTTCTCTTAAACGTAACTTGACAATAGATATTTTAACTCACAGTTAAAGGTGCGTTCTCAAGTGTGAATAAGTGAAGCTATGTTGATTCAAGAGCATATTTTTAATGTTTTATTGTATTCATAGTGTCTGACTTCGACAGGAATAGACTTTATCAATGGTAAAAATACTCCAAAAATGCAAACTGTAACACATTCAGTTTTGATTTTTGCATAAATATAAGATTTCAGTAAAGGTGTTTGAGATAAGAGTCGAGAATACAGTATATTGACTTCTTTCCTGTTTCTCCATGCCTTAAATCAGACACTGCTAGATCTGTTAAGACATTAGAAATCTGCTTTCAAGATGGCATAAATCAGTCATTCCCCACACCCCCTTCCCATCCTTCCTTCTGCAAAAGTTTTGAGGTTTTTTTAGCTGAGAGATTGGATTTCTCCTAGGTCAGTTGGCAGCATTACTCTGACCTGTAGTAAAAATGTTCAATAACTCGGCAAAGAGCATGAACTATTTTAATTTTTAACAGTAGATGTCAGTGCAAGTGTAGAGTTACTGAGGAGTACGAACTATACTGTGCTTAAAGGGGCAACTGAAAGTCAAATTTCGCTGAAAACTTTGTACCTGTTATATTTGCAAATAATACCTCAGGCTACTATAATTTAATAAATTAGCAAAATGTATTTTTCAGGTTTGTTTTTTGTGTGCTTTTAACAGCCACTTTGTTATCGTCTGTTTCACTGGGGCAGCCAGTCAGTTTCTCACCAGGGGATTGTGAGAAACTTCATAAAACTTTTTAAAAATCTGGACATGTTATTTGAAAGGTGCTGTTTCAGCACCAGAGTTTTTGAAAATGGACAATTTCAAAGCGTTTAGGTTGGCAATGCGCTTCTAATCTTGTGTTATTTAGTAGTAAGCTATTTAGTGCAATGATTCTGAAGGTTCTCAGGATCAAACAATGAGAAGTGCATCATTTCATAACATAAATAGTTGCTTAACTTGCAATCATGTAATGATTATTAGGAAAGGAAAGTACTAGGTATAGCTAAAATGAACAGGTTGGAACTAAAATAGACATTTTTATCTATTATGTTATCTGTTTGTCACTAGTGAAATATGAGTACAAATAACAGACTACAAATTTTCATAACTCATCTCGGAAGCATAACATCATTTTCCTTAGACCACTGTTGATTCCCACTTGGTGAAATGAGGTGAAAACAAATGACACACCTTATGCAGTGTTTTTCAATTTCTTTATGGCATAGTTGGATGAATTTGAAAATAGGGATTTATAATGAAAATGGTGGCTGACAGAATTTATGATAGTAGCAAAGGCTACAGAATAATTCTGTGCTGAAGGTTTTCTCAGTACTAAAGAGGTGTCTGCAGAATTAAAATAGTAGTGGTGCAAGATCATCCCTAATCTAAAGAGAAAAGTGTATTTGGGTCTCTTAATGCCTAATTGTATGAATATAATTACTAGAGGGAGCCTGTCTGGAGACCATCTGAAGGCACAAACTATTTATCATCCGTATAATAGCTCATATTATAAGTAGACTTGTAGAAATGAGTCAATGATTTTTTTTAAACAAATACAGTATAAGAATGTGCTTAAATTGGTTTATATCCTAATTTGCAGTGTTGGAGTTTTGTATAAGCAAAAAAGCACAGGGATGAGTATTTACCTGGTTAGTATTAAATCAAATTATGACTAAACGATGGAAAGAAAAATGGTTCCTCAGGTTTCATTGACTGAGGAGAGTTGTATATGACTGCCTCTAGATTCTGCCACCACAGCTTTGAACATCAGCTAAAGGAAATTGCCGCAGTGGTATGTGAGACTGTGTTTTCAGGCCTCCCAGCCCCTGCTGATTCTGAGAGGGTTCCCCCCAGCAGCAGGTTGTATTGCCACTAGATAACCTGACCAGGCTTTGTTTTATTAAATAATGAATTTGCATAAAATTTTCTGGCTTTTTTCAATGAATTGTTTTAAGCCATGATCTATAAATGTTGAATAAACATAAAAAAAATTGTCACATTTTTTTCTTTGTTACTGACATTTGATTCTGTCATTGTACTGTGTTCATGGATGAACAGTGTATTGAAATATCTCTCATCATAGCATAAATATGTCTACCTCATTTAACAAAATCTTGAAAAGTAAAACTGTACAAAATTGTTATTTTGTTTAGCATCCTACATGCCAGGCATGCCAAGTGGAATCTCTCCCTATCCACCAGGACACCCTCCTAACCCAAGGTAAGTTATGCTTTAAATCCAGTCACTGAAGAGGATCTGCTGTGATAGTGCTGCTTCTGAGAATCCCACACCCCGTTTGTATCTTCTTTTGATGGAGGTTGAGTTCTTGGATTTATTTTTAAATTATTATGGTAGTGAATTATTCAAAAGTCGAGGATTCAGTTCTTGTCAATAGCAGAGGGAAAGTTTGAATAGGGCTAAGCCCTTTAGTGCTAATTGATGCCAATATACAATTGTTGGATTTTGGTTAGAAAAATTTGCTTACTGTAAAGTGTTCCTTGCTGGATTATTGCTCCTCTTGTTACACTATATAAAAGATCAGTTTTTATGGGGTAGGTCCCCCTATTTCTTTTTAAAAGTATTGTCCAATTTCAATTCATGCAATTGACTGCTGAAGTAAGAAATCATTTTTTGTTTAAACCTTTCTTCTAGGCAAATATAGAACACCCTTTGTTCCCTTCCCCTCAATCCACAAACACTATAAAATCAAAATGAGCCATGAATAACATTGCTCCAAATAAGAAATAACTGTAATGTTTTAATGACTCTTAAGTGTTGGACGAAAAATTAGTTTACACATCAATTCAGTCTTCTGAATATGTGGTAACCAGTCAAATTCCAATTTTCAAGTAAGTCTATTTAACATCACCTTTGTCATAATCTATACTCTAAAAGTTCTGCTATCAGAGGTCTTTGGCTATCTTATGGTGCGTTTTTCTTGTTATATTGCTGCCCAGTATAAGTAAACTTGATACCAGAGGGATTTGGTTACTGAATTTTAAAAGAAAATTGAAGTGATTACTTCTGTTAACCTAAAGAGTAAATATTAAGCTAGTTAATGTATGTGTTAAAATAGTTTTAAAAATTCATTGTAAGAAATATGTCAGTGTTTCTATATGTCCCAAATTGAGAATGGCGCTGGTGTTAATAAACTTAATGTAGAAAGTCAAGTTTGACCCAGTAAATGCATTTCAGTATTATGAGGGTATGACACAGACAGGAGGCTTTCATAGTTGTTGTAAAGTCCATTTGATTGTTTGAAATTTGTAATCTAATACTTAAATATTTTATAAACAATAAACAGTCTAGCCTTACAATTTTGAAAGTCTCCTGCTTATCTCATAATTTCATATGCAGGGTTGTGCCTTCTGTATCCCAAACTGTCACAGAATGGAACTTTCTTTTTGTTAATTATTCATTGTTACGCAACACATTTTAAAATATTTAAATATTTTAATTAAATGCAGGGATTAGGAAATAGTTTATTGTATTGATATAAAATCTACACTTTGGGTATGATCCAAAGCCTATTGAAGTAAATTTGAGACTCACTTTGACTTCAAAGGGCTTTCATTCACTCCCTTTTGGAGCATGGGGTGGCACTGAATGTAAACCTTTTGGTAAGTATGCCATGCAGTCATGTATCTTGCATCTGTTTGGGCTGGAATCCTTGGTTATTTTTATTATTGCTATGCTTGTCTAGTATAGAATTGCTGTATGAACAAAATTGTGCTTCGGAGAGTAGGGTCTTGTTAGGAGGAGCGGCAGACATGTCACTGCTTCTGGCAGACTTGCATTTATTTTTCTGAATGATACAATGCTCTTCTCCCGTGAGCACTTCATGCATATTAAAAAGACCTAAAAGATAATACAGTCTCAAAAAATAAATGTGCTAAATTCCTCTTGTAATACATCATCATGAAGATCTTTTGTGCCTCTTTTTATTAAGTTTTCATTTATTACTCAGTTTTAAAAATCCCTCTTGGTCAACAGCCATAAATTATCATATTTTGGGGAAATAGAGTCTAATACTATTTTTTAAATTATAATTAAAAGACTATTTACGACAAGGAAGTGATAGGTACAGATCAGTAAGGCCTAATCCTGGCAGTTAGTGCATAAGATTTACACTTCCCATGATGGTAGTTAGTTTCAATTTTGAGGATAAATGAAGACAGATTAAATGTCATCTGCCCAAACTGTCAACTGCCTTGATGAATGAATTTGTTGTTAATATCTGTGTATTTATTCTCTCCCTCTCCTTCCACAAAAATTCTTAATGGTACTGTGACAGAAGACTTTTTACCTTACTCTAATATTTTTATTACATGATGATAAATAAACTTTTAACACTTGCTTTTTACACAACAAAAAACAAAATAAAAAGTTAGTTTAACAGCTGTACAACAGTTACTTACTATCATTGTGCCAATCAACACTCTAATACAATTTAGTATGTAAATACTTTCTCTTTAAATATTTATGGTTCCAAGTGGTTCTTCGGGATGGTAAAATAAATTAATCAAATTGAAGGAAACTTGAAACATTCAGAACATTTGACCTGCAAATAACTTGTCAGAGACAAAAGTATAATGATATCATTTTAAATTATACAAGAAATTGTGAAAAACATCTTTAAGCTATATTAGTAGCGTATCCTGTGAAGAAGAAGAAGAAAGTAAAGTCTTTACTGGCCTGTAGTTTGAAGCAGTTTATTACCTTTACTTGTAAAAGTGGCTTATTATATTTGAAAAGGAAACTTGCTCTTTCTTTTAGTATGATAACTTTGTAAAAAGTTTTGGAATCAAAAGTTTAGCACTGGAAAACTTAATGTAAAGTTGATGTACGTGGATGTTCTGCAATTTCTTGCATAACGTTAATATAACTTTCTTTACCAAGTGGCTACCCGGGCTACCCTTATCCACCTGGTGGTCCGTTTCCAGCGACAACAAGTGGTCAGCACTACACTTCTCAGCCTCCTGTGACTACTGTTGGTGAGTAACTTTGAAAGTATCTCTCTTTCTGAGTTCTAGAGAAAGCGAAGGTGCCAGACGTAAGTAGACCGGGGGGGGAAATATCACATTTATGAAACACAGACATAAATTGCATTGTACTTGTATGGTAGTTAAAAACCTGAACTTTTAAGCAGAGATACCATTTAACATGTATTGAAAAATATCCATTGTGTTTTGTTTCCTCCAGTCAGGAACTTGGTAAATTGTCTTCCTTCTATCCATAGTCTCTGATTTGTGGACTTTCTGAAGCACAATGCATATAACCACCCTACATTTTTCTTTCCCCATTTGGTAAATTGTGACATTTTTATTGCACGTGCACTGCTCTGTGTATTTGTTTGTTTGTTTTAAAAAACTGTTGTCCTTATTTTAGTTATCTGTTGGATTCATTTGATTTGATCCAAGAGAACCATCTAGTAAGTGGAGATACAGAGCTATAACTCTAGTTTGATAGCAGTTCCTTCAAGACATTGTGTGTGAAGTAGCAATCACTTGTAATATGTTTACAGCCTTTGTCTCCTGCAAAATAAGTACCATAAGTAAAAACAAGAAAACACAAACAAGTTTTAAGTGTATATGTGCTCTTTCTTATTTAGAAATGCAGTATCTTTTATTATATCCCTTGTATATTAATTATGTATTGGGCAAACAAAATTATATCTTGAAACTGGTTTGAATGAGGTACCTGAGGAAAATGTAAATCTAATCTGACAACTCAGGGTAAGCAGTTGACTTTATTTTCTTGCAACACAAGATGTATATTTGTTTGCACTGTAAAATCTTTTGTGGTCTTCACTTTGTTTTGGGAACTATGAGTCATGGTGAAGGATTGGGACTGTGGTGTTTTTGAGTCCTACTTCTTGAGAATCAGCAGTGCTATCTTGGGAGGAGGGGGGCATATTTCATTTAAATGGAGGGCTCAAACTGTATCTCTTTCCGAAGGCACCATATGCCAATCTACGTCCTTGTTGCAGTATTGCTGGCCTCTGAAGTGGCTATAGCAATTGCCACTTTAAATGCCAGACTGTATTGGCAGCACCAAAAGCACTCACTTTGGTTACCAGGAGACTCAGAAACTATGGGATGATGTGGCAACTGAAGATAATGCAGTCCACCAGCCAAATGAATGAAGAGAGAGATGGGAGTTGGGTTGATATGTACAAGTCGGCATTTTAGGGGTTTAATGCACGGGCTATTTGATCGTCTTTTCTTGCACTGAACCTTTTGAGCAGCAGTACCCAGGAGGCTGGCTCTTATGCTTATATGTTTGTACTTCCTCAGCTGTCTGGACTACTATTCTTTGAAAAGCTGGGTGACTTCCAGTATTTGATATTAGTCTCATAGATTAGCAAGAGGGGATGAGTTGCATGAAAAAGACAGCCGTCTAATAGGAGTGGTCTCCTTACATCTGTTGTTTTGGGACCCCTGTTAGTTGTGGGGAAAGTTTGCAACAGTATTCCCAAAATAACAATGAAGCTAGCATTTATTCTGATGGTTGGGGTGGAGGGTGTTTTGGGGTTGAGTAAGTCTGTGAAGTTCTCAAGCTCTGGCAAGACCTAGTGCAGTGGTTCTCAAACTTTTTTTTTTCGCAGACCACTTGAAAATTGCTGAGGGTCTCGGCGGACCACTTAATGATCTTTCCAAATGTTGTTTGTACCATTAACTAACTATTGTAAAGCGCTTTGGATAAAAGTGCTATATTAAAAAAAACTTAATTATTAACTTTTTTTGTTCTACAAATAAAAGCACACAACTCATATTTTCATCTCTGTAGTTTTACTTTTCTAATGCAGTGGATGTGCCCTCTCTCCCCCGCCGCAGCAGCCCCTGAGTTTGGGCTGGGAAGGAGGGCCGTTTCTCCCCAGCAGCCGCAGCCCTGGAGCTGGGGAAAGTCGCCTCTTTCTCTGGCTGCTGCAGCCCTGCACATCTCAAATTCCCCCACCACCCCCTCTTCTCACCCCGCTTCCCCCTCCCACCTACCCCTTAGTCCCCTCCAAGGCCACCACTTCACCTTACATGTGCGTCTTCTCCAGGGTCCAGGCACCTAATTAGTGGAGCCATGCCTGCACGGCTCCACTAATTAGGTGGGTGGCCCTTCATTCTTTCATGTGCGGCCACCCAGGCGCGCATCTTAGAGGGAACTATCCACGGACCACCTGAATGGAGCTTGCGGACCACTCGTGGTCCACGGAGCACAGTTTGAGAACCTCTGACCTAGTGTATTTCAGGACCTTCATCACGATAGGAGACAAAGAATATATATTTGCCATTGTGGGACCATTCCAAAGGGACATGAACATGGATTGCCTTCTGTAGATTTTTTATATCCAGTACAGGCACTAATTACCAGCAAAGACGTCTGAAGGAAGGTAAATTTTTCTTCATGTACGTGAGGGGACACATTTGTCTAAACAGACACTGGAAGAAGACTTGGTCTCCCAGATTATGGTTGAATATGACACATTTAGGATTTATGCATGTGCCTCACTTGTGGTCTTGGCTTTTCCAAAGTATGGAGTATGGCAGAGTGAGCCACGTTTAAGGGAGTTGAGGGGCTGTTAGGCCACATACAATTTATAAAGGTGGAGTCCAGACGAAAGCATTAATATTTGTTTGTGTTCTCTTAATAGCAGATGCCAGAAGAAAGCAGAAGCAGGTATGGATTTGTGGTCATTCGTATGTTTTCTGGGCAGAAAAACGGGCACTCGTAAGAAGCTTTGGTCCACAGCTGGGCATTCGAGTGGAGGATGCCAAATTGCACTGGATAGGAAAGAGCGGCATGATGTGGGATCAGTTAATACCCACTCTGTTTCATGCACGAAGGCGTCTGCCAGATCCTGATGTGCTGGTGATACACCTGGGAGGAAATGATCTGGGGACAACAAAATTTGTGGATCTTATAATCCGAATTAAGAAAGATTTAGGATTTATCAAGCACACATTCAAGAATGTCATTCTGGTCTGGTCAAACATTGTGCCCCGAAAGGCATGGAACCAAGAAGAGACCTATAGATTCATGGATAAGAACAGAAAAAAAGTCAATAGGGAAATTGGCAACTTTATGAAGTTTATTGGAGGGTGTGTGATCCGACACGATTCCCTTGTACCAGAGTCTCCGGGTTTATTCCATCTAGATGGTGTTCTCTTATCTCAAAGTGGTACTGATGTCTTCAACCTGGATTTACTGAGTGTTTTGGAGACTTTGATATGACTTTGGAGGAAGTTTGATGTTATTGGCCATGTTTTGACGTAGGAACCTCACCAGGGGTAGGGAATACACTATAGGAGGATTCCCAATGATATGGGGATACTTTGGTAGTGTTTGGAGTTGCCATCGCTCATGGGGGAGAAACAGTACTGATTGCTGAATACATTTCGGAGATTGATAATAGTGTTTGTGGCACACAATATTTGTTACCCCACTATTAAAATGAAATGTTATTCCCAGACGCTAAACTTTGTTGTTCTGCAAGGTCTATTTAACATTTTATTTTGAGCTTCATATGATTAATTTATGTAATTTGTTTAAAGGGACACTGCCAAATAGTTTTTACCCCTTTTTTTAATACACTATCTTCTGTGTGCAAAATCATTCAGTAGTAGGTAGCTTTGTGGTAGGACCTAAGGTATAATAAGTGAACTTTTTGAAGCATTTCATTATTAGAGATACAGTAATACGAACTGTAGGGACATATTCACGATGACATTTTCTGACACAATATGCAACTTTAAAAAAATGTAAAATTGGAAGGTAGGTTGTCTGACAGAGCAGGACACTGTGAGTTGAGACTTCTGGGTTCTATTCCCAGTTCTGCCACTATTTTATTATGGAAATAAGTCAGTTAACTTCTCCATGCCTCTGTTTACCTGTCTGTAAAATACATAATAATTACCTCAGAGGGGCATTTGACAGTTCAGATGACAGTTACTGTAGAAGTTCAGTCTTGTTGCTGTGAAGGTATAGACTCTTGACATAATGTCCTTTTAAAATAACCAACTGTTTTTATAGACTTGAATTTGTTAAAGTATAGTATTTTTGGTTCTTTTAAAGATGGTTGAAAACAGATTCTTTCCTTACCAGTTTTGTCCTTTTCCATCTTTCCAGCAGTTTTCCTCTTTCTAACAAAGCATAAAATTAACAATTTTGTGCTTGCGCCAATATCTTTGATGTTTGCAGTGTAGCCCTGGCAAAAGTGTCTGATACTCCAAAACAGTAAGAAACATTCTTGCTTTTATTTTGCTTCTTCAGAATTGAAGCCGTTTAAAACTTTCTTATATTGTGGATTTTCTTCTTCTTTGAAACTGCCTGACTGATTCACTTGAAACTCAGGTTTTTTCTGTCTTGAAATTGCTATAAACTGCTTGACAGTGTCTCTTTAATTTAACGATCATGTAGAAAACTGCAGCATTTTCCTTCCAGTAATTGTTGCAGTATATTTATATGTTTGTTGTAGGGAAAAAGCTTTGGGCCTGGTTTACAATTTATTTTTTGCATATAGCCAACCAGCACTAAAATTTATTTTTGTTAGTTGGGAGTGCTGAGCTACTACAAAACAAAATATTGTGAAACGTATTAGCAAATATATTATTCTATATAGTTAAGATTTAAAAAATTAAATTTTGTAGAAAAGAATTTTAATATTTCAAAAATCTCCATCTTCTCTCCTGTCTCAGATATGTGTTACATAACGTTTGTTAATTTGTATTTAAAGTAGTTTTGGTCAAGGAACCCATTTTATTTTCTTAAATGAAGACTCCTGTCAGTATTTTGATAGCTCCTTGATGCAGCAATTTGCATTTGGAAATCCCTTTATGACAGGACTTGAGAAAGGAATTGCTTTAACCTTACCAGGTGCCCCTTCTCCCAATTTTCTCTTTAATCAAGTCTTCATCCAGAAAGATACTGGTTATGCAGGGAATTGCCTGCAAAAGGACACTTGTCAGAGGCAGGGGAGAGGTGAGTACTAGGAGTGGAGGAGTGTTTATTCTCCACTATTCTGGTCTTGCATTACTCAAATTCCCAGCCTCGCCAACTTTTTGGAGGAGGAATTAGGAAGCTGCAGTTTAGTAGAAAACACCAAAGTCTGTTTACAGGACTCTAAGGCAAAAGTAATAGAATATAGGACACTGTGCAGGCTAAAAGTTAGTTTGGTGAAGCTTGCAGTAGGGATATTGGAAAAGATTTATTTGAGTATTAATCTCTGTTCTTGAATACCTCTGAAGGTTTCCCTGCTGTACAGGGAAAATTTGTAGCCTTTAGAGGAACTGGGGCTGACTCCCTCACGCATTGGGAAAGGTTCTGCTCAATATGTACATATCAAGGACTTAGAAGCACTTCCAGCACATATGGCATGGGTACGTGTTGCACCCTACCCTTGGAAAATAGAATATTCCCCGATGGAAATTACCTACACTCTGGCGAGGTCTACAGTCATATTTATACCTTTTTGATGTTGAACGATGTTGATGATTAATGCATTTAATTTGTATAACTTGGTGATTGTGTTTTACAAATAAAGTTGTAGCCTTTACTTTTTAGTCATCTTGTGGTGTTTTAATGAACACATGACATGGAAGGATGTGAGTTTACAAATTCGTTTTTGAGATAAAGTGCCTTTGTGGCTATTAACTCCAGCCTGTTGAAATGGTACTCGGTACTAAAACTTACTAAAAATATTTTCATAACAGTTTCTAACTTAGTCTGTATATTTCAAAAAGTTTAAATGCACATCAAAGTTAAATACCTCAGTTAAGACGTTAAGAAAAAAAAAAAAGACAGTAGCTCATAATACAAATAGTTCAGCCTGATCAACACGTATTTGTGACTGAGTATGACTTTGTTGCTATAGTTCTTGTTAAAGCAGATAGTCAGTATTTAGTAATCACTGTGGTTGAGTATCTGTTGGTTTGTATCTTTTAACCTTTGGTCAAAATGTAGTACTTAAGGTGCATAGCATTAATTGTAAATGTTGTTGTTTGCTGTTAAGCGATAGCAGTGGCGAATGTATGTTGTCAAGATTTCTTTCGTATTCTCTCCATTTGGTGGTATTCTTGGAGTTACTGAAATTGGTTTGCAGAAACCATTGTCTTGTTGGGTGTTTTTGCTCAAGTTTGCCTGCGAGTGCTTGTATGCACACGGTGCATGTAAACATCTTCTGCAGGGTCTGTTTTAGTTTGCAGAATTCTGTTGGAGTTCCTGTTCTGGTCTGTAGGTAAGTAATCCTTTTATCTAATCAATGGAGACAATGTCTCAAAAGATGGTGCAAATATATTGATTGTTGGGATTAGGTTCTTTAGCATCTGTTCTTATTTTCATTGGTTTTATCAAAAATAGGTGGTCTGAGTTTTCTGTTCATGTTAATGAAAATATGTAGTTGTCTCAACAAGTGTATCTGTTTTCTGATATATTCTTTGTGTAAATTTGTACCCTTGAAGCTGATCTGGGGCTAGAAGATAGTCATTGGAAATTTGCTGACATGTACATGCTGAACATGTATTTGCAGTTTTGCATTTGATTTGCATTAGCCTTTGTTGCTTGGGAGATGTTTCAATCCGAGGGTGATCAAATAGTTTCTTCATAACAGCATCCTTCTAGCTAGATTCTGGAATTTAGCCACAAACCCTAGCAGGGGAGAGTGCATTGCTGTCCCATCCTAGGGAGAGCTTAGGAAGGGATTGTGCCTCAGGCATGCAGAGTTTCTTCTTGGTGCAGAGAGGGAGGAGTGCAGAGGGTGTACTATCCAGCAGGATGATATGACCACTTTTCCTCTCCCAGCCTGTGGCCCACATGGCCCACCCCAATGGAACAATGTTTTTTTCTACTTGTGGATAAGCATAAATGGGAGGAAGGGGAAGTTCCCCATTGGAGTACATGGCAAAGAGGGGGTGTTGCATTGACTTGCACCTTCTCTGGAGCCATAAGCACTCTCAAGGGTGCAGGGAAGGAACAATCCCTTAGCTTCCCCAAGCCTGGGAACTGAGATTGCCCTGATACTTGTGCAAGATTTGCCACGGCAGGAAAGGTTCCTTGAGCCCTCCCCTCCATCTTATCATATTTCTTGGCAGGGTTCAGAAGTTTAGTTCACATTGCTCTTCAAAGTAATCACACTTGATTTTTGCTCTTCATTGCAGTGTACTAACTGCATTATAGTTATGGCTGGAAAAGCACTTCATTTTAAGGCTCTGTTTTCAGACTCACTACTAGCATCTGTTTTATAGTGGAGTGCCAGATGCACTATAGTTAAGTTTGAGTAGATACACAGTTAATCTGCCTGTTTCATGCCAGTAGAGGTGGGAATAATGTTATGCTTGCTTGATTTATTGCATGCTTGATCATGCATAAACTGACAACTACTTACATTGGTTACTTGTAGATGTACATGTATCACCATTTCATGAGGTAGGATTTTTTGAGCTGCCAGATCACTTGCATGCATCCTGCCTTAGACCAGCTTCACAACATGATTTATCTCACTGAGCTGCTTGATGATTTTAAAGGGCCCCTCCTAGGCAGCTTGGAGTTTATTCTGCCACTTTGGAATGAGTGCCATAACTTTATTCCCTGTTCCATGTGACCTGGCCTGTGCCTTGTGGTCATACCGTACAGTCTCTCTCTCTCTCAGGCTTTAACTAGGTTCTCCTAAGCAAAATCCAGGAGTTCTGTGAGCCTTTCCCTGAAGGACAATATATACTCTACTGCTTCCTCCTCAGGAGAGGTCTTAAGCTCCCACTCATCCCTCACTTGGTTCTAGGGTTCCACACCCTCCTTCCAAAGAGCAGTGCAAAAGGGGAAAACCGGTTTCTTAGTGAATTTCTCTACAGGCAGACAGTAGATACAGTAAACACTTGTCCCAATCATGTGATTGCTGTTCTACAAAAGTTTCCAGCATCATTTTAAGTGTCCTATTAAATCTTTCCACCAGTCCTTTGGCTTGAGGGTGATATGCAGAGGCCCACAAGTGTCTGACCCCATGTTTCTACCATAAACCCTTGTGAAGGGTTGATATGAAAATGAGTCCCTGAGGAACTTGCTGGGGGGGAAGCCCATCTTGCTGAAAATTGACAAGAGAACATCAGCATCTGTGCCTGCCTTTACAGAGGACAGAGTTGCAGTCCTGCAGGATAGCAAGTAGCATAATCTATCACCCCTAGTACGAATTTCTTTCCAGTCTGGAAAAGCGGCAAAGAGTCCTAACTAACTAACAGACGTATTGGAGCATACACTTTCGTGGGTGAATACCCACTTCGTCGGATGCATGTAGTGGAAATTTCCAGAGGCAGGTATAAATATGCAAGCAAGAATCAGGCTAGGGATAACGAGGTTAATTCAATCAGGGAGAATAAGGCCCTCTTCTAGCAGTTAAGGTGTGCCGACCAAGGGAGGAGAAACTGCTTTTGTATTTGGCTAGCCATTCACAGTCTTTGTTTAATCCTGAGCTGATGGTGTCAATCTTACTACGGGGTCCCACAGTATCCATGGTCAGCCTCAAAAAAGGTTCCTCTGTTATCGTAGTGGCCTCTTGACTGCTTTACACTTTCTTGAGCTTTTTACACTTCTGGTAGGAATCACATGTTCTGACTATTCTTTGACTGTCTCAAAAACTCTAGGCCAGTAAAAATTATGCAACAGCCTGTGTTTTGTGTGCTGGATCTCCCCATGTCCTGAAAAAGGGATGTCATCGGAGAAGTTTAATGTCTTAAGGTGATACTTCTGGGACACCACTAACTGTCTCCTGGTACTCCAAGTCTCTGTCTCCCCTGAGGGAAACCATTCCCTGTAAAGGAGTTGCTTATTCCATGGGAATCTCTCCCTGCATTCGTCAGATAAGAGGGCTTTCAGAACTTGGACTGGCCACAACAGCCCTCATCTTCTCTAAGGAGGGATCAGGCTGCAGCTCTGTTTGGAACACAGCTGCCAGGGCAGGGAGCGTAGCCTGCTCCTCCCTGCTAAACTCATCCTGTTTCCCCCTCTTGGCTGGGATATCATCCAAAGCAGCACTCAACTCAGCACATTCTCACAGGCTGGAGGGGACAGTTGTGCCAAATGGCAGGGGAACAGAGGTGGTCTCTCAAGTAAGTAGTCCCAAGTCATTTTTAGGAAGGAACTGGTATTCTTCTCAACTGCGGATCTTAATTTTTTACATAAAAATGTTTGTTTCTTGCTGCTACAGTGTTGTGGCTTGTAGAGATGAAGGACTATTAAAATGTCCTGTTAGGTCACACTTATAAGCGTAACACACAGTATGTCATTAGGGATCAAATGTACAGCATTTTATTTGTTATACCGTGACATTTAAGTAGGCTTTTTGATTAGTGACCTTAATTTCAGTTTCTTCAAAGCAGTTTTTTTCAGTCTTGTCCCATTCATTATCCTTCTGATTCTGTTACGGGTCTGAAGTTGCTGTAAGGTCACTTGTGAAACCAGACTCTGCGTAGTAAAGGTTAAGTGTCTGAGTGCTCCTAGGGATTAATGGCTATGTGCCATAAAAATCTTCCCAAAGCTGGACTAATTATGGAAGTGACAGAAAATGCTAAGGGTTCATGCTCTGTAAGGAGCCACATTGAGATTATTTCAAAATGAAACCTTACATGTGCAAGGAGTTAGTAGAAATCCACCATTTCCTGTTTCATTAACGTTTTTTGTCATCTGAATTTCCATTTTTAAGATTAAGATGTCTTCCCTAATATTTCCCTCCTGGTTTATTATTAAAATGTCTTGTACAAAAGTGTCCTAAATAAGGGATTTCAGAAAACAGCTAGTATTGATCACTGACTTTGGTTTTGCTTTATAAATGTATATTATATTTAAAAGGAGTGACTAGAATCTTGTGAACTCTTACATTCATGATCTGAGTGTCTGGATGGTTACAATTCACTTCTTCTCATAATTACAGTTGTCTGGTAGTGAGTGTACTCTCTTGTTCCTTTGGGAAACTTTACAGGGCTAAGAAAGTTTAAACCTCTCCTGGCTACCATAACCACTGCTTTCTCTTTTCCCCTTCTGCCCATCCCTTACCTCACAAATAATTTCATATAAAAGTGATGGTAAAATCTTTGCAATATAATAAAACAATGTATATAACGCATTACTTCAGTAAATAATAAGATTTATATTCAGTTACTGTAAATTAAAGGGTTTGGTTCCCCTCTCTGGTGTTCCTGTAGAAAGTGCTAGTCCTGTCTCCTCAGCATTGAAGCATCCTTGAGAAATTCCTTTTGGTTTATGTGCCATTTCACATACTTTCATTGCCACATGTGATAGGTGTTTACAACTTTTAACAAAATATTGTAGATGTCTTTATTGACCAGTAAAGTGCCTGAGTGACATGAGCTAGAAATGACACCTAAATGAAATGTATTGTATATACATTTTTATGAACCAGACATCATCTTTTTAATAATCTATCAATCAGCTTCTACATGAGGGGTATTTAGTCTATTAATAGATGAATTGTACAAGACGCTTGTATAAATTTTATATATAAAATAAAACAGTAATGCCTACTGGCTCTGAATAGGTGCCATTAGGTTTAGAACTTTGTGCTGCATATCCTGCATAGAACCATTAACATGCAACACATGCTAAATGAGTCCATTACTACTTGGTGAAAAATATAAAGCTGGCATTGCTTTGTTATAATTTTTCTATCATGAAAAATTAATGATCAGAAATATTGATGATAGATTTTTAAGGTACGTTTTTCAGTAGTTTTAAACAACTTTCTGAACGTGTGGGATTGTAAAACAGATTTATCACAATATGCCGTCTTTCTAGTATTTATGGGGTAGATAAGGTGACTCATTGAAGAGAAGTTTTTACTTCTTGAAAAGTTTTCTACATTCTCGTTTGTTGCTTGTTGTGACTAAAAATGACTTGGCTTAAAAACACCTGATTCATCTTTATTCTGTACCTTTGGCTCATTTAGCAGAGTTTGGTGAGTTGATAATATAGGTATTGCATGAGTTGGTTTTTTTTTTTTACTATTATCCTTGTTTCAACTGGGTGGCTTCAGGCTTTGAAATAACTGGATGGGAGAAGCCTTTGTGTTGGGAGCAGGAGAAAGGAAAGGATGAGGGGAGAGTCATGGGCTTTGGAATATAGCTTCTAAGATCTGTGGGAGCAGGGATAGCAGTAGAATGGGAGACGAGCAGAGGCCTAATGTATAGTTTCTAAGCCCAATATAGACTAATGAAGAGCTCCTAAATTCCATGTAGACTTTCATGGAGTAACCCTTCGGAAACATTCTAAAACCAAACAATTTCCAATACCTAATAATTTAGGTAAACTTGATTTACGCCCCCAGAAATTTACTGATTAGTAACAACAGAGTACTTGTAAATTCTGCTTTAAAATAGCATTCTTTTTACTAGAAAAACCAGAAAGTTCAAAGTAAGTGTGCTAGAGTATAGTTATGGAAGATGTATTGTCATAAACCAAATGAATCTAGCTAACACAGGCACAAAGATGCAAATACTGATTTAAAGCATAGCTAATACATACACTGTTAAGGCTAGAGTCTGTAGTAACAGCCTTCCAACTTCTGTTGGCTTAAATTTTAATAGTTCAAATAATTTTTAGAGTAGATCTTTATTATTTTCAGATATAGCAGCTCAGTCTTAACCTTTTGGAAAAGTTTAAATAATATATGCATCCCAGAAGAGGACTCTTTCTTTTATAGTTATTCTCTTATAAAACTCTTTTGTGCATCAAAAAGGTAAGCGATACACTGAGTTCTTGGCCAAGGTATATTCAGTGTGGTGCAGAGTAGGTGTTCTTGGCCCATTACTTGTGGCATTGCCTTTACCTGCAACATTCTGGATATTAATCTGTAACTTTAAGACACAGAAGCTGTAGAGATCAATGCTGGTCTAAACCCAGGTCTCTTCTTATTTGGAGTTAACATAGACAGCTTTATAGCACTGCAAAATCCGATGTGAAAAATATATTTGGTTCCTGATGTAAATAATACCTGCATATACTCATCTTAGAGTATTTTCTGATGCTCTTGATTTCAGAGTTCAAAATCTCAGATTAGATTTGATCTTGCATCTGGTCAGTCTTTCCTGTTCTTGTGTTATCTGGAGTACATGGTTGACAGCAGAAGTCTTTGCTTGAAGTATCGGCCCATTGACTATTAGCTTGTGATTGTGTGGTCTATTTTCTGCTTTTAAACTTTCTTCTGGTACTGTCATAGGCTATCGCAGAGAAGATAGCCAAAACAGTTTCAAGTAAAACAATGCTATAAAAACCCAACTATTTTAAAAATAAATAAGTCTGAACCCATGATGTGTTCAGAAACAGATCTGTTCTGTTGCGCAACAAAGATGTGCACTACCTTGATGATTTTATTACGTCTGAGATGCTGACAAATGAAATAAAGGTTCGAGTGTACTGATTTTAAAAGGTTCTGCGCAAAGTACTAGATCAAAGACTGATTATTTAGAAAAAGGATTTGCTCATAAAGTAGGTCAGATAATTGTATCGTGCTCCTGTTGCTACACAACCTGCATGCTGATTTGCGTAAAGTATAATGGCATTCTTGACTGGAAGAATTGGATGTTTTTGTATGGGGGTTTAGGCTTCTGAGAAAGAGTCAAGATTAGAAACTGGTATGAGAGAGAGCCCATTTAGTTGCTTGTAAAACTTTGTTTGGAACATTTTGATTAATTTAATGTGTTAATCAAGAGGATGCACTTAGCCATCGTTACAGCTTGGGGATAAAGTTGGTTTTATGTCACCTTTACAACTCCTCTGAACCTGAGGTCAGTCAGGGACCAGGCTATTCCCTCTTATACATTAGAGCAGCCTTAAGACTGCTCTAATTTATGTCTTAGCTGCTTGTGACCCTAATCAGTTATTCTGGTAGCTGGGGATCTCTGGGGCATAGATATACCCTGGCTACTCCCCCTTTTCCCTGACCCACACCTACTGCAGCAGAGGCTGGGGATGTGTGACGTTGGACACTCCACAGTGACTCCACGTCAGTGGGGGATGTTGGAAGAATCCTTCTCCAATATACGTACCAATATATATGCTGGAAGAATCCTTCACCAATCCATTTAGATGGCATTGTGGCTGTTTTGTGCTGCCAGTGTAGGTCCAGGATCCTGAGCTCCAGTTCTTCCTCAAACACCTGGAAATGTTATAGTGGGTCAGTTCCTTTCCTTTCAGTTCAGGCATTCTTTGTTCTCCCAGTCCTCTCTCTGTTGTTCTTTTTATGTTTTGATTCCCAAAATGTATTTAATTACATGACTACAATCACACATTTAATTTTTAAAAATTACTATTTATACAAAATAGATCAAATTTCAAAGAAACTACCACAGATGTATCTACCCTCTCCTTAGGCAAAAGCCTGAAACTTGAGATGGGCTTTGCTGTGTGCCTTCAAGGTCAGCAATCTTGGCTCTGTCAGAACAGTTGAGAATGAATTCCAGAGTTTAGGCCCATCCACAGAGAACGCGTGTTCTCTTCACTTCTGCCTTTAAAAATAAATGTCTGTAGGGAAATACTGAGTGGGGCAGTTACTGTACAACAAAGTATTCAGGATTGAAAGTGTTACACACTTAATTAGGAAGAAATTTTCTGAGACATTTTAGTATGGAAATTTTTGCAGTCTGTTCACCTTTTACTTATTTAAGAATTATTTTATAGTTGGCTAATCCAGTAACTTCTTTGGTGTAACTTGATATGCACTAACCCCAAATTAAAATTACTAATATTTTTCTTATGGTTTGATTTACTCTAGATTTAATTGTTTTTCTTACGGTTTGTGGGTTCAAAAGAGTGTTTTCCCCTCTGGACCACTGTGTTGGAAAAGTAGGCTTAATTTTAGGTCTTAGTTACTCGCTCAGTTTGGCCAGTAGGGCAGGGAATGCTGAGGAGGGAGAGGTATGTGCCTTGTAGCACTGCTATCCTGAGATGAATTTCAGATGATATGGGAATCCCTTGACTGAATCTGAAAGGATATACAGTCATCAGTCAAGAGGCCCGCAGTGAAAAAGTAAAGGAAGTGATCTTGAAGATATAACTTTTTTTCCCAAACATATTCTCAGTTTTAGTCTTTAGAGGTATGTGACTCTTGAGGGAGTTAGCCTAATTCATAAAACTCTTTCCGCTTTGTGATGTGCGTAATTTTGGTTTGGCTATACACTGAGAGTATGATATGCGTGATGTTATGACAACGTCTGTATTTTGACAACTTGACTTTATTCCTGTGTAAATGGCTTCCTTGGGTGTTTTCTCTTTTCTGAAGTTTCCCTTGCAGCAACAGGGCTTCAAAACTATACAAAGTTCAGCCATATAAAGGTTGCACAGTCCGGTCACGCAGGTTACTACAGTGATTCCTGTTGCTGCAGTTGAGATTTAGTGTATCTCAAAGTAATTACATGTAAACCAGAAGTATAAGAGAAATTGCAAAGCTGTGTATTATTCTTTAATAGATAACAGTTAAAGTGATTTGTAATGGAGACTGGAATGATTACTTTTTCAGTGCAGGGATATCAACATGAAATTGGAGAGACTGAAGTTTTCTGCATTGTATACATGCAACATTTTTCTGCAACAAATTGAAAGGTTTACTTTATCTTTTTAATATGTACATTAATTAGTCTAGCAGAGGACATATAGCTACTTGCTCTGAAAGTGTGATCTGCAGAAAAAATTCTGTTAATCCACCTAAAGGCTAATGCATTTAATGTTACGTTCAAAGAAAGTGACTAAGAAAATCTTGGCAGAGAGTTGATTTACATGATTGTATACTTTTTTTCTCTCGCACTTGCTAGTATTGAATCCCATGTGAAAATAGTATTTGCTTAGTAACTGTAAATTACAGGTCACACATACCTAGTAACCACTTTACTGTGGTAATCTCATTTTATATTGTTTAATAATAACAACGTTGATTATTCATCCCAAGTTAATTATCATGATTATTACATAGCACTTACAAGTTTGTTACAAAGGAAAATATCTTTTACGTAATACCATCTAACCTTTTTGCAGAGTATATGGAAATTGGTTTTGGATCTAATTGAGTGTACTTACCCAGTAATCTGTAGGAGTCTATAAATGTTTCTTACATTTTATGTACCAGGTAAAACCTTTGAGTCAGAGCAGGGGTGGCCAACCTGAGCCTGAGAAGGATCTGGAATTTACCGAAGTACATTGCCAAAGAGCCACAGTAATACGTCAGTAGCCCCCCATCCGCTTCCCCCTGTTCCCAGTCCCTCCTGCCAATCAGTGCCTCTCCCTCCCTCCCCGCACCTCCCGATCAGCTGTTTTGTGGCGTGCAGGAGGCTCAGGAGGGGGAGGAGTGAGGGCATGGCAGGCTCAAGGGAGGGGGCGGGAAGGGGTGGAGTGGGAGCAGGGCCTGTGGCAGAGCCAGGGGTTGAGCAGTGAGCACTCCCCGGCACATTAGAAAGTTGGCACCTGTAGCTTCAGCCCCGGAGTCAGTACCTATGCAAGGAGCCGCATATTAACTTCTGAAGAGCCGCATGTGACTCTGGAGCCACAGGTTGGCCATCCTTGAGTTAGAGTAACTGCAGCCAAGCTGCAGCTAGCCATATTCTTTTGTTTGCCCAGATTAATTAGGCTGCTTTAACTGAATTACAATAGAAGTTAATTGTATAATTCACTTATACAGAATCTTCTTACAGTTGGCTAACTTTATCGCTCTAAATGGGTGAATAAAGCAAACGTGGTTATCCGCTAAAGCCAGATAAAATAATTTAGCCAGGAGAAAAACTTCTGAAAACTTTCCCTAGATATTAAGTAATTTTATTATAAGTAAATGCCTAATGTTAGATACCTAGTGTGACCCTGAATGGTTACTTCTTATTATAACACTGCTACATATTCTTAGTCTACTGAAATATAAGATTAACATTACTCCTGATATACAACAGTTAATTAAGAGTTGCTGCTTTTCAAAGGAGAGTTGTAGCTAAAAATGCATCCTCTGTGACGCAAGGCTTTCCCCCCACATTTTTGGCTGAATGATGGTAATAATCATGAAATCAATTGGGAAGAGTAGGACCTCAGAGAAAACTTTAGGCCCTTAACCCCATCCAGTAATCAGTCCTCAGCAAATGCCATGTTTCTAGGTTCACATATATGTTTGTTTGCAAATACACAAGATAGGCCAGTCAACATCTCATTTTTGTGACTTAAATGAGAGGAAACTATGAAAAGTATAGTTGTGCTTCATATGATGTTTTTTGATTTTGAGGGTTTTGGGGGTTGTTGTTTGCAAAATACGCTCATCTAAGATCTACTGACATTTTGTATTTCCCATTTTCGTAGAGTCTTCTGAAGTTGGAAAATGAATTTTTCTTATGATTGAGCAGCAGTCCTTCCATAAGATTATTAAATAACAAAATCCTGAATTAACACAGGATTTTTTAATCAGCTATATTTTTAATTAAGATGACTGGAAGCTTTCCTACAATCTGGAACACATACTAAGCATTAATTGTCTGGAAAGGCAGTTGCGCAATGCAAGTACATATGCTCAACATTTCTGTAGGGTGTAAAGGAAATCTTGGACAATTCCCCTCCCCTCACACACACATTGCATTCAGTAATAACAGAAAACAATAGTCTAATCTTGGGTCCTAGCATTAATGCAATATCTTACATTTGTTGCCTGCAGTTAGAAAGGTAACATCCCAGGCCCAGTTGTTTTCATCCTTTTCCAATTATAGCAACTTTTGAATGAATACAGTATAAACTTCAAGCTATATATTCACATTTTATAGAAAGATTTAATCCTTTTTACATTATGTAAATAGGCAACTATTGTACCTCTTCTTCTGTATGGCTGAGTAACTTAATAGTTTATGAAAGGCTACTGCTTATTTTATATCCCATAGACCATGGATCTTGTTCCTGCTTGTTGTTGTTTTGACTCTTACTATCCCTTTGTAGCTTTCTAGAATTTACTTTAAATAGTTCTGATCTTTTTGCTTGGGGTGAATATGAAGGAGCAACATACAACCTTTTGTCTTGCACTATATTCAAATCCAAACAATTGTATATAGTTATGCTTTTGCTTTTCTCTATTGTGATATGTTTGTGCTTAAGTTTACAAACATTGTTAATGAAAAGAATACAAATAAAATAACAGCAATGATGTAAATGCAGGGCATTTCCTAGAGATTGACCTCTAAGATCAATGGGTTAAAATGTGCCTCAACTTCTCTCCCAATTGGTCAGTAATCCCAAAGAAACACACTGTCTCAATCATTATTGCTTTATTAAGTTTTTTTCATTTTCAAGAGCTTTCTTTTAAGACATTTGAAAAACTAAATATAGCCAATGTTTGGGAAGTTTGGTTCAGATGTATACTTGAGTGATCAACAAAATGAACTGTGAAAACTTTTAAAACTCAGTGCTGTGCAGACTTTTGTGAAAAGTGTGTATATGCCTGTGCGTGTTAAGAATCGATCAAAGAGTTTTATCTGACATGTAGTTCATTATGCAGAGGGAATACTCTGGTTGGTAGTTACCCAGTCTTCCTTAAATGTGCTCAGCTATACGTTTTTAGAGAGAAGAGGAGAGACTCTTGGCAGAGGAGCTGTGAACATGGTGAATGTTATGTTGGACTGTTAATTTTAACTTCGTAAGAAACTCGCTTCAGTGGTGAACAGGAAACTTAAACAAGTCTAAGAGTGATACTGGACTTTTCCATCATCTGGAGGAGAAAGAATGAATCAGTACCTGACGATCAAGTTTTGAAGTAAAGAAGCTTGTGTGCACCTGCCTTCAGTCAGATTTAGCCACTAGAACAAGTAAAGAAATATGGAAGGTGGGATGCAAAACTCCTGAAAAATGAATATATCACTACAGAAAATAAATAGTCATGTCCTCGCAAGAGATGACGAAACCAGAAAGTGAAATCTGAGGAAACTCGAAGGAGAGACTTGGACCAGAGACTGTGTTCCAAAGGGACATTGTGGAACTGGATACCCTAACCAGTGAATAAAACAGCAACTGATAGAACAAAGCAGCCCCAGAGACTTTAGGAAGAGTAGCCAGAAATTTACAACAGTTTACTTTGTTGTTCAGTGGACCCGAGATTATAAAAACAGCTGAATTTGGGAATGGACCAATCACACCAATGTCATGATGTCTTTTATGGATGCTCACTGTCACCCAAATAGGTTACTCATACACAGATCATCTTAAAGAAAAAAAAAAAAAAGACTAGTAACCAGGAAAAGATTGTAATTCAAAAAGAAGAGTTTTAATTTTAAAGATCAAGGGAGAAAGAAAAAGGATGGATGGCTGCGTATGAAAGCTGTGGGGCACTTTGAGTTGATGTTTAAGGTAAAATACAATTTTCATACTAAAGTGCTATTACTAATTTTTGTTGGTTTTGATGTTAGTGTGACATGAATAATTGGTGCTAAAGGCATACAAATATTTAAGAAAACAACATTTTTAGTAGTGTTAATGGAAATAATATTTGAGTTAAATCAAGTGTGAGAATTTGTATGTATAAAGGTTCCATGTTAAATCAAAAGGACATGTGCAAGACCGTCTAATCTGCATGAAGACAATGGGGAAAATTGCAGATTAGAAAGCACTTTGGGAGTTTGTGACTATAATGTTTTAAGGACTGCTTTTTACCTACCTATAAGGAAAGAGACTTTTCAATTGGGAACATTTTTGTGCATAAATGAAATGTTACTTTTGGATTTATATTCGAATGAGATGAGAATCTACTATGTAATCAGATATAGGAAATTTAAAAGTACTGATATAGAATCGTAAAGGTTTCAAGAAATGATCTGTGTATAATTTAAGGTATCAAAAATAAACCAGCATTTGTCTTGGATGTGATTCTGTTATTGCTCATTCAGTCTTTCCCCCTTATTTCAGTGTTGAAAGCACCAATCAAAGGTTATATTCCGATAGAAAAGCATCTGCTGTGTTGTTCAGAATTAAGTTTAAAATATCACATGTGGGGTGTATCCATTTACTTCTGGCTGCTTACTAGGTTTATCCATCCTTGTTGGTAGAAAGTTTCAAACTACAGAGTATCTGAAGACCAATTTACATTCATAGGCCAGCTGTTAAACAATCATAATAGTTACATATTTGAATGTTATCTTTTATACTAAGCTCCTCTGGAGTTTGCCATAAATTCAGCCTTCTGTTAGAGACTGAAACTAACTGTTTGTGGATCTCAACTGCACTTCTTGGTGATGAGATGGGCAGCCCCTTTTTAAAATTAGGGTTGAAAGCACGGTCAGATTTTAATGTGTGCTGAGTGCATGGATACACCTTTAAATTTAATTCATGTATGGTTTTCTGCATTTCATTGTGGCCTCTGCATTGCTTCTGAAAATTAACTAACACGGAAAAATTCATTTTATGTTCCTATCTCATATTCTTAAAGCTAGGTGCAGGGATTTAACCACTTTCTGTCAAATGGCCCTGTAACAAAGCTATCCAAAAGAGTGAGAGATAATTTTGTGCCTGTGAATTCTGTTCTGCAGGTCCCAGCAGAGATGGTACCATCAGCGAGGATACCATTCGAGCGTCTCTCATTTCAGCAGTGAGTGATAAACTGAGATGGCGGATGAAAGAGGAAATGGATCGTGCACAAGCTGAGCTCAATGCCTTGAAGCGGACAGAAGAGGACCTGAAAAAAGGTCACCAAAAGCTGGAAGAGATGGTAACTCGCTTAGACCACGAAGTGGTAAGCTGATTGAGAAAGCAATGCCATGTGTCTTGATTTTCAGTAGTGAAGTGAACCGTGTATGTGTACAGTCTGTTTTGAGTATAATGGATATTCCCAGGCTTCCAGTATGTCAGTTTTAAAATGTGTCCCCTTTTTTTAGTTGAGGGGGGTGTGTGTGAGAGAGAGAGAGAGCGCGAGCAAGGAAAGTAGATGGAAATGGAGGTAAGACTGTTCAACTCACTGTCCAGAATATCCACTTTATCATTTTATTTAGCAGTAGGGAAACTGTAATACATTTTATTGAAGGATATGTACTCCTGAAGATGATGCTGATGTAGGGATTTGTATAGCTTTCTGCCTCCATCTCTCTGATCCTATGTCCCCTCTCTTCCCCCACATAAATGATATGGAAAAAGGGGTACACAGTGAGGTGGCAAAATTTTAGATGAGACAAGATTTTTCCAGATAGTTAAGTCCAAAGCCGACTGTGAAGAGTTACAAAGGGATTTCACAAAACTGGGTGACTGGGCAATAAAATGGCAGATCACGTTCAATGTTAATAAATGCAAAGTAATGTGCATTGGAACATATAATCCCAACTATACATACAAAATGGTGGAATCTAAATTAGCTGTTACCATGCAAGAAAGAGCTCATGGAGTCATTGTGGATAGTTCTCTGAAAACATCCACTCAATGTATGGCAGCAGTCAAAAAAGCTAACAGTGTTAAGAACCATTAGGAAAAGGATAGAAAAGACAGAAAAATATCATAATGCCACTATAAAAATCCATGGTACACCCACACCTGGAATACTGCATACCGTTCTGGTTGCCCCATCTCAAAAAGATACGTTAGAATTGGAAAAGGTACAGAGATGGGCAACAAAAATGATTAGGAGTATGGGACAGCTTCTGTGTGAGGAAAGATTAAAAAACCTGGGACTTCGCTGCTTGGAAAAGTGACAATTAAGGGGAGTCTATAAATTCATGGCTGGTGTGGAGAAAGTGAGTAAGGAAGTGTTATTTACTCCTTCACATAACACAAGAAGCAGGGGCCACCCAATGAAACGAATAGGCAGCAAGTTTAAAACAAACAAAAGGAAGTACTTCTTCACACAATGCACAGTCAACTATGGAACTCATTGCCAGTGATGTTGTGAAGGCCAAAAGTACAAGTGGGATCAAAGAAGAATTCAGTAAGTTCATGAAGGATAGGTCCATCGATGGCTATTCACCAAGATATGCAACCACATGCTCTGTTTGTGCCTAGTCTTTGACTGCCAGAAGCTGGGAGTGCACAACAGGGGATGGATCACTCAGTTGCCTGTTCTGTTCACTCCCTTTGAAGCACCAGGCATTGGCTGCTGTCGGAAGACAGGGTACTGAGCTAGATGGACCCTTGGTCTGACCCAGTATGGCTGTTCCTGTGCTCTGAACCTCACTCACATTATGCCCCTCACTGTGTGTGGCTGCTCACCTTACTTCAACTGTCTGTGGTGCTCGTCCCTGGTGGACTGCGGGAAATTGAACAGGAGTTTCAGGAGGGGAGGGGATTTGAGCTGTTTGGTGGGGGACAGGGCCCTGCATTGAGACTTGTGCACATCAGAGGCTTCTCTTGGTACTGCTGCCTTGGTATAGCAGGAAGCTGGGCAGCAGCATCAAAAGGAGCCATTCATGTCCCAGTGCCTCAGCACAGAAACAGTTCGTTCCCAATCCTTGCCACTGTGTCAGCTCTTTGGTGCACTGTGGCAACGGCGCTGGGGAGCACTTCAGTCTCCAGTGCCATGGCATAGAGGCACTGGACTCCATCCCTACCTCAGTCTCCCTGCATAGCCCTGGACCCTCAAGCCAAGGGCCCCCATCCCACACAACAAAACGCCTCTTCCATCCCTCATGCCCACATATCCCTGTTAAACTAGTCATCAGAACTTGCTAATATCTCATCATGCCTCCATACGCAGCACTCACTCTGGCCTCCCACATTTTTGCTCATCCTCTCATGGCTTCTGAACTACATCTCTTCCCCTGGAGCCATCACCTTCCCAAACCCCTGCTTGCCATCTGGCTCCACAGGGTCTCTGTGTTGAGCCAGAGCCAATGAGTCTGCAAGACAGCCTTGCAGCACTGGAGAATGGGAGTAGCTGTTAGAACTGGACAATTATAGGCTAATCTTGGCAAAACTTAACGGTAGGTTGTCTTGAATGAAGGGGGATAACTATTATTGTGAGTTAACTTTACAAGATCAAAAGTATCTTATGTCCAAGATATTATCCAGATATATGTGTAATCCCTATTTTGAAGCTTGTGGGGATTTTGCTTCTTTAACTAGAGGGACCTAAGAAAAAGTGAGGAAAGCAGGACAAAATTACAGAAAGGAAGCAGCATTTTTCAGTGTTTTCTTTGTAATAGTTAATATATTAACTTTAAAAAGTATATGAAAAATTCAGTTGTCCTCTGAAGGATTATTGTACGAAAATTGTAAACTAAATTCAATCATTAAAGTGCAAAATGGAGGAATTTCTGTCCTATTTAAGTACGAATCAAACACAGTCTTAACGAGTGGGTTGCTATCAGGTCTTCCATAATTTTTCATTTATATATCACTTTTCATCCCAAAGGAGACCGTAGGCAGTCACAAATGTGATACAGTATGTACAACACTGAAATGTTAGCCACCTCTGTGATAGATAGTGGGAAACAGCCAGACAACTGGCAAATCAATCATGGCATAACCATAGCCAGAATAGTATAAAATAAGTACCTCACTCTTATTCCTATTTATACATTTTAAAATAGCATTCAGTTTTACATTAGAGGAAATATCTAGAATCTATGTGGTGATAGGATTTACCATAGTAAAACCCTGATACAAGTGAGCAAAGAAACTGAGAGCCAACTAGAGTTCTCAGAATTATTTTATCTAGTCAAATGCATATCAAAGTAAAATTTAAGAGGTCACCTGGATCTCAAGAACTTTAACAGAGCAAGTATTTTAAATATTTTTTTTAGGCTGAAGTCGATAAGAACATTGAACTTCTGAGGAAGAAAGATGAAGAACTTAGTTCTGCACTGGAGAAAATGGAAAATCAGTCCGAAAATAATGACATAGATGAAGTTATCATTCCAACAGCACCACTTTACAAACAGATCCTGAACTTATATGCAGAGGAAAATGCCATTGAAGACACCATCTTTTACTTGGGAGAAGCATTGAGACGTGGGGTTATTGACCTAGATGTCTTTCTAAAGGTAGGTTTCGCAAGACACTTTTGAATGTGCATTGAAAGTTACGTATTTGACTAACGTTTTGGCACTGAAAATTCCTGTGTGTCTGTCCCGAGATTGTGTTGCTGGGTTGTTGGTTTTTTTGCCAAAGGGGAACCAGCAGGTTTAAAAATGTCTGCATTTTTTAAAAAGAGAACTTCAGTTAATAAAAGGAATGCCCGTGGTTGTGAAAAGTCCCTAGTTAACAGCATTGTAGACGAAAGACCTGTGTTACTAGGCCAGGTGTAATGGTGGCAGGGCAGTGTGCCCACCTTGCTTTATCACTGTACCTTCACCCTGATTGTGGAGAAACTAAGTGTAAAGGTGAGCAGTTAGTCAGTCTCTACCCTCATTCTATCCTTGGTGGCTTTGCTGAAACAGCTAACTAAGTTTGTGGTAGTGTGGATACAGAAATGAACGCAGACCACCAACTCATTTCCCATAGCCTAATGCTCCACCATGTTCGTCTTTTTCTTCCTTACATCAGATTTTTCTATTCCAAGCAGAGTTTCAAATGCTTGAGTGGCTTTGGATCAAGACATAGCCAGATACTGAAAGATGAGTAAGAGGACAGAATGAAAAACGCTGTTTTAGGCATTGACTTCAGTTGGCTATTGCAGGTTGTCTGATTCTGAGGCAAGCAAACCGTATGTATGGACAGGCAAAAAGATACACAGAAGCCACTTCTGTAAAAGAGAATCCGCTCATTACCACTGCCTGCCTATGGATTTGTTTATTTATGAGTATGGTGAAGATTTGACACAGCTTATTAGCTAAATGTGGCAGTGATCTATTTTTATAGGTGGGGTATAGAAAAGTGAAAGAAGGGGAAGAGGACAGTTGCAGCTTGTCACCTGTTTAGCTGTGGTTATCAGGCTGGGTTTTATAGGCATTACAGCAGAGGTGTCTCTTAAGGGAGGCATTTGCAGGAAGACAAGGTGCATGTGGGAGAAAGCTTGGAGGCTTTTTACAAGAGAAGCTGACAGGTGGGCAGTAAGGGCGTGGGACATTGGCAGAGCAAAGGCAGTGATGTATGTCACAGAAAGTTACTAAGTTAGGAAGGGTGGGGTGAAGTTGTGAAGGATGCAGGGGTCCACCTATGCGGAGCCAGTTGCATACTTGGGGTGGCCTGTGTCTAGGAAATAGTTTACTGAAGTCACTTCTCTTTTTTAGTATCTCTCTGCTTTCCAGTGGTGTAAAGGCACACTAAATTGGTATGCCTTGGTATGCCTTTAAGCTTTCACTCAACTTAGAAACAGGAATTGTAACTTAAATCTGACCAGCTTTACATTCCATAAAAAGGTAGCAAACACCACATAGATTCACTTTAAAAAACTTATCTCCAACATGGAATGGTAGTATAGATATTTTTTAATGGCTAGTGCAATAAAAGGCCTCATCCCTATGAGTCTGTTTTCATTTATAACCGAACAGGTAGTGTGGAAATATTTATCCATACTTTTTGGAATGATGATTCACAAGTATTTCAAACATCTTTTGGCCCTGTGCATATGAAATCCTTCAAATTAGATGGGAAGCATATAGCAGATCTTGAGTGACCTGATTTTGACCAGTTGACTGAGCAACCAGACATTCTCCAGGAAGGAAAAGCAAAGGGTTTGGGGTTGCTGATCGTAGTCTTGTCTTAACTTCACTTATAAGTCAAATCATTTCAAGAGAGGTTGATAGCTAAATGTTTAATTAAGGATCAGGATAAAAAATGCCATGCAGTGGGCAAAAAGATACCCCACCTGTATTTGCAGGTGAATAAATCCACAGCGACTTTGAAACAAAGTATTAAAAATGCTTAAAATTAAACTGATTCAATAAAACTATTTAACTTTTAAAGCTCATTGTTGTGTGTCCATCTCAGTTAATACTCACTCCTTTTATATTTCTCAAATACAATGCCTAAGGGACTCAAAAGTCTAGTAGTCTGCACCTACGCAATCAGTACTATTGGTTCTTTTTTCTAATGATAGAAGTTCACTGACATTCCAATTTGGGGTGAGACTTCAAATCTGGGGTTCAGCTTTAGCATCCCATGCATGGAGAGGCCAGATAATGGCTTAACATCTGGTCCTTAAGCAGCTTGGCTGTTGAATTCACCAATGTGGTCTTCACCCCAGCTTCCAAGTATCGTTGTCTCTCATGGGAGGCACAGTAGTAATCTACAGTGATTCAATTTAATTTGTTATACGCTCCATAAAATGAAATGTTTTTACCAGATACTTAATTCACTAAAAATAAACCATAGTGAATGATACTTTATTGAATTTGATTGCTATTTCTTAGCAAAGAAAGTGCTGTGAACTATGTGTTGCAGTTTGCAGAAAGTGTAAAGTATTTTACTTTGGGACATATCTTGAGGTCCTTACTCTGTGTTTACTTAAATCAGGATTTGGCCCTGACAGTGTAAATATCCATTTCCAGAAATAAACATCACATTTGACTCAGATTATGCAAAGTATTAAAATTTTGGATTGCAGATAATCTCAGATTGTAATGAAGACCATACTAAATTGTATCTTCTCTTTCTCCAGCATGTACGTCTTCTGTCGCGCAAGCAATTCCAGCTGAGAGCACTAATGCAGAAGGCAAGAAAAACTGCTGGACTCAGTGATCTGTACTGACCTCTCTGACTTTAACTGGGAAGTAGGGCTCCTTAAGAAACAGTCACTCTCTTTTAATCAGTAGGTGCCCAGAATAAGTTATTACATCATTCAAGTGTAAGATATTTTGAATCAATAATATATTTTCTTTTTCTTTTTGGTAAAGACTAGCTTTTATTAATGCACTTTCTATTCCCTGTAACCTTTTTTGTGTTGGTGGATTAATGCTAAATAAAACTTATTGCATAATTTTTTTCTTCCTATGTTTTTGTTTAGAATATACTTCCTTTGCAAACAGATACATCTTCCTAGTTTGTGCAACTTTTTATTTAACTAACAAACATACATATCACTAATAGATTGCTGAGACCTGGAAGCATCTTTTCTTCAGTGTCCAGAACTAGGAAGACTAAACACAGTTGCTTTAAGTATGGCTGTTACGTCATTTTTAAGTTTATTATAAACTAATGAAAGCAGGGTGCCCAAAGTAAAGGCTTGTCTTCTGTGCTTGATCGTGTCACCCAGGAAATGAGATTTCTTGCAGGGTGAGCATAGCAAAAACGGTGGTGATTTTTTCCCCCCATTCTATTTAGATGTTACAAGCAAATATCACCCACTGGTAGTATTGCAGAAATGGTTTTGTTCCCCCCCTTCCAAATCTCCAGTAATTATTTTTCCTCCAACTAACTGGTCCTGAGAAACATGCCCAGCTTTCACATTAATCAAGAGCTGTGTATCCCTCCCTACTTTCTTTCTGGACCTAAAGTGGGACAAAAACGATCCTGCACTTGGTCTGTTTCTTTAAATTACAGAGGGCTGTAACTCAATAATCCAATTTATTTTTTCCTCAAAGTCAAGATGTATCTTCCTTCCTCATCAAGTCAGCTCACTACTACAATTTAGGGCCCTTATTAGTAGAGTACTTGGAGATATTCCCTACAAAAAGGTGATTTCCCCCCCCCCTCCTCCTCCCCCCCAAGGTTTTCAGTGTGTATCTACAGTAATCCATTTCCCCCACTCTTATTGTGTTCTGTATGGTTTGTTAACTGCTTCTGTTAGTGCATTAGATTTTAGGGAAGCTGTTAGCCTGCTTCCATGTATGCACTAGCAGCAGAAACTCCTATTATGGTATACCTTTGTTCTGATTCATTTGCCTGTTAACCACCTGTGGAGAGAGAAGGATGGATCCCATTAGCACAGATTGCTGAGTTACTCTCAATTCCATTTTACAGGAAAGGGAAAAAATCCTCTTGTTTTTCTTTGGCATGTAGTTTGCCTTGGTTTATTTAGGTCAACTTTTTGAAGTGTATCTTTGCGATTAAGCTTTGCCTCAAGCTCCTAAATCCATATTTTACATGTCAAAATCTAGAAGACATGTTATTCAAGAGTACTAAGCCCCTGCAGTCTCTGCTCTCATCTATTTACTGGGATTTTTGTGTAATAACTAATGAGTTAGCTATTTAATATTCAAAGGGGGGGGGGTCTTTTTTTTTAACTGAGATTTGAGATAAAGGGGCTATAGGAATAGTAGAGAGGATTGGTTCATATTGAGAATCTGGATTTAAATACCAAGCTTTTGTGGATCTGTACTCCTCTCTGCATCAAACTGACTTCAATCTAACCTAGTATCCTGCCTCTGAAAGTGGCCAGTGCCATGCTTCAAAAGGGACAACTCTGAACAGAGCAATGTCATGTGATCCATCCCATTTCCAAAAGCCATGTTTGAGGCCCAATGTAAAATTAGACAAGGAAACAGAAGTAGCAGTTCATGGTTTATTTGGCATTAGGGCTGGTACAGTTGAATGCTTGCAGTGGCCTTTACTTGTTGTATACAGCAGTCCTGGTTTTTACATTTCTAGGAACCAGATTTACAGCTATTCCAGTATTGTACACAAAAATTAAGTTCTCTGGAAAAGGTATGCACAGAGATTCCAAAGCAGTTAGGAAAATACATTTGGACCTGCAACAAGTTGAGATCTTTAATCTATCAGTCAGAGAAAGTTGGTCAGCGTTGGTTTGCCCCCATCCTTTTTGTAATACAAGAAATACTTTGGTCTCTACATTTATTACACAGTTGTGAAACCAATTATATTCTTCTGAACTGACATTAAACTGAGAAAAAGGCAGAGGATTTTGCTAGGCAGTGCTGTTTTACAAGGTGTGCTAGATCTACTTTACACCACTTAACTGTAAATTACTAGGTTGTGATCCACCTCTGGCTACAAATACAGGTTTTGGTGACTAGGAATAGCCCCAGAACAGTTTCCTACTCTAATTTCAGGAAACTGAGTTGTTCATAGATTTTAGCTTTACATGTTTCTAGTCAGTACCTACATCAAAGGACATGACCTACTTGAAAAGTGCAACAGACAAATCCACTATACTATTATATAGTGAAGTGAAGTTCTAGGACATAAGAATTAAAACTGCAGTTCCTTCTGGATTCCCCAAAGTGTATCTGCACTCTTCCTTAGCTTTTCTTCCTCCTCACTCTTCAGAGTCATCTTTACTACATCCGTAATGCCACCATATCCCAACACACAAGGAACACTTAAGACGACATCATCATGTATTCCATACATGCCCTGAAAAGGAAATAGAAGGATATTACATGGTTCTTTTACAACCCTGGTTTACTTTATTTTCAAGTATTAGCCCATCATGTCACCACTTCCTTTAAGCCAGTGGTCTAAATTGTTAGCCAAATTTCACAGGAAATTAGGCAGCTCTGGATATTAATATTTACAGCTGTAAATTAGTTTACCTCTTAACACAAGAATGGTGGACGTTTCTCTGCTTTAACAAGCTGCTGCTTACCTTAACCATAGTAGAAATTGGGTGAACCCTCTTTAGGTTCTTCATAATAGTTTCAGCTAGATCTGCCACAGAGAGACCAATAGCCCATGATGTGTATCCCTTCAACTTGATCACCTCATAGGCACTGCAAAGGTAAAGTACTTGCTTTACATTTTCTAAAAGCAAAATGGTTAAACTGAAGTTTGTTATAACTTGGATTATGAAATCTTAAAACAATGGGTATGATTTCCAAAAAATTACCTAACTCAGCGGCACCAGTCCCACTGACTTTCAGCAGGACTTGTGCCCTTCTACAGGATTAAGCACTTCTGAAAATTCCACCCAGTCTGTTTAACAGTCAAGCACCAAGGTACCTATTAACCAGATTCAAAGTATTGGGTTCTCTGCATCGAAAAAAAATTAGAGGTGCATTATTATGCCCATCTATGTAAGAGTTCTTGGCATACAAGATTGCAGCTCACCAGAAATTATTAACATGTTTTCTCCATTAGACTGGAGAATGTTAGCTACCAAGGCATCCCTACTTTAAGTTGTACCATTTCTGCATCTTGTTTCTGTTCTGCTGATACTGCAGCAGATACTTACAATACCATAACTGAGCACAGCTGGTTAGAGACAACACATCTGCTCCATTTGACATTATGCACTATATAGGTCTGTGCCATTTAAGGGTAAAGCAACTTGTTCTAGTGTAAAATTGCTCTTTACCTGTCCACCACCTGTTTGTGGACTTCTTTCCAGTGCTCTTTGTCTGCATCAGTTCCTAGGTCTGGGTGCAGAGCCTTCAGGGAGACACCAGCAACATTAACCCCACTCCAGACAGGTACTAAGATAAATACACAAAATTAATGAGTTATTTCACAGTAGAGCAGTTATCCATCCACCAGACAAATCCTAATTTCACTCCACCCAAATATATACTGACAATTAGCGTAACACCTGGTAGAGTGAATCTGTTGCCATACAAGTGCCATTGTGGTTTCGATGTCTGAATGTAACACTAAATTTTTTTTTAAATGTTTGTATCTCTTACAGGATTAAAATAAGTCTTGTGAACCTAGTCCTGTTTGAGTGTCTGAGCCAGTTTCTTTATTTGGCATCTCAAGGTTAAAGATGGTCAGTTTGGGTTTTTTATTGGTCAAGAAATGAATTGTCAATAAGGGACTATTTAGGTAGTTTCATGAGGGGCTGGGGAGGTGAGAAGGGAAAGCAATTTTGAAGTCTCCCCTTCCCAGACAATGCTGTTTCAATCACTTGAAGGTGTGTTGAACAAAAACATTCTTAGGTACTCCTGACCTAGGTCTGCACTTCAGTTCCTCCACATAAGTTTTGAGAGAGAGGCCAAAAAAAAAAAAAAAAGCATTAAGACTGAGTGACTAAAATTAAAAATCTTGTCTAGTGCCGGTCTGATGACAGTGTTTTTCAAGAGTCCCTTGCAAGGAAGAGCTTCACCCTCCCACTCCTTCAGCTCCCTACTGGAGAGTTCTAGGGAGAATTTAATCTGCAGATTTTGGCCCTCCTTGGGTTACAGTAATGACCTTTTCTAACAGAACAGGTTAAGTCAAATATAGATCATCTACTGTTACTACATGCCACAGCTAAGTTAAGGAAGGCAATGCTTGTTCTCTTAACTTGCCTCATGTTAAGGTCCGAATGAGCAATTCTTTGCAAAAGATTGAATATTGGTGTTTCCTAGGACCCTGGTAGAGTTTTAGTCTTGAGCTCCTAGTACATTAGCCTTATTCTATTTGTGGTTTTTTGTTTTTTTTTTTTAAAAAACACTAAAGATAAATAAGGCTTCATACGTACCACTAGAATCTCCATGCTCTCCAATTATCCACCCATGGCAGCTTAGAGAATGGATACCCAGTCTTTCTCCCATGAGGTAGCGGAAACGGGCAGAATCCAGATTGCAGCCGCTACCAATAACACGGTGTTTAGGAAAGCCGCTGATCTTCCAGGCCACGTAGGTCAAAATATCAACTATTAATACAATAAAAGAACTGAGTCTTTAATTAATGAAAAATTCTAATGCCTTGTTTGACAGTTTATTTCAACTGATTCTTGTGAGGGTTTTATCTGTAAGCGGAGAAGATTTTTACTAAATATGCTGAATAGAGTACAGAATTGATACACACCTTCCCAATATACATCTAGTTGCCTCTTAGCAAAGCCACCTTTTTAGCTGCATGGCAGAGGTTTAAATTACACTCTCTATAAGACATGGCAGCCTCCATTACACACAGTCCTGCTTCAAGAGCTTTACAGAAGTAGTTACAGGCAAGTTTAAACTGGAGGGTGAGGCTTAATTCTCAAATAGGCAATGTGAAGTTTTTTTTTTTCTTTTTTGCGGGGGGAGGAAGGGAGGTGACTGCATCTTGCTCTTCCTAAATTCTGTTCTGAACTGGGAACTTGAGACAAGTGTTACCTCAAATCCCTAGCCCATTAAACTAGGTTAGTTTTCCCCCTCTCTGAAACATGCTTCCCTATTCCATAAGGACCAGGGAACGATGAGGGCTTTATTAAGCAGTCCTAACAAGCCTGACCTGGATTTGATACGACGAGCAGCGTGCAGTCAGGGCTGTACTTGACAATGTTGGGAATGATGAATTTGAAGATGTTCACATTGCGCTGGACCAAGTTAAGACGACTCTCTCCTTCTTGCTGGCGCGCGCCAGCTGTGATGATAACCAGCTTGGAGTGTGCGGTCACACTGTAGTCTGCAAAGAAAGTGTCAAACGTTAATTCTTTCCGCAGATAGCTCAGAACAAGCCTAGAGTTCCTACCATCCTCAAGTTAGAGCTCACTGTCTGAAAGTGCTGAGAGGCAGTAGTTAGTGGAGACAGTGGTCTCCTGCTAGTCAGTTGTTCTCTGCTACGCAGAGAAAATTCCATCAGCTTCATTTTGTTGCTGCACGAGTTTCTCTGATACTATAGTAATGGGGGCTAAATGAGTAGGATAGGACTAGCTCTTTGAGTGTGGACGGTGTTAAGCACTCTTATCTACAGCTATGAAACGTGGACACTCTGTAACAGACACCTGAAGAAACTAGAGCATTTTCATATGTGCTGTCTGTCTCCCATGTAACATCAAGTGGGCAGAAAGATACCAAACAAGGTCCTGGACCAGTGCTGCATGACTAGCTTTGAATCCCTGATAATACATGTACAACTTTGCTTGGCAGGTCACCTCATCCATATGGATGACATACAACTCCTCTCAGCCATGTTTTATGGACAGTTAAAAATGGGAGCATGTACACTGGGAGGCCAACAAAAAAAAATTAAAGGCACTACCAAGGCTCATCTGAAAGCTCTTCAAATCAACCCTAACACATGAGAAGCTGCCAAAGAAGCGTGAGTGAAGAAAGCAGGCTGTGGCAAAAAACACATGGCCACATCTGCCTGCCATGCAGCCATATCTACAGATCCCTTAATTGGGTTACGTTCACCTGAGAGCACTCACTGAAAGACTCATGTCAGCTATAACAGGAGACTCCAACAATGGAAGGAGGGAGAAGCAAGCCCCAAGTGTTACCTTTCATGGAATGTGTGGGGGTTTTTTTGTTTTTTTTTTAAGGAAATACTGGGTGCACTGCTACTGATGGTAGCCCTAGAGAGAAGCCAATCTGGACAATAGCTGAGGTATAGGTAGTGGTGGTATATGCTTTTCTGGCTACTGTAAGCATGGGGTGACGTGTCTTACAATTTAAAAAAAAAGCCTCTGTTCTGATAGGGACTGCCTACGGATGAAGAAGTTACTCCTTGGCAGAGAAATAAGTAAACTATGCACTAACACTTGCCATAGTCACTAGCCACTGTGAAATTTAAACTGGCATGGCCTGAGCTGTTGATAGCCAATAGGAGTGGTAGACAAGAACACACATCATGCTGGTGATTAGCCACTGCAGAGTAAAGTGATCTAGGAGGATCATACAGGTAAGCTGAAACACCTTTATGTAAGAACCTATAAAAAAAAATTCTAGCCCCCGTGGCTGATTCTAGAACACAGGAGTGCTCACCTCCACAAGCTTTAATGAGAAGTTACAAATTCCAATCTGGCAGCCATGAACCATTTTTTATTTTTTCCCCAGAGAAGCTACAGTTAAGGGCAACAAATTGATCCGTGATATGGAACAACTTCCATATGAGGAGAAATTAAGAAGATGGACTGTTCAGCTAAGAAGAGAGACAACTAAGGGCAGGGGGATAGGAGAGGTTTATAAAAATTATGACTGGTGTGTGAGATACTGACAGACCAGGTGTTAACTTGTGTCAAGGTCCCCATGTCAACAGAATACTGATTCCAGCTCTGCATGTGTCAATCTGGCTCACCAGTGTGGTTACAATAGGTATTAGAATTACAATAATGTTTGTTTAGCTTTTATTAAAGGATTGAGAATGCATGCAGCAAGTATCTTACTTTAAAGATATGCAGTCCATATTGTAAGGTAATATTGGAGTGGTTGTACTGTGAGCCTCTAAGGCACCAGACAAGAGACATGCATTAAATTAGTGTGAAAGGCTGATCTTCACCAGAAGTTGTTACGCCCTCCCCCTCCGCCAAAAAAAGTCCATTGATACCAGATGAACTAGTGTAGGACATTGCAAGTGGAATTTCCCCTACATATTCTCAACAAGAGGAGAAGAGAGACTTCTTGTTCTGCTCTCCCCCCAGAAGATGAGCCACGCAAGTGAACTCCTCCCATTAAGCTTGTAGCACAGAACAAGGTTGAGGACAAAAATCCTAAACAAAAGGAACTAAGGATCTCTACGCTGCTTGCATTGTCCTTGAAAATGGACATGGGTTTTCTAGGCATAAGCAAGAAATCCCCATCTGCTTAGCCTGGGTTAGCTCTCAAGGACATATAGAGCTTGCTTATCAGACTATTCTATCACCTTTTGAAACTTAAGATAGACATAGATGAGTTACAATGTGCTTTAGCTTTGTAAATAACTCAGTTTCCTTTTCCTATTTAAAAGGACTTTATACTGTTTATTTTAGGATTGGCTACAGGCATAGTCTTTGGTGTCAGATCTAAGGTACAACTGACCTGGGGTAAGTTACTGGGCTTTTGATACCAGGAGTAACCTGAATATTGCTGTGATTCTTGGTGTAAGGGACTTTGCTCACCTGGATGGGAAAACAGATTGGAGAACCCAAGGGGACTGAGACTCCATGTTTAGGCAGTTCTGGTGCTGGAGGAATTTACACTTGGTTGTGAGTTCTATACTTAGATTTCACCAACCAATTTGGGGTTTGTGCCCTGAGGTCGGTACTCACACTTGAGTCACTACAGGCAGCATTACAGTGTACAGAAAGTGAATAAGGAAGTGTTGTTTATCCACTTCACATAACAAACACTAAGGGGTCACCTGATATAATTAATAAGCAGCAAGTTAACATATATAAGGAAGTACTTCATGAAAATGGGTTCCAGAGGTTGACTCTGCGTTGTGTGATGTTGAAGGCCAAAGTATAATTAGGTTTAAAAAAAAAAAAGAAACACACAACAAACTAGATAAGTTCACAGACAATAGGTCAGTCAGAGGCTATTAGCCGAGATGGTCAGGGATACCACCCCATGCTCTGGGTATGCCTAAGCCTTCAGCTGCCAGAAACTGGGACTGGGGGAGACAACGGATCACTTGAAGTTGCTCTGTTCTGTTCATTCCCTCTAAAGCAGCTGGCACTGCTGGTCTGACCCAGTATGGCCTTTCTCATGTTCTATATGAACAGAAACAGATTAACACCTGCTGTTCAATACTAGGACTAAAAATCAAGTGTAACACTTGGATGAGCAACCGTGTATCCAATGAAGTGAGCTGTAGCTCATGAAAGCTTATGCTCAAATAAATGTGTATCTGAAGTGATGGTCTCCATTTAGAAACTATATTTATTAAAAAACCACCACCACCACACACTAACCTTTGCCAGAGACAATTTTTGGTGTTCTAAGGAAGAGACTGCCATGCTGGAGATCCAGCATCTCTCCTCTCAGCTTGTCCTCTATGACATCAACAAGGGCAAGTTCATCAGCCAAATCCTACAGGAGGCCAGAAGCACAATTAGAGACCAAGTCAGTGTGCTGGATTTCTGAATTAAAATGTTTCACTGTAATCTGTGAAGTCAGCCTTTAGAAAGATAGCAACAGCATAAATTAAGTGTAGTTAGCCAACTGTTGCTGGTCAGGATCAGAAAACGGTCATTCTAAGCCAAATATTTTAGTTAGCTGGAACTTCTATCACAGTGCTAGCTTTTGGGGGTGGGGGAGGGAAGTATTGACACTTGCAGTAATTTTCCTATCTGTACTGCACCTCATACAGCATCACTAGACTGTGGAGTGCACACAGTTCCATGCATGTTAACTTGAACAAGACAAATGGCTTATGAAGCATAATCCAACAGCTAGTGGTTTATAAACCATGACTATATTATAATAATGAAAAGCAAGCATTGTGTAATCTGTGGTACGATCAATACATAGTTTGGTATTTCAGTGTGGAGAACGCAGTTCAGATTTAGAACAGACCACGGTCTCCCACCCCCAAAAACTCCAGGAAAAGATTACTTTCTAGAAGTGACATTGCATACTCTGTGCATTACACACATTTATGTTCAATCCAGCATTTCTCATATCTAAGATAGAATTACTTCTAATACACAGTGGAATAAACAATTCAACAGCTCAGTTTTCTCCTTGCTTAAAGGAAACTGCTTTAGGCATTCTAGCAGTACAAATAAAGGTTTGGAATCCAGATATATTTTATTCTGTAACTATTTTAGTTATCTGCCCAGGGTGGATAATTACAGTAGAACCCCATTTATCAGACCTTCCATTATCTGGCTCGCTATTAACCAAACAACCAGCACACACGTAGGTCCAGAAGCAGGTGATCTCTCTTGTGGCCACTAGACGGCACTGCAGCCTCACTTTCCCATTCTCCATATTATCATATTTTTTCATTATCCGATCTGGCTCCTGTCCCAAGTAGATCAGATAAGATATATGGGGTTCTGTACATGAAAGTCAGAAAGCTGGCAGTTGTTGGGGAAACATTCTGATAGTACATGTTATTTGTTAGCTCATGTATAGCAAAGATATGAAGTGAATACCTATATTCCATCTGGCATACAGGGTAAAACTGGCATTTACAAGGTGCAAGAACAGACAGATAAATCAATGGTTCTAGCTATTCTCCATCGCTTTCTTTGGCTCCAGATGGAGGATGGGTAAACCTTGACACTCACCTTCATCAGGATGCTGATTGCACAAGCCATGCCGACTGCGCCAACCCCAACCACAGTGATCTTGTTGTGAGCATGACTGTGCTCCTCCTTGTGAACGTTTTGAATGAGAAGTTCCTTAACAGACATCTTGTAGTGCTGAAAAGAATTGAAGTGTCATGTAATTTCTCTGAACATCCGAGTTATTACTGTAGCTTTGAAGCAAACTCAATTTGCCTATAATCATGGACCCTGTCACTAGATGTAGCGCAAGCAAGAAAGTTAGGAGTGACCACATAACTGAGACAGCTGGCGATGCTGCTTGCAGGAGAGAGGCCCAACGTGTACATTCTGGTTGAGAACCTGTGGGCCACTAATAACTAGAAATTTATTTAAATATACTAAGCAAGCCAATTATAATTTGCCCCCCAATAAGGTGTTATGGGCAATGATTATAGTTGGTGTAGCGCTCTAGTGACATGTTCCAATATTACCACAGAAGGCTTTGCATTGCGGTCCAAGAATCTTTTGGTTAAATAAAGTCACTTCTCTGGGTTTCAGAGTACAGCACTGTCTGGCAAAGGGTATTCTACTGCACCAACAGCAAGTCTATGTAGCCACTACCTATGCAGATGGGGGGGGCTTAGCTAATCCACCTCCCCACGAGGCAGTAGCTAGGGTGACAGAAGAGTTCTTAACTATGCCACTCCTGGATTTTTCCCCACCCATGAGCAATGTAGTTCTGCTGACCTAATTGTCTAGTGTAGATCAGGCCTAGTACTAGAGCTAGACTCAGGCTACGTCTACGCTACAAATTACTTTGGTGTGACTTACATCACTTGGGTGTGAATGATCTGCACCCCTGAGTGACGCAAGTATACAACCTAACGCTGTCCACACCGGCGCTTAAGTCAGTGGGAGAGCTTCTCCTGTGGCCGCAGCTACCGCTGCTTGTGAAGGCAGGAGTTAAGCCGACAGGAGAGCTCTCTCCCAACAGCTTAGAGTGTCTTCACCAGAAGTGCAACAGTGGCACACTTGCATCGGTGCAGCTGTTGTAAGTCATTTAGGGTAGGTGTACACTACTAGGGCCTTTCTGTATCTTAAGTTCTAGGATACAGGCAGAAAAGACCTCGTCAAGTTCACTTCAGACTTCCCAGCCATGTAAGTGGGAGTGGGTGACCAGACTCCCTAAATTCTCTTGTTAATTAGTTTTAAGGTGCATTTGAGGAATTTCCATTAATGAGCCAGTTAACTTTTCCCCCCTGGGTAGAATATTCTTACAAGAGGAGTATGCTGCATCTCTGGCTGTGCCAGCAGAATAATTTCCCCTATGGCTTCTGCATTCACAACTATTTCAGCTGCATGTTACATCACAAGGAAGATAGGAGTGAGGATCTGGTACGGCAACATTAATATTTATGAGCATAGTTTTAAATATGCCATTAGTAATATATCCAGTTCTTCAGTCACATACCTGCTCGTTAGGTACCTAGTACTATATGGTCCATGTATGACATTTGATTGACAAAGACAGTCAGTAGTTTGGTGGGGAAGTCTTTAAAATATTACTTAATTTGAGCCACAACTTAGGGGGCTGGTTCCTTTATTTAAGCATCAGACATTCCCACTGGGAAACAGCCTTAATGTTTATCATTACTTTTAATCCAGTCTGGCAGATTGCTAGTAGTTTAAGGCTATGGGGGATATCTTTGGCTGGGATGTGGGAAGTCAATCGAGGAGAGGCTTAGGACACAATTTCAAATTCCACTGACATAAGCAGTAACATATAGGGTAACCTTTCCAAAAGCATTTAAGTGACCTACAAACTTCTGAAAGTGTTCCCCTCCCCCAAGTTTATTCATGGGTATTTGTGAGACAGGTGCCGCTTCTTTTGAAGAGCTGTACAAAGCCACTATCGTTCCTCAAAGACGAGACAGAGAATGGGCCAGAACAATGAACCCCCTGCTCCAGCATGTCCCTCAGGGTCAGCACCGAGAGGTGCAAGTTTGCACTGCTACTGCTCTGTTGGTCCTGTGGATGAAGGGATTCAGTAGCTAGGGGCTATGATTCTGGCCCCTTTCAGAGGCACTTACATACACTTCAAAATAAACTGCTTCTTTCCCACCAAGGGGAAGAAAAAGCAGGAAAAACAATCCTGACCACCCGTGGGAAGTGGAAGGCACTTCACTGGTTCTAAGTATGTACAGATTGGCACCGGAAATTCTCCCCTTCCACTGGGTGTCAATATAACTGGTCTTTGTGGAGGAAGGCACCCCAGTGGGGAGTCCTGGTCTTCAGACTCCAGCCTGGAGTCACCTTAGTGCTTTCTCCCCTCAATTCAGACCCCATCCAATCTTGCTGGTGTTGATGCAAGGACTGACTCCAGCTCCCAGTTACTCCAACCGTGTGATAGACTCCTGCTGCTCTTCTAATAGAGGCAGTCTGCAGTTACCAGTGGGAGCAAGGAACCACCCAGCCAGCAGACTCAAGGAATGGCACCCTGTGGCCCAACAGCCTTCCTCTTCGGGATCTAAGTCCCAGGAGAGCCACTGTTGCCATTTGCCCCCTTAGCCAAGTTCAGTGCAGCCAGGGGACTGAGTAAAAATAGCTGCCCAGATGAGGCCAGGGGGGAGAATAGGACTTGCTGTGTTATGCCTGTGGGACAGGTTTTGCCCAATGAAATCTAGGGACAGAGGTAAAGATTGGGGGGGGGAGGGGTTCTTTTAACCAAACAGTAGACTCCATCACTTAAGTGTTTTAGAGTAGGAAATATACACAGGGACTAGGAGTCACTTCATCTTCCTATCACATTGCATCTCCCAAGCAGCAGGGTCACACCCTCTCCTCTGTCTGTAAAGTAGGTTACAGTTATGGCATATTGGATAAATGCTAAGTATAAGCTCTGCCAGGCTGTCTTTAGTTCATGTGGTACAGGGTCTGGCATGAAAGGCCCCTCACCAGGGCCTCTATGCAGTACAAGACAAGTTAACGTCGGTTTTCCTATGTATTGCCCCTAGCAAAGAGACCAGAGTCACGGGCTTCGACATGGAACATCTCTGCTTCCCAGAGCACTGTGTAACATGAGATACCCACATGTTCTCCATAGGCCAGATTTGTCCAACACATTTTTTAAAAAGGTGGTATGTGAATCAGTAAAGATTGGGAACTGCTGCTCTAAAGCATCTCCACATGTGCCAAGTCCTCCATGAGATAAAATTTAGACAGGAAATGATACATCCTGTTTGGATCAAAGGCTAATAGAAATATATCAGCTGTAAAATATATGTTTGTGGGATATTATTCCTCCCCAAGGAGTTAGAGCTCAGGGATAGTCATGAAGAATCAAGCATCTGTACACAGCATGAAAGCTACTGCATAGATCCATTGACAGGTGAAATCAATACTTGATTGCATCTATTTAATATGTGGCTCTGTGCCTATGTTGTGTTTTATGACTTTTGCTTTATAACCAACCACAAGCTTTACAAAGGGTCTCTTTAAGGAGGAAGCAAATCATTAATTCTAAGTTAGCTCTACTTTTAGCTCCTAAATATGCACTATCACCATAAGGTTTAAAAAAAAATTACAGAAAGCAATGCCATCTAGTGAGAAAGCACTGGTAATTTATAAATATGCCCACCTCTAGAGAACTAACCTAGGACTCTCATGACTCAGAGATCACTAACAGCACTGGCTCCATTCCTCACTGATCAAATTAAATAGCTATCTAAGACAGCAAATACTGACCCAAAACACACTGGTTGGTTAGGGTTTGGTTTTGTTTTTCACAAAGTTCGTTAAAACAAATGGGACCACAAATATTAATTGGGCTATTTTTTCCCCTGCACTGTGTCATGTTTGCGTAGCTGTACTTCTTCCTCACAGAGCATCAGATTAACACAGTGGGATGTTGTATCATAGCTGGAATCCAACACAGACCAGGGGCTGTCAGCTTGCCAACCCTAATGTCTTGCCAGACCCAAATGCAAATGGCTGGGGCTGGGTTCCATACCGCTGCCAAGGGGCAATAACTGGAATGCCAGCCAAGGCTGTTAGAGCCCTTTGCCATGCTCAGCTTCATGAGCAGAGGAGGACTTAGGGATGGTGGGAGTCCCCGAATTCACCCAGCACAGGCTCAGAGATTGGACACATCTCTGACATTTTAGGAGTAGGCACACACCACTATCCACCCACCCCCTGGCTGCTCCCTACAAGCCCTTGCAGTGTTACTGCCTGCAGCAAGCTTTGCTTGATCAAGGTGGGGGCTCCCTGGTTTTGTCTAGGGAAGATCAGCCCAAGCACCACCTCAAGGAGCTCAGTGCTGTTTCAGCTCCTCTGTGTGCTCAGTCCTGCTCCAGCCAAAGGGGCTAGCGGAAGATTAGTCCTCACAGTGTGTTAAAGGGGCAGCTGAGTTCTGACTCTGCCTGACTAGGGGTCAGGGTCTGCTACCCCATGCAAGAGTAACCCTCCTTTCATTCGCATGCCCAATCTGCGAATGCCTCCTATGCCCTGTGCCAGCAAGAACTGCAAGGGCCAGCCAAGCTAACTCCCACTCTGGGCACGGATTTCACTTCCCCTCTCCAGCCACAGGCAGAAGCTAGCCCCGCCTTCACCCCCCAGAATTCATCATGCCCTGTTGCCCGAGGGAAAGTGCTCGCATGTGTCTGGGTGCAGTAATCTGGAGAGTAACGAAGTTCACTGCACACGTTGCAACCCTCCACGCTAAGCAGCCAAGCCACCAGCAACCGCAAGATTCTCCCCTCCACCCAATTCAGACAGGATCAGGTCCTTTGCAGCCCAGCGACCCTAAGCAACCCCTGTAAAGGAGGATCAGCTAAGCAGGAGCTTTATCGTCCCCAGGGGCTTGGCCATCACACAGCAAGGAAGCACCTTGACTGGGCTCCAAGGTCAGCAACAGTAAAACGATAACTGCATGTAACAGCTCCACAGCAGTGACTCAATCGATGATTAAAGCGGATGTTGCAGCTTGGGGAAGAACTCAGATCACACGGCACGTAGCCACGGTGCCTACTGCCCCGGTCCACCTCCAAAATCAGTGTGACCCAGAGACTGCAGCCAGAATCACCACCACGTCCCCCAAAATACTGTTACCTAGGGCTGCCATAACCCTCCCAGTGCGCAGGGGTTGTATAACTAACCCTTCCATTCCCCCCCCCCCCCCGAGTTACAGTGGCCCAGGGATCAGATACCTGTAACTCATCTGTCCCTAAAAGCAATTCAGTTACTAGAGGCTACGTAGCCCTTCTGTGTTCCCCACACCCACAGCGGTGACCCAGGGAGCACAGGAGAACCCAGCCAGCGCTCCCGCACAAAACAGTGACCCAGGGGCTTATATAACCCGCACCACCCGTGTGGCCAGGGATCGCAGCACAGAGCCCTCCTACCCCTCCCTCAAACCCAACCGAGGAGCCACAGGTTTAAATACCCCCCCCCCCAAAATAAATACAAGTGACTCGGCGGATTATGCAACTAACCCCCCGCGTCCTAGCGGCCCCCCCCGGCTCTAGCAGCGTCTGTGCACAGCGCTGCCCTTGCTCCAAGCGGCCGGGCTGGGAGATCCTGCAGCGCCGCACTCCCGCCTGCGGCTTACCTGGGAGCTCGAGCTCGCACAGACTGCACGCTCCTGCCGCTGCTCCGGCCCGCTCCCCGCCGCCACTGCAGTACCGCTGCCGGGGGGAGGGGCGGGGGATATAAGGAGGGCTCCGCGGCTGACGTGCGGCCAGCGGGGCGGAGCGCGCTGGGCCACAGCCCGAGTGGGGACGTGCCCGCCTGCACGTCGGGCGCGGGGGCTGGGCCGGGCCGGCCCTGGCTCGGCGGGGGAGTCTGCAGCCTTGCGCGCAAACCAGGCTGTTTGCGAAGGGGCCTTGGCTCGATGCAGAGGTCAGGACCTGCCGTGCGGGGGAGTTGGTTTTTAAAGATTACCTGGGAGCTAAGTGAGGCGCCTGAGCCCCATTTTACAATTGGGGAAACTGAGGCACGGGATATTTACAAACGTTATCGCTGACCACGTTAAAGGTCCCTTGCTTAAGGGGGTGGAGGGTTTCTTTAGGAGGAATAAGGAGACTTGGAAGGATTTTTAGGTTGACTTTTGGATTTTTTTTTAAGCATTGAAATGCAGGCCTTGGCTGCCCTTGGAAAGCTCTATGATAATTGAAGAATTTAATGAAATTAGGCTATCACAGAAGCCTGAAACCTGAGTAATTGAGATGAGAAGGGGAATTTGTCTATTTTTGTGAATAGCTATTTAATGTCAGTGATTAATTAGCATTCTGGAGAAAAGACCACTTTCTCATACCTTCCCAGGCCCTCCCTTTTTCATTAAGCTGTGTGAGGCCAGGATATACATTTTCCTTGTCTAGACTAGGAACAATATATTTTTTAAGACACGTTAGCTAGCAGGTATTAAGTGCTGTTTAAAATGTGTGTTGCTAGCACCTAATATAGACAGACTTTAAAAATGTGTGATTACTGGCTCAATGGTTGGCCCCACCACCAGATAGTGTTTTTAAATGACAGATTTCAGAGTAACAGCCGTGTTAGTCTGTATTCGCAAAAAGAAAAGGAGTACTTGTGGCACCTTAGAGACTAACCAATTTATTTGAGCATGAGCTTTCGTGAGCTACAGCTCACTTCGTCGGATGCATACCGTGGAAACTGCAGCAGACTTTATATACACACAGAGAACATGAAACAATACCTCCTCCCACCCCACTGTCCTGCTGGTAATAGCTTATCTAAAGTGATCATCAAGTTGGGCTGTCTCTGTTTAAACCAGGTGTTAAAAGCATTCACAAGTGGCAGCTAACACATTTCCTAACCACATCTTCCCACTTTTAATAGTGATGTCATTGAATCCCACTTCATAATTTCACTTCATGTTGTTTGCCTCTTTGGTTGTTGCAGTTAGTCTCACAAATTAAGAGAAGCTGTACTGCTATTTTAATTTCTCCCCATATGTGCAGCATCTGCATTCTCTTTAAGCATAACTCTCAACTGTTCCTGACTGTGGCAGTCTGCCAGTCTCTAGATTCAAGTTTACCTTGTTCTATGCAAAACTCATGCTCTTCTCTTAAATTCTGTACTGTCAGTACATCATGGCTTTTATGCTCACCAACACCATTTCCTCAAATAAGGGATTCCTTTAAGATCCTCATGCAGCTGTTGACGTGAGAGCTGATGAGAAGTGCAGCCCAAACTGGTATGGCTGTGAATGGTAATAGAGCCTCAGAGAAAAATCACAGGCAAGGAAAAACATCACAAACACTTGCTGATGCCTAAATACACAACTGAAGGAAAGAGTATTGCCTGCACAATTGTGAAATCCAGAGACAGAAGAGCAACTAAATATTGTCCATTCGCTCTCTAAATACAAATGTCAGATTAGATACTAAAACCTGCAGGCTGTAACACTAGACATGCTTTGTTCGGTGCTGCTGCATCAGGATTGGCAGGTGCTTGTGACACGTGGCCTGGGGGAGGAAAGGAATTGCAATAATTGTGGCAGATGTGGAAGGGGAAGCGCTGGGGAAGGGAGGAGTAAATCTGCTGTGGAATAAATGTAGAAAAAACAAAGTGACTTACTCCAGTGCTGTCATTTTACATTATTCCTGGTTCACAGAGCATCCTGAGCAAAAGACTTGGAAGGAGGGGTCAGGAAATTTAGTTACGCTTCCCTGAATCCTCACTTTCAGCAACTTTGTATGCATCTGAGTAGCTCATTGCTGACTTGGCATTTTTTCACATACCAAAATGGAGTTGGGTGCCAGACACCAGAGTCTAAAACATACAGGTAGTTAAACATCATGCTTGAGGGTACAAAATGATCATCTGGAGGAGAGTTGGTCAGGAAAGAATACTTTTTCCCGTATACACTGTTGAAGTTTTTGGCAGTAGGACAAGGGGCCTGTTGACACTAAGCTAAAAGGGGTATTTTTAAAAAACCCTTTGATTATATGATTTAAAACTCTAGAGCAGAGAGGGCAAGCTGTTGTTAACACTTTAATGGGCTGAGGTGAACTCCAGGCTCCCAAAAGAGAAAAGGTTCTTATTTGTACACTTTTTTCATCCTATAAGCCAAGCAAAATTAAAAACAGGCATAGTTTCCAGTGTATCACGGGGCCTCCATTGCAGTGATATCAGCTCTGTGCACCTGCATGGAATCTGTGTTTGCCACAAAGACCAAAATCATCTCTATTGCTAATAACTCCTTCTAGGGTTCACCTCAACCAGCCAACACAGGTTAAAAAACAACTTGCCCTGTCTGCACTGGAGTTTAGTTAACGTAGGTGAGCTAACATGTTTTAAAATATATATTGTTTTTATCCTAGTCTAGACAATCCCAAGGTGGCGATACAGCAGATTGAGCACCATGACCTGTTGAAACCTGTCTGGTTTTATGATGTTTGCATTTAATTCACCCAAATTATTTGGTGGAAAATAGGATGGCAAATGCCAACATTTTTCTTATGTGTGTATTGTGGGGCCGAGGCACAAGTGAGAGGAGAGAAATCTTCAGGCATGACTGACGATTTTCTGTCTCAGTGATTTAACCAAAGGAGGCCCATGCCAATGCAAGCAGTATGGAATATGCTGATGAAGGGCACTGTTCCTGCACTTGGATGGTCTCTCTCCCATTCTCCCTTCCAAGGACAGGAGACCAAATCTCTTTTAGTCTTCCTTTTAAATGGCTGACTTCGCTTATGTGGATGTAGGCCTGCATTTCCCCTCCCAGCCCCCAAACCTTACCTGCCTAGCTACTGCCTCCATTGCAATGGGTGAGGTGTGTATATATAAAGTTACTAAAGTGTTTTCAAATCCTTCAAATCTCTGTGGGAAATCTTGTCCTCTCTATAATATGACTGGCCTTTTCTCTCCATTTTCACAGGCTTCAAAAATCACCCCCTTGAGTTAAAATAAAAATGGGGCAGCTGAAATTGTTAGGATAGGACAGGAGTAGGCAAACTTTTTGGCCTGAGGGCCACATCTGGGTATGGAAATTGTATGGTGGGCCATGAATGCTCATGAAATTGGGGAGTTGGGGTGCTGGGGGTATGGGCTCTGGGGTGGGGCTGGGGTTGGGGGTGAAGGAGGGTGCTCCAGGCTGGGACCAAAGGGTTTGGGGGGTGGGAGGGCATCAGGGGTGCAGTCTCCAGGCAGTGCTTACCTCAAGCAGCTCCAGGAAACAGCAGCATGTCCCCCCCTCCGGCTCCCATTCGGAGATGCAGCCAGGTGGCTCGGCATGCTGCCCCGTTTGCAGGTGCCGCCCCTGTAGCTCCCAATGGCCATGGTCCCTGGCCAATGGGAGCTGCGGGGGTGGCTCTTGGGGTGGGGGCAATGTGTGGAGCCCCCTGGCTGCCCCTAGGCATAGGAACCAGAGGGGGGCCATGCTGCTGCTGCTTCTGGGAGCTGCGCAGAGCGGGGCCAGACCCCAGCCCCACTCCCGGTTGGCAGGAGCTCGAGGGCCAGATTAAAATGTCTGAAGGGTCGGATGTGGCCCCCAGGCTGTAGTTTGCCCAACGCTGGGCTAGGAGCACATCCAGTGCCCACTGAAAACAATGGGAGTCTTTCCATTTATTTTGATGGACATAGAATTAGGCCCTGATTAAGTAACAAAAATTACCTATACCACATTCTCTTCAGTCTGGATTTTTTTTTTCAGCTGAGTGATATGAGGTAGCTTTAATTGTAAACTAAGGCTCACTACCATATGGAAGAACATGGGTTTAGATTATCCATCACATCAGATGTTTCCAATATTCTGGGGGGGAAAAATCTACAGCATTAGGAGGTATTATCTCCATTTTGATACTTTGCTGTAGGGTTTAAAGTATTGTTCAATCTTGGTGTCTCTTGTCAGTTGCATGTGTCCTTTTTCTCTGGAAAACCAACTCAAAGCTGATACTGACCACTCCGAAGATGAGAAGACATGAAGCTACAACATGCACGGGGTCATTTTTGGGGTTCAATTCTGAAGTTCTTGCTCAGGCTGCGCTCCCAATGAACTCCATTGGGTTTTGTCTGCAGAAGCAGGCAGTGTGTTCTGAAGAAAAGATCAGGGGACTGAGCATCAGGATGTTCTGAGTTCAAATGGGAATGGTTTTCTAAAAGATCTTTTCTAGGACTTATTTCGAAGAAGTTCCGTGGCCTGTGTGATACAGGAGATCCAGATGATATGATCACAGTGGTCCCTTCTGGCCTAGGAATCTATTAATCTAAATCCTGGTTTACCCATTAATTTGCTCTGCACCCTGGGATGAGTCCCTTCATCTTTCTGCCTCAGTTTTTCCATCTGTAAAATGATAATATTTAACTACCCCCTCATAGTGATATTCTGAGGATTAGCTAATTAACAGTGATAAAATAGTTCAAACATGTAAACCTGTAAAATTGCTAATTATTATAATCAAGGGGTTCAGGATTGGCACTTAGATGCCATGCTGCTAGGTGCTTTAGACATACCTTAAGTTGATTAGACTAGACCAGACCCTAAAATGGACTGAGTGAAATCAGATAAAAAAGGATTGAGGTGTGTCTTTTATTGTCATTCAGTTGATTATGCGACAGCAGGGAGTGGACTTGATGTCCCAAAAGGTCCCTTCCAGTCCTGTGTTCCCAAAACCAGAAATAACAAAGTATGGTTGAGCAAGAACTTTAGTGATTGTTACATGTGTAGCAGGGTGAAATACATTGTACAGTGCATAAAATAATCATGTTTATACATGTCCCCGTGCTCTTCAGTCATCTGTAATATTCCCACTTCAAAGGTTTGTACTAACCTATAGAGAACCGAAGGCTCAAAAATGGATCCCCTCTTAGCTTGCACTAACAGATTTCTATGCACCCAACTGATTTGCCATAATAAATAATCTTCACAATTTTGTCTTGCTCTTTATCTGTTCCCACACATGCAAATATCCTCGGGGCAGAGCCAACTGGAATTACAAAGACCTAGAGCTCTTGCTACTTATTAGAAGGAGGTGCTGGCTGAAGTCTTAACACTGTTTGTTTTTTTTGTTTGTTTTTTTGGGGGGGGGGGAGGGTTGCATTGTCAGGGGGTGGGGTTAGCTGATGCAATTCTCATTTCTGGAAATTTCCACACATTTTGAAATCTTACTAAGGTACAAAAATAAACATCAGGGAAATGTAACTGAAATATAAGTGGTGATTTTATACATAACTGACAAAATCTGAAAATCCTCCACCTTCTGGGGGAACTTTTCATTATATCGCCATAGGTGTTTATTGAGATGGCCTAAGAGGCTCTCCAGCTGGTTACCAATTATTTTTGTTTCCTAGTTTACACACTTCAATACTCAAAACTTCTAAGTACGTTGACTTTTCCCCCACCAAAAAAGTTCTGTGTGCTTCCCAATTATACAGTCATGGAGGATTTGTTCACTGGTGCAGTGTGCCCTAGAGGGTAGAGCACTGAAGTGGGACTCCGGAGACCTAGATTCTATTCCTGCCTTGGCCACTGGCCTGCTGGATAAGCTTAAGCAAGTCACTTCACTGTGCCTCAGTTTCCCTCTCTGTAGTATGAGGCTAATGATGCATACCTCAGTTGGAGAGTGCCATGAGCACTATGGCTGAAAAGTTCTATTTAAGTGAGATGTTGTCATATTATTATGATGCTACATAGCTAAAACTATATTACTAACAATGGCTTCCTAAATCACAATTTTAATTATTTTAGGTTTAATGCACCACTGCGTAATTAGAGCTGAGCAAAAGCCCTGGACTTGCCTTACTTTATGAGGAGAATAAAATTATCCATGCGGGCATTAGCCATTATGTAGGACTCTATTGAGTCCTGAGTAGTGGGCTTTATCCAAAATATCCCTTTTTCATGCTGTTCTCCATAGTCTTTGTTTCTGCACAGATACCAGAGGATAAGTGTGGAGCATACAGACAGATAAGAGATGGGGAGGCAGCCTTATGCAGTGACAGGGCACTTTCTGATCTGCTGAGTGACTTTGGCCAACTCATTTAGGCTAGGATTTCAAAGAAGCCTAGGGGAGTTTGGCACCTGACTTTCAATGCGAGCCGAATGAAAAAATCTGCTTTTAGGTCTTAGTCCTAAACCTGCTACAGGAGCTAAATATTCATATTACCCCTTTATTAACTAGTGTCTTGAAATTAAGAACCCTGAAGATTTCAAGAAGTAAGACTTTCCATAAATGATAGTAAGGTCGACAGTGATACCAGAGGAATACTGCAGATCCTTGCCACTGCTTCAGTAGTGAAAGATTAGATGATAAATGTAAAAGTAGTGAAAGGTTGTTGGTAAATGTTGGTAAACATTTATTTCACAACACACACACACAAACCGACAAACAAATATTTCCATCAATAGTAATAAAAATTTACAGATCAGCAGAGTAGAAAAATGCTTAAACCCCATAATTTTGGGCAAACCCCCCTGAGTACAACTCGCTCAAGGGCTTCAGCTCCTCCCTGCACTGTGCAGCGGCGGGGTGGCTCCAGCACTGACCCAAGGAAGTCTTCATTCTGGGAATGGCTCTGGCTCTTCACGGGTGGCGCAAGCCACCTGGCTGGGAGGTGCTGTGGCCCCCTGCCCAATGCAGCCATGGGCCTGGATTGTTCACAGTCCCCACCAAGAGGCCACAGGATTTTGCTGCTGGCTGCTTCAGAACAGCAGTCCTGGGACTGGGAGGAGAGGCTAGCAGGGTGCTGCCTTTCCCCAGCACTACACGTTCATCTCTACCAGAGTGATACTCAGGCCTCAGTGGGTGAGGAGCCAGATTAGTGATCAGGGGTACCCAAAAGAGCCACAGTTGTGTGAATTCATCGTTCCATTTACTATTGTACTAGTCATATTTAAACAGTATGATGGGGAAATATTTAGTTTTTATAGGTTTCAGAGTAACAGCCGTGTTAGTCTGTATTCGCAAAAAGAAAAGGAGTACTTGGGTGCCACAAGTACTCCTTTTCTTTTTAGTTTTTATAGATTATTCTCACAGCAAAATGACTGATCAAGTATTTTTATCAACTGCAATTGGTTAATATAGTAAAAGCATCCTGATTGGTTAATAACTTAGATTGGTTAATGAAATCACAGTGTTTTCAAAAAAAAAATATCTATAGTGGGAGGCCGTGCACTGAGTCCCGCACAGAGATTAACAATCCACTTAGGTCATTTTGGGCACAGTGCATGTAATGGTTCTAATATTTGTTCCCTGTGGTGCAGAATATTAGTGCCAGTGGTAACAATCACCTAGAAATTAGCATTTAAAAGATAGTGAAGATGATTATAGGATTTATAAACCCTTTTTCATGACACCAGGCAGGTGGCCAAGTCAGATACAAAAATAAATGAGAGACAAGATAGAGATAATCAGTAACTTCTCCATAGCTTTTATTCATATCTGATCAAAGTGTTCTCTTTATCATAGATATAGTTACAGAACTAAATCATTGTAGGACCTGTGTTATCCTGGCCTCATTTCCAGAGCTCAGTGCCACACCTGAGGTGCTTTAAAAGCGCTGCAGCTGAGCTGGCTCAGCCCTAGCAGCAGTAATAGTCAGGGAGCGGCTGATTGTTTCACAGAGCCAGGCTCTTTCAACATCAAGCTGGGAGAAGTAGGCTGGCTGGTTCTTCATCAGGTAACGGAACCTTTTTAAGGCATAGTTAAAGGCTCTGCTCTGGGGAAACAGTATGCAAAGGTCACTTATTATTTATTTGGACTGTTAGTGCGTAAGGATCCTAAACGTGGACTAGGACCCCATTGTGCTAGGCTCTGTGTGAACATAGAACACAGGCAGTCCCTGCCGTAAGGAACTAACCAAAGAAAAAAGTGGGGGCAGCTAAATATCAATCCTAGCACATATATTCTTGGCAAAAAAAAGTGCCTCAAGTCGAAATGGAGCCATTTTCAAGGGGAAGGTTTCCCTGTCCCTTCAGTAGCTCTGCTGTCTTCGTGTGAGAACCAGCCGGACAAGGAGATAGTAAGCAAGCCTTCTGCTTACTGGTCAAGCCCCCTTGGCTTTCTGCTGCCTCTACCTAGTGTTGCTTTATATAAATAATTAGAGATGAGGTTTTGTGCTAGTCTACACAGAGACACATTGGCTTTAAGTTAATTAGCTGTTGTATGATATAAACTATCAGTATGGGTTTGAGGTGGGCAGGCCATGGGGTCTGAACTCTCCCAATGGCCTGGGGGAGGCAGGGGTTTGGAGTTAGAGATCTGGTTCTGCCCATTGTAAACCTAGAGGTTAGCCACAGAGTTCAGATGTGGATCCCCTGCCGGCTGTGCCCAGAGTTTGGGGCAGCTTAGGTCTAGGAGTGGTGGTTTTGGTCCATCTCAACAAAGGGGTGTTTTTTACAGCCTCCTCCCTACTTTTCATTAGGATGAGGCATGGATCTGTCTGTATGGCTCTGGATATTGTTTACAATCCCGTCATTTAACCTGGTGGCAGCCTTCAAATGAGGTAAACGGCACTGGACAGAGCAGGGAGCTTGAGGTGAGGCATGATTGATGGTGTCCTATATGAAACAGTCTGTTGGTTCACGCTCATCATGCAACACAGCTGAAAACAGTAACAAACTGTAAGCAGGTGACAGGTACTAGCTAGCTGAGCTTGCATCACAGCTACTAGGATACTGATACTTGGCACCTATCATTTTTTATTTACTCTAGGGCCTAGAAGCCCCAACTGAGATCAAGGTGGCACTGTGCTAGGTACTGTACAAATATGTAGCAAAAGAAAGACTCCACTTCAAAGAGCTTAAAATCTCAATAAGACAATGGGTAAGAGGGAAACAGATGCACAGTGAGGCAAAATGTCTTGCCCAAGGTTACACTTACATTCTTCAAGGCATTTCACAATATTTAGTAACTCTCTCCCCACCCTTCTAGGTAATTAAGTATTCTTGTTGCCCTCGGTTTTCTGACGGGGAAACTGAGGCACAGAACCGTTGCTGCTTCCTCAGGGATATACAGTGAGTCAGTGGTACATCTAGTACTAGAACTCAGAGGTCATTGAATCCCAGTCCCCTGTGCCTTTATCCAGATCATACTGAACAAGTTCAATGTAGCCATGTTGCTTTGCAAGCCACGATAAATCTTGCTTAATAACATGAGTATGACTGTTCCCCAAGGGAAATAGAACATCTAACTCCTAAGAGAAAAAGAACAAATGTAAAGAAAACAAGTTGTATAGATTCCGATCCTGCCCGGGAGTGAGTGCCCACATTTCTAGCTAAGACAATGGGAGTTGAGGGCGCTCAACTCCTCTTAGGAGGTAAATTCCAGGATCAGTATATAAATAAAGAAATCTGAAATCCTGTTGATGGTAAGATTTCTCTTTATTTAGCTTTACATACAGTCCACCACATCCATATGTACTAAGCAGCTGGCTGGTGCTTGCACTAACAACCAGGGTGTGGCAATGCCAAGGATGCAAATCTATTTTAAAATAAGTGTGACTGTAAAAATAAATAAATAAATAAAAAATAAAAAATTGGCAACACCCTGATTAGCTGGTACTGCTGCTCCATGCTCTGGAGTATGGTCTGGCCTTCTGGAACCTCTGTCTTTGGAATTTTTTCACCTTGTGCATGTGTGCTAGGGATGTTCTTTGCTAATTAGTGCAGCATTTCTGTTTCTGACCATCTTCACCCTGATTTGGTCATTGTTTGCCATCTTTTGGAGCCCCTTTGTGTACGGTGGTGCAGTTGATTAATTGCATGTTCTATTAAATATTTTTAATATTTAATGCTTTTATGTCAGAAGGAAGGAGAGTTACAGATCCAATTTAGAAATGGAGTACTTGTGGCACCTTAAAGACTAACCAATTTATTTGAGCAATAAGCTCAAATAAATTGGTTAGTCTCTAAGGTGCCACAAGTACTCCTTTTCTTTTTGTGAATACAGACTAACACGACTGTTACTCTGAAAGATGCAATTTAGTACCATATTGTTGTGGACCCTCAATGGGAATCAGATGTAAAATAAACTCAGGATTTTGATTTTGATCAATAAAGTCCCTTGCCTTGACTCCTGGTCATCTAGTCATCTCTGACTAATCACCTTCCTTCCCACCTACAAATGTGGCAGCTGGATCAACTGATCTCCTCACGCTTAGTCCCTGCAAACTGAGGTAAAATGTTTTCGGTTTAGGGGGAGGGTATTGACTCCAGAATTTGCTTCAGCCACTAGGTAAATAGAGCCCAGGCCTGTGGCCATCAGAATGCAATACAAAGCCTGTTTGCATATTCAGGAGAATGTGGATAAGGTGTATTTGTTATTTTCAATTGTTTAATTCTGGGCCTGGGTTCATATATTTGGTTGACATTGGTCCACCAATTCTTGCATTGTTTCTAATTAGTTGTGCATGATTATGACAAGGGAAGTACATCAAATGCACAAATCTATTTTCCTTTAAAGCCTTTATGGCTAAGTGTTGGAGTGGACTTGATCCTGTGAGGGGCAGAGTATTGAAAGTTGAGAGTACTCCATACATCTGAGGTAGTGCTGACCACCGGATGGCCCCTTGTTTTTTTTAAATCTTTGTTCCTGCTGCTTATCTGTACTGCAGTAAATGTATCCGCATAGGCAATCTGCTGTTTGCCTGTTGACATTTATCCATAATAGTCAATCTATAAAATATTCATGCACGCGGCTTTTGTGTCTGCAGGATTTGAGTGCGAGGACATGTTTTAAAAGGGAGAATAATGAATCATCTGCAGTGTTTCTGACCCCTCGGGCAAAGGGTTTTTTAAAGGTCAGTTAATTCAGTGTGTGACCTATGTAAGAGATCTTGGGCATAAAAGAGAAGTCAAAAATAACCCCTTGGAAGGTCAGAAAAGGCACATCTTGTGCACTAGGATAGCTCTGTATTTCATGGCAAATAACTGTATTGTGGTTGGAAACACAAGAGGCTACCAAACACATTTCAGTAGAGGGACTCCTAGGACCAACAGGCCTGTGTAATGGATTCTTTACTCGGACCAGCCCTTGTGAACTACTCTCTGCTTGGGAGACTTTCCCTTTGTAAAACAGAGAGCCCAAGTCTATCTTTATGAAAATATTTCAGACGAGATTAGTTGTCTAGGAATTAAATCTTGGCTTGCCAACAGGATGGACAATAGCACAAGAAATGTTTATATTTAAAACAGAGCCAGCAGTTCATATGGATCTGTTTTCAGATTATTTGAGCTTTTGATTGGTCTAGGGATGAATTTCAGTTTGTCATACGGAATGTTCTCTCAGTGTCAGTGCAGGTAAAGAGGTTTATAGAGAGCGTATTTATAAAGCTTCCTATTCAGATCTGCTGTAGAATGCTTTTTTTTTTAACCTATAAATGAAGTATACCAGAGCAGATGTGAAAGCGAAGAATTCAGTGATTCTGCACAAATGAAACCCTGCTCGACTCCTCTCGGTTAACGAGGTTATGTGCGTTCCATTTCACAAAGGGAGCAGAATGCTGCATTGGTAGAAACCAAATATTCCCTGTTGTCAAGGCAAAGGGAACTAAATGTGTTTAAAGCAGGAACCAGTTTAGAAAAGAGAAGATTTCCAAATGGTCAAATACTCACTTTGCACATGCTCCAGATATTACAGTAATATACATCACCACCACCACCCCCCATCTCTGCTCTGCTCCTGAAATCTGTGCTGGTTAGATATCTCCACACAGGGAAATGCATGGGTCGTGCCTCCTGGATCATATGACTAAACAGGAGTGAAGGAAGCTTGCAGTGAAATGCATTTTGCTTCTTTAACATATCCCTGTCTGAGCATGATTCATGAGCTGCATTGGTGGTGATTTGTGTGTGCTTTTTAACTAACAGTGATTTTGCTTTAACTCAGAACAAATGACAAATTTGCTAAACAATGTATCTGTGCATTGAACAAGGTGCATACACCCTCCTGGTTGAGCCCAGACCCTGAAGTGCTGTAGTAGTTAAACTGGTTACACAGCAGAACGTGCATGTTCTGGTCCTGTACCCAGCAACGCCATCTCACTTCAGCCTCACTGCACTCAAGTTATTTGGGCAGAGGCTGTGAAAATGGAAGTGTGTCAGAGATGAGCAGCCTGAATATAATGGAGACCTTTCTGAACGGGAGCCAGCATGCCCACAAACACCATCGTTAACCTACCTTGGTTTTGCTTCAGTTTGCAAAAAGGACGTAGGGTTCTGCTGGCAGCCTGAGTTCCTGGCAAACCTGTGTACTGAGAGGAGTTAGTTACAAATGGTCTTGAAGCGGAACCAGAATTTCTGATCTGAGTGCCCCCAGGCTTCAGGGGGACTCCGAATCCAAATGTGGATATGCTCTTTGCAAATGGCTTCTGGTCTGATCTCAGGTTTTGATTCAGCACTCCATGTCCAAGATATGAGCTTTTGGCTGTTCAGTATCTGGATCCAAATCCTGCAGTTCAAACTCTCCTTTATTTTGAAATGTGAAGGGTTTATTGCACCAAGGTCTTGTTTGATGGAGCTTTTTGGGACAGGGCTTATCACCCGAGCTGAGACTCGGCAGGTTGGTTTTGCAGGGGATGCGTGTGCATGCACTTTTTTTGTTTGTTTCCATTTGACCAGAGTTTGCATTTCAGGGCTAACCCCTGACACTCAAAGCCAGACCTTCCGGGTTGTGCCAGGCTATGCTACTGAGATTCCTGTAGCCTCCCCCCTGAAACCGTAAATCTTTCCCTTAGCTCTTTATCTTGGCCTAAGCTCCCTCTTATTTTAGCCAGGGCTTGCACGTTGGTTTTGTAAGGAAGCTCCAAACCACAGGTGCGATGCTTGCTTTTGTGTTGTATCATGGATGCTTTGCTCAGATCTAGCCAGGCACGGTTGCAGTGGGGTATGCCGCATGTTATTTAGCGACCATTTCCAGCATTCCTGTTTGCTAACAGTGTAGATCATGAGCTTTTCTGCAGCCAGGTGAATGTTAAGGGAAAGCAGGAATTACTCTCCTCTAAAGGGGGCATATGAACATTAGGAAATACAGGCTGTGACAGGTTGGATCGCAGAAACCCCCTTAGGAACTGCCAACTAGGCTGAGCAGATAGCAAGTGTGAGAAATCGGGACGGGGGTGGGGGGTAAATAGGAGCCTATATAAGAAAAAGCCCGAAATATCGGGACTGTCCCTATAAAATCGGGACATCTGGTCACCCTACTGCCAACTGATGTGCTTAGACTACCTCTGAGCCATTTCCCCTGCCAGCTTGGGACTTCAGAACACTGCCTGGTTTGAGCCAGACACGCTTGCATGCTGCAAATCCAGACCCAGGTCTGAACCACGTCCTCTGAATGCTGCAGGCTTCACTGAAAACAGCTTAAGAAGTGTTCCTGTCTCTAACGCTCAGATGCCCAGCTCCCAATGGGGTGCAAACCCCAAATAAATCTGTTTTACCCTGTATAAAGCTTATACAGGATAACCTCATAAATTGTTCGCCCCCTATCACACTGATAGAGAGAGATGCACAGCTGTTTGCCCCCCCCCCAGGTATTAATACATACTTTGGGTTAATTAAGAAGTAAAAAGTGGTTTTATTAAATACAGAAAGTAGGATTTAAGTGGTTCCAAGTAATAACAGACAGAACAAAGTGAATTACCAAGCAAAATAAAATAAAAAACACAAGTCTAAACTTAATACAGTAAGAAGCTGAATACAGATAAAATCTCACCCATAGAGATATTCCAATAAGCCTCTTTTGCAGACTAACCTCCTTCTAGTCTGGGTCCAGCAATCACTCACATCCCTGTGGTTACTGTTCTTTGTTCCATTTTCTTTCAGGTAGCCTCTCCACCCCCCCCAAAGGATATCTCTTCAGCCAGCTGAAGACAAAATGGAGGGGTCTCCCAGGGGCTTAAATAGACTTTCTCTTGGGGGTGGAGACTCCCTCCTATGCAAAATCCATCTCCAAGATGGAGTTTTGGAGTCACATGGGCAAGTCACATGTCCATGCATGACTCTATTTTTACAGGCAGCAGCCATTGCCCACATGGTATCTTGAATGTCTCCAGGAAGACTTCTTATGTGGATTGGAGTCTTCCAAGATCCATTTTCAGAGTAACAGCCGTGTTAGTCTGTATTCGCAAAAAGAAAAGGAGGACTTGTGGCACCTTAGAGACTAACCAATTTATTAGAGCATAAGCTTTCGTGAGCTACAGCTCACTTCTTCAGATGCATATCGTGGAAACTGCAGCAGGCAATGCTGGAAATCACTTTAGATAAGCTATTACCAGCAGGACAGTGGGGTGGGAATAGGTATTGTTTCATATTCTCTGTGTATATATAAAGCCTGCTGCAGTTTCCACGATATGCATCTGAAGAAGTGAGCTGTAGCTCACGAAAGCTTATGCTCTAATAAATTGGTTAGTCTCTAAGGTGCCACAAGTCCTCCTTTTCTCTTTCCAAGATCCATTGTCCGTCAAGTTTCTTGATTGGGCACTTAATTTGCACATTCCTTTTTCAAGAAGCTGACCAAATGCTTTACTAAGGCTACTTAAACTCAAACAAGTACACAGCCAATATTCATAACTTTGAATACAAAAATGACACATGCATACAAATAGGATGAATATATTCTGTAGATCAAAACCTTTACAGAGATGGGTTACATGGCATATGTAGCATAAAACATATTCCAGTTATGTCATATTTACATTCATAAGTATATTTCCATAAAGCATTATGGGGTGCAACGTCACACAGGCCTCAACTTTAAACAGTGAATAAATATGTGCATGGCCCATGGCATTAAAGCATGTTTACATGTTTGACGGTACACAGCAGCACTATTCAGAAGGCCACAAGTTCCTCTACTCTCACTAATGCACAAAGGGTGGAAGTGAACACACATTGGGCCGGCATACTAAGTTGCTATATAGGAAAGATCTACCCTAAACGCAAGCCCCTAAGGCAATTCTGGTGTTGGGGTGCTGCATAGATCGAGGTGTACGTGTGCCGACAGATAGTTTTGGGGGCCAGGGCATACATTTCGAAGCCCTTTGAGAAGATCAAGCCAAACAACGGCACTGTTTGCAGATCCACTGACACTTTTATACTCTACCACATCAAGGTTGAGCTGTCTGTCAATCCTAAGTTACTGTTACGGTATTACTTGATTGCATCTATTGTTTTGTAATTTTTGTGGCTCTGCGGCGGTACACTTTGGTGTGGGGAAGGACTTAATTGAATCAGACTGAATACATTGCTGCCTGCCTGTGAGAAGCCAGCATGTGTGTGAGAGAGCAGCGTGTGTGTGAACAAGCAGAGGGTGAGATGAACTCTGGCCAGGAACGGTCTCAGGGCCTGGCTTCACTGCTAAAAAAGCTGTTTTTTACCCAGGACTAGCTCAGACACAGTAGTTACCCTCAAGTAAAAGACGCAGCCTTTTTTAGCAGTGAAGACAGAGACCTTAGAGACTTGGGCTCAACTATACCCAGCCCTAGGTAGGTGTGTAAGGGGCACAGGGGAGACAGCTCAAAGATCTTTCCCCTCACAGTCCTGCGTGGGAGTCTGAGGCCTGGCATTTTGGAAGCACAAGGACTCCGTGCAGTTAGTACCCACACTGCAATGGCACGAACCTCCCCAAGGAAGCAGGCCAGGCCATCCTCATGCAGGAGCAAGGGCACCATGCACCTTTGGTGAGAGTGACACGGCAGCCACGTACCCCCCGAGTCAGGCACAGTGTCTCCCTGCTGGGACTGTGCCTCTACAGCTCCCCCCAGAGAAATTTGGGGCCCCAGAACATCATGTTTGCTGGACCCCACCCCTTCCCATTTCACCCCAGTTAAGAAGTTTTGGGGGTTGCCCTGAACTCAGGGTCCCAGTACAGTTGTTCTCTTTTTCCTGCCTTGTCAGGCCTGCCTGTAGCTGTATTTCCCTGTGTGGCTTTGCCCAAAGAGCCTAACTGATAACGTGCTCATGGGGCACAGGAGGCCTTTTTTTCTATGCCTGGTCAGTCTTGCAAGGTAAAAGAGCATTCAAAAATCTGGAGTCCGGCCCAAAAAATCATGAGATTAGCTTCAAAGTCATAAGAGATTTAAAAATATCATCATTTGGGATTGTTTTATTTGCTTCTCTGGTTTCTGAACCTGTAGTGAGCACTTAGTTCACGGTTTCAAGCTTTTTGCCAGCACCATGAAGGCTGGAAATGTTTCTTCAAATGAAAGCTGAGTTTCTTGCACAGTCACATGACTCTAGAAGCTGGAGCTTTAAGACAAAACCAACCACTGCATGAGTTGGTAGCACTGAGCCAGTAAAGAAAAGGAAGAGGAGAAAACGCGCGGGTTTGCTCCTGGAATCCGGGTAGTGGATAGGCTTTAACAATGGCACCCTACAGCATAGGCTTCAGCTACTGCTTGGATGTACGTGGCAAGGTTTGTACTCAGTGGCTGTGATGGGTTGCGTCTTGCAGGCTGATGGCCCAGACCATCACTGGAACGTTGCTTGCTAGTTAATTGTTGCAGAGCGAACAGGGAGAGCTGCACAAGGGCACAATGTTAAGTTATTAGGTAGGTTAAAAAAAAAAAAAAGGTGAAATTAAAAAACCAAAATAGATATGAAAATCTTGATCTATATTTCTCACCAACTTAAAAACAGTGTAAGGTCTAATTTTGGACCTCAGCTTTTTGACTCTGCACAATTTTAAGTGGAATTTCATGGAAGTTTACAAATAATTCATGCGTCTTATTTTGCAATGGGGCCTTAAGGCCCCGCAGTTTGGGGCACGGAAGAACGTTCCGGGAGGGAGGGGAAGAAGACGTGCAGCAGGGCCTGCACCAGCCACCACAGGAGCGAGGAGGGACCACCTCCCAGCCCAGCTCCTCCCCCAGCCACAGCTCCGCTTTGCCCCCCAGACTAGCCCCACTCTAGCCCCAGCTCCTCCCCACATCCCCAGTTCTGCCCCCAGCTTTGCTGTCAGCCCAAGCTCCTCTGCTTAGCCAACTGTGCAGTAATGGAAGGGGGCATGGACGGACTCCATTACTGATAAAGGGGGGGGGACACGACTTTTGGGCATCACTGCTTTAAGGCCTTAAGATCCTTGTAAATTGCTATGGATTGCAACTCCATCAATGGCCCCTAGAAATGAGACTTGCACATTTCTATGGCTTTGCTCCAGCCTGCTTGCAAACAGGTTAATTGTTGCTAATGTACACTTTTGATGGGTTCAGGGACTGTACAAATGACAGTACATGTGTCTGTTACATTTCACATCTAGTTCAGTTTAAAAAGAAATAAAATCGAATAGTATTAAAGATCTGATCCTGCAGAATTTACTCTTACAAAATTCACATTAAGGTCAATGGGACAAATTAATCCCTGGTCCGACTCCTCAAGTCAATTTGGCATTTCACCACGGATGAATCTGGCCCAGTAAGAGCTTTGAGCATGACTTAGGACAGCAGCTTATTGTCTGACTTAAAAGAGGAGAATTCGGATCCCAAAGTGATCACACAATCACCCTACTTGCTTCACTGTTACAGTTATGCTGATGATGTCGTCATAGTTAAGAAAAAGGGAGAGAGGTTTTCAGGCCAAGATTTTCAAAAGTGACTCAGGTTTTTAGTGTCTCCACTTTTGGGTGCCCAACTTGAGATACCTTTGTCTGATTCTGAGAGGGCAGATGCTCAGCACTCTTTGAAAATCAAGTCCCATTAAGATATCGGTTGCCCCAAATTTGCCATCTCCCTACACTACTAATCACTCTTGAAAATCTTGGCCATCATACTGAGTTGTGAATTTCAAAATAAATCCAAACGTTAATATGTGAGGATAGGTTGTCAGGGTGTGGATACTGTGGTGGTGTGTGCAACGGAAATGCCTGTACATAAATAAATTTTGTAAGGGTGTCTTTTTTAGAATTTGATTTACTTTGTTTTTGGAGAAATGGCTTAAAAATGTTTGTTTGGGCATAAGCTTTCGTGGGTAAAAAAACACTTCTCCAGATGCATTCAGTGTTTTTTGTTTTTTGTTTTTTTTACCCACGAAAGCTTATGCCCAAATCTGTTAGCCTTTAAGGTGCCACCGGACTCCTTGTTTTTGTGGATACAGACTAACACAGCTACCCCCGATACTTAAAAATGTTTATTTTACAGAAAACGTAAATGTCCTGCCCAAACTCCCTGGCAATGCCCCTAATCCTTGAAAAACTTTAAATTGCAGTTTGAGGAGAAAGGTCGTTAATGACTTGTTACATAACCCATTGGATCAAACCCTGGAGGTTTAATTGGTTTTGAACTTTGCACCAAGGCCATTTCCTGCTCGTGAGTAACAAGTTCTGATCACAGGTGGATGGAAATATCAGATTAACAAATACTAAGTGAACTCAAATTATTTGACCTCTTTGTGTTTCCTGAAGTGCTTACATGGAAATAGATAATGAGGTAATGGGTGCATTGAAACAGGGTAGTTAAGCACCACGCTTCTCAACTGGGTCATGATCTTGCACCCGTTGAAATCAGTGGTAGAACCAAGGCACTTAGTGCAAACTGGTTCCATTCTGCGTCGAGACCACAGAAACACAGACCCACAGATAAGCATGCAAAGTTATAGGTGTGTGATGTGCGGTGTGTGCCGTGGGAGGCTGTTTTTGAAAAGCTGACCCTTTGGGGCTGTTGTATCATCCCATGCATCTGGGTCTAGTGCAGAGCAAATGCCTTTTGAACAGTGTTTGCTGAAGTGGGCTCTCCACTCGAGTAAGGAGCTGTTGTTAAGCTAATGAGCTGGAAAAGCTTCATGTGAAAATGATGCGGAATATTTGTCCAGTCCATTCACCTGAAAGAATCGTTAATTTGTGGCTGCTCAGTGACCACCTCGAGTTGCTGTAGTAGCAAGTCCAAGAAGTAACTTACTGCGTTACAGGAACGGAAAGCAGGAATGGGCCCAACCAGCAACATTTGTGGGAGTTTGGATCCAGATTTTTGTGTCTTCTATAATCAAAATATATTCAGTCCCAATGATTTGTCCACTGTGTCTAACAATAGTATGTGAGATTCCTAAATTATACAGGACTGTGACTGTGAGCTGGGATATTCAGATCTTGGTTAGATATCACAATAAGTGCCTTATCTACCTAATATAGTATCAGACTCTTAGAAATACACTGATGTGCAGCTATTTATTACTTCAAATGTAGAGAGAGAGCGAGAGAGACACTGACTAGAACGAGAATAGAACTGAACCATTTGACAATGGCTGGTTAAAAAGCAGTATGGCCATTGTATGAAGCCACAGCACTATCTCTGTAATGTGGTGTACATCTGTCTGTCTCTCATGCACATGCAGCTGATTTGACAGAGTTTCCTCCCTGCACCAAATGATCACTTTGGGAAGCAGCATCTCTAGGAAGAAGTGAAGTGGTTTGACATGATAGGAGGAGACACTTTTCTGAGTCAGAGCTGGGAGGGAGGGAGGAGATCTCACAGCAGCAGAGGGCAAGAGAATAACCTTTAATTTTGTAAAAAGAAAAGGAGTACTTGTGGCACCTTAGAGACTAACAGATTTATTTGATCATTAAAGTTTTCATGACCTACAGCTCACTTCATCAGATGCTGAAAGCTTATGCTCAAATAAATTGGTTAGTCTCTAAGGTGCCACAAGTACTCCTTTTCTTTTTGTGAATACAGACTAACACGGCCGCTACTCTGAAACCTTTAATTTTGTGTTTCTGGGGGACAGTGTTTGGACCATTTAGCATCAGGCAAGACTCGATACTAAAGGGTCCGAAGAGTCCATCTGGGATGTAACCAAATCCATGTGATGGATTCTGTGTGTTTCTGTTTGCTTTCTGTGGCCTGTACATACGCACAAGGCTTGAGCACAACGCGCCAACTGCTTCCGGAGTGAATGAAATTACCCCTAACCTAGCCAAGTGAGTAGTGTGACCAATTAGGCCTGTGTACAACAGCTAACGTCCTATTTCAACGAGCAGTAACCCCATCAGATATTAATGCTGGTAAGAGATCCCTGTGTGAGGATTGCATATCTAAAGCATGCCCAGATTTTGTGCCATTGAGATTGCCGTGCCTAGTTGCACATCTGGTATCTCCTCATGACCTCCAGCAGAATGATGGGGTCAGTCCAGAGGTCCCCCCAGCCTGCTTACATTGACCTGACTCTGAGTTGTCTTTGAGTGGCAAAAGGCTGCTTCGTGCACCCAGACTTCTAAAACCTCTGAAAACATGTAACCTCCCTGGAGGCTCTTCTGAGCTGGCTGGCACATGTCCCATTGACATTGCTAATTGCTGCGGTGCATCCCCACTGCTGCTGTTTTAAAAGCTGAAATAGGAATGTCAAAGGGGGGCGGGGGGGAGGAAGAGGCTGTGTCTGTGATGGCCTGTATTCCATGGATTCTGGCTCTGTTCCCCAAGCCAGTACATATGTGGAGATGCAGGCAGTGGAACGTGTGCAAAGTCAGCATCGCTCAGCTCTTCCTGCTTGCCTGGCTGCCTCCCCTATGAATAAACCATTTCAGAAATGTAGACCAATATTTCATAACCTTCACCATCCATCAGTGCATAAAGCTGCAGTACACAGACGTGCACTGAAATCAGTAGGGTTTCTCTGGATCTGTGCTGGGGAAACTGGGAGCAGTGTCTTGCCCCAGGAATGTATAAATTGTTATGTAAGTGGACCATACATGATTGAATATTGAAATTCACAAACACCATGACATGGTAAATATATGCATGGAGCAAATCTGTAGTAACACGAAAGATTTTGGATGGTCTCCAATACAACAGAACAGTTACTGATACAAATAAGTGACTGACTTAGTTTTCTTGTGTGTTTTTGGGTGGATCATGTCTCCTAGATCTGCAGCTTTCCTCCTACCCCCCCTCGCACACAGCAGGGAGCCCAGCTCGGCACAGTTCTTCCTCCTAAGACTTTGCCCGAGGAGGGGAGGGGAATTGAGGCTGGGGGGAGCTATGGGGATGACATGTTGTCCCATGCTCCCCAGCCCTGAGCACTACAGAATCCCCAGAGAAATGAATGACGATTTAAGCCATGTCTACACGTACAAACTTAGAGGCACAGCTGTACAGATACAGCTGTATGAGCGCTCCTGTAGCTGCATTATGCTGATATATTAAAACCAGCTCAACCAGCTCCTGCTTTTGAGCAGGGGGTTGGACTAGATGACCTCCTGAGGTCCCTTCCAACCCTGATATTCTATGATTCTATGCCCTGGTCTACACTAGGACTTTAGGTCCAATTTAGCAGCATTAAATCGATGTAAACCTGCACCCGTCCACACGATGAAGCCCTTTATTTCGACTTAAAGGGCTCTTAAAATCGATTTCCTTACTCCACCCCTGACAAGTGGATTAGCGCTTAAATCGGCCTTTACGGCTCAAATTTGGGGTACTGTGGACACAATTCGACGGTATTGGCCTCCGGGAGCTATCCCAGAGTGCTCCATTGTGACCGCTCTGGACAGCACTCTCAACTCAGATACACTGACCGGGTAGACAGGAAAAGAACCGTGAACTTTTGAATCTCATTTCCTGTTTGGCCAGCGTGGCAAGCTGCAGGTGACCATGCAGAGCTCATCAGCGCAGGTGACCATGATGGAGTCCCAGAATCGCAAAAGAGCTCCAGCATGAACCGAACAGGAGGTACGGGATCTGATCGCTGTTTAGGGAGAGGAATCCGTGCTATCAGAACTCCGTTCCAGTTTTCGAAATGCCAAAACCTTTGTCAAAATCTCCCAGGGCATGAAGGACAGAGGCCATAACAGGGACCCGAAGCAGTGCCGCGTGAAACTGAAGGAGCTGAGGCAAGCCTACCAGAAAACCAGAGAGGTGAACGGCCGCTCCGGGTCAGAGCCCCAAACATGCCGCTTCTATGATGAGCTGCATGCCATTTTAGGGGGTTCAGCCACCACTACCCCAGCTGTGTTGTTTGACTCCTTCAATGGAGATGGAGGCAATATGGAAGCAGGTTTTGGGGACGAAGAAGATGATGAGGAGGAGGAGGTTGTAGATAGCTCACAGCAAGCAAGCGGAGAAACCGGTTTTCCCGACAGCCAAGAACTGTTTCTCACCCTGGACCTGGAGCCAGTACCCCTCGAACCCACCCAAGGCTGCCTCCTGGACCCAGCAGGCGGAGAAGGGACCTCCGGTGAGTGTACCTTTTAAAATACTATACATGGTTTAAAAGCAAGCATGTGAAAGGTTTACTTTGCCCTGGCATTCGCGGTTCTCCTGGATGTACTCCCAAAGCCTTTGCAAAAGGTTTCTGGGGAGGGCAGCCTTATTGCATCCTTCATGGTAGGACACTTTACCACTCCAGGCCAGTAACACATACTCGGGAATCATTGTAGAACAAAGCATTTGCAGTGTATGTTTGCTGGCATTCAAACAACATCTGTTTTTTATCTCTCTGTGTTATCCTCAGGAGAGTGAGATATCATTCATGGTCACCTGGTTGAAATAGAGTGCTTTTCTTCAGGGGACATTCAGAGGAGCCCGTTCCTGCTGGGCTGTTTGCCTATGGCTAAACAGAAATGTTCCCCGCTGTTAGCCACGGGGAGGGGGGAAGGTTGAGGGGGTAGCCATGCGGTGGGGGGAGGCAAAATGCGACCTTGTAACGAAAGCACATGTGCTATGTATGTAATGTTAACAGCAAGGTTTACCCTGAAAGAGTGTAGCCACTGTTTTATAAAATGTGTCTTTTTAAATACCGCTGTCCCTTTTTTTTTCCTCCACCAGCTGCATGTGTTTCAATGATCACAGGATCTTCTCCTTCCCAGAGGCTAGTGAAGCTTAGAAAGAAAAAAAAACACACTCGCGATGAAATGTTCTCCGAGCTCATGCTGTCCTCCCACACTGACAGAGCACAGACGAATGCGTGGAGGCAAATAATGTCAGAGTGCAGGAAAGCACAAAATGACCGGAGGAGAGGTGGCGGGCTGAAGAGAGGGCTGAAGCTCAAATGTGGCAGCAGCGTGATGAGAGGAGGCAGGATTCAATGCTGAGGCTGCTGGAGGACCAAACCAGTATGCTCCAGTGTATGGTTGAGCTGCAGCAAAGGCAGCTAGAGCACAGACTGCCACTACAGCCCCTGTGTAACCAACCGCCCTCCTCTCCAAGTTCTATAGCCTCCACACCCAGACGCCCAAGAACGTGGTGGGGGGGCCTCCGGCCAACCAGCCACTCCACCACAGAGGATTGCCCAAAAAAAAGAAGGCTGTCATTCAATAAATTTTAAAGTTGTAAACTTTTAAAGTGCTGTGTGGCATTTTCCTTCCCTCCTCCACCACCCATCCTGGGCTACCTTGGTAGTCATCCCCCTATTTGTGTGATGAATGACTAAAGAATGCATGAATGTGAAGCAACAATGACTTTATTGCCTCTGCAAGCGGTGATTGAAGGGAGGAGGAGCGGGTGGTTAGCTTACAGGGAAGTAGAGTGAACCAAGGGGCGGGGGGTTTCATCAAGGAGAAACAAACAGAACTTTCACACCGTAGCCTGGCCAGTCATGAAACTGGTTTTCAAAGCTTCTCTGATGCGTACCGCGCCCTCCTGTGCTCTTCTAACCGCCCTGGTGTCTGGCTGCGCGTAACCAGCAGCCAGGCGATTTGCCTCAACCTCCCACCCCGCCATAAACGTCTCCCCCTTACTCTCACAGATATTGTGGAGCACACAGCAAGCAGTAATAACAGTGGGAATATTGGTTTCGCTGAGGTCTAAGCGAGTCGGTAAACTGCGCCAGCGCGCCTTTAAACGTCCAAATGCGCATTCTACCACCATTCTGCACTTGCTCAGCCTGTAGTTGAACAGCTCCTGACTACTGTCCAGGCTGCCTGTGTACGGCTTCATGAGCCATGGCATTAAGGGGTAGGCTGGGTCCCCAAGGATACATATAGGCATTTCAACATCCCTAACAGTTATTTTCTGGTCTGGGAATAAAGTCCCTTCCTGCAGCTTTTGAAACAGACCAGAGTTCCTGAAGATGCGAGCGTCATGTACCCTTCCCGGCCATCCCACGTTGATGTTGGTGAAACGTCCCTTGTGATCCACCAGAGCTTTCAGCACTATCGAAAAGTACCCCTTGCGGTTTATGTACTCGGCGGCTTGGTGCTCCGGTGCCAAGATAGGGATATGGGTTCCATCTATGGCCCCACCACAGTTAGGGAATCCCATTGCAGCAAAGCCATCCACTATAACCTGCACATTTCCCAGGGTCACTACCCTTGATATCAGCAGATCTTTGATTGCATGGGCTACTTGCATCACAGCAGCCCCAACAGTAGATTTGCCCACTCCAAATTGATTCCCAACTGACCGGTAGCTGTCTGGCGTTGCAAGCTTCCACAGGGCTATCGCCACTCGCTTCTCAACTGTGAGGGCTGCTCTCATCTTGTTATTCATGCGCCTTAGGGCAGGGGAAAGCAAGTCACAAAGTTCCATGAAAGTGCCCTTACGCATGCGAAAGTTTCGCAGCCACTGGGAATCGTCCCAGACCCGCAACACTATGCGGTCCCACCAGTCTGTGGTTGTTTCCTGAGCCCAGAATCGGCGTTCCACAGCATGAACCTGCCCCATTAGCACCATGATGCATGCATTGGCAGGGCCCATGCTTTCTGAGAAATCTGTGTCCATGTCCTGATCACTCACGTGACTGCGCTGACGTCGCCTCCTCGCCCGGTATCGTTTTGCCCGGTTCTGGTGCTGCATATACTGCTGGATAATGCGTGTGGTGTTTAATGTGCTCCTAATTGCCAAAGTGAGCTGAGTGGCCTCCATGCTTGCCTTGGTATGGCGTCCGCACAGAAAAAAGGCGCGGAACGATTGTCTGCCGTTGCTCTGACGGAGGGAGGGGCGACTGACGACACGGCTTACAGGGTTGGCTTCAGGGAGCTAAAATCAACAAAGGGGGGGGCTTTACATCAAGGAGTATTTCAGGCAGGACTTCACGGAGGGTTCCAATAAGAAATAGTGCACCTAAGTTATTGTTCTTATTGGAACAAGGAGGTTAGCCTGGCCTCTGATTGATACATGGCTAGATTTACCTCGCTGCACCTTCTCTGTGAGTGACTGCAGTGTGACCCAGAGGAATGAGTCCCCTAGACAGGGGAGGAGGCAAATGAGTACAAAACAAATCTGGTCTCTTTCTTGTTTTGATCCACTCCATCTATCTTTTACATCTTTGGCTGGCAGCGGATGGTGCAGAAGGACTGCATGCCATCCACATCTCATGGCTGCTCGGCAGAAGATGGTACAGTACGACTGCTAGCCATCCTCATCTCTTGCCTGCCCGGCAGAAGATGGTACAGTACGACTCCTAGCAATCCGTATCGCCTGCTTGCTCACCATAAGACGGTTCAATAGGACTGACTGCAGGACTAAAGAGAATGACCTGGTCAAGTCACTCCAAATTTAATCCCTGTGCCCATGTCTGCCCAGGCGCTCCCAGCCGACGTGGCCAGGAGCACCTCGGACACGATGAGGACGGCTACCAGTCGTACTGCACCGTCTGCTGCCAGAAGGCAATGGGTTGCTGCTACTGTGTAGCAAAGCCGTACCACGTCTGCCAGCACCCAGGAGACATAGGGTGACGGTTATCTGAGCGGGCTCCATGCTTGCCGTGGTATGGCATCTGCACAGGTAACTCAGGAAAAAAGGCGCGAAACGATTGTCTGCCCTTGCTTTCATGGAGGGAGGGAGGGAACGGGGGCCTGACGATATGTACCCAGAACCACCCGCGACAATGTTTTAGCCCCATCAGGCATTGGGATCTCAACCCAGAATTCCAATGGGCAGCGGAGACTGCGGGAACTGTGGGATAGCTATCCACAGTGCAATGCTCCGGAAGTCGACTCTAGCCTTGGTACTGTGGAAGCACTCCGCCGAGTTAATGCACTTAAAGCATTTTCTGTGGGGACACACACACTCGAATATATAAAACCAATTTCTAAAAAACCAACTTCTATAAATTCGACCTTAGTCCGTAGTGTAGACATACCCTATGATTCTAAGTGGCGGTAGCTAGGTCGGTGGGAGACGCTCTCCTGCCGACATAACGCTGTCCACACCAGCGCTTAGGTCGGCGTAACTTATATCACTCGGGGGTGGCTTAGTCACACCCCTGAGTGCTGTACGTTCCACTGACCCCCATTACTGTTAGTGTAGACGTAGCCTAAGGCTGTACAGTCTTTCTTGAAGAGAGCTTGCAGAAGAAGCAGGGGTGCCATGCTGCCTGTGGTGAGTCAAGGGCAGGAGGTCCCAAAGCTGGTGCCAAAGCACATGAGTGTCGTGTGTGTGGAGGTCAACTCCTGCAGCTCCTCCCAAGTCCACAGTCTCTGGTCATTCCCCAAAAGGTGACCGCCCCTCTAAGCTCCCTAGAATAATGTGGGGAAAAACTGAGCAGCGCTTGCCCTTTGTCCCCTCACCCAGGAGGGTGACCTCTGGTCCCCTGTTCCTTTGATGATGATTTTGATTGTGTTCAATCCTAGATTTGACAATCTGTATGAAGTTTATATGCAGGGTCCCATCTAGCGCCTCCCTTCCTTCCCCTTCTTGAAGGAATGGTCAATGCCCTGTACCTGCCCATAACTTCCCCCTAGCAATCCACCCCCCTCCCATGCTGGAGTATGGGACAGTTCCAAATGCCCTCAGCTACTCAACCTACAACATGAGGGGGATTGGGAGGAGAATCTCCCTATGTAGACTGGGTGGCCCAGGAGCAGTGAGATTGTCAGCAGACTGCCTAGGAGTCAGCTCCTCTGGCTGGGGGTGTGTGGACAAACATGCATAAACCAGTCCCATATTTTGATAGTTGATATTAGCCATTGAGCCTTGGTTTATTTAATGAAGCCTGACCATATGGAGCTGGTCTTAGAATTGCACCCATTCTCAGCCAATTGGTCTGCTCCCTAAATCCAGGCCATGTTATGAGCATGGTACTGCACTAGGGCTAAAGTAGCATCTACAAATACATTCCTGAGATTTCGCCCCAGTGTATCGTAGCACAGAGTTTATAGATGGGAATGAACAGGCTTTTTCTCTGGTTTTCTCTAGTAACTATTCAGCCATTTCTCTTTGACTTTCTTGATGTTGCATTCTAGTGACTAATCTCTAGTTAGGATGGACTAACAAGTGGCAGTGAGAGACTTTCCACCTGCTGGGATGCTTAACTTTCACAAGAAAGCAGAAAAATCTTTAAGGATTTGATTTCCTGGGCCTATTAAATTTATAGGACTAACGGCAAGAGTTCTGAGTAAAGCAAGATAATTTGATCAAGCCTCCATTTCCGCCCTTCTGGAATACACCTCTATCAACTCAGCACTGCCAGGTGCCTTGTTCACACAGGGACATGCTAGATTTTTAAAATCGGAACGCTTTGGGAGCCTTGCTTCCCAGATGTAGTATCCATTCTCTGCTGTCACCCATGCAACTTTTGTGTCTGGCTGCTGAAAGCTGGTAGGAAAAGACCACTTGTTTTCTAGGATATTTTTCATTTGATGAGTAGTTCCTAAGAGTGGATCACATGGGGCTGCTTGTATAAGCATGCTCTGTACACCCTGCATGCACCAGGAAGTATAAATGCTCAGTCATATCAAGATAAGCTGGATTCAGCATTAGTCAGATAGGAAGTCTGATTTTTACAGCCACTAGGCAGGGTTTAGAGCCACACCCATAGGATAAAGGAAAAATTTAGGAGATTTCTCACCAGGAACTAGCTATTTCTGGGCCATGGTGTCAGAGCTTTCCCTTCAAATCACTAGACGGCTGCATTTTATATAGCATTTTTCAACTTGCTGTATCCCAACCTGCCCCACAGAGTCCGGTAAAACTACAAACTGTATGTGGTAGGAAACGAGTGCTTTTGTTGTTGATACTACAGTACAAACTAGACCAGTGGTTCTCAACCAGGGGTACGTGTACCCCTAGGGGTACACAGCCGTCTCCCAGGGGGTACATCAACCCATCTAGATATCTGCCTAGTTTTACAACAGGCTTCATAAAAATCACTAGCGAAGTCAGTACAAGCTAGAATTTCATACAATGACTTGTTCATACTGTGCTATATACTATACATGGATATGTAAGGACAATAGTTATATTCCAATTGATTTATAATGATATGGCAGAAATGAGAAAATCAGCAGCTTTTCAGTACTAGCGTGTTGTACACTTCTGTATTTTTATGTCTGATTTTGTAAGCAAGTAGTTTTTAGGCGAGGTGAAACTTGAGGGTACGCAAGACAAATCAGACGCCGCAAGGTGGTACGGTCGTCTGGCAAGGTTGAGAGCCTCTGAGCTGGAGACCCTAATGGAAATTGGGGCCCGTTTCGCTAGGTGCTGTACATATGCATCGAAAGAGCGTTCCCGTCCCGAAGCGTTTGATGATCTCTATCCAGTTCACAGAACAAAATACCATGTTTAGGCCTGGTCTCCTTACTGGGAGTTTGGCCTGAGTAAAGAATGAAAGAAAGGGCTCAAAACTGGCTCCTTTGCTAGTAGCTGCAGGAGAGTGAGGCCAGGATTGGAGTGTATCATGGAGCCTGAACAATGCCTTTCCCCTAAAGCTGTTCCCCCTCTAGATAAAGGTTGGGACGCTGCTGGGATAATACGGGGAACATGCTGGGCCAGATTTACACCTTACATGCCCCCAGGCACAGCATCTTCAGCCCCCCCCTGCCTGCAGCGGACTTTTCTGTTGCACAGTTTGGGAGAGGTAAGGCTAGGGGTGACCAGATGCCCATATTTTATAGGGACAGTCCCGATTTTGGGGTCTTTTTCTTATATAGGCGCCTATTTCCGCCCCACCAGCCCGGTTTTTCACACTTGCTGTCTGGTCACCCTAGGACCGTGCCTACTGTGCCTAATTAGAAATCCAGCCCTGGGAACATGCTGGAATCTGGACAACTGATGCTTTGGCAGGCCAGAGAGAAGGGAGCTGCTGTCCTGAAGACTAGGAGAGATGCTGGCATACATGAGGACTTGAGCAGAGGTGGAATCAAATCAGTGGCTGACATGGATCACCAAGGGAAGGTCATGCCTGACTAATCTAATTGCCTTCTATGCTGAGATTACTGGTTCTGTGGATGAAGGGAAAGCAGTGGATGTATTGTATCTTGACTTTAGCAAAGCTTTTGACATGGTCTCCCACAGTATTCTTGTCAGCAAGTTAAGGAAGTATGGGCTGGATGAATGCACCATAAGGTGGGTGGAAAGTTGGCTAGATTGTTGGGCTCAACGGGTAGTGATCAATGGCTCCATGTCTAGTTGGCAGCCGGTGTCAAGTGGAGTGCCCCAGGGGTCGGTTTTGTTCAATATCTTCATAAATGATCTGGAGGATGGTGTGGATTGCACTCTCAGCAAATTTGCGGATGATACTAAACTGGGAGGAGTGGTAGATACGCTGGAGGGCAGGGATAGGATACAGAGGGACCTAGACAAATTGGAGGATTGGGCCAAAAGCAATCTGATGAGGTTCAATAAGGATAAGTGCAGGGTCCTGCACTTAAGACAGAGGAACCCAATGCACAGCTACAGACTAGGGACCGAATGGCTAGGCAGCAGTTCTGCGGAAAAGGACCTACGGGTGACAGTGGACGAGAAGCTGGATATGAGCCAGCAGCGTGCCCTTGTTGCCAAGAGGCCAATGGCATTTTGGGATGTATAAGTAGGGGCATAGCGAGCAGATCGAGGGACGTGATCGTCCCCCTCTATTCGACATTGGTGAGGCCTCATCTGGAGTACTGTGTCCAGTTTTGGGCCCCACACTACAGGAAGGATGTGGATAAATTGGAGAGAGTCCAGCGAAGGGCAACAAAAATTATTAGGGGTCTGGAACACATGAGTTATGAGGAGAGGCTGAGGGAACTGGGATTGTTTAGTCTGCAGAAGAGAAGAATGAGGGGGGATTTGATAGCTGTTTTCAACTACCTGAGAGAGAGTTCCAGAGAGGATGGTTCTAGACTATTCTCAGTGGTGGAAGAGGACAGGACAAGGAGTAATGGTCTCAAGTTGCAGTGGGGGAGGTTTAGGTTGGATATTAGGAAAAACTTTTTCACTAGGAGGGTGGTGAAACACTGGAATGCGTTGCCTAGGGAGGTGGTGGAATCTCCTTCCTTAGAAGTTTTTAAGGTCAGGCTTGACAAAGCCCTGGCTGGGATGATTTAATTGGGTATGGGTCCTGCTTTTCAGCAGGGGGTTGGATTAGATGACCTCCTGAGGTCCCTTCTAACCCTGATATTCTATGACTCTATGGGCAGCCAGGCAGATCTAGGAGAACTCAGAGTCAAGGATGGTGCTGTGGTTACAGGCGGGGGACCCCGTGGCTGGGAGATAGACAACAGGGCAGTACACTTGAAGATACACCCCTTGCTCAAGGACTTATCATAATGCAGAGCGTTCCTAACCTGAGTCCATGGGGAAAGGAATGGGTTACGTAAGCACTGAAATTTTGGAGAGCGAAATGGTGTTTAGGCTCCCATAGCTTCAGGGAAGCTGCTCCCTTTGGAGAGCTTTAGGTTCTGAGCTTGATAAGTGCATAGAAACATCCTCCCTGTTGCAGATATTGGTGAATGCCTTCCTAGGGCGACCTGAAGGACCAACAGCCCCCCTGAAGCAGCAGGGAAAGGCAGGGCCTACCTCACTGCTGGACAGAACAAGCTTTCATCCTTATGTGGTCAGGCAGTGAGCCAGCCCTGCTGGGAAAGGAGGAGTTTGGCTCAGATAGAATGAAGCAGCAACAGCCTGCCTGGCCCCCTCTAGTTGGGGAGCAGTAGGGCAGCTCCATGGGGTCTTCTGGAGGGAGCCAGAGAGGAGAAGGAAGCTGGGCTGGACATGAGCCCAATAAAGTCTTTCAGCTGAGATGGCTAAATAGCACTTACACAGCAGGGAATGGGCTAACTGAAAGCCCAGCTCAGTCACAGGTGGAGGGTAATTCCCATAGTAGGAAATAGTGGAGAAGCTGGTGAGGTCTGATCTCTGAAAAATAAATCCACAGAGAAGGAAAAGCAGCTTCAGAAGGTTCACGCTGAAACCTCTTGCCACCTTCCAGACTGTGAGGGCTGTACGGTGCTTTGCGGAGAACGCGTTAGGTCTGTGCTCACAGCTTAGTGTTTGGGGCTCATTGAGGCATCTTTCGTGTCATTTTCAGAATTGATGTTCATCAACTTTATTATATTGTAGTCACATTCAATGGCCCCAGTCAGGATCAGGGCCCATTCTGCTGGGGGCCATGCAGACACCACACCTACAACCAAGACAGAATAAGCAAAGGGGTAGTTTTTAAAATGAGGAAATCAGGCTCTTTTGTTTAAGTTGGATAGAAGAGTGTACGTGAACTTTGGGTGTATAAATTTAGCTCACTTTACTGTGATCTCTTTTGCAGTTCTCCTTCCCCTTCTTGATTTACTACCACCAGCTGTTCCTGCTTTTGCAGCCAGGACTTTATTTATGTGCCCTCTAGTGGACATTGTGTATTTTTTGTTTTTTAAAATGCTTAACTTGCTAGCATCATAGAAATGGGGACAGCTTGTACTGACTTGGACTCTCTTATGTCTTGTTATGTAAAGAAATGGTGAACAGTGGTAAACCAAGTATAGGTCCTGCACGGGGATATTTAGCTTATTACTAGGGTTGGGTAGGCAAATCCCCTTCACATACGCTTTTTAGGAACAGCTCATATTGGAACAAATAGAGCCTTGAGATGACTGAGCTATGCCAGAGATGAATTTAAGGAACTTAAGAGCTCAGTCTGTTAAGCTAATCAAAAAGAATATTGAGAACTGACTTAATTACAGTATACAAGTATCTTCAGGGGGAGAAAATACCCTGGTTCTAAAGGGCTCTTTATCCTAGCAGCAAAAAGTATAATAAAAATGAGTGGCTGGAAGCTGAAGCCAAATTCAAATTAGAAATGTATACACAAATTTTTAACAGGGAGGGTGATTAACCATGGGAACAAACTACCAAGGGAAGTGGTGGATTCTCCATCTCTTAATGTCTTCAAATCAAGACTGGATGCCTTTCTGGAAGTTATGCTTTAGTCAAACAAATTATTGGGCTCAATACCAAGGTAACTGGGAGAATTCGTCTGAAATCAGCAAGATGAAATTCAATAAAGACAAGTGCAAAATATACTTAGGAAGGAAAAACCAAATGCGTAACTTACAAAATGGGAAATAACTGGTGAGATAGGAGTACTGCTGTCAAGGTTCCTTCCCCACTCTGAACTCTGGGGTACAGCTGTGGGGACCTGCATGAAAACCTCCTAAGCTTACTTTTACTAGCTTAGGTTCAAACTTCCCCAAGGTACAAACTATTTTACCCTTTGCCCCTGGACTTTATTGCTGCCACCACCAAGTGTCTAATAAATATATAACAGGGAAAGAACCCGCTTGAAAATGTCTTTCCCCCCCAAAATCCTCCCAAGCCCTACACCCCCTTTCCTGGGGAAGGCTTGATAAAAATCCTCACCAATTTGCATAGGTGACTACAGACCCAAACCCTTGGATCTTAAGAACAATGAAAAAGCAATCAGGTTCTTAAAAGAAGAATTTTAATAGAAGAAAAAGTAAAAAGAATCACCCCCGTAAAATCAGGATGGCAAATACCTTGCAGGGTAATCAGATTCAAAACATAGAGAATCCCTCTAGGCAAAACCTTAAATTACAAAAAGACACAAAACTAGGAATATCCATTCCATTCAGCACAGCTTATCTCCTCAGCCATTTAAAGAAATCAGAATCTAATGCATCTCTAGCTAGATTACTTACTAAGTTCTAAGACTCCATTCCCGTTCTGTCCCCGGCAAAAGCATCACACAGACAGACCCAGACCCTTTGTTTCTCCCCCCTCCAGCTTTGAAAGTATCTCTTCTCCTCATTGGTCATTTTGGTCAGGTGCTTGCAAGGTTATCCTAGCTTCTTAACGCTTTACAGGTGAAAGGGTTTTTCCTCTGGCCAGGAGGGGTTTTAAAGGTGTTTACCCTTCCCTTTATATTTATGACAACTGCTAAAAGGGATCTGGGGATGAGAGTTGATCACAAATTGAACGTGAGTCAGCAATGTGGTGCAGCTGTGAAAAGACTGGGGTGTATTAACAGAAGTGTTGTATGTAAGATGGGGGATATAACTGTCTCACTCTACGTGACACTGGTGAGGTCTCAGCTGGAGTACGGTGTCCAGTTCTGGGTGCCACGCTTTGGGAATGATGTGGAGAAACTGGAGAGAGACCAGAGGAGAGCAACAATGTTGATAAAAGCTTTAGAAAATCTGATCTATGAAGAAAGGTTTAAAAAGGATTAAGGGCCGTTATAAAGAGAATGGTGATCAATTGTTCTCCCTGTTCACTGAAGGTAGGACAAGAAGTAATTGGCTTAATCTGCAGCAAGGGAGATATAGGTTTAGATTTTGGGAAAAGCTAATGATCCAACCAGTGGACCAAATTGGTGATGAATCCTGGTCATGTGCCACCTGAGGCATGTTGTGTATATGCTAAGATGATGACTTAACTATACGGGTAGTTAAATTCTGGAATAGGCTTGTTGCTGAATTCCCATCATCCTGGAGGCTTTGAAAAACACCTGCCAGGGATGGTCTTGATTTACCTGATCCTGCCTCCGTGGGCAGGACTCGATGTCTCTAGGTCCCTTCCAACCCTACATTTCTAGGATTCTAAATTTAATGGCCTGTGATATACAGGAGGTCCAACAAGATGACCTAATGGTCCCTTCTGGCTTTAAACTCTCTGAATCAATCCCTCCCTTTGACTAAAGGAGTATATTTGCCATTAATTGCTAGTGTTTGCAACTGAAGGGTGACTTTTGGACACACTCCCAGGTGCTGTTTATTCCATATTACAGTAGTGACCCATCTGCAGCTAGCTAGGATGTTGTCACCTTTCCACCCTTATCTAGGCTTTTTTGTTACATTAAGATTACATTATTGCAATGCACTCTACATTGGACTCTACTAGAGCTGGTTGGAAATTTGACTGAACAGTTTTATTAGAAAATGCCAATTTGTTGCAACCCAAAATGTTTCAGGAAACATCACAGGGTTCAGCGAACTTTTGGCAGATCAGTGTCAGGGTTCCAGTAGACCCTTGCCTGCTCAGCAGGTTTCTGTAGGAAACCTGGCAACTTGCTGGGGAACCCAATCTTCCAGGGTCCATGGCTCTGGGAAAGTCCCATTGGATAAGACTGCAGTTCAGGGAGCCAGCTCGGCCAAGAGTCTGCAAGTCCTGAGGTTACCCAGCCCAGGACAGTCTGCATGGCAGGGCTGCCCCTGCCAACTCCAATAGTTGAGTGAAATTGATGTTGTCAGTTTTAGGCTGCTAATAGCAGTTGTGAAACAGACAAGAATGTCATTTTCACTCAGCAGCCATCAAGATCTTGGGCAGCAAACTTGGTTTTGTAAGCACAACCTGTCAGTGTTTCCAAAATGACTTTTTTGGAGATTTCTGGTTCATGTGAAATGTTTGAAAAATTTGGATCTAGTCTGATTTAGACCAAACCCGCAACATTACCCATGAACTGGAAATCCCACATTTTTGCCAGCTCTGTGTTACACCTTAAAATCAACTGGAGACTAAAGCTGTTGCAGAACACAGTGGCTTACTTATTGAGGGGATGTGGGGAGAAAAAGAACAGTGCTTTAGAATCTGCAATGGCTGCCTATTGGTGTCTGGGTGGAATGTTAGGGGTTAGTTATGACCTGCAAAGCCCTGAGTGGCCCAGGACTAGCCTACTGGAGGGATCACTCCTCCCCCTGTGCCATTCTGCCACAGCTGTGGTCAGCAGGGGAACTGAAGCCGACTATATGAAAGAGGACTGGCAAGGTGTTGTGATGGCTCAGACTCTGGCACTCTTCCCCTGATCCAAAATAGCCTAAATCTCATGACTTTCCAGGCATGTGCAAAAGATACCTGTTTGGACAGGTTTTCTACCTGATGAAGGGGTTGGTGGGTGGCTGGCAGAGCTCCTGTGGAAGTGATGATTTTAAAGATGCTGCAGCTTACTTATTTCTTGTATAATTAATTGAGCACCTTGCTTAACTTTATTTTAAATCAAGGTAGGCGGTGGCCTAAAAAGGCAGATTTTTCCATATAAAGAGAAGCAAGGAAGAGAGATGTGATAGTACAGCCCTATGACTTTGGACTGTGTAGAAATTGTAGAGGATCAAGAAGGGTCAGACTGTATACAACAAAACTCATGCATGCAGAGGAAGTAGCATTGCTCATACAACAGATGGCACCCTTTCCTCTGAGTCAATGGCCCAGCGTTAGCATAGTGCTTCTGGTAGTAGCAGAGCATCAGTCTTTCAGTGAGGCCTCCAGCTGAAGGACCCAACCCCATATTCTCATTAAAGATCCCACAAGGACTAGTCCATTTTTTGTTTTGTTTTTTGCCAGATTCCAGTGTAACTAGTCACTGTAGCCATAAGAATTCAGTAGATGAAATTCTTTACTTTCCATTCTCATTTTAGGGTTAGTATATGCTGTTAAGTAGCTGCCATCTTCCACCCTAGCAAAGCCTGCCTTTGAGTGATAGATGATGCAATTGTTACAGTACCTATAGGTTGTAAAGTATTTTTGGTAATTAAAGTTGCTATGTTAGTATATATAAATACTAGGGTTTTCCTATATTACCGTAAAGCTCCAAGACTTAAGAGGGGAGCAGGTTAATATACCACCAATGTCCTCTTATCCAATAGCTGTTGTACGACTGACTGGGAAAAGTCATTACAAGAGAACAGAGTAGCAATAGGAAGATGGTACTCTGCTGTTGCAGCAACAATGAAATGCTTCCTACATTTAAAAGCTAAATGAGGAATTTCAGAAGATGTTTCAGTCACAGAATAAAGAGGATTCCTTTGCCGCAAGTAAGTCCTCTTCTGAAAAGCACTCTACTGCCAAGAAGAGAGCTGAGCTTATGCCATATGCAGCACCTTTGGCTGAGACCCATAGAGTTTGTTTTGGTTTCGATTTGTTTGAACATCGCAAAATACATAGTCGGAAGCATTAGAGAAGACTTGACTGCAGAATTCAGTAGGGTTTATTCTACAAATACTTTGAATCAATGCCAGTGATACAAGTTGTATGAATTTCCTTTAAAAATACAAGTCAGTATAAAAGATTCCAATTGGCATATTAAGCAAGGTAGCGAATGATTCAGTTTCAAAATGGTTAAGGAATTGTCAGGTCACTTTTTTGACCATGCTACAAAAGTATTGAAATCAATGCTGTCAGGAGACAAAAAAGGAGAAAGGTACGTAAAGTATTTCAATTTGTAGGAGAGAGGGTGACTGCCTCCCTTACTTTAGGAGGGGCTTGCATCTTTTATTGCCAAAATATTTGAAAGAGCAATATGCGCAGTGCATAGCAGCCTAGCTCAAATTGTTCCTGGTCAGAACTGCTGCTTTCAGCATTTCTTCTCAACACATGTTTTATTAATCCATCACACATTTAGGTAGCAACAAGCTCCCTGGTATCCATGTAAACCTAAGGACCTGTGAAGAGGAACATATCCCTCCCTCAAACAATGATTGCAAGGCAAGGATTCCCCAGAGTGTACGGACAGTGTGCATATGCCCTGAAACTTAAACGTTTTGCCCAACATTTCCAGGAGTCATAAATGCTGTTGCTTCAGCCTAAATGCCACTTAATTTGATGTTCAAAACCCTACCTTTGTAATGTTAAAACAGTGCAACTGCTTAAAAAAAATTCAGTGCAATCTTGCTTAAGTTTATCATAGCTCCAGGGAACATTAGAATGCAACTATATCAATTTTCCTCATTCCTGGTCTGATGAAAGTTCTCCCACTGAGAAATGTACTACAGTTCAAAAAAAGCCACTTAGATTTACTTTATTTTGGAGCATACTGCTCTCTTTGTGGCTATTTAAAAAGCAAGATGTATGACACTGATAGGTGTCCAATGTTAAAGACAACTATTGTGGGTCAATGTCTCCCTGATATGAGTCCATTAAAATCTAGTGGAATTCGAGCAGGGATGGATTAGGTTTACTTTAGTTTTAGTTCACGGAGAAGTAGGTTACTTTGTTTCTACACGGACAGTAGGACCATATACTACCAGAACACACACATTGCATTTTTAGCAAGATGGCTTCCCCTACCTCTTCCCCCTACTACGCTTTTCACCATGTAAGGTTAGAAAAACTGTTCCTCTTACTAAACCCAGCAGTCTGTGTGGTAGCAGAACCGTATTAGTTACCACAGAGCAGATAACAAGCACCTATCTGCAAGGGCAGATTGAGGGAAGCTAGGTTAACAATGCATTATTAAATTTCTAAACCAGGCTTCGTCAGTGCAGACAGGGAGAGAAATTCTGATTGTACCAAAAACCTTATCAGACTATGCAACCCACAAAAAGTGCATACAATAAGCATGTAGCTTACATACTTTACTCAATGAGAAAACCCTCCACCCCTTCAAAGGGAGTAGCGGTAGAGCATGGACACCATAGATAGATTCTGCTACTGTGTGTGTGTAAACACACACACATTTTGTCAGGATTAGGTGCCATCCCCTTACTGACAACATGTGTGTGTGTAAACACACACACATTTTGTCAGGATTAGGTGCCATCCCCTTACTGACAACATGCTGTAGGGTTTAAGTACCATTGCAATGCTCATCTGTCTCTCTCAGGTAAACCATTCTGGAGGCTGATGAGTCAGTCTCCAATTTGAATGGCTGTCTGCTCTTAAATACGTACTGTCATTCTGAGTTGTTTCAGTGTATTAAATACATCCCAATTCTCCAACAGTCACATTTAACCCAAGTCAAAAACTCAGTAGCCCATACCATGGGCCTTGTTAATGATCAAAATGAAATACAGTGTGTCATTACTGCATCTACTAATATAGAACAGGTTTACTTTGTCTCCAAGTCAAATATTTAATACAAGACGGATAGGTTTTATGATCAACTCACAGTTTATGTATTTGGAACAAAGTATGGCACAGATTCCAGATACCTCAGGAGCTTGTGTATTCACACACTTTTCACTCTTTTGCAATGATTATCAATTCGCCAAAAATAGTGTAACAGTCAACAAGGAAGAGTGGAGAAAAACAGATTTAGGAGCAATCTCTCTCTTCTAAGAGGTGAAAGTAAGTGACTTTTCCTCTAGTTCTTTAGTAAGAAACTTTTATTTTAGAAAATGCATTCTCTCCTTCTCAAAACAGATGCCACCTTAAAAAAAAATTGCAATAGCAACCCTTGCATTCAAAGGAAAACATGCAAACTTGATGGCTGAAAATATTCTGCATAAAAATCCAAGACAGAGGCAAAAGTGTGCCCTCCCCCACTCATGCCTTTAGGGACTCCAAACCATAAACAGCTTTCAGTGCAATGTCTGTTGCTTCCAGTTTGTGGGGAAACATATGGCCGAAGCTGGTCTTCTGACAGCTAATCTTGTCAGATGTTTGAAGCAAAAACAGTCTCAGCTATATTTAAAATGTCATTGTTAACCTTTGTTTCAGTAAGTACAAACAGAATTCAATAAAATGCCAGAATCCAGTGAAGAAAAACATTACATTCTACCCTGTGCCATACACATTTTAAAAAAATTAGACAAACAGTTTCAGATTTTATTAATACACCCTTTTTAAAGTTTATTTCTGAAAGCAGCTCTTTATGCAAATCAAAAGCAGTTCCTGAGTAACTGCAGTAAACAGCATCTTAAATATGTTATTTTTTTTGCCTCTCAGCTCTTCTGTTTTGGTTCTTCCTCAATTTTTCCCTAGTTTCAAGTTTAATCACAGGTCTTTTTCCAAAAAATGTGCAAGTTCAGTTAGCAACATTTCCAGGAATCCACATATTGCAGATGTTCCTGCAATATCTAAGAACTGCACATTTGCCAGGTTGTGTTCCTACAGCTATTGCAGATTTCCCTCTCCAACCTTTATAGCAGGAGTCTTCACGTTTTCTTCAGCATACGTCGGGACTGCCACGTGTGGAACTTATTGTAGGCTGTCTGCAGCATCTCTTCTATGTGATTTATCAACTGAAAGATAAAACAAAGGGATCATCCCAGTATCTGAGAAACGTGTGCCCTTACTCTGCTCAAACATAAATGGGATTGATTGTTGTTTCTCTCAGTATGAGGAATCAGGAGTAACTCCTCTAAAGCCTAGGGAGTTGCATCAGGGTATGTGATGTGAGAGGAGAATTGGCCGCAAGTTTCAATTACAAAATGTCTCGAAGTCAAGTATGGCAGAGTATCAGTAAAGACAGTGGATATGCAGTTAGCTAGTTCAAGGGAAATTATGTGGACAACTTATGTTCAAGTGCTGTACTTAAAAGCACTTTCCATAGTCACTGGAAACTAGCTAAACAGGCCATTCATCTGGTCATTGAGAAATCAGACTATCAACTTGAAAGATAATAAAAGGAGAAAATTATTCCAAAATATAATACCCCTAACATCCTTTTCTCCATCAGCCATTTTTTTTGGGGGGGGGGGGGTGAGGTGGGGGTAGAGAGATGATGATGAGAGAAATACACTTAAGAAAAATTAAGCATTATACGTGTAGTTAATGGAACAAATTAAAACCCCCCCAAATACAGGAGACCAAAATCTGCCATCCTGTGATAAATATGAGTCAGTTATTTTTTTTTAAAAGATCAATATGTGCACAAATAATTGAAATTGGAAAGAATACTTTTTCCTCTTACATTTGTGCTTAAATACTGTCTCCGAATTTTTTCTTGGAATGGACAGAGCTTTGTAACTTGAAATCTTTCCAAGTTACTCTTCATTTTCATAACCTGAAAGAGATCAACAGGAAAAAAGAGTACAAACTCCTTCACATGAACATTTTCTTGCTTTCAGCAAATTGCTCCTGCAAATTGAAATACCTTGAAGCTAGTACCTAGGATTACTGTAAATATGTACAGTTAAAGCAAATTGCTAGGAAGCACTTACTGTATTGAAAATGTGATAATCTTTTTGCTTTAAACAACTGAAAACAAGCACTAAATGGCTCTGCATTTTTCTTAAACTTAAGCTGTTTAACTGAGCATAATATGCTTTACACCTGTACTGTGGTAATTTCTACAGTATCTTTGTCAGCAACACCTCACATTTAACATTATTTATCTCTCTGCTTCAAGCCAACAGCACACTATGATTTTTTTTAAGTGTTGCAGTAGAAGGCCCAAGCCATCTGAATAGAAGTTTTTATTTCACACAGTAACCTACAGTGGCAGAGCTAGAATCCTATGCTTTGTTTCCGATTCTTAACCCCATGCTCTAACCTTTTTGAAGTGCAGTTATACTCTGCAAGGTGACTAGAATGGCACAATGATACTGTGGATGTGTGTGAGATTCTATACTAAACTTGCTCTGTTTAGACAAGTTCTCTCCTGCCTACCACTGTTATCTTGATTTTGAGATCCAAGGTTGATTGTATTTTCTTTCCAGTTCTCATTACCAGTAATCAGGATTCTACAATTGGAATATAGGTAATACGACAATTTCTGAGCCACAAGTATTCAGCCCCTTCTTCTGTACTGTAGTTAACAGGACAGCAAAAAACAGTTTTAGGCAATAGCATTGGCAGATCACACTCCAATTATGCAGAGGGAGCAGATCTGCTGAGTTAATTATGCTGTTTTTACATAGTGCCTTTCTGTCCATAATCATTTCAAGAGTGAAAGGACAATCATCATGTAGAATTATATATACCACATGATTGATAATGTGATACTACAGCTTGAATAAAAATACTTTCAATGGTCTCATTACAGAACATACACGTTTACAAGACACACTGACATTTATACTGGCAAGTTTATACCATCAATCGCTCTTACCTTTTCTTCTAGGAATGGTGTATTAACAGGAAAGCAGGACCAGAAGTGTCGCAATAGCTCCCCAACTGCCACATACAAGTGTTTCAGTTCAGACTGAACATCATTTGGCACCATCTCTGCAACAGGAAAAGAAATTTTCGAAAAGGCATGTCACTTAATTTATGTAATGTGTAAGTAAAATAAGAGCTGGCTAATACATAAAGAAAGATGTTTGATACCTGTAACAGGAGCAGTCTAGGACTCAAACAACTGTATTGTGCCAGTCCACAAGCAGAGAGTCAATTACACTATTTCTTTGTAGTCTACAAGTCTCTTAAAAAAGATGCTCTAGGGCTCATTTAAAGTTAACAGAGTGTTTATTAAATGTATCCCCTTGGAGGTAACAGGACCCGAAGAACCACCCAGAGTGGTTAGGAACACTGGACCTTAACCTGCTACTACATCCTCCATTTTCCTCCCGGGGGCTCTCACCCTCAGCCCCCACTGAGCACTTCCCCAACCTGAAGTGGTCAACACTATCACAATCCACTCATTGTGGAGCAGAAGCAGCACAATCAGTTTGGATCCTACTGACTCACATAATCAGGGTCCTTCCCTCCTCATGACATACAGGGGTAGGGGCAAGATCACGGTGGCAGAGGGAGTAGAGAGGAGAAAAAAACTGGGAAGGAAAAAGCACAAAGAAGCTATAGGAGTGAAAGAAGCAAGGGAAAAGAATTAGAGACTGAGATGCACAGGAAGAGAAGTTAGGGAAGGAACAATCAGACAAAGTGACCAAGAGAGGAAAGGGGGAAAAAAAGCAGAAATATAAAATAGTCAGTGAGGAAGAAGCTGTACAAGGAGCCCCCCAAAAGTCTGTGTGGGGATAAAATGGGGGAGGGTGGGTCCCCAGTAAACATGATGTATCGGGGCCCCAAATTTCTCTCAATGCACTGTGCTGTGGCTCTTTAGCCTTGAGGGGGAGGGGAGCTGTAGAGGCACAGTCCCAGCAGGGAGACACTGTGCCCGACTCGGGGGGTATGTGGCTGCCGTGTCACTCTCACCAAAGGTGCATGGTGCCCTTGCTCCTGCATGAGGATGGCCTGGCCTGCTCCCTTGGGGAGGTTCGTGCCATTGCAGCGTGGGTACTAACTGCACGGAGTCCTTGTGCTTCCAAAATGCCAGGCCTCAGACTCCCATGCGGGGCCGTGAGGGGAAGATCTTTGAGCTGTCTCCCCTGTGCCCCTTACACACCTACCTAGGGCTGGGTATAGTTGAGCCCAAGTCTCTAAGGTCTCTGTCTTCACTGCTAAAAAAGGCTGCGTCTTTTACTTGAGGGTAACTACTGTGTCTGAGCTAGTCCTGGGTAAAAAACAGCTTTTTTTCGCAGTGAAGCCAGGCCCTGAGACCGTTCCTGGCCAGAGTTCATCTCACCCTCTGCTTTTTCACACACACGCTGCTCTCTCCTGGCTTCTCACAGGCAGGCAGCAATTTATTCAGTCTGGTTCAATTCAATACCTAATTGCAGCTCTCCAGAGCAGTCACCCAGTCCTTCCCCATGCCAAAGCGTACTGCAAAGAAGTATCGTGCAGCAGAACCACAAAAGGGTAATAGCTGTGATCAAGTAATACAAACTCACAGTAACCTTAACTCGACGGTCTCAGCAGAACTCCAAACAGAGGCCACAAACAATGCCGCTGTTTGAGTTTATTTCATTAAGGAGCTTGCAACTCAGCATGGCCTCATTATAAACCTGGCCCCCAATACTATTTGCAGGTACTTGTAAGCTTTGACCTATGCATTACCCCAACACCAGAATTGAGCACTTTAGCTCTCTATAATACCCCCAAGGTCTTACTACACCTTGCATTTTGGGCGGATCCATCCTATGTAGCAACTTACTATGCCTGCTTAATTTGTATTCACTTCTACCCTTTCTGCATTCTTGAGGGTAGAAGAACTTGTGGCCTGCCGAGTAAGGTATTATTTTTTTAAGAGTGGAGTTGGGGTTGCAGAAGTGGGGTAGAATACAAAACAAAACCTGACAGCATGGGAGGGAAAACCCTGTCCTTTCCCACCTTTTATTGACCCCTTTTCATCCATTCTGAAGTGCACTCTACACTTTCCCTTGTGGTACCTGACTGTGGCTACTTCTGCCCTTGTTTCTGTGATGCTTCCTGTCAGTTACCAGGGAAGTAAGAGTGCAAACTGGGCCTTACAGGGACTCAGCTTAGTCGCTGCAAGGCTGAAGAGGCAGGAGCTCAAGGAGGTATAAGCAGGATCGGTTGAAAGGGGAAGAACTAAGTGGACATATAGGGCCTGTGTAGAACAGTTATGCCTCTGTAATCCATAAGAAAAATTAACATTGAGCAATTATTTCATAGAGACAAGGTGGATGATGTAATATCTCTTTTGGTGAGAGACGAGCTTTTTGAGCCACACACAGTTCTTCAAAAGATACTCCGAGCATCACAGCTAAGTCCAGTTAGCTGTGACACTCGGAGTAACTTTCCGAGACCTGAAGAAGAGCTGTGTGTGGCTTGAAAGCTCATCTCTCTCAACTGGTCCAATAAAAGATATCCCCTCACCCACCTTATCTCTCTAATATCTTGGGATTGGCACAGCTACAACTACACTGCATACAATTATTTCACAGACAGATTTGGTTACAAAATCTGTTTCCAAATAAAATCTACAGCTTGCTCCCCTAGCATAAATGAAGCTTTATTTTGTAAATGTCAGAGAAAATGTAAGAGCCAAGAAGCTACCCCTCTGCTTTTACACTGTGGCATACCTTCCAAGGCCAGGGAGTGTTGAGTTTTAGCCCTTAACTCAAGGCTTCAGAGCTTTCATTTGTGTGCAGCTGGACTGCTGCTGCTACCTCTTATCTCTTGTGATTCCTCATTTCTACCACTGCAGAAAGCCAGCAGGAGGAGAAAGAAGGGGGAGGAGAAGCCTACACAAAGCAGGTGTAGAGATGAAAGCACCTAAGCGTGAGCAGAGATATTGGAGAAGAAAGTAGGCTTACTGGCTGTCCTCAACTCAACAGAGTGGCTACTTGGGTTTCACCCTATCTGCTCAAAATGGTGGCAACAGGTTGGAAGCAGCTAGACAGGGCCTTTAGTGGAGGAGTAATAAATGGTTTTACCTTTTAAATAACTTAATATTCTGAGAGTCAGTCTGGCTTTGTTTGCTCCTAGCTAACTTAATTCCATTTACCTCTGCACCAGAGCCACCACTGCTTCCCTATCGGGCAGACTGGATTGCTAGTTTCTCTCAGAATTTTTCCTTTGTCCTTTTTCCTGATAACTTCTATACTTTGCAAGGAGTATTTTCGATGAATGTCTCTGCATTTGCTTTGTCAGTATAACCTGTTGTATCCAAAAATTTAAAAAGCCAGGGCACGCCACCTTGCTGTTGGTGTAGCCTATACGGCTAAAAGGTAACTTACAATACGAAAACTTACGGTTTATGGCTTGCTGTGTCCCACCCTGCATAAGGGCTCCTCCAGGCGACAGGGCTGTGATGGTGCTAGTAGCAGCACCACTTGAAAGAACCTGAGGGAAAAAAAAAAACCCAAAGCCCTTTCATATTGTCTTCCCCAGTGACTCGCTTTAAAACATTCTGGACAAAGTCTTAAAGAAAAGCGTGAACTGCACTGGCCCAGACATATCCATCCGGACGTACGTTAGTGATCTTAGATTGAAATAATTTTGAATTTTGCAAGTATAAAAGTCATCTCCCCACTGATGGGATAGGGAACTGGACATGCAGTTCTACTAAGCATTAACTCATGTTGCCTTAGGAAGTTCCAGAAACCATGATGGGAACCCAGAGAGCACCTGTCCACCAGTATTGTTCTCTACTTGATGTCTGTGGTGTGGGTTCTTAACATGCACATGATATTGCCAAACTAGTGCAAGTCAAGATCATTCAAACTTTTAATAAGGCAATATGACAAGTGAAGGAAAATTTTCATTGGTCCTCATGACTTTACTAGAACTGTGAGGCACAAACATTGTGGTAATTTAATAAGGGCCAAAAGTAAATTTTCTGAGTGCAAGGGAAGTTACGAGAACCAGCTGCCCCAGTCAACCTGAGGGCACAGCACACATGCAGCCATTTGGCAACCTCAGAGAGGTAGTAGCACCTGTGTCCTACAGATCCACTTAGTCACAAACCCACTGGCTGTGACCTTGTATTGCCATCAAACCCTCCCCACCCCTCCCTGTGCCTGAGGTAAGGGCCGCCAGAGATAGCTCCACCTTCACGTTGTGGAGCTAAGTCCCCATGTGTGGCTTTCTGTTGTACCCTGTGCAGTACAGCAATGCTGATTCCACTACATTTGGAGCTTCCTCGCAGGTATGAGAGGGCTATAGGATTTGCCGATCAATACCAGCAAATATGGTAGTTACTTGTCTTAATATTACAACTTCAGAGAAGAGCTGAAGTGGTATGGCTAAAACACTGCTCTGCAACTTAAGTGTTGTTCTGATGGAAGACTTCACTTCTAAAATAGTTTCCAACATTACGCAACTTAATCGGAAAAGTATCAGGCTCATCTTGAGGGACAAAACTCTGTAAGTACCAGAATTCTAGTAAGTCAAGAAATATCTAGACAAAGCTAATTTGACACTAACTTTCCAGTATTAAGGAGGGAGTTTTACTTTTTTGTATTTAAATTAAAATGAATTTTTCCTACCTGAGTTAGTCTGGGTATGTAGGCTTCCATTTCTTGTCTAATACTATGAAAAGAATTAATAATATCCTGACTGGTTGCATATTGCTGTGATTGAATTGGAGTTGGACCATGATAATACCTATGGGAAGAGAAAGGGGAAAAAACCAAACCAAAACACAAGGTAACTTAATTCTCAGTAGATTAAGATTTATGTAGCAGTCGCACCTCTCAGATTTTAGGTGCTGTACAAACTTGGCTTTTGGCCTCTATTAAAAATTAAATAAATCAATAAATCCAGTGGTCTGACTGGAAATGTAAAACAATTAAAACTTAACTGTAAGCTTCCAAATTCCACCTACAACCTAATTTTCTCCCACACATGACAGCAAAATGAGAAGGGACATGCCATTCTTGATTTTTTTGTTATGCAGATCTTAGGGCAGGTCTACACTTAAAATGCTGCATCGGCCCAGCTGCAGAGCTCTCCTGTCAGCCAAGTTAATCCACCTCTGAGACGCAGTAGCTTTATTGACAGGAGAAGCTCTCCCATTGACAAAGCGCTGTCTAAGGGGGGGGGGGGGGGGATAAGGCTGGTATGACTATCACTCGGGGGTATGGATTTTTCACACCTGAGTGATGTAGTTATACCAACGTAGGTCCGTGGCGTAGAGCTGGCCTTCGTGTCATCACCCCTTTTATGCTTTGCTCAGCACTGGCACTACTGTCACTTAAACTGACAGACTCCAGATGAGTGGGGCAAGTCCCACCTCTCAGGACTAGTATTTGACAAACACCACTACACCACTGGTTCACATTTGGAAGGCTCTCTTTGTATCTCTTGTCCTGACAGTTGCAATGTTTTTCAAACTGAAAGCTTAGGTTCTGGAAGACAAAAGGGCAGCCCATCACAAAAGTAGTGAATCAAACCACTGAGAGTTGTCCCAAGTCAACACCCAAGTACAATCTGTGTCTGTGCAGAGAGTGCAAATATTTCCAAATACATCATACCAACAGAAATGCTTATAAGATATCTCAAACTAAATTAATAAGGTACATTTGTTAGATTTTCATACTCAGACTAAAATTATGGATCTCTTCTAGTAATCATTTGTAATAGGCTTACTAAATTCAAAAGTCGATATGAATTAAAGATACAGTTTTGAAAATGGTAACTAAAATTTGTTTAAACAAGGTTTCAGATTAATGAAATTTTAATTTAGAAGCATTGAAACACAAAGCAGATTAGCATATTAGGGACAGATTGATTCTGAATAGATCATAAAGAGATTTATATTAGTTTTAATATGCTGAAACATCCAAAGAACTGCAGTTTTCTTTTATCCATTGAACTTACCGATCAGATTTCTTTAGGTTTAGTGCAATAGTTTTAATGCTATTATTCTTTCCTAAATCTTCATATTCAATAGCCTCCTGTAGCTTCACCTGCAATATAATGAGACAATAAAAACTAAATTACTTATGATATAGTTGCACATACACAGACTGTGCTTTTTTTCTTGTCATAGTTTCCTGGTAAGAGAATGGAAAAAGCCAAGATAAATGAAAAAAGCCCATGTGGCTCAGATCCTCTGCTCTGGCAGTGCATCACCAGCGTAGGTTGGGAGGAGAGGTGTATAGGTGGCTCTGGTTGTCTAGCTCAGTTTTCAGTGACACTGGCTGTGAAGGCCACAAGATCCCTATACTATTTGCCATGGCAAAGGGGGACCTCCTTTCTCCCATCACAGCCCAACTGGCAACAGCAAGAGGAAGGAAGAGGATGGTGGCCTAAGAGCGGCCATATTTTCTCTATACCACAAGTGGATTACCCCCATATAAATGCGTCTTCCTTCCATAGCAGGCTGTTGGCCCAGTGATTAAGATTCCCTCAGCAGCGCAGCACGAAGTGGCCACATGCTGTGCTATGATCTCAGCCAAATCTCAAAGACCTTTACACAAACAGACAGGCCTAATTTTACAAATGACTAGCATTCCTGGGTATCCAACCTAACATCTTAAAGGATCCAGGTCTTCAGAGAGCAAGTACTCAGCACTTTTGGAAAGTCAGATCCCTTTAAGGATCTGAAACTGGGCACTCAGAACTTAAGACACTCAATACCACTGGTTTCAGAGTAGCAGCCGTGTTAGTCTGTATTGACAAAAAAAAAAAGGAGTACTTGTGGCACCTTAGAGACCAACAAATTTATTTGAGCATAAGCTTTCGTGAGCTACAGTGAGCTCACTGTAGCTCACGAAAGCTTATGCTCAAATAAATTTGTTGGTCTCTAAGGTGCCACAAGTACTCCTTTTCTTTTTGTCAACTGTAGCTCACGAAAGCTTATGCTCAAATAAATTTGTTGGTCTCTAAGGTGCCACAAGTACTCCTTTTCTTTTTGTCAACTGTAGCTCACGAAAGCTTATGCTCAAATAAATTTGTTAGTCTCTAAGGTGCCACAAGTACTCCTTTTCTTTTTGTCAATACCACTGGTCAGTTCTGAAAATGTAAGACAATTATAATTGGAGTCAATGCTTGTGCGAGGGCTTCAGAGTTGGGCTGAGTGTTTAAATGCACTGGAAGTTACGTGGTGGTAAATCCGATCGTAAAATTATTTCTACTATTTTTAAACTAAAAAGCACAGAAGCCAACTAAAATGTTTAAAAATTCCAAAATCATTGTCTTGTTAAACAAATTTTTAAATGGCATTTGAGAAATTTTAATAAAAGCAGAAACTTGTCGAAGAACCTAGTGTCTGCCAGTTTTGAAGGAAGTTACAGTAAAACTCACTCTATGAATATATGAACAGGAAAAACATGACCAAAGCCATATTTAGGTAAATACTCTACTGAAATCCCATGGGCAGAGCTCCCTGCCACCTTCCCTTTTTTAAAAAACATGTTCACATGCTTGTTTTAGTACTAATGGCCTTTACTACTTTTTCTGCAGATCCTGGCCCGGATTTTTTTTTTTTATAATCAGAGCCAACTCATTTTAAAAAAAAAGTGCACACATACATAAACAACCCTTTGTAGTCCCTGTTTATGTGCATATGTTACTTTAATACAAGAGGAAGGAACAGGGTTAATGTTTTTAGTGCAGGAATTTAACCCTAGAGCCAGCGCAGATATGTAGCTAAATAAGGTGTTCATTTGTGGCAGAAAATATTAAGGATCATTAACAGTAGTATACTTAAATATGATACAATGAAAATTAAGTGAAAACTGCTTTGGACATCTCTTGCTTTCTTCATTCATTAAGTGTAGAGAGATTTTCCTTTAGTCCTGCTCTGTTGTTCATTCCCACTGAAAACTGCACCATATAGTAAAGTCAGAGCTAGTGACTGCCACAAAAGCTACAATGGGTATTTTCTACAAACTGTTTGTTACTTGTGTAGATTTCAAGTAATTTTTGGGGGTTGGGGGAAGTGTATGTGCAAAGGTTAAAAGTCAGTGAAGTTTTCCCCCTTAGCTTTTTGGATTGCAGTATGCAGTCATTCAAAACATTCTATTTTCTTTGCAATTTTTACATAATTCCAGTATCCTGAACACAGCAGCTCTGTGGAAAAATTCTAAGAGAAACACTATAGTTGCCTCATTTTTGTGCACCAATAATCAATCAAATTTGAAACTCACTTTCAGTTGAGCCCTATGATTCTGATGCAAGGTCAACCCCTTTAGCTTAAGTATCAAATTAGCATTCTGTTTACTAATAAGTAGTAAGTGTGCATTCCTTCCCCAATGTATTCAATATATTAATTCCATGCAGTGGTTGCAACTACTAATAATATCTTAATTCTTTGCCTGGATGTTCTCCTAAAGGTGCTCAGGCACTTACAGTGGTAATGCATAAATACAACCACACACAATGAACAGAACATGCCTTTTAAGATCCATTAGAAAGGTATGGGGGAAAATGTCAATATTTACTCAGTGAAAGAAAAAAAAACAACAGGAAGATTGTATTATCAATTAAAGTTATTTGCATTTAAATAAATGAAGAGCTCTGTGTCAACAGCATGTTCATCTTAAGGCTGTTGTATTTAATACTTTATTCATATCATTCTTCATACTTTTAAGCAGATGATGCTTTATGCAGCTGTTCGCAGTATTATACGTCAATTGGAATTGCAGTGGAAAACTCACTTTGTTCATACCTTTTTTATTGGTGTCTGAAAGAAATCTGAATCCCGGGAGTTTCCATCCATACTGCTGGTCTCACTGTAGTGATCATTTTGTGCTTCTCTTAAAATAAAAGACAGTATTAGAAGGAAGCGAACAATAAGTCATCTTGTGGGAGACTGACATTTAGACTGAGGACATGTAGTAGGTTAATCTTTATTTCTTTCAAAAAGGTCTGCACTTAAATGCTGGACCCCTGGGTGTCACTCTAAAAAGGGTCAGTATTTTGTTGACGATGGGCAATGGGGATAATATTCCTCATCTCTGCACAAAGAAAAAAAATAGTGTACTCTTGACATAGACAGGGAGGTAACAGGACCATACTGCAGTGAAGAAGTCCTCCTGCCAACTAAAACTTTAGTCACACACGTGGTGTGTTACTGTTAATGCATTTACATCACATCATTTCCATGTCAGTGTTGGCACACAGGACAGAAACTACTCTCTTTTAGTCCTCTGTTATTTGCTGCTGCTTCCATCTGCTCTATGGTGTTGAGATCTACTGTTCTGTCCTCCCTGTTAAGGGTTTTTCTTAAAGTGTCTCTTGGACACCCTTGTTTTCTCATACCAGTTAGTTTCTACTTAACATCTTCATGTGGGAATCCATGTTAGTTTCTGGAGTACAGCTACTCCTTCTGATTCTGGTGGAGATGAGTGGCTGGTGGCTGATTTCTCACATCTCTTCGCTGGTAAATACGTATTTCCAACCAATGCCCAGGATCTGTCATAGACACTTATTTTCAAAGGGGTCTAGTTTTCTGTCTAACATTTTGATAGATCTCCAGTTCGAGGCCACATGATAGAACAAAATTGAGAATTTTCAATTCAAACGTAATCTCAGTGCTGAGTATCTTAGCTTTCCATACGTTAAGTTGAATAAGTGCTCTGGATGCCTTTCCTATCCTTGATGTCACTTCCTTCTTGAGGTCTCTGTTGGCCATGATGGTGCTGCGCAAGTAGGTGAACTATTCTACTTTCTCGATGTTTTTGTCTTCAAATGTGGTGTTACTGTTTGATGTCTGGGTTTCCAGGATGTTTATTTTAGCAGATGTCTGTTCTGAGTTCTGCCTGGCATGCTGTATTTGCCAGGCTGTCTTTATTTTTAACTTTTCAGGGGTAGTGTTCAGTGCAGGAAAATCTTGGCTTTCTAGGTATTTGCCATCTATCCATGCTATACCAGTATTTGTATTGCTAATATACTACTTTGTTATCCTGTCTATGACCATGCCAAACAACAGCAGTGATAAAATGCAGCCCTCATTTCATGCCACTCTCCACATTAAACCACTCTTGTGTGGTTGTTCCCCCCCTTAAAACACTTCTGATCTCTGCACATGGCCTTGATGATATGGCCAACTTTAGCTGGGATGCTATAGAACTGAAGAATATTCACTATGTATGTCTGTGAAGGCTGTCAAATGCCTTTTGAAAATCAGTGAAATAGGTAAGGAGGGCAGCTTGCCATTCTATACACTCTTCTATGAGGGTGCTTAGTGAGAATATCTGCTCTACAGGCTCTCTTGGGCCTCAATCCTGTTTTTCTCTAAGCTTTGCATCCACTGCCTGCATCATCGTCTTTAGTATCACACTGAAGAAGTCTTGCCCAACACCATACTGTCACCTCCACACAAACTTGTCTGGAGTGTGGGAGTGCTGGGCGTGCTACGTTCACAGTATGAGTGTTGCTATTCTCCCTCTAATTGGCACTCTGATTCTGACTGCTGCTGTGCACATACAATAGGGAGTACTCCCACACAGGACGGGCAAGTAAAGGTGCCTTAATCTCCAGACTGTGCATTTTGTAGAAAGGAGCAATATAAGTTTTGGGGGATGGAATGTTTCCTATCAGAAAGGCTTATTAAGGTAATGTATTCTATTTAAATGAAAACACAAATACATCATATGAGCAAATAAAGAAGCACTAAGGGGAAAATGTGTCTCCTAAAGAACAGACTGGATAAGTTGACTATAGTTGGCTGAGTTTTGCAGGACTCAGATGGAGAAGGAATCCTTCCTGGGCTGCACAGCAGACACTACTGCAACAGAACTGTAACTCAGCCACCTTGTGGATCTGCATTAGTAAACCCAGTTGCCCTGGCTCTTCTGTCCCCTCCTCCTGAACACAGCAGTATAGGAAGTCCCTACAGAGCTATGTTCAATGTGCAGGTGGCATGAACTCCACGTGATGTCCTTGCATCTAATCAATCTATCCCTCTGCATGGCAAAAACTGGACCAATTTCACTGCACTCATGGCCTTCTAGGCCTTAATTTGGGCTATCGTTTGGATGAGGTTGTCAGTTGTCAAATATTCTCTAAGGCAAATCAGTCAAGGCATGATTGACTGTCATGATTGACAGTCAAGGCATGATTTAAATAAAACATGAAAAAAATCCATGTTTGAGATACAGTACAGAAGAGGAATATATGAAGGTATTTCCAGATGGCCATATTTTACGCCACCTTGTGCAAAAATAACATCTTTAATTTTGGTGGTTGGTATGGCCTTATACACTGAAAGGGATTTTAAAAGTAAAAATGGAATCCACACTATCAGATTTGTTTTTAGATCATAATATTCCACAGGCTTCAAGATAACATTTGTAAAATTTTCAAGTTTGAATTAGTCACCAGTTTGGAGAGCTTTTTCCTATGCTGAAACTTACTGTTTTCTGAGCCCAGCTGCAAGGACCATGGCACTGTGATGATTAAAGCGTTTTATAATGGCAGCATTGCTACTCTCCTTTAAGGACTTTGAGGAGTTTGATGTGGATGGCACAGAGGAAACACCATAACCCTGCAAGTAAAGTAATTAACAGTTAAGTTATTCCAAACTAACTGCAGCATGGGGCACAGGTCACTTGCAGGTTTAAACTAATGTAAATAGTGGATTCTCTGTAACTTGATATCTTCAAGCCACAATTTGAGGTCTTCAGTAACTCAACCAGAGATTATGGGTCTATTACAGGAGTGGGTGGGTGAGGTTCTGTGGTCTGCAATGTGCAGGAGGTCAAACTAGATGATCATTTTGGTCCCTTCTGACCTTCAAGTCTGAGTCTAAAAAGTGAGACCATTCCCTATTTTCCATTAGATCAGACATGTAGCAGTGATTCTGCATTTCCCATTTTCTGGGCTTTACTGAATGAACAGCATTGCAGTGTGGTTTAGAGGAATATACATAGTATTGGGAGTCCTCAGGGTCCTAATGCTGGCTCTACTGCTTATGTGCAGTGTGACCTCTTCACCTCTGCCTCGTTTCCCCATTTGTACGCTGGGGATAGCACTTCCCAACCTCACAGGGACGTTGAGAGCATTAATGCTTGTTTTGCACTTTGAACATGTAAACCTCTGTATAAATGCTAATTCTTTATTTTCAAACTGTTAGCTCCAATTACCAAATTCTTACAGAAGTTTATAGAAATCCAGTAGGCCAAGGACTGTTTAGTAAACAAATGAATAGGAATGTCGTTCACCAAATCTGTCGTCATATTTTAAATTTTATTAAGTGCTTAGGGATACAGCTTATATCATTGTAAAACAATATAAAGTTGTATTAATTTGCACTCTGACTCTAGCGACTAATTCTTCTGTTTTAACCATTAAGTCAGTGGTATCTTTGGAACTATCAAACAAGCCTTTGCTGTGTGTGGTGCAAAGCACACCTCTATAACGCAACCTGATATAACACAAATTCAGATATAATGCGGTAAAGCAGCACTCCGGGGGCCGGGCTGCACGCTTCAGTGGACTAAAGCAAGTTCGATATAACGCGGTTTCACCTATAACACGGTAAGATTTTTTGGCTGCCAAGGACAGCGTTATATCAGGGTAGAGGTGTATTTAATATTTTAAATTGATATTAAGAAGTGTTGTGTATATAGTTAACTTCATTTTAAGTACATAAGTTGGACCAAAAACGTGGTAACTTTTATATTTATCTTCGCTTTGATCTTAATCTTCTGTATTGTAGGATTCCTGTTTACCAATGCCAGGTAGCCTCTAAATGGAAAGGATTAAATAAGGAGAGGTCTATTTTAAAATAAAAAAGCTGTACAAGAATGCTTCTAGAAACAAAGTCAGATTTTATCCCAGTGTGCTTAGGAAGCCAGCTGAGGTAATGCAGCGCCATCGAATAAAGAAAAGATGCATAGCACACAGACTGAGAATACAAGTTCTGATTCTCCATCCACTACCCCAATGTATATCAGAAGTAACTCTATGCAGTTACACTGGTGTAGAACTGATGTGATTAGAATCAGACCCAGAACATCAACACAAAGAGGAGACATTCAGTGAAAAATTAGCACTGGGCACCAGAAGTTATTCAGTGGAAAGTTTGTATTTTGGTATTGTTTGCAGTCCTTTAAGCTGATAAGTTGATCCAGTTTTAAAATGTGGAAAGTCTTACTTTTTTTGTTTTACAGTCTCTGTACTTACCTCATCTAACGATTTATCCTCCAAGGCCGTTAAATCTAGCAGTGGATTTTTCACCCCTTGAGACACCATTGTTTTTAACCCTATGAGAAGGAAAAAATCCAATGTCTTCTTGCAAAGTAGTATCTAAACAAGAATATCTGTCAACACTCAGGGCTGATAAAGCGTGAGCCTCCAAGTTATCTGGACTTCAGTACCTTTTTATGATTCCATAATTTTCTTACAAACATATAGTACTAAATTACTATTAGACACCAATATATGTGCAGGAAATTTATTTCTAAAACAGCACTAGTTGTTGCCAAACTTGAATTTGTAGTTTATATCTAACCAAGCAACATGTAAGACATCAGGTACATTTTAGATTATATGGGTTTGCAGGAACCAGTGAACTGAACACTACAGGTATCAAAAAAAAACAAGGCTGTATCTATTTTAGGACACAAGTATTTCTAAAAAGTACAACGATTTTTTTTTTTAATCCTCCGAACATGTTCCGTGGTTGGGAAAAAGGGTATTGTCAGAAGGTTTTGCATGTGTCCAAGTGCTATTATGTGCAGTAACTTTCAGCCCTTTATAGCATCTATCATTAAAGTCAGTCTTTTGCTCTGTATTTTTGAAAATTATTGCAGGAATTATTCTAACTAGTTCCAGATACTTCCACCCACAATTCTGAACGTTTTCTAGTAATTCATCAATGGTACTGCCTTCAATATAAAGTATTATATTTAATTTTTCAATAGATAGTATTGACTAGTGGTTAGAACAGAGAACTGGAAGCCATAACTCCTATGTTCTATTTCCAATTCTGCCACTGTCTTACTGTGTGATCTTGGGTAAAACACTTAACTTTTTTATGCATCACTTTACACATCTGATGATGAGGTATGGCTTTTGTTTGTTTTTGCTTTGATAGTGTCCTTCAGCTGACAATCCCAGAATGAAAAGCATTCAGTATTAATATATTAAAGGATCTAATCTTCTCTCCATACATGTGTGTATCATTCGTGGATTATACACATGCATCAAGAGAAGATGACATTTTCAGAATATAACTTTGACGTTTTTCACCTCAAGGTCATGGTTTCAAATATGTCTCAGAACTGTGATGGTCAATGAAAGTAGAATGTATTCAAATGGCCTGTGAAAGAAACCAATCTTTATCCACTTTCTAGAGAACTGATTTATCACAAAACCCATGTCTGTTGCAAGTCTCAGCAGAGACATCACAGAATAAATAGTCACCTGAACAAAACTATGCCCTACTATCAGAGGTATGGTTAAGGCCCCTTCGTTGTACATTATGAGGAAGCTTTCACTGACATTATCCATGCTGCATGAGTTGTGTATAAAAAGGATTTTCTAGTGCTGGCATCTTTTAAGCACTAATTTGTTTCTAAGGATTTTAGTACAGAACCTGAAATGTCTTCCATAATCAGATACTGTAAATATATAGGTTTCAGAGTAGCAGCCGTGTTAGTCTGTATCCACAAAAAGAAAAGGAGTATTTGTGGCACCTTAGAAACTAACAAATTTATTTGAGTATAAGCATCCGATGAAGTGAGCTGTAGCTCATGAAAGCTTATGCTCAAATAAATTTGTTAGTCTCTAAGATGCCCCAAGTACTCCTTTTCTTTTTGTAAACATTCAGCGTGATCAACACTGTCTAAAGATTACATCACAGGTCTTGGCTCCTGTCATCTTGCAGCATTTATCAAATAACAGGACAAATACATAATTTTTAAAAATGAGAATGTTGGTTTTATCTGATTAATCTAATGTGGCTTTCAAAAACTTAGCTTTATTTTTTTAATTAATTTTGAAGTTTCAGTTTACTGTGGCTACCATCACAATCACCTGTTGCAGAGAAAGAAAAGCTTACCTTTTTCATCCATTTTGGCACATTCAGCAAAGAGGTCTTTTGAGCCTGTATTCAGCCTATCTCGATGGAAGTAGTGAGACTGGAAAAATCGTGTCCAGAATTCTTTTTCCGTCATATTATGTGGAACATTTTCTGCATATTTCACTTTTACTGCAAACAAACCAAAGTGTGTTTAAGCTATTTTGCAATTCAAGATACTGTTTTAATTGTTGGTGTGTGATGGAAAATGACCAAAGCTTATGTTGAATAGGCGTAAACACTTACTAACTAAAAAGATATGGAGTTTGGATTTTAAAAAGAGATGGCAATTTATGCAACAAACTGAAGTTCTGTCATGCCCAACAATGCTTATTAGGTATTGGAAACAAACACCAATAGCCTATAAACTTTGAAAATGGTATAGCTGAGCACATCTGGAAAATTTCGAAGGTCAGAAGTCTAGTTATTTAAGAGGAATCCTTCCATATTGTTCCCAAGATGGACTGGTTCTTTTTCATCCAGGACTGATCAAACTAATGTCAGTATCAGGGTCCAATCTAGCATTTGTAAATCAGATAATTTACCAACAATCTCTCATTAGAAAATTTTAGAATCGTTAAAAAAAAATCCTTCAAATGGAGAGTGGAACTTAGCATGAACATTTACTCATGGCTTAAAGGCAAAGCAAACTGAATAATTCCAGAGTCTCTTTTCAGCCTCAAGCCTTAAAATTAGGGCCGTCGAGTGATTAAAAAAATTAGTTGTGATTAATTGCATATTAATCAAACTCTTAAACCATGGAATACCATTTATTTAAATAGCTTGATATTTTCTACATTTTCAAATATATTGATTTCAATTACAACACAATACAAAGTGTACAGTGCTCACTTTATTTTTTATTACAAATATTTGCACTGTAAAAAAAATAGTATTTTTCAATTCACCTAGTACAAGTACTGTAGTGCAATCTCTTTATCATGGATGTTGACCATACAAATGTAAAATTATGTAAAAAACCCAAAACCCCTGCATTCAAAAATAAAAATGTAAAACTTTAGCGCATACAAGTCCACTCAGTTCTACTTCTTGTTCAGCCAATCGCTCAGACAAACAAGTTTGCTTACATTTGCAGGAGATAATGTTGTCCACTTCTTGTTTACAGTATCACCTGAAAGTGAGAACAGGTGTTCGAATGGTACTATTGTAGCCAGCATACGCCAGATGGACTAAAGATTCATAGGTCTCTTCATACTTCAACCACCATTTCAGAGGACATGCGTCCATGCTGATAACAGGTTCTGTTCGATAACCATCCAAAGCAGTGCAGACCAACACATGTTCATTTTCATCATCTGAGTCAGATGCCACCAGCAGAAGGTTGATTTTCTTTTTTGGTGGTTCGAGTTCTGTAGTTTCTGCATCAAAGTGTTGCTCTTCTAAGACTTCTGAAAGCATGCTCTACACCTCGTCTGTCTCAGATTTTGGAAGGCACTTCAGATTCTTAAACCTTGAGTAGAGTGCTGTAACTATCTTTAGAAATCTCACATTGGTACCTTCTTTGCGTTTTGTCAAATCTGCAGTGAAAGTGTTCTTAAAATGAACAACATGTGCTGGGTCATCATCTGAGACTGCTATAACATGAAATATATGGCAGAATACAGCTAAAACAGAGTAGGAGACATAATTCTCTCCCAAGGAGTTCAGCCACAAATTTATTTAATGCATTATTTTTTTAATGAGCATCATCAGCATGGAAGCATGTCCTCTGGAACGGTGGCCAAAGCATGAAGGTGCATATGAATGTTTAGTATATCAGGCACGTAAATACCTTGCAATGCTGGCTACAAAAGTGCCATGTGAATGCCTGTTCTCTCTTTCCAGTGAGATTGTAAACAAGAAGCAGGCAGCATTATCTCCTGTAAAATATAAAGAAACTTGTTTGTTTTAGCGATTGGCTGAACTAGAAGTAGGGCAGAGTGAACTTGTAGGCTCTACAGTTTTACATTTTGTGTTTAAGTGCAGTTATGTAACAACAACAACAACAATCTACATTTGCAAGTTGCACTTTCACCATAATGAGATTGCACTATGGTATTTGTATGAGGTGAATTGAAAAATACTATTTCTTGTTTGTTTAATTACAAATATTTGCACTGTAAAAATGGCAAAGTGAGCACTGTCTACTTTGCATACTGTGTTGTAATTTAAATCAATATATTTGAAAATGTAGAAAAACATCCACAAATATTTAATACATTTCAGTTGGTATTCTATTGTTTAACAGTGCAATTAAAACTGCGATTAATATTTTTAATCGCATGAGTTAACTGTGATTAATCGACAGCCCTAAAATATTTCCAGAACCTACAAAAAACACCACACTGAAGTAAGACCACATAAGAAGTGCAGAAGGGAGTAGGAGGGAATGTTCAGAAGCCCTGTACATTTTACCAACAGAAACAAGTGTAGGACTAACCCTCTAGTCTTCTAATGATAAAACATAAAATCAACTTGGCGTGCTTTGTATCACATATGTATTGATTTTTCTGCCTACCTGCAGGATAAGTCCTGAATATGGATTCAATAATATCTGAAGTTAAGTTATACCTCAGACCATTGCAGCCATCTGTTTGAGGCCGAACATCAGCCTATGGGAATAACATAAGAATATTGTCAAACTGGGTAAAATCTTGTTATGGGTTGAGTTAAAACTTTGTTAAAACTGATGTGTGAACCCACATTTAAGATAGCTGTAAGAGAGAATTAACCTATATAAACAAAAACAGTAGTAGAGTGGGTAGTTTTTTTTTTTTAAGCCACAGTACAAAATGAAGAGCAGCTTTGATCGTCTCTTAAGGAAACTAATTTATTTGCTTACAGACAATGTCTTTCATTATAAAATTGTCTTTTCAGGTGGGAAGAAGGATTTATCAATTTAAAAAAAAAAAGGACTGAATACACACATTTCTTGGCTAAGAAAAGAGCCTACAAATATCTGAAGGTATAAAGAAAAAGGGCAGAGGAAGTATCATACAAGGAGTAAGAAAATGAAATAGAGAAAAATTTAGGTTAGATATCAGGAAAATCTTTCAGATGGAGCGGTATAACAGAATATGGAAGTATAACAGGAAATAGAGGAAACCTCCTTTCTCATTACATTTATAAATAGACCAGACAGAATACTTTAGGGTATATGCAGAGAACAATCCTGCACTGACAAGGAGATTGGCTTAACTTCTGAGACTATGGAAAGATAATGGATACTCTTGTTTAGAATTGGGGAATTTCACTTACAAAAAACACCACATTAAAACTCAAGGCAGGGCCTTTTTTTTTGTATTGCATTAGGTAGAAAAAGATTTCAAAGCAAATTGTATTTGGGGTAAAATTTAAATTCATCCACATTTTACAGAGAAAGTCTAGTCAAGAAATAAATGTTTTTGTTTTAAAATCCTTCCTATGCTATGTAGGTCAAACGTACCAGAAAAGCTGCAGAGATGCCCACATCCTGCTTACTAGGTGCCACAGAATTATCCACAGCATTCAAGCTTAAACGGTTGGCCCAGAATTCTTCAGCACTAATTACTTGGCTCACAACGAGATCTTTATAAAGCTGAAACAAAACAGGATCTTCTTGCAGCATTCTAGTAAAAGAATGTATTGAATAAAATTGAAACATTCCACACTAATTCGGCAGGATTTCCATGTCAATAAGCCATATGGGTTCCTGAAGCGAACAGATCAGTGAGGTAAGAAACGCACAGCATTGTCCAATAAAAGTTAATTAGTTGTACAAGTGAGATATTGAGGCCAATACTACTATTCATATTGGTCAAAGGGGAGAGACAAAGGGTTTGTCCGCATGAGGACACTCAGTTGATTTGTTTTCACTTCCCTGAAAGTGTGAAGTTCACAAGCATTAGTTTAAAAGGCATTAAACCCCTGTGTGGTCACTCATTCAGCAGTAAAATGGCCGTAGTTCGCTGTAGCTTAATCCTCACTTAAGAAGAGTCTACCCAGGTTTAATGTGTTTTAATTTATGCACTTTAATTTCACATCTTTAGTTGATTCATCTTAACTTTTGTGAGTGTCCTTGTGTAGACAAGCCCTAAACAGAAACAAAGCTGCTGGATGAGGGATAGTTTTAATGGGCAAAAATGGTGATCCCTAGAGAGAAGTTAATACAAGACAGCACCCACAAAAAGAAAAAAGTTACTTGCCTTATAGTAACTGGAGTTTGAAAGCTGTTAATGTATAGTCACTCTTGGTGCCCACGGGGTTGAGATCAGAGTCTTAGTCTTTTGGCCAGCACTATCCAGTGGGGATGCACATGCACCCTGAGTATCTTCATGCTCCTGTTCCAAGGACATAAAGGGCAGAGCATGCCCAACTACCACTATTTCCTTCACCATCACAGAATCCAGATGTTCTAGGACTCCATAGTAGCAGGGAAGAAGGATGGGTCACGGAATATACATGGAAAACACATTTCAAAGAATTTTTTTTTCCTAAGTGGTTATTGATAAATATTCCATTCTTGATGACTCACAAGCAGTGACCTGATGCAAGTAGGTAGGTGCCTGGAGTTTACTTAAAGATTGAAGCACAGCACCAAACCTCAATGCTTCTACCAGGGAACACATTTACTAAAATATGGATTGAACCACAAATAACTTCTTTTCAGGTGTCTGAAACAGGTATGCTTTGCCAGGCAGCTGTTGGGTACCTAAACTAGCTAATTTGTAACAAATCTTAATGTAGACTGAACACACATGGATAGCCTCTGGGCTGATGCTGCTCGACCTTTCATTTTCTCAGCAAATGCTGTAAATTGATTCGGAGAGGTCCTGAAGGATTTAGTCCTTTGCAAATAAATGGATAGAGCTCTGCAAATAATTTAAGGTGTGCAGCCTAACCTCCCCCTGATTAATATGTAATTTAGGGAAGAATATTGGTAAGTGAATCATTTGGGCAAGAACTTGGGATGGGGTGTAAGTGATACCTTTATCTCTAAGAAATACGGCATAGGGAGGTCCTGTCATAAGAGCCTATATTGTCCCAACTCTAATTAGCTGATGTAACTGCTACTAAAAAGGGATGTTTTCATAGATAAGTCAAGCACAGGGCTAAAGGTTCAAATGGGAGGAGGGGGAAGAGCATTAAGTATGCCACAACCACATTAAGGTACCGGGAGGTTTCCTTACTAGTGGAAAAACATATAAGGCCTTTAAGGAATTACACCACAAGGGGGTGAGGAAGGTGTAATAAGCAGAAGGGGCTATGAGGTGCACTCTAACAGAGCTAATCAACAGTCCAAAACTCTTTAGAGCAAGCAAGCAATCCAAAAGAGGAGGGACCTGGTTGTCAATAGGCTGTGATTCACGTTGTTTACAGCAAATCCTGGATCTTTTCCATTTAGCAGCATAAATTAGTCCTATTCTGGACTAACACATGTTCCTCAGATGTCCAGAATGATCTGTCTGACGACATCCACTCAGTAGCCAAGCAGTGAGATGGAGGGAGGCTGGATTTGGATGCGAGTTGTTCATGTTGTCTTGAGAGATTAAGTTTGATAGAAGAGGAAAGGTTTTCAATGGATGAACTGGTAACAGCATCAGCTTCAGGTACCAAAGCTATCTCAGCCAGGCGGGAGCTATCATGATAACTGTGGCCGCATCCTAACTGCTATTCCTCAGCACCACGGGAATCAGGGATTGGCTTGTAAGCATACATCATCCCTGGTAAATCACTGAATAAGGAATGTTTAACAGAGATCCTGGAGCAGAATCTGACATACTACTTGCTCTTGTCTGTTGTGAGTAGGTCTATTGAAGGATGCAGCAGAAAACAGAATCCTTGATCATCCACTGGTGGTCTGATGAAAAATGTCTGCTCTAGCAGAACATTTGAGCTTTCTGTAGACCTGGAAGATACCTGGTGCTAAATGCACCAGTTCCATAGCAAAACCATGTCCTTCAGCCATAATGGGGATGAATAGGCCCCTCCCTGCCTGTTTATATAAAACGTGGCCATTGTGTTGTATTTCATAACTTGACCAGTCAGTCCTTGAGTCAATGGTAGGAACATGGCCCAGGATTTGTGAAGAGCTCTGAGCTCCAATATGTTTATATGTAGTAGAATCTCCTGATGATGGTCCAGGTATGCTCCCAAACCCTGAAAGGGACAGGAAGATGGAGTGGGCATAGTATGGAACTGTAGAGAATATCCGTTATCAGGTTCCAAGACTCCTTGAAAAACTGAAGGAGATTCCCAATTGCATGTGTGTAGGGAGTGGCACAAGAAGGAAGGGTGTTGATCCAGTAGACCGATCAGAGCGACTCTCAACCAGCCGACTGAAATAATAATTTAGATAGACGGAGAATGGGATGAAGTCATAGCCAAGACAGAAGAGCTCCTTTTATGAAAATGCTGCCTCGTTCTTGGAAGCTTTGCGTTTCTCTAGTGAAAGAAGGTACCAGATGATGGTCTCTGTTTGGCATAAGTGTGAGGTCTTCCCTATTTTGTCCGGGGGAGAGTCTTCCCTGCCTGAATCAGAGGCTGGGTGCATTGAGTGGTCTAACAAAAAAAAAAAAAAAGTAAGAAATCCCAAATCTTTAAAGTCCTTTGGGCCATAATTAACTTAACTTGAGGTGGCTGGACTAATGGGATCAGGTGATAGTAAGTTGAACATCTGGGCCTCATAAAAAGGCTTGAGAGAGAACAGTTGGAGAGAAAGCTTTGCCAGAGGCCCCAGACAACAAGAAACTCCTGGAGGGATAAGGAACCAAAGGGAGCAAGTTAAGCTCCTATGGGCGGCCTTGAGCTATGAGTTTGCAAGAAGGTCCTTGGGATGAGACACACTGGGGGGGAACTTACTATGAAAATGACTCCAGGAAAACCAGCCTAAAAATCAGTGCTGTATTACAGCCACAGGGAAGGATTTAAAGTATGGCTGTCAATCACAGTTAATGCTTGTGATTAACTGAAAACAAAATTAACATGTTAATAGTTTTAACAGTATTAATTGCATACCTCTGGAAGGGGAAGGAGGCATCGGCTGTGGAGGGACCCTACAGTGCCCAGTCAGGTGCAATAACCCAATCTGCCTCCGGAGGGCAGGAAGAGGAGAGAAGAGAAGAGGAAGTGGCTATCATCCCAGCTCCAGTGGAGAGGAAGGGATCCTGACCCTGCTGTGCCCCACTGCCCCCAGCCGGCCCCTCGCTCTGGGGACCAACCTCCCCGCACACCCTATTGTCCTTGGCCAGCTCCTTGCTCTGGGGACTACCCCCTCTGTGTTCCATTGCCCCGACTGGCCCCTTGCTCCCGGGGGGCACCCCATAGAGAACAGAGGCCTGGTGAGCTCAGCCTCCCTGCACCAGCCTCTACAGTACTTGTATGAGGTGAATTGAAATACTATTTATTTTGTTTATCTTCTTTGCAGTGCAAATATTTGTAATAAAAAATATAAAGTGAGCACTGTACACTTTTTATTGTGTTGTAATTGAAATCAATCTTTGAAAATGTACAAAACATCCTAAAATATTAAATAGAATACCACTTATTTAAACAGTGCTATTAAAACTGATTAATTGCAATAAAATTTGTTTAATAGCTTGACAGCCCTAATTTAAAGGTGGCCCAGAAGAGGCTGAGAACAGAATCCAGAAGGTGGGCTGAAGAGTAACCCAAAAGGGGCAGAAGAATTGTTTGTCTGACCTTCTGGTTGGACCTTTGCTATCCAAGAGCGAGACTGAACTTTAAGTGTAACCAGGCCGTAGCACCAGGTTGCTTGAAGAATATGACCACTGCAAAACAGATCAGCCAACAAAAGGAAGCGCGGGACTGGAAGAACCACTGCGATGTTATGTACTGACATGAGGAGGAGCTCTGACAGCAACTTTCACCCAACAACAGTCTTGCACAGTGAGTTTCTGTCAGAGATATGAGCCTTTCCAAGACAAAAAGGCATCTGGGATGCCCATTGTTAACTGGAATTGCTACCTGGCAAAAGGGACAATACTTAAAGCCATGTAGTTTAATCCGTACTGACAAGAACATCCTGATCAGAGGTTCAGGGGGAGGGAGGGAGGGAATCAAAATAAGGAAGGTAAACATTTCCAAAATCAAGTAACTATCCTAGCACTAATATAAATATATATACACAATTATCTATAAAGATTATGAAAAAGGTTGCATTGAGACCTGGACACTGAGGAGCTCCATTTTGCAGTTATGGATGGTGAGAAGGAACTGAGCGGCAGAGGGACCCACTCTGCCCTTCGTGTCCTTGGTACAAGGACACTTAAGGTGCACGTGTAACCCCAAAGGACAATGCTGGCCAAAAAAGACTCCAGTCCAAGCACATGCTCAGCAAGCAGAATATATAAATATGGAGAACTCAAATAGCCTATGTTTAGTTTCTTGTAGGCAGTGTATTTATTGCACCTCACATGTTAAGACAGTTAAAGAAGAATTTTCTACTCAAATTCTCACATTACCCATCAGAAATTCTAATCTAGAAATACTACAGAAGTAGACAGAAATCAGTTTGAGAAGGTTATTTAGAAAGGGGTAGTTTAAAAAAAGCCTAATTACTAATGACATAGCAAATTCTAGCCTGCAAACCCTCCATCATGTCCTTTCTAAATAGATACAACGAAAAATTCTATTTTTTTTTTAAAACACAAACCTGGAGTTTTCCAATTCTTCAAAATTATACAGCTGTTCCTACTCTTTAAAAATACTGTAATATTTAATGAACTGTGCACTCGAGTCTTATTTGCCATCCCGCTGAACACAAGTCTATTTAGAAAAATGGTATAGCTATGTTCAATTTAGGAAGGAAACTGATTGGATAGAAAAAGTATTTGTATTCCAGGATTGGGGAGGAAATGAATAGATTCCAATGCATCACTTATCTTGCTCCACTTGTCTGCTAGAAGGAAGTAATTTCTAGTCTCTCTCTGAAATCCATTGATCCTTATAAGGTAACAGGTTAGTCACAAAGCTTTTAACAAAATAAATGGCTTGCTTACATAAGTCCTGTGAAATGAAAACATGCCCAGAGGAATTTCACCAGAATCTAAAGCCAACAGATTTTTACTACTGAAGTAGAACACAAAAAGCATTTTTGTGCTACAGCAATATAGCTCAAGAACTGTTCACAAGTCATAAACATTTATGTTGTAATTAAAGATCTTCTCCTTCTCCCTTCCCACTTTACCTGTTCTTTTCCTCAAGTTCTTTATTTGCTTTCCTCTTGAATTTGGGTAACAGCTGCTGAAGAAGGTCCTTCACTGCATCTCGCTCCTTCACTGCTGTGCTTTCATTAGAGAAGTGGAAGTTGGTTGTGTCCCCTGCATGCAGTACCAGCTGTAGTTGAATTTTAGCCTTTCCTTCCGGACTGATTTTCTGGCCTAGAATATATAAAGAACAGCAATTAGTGATACAAGTACATTTATGTAACAAACTTTCTCCACAGATCATTCATTTATATGCCGTTGTCGGTATCATCCCATTAAATCCTGATATCCCACATTGGTGGTATTATAGCACATTTCTTCCAGCCCTGGAAGAGAAGCATGCTGCTGCCTCTACAAATTAGCTTTAAAAGCTGCATCTCACTTTTCCCCACTGCAACCAAAGACATCCTGGCCCAGATCCTGAGCTGCAGCAGAGTACTCCTTGGCCACCTTTATGTTCCACCTTTGCTAGTTTTCTAGCAAAACTCAGAGCAGCCCTCAGAGTTTCTGTTCCCTCCAAGTTGCAGGACCTAGCAATGGCCCCATGGTGCTGCTTATAGCAGCTGGAGATCACTAAGGCATAAGGATACCTGAGCCCTTCCTCCTTTCCCATAGCCACAGAGAAAAAGGAGATACAGGACCAACTAGGGGAGATCGACACCACCCATAGTGAATATCTACCCGCTTCTACATTGAGGCATTATCTTATTTGCATTGCTTCCCTAAAACCCGCAAAAACTGCCCTACCACACCTCAAGATCTGAGCCCCTTTCTCCAATATAACCCCACTGTATACCAGATTTTAATCTAGATTTTCAAAGATGAGAGGCTAGTATAATGAACCATCAGACCACATAACTCTACCAAACTTTAATCAATTTATTGTGAGCTGGGTTTTATAGAATAGACTGTGGCAGAGCTAGATGCACATCCTAATTAGCCGAAAATGGGTTAGATAGTTCCCTCTTGGGGCCCATAAATCCTGTATCCTCCAAAACAAGACATATGGCCTAGTGATTTTCCATTAGGCTACAATACATATTTCTGCTTCCAAGCGATTGCAGAGATTAACAAATTGGAAAAATGAAAAAAAAAATTAAGAAATTTGGGGTCTATATTAAAAACACCTGAAAATTTTTTGAATTGCAGAATCTTCTATGCCTGTAATTTACTCCTGGTTCCACTCATGCTTGCCAGAAAGAATAATCTAATGAAATGCCCAAATTGGCCAAATACATGTGAAATAAGGTTTGAGTTTTATTTAAATATTTACTGATAATTTGCATACAAGAGCAATAGATAAAATAGAAAGTGCTTTCACTTACATTTTATATCTGCATACATATGGCTGACTGTGAATCGGTCTTTGCCTTCAGGTGCCCATGCTATCCTTTCAGCCATAAGGTAGAGAGCCCCATCCTGTTTCTTTTGACGCACCTTCTTTACTATCAGTAACACTTCCTCAGATGATGTTGCCATGATGGCTATAAGGTGCTATTAAAAGCACATGGTACTGTTAGTTACTTAATTCAATAGCAATTAGTACAGTATTTCCATTGACCGATTTTTCCCCCCAGTATTCCAACTTGTTTCAAGGCATTAAGACTTGCATTTTCACTTCAATACTTACATTCTGTAAACTAACAGCAGCATATAGTCACTGTCCAAGCCTTATGAGACACACTCTGAGCTTCACTTTATACATGCAGTCAAACATTTTCGGATTAAATACAATAATCACATACAAATATAATAATCCACAGCCATATTATACCTAGATTTCTTTTCCAATCCTCCTTGTGCTCCAGCTACACCTACATTTCATCTAATTCCTATATTTTCTATTTCTCTTTTATGTTTCTTTACTGGTTTGTCCAGTTGTGAAGAGGGCTTATACCTCAGAGAGCATGTACATTCCAAATCCCCTGTGGCATTTCATAATGCTTTCCTTCTGTGATAGGAACTCTATAGGTTAAAACTATTTGGAAGGGGAGAGGGACGAAGACTTACACGTTCTTGCAACTGTGTACCTCCCAAGTAAAAAAGATGAACCAGTTACTTTCCCCTTCCTTCAGCACGATCCACTGATTACCATGCAAGACTTGAATGAGACTTCAGACACAATCATAATTTTAACTGGCCTATTTATTTTGTTCCAAAAATACTCAGGATCTAATCTTGCAACAACAGAAAAGAATGTTTCAGAGCAGCAGCCATGTTAGTCTGTATTCGCAAAAAGAAAAGGAGTACTTGTGGCACCTTAGAGACTAACAAATTTATTTGAGCATAAGCTTTCGTGAGCTTCAGCTCACTTTATCGGATGCAGTGCTTAAAAGCTCACGAAAGCTTATGCTCAAATAAATTTATTAGTCTCTAAGGTGCCACAAGTACTCCTTTTCTTTTTGCACAAAAGAATGAGAGTTTTGTCATTGACTTCAATAAGATCTTTTGTAATTGGGAGGAAGGATAATGGGAGTGCCAATATCTTTTTTCCTTTATAGTTTTCCCAATCTTAAATTTCTCAAGAGAACAGATAAACAGTAACATACAAATTTTACTGTATTCCATCACTACACATTTCACTCCTATCAGAATGACATGAAGTTTCCTTCAGTACTATATCCTTTACATATTTTATTCCCATCCTACTCCTGCAGTTTTATTTGCCATGTACCTTACTGCCCCCTCCTCACTTTGCTACGAGTGTATTAAGTAGTTTTAGAAATCCTTTCAATACTTTGAATATGTACATGTACATTTGCTTATTTTAATTGCCAAGATCTACATCAATACTTTAAAAGAACATCTGTACCATATTTTACCACGTATTAATAGGCATCAGAAACCAATATACATATCCATTTATACTTACGTATGGATATGTTTTTAAACTGGATTTTAAATACTGTACAATGTTGAAGATAAAAATCCAATTGTTTTAAATTTGAACATCTATATAGATAATTAGTAATGACCAGCGCTCTGCTCAGTGAAAATCTTATAAGCTGAGCAATCAGACAAGTGTATTAAGTACAATATTTATGAGAGAAGATGTTGAGTAGAAGATGTATCTGCACGTAGGCTTTGGTCCAGAACCAGATCAACAGTTTTGCTATTGACTTCAATGCTGCAGTATTGGGCGCTTATATGATTTCTGCCTGTTTGTGACAAAACTGTGGTTATCACTAGAATACTTAGTATTTAGGGTGCTATAGCTAGAGAAGTTCTGGTAATACTTTGCTTCAGAGGCAAAATGAGACATGTATGAAGCCAGTATTTCAAGAGAGCACCCAGGATATTCTGTGCCATTTCCCCTTCCCCCCAATACCACTATTCTTTCCTGGTATTATTTAGGACACCCATCTCCTTTAAGATTTAAAACCTTCCCAGCTCTGGCTCTGCAGCCTCCCACAGGATTCTTACCCTTGCTGGAAGTAAGAGATTTGGCCATAGAATGAGAACTTCAATGTTTTCTCAATAGTGTAGATTTTAACAATTTTCTCACTTGTTATTTTTAAATTATATACCCCACGTTTACTACAGTTGAAAGAGGGCAGAACTGCACTAAAGGCGATGGACTTCAAATCACACTGAATTGAGATGAATTAAAGGCATTTTCATGCTTAGGCTTAGCCTATTGTGCAGTTATACTTTCTCAGCTAGGTAATGTTTCCTCTATAAACATCTGATTTTCCAAATGAGAAAAAAATATCAGCTGTTCCTGATTTATCTAACAAAGACAATATTTCTGGCACTGTACTTTGCAGTGTGCAGCTTCTGAATGCATAATATCCCACAAGTAGCTTGTTCCATTGTCTGGGAAACTGAATGCACTAAATCAGTGCTCTTCTGTTCTTTTTTGGTCATTGCTACTTCTTTTGCTTTCATGCCTCTGTAATAACTGCACTTTAAAGATGACAGCTCTGACATAACTCTGTCTGCAAACTACTTGCAAGCAGCAAACATTATCCAAGATAGGGGGAAAAAAACCCTGGAGTCCTCTTTAAACAGTGCATTAAGAATCAAAATATTTCACTAATCAGGGTTTAAAAAAATACTATACACCTACAACCTAACAAGACGAAATGGCTCCACCAGTTCGGTTCTGAGGTATTACTAAAATAGAAATCCAAATGCTTCTCCTCTAATTGCTGGTGGGAAAACTCTCTTTTGTATCATCTCTAGATAATAAGTGTCTTCTCCACCATTTAAAACTTTCTAGCTGCTGTGAGGGAGGAAAAGTTTCCCAATACTCTACCCCCCCACTCCCTTTTTTGGGGCACTTTCTCTTGAATGTCTGCAGCAGCACTGTGAAAGTGACATGATTCATGACAATATCACTGCTGCTCCCAGGGGTCTGAACTACAGTCCTCAAGCTGACAAGTTTTGTTAATTTTAATCTACTGGTTTTTTTAGCAAAACTATAAATTAGCAGTAAAGGCATTGGAGTTGTCTAGTTGAAACTCAGAAAGATGGCTCTTTGTCAGTTTACACTTGCTTCAAATTTGAAAGATTACCTTTGCAACTCTGAAGGGTAGAAACCCAGTTTTATTTAAAAGCTTTAATTCTGCAGAAATTGATAGTTAAGAGACCCCCACTCAAGACCGGTAAGTGGACTTTACATGCCAAGTACTAAGCAATATGAAAAGACAACTTGTTAGACACAGGTTTTCGCTGCTTTGCATAGACATGTATCCCTGATAGTAACTTATCTATGAAACATGAGGTTATGTTGTTGAACATTTGTGTTCTGCAACAGGGCCTTTGAAATAATAAAATAGGTAATATTTTCAAAAAGCATGTAGATAAATCAGTGGTTCCAACTTGTGGGTAGGACTCCATGGAGGAGGCACAAAACTTCTCCCAGGACTGACACTTTCAGCTGTACATGACTACTGACACCACTCATCCTGCAGCATAAGTGGTGTGTTAAAAAAATGAAAACAAAGGAAGACTGAGCTGCAAGGGTTGTTTATTTCCCAGCCCATTTCTGAATATTCCCCATGAAATTGGGAAAGGGGGGGTAAATGCAGCATGGGAAGAGTCCAGCAAAAATTGGACCGCAGTAGTGGGGAAAAGGATCTTCAACATACCCACTTTCAATTCCCTAGTTGGTGGATTAAGTCAGGCAGAGACAAGCTAGCAGCTACTTTTAAGCCACCTGCCTGGCTTCTTTGTTTCTCTTTAATTAGCTCTCCCCTACCATTCCTTTTCTCTGCTCCTTCTAGAGTAGCCAAGTAACATAGTGGCACCAGGGGATCTTGCCTATTCCCCTCCCACATGGATTGCTTTGGCAAGTGAGATTTGGATAGAGAAGAGAGGCCTCCAGTACCCCTGCTAATAGTCCTGATTTGGCTGAGACAAAAATGGGTTTTGAAATGGTCCTAGGCTTCTATGACAGGTGGACAAGAAAGGGAGCTCATCTGTCATGTTACTGTAAGGAAGGGTAGAGCACAACAAGTTGTTCTTATTAGGCAAGCAAGGCAACAAGCTGAAGAACTCTGGAACTTATGTTTTGGCCTGTCTACACAATAAGTCTGAACCCCTGGCATGGTTAGAAGCTTCTGTGGTCTAATGTAGTAAAAATTTTAGTTGCAGTGAGACTAGAAGAAACAACACATTATTTGCTTAAGTGAGAGAGAAAACTAAGATGTGAATGTGTGTCAGATGCCACCACTTTTTAAATCGGTGGAATTTTCTTTTAGATTTTGGAAAAGGGAGAGTGGTGCTATCATTTCTTTGCCTTTAAATTACTTTGTATATAGGCCTAATGGCTGTAATCTCCAGCTAAATTTCCCAATATCAAACCTCTGAATCTTGAAGTTTCATTTCAACTACAGTTTCAAGGTCACAAGTAAAAGGAATACCGTAGTTTCCTGCCCTCTTTGGTACTTCTCGCTATCTTGGATTTTATGGCAAGACAGCAATGCTGAACAATAGACAATTACTGGTGACATTTCCATCTCTCTCCTTCCTTAACCTTTTGTTCCAGTTTTATCCCTCCCTTTCCCAAGTTTCAGTGTCTCATGTATACACCAAACAGAAAAAGATCACCCAATCTGTTGATGCCATCTGTGCTTCTGCACAGGGGTGCTTTTAACAGCACAGAGCACGGAGTGGTGACCAGGGTCAACTGGGCTAGCAACAGCACACGGAGATGTGAGCAGACCCACCTCAGTCAAAACACGTGGCAACAGGGTCTCAAATGGGAGGCTGATTCTTTTAAGGAAAAAAAAATGAAGGGAGGGAGGAGGTAAGCCTCACAACTATTTACGGAACTATAACCTAAACCTTGATCCTACGAGCTGCTCCACACAAGCAGACGTTCACACCCACACGGGGTTCTGCAGAGGCACAGAAGTCCACCTGCATAAAGCAGCTTGCGTGATCAAGGTATATACTTTAGGGAGGCACAGCATGATTATCTAAGCTGGGTTGCAACCAGACCATCAGGCATCAAATCCTGATCATTACACAATGGCATTTTTTTATCTTTAACAAACACACGAGCAGGACCTTGGTTTTACCTCATTTGGAAGGGCACAGGGTCAGCAGGGCAACATTCCCACACGTTACACACTGCTGGATCAGTCCCACCTCAGAGAGAGGAGCATGTTCCTGCCACCACGCGCCCCTGGGTCCTCTCCCGCCCAGCTTGCCCTGTCATTCCCTCAACCCGGCTGCACGCCCTCCCCCACGTCCGAGCACACCGCGTGTGTCAATAAATCCGCCTCTTCCCCCGGCCGCATCCCGCTCAGCGGTAGCCCCCAGGGCAGGACAAGCCGAGCCGCCCTCGCCCGGCGATAGCTGGGGAGCCCGGAGCAGCGGGGGCCGGAGGCGGCCGGAACGCGTTGTGCTCTCGGGCTGTCAACGCCGGCTCGCAGGTGCCTCGCTCCCCGCCAGGAGCCAGCACAGGGACCCCGGCCCGGCCCATCCCCTCCCGCACAGACACGAGCCCCCGCCTGGGGAGCAGCCCCGCTGCCCCAGCCCGCCCGGGAGACTCCGCCGAGCCCCTGGATACCGTCCAGACTCCTACCGTGCGGGCGGCTGCTCAGGCCCCAGGCCGCGGCTGGCTGGCTGTTGCTGCCGCCGGGTGCGGGCGCGGCGGGATGAGAGGGCGGGTGGCGCTGGGCACTGACTCCAGCCGCTGCCGGTGCCGCTACTCGGGGGGTCTCGCCGCCTCCTCTTCCATGGGGCGGCCAAACTGGCCAGCAAGGGCACGTGACCGGAACTAGCCAAACTCCCGCGACGCGCAGAGGGAGACCGGGTCACGTGACGGGGGAGACTGGTGTCGCCATGACACCTCCCGGTCACATGACAGGTTCTCCCCACCACCATCACAATCCTGCATCACGTGATGGTTTCTCCCTTCCCCCTCCCGTCGCCATGACAGGGCGCGGGAGGGGGTGGTGACCAGGTACCAACAACGCGGCTGCCACCGTCCGATCCCTCCCATCCCAGTCACCCGGCCCCGAAGAGCGAGGAGTCCGGCTCCGTCCCTTTCGTTCCGCCTGTTCGGTCCTGTCTGTTCCGCTCCGGGGTACCGCGGCGCTGAGGGGGGGCGGGGACTTCCCTAGGCAACCGCCCGAGGGGGGAGGGGTGAAAAGAGCGTAACCGTCACGTGACTGGGGGGGGGAGAAGTTGTGTGCGCGTGACGCACTTTTTTGCGGGCGCGCGCGCGAGCTGACGTGTTTCAGGTAGGCTGGGGAAGGATCGCGTGCCGTGGGGGCGGGGCCGGAGAAAGCAGCTGACGGGGCTGGCCAGGTTGGAGTTCGGTGGGTGAGTGTCCGCGCGGGGAGCTGGGCCAGGGTCTGGGCAGCAGCAGCAGCAGCGCTGGGGCCCAAGCATCGTGCAGTGGGTGGGTCCCATCCGTTTCCTGCCTCCCCCTGGCCCGGTGCCGCGGTGTGACTGGCGCCCAGCTCCTCTGCCTAGGCAGTGCTGGCTCTCGCAGGGGCTGTCGTGCTCCCCGCCTGCCTCCCCTGGCTGCCACAGCGAGCACTGCGCCGCCAGCAACCCCCAGAGGGCGAGAGCCACCCTCTGCAAACTGACAGGTTTCAGAGTAGCAGCCGTGTTAGTCTGTCTTCGCAAAAAGAAAAGGAGGACTTGTGGCACCTTAGAGACTAACCAATTTATTTTGAGCATGAGCTTTCGTGAGCTACAGTAAAGTGATCATCAAGTTGGGCCATTTCCAGCACAAATCCAGGTTTTTTGGAGGGGGGTGAGGGAGTGAGAGAACCTGGATTTGTGCTGGAAATGGCCCACCTTGATTATCATACACATTGTGAAGAGAGTGGTCACTTTGGATGGGCTATTACCAGCAGGAGAGTGAGTTTGTGTGTGGGGGGGGGGGGGCGGAGGGTGAGAAAACCTGGATTTGTGCTGGAAATGGCCCAACTTGATGATCACTTTACATAAGCTATTACCAGCAGGACAGTGGGGTGGGAGGAGGTATTGTTTCATGGTCTCTGTGTGTATATAATGTCTGCTGCAGTTTCCACGGTATGCATCCGATGAAGTGGGCTGTAGCTCATGAAAGCTCATGCTCAAATAAATTGGTTAGTCTCTAAGGTGCCACAAGTACTCCTTTCCCTCTGCAAACTGGGAGCCTGCACGTTGAAATAACTTCTCGGTTTCGTGTCCTGGCGGCTCCGTGTTGTCATCGCTAGTATGAGTGGCAGCCGGGAGAGTCTCCCCAACCAGGTCCTGGCCCTGTTGCCCAAAGTGTTTGCAATCTGAGCTTAAAAGTGAACGTACACGTGTGTGAAACGTACGCGCGGGGAAGAAGATGACCCCGATGGACCTGAGTCTGCAGGCAGACAGCGCTAGTGGCACTGCTGCTCCTTGGGAAAGCCAGGGGCTGACTCTGGTATTTAGCTTCCTGTGGCAGCAATGAAGGAACATGTCAGTTTCAGGCTACAGCTTGAGGAAACTGTGGGTGGTAGACATGAGTACTGGAGGGAGGAGGGAAGAGGATCTACAAAAAAAGTTGGGGAGCTCCCCACCCATTCCTCAGAAGAGCCTGAAGGAGGGGAGGAATGGCAAAGCCCCTTCCAACAGTTGTCAAAAGGCTGTGGCAGAGGGGAGAAAAAGATCCTTTTCTAGGCTTGGGTGGTGTGATTTGTACAAGGGTACACTCCCTGAACCGTATTTGGGGAAGTGTGGATTCAATCTGCTACTGTATGTACTAGAGTGGGATTAGAGTATTTTGTTTATTAGGCCAAATCTCCCCTAAAACGTGTGAACAGCAACAAATATCTTAGTCTGTAGCCACTAGAGATGCTCCCGTCCATATCCTGGAACGGACTTAAGAATTCCAGAAGTCCCAGTGTTACTTTGTTGTCAGCAAATATCTTTGAAATTCGCTGTCAAAGTATGTGTCTTATCCTTCTAGTGACTGGTCCTCAGTAAATAAGTCTGCTGCTACTGCCAGGTAAGTGGTAGAAGTCTGTGCTGTGGAGCTAAAAATGCATGCCTCCCGACCCTAATGATATGTAGAGTGGTCAGTATAAAAAAAATATCGTATATTGTTTTTTGTTTTGATAAAGCTTGTGAGGAAACTGCCAATTTTGTATTCAGTGCAAGGTTTGGATGATGTGCAGGAAATAATGCATGGGGCCCCACCCTGATGGTGAAGATAAAAATATTGAATAGCTATCCCATTCAGTGCATGAATGATGGGTCCTGTGAAAACTGTTGTATGTCGTTAGGGTGTATCATAGTGCATGTGCACAAGGAGGCTGAATTAAGGTTGAATGGACTACCTTGGTTTTGGTGTTAGGGAAAAAGGGTTCCCCTCCCGTCTAGGGTTAGGAGGGTAGCCTTCCCTGGACTTCTGTATTAGCCAAACAAAACACAGAGTCTTGGCTCTTTGATAAAGTGAGGCACTTTATTGCTAGCGAATACGACAGCTGAAGGGCTCACCAATTCCTTTTCAGAGGAAAATGGTGAAGCCCCGAACAAAGAACAGGGATGAGCTTTTATAGCTTGGTTCAACATACATTGTGATATCTCTTCCAGTTCGAACCGGTTAACCCAGTCTGTTTGAAGTTCTGGGGTAGGTAAGAGCATGGAGGCTTATCTGTATAAGGAATTCTCTCCCCAAAAGCAGGGAGTGCAGGTTACACACAGTTCGCATTCTTTCTATCCATAAACAAAGTAGAAAGGACAGATAAGCATAGAAAAAAGACAGCAGCGTAGCTTTACATGATTATAGGGTCGCTTTCTGGGTTTTTTCCCTATCATTGGTATTTTTTAACTTTTGAGTGCTTGATATTGTAACATTCATATTTTAACAACATATTTTACATGTAATATCAATTTTAAGTGTGTCAATGCAGTGATTTACACTGGTTTAACCAGATTGATTTTCAAAATTGATTTTTAGCTAAATCAATGCAGTTTGAGTCTATGGGCTGGGCTTACATTGCACAGGAGACTGTAAACCCGTCAGATATTTACCTTTAGGAATACTCAAATTGTAGCTCATCCAACAGACTAACATTTCCAGTGTAAGTTCATAGACAGAACAAACAAGGGCCCTGCCCTTGTAGTCGGATCCATGTGGGAGGATCCTTATGCTTGTATGGGTCCAGTTGCAGGATCAAGCCTGCAGCCTGTTAGATCCCCCCCTTTTTTTTATCTTTATGAGCAGTCTTAAGTCTTTGTCCCCATTAAAAAGGGTTTCCCTGAATAGCTATACCAGCTAATCCTCCTTGTGTAGGCAAAGTTTATACCAGCAAAATATTTCTTTTGTCAGTATGACTTATACCAGTTCTCTGAACAAAATAAACTGTATATACTGTATATAATAAACTGCTATACTCGTGTTTGCTATCAGGCTATATTAGGTTAGGGGTGTTTCCCCTCTCCCCCTCCATCCCATTTTCCTAAGTGACATAGCTATGTGAGGAAACTTTTAACTTTAGATTAGTTCTTAAAGAACAAAGGTGGGGCTAGAAAGCAAATTGTAACAGCTCAAGAAAGGGATTATATTCTTAAATTTAACTTCTGCAGGTACAGCTAGAAGCTGAAGTAAATAATGCACCAATGATTGAGTATTGCCAGGCTTTCTTAACTCAATGACATCTGTGCCAATGATACCAGAATCTTACAGCCATGTATTGGCAGAACTTGAGTGTTTGGATCCATTGCTTTCTGCACTCAGGTTGGATTCTAGCCGTCTGAAGGTAAGTTTGGTTCTTGCTTGTTGCATTTTTTGCTTTGTTGCTTCTTGTTTTTCAGACACAGAAGTCAATATTTTTGTCATGCTACTGCTTGGTGAATGACTGCATAAAATTGCTTTGATTTGTATAGCTCTAGAAGCTATTATGCAATTTGCAGATTATGACTTGGTGTTTGCTACTTAAAGCTTGGGTGCAGTTTTATTACTGTCAGCTGCATGGTCGAGAACAGTGGCTTCTTGGAAGAACAGTTAAGAGCAGTGTAGAGCAAACAAAGATGGATCTTCTTTTGTCTGTAATGAAATAAATAGAAAAATCTTGCATGTATCTTTAAAAATGTTGCTTGCCCATTCTTAAAGTCAGAGTAATTTGCTGTTTAATTCTGTTTTTGAAGCAAATTACAAATATAAGGTACTTTGAGAATAGATTAGTCAGTTCCAGGAAAAATGCAATATTTACCCCCAAAGCCTCTAAGTGCATAGTCACTTAATTTGAATTAAAACATTTGTATTATGATTTAAGGTTTATTTTTTGGTCAGCCCATGAAATCGGATGATTGGTTAAACTTTAAGTGGATGATACCTTATTCCGATGTACAACTTCATAGCAAACTGTTCTACGCTTTGATCTGTGCTTATTGGGTATGATGGCAGATCCATCAAAAGAAAATAAGTTTTGCCCTTGTTTAAAAAATATCGTCTAACAAGGTTTAAAGTGCTCAAACAGCTTATGAAAAAACCTGAATTTGTCTTTTTCTGTGTCCTTTATCACTAAATATATTTGCAGGAAAACAGTCTTCAAGAGTTTGTTTGCTTTTGCTGCATTGGTTTCACTTCTCTGACAACCTAGCCTTGCTGTTGCATACCTTGAGGGGGGAAGGGAGGGGGAGATGAGCAGCAGGCATAGAATAGGTTCATTGTCAAAGCTTTTGTTTTTAACAAATAAAGGACAAATGAGATGCCATTATCAGGGAGTTTACGTTTAAGTAGCTACATTGTCCTGTGTCATAATTTTTTCAGTGCACATGTATAGCTGTGTCTCGGAAATGGCTGGCTCTGGGCAGTTCAGGAGGGGGATTAAACCTGATTCAAAAAGATGGTTGGAAACAGAGGCTGTTCCTCACTCATAAGGTAAGGTTAGAATTGTGCAAAAATCTCAAGAAGGGCAATATTTCAATTGCAGAAGTGGGGAAATGGTATATTCATATTAAAGTCCCAGGAATGTACAGCCTGTTGAATTATCCAAATAAGCTGAATTTTTTCACTACTTGTGTTTGAAGAGAGAGGTGATTGTTTGCAAAAATAGCGCTTTGCAAAGTGTGGGGGTTTGAAGGAAGAGTAGCCTGAAAGGGTGCATAGTCTACTCAGTTGTTCTCCAGACTCATAGCTTTCCTTTTTTAAACACGTCTCTCTCTCTCTCTCTCTCTCTCTCTCTTATGTTCAAAAGAAAATCTTCAAATCTTATGTGAAGTCAGCATAACCAGTTTGGAGATATCTACCTAAATTTGCAGTGAACCTGAAACAATAACTCTAGCTGTGAATTGCCTCAGTCATTTCAATGGGTGTTAACTCAAACGCCAATGATGATTCTCTATATATTAACACTGTTAGCTATTACTAAGGCTGCGAGTTTGTCACGGAAGTCACAGATTCTGTGACCTCTGTGACTTCTGCAGTGGCTGGTGTGGCTGGCTCCGGGGCTGCCTGATCAGCTCAGGCAGCCCCTGGACCAGTTGCACCAGCCCCTGCTGGGGCAGTCTCAGGCCACTGCCCCCGCAACAGGAGGATTTTGGATGGCGAGCTTAGGGCTGGGGCTAGAGGTGCGGGAGGGGCAGCGCTTACCTTGGGGGGGCTCCCCAGAAATGGTAACATGTCCCTCCCTCTCAGCTCCTAGCTCTACTTGCTGCCTTCGCCCGCAGGCACTGCCCCTGCAGCTCCCATTGGCTGCTGTTCCTGGCCAATGGGAGCTGCAGAGCTGGCAGCACGCAGAGCTAGGAACTTAGGGAGGGACATGTCGCTGCATCCCAGAAGCTGGGTAGGGAGCCTGCCAGCACCAGTGGGGGTCCCGGGCCCGCCAGCACTCGCGGCACCCCCCGGACCACTCCCCCAGCATGTGCAATTGCGTCGCTCCCTTGACCGCTCCCCCCTGTAGCACCCATGGCACTCTCAATATTTAGACAGGGGTATAGTACAAGTCATGAACAGGTCACGGGCAGTGAATTTTTGTTTACTGCCCCTGACCTATCCATGACTTTTACTAAAAATACCCGTGACTAAAACATAGCCTTAGCTATTACCGTGCTCAACACACGTAAGACTGGAATAGATCTTCAGAATATACTTCGTTTCTTGTGTTCCCCAAAGTTGGTGGCATATGTAAAGGACTAACTTGGGCTGGAGGAGGTGTTGAAGATATATAAATTAGGATTTTTAAAGGATTGTTGGCTTTTAACAACACGTGGCAGGATTGGAGGCAGAGAATGATGGATTTAATTTTCCTTTGCAGAGGAAGGGGGATCAGCTTTCAAAAAGCTGAGACTGTGTTTTGCAATCTCTGCATTATTAGTATATCAAATGGTCTGTTTCATTTTTCACTGTTGTGGGGGGGATGATGGATGAATAAAGGTTTTGTTTATTTACAAGTCTTGATTTCTAAAAAAGTACAGAATTAAAACTGCTTTGATGCTGGTGATGGGATCAGTAAAGGTCCTTGTCAACCAAATGATTTGGAGGCACCTCTATTACAAAAATTTCTGTTGTGTTGGTCTTCTTGTAAATGTATCTCCTTTCACTTGTCCAAGTGCTAACACCGTGCTTGCCTTGAGACAGACATGATTGGCAGCATTTTTTTAGATATGATTATGCCTTTATTGGTATCCTTGTGTATTTGTGTATGCCAGGATTTCCCCCTTATTTGGTTACTTTTCAAAACTTTACCTTTAAACTTGAGTTGTGTACAATTATTTAAAAATATAACCACAGATTTCCAGTTGGCTCAAGGGCCACATGAAAGATCCCCTTTGTTACTTGAAGCACAGAGTGAAGAGGATGCTGTCTAATACAAATGGTATACTTAACTTCCATGTGCAGGAGACTGTCTTTTTCACTGGGCCAAAATAGGCTGTCAGTTGGACTTAGTTACACTGACGATTGGTAATTCGTTATGAAGCCTTTTGCGTTGAGTTCATCAGTTTAGAATCCAATACAGATCAGTCGTGATCAGATATCTTTACAGTCTAACAATAGTTGGTGAATTGAAACCACAAACTCATTTTGGTTCCTTGTGCATTGCTGTTTGTATTCTGAAAACAACCCTCGTCACTGGCAGAATTGAATGGGTTTGGAAACTGAACCCTTGTCACTCATGGAGCTGGTTCCTTTAGTCCAGATTTTAAGACGTTGCGTAGACTGTGTCAGATGAAATAATTTTCACTGCTACTACCTATGTTCCTCTTCAATGGATAAACATAAGGCTTCAGTCTCCAGGACTGTCAGTTGGACGTTTTTCACAACCAGTAAGTTCCACTGAAAAAAAAAAAAATGAAGAGAAGGCAAAGGATCCAAGAGCACTCAAAGCAGCTATGAAGACTGACTTTCATCTCTTGTTGTAGTTCTCAGATAGAGGATAAGAACTGTCTATAACCAAACGTAGTAATGAGAACTAACTTTACTACTGCACTTGGAACTATATTCACTTCATCACTTGACTGGTCTTTCTTGCATCAGGAAGGTGCCATTTCCCGGGTTGCCTGTTGTTTACATGATGAAGATTATGTTGCTGTTGCCACCAGGTGAGAAATTCGATTTAATTAATTTTTCCCTTCCTGCCCCAAGGCTATAAAGCATCTTCTCTGCTGGAGTGTATTCCACAGTAGCCATGTTGGTCAATTTCCCTGTTAGCTAAGGCCTGAGACATTTCAGTGGCACGGTGAAAGTGTGTTTGCTGACCTGATAAAGTGAAATGGGTAGCTAAAACATTTATACGTTGAAATTCCAGTTAGTTACATTTATTTTGTTCACAACAGACACCTTTATTGGCAGTTTCAGAACAGAGGCCCAGGTTTGAGTGAGCAACCCTCCAAGTCAGGGCTGATGTACGTTGGTAGGTTGGTGTGTGGAAGCTTGTATCTTTGGATAAATGTAGCACTTTATTTTTCAGAATGGTCAACCTCGTAATTTTCATATGTACAGCATTCAAACACAGCATTATTATATCAAAATGTATTCTTTGCTTGCCTCTTTCTGCAAGCAGCACTTCTTTACTACTAGTATAAATGATAGTCACTTTCAAAAGATCAGTTCTCTTAAAAATGTTAATCTCCTAACTGTTACAGTCAAGGCCTTGTAGTTGTCTGGGAACTCAATCAGGAGCGTCGTGGAAAGCCAGAGCGGATTTATGTTTCCACTGAGCACAAAGGCAAAAAAGTCACATCTCTTTGTTGGGATACAGCCGCACTTCGAGTTTTTGTAGGAGATCATGTGGGAAAAGTGTCTGCTATCAAGATTAATACATCCAAACAAGGGAAGGTAAAATGTTACCCATTTTCTTTACAATGAGAGGAGATTCCAACAGACAGACACACAGATTCAATGTGTCCATGTTTGTTAGTAAAATCAGGGTGGGGGAAAGAATTCACTAGCAAATTAAGTTCTGCTCGTTTTAGTGACTAGACAGGAGTGATGAACTAGATACTGGTATAAATGTTTGCTTCAATTCTTGACTGTATATGTAGCTAATCCAGCAAGTGGCAATATAATGTAAATATTCTAAAATACATTAGCATTCAATTTGGAGGTACGATTTACCACTTTTAACAGACATTGAGTTCAGGGTGGATTTTTTGCACAGTGATGCAACTCCTTTTTAGAAGTCTGAGGTTAAATCCATAATTTCTGTCTTGGCGGTTACGTCAGATAGTCTTAAGTAATCAAAAGATGGATGCACCACTTATTATGGTACTTCTGCTTAATTGTAGAATGGGTCCGTCACTGTACAGGATGATATTAAGTAATTGTCTACACTTACAGCGGCATATAGAATACAGGCACAGCACGCCCAGCTAGCACAGGTATAAATAGCAGTGTAGACATGTCTTAGGTGAGTAGAATAGAGTGCCCTCCATTGCTAAACACATGAGTATATATTCTACGTAGCTCTCTACATGTTCAAGCATTGCCTCCTATGTCTACACTGCTGTTTTTAACAGTGTAGTGTCAGAGTCCATTCCCTGCCACGGGGAAAGACTCTGCAATGGAGAAAGGCTCTGGTATGGGGGAGGCAGCAGGGAAACTCCTCCCCCCCCCGCCCGAGACTTTCCTTGCTGTCGCCCCGCCAGAACTTCTTACTGTCATGTCTTGCTACACACTTCAGTGACAAGTGTGCACGCAGCCTTATTTCACTGGAGCATGTAGTGACATGCATAGTGCCTGTAGACAAGGCAAAAAACAGTTTGTCACAGTCCTGGCTAAGCTTCTCCCACTGGATGCTTGGCAGACAGCTGTTTGTACCCACATGCTGGATCCATGTGCTGCTAAGCTCCTCTGGATAGGCTTCTGGTTTCTCGGGCACACTTCCCAGGCATAAACTCTCTGATGACACTTATGGGGAATGGGACCTTGTGATTGAGCAGTCTTGGTTTCCAGGATCAGTGCTAACCCCCCAAACCCTCCAGTCTCCCCATTAGCTTAAGCACACCTTCCCCAGAGCTTCATTCTCATGTACGTTCTGGTTCATAGTTTAATCCATTTGGGACATGTGAAGTTAAAGGAGGTAACGCACAAGGACTTTCTAAACTAGTCATGCTTTATTCAGAAATCACAATAGATAAACAGATATAGGCAAAATTAAATACCTTTATGCAATTCCCTCCCCGAGTGCCCATGCTGAGAGGTGTTTGGATTTTGGTTAGTGTATTCAGGGTCCCAGGACCTTCCTCTCCTTCCTTCCTCCTGATCCATCTAGCCACCTTGTTCTGTGCACTGAGAGAGTTACTCGGAGCACACTGTGTCCATTTATAACTTTCCAGTTCCTCTGCCATGTTACTCTCCTAGTCAGCCTCAAAGCTTCCCTCAGGTGATCAAGATCCACCGTCAGGTGTGCTGTTGCTTGGTTACTGCCTGTCTGAAGTCCAGACTGAAAACACTAGTTTCTTGCAACACAGTCTCCCCATATGGGTAACTGTTATGGCCAAGGTACACCTGTTAAAATGTTAATGACTCTTGATGTTCCTATCATAGCTGTCTAGTTAGGGTCTGTGCCATGTATAATACAATCCCTATTATCAAATGGCTGATTCAGTATACACTGAGACTTTCCATGGTATAGCAATTTCATAATATGAACCAGAATTCATAAGTTTTACATAAGGAAAGTCCCAAATCATGTCACAGCTCCACAGTTAAACATGTTACCAGAACAATTGCAAAAAAGAGAAAAAGTGGAACTGAAATTTGTAGTAAAGTGGAAGTTCGGGTTTTGAGGTTCGTATCATGGCAGATCTGAACAATACATTTAGCATTAAATCTGCAAAGAACTTTTAGAAAACTGGCCTCTATCTTTTTTGCTTTTTTATAATTTGGGCTTCAGATTTGTCAGGGCATTTTATATTAAAAAATCATGGAGCAGTTGCTAAGCCTGTGATTTTTACTAATTTTATTATGACTGCTCTGTGATTCTTGATAAAATGTGCCCTGACAAATGAGGGGGCACCGACCAGCTGCAGCAACACCCTTTGCTCTGACACCACAACCCTAATCCTAGCCTGGGAATGGAGGGGGCTTCAGAGCAAGCCCAACCTGCACTCACCTCGAGCACAGGGAGCAGTAGAGCCTGCATCCTGTGGGGCTGGTCCCAACTCCCCACTCTGGGCATTGCAACCAGGCATGCAGGATTGCAGCACTGCTCAGATTTGGCCCAGCTGCCTCTTCGTTGTGATAGAGGGGCAGGCCAAACCTGAGTGGTGCTGCAGTCCCATACACCTGGTTGCAACACACACAGCGGGGAGCTGGTCCCAGGCCTGCAGGACAGGAGCTGATGGTGTGAGGTGAGTGAGTCATGGATGAAAAAAGTTACGGATAAGTGGGAAGATCATGCTATTGTGACTCTTCTTTCCTGCCATGACAAATCTATAACCTTATTTATAATGTATAAAATATAGACTGTAAGAAGGCCTGAAAGCCTTTGTATTAAAGAAAAAAATCTGCTTGTTTTATTTTAGAAATATCAAGTAAGTCAACTCTATTCTTCCCTGGTTTTCCCTGGGTAAAATGTCTCCGGAATATATAATGTGTGCACTAAACCCTCAGTTGAAGGGATTGGACTGTTGAAACTCTGACGTACTTTCTCCACAGTGTTAATTGGCCATTGAAGCTAAATAATACCGAAAGCTTTAATAGTCAGGCTATGGAACAATTAGAGAATTGTAACGAACTTTTCACTTGTGCGCCTCCTGGTTCAGCTGCATCAGTGTCCTCACGAGTGAGAGCCCAGGTGTGTGCTACTTGTTGTATGGCCCACAGTCAATGCAAGTCATCTATGTGAGAATTATTTAGTAAATGGTATTTAGACAACATGCCGCAGAGGAACGATGAAACTTGCTGGCATTTGTAGGTCGATTAAATGTGAAGCTAAGTTACCTTAGTAAATAGGTGTATTCCCATAGGGAATACACCTAAGGGAGACTATTACAGGCTTAAAAGAAAATGTGCATTACATGGGTAATGACACATTTATGTAGAAAGAGAACTTACTAAAAAAAAAGTCAAAGAGGACTATGATGTACAACAATGAATATAGTACAAGTATACATTGATGGGGAGAAAAATTACAAGACACTATAAACAAGGCCCCCATCTTGCAAGCACGTATGTGAATAACTGTATGTGTGTGGATCAGAGGTTGGCAAACTGTGGTCCGCGGGACCATCCTGCCTGGCCCCTTAGCTCCCAGCCGGAGAGGTTAGTCCCCGGCCCCTCCCCTGCTGTCCCCACTCCCCCACAGTCTCATCGTGCTGTGTCGCCAACACTCTGGCTCGCCGCTCCTGCTGGGCAGCGTGGGCGGTGTGGCTGGCTCCGGCATGGTAAGGGGGCGGAGGGTCCCGGGAGGCAGACAGGGAGCAGGGGGCGGTTGGATGGGGGTGGAGGTTCGGGGGGGCAGTCAGGGAACGGAAGGGGGGAGCTGGATAGGGCGTGGGAGTCCCAGGGGGCCTGTCAGCGGGCAGGGGTGTGGATAGGGGTCTGGGCAGTCAAGGGACAAGGAGCAGGTGGGGCAGTCAGGAGACAGGGAACAGGGGGGTTGGATGGGGCGGTTAGGGGACGGGGAACAGGGCGGGTTGCATAGGCGTGGGAGTCCCAGGGAGCCTGTTAGGGGTCGGGGGTGTGGATAGGGGTCGGGGCAGTCATGGGACAAGGAGAGGGCTGGGTTGGATAGGGGGTGGAGTCCCAGGGGGGACAGTTCGGGGCGGGGGTCCCGGGAGGGGGCGGTCAGGGGACAAGGAGCGGGGCGGTTGGATGGGTTGGGGATTCTGAGGGGGGTAATCAGAGGGCGGGAAGCAGGAGGGGGAAGATAGGGGGCGGGGCCAGGCTGTTCGGGGGGGCACTACCTTCCCTACCCGGCCCTTCATATAGTTTTGCAACCCCGATGTGGCCCTCGGGCCAAAAAGTTTGTGGATAGTCCATTGAAATCTGTAGGGCTATTCACTCACATAAACATTCTCAAATCCAGGGTCTTATTTGTAGGGGGAAAGTAATGGTGTATGTTATTGGACACAGGACAGAGTTAAATTAATGTGAACAACCACAAACAGTTTGAAGTTTGCCGTTTTCTGACCTTTGAGTGCAGCAGTTTGCAATTTTTTCTTAATGTCGTTTTTATAGAATATTATCAACATTGACCTAAACCCAGTATATGTTGTTTTTTGTTTGTTCCTTTAGGCAGCTGCTGCTTTTGTGATGTTTCCAGTTCAGATTATAACCACTGTTGACTCCCGTGTAGTTCAGCTTGATTATTTGGATGGAAGACTGCTTATTTCTTCACTTACTCGCTCCTACTTGTGTGATACTGAGAGGTAAGTTATACACTAACTGCAAAAGTATCAAAACATCTCTTAAATCTGGAAACTGATTCAAATGGATCAGCTGAAAGATTATTCTTTAGCATTTACATTTATTATTTGTAAATTTCATCACTCAACATTGTTACCATTTAGCTGGTCATACATACTCGTCATTGAAGAAACTTTCTGACATATTGTAGACCAGATATTACCCCTTAGCAGTATTATCTTAACAGTATTAACTTACTTCTTGGTTTTGCTTCTGATTTTAGGGGTTGGGTTTCATGGTTTTAAAATGAATGATAACTTTAATTTACAGCTCTTCAGAACAGTATTTAGTGTCTACACTGCACATGCAGTTTAATGGACACAGTTAAACTTTGAGTTAAGCAGAGACAGCAAGGAAGATACCGGCCCTGCTGTGTAGACCCTAGTAAGATAGACCCAATTGGCTAGGCAAATAGCATAGAAATTACTTTGATTGCTAAATCAAAATAAGTAGTAAAAATTAATGCAGAAAGTATGCAATGTCTTCGTAAAGTACAAATTTAAAAATAATGGAAAACTGACTTGTATCAAGCAAACAGGTTTCGTTTTGGTTAAACTGCAACTATCTCATCACTCTATACTTTGAATTATAATGGTGAGATTTTTTGGTTTAACTTACTGGTCATCAGGAAGTTTAGACTTGAAATTAGATGAAGGTTTCTAACCAACAGAGGAGTGAAGTTCTGGAACAGCCTTCCAAGGGAAGCAGTGGGAGGCAAAAGACCTATCTGGCTTCAAGACTAAGCTTGATAAGTTTATGGAAGGGATGATGTGATGGGATAGCCTAATTTTGGCAATTCATTGATCTTCAACTATTAGCGGTAGATATGCCCAATGGCCTGTGGATGGGATGTTAGATGCGGTGGGATCTGAGTTACTACAGAGAATTCTTTCCTGGGTGGCTGGCTGGTGAGTCTTGCCCACATGCTCAGGGTTTAGCTGATAGCCATATTTGGGGTCAGGAAGGAATTTTCCTCCAGGGCAGACTGGCAGAGGCCTGGGGGTTTTTCGCCTTCCTGTGCAGTGTGGGGCACGGGTCACTTGCTGGAGGATTCTCTGCACCTCCAAGTCTTTAAACCACAATTTGAGGACTTCAATAGCTCTGACGTAGGTTAGAGGTTTGTTATAGGAGTGGGTGGGTGAGATTCTGTTGCTTGCGCTGTGCAGGAGGTTAGACTAAATGATCATAATGGTCCCTTCTGACCTTAAAGTCTATGATTCTATTCAATAAACTTTACCATATCAAATACAAACTAAAATATTTTGGAAGCTTACGGTTATGAATGTTCCTTTGGTGGTTACAGTCCTCCAAGAAAATGTTAAAACAGAGCCTGTTTTTCTTTATTGTCTAAATATATATTTTCCCCCACTAGAGAAAAATTCTGGAAAATTGGTAACAAAGAAAGAGATGGAGAATACGGCGCCTGTTTTTTCCCAGTTGGAAAGAGTTGTGGGAGCCAGCAGCCATTAATATATTGTGCACGTCCTGGGTCAAGGATGTGGGAGGCGAACTTTGAAGGGGAGGTGCTAAGTACCCATCAATTCAAACAGCTGCTCTCATCTCCTCCTCTCCCCGTTATTACTCTAAGGTAGTGGTATTGATGGTGGTTAGTGATAAATTGGGTTATGCTTTCATCCCGTGACTCTTTCTGTGAAAGCTACTCTCTGAAAGTCACAAAATACAGTAATAAAAAGTCAAGTCATGAACAAACACTTCCACTTGTCATGCAGCCTAAAGTTTTCATTTTGCAGCTCTCAGAAATATTTGTTCAGCTGTTCTTTATAGCATCCACTCGCCCACACGCTTGCATCCAAAAGTTTTCTTCTAAAAGGAAAAAAAAAATCTTCTAATGACAAAAGATCATGCTTAAGTAGTGACTAATGCAATGGTTGCCATTTCAATTAGAAGTGGTCAGTTTTTATTACATATCTTCAAGTTGGCAGGAGCTCTGTGCATGAGTGCTTTAAGAACTGATTTCTTTGTTTTGTAGTCAATTCTGGCTTCCAATTAAATGTAGCTGTAGCAAGTTACCGTCATATTTGATTAGAGAAGTGAATTCATACTTTGACTCTTGGGTTATATTTTCCATAGCAGAGATGCAGTTTAAAGTAATAAATCTACAGTGTTGCCTTTGGATGCTCTAAAATTATTATTACTAAACATAGAGCTGTTAATGCACTTCTGTTTGGTAACATGTTTGACTCTTTTTGGAATGGGTTAGGTTGGGGTAAGGGTCATAGCTTTATCAGAAATACTTCCAGTGTACTTTATGCCTATGGAAAATATAACTACATAATTATTTCATAGAATAATTAATTTTTTTCTATATTCGTATTTTTAAATGTTTTTGGTGGGAAAAACTTTTAAACAAACTGATCTCTGACCTTTACTGTAAATTATCTTAAGAGTTAAGGCAACCAGAGGTCTTGGACTCTTGTAAATTTCTATTTCCTGTTCTGAAGTATCAGTCCTTTTGTAAAAAGAAAAGAAGTACTTGTGGCTCCTTAGAGACTAACCAATTTATTTGAGCATAAGCTTTTGTGAGCTACAGCTCACTTCATCGGATGCATACTGTGGAAAGTACAGATGATCTTTTTATACACACAAACCATGAAAAAATGGGTGTTTACCATTACAAAAGGTTTTCTCTCCCCCCACCCCACTCTCCTGCTGGTAATAGCTTATGTAAAGTGATCACTCTCCTTACAAAGTCCTTTTGTAGTTTATGATGACCTCTTCCTTCCATATTCATGGCTATTTAAAATGCCAGTGAAAAACAATTCTGTTAGTTAAAAGATTTAAGCTAATCCATCCACCCTGTATTAATTTTAGAGGTAAATTGTAATATAGTCAGATTGTGACTTTAATAAATATTGAAATTCCTAAGTATTCCACTTTAGTAATAGTAGGTATTTTGCCAATAAACTTTGTTCATAAGTGACAGAAAAAACTAAAGCCTCAATCTTACAAACATACCCATATGTTTAATTTCATACATATCACTTTAGTGGGACTAAATACATGCTTAAAGTTTAAGCATGTGTGTAAATGTTTACAGGACTGAGGGTTTAAATATTTTGCTAACGTGTGTTTTGTAATTAAAATGAATAATTGTCAATTGCCATTTAGATATTATATATTCTATAGGTTGGATCCTCAGTATAATACTTCTGCCTGCTCTCTCCAGTCTTTGTCTTTCCCAAAACTGTTATATTTGACGTAAGTATTTACCAGCACTCTGCTTTAACAACAATATTGTCTTTGTGTTAGCTTTCATCTCATCTGTTCAAATTAATATCCTGCCAAGCTCATGAGCAGTAGTTTTGATTTGTTTATCCTCTTCTTCCCATGCTCCAAATCCTCTTAACCCATTTCCCCCCAACCCTGTTGTCTAGTGAATTCTTTTCAAAATCCTAATTACTTTAAGTTTCCAGGTCTTGTCAACAAAATATAAATTTGTACTAACTTTTAACATTTTCACTAAACGCATTTTTTTACGGGTTCACAGTTTCATGTAAATCTGCAAACCTTCTCCAAAAGTCAGTTTTTTTTTAAATCTACAAAATAATCTTCCTACCTGAATTCCCTGTATGCAGGTTTGGTAAAAGACTATAGAAAACAGATGTGTTAGGTCAGGAGGCTGTGTCTTAAATCTTGTTTTAGAGATCTAGAGATCTTGTTCTCTAAATAAAAAAATAATAGATTAATTAAATATACTATTAAATGGCGTACTCTGGCAAGAGAATTTCCTTCTGAAATGAGTACGTTAAAACTTCTTGAAACAATGCTTAATATTTTTTTCTTTGCTTACAGCGAGCATTGTGTTATGACGTGGACAGAAAGAGGCATTTATGTCTTCATTCCTCAGAACGTTCAAGTTTTACTTTGGAGTGAAGTAAAAGGTGAACTTTAAGAAACTTATGTTTTTGCTGCATTGTTCATTACATTTTGACTTTCTAAAGTCCTGTACTTACAGTTCAGTAAACCAATTTCCATTTCCACAAAAGGGTAAAATAACATTCATTAATAACTTTCTAGTTTAATAGTCAGCAATTTATATGACAAATTTTTGAATATTAAAAAAAAACCAAACCCTTTGAAAACTAATCTTTACAAATTACTTATTTGGATGCTTGTGCAATAAAAGTAATAGGGGACAGTGTATTGAATCTCAGAAATAAAATGACCAAATGTGATTCAATGAAACATCATAAATATTATGGTTTTCTTTCCTTGCTTCTCCTTACTCTGTTTTATTATCTTTCAAAGAATATCTGATGTGGATCTGACTCTAACAGATTAGGAGACTTTTGTATAGTGTTCTTCTAAATTGTATTTACATTCTTCAGTTTAGACAACTGCCGAGTTACACAGAAGGACTAAGAAATGTCAAACACATATGTGCTTACTATATTGGTTCTAGAACTGTTCTAAGAGTATTTAACTGCACTCTTGATATTAACAGTTCAAAATGCCAGTGTTATGGAGCATTTGCACATTAAGTGTTTCTTGTACATCAAATTAATTAAATCCTTAACAAGCAACTAATTAATTTCAAATAATGGGACCTGTCATTGTGCTATGTAGTCTCTGCGTTTTGGTTTGTTTTCTTTTCCAAAGAAAAAAGGTGCATAACTTGTAATTAAATACTTCCAAGTAACTTGGTAAAGATCAAAGGACTCTTAGATTTTAATTGTATGCAATGATAATTATATATTAATGTACTGTCATCTAATTTTATCCCATATTCTGTTGGTCTATTTCAGGAATGGAAATTTGTTGTAATCATTAGTAGGCAGATGGAAAAGTACAAACTGTTTCCAATGTGTTTGTGTCCGTGTCAGTCCCAAGAAATTAAAAATGTAGGGTGGCTGAAGAAATGTCTTTTATTGGACTAACTTCTGTTGGTGAGAGAGGCAAGCTTTCGAGCTTACACAGAGCTCTTCTTCAGGTCTGGGGAACTTACTCAGAGTGTCACGCTAAATCTGTTCTACGTTGTATTGGTCCAGTACAGAATTTGGTCCAATAAAAGATATTGCCTCACCCATCTTGTCTCTAAATTGTTTCCAAGTTTACCCAGAAATGGAAAGGAATACTGATAAGTACATTCATCCCTAAGACTTCTCTACTCGTCTGTTTTATATAGATATCCAGGATATAGCAGTGTACAGAAATGAGTTGTTCTGTCTGCATACGAATGGAAAAGTCTCGCACTTCTCTCTTCTGCTAGTGGAGCGGTGTGTAGAACGTCTGCTAAGAAGAGGTTTCTGGAGTCTTGCTGCCAGAGTCTGCTGTCTTTTCCAGAACTCTATTATTTCCTGCAGAGTAAGTTAGGACCTCTTCCCACCTCTTTCATACATCTATTCATTTAGTACATCTATCTTTTGTCCTAAACCAAATCCTATAAAACTCTGCACTTCGGATTTTGGAGCTTTTTATCGTGTTGAAATGTTATTGTAGAACTAATCAGCAATGATTCCTTTATTAGAAAACTTAGCCTATACTTGTATGGGTAGTAAATTAAAACCCATCTGTTATGTTTCCTATGTGCATTAAGACTATTAACAAACCTCTTGCTTTTTGTATTGTTAGGCAAGAAAATTTTTGCCTCTAGACAAACTAGAGCACTTGAAATCACAGCTGGACCTCTCAACCCAAAGTGATGTCAGTAGCCAACTGGAAGAATTGATATCAAAACTGGAACCTTTAGATTCTGCATGCAGCAGCAGAAGGAGCAGTATTTCATCACATGTAGGTGTACATAAAGTTGAATTTTTTCGTTAATTGAGTTCTTCCTCGTTTTGTTATGAGCTTGTCTTTTGCCATCTTTGACCGGGGTTGCTGGAGGGATGATGCTGAAAATGCTCAAATGCAAAGAATAGGGCAGACAATCCCCAAAACGGGTAGTTTATTCTAATAATTATATTCACCAGGCCAGTAACAAAACAGCCTCTGTAATGCCTGACAGGTTCCCTTTAAGCACTCTAGCCTTTGGCTTCCACTCAAACAGCCAAGTCTATATGGTGAGGATTATTTAAAACCTTATTCACCATATATAAAGTCCTACCAGTCCCAAGGGATCAGACACATTACCCACCAGGTTAATGAATATTTCAGATCTTACCCAAATACATGCTTACAACCAATTCTTATTAACTAATCTAAGATTTATTTAAAAAGAAAAGAGTTACTGTGGTTAAAAATCATTATACGTACAGATATGAGTATAGTTCTTAGGTCAGTTTCATAGCAGAGATGGTGATGATGCTGATTTGTAAAAATCCTTCCTGAATCAGTTCAGTAGGTTATAGTCCAATAGGCAGTTGATGTGTAGAGTTTGTTCAGATTCTTCCATGAGAATTTGCAGGGATAATTCAGGGTACACCTGGAGACCTCTTGCAACTTGAACTTCCTCATCAAAGTTTAAGCAAATCTGAGATAGTAAAGATCAGGCCCGAGCCCTTTATAACTAAAGCTCAGCAGATAAGTCTCTTGATAGCAAATGATCACAGCGGGGGCCTTCCCGGATGAAGAATAGGCAGTGTATATTGTGCTTTGAAGCTAAACTTCTATTTCCTATGTATATGCTGATAAACTAGTTGCATTGATTAGCATTATCGCAATTACCCATTCAAATGGTTAATAGGTAGTGTACTGCACACTTCAAAGAGAAATAAAGACGATATTATTACACCACAAGTCTCATCTAAGTGTTAATATCCCTTTTTGATCTCTGAATCAATAGAATATAGTAATGAAACATTACAGACAGGAACTGAAGTTTAGCATGTACAAGCTAATTAGATTACATTGTTAAACTTCTGATAAGATATAGATAAACAGACAAATATAATTAATATCTGCTTCTAATTCTTTAACAATAGAGGTTTACATTTCAAGAACTCTGAGTGTATTTAACATGGCTTTCTTAACTATATACAAGGAATGGTCCTGTTTACCATTTCAGTACTATTCTAGTATGTCCTGAAAGGTTGATTTTTGGATCAGCCAGCTGCTGGTTGCTTAACCCTCGCTGGCTCAGTGTCACACAATCCTTCACTCTGCAGATTAGAAAAAAGGTTTATCTTATATTTGCCTTTCTTCACTGATAGTGGTCAGATATTTAGGGTGTGGGGGAGGTAATATCTTTTATTGGACCAACTTCTGTAGGTGAAAGGTACAAGCTTTCAAGCTACACGGAGCTCTTATTCAGGTCTGGGGAAGGAAATCAGAGTGTCTTAGCTAACTACAGTTTGAGACACATTGCTAAACGTAAGGGTTAACTCATATTGTAGGAGGCCACATGAAAAGAGGTGGGCAATTGAGGGTTTAGACTATTATTCATAAGGGGTTTGAAGTGGGCAATTAAGGATAGCAGGCGGTGGTGGGGGTATTACAAAGCATTGTAATGAGCCATAAAACCAGTGTTCCTGTTGAGTCCATGGTTTTTGTTGTCCATCAGAGTTACGAATTTAAGTTCCCAGTTGAGACCTACCACCCCACACTGGAACCCATACTGCATGTCCTCATACAGTTAAAACCCATATTTGATGCGGACCACATCCTGAAGTAAATCTTTCTTGAGCACCCTATTCTTGTCTTCAAACAACCCCCCAGCCTTGTCAAGCTCTTCATCAGAAGCAAGCTCCCCACAGACCGGGATGTACCAACTCAGAGCAGCACCAAACCCTGCCAGAATAACCGATGTAAAACCTGCAGACATATCTCCACTGCTACAATGATCAGTACCTCACACAACAAACACACCTTTTGAGATTCATGGGTCCTACACATGCTTATTACAACTCATTCAGTACATCAAATGCCCCAAAAAAACTTATGTGGGTGAAACCAGTCAATCATTACATTCTTGAATGAACTCTCACAAAAAAATGATAAAAGACAAAAACACTTACTGCCTATGGTCAAACTTTTCTCACAAAGTGATCACTCCATATCTGGTTTCAGAGTAGCAGCCTTGTTAGTCTGTATTCGCAAAAAGAAAAGGAGCACTTGTGGCACCTTAGAGACTAACAAATTTATTTGAGCATAAGCTTTCATGAGCTACATGCTCAAATAAATTTGTTAGTCTGTAAGGAGCCACAAGTACTCCTTTTCTTTTTACTCCATATCTGTTCTTTCAATACTCGCCCTCAAATACCACAATACCTTCAAAAGGTGAGCTTGGGAACTTAAATTAATAACTCAGCTAGACACCAAAAAACACGGATTCAACAGGGACACTAGTTTTACGGTCCATTACAACAATTTGTAATATCCCCCACCCCCACTGCCTGCTACCCTTAATTGTCCACTTCAAATCCGTTATGCATAACAATCTAACCCTCTGTTGCCCATTTCCTTTCAAGTGGCTGCCTATAACATGCATTATCCCTTATGCTTAACAATCTGTCCCAACTTGTATTTAGCTTACACACTGATTTCCTTCCCAAGATCTGAATAGGAGCTCTGCATAGCTCAAAAGCTTGTACTTTCCACCAGCAGAAGTTGGTCCAATAAAAGGTATTACCTCACCAAACTTGTCTTTTTCATATCCTGGGACCAACCTGGCTACATCCACACTGCAAGATACTTAGGGTGTCTATTACTAACTAGTCTAATGGGGATAGGAACCTAAAAATGTTAATTATGCAGTTTTTTAGATTTGTGAGGGTATGATTTGATAGATTTCATGTTTATCTAGGGCTACTTAATTCTATTCTCTGACCCACAATGATTCCTGCATGACAGTACTTCTCTTCTAAAGTTATATTTTAGAGTGCTGTAACATTCTTCAGAAAATGCTGGTTTGTGTGGAAATGTGACCTCATTTGGGCATAAGACCTTGTACTCAGTTTTAAAAATTGGCTTTAACTTTACTTACAAAAGTGTCAAGTGCTGTTTTACTCATGTGGTTGGTAAGATGTTGACCCTTTTAATGTCTTGTGAAAAGGAAAAACTTGCTTCGTATTTAGCACTTACATAGCTGTTTTCATCTTCGAAGCACTTTAGACAACTAATTATTCTCACAACATCCTGTGAGGTTATCCATGTTGTAGAGATGTAGAAATGTACAGCTTGAGCTGAACCATGACCAGGGAGAAACGTGTGTTTTGGGGAAAACTTTTGTGGAGGGTCTATAATTGCACTTACAATTGTGTTAGCAAACCAGTTATTTAAGAATCAATTAACTGCAATTACACCATGACCAAAACTCCCTTTATAGGCGAGAGGAAGTGTCTTGTACAGTGTGGCTTTGTCAGAGACGATATTAAAACTGAGGAGTTCTTAGTTCCTCATCTTGTGCCCACCCCACCAGACTTGCAATTTTTCTTGTAGTTACTCTTCCTGTAAAAGTTTCATTTTAACTCTTACTTAGTTCAATTTCTTTATAAATATACAGTGTGGCATACTCATCTGCGTACAAATACCAGAATGCTTTTCTAGCATACATGTGTTTATTTCCAAGGTTTCAGATTAAAAGCTCTGGTGGTTCACTGAATTCTCAGTGTGGTTTAATAAGGATATTTTTGTGGCTCATGTGACTATTATTTGCCCCCACAGGAAAGTTTCAGTGTCTTAGACTCTGGAATTTATCGTGTTATTAGTCGAAGAGGCAGTCAGTCAGATGAAGACTCTTGTTCCCTAAACAGCCAAACATTGTCAGAAGATGAGAGACTTAAAGAGTTTACTGCACACCAGGAAGAAGAGCGGGTGGAGCTTGGTAATGGCTTGCCATGAAAATTGCTTTTCGGTTGCCTTTTTTGTGTTCAGCAAGTAGCTGGTGATATGGTGTCTAAGTTTAAAACAACGACAAAATCCTTTATAGCTGTAAATTCCATTTGTCTTCCACCATTTAGATATCCCTGATTTAAACCCTATAAACTGTTCGGTGAATCACATGTGCCACATCTTGCTGGTAAGCCTAAAGTCACCACTTATGTGGCCTCTTGTAGTAAAACATTGCACTGAAAACCTTAGGGTTGAGATCCTGACTCAATTGAAGTAAATGGCAAAATTCCCTTTTATTTCAGTAGAGCCAGGATTTCACTCAAGATTTCCTTTTTTTGTAGGTAACTCAGCTAGGTTATTCTTACCATTAAGGCAAAATACCCTGCTTCAGTATTAATCCAGCCTCTGCTAGCCAGATTTCCACTTTTGTTGTCCTATCCTAACTCTAGTTGAGCCAGGCCTTATATTGGTGCCAGGGCGCTGGTCGGTGTCGGTCAAGAGCTTTTAACTTTCTTGCAGGGTTTCTTTTCTGGGTTTTTTTGGAAGGGATTCCCTCCTGTACATTTACACATTGGTGTATGAGGGATGCAATCTTTTGAAATAGTAACCCCATTATTCCACCCAATCAGCTTTGTTCTTTTCTTCCCCCAACAAATGTCCATCTCTGGACAAAAGTAGAGGCTTCTCTGGCTTTTCAAGGGGTAGTGTGATCTCTCCTTTCTGAAAAAAACACACCTTTGTTAGTAGCTCCTTTCTCTGCTGCTGCCTGTCTGTGTTGATAGAGGAAGCTGTTTAAAGCTGGGTAGAGGATAGAATGGCCTGCAGAGAGGGAGATGCTCTTGGGTTTCTGCTGGGAATATACTCTAGTGCTATAGGGAGAATATTGGGATTTATTTTTTGTATAGTGAGCTCTCTCTTCAGATGCACCAAAAGAGCTGGATGAGGCAGACCTGAAGGCACACTTCTATTAAATATTAAACTCCTTCCACCTCACCCACCCAATTTAGAGCTGCTTGCTATGAGAAGGTGTGGAGTCTTTCTCCTGACCCCTAGGTTGCTGATGACCTAAAAATTAAGTGGGGCAGGAGAGCAAAACTCCTTTCTCATCAGGGAGTCAACTGCTATCCCCTGCAGAGTGGGAGTGTCCTGTAGGAAGGGATGGCGCCCCTTGTGATCTACCTGATCTTGAATTGAACCCTGCTCTGTTTGGTCAAGAGGGAAGGTGAAGAATGCAGCTGTATTGGTAGACTCATTCTTTTCTAAAATCAAGTGGATTATACTAAAGTGTATGAAAATATGTCAGGGGGTTTCTTTGGCCTGTTTTTTTAGTAATCTGTTGGTGTCAGAAACTAAAATGTTGTAGTGCAACAGTTTTTTTTTGCCAAGGTGTTTGTGGACTTTCTCACAATTTGTGTCAAGAAAGAGTGGAAAATATAAAGGTTTAAAAGCTAATACCATCTTTAGGAAGGTTTGTACTATTAATAAATGCATGTTTTGTGACCATGAACTTTACACTTGTCATTTGTGACATTTGTTCACCCATCTTTACTTTTTGGTTATGCCATCTTAATGTATTTTAGAATGTAAAATTTTCAAGTGAAGAGACTTGGCTTTACACGTTTGGAGTTAGAGCTTTCCTGTTGCTGCTCAACTAGTGATCTCCAAGTGGCTGGTTATTTCAAACTATAAAAGTCCTAGCTGCTTCTGTATCTCAGTGCATGTGAGCATCATTTGGTACTTTAGATCAGTGGTTTGCAGACTGCAGGTTGCGACCTAGAACTTGGTCGCGGAATGTAAGGTGCTGGGTTGCGGCAGCTCTGGTCAGCACCGCCGACCTGGTCGTTAAAAGTCCCATCGGCGGTGCTGCCTGACTAAGGCAGGCTAGTCCCTACCTGACACTGTGCTCCGCCCCAGAAGCGTTCAGCAGCAGGTCCGGCTCCCGGGGGGGGGCACGGGGCTCTGCATGCTGCTCCTGCCCCAAACTCTGGCTCTGCACTCCTAGCCAATGGGACATGGGGGCAGTGCTTGCGGGCAAGAGCTGTGCGGAGCTGCTTATATACCTTTGCCTCGGAGCCGGACTTCCTGCTGGCTGCTTCCAGGGCACAGCGTGGTCTGCGGTGCCAGGACAGGCAGGAAGCCTGCTTGAGCACCCCCACTGCACCACTGACCGGGAGCCACCTGAGGTAAGCATGCACCCCCAATCCCCTGCCCCACCCCTGAACCCCACCCAAACCCGGAGGCCCTTCCTGCACCCAAACCCCTCATCCCTGGCCCCACCCCAGAGTCTGCCCCCTCAGCCCAGATGTAATCTAACTTTCTCAGCCCAAATGTAATCTAACTTTCATGAAATGTCACTACATAGTTTAATATGACATATTTATGTTAGTTTTTTTTTTTTTTTTTTTTTTGAGCCATCTTGGTTACCTGCTGAAAACAGCATTGAGCTGTTGCCTCAGAATAGGCCAGAAATCCATGTACAGAAGACAGTCACCCATCCAGTGTTCTCCTCTTACTGCCACTAGTTTGTCAGTTGCCTCTTTATCAAATAAAGATTCAACAGGTTAATAAAACAAATACCTACTGGTCTAAGGCCAGTAATGCTAAAATTGCCCTTGATCCCAAGGACTGTGTGTGTGTGTGTGTGTTGCTAGTTCCTATCCTATCTCCAGTCTCCCAGTCTCAAAAAAAAAAAAAAAATAATAATAAAAAAAATCCATGATAGAACCTGCAAGTAAAAAAGAAAACACAATTTAGGCTACAAGAGTAAAATTTCCCAGTTAAAGGAAAGCATGGGTCCTAACTGGATTATATGTTTCGTTGTCAAGTCATTGCTTCATAATTTTATTATTTCAATTCCGTTTGTTAGAAAACGTATCTCATACTTCTGTGGTGGTTGAGACTGATCGGAATGAGACTTTTCTCCCATTCAGTATTCCATTGTCATTTCGTTCACCATCTCCTCTGGTCTCCCTCCAAGCTGTCAAGGAAAGGTAAACATCATAGGATATTTGTTCATCCATTATATTCCTTTTTTTCTGAATTCATAGCATTGTTGTTTCATACTTTGCCGAAAGATAAAATATTACATAAAATACACAATATAAAATCAAATTTGATAGGGAAGTTAGAGTTTAATCCTGACTCCAATGAAGATAATAGGAGTCTTGCTATTGACTTCAGTGAAGCCAGGATTTCACTCTTGAGTTTTAAATGGAAGTTAAGAACACATACCATAGTCTTGTGGCTAGCGTTTCCAACTTTTGAGTGAGTCTATTGATTGTGGCTATGGGATTTAGCATTTTGGTACTTAGATTGTTGAAGATGTTAAGGTCCTGTGTGTATTTTAATGATGGTATGTATTGTCAAGATATGTACCCCAAATCAATTAAATTGTCCCTTCCCTCCTTCAGTAAATCTTATGCATTCCTCACAGGTATCTGGAATCAACTGTGGTTTATACCTACTGTATGTGAACAAACCCAGTTTTATGTCTAAAAATCAAAATGTGCGGCTTTAAAATATAAAACAAGCAAGCCACTAAAATAAGGGGGGGAAATAGCTTGGATAAAACTGGTTATTTCAAAGCTCTGAATATAATGCATCTTATTTAAAACCAGAAGTGCTGGCCCATGGTGTTTGTAGCATTATCTTGAAATGTTGGGTTAGCCCTTTCATTCAGTTTTCTAAGGTAAGTGTATTGCTCCCAGACCCTTCAATAATAAAATAATGTTTTCATCAAATTACTTGATGCCTGTTAGTCTATTGAAAGCTTCATCCATAAGCTTTATGTGGATATTCACACCTCCATTTTCCTCTTTCCAAATACCAAGCTATATCCATTTAAAAAAGTTTGTTACCAGAGAACATTAATTTTTACACAAGCAGAAAATTAAATCCATAAGTATTCATATGCTACATTCTAGTTACTCCAGTTTAAAGGCTTGGGTCAAGAATCCTATTTTATTTTGTGGTTTATAATCTTTTATAAAAATTTCCCTTCAACGCTCACTGTATTTTAAGATCAGTAACCTACTGGGCTTAAACCCATTCCCTCTTCTTAAATTTGAAGAGCAGCTCTTTTTGTGTTGTACTGTGCCACCACTAGGAGGGGCTCTTTGAGTGGTGAATGTTAACTGTTTAACCAGAGAATCCAGAAGTTCTATTTCGAGTGATTGTACAAGTCATTTCCACTGTAGGGGTGTGTGTGTGTGTGCCTTGCACAATTGTTGGGAACCTTTTCCCTGAGTGGTACCCAGCAGGGTGGGTCAAGCACTCTCTGCCATCACTCGCCACTGCTTGCAGGTATAGAAGGACAGTGACAGCTTTTGTAACAGTTCCAGTCTTGCTATTACATGTTTATTTCACTTGCTCTTTGTATATAGTCTGTTGTTTAGTTGGTAGTTCGATATAGTTCATGGTTAGTGTTAGTGATAGGTTTCAGTTTTTAGATTCTTTATGGACCAAATTTGATTCTCAGTAGCAGGCACTGTACTGGAGCCATGCCTTGTTCTCTGGGGTTCAAGTCCTGCCAATCTTTGTGCTAGAGCTTTGCCCGTCAGTGACCCACAGCCCAGCTGCCTAAAATGTTTGGGGGAGTCCCACATCAGTGAAAAAGTGTCACATTTATAGAGAGTTTAAGCCTCACTAGAAAAACGAGAGAGCAGCAAGACTTAAACATCTCTTTATGGAGGCGGCATTTTACCCTCCTTTGGAGCCATTGGGTTCAGAGCATATTCCAAGCCCGGCACCATCAGTACAGAGACACATCTTCCAGGGACTCAGTACCTCGTTCAGCAAGGCCAGCTAGAGACGAGGACTCTGTGAGGGACTCGAAGGGGAAGTGTTTTCTAGAGCATTCCTCTGCCACAAAGTGGGGTTGTCAACTCCAGAATCTATGCCAGGTCTGTTGAGGCCAACCCCTGAATTTATTATACAAACACAGCAGACTGAAGACCAGTTCTGGTATTGATGACGTCAGAGGTACGCTGCCACAGAGAATTGCTTAACCTTTTGGTACCGGCATCCCCAGCAGAGCAAGAGTGGTTTCAGCAGGTCAGCAAGAGCATGCAGTCCTGATGCTGCTTCCAATACCTAAGGGGCCAGTACAATCCAGAGGCAAGCCACTGTCACTATCCTGAGTACCACCACCTCTGGGTTCAGCTTACCTGTATCCTGTCTACATGGGTTCTGCTCCGCTGTTACTGCAGGACTCAGTCATCTTGGTCAGATTTGGAAGTGGGGTCTTCTGTGTCCCAAACCAGATGGCAGGGTTATTGTCCATCAGAACTTTGTGGTTTATGGATGTCCCAGTCTGAGAAGTCATGTCTGAATCCAATGGGAAAGGCAGAGGAGACCCTACTAGTGTTGCTAGAAAGACCAACAACCAATTTTGCTGATACCATGCTGGTGCAATTAGTATGAGGTAAGCATGATTCTGCTTGGCCTTGAACAGGACATTGGGTAGTAATGTATGCATTTCCTCTAACAACAGCAGGGAGCTCATCTGTGATAGCATGAAACTCTGTTAAAGAACCTGGGCTGTGACCCCCTCTGGAGCAGAACTGATGGCACTTTCTATTGGTCTTTGTTGCAAACAGGTCCTCTTGGGGAGTTCTCCACAACTGGGCGGTGGACCTGGCCACATCCAAACAGAGACCATTCCTGGTGAGCGGAGGAGGACCTGACAATGTGTTCTGCTCGCCTGGGAAGCAAGCAGCTTTGGGGTGTATTGAGTTCGTTTTACAGAACTCCCAAAGCAGAATTACCTCCTGGCACAGCTAGAAGGAACACACCCCTCCCTGTCTGTTCACATAGGACATAGTCCCTGTATTGTGCATTAACGCTAGCAGACTTTTCCCTCACAGTATGTGGACGGAAGGTCAAACAGGCTAGATTGGTAGCATGTAGCTCCCTGATGTTTATTGGAATCCTCAGATCTTGCGAGGGCCACAATCCTTGAGTTGCAGGGTTCTGATGTGGCCCTCCCAGGGATGAGGTATCCATGACCAGCTTGAGCATTGGTTGCGGAGAAACGAAGGGAACTCCTGCACAGACATACCAAAGGTCTGTCCATCAGTTCAGAGAGGATAAAGTTACCTATGGAACACTAATCACTCTGCCTAAACTACGTCGCAGGGGACATACACCGACGCTAGCCATTCCTGAAGCCTTCTGAGGGCAGAAGTGTAGTCTGGCATGCTGCACTATACGGGTACATGCCACCATGTGTCCCAGAAGCTTGAGCCAAGTGTGTGCTTGGTAACTGGATGTGCTTTTAGATCCAAGACCAGGTCTCTGAGCATTTGAAGAGTTGACAGGGACAGATACACGCTGGCTTTTGTAGCATCCAAGCATGTGCCGATAAATTCTATTCTTTGCATGGGTTTTAGAACTGATTTGTCCATACTGAAGAACAGCCCTAGTGTTTTGAAGGTGGACTGAATGATGGTCATACTGGACAGTGATTGAGACTCGGACTGACCTCTCATCAGTCAGTCGTCCTGGTGGAGGAATCACATGGATTTCCAATCTCTGCAGATACACAGTTACCTGCGCCCTGTACTTTGTGATAATGCAACAGGCTGCTGATAGGCTGAATGGAAGCACTGTGAATTGGTAGTGAATTCCATTGACTACAAACCTGAGAAACTTCTGGTGGTCTGGATGGGTTGCAATATGGAAGTAAGTGTCCTTTAAGTCAGGGGCAGCATACAAGTCGCCCTGTTCCAGGGAAGACCAAATGAAAGCTTAGGATAACTGTAAGGAATTTTATTTTCTTCGGGTACATGTTTAATTCTGTTAGGTCTAAAATAGGTCTTTTGCTTTGGCACAAAGGAAACAGCACAAATAAAAACGCTTCCTACTGAGGAACAGAGGAACTTTCTCTCAGGCTTCTGCTAGAAGGAGAGATTGGACCTCCTGCTGAAGAATGGTCTTGCAAGAGTGGTCCCTGAAGAGTGACAGGGAAGTGGGATTTGAAGAAGGGTAGAAACAAATTGAAGGGAATAATCTCCCCTCCCCAACCTACAGGCTTTCCACGTGGCCATAGGGATGCCTCTTGGTTAGCACTATTGGAAATGGCTCACTCAACAGATGTTCAGGAAGCACTTCTGAGTAGCAGAAATCCTTCAACTAGATGTGCTTATCTGGCCACATGGAAACGTTTTTCTATTTTTTCTCAACAGAAACGGTGTCTCTCTAGTGCAGGCTTCCATTAACCATGTTTTGGATTATCTGTTGCACCTCAAACATCAAGACAGTTCAATTAAAGTCCATTTGGCGGCTATTTCAGCATTCCACCCTCTACTGGGTAATAAATCACTCTTTTCCAACCCCGTAACTATCAGATTTCTAAAAGGGTTGGATGAATTATACCTTTAGGTACAGGAACCTATTCACCCAAGGGATCTCAACCTGGTGCTAAAAAAATGAACAGGACTTCCCTTTGATCTTCTTGCAAATTGCTCCCTGCTCCATCTCTTTATGAAAGTGGCATTTCTGGTTGCGTTAACCTCAGCAAGGAGAGTGGGTAAATTGAGAGTCCTGGTTTCCGAGCCTCGTTATACAGTTTTCTGTAAGGATAAAGTGTACCTCCTCCCCCATCCAAAATTCTTGACAAAGGTGGTTTCCAATTTCCACATTAACCAGGCAGTTTATTTGCCAACTTTTCCCCAAAAGCCTACATGTGTACAGATGAGCAAAAACATCATTTGTTGGATGTGAGGAGAGCATTAGTCTTCTATTTGGGCTGCCCCAGACCCTTTAGATCTTCAGCACAGTTATTTGTCATGATTTGCAGCCAGGGTGAAAGATTAACCGGTTTCCACTTAGGAAATCTAGAAAGAAATCCTCTCTTGCACTTGTTTGTGCAGTTAGCTTATGTCACGCCACTTCTTACCTGGAGTATTGGCTCATTCAACTAGAGCACAAACAGCTTTCCTCATGCATGTACCTGGTCAAGACATTTGCAAAGCAGCTACCTGGTCATCAGTTCATACATTTGCTGCTCATTATGCCATTTCCCGTCAGTCCAGGAATAATGCCAGTTTTGGATGGCTTGTTCCACCATAACTGTTCAGACTCCAAACAGTTATCTGCTTGTGAGTCACCTGTAGTGGAATGGACCTGTGCAAAATATTTTGAAGAACAACAGTTATGTAAAGGTAGGTAACTGTTTTTTCTTTCTGACATGGCTAAACTTGTTCTGACCTAGAGCGCAGGAACTTGAGGTTGCTTTTGAATCCTGGTTTTCTAAAAAACTCTTGCATGTTATGGGCCAATATATTAGAGTTTTGGAATGTAGGTAGGCCTTCCTTTGGAATGAGACATTCTAAGGGTTAGGAATGGATAAGTGAAACAGAGGACCTCTTAGAATGCTCTCTAATTTATTAATAACTGTAAATTTCCTGAACAATTTTCTTGTCACTGTGAAGGTCATTATAGACCAAATTAAAAGATAATTAACAAAATTCTTGTGCGTGTGCGAATTTAGAGGCTTTATCATGGAAAAATTAACCTCTCTGTATTGCAAATAAAAATCTCATAATTTGCATAATTGTTAAATCTCCTCTACGAGCAGCACAAAACCAAACTTCCAGTGTTTTATTTTGTGATTTCCATTGGGGCCTAAAAATCTTAGGAGTAAAGAACTTGACTAAAGCATACAAGTTCTGAGATGTTTCTTACTGAGTGCAACATTTTTTCATGTTTGGTTCTGACTGACTGATACTTGCTGGTTGCCAGTGCGCCCATCCTCTCTTCCTGCCTCCTTCAGATGATAAAGGTTTCTGAAGTGAGAAGCTGGCTAGAAAGACCGAGATTTATTGCGTTGACTGAGCTCCCCCCTACTGCCATCTCAGTTGTTTGAACTTTTGACTTTTAGTGTTTCCAGCTTTGTACGCAAAACCACTGAAAAGATTGGCACCCTTCATATGAGTCCTGATGTCAGAGTGAGGCAGGAAATAAAAGATGATGAGGAGTCTCACGAAGTGACTGCTAGTATAGCCACGCACTCCCAGGAAGAAGATGAAAACGAGTAAGTTCAAGCTCGCATAGTTTTATTAGTCGAATGTGCCAGCTGCCCAAGGACTGGGAACTCTTGTCTTCCACAGTGATCCCATTCATTTAAAGAATGGGAAATCACATGATTCTGCTGGAGATTTTTTTCCAGCTGGCTGTATAGAGAGGCTCCATGAATTTACCTGGTTTCTCCCTCCTCCCTCACCCCCTTTCTCAATTTTTTACCCCCAAGCTTGTTCAGGTGTCAAACTCGTCTCGAAAATGGATGTTAACAGTTTACATTCGTGGTGCTGGAATGGTTGAGGAAGGGGAAACTAATATAGCTCCCTACTTGCTCTTCTTGGGTACCTAAGCAGGCTTGTTGACGCATGTGAATTTTAAAGCCTACATCCTATTTTTAATTAAAAGAGGAACAAGCAACTTTATCAGCCTCAAAACTGGGTTGTTTAAAGGAATAAGAAAACACTCTAGTGGCTTAGTCATATGAATAAAGAATGAGAGCTAAATTGTTATCTGGAGTTAAATTGGCAAATCATTGAAATATTTTAAGCAATGAATTTGTAATAGCTCAGTGTTAGTTTTGTTTCTTGACATCTGAGAACCCTCATAGGTAATGAATTACAAGATGGAAGAAATTATTTTTCTTCTGCTCCTCAAGTCCAGCTGCTCCATAATTACTGTAGTCTCATTTGTCTGTTTCTCATGAAAAGTAACAGAGCTGCATTTCTCATAACAGAATTAATGCTATTTCTCCCTCTGTTTTGAAAAGAGAGCACAATTTTGTCTTCATATTTCTTTCTAGAGTGGAACTACAGAGCCAGCCTCAAGAAGAGGATCGGCTAAGAGATCTCAAGGTAGCAACGACAGAAGCTATGTAAGTAGAGACCATAGAGCTATATTTTACTTTGGCAGAAAGCCTTTATTGTAAATGTCTGCAATAAATGATACTGTGCAAGTATATCCAGACATGGTGTATGGCTGTCTTGGGAGTGGGCAAACTTTTTGGCCCGAGGGCCACATCTGGGTGGGGAAATTGTATGCAGGGCCATGAATGTATGGCTGGGGCAGGGGGTTGGGGTATGGGAGGGAATGCAGGGTGCAGGAGGGGGCTCAGGGCAGGGGGTTGGGGTGCAGGAGGGAGTGCGGGGTGTGGGAGGGGGCTCAGGGCAGGGGGTTGGGATGTGGGGTGTGGGCTCTGGCCCAGCACCGCTTACCTCAGGTTGCTCCGGGGTGACAGCGGCACTCAGTGGGGCTAAGGCTGGCCCTGTGCTGCTCCCGGAAGTGGCCAGCATATCCAGCAGTGGCTCCTGGGGGCAGGGTGGGGTAGGCGGCTCTGCTGAGCGCTGCCCTCGCCTGCGGGTACCACTCCCAAAGCTCCCATTGTCCACCATTCCCCGTTCCCGGCCAGTGGGACCTGTGGGGGGCGGTGCCTGCAGGTGAGGGCAGCCCAAGGAGCCGTTCCCTCCAGCCCCAATAGTTTGCTCTTCCCTGGGCTATCTGAAAGTCCTTCCTTGAATAGTGGCTTTTTTCCATTAAAAATATAACTTCATTGTGAGTTTTGCTGAGAAAAAGAGGACTGTAGCATTAGAGGTAGAATTGAACAGTTGCCTACCAAGCTACATGAATCATTTGGAGGGGAGATCCCCCAAAGCATGCGAGGAGAAATTATATAGTGACTTTCCTACTGTCCTGACTACTCAGGAAAACAGCATTGGTCTGACCAGTATCTAGGAATATACTAGAGTTGCGTTGTCCTCTTGATATGTCTAATAGATCAGCTCTGGCATCTCTTGATTATTAAATAGCAAGTTCAATTCATTTCCACTTTGTTTTACAGAAACAAACTGCAAGATCCACTGGTTTTGTTAGAACCACAATGCTTGAGAGGAGTTTTGCAGGAGTGGTTTTTGTATCTGGAAGAAACATTTGGTTTCAAAGAGCCTTCCTTTTCAGGTGACTGCTTATCCATGAAGAAAGTTAAGAACGTGCTTGCTGAAGAACAGAGTGAGGTTTTAGAAGAAAATATTGCACCAGAGCAACACAGTGAAGATCATGTAGGCAAAGGACAGACAGATGCCTTGCAAGGAATTACTGAACAGGATCAAAGTAGCGAAGCTCATTTTGGCAGAGAAGTGTGTGAAAATGATGCCAATTCAAAGGGAGCCTCAGGCCATGTTTTTCAAATGTATCCTCCATGTCTCATAGCGCACGATATTCACAAGGACCTAATGGAGTTGACAACATTATGTTTTGAATTAAATGTGTTTCCTTGCGAGAATGGGAATGCGGAAGAAAGTGCTGAACAGGATTTACAGCGAACAATGGCATGGGTCTTGGCTTGCCAGTTCATAAAGGACTATTTCTTTCTCTTGGATTTAAAAAGACTGAAGCGATGTATTACAAGCAATTACACTAGCAGTCCCAGTGTTTGGGAAACTTACATTGAGGGATTGAAAGGTAATGGCTATGGTGGCTTTTTGTTTTAACTTTTAAACCAATTGAAGCTAAGTTTTAGGTTTTTGTTCTGGAAAAAATCCAGATTTAAAAAAAAATAAATAAAAAAAATCCAGCCTGAGGGGACATTCCTTTCTGAACCACCTCTGAAACAAGTGGTCTTTTTCGTTTTTTTAATAAACAAAACTAGGTTAATAAGAACCAGTGGCTTCTAGGGGAAAATGCTTCTTGTTTAGTTACTACACTGATGTTACTTCCTAAACAAGTTAATCTCTAGTGCAGCTGCAGTTAGCTAAACATGGTAGTGATATGAATCAAATGTGTTGAAACAGAATATGCAAATGTCAAAGAGAACTTGAAAAAGTGTGGTGCTGTTAAACTCAAATAATTTCAATTATTTAACATATAAACCTAAAATTAGGGAAAGAGTTTCAGCACCCTCAGGGGCAAAGTAGGCACAAATATTTCAGCTCGTTTCCAAAGCTTGAACGACAGCACATTTATGAAGATCAGCAGTGAATTGGAAAAACATTCCCCATATCGCCTCAGACATCCTTTTCTTCTCCAGAAGTCCCTTCTGCCCTTTCTCATACGTTTGCACTCCAATGAATGAGGCTTCCTGGATGTAACTCAGAACAGAATTTGGTCCACTATATGCAACTTCTAAAACTGAAGCAAAACCTTTTTAGGCAGGTCTTCAGGGCCACCAATTGATAGAACCCTGATTCGGCATAGAAAGTTAAGCACATGCTTAAGTTTTTTGCTGGATGGAGGACTATGTTTGGGCATGCAGAAATTTGTTCCATGTTGGCGTAAGCAAAGTTTAGAGTAGAAAAGTATTAATTGCATCCCTGCATTGATTTGAGCGGAACTGGTTATTTGCATTCAGTTAAGGATGTGAGGTTTCGCAAGATCAGGGCTTATGTGCCCAGTTTGCTTCCTATGAATTCAGTTACAGAATTCCCAGTGACTTCAGTAATGTCCTTTATTGGTAATTTAAGCTTTAAATTGAACTTGTAGTTCATTAACAGTTGGTGTCGAAATAAGTTCAGGATGGTCTGTTCTGTACATGTGAAGCATATGTTCTGAAATTCATGTGAGTTATGTAACTTTATATAGTAGAAAGTAAGTTGCCTTAAATCTTAAAGGGAAGGAGAAGTGGAAAACCTTATCTTGAAGTTTTTATACAAAAAAATTCCCTAACAAAAAAAATCAATTTAATAATGTTAACTTTGCCGTAACACTATTGATGGTAATTCAGTCAAAGCCAAACACACCGCTTAAGTGTGATTTACTCACCTGCTACCATTGCAGCTAGAGATACATTTCCATGATGGGGACTTTGGAAGAATAAAGGACATTTTTCTCTTCCTTAATTGTTTTTTAAACCAGCTGAGTTGAAAAAAATAAAATCTTAAAACGTTTACAATGTTTTGTGTTTCAGAACTGACTCACACTAGTCCAGTGACTCTGGCAATGGAAAATGGAGATATGTTGAAAATATTAAAACTGTTAAATGACTTGGGGCCCTGGGATAGTCCTCTGTTATTGGCACATGCTCAAAGGTCTGTAGTGTGTGACTTTTTTTCTTGTTGGTTAATATGACAAATTTCAGACTGTCAGTTCACTTTCTGTTTGCCTTGCTCTGGATTTGTATTCCCACTAGCCTCTTCAATGTTTTGTGAGACTTTATGGTAATAGTTCTAGTGTTAGCCTTGTTAAAGCAGAAGAACTTGAAACATGCTGGTAAATAAATTAGAATCTTGAAATAGAGTTGTATTTTCTTATCAAAGTGGCAATCTTGCTGTGATTTGGCATTAAAGATAATATTTGTTTGTTTGTACAGGCTCTATGAAAAGTTTGGGGAAACAGCTATAAGGCCCTTGGTCAAGTTCTACCCATCAATCTTGCCCTCTGACATCATGCAGCTTTGTAGACATCACCCTGCCCACTTTTTAGCATATTTAGACAGTCTTGTTAAATCAAAGCCAGAAGATGAAAGGTAAAGGGGCTGCATGTATGCTGTGTGCCTTTTTTTGTTGTTGGGAAATGGTTACATAATAAAAAGACTGGATATCATCCAGGTGTGTGGGGTTTTTTTAATGTAATGCTACTTTGCCTGCTCATTTAAAAATAGAGTGGAACTTAACATTAAATAAGCTTTTTGTTTTGCCAGTTAATTTCTATGCACCAGTCTCTTCCCATGTTGCCTCATTACAAAGCAGATTCCATTTTATCAAGATTTTTATAACAACTCTTTAATGACTTAGTGTTTTATAGACTGTAATGTATCAGATTAACTCAAACTAGCAATGGGAAACACTTCAATATGTAAAATTCAAATGTGGATGTAGTCTGTAATATTTCTGATGATTAAAGGAAATGTAACTTGTCTAGAAATCATCTTTCCAGTGCACTGATCCTAGGTATTTTTAAATAGTATATATAAAAAGTTTATCACATTTCCATATTTGGTCAATTTAAAACCCGTGGATTTTCCCATTCTTTCTTTAGGTCGTCCCTGCTTCAATCTCTTCTTAATCCTGAAGCGTTACGACTGGATTGGCTGTGTCTGGCAGTTTCCCATGATGCGCCACAAAGAACAAATACAGTGGATTCTGAAGGAAACCCTAGGTAAGGTAGTAAATAATGTATATTTAATTGCACTGCGCAAACCAGACGTAGTTGTTCAGACTTTCTATGTGTTCCATGATGGAGCTGGCTACCTCAGAGTAATTTCACTTCCCTAGAGGGTGAAATTCACCCCAGTGGAGAGAATCCCTATAAAGCCTTCAGTTAAACAAATGGCTGTAAATGATGCATAGTCTTGCCTTGGCCCTTCTGCAGCAGGTTGAATTTCATTCTAGAGTATGTTATCTCATCTACCTCAAGATGTCTAACAGCAGCAACCAAAGGATTAAATAACTTTCCTATCTTCATAATCCAGGCCAGAATGATCTCTTCAACGACTATAAATACATCTCTCTCTTAAGAAGCTGCCACTTCGTTTTTCAGAATCATTTTCAGTGTGTTTCTGGGGAAAACATTTTTTTAAAATGTGTGAAATTCCCCTACTGGCTCAGCTGGAGTATACAAAACGCCATTCCCTGCGCTGTGCACATGCCTCCTAATGTTGATGCTGATACACAAAAAGGCCACATTAACTTTTTTCTGTCCCTCTGTAATCACGTTAATCTGTGCCTACAGGGAAAATCTAATTTTAAGTGAATCCGTTAAGAAGATAGCTGGATGCACTGCTCTTTGAATTAATATTGTCAAAACTTCATGTGAAAGATGAAACAATCCCATTCATCTATTTGGCCTCCTGATAAAAAAAAAAGTGTTTTTTTTTAAAACTCATCAGAATGTTAACGTTTAACTTGAATTAAACTGTCTTCCCAGACCACGTTCACATTTGTTTACCTGGGGCTATAGCCAACTGATTTTGCTTCTGATTAAACTCCCAGCTGATTTTGTAACAAAAGAGAGGATGGCTCACTGCTGCAAGTCATATGGGTAAGTCGGAAACTTTGTAGTTTACTGAAAAATTATGATTATTCTTGAAACTGGTTTAGTTGGTATCTTGGCCCGCTGAACATACAAATGAAAACCAATATGCTTCCTGCCAGTCTACTGTCAACTAAATCTGTTTAAATGAAGTATTTTGTGGCTGGCTTTATTTTAAAGTGTCGTCATGTATAGGTTATAAATAGCCAATGTGAAACATTCCTCTGCAGTATTAATGGTATTTTGCTTTGTAGCTAAGAAGCAACAAAGTCAAGTTGTAGCACATACTACACCATTACCTGTTAAGCTCTGTTTACTAGCCAACAAATGTTATTGACCTAAAATATGACCAAGGAAATAACCCCAATGCAAGTCACAAGGGTTATACCTTCATAATTACACTAATGCCTCTCCCATATTTAACCTGCTTTAGCAGAGAGAAATTTACCCATCAGTCTTCATGGACCTCTTGTAGGCATAAAGACAGTCCCTCTGTTCCTAATTACCCCCACTCACTTATTTCCCTAATGACTTCCCTTCTTTTCCTTATGCAGCTCTTACTTCCGTATGATGATTGTTTTCCACTTGACCCTTTACACTGTCATTCACAAAAAACCCCTCATTGTAATATGGGACCTGGATTTGTTGATCATTGAGCACTTATGACCTTTGTGAGGGTGGTGTTTGACAAAAAGCCGGCTCTAGTTCATTCAGTAAACTGACAGTTCTGGGGACTTATGGCATGGCCAGGTTATTCCTAGTATTTGGGGTTATTTGCTTTTACTGATGAGTTTGGTAATGAAATGCTGATTTACCAATGACATTAGTTTAGAACAGATAAGTATTTGATTTTGGAAATTTTAATCTTTTTTTAAGCTTCTGGCCTGGATATCTCTCTCTGTGTTTGGAACTGGATAGAAGAATAGAAGCCTTTACTAATATTGTTCATTTGGATGATATGAACCTGTTGGATGGAGAACATGGTTAGTGAATCTTAACTCGTGAGCACACCAGTAGAATACATGATCTATATTGACTATGTACTGATTACCATTTAAATATAGAGAAGCATTTATCGAGAGTTGAATGATGTATTTTTTAAGCACTGATGTAGCAAGATCACTTAGCATTTTGTATAACTTCATATAGTATATTGTACAGCATAAATATAATTGAGTGTATAAATCAGTGACGCTCTTTGTAGTTTAATTCTTGTCTTCCAACAAAACAGCAGTGTTTTAAAAAATAAATAAATAAAAATCATAGTCTCGTTTTGAGTGGTTCAAATCTCTTGACATTTTAATCGGATTTTTTGGCTCCAGCTTTCCCTCTGAGTTTTTGTTGCCCAGTACCTTGAAGGATCAGCTAATTCACTAGCACTATCTCGTGGCTTTTCTAGAATATAGTGAGCCAGTTTCTGTATCAGATGGCAGAGTTGCAGGGAAAATCTACAATATACTAAAAAGACACACAAAGGAGCTCTTTTGCTCTTAGTTGAATCCAAAATCTCAACAATGGCTATGAAAAAGCTGGTTTTAGTGCTATACAATTAGCTCTGGTACACTTGAAAATGTTTTGTGTGACTGTCAAAAAATCAAATGCATTTTAAGCCATTTAACTAAGATATGAATGTAGAAAGTTGACTCTAGAAAACTAGCTTCTTTTAAATGCCAGTAGATGTAAAATTAGGTTGCTACAAGCTTTTTCCTCACAGATAACTACAGCCAGTCATTTAATTTTGCATTTAGGCTCAATTCCAGAGACCGTGGAAGAATGGAAGTTCCTTCTCCATCTTGCACAAAGTCACAGCACTGACCTCCACTATCATGGTACACAGAATGGGAATACTATCGGCCATGGTAGCACTAATTGGTCAAACTGCATTACTGTTGAAAATGTAGCTCTTTTGTTGGCTAAGGTAATTGGCCCAGATCGTGCCTTGCCAGTACTGCAGGAGTGTGATTTGACGGCTGAATTCTCTGAGAGATTTACCAGGATCTGTGAAATACTGAGAATTGCTGAAAAAAGGCAAAGGTAAGATGGGTGGGTGGGTGTGTGTGTGTGTGTGTATATATATATATAGAGAGAGAGAGAGAGAACTGTATTGATACTTCACTCAGTGCCATCCTAGGCCATAGTTTTGTCTTTCATTAAATTTAAAAAAAAGTGAAAACACTTCAGACTTGAGCTCCAAGAGTTTTTAAACAGTGTTACAGAGTGGTAAAACTACCTGAAAATACTTCTGTCCCCAGTTTAAGAGGTATATTTGAGATCTGTAGCTTAAAAATGAAAAATGTATTAACAGAAAATATATTCAGAATAAATGTTTAAAAAAAGGGGGGGGGGGAGAGGTAAATGACTAAACTATCAAAAGTCCACTGCTGAAGAACTCAGAAACTCCTCACCTGTACTTCATCCTCCTATAGCTAGACTGCTCTGATGGCTGCTTCATAAATGCTGTAATAGTGCAGTGAGACATTACAGTATTTGGGATTTGAGTCTACTTACACTGCAGCTGTTGCTGTTGAAGTAGTTCACCTGCAAATACACTATTTAACTCCTTTACGGAAAAAAAGCATGCATGGAAAAACATAAGAGGTTTTGGAATTAAATGAATTAAGTTCTAGAAGATGGCACTTGAAATGGTCCTATTGCAATCTCTCTTACACCAATCCTGAGGGGTGGTTACAAGCAAGAGTGAAGGCCTGGAATCTAGGAAGCTTTAAATGCTAGCATTAAATACAAAATAAAATAAAAAAACCCTGGTATCTTCTATTTTCTATTTACGGTTTATCATTCATGCTGTCTATTCAGGTCAGTGAAAAATCTTTAAAGGCAGGGGCATGATAGGGCTCTCTCTGAAATGGAATAGTATTTTTCTCTACATCGGACAGTTTAAACTCTTTCAAAAAGCTAGTGTCCAGCAAATTAGGTAACTAATATGTTGGATTTTTTTTTTCTATTTTGTCTGTAGAGCCCTGATACAGTCCATGTTGGAAAGGTGTGACCGTTTTCTGTGGTCCCAGCAGGCATAGCAAATATTCCAGGAAACACTGAAACGAAGTTGTGTACTGTGCATCTTCTACATTAAATTGCCTCTTAAGTTTCATCATCTCTTAAAGAAACAAACTCTTGTCCATACAATAATGTATGCAGCCACACTGCATGAAAATAGCACCTGAATTGGGTTTTCTTCTACAACTCTTCCTAAATAGTTTAAAACGTGCTTCTAAAACTGGTTTTAGAAATTGTTGAAATACTCCAATGTTTATGTTGAAATTAAGACCACAAGTGTCTAACAGATTTGGTTTTTTTACAATAGGATTAAAAGTGTTGAATGAACTTGGTAATAACTCTGCATGAATTAAAACAGTTGGTTAAAAGTACAGTCTTTTGAACATTAAATTATGTTTGAAAATAGTGTATTTTGACTTCAGCTGCTTTTCTGTGGGTTGGTTAAGACGTAAATTTCAAACAGATTAATTCTGTGTATACTGCCAGCATGAGCAGCCCCTGCTGGTAAATGTTAAGACTCACCCAAACTGTTTTCCCCTTCTGACATTCACTTATGTCAATAGCTGCAGTGAATCCATGCAAGAATGCAGATTTTTCCTTAATTGCATAGAATATCTATTCTTTTGATTTATTTCTTGGAATAGCTACATCTTTATCTTAAGAGCTATGTAAAATAATGTTATGGGGTATTCATTGCATAGTGTTGAAATATGCATTAAATCTTTGAAATACTCATTTATTAATAGAACACTGAAAAGAAGTGTAAACACAGCATTCGTAAATTGTATGAATCTGTCATGAGGTCATCTTCAGATAAATTACCACACAATGAACATATCTTTAGATGTCAATATTTCATAACTGATTTTTGATCTTTTTGGAAGAAATGATGAAACTGCATACTTCTTTTTATCTGAAATTGCCTTAAAAAAAGTATTTTAAAGGGAGGCTGTCAAGTTAAGAATCATATTTTTTAAAAACCTTTACCTCTGTTAAGATAAACATTGGATTATTAAAACTGAATATTTAAAACACCCAGTTTTACTTAATCATTTGCAAAAACTAGCTTTATACCTATTCTGTTTACTCTGTGAACTTCCTAGAGCTTAGATAGTGAAAACAGACAAGTGAGATTTACTTTTGGTTTTAGCTTATTTCAATTTAGAGCCTCATTTACTAGCACAATCCTATAATATTTAGGCAGTAGTCAAACCCCAAAGAACTAACTCCCTATAAAAAAATTTGTCATTTTTTCCCTCGTACACCAACATTTTGTGAGTAAATTTATTTGACAGTATCCCTTTGAAATAAGAGCCTTTATATGTTTTATATATATAGTTTTGTCTCCATGGTTTGCTGCATTCCAAATTAATGGTTTTGTTTTTATTTTATTTAAAATTTAATTATTTTTTGGTCAATGTGAATTTTATCTGTGAAGTTTGGTCTGATATATAAAACTACAGTTGGATGGGTAACCTCTTTGTCTCAATTGCTAGTACGAGTCACTCCCTTATGGTGGAGTGTTTCATAGCTCTTCTGGTGTGGGAATAAATGTCTACAGAAATAGGCCCAGTGGCAGGAATTTCAAACCTTAAGGTTCCTGTCTCTGAAAAGCCAACGAAACGTCCTCTTTCAACTTCAGTTTTTCCTGGGGTTGAGATTTTCAGCTGAAGTTGGGAAAACAGCACAAATGTGCCATCCTATACCTTCAGGCACACCATGTCTTATTTATCATAGGTGTAAAAAGGATTGGAAGTCAGGTACTCCTCTGTCGTCCTAACTTTGGTATTGATATGCCATGAGGCTTAGAACAAATCACTTTACCTTTCTGTGCCTGTTTCCCTACCTCTGCAATGAGAACACTTCTACCTCATGTCGGTGTTAGAATTAATTAGTTCAGTTTTATACAGCACTTCAAAGAAGTAAAGATCTATATAAGTGGAAGAATCATCTGTCTCAGGAAAATACATAACCAATGCTCTTTGTCAAAAGTCTAGTGAAATATTTTCAGTTTAGAGGATAAACAGCTGAAAGCTTTGTGTACATAATAACCTTTATTTTAAAATGCACAATTAACAATGCTGACTTTTACGATATATTACAAACTTTCTTTCAAAGAGCTTGTTTTTCCTTTTGCATAGCACTGTTCATATTAACCAGTTCAACAACAATATTTAAGTTTATTGCACCTAAAATGAACTTGTATTCATAATTTCAACTAATTTTAAGAGATTTCAATAAAAAAGAAAAATGTTTAGACTTAGTCTGAATTTCCTTATTTATACGTGAATAAGATGTGAAGGATACATGAACACATTGTGACTTCATCCTAGGAAATGCTGCAGTTGCACACCTGCAAGCATAAGAAAGGGAAGTCCGTCACCCAGATACGTTATGAGCCATTTAACACTTGTGTTTAACCTTTTTGGTGTGGAAGTGGAAAAAGGGATAAAGGGAATCTGAACGCAGACATCTCAGTTTTCTTAGGAATAGAGCTAACTCTAATAATGCAAGACTTTAAGGCAGGGCCTGGGCAAGTGGGAAGCGAGTGGGAAGACTGCAAGAGATGCTGTTTTGTCCTTGTGTTAGATAAGAATGGAACGCAGACTGTAGCAGGAACTGCTGTAAAAAGTAAGATATCAGGAAGGAATATGTATAAACAAGACATGGCTGTTGATCATTATTGTATGCAACAAAAGGTATAAATGCTTGCCCTAATTGTTTATCTGGCGGAGACCTGCCTAGGAAGGGGGAATCCCTGTCTGTGCACGCTCTCCCCCTTGCAATTGCTCGAGAATAAACTGTCTCTGACTTGTTACAAACAACCCAAGAGTGAAAACTGCGTTTTTCTTCTACATTGGCTAATACTTTGTGAAATCCTGTCACTTGGCTTATGAGTAAGATGGTCTGTATAGTGGGTTTTCGTGTCAAGACAAGAATCCACATATGTTGGTCAAAAGAGGTGTAGTTTAAATAATACTGAAGTGAATTTACTTTTTTGTACATTGTTTCACAGAGGAAAAATATACAAAATAGCCCAACTGTCAAATATTGCAAGCATGAGGACAACACTTTATTTTGATGCTTAGCTGTCCTCTGCTGGACAAATTGAAAGGTCTTTCTTGATCGGTGACTGAAACTGTACCTTTCCTCATTAAATAACCTAATCATCTGTCTTACTGGAATGCCCAGGCTCACTTCCAAGTTTCCACAATAAGCCCAGCCTTTTGGATATCCTCTGAGTGAGGCGTAGTAGGTCTCAGTAGATAAGACAACTTCACTGAGAATCCATAGAAATGGGTTCTACCAGTGAGTGCTGTGGCCTTGAATCTATTACTTCTCTGTGCCTCAGTTTCTCTATTTGTAAACTGAAGATACTTACCTGCCTATGTAAAATGCTTGGAGATTTGTAGATGAAAAAGACTATAGCCATTCAAGGGGTTCATGCACCTGTGGCTCGTGCATGTGGTCTCAGTGTCAGGTGTGTTCCCTGCACAAACACCTTTTAAAAAAACTCCAGTCAGAGCAATAAAGACTTGGCATTTCCTGACTTCAGTATGTTTCAATGTAAACGTTAAAATTGAACGTGCAGCCTTAACACTGTTTATGTGCATGTATGCATCGCTATATCGCCCTCAAATACTTTGTCCAACTTTTGGTAACACTGTATATTATGCCATTTTTTCTGATGGCCTTAGACACCTGTGTGACACTTATATCACTGTGTACAATCCGTAAGTCACAGATGCAGTTTGTGAAAATAGTTTATACACAAGATGTACAGCTAATAAGGCCAGGGCCCTACATCACTCTCTGCTCCTCCTACAAGATTGTAGAAATAATTGCATTCTTTGAGAGTGTTTTCAACGATGTGATTATATACACTGCAATGCAAACAGCTGTGGAATCTGATTTTTGCCTGTGTAGGTTTAAGAACTTTAGAAAGCTATGGCATTTAAGCTTTTAAAAGAAATCATATTCTGTAAGAACAACCCTAAATTTCACTGAATTATGCACATTACTGAATGGACAACTTTATACTCGGAATACATGAAGCTTTTAAGATTGAGGAATATTAAAGGGCTGTCTGCATGATATTGTAAATTCCCAGCACTCTGCTTCATACTGCTTGCACTTCTAACTGTGCAGGTCCTAAGGTAGTTGCCTGGCATGCTGCATGGCAAAGTTAGCCACAGCAGCATACTCTTCCTTACGAAATCCGTTAAAAAGAGCCAAAACATCAGACCAATCAGTGTTTAAAGATAAGGTGAGATTCTTAAACCCTCATGCCTGCCAAATACAAAGTATTGTTACAAGGAACTTCCTTTTTTCTTACCAAATGTTCACTCCAGTCATATTGCCCTTCAAGCTTTTTTGTTACAAAAGGACAAAATGTACAGAATCGATTTTCATTTCAAATTTTTTAAAAAATGTTTCTTTTTGGATGTAGACCAGGCCTGTAAAATTTCAGTCCAGAAGCTTGAGTGTTTTCAGAATGTTGAGTGAATGAAAAGAGGGCTAAAGGAAACATTTCGATAACCTTAAATACCGCTGTTAGGAGAGCTCCAGCTATACAACCCACCGCTACTTTAAATGATGATGTGCAGTGTCTCTGGTAGGCAGATCATAGAGGGTCTGAAAAACTAATGCATTACAGCAAGGTTTTCAAAAAGATGGAGTCACATAATTTAGGAAACAAAGTGGCTCTCTCCTGCCCCTTGAAGCCAGAATTGTTTCCAATTCCAGGTATCAAAGGTGGAGATTTACCATAGTTCAGTTCATCTAGGGGAAAATGCAGTTGTAGTTCAGGGACTACTGAGCTTCTCAATCTCTGCAGCTTTGTTACTTCAAGTAGTAAATGCTCTCCAGGATAACATGACCTAGGAGTTATCTTTCCCTTTTTTAAAGAACTAGTTGGAGTTTGTCTAGAAAAGTGTAGATGCTCATGGGAATAAAATGAGTAAGATTAAAATAAAATTACACGATTCAGCCTAACATGTCATTTTGCTGTCAAGGCTGTTACTGTTGAATGTAGACACTTCCAAAAGCTTCCAGGAAGCTCAAAGCCAGACTGGTCAACAGGGCATTGAGCATGGACAATACAGCTATGGTCTGTTGTGTTTACAAGTCATAGCATTCTGTTGGGCTAGTGAGCGGGACTGATTTAGCACTGGTTTCACAACACTTTCCCAATCATGATGATTTTATTCAGATTACATTCCCATAAGAACCACACTGACCATTTACAAGATCTGCTGTTTAGTTTACAAACTTTAGAGGGCAAAGTCTGACCTGAACTAGCAGATATTTACCTGCATCTTTCCAGCTAGAATCAAAAGGAGTTTTACATATTATCGCCCATGCACTGATCTGAGAATGTAAACCGTATTTACTTCATTTAAACACAATTTTGATAGTTCAGATTGTTATTTATCAAAAATGAAAACACTTCACAAAGTACCCTGAATTCCAGATAGAGCTGATTATTCCAATCCACTGGTAATATTTTGAATTAAAAGATACTTTTATAACTCTTCATATAACTGCACCTAGCTTATGGCTTAGATCTTACCAACAGCTACACAATAAGTTAACCGCTATTCAGACAAATTAACCTCTCCCTTTTGAGGTCATAATGGTGGTAATCAAAGCTCGTTGATGTTGTTCAAAATTTTGACAAGTTTCCATCTAAATTTAAAAGGGAAAAAATGAAAATGTCTACAAAGATGACATCCCATTTCTGACCAGCTCTGGTCATTTGTTTTTTTATTGATTTCTATTACCATAGCCTCTTGGAGCCCAAGTCATGGAGCAGGACCCATTGGCTAGGCACTGTACCAACAGTACAAAAAGATGGTTCATGCCCCTATAAGCTGATGGCAAAGGCTTCTCCAGCTACCTGTGGCATCTCTTGTGTGAACCCCTAATTACAATTACAGATGAGGATAAAACTGATTTGGTGTCTATCGTACATGCAAGATGATTACTTAAAACTTCGGCATAAAAATCTCACATAAAATATTTTTCTTTTTTGGATTTCTCAGATCTTCCACTGAACCAAAAAAATCAGATTTCAGAGGAACAGCCGTGTTAGTCTGTATTCGCAAAAAGAAAAGGAGTACTTGTGGCACCTTAGAGACTAACCAATTTATTTGAGCATAAGCTTTCGTGAGCTACAGCTCACTTCATCGGATGCATACTGTAGAAACTGCAGAAGACATTATATACACAGAGGCCATGAAACAATACCTCCTCCCACCCCACTCTCCTCGCTGGGAATAGCTTATCTAAAGTGACCACTCTCCCTACAATGTGCATGATAATCAAGGTGGGCCATTTTTGGGCAACAAAGCCCATTGCCAACTGTGCCCACATATCTATTCAGGGGACACCATCACAGGGCCTAATAACATCAGCCACACTATTAGAGGCTCGTTCACCTGCACATCCACCAATGTGATATGTGCCAGCAATGCCCCTCTGCCATGTACATTGGTCAAACTGGACAGTCTCTACGTAAAAGAATAAATGGACACAAATCAGATGTCAAGAATTATAACATTCATAAACCAGTCGGAGAACACTTCAATCTCTCTGGTCACGCAATTACAGACATGAAGGTCGTTATCTCAAAACAAAAAAACTTCAAATCCGGACTCCAGCGAGAAACTGCTGAATTGGAATTCATTTGCAAATTGGATACTATTAATTTAGGCTTAAATAGAGACTGGGAGTGGCTAAGTCATTATGCAAGGTAGCCTATTTCCCCTTGTTTTTTCCTACCCCCCCGCCCCCCAAGACGTTCTGGTTAATCTTGGATTTATGCTGGAAATGGCCCACCTTGATTATCATACACATTGTAGGGAGAGTGGTCACTTTGGATGAACTATTACCAGCAGGAGAGTGAGTTTGTGTGTGTATGGGGGTGGGGGGTGAGAAAACCTGGATTTGTGCTGGAAATGGCCCAACTTGATTATCATACACATTGTAAGGAGAGTGATCACTTTAGATAAGCTATTACCAGCAGGAGAGTGGGGTGGGAGGGGGTATTATTTCATGGTCTCTGTGTATATAATGTCTTCTGCAGTTTCCACAGTATGCATCCGATGAAGTGAGCTGTAGCTCACGAAAGCTTATGCTCAAATAAATTGGTTAGTCTCTAAGGTGCCACAAGTACTCCTTTTCTTTTTCAAAAAAATCAGAGTTTACTTAGCGATATATAGGAGCCTTTCTGCCTTCTCTAGAAGTACTATACTTGGAAGCCACAGTGGGGAAGTGAGAAGAATGGTGCTTGACGACTTCAGAGGAATGTGGGTGGAATAACCTCAAAGTGTTGTTTTTAAATTTTGCAGCGTCTCTATAATCCTTTCTCTCCTCCTGTTGTGGTTCTGGATGCACTTTTCCCCACCTCTCGTCATATAGTCACGCCCTTTCTGTGGCCTTATGAATGAGACCTCGTCATCAACCTCCTCCTGGTACTGGCAAAGTGTCCATTTACAACACCAGGATGAGGATGCTAGACAAGGGAGTACTCTGTTACTGTGGGGCCTATTTCCACTCCTCCCTGGTCTCACACATCCGGGCAGAGTTCCTCTGGGCAGCGTCTGCTGGCTCCTTAGGCAGCTTTTAGGAGCAATAGGTGCTGTCTGGGGTTCTCTGCTTGGTGTCGCCCTCTGGATCCCTAGTTCTGAACCTGTGGCCTCCACTCCTGTCCCTGTTATTCCTTAGTTGTCCCAAGAATTCATTTGGATCCCGGGTCCAGTGGTCCCTTGCACAAGGCTGGGGGAAGGGCCTTTAGATGCGGGTGGGCTTGTGCAGCTGAGCAGCGAGTCCAGCTGGGGCTGATTCAGAAGCTGCTCCCATCCCCACAGCGGCGTGAGGAGCTGAGCCCCCAAGCAGGAGTGGAGGGAGCGGACTGCGCTTGCTCCGGGTGCCCCCCGCCACACACCATGCCTCTGCCTCGCCAGGCGATGGGCGGAGTCACTTGCCCCGGCCCGGCACTCCCAGACCCAGTGGCTGCCTGGGTAGGGTGGGGGAATCGGTACTTCTTGGGGGGTGTGTGCTGTAAGGCCTGTGTACCTGGGGTGGAGGAGCTGGTGCTCCTTATGGTGTGTGTGGTCTGGGTACATGGGACGGGGAAGCCTGTTCCCCGTGGGTTGTGTGTGCTGTGGAGTCTAGGTACATGGGTGGAGGTCAGGGGAGCCGGTGCCCTGTACAGGGGGTGTCCAGGTGGGGTAGGGACCTGGGTTTAGAGAGAGTAGATGGGATGGAAGGAGGAATCAGTGCTATGTGGGATAAGGAGTTCATGCTGTGGTGGGGAAGGGGACACAGGTTGTGGCTGTGGGGGACCCTCCCATGGTTTGGTGGGGACAGGGATGCTGCTGGCTCTTGCCTGGAGTCACTGCCTGGTCATCTCTGTTTCTAGAGAATCAGGATTGCTGGAAAGATCTTGCTGGATTTCTGAAAAATGGACCGGAATCCTTCGCCCCCTTCTAGTGATGCTGAGGACAAGGAGGCTGCAGGGGATTCCATTGCGAACACAGTTTACAGAAAGAATTGGCTGTTCAGTGACCTTACAAAACTGATTGACGTGCATGATTGGTCCAGATCTAATGCATCCGAGGATGCTGAGGGAATTGGCTGATGTGATTGCAGAGCCATTGCCCGTTATTTTTGAAAACTCATGGCGATCGGGGGAGGTCCCGGATGATTGGAAAAAGGCAAATATGGTACCCATCTTTAAAAAAGGGAAGAAGGAGAACCTGAGGAACTACAGCCTCACCTCAGTCCCTGGAAAACTCATGGAGTAGATCTTCAAGGAAACCATTTTGAAGCACTTGGAGGAGAGGAAAGTGATCAGGAACAGTCAACATTGATTCACTAAGGGCAAGTCATGCCTGACCAACCTGATTGCCTTCTATGATGAGATAACTGGCTCTGTGGATATTGGGAAAGCAGTGGACATGATATATCTTGACTTTAGCAAAGCTTTTGATAACGGTCTCCCACAGTATTCTTCCCAGCAAGTTAAAGAAGTATGGATTGGATAAATGGACTATAAGGTAGATAGAAAGCTGACTAGATTGTCGGGCTCAACGGGTAGTGATCAATGGCTCGATGTCTAGTTGGCAGCCGGTATCAAGTGGAGTGCCCCAGGGCTGGTTTTGTTCAACATCTTTATTAATGATCTGGATGATGGGATGGATTGCACCCTCAGCAAATTCGCAGATGACAGCTGGGGGAGAGGTAGATATGCTGGAGGATAGGGATAGGGTCGAGAGTGACCTAGACAAATTGGAGGATTGGGCCAAAAGAAATCTCATGAGGTTCAACAAGGACAAGTGCAGAGTTCTTCACTTAGGATGGAAGAATCCCATGCACCGCTACAAGCTGGGGACCGACTGGCTAAGCAGGAGTTCTGCAGAAAAGGACCTGGGGATTACAGTGGATGAGAAGCTGGATATGATTCAGTAGTGTGCCTTTGTTGCCAAGAAGGCTAAAGGCATATTGGGCTGCATTAGTAGGAACACTGTCAGCAGATTGAGGGAAGTGATTATTCCCCTCTATTCGGCAGTGGTGAGGCTACACCTGGAGTATTGAGTCCAGTTTTCAGCCCCCCACTCCAGAAAGGATGTGGACAAATTGGAGAGAGTCCAGCAAAGGGCAATGAATATGATCAGTGGGCTGGAGCACATGACTTACGAGGAGAGGCTGAGGGAACTGGGATTGTTTAGTCTGCAGAAGAGAAGAGTGAGGAGGGATTTGATAGCAGCCTTCAAGTACCGGAAGTGGGGTTCCAAAGAGGATGGAGCTTGGCTGTTCTCAGTGGTGTCAGATGACAGAACAAGGAGCAATGGTCTCAAGTTGCAGTGGGGGAGGTCTAGGTTTGCTATTAGGATACACTATTTCATTAGGAGGGTGGTGAAGCACTGGAATGGGTTACCTAGGAAGATGGTGGAATCTCCATCCTTAGAGGTTTTTAAGGCCCAGCTTGACAAAGCCCTGGCTGGGATGATTTAGTTGGTGTTGGTCCTGCTTCGAGCAAGGGACTAGATGACCTCCTGAAGTCTCTTCCAACCCTAATATTCTATGATAGGTATCATTTATCTGTCTCAGAAGATGTGCTGCAGACACTCTTAGGTACTGAGCTCTTTCTATGTTAACAGTTCGCCTGCAGGTTAAATAATGGGTGTTGTAACATGGAGAGAAAGTGACCTCCTCATTGAGTGACCTGCAATATGATTGTTCACTATGAATGCCTTAGTGGGGTCAATACAAGGGAGGATGAAGAGCTGTTTTAGCTAAAGGACAACTTTGGTGCAATAATAAATGGATCAGAGGGATGGGAACAGCATCCCAGTAGGAGTTGTGGGGGCAACCAACTCAATGAGTTTTAAGAAAGCGCTGGAGAAATTTATGCGTGTAATTGTATGACAGCGTTGATTGTGATGTAGGGAGTTAAGGCTTGAGAGCCCTTGGGTTCACTTCTGGTTTATGTCTTATGTTCCTAAAAGCTCATGCTTCAGGGTTTTAGTCAGCCACTGGCAGGGGATCGGAAAGGGATTTCCTGCCAGCCGCTGCCCCCTCATGTATTCTGGGAGTGTTTTTTTTTTATTATTACCTTCCTCTGAAGCCTCAGGGATAACCAGGACTGGAGATAGGATACTGGACGGGGAGGGCCAGGACTCTGGGGTGGCACCAAACATTCTCTCTCTCAGGTGCGTGGTTTGCTGGTTTTTGCTCACATGTTCAGGGTCTAATCGATTGCTATATGTGGGATCAGGCGGAATTTCCCTACAGGTTATATTGTCAGTGGCCTTGGGGGATTTTTGTCTTCCTTAGCAGCATGTGAATTTGGGTCACTTGCCAGGTTTATCTAAATATAATCTCACATAATTGATTATTTCCATCTTATTTCAGGAGCCTCGGACACTGGTACACCTCGGTCTTTCCTGTTCTCTGTTTGTGACACATAATAGTCTAGTCACTTATGGGCTGTAAAATTTTTGTCAAATTTTTGTTGTTGGGTTTAGTGTTCAGGTGCTGGGTGGTGATGGTGGCCTATGATATGCAGGAGGTCAGACTAGATGATCTGGCTGTCCCTTCCCACCTTAAACTGTATGACTGTGACTTGTTCTCATCTAAGCTTTAGTTATTTGAAGTTCACTAGCGATCTCTAATATCATTGTATGATTTCATAACTTTAATATGGCTAGCCCAGTGCACACAATTAATTCTGATCCACGAGAGTTTCACTTTGTCACTCATATAATGTTTTACTAAGTAGTCTGAAGATTTGTTTTGAGAAATATATCTTAATTCATCTGTATGTAATATCTCTGCAAAGGAAGTAATACTTGAACTTTTCAAGAGAGGACCTCACACCCTCTAACAAATGTTGATTAAACTTCCCAGCAATTTGTCAGGTAGGTAAGTATTTTTGTCCCTGCTTTTTTAGATGGGTAAATTGAGCCAACATGAGGTTAAAGACCTGCATCTCTTTCAAGGAAAGTCTTTTCTGCCTAAGAAGATTCATTTAGAAAATGCTTAAAAATTAGCAGTACAGTTTGGAAAGGTCTGAAAAGAGTAGATTGTTAGTGATGTCTGGCTTTGAATAACTAAAGCAATAGTTGTAGTTCTTGACTGTGACTCCCTTACTATTGCCCCATTTTCTTTTACTTCACTTGATAGGTCATTAGCCCTGAAAAGAGTGACTCCAACTTGAACTGTGAGAAAGTGCAGACAGAGCTAGATGAAGAAATGGAGAATGACATTTATAAAGTGTGGGACATGTCAATGGATGAGGTATGTTGGTGAGCATCCTGTAATGAAGTGTTGAATACAACTGTAAAGCTGAATAACGGATGAAATGCTGTGGTTGGGTGACAAGAGTGGTAAGATAAAGGAGAATAAAAAGGAAAGACGCAAGTCTAAGAGGGGAGAATAATAGGTTGACCAGAGAGGTGAGACAGAAAGCAAGGGATTCCAAAACAACTGGATAAATGAACAGCGTAAAGAAGCAGAGAAATACACAAAAAGAAGTGTGACACAAGTTGTACTGCAAGATAAGAAAACTGAATGGAACACATGAGTTGAAGATGTCAACTGTGAAAGAGAAGCAGGGCAAATAGTTGAGGATGAAAAGCAAATCACAAATGAGGGAAAGCGTATTTTGCAGAGCTGTATGGAATTCAAAACACAGGACAAGTTTTCCTGTACAAATGAGGTAGAACAGAAGCAGGAGTTCTTAGAAGTAAAGATTTCACTAGAAAGTCTGAAAAAGGAAAGGTCCTGGGAAGTGACGAGCAGAGCAGTTAGGCGCAGGTGAGCAACACACATGAAAGGCAATGCACAAACTATGTAACCAACTTTACGAGCAAGGGCAGAGCAAATGGGGGAAGGCGATAATAGGAGTGATCTATAAAATAGGAGATTGAATGAGTTTAAGAACTATGGAGGAATCAGCTCACTGAGTCTGTGGGAGGAAAAGCACTCACCAGGATATTTCAGAGGAGAATGAAGAGGTACATAGAAGCATCGCTTGCAGAGGGACAGGCCAGATTTAGACCGGGATGAAGTATAAAAAGTCAGCTGTTTGTGATGAGACAGATATCAGAGAAGGAGCTAGAACAAATTTGGTTGCGTTCTAACAACTTGAGAGCCTTCAAACAGTCTTTTGATAGCATTTGGCAGAAAAGATTATGACAAGTCTTGAGAACATATGGCATCCCCAAGAAATTGATCAAGCTGGTAGAAAACATCTATAGCAAGTCAATGAGTGCGGTGAGAGTAGACAAGAAGCTGATGGAAAGGTTCAGGATAACCATAGGAGTGAGACAAGGATGCACCCTTTAGCTAGATTTGTTCAACTTGATACTGGAATCAGTATTGTTTAGCACTGAGAGATAATATGACTCCTTTTATTTCATGTGGGAGGATAGTGAATCACCTTTAGATTCACAGAGGATATTGATTTCATAGCATTGTCCCAAGGAAGATTTACAGACAATAACTGCCAAGGGTAGATTAGGAATGCATAAAATTTGGACTGAAGATCAACACGAGGAAGGCAAAAACTGTGACAACTGGAAGAGAAGAGGGAAGAGGTCGAGATCAAATTTAGAGACAAAGAACTAGAACAGTTGGAAAAACATGGGAATTGCAAAGATGATATAAAAGAAGACTGCATTGAGAAAACTCTGCAAGATGTGGAAGGCTAAAATCAGTGTATAGGAGACAGTTATCATGCCTGTACCGTGGTACAGGTTGGAATGTTGGAGTGTGAGGAAAGCCGAGGAATGTAAGATACTAACTGCAGAAATGAACTGACTGAGGGGAGTTTTGGAAGTTTCAAGACTGTGGAAAATGAACAATGAAATAAGAAAACAGGTAAAGCAAGAAATAGTGCTTTTATGGAAGAGTGAAGAAAGATAATTACAGTTTGGACACATGTCAGGAATGTATCCGGAAAGGGTATCATTTTGGTGGTATATACCAGAGTTCAAGGAACTAGAAATGAGGAAGACTGAGGTTGCGTGTTGGATAGGCACAATGAAGAATGATATAGAACAAAAAGATTTAAAGATGAACAAAACCATGGAACTGGCACAAGACAGAAAGTGATGGAAAGACTTCTTTCGGCCCTGTCGTCGCTGGCCGATGGGAATCAAAGAAGAAGCTAGTTCCCAGGTTGATCTTTGAAGTAAGGGAGCCCGGGGTATGGGAGTTGCTTGGTGTACAATCTGGTGGTCACTGGTTGAGGATCACCTGAGATAAATGGCTGCAATTCCTTGTATTTTACATATGATTTGAACTAAAGCCTTTGGTAATTAGAGCTCAATACATCAGCCATTATTGATGCTAATTCTGATGGCTTTCAAATTTATAATGGTTGTTTAATCTTCAGCATTTTTAAGTATAGAGATAATGTGATGCTGCCTTTAAAATGACACATTTCTCTATAGCCATGATAACTATTATTGCTATTAAATGTAATTAAATCTGATCAATAGACTAGGTTTATCGGTTTGATTGACAAAGTCCCAAGGTAGGGATATAACATGACTTGTTTATTTTGTGGGACAGATTGGTACCCAAAGATTACAAACACTGAAGTATTAGCAAATTCTCAATTAAAGAAAAGAGACATTATCTGCTTCTCTCAGTCTTCAAAATAAACAACTTGGGAGATGTCTCCCTCACTTCTTGTGGCTTAATGAGGTGAAATAGGAGTAGGAGGAGAAAATTTCTAATACATTCCTCTCTTGTACACGCTGATCGAGTCTGAATGGTAATCCCTTCCCTTGTGTTTCTTTTTATATGCCTGATATAAGGTCATTGGCTAAATTCTCATGGCTTAGGGAAAGGGTCAAGTGTGCTGAGAGAAGAAAAATAATTAAAATATAATTTTTTTTGGTACACTGTTGATAATTCAAGAATTTGGAGATATGCTGAGTAGGAGTTTGTAGAATTTCTCATTGATCTGATTGAAGGAATAAGGATGATAACGCCTGTGGACACATCAATGTACAGTAACTCCTTGCATAATGTTGTAGTTATGTTCCTGAAAAATGCTACTTTAAGTGAAACCATGTTAAGCAAATCCAATTTCCCCATAAGAATTAATGTAAATGTGTGTTGGGGGGGCAGGTTCCAGGGAAATTTTTTTCACCAGACAAGAGACTGTGTTTTTATATATACACAGTATATATATACATATACATATATATAGTGACAAAGTTCCTCCTCTGCCTTGGTGGGTCCTGTGCTTATTGGCAGTTTTTCTCGCCTCAGAGGTTCACAGCTCAAACCTGCCGTTCAGTCAGTTAGCCTCATCGCTGGCCAGCGTGGGGAAAAGAAGAAGAACAATACCCTCAGTCTCTGCTGATTAAGCTTCTGGCCTGGATATCTCTCTCTGTGCTTGGAACTGGATAGAAGAATAGAAGCCTACACTAATATTGTTCATTTGGATGATATGAACCTGTTGGATGGAGAACATGGTTAGTGAATCTTAACTCGTGAGTGCACCCGTCTAATACATGATCTATATTAAATATTGATTGCCGATTAAGCATAGAGAAGCATTTATCCAGAGTTGAATGATGTGTTGAGTTTTTTAAGCACTGATATAGGAAGATCACTTGGCACAGTGTATAACTTCATATAGTATATTGTACAGCATAAATATAGTTGAGTTTATAAATCAGTGATGCTCTTTGCAGTTTAATTCTGGTCTTCCAACAAATCAGCAGTATTTTTTTTTAAAAAATCATAGTCTTGTCTTGAGTGGTTCAAATCTCTTGACATTTCAATCAGATTTTGTTTTGGCTCCAGCTTTCTCTCTGAATTTTTGTTGCCCAGGACCTTGGAGAATCAGCTAATTCACTAGCATCATCTAGTGACGTTTCTAGGACATAGTGAACAAGTTTCTGCATCAGATTGCAGAATTGCAGTGAAAATCTACAATATCCTAAAAAGTCACACAAAGGAACTCTTTGGCTCTTAGTTTAATCCAGAACCTCAACAATGGCTATGAGGAAAGCTGTTTTTGGTGCTAAATGTCCATAAGCCCTTACAACTAGCCCCCTCAGTGGCCACAACAGACCTGGTTGCCAAGAACAGCTTCCAGGTCTGGAGGAGGTGCTGGTAGAAGACTGGCAGCTCAGAGACATCTCGCAGAAGACCCCTTGGATGGAGAAAAAAGAGCTGCCAATCGTATCGGAGGCGGCGGATTATTGGAACAGGCTCCCCTGCCCCACCATGTACCCAGACCCCACAGTGCACACACCCCACGGGGCACTGGCTCCCAGGGCCAGCTCTAGGTTTTTTGCTGCCCCAAGCTTAGGTGGGGCTGGGGCTCGCAGGCGGTGCTGGAAGCGGAGGGAGTTGATGTCCCCTTCTCCCAGCGCCTGCAGGGGCTTTATCCCCTCCCCTGCCCGGCTCCTCGGGCCTGCCCAGGCAGCCACAAGTCTGGGAGTGCTGGGCCGGGGCAGGTGGACTCTGCCCAATGCCCGACAAGGCAGGGGCACGATGCAGGGGGGCACCCGGAGCAAGTCGCGGCCTGCTCCCTCCTCCCCTCCCTGGGGGCTCAGCGCTCTCTGCCACGCGACTGCTGGGGCCAGCACCAACAACCCTGCCCAGGGGCTGGCCAGAGAGAGAGAGACAGACAGCACCTCAGCCACCTCACAGCGTCCCCTGCAGCCCTGCCTCGCACAGACAGACAGCGCCTCAGTCGCCTGACAGTGCCCCGACAGTGCCCCCTGCCTCCAAGAAATTGTAAGATTTTGAGGCCTATTGACTACGCACTTTTACCCTAAAAATTGAGGAAAGGCCTAAAAAATTATTTGAGCAAAGTCATGCTAAGAACCCCCCACTGCATGCTGCTAAATTCTTTGATCTTTTGATCAAGAGTGGGACTAGGGGTAATTAGTGTTGTTGCAGCTGTGTTGCTCCCTGAATATTAGACACACAAGGTGGGTGAGGTAATAATGTCTATTTTTGGACCAACTTCTGTTGGGGAGAGACAAGCTTCCGATTTGCAAGAGCTCTTCCTCAGGACTGTTAGGCTGACATGAAGATGGGATGGGTCACTACAAAAACTAATTTCCCCGTATTAATTTCACCCTACTGTTACTTACACCTTCCTGTCAACTGTTTGAAATGGGCCACCCTGATTACTTTGGCCTCATTACCACTACAAAAGTGATTTTTCCTCGCTTGGTATTCTACTGTTGAGAATAGCCCACTTCCACTGAATTGTCTCATTAGCACTGACCCCCCCCCGCATTTGGTAAGGCAACTCTCATCTTTGCATGTACTGTGTATATACCTGCCTCCTGTATTTTCCACTCCATGCATCTGATGAAGTGGGTTTTAGCCCACGAAAGCTTATGCCCAAATAAATGTGTTAGTCTCGAAGGTGCCACAAGTACTCCTCGTTGGTTTTGCTGACAGACTAACACAGCTACCACTCTGAAAGCCAAGATTCCTCTGTTTTTAAGTGAAGATGTTAGGGTTAAATGCACGACCAGAAACCTCTCATGAGACTGCTGTCAGCTGCCTGATAACTATCCAAAGACTAGGAAGCACACAGCCGGAAAACACTGGTTTCATTTTGATTTGGTTTTGTGCTACTACTTTCCTTTTCTTTCTTTTCTACTTCAAGTTGTGAGCATTGAGTCTTTTAACCCCTATAATCTCTTCAGGTTTTTATCAATGTACATTAACTAGTTTTGAACTTAGTTTTGCCACCCCTCTCTGATGCTGTTTCCACTCACTCCTGGTCTTCAGAAACAATGGGAAATTTCATCCAGTGATGACTCTGATCCAGCCTTTCTAGCCTGACCTCAGATGGAACAGAGGTTCTACCCACCTGACAACAATAAATATATACTTTTAAAACTTAAGCACCATCACTGCTTATTAAAGTGGACCCAGACTCCCAGCCCCATAGAAAATGTGTTTTCATCTTTTCATTTAAAATGTTAACTTTCCTCCTGACCTGCCCTAAAAAATTTCTGTTTTTGCCATGATACCTAAACCTTTGCAGGGTGGTTTTTATGCCCCCAACTAATTAGCCAGGTAGGATGGTCTTATAGTTAGAGGACTGGACTCCATTCCTAGCTCTGCTATAGACTCCCCTGTGATGTTAGGCAAGTCAATTAACATCTCTCAGATCCCTGTCTGTAAAATGGGGACAACACTAAAAAGGAGAATTTTCATAATGGATCACAATAGTCCAGTAGCCTGTCTGTGACAGTGGCCAGTGCCCGCTGCTTCACAGGAATACGCAACAAATCAAGTAAAGAACAATCGTTAAATAATCTGGAAGAATCTTCCAAATCCCGGGCAGTTAAGGGTTATCTTTGGCCCCAAATCATGAAGGTTTGTATGTATATTGCTTTTTATCCTTTCTAATGTAGCTGAGGATGTTTGTTCATTCACTGAGAGCTTCAGAAATTTAAGGTTTTATTTATTGTGGTTTTGCACAGCTGGTAGAAAAATTGAACCATTGTAAAGTATTACAGGCTGCATTAGTATTTCGAGGGAAGGCCCTCTGGTCTGTAGCGGTTTGGGTCTCCTCCACTTCTGCCCCATGCATTTGCCTCCTGGTCTTGACGTGTGTCTTCGTCTCCTCTGCCGCTAACGTCACTCTGCCAACCTTCCCTTGCATCACTGGAAAGAGGAAACAAAGATTATTTTAGACAGTTTATTATTAAATCTCAATAACTAAATTATTTACTTTTCAGTTTTTCCCCAGTTTAATCCCTACTTTTCCATAAAACTGAGGACACGCACAAATACCTCACCAACAGAAGTTATTCTAATAAAATATATTAGCTCGCCTACCTTGTCTCTCTCTCTCTCTCTCTCTCTCTCTCTCTCTCTCTCTCTCTCACACACACACACACACATCTTAGCCTGTCTGTGAATAGCATCGGTCGTCCCAGAAGTGCATCAGTCCAGCAGTTGTGAATTAAAAAGCTTTCCCATTACTTGCCTCCACTAAGTTCTGCCTACTCCTCATAAGCCTCCTTTGTATCATAGTCATCACATTGGACAGCAATATTTTAAAACAATCCTCGTTCAAGGTCCGCAAGTGAACCATTGATCATAGTTTTCTTGGATGAAATACCAAGGGCAATATGTTCCAGTTCTAGATTAAAGTGAGGTCCTGCAATTATTTAAGTTTTAAAAGCCCTGTGGTGAACTCATCAGCCTCCTGGCACATAGTAATGATATCTGATATCAGAATATATCTAAATAGGTCAGCTCAGAAATCACCTTTACAACTCAAGAATGGGCACGGTCTTCACACTTAGCTAGTTCGGAGGTTAAATAAAAATGTTTTTGCTTCAAACAGGACAATAAGGAGTTATGAATTACAATGTACTTCATAGTTATTTGATGGCATAGCTCTTTACTGACATTTAACTCGTAATCCAAGTGGAATACATTACCTAATAACTTCTGCTGCCCATTTACCGCCAGGCCCTCTTTGGGCAGCATCATAATTCCCACGAGCATGGAAATATTTATCTGAATTTTTATAATTTGCCTCCCTCATGTCGCTGTATGCACGCCACATATCCTCAGCGCCTGGAGAAGAGAGAGAGGATTATAGAGACTCTGCAAATTTAAAAACAACACTTTGAGGTTATTCCACCCACAGTCCTCTGAAATCGTCAAGCCCCATTTCTGACACTTCAGCACTGTGGCTTCCAAGTATAGTGCTTCTAGAGAAGGCAGAAAGGCTCCTATATATCGCTGAGTAAATTCTGATTTTTTTGGTTTGGTGGAAGATCTGAGAAATCCAAAAAAGAAAGACTGTTGAGTTACAAACCAAAACTGATTTGTTAGGGTTTTTCTCATCAAAATGAAAAAAAAAATTGTTCAGGTTGATTTGAATAGACATTTCTGCAGAAAAATGTCAGAACAGCTCACTGTGAAAATTATCAGTTTTGAAATTATTTTTGACCAAAATTTGCCAAAAGTTGCAGTGTCCCTCTGAAATGCATTTTTTGGTGAATTTAATATTTGCCAAAAAAAAAAAAAACCTGCCCAACTTCCTTTGGTACCCAGGACTCCCATTAGAGATACATGGATTTGCAGCTATATATGCTTTTTTATTAACTGAAGCTTCCACCAGGTGACATCTTTGGAAGAGGAAATGAAAGGGAGTTCCCTTGAGAAGGATCTCATAAAAACATGGAATCTCCACAAAACTCTGTTGTAATATCTTTGGGGAATTCTTTAGGGACAAAGAAACCCTCAAATTTCTCTCAGTGCTCACCAGGACAATGGAGTAGAGCTATGATTTAGAAACATCAGTCTCCCAAATCTCCTTTAGCGCTTTGTCTGCATACGGTTTGTGCATCGATGTAACTAAATCTGTTTAGAAGCCAGTTCAGTTAAATCACTGCCACACAAGTCCATTTAATCTAAATCCATCTAAGGCATTCTTAGGAGTGTCTATTCCAGCATTTATCAGCAATTTAACTAACAACTTCTCAAACGATTTACACTAGAGACAGTTGGGGACAAATTGGTGAGAATATTTAAGCTGTGAGTATACAACGTGAGAACAAAAAAATCTGATTTCATAGATGTGAACCTCTATCTACCACTAAAGTTTTAAAAAAAACCCAACACTTCTTACAGCAAAAAGGCGAGATCACGGAGTATCAACCTAAAATAGAAGCATGAGGATATTTGGGCATATAGGAGACAATAACTAGAATCAAAGACTATGCTGAGTTGTTTCTTGAGACTAAATAAATCACAACGGTAGAAGACCTGGTGGTCCACTTTAATTTGATCCACATCTCCATCCAGACAAAACCTATTATATCTCACATACCTCTCTGATTGAGTAAAGCATCTCTATTCAGGAAGGGTACTTAAGCACATGCTTAAGCTTTCTTAAACAAGGATGAATTTAAGCTTGTGCTTAAGAATGCAGTTCTGCAAGGTGTTGCATGCCCTGAGCTAACCAGCCTGGGAATAAGGGAAGTTCAGCACCTTGCAGAAGATGCTCATTCCTGTAGTGCTGAATCTGACCCCAGTGCTGAATCTGACCCCAGAAACGTTTCCGGGAAGGGGAAGGAAAGCTTCTGAAAATATTCAGCCAACATTTACAGTATATTAGATTTCCTTTACTGAGAATTGGAATACACCTCTCACAAAACCTAGAACAAACATATAAAAGGTACCCATTAGTTCTCAATGTATTAATATGCCTCCAGATTTTACTAGACCCACTGAGATCCACATCAGGAAAGTGCAGAAGTTAAAGTCAGAACATGGTCAGCTGGGTGCACAGGTTGCAGTTAAACATCTTGCTAAATGTTAAGTGAATCTTGTCTGGTGAAAATATCTGTTTAGTTATGATCCATAATTTGTACTATCTATGGCCCATACCTGCCATCTGATTGGCTTTGGTTCAGCAGCCTTGTGCTTGGACTCCCAATGAGGGACCTAAAACTGCATCACTTTAAGGGATCATGAAAAAATTCTAATGTATCTTTTTGTGAAGAACTGAGTAAATTTCTTATTTATCAGAAATTGGCCTAGAACTCCTGTCTTCAGCTTGGCTTTGCGGGGTTTTTATTCCTTTATTAATTTTTTTAATATGTACACCGTGCTGAGGACAGTTTTGATGAAGAACAAACAGTTAGTAAAAAGCATACCTAGATAAGCATCCCTTATGAATGATCCAGCATCAGTGAACCAGTTCTGGGCACTGACACATAGTACCAGGGACAACAACAACATGCAGTTGTAGAACTTCATAGTTCACTTCTTTAGGCTGTAATAGAAGGAGAATATATGTCAGAAAACTGGTCAATCTTTTAAAGACTCCAGACATAATGTAAATTTCTCTTATATCTGCTTTGGAACAGGTACATGGATCTTCAGGGTCACACACAATTCAGAAGAGTTCCAAAAGTGATGATTTCAACTCAGAAAAATGAAATGCCCTCTGCCATCACAGCACCAGGCTGGGACATAAGTTGTAAATATAGAAGTTTTTATTTCCGCTTAAGTTTTTACATAATAAAAATCACTAGTTCTATGACAAAAATTGAATACACAACAAGGTAAAGTGGTACAAATATGAAGTTTCCATATGGAATGAAACTTACCACTGCTGTATTGCAAAGCCCCGGAAAAATGGAGTCCTTTCTGATGGATTCTCACAAGAAAAATGGTACTATATTTATAGGAAGCCTTATCTCAAAGAGCAAATGGGAAATAATTAACAGAAACCTGACTAAATTCAAATTGGGCAATTCTTTGCTTGTTGAATGCAAACAAACATTGCTTCTGTTGGGAATTTACTGCAGTAAATTCCCTTATTTCTTCTTGAGCCTTCCTGATTTCAATTGGTCACGGTCTGTATTGTCTCTCTATTGATCCAACGATCAATTACTTAACCAGTGCCTAATATGATGAAATGTCCATCATTTACTGGAAGTTGCAGGCAGTCACTTTTTCTGACTTGCTTCTAATTTTTTTTAATGACTGAAATGAGTGCGTAGCCAATGGGTCCTGGTCCATGACTTTGGCTCCAAGAGGCTATGGTAATAGAAATAAATAATAAAACTTAAATTACCAGAGCTGGTCAGAAATGGGATGTCATCTTTGTAGATATTTTCATTTTTCCCTTTTAAATTTAGATGGAAACTTGTCAAAATATTGAACTTTGAATAACTTCAATGAGCTTTTATTACCACCATTATGACCTCAAAAGGGAGAGGTTAATTTGTCTGAATAGTGGTTAACTTATTGTGTAGCTTTCTTGGCAAGATCTAAGCCATAAGCTAGATGCAGTTATATGAAGAGTTACAAAAATATCTTTTAATTCAAAGTATTACCAGTGGATTGGAATCATCAGCTCTATCAGTAATTCAGGTTACTTTGTAAAGTGTTTTCATTTGTGATTAAATAACAATTTTAACTATCAAAATTTTACTTAAATGATGTAAATACGGTTTACATTCTCAGATGAGTGCATGAGCGATAATATGTAAAACTCCTATTGATTCTAGCTGGAAAAATGCAGGTAAATATCTGCTAGTTCAGGTCAGACTTTGTCCTCTAAAGTTTGTAAACTCAACAGCAGATCTTGTAAATGGTCAGTGCAGCTGTTCTTATGGGAATGTAATCTGAATAAAGTCGTCATGATTGGGAAGGTGTTGTGAAACAGTGCTAAATCAGTCCCACTCACTAGCCCAACAGAATGCTATGACTTGTAAACACAACAGACTGTAGCTGTATTGTCCATGCTCAATGCCCTGTTGACCAATCTGGCTTTGAGCTTTCTGGAAGCTTTTGGAAGTGTCTATGTTCAACAGTAACAGCCTTGACAGCTGAGGGTTTAAGGTTGCTTGAGGGTTTAAGAATCTCACCTTATCTTTAAACACTGATGGGTCTGATTTTTTTGGCCCTTTTTAACAGATTTCCTAAGGAAGAGTATGCTGCTGTGGCTACTTTGCCATACAGTATGCCAGGCAATGCCTTGGGACCTGCACAGTTAAAAGTGCAAGCAGTATGAAGCAGAGTGCTGGGAATTTACAATATCATGCAGACAGCCCTTTTACATTCCTCAGTATTAAAAGCTTCATCTGTTCCAGGTATAAAGTTGTCCATTCAGTAATGTGCATAATTCAGGGCTGTTCTTACAGAATATGATTTTTTTTTCTTTTAAAAGCTTAAATGCCATAATTCTCTCAAGTTCTTAAATCTACACAGGCAAAAATAAGATTCCACAGCTGTTTGCATTACAGTGTATATAATCACATAGTTAAAAACACTCTCAAAGAATGCAATTATTTCTACAGTCTTGTAAGAGGAACGGAGAGTGATGTAGGGCCCTGGCCTTATTAACTGTACATCTTGTGTATAAACTATTTTCACAAACTGCATGTGTGACTTATGGATTGTACACAGTGATATAAGTGTCATACAGGTGTCTAAGGCCATCAGAAAAAATGACATAATATATAGCATTATCAAAAGTTTGACCAAGTATTTGAGGGTGGTATAGTGATGCGTACATGCACATAAGCAGTGTTAAGGCTGCACGTTCAATTTTAATGTTAGCATTTCCTGACTTCAGCATGTTTCCATGTAGAGTATTTATTGCTCTTACTGGAGTTTTTAAAATGGTGTTTGTGCAGGGAACACACTTGACACTAACATCACATGCACCAGCTGCAGGCTGCATGAAGTTGGAATACAGCCCTCTGCATGTGGCTGTTACCTATGCCATGTGGAAGTCTGTGTGTCAGATGAGATGAGGTGCCATGGAGTCAGATGCTTTTGCATAGGCTGTATTGCTTTTCTTTCAGGAAACCTCTTTCTACGTGTATCCATCTTGTTGGACAGGACCTACAATAGGTTCTCACTAGGCTGAGGACAATGGGGGGACACTTAACTTTAAAACTATGTTCTGATGATAGCATCTTTATGCTAAGTATGGTGCCTGAGTTGGGAACCCAGTTTGGCCAAGTTGGTGTTAAGGAGAATGGGGGTTAGGAGTGGAAAGTTACTGAAGGTTGACAGAGACAGATGACAAAAACAAAAGGTTCTAAAAGAAATCACTAGGGGAAGACGCACAGGACATTTGGGCAAGAGGAAGGAAGGGGATGAACTGGCCAAGGTCAGGTTAGCTAAGCTTGGGGGAGAAGGCTCTGCTTTTGTGCATAAAAGTGATGCATTGCAACAGAAGGATGTTGGATGACCCCAAGTGACCCTGATCCAGGCCCATAGAATGGCTTGGTGTTTTGAGGAAACTGAGGCCGGGAATTGTGTATAGGGTTTACAATTTAGATAACACTATATATTTACAATTAGATAACACTATATATTATGCCACTTTTTCTGATGGCCTTAGACACCTGTGTGACACTTATATCACTGTGTACAATCGGAAAGTCACATATGCAGTTTGTGAAAATAGTTTATACACAAGATGTACAGTTAATAAGGCCAGGGCCCTACATCACTCTCCGTTTCTCTTATGAGATTGTAGTAATAATTGCGTTCTTTGAGAGTGTTTTTAACTGTGTGAAAAGAAAAGGAGTACTTGTGGCACCTTAGAGACTAACCAATTTATTTGAGCATAAGCTTTCGTGAGCTACAGCTCACTTCATCGTGATTATATACACTGTAATGCAAACAGCTGTGGAATCTTATTTTTGCCTGTGTAGATTTAAGAACTTTAGAGAGTTATGGAATTTAAGCTTTTAAAAGAAAAAAATCATATTCTGTAAGAACAGCCCTGAATTTCACTGAATTATGCACATTACTGAGTGGACAACTTTATACTCTGAATAGATGAAGCTTTTAAGATTGAGGCATGTTAAAGGGCTGTCTGCATGATATTGTAAATTCCCAGCACTCAGCTTCATACTGCTTGCACTTCTAACTGTGCAGGTCCTAAGGCAGTTGCCTGGCATACTGCATGGCAAAGTTAGCCACAGCAGCATACTCTTCCTTAAGAAATCTGTTAAAAAGGGCCAAAACATCAGACCAAACAGTGTTTAAAGATAAGGTGAGAGTCTTAAACCCTCATGCCTGCCAAATCCAAAATATTGTTACAAGGAACTTCCTTTTTTCTTACCAAACGTTCACTCCAGTCATATTGCCCTTCAAGCTTTTTTGTTACAAAAGGACAAAATGTACAGAATCGATTTTCATTTCAAATTTTTTAAAAAATGTTTCTTTTTGGGTGTAGACCAGGCCTGTAAAATTTCAGTCCAGAAGCTTGAGTGTTTTCAGAATGTTGAGTGAATGAAAAGAGGGCTAAAGGAAACATTTTGATAACCTTAAATACCACTGTTAGGAGAGCTCCAGTTATACAACCCACCACTACTTTAAATGATGATGTGCAGTGTCTCTGGTAGGCAGATCATAGAGGGTCTGAAAAACTAATGCATTACAGCAAGGTTTTCAAAAAGATGGAGTCACATAATTTAGGAAACAAAATGACTCTCTCCTGCCCCTTGAAGCCAGAATTGTTTCCAATTCCAGGTATCAAAGGTGGAGATTTACCATAGTTCAGTTCATCTAGGGAAAAATGCAGTTGTAGTTCAGGGACTACTGAGCTTCTCAATCTCTACAGCTTTGTTACTTCAAGTAGTAAATGCTCTCCAGGATAACACGACCTAGGAGTTATCTTTCCCTTTTTTAAAGAACTAGTTGGAGTTTGTCTAGAAAAGTGTAGATGCTCATGGGAATAAAATGAGTAAGATTAAAATAAAATTACACGATTCAGCCTAACATGTCATTTTGCTGTCAAGGCTGTTACTGTTGAATGTAGACACTTCCAAAAGCTTCCAGGAAGCTCAAAGCCAGATTGGTCAACAGGGCATTGAGCATGGACAATACAGCTACGGTCTGTTGTGTTTACAAGTCATAGCATTCTGTTGGGCTAGTGAGCGGGACTGATTTAGCACTGTTTCACAACACCTTCCCAATCATGATGACTTTATACAGATTACATTCCCATAAGAACCACACTGACCATTTATAATGACAGGTTTCAGGGTAACAGCCATGTTAGTCTGTATTCGCAAAAAGAAAAGGAGTACTTGTGGCACCTTAGAGACTAACCAATTTATTTGAGCATGAGCTTTCGTGAGCTACAGCTCACTTCATCGGATGCATACTGTGGAAAGTGTAGAAGATCTTTTTATACACACAAAACATGAAAAAATACATTCCCCCACCCCACTCTCCTGCTGGTAATAGCTTATCTAAAGTGATCACTCTCCTTACAATGTGTATGATAATCAAGTTGGGCCATTTCCAGCACAAATCCAGGTTTCCCCCCCTCCCCGTCACAAACCCACTCTCCTGTTAGTAATATTTCCAACATACCTCTGAACAACATACTAATCCACAGAGACCTCCCTACCAACACTACAAAAAGAAGGATTCTAGGTGGACTTCTCCTGAAGGTCGAGACAGCAGACTGGACTTCTACATAGAGTGCTTCCGCCGATGTGCACGGGCTGAAATTGTGGAAAAGCAGCATCACTTGCCCCATAACCTCAGCTGTGCGGAACACAATGCCATCCACAGGCTCAGAAACAACTCTGACATCATAATCAAAAAGGCTGACAAAGGAGGTGCTGTTGTCATCATGAATAGGTCGGAATATGAACAAGAGGCTGCTTGTTCCAACACCACTTTCTACAAGCCATTACCCTCTGATCCCACTGAGAGTTACCAAAAGAAACTACAGCATTTGCTCAAGAAACTCCCTGAAAAAGCACAAGATCAAATCCGCACAGACACACCCCTGGAACCCCGACCTGGGATATTCTATCTACTACCCAAGATCCATAAATCTGGAAATCCTGGGCGCCCTATCATCTCAGGCATTGGCACCCTGACAGCAGGATTGTCTGGCTATGTAGACTCCCTCCTCAGGCCCTATGCTACCAGCACTCCCAGCTATCTTTGAGACACCACTGACTTCCTGAGGAAACTACAATCCATTGGTGATCTTCCTGATGACACCATCCTGGCCACTATGGATGTAGAAGCCCTCTACACCAACATTCCACACAAAGATGGACTACAAGCCGTCAAGAACACTATCCCTGATAACGTCACGGCTAACCTGGTGGCTGAACTTTGTGACTTTGTCCTTACCCATAACTATTTTAATTTGGGGACAATGTATACCTTCAAATCAGCAGCACTGCTATGGGTACCCGCATGGCCCCACAGTATGCCAACATTTTTATGGCTGACTTAGAACAACGCTTCCTCAGCTCTCGTCCCCTAACGCCCCTACTCTACTTGCGCTATATTGATGACATCTTCATCATCTGGACCCATGGAAAAGAAGCCCTTGAGGAATTCCACCATGATTTCAACAATTTCCATCCCACCATCAACCTCAGCCTGGTCCAGTCCACACAAGAGATCCACTTCCTGGACACTACAGTGCTAATAAACGATGGTCACATAAACACCACCCTATACCGGAAACCTACTGACCGCTATTCCTACCTACATGCCTCCAGCTTTCACCCTGACCACACCACACGATCCATCGTCTACAGCCAAGCTCTGCGATACAACCGCATTTGCTCCAATCCCTCAGACAGAGACAAACACCTACAAGATCTCTATCAAGCATTCTTACAACTACAATACCCACCTGCAGAAGTGAAGAAACAAATTGATAGAGCCAGAAGAGTTCCCAGAAGTCACCTACTACGGGACAGGCCTAACAAAGAAAATAACAGAACGCCACTAGCCGTCACCTTCAGCCCCCAACTAAAACCCCTCCAACACATTATTAAGGATCTACAACCTATCCTGAAGGATGACCCAACACTCTCACAAATCTTGGGAGACAGGCCAGTCCTTGCCTACAGACAGCCCCCCAGCCTGAAGCAATTACTCACCAGCAACCACATACCACACAACAGAACCACTAACCCAGGAACCTATCCTTGCAACAAAGCCCATTGCCAACTGTGTCCACATATCTATTCAGGAGACACCATCATAGGGCCTAATCACATCAGCCACACTATCAGAGGCTCATTCACCTGCACATCTACCAATGTGATATATGCCATCATGTGCCAGCAATGCCCCTCTGCCATGTACATTGGTCAGACTGTACCCCCCCCCCCGACGTTCTTGTTAAACCCTGGATTTGTGCTGGAAATGGCCCACCTTGATTATCATACACATTGTAAGGAGAGTGATGATCACTTTAGATAAGCTATTACCAGCAGGAGAGTGGGGTGAGGGGAGGTATTTTTTCATGCTTTGTGTGTATAAAAAGATCTTCTACACTTTCCACAGTATGCATCCGATGAAGTGAGCTGTAGCTCACGAAAGCTTATGCTCAAATAAATTGGTTAGTCTCTAAGGTGCCACAAGTACTCCTTTTCTTTTTACTGACCATTTACAAGATCTGCTGTTTAGTTTACAAACTTTCGAGGGCAAAGTCTGACCTGAACTAGCAGATATTTACCTGCATCTTTCCAGCTAGAATCAATAGGGGTTTTACATATTATCGCCCATGCACTGATCTGAGAATGTAAACCATATTTACTTCATTTAAATAAAAGGTTGATAGTTAAGATTGTTGTTTATCACAGATGAAAACACTTTACAAAGTAACCTGAATTCCTGATAGAGCTGATTATTCCAATCCAATGGTAATATTTTGAATTAAAAGATGGGTACCTTTTATTTATTAGTTCTTGGTTTTTGTGAGAGGTGTATGCCAATTCCCAGTAAAGAAAATATAACATACTTGTTAGGGGGCTTATTCCTTCACCCACTTACTTCCCTGGTCCTTCTCGCATGAACAGAGAGCAACAATACCCAAAGTCCAAAAGTGCAAACAATTCGATGTTTATTGGGGTGAACTTCCAGCAAGCATGATTCCAGTTTCCTTCCTTAGTGTCCTCCTTCCCAGCTCTGACGCTACAGAGCCTTACACCTGTGTCCCTGTTCCCATTCCTGCCCTTAGCCAAACATGATTCCAATTTCCCCACTCCCATTCCCTGTTCCCATTTCCCCCTTTAGCAAAACATGATTCCAATTTTCTTACCCCCATTCCCTGTTCCTATCTCCCTCACCCACACACCCACCCACTCACTTCCTGATTGACTGCTGACTATATCGTAAAACTTGAGTTCAGCTTAGCTATACCTAAACCAATCATTTTCCTGAAATTTAACTAACGAATCCTAACATATTGTAACATGATTATGTAACCAATTATATCCCACCACCTTAATTAGTTTACACCCAGCAAAATTAATTATACAGCAGTCAGAAACAATCACAGAACCAGACAGAAATTATACAGACAAACAATAGCAAAGTGGGAACTATGATGACAAAACAATACAGAAGTGAGGATTTCACATCCCAGCTATGGATAAGTGAGTTCTTGCCAGACAGGATGCTATCAAACTAAGTTTCCTTTTTCATCTTCTAGGCACTTCCCTTTCTCTGGAGGTGATTGGCATTATCAGGACAGGATTGTATTCCTAACAGCCCAATGGCACCTTCTTTCAATGTGACTAGTTTGGAATGTGAGGATGTGACCGTTCACTTCCCAGTTTATGGCTGCCTCTGCTGCTTAGCCAAAGGCCTTAGCCTAAGAACAGGGCCTCAGATTGTCACAGTAAGAGAAGGACCTTACACTGGCAGACAGTGATTTTGATTCTTTCTTTTATACCTCTAACTAGCCAAGTGATAAGAATACACCTAAATTCTTAAAGTACAGGCCTTTGCAGACAGGCCTGAATATCTATATCCTAACAATACTGTAAATGTTTGTTGAATATTTTCAGACGCTTTCCTTCACCCTCCCAGAAATGTTTCTGGGGTCAGATAACTTGGGTCCTGATTCAGCACTGCAGGTATGAGCATCTTCTGCAAGGTGCTAAACTTCCTTAATTCCCATGCTGGTGAGTTGTGGCCATTTAACACCTTGCAGAACTGCATTCTTATGTCCTGACTGAGGAAAAACACTTAAGTACATGCTTAAATTCATCCTTGTTTAAGAAAGCTTAAGCATGTGCTTAAGTACCCTTCCTGAATAGAGATGCTTTACTCAATCGGGAAGGTATGTGAGATATAATAGGCTTTGTCTGGATGGAGATGTGGATCAAATTATAGTGGACCACCAGGTCTTCTAGTGTTATGATTTATTTAGTCTCAAGAAACAACTCAGAATAGTCTTTGATTCTAGTTATTGTCTCCTATTTGCCATTGCACTTTTTAGAGCCAAATATCCTCATATTTCTACATTTAGGTTGATACTCCATGATGTCTCCCTTTTGCTGTAAAGAAGTGTTTTTTTTTTTTAAACTATAGTGGTGGATAGAGGTTCATGTCTATGAAATCAGGTTTCTTGTTCTCACATTGTACACTCATAGCCTAAAGATCCTCATCAGTTTGTCCCCAATTGTCTCTAGTCTAAATCAGGTTAGAAATAGTTAGTTACATTGCTGCAAACCCCTGGAATAGACTCTCCTAAGAATTCCTTAAATTGATTTAGATTAAATGGACTTATGTGACAGTGATTTAACTAAATTGGTTTCTAAACAGATTTAGTTACATTGATGCACAAACTGTATGTAAACAAAGCCCTAAAGGAGACTGATGTTTTTAAGTTGGAATCACACCTCTACTCCATTGTCCTGGTGACCCTTAGAAAACCAATGACAGAAATTTGAGGGTTTCTTTGCCCCTAAAGAATTCCCCAAAGATATTGCAACAGTGTATTGTGGAGATTCCATGTTTTTATGAGATCCTTCTCAAGGAACTCCCTTTCATCTCCTCCTCCAAGGATGTCACCTGGTGGAAGCAACAGTTAATAAAATAGCATAAATAGCTGCAAATCCCTGTATCTCTAAAGGGAGTCCTGGGTACCAAAGAAAGTTGGGTAATTTTTTGGAGGGGCAAATACTAAATTCACCAAAAAATGCATTTCAGGGGGCACTGCAACTTTTTGCAAATTTTGTTCAAATTTGGCAAATAGTTTAGGTTGGAAAAATAAAACTTCAAAACTGATAATTTTCACAGTGAACTATTCTCACATTTTGCTGCAGAAATGTCTATTCAAATCAACCTGAACAATTTTTTTCTGATTTCAATTTTGATGAGAAAAACCCTAACAAATCAGTTTTGGTTTGAAACTAAACAGTCTTTTTTGGATTTCTCAGATCTTCCACTGAACCAAAAAATCAAGTATTTGCTCAATGGTATATAAGAGCCTCACTGCCTTCTCTAGAAGCACTGTACTTAGAAGCCACAGTGGGGAAGTGAGAAGAATGGTGCTTGACGACTTCAGAGGAATGTGGGTGGAATAACCTCAAAGTTTAGTTTTAAATTTTCGGTGTCTCTATAATCCTTTCTCTCTTCTCCAGGCGCTGAGGATATGCGGGGTGCATACAGCAATATGCGGGAGGCGAATTATAAAAATTCAGATAAATATTTCCATGCTCGTGGGAATTATGATGCTGGTCAAAGAGGGCCTGGCGGTAAATGGGCAGCAGAAGTTATTAGGTAATGGATTCCACTTGGATTATGAGTTAAAAGTCGGCAGAGAGCTATGCAATCAAATTACTATGAAGTACATTCGCAAAAAGAAAAGGAGTACTTGTGGCACCTTAGAGACTAACCAATTTATTTGAGCATGAGCTTTCGTGAGCTACAGCTCACTTCATCAGATGTTTACCGTGGAAACTGCAGCAGACTTTATATACACACAGAAATCATGAAACAATACCTCCTCCCACCCCACTGTCCTGCTGGTAATAGCTTATCTAAAGTGATCAACAGGTGGGCCATTTCCAGCACAAATCCAGGTGGTGAGAAAACCTGGATTTGTGCTGGAAATGGCCCACCTGTTGATCACTTTAGATAAGCTATTACCAGCAGGACAGTGGGGTGGGAGGAGGTATTGTTTCATGATTTCTGTGTGTATATAAAGTCTGCTGCAGTTTCCACGGTAAACATCTGATGAAGTGAGCTGTAGCTCACGAAAGCTCATGCTCAAATAAATTGGTTAGTCTCTAAGGTGCCACAAGTACTCCTTTTCTTTTTGCGAATACAGACTAACACGGCTGTTCCTCTGAAACCTATGAAGTACATTGTAATTCATAACTAGTTATTGTCCTGTTTGAAGCGAGGACATTTTTATTTAACCTCTGAACTGGCTAAGTGTGAAGACTGTGCCCATTCTTGAGTTGTAAAGGAGGTTTCTGAGCTGACCTATTTAGAAATATTCTGATATCAGATCTCATTACTATGTGCAGGGAGGCCGATGTTTTCACCACAGGGCTTTTAAAATTTAAATAATTGCAGGACCTCACTTTAATCTAGAATTGGTACATATTGTCCTTGGTATTTCATCCAAAGAAACTATGATCATAGGTTCACTTGCAGTCCTCTAATGAAGATTGTTTTCAAATGTTGATTTTGAACATGATGACTATGATACAAAGGAGCTTATATCTTAGTGGAGGCAAATAATGGGAAAGCTTTTCAATTCACAACTACTGCAGTGATGCACTTCTGGGATGACTCCTGCTATTTAGAGACAGGCTAAGATTTGTGTCTGTGACAAGGTAAGTGAGCTAATATCTTTTATTGGAATAACTTCTGTTGGTGAGGTGTTTGTGCATGTCCTCAATTTTATGGAAAAGTAGGGATTAAACTATGGGGGATAAGTGTAAAGTAAATAATTTAGTTAATGACAGGTTTCAGAGTAACAGCCGTGTTAGTCTGTATTCGCAAAAAGAAAAGGAGGACTTGTGGCACCTTAGAGACTAACCAATTTATTAGAGCATAAGCTTTCGTGAGCTACAGCTCACTTCCTCAGATGCATATCGTGGAAACTGCAGCAGGCTTTATATATACACAGAGAATATGAAACAATACCTATTCCCACCCCACTGTCCTGCTGGTAATAGCTTATCTAAAGTGATTTCCAGCACAAATCCAGGTTTTCTCACCCTCCACCCCCCCACACAAATTCACTCTCCTGCTGGTGATAGCCCATCCAAAGTGACAACTCTTTACACAATGTGCATGACAATCAAGCTGGGCTATTTCCTGCATAAATCCAGGTTCTCACATCCCCCCCACATTTGACCAATGTACATGGCAGAGGGGCATTGCTGGCACATGATGGCATATATCACATTGGTGGATGTGCAGGTGAACGAGCCTCTGATAGTGTGGCTGATGTTATTAGGCCCTGTGATGGTGTCCCCTGAATAGATATGTGGGCACAGTTGTCAACGGGCTTTGTTGCAAGGATAAGTTCCTGGGTTAGTGGTTCTGTTCAGAACCACTAGTGTTCAGAACCACTAATCCAGGAACTTATCCTTGCAACAAAGCCCGTTGCCAACTGTGCCCACATATCTATTCAGGGGACACCATCACAGGGCCTAATAACATCAGCCACACTATCAGAGGCTCGTTCACCTGCACATCCACCAATGTGATATATGCCATCATGTGCCAGCAATGCCCCTCTGCCATGTACATTGGTCAAACTGGACAGTCTCTACGTAAAAGAATAAATGGACACAAATCAGATGTCAAGAATTATAACATTCATAAACCAGTCGGAGAACACTTCAATCTCTCTGGTCACGCGATCACAGACATGAAGGTCGCTATCTTAAAACAAAAAAACTTCAAATCCAGACTCCAGCGAGAAACTGCTGAATTGGAATTCATTTGCAAATTGGATACTATTAATTTAGGCTTAAATAGAGACTTGGAGTGGCTAAGTCATTATGCAAGGTAGCCTGTTTCCTCTTGTTTTTTCCTACCCCCCCCCCCCCCAGATGTTCTGGTTTAACTTGGATTTTAACTTGAAGAGTGGTCAGTTTGGATGAGCTATTACCAGCAGGAGAGTGAGTTTGTGTGTGTATGGGGGTGGGAGGGATGTGAGAACCTGGATTTATGCAGGAAATAGCCCAGCTTGATTGTCATGCACATTGTGTAAAGAGTTGTCACTTTGGATGGGCTATCACCAGCAGGAGAGTGAATTTGTGTGGGGGGGTGGAGGGTGAGAAAACCTGGATTTGTGCTGGAAATCACTTTAGATAAGCTATTACCAGCAGGACAGTGGGGTGGGAATAGGTATTGTTTCATATTCTCTGTGTATATATAAAGCCTGCTGCAGTTTCCACGATATGCATCTGAGGAAGTGAGCTGTAGCTCACGAAAGCTTATGCTCTAACAAATTGGTTAGTCTCTAAGGTGCCACAAGTCCTCCTTTTCAATTTAGTTAATGATATTTAACTATAAACTGTCTAGGATAACCTTTGTTTCCTCTTTCCAGTGATGCCAGGGAAGGTTGGCAGGGTGGCATTAGCAGCAGAGGAGCCGAAGACACACGTCAAGACCAGGAGGCAAATGCATGGGGCAGAAGTGGAGGAGACCCAAACCGCTACAGACCAGAGGGCCTTCCCTCGAAATACTAATGCGGCCTGTAATACTTTACAATGGTTCCATTTTTCTACCAGCTGTGCAAAACCACAATAAATAAAATCTTAAATTTCTGAAGCTCTCAGTGAATGAACAAACACCCTCAGCTACATTAGAAAGGATAAAAAGCAATATACATACAAATCTTCATGATTTGGGGCCAAAGGTAACCCTTAACTGCCCAGGATTTGGAAGATTCTTCCAGATTACTTAACAATTGTTCTTTACTTGATTTGTTGCGTATTCCTGTGAAGCAGCGGGCACTGGCCACTGTCAGAGACAGGCTACTGGGCTATTGTGATACATTATGATAATTCTCCTTTTTATTGTTGTCCCCATTTTACAGACAGGGATCTGAGAGATGTTAATTGACTTGCCTAATGTCACAGGGGAGTCTATAGCAGAGCTAGGAATGGAGTCCAGTCCTCTAACCGTAAAAGCATCCTACCTAGCTAATTAGTTCGGGATGTACAAAGTTTTAGGTATCATGGCAAAAACATGGCCAATGGGGGCTGCGGGAAGCAGCGCAGGCCAAGGGACTTGCTGGCCACCCTTCCCGCAGACCCCATTGGCCTGCAGTGGCGAACCGCGGCCAGTGGGAGTGGCGAACCGCGGCCAGTGGGAGCCGCGATCGGCTGAACCTGCGGACGCGGCAGGTAAACAAACCGGTCCAGCCCGCCAGGGGCTTTCCCTGAACAAGTGGTGGACCGGCTTTGAGAACCACTGATCTAACCAATTGAGGCTATGTCCACACTACAAGTTCAAAGCGCTGCCGCAGGTGCCAATGTCTGGATTAGCTCTGAGCACTGGGAGCCGAGCCTGTCCACAGTAGCGCTTTAAAGTGCTCAAACTTGTTGCGCTCGGGGGGGGGGTGTATGCGTGTGTTTTCACACCCCTGGGCCAGCAAGTTAGAGCTCTTTAACTTGCTAGTGTAGATCATCCCTGAGATTTAATTCAGTGAAACATTTTACATATATCCCCTCAGAAACAAAGAATCCCTTATCACTGTATCTGATTGCATAGAGTCTCATCGTCATTTCCCAAGTTGTCTTATCTGCTGCTGGGATTCCCTGAATTTTTAATTCTAATTTTTTCATCTTATTTTTAAAGCAGATGTTTATTCTGTTTGATTAGCTGACGTCCATTCTGACTGAATTTCTGGCCTAGTGTCAAAACTTTGTTTTGATTCAATCCACCAATGGGGATTCCATTTTTGCAACTGTTATTTTGCCTCTAAGTCCAGCCCTTAGTGTTTTTCTGCATTCCATTGCTTGTGTGTACAACTTGATTCTCAAATATTCAATAAAGACAGTATACTATCTCCTATAACATCTTTCTCAAAGGCAAAAATCTATTGCAATTTTTGCTGAACATTAGAACTCCAATAGTGGAGTTAGAACTCCAATAGTCAGTCTAGTCTAGTATCCTGTCTTCTGACAGCGGCCAGTGCCAGGTGCTTCTAAGGGAATGAACAGAACAGGCAATCACTGAGTGAACCATCCCATTGTCCACTCCCAGCATCTGGCAGTCAGAGGACGGTTTAGGGGCACACAGAGCATGGAGCTGCATCCCTGATTATCTTAAGAATGGTCCTACTGGGTCAGACCAAGGGTCCATCTAGCCCAGTATCCTGTCTTCCATCAGTGGTCAGTGCCAGGTGCCCCAGAGGGAATGAACAGAACAGGTAATCATCAAGTGATCCATCCCATGTCGCTCATTGCTAATTTCTGGCAAACAGAGGCTAGGGACACCATTCCTGCCCATCCTGGCTAATACCTATCCTCCATTAATTTATCTAGTTCTTTTTTTGAACCCTGTTATGGTCTTGGTCTTCACAACATCCTCTGGCAAGGAGGTCCACAGGTTGACTTTGTGTTCAGTGTGAAGAATAATTCCTTTTGTTTGTTTTAAACCTGCTGCCTATTAATTTCATTTGGCGACCCCTAGTTCTTCTGTTATGATAAGTAGTAAACAATACTTCCTTATCTACTTTCTCTACACCAGTCATGATTTTATAGACCTCAATCATAACTCCCCTTAGCCATCTCTTTTCCAAGCTGAAAAGTCCCTGTCTTGTAGAATCCTAGAATATCAGAGTTGGAAGGGACCTCAGGAGATCATGTAGTCAACCCCCCTGCTCAAAAGCAGGACCAATCCCCAATTTTTGCCCCAGAATCCCTAAATGGCCCCCTCAAGGATTGAACTCACAACCCTGGGTTTAGCAGGCAAATGCTCAAACCACTGAGCTATCCCTGCCCCCATCTATATGTCTTATTAATCTCTCCTCATATGGAAGCCGTTCCATACCCCTAATAATTTTTGTTGCCCTTTTCTGAAACTTTTCCAATTCCAATATATCTTCTTTGAGATGGGGCGACCACATCTGCACACGGTATTCAATATGTGGGTGTGGATTGGATTTATATAGAGGCAACATGATATTTTCTGTCCTATTATCTATCCCTTTCTTAATTATTCCCAGCATTCTGTTTGCTTTTTTTGACTGCCGCTGCACAGTGAGTGGATGTTTTCAGAGAACTATCCACAATGACTCCAAGATCTCTTTCTTGAGTAGTAACAGCTAATTTAGACTCCATCATTTTATATTTATAGTTGGGATTATGCTTTCCAATGTGCATTACTTTGCATTTATCAACATGAAACTTCATCTGCCATTTTGTTGCCCAGTCACCCAGTTTTGAGAGATCCTTTTGTAGCTCTTCGCAGTCTGCCTTGGTCTTAACTGTCTTTAGTAATTTTGTATCATCTGCAAATTTTGCCACCTCACTGTTTACCCCTTTTCCCAGATAATTTATGAACATGTTGAATAGGACTGGTCCCAGAACAGACCCCTGGGGGACACCACTATTTACCTCTCTCCATTCTGAAAACTGACCATTTATACCTACCCTTTGTTTCCTATCTTTCAACCAGTTACCAATCCATGAGAGCACCTTCCCTCTGATTCCGTGGCAGCTGCGTAAGAGTCTTTGGTGAGGGACCTTGTCAAAGGCTTTCTGAAAATCTAAGTACACTATATCCACGGGATCCCCCTTGTCCACATGCTTGTTGACCCCCTCAAAGAATTCTAGTAGATTGGTGAGGCATGATTTCCCTTTACTAAAACCATGTTGACTCTTCTCAACAAATTATGTTCATCTATATGTCTGACAATATTGTTCTTAATTATAGTTTCAACCAGTTAGCCTGGTACTGAAGTCTGGCTTACAGGCCTGTAATTGCTGGGATCACCTCTGGAGCCCTTTTCAAAAATTCGTGTCATATTAGCTATCCTCCAGTTGTCTGGTACAGAAGCTGATTTAAATGATAGGTTACGGACTACAGTGAGTAGTTCTGCAATTTCACATTTGAGTTCCTTCAGAACTCTTGGGTGAATACCATCCTGTCCTGGTGACATATTGCAGTTTAATTTATCAATTTGTTCCAAAACCTCCTCTAATGATACCTCAATCTGGGACAGTTCCTCAGATCTGTCACCTAAAAAGAATGGCTAAGGTTTGGGAATCTCCCTCACATCCTCAGCTGTGAAGACTGATGCAAAGAATTCATTTAGTTTCTGTGCAATGTCCTTGTCATCCTTGAGTGCTCCTTTAGCACCTCAATTGTCCAGTGGCCTCACTGGTTGTTTAGCAGGCTTCCTGTTTCTGATGTACTTAAAATTGGTTTTGCTATTACTTTTTGAGTCTTTGGCTAACTGTTCCTCAAATTCTTTTTTGGCCTTCCTAATTGTATTTTTACACTTCATTTGCCAGTGTTTATGCTCCTTTCTATTTTTCTCACTAGGATTTAACTTCCACTTTTTAAAGGATGCCTTTTTACCTCTCACTGCTTCTTTTACTTTGTTGTTTAGCCCTGGTGGCTCTTTTTTCGTTCTCTTACTATGTTTTTTAATTTGGGGTACACACAGGGGTGAAAGTAACTTAAAGGACTTACAGAGGGCTGGGGTCCTGAGCAGCAGGGGGCGGGGCCTCAACCAGAAGAGGCGGGGACTTAAAATCCCCGGGTCCTTTAAATCGAGATTTAAAGGGTGCGGGGCTCCAGCTGTGGGAGAGGCGGCTGGGAGCCCTGGGCCCTTTAAATCACCACCAGAGCCCTATGGTAGCAGCAGCCAGGAGCCCCAGGGCTCTGGTGGTGATTTAAAGGGCCCGGGGCTCCCAGCATGATTCAGCCTAATATGTCATTTTGTTGTCAAGGCTAATACTGTTGAATGTAGACACTTCCAAAAGCTTTGTTCATGGCAGGTATTTTGTATGAGCTATTGTCCAAGGGAAATTTTCAGAACATCTCCAAAATGCTTTTAAAGCTTGGACAATATATGAGTGAATTATTTCAGCACAGGAATGATTATTCCTTTTTAGGAGAATATACCCAGTTAACTTTCCACACATCATGAGAACTTATGAAAGGGCGAGGTGGTGGATTATGTATTTAATATGTCTTCAGTCAGATGTCCTACTGTCCTACTTCAATAATATATAAAGTTTCCATTGCTGAGAAATCACTTGTGAGCTTTACATAGAATCTCAAGTTACAGATTTCAGGTGGTGAAAGAAGTATAATAGCCATAAATAATTGAAAAGAACAAACTATGACATCTGGAACATAGAGGAAGAAATTTGACACCTTCAGGGAAGAAATTCTGCAGAAGAAGCCAACCAGTGAGGGGGTTCAAAGCGAGATTGGTCAACAGGGCATTAAGCAAGAACAATACAGCTACTGTCTGTTCTCTTTACAAGTCATAGAATTATGTTGGGCTAGCATGTGGGACTGATTTAGCACTGTTTCATAAGACCTTCCCAGTCATGATGACTTTATTCAGATTACATTCCCAGAAGAATCACACTGAACATTTACAAAAACTATGTTTTAGTTTACAAACTTTAAAGGGCAAAGTCTGATCTGACGTATCAGATACTTATCTGCATCTTTCGATTTAGAATCAATAGGAGTTTTACATTTTATCTCCCATGCACTGATCTGAAAATGTAAACTGTATTTACGCCATTTAAATAAAATTTTGATAGTTAAGGTTAGTATTTATCAGAAATAAAAACACACTTTACAAAGTACCCTGAATTCCTGATAGAGCTGATGATTCCAATTGACTTGTAATATTTTGAATTAAAAGATTATTTTGAAACTGTTCATATAACTGCATGTAGCTTATGGCTTAGATCTTGCCAACAAAATTACACAATAAGTTAACTGCTATTCAGATAAATTAACCTCCCTCCTTAGAGATCATAATGGTGGTAATAAAAGCTAGTTGTTTTCCAAAATTCAAAATTTTGTAATATTTCCATCAAAATTTAAAAGGGAAAAAATGAAAATGTCTGCAAAGATGACATCCCATTTCTGACCAGCTCTAGTAATTAAGTTATATTATTTATTTCTATTACTATAGTCTCTTGGATCAGGACCCATTGGCTAGGCACTGTACAAACAGAACAAAAAGATGGGTTCATGCCCCAACAAGCTGATGGCAAAGGCTTCTCCAGCTACCTTTGCCATCTCTTTTGAGATCCCCGAATTACAATTATACATAAGGATATAACTGACTTGGCATTTATGGTACAAGCATGATGATTACTTAAAGCTTCTACATAAAAATATTGCTCATTTCACCAATTAAAAAAAATTAGAAGAAAGTCGAAAAAGTAACTGCCTGCAACTTCCAGTAAATGATGGACATTTCATCATATTAGGCACTAGTTAAGTAATAGATAGTTAGATCTATAGAGAGACAATACAGACATTGACCAATTCAAACCAGGAGGCCTCGAGAAGAAATAAAGGAACAATAGAAGCAATGTTGGCATTCAACAAGCAAAGAATTGCCCAATTTGAATTTAGCCATGTTTCTGTAAATTATTTCCAATTTCCTCTTTGAGATAAGGCTTCCTATAAATATAGTCTTGTGAGACTCCATCAGACAGAACTCCATTTTTCCGGGGCTTTGCAATACAGCAGTGGTAAGTTTCATTCCATGTGGAAACTTCATATTTGTACCACTTTACCTTGTTGTGTATTCAATTTTTGTCATAGAACTAGTGATTTTTATGATGTAAAAACTTAAGCGGAAACAAAAACTTCTATATTTACAACTTATGTCCCAGCCTGGTGCTGTGATGGCAGAGGGCATTTCATTTTTCTGAATTGAAATCAGCACTTTGGTAACACTTTTGAATTGTGTGTGACCCTGAAGATCCATGTACCTGTTCCAAAGCAGATATAAGAGGAATTTACATTATGTCTGGAGTCTTTAAAATATTGCCCAGTTTTCTGACATATATTCTCCTTCTATTACAGCCTAAAGAAGTGAACCATGAAGTTCTATAACTGCATGTTGTTATTGTCCCTGGTACTATGTGTCAGTGCCCAGAACTGGTTCACTGATGCTGGATCATTCATAAGGGATGCTTATCGAGGTATGATTTTTACTAACTGCTTGTTCTTCATCAAAACTGTCCTCAGCACAATGTAGATATAAAGCCAAGCCAAAGACAGGAGCTCTAAAACAATTTTTGATAAATTCTGGTGAATAAGAAATTTACACAGTTCGTCACAAAAAGTTACATTAAAATTTTTTTCTGATCCCTTAAAATGATGCAGTTTTAGGTCCCTCATTGGGAGTCCAAGCACAAGGCTGCCTGAACCAGAGCAAATCAGATGGCAGGTATGGGCCATAGACTGTACAAAGTCCTATGGATCATAATTAAACAGATATTTTCACCAAACAAGATTCACTTAACATTTAGCAAGATGTTTAACTGCAACCTGTGCACGCAGCTGACCATGTTCTGACTTTAACTGTTTCAATTTCCTGATGTGGATCTCAGAGGGGTCTAGTAAAATCTGAAGGCATATATATGCATTGATAACTAATGGATAACTTTTATTTCCTTCTCTAGAGGTGTCATCTTGTGGAAGCTTCAGTTAATAAAATAGCATAAATGGCTGCAAATCCCTGTACCTCTAAGGGGAGTCCTGAGTATCAAGGAGAGTTGGGCAATTTTTTTTTTTCAAATACCAAATACACCAAAAAATACATTTCACAGGGCACTGCAACTTTTTGCAAACTTGGGTCAAATTTGGCAAATAGTTTTGGCTGAAAAAAAAAACTTTAAAATTAATAATTTTCACAGTGTACTATTCTGACATTTTGCTGCAGAAATGTCTATTCAAATGAACCTGAACAATACTATTTCTGTTTTTCATTTTGATGAGAAAAACCATAACAAATTAGTTTTGGTTTGAAACTCAACAATCTTTTTTGGATTTCTCAGATCTTCCACTGAACCAAAAAATGAAGTATTTGCTCAATGGTATATAAGAGCCTCACTGCCTTCTCTAGAAGCACTATACTTGGAAGCCACAGTGGGGAAGTGAGAAGAATGGTGCTTCACTACTTCAGAGGAATGTGGGTGGAATAACCTCAAAGTTTTGTTTTAAAATTTCAGTGTCTCTATAATCCTTTCTCTCTTCTCTAGGCGCTGGGGATATGTGGGGTGCATACAGCGACATGCGGGAGGCGAATTATAAAAATTCAGATAAATATTTCCATGCTCGTGGGAATTATGATGCTACCCGAAGAGGGCCTGGCGGTAAATGGGCAGCAGAAGTTATAAGGTAATGGATTCCACTTGGATTATGAGTTAAAAGTCGGCAGAGAGCTATGCAATCAAATTACTATGAAGTACATTGTAATTCATAGCTAGTTATTGTCCTGTTTGAAGCGAGGACATTTTTATTTAACCTCTGAACTGGCTAAGTGTGAAGACTGTGCCCATTCTTGAGTTGTAAAGGAGGTTTCTGAGCTGACCTATTTAGATATATTCTCAGATCAGATCCCATTACTATGTGCAGAGAGGCCGATGTTTTCACCACAGGGCTTTTAAAATTTAAATAATTGCAGGACCTCACTTTAATCTAGAATTGGTACATATTGTCCTTGGTATTTCATCCAAGGAAACTACGATCATAGGTTCACGTGCAGTCCTCTAATGAGGATTGTTTTCAAATGTTGATTTTGAACATGATGACTATGATACAAAGGAGCTTATATCTTAGTGGAGGCAAATAATGGGAAAGCTTTTCAATTCACAACTACTGCAGTGATGCACTTCTGGGATGACTCCTGCTATTTAGAGACAGGCAAAGATTTGTGTCTGTGACAAGGTAAGTGAGCTGATATCTTTTATTGGAATAACTTCTGTTGGTGAGGTGTTTGTGCATGTCCTCAATTTTATGGAAAAGTAAGGATTAAACTATGGGGGATAAGTGTAAAGTAAATAATTTAGTTAATGATATTTAACTATAAACTGTCTAGGATAACCTTTGTTTCCTCTTTCCAGTGATGCCAGGGAAGGTTGGCAGGGTGGCATTAGCGGCAGAGGAGCCGAAGACACACGTCAAGACCAGGAGGCAAATGCATGGGGCAGAAGTGGAGGAGACCCAAACCGCTACAGACCAGAGGGCCTTCCCTCAAAATACTAACGCGGCCTGTAATACTTTACAATGGTTCTATTTTTCTCTTAGCTGTGCAAAACTACAATAAATCAAATCTTAAAATACTGAAGCTCTCAGTGAATGAACAAACATCCTCACCTACAACCACCCTAAGCCATATTAGCAATAATAAAAAACAATATCGGATACAAATCTTCATGATTCGGGGACAAAGGTAATCCTTCACTGCCCCAGATTTGGAAGAAACTTCCAGATTATTTAATGATTGTCCTTTACTTGATTTCTTGCATATTCCTGTGAAGCAGAAGGCACTGGCCACTGTCAGAGACAGGCTACTGGAATATTTTGATTCATTATGGTAATTCTCCTTTTTATTATTATCCCCATTTTACAGACAGGGATCTGAGAGATGTTAATTGACTTGCCTAACATCCCAGGGGAGTCTGTAGCAAAGCTAGGAATAGATTCCAGTCCTCTAACCATAAGACCATCCTACCTGGCTAATTAGTTGGGGGCATAAAAACCACCCTACAAAGGTTTAGGTATCATGACAAAAACAAATTTGTGGGGCAGGTCAGGAGGAAAGTTAACATTTTAAATGAAAAGATGAAAACGCATTTTCCATGGTGCTGGGAGTCTAGTTCCACTTTAATAAGCAGTAATGGCACTTACGTTTTAAAAGTATATATTTATTGTTGTCAGGTGGGTAGAACCTCTGTTCAGTTTGAGATCAGAGTCATCACTGGATGAAACCAGTGTTTTCTGGCTGTGTGCTTTCCAGTGTTTGGATAGTTACCAGGCAGCTGACAGCAGTGTCATTAGGTTTCTGGTAGTGCATTTACCCCAACATCTTCACTTAACAACAAAGGAATCTTAAAAACTCAAAATCATGTCAGCCTTATATTCCTGAGGAAGAGCTCTGTGCAACTGGAAAGCTTGTCTCTCTCTCCAACACAAGTTGGTCCAATAATAAGCATTATTACCTCACCCATCTTGATAGCCAGGGAGCAATACAGCTGGAACAACACTGCAATTAACCTCTCATTCCACTCTTGAACAAAAGAGCAAACAAATGTGCAGCATGCAGTGGGGGTTTTTTAGAATGACTCTGGTCAAATAATTTTTTAGGCCTTTCCTCAATTTTTAGGGTAAAAGTGCGTAGTCAATAAGACTCAAACCTTACAATTTGTCGGTGCGAGGGGGCACTGTGGGGTGGGTGAGGCGCTGTCTGTCTGTGGGAGGCCGGGCTGCAGGGGGCGCTGTGGGGCGGCTGAGTCGCTGTCTGTCTGCGGGAGGCTGGGCTGCAGGGGGCGCTGTGGGGCGGGTGAGGCGCTGTCTGTCGGTGGGAGGCCGGGCTGCAGGGGGCGCTGTGGGGCGGCTGAGGCGCTGTCTGTCTGTGGGAGGCCGGGCTGAAGGGGGCGCTGTGGGGCGGCTGAGGCGCTGTCTGTCTGTGGGAGGCAGGGCTGCAGGGGGCGCTGTGGGGCGGCTGAGGCGCTGTCTGTCTGTGGGAGGCCGGGCTGAAGGGGGCGCTGTGGGGCGGCTGAGGCGCTGTCTGTCTGTGGGAGGCCGGGCTGCAGGGGGTGCTGTGGGGCGGCTGAGGCGCTGTCTGTCTGTGGGAGGCCGGGCTGCAGGGGGCGCTGTGGGGCGGCTGAGGCGCTGTCTGTCTGTGGGAGGCCGGGCTGCGGGGGGCGCTGTGGGGCGGCTGAGGCGCTGTCTGTCGGTGGGAGGCCGGGGGGCGCTGTGGGGCGGCTGAGGCGCTGTCTGTCGGTGGGAGGCCGGGCTGCAGGGGGCACTGTGGGGTGGCTGAGGCGCTGTCTGTCTGTGGGAGGCCGGGATGCAGGGGGCGCTGTGGGGCGGCTGAGTCGCTGTCTGTCTGCGGGAGGCTGGGCTGCAGGGGGCGCTGTGGGGCGGGTGAGGCGCTGTCTGTCGGTGGGAGGCCGGGCTGCAGGGGGCGCTGTGGGGCGGCTGAGGCGCTGTCTGTCTGTGGGAGGCCGGGCTGAAGGGGGCGCTGTGGGGCGGCTGAGGCGCTGTCTGTCTGTGGGAGGCAGGGCTGCAGGGGGCGCTGTGGGGCGGCTGAGGCGCTGTCTGTCTGTGGGAGGCCGGGCTGAAGGGGGCGCTGTGGGGCGGCTGAGGCGCTGTCTGTCTGTGGGAGGCCGGGCTGCGGGGGGCGCTGTGGGGCGGCTGAGGCGCTGTCTGTCAGTGGGAGGCCGGGCTGCGGGGGGCGCTGTGGGGCGGCTGAGGCGCTGTCTGTCTGTGGGAGGCCGGGCTGCGGAGGGCGCTGTGGGGCGGCTGAGGCGCTGTCTGTCTGTGGGAGGCAGGGCTGCAGGGGGCGCTGTGGGGCGGCTGAGGCGCTGTCTGTCTGTGGGAGGCCGGGCTGAAGGGGGCGCTGTGGGGCGGCTGAGGCGCTGTCTGTCTGTGGGAGGCCGGGCTGCGGGGGGCGCTGTGGGGCGGCTGAGGCGCTGTCTGTCGGTGGGAGGCCGGGCTGCGGGGGGCGCTGTGGGGCAGGTGAGGCGCTGTCTGTCTGTGGGAGGCCGGGCTGCAGGGGACGCTGTGGGGCAGCTGAGGCGCTGTCTGTCTGTGGGAGGCCGGGCTGCAGGGGGCGCTGTGGGGCGGCTGAGGCGCTGTCTGTCTGTGGGAGGCCGGGCTGCGGGGGGCGCTGTGGGGCGGCTGAGGCGCTGTCTGTCGGTGGGAGGCCGGGGGGCGCTGTGGGGCGGCTGAGGTGCTGTCTGTCGGTGGGAGGCCGGGCTGCAGGGGGCACTGTGGGGTGGCTGAGGCGCTGTCTGTCTGTGGGAGGCCGGGCTGCAGGGGGCGCTGTGGGGCGGCTGAGTCGCTGTCTGTCTGCGGGAGGCTGGGCTGCAGGGGGCGCTGTGGGGCGGGTGAGGCGCTGTCTGTCGGTGGGAGGCCGGGCTGCAGGGGGCGCTGTGGGGCGGCTGAGGCGCTGTCTGTCTGTGGGAGGTCGGGCTGAAGGGGGCGCTGTGGGGCGGCTGAGGCGCTGTCTGTCTGTGGGAGGCAGGGCTGCAGGGGGCGCTGTGGGGCGGCTGAGGCGCTGTCTGTCTGTGGGAGGCAGGGCTGCAGGGGGCGCTGTGGGGCGGCTGAGGCGCTGTCTGTCTGTGGGAGGCCGGGCTGAAGGGGGCGCTGTGGGGCGGCTGAGGCGCTGTCTGTCTGTGGGAGGCCGGGCTGCGGGGGGCGCTGTGGGGCGGCTGAGGCGCTGTCTGTCGGTGGGAGGCCGGGCTGCGGGGGGCGCTGTGGGGCGGCTGAGGCGCTGTCTGTCTGTGGGAGGCCGGGCTGCGGGGGGCGCTGTGGGGCGGCTGAGGCGCTGTCTGTCTGTGGGAGGCAGGGCTGCAGGGGGCGCTGTGGGGCGGCTGAGGCGCTGTCTGTCTGTGGGAGGCCGGGCTGCGGAGGGCGCTGTGGGGCGGCTGAGGCGCTGTCTGTCTGTGGGAGGCCGGGCTGCGGGGGGCGCTGTGGGGCGGCTGAGGCGCTGTCTGTCGGTGGGAGGCTGGGCTGCGGGGGGCGCTGTGGGGCGGCTGAGGCGCTGTCTGTCGGTGGGAGGCCGGGCTGCGGGGGGCGCTGTGGGGCGGCTGAGGCGCTGTCTGTCGGTGGGAGGCCGGGCTGCGGGGGGCGCTGTGGGGCGGCTGAGGCGCTGTCTGTCGGTGGGAGGCCGGGCTGCGGGGGGCGCTGTGGGGCGGGTGAGGCGCTGTCTGTCGGTGGGAGGCCGGGCTGCGGGGGGCGCTGTGGGGCGGGTGAGGCGCTGTCTGTCGGTGGGAGGCCGGGCTGCGGGGGGCGCTGTGGGGCGGCTGAGGCGCTGTCTGTCGGTGGGAGGCCGGGCTGCGGGGGGCGCTGTGGGGCGGCTGAGGCGCTGTCTGTCGGTGGGAGGCCGGGCTGCGGGGGGCGCTGTGGGGCGGCTGAGGCGCTGTCTGTCGGTGGGAGGCCGGGCTGCGGGGGGCGCTGTGGGGCGGCTGAGGCGCTGTCTGTCTGTGGGAGGCCGGGCTGCGGGGGGCGCTGTGGGGCGGCTGAGGCGCTGTCTGTCGGTGGGAGGCCGGGCTGCGGGGGGCGCTGTGGGGCGGCTGAGGCGCTGTCTGTCGGTGGGAGGCCGGGCTGCGGGGGGCGCTGTGGGGCGGCTGAGGCGCTGTCTGTCGGTGGGAGGCCGGGCTGCGGGGGGCGCTGTGGGGCGGCTGAGGCGCTGTCTGTCTGTGGGAGGCCGGGCTGCGGGGGGCGCTGTGGGGCGGCTGAGGCGCTGTCTGTCGGTGGGAGGCCGGGCTGCGGGGGGCGCTGTGGGGCGGCTGAGGCGCTGTCTGTCGGTGGGAGGCCGGGCTGCGGGGGGCGCTGTGGGGCGGCTGAGGCGCTGTCTGTCGGTGGGAGGCCGGGCTGCGGGGGGCGCTGTGGGGCGGCTGAGGCGCTGTCTGTCGGTGGGAGGCCGGGGGGCGCTGTGGGGCGGCTGAGGCGCTGTCTGTCTGTGGGAGGCCGGGCTGCAGGGGGCGCTGTGGGGCGGCTGAGGCGCTGTCTGTCGGTGGGAGGCCGGGCTGCGGGGGGCGCTGTGGGGCGGCTGAGGCGCTGTCTGTCTCTCTCTCTCTGGCTGGCCGCGGGGCAGGGTTGTTGGGGTCGGGCCCAGCAGCCGCGCGGCGGAGAGCGCTGAGCCCCCCTGGCCGGGTGAGCCGCGTGCGGCGGGATCCGGCCCCTGGCGGGGCTGAGCAGCTGGGGCCGATGCAGGAGCCGCTCCCGTCCCCGCAGCGGCGTGAGGGGAGGAGGGAGCGGGCCGCGACTTGCTCCGGGTGCCCGCCGCGCCCCTGCCTCGCCCGGCGATGGGCGGAGTCTCCTGCCCCGGCCCTCTGAGACCGGCGGCTGCCTGGGCGGCCGGGGGAGCCGGTGCTCCGTGGGGTCTGCGCGCTGTGGGCTCTGGGTCCGTGGGGTGGAGGGGCGGGGAGCCGGTGCCCCGCGGAGGCGGGGTGGGGCGGCAGGAGGCAGCAGCGCTCTGCGGGATGCGGCGTTCGTGTCGTGGCGGGGAAGGCGACGCAGGTTGTGGTTGCGGGAGACGCCTCGGGGCCGGTTTAGCTTTTTGTGGGCCTGGCCCCACACACATTTGTGGGGCAAGGTGCAGGGGGGCTCGGGGCGGTCGGGCTCCGGCGTGACGGGGGGGCTGGGGCACGGAGCCGCAGGGCGGCGGGAGCAGCCCAGCAGGAGGGCCCTGCTTACAAACCTGCGGCTGCCAGGCGCACACTGGCCTGCCCAGCCCTGGGCGGCCCGCAGGCCCCTTCCCCTTGAGGGCGAGCCCGCCCCACACTGCCCCCCTGCCCAGAGACCTCCCCCAATGGCCTCCCACCACAACTGCACCACACCGCTCCCCGCCCAGAGACTTGCCCACCGCCTTCCTCACAGCCCCCCCAACCCCGTCACAGCCCCCCATATTCCTGAGGCGAGTCTGCACCAACGCATTAAAATTTCTGCGCACAGTGTTTTAAGATTATGCAGAGTTTATTCGTCAATAAATAAATGTGGAGGCTCCAACATGGCAGTGGGGAGCACAGACCACTGGTTGCATGGAGGTGGGAGATTACCCTGCAGCCTCCCCCCACCCCATCCTGGGACAGGGGCTCGGCCGTGAGGCTGTACCCGACCTTGACGCAGTGCAGGGGCCAGGCCTGCCCCAGAAACACCCTGGGGCCCTTCCCCCCCCGTGCCAGGCGCATCAGGTTGTGGGCGAACAGGCTCAGCCCGGCAGCAGGATCCAAATGCAGAGGGACTTAGTGTAGGGCTAAGAGAGTTCTCTGTGGGGCAATCTGGGTGCGGGAGGCTCAGTGGGAGAGTTGGATGCACAGAAGTTCATTGTGGGGTTTCAGGGGCAATGGGACTCTGCAGGGGATCCAGGTGAAGGTGTTTGGGGCTCAGCGGGGAGGGTGAGATGGGGTACAGGAGAGATGGGGTTCATTTGGGTGGGGGTGCAGGTGTTTGGGGCTCAGTGGGGAGGGTGTCTGGAGGGCTCATCGGCGTGGTTCAGATGCAGGGGAGATTGAGCTTGTCAGAGTGAGGGTTGGATGGGCCTGTTTAACAGGGGAGCCCCAGTTTTTGCCAAGGGGATGCTGCACACTGGGCTCCAGCGTTCTCCTGCCCCTGCTTTCCCTTCCCTTCCTCTCCCCACTGCTCTATCTCCTCCCCATCCCACCCCGTTCCTTCCCCCCTGTCTCTTTCCCCCTGCCCCTGCTTCTTCCTACCCCGGCTTCCCCATCCCCTTCTCTTCTCCATCCCATGCCCCTTCCCCACCATTCCATCTCCTCCTCTCCCCACCCCACCCCCTTCCTTCCCCACTGCCTCTTTCCCCCAAGCCACAGCCTGCCCCTGCCCTTCCCCACCATAGGCACTTACTGTTGTACAGAAAACAGGATGGCTCCCAGCACACAGAACGGGAGCTCAATCTAGGACCCAGAAAGTGGCATCTTCTGAGCAGCACTCTCTTTGGGCAGCTCTGTGCTTGCAGAAAGGGTGGGGGAGGCAGTGGCATGTGACTCTGTGTGCCCCCATGCCTTGCCTCTGTTAGGGGGATACTGCCCCCCCCAAACTAAGCCCATGTGTGTTCTCCGCTGCCACCCCCCTCCCTTTGCTTTTCCGTCACTTTTGAAAGGGAAGCAAAGAAATCTGCAGGGGATCTGTTTTCATTCCCCCAGGAGTACTCCATACAGAACACCCACTGCCCAGTGGCCCTCCCCCTGACCCTCCAGAGACCTACTCCCCCACGCCCTTTCTGCCCCCCAGCCACACTCACTGGCCTGCTGGCAGTGACTATGTCCATACATGGGCTGAGCCTGCAGCACTGCTGGGGCCGGTCAGGGATCCCTCTGGCTCCTTGGAAGCGGCATAACCAGCCAGGGCAGAGTGGGAGCCTGGCCTGCCCCAGCCAGGCTCCCTCAAGACCCACATGCCTGGAGGGGGCCAGTAGGGCTGCCCCTAGACATTGTGGTGCCCTATGCCGTCCCCTGCAGGGGGGAAGAGGGGCTGCACCCAAGGTGTGTGGGGGGCAGGAGCAAGCTTGGGGGGTAGGGGAGAAACCACCCTCCAGCACAAGCTGGCGGAGCAGGCTGGGTCTGCGTCGCTCCCTTTCCTGCTAGCTGGTGATTGCAGGGGGGCCTGACCCCACACTCATGGGGTGTTGGGAAGTGGAGTGACCCAGCCCCAATATGCTCCACTCTGCTCCCCTGGCTCCCAGCCTTGGGACTGGGGGGCACAGGGGAACCACCCCCCGCACTCACTGGTGGTGCGGCTGGGAGCCGGTGGAGCGGGCTGGGGCTGGGTCACTCCACTTCCTGCTACCCACTGAGTGCAGGGAGAGCCTGACCCCTGCTGCAGTCCCCCAGGACTTAGCTCAGGGGAAGGGGTGGGGTGAAGTGCGGGCAGGGCTGGGGTGGAGCAGAGGCAGAAAGAGGCGAGGCGGGGGTGGAGCAGGGTCGGGGGTAAATTTCCTGGCCTGCTCAGCCGGCTGGGAGATAAGGCTTGAGGCTGGAGCAGCAAGTCCGGACACTGGGGCCCCTTCTGAGTGTGGCCCAGCGCCATGGAGCCACTGGTGCCATGGTAAACCCAGTACTGGGACCCATCCGTGGTTTGGTAGGGACAGGGATGCTGCCAGCTCTTGCCTGGAGTCACTCCCCACTTATCTTTGTTTCTAGAGAAGCAGGATTGCTGGAAAACTTCTGGTCCAGAGATTGTGCTGGATTTTTGAAAAATGGACCGGAATCCTTCGCCCCCTTCTAGCGATGCTGAGGACGAGCAGGCAGCAGGGGATTCCATTGGGAACACAGTCTACAGCAAGCATTGGCTGTTCAGTATCCTTACAAAACTGATAGAGGTGCGTGATAAGTGCCATTTCTCGGTCTCTGAAGATGTGCTGGGGACACTCTTAGGTACTGAGCTCTTTTTGTGTTAACAGATGACCTGCAGGTTAAATAATGGGTGTTGTAACATGTAGAGAAAGTGACCTCAGTAAGTAACCAGGGATAAGATTGCTCACTGTTATAAGGAAGGTGAATAGCTGTTTAAGCTAAAGGACAACTTTGGTGCAAGAATAAAGGGATGTAAACTGCTCATGAACAAATTCAGGTGGGAAATTAAAAGAATGTTTCTAGTCATTAGAGGGGTGGAAGCAGCATCCCAATAGGAGTTGAGGGGCAGCCAACACAATTAGTTTTAAGAGAGCACTCGAGAAATTTATGAGTATAATTTATAAGTATGTATGACAAATATGTGATGTAGGGGGTCAGGGCTCAAGAGCCCTGGGGTTCACTTCTGGTTTATGTCTCATGTTCCTAAAAGCTTATGCTTCATGGTTTTAGTCAGCCACTGGTGGGGGGTCAGGAAGGCATTTCCTGGCCCACAATGTATTCTGGGGGTGTTCTTTTTTTATTTCCTTCCTCTGAAGCATCAGGGATGACCAGGGCTGGAGATAGGATACTGGATGGGGAGGGCCAGTACTCTAAGTTGGCACCAAACATTCTTTCTCTCTCAGATGCTTGGCTACCTGGTTCTTGCTCACATATCGTTGTATGATTTGATAACTTTAATGTAGCTAGCCCAGTGCACACAATTAATTTGTTATGAGAAATATATCTTACTCACCTGTGTGTAATATCTCTGCAAAGGAAGTAATACTTGAACATTTCAAGAGAGGACCTCATACCCTCTAACAAATGTCGATTAAACTTCCCAGCAATCTGTCAGGTAGGTAAGTATTGTTGTCCCTGCTTTTTTAGATGAGTAAATTGAGCCCAGGTGAGGTGAAAGGCCTGCATATCGTTCAAGGAAAGACTTTTCTGCCCAAGAAGATTAATTTAGAAAATGCTTAAAAATGAGCAGTACAGTTTTGGAAGGTCTGAAAAGAGTAGATTGTTAGTGTCGTCTGTCTTTGGATAACTAAAGCAATAGATTGTCTTGAAGAATTCACTGTCACTCCCTTACTGTTGCTCCATTTTCTTTTTACTTCACTTGATAGGTCATTAGCCCTGAAAAGAGTGACTCCAACTCGAATCGTGAGGAAGTGCAGACAGAGCTAGATGAAGAAATGGAGAATGACATTTGTAAAATGTGGGACATGTCAATGGACGAGGTATGTTGGTGAGCAGCCTGTAATGAAGTATTGAATTCAACTGTAAAGCTGAGAAATTTCTCTGCAGTGCCTCAGCCTTTCACTGAATATCTTCAGTCGAAATGCTCCTCTAAGAAGAGGATTGATAGCGCTGGTTAGTGGAAGATTTAACAAGCACTCTTTGCCAGCTTCCGAACTTGGATGGTGTTGCTCCTTCTCTATTCTAGTTGGTGCTATCTGCTGAGGATCCCCTAAGCAGAGTACGCCTGGTAAGTTGACGTAAAAGATGCCTGTCCCTATCATGAAAGTTTTTCAAGTACCAGGCTGAGAATTGCAAGATTTTTTATGTGCTTTAAAGCAAACACTATCTCATGAAGAAAGACCTTCTATTAGATACAGGCAGTTGGGTCCCGGGAAGGGAAGGGGCGGACACCAGGATGGAGTTGCATTGGTGCTAAAGTCCAATATCTTTTCATATGTTGAGGAGATTTAGAATAAAATCTGCTTCTGTCACAATAGTACAAGTATATGCACTGACTTTAGCAGTGCGCAAGGAAGAAATCAATGAATTTTATAATGATGTACAGAAAGCAATACAAGAAGTTTGAAGACAAGATAGGTTATAGTGTTGGGAAACTTTCATGTGAAAGTAGGATTGGACTGGATTTCTGGGATGGAGCAACAGGCAGATTGAAACTCAATGAAGAAAGCAAAAGAGGAGAGAAGCTACTAAATTTCTGTCTACGCAACAACCCAGTGATAATGAACACGCTGTTCCAACAAAGAAAGCTGATGAGGGAGTGGAATTGGCTATCACGTGATGGGCAAAGTAAGAATATGATAGATGATGTACTTGTGAATCACAGGTGGAAATCAAGTGTGTTGTCATGCAGATTATTTGTGGCAGATATTGGATCAATTCATAAGTTAATGTTGGCATTGACAGGGTTGAGGCTGGGCGCAACTGAAAATGTGCCAAGAACTAAAATCTATGACCAATTTATCAGGAAATGTGTCAGGAAAGAATACAAGGAAGCTGTTCAGAAAAACATCATGTTTCTGGTGAAAGAAGAAATGAACATTGAAAAGACATAGAACAGTGTTTTGTTTTGTTTTTTAAAAAAAGAGGAATACACAAAAAGAAGTGTGACACAAGTTGTATTGAAAGATAAGAAAACTGAATGGGACATATGAGTTGAAGCTGTCAACAGTGAAAGACAAGTGGAGGCAAATAGTTGAGGATGAAGAAGCAAAGCATGAAGGAGGGAAAGAATATTCTGAAGAGTTGTACGGAGTCTGGAACACAGTAGATGAAATGGTCCCTAAAAAGAATGGAGAGGTGCATAAAGCAGTGCTTGCAGAGGGACAGACCAGATTTAGACCAGGATGGAGTATAAAAAGTCAGCTCTTTGTGATGAGACAGATATCAGAGAAGCAGATATAACAAATTTGGTTGTGTTCTAACAACTTTAGAGATTTTAAACAACCTTTTGATAGCATTTGGCAGAAAAGATTATGACAAGTCTTGAACATATGGCATCCCCAAGAAATTGATCAAGCTGGTAGAAAACATTTACAGCAAGTCAGTGAGTGTGGCGAGAGTAGACAAGAAGCTGATGGAAAGGTTCAGGATAACCATAGGAGTGAGACAAGGATGCACGCTTTAGCCAAATTTGTTCAGCTTGGTCCTGGAAGCAGTATTGATTAGCACTGAGAGATAATATGACTCCTCTTATTTCATGTGGGAGGATAGTGAATCACCTTAGATTCACAGAGGATGTTGATTTCCTAGCATTGTCCAAGGAATATTTACAGAGAATAACTGCCAGGTAGACTGAGAAAGCAGAAAGTTTGGACTGAAGATCAGCATGAGGAAGGCAAAAACTCTGACAACTGAAAGATCAGGGAAGAGGACAAGATCAAACATATCTACAGTTGTGTGTCTCTATTTTCATTTGTCATTGACTGTAATTGACAAGCCTACAGGGCTTGGTAGATAACTCACCTGTCATAGTGAATCTGACAACTGCTTGATCCAGCCTGATTCAATGAGAGAAACATTTGATTTGCATGTGGAAATTATATTTTAAAAAGGAAAAAAAAGTCTAATTAACACTTTTTCTCCCCAGGATGTTGCATTATTTCTCCAAGAATTTAATGCCCCTGATATATTTATGGGAGTGTTTGCCAAGTCTAAGTGTCCTCGACTTATTGTAAGTATAGATTAATGGAAAGTGCTGTCCTAGGTGAACACTTGCAAAATATCCTCCCCTTTCTCCTTCCTTCTTGTTTTGTTTGTATAGGAGTTGAATGGTAAGGTGGAGTTGGGGGGTGGCTTTTAAAATAAACTACAGCCAGTGCTTTCAATCTTCCTTCTGCTCTTTGGTCTATGATCAGTGTTTAGAAAATGTTACAGGTCTTGAATGTAGGTATTTGTTCTGGTCTCCCAAGGTGATTTTGGTCTTAGTGGATTATCAGATATCAGTACTTACAATTCTGTCATTCTTATAATCACTTGTCCCGCCCCCACTCCCCCGCTTTTCAGCTCATGTGATTTTAGCAGTCTGTATCTCACAATCCACTCTAGATAGGAATTAAGATTAGGAATTCCAGAAGTGCTCAGTGTTGTTGTGATGGGTCTGGTACTGCAGCGCCCCTTTGTGGCGGGGGCGGGGGGATGTTGGGGCCTAGCCACTCCTATGTTCCCACGCCTGTCCTGTAAGGGCGTTCCAGTGTGGCCCCATGGCCGGCTTTCCTGTGCTTGCCCCTTAGTCGGGGTAGTGGGACCTATCCGCTTGAGTCCAGGTGTCGCCCTGAGTATCGGGCAGTGTGGCCCGACGGCCAGGTCCACGTAAATCGCTCCCCATGTTGGGGTAGTGCAGCCTGGTGGCTGGAGTCTATACAATCCCCCTCGCAAGCAGGGTAGTGCGGCCTGGCGGCCGGAGTCTGTATAACTCACCCTGCACCTTGGGGCAGTGTGGCCCGGCGGCCGGAGTCCATATAACTCCCCCTCAGGAAGGTAGGTGTATCCCAATGGTGGGAGAGGTAGGGGGACCCGGGCCTGCCCTCTCCACCGGGTCCCGACCCAGGGCTCTTCTACTGGCGGTGTTTCCCCTCGTGCTTAGCTCGGCGGGGATCCGCCTGCAACACATCGAACGTCAGCGCAGCTTTGATGCTGCCTGTCTCTAAGATGCCCCTGGGTCACTTCCTACCCTCAATGTCGCCTTCTCCACTCCTGCGGGGGGGGGTCCTCCGGTCTGTCCCCTCTGGACAAAACCTCCGTCCTGGGCGTTGGGTGTGTCCCGGCTTGGCTGGCCCCTGGATCTGGGAACTTTGGGTGTCCCTCCTCCAGAGCTGGCAGTGTGCCTCCTTCTCCTCCCGTGGTCAGCCCAGACTGAGCACCTTTGCAGGCTTTTATACTTATTCCCCAGTTGGGGCATGCCCAGCAGGGCTTCCTCTGCCAGGAAGGAAGGGTTAACCCACACGATACCAGTGTGGGGCCACTCTGCCCCGTCACAGTTGTCTTAACTCCACTCGCACTGAAGTCAGTGGAAGAAGAATTAGGCTAATACTGATGGCTTTTGAAAATCTCACTTTTAATGCTTTATGTCATTTGAAAGTTGGGTTCCAAATTCTCTGATCATATATGCCGTGGCATTGGCGTCTCTCCTTAGCAATTTGAGACAGTGGCTGCTAAAATTGTGGTGTAATTTAAAGGTGGTGAAAAAAGATGGGAGTAAAAATGACTTTCTTTTTTACCTTTTTACCTGTCAGGGCTAGAATCCAAACTTTACGTTACTGAAGATTTGAGATTTCAAGGTTTCCAGTGACATTTGTTATTAGCACTAGTTATTCACAAGATACTTCAGAGTCCTTGATCTTGGTGTAGAGCTGTACATTCTTTTGGTCATTGTCCAGGAGTGAATATAATCTGTTGGTGATATCTGCTGCATTTTGTTTTTAAAAATACTGCAATCAGCAATTGAGGTCTGTGAGGGGTTTATTGAGAAGATCCTTTCTCTTGTCAGGAGGCGAATATGTCATGGGGTTGCATTTGTGTGCTGAGTTCTTATGAATCCAGCTAAGCTCCAAACTGATTTGCACAAAGTATCTATTTGTCTGGCCTATCTAACGAAACCAGAGAAGTTTGTTTCAAGGTATATTCATTTTTGATTTTTTAAACCCTTAACTATGATAAGCCTGAGGAATACTTGCCATCATTTGTCCATAGTATAATTAGCCATCAGTGCATCCGAGGCATTCCTACATGACATCTCTAATGGAAACATTCAGTCTGTGTGGAAAGTGAACGCTAATACTAACTCCTGTAGAAAAGAAGTGAGAACCAGCTCCCCCACAGTTAGATCTGTACCCTAAGGGTACCTATATTGCATTGTCTAATCCCACTATAATTTGACTTCACAGGAAATCTGTGTGGGAATATTGGGTAATATGGCCTGTTTCCAAGACATATGCATGTCTATTAGTAAAGATGACAATCTTGGGTGAGTTTGTTTGTGTGTGCTTTTGCTTTGCATCATGTGTGTGTATATGTTTACAAAATATGGATTAAACATTAAGACTCTTTTTAGTCTTAGATTTTGGACCAAATAGATTAGGGTTAAATGTTAGAAAATTAATTTTATTGTAAATATTTTTGTCTCTGTAGTCGTTTCTTTTATTTATTTTTTTTAACAAAGAAAGGGTCATTTATTGGGCTTGTCTGTCTTGAGAAGTGCAATGCAGATAAATTAATCCACTGTTCTGTATCTCACATGGGTTATGTTAAGAGGAGGAACAAAGTTTCTCGTTCTCTGCCCCAACTTAGTTCAGGCATTTCAACTGACTAGTTGCTGAATGGAAGATAATGCCGCTTTGAGAAATTTTCAGTGCTAAAAAAAGCTATGATGAAGAGAAGAACTATCAGTTAACCATGAGTCTCCTCCTAACACTCATCATAAACCCTTGAGCATATATTGATAGATGCCCAGGAATGCATTTTTGTCTGAATTTTTAGAATTGGAAATATCATTAATTTCTGCACAAGTAGAGGAGGATTTTACTTTTATGTTGCGGCAAACTGCTGGTATGAAAAATTGATGTGAAATTAATCCTGTTCTAAAATTAATTTTTTTTAAGAACAATTCAGTTAAACTTAAGATTGTAACTTTTATTTACAGACAAATATTATTGCAACATTTATGTGATTCGGACTCTCCTACTTTGCTGGAAACAAGCAGGTAGGGCATCTTGTTAGCAACTGAAATATTGATGTTTGATAGTTTTAATGTGTTCTAATGCTTGTAAATAAAATCCTTGAGAGTGGGCTGATTATTTTGTTTTCTCTCCCTTTCCATTCTTAAGTTCCACAGTGTACTTGGATTTCATCCCTCGTGGGCTTGATTTTTTTTCTCCATTGTACCAGTAAGATTAGTGTAAATCCACATTAACACTACTGTAACTAGGACCTGACCCACTATATTTTAATTACATGCAAAGCTAAAATTGCAATTATTGTCTAGGTTGTTGTTAACCTGCCTCTCCCAAGCTGAGGTGGCCAACATCTGGGTTGAAAGAATCCGAGAAAACCCATCCGTGTATGACTGTGTTTGTTTTATCATGTCAAGCTCTACAAATGGTAAGTTGCCAAGTAATTTGGGTATTGGTGTTGATAGATAAAACGCAATGCTGAAGTACATCTGAATTGTAAAGACAAATTGTTTTTTTTTTAAAGTGTAGAATACATTAAAAATAGTAAACTTCATGAGTACAGAATAAACTGCATGTACTCTTGCAGGTTTTATAGATCTGTCTGATCCCTAAAGAAAAAGGGAAGATTGAAATCGGCCCTAGATTTACATCTGTGCAGGATCAAATTTCTTTCATTAAGGCAAATCACATGGTCCTTATTGAAGTACATGTACTTGGCATTTTTATTGTTTTAAAACAAGCCCATGTTTTCAGTTATTCCAGTGTAACATTGTATCTCTTTTTAAGGTTTGCTATCTAAATGCACTGTTGTCTTGTTAGAACTAAACTGAAAAACACTTTTAGAAAAATAAGCCAAGTAATAGGCAGCTATTCTGTTTCTTCTTGTAACATTTCAATTCTTACACTGTTTTAAGCATGTACCTTGACTGACATTTATAAAAATGTGTTTTTCATCTTCAGCTAAATAAAAACAGCAGAATGTTTATGCAAAAATCCTAAAATTTCAGCTTTTTGACTTAGAAGAAACATCCCTACTGTTCCCTATTTTAAGAAATAATAATACTTTGCTCTTCTGTTTGAGGGTCTTGTATGTTTGATTTCAGTGGGACTACTGAAAGTGTGAAGTGCTACTCAGCATGAATATTTATTCTAAATTCTGTTTTTTGTGTGTTAACATGGGTAAGAATTTTGTATGCTAGTTTTTCATTATTCATCAAAATTTATTATGTTTTTGTCTGTGCAGTTGAACTGCTGGTTAAAGTGGGTGAGGTGGTGGACAAGCTCTTTGACCTGGATGAAGAACTAATGTTAAAGTGGATTAAAAATGGCTCTTGTCAGTCAGTGGGACAGTCTACAGATGATTCCCCAGAAGAACATCCAGATTTTAAGATTGTACCTTGTGTACTTGAAGCAGCAAAACAAGTCTGGTACGTGTGCTTTTTCTCCTTAATTTTGGGGCTAGGGTGACTGCTGATTATCTTCTTGCAGCCCAATCCTGAAACTCTTGACTTCAGTGGGGCTACTCCTATGAGTAATAGGATTTGGTCCCTGTGATTTGTCATATAAAAGTGCCATGATGATTTATTCTAAAGTTTCTTGTTGTTTGTGGGCCAGTTGGATAATCCTTGTATCCTAGTGTTCATGAAGAGTCATTTTTCTATTAATAATGAACTCATCTGTTTTCTTTGTTTGATGTAGCTCAGATAATCCAGAGGGGCTTGATGTTTATATGCATATCTTGCAGCTCCTAACCACAGTGGATGAGGGCATTCATGCTATTGGTAAGACACTTGAATTGTTGTATATTATGGAACAATGCTGCAGTGACGTTAGATCGTGACAGATACTTAAGTAAAAAAAAAATTCTCTCCTTGAATCGGTTTTTTTTCTTTCTCAAGTGCAGTCTCCTGATGGAGGAAAAGAGACTTGGACTTTACTTTATGGTCTGGTTTGCCATGAACTCTGCCAGCCAGATGATCCACCAATCATCATTCAAGAGCAGAAGAGTGTATTGGCCTCTATTTTGTCTGTACTGTCTGCCATGTTTGCTTCACAGATACAACAGGAATATGTCAAGATGAGAAAAAGCAAGTATCATTTTTAGTTCCTGTACAATTGATGACTTTAGAGTCATGCCAGTAGTGGGAGGGCATGTTAATTTAATTTATTAATGGTTACTCAAGACTGGTTTAGGGCACAGAATTGTTACAAGTTTAGAACAACATAAAGGTAACAAATTGGCCCATTATAAAGAAAGGGGTGACTTGCAAAATTTTTATCTAAACCAGAGTTCAGATTTAAATGTTTCTAAAATTCGGGGGGTATTTGGAGCTGGATTTTCAGCTGAGTCTCCTCTTTACCAGTTATGGTGATAAGTAATAGAACTGCAAAAATAATACTTGTTAATGACAGAGGCTGGGGTTGCAGTTATTTTAAGAGGTAGGAGGGAATTCTGTATTTAATTCGTGCATTTTTATCATTTGCATCAACCATTGTGAATGTCTCTGAGAAATGGATGAAAACATAGGCTAGCCTTTAAGATGGAAAGGAGTGACATGGAATGAGAGTTGATTTCTTTAGGAGCAGAAAATTGCACTGCTCACTTGGCTGGCAGTTGGGTTTATTATTGTGCAAAGTTTACTGTACTACCCTCTGTTTTCCTTTCTTCAGATGGTAACTAAATTGAATGGCTTACAGCAATGTCCAGGTTTCCTTTGCTATTGGGTCTGGGCTTGGTGCAGCCTAGGTATACAAGTAATGGGGAGAGGGCTCAAGGAGTTGGACCTGCACAAGGTAGCACATACCCTTCCAGTAAAAGGGGGGAGATTGGTTTGGCTTAGGCATCAGAAGCATGGGAGGTATTGTGCTTTCTGTGAACTATTGCTGGGGAAATTCCCCCATGCCATGGAGCTATGTCTTTAAAGACACATGGCCTGCAGAAAGGAGTGGTGTGCAGTTATGATAGAGAGTGAGATACCAATTGTATGTAACAATTCCCAGGTCTCTCGAGTTTTGTCTCCTGGATTGTGCTATCTCCTGACACTTTTAAAAACCTTATTGACAAACAGTGACATATACAGATAACCTATGGTCTTGAAGCAATCTGAATGTACATTTCTACATCCTTATCAAATCTTTCTTCATGTTTCAAAATGGATCCTCTTGACAGTATCTGGGAAAAAAAACCCAAATCTGTCTTTCAGTTTGTAAAACTGTGGTTTCCTGTTTTTGTATGTTAGATATGCCTCTGATTGGGAGTTTGATTCGAATCTTACAAAACATGGAGGACTGTGGGAAGAGATCTTTTGATAACTCAAAGAAATCACAGCCAGAGGAGACTAAGAAGTCGGGAACAGTTGAGGAAGACTTCCATCTGAAAATCTTGAAGGATATCTGTTGTGAATTGCTTTCCAATATGCTTCAAGAATTGACTAAGGTAAAGAGAAAAAATTTAGGAGGATTTTATGCAGAGGAGGGAAAGAGGAAATCTTATTATTCAAGGGGCATTTTCTTCCTTTTCTTTGCTCAAAGTACAACTATGTACCAGAATTGAGTTCTGTAAGGTTCTGGTTAGAGAAGTGACTGGAGGCACAACTGTAACCTATATGGCACAAGATAGAGACCAAGATATTTCTGAGGACTTCAATCAGTTTATCTCACAAAGTAACCTTCTTGATGTACATTGGTAATTCCTTGTTGCATGTGAATTAATGAAGTTCAGTCAGGGAAAGAATACATGTAGGTCTTTATTTAAGTGGCAATTTCTCAGCTCCTGGCTAATAAGTTCTGAAGATTTTTTTTGTGAGAGCATTTAAACTGAGAGAATGTTTTCCCATTTTCTATTCGGTTTTGCGTCAACTATTGTCTCTAGACTGTAAGCTTTCTTATTTATATGATGTATTTTACCTGCTTTACAATACAAGGACATGTATATGTAGAGCCCTTTATTTTCAGTTTTTATTTTGTTTGATTTTTCCCAGGAATTTATCAGTGTTTATTACCACAACAACAAAAACAGGTGAAAATCAGTGCAAAAAATTATTAATAATTTTTCTGGGTAAATATTGGGGTATATTTTGGTGGATGAAAAGACGGGGGGGAAAGTATTCAGTAGATTAATGCTCTGAATTCCATTCATCAATGTGGTTTGCTGTAGAATTAAAACACAATGCCACCTCTGAGTTTAAGAACCAGTATATCTCTAATCCCCAAATAAAACTTTTCATTTGAATAAAAAATGTACTCTTGTAGCCTTAGAACTATTAGACTATGAATATTTACATTTAATAATTGGGACACATCGTGTGCAGCGCATACACTCAACTTCATCCTTTTCTCCTGTTTTTGTTTTTTTAAAACTTTTGAGTGCTTCCTTGAGTTCTGAAACATATTCCGATACAGATTTTCGTTTTCTTCCCATTTGTGTATGTCAAATCTTTAAACCGTTATCTGCTAACAGCTTGAAATGTGTACGTGGTGGGTGTGAGATTCATCAGTACGTTCGCTTGTGCATGCACTTCAGAGCTTGTGTGCGTGCCTGTGTACATCTCGTAGACTAATTTGTAGCTTTACTTCAACGGGCAGCTTTGCACATACACACAGACTAGTGTATTATCGTAATACAGTACAATGCATGAGATATCTGTATTTTCATAATAGAACAAGTTATTTTTTATATATTTGAATGATACAAAAGTAGGGTGGAACTCAGGAAAAAAAAGAATAATACTTTTTTGTAAAACCTGGGAGTTCTTTGGTAAAAATCCGTTTAAACTGAAAACGAAGGGGCTTATATATATGACACTATGCACGTGGCTGTGAGCTTATGTATTCAGCAACTGTTTATGAAATACTAGTTGTGTTTATTTTTTACTGTTGTTTTCTAGGAAAACATATTAGAGGGATTGAACCAGGGATATCTAAATGAACAGAAATGTTCCTGTGCGTTTCAGAATCTTTTACCACTATATTTCACTTCAGTGAGTATGTGACAAAATCTTTAACATGGGTGAGAACATGCAGGGCAATTTATAGCCAGGTTTAAAGAGGGCAGGATTACTCTGACATAAGATGCAATATCGGATGACACATCAGACATTTATATTTTCTTTCCTTTTTTTTTGGCTCACATCAGCCAAAACTTTGAGCTAGATCATCAGCTAATGTAAATTGGCAGAGCTGCTTTGTTTTAATAGAGTGATTTAAAAAAAAAAAGCATATCTGATTTCCAAAGAACGAAAAACAAATATATATTTTTTAAGCAAGCTCAAACCTTCACTGGTATTGGAGCGAATTGTATTCTATAGATTAGTCTGTGGATGTCGTTGGACTCAATGATATCTCGTGGCAAGAGTTTAGCATGATTCAAAAAAGGTTGAGCTATTTATATAGATAACTAGAAGATCCAGTTCTACATCAGTAAACACTTAAAAAAAAAAAAAAAGTCTTGGAAGTGATATAAACACTCGTTTTTCAGGCTTCAAACCAGCTTCTAATTTTGGATGTTTGGGGGGCAGATTAATTTGTCCTATAACTGCCTAGTGCAGGGTTTCTTGCACCTTCTTCTGAAATAGTACTGTCTGCTGTCAGTGATAGGCTACTGGAATATACAGACCACTGGTCTGAGCCAGTATGGCAATTCCTTCATTCCATCTGAGTGTATTTGTGTTTTGTTTCATACTTGTGTTTTATTTCTAGGTGGAAAGTTTCCTTGAAGCACTGCGTGAGGCTGATCAGACGCTTGCTGACAGTCTAGAAAAACGTTTCCCAAGCCTGAGGCTGCAGACATAAGAAAGTACATGGAATATTTTCTTCCTATGGAATGAGGATTTTGACTGTTTCTTTACAGTATTTTAGAAATCAACATGTCCATAAACTCAGAAGAATGAGTTTAACCCCCTTACCTGCAGATGGTATTTAAGAAATTTCACAGATATTCCTGGTTAATCTTGGATTAACCTGATCTGGGATGGGGAAGGAAATAAACTCACTTGAAGTCAGTTCTTCATCCTGCAGTCTTGTCAGCTTTTGTGATCAGAGGCTTTGATTTCTTTGCTTATTTGAAGTGCAAAGCAGAACTATAAATATTCTTTTGTATTTTAATAACCTGTGAGCTTGTGCTTTTCATCTGTTGAAACAATGAAATGTATGGAATCTTTTAAAATGCTACTGACTCTCTTGCATTGTTCTTGGTAGGAGGGTTAGTCAAAAAGAAATCTTAAATATCTTCTAGCTAAGCAATCATTAATTTCTTCAGTCACCTCAGTAAAGCAGTTATATCACACTGATAAATTACTTGCTTTGTTTTGGAAGATGTCAGTAATGTGTGCAGATGTTATAGAAATTTTGCAACCTATTCTGCTACGATGTCTGTACATCTAATTTCTAAGCCCCTTTCACTATGGGCAATCTAGGGACTCTAGCTCCAACACAGTTTAAAATGAAATACTTTCAGGCTACACGGCAACTTCTGCTTGTTGTAGTCAAGTTGCCTGACGCAGAGTTATAGAGTAGATCTAGATTTAATCTCTTGCATACAAGACGCTGCTTTTTAGAAAAGCTCTCTATGCTTCAGTTCAGAAAAATATCAAACAGTTCTCGTTCCTTATTGATGTATGTTGTTATGTTGAATTATTTTGAATTAAATTAGAAATGGCTTTTTAGGCTGGGATTTTCAAAGATGCTTAAGGGAGTTAGATATCCCAGCTCCTACTGAATTTCAACTCTCTCAAATGCTTCTCAAAATCCCACTCTTCAGGTTTTTTTTAACTGCAGTACATTTTCATATGTTTTATCTGGGTGCAGTGCAGCTCATCTGTCTGCTGTGTTTGGACATCAAAGATATTACAACAATATGTTGGCTCATGTTGTTTCTATAAACTGGAACTGGCAACAAGTAGACAAAATTAATTTGAGATATAAAGATACGATGGAACAAGTTCATGGAGAATAGCTCATTAGCATACATTCATTCCACAGTTATCCAGATTTCTCTAGGCTTCTACTTTACTTGTCCTGAGTTACATGTACAGGTCGTAATTATTGAAGATACAGTATCTGTACGTGTGCTAAGTCTTTTCATCCAAGCTTGTTTTCAGAGGTGGTATTACTCAGCCATTCCATCAGGTAATTGACAGCATCTCTGTTGTTGGCAAGGGGACTTAAAAGCTTGAAAATGCTGACTGAAGTCACCATAAGAATTGCAGTCGTTTCTTGCATTTTTTATATGTTATTGGAAGCAGTTGGTAACTGAGTGGCTACAGGGTTTTCATACTACGTTGGCATTTTTGAATATTTTATTAAAACTACAGGTTTATAATAAAGTTATTTTTAAAAAGCACTTTGGTTTTCTTTACTTTGTGTCAAATATGCCTTCTGAAGAACTGTCAAATATTTACTACTGTCTTGAGTGAAGGTAACTTCTAAGAATAGAACTGAAACCTGTTTCCTGTTGTAAATATCCTGTGAAACATGTCCTCCTTTACCAGAAATTTGTTTTTAACACTGTCTCTCAATATATTGTAAGCCTTTGCTTTGTCACTAAAGCTAATGAGACAAATTATCTTTCTTCCAGTGGAAGTAGCCTTCTGGCCTTTTCCCTACATTATTTTAACGATGCTTATCTAAGAGAATACCATAGAAGTCCTTTTATTGGGAAGGTACCATAGGTTTCTTTCAGCATTCACAATCTTTGCTTGTTTTCATCTCTTGAGGTTTAGTGCTTTACAAACTCTCCTTAAAGTAACTTTCATAGAAATTGAGAATGGAGAAGACCTATTAGCTCATCTAGTCCAACTCCTGGCCAATAGAAAATCATTCCCCACTCCATATTATCAATGCTTTATGCAGAGGTTGTATGTGTTTTAAATGATTGGGTGGGGGCGAGAGGATTCAGCTGTTTCTGGAATTTTTTTCCCCATAGCCTGGGTAATATCTAGCATTGCAAGACATGGCCTGAACATTATATTCTGTGGAGAAAAAGTGACTGGTTTTAACTTTTTTTTTTTAATCAGAGGAAAACACACAGGATCTGTTTAGATTTGGGTGGCTCTAAATTCAGGCTAGTGTCCTATATAAACAGAAAATGTCAAAGGTCTATGTTGTTAAATCCCTGTAAAAATGGTCCCCAAAGATATAATATGAGTACTTCTCAGCATGCTGTGAGAATGGAAAATTCTCCGTTCCATGCATTCTGCCTTTTTACAACTAAGCCAACTGTCATTAAACAACATTTCATCTACAAAGTTTTAAGATTAAAAGGGAATTGGACTGGTAATGGGATATAGTATTAATATATTGGGCTTTAGGTGTAGGGACTCCTCAGTGAACAACTCTCCCCTCTGAAATTCTTTTTCCCACTGTTCTGACAGAGTGCTAGAATGTTAATCTTCAGGCCAAGAGATAAGATTCCAGCTCTTACTTTTCTCAGGCTCTTTCCTGTGGGAATGATTATCAGCATAGTATAGTTTATTGGTGGAGTAGAGTCCACTAGTGACATCAGCCAAGCTGCTGGGTTCTTTTTAATAATTAGGGTGAATTCCCAGCCTCATTGAAATCAATGGCAAAATTCCCATTGACTTCAGTGGGGCCAAGATTTCAATCACAATCTGTTCACATCCATTTGATAGTGACAAAAAATTGTTCCCAACTGATGGCTTGTTTGGCCTATATGGGATTAGCTGAAGATCCTTGCCCAGCCCCTGTTGGACTGCAGTCAATACAAAAAAACACTATTCTAGTTAAATTAATAGATTTTAAGGCTAGGGAAGGGTCCACTAGATTATTTAGTCTTACTTCCTGCATAACACAGGTCAAAGAATTGCACCCAGCTAACTCAGTATTGAGCTGAATAACTTGTTTGACAAAGGGCTTGTCTACTTGGGGAAATTTTGTGACACAGCTACAATGGAATTATTATTCTGTTATAATTATATCAGTACATATCCCTGTATAGACCTGTATTGTGGAATAAAGGTGATTTTGTGTGAGAAGAGTAATTACTCTGCTTCTAGTCTGCCATAAAATTTACTTTTATTCTGCAATAGCGGTCCATACAGGGACTTGATATAATTATAGCAGAATAATTATTTCAATATAATTGTGCCAGAAAATTTCTCCATGTAGATATTCCTTAAATGGGAATGTAGATGGAACTCTCTCCTCACGACCCACCAGAGTCAGCTCTTCATTGTCTGAGCTATGGTGTATTGTCAGGAGAGTGCAGGGAGAGGTGGTTTTTTTTTTGCTTCTGCAGCTCATCTGTGCTAGTCTATATATAAAGGGTTCAGGCTGCTGATTCACACCTTTTGCTGGTGCTAAATTCTCATGAAAAGTTTGAAAGGCAAAAGTTAAGATTTTAAAATATTTTCAGTTGTGACATATTTCTTGGTGATAATCCCTTTCATGCTAATATCATTTAGAGCGGAGATCATGTTTACTGAGCCTGGGGACTTGTTAGTGTGTGTTTTAAAAAAATCCCAGTATAGTGGGTAAATACAGTAGAATCCTAGTTTTGCAGCACTGTGATAGGAAACCTTGCTGAACAAAAATCTGGCAGCAAACGTGCATTTCCCCTGCACACTAAGCAAATATATGTAATATTTTCAGCATTCAGAAATGGTGCAAGTTATGTTTCTACATTAGTTGGTAGTTTATGTGTGTGGATGTTATGCAAGTGCAGTATCCATAATTACCACAAGGGATCTCTCTCAGCCTGGGCTTTTATATCGTGCTCCTGTTTAGATTGTAATCTTTATTCTTAGTTTTGGCTCCCGTTTCCAGCCTTGTTATCATGCTCATTGCCAAACCAGAGCTATCTACATCATTGTGATTTTGAATGTCTATACCTGTTCATACAGGCAGGTAGCTTACTCCCAAACGGAATGGTTACCTTCAGTGACATCTTATCTTCCTTTTTTTAAAAGAAAGCTACATCTCTGTGACTAGTGCAGAGTTCTAAGCCCTGGTCTACACTAGGACTTTAGGTCGAATTTAGCAGCGTTAAATCGATTTAAACCTGCACCCGTCCACACAGTGAAGCCCTTTATTTCGACTTAAAGGGCTCTTAAAATCGATTTCCTTACTCCACCCCTGACAAGTGGATTAGCGCTTAAATCGACGTTCCCAGCTCGAATTTGGGGTACTGTGGACACAATTCGATGTTATTGGCCTCCGGGAGCTATCCCAGAGTGCTCCATTCTGACCGCTCTGGACAGCACTCTCAACTCAGATGCACTGGCCAGGTAGACAGGACTTTTGAATCTCATTTCCTGTTTGGCCAGCGTGGCAAGCTGCAGGTGACCATGCAGAGCTCATCAGCACAGGTGACCATGATGGAGTCCCAGAATCGCAAAAGAGCTCCAGCATGGACCGAACGGGAGGTACGGGATCTGATCGCTGTTTGGGGAGAGGAATCCGTGCTATCAGAACTCCGTTCCAGTTTTCGAAATGCCAAAACCTTTGTGAAAATCTCCCAGGGCATGAAGGACAGAGGCCATAACAGGGACCTGAAGCAGTGCCGCGTGAAACTGAAGGAGCTGAGGCAAGCCTACCAGAAAACCAGAGAGGCGAACAGCCGCTCTGGGTCAGAGCCCCAAACATGCCGCTTCTATGATGAGCTGCATGCCATTTTAGGGGGTTCAGCCACCACTACCCCAGACGTGTTGTTTGACTCCTTCAATGGAGATGGAGGCAATACGGAAGCAGGTTTTGGGGACGAAGAAGATGAGGAGGAGGAGGAGGTTGTAGATAGCTCACAGCAAGCAAGCGGAGAAACCGGTTTTCCCGACAGCCAGGAACTGTTTCTCACCCTAGACCTGGAGCCAGTACCCCCCGAACCCACCCAAGGCTGCCTCCTGGACCCAGCAGGCGGAGAAGGGACCTCTGGTGAGTGTACCTTTTAAAATGCTATACATGGTTTAAAAGCAAGCATGTGAAAGGATTACTTTGCCCTGGCATTTGCGGTTCTCCTAGATGTAGTCCTAAAGCCTTTGCAAAAGGTTTCTGGGGAGGGCAGCCTTATTTCGTCCTTCATGGTAGGACACTTTTATCACTCCAGGCCAGTAACACATACTCGGGAATCACTGTAGAACAAAGCATTGCAGTGTATGTTTGCTGGCATTCAACCAAAATCCGTTCTTTCTCTCTCTGTGTTATCCTCAGGAGAGTGAGATATAATTCATGGTCACCTGGTTGAAATAGGGTGCTTTTCTTCAGGGACACATTCCTGCTGTGCTGTTTGCCTGTGGCTGAACAGAAATGTTCCCCGCTGTTAGCCACGGGGAGGGGGGAGGGTTGAGGGGGTAGTCACGCGGTGGGAGGAGGCAAAATGCGACCTTGTAACGAAAGCACATGTGCTATGTATGTAATGTTAACAGCAAGAAGAAAAGGAGTACTTGTGGCACCTTAGAGACTAACCAATTTATTTGAGCATGAGCTTTCGTGAGCTACAGCTGATGAAGTGAGCTGTAGCTCACGAAAGCTCATGCTCAAATAAATTGGTTAGTCTCTAAGGTGCCACAAGTACTCCTTTTCTTTTTGCGAATACAGACTAACACGGCTGTTCCTCTGAAACCTGTCGTTAACAGCAAGGTTTACCCTGAAAGAGTGTAGCGACTGTTTTATAAAATGTGTCTTTTTAAATACCGCTGTCCCTTTTTTTTTCTCCACCAGCTGGATGTGTTTCAATGATCACAGGATCTTCTCCTTCCCAGAGGCTAGTGAAGCTTAGAAAGAAAAAAAAACGCACTCGAGATGAAATGTTCTCCGAGCTAATGCTGTCCTCCCACACTGACAGAGCACAGACGAATGCGTGGAGGCAAATAATGTCAGAGTGCAGGAAAGCACAAAATGACCGGGAGGAGAGGTGGAGGGCTGAAGAGAGTAAGTGGCGGGCTGAAGACAGGGCTGAAGCTCAAATGTGGCGGCAGCGTGATGAGAGGAGGCAGGATTCAATGCTGAGGCTGCTGCAGGACCAAACCAGAATGCTCCAGTGTATGGTTGAGCTGCAGCAAAGGCAGCTGGAGCACAGACTGCCACTGCTGCCCCTCTGTAACCAACCGCCCTCCTCCCCAACTTCCATAGCCTCCACACCCAGACGCCCAAGAACGCGGTGGGGGGGCCTCCGGCCAACCAGCGACTCCACAACAGAGGATTGCCCAAAAAAAAGAAGGCTGTCATTCAATAAATTTTAAAGTTGTAAACTTTTAAAGTGCTGTGCTTAAAGTGCTGTGTGGCATTTTCCTTCCCTCCACCACCCCTCCTGGGATACCTTGGTAGTCATCCCCCTATTTGTGTGATGAATGAATAACGAATGCATGACTGTGAAGCAGCAATGACTTTATTGCCTCTGCAAGCGGTGATTAAAGGGAGGAGGGGAGGGTGGTTAGCTTACAGGGAAGTAGAGTGAACCAAGGGGCGGGGGGTTTCATCAAGGAGAAACAAACAGAACTTTCACACTGTAGCCTGGCCAGTCATGAAACTGGTTTTCAAAGCTTCTCTGATGCGTACCGCGCCCTCCTGAGCTCTTCTAACTGCCCTGGTGTCTGGCTGCGCGTAAGCAGCAGCCAGGCGATTTGCCTCAATCTCCCACCCCGCCATAAACGTCTCCCCCTTACTCTCACAGATATTGTGGAGCACACAGCAAGCAGTAATAACAGTGGGAATATTGGTTTCGCTGAGGTCTAAGCGAGTCAGTAAACTGAGCCAGCGCGCCTTTAAACGTCCAAATGCACATTCTACCACCATTCTGCACTTGCTCAGCCTGTAGTTGAACAGCTCCTGACCACTGTCCAGGCTGCCTGTGTACGGCTTCATGAGCCATGGCATTAAGGGGTAGGCTGGGTCCCCAAGGATACATATAGGCATTTCAACATCCCCAACAGTTATTTTCTGGTCTGGGAAGAAAGTCCCTTCCTGCAGCTTTTGAAACAGACCAGAGTTCCTGAAGATGCGAGCGTCATGCACCTTTCCCGGCCATCCCACGTTGATGTTGGTGAAACGTCCCTTGTGATCCACCAGAGCTTGCAGCACTATCGAAAAGTACCCCTTGCGGTTTATGTACTCGCCGGCTTGGTGCTCTGGTGCCAAGATAGGGATATGGGTTCCGTCTATAGCCCCACCACAGTTAGGGAATCCCATTGCAGCAAAGCCATCCACTATGACCTGCACATTTCCCAGGGTCACTACCCTTGATATCAGCAGATCTTTGATTGCGTGAGCTACTTGCATCACAGCAGCCCCCACAGTAGATTTGCCCACTCCAAATTGATTCCCAACTGACCGGTAGCTGTCTGGCGTTGCAAGCTTCCACAGGGCTATCGCCACTCGCTTCTCAACTGTGAGGGCTGCTCTCATCCTGGTATTCATGCGCTTCAGGGCAGGGGAAAGCAAGTCACAAAGTTCCATGAAAGTGCCCTTACGCATGCGAAAGTTTCGCAGCCACTGGGAATCGTCCCAGACCTGCAACACTATGCGGTCCCACCAGTCTGTGCTTGTTTCCCGAGCCCAGAATCAGCGTTCCACAGCATGAACCTGCCCCATTAGCACCATGATGCATGCATTGGCAGGGCCCATGCTTTCAGAGAAATCTGTGTCCATGTCCTGATCACTCACGGGACCGCACTGACGTCGCCTCCTCGCCCGGTATCGCGTTGCCATGTTCTGGTGCTGCATATACTGCTGGATAATGCGTGTGGTGGTTGATGTGCTCCTAATTGCCAAAATGAGCTCAGCGGCCTCCATGCTTGCCTTGGTATGGCGTCCGCACAGAAAGAAGGCGCGGAACGATTGTCTGCCGTTGCTCTGACGGAGGGAGGGGCGACTGACGACACGGCTTACAGGGTTGGCTTCAGGGAGCTAAAATCAACAAAGGGTGTGCCTGTACATCAAGGAGTATTTCAGGCAGGACTGCACGGAGGGTTCCAATAAGAAATGGTGCACCAAAGTTATCGTTGTTATTGGAACAAGGAGGTTAGCCTGGCCTCTGATTGATACATGGCTAGATTAACCTCGCTGCGCCTTCTCTGTGACTGACTGCAGTGTGATCTAGACAGGGGAGGAGGAAAATGAGTCCAAAACAAATCTGGTCTATTTCTTGTTCTGACCCACTCCATCGATCCTTTACATCTTTGGCTGGCAGCAGACAAAAAAGGCGCGAAATGATTGTCTGCCCTTGCTTTCACGGGGGGAGGGAGGGTGGGAACGGGGTCCTGACGATATGTACCCAGAACCACGCGCGACAATGTTTTAGCCCCATCAGGCATTGGGATATCAACCCAGAATTCCAATGGGCAGCGGAGACTGTGGGAACTGTGGGATAGCTACCCACAGTGCAACGCTCCAGAAGTCGACGCTTGCCTCGGTACTGTGGAAGCGCTCCGCCAAGTTAATGCACTTAGAGCATTTTCTGTGGGGACACACACACTCGAATATATAAAACCGATTTAAAAAAAAACGACTTCTATAAATTCGACCTAATTTCGTAGTGTAGACATACCCTAAGAGAGAAACATATCAAAGTGCCGAACCAAGAAGACAGAGGATTTTGGTCCCAATGAAACTGAACTTGGCATGAACCTTTAGTGATCTGTGACAGCACCAAAATATTACAGGGATGGGAGATTTAAAAATCAAGAGAAAAAGCTTAGTTGGTTCTATGTACAAACTAGGAATTGTATTTGAAAACACTAAATTAGATTCATCTATGCTGTAATTCTGTTGACTTCAAGGGAATTACAACAGATTAATTTGGCCCATGTTTTTATGTAAAATTGCAATTTATATGACTCCTGTGGGTAGCTCTCATAAAACCATAGAAACTAGAACTGGAATAGGACTGTTAGAACATTTAATCTATTCCCCAGCCAATGCATGTTTGTGCTCTACATCCCAATTTTTGTAGAGTGTTACCGTATAAATTTATATGTCCCACCTGGTGGGATTTTTACAATTTCCTTGTGGGGAGACTACACCACAGTGCTTAATGTTGGGAGATTTTTTCTCTAATATTCAGGCTGAATTTCTGCTTTATCAGTTTTATCCCATTAAATTTTTTAGTTTATACTCTCTCACCGCCCATATTTTTTTCCCTCTTTTGTGATTATATAGTTCTCACCCTTGTATATCTGTTTTATCTACCTTTAATCATTCTTCGTAAGGCAGGCTATCTGCTTCATTTGTGACAGTGGTATGAAAGAAACAGAAGTGGTGTGGTATGAAGAAACAGATTTACAGAGCAAGAAGTGTATCCAGAAGTCACCTACTACAGGACAGGCCCAACAAAGAAAATAACAGAACGCCACTAGCCATCACCTTCAGCCCCCAACTAAAACCTCTCCAACACATCATCAAGGATCTACAACCTATCCTGAAGGACGACCCATCATTCTCACAGATCTTGGGAGACAGGCCAGACCTTGCTTACAGACAGCCCCCCAACCTGAAGAAAATACTCACCAGCAACCACATACCTCACAACAGAACCACTAACCCAGGAACCTATCCTTGCAACAAAGCCCATTGCCAACTGTGTCCACATATCTATTCAGGAGACACCATCATAGGGCCTAATCACATCAGCCACACTATCAGAGGCTCGTTCACCTGCACATCTACCAATGTGATATATGCCATCATGTGCCAGCAATGCCCCTCTGCCATGTACATTGGTCAAACTGGACAGTCTCTACGTAAAAGAATAAATGGACACAAATCAGATGTCAAGAATTATAACATTCATAAACCAGTCGGAGAACACTTCAATCTCTCTGGTCACTCGATTACAGACCTAAAAGTCGCAATATTACAACAAAAAGACTTCAAAACCAGACTCCAACGAGAGACTGCTGACTTGGAATTAATTTGCAAACTGGATACAAGTAACTTAGGCTTGAATAGAGACTGGGAGTGGATGGGTCATTACACAAAGTAAAACTATTTCCCCATGTTTATCCCCCCCCCACTGTTCCTTCTTGTCAACAGCTGGAAATGGCCCACCTTGATTGTCACTACAAAAGGTTTTCTCCCACCCCCGCTCTCCTGCTGGTATTAGCTCATCTTAAGTGATCACTCTCCTTACAGTGTGTATGGCAACACCCATTGTTTCATGTTCTCGGTGTATATAAATCTCCCTACTGTATTTTCCACTGAATGCATCCGATGAAGTGAGCTGTAGCTCACGAAAGCTTATGCTCAAATAAATTTGTTAGTCTCTAAGGTGCCACGAGTACTCCTTTTCTTTTTGCATCCTGTGGAAAGTGTGGGCACAGGAATTATTATCAGGCCCCCCCTACAGTGTACAGGAGGGTCCGGGAACACTGATTTACCCTGCCCCTGCGGCTACTCACCATTTTGGGGGTCTTGTGGCTTATGTGTGCTTGCCTGGGGTCAGCCAGTTAGTGACAGGTGTGTGAGTACTGGCTGTGTTTTAAATCACTGAATCAGTGTTCTTTGTGTTGCAAACAAAACTGCTTCTTTAAAATATTGCATTTAAACTTCACAGAGGTGACCTTGGGAGGCCAGCCTCCCTTACCGGCAGCAGAACGGCTGCGCAGAATTAAAAAGCGGACAAGAAAAACTAAGGAGGACCCTCTGCGTGATGTTATGATGCTCGCCACCGCCGAGAAACAGGAATTGAAGGAGCTTTGGGACAGTGAGAAGAGGGACTGAAAGGAGAACACAGCATGCCAGAATGAAGCTATGGAGTGGCTCTTAAAGGTTATGGAGCACCAAGCAGACACGCTCCAGGAGATACTAGCTCTTCAAACCAAGCAGCTCTGCGCTCACCTTCCCCTTCAGCCGCTGTCACAAAACTCTTTCCCATGCTGCCCCCAGACACCGTCAACACACTCTGATCAACCTCCTGGCTCCAGTCTATACCCGTGGCATTCCACTCCACCCCCCTGCGTTAATGTCTGTAAAATGCCTATGGTAATCCACAAGCTCCTGGAGAACCATTGAGAAATACCCCTTGCAATTAATGTACTCAGTGGCTAGGTGATCTGGTGCCAGAATTGGAATATGCGTGCCATCTATCACCCCTCCACAGTTAGGGAAGCCCATTTGTGCAAAGCCATCCACAATGTCACGCACATTGCCCAAAGTCATGGTCTTTCGGAGCAGGATGCGATTAATGGCCCTGCACACTTCCGTCAACAGGAGTCCAACGGTCGACTTTCCCACTCCAAGCTGGTTAGCTACCGATCGGTAGAAGTTTGGAGTAGCCAGCTTCCACGGTGCAATCGCCACGTGCTTCTCCAGTGACAGGGCAGCTCTCATTCTCGTGTCCTTGCACTGCAGGGTTGGGGTGAGTTTATCACACAGTCCCATGCATGTGGCTTTCCTCATCCAAAAGTTCTGCAGTCACTGCTCATCATCCCAAATGTACATCACGATGTGATTCCACCCCACCACTCAGTGCTTGTTTCCTGAGCCCAAAATTGGCGTTCCACTGTGGTCAGCACCTCCGTGAATGCCACAAGCAATCTCGTGTCATAGCTACTATGTGTGGTGAGATCAATGTCACACTCCTACAAAGGCAAGAGTTTAAGGAATAACTCTACTGCCACTCGTGACATGTTAGTCAGAGTGAGCAGCATACTGGTCAGTAGTGCGGGATCCATTCCTGCAGACCGAAGAGGCAGGGCGCGCAATACACAAACCATTGAAAGATGGTACCAAATGCAGATGGAAGCACACGGATTGCTGGGATGCAAAGCAATGTATCATGGGGCACTTGGACAGGAAACCAGGATGCCCCGCGACCCCCCTCTACTTCCCACAAGTCTTAGCAGCAAAAGAGAAAGAGGTGCTCTGTGGGATAGCTGCCCAGAATGCACCACTCTGAATACAGCTGCAAGTGTGAACACGCTATTGCGCAGGCAGCTGACAGTGTGAACACACAACAGCGCTTTCCCTTCAGCGCTCTCTGAGCGGTGCTGTAACTCTGTCAGTGTAGACATGCCCTTAGACTCTTAAGGGTTGTTTTAAAAAAAAAAACCCTTATGTTGGCCTAACTCTGCTCCTGTTGAAATCAAACTCTCATTGATGTCAATGGGAGCAGAGTTAGGCCAACACTGAGCACTTTGAAAATCCTACTATTTAGCCACATCAGTGGTTTTCAACCTTTTTTCATTAGCGGGCCCCTACAAAATGTCAAATGGTGGTGCAGACCCCTCTGGAAATCTTCGACATCGTCTGTGGGCCCCCAGGGGTCCACTGACCGCAGGTTGGAAACCACTGAGCTATATCATTTACATTTCTGCAGTTTACAAATTAGAGTTATGAAAGCAACATCTTTACTATATTTTCACTTAAACATTTCCCTGTAGATCTTGGGCAAAATGTCTTGGTATCAATAATGGTCTCTCGGCTTTTCCTTCCCAAAGAGTCTGAACCTTTGTCTTCTTTGCTGTATTTTTGTTCTAGACAATAAAATCATATTTCATCTGTTGGACCAGATGAGACCTTTTGGGGTCTAATGTACCTGAGGTAATAACTATTCCACCATAGTATTCTGCAATTTCTCAAATCTTTAGTAGAGCACAAACCATACTAGAGCAGCCTTAGGCTCCTAAGTTTCAATTGTGCACATCAATCATACCAGGGAGTGCGTCCACAGCTGTAGGAGTAGGTTTTGCAATAAGAAAATACTCCTTTTGCTTCCCTCTCTGAGTTTAAGACTTATTTTCTGATTTATCACTTTTTTTCTCCCATGCTACATAAAGTAGAAACAACGTAAGAAGCAGAAATTTAAGAGTGGTAAACTAAAGAAACAAATGTGTTCTTGCAGAGTAGTTACCATGAAGGAAGCATGGAAAATTACTGTACCATCTGAAGTCGGTTGAAGTTTTCCACTGACATCAATGAGAGCTGGATCAAGCCTTTAGCGATGGGGAACACAAAGGTGCACTGTGCAAGGGCTTAATTTTACATACTGACCAATGTGAACTGGATTCACAAGGAGATGACAGCAGTAGGATGAGATGGAAAAATAGCAAAGTGAGAGAGAAAAGATGAAAAAACACAAGAGAGAGGTAGGAGAAGAAGCGGGAATGGAGAAAGAAGAAAGGAATTAGGAGTAGAAGAAAGGAAGTCTAGAACAGATGAGAGAAATTTCTAACAATCCCGACATTGAAGAAAAACAGGGTTGAATAATAGTAAAAAGAGATGTTAATAATTCTAGGCCACTAACTTCCCCCTAAATGTCACATTCAATACACCATTGTATTTCTCTTAAATATGAGGTTGATCTAACATGTTGAAAAGTGAATGCACTTTGCAATCTTCTAAGAAGATGTGAAGAAGTTCAGCTAGGCTGGATAAGGTGGGAATAAGCATTGCTGCAGATCAGAATGAACAGGGATATGAGGGCTTCTGATCATCCATCACAGTCTTCATTTGCCAAAGACTGCAGTTTTTAACTGGTTCCTAAAATGAATGGGAAGCCAATGGAGTTGTTCAGCGGTTGGGGGCGATGCAATTTCCGTTTTTTGTACATGTAAAAGTTTGGGCAGCATTTCATAGAGCTAATACTGATTGTTATTTTGCAGTGCTTTGGCATTAGTAAAGTACCTTTCAGTGTGCTGTAGAATTTTATAACTAGTCAAACATCAAATTAAATGGTATCATATTATTTTGAATGTTTGCTATTTTTCTTTCTTGTGAAGGAAATAATTTCTCAGGCTGCAACATCGCTCACTGAGGTGACCCAAGATATAATTTCAATAATTGTTGTCTAAAATCTTTTGAACTAGATCTAGAAACTCAGTCAACTAACACATTCATTTCCTGTTAGGATCAAAACCCAAGGCCCTGATCCAAAGACTATTGGAGTCAATGGTAATTTTCCCTATGACTTCAAAGATGTTTGGAGTGGGCTCCAGGTGCAGAATAATCTGATTTACTGATGACTTCCAGCAGACTCATGTACATAATAACTATAAGCCACAGTGGTTTAGGCAGTCCCATGCTTTGTTTTGTTCCTTCAAGCTATTTAAACATTTTTCACTTCAAAACCATTTCAAAGGAAACCCTAAAGAGCAAATGCATCTCCATAGTCCTCTGTATTGCAATGATAGCAGTTATTAATGTTGCGTTCTAGTTTATGCAGACAATCTTTTAATTGGGCACTGAGTTTGTATCAATATTATTTTTGTTGCCATGCAGAGCATTTTTGGTGACAGCCTATTTAAAGAAGAAGTTGTAACTTTAACGGGCCATCTGTTAACCCTCCTTAGAGGGAAATGCTTCCGTCAGTTACTCTAATGAAATCACAAAAATCATTTCCTGGTCTCCAATCCTACCACAGGTCTCCTATCTTCTGTCAATAGAGGATATTGAAATACACAGGAAAGTGTACGTATACTTTTATCCAGCTCTACAATATAGCCACAACGTTATATTCTAGTGTTAAAGATCATAAATAACCTGTGACGTCAAACCTTTTGCAATTATAAAAGGTGATTGATTAAAAATCTTCTGCATTGCATAAACTCTGCTTTATTTAACATCATGGAATATGTTCGTAAATAAGGATTTGGCTAAATAAAGAGTAGAGTCTTGTTTGAATGGGCACAGCATGCGGAAGGAGGGTTAGAGACGAACCCTGGGAGTGGCTGTATCTAAAGTCCCTCTTGTGCCTTGTTCAGGTCTGTCCTGATTTGTGAGGACTCTGATTTCATGGCTTAAGGGTGTAGAAAGGAAACAGTAGCACAGTAAATTATTTTGGGACACACCAATCCTATATAAAAAAGATAATCTGCCAAATAACTAGATAATGTTTGTGAGGCAGGCATTAAAATTAGCTGACTGAAGGAGGAGGTGAGAGGTGTGTGTGTGTGTATACACAAACCCACAAGGTCTGAATGGCGAGAAAGAGAAAAATGAAATATGATTGTAGTGGAAATACATTAAGGAAAAACAAGCAATTTGGGGTTTATGGACTATAATATATAGAAAAAAGTAAGCTCAGTAATGTGTTGTTTACAACTGAAAGACATCTAGGAAGGAAAAACAGGAAACATGGAGGCAAAATTGCATATAAGGCATTAATAATGTGGATCCAACTGAAGCCTGCCTGGAGCTGTGATACCTTGGCCATTGAGTGTTTCAGGTTGTTTCTATGGGACTGTTCAAAACACGGATGAAGGGAAGATTTATCCTTTTTTGTTAGAGAGGATTTGATAGTCCTTGAAAGGAAGGAGGAGACGGATTTGGAAGATATTGGCACCGAGTCACTCTACGTGGAGACTGAAGATGCATGAGTCAATTACTTAGAGGATTAATGGATATTATAGGCCACCTGGTCTTGAGGATGAGCGACTAATAACTGGAGTAGCCTGGGTACAGTCTGCACAGGCAAGCTTCTCCACATAGTTCAGCCAGCATATTTGAGCCCTGACCTGCAACACCCCTGCTATTCCAGTCTTGATCAGCTCTTGAGCATACTGGCAAATGTAGAATCATAGGCCTAGAAGGGACCTCGAGAGATCATCTAGTCCAGTCCCCTGCACTCATGGCAGGTCTAAGTATTATGGCAGTTGGTGAAATGGTTTTATGATGTAGACAAATGATGACTAGGAAGAGCCTATATAATTCACTGCACTAGTGCCCTGCTTGGTATTTGAACTTACTGTAGTTTTCCAAAGGTGAAAGTCTAGCATCAGGGATTAGAATGATGACTTTTACTACATTTTTCTGCATGATTTGGGTGCATGTTTTGGGTCAAATTTTGCTAATCTATATCCCCTAATGAATTCAGTGGATAAGTCAGCCCAGAATTTGGCCCTTTACATGTAAATTATAGTCTCATAATGCAAACTTTGGTAAAAGTATATTCAAGGATGTCCAGATCAGTGTGTTCCATAGGTGTCCTTCATTTTACAACACAATGGTGATGTCATGGTGTGATGACTACTTTAGATCTGGAAGCAATTTTGCAGTATTTTTGCATGATCACTTGTGGGTAGTTGGATGGCAGAGTGAATAGGGATTCTTTGCTTTCTTTTGGCTAATTCATCCCTGGGCATATGCCCATTAACTTCAGTGGGCTTTCAATCCGGGAGAGTGTTGCCCAATGACTCTATTTTGTCCTGTATTTGTGGCTGCCCCAGTCGTGGGTTATAGTAGCCCCTTTGGATCAGTGTCTGCATTGTGTACTACATAAAAGATGGTCACAGTTCCATGGGAAGCAGATGATAGATGAAAAACAAGGCATTCCCACTTGGAGCAAGAGTGCAAGGAACAGAATTACAGGAAGGAAGGAACAATTAAAGGGCTACCCCATGGATGGCAATTCTGAATTAGAAAATCCCCTTGTAATGTTGATATATCATCCTTTAAATGCTAGAATGTTTGCTAAACCCAGAGTGTAAAGTACTACAGAACTGCTTTGGAGGAACGTGTCAGGTGCTTCATAGCACAATGCTGGCTGTCCTTTAAGGAAACAAACAGTGTTCATAATCTAATTAGCCTGGTTGCTCTGGATCCAGAGTTTACTCAGACTTGAAAGAAGTGAATTTAATTAAAATTAAACAAAGCTCTTCCCTCCCCCTGTGGTCCAGTCCCTTTGCTGCTTCTCTGAGATGACGAAAAGGCTATAAATGTGTAGTGCTTTTTGTTGCCTCGTCACAGAAGAATAATGAGAGAAACATTGTATCCAGGTGCAAAGTGTTCATAGAACCAGAGAAAAAGGACACGTGTGTATTTAGAATGAACTTATTACATTTAAATCTCGAGGGGTAAACACTGTAAAATGATTGAACTGTCAGAAGTTCAGTATGACACATTAACAGTGTGATCAAGATCGCGGTAAGAAAAGAGTGGGGACTAGAGAGGAAGCATGCTCAGCTGGTTCTGTTACAGAAGTAGGAGGCAGGAGACCTGTGGTCTGTTCCTGGCTCTCCCAGTGACTGTGTGCAACCATCAGCAAATAAGTTAACGTCTCTGTGCCTTAGTTTCCCCATTTGTAAAAGGTGAATATTATTTCCCACGTATCTCAAGGGAGTGTTGCCAGGCTTATGAATATAAACCCTTTGAGCTCCTCTGGTGACAGGAGCTATATAAGATAAAAGTAATTTTAATTTTTTTATTTTATTTACTGACCTCTCCTTCCAGCAGTCTTCTGGTAGGAATGGCAGCAGGCCCCGACCCCTGGAGTTAGTGCCTTGTAGGAACTGGCTGAAACCTGAGCCTGGCCACATTCAGAAACGGTTGTAAAAAGCATTTCTTTGGCCTGGCATTTTGCTATGGCTGTATTCTCCTGTCTGGTCAATGGGAAGTGGGATTGGAATGGGGCCCCAGCAGCAAGGCTTTCCAACTCGCTCTCCTAGTAAAGTCATGGTGCCGAAGGGGATTTGTGTACTATTAGCGCCTTATGCCTGGAAAATATATTCTTTTTAAACTGTGCCAGGTGCAGCCCAGCTGCTGACCTGCAATATTTTCTTAACACCCATTTGTTTTCCATTTGCAAAATGAACGTGGGTGCAAATGACACTGAATGTGTGCACACAAATGCCATTTAGGTTACAAAATTATAGGTACAAATGTCGTGGCAGCACTGAGGTGTCATTAATCATCTTTTCCTACTCCTGTTTTTCATATGAACTCCTACCAAAGAATCAGATGGATGCCATTCATTATAGGCTCAACCCCCCCCGATTGTTTCAAAACATCTCCATAAAACCAGATGTGGGCTTGACCCCTAGAATTCAGTCCCAGGCTTTCCCAATTGCTGGAGCTTCGGTCCATTTCTATAAAACTTGTATTATAGATCTCCCCCTCCCCCATAAGATTTAGTACCTGTGCTTTACAAGCCTCCTCAGTGCCTCCTTCAATGTCATATAAAAATAAATACAATCAAATCAGTGGCCACAGTAAAGAGCTAGGGCCAGAACCTCAGCTGGAGTAAATCCACATAATGCCATTGAAGTCAATGGAGCTACAGCAAATGACACTCGCTGAGGATCTGACTCATTTTGTTTCGAAGTCATGGCTGGCTTTGTGCTAATTGGCTTTTCTTTTAATGCTATAAAGTATTTCTCTGAAATGAAATTTTGCACAAGCGGAAACTGAAAGCAGAGTCCCCTAATCAGACAGATGGAGCTCATTAACAGTTCATTTAAGAAAGATTTTCTTTGATGCAGACTAATGAAGTTTACCTAATTACGAAGTTGGGCTAATGCTAATGGTAGGTAAAATTTAATGACAGAAGAAGAAAGGAGACTCAGATACAACATGGGCTGTCGTGAGAAGGCAGGTTTTGCTAATCTTGGCCCTGAAGGTTTGTATTAAAACTCTTGGCCATTTTAGGATCTGATTCCCCCTAACGGCATGTGAGTGGGCAGAAAGTGTCTTTGATTTAATTTACCAAATTCACACTGAGCCAATGCTCCACCCCAGTGTGAGGGGACAGTGTGTTGTGGGAGGTACTGGGCCAGACTTTGGCCCCAGTAGCACAAAACAGATATAAAACTAGTTTGTGTAATTAGCTGGGGTTTCCCCTTGCATGGGGGATCCTCAGTGCCACGGAAGTGAGATGATTTATGAGGGAAAGTTCTGCGTTTTGAGGACAGTTGTTCAAGCTCATTTCACTTTGGACTCCCATGGTACCTAAAGAGTGGACTAAGGTAAAAGATCTCTCAGCATTCTGTGCTCCAGAACAGTGTACGGTTTATAAAGATGAACAATGGAGTGAACACAGAAGACTGCTTTAATAGGCAACCTGTATTTTTAAGCACCCTCTTGTAAAGCATCTCCAAGTTTGATCTTTAAAGACCCAGCACTTGATTTTCTTACTGGCTCCTTAGTTTGACAGTTTTCACTATATTTTTAAATCATGGCGACATATCACATGCAGTCTTTCTGTTTTCTAAATGTGACCATCTGGAGAACTTATACGGCATCTGACTGATTATGAATAAGGAAGATCGTGAAGTGTGTGTGTGTGTGTGCGTAAAAAAGACAGAAGGACGCCTGCTTCGTCAGAAGTGATTGAAAAGCTCTCAGCTGCGTTTGAGTGGATCAAAGCCTGCTGAGTTGCTTTCTGAGCTGTGCTTACTCATATAATTTAAAACTACAAAGCCTGCTCCATTGCTACAGTGCTTTTTCCTCCCCTCCGATGTAAAATGTGTTGCTCGTAACCTGTGTGCCTGTTGGCCTAATTAGTATAACAAAATGTTCAATAGCTTCTGTCATTAACAAGATTATTTATGCATTTGATTATTTGGCCCTGTGTTTGGCTACACCAGGAAAGACTGAATAACTCATGAGTTTATTTGTTTAGTGGAACAAATAGCACAGTAGCAGTACACAACAGTGGCCCTGCGGTGAATGGTTTATACTGTATGTTTGTTTCCAGGGGTGTAGAAGGTGTTTGGAGGGGTGTAAAAATAATACATGATTTTGAGCGCAGGTGAAAAGTGTTAGACTGATAGCACTTGTGGCTGATATCCACAGAGAAGTTATAGCAGCGGCATGCTCATGGGGCTGTGGCTCCAGGGCTTCTCCAACTAAGTGAGGAATCAGGCATTGTTGTCCTCCTCTTTTCCAGTGTTTTATAATGTTTCCATCTTGCACCTCTTACTCTTAACATAAGGTGAAAGGGAGCATTAAGAAAATAATCAAGATTTGCTGTTAGGAGAGGTTCTTAGAATAGGGCTCTTCAGCTACTATCAATATCAATAGCAGGGCTAAATATTTATTAGGATTGGACACCAGGGGCTTGATTCCACTGCCTGGCATAGACAAATACACTTGTGAGGACAAAAGGGGTGTAAAATGCCAGATCAGAATGGTAGTTTTTAAGATTTGCACTGGTGTCAATAACTGCACCAGGTAAGAAATAGAATCAGAGAACTGGAAGGGACCTTGAGAGGTCATCTAGTCCAGTCCCCTGCACTCAAGGCAGGACTAAGTATTGTCTAGACCATCCCTGACAGGTGTTTGTCCAACCTGCTCTTAAAAATCTCCAGTGACGGAGATTCCACAACCTCCCTAGGCAATTTATTCCAGTGCTTAACCACCCTGACAGTTACGAAGTTTTTCCTAATGTCCAACCTAAACCGCCCTCGCTGCAATTTAAGCCCATTGCTTCTTTTCCTATCCTCATAGGTTAAGAAGAACAATTCTTCTCCCTCCTCCTTGTAACAACCTTTTATGTACTTGAAAACTGTTATCATGTCCCCTCTCAGTCTTCTCTTCTCCAGACTAAACAAACCCAGTTTTTTCAATCTTCCCTCATAGGTCATGTTTTTTAGACCTTTAATCATTTTTGTTTCTCCAGTGTGTCCACATCTTTCCTGAAATGTGGCGCCCAGAACTGGACACAATACTCCAGTTGAGGCCTAATCAGCTCAGAGTAGAGCAGAAGAATTACTTCTCGTGTCTTGCTTACATACTCCTGCTAATACATCCCAGAATGACGTTTGCTTTTTTTGCAACAGTGTTATACTGCTGACTCATATTTAGCTTGTGATCCACTAAGACCCCCAGATCCTGGCAGTACTCCTTCCTAGGCAGTCATTTCCCATTTTGTATGTGTGCAACTGATTATTCTTTCCTAAGTGGAGTACTTTGCATTTGTCCTTATTGAATTTCATCCTATTTACTTCAGACCATTTCTCCAGTTTGTCTAGATCATTTTGAATTCTAATCCTGTCCTCCAAAGCACTTGCAACCCTCCCAGCTTGGTATCGTCTGCAAACTTTATAAGTGCACTCTCTATGCCATTATCTAAATCACTGATGAAGATATTGAACAAAACTGGACCCAGAACCGATCCCTGTGGGACCCAACTCGTTATGCCCTTCCAGGATGACTGTGAACCACTGATAACTACTCTCTGGGAATGATTTTCCAACCAGTTTTGCACCCACCTTATAGTAGCTCCATCTAGGTTGTATTTCCCTAGTTTGTTTATGAGAAGGTCTTGTGAGACGGTATCAAAAGCCTTATTAAAGTCAAGATCTACCACATCTATCGCTTCCCCGCTATCCACAAGGCTTGTTATCCCATCAAAGAAAGCTGTCAGGTTGGTTTGACATGATTTGTTCTTGACAAATCCATGCTGACTGTTGTTTATCACCTTATTATCTTCTAGGTGTTTGCAAATTGATGGCTTCATTATTTGCTCCATTATCTTTCCGGGTACAGAAGTTAACCGTGCAACTAGTGGAGAATCAGGCTCTGGCTGTTAGGTATAGGCACCTCACATGGACAATAGAAGATGTGCTAAAACTGTTTACAGATGCTTTCTTTTCCTCTGTGTCTTAAAGGTTCCTGTATATACAACCATATTTCTGAGGAGTTTGGAGATCCTGTTTTCATCCCGTTCTACTTGAGTTTTACCTTCCTCTGTTTCATGTATTGCTGTTGGATCAATTTGTGCTACCACGGAAATCAACAAACCCCTCACTGACTTCAGGGCAACTGGGATGTATTCCAATACTGCAGACACTTTGTCTCCTTCCACTGTTTTCCAGGCCTTGTATTTTGCACATTCAGTTTGAATCTGAAAGTTTTACTGATGACAACCCACTCAGGATCCTGTCCTCTCTCTTGTGTCATTTTCCACATTCGTTTACTACCTAGAGAGGTGACTTTATAATCTAAGTTATGGGATTTTCCATTCATGGGGTCACTGGTAGTTGAAGGCTGCTCTAACTTGAGCTGAGGGGACCAACACAGCACTGAGCAGATCCAAGAAGTGGGGATTGCAAGTAGCACCTTTTCCCTCACCTTCGCTTGCAGATGAGGAATTTGGTCCATGGAGTTTTTCAAGGATTCTACAGAGTTTTGATCTAGAATCTGAAAGCAGTTTCGATTGGAACGTAGCTGATGGTACGTGCATGGTTGCATGTTCAGTGTCAAAAAGAAAGCAAAGCATAGTTAAAGTTTTTCTCTGTTCCCCTCAATATCCTTAAGGAAACCTTTCATAAAAAACTTACACAGATATTAATTGGCCAAATGACAACTTGTTTGCTCAGAGCAGCACCTAACTCATAGCAGTCAGAGCGCTATTTGACTTCTATAAAAGGAAGAAGAAAAATGACTTGGTTCACATGAAAGGGCTTATGTTACTTCTTTCAACAATGCAAAGCAAACACAAAAACAGCTGATCATCTGGAAACTGAATGCGCTTCACTACATTTACAGCCTTTCTGTTTTTTTTTTTAAATAAGCATGGTTAGAGATTATTGATACTACAGCAGTTGAATCATTCATTGTGAATAATTGACCCAATCAATTCTGGCAATTTTTTTTTACTGGAAAAAGGTATTTGTGAATATTTTAAAAATGATTTGACCAGTTTTTTGCAATTAATGTTTAATTAATTATTTGCAAATAAATGTTTTCATTATTCAATCAACTCTAAGTGATACTGTAGAATTACCTTTTTGCTAAAACCATGCATAATGAGTCAGCCTGTCCAGTTACTGAGCTTCTGCATTCTGCATTAGCTGAAACCTCCAGATGCTTCTCAAAGTCACTACAAATGCAGTAGATTGCAGTATTCCAGCTCTGACTTTGCAAAGGGATGGCTGAATTGCTGTGGTGAGGTATTCACTGGAGAATAATGGTTCAATTGCCACTGGCAGAAGCGCTAGGCAAACAGCAGTTTTCCCCTCGTTAAATTTCTGGGACAAAATGAATGTTTTCAATTAAGCTGTGCATTCTGTCAGAAGTTTTAACCAGTTCTTGAGATTCGGAGGCACTTACCTTCTTTAATTTAAAGAAAAAGGAAGCTAATATATCACTAGATACCTAATGTGCTTGGAAGTTAAGGGGTAGGAAAATGGAGATGAGAGGATGGCTGGAAGAGAAGATTGTCAGCGAGACCCTATAGTCAGTGGTGCGCTACAAATATTTATGATACATTGAAGAAAATCAGTCAGAAGATCTGTTAAACCAGTAGTGTCCATAGCAACAAGTTCTGAGGATGAACCATAAGACCCACACAGACATATTATAATTCAAGCGTTCAACCTCTGCAATTTCTATCACTTAAGCTACAGTGCAGGAGGTGTCAGTCAGGTGAGTAAAATAAATGTAACAGTGAAGGGTGACACAGGTTTTCAACATCCCTTCCAAAAGGCTTGTGACAGGTGCTGTAGCATACGGTATAATCAGTGGAAGTTCCCATTGTGCTAAATGGGGATGCTGAGTTCTGCTACTGTCATGTCAAAAGAAAAGATGGTAATTAGCACATTCATGTCTCCTGTCAGCCATAAATACATTTTCTTAGATTCACAGGGTGCGATCCTCACCCCCCACTCTGGCCCCTTTACACAGGGTAAATCATCTGGAGTGGCACAGGGGGGTCCTAAAAGTCATGGTTTTGGCTGGAGGAGCATTCTCCCCAGGACAGAAACGGCAGAAGCCAGCTATCAGGCTGCTTCCTGAGGACTACCTCCCAAGTAGGGGGTGGGGCATGTCTGGGGCGGGTGCAGAACTGCAGAGATTCAGGGCAGCCCTGGGAGGTGGTTGTAATTTAGACAGGACCCCCAGGGCTAGTTAAATTATGCTGGGGGTCTCTCCAGGCCTTGGAGGATATAAAGGCGACTTAAAGCCACACTAGGTCTCCCCTCCTCCTTGGCTTCTAGTTTTATCCTGCATCTCTCAGAAACATAGCACAGCCTCTTACCTGCAGAAAGTAAGGCCAGCAGGGACCATTATGATCATCTCTATTTAGTCGCAGTCCCAAGAGAAAACTAGAAAAGCCCTCTTCCTACAGTTTCAAAGAGCTGCATGATACTGATCTGGGTGCTTCCTATTGACTTCATTGTTGTTTGGCTAAATCTCATGCAACCCTTGACCATTTAACTCCCCTGTAGCAGTTAACAAACAGAAACGTAAAGGCTGCGGTTAGACCTTGCAGCAACCTGTTTCGAAGCAGGTAATTAAGACAAAGCAGACTTGGTATTTGATTGTCTTAAACCTGTTTTGTAGAGGGACTTGAAACTTTATACCTCTTACTGTAAAAGCTTCAGGTAGCTGAATTCTGCCCTCATTTAACACACACGCAACCCCATTGGCTTGAAAGAGGTTAAGTGTATGTATGTACCTGAGGGCAGAGGATGGCCCTAGAAACCTACTTCCCAGAACTGATAATGTGAAGTTGCCTCTGAAGATTAGAGCACTTTCTCCTTTCACAATAGGAGCAGATTTAGTCGATGCTGATGACCTTGAGAGGATTGAAAAGACTTTATGGCTGACTGATTATCTCTCCAGCATTCCTGCAGCCCTCAGGTAATTAATCTCATCTTTCTGTAGCGGATTAATATCTGTGCAGATCATTCTTGTCTCATCTTCCTACAGTCCCGATCACTTGCGTTATGCATATTTGGGCAAATCCATTTCCCCAATCCCACCATAGCCCTTTATGGGCAGAGCGGCCCTGAATGCATCAGAAATGGTTTGGCTTCACTACAGCCTACACCGAACACTTGGGGTGTGATAAAGAATAGGTGGGGATGGGTGACAATACAGATTCCCAGTCATTCTGACTGTGCGTGTGTTGCGGGGGCAGGGGAGTCCTAGTGCGTATAGGGACTGTTGAAACGGCTGCCGTGGATCAACTCTGCTACTCTTCCAAGGCACGTGAGAAAATTCCTTCCCCCAAACTCATGGAGAACACTGGTGCCAAGCCCATGTAGTTGGGCTTGATGCAAGGTACAGTGTGTGCCCCCACATTGTACCTAGAGCTGTACAGACACAGCAGTTCTAGCAGCCTCTGAGGCAGTTTGGACAAGTGATGAGACTCCTGGGGTGAAATCCTGACTCCACTGAAGTCAGTGGGCCTTAAATGGAGCCAAGATTTCACCATGGGCTTAAATCCATTGGTGCCTTTCCTCACCTTTGCCACTGACTTCATAGATAACCTTGGGCAGATCATTTAACCCTAGCTTTTAACCTATCTATAAAATGGCTGTGGTAATCTGACCTTCCTCATAAGTCAAGTACCAAACCCAGGCCTAGAGGGCTGCTGAGCAAGAGCCTTAGCCTTTATGCTAGTGCACTGCAAAGGGGGAGAACAGGGAACTGCAGCTAAGACCCCACCACCAGAAGCTACACCCACTGATGCTGTTGGGTCAGGTGACTAGCACCAGACTGCTGATTGGACACCACTGTGCATAAAGCTTCCTGTTCCTGTACCACCCTTTGTCTAAACAACTAGTTGCTAGACTTCAGACTAAGTAACTTCTCCTTATTCCTGGTTTTGCTCTTTGTCCCTGTTATCGCTACTTGTTACTGGTTCCTGCTTCCTCACCTTAAATCCAGTGACTACTCTGGCTTTGACCTTTGATGTGACTTCCAGTGGTGACCCTGACTCCATCCTGTGTCTGATCACTGGGCCGGACTGCCCCAGTATGGGCTCTCACAGACAGTAAGGGTTAATTGATTTAATATTTGTAAATCACTTGTAGATCTGCAGATGAAATGTGATAGTTAAGGGCAAATTATATTAATAGTACTTTTCTTATCATTTGTTGTTTAGTGGCTACTGTGGCTTCTACATTGAGAACCAGATTATAAAAGGATCTAATCAGATTTCTCTCCCCCTCCAAAAAAAAACCCCAACCAACCTAATTTTATAAGTTTTACAGTGGTGTTAATGCTAGGGGCATGTATGTTTAAGAAGTCTACATTATTACTTTCCCCCCCTTTTTTTAATGAGACACTGAACAGGGGCTAAAGAATTAAGGTCAAAGTTATACAGTTACCATCAAAGAGTGCAGTGACTGAGGTTTCTACAAGTGATTAATGGTGGTCATGGTGAATGGGACAATTAAACAAAACACGCAAGATTTAAGCTACTCAGAGCTTCATGAGAAACCCGTGTAGGACAAGAACTAAATCAGTCACTTCCATAGGGCCTGATCATTCCACTGGGAACTAAAAGCTGCCCAAGAGGATGGAAACTCCACGAGGTTCCCCTTCTGGAGGAGGATCCTGCTATCAGGAGCAGGGGGTGCAAGTTTGCCCCCTGCAAAAGAAACTAGGGATTGAGCCCCTGGAATCCAAATTTCTCTCAGGATTTCCTACAGATCTTGAAGGCTCCTCCAGAGGCCAGAGCTATCTATGCAGTCCCTGTGTGAAATCCCAGCCCCTTTGAAATCCATGGCACAATTCTCATTGACTTTACTGGAGCCAGGATATCACCTTCTGTGTCTCCACAGCAGCTTCTGGGCCTCCTGCTTCTTGCTCCAGCTCTCAAGCAGTGGATTTCCAATGAAGTCATGCTGACGGGGACCAATGCCATCTGTCAGGGTTCCTTCCCCACTCTGAACTCTAGGGTACAGATGTGAGGACCCACATGAAAGACCCCCTAAACTTATTCTGACCAGCTTAGGTTAAAAACTTCCCCAAGGTACAAACTTTGCCTTGGCCTTGAACAGTATGCTGCCACATACTGAACAAAGAAAAGGGAAAGAGACCACTTGGAGACGTCTTCCCCCAAAATATCCCCCCAAGCCCTACACACCTCCTTTCCTGGGGAGGCTTGAGAATAATATCCTAACCAATTGGTTACAAAATCATCAAAGATCCAAACCCCTGGATCTTGGAACAATGGAAAAATCAGCCAGGTTCTTAAAAGAAGGGTTTTATTAAAAAAAAAAAAAAGAAAGGTAAAAATCATCTCTGTAAAATCAGGATGGAAAATACTTTACAGGGTATTCAGATTCAAAACACAGAGGATCCCCTTCTGGGCAAAAATTTAAAGTTACAGAAACCAGGAATAAACCTCCCTCTTAACACAGGTAACATTCACATAAAACAAGATTTGAAAGTATCTTGTCCCCTTATTGGTCCTTTGGGTCAGGTGCCAGCCAGGTTAGCTGAGCCTCTTAACCCTTTACAGGTAACAGGATGTTGCCTCTGGCCAGGAGGGATTTTATAGCACTGTATACAGAAAGGTGGTTACCCTTCCCTTTATATTTATGACAGGAGCCCTTGTATGCCCTGGGGCTGCATTCATTTTAAAGACAATTCCCTACAAGGGTGGTGGATAGGCAATGTGTGTAGCACTCCCATTCCTGCTATTGGTCAGCCATGCCTCTTCCTCTACCCATAGCTCTTGCCCCATGGAGAGCCCTTTGAGGGTCTACAGATGGAATAGGGTGTGAGGATAATGCTGCAGAGGTGCCAGCCCCCCTTTTCACATGGAAGAAGAAGGGAGTCCCTTCCACATGTGCATTGTTTTGGGGGGGGAGATCAGTGATCCAGCCCTTTATATTTTCAGTACTTTTTAGTCTAATGATTGCCAAGTGAATTTCTTTACAGATGTATACCCAGAAAACTAATCTTGCTCTTAGGCTTTGACTGCAATGCCAAGGAAGACTAGGAGGATAGGACTTTATCCTGAAAGAGCCGGCAGACCCACATTGACCAGTATAATAGCATGTAGAGAGCCATGCTAATAATTATGTCAGTTATTTCTTTGGGAGACACTCCACTTTCCTGGAGCTACGCAGATTTATACCAGTTGAGGCTCTGGTCCTAGGAATCTTGTGGCTTCTCTCCTTGTTTTAATACTGCCCTTTTGCTCCAAGCATTAGGGTGCCGTGAAGATGGATTTATGCAATGGGAGTAATTAATTACCAGGGGATAATGTAATTGAAAGAACAGCTCTACCAGCTTTTCAGATAGGGTGATATACAGTTCTTGTTATGTCAGTGGAATATGTCAAGCAGGCACGTGTGACAGAACTCTACTTTTCAGAACGTCGGATCAGTTTCCTTGACCCAGTTTCTAGCAGGGTCAGATTTGTATCAGATTCTCAGGTGCTGATAAGCTGAGTGTTTAGAGGGAATAGCAACTAGAAGCCAAGTGTCTAAAATCTCCCCCTAGCTAATAAGTGATTAAATGTACGTAAGTCCAAAAAACCCACAACCCTTTCTCACCTCTTGTGCAGCATGCTGAACATCATTAACGCCATGTGGATTTTCTGGATCAATAATTGTTTCAATGTGACTATAAAAGGCTCTTAGAATAAGTCAAAGATTTTTACACGTGCTTAACTTTATAGTGAGTAAGTTAGAACATAAGAATGGCCTCAGTGGGTCAGACCAAAGGTCCATCTAGCCCAGTATTCTGTCTTACAGCAGTGGCCAGTGCCAGGTGCTTCAGAGGGAATGAACAGAACAGGTAATCATCACGTGATCCATCCAACCATTATGTGGTTATGTCTTTTCCTCTCTGCTTTCAGTGTCTTTATTCCCTGCTTTCTCTCCCATCTATGACTTTCATTTTTTCTTTTCCATTTCCCTTTTTCTATTGGTCTGTGTTTCTTTCTCTCACTCTTTCTCTCTCCTGCTGTAGTTTATTATTATTGTATGTCCTCGTTCCCTGTGCTTGCCTCTGGTCTTTTGCCTCTCTCTATCCTGGTACCTTTCTTTTCCTATGCATATTCCATTTCCCACCTGGATCTTCCCTTGTACTCTGTCATTCCTCATTCTTTCACCTTATTGTTTGTTTCAGAGTAGCAGCTGTGTTAGGTGCCACAGGTACTCCTGTTCTTATTGTTTGTGTTACTGCTGCACCAATCAAGATCAGTCTCCACCAGGCCACCCAGCCCTAATCACATAGCTATAGGCAGTCCTTGCCCTGGAGATTGTATACTACAACTAGACAAGACAGACAATGGAAGCGGTGTTATCTCCTATTCCTCTTTCCCCATATCAGTCTTATCTTTCCCTCATGCTCCTACAATATTTGTGGCCTTCTACACCATATGCACCATGTCTTTCCTTTTCTCACAAATCTGTCATTCCTCAGGATCTCCTAAGTCATTCCTAAATCTATCCCCCGCAGTCTCACCTCTTTTCTGCCCTCCCCACTTCTTGCTGCCCGTGTACTCCTTAGCTATATTCCAGTGATTGCATGAGTTTTCTGGATCAGTCACTGGTCATCTTCTCCCACTCCAGGCCATATGTGTGGCCCACTTATAGCCCAGTTGTTTGTACTGAGCTCCATAGGCTGGCTGCTGGCACCTTATCTGCTGCAATGTGTTGCCCATCCCATCCCTGCCCCTGTGGCCACAGTTATCATCAGCACCTCAGCTATATGGTCAGCCTTTTGAAGGAGGGTTAGGTGGCCATTGGCTTAATGGGCCATGAAAGGCAGTGCTGACTAGGGCCGAGTTGTAAAAGGAATACTGTTATTACTGAATCATCCCCGGATCCAAAATTACAACTTGGAGTTGAGAACACACAATGGGACATTTCGCCTTGTAAAAAGTGATATCCTGCTGCTAAATTTCCTGGTCATAAGGTTCCCTTTGTTCTCAGAACAAAACTAGAAATGTTCCTTAGCATTAGATGTATACGCTTTTTATCTGCGGAGACATCAGGTATGTAACTTTCTAAGCATTTGATTTGTTTAATTTCCCCATTTGTCCAGACATTACAAAGACTCTGCTTTCAGATTAAGCTTTTCAAACTGTTCCCCTTAAACCATCTTCAAATGCACGGCAACTACAGATCTGGATTGTGGAGAGTAGAGAAGAACGGGGCAGACTGTAGTAAATATCCAGTGAAAAATGAAGTGGACCTTAATGTAGTCAATTCACGCTTCCATGGTCCTTCTCGTCCAGACTATAGGTCACTGACTTTGGTAAACTACAATTGTTATGATCCAGTGAACTGGGTTTAACCAGTGACGGTAGGATCAGGGTCCTGTTGTGCTAGGCAGTATCCAAACACAGAGTAAGACATAGTCTGTGTCCCAAAGAACTTTCCGTCAAAATAGACAAGATGGATGAGGGGCAGGGACTGTCTTTTTGTTCTGTGTTTGTGCAGTTCCTAGCACAATGGGGCTTCTAGGAGCTATGGCAATGTACACAACAGCAAAGGAACATTTAAGCTAACATTTAAGGGGAAATGTAAACTTGATGCCCAGAATATATCGCCACTGGTTAAACTCAGTTCACTGGTTCATAACAAATATAGTTCATCACAGTCAGTGACCTGTAGCCTGTATGGAAAGATCCATGAAGCATGAATTTACTAAATGATGATTCATTTCTTATTAACAAAACAAGAAAATTGTTAATCTAATGTACATTCCTGATTAACAAACTGATTTTCTACTGTAGATTGAAGATAATGGCTCTGGGTACTTTCGCCTTTTATTTTCTATGTCTGTATCCAGTAACGAAGCTGATAATTTCCAAGCTAGATTAAACCCTCATTCCTAGACTTCAAGCACAGTGCTGATGTGGGTGCCTCACTTGAGAAATGTCATCTGTCCAAAGAGAGAAGGGCTCTCTCTCAAATGGGCAGTTGATCACAGAATACTTGCCACCAGGGCACCTAATGAAACAATTTTCACAGTGTTGAATGTGTGAGCAGATTACCATCACTACATTGGTTATGTATGCAGTTTACTTCTTTGGAAAATTATTCTATTGTAACCTAACCCATGCTGTTTCTCAGGGGAGATTGTAATAAGAAAAGTGTATTTGTTTGGAAGCAGTCTAGTTAGATTACTGAATTTGTGCCCTTGTAATCTGAGTTGAGTATTTATTTATTCTGTTACTTTATGAAGTTTAAGGGCCAAATTTTCAGCCACAGTCATGAAATTTGAATCCACAAGATTGCTCATGTGCGTGCAGCTACAAAATTCCATGCATGCTCATTTAGGGCAGGCAAATGAATTTTGCATGAGCAAATTGGTTGGGTACCTGTTTGTCTGATTTTGCATGCAGATACAGATGTATATGTAACTACATGTACTTTCCAGCCTCCAACATTTGTGCAAGTGTCAAATATTTGTGGCCACAATCGATGAACAACATGGTTATCCATTAAGCAATAAGACATGTTATTTCTTTACAAAATAATGAGAAATTAAATTCCTTGTAGCTGGAGTTCTTGTAAAGCAGAATGCCCTGTAGATTTACACTCCCTGGTTCTAGTACTTTGAAAACTGGGGCCATATTCCACTCTGTGCAACCACCAGATTGACACTTCCACTGTATCTTTTATTTAGCCAAGTTAGGCAGTAGAATCAAAATAAACTAATCACTAATGCCTTGGTGCTTGGCCATCTCCTTCATATGATCCACATCCAGAATTTAATTAAGGAGGCTGTTTGTTATTCTAGTCAGCCTTAAGGATAGTGATCAGTTTTAGCTAAAAGAACCAAACTGAGTCTTCACCCACAACTGAAAGCAAACTGAACCCCAAAGTTTTCTGATGCCTGAAAAATTCTAGTGGACTTTTAAAATATTTTTTAACAAAAATTTTGGTCTGCATTTTCTTGGTTTTATCCAGGATGGATGATAGCAAAGGTACCATAATACCACAAGAAAGGCATGCAGTGCTGTTGTAGCCATGTTGTTCCCAGGATCTTAGAGAGACAAGGTGGGTGAAGTAATATTTTTCATTGGACCAACTTCTGTTGGTGAGGGAAACAAGCATTCAAGCTCCACAGAACTCTTCTTCAGGCCTGGCCTGGCATGTCCAAACAGGCTGCAACCAGGAAATACTAGAAAACTGGCATTATAGCCTGATCTTGGGAGATTTCCAAATAAGGGACATTCAGGTAAGTTTGGAGAAGCTTGGCTTTAGCAACTGAGCTTTTAGATACTTCTCTAAACTTTTAGAGGCCTAACCATGACTAATCAACTTTAAAATCATACCTAAGAGGAGAGGACACACTATCTCTGACTGTTGCTGTGTGGTAGGTGCTGTCCCTGGTTAAACTCTTACAGGTTAGCCACATTAAGTCATATTATAAACATTTTACTGTTTGCTTGTTTGCAGCTTCTTTACTAATAACAGGATCTTGTATGCTTAAATTTTGTTGTAAAGATAATATTCTAATGAGCAGGAATATGAATTGTTTGTCTTTTGAGTCAACTTGTTTGCTGGAGAAATGTTTTCAGGAACCAGGAAGAGAAATGTCTATTGTGGTATTAAGAATATACAGCAAGTTAATGCTGTGTCACTTTATGAATGGAAGACTGAGTCATTGTGTCACATGAAATTCCTAGTAAAAGATCTAGACAGACTAGAATTTTCCATTATGGGTCATGTCTTATAACATGTTCTTTTGATGCTCTTGTGTTGTTAAAGGAGCAAGGCGAGTCCCCATTTTTGCCAACATAGAGGTCCCCTTGGCAGCAGAAATATTTGAAGTTTCATGTCACAAGCAGGAAGGGCTAGATTTGGGGGTCCATACCCCCTGCACTGACAGAGACCAGCTTCACACAGGGTGGGTAGTGGTGGAGTCTCTCTTCCTGCTTGGCCCCCACCCATTCCTCTGCAATGCCAACAGAAGAGTGCAGTTGTGTTTCTGTGACTTTCAGCTGGAGGCTGAATCAGGGCTAGTGTGGTCCCCCAGTGGTCTGCAGGTTTTCTGCTCACTGTTTGTTTATCACCAGCCAGAAAAGTGGCATTTTAGATTTGCATTTGTCCCACTAATGCTCTAATTGCAGACTGGTTCCCTGACTCCATTTATTAGAGACAAAGTCCTGATCCTGCAAGAAACTAATGTCCGTTACTCCCATGGGACTTCACTGGGAGGAGAAGAGGCTCAGCATCTTCCAGGAGGTGCTCAACACAGTGTAACCCTGGGCCCTATTTCAGCAGGAGCAAAAAAATTTTGAAAAGTTCAAGGAGTGAAATTCTGTCTCTATGGAAATTTTACCTGTGTTATCAAAATAAGTCCAAGTACTTCCATTCCTAACCATTACTGCTCACTTGCAAGAGAGCTGCATTTCCTTTACAGTATTTTCTTAACAAAAACCAACCAGCAAGAAACTCTTTTATCCAACATATCTTCCTCCTTAAATATTTAACCTAGCAGTCTGTGGGGAGCATAATTCTGATGAGCAGGAATATGAATTGTTTGCCTTTTGAGTCAGCTTGTTTGCTGGAGAAATGTTTTTGCCTGTTTGAAATCTGCAGGATTTGCCCCGAATCAATTATTTTAATGTGAGTTTCCTTTCATTCACATGCTCAAAGGATTCCAGGGGTGTTACTTACGAAAGTTGCCACGATAAGGATTTTGCAGAAGGAAATAAAGCCCTGTGCATTTTCTCTACTTGATAAATGTCTCCAAAGTGAATAATCACTTACAAAGGCGAGGAGCTCAGTTTAGATAATGTTTGGAAAAATGCTTTTAAAAAAAGAATGGTTTTCCGCAGCTTACCTGATTGATTGTCGTCACTTAGTGTAACAGAGATCAGCTCCCACCCAGACAGGCTTAAGGGGCTAGTTCAAAGGGAGAACTGCTGACAGCTAGCACAATAGAATGATGATTGCTTACAAAACTACTGTAAGTGGATTTACCTTTCAAGGGCCTGATCCTGCAATTCATTCCATGTGGGCAGGCACCTGCACTAGCCCCCAGGGAAGTCACTGGGACCCTGGGTGAGCAGCACAGTCTGTCCTTGTGCAAGGAATTGCAAGAGCAGGGACCAAGTTGGTAAACAGGGGCTTGATCCTGTACCTTTGAAGTGATTTGTTGGAGTTTTATTATTGACTTCAGTGGGAACATGCTCAAACCCTAGATTAGCTACTCACACCTGCTTGAAACTTTGTTTTATTTTCTCAGTTATTTTTTGTCTGAGAGTTGGGCATCTGAGTTCCGAAAAAAAATCTGATTAAAGTGAGGAAACAGATGAAGAAGGTCCCGTTTTAGAACATAACTGCTAACTTTGCCCCTCATTCAGCAAAGCACCTGCTTATCTTTATTCTCCTCTCTCACCGCCATATACTTTATTACCATATCAATGAGTAAATATTAAATCCTACTGGAAACAATGAGGCCTAATTATATCCTTTTTACAGGAATGTATTTTTAAGGGGATAGCAAGTAAAGTTAATAATATATGAGGAAGTAGGTTTATGTAGGGGAAAATAGATCTAGATTTCAGACTATTCTTCTTCCTCCTACAGATAATCAAAACCTAGTGATGACAAGATTATTATTTTCATCAGTTTTATTGGCCCATATTAATCTTCCGGTCTCAGAACAGGATGTTTTTGCTGCATTTTTTTATAAAAAGACTCACTACCACTGTTTTAAATAAACATTTTAGGACTTTTATGACAGAGGGACGTGAATTACACAATAGGGATACAGTCCTTATTCAGACAAAACTTGTTGAAATCAATTGAATTTTTGCCTGCATACGAACTGCATAACTAGGCCCTATTGTTATAATTTATACTTTGTATTATACAAGTGCTTTGAAGACCCAGCCAAGATCAAGATCCCACTATGCTAGGCACTGTATATACAGGATAAATGGGGTTTGCCTAGGCACCTAAATGAATTAGGTGCAGTGGCTTTATCACAAGACTATTCTTCTTTTTGCAGTTTTCTTTGAGGAAGTTTGTACTGTGTGTCTGAAAAGAGCTGGAGTGAGATGGCATTCAGGGCATGACGAAAGTTTATTTATGTGAATTTGGGTTTTTTGTGATGTTTATATATTTAAAAACATTCTGGGTGGATCTGATCCTGCAAAATACTGAGTGCTCTCAGTTTGCACAGACTGCAGTGAGAGTTGCTTAAATATGTCACTGAGGAAACATGAACCCAACTGAGGTGAGTTCACCTCAAGTGTCGAGGACCCTCAGTTCCTCTTTTAATTTAACCAGTGGAAGTTGAAATCACTAAGGACCTTGCAGAATCAGGGCCATCATATTTTTAAATAAAATCTAGTTGCTATGGCTCTAGGCACTGTGGGTGTGATCCAAAACCTGCTCACGCCATGGGAATCTTTTGGTTGGCTTCAATAGGCTTTGGATTAGACCCAAAGTAATTTATTAATGTTCTGATTCCAGAGGTGATGACCGGGGCTGGCTTAAAAAAATAAAAACTTTCATGCAAAGTTTAAATAAAAATTCTTCCTGTTTTTTTGCCAAAACTTTTAAAAAACATTTTTTTTAACCAGCTCTCATGATGAACAATCCCAGCTCCTATTAGAGCAAATGGGAGCTAGAGTGAGAACTTGGGAGGTGTGTGTATGTGTGTGTGTGGGAGGGCTGAAGAGTTTGATCCAAAATATTTGATCCAAAATAAAATATTTTTGAAATATTTTAGCTGCCAGTGACAATGTATTAGCTTATTTGTTTGTATTGTGATAGAGCCTATGAACCTTAGGTAAGGACCAGGACCCCACTGTTAGGTCCTGTACAAACATAGAACAAAAAGACAGACTCTGCCCCAAGGAGCTTACACAATTTCAGAATCTCAGGAGTAATATTCCTGGTCTTGCTATCATAAGTCAGCTAAAACTCCACTTAAAGTCACCTGAGAGTTTTTCCTGACTACTAGGATCAGGCTCATGCACTCCTCATTTGATCAATGCATTACAAACAGGTTTAAAGTTTACTAAATTGAATGTTTCATGTTATCTGAAAAGGACAATGATTCTGAATCCTTATTACATGTGCAAGTACTTAACAGTTCCAAAAGGATGATAGTCATGCACCTTTTATTTTAATTAGCTGAACAATGTGTTCATTTCTTTAAAGAATTTGGGATTTATGCTTCATCCAGTACAGAAACTGGTGATGGAATCAATCTAGTCCATATCCACCAAATGTGGAGTCAGTATTCCTACTGTATGAAGCAATTTACCATCTGCACCTTGCAGGTTATTTGCAAAATACTGATGGGGCCAGATCCTCAACTGGTATATTGACTTTAATACAGCTAAGCCATTGACTTTAATACAGTTTTGCTAATTTACATCAGCTGATGATCTGGCTCTGAAAGTTTACAGAAAATTATTTGAGGGAGTCAGCAAGCATGTGGACAAGAGTGATCCAGTCAGTATAGTGTGCTTGGACTTTCAGAAAAGAACAAGGTTTCTCACCAAAGGTTCTTCAGCAAACAAAACAGTCGTGATAAGAGGAGAGATCCTCCCAGGGATCAGTAACTGGTTAAAAGATAGGACACAATGGGTAGGAATAAATGGTCAATTTTCACAATGGAGAGAGGTAAGTAGCATGGTATCCTAAAGACCTGTGCTGTTCTGTTCAACATATTCATAAATGTTCTGGAAAAGGGGGTGAACAGTGAGGTGGTAACATTTACAAATGATACAAAATTACTCAAGATAGTTAACTCCAAAGTTTACTGAAAAGAGTTAAAAATGGACCTCATTGAACTGGGTGACAAAATGGCAGATGAAATTCAATGTTGATAAATGCAAAGTAGTACACATTGGAAATCATAATCCTGACTATATATGCAAAATGTTGGGGTCTAAATTAGCTGTAACCACTCAGGAAAGAGATCTTGGCATCATTGTGCATAGCTTCCTGAAAACATCTGCTCAATGTGCAGCAGCAGTCAAAAAAGCAAACAGGATGTCAGGAACCATTAGGAAGGGATAGACAATAAACAGAAAATATCATAAAAACCACTGTATTAATCCATGGTACATGCACACTTTGAATACTTGTACTTCTCACTTAATCTCAAAAAATATATATTTGAATTGAAAAAGGTACAAAGAAGGGCAAAAAAAATTATTAGAGATATGGAACAGCTTCCAAAGGAGGGGAGAGACCAAAGACTGGGATTGTTCAGCTTGGAAAAGAGCTGACTGGGAGGAATATGTTAGAGGTCTATAAAATCATGAATGGTGTGAAGAAAGTGAATAAGGAAGTGTTATTTATCCCTTTTTACATAACACAAGAACCAGGGGTCACCCAATGAAATTAATAGGCAGCAGGTTTAAATCAAACAAAAGGAAATACTTCCTCACACAATGCACAGCCAGCCTGTTGAACTCATTGCCACTGGGTGTTGTGAAGACCAAAACTATAACTGGGGTTCAAAAAAGAATGAGAAGTTCATGGAGGATAGGTCCATCAATGGTTATTACCCAATAGGGTCAGGGATGCAACCCCCTGCTCTGGGTGTCCCTAAACCTCCAAGTTCCAGAGGCTGGGACTGGACAACAGGGTATGGATCACTCAATAAATTGCTCTCTTCTTTTCTTTCTCTCTGAAGCATCTGGCACTGGCCACTGTCAGACACAGAATACAGGAATAAATGGACCATTGGTCTGACCCAGTATGCAGTTCTTATGTTCTTACATAAAGGCTGTGGCTGTACAAATGTTTTTCTGGTAGGTTAATGCACTTGTTACTGATAATACCTTCTTTCGGTAAAATGGCTGTATGAAAAATTTGGAAATACAGACAGGTGTGATCCATCATGGAGGATCAATTTCAGCACCTAACAAAACAGCTCCTTGCTGTCAGCAGCTTTGTATTAAACAGCTGTAGTTTTTCAGCACCACAGTTATCGGGAGAGCTCCAGAGCCACATCTGTGTGCCTGCCACCAGTACTGAAAAGAAAGGAAATTTAACAATAACCCTTCATCACTCTCAACCTTAACCTGCTTTATTTGAACCCACAAGAACAAGGAGCTTTTGAGGCCACTAGGAAAATCCCTCTTCCCTAGATTTTTCAACACATATGGGATATATATGGTTATCCACTATTTGGAGAGCTCCCTGCCCTAAACACACACACACACGCTTGATTTTCAATTTGAAATCAATCCGTTGTGATTTTTTTTTGGAATGGCTAGGTTTTATTTTTCTGGGGTCAAAGAGCTTAGCTGTGATCTGGACAGCAGTTCTTCCTTTGGTGCTCACTGTTATTAATCACAACTACCTACTCTGAGTTACAAAGTTTGGGAAGCTGTGAATGCAAAGACAGAAACACGCTCGTGTGTTAGGCGTGGGATTCCGGCTCTAGCAGGCAGGCTGTGCCATTGGTGATGGGAATGATCACATGGCACCAGCCAGATAACTAGATCTATTATGAGCCAGACTGAGTAGTGCTGGAGAGTCTGTACGGGCCAGGGTAAGGATCATCGATTTGAGGAACAGATAGGGGGCCTGGGCTCTTACCTTTAGCACTGACGTGTTCCAGAGACATCCTGTTTATTCTCCACTCCCCATTCGCTCCAATTACATTACAGCGGGCCCTCATGCCACGTTCCTGGGGGGATCGAACCAGGACTGTTCCCGCACGGACAATAGGTCAGCTGGGCTTGGGTAAACTCCAGTAGACTTCAAGCCCCTTCACCGTGGAAATCAGTCGCCAAAAACATGTTTAGATGGGCTGATATCGGTCTTCTGCGCCCTGATCAGACGCAGGGCTGTTGAAAAACCGTGACCATGATTCACGCACAACATGTAAAACTTTTTCACGAAAAATTGTTCAGGGAAATTCGAAAAAATGTCAGCCAGTTCTCGAAGTGCTAAGGAAAGATGCTTTGGGAATTACACAGCAAGCCGCTAAGGGAAAGGACCTGGGGGAACTCATTTCACCCCCAGGAGGGCGGGAGAGAACACCCGATAATACAGGATTAGATCGACAGCGAATTATTATTCTGTTTTCAAACTCAGTGTGAGGTCAACTGAAGCTCATTTTCAAAAGACAGCGCTCTCAAGGGGACGTCAAAGGTGGAGAAACCCGCGAGCAAATATTCATGTAGCGACGGCACGAGGAATGGCTCGAGCATCATTTCCTCCTGAAAGATTCAGGTCGTTTCCCTGACCAGCTCTCACGTGCTGCAGGGGGAATAATGCCCCTGGAAGCATTAACATGTGCAGCTTCCCGTCCCAAACCTGCGTCCCCTCTGTGCCAGCAACCCCACCCCGCCCCTCGTTCCTTAGTGGTGACTTGTTGGCCCTGTTGAAGTCAATAGGAATTGCCATTGACTTCAATGCAGCCGGGGCTGTAAGGAAGGGGCTCCTCACTCGTCCTAAAATTGCCCCGGGTTTTCTCGTGCGAGTGGACGGGCACCGCAAGAAGGGAACTGTTTGAGGTGGGAATCTGGGCGAATAATGGGAGCCGCTGGTAATGTCCGTGCAAATGATATTGTTGCCAGATAGCAGGAGGAGCCATCCCGATTTCGCTCTCCTTGTGGCCCAGTCGCTTGCAGGCTGTTTTCTGGGACATCCCCTGAAGCTGGGCAGCCCTAACAGTGTCTAACCCAGTGATCGTGTGGAAACCACCAACAGATCTGGACCCGGAAAAGTGCCCAAGATGGTCCAAACGAATTCACAGGGTGGTTGTTTTTTAAAACCGGAACACCTCCCACCCCCAACCTGCTTATAGGACCCTAATACAAAATCTTCCCCCATCTCCCTCCCACGCCCAAAACTCACGCTTACCTCACCAAAATGGAGCCGAAAAGCCCCCGAAAAAGAAAGCCCCCCCCGGTACTGTGTACATGGAAGATGGTGTGCTCTGGTTTGGGGTTGGGTTGTTTTTATTTTTGTTATGTCTTTGCATTCTTCTCCTTGGCTGCTTTCTCTAGTCGTTTTGTTCTCTTTCCGTTTCATTGCATTTCGTTTCGTTATTTTTCATTTCCTCTGTTGCTTTTGCTTTACAGACCCAGCTGACACTTTTCAACAGCCGCGAAGAGGGGCAGTGTGTCCCTGTCTAGTTAGGATTACTAGTAACTTATGTACGGTCGCCTTCAAAATAGAGGAGTTTCTCTCTCTCTCTCTCTCTCTCTCTCTCTCTAAGTAGGCAGGTATGGAAGGGGTTTACAGGCAGTATACAATTGCTCCTTACAATTCATCTAGGAAATCTTTAGGCTAGGCAGAAATCACAATAAAGAAAAAAAGCTGCTTCTAAAACAAAGGGTTAAAAGGAAAGGAGGACTTGTGGCACCTTAGAGACTAACACATGTATTTGAGCATAAGCTTTCCTGAGCTACAGCCCACTTCATCGGATGCATGCAGTGGAAAAAAGGGTTCAATTGACTTCTGTAAGATTTAACAGCGCGGTGGGGATTTATTGCAGCTCGCACTGGGAGGGCTGGCTTAGGCGATTTACCTTTGCTGAGGAGAAGCTGGCCCTATATTATTAGAAGGCAATTAGAAGCTCTGTTAATTTCAAATGGCTGGGATTGTCATTCACTTTGCCTACTTGGGGTGGGCTGGGCGCGGAAGGGAACCGCGTCTGTGTTGATATCGAAACCCCACTGAGTGTTTCTGTCTGTTTGCTGGGTGTCATCTCTTCTTGGCTGAGCGGTCTCCTGCTCTGACTGCGTCGGGCAGATCTGGACGGTAACCCACCTCGATGTGTTTCTGGCCTTGGAGAAGAGAAATGACCCCTCCCGCCCTTCACTTCCTGACCAGCTTGTTTTATTATTGGGATCTTTGAGGTTTGCCTGGAGCTGGGGTAATGCGCTTAGCTGTCAGCCCGCTTCTAGGAGAAACAAGTTATTTTTGAAGTACAAGTTAAACGGGAGAAATCGCTCCGGAGTTTTTTTGTGTCCGGAAGAGAAGCCTCCCAAATCCCAGTTCTCTCTCCGCTGGGTTTGCAGCGGGGTGAACTCGGGGTGGTTTCCAGTTCAGGACTGGAGCTGAGCTGAGCTGCCAGCCGGGCTGGTACAATGCGGACCCCAGGATCGCCAACCCCCGGCCTCCCTTTGCCCGCGACTGCCCGCCGGTCTTTGGAAGGGCCAGGATCAAACAGCCCCGGGCCCCCTTGTACCGCAGGTGAGTCACTCCCCGCTGCGAACGGCCCCGCGGGGCCTGGGAGTGACGCCTCGCCAGGGGCGGATCCACTCCCCGGGGAGCGCCTCTCCCGTGGGCCCTGCGCGGGGGGGCGCCCCTGCCGGTCCGCGACTGGAGTGGCCCTGACGCGCCCTTTTTTCTATTTGCTTTGGCAGGAGATTAGGAAAGGCTCTTCCTGCCCCCCTTCGTCCCCCCCCCCTCCCGCCTTCGCCCCGCATAAATAGCCCGGGAGCCGCGGACGGTCACAGATCTAGGGTCCCGAGCTGCACGCCCCGGAGTCGCTCCTCCGGCACCATGTTGTCCAGCCGAACGGAGGGAGCCCGCAGGGGACTGTCCTTCGATTCCATGAACTCCAGCTTCGAGGAGAACCAGCTGAATAACGAGGTAGGGGAGCCCTGGGGCGGCACGTGGGGATCAGCCCTGGACACCTATCTCCCCCCCCCCCACCTTCAGGCAGCCGCTCCAGGCTGGTGGGTTCAGGCTGATCTCAGCTCGTTGGGAGAGCCCAGTGGCGTTTGGCGACCGCTTAGTTGACTCTTGTGGCCTATTAAATATCCCCAAAGTATCCTAACGGCATCGGGAGGATGTTTGTGGTTCAGTAACCTCTAGTGAGAGCTTCTGCTTTGCTTCCCTGCTGGCAATGTCAGTGTTTTGTCTTTCCTGTTTTCTGGGCAATTCGTAAAACTCAGATCTCAAAGGGACAGATGAGATCTAATGCAGTCCAGCTAGACCAGTGGTTCTCAGCCAGGGGTACGGGTACCCCTGGGGGGTACTCAGAGGTTTTCCTGGGGGTACATCAACTCATCTAGATATTTACCTACTTTTACAACAGGCTACATAAAAAAAGCACTAGTGAAGTCAGTACAAACTAAAATGTCATACAATGACTTGTTCATACTGCTTTATAGACTGTGCACTGATATGTAAGTGCAATATTTATATTCCCATTGATTTATTGTAGAATTATATGGTGGAAATGAGACAGTCTGCAATTTTCAGTACTAGTGACACTTCCATATTTTATGTCTGATTTTGTAAGCAAGTAATTTTTAAGTGAGGTGAAACTTGGGGGTAACACAAGACAAATCAGACTCCTGGAGGGGGTAGTCTGGAAAGATTGAGAGCCGCTGAGCTAGGCCATCAAACTGTCTTTCTGCAGTATGATCACATTTGAAGAAACCTATAAACCCTGTGTATGATTGAAACCACTTCCAGCCAGGGGGCGATGCACCACCCCAGCACCTCTATTTCCAGCACCTATGCTCTCATGCTACGAAAATACCGCATAAGTCTCCTGATGTTTGGAACTACCATGAGCAAAAGGTGAGCTGGGCTGTCCATCTTAAGAGTGCATAGGGGACTTATTGGAGCCAGCACTGGGAGGGCTGGCTTAGGAGGTAATAGGAGATTTACCTCTGCTGAACCTGCCCTTGATGTAAGTAGTTTGAACAACCCTTCCTTGAGATCTGGAGCAGATTAGGAAAGGCAGAGGCTCCATATTAGTTCAGCACTAACATCTGCCCTTCACGAACCAGATCTGAATAAATTAGGCAGCTCTGCTCTAGAGCCATCTAGCCCCTTTTTCCACCACACCAGGGACAGGATCAGCCGTGTCCCACACCCAGTTGACATTTGGCATGAGGTGGGCAAGCCTATCTAAAGCCAGACAAGACACATCAGTTTAAAGCAGCGGTTTTCAACCTGTCCCAATACATCAGAGGAAAGTTTGGGGGTACCACTGCTCTCTACCCATAAAGTCTAACATGAGCGTGTTCCCCGGCCACCTGCTCCTGGCCCCTCTCTGGGGTTGCAAGAGCCTCAGCTTCAGAGCTCATGCATGGAAAGCATAAGGGGATAGGATAGTGCCTTGTCTTGGGATTCATAAACATAAAAGGCCTGTTTGCACCCCAAACAGTCAGTTTCACAGCCGTTTCATTAGGGATTAGAGATGTCTCCCCACGGGTATAACATGAAGCCAATGAATTCTTGAGCCTGATTTTCAGTCGTTTGGAATAAACGACCTGCTGACATTTTACTTCCTAATGGGATTAAGACAAACACCCTGGGGGCATTTAATAACTCCCCATTTAATCTTAGCAGTGCCCGGGTCCCGCTCTATCTGCACAGTCACCTACAAGATTAAGGTGGATTTCGCTGAGCCCTTTTCAGCCCCACTGAGAAACTCTATGGGCCTGTGAATTACACAAAGTGGCTATGGCCCACTGGACTAAATTGTGAGCTCGGGATTACCTTTCTAATGTTAAGACTGCTGAAAACATGGGGAACCCCCCACTCCATCTTCTTGTTTGCCAGCAGTTCTGCCATTGCTCTCAGGGTATTTTCATTTTTAGAAAAAGGAATCTGGAATTCTTGAATTTTTGGTCCAGATTCTGATCTCAGATACACACCAGTGTAAATGCTCAGTAACTCCACTGATGTCAGTGGAGTTACTCCAGATTTATGCTAGTGTACCTGAAATTGGAACAGGACCTGTTATTGCAAATTGTGCTTGTGTCTGAATAGGAAGGAAAACATTTAGCTATGCAAGTAACATTCAGAAACATGAGCAAATGAAATACAGGTAGCATAGAAGTTACTTTTGGCTATGTGAATGTGTGAGAAAGAGAGAGATCTGTTTCAGGAGGGGAAGAAGAAGAAGAAAGGGGGAAAAAAACCCTAAACAAGAGTAACTTGTTTTAAAATGTGTCTGAGCATAGCGGATGAAACAGGCAGTTATCTGGGCAACGTCTGATTGCCCTTAAGGGTATTATTCAGTATTCAAATGAGGCTGAAACTTTATTCCATTACTATCAGAAACAATAGCTTTTCCATGTCCAACAGATATTTCAGGAAGCCAAAGTAACCAAAATATGAATTGTATTGCAGAAGCTGGCCAGCGATGATATTTTGTTTTCCAGAATTAGGTCACATGAAAATTTTAAGCAAGGGTCCAATACCTTCCCTATCAGGTTGCATCCAATAATGGTCACCCAAAAGAACATTCCTTCATGCCTATTTAATAACAAACATGTTTAAAGGAAACTGAGGAAGTAACCTGCAAATCAATACTAATCGAGGGGAGGATTAAAACATTAATTGCCCATCAAGTTATATTCTCACGTAAATTTGTCTGCCTAAATTACTGTAGGCCCCCCAAACACGGCTTTATAATGGAAATGCTGCCAGACCCTTAGTTTTACTTATGTTAGTGATATTATTGTGATATGAAAAATACAACTGGGCGGGATCATGTACTCCTACTGCACTCAATAGCAAAAGGCTCATCGACTTAAATGGGGGCAGAATTGTCCCCCTCTAACGTTCCCAGTTTACACTGTAGCCAAGTATGAATCTTATTTTTCCTTTAAATGCATGTTTAAGGAGAGCTTAAACCTGCTCAAAGCCACACAGATTCTAAGGCGCAATAGGTAACTCAATCAGCAGTAATTTACATTCACTATTCTATTTTAACAGGGTTTTTTCTCATCATTTCAGCTGTACAGTTAAAGGCTTAAAAAGATGGTTATAATTTAGAAGACTATATTTAGATCTGTTTACACCCCAGTCTCGCACCCCAAAAGTAAATTAATAAGACAAAAACCCTACCCCAAGAAGGGGTTTTACCTGAAAAGGGAGAAGTGCTGGAGATTCAATGAAGTCTAGTGGGGACTTTACTATGATTTTTTATTTTACATAGAAGGCACTCAGATACTACAGTGATGGACAGCAGTATAAAATTCTCAGATGGATGGACGTTGAGTGTGCATTTTCATTGAGATTTAAGTCCTATCAAAGGCTAATTGTTTAATAGATCACTGTTACTACATTATTAGATAAAGAAAATAACAATGAATTGGGGGAAAAAGTACCATTTTACATTTTCAAAATACCTTTTTCTTGCCTTCTGGCTCATATTCTGTGTAGAGACTGGCAGGTAGAGCAAAGAGAAGCATTTTTAAAATATGTATTCTAGTTAAATTATAAACTATTAAAATCAGTTGTTGCAACTATGTTACCATATTTTAATCAATAATTCATGCAGAGATTGGTTATGGTTTGTACCTTAACAGGAATAGTCTTAAAACACGAGGCCCAATCCTGCTCTGCTGACGCCAGAGGCAACAGAACAGGATCGGGTCCCATGTTGTCTGCTAGTTTTCTCTAGAATTGTGACCCAATTTTGCAAGGTGATGTGTCCTCAACAGACCTCCCACTGAGCTGATTTTAATGGGAGCTGAGGCTGCTCATCATATCCCAGTTCCCATTAAAGAGCTCAGCACCTTGCACGATTGGGCCCATAATTCACAAAGGTGACCACCTGCATAGGAATTTTTTTTAATGGGGGTTTCTACCTTCTTTTGCCTCTTAATGAGGTGTAAAAAGGCTTGACAAATTATATTTTTAAAAGTATTTGTTCTGACTTTTTTGGTTTTTTACTGTAGAAGTACAAGGAATGTCAAGTCTAGTCTTCACTGGAGGACTTGGGTTTTTTTGGCTATTTATTGTGAGGTCCTTCCCCCCCTCTCCATTCCTGATTGAATTACATGGCTAGAGGGTTATGCAGGTTTTTACTTTCTGCTCTGAAAACTGAACATTTTATATTTAACCTAAGTGTTACTGTAAAAAAAAATATGTATATATATTAGCTTTCTCTCACTTCCCATTCCCTGCAAAGGAGTGCACAGATGCTAAGAGGAAAAGAAAAAGTGACTGACCAGGCAGAGGTGAATAGGCGGTGCAAGGAAGAACTGGAATGCTTGTGGTGTAGAATAGCTATTCTCTTCTATGCTACCATTTTGTTTCTGTCCTGGGGTTGCAGCAAAATGGTGGCTGCATTTACTCAGACCTCCTTCGCCATCCCTTTTTTTGTTCATTCTGTACAACATTATTATTGGAAGTCAGTGGTCACCACTGGCTTTTTCATCACGCAACGTATGCATACAGAAGAATCTGTATTCTAGAGATCTGTGAATTTTTAGTATTCCAATTTCTCTTCTCTTCTCCCCCCACCCGCCCCAGTTTTGCAAGATGGAGACACTCTTCAGAAAGTACCCATTACAATATAATACATTCTTTTCCTATGCTTTCTATATCCCAGTCATATTATGCTTTGTATGCTACATAAATTGATCCTAAATATGACATTGTTGTAACTAGGTCAATATGAAAAGAGAAAGTATTAGTGTTCATTTGTAATTACAGTTTGTGGTCAATTGCACATCTTACAATATCGTTTATAACTATGTCGAATTTCAGAATAAGGTGGTGCATTACACTGTATAAAATGATTTTGCTGTCTGACAGCTTTCGCTCTCAGACAATGCCATCCCACTCTGTGTATCCACAATACAGACCCATATTCTTCACTTCTAACTTCAACTGTAGTGTTGCTGGTGAAGGATGTGGTCTGAAAATGGAAATGTGGGCCTCTGTGTTTGAGAATACCATGTTAATGCATGTGAAAGGTTATTAAATTTTCCTGTCTGTGCAGTATATGATACTACTCCCCAAACACCATAACTTGAACAGGTCCCTTTATGGATCTGATCCAGATCTCACTGAAGTTAATTGAAAGAGTGAAATTGCCATCCGAGGACTCTGGATTAGACTCTCTGGTCCAATTTCAGCAAAGGACCTAAGCATGTGCTTAAGCCCCAGTGACTTGAATGCACATTCTTGAGTGTTACGTCGAATCAGACTATGGGTATGTCTACATGACAAGTGCTACTGTGGCACAACTGCAGCTATGCTGCTATAGTGCTGTAGTGTAGACACTTACTACAGAGATGAAGGGTTTTTTTCCATCACTGTAGTAAATCCACGCCCTCAAGAGGCTGTAGCAATTCTTCCATTGACGTAGTGGTCTCTATAGTGAGGGTTAGGTCAAACTACATCTTCACAGCCCTGAATAATGCAGCATGATTGATCTACATTTTAGATGTAGACAAGGCTTGAGTGCTGAAGTCTACACCATTATTCAAAATCAACATTCGTCATATAGTAAAGAATCTTTAGTGGCGCCCAGGGGCCTGATCCGAAGCCCCTTGAAGTAAATGGGAATACTTCCATTGAGTTCAGTGGGCTTTGAATCAGTTCCTAGCAAAGGGGATAACACCTGCATGCTCCAAACTAATGCATATAATTATGAAAAATAACCCAGTTAATTGTTTTCTGCTCATATGCAGCTTGGCTTTCTCTGATAGAGTACCCATTACTTTCTCTGTAACCTAGAACTCTAGCTTCTCTAAATATATGTACCTGCTTCTGTTCTTTTTCAGTACTCACTCTTTGGGAAACACAAATCCTAACGGCTTTGCCCTGATCCAATCCCACCCTTCTGCTTGTGGCCTAGCATAAATCCTGATTCTACTAGAGTCATTCATTCCAATTTTCCTAATCTTATCATTTGAAAAGGCCATCTGTGTGCAGATGAGGTAGTCCACTTGAAGCAATGTGTGCCAAAATTAGCTGGGGCAAGTCCAACGTATGTCAAATAGAGATGATCCACCCATAAAAAAGAAAAGGAGTACTTGTGGCACCTTAGAGACTAACCAATTTATTTGAGCATGAGCTTTCGTGAGCTACAGCTCACTTCATCGGATGCATACCGTGGAAACTGCAGCAGACTTTATATATACACAGAGAATATGAAACAATACCTCCTCCCACCCCACTGTCCTGCTGGTAATAGCTTATCTAAAGTGATCATCAGGTGGGCCATTTCCAGCACAAATCCAGGTTTTCTCACCCTCCACCCCCCCACACAAATTCACTCTCCTGCTGGTGATAGCCCATTCTTCATCAGGTGGGCCATTTCCAGCACAAATCCAGGTTTTCTCACCCTCCACCCCCCCACACAAATTCACTCTCCTGAATGGCCCACCTGATGATCACTTTAGATAAGCTATTACCAGCAGGACAGTGGGGTGGGAGGAGGTATTGTTTCATATTCTCTGTGTATATATAAAGTCTGCTGCAGTTTCCACGGTATGCATCCGATGAAGTGAGCTGTAGCTCACGAAAGCTCATGCTCAAATAAATTGGTTAGTCTCTAAGGTGCCACAAGTACTCCTTTTCTTTTTGCGAATACAGACTAACACGGCTGTTACTCTGAAACCTTCCATTTGTTGACTCCAATGGATTTTGGATGAGGCACTCTAGCTTTTCAAGTTTGTACTTAACCCCTAGAAAGTATCACGCTAACCCTTATTACTTCTGTGAATCATTTATTTTTAATTATAAACTATACTTTTATGAAATATATGCATTGCATCCTGCTGAAGAACTACCAAAGACCTCCCAAAAGGGTCCACATTAATTTTTTTTAAACCCTATATTAATCCCCAGTTCTGTGAAGACTTGTATATGTTCCTATCTGTATGCATGTGAATGTATATAATGATTTGAATGGCACCTTATATTTGCAATTGCTCCATCAAAATGTGATATTCCTGCACGGAGAGCTGTAGCATATAAACTGCACAGGAGTCTTTATAGCTTATTATTATTTAACAAATCTATATTTTCTTATTTGCTTTTAGTTAAATAAGTCGAATTACACAATGGTTGAAGACAATAAAGAGAACAAAGACAATTCAGCTGAAAGAGGTAGAGCGGCTGTTATTTTTTCCTTAAAGAATGAAGTTGGAGGACTTGTAAAAGCATTAAAACTCTTTCAGGTATGTAGTCCTCACATTTCTACAGCTTTTTATTTTTTTTAATGTAAGTGTCATTTTGGCACCCAGCATAATTTATTTCCCTTAGTAAGAAAAGACCCATAATAAACTCTGAATGCAACATTGTGCTTGCAAAATTAGAGGCTGCGTTGATACCCCTCAAAAACGGGGCCCTGTCTCCTGCTCCCACTGAAGTCCAGAGAGTTTTGTCTTTAATAGGAGAAGGATCAGTACGCTTGGCCTTTTAGAAGGGATGGATCTGAAATAATAACCCCCCTGATCAGAATACTCCAGATCTGAACTCTACTGCAGCTCCCCATTTCTATGATAGGATGAATCAAAACCCCACATCTGCAATGTTTCAAAGGTTGGGAAGTTCAGCTCTGAACTCTGTGGCTTCAGCCTATGGGTACTGCTTGCTGTGTTTTCCCCTGAGTATGCTCCTCTTTGTGACAACTATCCTACATATGAAGGAAGACTGAATTAACTCTTTTCCGGATCACCAATGTCATTCCTTTATCAATGGAAGAAGTTGTATTACCATTGAGCAAGATGAGATACCCCAGGCTTTGAGCATACCGTCTATACAGCACACTGAACCATTGGGGAGTAAGTGGGTTAATACTGCTCTCCAATGTGTCCTTGCATAATATTACTACTAAGAGAGGCCTATTCATTCATTTTATGAAACATTGTTAAGAAATATTCTTTCAGATAAAACAAAAGTTAATGATACTATTGAAAAATTATCATTTTCACTTTTTTTTTATTTTTAAGAGTAACAAACATTTGTTGACTTGATTGGCAGACAGTGATTTATAGTGACTCAACTGCTAATCAACTATACTAGTTAATTAACCTGCAGATTTTACGCTTTCATTAGCCAGTGGAAGGTTTGCTAGAATAAGGACTATGGGATTTGGTTCACTTTATTATGCCGCTCTGTGCTTAAAAATTTTAAATAAAATGTATTTTACTACAGTTATAAATTATAATGGTATAGATTTGATGAGTCAAACAATGAAATCATGGAGAGAGTCCTCAATAAGAGACAAGAAGTGAAGTATATATTAGCACAAATCAATATGGCTTCATGCCTGGAAGGTTGACGGTAGTTGCAGTTTTGAACTGAGACAGCTAGTGGATAAATTTAGAGAGGACAGGAAATATATTCACATGATGTTCATTGTTCTGGAAAAGGCTTTTAACAGAGTTCCAGGATAAAATGATACCAGAACTTTATGTGCAGCATGTTCAAGCCACGTATATACGTGCAACAGCAATAGTCAGAATTTCTAGGGGTGAAACAGACAAGCTATTGGTGAAGGTGGTGGGAGTGAATCAGGGATCAGCACTGAGCCCTTTCTTGTTTATCCTTCTCTTGGATGCCCTTACAAAGAACATGCAGAAGGAGGCACCTTGGTGCACATTGTTTGCAGACAATATCATTCGACACAGTGAGGAGCAAGTTAGTATAGAAGAGGAACTTGATAAATGGAAGGATGTGTTGGAGAGACATGGGCTCAAAATAATCAGAGGAAAAACAGAGTATATGGTATGGAACTTCAATAATGTGAACACTGAAGAATTATCATTGAAACTAGATGGGTAGACAATACTGAAAACACAAAGTTTCAAGTATTTGGGGTCCAGAATCCAGGGAAATGGTGGACAAAATTAGAGATAGGATAATAAATGCTTAGCTCCAATGGAGAGAGATAAATGGTGTAGTATGGGACAGGAAGATACTAGTAAGATTAAAAGGGAAAGTATACAAAAACAGTGGTCCATCCAGTTTTAATGTATGGCACTGGGCACCAAAGAAGAAACATGAGCAAATGATCTGTTCCACAGAATGTGAATGTGGAGATGAATGAGTGGTGTAAGCAAGAAAGACTGCATGAGGAATGTGTATGTTAGAGACATGCTCGAAATAACACCCATAAATGAAAAAATGAAGGAGTGCAGGCTCAGACTGTTTGGTAAAGCAAAGTCCCGACAACTACATGGGGAAGAGAATCCAACAGATCAAGGCTGAAGGAAAAAGGCAAAGGCTGACTGAAGAAGCAGTGGTTTGTTGGAAAGAAGGAAAAGGAAGGAAGACATTTTAACATGTGGGGTGATAGAGAGAGAGAGGACCCCATTTGATGGGATTAATGCAAGAAGGGGAAGGCATTTCTACCATACTTCTAAATTAAAATTGAGGAAATAAAAGCACCCCTCTTTCATTTTCTATGACATGGGGAATTTTTTTTTTAAAACAACCATTCCTTATCTTTTTTTTAATAAGCAAGCTGCTATTAATAGGTCTGTTTACCTAAAGAGACTTCACAGAGATAATGTTAAGCAGTAGAATATTGGCTTGGCAAGCAGTGCAGATTATCTAATCAACCTGGCTTAAAACATTTTTCTTATAAATAGGAGAAACATGTGAATCTGATGCACATCGAGTCCCGAAAGTCAAGGCGAAGAAATTCAGAGTTTGAGATCTTTGTGGACTGTGATAGTAACATGGAACAACTGAATGAGATCTTCCACCTGCTAAAATCCCACGTCAATATTGTATCCATGAACCCCACAGATAATGTCACTGTGCAGGAGGATGGTAAGTATGGAGGGATGTTCTAGCAAAACTACACATGTGGAAGAGGATATTGTGCTACTTTCTAATGAGTCAGTTTTCAATCCTTTTATGTCAGGTATTTGGGAACTAATAAAACAAGGAAATAGGGTGAAACAAAAGGTATGTTCCATTGAAAGCTATAAGATGAAATGCTCAGATTGTGAGTTGGCATACCTTCATTGAAATCAGTGGGGCTATGTTATTCACACCAGCTCAGGATATGGTCCATCACTTCAGTCAGTGCAAGGTATCCCTTCCTACACTTCACACTCTGTAGAGATCCATCTTGTGCTCCCCCAGTGGAGATGGTTCCATGTTCTATTCTCTGTGTAGAGATTCTCTCTGGTGCTCTTCCTCCCAGGCAGAGATACACACCTTATGAATCCCTTCTTGCTCCAGAGGATGCCCCTCTTGTTTCCTTCTGACTTCCTTTCCCACATCAGGATGGTGAGCCTGGATTAGTGCTGGGCTCATACAAACCAGGAAAATGCTTTAAAATATCAATGAAAGAGTCTTTTTATTTTCTGGTTCCGACGTTCAGGGGAGGTGAGATCCACCCCAGAGTGCAGGTTGCAGAGGACACCCTCATCCTCTTAATTGCCTCTTGAGTTCACTTGTTGCTGCCATAGCTAAACTTGAAACAGGCATTTCCTCTTTTAACCCACTGATTTTATTAATGACTTTGTGGATTTCATTGTAACAGAACTGCTGCAGTTTCCTTACATAGGGTTTGGGAAGCTGCAGATTGGGTGAACTGAGACCCTGCCCCTGCTGAGCTCTGCGTAGGCCAGCACTTTGACTGAGGGCCTGGCTGAGGGACAGGCGGGTGGCCAGTGGGTCCAGGACTACAGAGATGCAGTGGTCACGGCAGCCCTCCACGTTTAGGTTTGTACACACTGTTCTGAGCCAGGAACTGGAGTGATGGCCACAGCAGGGGGGTCCTGTGTAACTCCCTCACACAGGGCATGATTCTCTACCACGCTGCATCCTGGGTGCAAGATGGGTGTAAAATGCTGTCATTCTGATTTGATGGAGCTTTCCACCTATTTTGCACTCATGTTGCACTGGTTGAAATGATTGCGTGAATTTCAGGGCAACCGGAGTATCAGACTTCTAGTCTTTGCTCAGTTGTATATTACTACACAAGGTGCAGGGCAATGGAGAATAAGGCTTGTAGCTTCCCTGGACAACACCCATTTACTCTGGCTTTATATAGGGGCAGGAGCTGAACATAGCCCAGCTGACAGGGGAACAAAGGCTCTCTTGGGCTAAGCAAAGCCGAGTCTGTAATAAACAATGACATGTCCCTTTAAGGCTGCAGGGCTACTGTAGCTGAGAACCCCAGACTCAGTCAGAAAAGCTATTAACATTGATGAGCACTTCTTTCTCCTTATTAGGGAGGCAGTGTGGTTCAGTGGTCTGGGCTCTACAATAGGACATGGGAGACCTGGGTTCTATTCCCACTCTGCTGTGAAAATCACTTCACTGCCTCTGTTTCCCTTTCCACCCTTTGTCTGTCTCTTCTAAAGCTCTGTAGGGCAGGGACTATCTCTTACTATGTGTTTGTACAGCACATAACACAACGTGCTGAGCTGGGGCCTGGAAGGTGCTCCTGTAATACAAATAACAGCGAGAGAAAAACCATTTAAGCTCCAGGCCTTTCGTTAACCATTTTCTCCCCCTATTTTTATGACTTAATGCTCTTTAAATAGAATGTTTTAGTGACACAGGAGGAAGTGTTAGATGTTGTGCTGGTGCCAGATAGGCAGAAGACACCGCCATCCTCTCAATAGCCTCTTGAGTTCACTTGTAGCTGCCATAGCTAAAGCTGAAACAGGCATTTCCTCTTTTAACCCACTGGATTTTATTAATAACTTTGTGGATTTCATGCATTCCTTAGACATGGAGAATACCCCCTGGTTTCCTAAGAAGATCTCAGATTTGGATAAATGTGCGAACCGTGTTCTGATGTATGGGTCTGAATTGGATGCTGACCATCCAGTAAGTAGCTTCCCTGCTATTTGTAACAATGAGTGAAGACAGATCAGTTTTTGCCCTATAAGAGTGGCTTTGTGGTTTTGACTGTGTCACTCTGGGACTTATTCCTGGTGCCCTTGCTCAGGCATGGCTCTCATTGACCTCAGTTCTGCAAGCTTTAAATGGAGTCTTGCCTGTGTAGCAACTGCAGGGTTAGGTCCTGAATACTCAGACAAAAGGAATGCTGTTTTGAACTAGATTTATTTTTCCCCTAAAGTAATGACACCCTAGTTTTTCCCCACCCCTCCCCAAATAAAGAAAACAAATTGAAAGGGTATAATTTCTAATATTCAGAGCAATCAATTAAATAACCAATTTAGTGTAATGCTTTGAAAAAGGAATCCTTATCTACAGAATATACTTAAATCAAGAGTTATGTGCATGAAGTTGCTGATCTCTGTTTTAAATTGGGGGATTTATTTATTTCATAGACTAACAACCGCTAACAGTCTCCTATTTTGACCATTTATTTTCCCAGGACATGCTTTTACAATAGTGTTTTCTTTGTTAATAAGCTTATTTATTACAGAGATGGAAATGTGTATTACTTTTTCTCCACACATAGGGTTTCAAAGACAATGTTTATCGTAAGAGGCGAAAGTATTTTGCAGACCTAGCTATGAACTACAAACAGTAAGTATGACTCTTTGCAAAACAAGTCTCTTGCTTTGGAATAATGAGGTGGATAAAATAAGTAGTTCTCATTCACCAGGCCAGATCTCCAGGCCTAGCTGAACTGTGTTTGGTATAGGAACCAGGGTGGGAGGAATAGAAAGGTTGATCAAAGCCACCTTACTATTCCCAGGATTTCAGATAGGTCTGAGTATCAAACTATAATTTAAAGCTAGCTATTTATGCCGTCTAGAGTGGTCGCAATGGGATGGCTCCACCAGCTGGGAATAATTGGACTGTAGTGATTTCTGACTTAACCCTCTCTCACTTATGGTCACTCCTCCATCTTGCCTAGGAAAACACACTGTAACTGAGAGAGTGGGGAACACATGCTATAGAGCTGGCTATACCAGCTTCATGATTACCCTATTAGGGCAGATCTCTATCACCTTTGTGCCACCGGAGTGGGGCAAAGACGTTGAGGTCAGAATCTAGCCTGCTGACTGATAACTATAAATGAAGCAAGAAAATAATCATTATTCTAGTTTCTTGTTCAAAATAGTGCAGTGTCTGGTTCATAATAGGGCATTAGCTACAGTGGTTTAGAAGTGCACAGTGAAATGAAACTGAAAAGGGCCTTGTGGTATTTAGGACCCCACAGTGGGCTCTCCTCGAGTCAGATACATTAATGACTTAAGTGCTATAATTTGACTCTGAGCATACTTTTTATGTTGTTCCCTATCTGGGTTTAGATGTCAACCCCCTCCACTGGGAATGACACAGAAATGTTATAAACCTGTAATCACAGCAGCATACACTAATGCAGGGGTTCTCAAACGGGATCGCGAGGGTATTACATGTGGGGTTGCAAGCTGTCAGTCTCCACCCCAAACCCCGCTTTGCCTCCAGCATTTATAATGATGTTAAATGTATAAAAAGGTGTTTTTAATTTATAAGGGGGATCGCACTCGGAGACTTCCTATGTGAAAGGGGTCACCAGTACAAACGTTTGAGAACTACTGCACTAATGGAATCAGCAAGCACCGCATAAATCCAATAGTCTGCAACATTATTGTGTTGATACAGTTATCTTTGGGAGGTTAATTTCTATCATGTTTGTTAGTCAGGCCCTGAAATCACTATTGGTAAAATCATGACACAGCATTCCGATTACCCTCAATGGGTTTTGACTCAAGTCCTCACAATAGTCCAGTTTAATCAAGATCCAGAAGGCTAATGTGAGGTGATAGGTTAGGTTTAATACATTCTGACAGATACTCATGGTTTTTCTAGAAAAGCATGATTTTCACATGGCAAATGAACATTTAGATGCTTAGATTTATCATGATGATAACTGAGCTCATTATTTTTCCTTTCCTTTCCTTTCCTTTCCTTTCCTTTCCTTTCCTTTCCTTTCCTTTCCTTTCCTTTAAAGAAATTGAAAAGGTAATGAAGACTAGTAATATACAGGTTGAGGAAAAATTTTACATTCTTAGGTCCTGATCCTGCAAAGTCTTATGCAAGGGTTGAACTTTTTACTCCCAATGTTAAACACATATGGAACTCTTTGCAAGGTGTGGGCCTGAGTCCCTGAGCCAATTCCACTGACGTCAGTGGAAAGATTCCCATTGATTGACTTCAGTGGGAGTTGGATCAAACCCGTAGAGCGTAAGCTCTTCAGAGCAGAGACCACATCTAATCTTCCTGTGTATTTATAAATTATCTAATGCAACAGAGCCCTGATCCTGACTGGATGTTACAGCAACATAAATGTTAAATAATAACAGTACTAGGTAAATGAGTCATCCATTTCCAGAGCTATCCATTCTGAGCCATGACATCCTTTCTTTCTCCTTTCATTATAGTGGTGAGCCAATCCCCAAGATTGAATTCACTGAGGAGGAGATCAAGACTTGGGGCACTGTATTCAGAGAGCTCAACAAACTCTACCCAACTCATGCCTGCAGAGAGTACCTTAAAAACTTACCCTTACTCACCAAATACTGTGGGTACCGAGAAGACAATATCCCCCAGCTGGAAGATGTATCGCGCTTCCTGAAAGGTAATGTGCTAATTTCTCTGCTATACCAATGGGAGTTAAACACCTAGGTGCTTTTGAAAATCTCCCTTGATGCCTATCTGCATGTTTAGGCATCTATAAACCTTTAAAAAGCTGCCCCTCTGTCATCTGTGAATCACAGCCACTAGAGGGTGACATGCTCTCTCTCTCTCTTCATATTGGCACTACAAATTATAAGCAGTATTTAGCTACTAGATGGTGACTTCAGCAAGTACTATAATCCAGTCAATATGGGGCAGGGGTGCACATGTACATCGTGGGAAGACAGACAAACATCGTGTAATATTATAGAGATATGAATATTACATTTTTCTGTTGCATGCATTTTAAGGGACCTCTTATGCCCAGTATATACTTTTTTGTGATTAAAACAATACCCTGGGTATTATCTTGTTCCTGTGCCACATAACACTTTAAAAATAAAAGGACTGTATACAGCCACTGATGTCAGTGGAAGTTTTGTGTGGGGATCACATGATGTACATGACCTGCATGCTGTACATTTGAAAAGCACAGGGTCCATTTTAAAAATAAATATCTGCCCTAAGAAGAGATCCTCTCTCCAAAAGAGAGAGGTGGTGGGTTTCCCATCACATGAAGTCCTTAAATCGAGACTGGATGTCTCTAGCTCAGTCAGAAGTTACAGACTTGATGCAGGAGTCATTTGGAGAAATTCTATGGTCTATGTTGTCCAGGAGCTCAGATTAGATTATCATAATGGTCCTTCCTGGCCTTAAAAGGTTTGAATCTATGAAAGCGAGTGCTCTGTAGTTCTGAACACAATACAATGAATCAAAGGAGAAATAGAAAGGAATCATTACACAATGAGACCACATGCTATACTGACATGGACTGCAAGCAATGCTAACCGAATCATGAATAATACACGAGTAAATCATAAAGGCAAACAGCAACCCTTTTGACATTTTCACCCCTCTCCCTTATGGTCCTTTATTACAGCTTTCCCTCTCCCCACCATTTTTATATATGTGGTATTATTGTTTTATATAATAGTGAAATCTGTGGGCAAGGCCAGCACTAAAGTGACTGCTGGAGTTTGTGAATGAGATGATTAGGCATTATCTTGGTAATTTTCAAATGTGGGAATTTTGATCATGGCTCATCTTTAGTTTTCCTCCTTGTCCTTGAGCAAAGCCATGCTGTGGTACCTAACCCAGAAGTAAGAGGAGAAACACAGTTTTGAACATCCTACAATTCTACACCACATTGACCTATGATTTATCTATTGCTTTTCAGAGCGCACAGGTTTCACCATCCGTCCAGTTGCCGGATATTTGTCACCCAGAGATTTCTTGGCAGGCTTAGCATTCAGAGTTTTTCACTGCACTCAGTATGTTAGGCACAGCTCGGACCCTCTCTACACCCCAGAGCCGTAAGTTGTTTTATTTCTGGGGAGAAGTCAAATATGTGCAAAAACCCTGTTGTTTATAGACAAAGTTTTTAAATCTGGGTGCCTGAAGTTTAGGCTCCTACATCCATATTCAGGCATCTGGGTAAGAATGGCCTGATTTTTCAAAGATACTGAGTGTCTGCATCTCTCATTGCCTTTAATGAGATTTTTGGATGCACAGCACTTCTGAAAACCAGGCAACTCCTTTCTTATGTATGGTATTTTCAAAAGCGCCCAGTGTTGGCCTAACATTGCTCCTCTTGCTCAATGATAAAACTCTCACTGACTTAAATGGAAGCAGAGTTAGGCCAACATTAAGCAATTTTGAAAATCTCACCCTAGGCTCCTAAATATGGGTTTAGGAGCTTAACTTTGGGCATCCAGATTTGAAAATTTGGGCCTAAGTATTTTTTGTAGAGTTAATATGATGCAATCTAATACGAGAAATTTTTTTTTCTGTCATTTTGAGATTAAATCATTTTTCAGTGTTACAAAGAGTTTTCTTCGGAGACCATTGTATTCGTTGGATGGTGCTGCTTTTTCACTCCCTCAGCAAGAAAGAGCATAATCTCACAGCTTCTGCTTTGTTTCTTTTTCAGTGATACCTGTCATGAACTCCTGGGTCATGTCCCACTCTTGGCTGAACCCAGTTTTGCTCAGTTCTCCCAGGAAATTGGCCTGGCATCGCTTGGGGCATCAGATGAGGCTGTTCAAAAACTGGCAACAGTGAGTAGTATCTCAGTCTTTGGTGGTGATAATCCCACTTGCATTGCTCTCAGCATTTTACAGGGCTGATCCCACTCCCCTTGAAGTAGGTGGGAGATTTATCATTCATTATCAGCAGAAGCAAATCATTCACTGTATTGTCTGTTTCACTGGTTCTAAACTTTTTCTGTTCTGTAACTCCATAATAGAACAGAAGTGATATGAACTGAATGATATTCTCCATCTAGCCATAAAATAAGTGTCTCTGGGTATCATAACTTCCAGATTGAGAACCAATGGTCTGGTTCTTCTAAATCCAAGCCCTTTTACCTCTGGGATGAATTCCCACAATAATCTATTTCTTTATCCTTTAGAGTTAACCCAAAGGAAATATAGTTGTCATAGGATGCAATTGATTGTGTATCTTTACAATTTAGTAGTGAGAGGGTTTTCCCCTCAACAAATTAAAAATATATATATTGTGGGTGCCCCATGTCCAAAGTCTTCTGGATGTTTTGAAAGAAATTTTAAGAGGGAAAAAATAATTATAATAAACCGAGACAATGGGTGGATTTTTCAAAAGCACTCAGCTCTGGCCTATCTTTGCTCCCATTGCCTTCTATGGGAGCAGAATCAGACCAATACTGCTAAGCACTTCTGAACTCTCCCCTCCCCCAAATATACCTACACAAATCTCCAAGGCCAGCAAACTGAAATAAACATAAACTCCTTCAGACAACAGAACTAAAGAGAAAACAGGGAGCTTTGCTCTTTTTCATGCTCCTCTGGCTGACCTCATTATTTATCAGTTTTTAAAAAATTCGGTCGCTTCCAGTGCTTCTATTAAGCTGTCTCATGACAATTTCAACTGGATGGTTCAATGCATTTGTGTGGCAGGACTAGAGCTCAGACTAGATTCTGCTGAGATCAAAAGTCTCTGTGATAAAGGTGAGCCTAGGGTGTGGAATAGTAGCAGTAAACTCACTGGTCAGAACTGTCCAGCTCAGTGGTTCTTAACCTTTCTCATTCTGGGCCCCCTTCCACTTAGCAAAATGGGAAAAGCAGGGTAATTGTGACCCTCTGACATTTGCTCAAGACTCTATTAGGGGTTGTTACACCCAGCTTGATAACCCTTGGTCTAGTTTGCTTGACTTACAAAATTTGCTGCACTGATAGTTGCATCTGTGTTGAAGACAGTTCCCCCCCCCCACACTCCATTTCAATTCTTTTTTGTTTTCCTTCTGTATCAGTGCTACTTCTTCACCGTGGAGTTTGGTTTGTGTAAGCAAGAGGGACAGCTAAGAGTCTATGGGGCTGGTTTACTTTCTTCCATCAGTGAGCTCAAGGTAAGAAGATGAAAACATCCTCCCTTTATTTGCCCTCTTTGTTCTCACCTGATTTTTGTGGTAGTTTATTCAAAATATTGGGTGGAGTGAGTAGCTATGGCCAATGGCCCATTTCAAAACTGTGAACTGAAGCATCATATCTTTGGGAAGCATTTCTTCTGGAAGCTCCTAGAGCCAGATTTTAAAAGACATTTAAAGGTATTGATTTCAATGGGAGTTTGTACCTAAATACCTTTAAAAAACTGGCTCCTAGAGACCTCTAGGGATGATTCTGGTTAAGTGAAAAAGCATGGAACTAATACTTGGAAATTGTGTCTTTTGGTGTGTGCTGAGCCCTATTGTTCCCAGTAGTTTTAGATGGAGATGAATGTGCCCTGCATTTCTTAGAATCAGGTCAAAAGTAGATGTGTTTTAAGCATAAGGCTCGGCTTGTCAGACCAGATTCAGATACTGTTGTTCTCATTGAGTAGCCTCTTGCTACATTTGCAGTCACGTTGGCTTCAGAGTTCAAGTATGCTGACTTGCTCACATAACAAGATACTACTCCTGTAAGTAAGGGGGGCAGAATGTGGCTCTTTAAGCATAGCCAGTTTCCTAAGGGTTAGCTGGTACTAATCTGCAGACACAACTCTTAAGAGCTGATGTGCTACAGAGATTTCATTTATGGCATCATTTTGTCCTCTTCAACACGCTGTTTCTATCCTCCGTTTTCTCCTGTGGACTATTTTGGTGCTGATACTACTCTGACATGTGCTAATGTTAATATATTTGCTTCAATGCTTTATCTATTATCCAGCATGCTCTCTCTGGCAATGCCAAAGTCAAGCCCTTTGATCCTAAGGTGACCTGCAAGCAAGAATGCATCATCACAACTTTCCAGGAAGTCTACTTTGTTTCTGAAAGTTTTGAAGAAGCAAAGGAAAAGATGAGGTACAGTCTGTTGAATCTCGGTTATTACCTAAACCAGATTTATTCTGATGTGTGTGCACCAGCAAAAATTTCCTTTAATTTTTATTATCATGCTCTAATTTTAGCTTCCACTTGGTTGAAAAGCTGCTGTTCAATATTTCCTCTCTCTCCCCTGTATTATTATAATTATTTTATTGTTATTTTATTATGTCAATTGATGTGGTATCTGAGCACATCACACATAACAGAAAACATCAGTCTATAAATGCCCACAAAGGAGAGCAATGTTAACCCCGTCCCCGTTACCTATCCATCTCATGGGAAAGAAATCTGAGAAAGAGGAAAAATAAAAGACAAAGCTTTGGTTTAGAGACATCTGGCAAAGGTAGGGCCATAAAGATGATCTTTGCGTCATGCTATGAAGGCAAACTGACCTGAGGTCTGATGGACTAACTTTCAGTGTCTGGAAGCCTCCACTGAGAATGGGTGCACCATCCTGGCCCTGCCAGCAAAAGCATCTCTGCTGATCTCAGCTCTCACAATGGGGTGGAATTCTCCCCTGTGTAGAGGGACAGACAAGGCCAAAGCACTCCTTGAGTTCCATTTTGAGGGTTTAAGGAGGGCGGGGGGGAATCAGATGTGCATAAGGTTTCTGTTGGCTCTGTGCACAAAGAAGAATTTTGCGCAGTGGGACATGAGAAAAGAAATGGTTTCTAAAGTAGCTAAGTCCCGAACCACATAGGCATTAACAGATTAAAAACAACAGCTTGAACTAGACCTAGAAACAGATGGGGTAATTTAGTGTAGTGCGGTGCACAGGTGTAACATGCTTAGACTGTACACCGCTACGTATGGGTTGGGAAGTGTGAATCCCAGTTTGTGTACATGTACCCACGCTAGCTCTGCTTGAGCTAGCAACCAAAAATAGCAGTGCATCTGTGACGGCATGAGGGGTGGCTTGGGCTAGCTACCTGAGCAAGTGCCTGGGAGCAGGATGGGATTGTACTCGGGGCGGCTAGCCCGAGCAGCTCCCTGTGCTGCCACAGATCCACTGCTGTCGATAGGTGCTAGCCTGAGCAGAGCTCGTGCAGGTATGTCTATGTGAGCTGAGAATCAGACCGCCCAGCTCAAAGGCAGATGTATGCACTGACCCATTCCAATCAGCTGCACCTGCTGCAGGTTTTGAACTTTGGCTGCTCTTGCCCCAGACCATGAGGGTGAGTTCACCCGTCAATGTGAGAAGGAGGATCCTATAAAAGAAACACATTAATGGTTTAAACTGTTGGCTCATGATGAAAGAAATATCTGCTCTAAACAGCAGGTAAAACGCTGCTTTCAGTTACACTAGTATAAATCTACAGTAAATCAGTTGATGTCAAAGGACCTGATTCTGATCTCCCTTACACTGGTTTTATGAAAGTGTCATGCCATTAACTTCAATGGAATTATTCCGAACCAATGCAGTAAACAGTAATATCAGTGCAGAATGTAGCCCATAACTTTCTCCTGTGACATACAGCAGAGACAAAGTAGATGAGTTATTGAAGATCTAGTTTTAGCAAGCCCACTAGATAGGGCGCTGGACTGGGACTCTGGAGACTTGAGTTCAATTTCTGGCTCTGCCACTGACCTTCTGAATGACCGTGGACAAGTCACTTCTCTGCTGTGTGCCTCAGTTTCCCCATCTGTAAAATGGGGATAAGAATGCTGACCTCCTTTGTAAAGTGCTTTTAAATCTGATAAACGTTATATCAGTATTATATATATCTCTATATATCTATATAGACAAAGCTAGGAATTATGAAGAAGAAAAAGTGGTTTAGCAAATGGGTTACTGATGCTGACTTCCTTGTGGAATTCATGCCAAGCTCCCTTAGACAAAGAGCGATGACTGGCTCAGGGACACATCTGGCTTTTTGTTTATTTAATTTGAAACACTGTCTCTCTTTTTTGTTTGTTTGTTTGTTTGTTTGTTTGTTTGAACAGAGAGTTTGCAAAAACAATCAAGCGCCAGTTTGGAGTAAAGTACAACCCATATACGCAAAGTGTGCAGATCCTGAAAGACACCAAGAGCATCGCAAGTGTGGTGAATGAGCTGCGTCATGAACTGGACATTGTCAGTGATGCCCTCAACAAGATGGGCAAGCAGCTGGGCATCTAACTCGGCCAATCCTCAGCACTTTGCACTTAGCAATTCTCTTTTTTCTGTCCTGTTCTAGGCATGAAGATACCTGTTAGGTGCTATACATAGAAACCTCCTCTCTAATAACAGAAGAATGAATGACTAGTTGGGATAGTTACTTTAACTTGCATGTTTCTCTACTTAACACCCTTTGCCCTTACAAAATGTTTACGTGACCCCTCCAATCCGCCCCACTCCATAAACCAATCAGGAAAGAAATGGGCTGCATTCATCCTTGAGAAGCTGGTGTACAAATACAGAAATCACCATATTGGATCAGAACAGAGGTCTGTCTAGTCCAATATCCTGTTTGTGACAGTGGCTAGGCTCAGCTACTTTAGAAAAAGGTGCAGGAAACCCTGTGGTAGACAGCTATGGGATAATTTACCCCCTGGAAAAGCTTTTCCTCCTACCCTCCACTAGTAAGAGGTTGGTTTATGACCAACCCTGGACCAGGGCCTCCAGTTCCTCAAAGTTCATCAGGAGAAAATTGCAGTGGTACAGGCCTTCCCCCGAAGAAGGGGATCTGTACTGATCTGGGAAATGATGTGATTGGGAGATGTACTGATTCTGAACATCCTCACTGGGTGGCAACCTCTGTTTGCAACATAAAGCTGCTGAATGAAATCCTGACTCCACTGAAGTCAATGGGAATTTTGCCATTGACTTTAATGGGGCCAGAATTTTACCTGTTGTCCCGGGAGTAGCATTTGAGGGAGGCCAGTATTGGTAACACCACCTTCCCTCTGCCTTGGGGAATGAATCCCACCAAGGTCATGGCAAGCCATGCTGGTGCAGGGAGCTGTAGTTTACACCTCTCTAATTCAGCTGGGGAGAATGTAGACCTGTGTCTAAAAGCATTTTGAAATGGCATTTCAGTATCCACAATAGTCTTACAAAGGTGATGGAGCCCAGTTCTTAAATAGCCACTGTCTAGTATTAGTTTATAGGGAAAACAAAAGTCCCTCTGATTACTCATTCGCATCATTGACCTTTCAAGATGCATTGTGATATGTCCCAATTCTTTTCTGTAGGGCCTGATCCTGAGGGGCACTGAGCACCCTGAATACCCATTGAGGCCAATGGGAATTGAGGGAGATGTTTTTGGCAGGATGAGGCCCTAAATCTTTGTAGCTCAGAGGTGTGTTCAAAGATCCTGTAATGAAAAAGAAATCTAAATAGAATTCTGCTGATGTGGGAAGCAGAGTCATGTGGAACTGGCAACGTGAAGCAGTAGTGAACTCTCCAGTTTTGTGAATGCTCAAGCATTGTGGATGTTTGCACTTAGTCACCCAGGGATAGTTTCTGCTCACTCTTAGAAGCTGCTCACTCTTAGAAATTAACGTCTGTAGATTAAATAAATACATTAAAAGGATATTATCAATTTTAGTAGGAAATCTGTGAAAGGCAGGGCAGACTTTTTAGCATGCTAAGAATTGAACCTTCACTACTCCAGGTGATAGGGGAATGTAGCTGTAAATATCTGTATATTCACTGGAATAATGGGATAAAATCATGGCCATATTGACGTCAATGGCAAAACTCCCATTGATTTGAATATAGCTAGGATTTCATCCCTGGATTCCTAAAAACAGGGTGTAAGTGAGACTTAAATATTGCAAATGTTCATTCTGGCCCTCTGCATAGTGGTGAATTTTACCCCAATAGACCATATGGGCCACATACATATTGAACATCTTAAAATATGCTATATTAAGAGAGACCTAATTTAAAATATTTTTTTCCTTTTAAAATCAAATCTGGATGACTTTTTTTAAACATTTAGGAAAGTCAGACCATATTTTTGATAAAAATTCATTTGACTTCTTAAATTACACTTTAAAATAACCTTTGGGAACCTCATGTTTTTAGAGAAGAATCTATTCAGTTTAAACAAGTGATAAGTGTGGATCTGTTTTGTCTGCTTATGTAGTATTCGTTAGTGTTAAGATATTATTTGCTAAAAGTATTGGATTTTTATATTTTCAAATTATAATCAGAAGATTGTAATAAGTGTTACTTCAAATCTTAAATCTGTATTATGTACAAATTTCAATAGGAACAATTGGACCTATTAAATTTCTGCTAGATTTAATAATTCTAGTGTTTTATGACGGGGGAATTCTATCTGTATTATATGATGCAAAGATAGGAAAACGCTAAGTTAACATGTTTCAAGTGATGTCTTTTCAGGTTATAACCACATTTATATTTGGTTTTACCATATCCAAACCTGCTGGCTATGTAAAACAGTAATATAAAATTTAAGTTTTTTTTAAATATTGTGGATGCTTTAAATGATTAAAAATTGCTGAATTGTTAGCATGAAATTCAATGTAAAAACAAAAATCCCTAACTCTACAGCCAAGCAATAAACATGACTACTTGTGATTTATGGATTTACCTCTTTAATGGAACAATTCTGTTATTCTGGATGCAGTCTTGCCTGCAGATAACACATATATGACTCCCACTGACGTCACAGGGATTTGTATGTATTTATTTGTGGAGGGAATTGCCTCCCCTTGTATTTTGCAGGCTCATGCTCCCATTGACATTCCTGAGATCTGGAGTGTAGAATGGATTTCTTAGACCCTGATTCTGCAAGATGGTCCCTGCAGGTATACCCACTACCTTCAATGGGTCTCTGCACTAACGCAGGGCTCCATCCATGGAGCAATTGGGCCCCTAGGCTGTAAACATTTTGAGGGAGGAACTGTGATTATCTGTGCGTGTGGACAGCACCATGTGTGTGTGTGATGTTCCCCTCTGTTGTCTGAACTGGTGATCTGCTAGGTCACACCGATCCTTGACTCTGGGAGCCAGCCTTGCTCTGCTCTGCTGTGAGAACCCCCACTCGTGGGCTGTTCACACAGAGCCTCTGGCGTGTAAGTTGACCCCAGCTACTTGCAACCGAATGACACTAGCCAATATCTCCGGTTCCAGACACAACCCTAGGAACCTCCATCTTGCAGTGTTCAGTTATGCCTGCTGGAAGCTGCAATCTTATATGAGTTCATCAATTTAACAAAGAAATCGATAAGTACCAGGCTTGTTATCCCAAGGGGAGCCTCTGACACACTTCAAACCAAACACACTGCTTCAGGTAGAATAAACAAACAAATTAACTATAAAGATAGATGTTATGCTCTGACTTATAATCACTTCAGTCAGATTTGGTCAAATGAAATAAAAGCAAAAAGCATTCTAAGCTGATCTCAACACTTTCAATGTCCTTACAATCTTAGATGCTTCTCACCACAGGCTGGCTGCTCTTCAGCCAGGCTCTCCCCTTCGATCAGAGCTTCAGTTGCTTGCTGCTGGTGGTGTCTGTAGATGAAGGAGGAAGAGCATGGCAAACGTCTCCCTTTTATCATGTCCTTTCCTCCCCCTCAGAGTCAGGTGAGCATTACTGAGTCCCTCCAAGCAAGGTTAAGTAATTCCCCTATGGGAATGGTGTGGCCTCATGGAGGTGAGTCATTGCATTGTAGCTCCTTTGCTGGACAATGGCTGTTGATGGGTTGTTTGACATGGCGTTGGTTACTTTCCTTGCTGTTGCCTCTTGGGAGCTAATATCTGGCTGATTTCCCCAACTTATAGCATGTTTTAGTGACAACCATACTACAGAGTTCTCATAACTTCATATGAATTAATGATATCAGGGCCGGCCCACAACATTTTGGCACTTGAGGCGGGGAACTCAAATGATGCCCCCATGACCCCTCGCTTGGGCCAAAACTTTGAAAGTTCTCAATTCTGCCTTCTTCTTGTTCTACTCCTTTCATAGTACTGCTCTGCTACTTACCCCAATAAAGGAGAACTAACAACTTAAAATGCCTTGTTCAAAAATTTTAAGTAACACATTTGCTGTTCAGGCGTTTGAAAGTTAACTTTTCTTGTCTGCATAGTAAACACTGGCATTTTTATCTGTTTGAATAATCAAAGTGGTGCTTTCCATGCCTTCTTGGTTGCAAAGATTTGAACTGCTTCCTGCTGAAGGTCCACAGTCTGGGTCAGCTCATGCTCTACTGAGATGGTTACAAGGCCAACCAGCCTCTCCTGTGTCATTGTGGATCGTAGATGTGTTTTTATTAACTTCAGCTTGGAGAAGCTGCGTTCTCCACTGCCAGCTGTTACAGGAAGTGTTAGAAGTATGCGCAGGGCAACAAAAGCTTTTGGAAAGAGGGTGGTCATCTTATTTGTGCACATATATTCCAGAACAGCCTTTGGAGTTGATCCTGCTGAAATGTATCTTGAAAGGGCTTTCAGTTCATTACCTAAATCACTCACATCAATATCGCGCATGTCATCATGTGTCACTGTCTCTAGTGCCCTGCATTGCTGGTGTAGGTCTTCTTCAGGTACAGTGAGGAGTTCTGGAATATCTTACAACATCCCAAATATGCTGTTGTGTTCCTTGAGCTGCATGAAACATGCTTCAACTGACTGTATTGCACAATCTAGCACCTGGTTAAAGAATTCAACTTTGAATTGTTGCTTGGGGTCTCTTATGGGATTATCCAGTGCCTCGTAATCAATATGTCATCTTCTTCGGTGACTCTTGTAGACTTGAATGGGTGGGAAAATAGCTTCAGTGTGAAGTTCCTCTGCCAACTTCTGTGCACTTTTCAGAACGTTTTGAAATACCTCATCTGACTGGTAAGACTGTAGGTATGACTTTGCTTTGTCCAGTTGTTCCATTACTCCAGATATATCAAGGTCAACACCTTGGAGTCTCTTGCTTACAACATTTACTTCAAATAGTATGTCATGCCACAACACTAAGCCACACAGAAATTTGAAGTTATGTATGTTTCTGGTGATTCCATTTCCCAATGCCACTGTTCTCCCACAAACAGTTCCTGTCATAGCATTATCCTCCATAAGGGCAACTATGGCATCATCTATCTTCCCAATTTGCTGTGTGATAGACTTTATTGCCTCCACTTGACTTTCCCATCATGTGGCACTCAATGGTTTCAGTGTCAGAGAGGATGTGCCCAGATGTTGCTTCAAAATTTGCCATCGATGAGTTGATGTAGAAAAAAATACAAAGATGCTTTGAATTACATTAAAAATTTCAGCAGCCTCACTAGAAGCTGATGCTGCATCACTGACCACCAAGTTCAATGAATGAGAACTGTATGGGACAAAAAAAGCTTGAAGGTTTAACTCTGGGATCCATGTCTGCACTCCTCTGTTCTTTCCTCTCATGTTGGCACCATTATCGTAGCCCTGACATCTCATGTCAGCTATCACAATTCCCGTATCTTCCAGCTTTTCAAGAAGCACATTTGTCATACCAGCTCCTGTAGTATCAGTGTCAATAAATTCTAGAAAATGCTCTGACAGTCACAATTGCAGGGACATTTTCACTAGGTTCTGTTACAAAACGCACCAATAAAGTCATTTGTTGCGTATGGCTGATGTCAGGAGTGCAGTCCAGAATAACAGAGTAATATCTTGCTGACTTCAGATCTGCAACAATCTTCTGTTTGACTTTTGTTGCCAGTAACTGTATGATCTCATTTTGAATTGTTTTTCCAACGTAGTGGTGTGTGTACATTTCTTGGGGGGTGACTCTTCTTAGGTGCTGGAATACAGCATCAAACTCAGCCATCAGCTCCACAATTTTAAGGAAGTTTCCATTGTTTGGCACATAAAGCTTATCTGAAGTGCCATGCAGTGCTAGGTTTTGGGTAGCAAGCACTCTCACAATGGCAATGAGCCTTTTCAGAACATTTTGCCAGTAAAGAGACTCTGATGCAATTGTCTCTTGATGCTGATCATCTTTGGTGGCCTTTAACCTTTAGTCTCATCTCAAGCTCTTTCCACCTATGGAATGCTCTCTGGTGATTTGCTGCCTTCTCATGGCATGACACATTTCTAGCCAGATTTTTCCAGTCCTTTGTTCCTGTAGAACCCAATGTGGCTGGAACATTAGACTGGAAGAATCTGCAACAAAAACAGGATGCAGCTTCTGGGTTTTTGAGTACATAAGCCATGGCCTCTCCACTTTGTCACCATTGGGGATTTCACGCTAGTAATGTGTTGGATGGAAACTTCTATTTTCATTGTCTTTGGGGAACATGAAGTTTTTCACTTGCTGTGGCCCATGCACTACAAGGAAGTCCCTCAGGCTACTGCTCAAGTGGGTCCACAGTTCTGGATCATCTAGACTTAAGGAACTAAGCTCAGCAGCAGCTGTTTCTTGCGCTTCCACCACTCTTCTCTGATCTACACTTTTCTTCAGGAATGTGCATGGTTACATCCATTTAAGATGGAGATATGGATGCTGCAGTAGCTGCCAGGTCACCTGCACTCTGACTAACTGGAAGATCAGGCATCTCCTCACCACTCACATCCTCACTGGGGCCGGAAGGCTCACCGTGAACATTTGTGTCTATGTACCTCAGGAGAGCTCCCTCCTGCTTGGATAGAAAAGCTTCCTTTGCTTGCTTTCTTTTTCTGAATGCTGCCCCAGAGGGGCGTTTTCTTCTTTCATGCATTACTGCTGTTCTGTGCCAGCTACAGTGGCTCTCAACACTCAAGTGAAGGGGACAAATAAGCAGGCTGGTAGCAGGGCCTGGATGAAGAAAGATATCAACGTCTTAAGGGCCTAACTGGCTCCTACTACTTCAGCTGACTGCCTGTTCTCCTCAAGTGGGTTCAGGGAAGCAGCAAAAAAAGGAAGCTCCCTAATTTCAGAGTAGCAGCCATGTTAGTCTGTATCTGCAAAAAGAATGAGGAGTACTTGTGGCACCTTAGAGACTAACAAATTTATTTGAGCATAAGCTTTTGTGAGCTCACTTCATCGGATGCTTATGCTCAAAGGAGGCTCCTCCTCCTCTCTCTCCCCCTGCAGCTCCTGCTGCTTTCTGTTATTCCCTCTCACCTTTTCTCCTGCCTGCCTGTTACGTCTCTTGTGCCCTTCTTCCTCCAGCCCAGCACTTCACCATCTCTGTGCAGCTAGAGCAGCGAGAATACATATGCCCCAGCAGCAGATACAATTGTCTACACTCTGGGTTCTAGTGGCGTCCCTCCCTCAGTCTGACACCTGAGGCAACCACCTCAGTTCGCCTCATGGTAAGGCCAGTCCTGAATGATACACATATACGGATAGAGAAATGACTTTCAGCAGATCATAATATTTCCCCTGATACCTTACAAGGCATGCTTTATATGTAAGATCAAGATTGTATGAAAATGAGGAATATGGGGGTTACAGCACGCTCCCCCAAGGTACAGAATGTCACAGTGTGCCACTGGAATAGAAATAATACTCATGCAGGGTTTGCCACTAGCTTTAATTGGGACAAAATCAGACCCCTTACACACAAAGGCATCTGATTCTCTAAAGCTTTATAATTTGTATAGCTAGTTATACCTGGGAAAAATGAATGTAAAAAAACCCTACCAAACTAGTCTGGCAGCATTTTACACAGGTGTAAATGACTACACTAAGTGCTCTTCTCTTTTACCTCGATAGACTGGTGCTAACATGCTGTTCCTGAGATACTTCACATTGTCTTTTAGTCTTGGTGCCCATGAATCCAAGAAATGTCACTGCTTGATGCTGCCACAAATAGGTAAATAAAATAGCAAATATTTCTAAGCAAGAAACATGCTTTAGGTATGGGCCAGATCCAGGTCCCTTTGACAGTAATAGCAGTTTTGCCATTGGCTTCAATGGGAGCAGTACCGCAAAATAATCTGCACCAATTGGTAACTCTTGAATGAATATGCTGTACATGCTTGTTTTATCTCATATTGAATAAAATTCACCCTCTGCCTATGCATTGCACAAATCTCACTTAAACGCTGTACTGGTGTCATAATTGCGATTTAAATCGTACCTAGGCCTAGTTCTGCCCCACCTTCACTGAGGTGAATTTCTCCCCACTGTGACTGCACAAGCTTCCTAGTAAATGGGAATCGCCCAGTTTAGTCACCATTTTAAATTTTGAAGCCAAGGATTTTTAAGGTCTCAAATGTGGTAGTTACCTACATTCCTGCTTATTAATATAGAGTTTGATATTGTTATCACAAACACATTATTACCACTATTATTATGGGCCCACACACACACACACAAGAGGGCTACCTTAGGATGCATCTTTGTCTTGGCTTCCCTAAAACCATCAGGCTGACTCTCTGCACATTATGCTGGGGCAGGGTTTAATAGTTGGTGAACATATTCTGTTTTTTAGTTCAGCCCCTCTAGTCTTGAGAGACACGACAGACCCTCTGTTTGCCTCTGGCAGGTATAATCTGCACGGATTTCTGTGCAGGGCAGCCAAAATATAGTTCAAAATAGCCACAAGAGCATAATAAACTTGTGTTTATTTGGGGGCATAAATCCAGACATGAGCAGGAATTTGGTCCTCTGTATATAAACTGAAGTCTGAGACAGTACAACAAACAGATGAAGCTGAATATGGGATTAAACAATTGACACCATACTGGGATGTCATAGTCAAGAATATTTAAATAATAACAAAAGGTTTAGCATAATTCTGGATTTTTAAAAATTTGGACTATACCACAACAACAGTTCACATAAAATACCACAGAGAACAAAGCATATAATCTCTCAATATGGTATTAATTTGTGGGTGACAAATGATGATTTACTTGTATGGTAGGATCAGGGCCCTGCTTGTGTTAGGCACTGTACACACATATAACAAAAGGGCAGACCCTGTTCCAAAGAGCTTATAATCTATTAGCCATTTGGCAGTTTGCAAGTGTAATATCAAAATAGCTAATACAAAATTGTGGGCAAGTGTTAAAATACCAACTACTATCCTATCTTGCAAAAACCACAACAGGAAAGACAATGCGACTGCTATTTCTAGATCTAGCTAAATAAACCACCATAACGGTCTTTAATTTTTATTTTTTTTTGTAAATCACATTTATATGATTTAACCCCCCCCCCCATGTTTGAAGAACATTATGAAGATTGAAGGTAAGCATCTGAAAGGTAGTGTTGGGAACACTGGGGCATGGCCACTAGGTAACTCGAGGGGATGGAAGACCACGAGTGTCGATGAAGCCCCCTCGCACTAGGCCCAGGTGTCCTTGCCCCACCCCCTCCTGCCTGAAGGCACTCGCAGCAGCTCTGCGTGCTAGGCCCAAGTGTCCTTGGCCCCCCCGCCTGGAGGCACACACAGCAGTTATGCTGAGAATCTGCAACAGTATGTTGCAGAGTCAGACTGCCTGAAACTAAGCAAGGCCAAACAGGGGAGATATGGAAGAACAATGCTGAATAAAGCAGCTTTATGTATAGTTTAACAAATGATACAGAGAATCAGGGAACTAGCTGGGAACTGGATTGGCTGGCTATATGGATACTTGGAGCAGCTTGCTATTGGATAAGTATGCTGGGAAAAAGGATGTATAAAAGCCTGTGTAACTTCCTGCTCTGTTGTGCAGGATTTGAGATTTTATTCTCCCTGTACCTTTTTGAAGCTTCAAATAAACTTTTCTGCTTCTCCACCCCGTTGTGATTATTGGGTGCAGCACACCGGGTAACGAACCAACTCAAGCTGTTGTTCAGCCTCTCGGCACTGGGTGCCGGCAACAGTAGGAAAGGCCAAATGGAAGGTTGTCTGTGTCTCCTGCAGTCAGAGGCCCTGAGCATACACCTTACGTTTTCAGAGTAGCCGCCCTGTTAGTCTGTATCCGCAAAAAGAAAAGGAGTACTTGTGGCACCTTGGAGACTAACAAATTTATTTGAGCATAAGCTTTCGTGAGCTACAGCTCACTTCACTGGATGCATTCAGTGGAAAATACAATGGGGAGATTTTATGTACACAGAGAACATGAAACAATGGGTGTTACCATACAAACTGTAAGGAGAAAAGAAAAGGATTCAGAGTAACAGCCATGTTAGTCTGTATTCGCAAAAAGAAAAGGAGTACTTGTGGCACCTTAGAGACTAACCAATTTATCTGAGCATGAGCTTTCGTGAGCTACAGCTCACTTCATCGGATGCATACTGTGGAAACTGCAGAAGACATTATATACACAGAGACCATGAAACAATACCTCCTCCCACCCCACTCTCCTGCTGGTAATAGCTTATCTAAAGTGTTCATCAAGTTGGGCCATTTCCAGCACAAATCCAGGTTTTCTCACCCTCCGTCCGCCCCCGCCCCACACAAACTCACTCTCCTGCTGGTAATAGCCCATCCAAAGTGACCATTCTCTTTAAAATGTGTATGATAATCAAAGTGGGCCATTTCCAGCACAAATCCAGGTTTTCTCACCCCCTCACCCCCCTCCAAAAACCACACACACAAACTCACTCTCCTGCTGGTAATAGCTCATCCAAAGCAACAGCTCTCCCTACAATGTGAGAGTGATCAGGTAATGTGAGCTACTACGGGGGGGGGAACCTTTTGTAGTGATAATCAAGGTGGGCCATTTCCAGCAGTTGAGGAGAAGGCCTAGGGAACAGTTGGGGGGGGGGGAAGGGAGATAAACACCGGGAAATAGAAAAGGAGGACTTGTGGCACCTTAGAGATGAACCAATTTATTTGAGCATGAGCTTTCGTGAGCTACAGCTCACTTCATCGGATGCAATGGAAATAGTTTTACTTTGTGTAATGCCACATCCACTCCCAGTCTTTATTCAAGCCTAATGTAATGGAGTCCAGTTTGCAAATTAATTCCAACTCAGCAGCTTCTGGTTGGAGTCCCTTTTTGAAGTTTTTCTGTCGCAGTCTTGAATGACAGGAGCACCGACGCTCCTGCTGGCTGCAGGCAGTGCCCAGACGCCAGAGGCCTCAGGGCAGGAATGGGAGCTGGGCCGTGAGGCGGCTCCTTGTCTCTAGCTGCAGCGTGACGGATCTATGTGTGCGTGAGGGGAAAAGTCCCCCCGGGGGAGAGCTCGGGCCTGCCCGGAGAAGGCTGGCTCCGGAAATGACAAGGCGCCGCGCACAGCACGCGTGGCCCTGGGTGAAAAGAAGCAGCGAGCGCTCGGCTACCTGTAGCCCAGCCGAGCTCCCCGCCCCGTCCTCTCCACCCGAGCGCTGCCCCGGCGCAGGCGGGGCTTCAGGCGGGAAGGGGCCGGGCTGCGCGGGGTCGCCGGGTTGGGCCCATGGAGGCGGCGCGGGCGCGGGCGCTGTTTGCTTGGGTAGGTCGGTGCCTCCAGGGCAGGCGCCCTGAGCGGAGGAGGGGAGGCTACTGCCGGGGGCTGCTTTGCTGCCTGTGCAGGGAAAAGGGAGAGACGAAACAGAGGCCGGGGAGGTATTTTCCTCCCATTCTCTCTCACCCCCCCGGCCCTTGTACCTGCCCCAGCAATTTCCCCTTCCCTAAAACAAAATTATGGCTCCTTTGCAAGAGCAAAGACCGACCCCCGCACCAGTAGGAGCCGGACTGTAGCCCTCTGTGCCTGCAGGGGGCTGCGTGCTGTGCCGCGTGCAGATGCCCCTTGGCCGTGATTTCTGGAGCCTTTTGCCGGCGGGATGACGGGTCCCCCTCACGAAGCCCCAGGCGTGGCCCTCACAGGCCGGGGTGGGACCCCTGCACCATTCGTTCGAGTCGGGGGCTGTGGTGGAGAGGGGGCTAGCCGCGCACCCAGGGCTGGGCAGAGCGCGGAGTAGCCCTGCCGGCGAGCCCCAAATGCCGCGCTTTGCAGTAGCGGGGGCTGGTGCAGCGCGTGGGTGTCACGGCAGAACGGTGTAAATAGGCTTCACCCCCTTCTGCTCTTTTATCTGTCAGACGTCTCACAGAGAGTCGACAGCCCAGCCCATGCCCTTACGCTGCCTGGGGAGCCTCGCTGTGGCAGGTCTGAGGAATGGGGGATTGCTGGAGTCTTGTAGCAGCCGGGGCTGCAAAGCCGAGGGGTGGGGAAAACTGCGAACTTTCCAGGAGTCCTTTGAGCTGCCCCTGTCTTGCATAAAGACAGGTTTCAGAGTAGCAGCCCTGTTAGTCTGTATTCGCAACAGGAAACGGAGGACTTGTGGCACCTTAGAGACTAACCAATTTATTTGAGCGCAAGCTTTTGTGAGCTACGTCCGATGAAGCTTATGCTCAAATAAATTGGTTAGTCTCTAAGGTGCCACAAGTACTTCTTTTTGTCTTGCATAAAGTAGACTGAGCAGATTGCAGCCACTGTTGTGTTTAATATAGAGCAGTGGTTCCCAAACTTTAACAGCCTGCGAACCCCTTTCACTAAATTGTGAAATCTCATGAACCCCCTCCTAAAAATGAATATTTCCAGGGGTTTAAGTTTAAATTCTCTCTGCACTCCATGGGGCTCCTGCTGCTGGACCCTGTTGACTGACTCGGTCAACTGAGCTCGGGCTGCAGGTCCCGCTGACCGCCGGGGTTTGGGCTGCCAGCCCCAACTGCCCGGCCCCGCTCTCGCTGGGGTTCGGGCGGCCGGCTCCCCCACTCACAGGGGCAGGGCTCAGGCTGCCAGCCCCAACTGCCCTTCCCCACTCTCCCTGGGGCTCGGGCTGTCTGCCCTGCAACCAGGTCCCACCTGCTGCCTCCAATGGCTGGGGACCTCTGGCCACCATTCATGAAATTTTTCTGGCGAACCCCCTGTAACGTTTTGCAAACCTCCGGGGGTTCACGATCCCCAGTTTGGGAACCACTGATCTAGAGAGATTATGCAAGAAGATTACAGGGCATAGCGTGGACACAGCCTGCCACTCCTTGTGCATGGGCAGGCTGCTGCCCAAGTGAAATCAGTGGGGCTCACTGGTGCTGAAACTGTTTTTGCAGTAGGGGTGCTGAAGGCAGAAACCATGTATTTGTGGGGTTGTTACTACTTCAAGCCAGTGGGTGCAGCAGCACCCCTAGTTCCAGCCCCTATGATAGGGCTCCTTGCAAGGACAGCAGTTCACCCGTGTGCACAATTGCAGGGTCAAGGCCTAGATTTATAACAAGTGGGAACATTGCACACTGGGTCCAGTGGTCTCCTCAGGCTGCCTGCATTAAATGTGAGTATGGCTATGCGTTGCATTGTTGAACTCTGTGGGTTTGCCTTTGCGACTCCTGATGCAATTCTAGGGCACACATTATGGGCATTGCCATTTGTACGGTTGAGTGCTAGCAAAACATCCCCTTATACAAACATACCACACTGAATAAAAGTGCTAAAAATAAATAGTAAAAGGCTGTAATGGTTGTATTAAGTTCTCTGTTTCTGAAGCTACCTTGTTAATCTTCGCATAGAACAGATTGTGTGCTTCTATGCTTCCTTTTTAATGTTTATCTTTGTGATCCTCCCTTTTCTGATCCCATCTGAAAAAGTTCAGAAATAAAATATATTTTCTGAAAGATTCTATATTATGCCTTCCCTGCCCCCCCCCCCAGCAGTCAGAATTTCAGCAGCTGTGTGTATTTTGAGAACTGCTACTGTCCAAAGTTTTTGAAAAGAAATCCTTCCTAGGAGTTTGAGAGAGGAGTTTGCTCTGGCAAGTGTGCGGTCTTATGCCACCAGTGTCTGCAGAATTTAAGCTTTTATTTAAAAAAGACATCAAATTTCTGTTTCTTATTGTTGTGAAGATCACTGTATAAATGTAAGCTGAATGTGATGTCTGCCGGAGACTGCTGACACTCCTATGCCAGCTCTGCTACTTTATAGCTTTGCTAAGCATTAACAGAGTGAAATTAACCAACTCAAGGCCAAATTGGGGTTGCTGCTCAGAACCACAGTTGCCAACTTTTACGTGGTAAGTAAGCACCCTGACTTTCACAATAAGCCAAAAAAATCAAGCTAATCCCATTTCAAAACAAGGCCAAAACAAGCCAATCCCTAAGAACCCCAACGCTCTATGTGACTAGATCCACCATGGGTGCAGTCTGGGACTGGGGTGGGCCCGCCGTGCACCCCAACTCTCTCCCCCCTTTGCCCCCACTTGCTGGGAGCTGATAAAAAAAAAAAAGAAACAACAAGCCACAAGCCAAAAACTAGCTAACAAGTGACTCACAAGCCAGTTAAGCCAAAAACAAGCCCAATTTCTGTGTTTTTTTTTTTCATGGATTTGGCATGTCTGTTCAGAACCCTATTTAAAGGTTTCTGGGAATAGACACCTGAAAATGTACTCTCTCCAGTGCATCGTTGCAATGTGTCATATGATAATAGTCACCTGGTGGTATCCAACAAAAATAATCCATTAGTAGCGGATTGTGCCTTTGGCCTTTACACCGTGGAAGAGGGAGCCAATGGGCTATGCATGCCACAACCCATTTGCAAAAAGATGATAGCTGCTGATTGTCAGTCTGCATTCTGCTCAAATATCTGCATGGTTCGTGGACACCAATTCCTCTGAAAGTTTCCCCCTTTGAAGTCAAGAGGAGTTTTGCCATTGACTTCAATGGGACCAGGATTTCAGCTGTGGTGCATAAAGGGACAGCGGAGGCATGGTGTGGATAGCTATAGTTGGCCCTACCTGCTCCGATACTCATCCACAAACTCTGGTGTGCAGTAGCCATATTGGTCAAAAATAGTCATCATACAAATTTGCAAGAGTAAGTGGAGATATGCACCTCAGGCAACTGGAAACCTTTCCCCCCCATTCTGAAGGCTGCTAACTGCCCAAGGTATCCATCTTCTCTCTTCCTACCATCTCACCTTGCCCTTTTATTTTCATCATCTAATTGTGCTATACTCTTTGCAGTGTGTATATGAGTTTCCTTCCAAGAAGAGTTGTGCAATTAGTGAGCAGTGATAAATCCCCAAACCATCTGATATTATATGTACTATTTATAATGGAGTGATTAACACCAATTTCTAGCTTCCTGTTGAGCTGGAATCTTGAAATGTAATGCACACATTCATTGTAGGCCATGGAGTGCAGCCCAAATCCCTAAAATGAACTTTGACCTCTCCATCCAAGTGCCCTTTTGTGATACAGTCTTAAAATTTGCTACATTAATTTCTTATTGATACCATCTCTCTTTAAGAGAGATCAGGTGCTCCATAACCTGTGTGGGAGAGAGAAGGAACCCAGATGAGGCAGGGGATTTGAGGTGGAAAAGGGCCAGTGAAAAATCATAATGATTAATTTCTGCTTGGGGGCAGTAATTTTGGGCTGAGGTCAACACCACCCAGGACCAGGTGTTTGCTAAAAATGTTGTGGAAGGCAAGGAAATGTGCTGTTGGCACTGATGTTGATAGCAGTCCATGAGTCTGGCTGATCTGACTATCAACTCATGCTGCTGAGAATCCTCAAAGACATTTTAAGACTTCCCATATTTTATTTTTGGTGATTACTTCGTGCTATTTATTTAGCTGGCTTGGTTTTAGCTTATAAATATACCAGTAGCTTCTCTTTATGCCCTGTCTGAGTTGAAAGAGCTGACTAATGAGAGACAAGTGTTTCCATTTCACCACTTCCAACTTCCAAATGAGACAGCATGTGCTTCTTACCTCATTGTGTGGGTATTATGCTGAGAGAGCATGTACATTAATGAAAACTTTGTGGAGGGCGGTTACATTTATTAGCATAATTACTGCATGCATAATTTTAACACTAACAAGCCTTACACATTCTTTAGTTGTAGGCACACTGGGCTAAATTCAGCACTGATATGTTTGAGGCACAATTCGATGAATAGCATCGTAGTTATGCTAGCATACATCAGTAGTGAATTTGGCTCAAAGTGCCTCAAATTATCTTGCCAAATTTTCTTAGTTAGCCAGGGATACATTTTATTTGTATAATTATAAAAAGGAATTTGAAAATATTCAACAGCTTTTCTGTGGAATATTTGACAAGCCCAGGGCTCCATAAAAAGAACACAGCTTATGCCATTTGTATCACTCTGTGGTTTGAGGGTTTGTATGATAAGGAAACAGATGCATGCAAAAAATAAGCAAATTTTGGCATAGAGAAATAGGATAGCTGTTTTTTAAAATAATCAGCCAGATGTTCACAGTCGGTCTCTGCTTAGGGACTTATTTGGTAAATTAGTGAGAGCGGTGGCCATTTATACTATGTATGGTATCACAGTGCAGACCATTCATAGTTTTCCTTATGGCAGTCCATGTTGTTTGAATGAGAAGCTGCACTGGAATTGATTTGACACTGCATGGTGGGAAGGATGGTTTAGTAATGGCTGGAGCACTGGACTGGGACTCAGGAGACCTAGATTCAGTTTCTGGCTTAGCCGCAGACTTGTCGTGTGATCTTGAGCAGATCACTTAATCTGTTTTTTGCCTCAGTTCTGCATTTGTAAAATGGGGATAATACTTTTTACCTGACAGGGATGATGTGAGACTAAAATTCAGGAAGGGGAGTGAGGCGCTCAGTAACTATGGTATTGAGGGCAACATAAGTACTTAATTGACTGCCCACAGCTTTATGGACTGCATCAGTGATGCTGACTGCCTTATTTTTCTGCATCTCAAGTTGTGAACTGAAACTTTCCCATGATTTAAAATGTAGTATAAACCTTGCTCAGCAGCTCTGAAAATCAGTCCCTATACTGTACAGTAAAACATTCTGCATTACCTACGATATTTCTCTAAAAACAGGCGTTCCCTTGCTTAAGATACATCATGGCAGATGTAGCGATTGCTGTGATAAATATGTATTCTGTATTGATCACAATTGCAAATATTTTTTATATGAGTGCTAGTTATGGAGAATCCTGCATTTGTATGCCAGCAGTTAGGCACTTCACATTTTTATATTCTTTAATACCTAGTAGTTTATTAATGCAGTCTCTTACACTTTTACATAGTAACTTTAATCCATATGTTTGTGGTTTATAACAGGTTGTATGTGTATCTGCTACAGTTTTACATGCATACTGTAGGCATTGCCATGCATCTTCTAAATATTATGCGCAATACAACAATTGCCACTTTGTCTCAATCCATTTGCTCACTCAGGCTTCTAGTTTACAGTGCAAATATTCTTAGGAAATTATAATCTGCTTCTAATAATATTTCGGGCTACAGTAGAGAAAAATTAAACTAATATATTTTAAAACCAGATGGGACCATCATGTAATTGAATGATGCAGGACATAGAATTTCACCAAATGATTCCTGCATCAGTTACGTAACTACTGTGAAAATATTGCATCTTGCAAATTTTAGTCTGAATTTGTGTAGCTTTACCTTCCAGCTATTGGATCGTGTTATGCCTTTGTCTGCTAGATTAAAGAACTTCTACTTCAGAAATATTGTCCCCATATATCAGAGTAGCAGCCGTGTTAGTCTGTATCCGTAAAAAGAAAAGGAGTAACCTTAGAGACTAACAAATTTATTAGAGCATAAGCTTTCGTGAACTACAGCTCACTTCATCGGATGCATGTAGATACTTACAGACTATGATCGAGTCACCTCTTAACCCTGTCTTGAATAAAGAAAATAGATCGATCTTTAGAGCCCTGGGCGGATACAAAATTTGTATCTGCATCTGATCTGCAATCGCAAACATGATATGAAGCAGATATCCGCAGATTTGCAGGGCTCTAGATATAAAATTTGGATCTGCATCCATCCGCGATCTGCAAACATGGTCTGTGGATATCCCCATCCACAGATACAAAGTGGATAGCTGCAGATTTGCAGGGCTCTATTGATCTTTAGTCTCTCACTGTAAATGCAGGTTTTCCAGACCTAAAATCCTTCTTGTACGTCTTTTCTGAACCCTTTTCAATTTGTCAACGTCCTTTTTAAAGAGTGGACAGCAGAACCGGACAGAATATTCCAGAATGGTCTCACAAATACTGTATGTACAGTGGTAATACCACCTCTTTACTCGTAATCAGTACTCCCCTCCTTTTTTTTAAAATTTCCTCAACAAAATTCATGTAAGAGTGCAAGATTTAAAGATGGAGGTGCCAACAACCTTTGCAAAGTGCTTAAATGGACCTGCTGCTCTTTGAATAAAATACAGCTCTTAAACTGTATGATATTATACATGCAGTATTCATCTCTTTCAGCTTCACCGCAATCTTGTGAATTCTTAAGCGCTAGTGGATAAAATTGGCTGCTGTTTAATGGCAGAGGCATGTTGAACTGGCACTATCTGATGCCTGCTCAGTAATTTTTAAAGGGTTTGCATATAATGGGCCTAAGATCCAAGGTGTCTGTGTTCTAGGTTCTGCATAACAAAATACGGACAAGTTGAGTTTTTGCAAACCCTAAATAAACCCATTTCTAATTAAAGGCTAATAAATTGCTTTATCAATAAAGCTCTCTCATATTTTTATTTTTCTGTATGTGTTTAAAGGGTACAAACAGCTATGGGCAGCTCGGCCTTGGTCATAAAGACGATGTGCTGTTGCCCCAGTCTCTGAAAGATTTTTCCTGCAAACATCAAAACATTAAGAGCATTGCTGGAGGAGGAGGACACTCTGCAGTTATTACTGGTAACAGACATTCACATGACATATGTAATGCAAGGGCTGGCATGTTTCTGAATGAGAAGCTTCTTGCTGGGCCTCTCCCAGCGCTGTGCTGCCACCTAAGTGTGGATTGCAGTTTCTAGCAAGTGCCAATCTGTAATTGCAAAGTGGAAAAGTTATTTGCTGCCAATGAATTGAATTGTTTTGAAGGGGAGTTATATTATTTCAGTTGCCTCTAATGGTCATTTTATGATTATGTGATAATTATTTCTTAGCCTGTTCTACCCGCTTAGTATGCAAGAGGGTTCATTACTTTGGGGGGAAGAGAGGCACTTTACCTTAAGTGGTGTCCAAACCCCTGATTGGAAAGTTCTACCATAAATAATGGCTGCTTAGGAAATAGGAAGGTTTTGAAGGAGAAAGTGAATGGGATGAAAGACTTCCCTCTGAAACACTGAGGGGGAGCAATGTTAATGTTAGCATCATCTCTCTTGGCAGTCACATTCTCCATGGCTGTGTCTATACAATAAAGAAAAGTGTATTTTTAATTCGTTAAAGATATATAATTTTATCTTGAGAAGACAAGGCCTATGCATGCAGTGCTAATTTATCACAGGATCACAATGTGTGTATGATTCTATTTTGCCTGTGTTATGACTGTGACAGTGGTTTTATTTTGCAGGTGCAGGAGAACTCTTTGTATGTGGCCAAAACAAAGGAGGGCAATTGGGACTCAATCACACTGAGGATGTCCTGTGTTTTACTTCATGCACTGCACTGTCTAGTGTTTGTGTGATACAAGTTGCCTGTGGTTGGGATTTTACAATCATACTTACAGGTAAGTCCATCTCACTAATAATAATACCTACCTCTTATATAGTGCTTTCATCAGCATACCTGAAAGTGCTTTACAAAAGAAGTCAATATCATTATCTCCATTTTACAGATGGGGAAACTGAGACTCAGGGCAGTGTAATGGCTTGCCCAAGGTCACCCATCAGGCCAGGAGCAGAGCCAGGAATTGAATTCAGGTCTCCCAGTCCAGTGCTCTGTGCACTAGGCCATACTGTCTCCCACTAGGGCCTGGAGAAATATTATGACATACAGTAGAAGCACAGAGCTCTGTCGTACCATGGTCAATACAAAGCCTGAGTGCTCAGAGGTTTTATGCTATTTGCTTTGCAAGTGGAATTGCTGAATGTTCCGCACACTCACTCTTCAGTTATCTTTAGACCTTTACTGAATATGGTTTATAAGACTACAAGCCCTTGAGCTTTTGGAAAAGGGACCGTTCAGTTCTTTATATGCTGTGCTGTGGTATCTGGCATATAGTTCTTTTAACGATGTGTTATGGTATCTTGCTTATAACCATAAATGTACCCTAAGGTATAATGTTATGAGTTGCACTGCTCCAACAAGGCTGTATTACGTTGCAGGAAATGGCCAAGTTTTATCCTGTGGGTCTAACTCTTTTGGACAACTAGGAGTCCCTCAAACTTCAGGAGGATGCTTGATTCCACAAAAGATTGAGGTAAAGACTCAACAAAGTTGTCCTCTACAGATCTGGTCCTGTTTTCAGCGCCCCAGACAAAATCACTAAAATCAGTGGAAAGACTCCAATGGAGTTCAGTGAGTTTTGGATCAAGCCCTTGGACTCATTAAAGAGAAGAGAATTACTTGTGTGAATGATAAATAGCCAGGATTAGGCACTTTAAGAGAGTGAATACTATAGACATTAGAAAGTCAGCACTTTAGGAAGTTAAGGGTCTGTGTGGTGGTGTGTGTGTGTTTTAAATGAAGAAGGTGCCAACTTTTACTAGAGGAAAATGGTACATTTTGGAAAAGGACATAAAATTTCATCCACACACATTTTAATAGCCACGGTCAACCAAACAATGGGCCAAATCCTCAGATGTTGTAAACTGACTGAAGTCAAAGGAGTTATGTTGATTTTCCCCATCTGAGGCTCTGACTCAGGGCTTATAAGGTGTTAGAAATGTTTCAGTACACATTTGAGGAAAGAAGGAAAGGATTTCCACTGATCTTAAACTTTATTTAGTTTCTTAGGGCTTTATGTTTAAAAATTCAAAGGATCAAAGGAGAACTTGTTAAAAAACACAGCTGATTTCAATGCAATCAGCTGTGTTTTGGGATGCCTACTGTAGGAAAGGTTTTGTTCAGTTGAGTTCCTTCTGCTGGCACATGCTATATAAATGCCAATTCTTTGGTTTTGTGCTTCTTCATTTATAACTTAGCAGTGCAACATAATATGTGGAAAGATCTTTTAGCAAAGGTTGTAGAATCCATTCCTAAAATTTTATTTTTCATAAGAAAAATCAGTGTGAGAAATCAGCACTTTTGATCATCCCTACAATAAGAAACTAGTGTGTGTGCGGGGAAATTAAAATTTTATGGATTTTAGGTGCATGTTCTTTGACATTCTAAACAGCAGCTAAAAAAAGAATTTTAAACGAAGTGAAAAATACGTTAGTATTGTCCTCATTTAACCTCCAAACGTTTATCAAACCATATCAATTTCAAAAGAAATATGTTTGGAGATTAGGGAAACCCATTTCTTATTGGTCTGTCTCTTGCACTCATAAGCACTGAGGGGCGGACTCTTAAACCCCAGCCTGTGCTGAATAATACCGTACTCCACAGATAGTCATCATTGCAGTCAATGGGAGTACTTATGGGGTAAGGCACAACTCAGCATGAATAAGGGTATCAGAATCCGTGTCTGAAGTAATTGCTTTAAAAGTCTTATAAGAAATAGCTACTGAGACTTATGTATCCTCAGAGCAGCTTTCCTACTGTTGGCTATGAACCCAGCAGTGTGAATGAATTCCTCATGGCAGCACTATTCTCTCCTTCTAATTAATCCCTATTTACACTTTGGTTTCGATTTTTAGAACATTAATGAAACTCTCTCCTCTCCAAATAAATTCCCATTTCTGTTGTATTGGAGAGAACTCCTGGTCTGTAAAGCTTCAGAAACGACAAAGTCCTTTCTGGTTGTTTGGTTAGGATTACCAGTCTCATTGCCAATGCCAAAACCTGTCTGTTGCTTTTTTTAAATTCAGGGTCAGCATGGTTATAGAAACGAGAGAAAGACCTGTAAAGTTATCTAGGCCTCTTGGGCTCATGGCCTTATTTTTGTACATCACCTACCATCTTTGGAAGGTGCTGCATTACTACTGATAATTATAGTCTCCCACCCTGACAATGCAGGCTCATTCTGCATCTACAGTATTTTCTGGTGGGGGTTTTACACAGCTGGTATAGATCTGTCAATTACTAATTTAATAAACCACTTGAGCGGTGTTTTGTAAGTACTACTTGTGTTACATTAAATGCTCATGTTCGCTGCCATTTCTTTTATATCAATATTACACCCACAAAACTATGTTAAAAGAATGTTAAGTTTGCAAAATCAAGCCCTCAAATTAGGAAATGCCAGAATTAAGGCATCCCATGCAACCTTAATTTGGTCCCTTCGTGCATAAGTGTTATAATACAGTTTAATTCAATGTTCATACCTAAAGACAGGGTCTGCTGTACTATTGCACTTCTGGAAGCTTTGTTTGGTTTTCTTAAGAAATTCCCAAGGCTGTTTTGAAATGAGACTGAAATATATTCTAAAATAAATATCTTTGTGCTGAACTCTGTGACATATAGTCTGTAAATGTGATACCATTTTCTTGCATTTGCATTGGTAAAATGTGTTTCCCTCTGAGAGGTGTAAAATGCAAAAATGATTTTTTCTTGTGTTTGAATAGTCCCTCACAGAGAAGGTGGTGAATGTTGCTGCAGGACTCAGACATGCTCTTGCTGCTACAGGTGAATATGCCATCATAAATTTAACATTTCAATTAGAAACTAATAGTACTTTTAGTATGTGAGATGTCTAATAGCTTACATTAAAAAAGAAGGCAGGGGAGGGAAAGGATTTATGATTTTATTCCTATTCGCTACAGAAGCCATAGGAAAATGACAGCTGAAAAATCCTGTCCAAGTTAAGGGCAGGCATGTTAGGCAAGAACATGATAATGAATATGCTAGAAACACCTCTTTCTAAAAAATGGTGCTGAAAGAAGACTGTCCAAGAGCACAGGGACAGATTTTCAAAGCTATTTAGGTGCCTAAATAGCTTTGAAAATTTGTCCCTTAATGACTTCTTGAGTCTCCTACTATCAGCAGTGCTCTATCGTGGCGGGTCATAGTTTGTATGAACTTTCAGGCCTTTTCCTGCTATCTGTTTTCAGAATTCTCCAAGGCTTGATGGGGAGTCTTCCACAGACATTCTATGGATTTGGCAGGGTTTTGCTGCAATCAACAGTCAGCACATTGCTTTCTTGTTGTTACTTGCATATGAGTTCCAGACAGTTGGGTATTGGATGAAGGGGTAAAGGGCTGAGATAGAGATGGGAAGAAACGTGTAGTCTAGTGGTTGGAACAAGAATTAGGAATCAAGCACCCCCGAGTTCTGACCACAATTCTCAATTATAATCCAGATCTGGATACTTGTATCCTCTGGGCTAAATTATGACCAGCCATAGGAGTCTGAGCAGAGGACTACTGGGTATAAGAGGTTAGGTCACAGTGTAGCAGGGAAATCAGCCTCTGTGGGGTTGTTATTCCTTTACTGCTTCCCAGCATGTCGGCCAGCACAGCTGAGTTGTCATGGAGAGTGTAGTAAGCTGTGCCAGGTAAAGGGGTGGCAGAATTTATTTCTCCACTGGAGGCTGAATTGTGGGACTTAATTGTGATTCTTTGAATCACAGTTCGGTCCCATATCCTCTCTCGAGGCAGTGCAAATACGCAGTTCTCCTTACCGTGAGTCTTGAGCAACTGCACAATGTAGCCCTCAGGGATTTGGAGCAAGACACATACCCCTCTTTGGTTCAGGTTTCTCCATTTATAAAAGGAGAGTAATAACCACCTGTCTCTTGGAGGCCTTGTCAGGATTCATTCAATGTGTGTAAAGTGTGTTTGGGATGAAAAGGGTTGTATAAGTGGAAAGTAGTATTCGTTATAGATAACTTTTTTAATTAACACCAATATAAACTAAGCCAAGCAAACACTCTTTTGAAATTAGTTAACAAGAGAAAAGCCAGTCAACTGAATTTGTCAGTAATTGTTGTGTTTTAATTTCCCTTTGTATGCCTGCACTGAGAAGAAAGTGGCATGGTGTTCCAGTGGGGAACAGGCATGGCTTCTTGGGCAAACCGGGCAAGCCAAGGGAAAATGATGCCATCCTTCTTGACGGCAAAAGAACCTTGTAAAGTAACAGGTAACTAAAGAATCACACTTTTTCTTTGTAAAGACAGTAGCACTGGGAACAGTAATATATAAACCATGTACATATATACAAACAATGCACCTTTTCTTTAACCCCCCTGGTGTGTTATCTACGCTTCCCATAATTTTGCAGTGATTCAGATGCATTACAGAAGGTCATTACAGAAGTAATGGATTCATTGATGCTGGGTAAGGGGCAAATCCAGACCCCCTCCTGCATGGTCACGGTGGGAATTAGTGCAGCTGCTGTGTGCAAAGAGGGGATGTGGATGTAAGGGAGTTGTGTTCTGTGGCAGCATGGAGGGGCTGGAACATGGGTGGGCTGATGTGCTGGGAGTGGGACTTCGACACTCCATGGACCCTCCTGTCTCTCTCAGATTACAGGGATGCGAGTGGCCATGTTAACCTCCATGGAGTGGCTCTGCAGATGTGCTGTGGCTTGCAGATAGGTTTCCCCTCTGTGTTCCCAAGCGTATCTCTTTAACAACTTGTCATAAATATAAAGGGAAGGGTAAACCCCTTTGAAATCCCTCCTGGCCAGGGGAAAGCTCCTCTCACCTGTAAAGGGTTAAGAAGCTAAAGGTAACCTCGCTGGCACCTGACCAAAATGACCAATGAGGAGACAAGATACTTTCAAAAGCCGGGAGGAGGGAGAGAAACAAAGGGTCTGTGTGTCTGTCTATATGCTGGTTTCTGCCGGGGATAGATCAGGAATGGAGTCTTAGAACTTTTAGTAAGTAATCTAGCTAGGTATGTGTTAGATTATGATTTCTTTAAATGGCTGAGAAAAGAATTGTGCTGAATAGAATAACTATTTCTGTCTGTGTATCTTTTTTGTAACTTAAGGTTTTGCCTAGAGGGGTTCTCTATGTTTTTGAATCTAATTACCCTGTAAGATATCTACCATCCTGATTTTACAGGGGGGATTTCTTTATTTCTATTTACTTCTATTTTTATTAAAAGTCTTCTTGTAAGAAAACTGAATGCTTTTTCATTGTTCTCAGATCCAAGGGTTTGGGTCTGTGGTCACCTATGCAAATTGGTGAGGCTTTTTATCCAACATTTCCCAGGAAAGGGGGGGTGCAAGTGTTGGGAGGATTGTTCATTGTTCTTAAGATCCAAGGGTCTGGGTCTGTAGTCACCTAGGCAAATTGGTGAGGCTTTTTACCAAACCTTGTCCAGGAAGTGGGGTGCAAGGTTTTGGGAAGTATTTTTGGGGGAAAGACGCGTCCAAACAGCTCTTCCCTAGTAACCAGTATTAGTTTGGTGGTGGTAGCGGCCAATCCAAGGACGACGGGTGGAATATTTTGTACGTTGGGGAAGTTTTGACCTAAGCTGGTAAAGATAAGCTTAGGAGGTTTTTCATGCAGGTCCCCACATCTGTACCCTAGAGTTCAGAGTGGGGGAGGAACCTTGACACACCTGGTCTTGGTGTTCCAGTGTGAACTGGCATGACCAGGGCTCGGGGTCTGGATTTCCCCTTAATCACAGAAACACATCAGCAGCAGCACATTTTAAATATGTTCTCAGGAACTGGCACAGTCGTTTGCAGTGTGTCTGTGGTATGGAATGGGAACACAGGTTCACAATCCCCTGGACAAATAATGCTGACTTCCTTGGGATCTGTGTTCCATATGCTGAGACCTTTTGATGTAAAATACATAATACACAGCACTTATGGTGCAATTTCTGAAGTAATATAGTTCTATTCTGTACTACAAGGGATCTGGGCATAGAGTTGTGTCTTGCCTGTACTTATTCCATGGAACTGATGTTTCCTAGGTCTGGAAGATGTAAAGGTGAAAAAAGTCACTGCCAGCTCCTACCATTCAGTGTCACTTACAGGTAAGCCCTAGGTATATATGTACGTATTAGTAGGCTTGGGCAATGTATTTAGAAGCTAGATATTTGTGACTCTTAATTTTTGTTCTAGCTGGGCTCTGCTTTAGTTTGTAAAATCTGATGGGATCACAGCACAGCATGCTATAACTTCAGTGGTATTCATTTGTTTGAAAGAGTAAATTATCAAAAAATAGATTTAAGTGGATTTATTTGCTTTGAACACCATCTCCTCCCAAAGAGATCCTAGCCAGCACCCATCCCTGGTTAGGATCTCTTTGGGGAGGAGACGGTGTTCAAAGCAAATAAATCCACTTAACTCTATTTTTTGACAGTCATTTGGGGGCAGGTTCTTTTACACTTACTCCACAAATAGTTTCATTGATTTCTACAAGGCTGTTCTGTGACGCATGGTGTTACCTGTTGTGAGTAAGAGTTGCAGAATCTGGGATTTATTAATGCACCTTGGTGGGACGTGTTCTCCTAAATCATACAGGCGCTTTTGTAAACACTACCTTTTGCACTCTGCAGTCAGTTCTTCTGTGCTTGCTAAACAGGAACCAGCATGTTACATGGAAAGACAGCTAGAGTATTGCTCTGCGTGAAGGGAAACAGGATTCATAGTACCATCAATTTTAAGGGCGGAACCGATCATCAGATCATCTTGTCTGACCTCCTGTATATCACAGGCCACCCAGCCTACCTGCACGCTGAACCCAACAACTAAAATTAGGCCAAAGGATTTACAGCCAACAGGAGACTAAACTGTTGTGTGCCACAGGCAGAGTACAGGAGGGACTGAGGTGCACCAATGATTGAGGCCCCCACAATGGCAAGGAATTTATTGAGTGAGATATATCCAGAGGATCCTAGCATGCAACCCGCACCCTGCATTGCACAGGAAGGCCAAAAAAACAAATCCCAAGGTCATTGCAAATCTGACTAGGGGAAAATTCCTTCCTGACCCCACATATGATGGTTGCTTCTTATGCTATAGATTTATAATCTTGAGGCATGGAAAATGTATTAATCTTTCTGAAGACATGAAATCTTGAGTAAAACTACACGTTTGGGATCTCTAGCATCCTCTAAACTGTGCACCAGTGTATTTACTTGGGCTAATTTACAGAGAGCAATAATTTTGTGGGGAAATGTTGCAAAATGTGAGTTTTATTGAATTCTAAGACATGCAGACTGAGGTGTCCCTAAGTATAGGCTACTCTGGGGAAAATCAATATATTCCAGACTAACTGACATGTGAATTTATTTAAGTAGCAAATGGATTATTCTTCCATGTTTTTATTTTCTTGATTTTGATTAAGCAAGCAATCCTTTTTGGCTACAAAAAGACCAAAGCTCCTTATGCTAAGGATCCAAAGCTATTTAATAATAAAAAATTTCTGTCTCTCTCCCTCCTGTGTTAGCTTTTAAAGGTGTGTGTTTGACTCAAGGTACTATAGTACTTGTTTTTAAATTATAAGTGAGCTACAATCTGCAGGGGTTTTTTACAAGGATGTGAGGCACTGTTTATTGTATATTTCATTTCTGCTTAGTCTCTCCTGCCACCTGTTGGTGATACTTGGAACACTTCTAATTTGAAAGAGTTTTACAGAACTGTAGAAAGGATTGTTACAAAAACATATGGCACATTTTAAAAAAAGGATGATGAAGCTGTTAATTCACTCCTTCAGTGCTCAGCTTACTACTTACATCCAATATAGTAGCAACTATATGGCCTATAGGCATATGCTGTACTGCCTTTGGTTGTGTACAAATTACAAGGATCACATTAAAATATACAAAAGGGGCTAATGGTAAGTAGATTGTTGTAGCATCCTTAGTAAATTGTAAGCCACACAAATGTTATGTTGGTTATAGCCTTAGAAAAACTTAACTTTTTTTCTTTCCTTGAAATTAGCTGTTTCTGCCATATAACTTCTCAGGGGAAAAGAAGATTTCCTTTTTTCTGGGGAGGAATTCTAGGCAAATACAAGAGTCAATTACTTGATTTTCTCCCCCCTCCCCCTTTTTAATTGAAAAAAATGACAGAGTCCTTTAGAAAACCTAAAAAATTCTGTTTTGGCATTCATTGTTTCTCTTAACAGTTCGTTAATGTGCTTTGATTAGTCCCATTTCAAAGAATACTAAATTCAAAAAATTGTTAATGCGTGTCAGCAAGGTCTACGTGGACAGTTATTCAGTGGCAGGGTAATGTGGGTCAGATTCACACCCCAGCTTGCATTGTGATTTTGTGGTGTGTGTATATGCAATTTTTTTTATTAAACAAATAGAGAAAAAATAGTAATTATCCACCAATCTATTTCAATGATAGTCGATGTCCTTGTAGTGGAGAGAGGCATGAGCGGAGTTATTAGTTCTGCCTTGGGAAAGGAAAATGTGTTGAGGGCCCTTATGGCTACTTTTATTCTTTACAATCCAGGGTGTGTGTGCGTTTGCGTGTGTGTGTAGAGGAGTATAAATAGTGGGGAAAATATATAAGGAAAATTGAAACGGAATTAATGTACTACCCTCCCTTTGTATTTTTCTCCATCTGTTGATATTTCACAGAAGTAGCTTCCCTCTAATTTCTTTACTTTTGTATTTATTTCAGATGAAGGAGAATTGTGTGTTTGGGGTAGCAACAAACACGGGCAGCTAGTGAGTAAAGAGACTTTTCTTGTTGAGCCCCAGAAAATAGATGCTCATTTTTTCTCGGGTGAAAAGATTGGAGCGGTCTGGAGTGGATGGACGCACGTAGTGGCACAAACAGGTAGGAGATCCGAAAAGCAGCCAGAAGTTACGAGCAAATACTTAAATATCCACATTATTCTAGGCAAAACATTATTTTAATTTGATCTTCCTCACGGTTAAGTGATGCACAGAGGTGTTTTCAGATCAAGCTGTACAGTGATAGTCTTCAAAAAGTAGGGGAATGGACTTCTTTCCATCAAGAATACTGCTGCTTCTCTGAAAACTTCGTATACAATAAGAGCATCTGGCTTATTTTAGATGCTTGCTGCTGCAAAAGCACCAATATACACAAACAGCTCAGATCACCAGATGATAGAAAGGGGGTAACTCTCCAGTAAGTGAGAAGTTCCAGGGACCAGCCTTCTGGGCGAGGTGTAGCCTCGTCATTGGAGAAAAGGGAGTCTGGTGGTGTTCCATGCAGTGGTAGAAGATTTTGGCTTTGGTTTCCAGGTTGTAGGGTCATCATTGGTGAGAGGCCTCTGGCAAATTTCTATCAAGGCCATAGAAATTATACTTTGAGGAAAACCTACTGATGAGGCTCCTTGTGGTTCCTCTGGGCAAGGAGTTTTTCCGGGCAGTGGGATCATCATTAGTTAGTGAGGAAGGATAGTCTGGTGGTTAGGGCATTAGCTTGGGAATTGGGAGACTTTGGGAGACTTCAGTTAATTGCTTGACCACATTCTCAGGGCTGGCCTTAAACCAAATGGCACCCCAGGCGAGGAGTGTCTATGGTTGCCCCTCCTCCATTTGTTAAACTTTTGAATACCTTATTTTTTATTGCATTTGTAGCCCATTTTGCAACTTTGATGTATGATTTACATGCATGATTCATCCCTGTCGTATAAGACAATACGTTTGCATGCTAGGATCTGTAAATCTGTACTTACTCATGCCATATGTAAGCAAATAAAAAAAATTCATTTCCTCTACGCTTATAACAACTTTTTAATTTTAAGAATAACTGAAATGTACTAACATCAAGAAATTGAATTGTGCACCAACATTGGGTGGACCAGTGTTAGAGTGTTACAGAAGGTGACATCATTGGAATATTAACCCTAGTCCTGTTTTAGATATTTTCCCATCAAATTTGCCCCTTTCTGCAAACTAGATTGCAACTGAGCTTTTTGCTTCCTATACTGAGCTCCTGAAGGCTTCTTTGGGGACATCTTTTATTTTCTATGGGGAAAAACAGACAGTATTAGGGAGAACAAAAGTCTATGTTCCACAGACTTAGAAAGTCATCAAACGTTACTTCTTTTACCATGCTTAACATGTAACAGTAGTTCTTTTATATTGTTATGTAGATAGGGGTTTGCTAGATAAGTTATTTACTTGTTCCCATAATATAAGAACTAGGGGCCACCAAATGAAATTAATGGGCAGCAGGTTTAAAACAAATAAAAGGAAGTTCTTCTTCACACAGCGCACAGTCAGCCTGTGGAACTCCTTGCCTGAGGAGGTTGTGAAGGCTAGGACTATAACAGGGTTTAAAAGAGAACTAGAGAAATTCATGGAGGTTAAGTCCATTAATGGCTATTAGCCAGGATGGGTAAGGAATGGTGTCCCTAGCCTCTGTTTGTCAGAGGGTGGAGATGGATGGCAGGAGAGAGATCACTTGATCATTACCTGTTAGGTTCACTCCCTCTGGGGCACCTGGCATTGGCCACTGTCGGTAGACAGGATAGTGGACTGGATGGACCTTTGGTCTGACCCAGTATGGCCATTCTTATGTTCTTATATCACCGGTGTCTCTTTAAATACGTCTTTTATTAGTTGCTACTTACAGACTTCAAGTCTTAAAACACAAGTACACCTTCATAATTACACAGTAAAGCAGGGTTAATAATACCATAGCTGGGCTTTCACTTCACTTTGTTCTGTCATCTCACTGACTGACTGGCCATGCCCCGCCGCTTATGTATCCACGAGGGCATGGCTCACAACATTCTAGAAGATTTGAGGAAAATGTAGTTCTCAGAAAGCCTGGAACATTCCATGAGATTCTACAAAAGTCCAGAACATTCTAGGAGGTTAGTGAAAAATGAATCCACATATGGATACCTGAAACACATTACTTCAAGCATTCTATTTTCCCTTTTGTCACTAACAACAAAAACAGCACCTTGAGCCCGGTGCCCCCCAAGCCCGGCATCCCAGGCGGTCGCCTGGGTTGCCTGCCTGTAAATCTGGTCCTGCACATACTTCCAGTGTGATCTTGGGCAAGACTCTGTGCCTTGGTTCCCCATCTGTAAAATGTAGAAAATTCTTATATCAAATATTAAATGTACGATACAATTATAGTATTTATTTACCTCATGAAGGCAATGTGAGGAGAAATACATTAAAGACTTGGAAGGTGTTCAGATACTGTGGTAATAGAGGCCATATAAGTACTTAAGATTGAACTCAACCTAGACAGAGGTTCTGGATGGTACTGTGAGTCATCTTTGCAGTTATACAAGTGTATGCTAGCAGGACCACACTGTCTATACTATTTTGTGGTCGCTTGTGAACCCCAAAATGATTTTTCTTAAACTATTATAAAAAGGACAGTTAAAAATTATATGTCAGGCATCAGGAAAACCTGGTGGAATGGGATTTATTTGTTTTTAAGGTTGGGAGCCTAAAAAGGTCCAATATTTCCTCTTTAATCTAATTCTAAATGGTAATGGATTTTGAAATTTATCCCTCTGTAAATCTTGATATTTATGTCATCCCTCATTACTATAACTTCTGAGTGCCTCTCGAGTGTATCCATTTGTTTTCACAACACTCCAGGAGGAGTTAGGGGGAAGTATTATCCCCATTTTGTGCTTTATCGAAGACATCTATGCAATGAGATGTGGTAGAGGAAATAACAAATAATATAGCACTGTACTCATGTCTTCAAATAGACTAAGTTTTTTGCATTTTCTCTTAATACTAGCTCTGCATGTACTTGAGTTTTCTTGATTTCCTTTATTACACTTCTAAAAACTAATAAAAAGTTGTATTTAAAAATATCCCAGAAAATAAGATGCTAGGCTGTATTGTTCGGTTTTGGTGAGCCATCTCATAGACAGCAAAATAGAAAATATCCACACAAGACTGGGAAAAATTATTACAATGGGGGGGACTGTCCCTATGAGACAAGATGAAAGAAAATGAGTATGATTTTGATCTGATCCTGCAGACCCTATGTCATCATGTGAAATTAAAGAAAATGGGACTATTCAAGTGTGCAGCGTATGCTGGATTGGGCCCTTGGCTTGGAAAATATAAGAGTCAGGCAATGTGATAGAGATACTTGTATGTACAATAACTGGTGATCTGATGATGGCCAGCTGGGGGCACTTTCATTGTTGCTCTGTCCAATAATGCAAGGACAGGAGGAAACTGGATAAATTAAAAAGCAACCCATTAAAAATGGGTAACAGGAAATATTATTTTTAGTAACATGTAAGCAGCCTGTGGAATTTGCTGCTGCAGCATATGTCACCGGGCTGAGCTTCTCCCTGGCTCCAAAGCATGTGCTGCCATGCCCAATCTTTTGCACGGAGGTTTATTTCCTTAACAGAGGTTAGCAAACAAACAAAAAACAGCCTTTTAACTCTATCCTTGGCCCCAGGCTTCAGGGCCACCTTTCCCAGGGGTCTCTGGCACTCCAGCTCCTGGTAGCTTCCCAGTCTCAGTCACTTCTGCTCCCTTCTTGGAGCAACCCCCGCCAGGGCTGCTTCTCTGAGCCCCTGGTCCCTTGCTCCAGGGATCCACCAGAGGATCTAGCTCCTCTCCAATGTGGGGGTGTTTCTTCCATGGTGCAGCCTGTTTCAGTCCTTCCTCCTCCAGCTTCCCATTAGCAGCCCTTTATAGGCCCAGATGTAGCTCAGCTCTCTTTAACTAGCTGGATTGGGCTCACCTGCTTTGGTCCAAGAAAGCTGGGCTTAGTCTATCCATAGGGACCCACTACTTCATGACAGCATATTATTTAGGCAAATAGCTTACTGAGATTAACAAAAGGATTAAATGCTTGTATAGAATAAAAATAGCATTTGCAGTTATGTTAGCTAGTATAAATTACAAAGGACATAATCCTTAGACTTTGCTGTATACATTGATTGTCAGTTTGGGGGTGGGGTGGGATAGGCATGGTCAAGAAATAGCATTTCCCTGGTAGTTTTGCAGAACTTCCCAGAGGGGTCTTCTCTTTCCTCTTAAACTTCTGTTTTAAGCCATCGCCAGAGTCAGATTGTGGGCTGGGTGGCCTCTTTGTCTGTCCTGATGTGACCATTCATATGCTCCTATTGATTATCTAAAGACAGTATTTAGGAAGGGGCGACAAATCTCCCAGCATTATTATCTGCAGAGAGTTAAAATTATTGCACTGGTCCAAGGTTCAGGATTTGCTGTGCTAGGCCTTGATCCAGCAAAGCACTTAAGTAGGTGGTTAACTTTAAGCATATGAGTACTATAGTCTCATTGATTAAAATTCAGCACATGCTTAAGTGCTTTGCTGGATTGGTGCCATAAAGCATGGTATCAAATAATACTATTGGTGTGAGAGAAGAATGTCTATGATAATGTTTGATATATTGCAAACTGTTGTGCTAGAAACGAGTGGAATGCAATGGATCACTGGATACCAAAGCATTTTTGCATTCTAGTGGCATTTTTGTATTTTTGCATTTTTGTAGCGCTCATGATTCATGAGGTATGCATCACATGAAAGTTGCACAAATCTGACAACTTACTTAACTTTTTTAACCCTACTTAAACTCTAACCTGTTTTTGGAGGCTTCTGTCTTGAGAATTCTTAGAGCTATAACCAAGGCAATGCACTATTTGAAAGCGTATTATCTTTGTTTTCAGGTGGAATAAAAGCACTGATCTCTAACTGTAGGGTTCATGAGAAAAGTGGTTCCACCATTAATGCTGACACTGAAGTGGGGGAAGCAAGACGTTAGTCAGCATAACCTGATTTTAAAGAGTGGTGATTGCCAAAGCGATCAGTTTGTTTCAGTATTTGTTGGCAATGAATATTAGCTATGTGAAACTTCATGTAGCAGATATTTATCACCAGCAAACACTGAAACAAATAAATAGCTTTGACAACCACACTCTTTAACATCAGGTTATTTTGACGAATAGAGAAAACACTTTTGAAAATAATTTAAATGGAGCTACACTGACTTCTACACTCTAAGGATCTGGGGCAAAATTTTCAAAAGAGACTAAGTGACTTAGGAACTTACTTCCATTTTTAAAAGTGACCTTTAGGCACATAGGAACATAAGTCTTATTTAAAATCAATGGGATTTAAGATTCTCAATCCCATAAGGCCAAATTTTCAAAGGTATTTAGGCACCTGAAGATGCAGATAGGTGCCTAGTGACCTTTTCAAAAGTACCTAGGCATCTAACTCTCATTGATTTCAAGCACCTAAGCACTTCTGAAAATCCCATTAGGCATCTATCTACGTCTTAGGCACCTAAATACCTTTAAAAATCTTAGACCCTTAGACACTTTTGAAAATTTTACCCCTTCTCTAATATGTGTTCCTCCATTATGTGACCTTCTCCCTGCAATGAATGAGAGGCTGCTTGAGTCTCCTGCTGCTGAGTTCATGACCAGTTTCAGAGTCCCCTGTAAAAGAGGGACCTAAAATCACCAGATTGAGGTACATGGATGGATTGAGGAAATAAAGGATTTAGGGGGGAAAAAAAGGATGAAGTCTGATATTTTCTCCACTTTGTCTACTATGGAAGGTGGAAACGGGATCTATGTTTATCACCAGAAACATCAGACTCAAATTGGCTTCAGCAAACAGAATCACAATGAAGGAACTTTGTTGTGTGAGAGTTTTACTTAGTTAATAGTCTATAACACAACAAAATATAATAGTTGAAATAGAAGTTACTTTAAGCTTCTCTGTTTCAGGACCCACCAGGACGAGAGAAAATTTGGGAGAGCGGTACAAATTCGGGCCCAATAAATGTTTTGAAGCATCATCCAGATCAAAAGTTTAAATTCCTGCCAACATGTCTGTAAAATACTATCTATCAGAGAAGACATATAATGAAAAGGGTTGGGTAAAACTTGAACATTTTGCTCATACTTAAAATTATAAATGCAGCTATTCCAACATGTTCTCTTTCAAAACATTTTGATTTTTATCTGCTCAGACAAGCAGCAGTTGACTGCAGAGAAAACAGAACATTAAAGAAGTAAATGGGACAGCGATGTTGCTAAAAGCAACCATCTGGAGGAAGAGTTGGCTGTTTTTTTGGTTGCCCTGATTTGACACTGTGTAAACATGTCTCAGGAAGTTATTTCTTCATTATTAGATGTAAGGAAGCAACATGGCCTTTTTTTCCCCTCAGTTACATTAAGTTTTGCCTCTCATATTTACACTGATCTTATTTTTAAACACTGTGTTTCTTGTATGCTGTTGGTAGGGTTTTGCAGGGCAATGTTCAACAATATTTGTGCTTTTCATTTCTTCCTACTTTCTCCTTTATCATAGCTGGAAACTCACTTCTGAGGTTAGGGAGATGCCTGACTTTTTTTTCCATGCAAGATATGCCATCGCATCCAATGATGATGAAAGTTCTCCTCTCTGTCATTCTATTGTTGTTTTTTTGCTGTTTGTTCTGTCACAAAATTCATTGGTTCAGGACTAAGATACCTTTTTCTGAGGAACATGAATTGCTTGTCTGACTAGGGCTGTTGCTGTCTTTCACGGAATGTTCTATATTCTGTGTTCACATTCGCCTTAACTGATCTCCTTTAAGTCTCATTTTTTATCCTTCTAAAATTGGGTTGTTTCTGTCAGAGTATTCCAGTCTCTGTAATTTTGGGTCTCTCATTCCCCTTGTGCTATCTTATTTTCAGTAGCAGGTGAAGGTCTTCAATGCAGGCCCTCTGCTTCTGCTTTGATTCCCGGGTTCCCCACAAAAGGAGACATGTAGTTAAGCTTGTACAGCTCTCCTTGTGCTCTTTCAAGAAGAATTACCTTGTACAGTAAGGTCAGGTCCAAAGCACATTAAAGTCAATAGAAAGTCTCCCATTGCATCCAGTCGGCTTTGCATTAGATCCCTAGTGATCAATTAAACACCTGTATTAGTCTCTACTTTGCTTCCTATATTGATTCTTATGCTGAGTGACTTTTCAGGCACAAATTTCAATTGTAACAATACCTCTGTTACTGACTGCAACATCAGTATTGCTCTCCACATCAAGTACGCATCTGATCCAAATCTCATGCCTCAGTTCCCAGTTCCAGCTGTGCTCTCTGCAGCTAATGAGCACAGCACTGCTCTAGACAATGATTTTTGTCACCACAGCCTTCATGCCAGCAAAATGCTCAATGCCGCAACAGTCATTGCTACAGCAGGCATCTTCAAAATAGACAATGCCTTATAAACACAAGCAAGTGCACCCTCTCACCTTGCATAACAGCGTTAGCTGTCATTTGTGGTCTCCCTCAACATGTTTACATCAGTGTGAATTTAGAAGTTACTGCTCATCTGTTTCAAAAGAGAACAGCCCTCTCCTGGAAAGCTAAAGATGTAAATTAGGCTACTCTCTGAAAGAGTAGAACTCACCTGACTTGAAGGCAATCCTAAATATAGCAAAAGTGTGAGAGAAAAGCCTTTATTAGACTTACAGAAGGTGAATCATCATCTTCGGTTCAAAACAAGTGATTTCCTGATTAACTGGGATGGCAGATAAATAAGCTTCTTTAATCTGGGCTGTTTTATTATCTAAGTATTCTCCTGAATAAATTCACTAATCTATTTTTCATGTACCATCAAATGAAATTACACGTCAGTTGAGTTTGGATGAAGAAATTCTTGATACAACTAAAGAATTCCCAGCTCCTTCACCTAGAGGGAGTATCTCAGTAGTGCAGTTACAATGCTATTTCTGCCTCCTCTGCAAATCTCACTGCAGCTCTCAGAAGTCTCAGAGGAGCAATACATGAAAACAGCTTCAGTAGCATTAAATCCTGAAGCCAAACGCAATTACTGAATCTGAACTTCCTTGGATGTCCCTTAGCATCAAACCAGTTAGCGCAAATAAAATTATTTTATGAGGTCTTTTCTGGCATGTTAGTCATCCACATAGCAAAACTGAATCATACTCTCTGAGTCCAATAAATGCCTTTAAAGCAAGTGGGGATCCATCCCTGCTAGGATTTGGATGAAGGCAATAACTCATTCCACTGGAAGCAAATGGAAATCTCCAGTCATTGTCTGCAGTACTTGCACAGGTATCTTCTTTCTCTATCACCACTGGGTAAGGCCATCACATTTGCTGCTAAGTAATGTAATAGGTCTAGTACAAATGCAGCTAAGTAAGGCCTAACCTACGCTAGGAAATTAATTCGGTATAACTACATTGCACAGGACATGTCTACACTACCTACTTAAGTCAACCATGTTAGGTTGATTTACAGCCACCACTGCAGTGGCTCATGTCCACACTACCCTCGTTCTGTCAGTGATCTGCATCCTCACCAGGAGCGCTTCCACTGACTGAAGAGGAGCAGTGTGGGGGGCTGAGAGCCAGGGCTGTCAGCTCCATGCAGCTCCCTGCCGGGAGTGGTGAGTGGCTGCCTGAGTTTCTCGGTTCCGGAAGTGCGGAGCCAGGCGGCTGGGAGCAGAAGGCAGGGGCAGCCAGGCTCTAGCTGCCCAGCTTTCTTGACAAGACAGCCAAGAGCTGATATTAGTAATGCAACGTTTGCATAGAGACGGCATCACCCTAACTACACTGACATAAGCCCTACGTCTCTTGTGGAGGTGGAGTTATTATGTTCGTGTCGTAGGGTACGTACATCAGCAGGACTAGGCTGTAGTGTGTACACTGACATAATTAGGTCGATGTAAGCTGCTTTATGTCGACCTAAAAAATCCACACCCCTGAGCAACGCAGCTAAACCAGCTGAACCTCTCCCATCAGCGTAGGTAGAGTCTTCACTGAAGAGCTACAGCTGTGTGGCTGCAGTAGTGCAACAGATGAGACTGGCCTCTGAAGTCTAAGCAGTACATTTTCAGTCCACTAGAGGTCCCTTTCGGTACTGCTTTGAATTAAGTCTCAGAAGCAGCCCTTAAGGGATGCCTTGCCAGCCTTGGAATACTGAGAAGCTCCATCGGAGTCTAAGCGCTGCTTTGTGGCTCTTACTTAGTGCCAGTAAAGCCTCCGTTGTTAAGGGGAACCTATCTTCAGCTCTTCAGCTGCCCTATTTTAGCCGAAGAATCCTTTGCAGAAGGGACTGCTTTTGGGTAAAGGCTACCTTAAATAAGGTGCAGTCATTTAAGGAGCTCACATTTAATGGAGGTTAACTGTATGTTGGGCATATAGCTTTGACCTACTAGAGCCTAGATTTACATAAATACTAGAATTTTCATTAACTGCCGTTAAGGGGAGATTCATAGTCTTGTTTTCCATTTCCTTTCTTAAGAAGACCTTTAGAAAAATTACCTTGCCAAGAGGCAAAGTGCAATTTATATTATTCCAGACTTAGTAGCCAATATTGATGTGGCAACATCTGCCTTTAGGGGCATCTCTTTCTAACAGAGCTTTCATTGCATTTGTTCCTCCGTGGGTGGCTCAGATGTACTCTTCCTACAGTACTGAGCACACCATTGGCTTGATGAATTTGATTGCCAAAATGTTATATTTCATATGTTCCATGCAAATATGGGTTAAATCCTGCCCTGCATAGGTGAGAGCAGAGTAGACAGGCGGGTGTGTTCTCTGCTTCAGCAATCCAGCTGCCTCCATAGGGCACAGTCTGGTGAGGCAACCTGTACCGTTCCTCTGAGCAGGAGCAGTGTATGCACACAGATGCTCAGTTAGTGCCTCCCCCTTACACACAATCCACAGACCAATACCCTGGGGGATGTCTGTGTGGGCCAGCATGTTTGCCCCATGTATCTCTTGGAGTTATGGAAAAAATGGGTGCATGGTTTATTTTATTTTCTTTTTGTGGGGAAGGAGGGAAAGATGCAAGGAGTCTTTCCCAAACTCTAAACTCTTGTATACTAATTAACACCTCTCACTTTATATTACTAAATAGTGCTATGACAGGGCACAGGAGCACTCTCTGGTTCTTGGAAACAAAGAGTTACCCTGGTCTCAGCTCCTTCCTTTGCCCCCAGTGGTAACTGGCTGCTTGGGAGGGGGTGGAGGGAGAATATCTTGGGAAAGGATTATAGCAGTGGGCTGAATGTCAAGCTGGGGAGTTTTTGTTTCCTTTTCTGCTTATGTGAACTTATTTTGCCTTCTTATTATAAACCTCATTCATTCTGGCCAAGACCTTGCTGACCACAGCTCTCTTTTTTCTGTTGAGCCGTTTTTCAGCTGACACATGCTTTCTAGGCTGGACTTCTGTCCCTGCGTCCTAAAGATACTTCTGAAAAGTAAACCGTTGTCCGTGGAGTGTACAAGATAATTACTACTGTGTTACTGAGCAGTAGTTTGCTCTGTCGTATTGCCTCTCTGCTGAAGACCTCAAAGTGCTTTATGTGAATAAATCCAAACTTTACAACTTCCCCATGAGGGTGGTTAATTTCCTGTCTGTTTTGCAGATAGGGAAATAACCAAGTCTTTGGAAGGTTGGGTGACTTTTCAAAGGTCTTATCAGGAGTAAAACCCATGTCTCCTGACTCTAAGTCCTGTGCTATAGTCACAAAACCATCTATGATAATGTAAAAGTGTACGTCACAAGCCCCACTGCTGGAGGGGGTTAACTGGCAGTCGCATGTGAGATTGAGTGTGGGGCTATAAAGGTAGAGGAAAAGTGGCTGGGGCTGCCTATGGGCTGCCTATGGTTCCTTTTCCCTCCCAGCCGGCTAAGAAGTTGGAAAGCTGTTCTGTATAGGTTCTTATACTGCCCTCATCACTGTAGTATCTGAGTGTCTTCCAGTAGTGCATTAAGTGATGTGACTAACACCTGCCACATGCGGTTTGTTGTCTCTCCCCAAGGGGAGAATTGTGTGTTCAGTGGAGTATTTTGTTTTGATAGGGAGTTATATGCTTTTGTTTTTAATGACAATATTTTTCTGGCAATTGGGACCTGCTGTTCTGAGTGGCTTGGGTTTGTTTAGGATCCTTAATTTGAGTCAATAAAATAAAGCTTTGAGGAAAGGGATTGAAATTCCTCTGCTGGTGAAAGGATTCGTTATTCATCTTCCGGAGCTAGTGGTTCTGCCCAGTGCCTTACACCATCCTTTCACGCTCCTTTCTCAAATGACAGAGTTTTCCAGAAGGAGGATACTTCCATAAGAAATATTTACTCATCCCTCTCCCGTCAGACACACATGCATGTGACATGTTGTGGGTTGATAAAAGATATCACCCAGGAATCTAGTGCCTGCTATCCTGGCCCTGTTGGTGGTGCGTGTTGTGAAATGCTACCCTCTTTGGTTGTAACATCCATTTTGAACTCTTCTACCTGTAGTATGATTGAAAAGGATTAGATGCAGTACAAGTGAAATGACTTTACTACATTATAAAACAAAGTTTCAACAAGACACTTTTTCAGATATGAAGTAGGCAGACTATAAATTGCAGATAATTGAATGAATGTGACAAACGCTTAATGCCAGTTGGTGACAATCAAACACTTTGAATGAAGTCTCTGACATTCTTTCTAATGCAGAATAGTTAAGCTTTCAGGGGTGGAGGGAGTGTGATTTTGAGATTTGGAAGAATATATAAAATATTAGAGATCGGTCAAATCAAAGTAACAAAACCATTGGCAGGTCTTAAACTAAAGAAAACAGTGGATAATTGGTGGTTTTAAGGCTGAAAACTACTTGTATGGCTGCCCTTTTGCATTAAGCATCTTATCTGGTAAGGTCATTTGCTGTTCTAAAGACATCTGGTGGAAAACTATGTTCTTACCTCCCATATGTGATGCAATGGTTGGGTGTAATGAAGAAGGTGCGTTGTCATTTCTGAATTTCTTGTATTTTCAACTAGTCTAGTCATCATATTCAAATGTTCTTTTCTTATGTGATTATTACATAACCCAGTGTTTTTTAAAAAAGAAACTGAAATTCAGCTTATGAGCTGATCTCGCTCTCCATGATGTCTTCAGGTTAAAGGGAGCAGGGTCTGGCTATTAATGTAATAACATCAGCGATGCTGCTTTTCAGTAACAATGGGAAGGGTTTGTTATAATGGGTTTGTGCATAGGAAAGTGGATCTCTGTAACATGATATTTATCCTCACAAACACTCTGTGAGATAGGTAGACAGCTATTATTATCTCCATGTTATAGATGGGGAGACTGAGGCAGAGGCTAAATGGTTTACTGTGTGCCACTCAGCTAGTCACTTGCACAGATGGGATTGCAACACAGAACTTCCAGGTTTCCACTCCCATGCCCATTTGTCTAGTCTGCACTACCTGTCCATGCAATGAAAAGTTACACTATAACAGTCTTTGTGCTTGTTGCTTGCTGTCATGATTGTTATTTGTTGTTTGTAATACAGTAGCCTCCTTAATAAAGGATTCATAGATTTGAATGTTGGAAGGGGCCATTACATCATTTAGTCTGTCCTCTTATGTAACACAGGCCATGGAATTTCAACCCGTTACCCCTGTACTGAGCTGAGTAATTTGTGTTTGGCTAATGCTTTTCTTCCAGAAAGGCATCCAGTCTTGATTAAAAGATATCATAGGATCATAGGGTTGGAAGGGACCTGAGGAAGTCATCTAGTCCAACCCCCTGCTCAAAGCAGGACCAATCCCAATTTTTGCCCCAGATCCCAAATGGCCCCCTCAAGGATTGAACTCACAAGCCTGGGTTTAGCAGGCCAATGCTCAAACCACTGAGCTATCCCTCCCCCCCATATCAAGAGATGGAGAAGCCACCATTTCCTTTGGTAGTTTTTTCAGTCATCGGGGCCCTGTTGTTACTAGGAACTGTACAGACAAATAACAAAGAAGATAATCCATCCCCAGTGAGCTTTCTGTCCAGGAGTGTGAGAGAGGAGACAACAAGTGAACAAAAGAGACAAATGGGATGGGGGAAAGTGGGAGGATGAGGTGACAAAATGAAGAGTTGAGCAGAAATATGTGGTCAGTAATAACCTCTTGTGGTACTTTGAGTTTGTTATATATATGTTTAATAAGCCCTTGTAGGACCTAACTTACCGGGGTGGGAAAAGAAGAAATTCTAGCCTAAACACTAAACAATGCCTAAGTAAAAATGAGTAGAGTGAAATGCGGACCAATATAAAGTGGGGTTTGGCAGAGTATTAATACAGCAAAGAGAACTCTGGCAATTGTGGAACAGCTTTTGCTTAAGTTAAAAATTATTTTTGGCAATATTATACACTCCCAATTCACACATTCTAGAAAAGATGGCAGGCTTCAGGTGATATTGAACACTACATGATAACGTTAATCATGGGCAGACATCTCTGTGCACGAGGTCATTGTCTATAACTCATTGAGATATAATGAGATTGGTCTGTTGACAAGTGTAAAGTGATTTGTAATAAAAATAAAAAACAATTGCAGATTACTTTGCATTGATCTGCTTGATAAGGTCTGTCATATCCTAGAGAGTTATGACTGCAGCTAATGCTGGTTCTTATCTGCTGCTGGGTTCCATAAAATACCTTTTGATGTTATTGAATCTCTGTGACAAGTGAACAATATAGCTATGCAATATTTTGGAAGTGAAAGTGCTAGTTAAAACAGTGAAGCTTGACAGAGAATTGCCAGATCATGGAATATACATTCAGCATTGGCATGAGCTGTATTTTCAACTAAATCATCCTCTTACAATATTTTTCCTGGTGAGGTGTTTGGCTTAGTATGTCATAGTACTATGACTGATATGGCCTAATTTTCTGAAGTGACTAGTGATTTTTGGGTGTCTCAGTTTTTGGGTGACCAATTTGAGACACATTAAGGTGGCCCACCCTGATGGTTTGCATTCGAACTGGACAGGATGGACAAAGGGAGGGAGAAAAAGTATACAACATGAAAGCAGATTGGGAAGTTAGAAAATTAAATGATTCATCCAAGGGCACACAGCAAGTCTGTGGGAGAGCTTGGTATTGGACCCAGATCTCATGAGTCCCAGTCCAGTACCTTAGCTTGAAGACTGTTCTTCCATAAAATAGCATAATATCACTTATTTTTATTTGATTAAATGATTTTTATATTGCCTTGGTGGGGTCAGTCCTGGACACACAGTACTTCCTTGCTAAATCAATGTTTGTACGGTTGCCGGTTGGACTATGTGGTTACCTAATGAAGTTTGTTTATGGGCACCAGTTGTACATTAGTTTATTTGTTCTGATGGGTGAAAATATGTTGCTTATGAACTAGCTGACTTTCATTCATTTAGACTTTATTGACTGCTTATAGTTGTTTTGCTTTGTCAAAACTGTAGTCTCCTTGGTCAGTCATTTTGTGATTCAAGTTGCTTTTTAATTCTGGGAACTTTAGCATTGTTAATATTTCTAAAATGTATGGAATTAAAGCTTAGCAGAAATCAATTTTAAGGAATCTACAGATCATTCGGAATACACAGGAGCAGTAATAAAGATCTTTGGTGCACATGGGAATTGGCTCATTTTTTCCTTAGTTAAATCTCTAAACTGAGTTCCCAGTTTCATCACACATTGACCTTTCACTGTCCTTTTAACTTACAAAGTTTATGGAAGCTGCAGCTATAGGGGCTGATGGAACTGTGTGGCAGAGTTCTTGGCAATTTGATTCCTGGCAGACAGCTGGCTGAAAGCTGACGTGGAATGCTGGACTTACTCTCCTGGGAACAGGAGCCAAATCAGAGGCAAGTGAGTGTGTAGGGGATGTCAAAATGCCATCTTGAGGGATGACTATAATTGTTTTATAATACTTTTCATCTGTAGCTAACAAAATGCTTCATGAAGAAAGCTGTTCCATTACAGTCATTATGCAGAGCTGTGATTATGGGAAGCATAGAGATTAAGGATATGTCTACAGAGCAGAGAAAAACCCATGGCTCGCCCGTTGCTGACCTGCTGCTTTCGACTGACCCAGCCTGCATCTCCTCATCACCAGCTCAGCCAGTTTTTCTAAGGGCTGCAGGGTGGCCAGTCCAGCAGGTCCTGCTAAGTATCTGGAATGGAACAGAAGACCAGTAGAAAGTAGCTCCAGGGGAGTGCGTGGTGCTGCAGTTAGGTCACAATCAACACACATAGTGAGTTATTTTTTACTCACTTGCCAGCTCCTTCCCTTCAGTGAGAGAACTAGACGGCTGTTCATGGTTCCCCGCTGTAAGCTGGCTCACTCCAAAAGCTCTCTTAACCACAGAGCCTTCCACAGTCTTCCACAAACTGATGCCTCACTCTCCACCTCAGAGTCTAAGCCTGAAGCCTAAAGGTGGTGCTTTTCTTTACTAATTTATTAGAGTCCAAGAAAAGTGTCAGTTTTCTCTGGACCAAGGAGGTTGCAGTTGTTATTCAGTGTTTGTTTTTTTTTTTTTTTTTTTCATAATCTGTGGGTGGCTTCCATCTCGTTCTGGACCTATCCATTCTTGACCTATCAGAAAAAAAGAGATACTGCACTGATTCAAGCAATAGGCAAAGAAATGTGCTTGGACCTGAAAAAAGCCTATCTGTACTTCTCTGACCCCAGAATACCCTGTGATTCACAGCAGCCAATCAACATGGTCAATTCATAGCAGTGCCTTTCAGGTTGTCGTCTGCTGCCAGAGCTTTGATGGTGAGTCTCTTTTCTGATCTCGGACAGCAAGGATTTCAAATTTATCACAGCATAGACAACCTATTAATAAAAGCCCATCTGCAAAGTAGACTGCCTGACACAGCACTCAAATCCTGCAAGAACGTGGCTTTATTATTAATACAGAAAATGATTTTGCCAGGGCCACTGCAGAAGAGCCTGCCTCTGGGGGCTCACTTCCCAGTGAATCCAGGAGTAATCATGCTATTAGAGCATTTCAGAAAATCTGGGATCTGCTGTGCTCGCTCTCCAGGTCTTGCCAGGTTTAATTGCTGCAGTGGTTTCTACTCAGCACAACGGTAACCTCCCATGATGTCTTGCTTCATCTTTTTGAGCTCCAGTCCTTCTTCCTCACTTTCAGCCCTACAGTATGGACAAGCTGCTTGTGCTTCCTTTTTACAAGAGCTACATAAACAAAAGCTGTTGGGGTAGACTCTGACTTTGTGTGGGTGATTCCCTCTTGGCAACTGCCCTCCCTTGTATATACATTTGTATATAATTTCTCTTAACTGACTAGCAGAGCTGGTTGTTGGCTCACTGCAAGTCTTGAGTTACATACAAAAATATATGTGGTTTGCAGGTTACCATAATGTCTGTAAATATGTGGCCAAGGATTGTTACAGCACTTTCTTCCTTGAAGTTCAGGGGTCAGCAGCCTCGTTGATGTTATTTTTAATTTTACATGCCTGGGATGGTTACACATCAGGAAGAACACTGGTAACTGCTCCATCTCCCTGATGGTGCCCAGAATCCATAGAAAATCAGCATTCCTATTGCTTCTGGTTTTCTGAATGTAATTGTGCTACAGCTGTAGTTAATTCTTTTTTTTTTTACTATTTTGTAATTCTATACTCCTGGTAATCTTGTTGCTCCCTACTGGGAGTTGCCTCTACACCGTCGCAATCTTGAAGAAAATGTTTCCGCTGATTATATCACAATGGACAGATTAGGTTTGAGGTTTACCCTAAAAGTTTTCCATTCCGTGTTTCAGAGTTGTTCATGTGTACTGTTTCTTAACAATAGTTTGCTAACAATAGTTATAGAGTAATTCAAGTCTAGTTTATGGAGCAGCTGTGTTTTTTTTCCCCTTCCTTTTTTGTTGGACGTGAGTCAGTGAACTAAATGGAATGATTTTTAATAAGCGTGTCATGCCATATTTTGCTTGCATAAAAAGAGGAGGCCAGGAAGGTGCTAAAGCCAAAATAATTTTGTTTTAAATGTTTTCCCTAAAATAGAGATGTAAGTGACTGGCAGTAAGCAAGATGGGACTTAATACATTTATTTGAATATGAAGAGACTTTCCCAAACAAAATGTATTATGAGAGGATTGGCAAGCTGAGATTTGGATGCCCTTTGGAAAATAGGATTTAAATGGGTCTCAGTTAAATTTAGATCATGCTGGTTGCTGAGAGCCTTTTGTCAAGGAGTTTAAAATGGAAAAAATAACCATGCTGAATTTTGCAGTTCTTTTCCACTCATCTTTGGATGTGACAGTTTGGAAAGTGTCTGTACATAGCAGAGGGTAAAGTGCACTCTGCCTGTGGGAAAGGAGGGTATTAAGAGGGTACCTGTGGTGATATTTGTATTTGTTATAACAGTATTTTCAATATATTATGCATGTCCATTTCTGAGCAGTCTTCCTGTTCGCAGAGGCAGCTGACATTTTGTGAGACAGAAGGATGCAGTGTGCTACATGGGAGACACCCTGTGCTCTCACCTGAAGGCTTTGGTTTTGTTCTTCCATGTTTGTTTGTTTTTTCATTTAATGTAAATTAAGTCACTGCAGCTGAAAGTATATGGTTCCCCCTTGCATATGAGAAAGCATACCACCTGTCATTCAGTAGCTCTAACAGGTGGTGAAATCAATCTAAATATAATTTCCTTTCAGGAGGAAGAATTCAGTGCTATGTGTGACTGTGTCTGCTTCTTCTCTCTGGTTACCACTGGAGTACTAGTGACAGTTGTTGCTAATGTTGCCTAATTGTTTTAATCCGTACCCTGTTTTGAGTTGCTCCTTCGTAGTTTCACTTTGTGTTCTGATATTTTCCCAGCCTGGTGAGGTTAAGTCTTGTTTTAGTATGAAGAGAATAGGTTAAACACCCTCCCCTCTCCCCCCCCCCCGCCCCGCCAATGCTTTACCCATTATTAAGAAAAATAGGAAAAAAAGAGAATGAGGTACAAAGCAAAACATTTGCAGGGAAATACCCCAGTCTGAGAAGCACCTTTTAATGTTTCAGTGAGAACTGCTTTTGTTTTAGCAGAGTTAGAAGACTGAAAATCAGTCATGACATTCACAGCGAAATTTAGAAAATCAGTTCTTATTAACCTATCTCTGCTGTCAATGAATGAAGTCAATGGGAGTGCTCTAAGTGTAAATAAGATGCTATTAAGGCTATAAGGCTATAGTTTTCAGTGGCAGCTGTCTGCTCGATTCTTAGGATTTACCTCAAACATGCAAGAGATTCTTATATTAAGTCTGATTTGCAAATACTGTGATTTTATTTTTATTTATTTTAATATATTGAAGTGCTAGAAAGGATGCCTATTCATATACTATAGGTGCCCTTGACGGAACTTAAAAGTATATCCTAAGTGCAACAATGTAAGCTAACCCACTGCAAATCTGCCTTGCCCTACAAATTATATTTCCTCACATTTTCAAATGCCTGGGGAAAAAAGATGAAAGTTGCAACATGCCTTGAAGACCATTAAGTCCTGTTTTCAAAAGTGATGTAAGCTCTTAGGTACCTAAGCCTCATTGAAAGTCAATGGGATTTATGGTTCTAAATGCCTAGGTTACTTTTGAAAGTGGGACGTAAGGTCTTAAGTCACTAAGGCGTTTTTGAAAGTTTTCCTCTGCGCTATTTTGGTCAAAGTAGGGGAGCAAATTCCAGAGCCTTGGGATCCTCACAGAGCATTCCTGGACCTTCACTTGTTCATATCAGTGGAGCTTCAGCTCAAGTTCTTCCACGGATCTCAACTGTGATATAATACTGGGGAAGAGGTGATCTCTTGCGTGGGTAGGTAGGTTCTAAGCCATTTAGGACTTCAAAGGTCAAAAACGTTTTAAGCTTCAGCTGCGACGTCTCAGGCACCCAGGGCTGATTATGGAGCATTGGCTGAATGTGCTTATGGCAAGATAGGTCACTTACCAAGCAGGTTACCATTTTCTATATCAGTTTTTAGTTTTAAAAGTTGAATTGAAATTAGATTAGACTGTGACAAGATTTAGCTCAGCTTATGGTTAAAGTCTTTATCACTTAACCTAATGATGAAGCTGAAAAAAGACAAGCGAGTAGTGAAAACTCTCTTCCTTCTTGGCCTCTCTCTCAACCAGCATTTTAAGCTCAGGGCTTATTGGTGTCACCAAAGAAAGAGCTAGTGCTTGAGATAGTGTAACTCACTGGTCAGCGTGTGATGTGTCCCCCTCTGTACCTAACCCACAGAGGGTGCGAATCTCCTCTGGCTACAGAGATTTTTAGCTCACACTGTAGAAACTCATGCTTTCAGCTCTGGAGGTTCCTGGTTCATTCGCTGGCATTGGCGGCATTCACAATACCACATCTTTATGTCAATGGTGTTGTTATGCTCCTGGGAAAAGAGGAAGAACAGGCAGGTGGACTAGTGGCTGGAGCACTGAACTGGGACCTATTCCCAACTCTGCGATTGGCCTGCTGGGTGACCTTGGCCAAGTCACTTCTTCTATCTGTACCTTAATTTCTCCATCTGTAAAATGGAGATAATTATACTGCTGCCCCCTTTGCAAAGTTTGCTTGAGGTCTACTGATGAAGAGCTATGTAAGAGCTAGGTGGTGTTACTGCTACTCTTAGGCCCTGTCTATATTAAGGACATTTGCACTGGTCTAACCACACTAAGATTGTTACATTGATTTAGATCCCTAATGTAGATGTTTTGCAAGCATGCAAAGTGGGATTTATCTTGGTGCAGCTTAATCCGGTAGAGAATTGTACTGGGTGAAGCCCTGTTTGGCACTGGTGCAGGGCTTCCACATTAGGGATTGCACTAGAATGACTAAATCATTGTTGTCCCCTTGGTGCAAATTGCCTCAGGACTTGTCTGTGTAAGAAAATTGCATTAGTGATTTTAAACTGGTGCAAATCCCTCTGTGGATGCTCTTATTTTAGTTGAAACCAGATTTATTGTCATCTAGTTTACAGCAGTTAGGATAGAGCTTATGCTAAACTCAAATAAGCCACTCTTAAACTGAAATAAAAGTGTCTACACAGGGGTTTGGACCAGCTTAACTAAATCACATAAAAAAAACCATTTAAGGGTATGGCTACACTTCCAGATGTAGAGCGCTTTGAGTTAAACCAGCCTTTGTAGAGTGCAGTAAGGAAGGCGCTACAATCTGTCCACACTGACAGCTTCAAGCACAGTGGCGTGGCCACATCTGCGGCACTTGCAGCGGCATTGGGAGCGGTGCATTATGGGCAGCTATCCCAGCATGCAATTGACTGCAACATTCTTTTCCAATGGGGGTGGGGTGGGGTGGAGTGTGACAGGGAGTGTGTTGTGTGTATGTGGGGGGGAGAGAGTGGGTTTTTGCGGGGCTGAAAGCATGTCAGCGTGTTGTCTTGTAGACTTCCAGCAGCAGACCTCCCCCTCCTTCCCGCCTCTGTCTCTCTCACACAGACAGCATTCCACAGTAACAGCTTGCTTTGTCTCGGAGCCGGCTGTCAGAAACGGAGCTTTCAAAGGGCATATCCGCATTCCTAGGCGAGTTCAAAACAATGAGAAGAGTGGCCACTTGACGTTAAGGGGATTATGGGACTTTTCCGGAGGCTGATCAGAGCGCAGTAATGCAACACCTCATTCATACTGATGCCTGGGCGTTTCAGCCACTATGCAAAAAGTGTTAATCTTCTCGTCGAGGTGGAGTACCAGGAGCGCTCTAGCCGTGGAGTCAGAGCGCTCTATGTGCCTTGCCAGTGTGGACGGGAAGTGAGCTAGGGCGCCTGGGGCTGCTTTAATGCGCTCTAACTCGCAAGTGTAGCCAAACCCTAAGTTAAATCAGTGGAACTTTATTGTGTAGACAAGCCCTTAGTATAGATCGAGGCCGTGTATACCAGAGCTGTAAGAAGCATAGAGATTGCCACTTAGCAATTCAGTAATAGGATCAGAGGTACTTAGAAAAAGGTGAAACTAGATAACTTTTCAGTTTATGTAACATAGTGTTTTCAGCATGAGTTTCAAGACAGTGGTAACGCTGAGCAAAGAAACATCATCAATATCTGCAACATTTTAATATCATAGAATCATAGAATATCAGGGTTGGAAGGGACCTCAGGAGGTCATCTAGTCCAACCACCTGCTCAAAGCAGGACCAATCCCCAACTAAATCATCCCAGCCAGGGCTTTTCAAGCCTGACCTTAAAAACTTCTAGGGAAGGAGATTCTGCCACCTCCCTAGGTAACACATTCCAGTGTTTCACCACCCTCCTAGTGAAAAAGTTTTTCCTAATATCCAACCTAAACCTCCCCCACTGCAACTTGAGACCATTACTCCTTGTTCTGTCATCAGCTACCACTGAGAAGAGTCTAGATCCATCCTCTTTGGAACCCCCTTTCAGGTAGTTGAAAGCAGCTATCAAATCCCCCCTCATTCTCCTCTTCCGCAGACTAAACAATCCCAGTTCCCTCAGCCTCTCCTCATAAGTCATGTGTTCCAGTCCCCTAATCATTTTTGTTGCCCTCCGCTGGACGTTTTCCAATTTTTCCACATCCTTTTTGTAGTGTGGGGCCCAAAACTGGACACAGTACTCCAGATGAGGCCTCACCAATGTCGAATTGAGGGGAATGATCACGTCCCTCGATCTGCTGGCAATGCCCCTACGTATACATCCCAAAATGCCATTGGCCTTCTTGGCAACAAGGGCACACTGCTGACTCATATCCAGCTTCTCGTCCACTGTCACCCCTAGGTCCTTTTCTGCAGAACTGCTGCCTAGCCATTCGGTCCCTAGTCTGTAGCGATGCATGGGGTTCTTCCATCCTAAGTGCAGGACTCTGCACTTGTCCTTGTTGAACCTCATCAGATTTCTTTTGGTCCAATCCTCTAATTTGTTTAGGGCCCTCTGTATCCTATCCCTACCCTCCAGTGTATCTATCTCTCCTCCCAGTTTAGTGTCATCTGCAAACTTGCTGAGGGTGCAATCCACACCATCCTCCAGATCATTTATGAAGATACTGAACAAAACCGGCCCGAGGACCAACCTTTGGGGCACTCCACTTGATACCGGCTGCCAACTAGACATGGAGCCATTGATCACTACCTGTTGAGCCTGACAATCTAGCCAACTTTCTATCCATATATAAATTGTTAAGTGCAAATGAATGGATCTTGTCAGCTCTTGTTAAGTTTAACTAGAAATATGCAGTGATTTATTTGTCTTGACTGGCACTGTGGTCTGTTTGGCCAAAAAATGAGGATTTAATTACAAGTGTTATATATTATCACATATTAAATCTGTACACATACTTGAAGGACCATGAGAGTGACCAAAATGATCATAGAATAATAGAATCATAGAAGATTGGGGTTGGAAGAGACCTCAGGAGGTCATCTAGTCCAACCCCCGGCTCAAAGCAGGACCAACCCTAACTAAATCATCCCAGCCAGGGCTTTGTCAAGCTGGGCCTTAAAAACCCCTAAGGGTGGAGATTTCACCACCTCCCTAGGTAACACATTCCAGTGCTTCACCACCCTCCTAGTGAAATAGTGGTTCCTAATAACTAACCTAGACCTTGCCCACTGCAACTTGAGACCATCGCTTCTTGTTCTGTCATCTGCCACCGCTGAGAACAGCCTAGCTCCATCCTCTTTGGAACCCCTTTCAGGTAGTTGAAGGCTGCTATCAAATCCGCCCCCCGTTCTCTTCTGCAGACTAAATAAGCCCAGTTCCCTCAGCCTCTCCTCATAAGTCATGTGCCAGAGGCCCCTAACTATTTTTGTTGCCCTCCTCTGGACTCCCTGCAATTTGTCCACATCCTTTCTGTAGTGGGGGCCTCAAAACTGGATGCAATACTCCAAATGTGGCCTCACCAGTGCTGAATAGAGGGGAATAATCACTTCCCTCAATCTGCTGGCAGGTCTCCTACTAATGAAGCCCCACATGCCGTTAGTCTTCTTGGCGACAAGGGCACACTGTTGACTAGTATTCAACATCTTGTTCACTGTAATCCCCAGGTCCTTTTCTGCAGAACTGCTGCTTAGCCAGTCAGTTCCCAGCCAGTAGCAGTGCATGGGATTCTTCCATACTAAGTGCATGACTCTTCACTTGACCTTGTTGAACTTAATCGATTTTTTTTGGCCCAATCCTCCAATTTGTCTAGGTCATTCTGGACCCTATCCCTACCCTCCAATGTGTCTACCTCTCCCCCCAGCTTAGTGTCATCTACGAACTTGCTGAGGGTGCAATCCATCCCACCATCATTAATGAAGATGTTGAACAAAACTGATCCCAGGACCGACCCTTGGGGCACTCTGCTTGATACTGGCTGCCAACTAGACATTGAGCCGTTGATCACTACCCATTGAGCCTGACAGTCTAGCCAGCTTTCTATCCACCTTATAGTCCATTCATCCAATCCATACTTTTTTAACTTGTTGGCAGGTTTGGAACTGAAAGCATTAATAATACAAAGTATTGACATAAAACAGCCTAATAAGAATACTTTGCACTTTTACAACTAACTGAACTTTGAAACTGTGAAAACTGTGTATAAAACACTACCAAACCAAAACTCTTCACTCATGCCAGCAGCAGCGCTTTGCACTCACTTCGTATAGGGTGAATGGATATATAAGATTCAAGGCCTGGGAGTTGAAACTGACCATCACAAAACAATGAAACAGATTGAACACTGTAGCAGTTAAATGTACAAAGTAAACAATTTGTAATCTGTCTCAGTTATAGTCATTTTAGAAGTTGCTTGGAGCAAAAGTAGGAAGCCATATTTTCAGATGGAAATTTGATTTTTTTCCAAGTTTACAGTGTTCTTTGAACTTAAAACATTAATAGCTTTAAAAATGCTACTGAACTGATTTGTTTTAAAGAAATATGGCCTTTTTATGTGTGTGGTAGTAGTGGGTTTTCTTTTTTTTTTTTGGTAGAGATCAAGACTTCAATCAACTTTAACATTTCCTGGCTTTTGACTAATTGATTACCACGCCTTAGCTGTTACTATTTCTGTATGTATTATTTAAACACTAACATTTGTTCTCTTGAAGAACAGTGATAGTCTAAGCAGCATTGTTAATGTCATGTGAATGCAACTTTGATGAGAGTTAGGTGCCTAAGCACTTTTTAAATTTCCACTAGATACCTGTCAGCACTAGGAGGTGCCCAATAGCTTTAAAAATCTTTCATTTTGTTCTTTTCATTGTTGCAGTAAAGCCTCGTAAGTAGTATGCATGTGTGTTGTGTGAGTAGTTGCTTTATGTAAGATAGCGTGGGATGCAGAAGAAATATCAACCATTATGAATATTAAGTACTAGATACATCAGTCTGAGATCTCATTTATGCTAAGGCCCCTTAACACTGTTTTTGCACCACAAATGAGCCATAAAGCAGGTGTAAGTTACACCTTTGTGCAGTTGGGAATCAGGATCATAGACTTTTTCAATACATTTTTCCAATTGTGAAGTATAGGATAGTGATATGGGGGATCCAAAGCTCGCTAAAGTCAGTTGGGAAAGGCTTTGGATCAGGTTAATATACTGGATCAAATCAGTAATGTTTGTTAAATTTCCCAGCTTCCTTCTAGGTGCTAGAAATGATTCCACATCAGATATATCACCACGGAGTATCTTTCTGTCTTGATAAGTAAATAGATTTATAAACACAAAACCAAAATGTTTTCCCTGTTCAAGGACCTAATCCAGTGTTCTTGAGCGCACGTAAATTTCATTGACTTCACTGGGATTTTTGGGTGCTCAAGAACTACAGGATTGGCCTTTAAATATGCGCTTGACTCTAATATATTTATTTATATAGTTATCAACCTAGCTCCCCAAGCATTCCTCCATCTATTACATTAGTCAGAATTATGTAATATAATTAGTAACATCCATGTATAATCTCTTTTCGCTGCATCAATTTTCATCTCTTTCCTTCTTCCGTGGAATGTGTTGCTCTGTGGTATGGATTTTCTTAAATCACAGCTTTTTTATAACTTTTTTTTGTTCTTTTGGTTATAGTATATGATAAGTTTTTGTATTTATTTCTCTAACATTAGTAACATCCAAGCCATATAATGTATTCTCACTACATATTACAGGTATATTTGTTGGTTTTGGGTTCTCAGTCTAAACTCTAGAATGGTATTAGGGTGGACTACTTGATTAATCTTCATTTGAACAATTTTATTTTTGCAAGGCGCTATTGTAAGCAAGTAATAATAATGCAGTCTAAAGAGACTGAAAAACAAGTTGATTCAGTCACACTAAAATTGTGCAAGGCTGAGCAGCTTCTCCGTGGCTCTTTCCTAGAAGCTCATTCTATAAACTGTAAGACCGAAGTGGTTTATTAATATTGATTCAGATGCCTAGCCCTTTTAATCATAGGGCTTTAGCCTACCCCGTTGAATTAAAATAAAATCTTTAACATGTATATGATTCTCCAGCATTTTTCCCTTAACCTGGATCAGTTGCAAACCTGGTCTAGTTTGCTGTGCATAAGTTTTGATAAATACAATATTACTTTGTTTGTATTGTTTCCAATACCTTTCCAAGTAGAGTTCCAGAGTTTGTATTTAATTTCATTTTTCCCCATCACTAAATTCTAGAAGATTGTGTGAGGTGGAACGAGCGGAGTTCCACAGGAAAACTACTGTTTCAGGAAAATGCAATGACTAACAGTCCTCTAGAGGACAGCATTGCTTTCTGGTTTTGACTTGTATTTTGGACGCTTGTCGTGAGATACTAAAGCCTAGAAGAAATACACTGGAATCTATCACCATTTATGATGCTAAGGTGAAAAGCAGGCTTTGCTAGCACTTTTATATTGCCAAGCTAGTAACAAGACTTTTTCAAATTCAAATAATTTTTATTACTTCTTTGAAAAACCTACATATACCATTCAGAGAACCCACAGAATAAACCATGACCACTGCTAAGGTCCAGATTGATGAGATAGTCTTATCATTCCTTAGCTCAGGGTGTTGTTGCTTCATGTTGCAGTTCTCTGGCAGGCCAGACTGTCTGAATGCTTGGCCTGCCATATGCACTAGCCCTCATGCCATTTGCTGCTGGTCAGTGTTGGGATTTAGCATGCTACCATGCTGTTAATTATGGAGTGTCATAATGCATACTGTAGTAGTGTGATAAATTCAAACACGAGGTGACAGAGGGCAGCTGGGGCCAGTCTCTATCTCCTCCTGAGTCCAACTCCCAAGGCTCCTGGCCCCAGTTGTGTGGCTTCACTAACATCATCTGCAGATTTAAGTTCCATTGGGCACTGGGATCCCTGATAGCCAAGAATCAGATCCACAGATCAGTGGGATCTGCTTAATTTGCCACTGCTTGGTGGGGGCTCCAAGTCCTGGGGCCTCTCTGTTGGACAATATTTCCCCGTAGCCCTGTTGGACAGTCCTGCCTCTTTTCCTTCCCAGCCTCAGAGGTCTTTGCATCAGTTTCAGCCCACAGAGATTAACTGCCATCTCTGCAAGTCTTGGCTCATTCCTTTCCATGCTCCCCCACCCCATGCCATTGCGCTAAGCACTTTGTTCTCCAGTTCTTACTTTCTTGAAACATTATGGCTGAGACATGAAACAGTCAACAGAAGTGCACTCACAAAGGAAGCTGGTAAGAGAAGATCAGAGTGTGCACTGGCCCTGTGGAAATAGTGCTTTAATTCTTGCAGTCTGAAGATAGATGTGGATCAGAAACTTATGATAAAAACCTAGGCATCATTGTGGATATCTCAATGCAATGGTCAACACAAAATGTTAAGATGTATACAAAATGGGTTAGAAATCAATGCTGAGAATATTGTAATGGCCTTATACAAATTAGTGGTGCACGCAATATAAACGATACTAAAAAGTCACTTTTTTTTCTGGAATAGTGTGTCCACGTGGCGTATTATACCAATATTACTTGCGCATCATAAGTGTACGGCTATTGTTCTGCTGGTCAGTTTCCTTATGTAGACAAGCCCTTAGTTACATAACTGGCTTATTGTGGATTCTGGTTACACTGATCTATTTTCTTGTGTAAGAGAATCCTGCATTTTCTAATATAGTTGCACAAAAGCCAAAAACAGTCTTTTCATCCCAGTCAAACCATCTAAATCAGTCGTATGTAAGCTATTCCATCATTTATTGATCGCATTATTCTCTTGTCACTAATTATTATAGGCAAAATCTGATTTCAAAGAGACAGTTTGAAGTACTGATAAGATGTAGGAGGCCTTTGCAAAAAACTTGTCTTTATACTTCCCAGTGAGTTTTGGCCATGGTTATCAAAACTGCGTGTATAAATCAGGTTCCTAAGCCACAATTTAAGCACCCACGTTTGAAAACAGTAGGAAAAAGATCTTCTGAATTATCTGGTAACAATAATTTCTCCATTTTATAAAGGAAAAGCTAGCCCCTGGAGGAAAGAAATACTGTTTGCCAGTTCCTCTCTGCAGGACTCACTTTCCATCCAATACTACAACTAACAGAGTAAGAATGAAACGTTATTGGGACAAATTCCTTTTTGGGTAGGAGGGACTTAGCATATATTTTATACGGATCAGATGACCATGTAAGGGTTTCCTCTTGAAACTGTCATTTCCACTTCAGTGTGGTCATATCTTATAAAACAAGTAAACAAAAGAAGCAGCATGGAAACTTTGAAGAAGACACATCTCTTATTCAGCAAAAAGAAAAGGAATACTTATGGCACCTTAGAGACTAACAAATTTATGTGAGCATAAGCTTTCGTAAGCTACAGCTCACTTCATCGGATGCATTCAGTGGAAAATACAGTGGGGAGTTTTATATATACACAGAGACTGTCCAGTTTGGCCAGTGTACATGGCAGAGGGGTATTGCTATGCCATTGCTATGCCCCTCTGCCATGTACACTGGCCAAACTGGACAGTCTCTACATAAAAGAATAAATGGACACAAATCAGAAGTCAAGAATTATAACATTCAAAAACCAGTCGGAGAACACTTCAATATCGTTCGTCACTTGATTACAGACCTAAAAGTGGCAACAAAAAAAACTTCAAAAAGAGACTCCAGCGAGAGACTGCTGTATTGGAATTAATTTGCAAACTGGATACAATTAATTTAGGCTTGAATAAAGACTGGAAGTGGATGGGTCATTACACAAAGTAAAACTATTTCCCCTTGTTTATTTCCCCTCCTACTGCTCTTGTCAACTGCTGGAAATGGCCCACCTTGATTATCACTACAAAAGGTTTTTTCCTCCCCCACCCCCACTCTCCTGCTGGTAATAGCTCACCTTACCTGATCACTCTCCTTACAGTAAAAAGAAAAGGAGTACTTGTGGCACCCTAGAGACAAACGCCACAAGTACTCCTTTTCTTTTTGTGAATACAGACTAACACGGCTGCTACTCTGAAACCTCTCCTTACAGTGTGTATGGTAACACCCATTGTTTCATGTTCTCGGTGTATATAAATCTCCCCACTGTATTTTCCACTGAATGCATCCGATGAAGTGAGCTGTAGCTCACGAAAGCTTATGCTCAGATAAATTTGTTAGTCTCTAAGGTGCCACAAGTACTCCTGTTCTTTTTGCGGATACAGACTATCATGGCTGCTACTCTGAAACCTCTTATTCAGGTGCAGTTCTGTCTGCCAGCTCAGTTAAGATTTTTCTGTCTTGAGCACAGGATATTATATATACATATAGTTCTTTAGGGATATGAATCACTATGCATTTTCCTGCTAGTGTCTTCTCCCCCAAAGTGATAGTCAATTTGGCAGTTCTCATCTCAATGTTCTGCCGTGATTCTTGGTCCTGTACTCCATAAGAATTCGTTGGATACAAATATTTTGTTTCAGGCTCCTGTCCTTGTGAGCATAGGTGATTGCAAGATGAGCAACTTGTTTAAAAGAAAATGGACAACAACTCTGTGAGAAGAGAAGGGCACATTTTGTGGATGATATAAAGGTGACAACGAGGGTTGTCCGAACCCATCTATTTTGAAGAATCAGGCTGGCAAGTCACACAGGACAAAGAAAGGCACTAAATCTTTTTTGCTTGTCTCGTCTTGCTTGCCCTTTAAGCAGAAGATTAGAAACCAGCATGGTTTAGCACACATGCATGAGATAATAATTGGAATGTGTGCAGAGACCTGCTGACATGTTGGATCTCAAAATCCAGAGTAGCTGTTGAAAAGGTCCTCATCACATTGTAGCAATGTTTATCAATATCAATATTTATCAAAATCAGGTCTTCAAATGTTCTTCGAGTTTGAATGCCTGCAGTGAACTGAGCCTGGCATATAAAATGGTTTCATGAGTCTTTTTTTTTTCCCCCCAGCTCTGCACTTCAGCACAAGTCAGTGACTCCTCCTCACCTGCCAACTTCTCACAAGGCAGGAGGATACTCATGATTTCTTTCCAAGCTGTCCCATCCCATTGCAGTCTATGAAAAATGAATGTGACAGCACTGCTTCTGCCAGTCAGTGTCCTTTTGATGTGTCAGAGGAGAAAAGGCTGTGAAGAACTGGCGTGCTTTTCATTCATGCTCTGTTGTTCTTCTGTTTTGTTCCTGTCCAACTTTATTCTTCTGAAAGAGAAATGGTGTTAAGTTCCTCTCTAGCCTGATGCTTAGGGGTTTGCACTGGTGTAGTTACATTGGTACAAATGTCTCTAACGTAGACAGGGCTTCAGTTGCTGGCTCCCATGTTTTATGACCTGTGGCTATGAAATGTTGAAAATCTCTTGCAATCACTGAATTCTAGCTCTAGGTTTGAGCTAGAGAAAGACGGAAGGGTTGGGAAGAAGGTATAACTCAGGCTGGGTTGTGGGAGATATTTTGAAAACACAAACGGCAGTTAGGCTTGTGACTGTTATGGAGCTAATTGCACCCCTCTCCCCTTTCTGGTCTCTCTGACTGCACCCTCCTAGATGCTGGGCCTCTTACCCTTACCTGTCTTGGGGTGGGATCCTCATGATTCTTTTGCTATTAGACCAGGACCCTGGCACACTACTTGTGTATTCCAACCACTTATTACTGTGCAGATGCTATACTCTGTTGTTCAGTTATAGGGACCTTTAGAGTGTGATTCTGCAAGATGCTGAGGCCTTCCTCCCATCAATAGTAGTTGAGGCTGCTCAGCAATTCCAAGGATTGATTGCTTAAGGAGTTCAGCTTCCCCATGCTACTTATTTCTCGATATCCTAACTCTCCCCATTTTTCATTTAAAAAAAAAAAACTTGAGCAACCACAACCGCAGATGTAAATTTTGTGTCTTGCATGTCGGTGCGTCGGGCCTGATGTAGTAAAAGCCTCTGCAAATGGCCCCTCTTATATGTTCATTCTAACAAGCTTTAATCATAAGCTACAGAAAGAAGGCAGAACCAGAAAATGCATAACTCCCTCCTCTCATCTCCAGCCTGAGTTGAAGTCCCTCTTGTTTTTGTCTCAGCTTTCTTCCTGCTGCAAATCTTACTCTTGGGGGAATTCTGTGCCAAAAAATTAAAAATTGGGTGCACAATATTTTAAAATTCTGCATATTTTATTTGTCAAAATAACGTTATATAAGCATTCGAGTTTCAATTATTTTGGTAATTTATTTAAAAATACCTATCAGCAACTATGTCTGTAACAATACAGACAGACAGACAGACAGACACACAAGTCCCCCAGGAGTAAAGAGTTAAAGAAACCCCTACAACAACCCAGTTCCTGTTTTTCTGCCCCCCAGAACCCAGCTGGAGTGCTAGACACCCATACCCCCTCCCCCCAGAGCCTGCTGCGGGGTGCCCTCCGCCCAGACACCCGCATCCCCTACCTCTCAGAGCCCAGCTGCAGCTCCCTTCCCCCCCGGCTAGCCCAGACACCAAAAGAGGCTGAGGATGAGGTGGACTGAGTCAGGGAGGGAGTTCCAAGTAAAACAGGGGTTGTATGGAATAAAGCACAGAACTGAGAGCAGAAGAAGGACATGAAGGTATAAATATAGAATGTCAGTAAAAGAGTGTGACTCATCCTGCCATAGTAGCATAGTGCTGAATTTATTTGCAGAAGTACACAGAACAGTAAACCTCTGGTAATACTATAATGCATTTGCAAATAGAGCTTTTCCATAGCTGGTTAATGTTTTATGCATCTTTGCATTTTAGAGGCATCACTAAATAGCACTTTGATTTTTTTTCTCCCTACATGTCATTAGGATACAGTTGTTTTTAGATGAAAAGTCAAGCCCTCTGTTGAACCTTGAGTGCAGCAATTTTGTTTGCTGGGGTAGAGATGAGTTAGATTTGTTTTTAATTATGTAACTAAATTTAGGCAGCAATCTGCATTTTAAGGCATTGCTAATAAAAGTCTACAAGTGAGAGATGCATCATAGTTAGAATTTAAAATGAGCCAGCGCACAGCTGGTGAGGCAGAGTCGTGTCTCTAATCAGGAGGGAAGAGATATGAAAGGGCATTTTTTCAGTTTGAAAATGAATGCAAGGAATGATAGTTGGCTTAACATAACCCCCTGATGGTGCTGTTTCTGATGGGATGGCAGAGTGCAGAAACAACCGTATGTACTGGAGGGAAGCCCACATTTCAGTCTATCATTGACAATAGTTCTCCTCCAACTAGATTTTACAACGAATAGGTTTCATTTTAATTTCTTACAAACATAGTAATTCTGGTTTGCCCATAGCCTCATCTGATATCTAAGGTTACAATGTCTTTTACCAAAAAATCTAGCCTCACAGTATTTTCTACCTATTCTTGCCCAGTCCAGCTAAGCACTTAAGCACAAGTTCAACTTTAAGCATGTGAATATCTCCGTTGACTGAATACAGGTATTGCCCATTTTGAGTGTTCAGCCAATGTAAATGTGGAGGCAAAGAGACAAACATTTCTCTGGTTTTATTTTTTTAATAATGGGACAATCTATGGAGGCTGTTCAAAGCTTCTTAAAGGTTTGGAATGTTAGTTGCAGTCCTGACAGAGATGGCTCAGTGGACAGAGTGCCGGTGAAATTATCAGAGCTGCACAGTAATTAGCATGATACATTGAATTTATCATATGATGTTGCCAATTATCACCATCCTTTATCTGGCATGGTAATTTGACATGTTAATTCAGGGCCCTCTTCAGCACTACTAAGGTATTGCAAAGATCCCATTGAAGCATAATGCTTTAATAAAGTAAAAGGGAGTTTGCCAGAGTAAGGAGTGCTTAATTTTGTGCCCTTAACTTTTCTATCAGAATTTGTGCTAAAGGCTTCAACTTTGGGAATATTTGCTTTCCTTTTTAGGGTGATGTGCAACCCTGGAACCTAACAGTCCACCTGTTTTAGAGTATTTTCTGCCCCATATGGTGAATTCCATTGAATAACATTTATTTTCTCTAAACGAGATACAATCTTTCAACAGGAAAAGCTGGAATTTCAAGGTTATAGAGCTGTGAATACAGGGGCGCTGGAACAATTTGTATAATGGGGGTGCTGAGAGCCATTGAACCAAACTGTAAACCCTGTATATGATGGAAATGACTTCAAGCCAGGGGGTGCGGCAGCACCCCTAGTTCCAGCATCAGTGTATGAAAAGAGTGATATAATGAAAAGCCGTCTATTGCTCTGAGTTGATTTTACTGAAGAGGCATTAGTAGATACGTATGTCTAGGACTGTGTTTTGTGTGCAATTTTTTAATGGATAAATTTAAGGTATTATAAATAAAATACAAAAAAGGTACTGGAAACATACCCAACTATATAAAATATGCAGAAGAGCACCAAGAGGGATATGGATCATAGAAAGAATTAATATGAAATTTAGAGGTTAACAACAGATTCAAAATGGACCTCAAATTTTTGCATAAGAACCTCTGAATTTTCATGAGAAAGAGATGTAAAAAGAATTTTATATAACGATTCCTATCGTAACTTTGACCAAATAAAGTTCTACCATTCATTGTGACTATTCAGTGATTACAGGTAATGTTACTTTAAATTCATCCATGAGTTGTAATAAAAAACCTAGAATATTAACTATTTTCATATGTAATTTATTGGGTAGAATTTATGAAGAAATAGCTTAGCGAGTGTCTAGTTCTTGAATTTTGGGTATTATTAACTTCATTGATCCAAAGGCCAGAAAGGACCATTGTGATCATCTAGTCTGTCATTCTGTATAACATGGGTCATAGAACTTCCCCAAAACAATTTCTGGAGATGTCTTTTAGAAAAACACCTGATCTTCATGTAAAAATTGTCAATGATGAAGAATCCACTACAAGCCTTGGTAAATTGTTCCAGTGGTTGATTACCTGCACTGTCAAAAATGTATGCTTTAGTTCTGGTCTGAATTTGTCTAGCTTTGACTTCCAACTATTTGGTTGTGTTATACCTTTCTCTGCTAGACTGAAAAGCCCATTATAAAGTGTAATCAAGTCACCTCTTAACCTTCTTTTGGTTAAGCTAAATAGATAAACTCAAAGAGATCAATCACAAAAACACAGGTTTTCTAATCCTTCGGTCGTTCTTCTCTGAACACCCTCCAATTTGTCAACTTGCTTCTTGAGTGCTGGACACCAGAACTGGACACAGTATTCCAGCAGTGGTTGCACCAATGATAAATACAGAGGTAAAATAACTCTCTACTCCTACTCAAGATTACTGTTTATGTTCCATGGTCACATTAATTCTTTTGGCCATAGCATCACACTGGGAGCTCACGTTCAGCTGATTATTCACCACAACCCCCACAACTATTTCAGAGTCACTGCTTCCCAGGATTGAATCCCCCATATGTTAATATGGCCTGCTTTCTTTGTTCCCAGATGTACACGTTTACATTTAGTCATATTAAAACACATATTGTTTGCTTGTGCCCAGTTTACCAAGTGATCCAGATTGCCCTGAATCAGTGGCCTGTCCTCTTCATTATTTACCACTGCCCCAATTTTTGTGTCTCCTGCAAACTTTATCAGTGATAACTTTGTGTGTTTTTTCAGGTCATTGATAAAAATGTTAAATAGTGCAGGGCCAAGAACCAATGCCTGTCGGCCCCCGCTGAAAACACACCCAATCGATGATGATTCCCCATTTACAATTACATACTGAGACCTTTCAGTTAGCCAGTTTTTAATCCATTAATGTGTGCCTTGTTAATTTTTTTAATCAAAATGTTGTGTGGTACCAAGTCAAATGCCTTACAGAAATCTAAGTATATTATATTAGCACTAATGACTTTATCAACCCAACTTGTAATGTCATAAAAAATATCAAAATAATTTGACAGGATCTATTTTCTATAAAATCATGTTGATTTGCATTAATTCTGTTACTTCCTTTAATTCTTTCTTGCTTATGAGTCCCATATCAGCTGCTCCATTATCTTGCCTGGGATCAATGTCAGGCTGACAGTCTGTTTACCCTTTGTAAAAATCGCTTCTAGACTTATTGACAATCAACATTAATGGTCCAGTGAGCTCCTCAGCCAGCTCTTTTAAAACTTTTGGGTGCAAGTTATCTGGACCTGCTGATTTAAAATATGTCTAAGTTTAGTAGCTTCTGTTTAACATGTTCTAGAGATACTAGTGCAGGGGTTGGCAACCTTCGGCATGTGGCCCATCAGGGTAATCTGCTGGTGGGCCACGAGACATTTTGTTTACAATGACCATCCGCAGGCACAGCTCCCCGCAGCTTGCAGTGGCTGTGGTTCGCTGTTCCCAGCCAATGGAAGCTGCGGGAAGCGGCGGCCAGCATGTCCCTGCAGCCCACGCCGCTTCAAACCCGCTCACCATGTAAGACTGTCATCTGTTTTTTCCCCAAATATAGAACAGAAATACTTATTGAGCACTTCTGCCATTTCTGTATTTTTATTGATAATTCTGACATTTCTACCTAGTAATGGACCAATACCATTGTCAGGATTTTGTTTATTTCTAATCTATTTAAAAAACTCCTTATTGTCCTTAACTTTGCTGGCCATAGATTTTTTTCCTTGGGTCCCTTTGTTTCCCTTATCAGTTTTATACAGTTGTAAACTTCTGAGTTATATACATTCATTCCTTTCTTCCATTTGTTATATATTATTATTTTTATTTTTTTATAGCTGCCATCATTTCCCCTCTAAACCAGCACAGCCTTCTTCCTTTATTGTGGCTTTTTGTGTGTCTAGTAAGGTGTCCTTAAATATAGTTAAGAGTGATGTCAAGATAGGTGATGTAATCATGTGATAGGTGATGTAATGATGATGTAATTTTAAAATAGTGACAACTATAACTTCAGACAAAAATGAATCTGGAGTGATGTGGAAGAAACAAATCAACACATTTACTAAAATTCTTATCTGTTCTTTAAAAATGGGTCAGTTTCAGTGTCAAATGTGCAAGACCAAAATCTCTTCAGCCATATGGATTGTTCAGGTACAACTATGATTATTTATAGTTGTACCTGAACAGTCCATATGGCTGAATAGATTGATTAGGAAAGGGCTAAGAAAGAAAAACAACATACTTTACATTCCTGACAGCATAATAAGTAAGCATGGTGAAGTGTACAATGTCAGACAGAAATGTAGAAGTGTTGTAAGCAATATCATTAGACATGCTCAACTCCACTGACTTTGGGAGTTGGATTTCCGTTTTCCTTCATGGTGGCAGTGTATTTGAAGGAGGATATAAAGTATATTTAGAGGAGATTTCATGAAGTTGAACTGCAGGTTAAAAAGTGAGGTCCCAATTCAGCAAGCATTTAAACACATGTTTAAGTCAATCCCTGTTCAGCAAAGCACTTAGGGATTTTCTGATTATGAACTATCCACTTTCAGAATAGGAGAAAATCAACTAATTCCATGTGACTGAGATAAAGGAAGGCAGATTTCTACGGATACATAAGACACCAGGAATAATGTAACATTAATTTCAACATGGACCAGATAAAAGCACACATGAAAATGGAAAAATGGAAAATGAAAAAACAAGTTCTGTATTATTGGTTTGGATATTAGTTTCACTTAAAATATGACACACTAAAGTTACACAATTAAGCCCATTGTTTCTGAGTTGGGATTCAGTCCTGCAAGCAGATGAGCAGTCTGTACTGATCCAACACAGCGTGTGCTTAACTTTAAGCACATGTATAATTCTACTGATGTTAGTGGAACTACTCACATGTTCATAGTTAAGCATGAGCTTAAGTGCTTTCATGGATTGGGGTCAGAATGCTGAGCACCTTGCAGAATCAAGCTCTTACTAAACACTGTCAGTGTTTTGATAGAAGTGGAAAAGACTTCCAGCATGGTGTTCTGCATCCCGTCCCACAAATTTCAGGATTGTCTTCTATGTGCTGAGTCTTTTTATCTTGTCTGTTCTTGAACATCAAGTTCTGATGCCTTAGCAACCCACCTTGTTAAATGTACTCCATTGTCTAATTGACTCACTGCTAGAAGTGTTTTCTTAACTTGTAATTAAAAATTGTCCTTTTCTAATTTTAGATCAATATTCCTTGTTATGTCACCTTTAATTCTAAAGTAATTCATCCCTCAGCCTCTTATTCTATATGACTAATATAGTATGTATTTTTAGGCCATTATTAAATACCCCCTATGTTATAGGTGGCAGAATAGCAGTGCCTCTTGTTACGAGTGCCTAATACTTTCCATTATAACCCAGTGCTTATAACTTTGACAGACTTAAACCTTTCGGGATGGAATTTTCCATGCTTTGTGTCTGCCTCAGGTAGATTTTTTTTTTGTTCACATGGTAGCTACATTCTGCAGTAAAATTGTCAACCAATGTGGGGGTTGTGACTGTGGGAGACAGAATGTTCTCAGGCTCTGAAGCAGGACTATGGAATTCATTCCCATAAAAGATAAGTAGTAGGCATCCTTCAGTCTTGAGAGACCATGGGTATCTGTCCCCTGAGAGGTAAAGAATTTATTCAGTTGGTTTTATGGCAGCCGTGGCTGAAGAGGCCCATTTGAGAGAGACAATCTCTGCCGCAGCTGTCACATTTAAAGGTGATGTTTTGGCCCTTTGGGCTTTGCTTTCTGCAAGCTCTTTTCTCCTCTGCTAAGCTGGGCGGCTTCCTCTCATAACTCCAGAGACCTTTGTTAAGCTCTTCTTTCCAAAGGCTGCGGTCTTGAGTGTGATCTTCCCAGTTGTTCGCATCCATGTCCATTTCTTTGAGGTCTCGCTTGCACACATCCTTGAAATGCAATTTTAGGCGTCCTTTGGGTCTTTTTCCCAGATGCCAGTTCACCGTAGGGGATGTCCTTTGGGATGCGCCCCATCATTCATTCAGCACACATGCCCAAGCCAGTGAAGGTATCTCTGAGGAGTGTTGGTAGGCTGGGCCACTTGAGCACCTCAGTATTGGTGACTCTGTCCCTCCAGGAGATGCCAAAGATTTGATGAAGGCAACGTATATGAAAGCTGTTGATTCTCTTTTTCTGATGAGAGTATCAGGTCCTTGTCTTGCTCCTGTACAAAAGTGTGCTAATAACACATGCACGATACACACAGATCTTTGTGTGTTCTTTCAGTTTGTTGTTTTGCCATCTCCTCTTGCTCAGTCTAGACATTGTTGTGGCCGCTTTTCCAATGTGGATGTCGAATTCTATTTCAAGTGAAAGGTTGACTGCGAGAGTGGATCCCAGGTATTTGAACTCATTCACCACTTCAAGTTCATAGTTGTTGATCTTGATGGAAGGTGCTTCCTCAACATTATGTTAATCTTTTTTAGGCTTATGGTAAGCCCAGAGTCTTGGCAGGCTTTGGGAAAATGTCTATAAGGTTTTGAGGATGAGTGTCTGTGTGGGTTGTCACTGCTGCGTCATCAGCAAAAAGGAAGTGTTGGATAAAGGCCTCCTCTGAGTCTTGCAAGACTGAATAGCTTTCCATCAGATCTTGTGTGCAAGTAGATTCCCTCAGTTGAGAAACCAAAAGCTTGTTTCAGTAGCCAGGAGAAGAAGATCCCAAACAGAGTTGGGGAAAGTACACAGCCTTGCTTAACTCTGCTACGAATCTAGAAAGCTTCAGAGACTGAGCCATTGTATTGAACTGTGCCATACATATTTTCACGGAAGGATCGAATCATGCTTAAGAGCTTGGGGAGAGAGTTGTCAAAGCACAAATAGTCTGCCTCTATTGACAAGATCAAAAGCCTTTGTGACGTTGATGAAGACTATGTAGAGGGGCTTTTTTTTGTTCTCTGCATTTCTCTTGCAGTTTTCTCAGTGAGACGATCATGTCAATAGTAGGCCTTTCAGCTCTGAAGCCATACTGTGATTCAGGATAGATTCTTTCTGCAAGGGTCTGAAGTCTGTTCAGGAAAACTCGGGCAAAGGCTTTTCCCATAATACTAAGAAGGGATATGCCATGATAGTTGTTACAGTTGCTCCTGTCATCCTTGTTTTTATAGAGAGTGATGATATTGGCATCTCTCATTTCTTGTGGTATTTTGCCTTCTTCCCATCATAGGCAGAGCAACTCATGAAGATGTTGCAGAAGAATAGATTTTTTGCATTTTATGACCTCTAACAGTATGCAGTCTTTTCTGGGGGCCTTTTCATTGGGGAGGCCATCTGTGGCAAGGATAAGCTCCTCGACCGTTGGTTCATCGTTGAGGTGGTTCATAATAGGCTGGTTTTTGATGACTGTGTCTGTAACAATATTTTCAAGAGAGTAAAGCTCAGAATAGTGTTCTACCCAGCGATACATCTGCTTGGTATAGTTGTTGATTGTTTCCCCTGTTCTTGATTTCAATGGGCTGTCTTCTTTGATGTTGGACCCAAGGCTTTCTTGATCCCATTATGCTTGTTTCTGAGGTTGCCTGCATCAGCTGCTACTTGGATGCTTTTTCATAAGTGCAGCCAATAGTCATTGGTGCAGCGTCGAGCAGTTTGTTGTACCTTGGTTCTTGCCACTCTTAGTGCTTGTAAGGTTTTTTCATGTGGGTCTCTCTTGTAGTTGATTTGGGCTGTGCGTATGAAATCCAAGACTGGTGTCAACACATTGGGATATGTGCTAAGTCAGTCGTTGGTCTTATTTTCCTTCTTCTCAAAGACCGCCAGCCAGCTGCATCATAGATTGTGTTCTTCAGTTGCTCCCACTTCAGCTGGGCTCTTATGGCACAATGACTGGAGTCAAGGGCTTGCTGGAGTATGTTCTTGTACTGCTGTGACTTTTCTTAGTCCTCAATGGCACTAATGTTGGTACGAGGACATCCTTTTTCTTTAGATCTGTGTATTTTCTTTGGTTCTTTCTCTGCATACCAGAGAATGGTCTGGTCGCACTCAGCACTTTGATAACTGCGGGTAATGAGGACGGTGTTAAGGTTGGTACGCCTTGTGATGATAAGATCCAGTTTGTGCCAGTGGCCAGATCTGGGATGTTTCCAAGACGCTCTGAAGTGAGACTATGGAACTCATTCCCATGGAAGTTAAGACTGACACAGAATTAACCACTTTCAGAACTAAGATGGAGAGAATTGGGTGCCTAACTGACCTTTGTGCCTTTGAATAACTTCCTGTAAATGCAGAACTAATTTGTTTGACTTACTTTTCCCATAATAAGTTCTGCACACACACATAAATAACCCCCTATCAACTAATCAAGCTGTTTTCCCTACAGGTGGGAATGAAAAAGAGAAGGTATTGTTGTTGCTGTTGTTCCAATTTGTATTTTTAAATACTCTGTCATGCTTAGATATTATGGTGATGTGGGTCATATAAATAAGGCTTAGATTTTGTCATGGTTATATTTAGTAAAAGTCACAGACAGGTCATGGGCAATAAACAAAAATCATGGTAGCCCGTGACCTGCCCCTGACTTTTTAACTAAAATTAACTGTGACAAAGTGGTGAAGAAGGGGGGTCCAGCACTCACTGCTGCTGCAGCTCTGGGGTCCCCCCTCGCTACTCAGGGTGGCTGAGAGTGCTGGGGTCCCCCTGCTGCCCATGGTGGCTGGGAACTGCCTGTGGTGGTGGCTGGGAGCTGCGGGACCCACCCGTCGCCTGCCGTAACTGAAGCAGAAAACGTCATGGAGGTCTTTGGAAGTCACGCATTCTGTGACCTCTGTGACATAATCTTAGCCTCACATATAAGTAACCAGATGTTTAGCTAGAGCTAGCCCTACTTTCCTTGCTTTGTAAAGCACAGTGAGATCTGTGGATAAAAAGCATTTTCTAAGAACTAAATATTGTTGTTCTTCCTGTCTATGGCCAACATTGCTGTTGCTTAAGTCTGTGCTTAAGTCTCATTGATGCTAGTCGCAGCAGCAGAGTTTAAGCAGGTGTGTGTTTGTAGGATCAGGGCCTTTGCGACCAATCCTGCAGGTGATCGCATGTGGGTGAAAGGCTCTTCCCTTGCTTAGCCCCATTACAGTGAATGAGACTCTGTGTGGGGGACAGTAGTCGACTGTGTACTGTCAATTGTAGGATCAGAGCCTAAATCCAGGTCTATACTTAGTTTTTACCAGTATAATAATGGTTTGGGTTGTGATTTTTTTTTTAAGGAGATTTTTATGTTGGCAAAAGCCCAATTGTAGACGCAGTTGTAAAAAAAGTGTTTTTTCTGGTGTAGCTGATTTTGTTTGGGGGAACGGGCATAAGCTGTACCAGCAAAAGCCGGTGTCTTCACTAGGAGGGTTTGCCCATATAGAACTGGTGGAATAGCTAGACCAGCAAAACTTTTCTAGTGTAGACTAGCCCTTAGTATCAGATTGTTTATTAGGAATAACCATATGTTAAAAAATATACTTGCTAAAAATGTTTCAGGTGTGTATCAAAGCAGCAGTACTGTAGGGATTTTCTTTGTCTTACCAACTGCCTTTGCATTTTTCTCTAGAATGATCTAATTTGATCTGGACTTGCCCCGTTAAGGTTTCTTGCATCCTTTAGTCTATTTAAGAAAAGGCAAACAGGTTTCAATCATGACAAGCATGCTTACTATAAACCCACTGTGATGAGTTGTCACCCCTGGGGTGCATTAGCTGTGCCCCCTAATCCCCCAGCTGGTCTGGTCTAACTCACACTGCTTTGTTGGAGATTCCAGCCAGCCTCTCCAGGCCCTTTTATCACCCAGCGTGATAACTGGTGGTGCCACACATCCAAACTGGGCTACCTGAGTGCTTTACCTAAGCCACTCAAAGACAGGCAGGAGACAACAGCCAATTTCCCAGCTCCTCCACCATGCACCCTTGCTGGAGTATAAACCCAAAATTATACCATCTTGCACTGCACAGGGATCTGTACCGTGTTAACTCATTAATAAAGTTCACTTTCCCCTCGATGTGGGAAAGATATGCAACAGCCTTTTGTCACAGAGCTGAGATTTTCCCCAGACACTTCACTTAAAGGCACACTGGTTTAGATAAAACAAGTTTATTAATTACAAAAGATAGATTTTTAAGTGATTATAGAATCATAGAATATCAGGGTTGGAAGGGACCTCAGGAGATCATCTAGTCCAACCCCCTGCTCAAAGCAGGACCAATCCCCAATTTTTGCCCCAGATTCCTAAATGGTTCCTTCAAGGATTGAACTCACAACCCTGGGTTTAGCAGGCCAATGCTCAAACCACATAAGTGATAGCGAACAGATCAAAGAAGTTTACCTAGCAAATAAACAAAAACGCAAACTAAGCCTACCATACTAGATAGATTGGATATGAATTAGCAGCTTCTCACCCTGACTGATATAAGCAGTCCACCAAGTTTCCATACACGGACTAGAAATCCCTTTAACCTGGGACCAGCACTTCCCCCTGTTCAGTCCTTGTTCCTCAGGTGTTTCCAGGAGTTCTCTTGTGTGGGGAGTGAGGCCCTGAGATAATGTCATACCCCACCTTATATAGGGGGGAGGGATAGCTCAGTGGTTTGAGCATTGGCCTGCTAAACCCAGGGTTGTGAGTTCAATCCTTGAGGGGGCCATTTAGGGATCTGGGGCAAAAATTGGGGATTGGTCCTGCTTTGAGCAGGGGGTTGGACTAGATGACCTCCTGAGATCCCTTCCAACCCTGATAGTCTATGAAAGCTTCTCCATATGGCGGGAAGTCTTTGTTCCAAACTCAGTTCCCACTCTGTGGAAAATACATGTACCAAAATGGAGTTCAGTGTCATGTGGTCTGGTCACATGCCCTTGTATGCTCTTCTGAGTCATAGCAGCCATTACTTACAGGCTGGCTGAAATGTTTGCAGGAAGGCTAAGCTCTTCCATGGTCCATTGTCTTTGTTGATGAGCCATTAGCACTGTCTGGCTTCATCATTGTTGTACCTGATTGGCTAGTTGTGGGTGTTAACCGGAATAGGCACATTTGAAATACAGATACATAGTCAATACTCCTAACGTCGGATACAAAAATGATACATGCACACAAATAGAATAATCATATTCAGCATATCGTAACTTTTCCATAGACACCCGACAAGACATATCTTCTACAAAATGCATCATAATTATGTCATAATCGTATCATAATCATACAACTATGAAGAATATGGGGTACGGTGTCACACCCACCACCATCTAATTGAAAAAAAAAAACCTTAAGAAATAATAAAGATGATTACAGGGATTTTAGCTGACTGGCAGCTAGAGTATGTCTAGACTAGTTAAATGGATCATATTTGAAAAAATATTAGCTAACCTGTTTATGAATATGACTGTGCAACTGTTGTAGACACAGTTTAACACTTAAAAAAGCTCCTTCATAAGGGTATGTCTACACTGCAGTGGGGAGTGTGCTTCCAAGTGTGTGTAGACAGACACACTAGGTGTGCTCAAGATAGTGCACTATTTCAACCTGCCCAATGCCCTGCATGTGTAGTCGGGCAGCAAGCCCAAGAAGCCACCCATACTGCTGTAGCTACGTTGCTATTTTTAGGATGCTAGCTTGAGCAAAGCCAGTGTGCGTATATCTACCCGTGCCAGGAAGAAGACTCCCAGCTGCAGTGTAGACATACTCATAGGGCCTGAATCCAAGTCTGACTGCCTCCACCTATGGAGGTCCATTCGCTTCATCTGTAGAATGAGAAAATGAGGTTAATGATACTTAGCTTCATTTATAAAGCAGTTTGAGAGTTAAAGGTGAAAAGCTCTACGTAAGTGCTTGTGACAGGGTTGACTAGGTCTGGAGGCCCTGCCCCAGAAAAGAGCAAAGGAGAAGTCCTCCAAGCAGCCTAGAGTGGCTGCAGGGGAGCAGCCAATCAGAGGGGCTGCTGGCGTGACCAATCAAGGGTCAGAAGGCCCATATAAAAGGAACCAGCAGAGACAGAGCAGTCAGTTGCTGCAGGGAGCTTGAGGAGAGAGGATGAGGTGCCTGGCTAGCTGGAAGAGCAGCAGGACTGTGGACAGATCAGTGCAGGCAGGCTCAGTTCAGGGTACTGAGCCCAGGACCTAGCCAGACCAGGTGAAAGTACTGAGATGGGCCCTGCTGGTCTGTTAAAAAGGGCAGTTGTCTCCAGGAAAGAAGCCTTGCTGCTATGGCACCATACCAGTGCTGTGAGAAAGAACGAGGGACTGTATACCCTAGAAGGTGGGGGCGGGCAGTGTGTGTGACTTGGCCAGAGGGCTGAGTCATTGAAGACTTGTGAAAGAAGCATTGGCCGGGGGTGCCACCCCGTTGTAAGAACTGAAAGAAAAGCAGGTTCACAGAAAGGTGGTGCTTGTGAGAGGCAGGTGCTGATGCCGTTACAGTGCTATATACATTAAGAAGTCTATGCTTAGGGTATGTCTACACTACGGAATAAGGTCGAATTTATAGAAGTCAGTTTTTAGAAATCGGTTTTATATATTCGAGTGTGTGTGTCCCCAGAGAAAATGCTCTAAGTGCATTAAGTGCATTAACTCGGCGGAGTGCTTCCACAGTACCGAGGCTAGAGTCGACTTCCGGAGCATTGCACTGTGGATAGCTATCCCACAGTTCCCGCAGTCTCCGCTGCCCATTGGAATTCTGGGTTGAGATCCCAATGCCTGATGGGGCTAAAACATTGTCGCGGGTGGTTCTGGGTACATATTGTCAGGCCCCCCTTCCCTCCCTCCCTCCGTGAAAGCAAGGGCAGACAATTGTTTCGCGCCTTTTTTCCTGAGTTACCTGTGCAGACGCCATACCACGGCAAGCATGGAGCCCGCTCAGGTAACTGTCACTGTATGTCTCCTGGGTGCTGGCAGACACGGTACGGCATTGCTACACAGTAGCAGCAACCCATTGCCCTGTGGCAGCAGACGGTGCAGTACGACTGGTAGCCGTTCTCGTCGTGTCCGAGGTGCTCCTGGCCACGTCGGCTGGGAGCGCCTGGGCAGACGTGGGCACAGGGACTAAATTTGGAGTGACTTGACCAGGTCATTCTCTTTAGTCCTGCAGTCAGTCCTATTGAACCGTCTTATGGTGAGCAGGCAGGCGATACGGACTGCTAGCAGTTGTACTGTACCATCTTCTGCCGGGCAGGCAAGAGATGAAGATGGCTAGCAGTCGTACTGTACCATCTTCTGCCGAGTAGCCATGAAGATGAGATGTGGATGGCATGCAGTCCTTCTGCACCGTCTGCTGCCAGCCAAAGATGTAAAAGTTAGATGGAGTGGATCAAAACAAGAAATAGACCAGATTTGTTTTGTATTCATTTGCTTCCCCCCCCCCATCTAGGGGACTCATTCCTCTAGGTCACACTGCAGTCAGTCACAGAGAAGGTGCAGCGAGGTAAATCTAGCCATGTATCAATCAGAGGCCAGGCTAACCTCCTTGTTCCAATAAGAACAATAACTTAGGTGCACCATTTCTTATTGGAATCCTCCATGAAGTCCTGCCTGAAATACTCCTTGATGAAAAGCGCCCCCTTTGTTGATTTTAGCTCCCTGAAGCCAACCCTGTAAGCCATGTCGTCAGTCGCCCCTCCCTCTGTCAGAGCAACGGCAGACAATCGTTCCGCGCCTTTTTTCTGTGCGGACGCCATACTAAGGCAAGCAGGTAGGCCGCTCAGCTCACTTTGGCAATTAGGAGCACATTAAACACCACACGCATTATCCAGCAGTATATGCAGCACCAGAACCTGGCAAAGCGATACCGGGCGAGGAGGCAACGTCAGCGCGGTCCCGTGAGTGATCAGGACATGGACACAGATTTCTCAGAAAGCATGAGCCCTGCCAATGCATGCATCATGGTGCTAATGGGGCAGGTTCATGCTGTGGAATGCCGATTCTGGGCTCGGGAAACAAGCACAGACTGGTGGGACCGCATAGTGTTGCATGTCTGGGACGATTCCCAGTGGCTGCAAAACTTTCGCATGCGTAAGGGCACTTTCATGGAACTTTGTAACTTGCTTTTCCCTGCCCTGAGGCGCATGAATACCAAGATGAGAGCAGCCCTCACAGTTGAGAAGCGAGTGGCGATAGCCCTGTGGAAGCTTGCAATGCCAGACAGCTACCGGTCAGTTGGGAATCAATTTGGAGTGGGCAAATCTACTGTTGGGGCTGCTGTGAGGCAAGTAGCCCACGCAATCAAAGATCTGCTGATATCAAGGGTAGTGACCCTGGGAAATGTGCAGGTCATAGTGGATGGCTTTGCTGCAATGGGATTCCCTAACTGTGGTGGGGCCATAGACGGAACCCATATCCCTATCTTGGCACCGGAGCACCAAGCCGGCGAGTACATAAACCGCAAGGGGTACTTTTCAATAGTGCTGTAAGCTCTGGTGGATCACAAGGGACGTTTCACCAACATCAACATGGGATGGCTGGGAAAGGTACATGACGCTCGCATCTTCAGGAACTCTGGTCTGTTTCAAAAGCTGCAGGAAGGGACTTTATTCTCAGACCAGAAAATAACTGTTGGGGATGTTGAAATGCCTATATGTATCTTTGGGGACCCAGCCTACCCCTTAATGCCATGGCTCATGAAGCCGTACACAGGCAGCCTGGACAGTAGTCAGGAGCTGTTCAACTACAGGCTGAGCAAGTGCAGAATGGTGGTAGAATGTGCATTTGGACGTTTAAAGGCGCGCTGGCGCAGTTTACCGACTCGCTTAGACCTCAGCGAAACCAATATTCACACTGTTATTACTGCTTGCCATGTGCTCCACAATATCTGTGAGAGTAAAGGGGAGACGTTTATGGCGGGGTGGGAGGTTGAGGCAAATCGCCTGGCTGCTGGTTACGCGGAGCCAGACACCAGGGCGGTTAGAAGAGCACAGGAGGGTGCGGTACGCATCAGAGAAGCTTTAAAAACTAGTTTCATGACTGGCCAAGCTACGGTGTGAAAGTTCTGTTTGTTTCTCCTTGATGAAACCCCCCGCCCCTTGGTTCACTCTACTTCCCTGTAAGCTAACCACCCTCCCCTCCTCCCTTCAATCACCGCTTGCAGAGGCAATAAAGTCATTGTTACTTCACATTCATGCATTCTTTATTCATTCATCACACAAATAGGGGGATGACTACCAAGGTAGCCCAGGAGGGGTGGTGGAGGAGGGAAGGAAAATGCCACACAGCACTTTAAAAGTTTACAACTTTAAAATTTATTGAATGCCAGCCTTCTTTTTTTTGGGCAGTCCTCTGTGGCGGAGTGGCTGGTTTGCCGGTGGCCCCCCCACCACGTTCTTTGGCGTCTGGGTGTGGAGGCTATGGAACTTGGAGAGGAAGGCGGTTGGTTACACAGGGGCTGTAGTGGCAGTCTGTGCTCCAGCTGCCTTTGCTGCAGCTCAACCATACACTGGAGCATACTGGTTTGGTCCTCCAGCAGCCTCAGCATTGAATCCTGCCTCCTCTCATCACTCTGCCTCCACATTTGAGCTTCAGCCCTGTCTTCAGCCCGCCACTTACTCTCTTCAGCCCACCACCTCTCCTCCTGGTCATTTTGTGCTTTCCTGCACTCTGACATTATTTGCCTCCACGCATTCGTCTGTGCTCTGTCAGTGTGGGAGGACAGCATGAGCTCGGAGAACATTTCATCTCGAGTGTGCTTTTTTTTCTTTCTAAGCTTCACTAGCCTCTGGGAAGGAGAAGATCCTGTGATCATTGAAACACATGCAGCTGGTGGAGAAAAAAAAAGGGACAGCGGTATTTAAAAAGACACATTTTATAAAACAGTGGCTACACCCTTTCAGGGTAAACCTTGCTGTTAACATTACACACATAGCACATGTGCTTTCGTTACAAGGTCGGATTTTGCCTCCCCCCACCGTGTGGCTACCCCCTCAACTTTCCCCCCTCCCTGTGGCTAACAGCGGGGAACATTTCTGTTTAGCCGCAGGCAAACAGCCCAGCAGGAATGGGCTCCTCTGAGTGTCCCCTGAAGAAAAGCACTCTATTTCAACCAGGAGACCATGAATGATATCTCACTCTCCTGAGGATAACACAGAGAGATAAAGAACAGATGTTGTTTGAACGCCAGCAAACATACACTGCAATGCTTTGTTGTACAATGATTCCCGAGTACATGTTATGGCCTGGAGTGGTAAAGTGTCCTACCATGAAGGACGCAATAACACAGCCCTCCTCAGAAACCTTTTGCAAAGGCTTTGGGAGTACATCCAGGAGAGCCGCGAATGCCAGGGCAAAGTAATCCTTTCACATGCTTGCTTTTAAACCATGTATAGTATTTTAAAAGGTACACTCACCGGAGATCCCTTCTCCGCCTGCTGGGTCCAGGAGGCAGCCTTGGGTGGGTTCGGGGGGTACTGGCTCCAGGTCCAGGGTGAGAAACAGTTCCTGGCTGTCGGGAAAACCAGTTTCTCTGCTTGCTTGCTGTGAGCTATCTACAACCTCCTCCTCCTCCTCATCTTCTTCGTCCCCAAAACCTGCTTCCGTATTGCCTCCATCTCCATTGAAGGAGTCAAACAACACGGCTGGGGTAGTGGTGGCTGAACCCCCTAAAATGGTATGCAGCTCATCATAGAAGCGGCATGTTTGGGGCTCTGACCCGGAGCGGCCATTCGCCTCTCTGGTTTTCTGGTAGGCTTGCCTCAGCTCCTTCAGTTTCATGCGGCACTGCTTCGGGTCCCTGTTATGGCCTCTGTCCTTCATGCCCTGGGAGATTTTGACAAAGGTTTTGGCATTTCGAAAACTGGAACCGAGTTCTGATAGCACGGATTCCTCTCCCCATACAGCGATCAGATCCCGTACCTCCCGTTCGGTCCATGCTGGAGCTCTTTTGCGATTCTGGGACTCCATCATGGTCACCTGTGCTGATGAGCTCTGCATGGTCACCTGCAGCTTGCCACGCTGGCCAAACAGGAAATGAGATTCAAAAGTTCGCGGTTCTTTTCCCGTCTACCTGGCCAGTGCATCTGAGTTGAGAGTGCTGTCCAGAGCGGTCACAATGGAGCACTCTGGGATAGCTCCCGGAGGCCAATACCGTCGAATTGTGTCCACAGTACCCCGAATTCGAGCCGGCAAGGCCTATTTAAGCGCTAATCCACTTGTCAGGGGTGGAGTAAGGAAATCGATTTTAAGAGCCCTTTAAGTCGAAATAAAGGGCTTCATCGTGTGGACAGGTGCAGCTTTACATCGATTTAATGCTGCTAAATTCGACCTAAAGTCCTAGTGTAGACCAGGGCTTAGAGCAGGAGCTCCATAATAATGGACCCAATGTACTGTAGCATGGAAGGGAACTAAACTCTGCTGACATTATTTAAAATAAACTTTTCTTGGGGTAGGGGAGGGGGGACAAAGTTCTGTTTCCTACCAAACAAATCAATATATTTAAAATGTTTAATAATGATTGTGAACATAAAAATAACCATACTGGGTGAGATCAGTGGTCCTGCTAGCCCAGAATCTTGTCTTCCAGCAGTGGCCAATGCCAGGTGCTTCGGAGGGAATGAACAGAACAGGCAATCATTGAGTGATCCATCCCCTGTCATCCACTCTCAGCTTCAGGCAAACAGAGGCTAGGGACACCCCGAGCATCTTGTGGCACCATTCCCCCATCATCGGTTACCATGCAGAACAAACCATTATTCTGCAGCTAACGGAAGTTTGTGGCAGAAGGTATCTTCTCTGAAGAAGACATAAACCTTATATTAAATACAGGGACACAGGATGTTTCTGTGCCAAATACTGGGAAGGAAGGAAAATCTCTTGGAATTTAACGTAAGCTATTTTATGTGCGTGTCTCTTAAAACAAAACAAAAAGGTTTCTTTTGTAAAACAAATAAGTATACAAATTCTATACAGCACATCTAGAGGATGCAGATTTCCTGAGACAATTCCATGTACAATCCATGCCTCATCAGACATGGCATTTTTGTTTGAAAACTAAATGCTGAAGTTTGGGTAATTGCAATGAGTTTCTCAGCTACATTTTAATACCTTTTCTCCCATCATGCGCCAAAGAGTAAGTAGATTCCTCACTTTTTCACTGTTGTGTTCTGTGAGCTTTTAAGTATGGTGCAGTAAACAGTACATAGAGTCGACTGTTCTAGTTTTGAAATTAGCGTTCCAAATATTGTCTGGCTGCAATGGAGAAATAACCCACACTGTGTGTTTGTATTTAGATACTGGCAAGGTCTTCACGTGGGGTAGAGCAGACTATGGGCAACTTGGAAGGAGTGCAGTGGTTCATGATGGACAAAGACAGGAGGTGCAGAGATCATCTGAAGAACATGTGGAGCAGTTGTCTAATGTGCCGGTTTCAGTGCCTTGCCTCGCTGGAGCATCTGAGGTAAGGGAAAAAATGTGTCCTTTTCTCAGCTTTAGAATTGCCCCTCTTTGCACAAGTCAAGATGCTCAGAATGATCGCCTGAAAAAACGTTCTTCAAAATGAAGCAAAAACAGCCCTTCCCTCCCACTCAAGTACTCCGAATTTAATTTGATTCAATTATTTGTAATTCTTAAATAATCATTGTGTTCTGAAGCAAGTTTGTTCTTAGGTAGAAGCTGTGAGTGAGGGATTGGAGTTTTCATTAGCAAAAAGATGGCTTTAGATTTGGTATCTTCTTTAGATGTCAAATTTGAAAAGGAAGTAGTTGCTGCTGTAATACTGTGTAACAGATTAGGTATGACCCTAACCATTTTCAGTGTTGCTTTCTTCTGAAGAAATCTGAATATGCTACAGTTTAACCCGTGATCTTCCCGCACTTCACACAGTGTTGTTCATATTGGGTTTCACTCTTAAGGCAGTAGTGTTTTTAGTTTTGAAATGAGAAACAACCTTCCTTTAGTGGGCAGCTGAATCCAGAAGGAACAAATAAATTAGTATAACTGGAAAAAATGAAGTTACACAGTATGAGAAGTAGACTGTCATTTGAATGGAATTGAAGATCTCTAAGCGCATGATTCATAGTCCCTTGATATCAATGGAAAGACTCCCATTGACTTCAGTGGGCTTTAGTTCAGGCCCTAAATGATAGAGAATTTCTCAGAGGTTGGACATCCATGCCATCAACAAGGACTTTGGAAAAGAGTAGTAGACTTATTTTTGAGGAAACTGAGCAGTGAGACTTACAGGAGTCAGAGTTAAACTGTTAACAAAGGAAAGAGCGTGGAAAATTTGACACTGTTTAAGGAGTACTTGGTGCTGCAGCCACTGCAATAGAAAGATTTGGCGGAAAACTAGCCTTCTGTACTAAATCAAACAGTGCAAATCTCAAAATTCCTGGAGATCATTAGGTCCTGTAGAACAAAAGCTGGAGTTATTGTTAAACATGAAAATCTTGGTAATAGCCAATATCTTCAGTAGCATTACCATTTTAGAACGCGGAGAATTTTTCCAGGAATGATTGTCACAGTCCCCAGAGGAACTGCACCCCTTTATGATCTTCTTGGGTGACTACACTTAGGGCTCTATCCTCAAGCTATCACTTTTCTTAGGGTGGGATCCTGCTATCCACTCCCTATAGACCAGGGACTGCAGACTTGTGTGATTCATTGTGATTACCTCAGCAGGTCTGACTTTAGTTCAGTGCCCGCAGTCCTGTTTTCTCAGGGGCAATGATACGGATAACCTGTGACCGCCTGCTTTTATAAACCAAACTACTATTCAGAACAAAACCATTACCAGTGAATCATACCTCAGAAACAATAAACAGCTTATATGCAGGTCTTGGCTTACCAGACAGTCATCCGTCTTCTGCATGGAGATCCCGATAAGGTCAGAGTACTTCCGGCCCTTTTCACAGGGTCTGTCTCTCTCGGTCACAGTTTTATGTCAGTTCTTGAATTGTGTATGATTACCTTTCTCCCCAGATCGAGGCTGTTTCTTCATACAGTTTGACATTTTTTGGCAGATCGAACCAGTGTATATTATTGTCTCTGGGGAGTGAAACTTCCCCAGACTAGTTACTGGCACTAGGAATTTTCATTCTCTCCTCCCACCCCCTGCAAATGACTTTGGGTCATATAGAAAATGTTTCTATCTCCTCATTTAGCCAGGAGTGCAAGCCAGCCCACAAAAATACTACATTTATAAAGTTGATATTGATAGTCTTTGACTATCTCATGCATCCATAGCATCTGTTGAATCTCACTACAATAGTTTTTGAATATTCCAGGCTACCAAAGCATGGCATTTGTCACAATGTCCATGGGAAAATATTGTACAAATAATCTATTTAAGCACCAAATTATACCTTTGTGTAATTGCAAGTAGTGTAAAGGCTTTGGAAAATATGAGACTAGCAATTTGTTCAATAGCTCCTGGGTGCTACAATAACAATACAACATATTATTATAGAGTGCTTTTCATCTCAGGATTTCAGAGCATGTCACACACCTCCATTAAGCCTTGCAACACCCCAATGAGGTGATATCTATCATTACCCTCATTTTTATGGGTAGACTGAGGCGAGAAAGTAAAGTGACTTGTGTAAGACCACACAGCAAGTCAGTGGCAGAACCAGGAATAAAGACTGAGTCCTAGCTCAAAGTCCTTTGCTCTAGTCACTAGACCATGCACAACATTATTACTGTTAACTTTTATATGTATTATGGGTAACGTGTAGAGATCTCAGTCAGGATTGGGGTCCCATTTTGCTAGGTGTTGCACAAACTCATGGGAAGATCTAGCCTCTCCCCTGTGGGAACTTATTATTTAAGAAGACAAGTGATTCATGAAAGGTGGAGTTGTACTCCATTTTTATACACCTTGCAACAGAAAAGATGAGTAAAAATCACCTCAACTTCCTTCAACTGCCCTCATCCGTATTCATCCTTAGGACGGTTGTGGGAGAAGGGTGGTCAAAGCAAGCATCACTGCTGCAGCAGCAGGGATATGGGATGATGGGAAAAGAAGCGACAGCTGATAAGACCAGGGGCAGAGCTCTGAATGGCTTTGAACAGTTAGGTTACAATAAAACAAATGATGCCAGAACTCGGGTGGAGTCTGCAGTCTACCTATAAGATTTAAGTCTTAATTTCAAGTGCAAATTGCAGTGTGAACGCCACACCAGACAGAGGGAAGAAGGAAGTTGCAGTACATAGGGTGCTTGTCTGGGATTTAGAAAACTTGAGTTCAATTCCTACTCCTGAGGGCATTCTGCTCCAAAAAATTAAAAATTCTGCACACAATATTTTAAAAATCTGCAAGTTTTATTTGTCAATAAATAAATGCAGCGGCTCCAGCATGGCAGTGGGGAGCACAGGCCACTGGTGCACGGAGGTGGGAGATTACCTTGCAGCCTCCCCACCTTCCACCCCAGGGACATGGACTCATTGGTGAGGCTGCACCTGACCCTGACACAGCACAAGGACTGGGTTTGCCCCAGAAACACCCTGGGGCCATGCCCCTCTGCACCAGGCACATCAAGTGTGGAGCAGGAAGGCTTAACCAGGCAGGATCCAAGTGTGGAGGGGCTCAGTGTGGGGGGATCCAGGTGTGGGGTGAGAGGAGTCTGTGTGGGACAATCTGGGTGCAGACAGCTCAGTGCGGGGTCTGGATGTGGGGGGATCTGGATGCACAGAGGTTCGTTGTGGGGGTGGGGATTTCCAGGTGCAGGGGCAATGGGACTCTGCTGGGGCTTCCAGGTCAGGGCTCAGCAGGGGGGGTCTGGGTGCTGGGGGCTCCAGATGCAGAGGTTGAGGTTCAGTGGGGTGGGATTCAGGTGTGGAGGGCTAGGGGGGTTCTGGGTTTACAGGGTGAGGCTTGGCGGGGGTGTCTCAGTACGGGAGGTCCAGATGCATGAGAGTTGGGTGGATGGGGGAGCAGCTTCCTCTACAGTGACCCCTCCCCCTGCAGTTGAGGAGCAATGGGGGCAGGAAGCAGGGGAGGATGCTGAGCTTCCTGCAGCTGGGGGAGGTTTCTGGGAGTGAGTCTGACACAGCCCCAGCCACTCCTTGTAGGGGAAGGGGAAGTCCCAGTCCTTTTCTGCCTTCAGCCCAGCCATGACTAGCTGCTGATCCCGGCTCAGGGTAGGCGCCACTGGCTGGTGTGTCCACATCCCTGTGGTGATTTACCTCTCTGCCAGCTGCTTTAGTGCCTGAAACAATGTACCTGCACAGTTAGGGAATGGTGCATGACTGCTCTTGCAGCTTCCCTTTGCTTCCCTGTCACAAAGTCATTTTTCTGCGGGAAAGCAAAGAAATCTGCGGGAGACATGAATTCTGCACACGTGCAGTGGTGCAGAATTCCCCCAGGAGTAAATTTCCTCTCCACCACAGGCTTCCTGTGTGATTTATTCTCTCTGTCCCTGAGTTTCTCATCTGTAAAATGGGGATAATAACACTGCCCTACCTCTTAGGAGTGGTGTGACATTAAAGATTGCAAGGCACTGAGTACCTGAGATAGTAAAGATGTTTGGTTGCTTGTAGTTCTTTAGGGAAGTAGGTTCTAAATACCCAAATCAATGAAAGCGACAACACCTAGATGTACAGTAATTCATAAACAGCAACAAACTTCACCTCTGACCTGGGGAATTGAATGGTTGTAAACATCTGCTTTTCCTTTTGACTCCAGCTATCCTCCTGCATGTGCTTGTGTTCAGTTTATCCTTCACTAATGTTAGACTCTCAGCCTGGGAATTTGAATTCAAGATAATCAGTGCCCATCTTCATCCCCTCAGAATTGACAGATTAAGCAGCAATGGCTGACTTGACTGCCTTTCCTGCTGTTGCCACCTCAAGGAGAGGCCTGAGTTAAACATCTGTGCTTTGAGGTAGCCCCTTTTCAGTGAGACTAGGGAGGTTTAGGAGAAAACATTAAGAAGAGAGCAGAGTTAAAAGGAATACAGATGGACTGATTCAAATGCAGTATTGGAAAAGAAAGGACAGATTGAAGTTAACCTTAACTCCCAATGTTCAGTTTGGGAGACAGTTCTTAAAAATAATATAATCTTTATCCTGAGTAGAGCCAGGTGATATTGTTTTGATGAACAGAAATTTTGTTGAAAAATGCATTTTTTGAGGGGTTGGAAACAAAACTGAATTTTTCCCCCCGGAAATGTTGAAACAAACTGTTTCAACATTTCACTTAGAAAATGTTGACGTTTTGTTTAAAAAGTCATTTTTGAAATGCCATTTTGAGTCAATATTCAAAATGTTTTAATTAGACCTGAACAAAATGATTTGGCAAACCAAAAAATTCCATTTCTGTTTTAAACAATCCTTTTTTTGGATTTTTCAGTTCAGCCATTGAATGGAAAAATCAGTTATTCACTTATCTCTGAATCCTGAGCCTATTTGTAAGTTTATATAAAATTGATTGAAATAAATTTTTGGCAAGGCTATAATCTGCTGGTTGCTTAGTGACTTGAGTTAGCATTGTTTAAAAATACAAGGGGAAAATTGTGTTCAGATAATATTCAGCATCAAACATAAATAAGTTTGCTTTTTATTGTCAGTTTAAGGCTACTGTCCTGTCGTTAATGCAGACTGTGATCTCTGCTATGTAGCTTGTTTCCTCTACTCATGTGGTTGACCTACTGCTTTCTCCTGCAAAGGGTGGTGATTGTTCTGCGTGTGCTGCAAATATTCAGGATGCCATATCAGTCTGTACTGAAAATCTCCTTGTTTCTGAGTTAACCGTATGTTGCTTTAATGTAGCTTAATTCCATTACCTGTATTCACTTGGAAATATTGTTCTTGGGAAGTATAAGCAAAATCTTTTTCTTTTTTCTTCTTTAAATGTAAACAATGGGAAACAAAAATCAATAAAAGGGACAATCTTACAGCAATGTAATGACTGCTCAGCACCTCTTTCAGTGATAGCTTAAGCTCATAAAGAGTTGGTATCTATATTACAATCATGAAGCATCATGTGTTTAAATCTACTGAATAATTATATTGCAGATAAATATATTATTTCCCTTTCTGTGCAGAATAAGTCACTGAGAAGAAATTTCAAGTTTGTGCTGAAATCAGTTGTGTGGCGTTATTCATGAGGTGCTTTTGTGTTGTATGGGGGTTCTTGACTGGACCTCTTAGGAACATCTGATTCATCTATTGCCTGATGTACATTCATATCCGCTGCTCTTGAGATGAAAGGACAAATGGAGATTAAATAAAAATGGATTGAAATTTGATTAGCCTCTCTGTTTAGTGAATGTTACAAAGACCTAGTTTATCTTTTCCTTCTTCTCAAAATGCTTCTCCAGCCTGTCTGGTATTTTTGGTCTTAATAGCTACCCTTTTACTGTTTGTGATATGTTCGGCATGTCGTTCATTGCAGCGAACATTCACCGTAAGCAATAAACTGACTGAGAAGAAGTCATTCTATATGACTAAATGGCTTTCACTAAATTGAAGGGAAGAAGGGATATTTTCTCTTTGGAAATAAAGAATCGCCTTCACATACGGTCACATTCCCATTGTAGCCCTAATATCACTAAAGAAAGTTCTGCTAGTTTGCAGCTGTTCTGGGCAGTGAGCACTGGAGTTTCTGAATGAAAAGAAAAAATAGAGCAGCGAAGTGAAAAAATGACGACTTGCTGCATTACACGGTCATCATCAAATGAGTGACTGTGTGTGCTTAGTCCACTCCATCAATATCAAGCCAGTATAATAATGGTGTATGCAGGGGGTCTACCACACATCTCAGGGCTGGAGACTGAGAATACCCTGTGAGCTGGAGTAGCTTCTCCTGGGCCTGTTGTGTGGCTCCCATGACCCTGCCCTGCCTTCCCACCCACTATGGAGCCAGTGTGGAGACCTGTCCCTGGGTGTGTAGGGATTGTGCAGGCACTCTCGTGTGGCTGCTTCCCCTGTGCAGGGCATTAGGGGTGCAGTGTGTGTTGCACTGGCCTTTTGCATCTGGTAAATATTACTGTGCAGTTGGGTATAGCTGGCTTTGTTAATACTTTACCCTCTTTGCTGCACTAATTGATATATTTGTTCATCCATAGGCCTTTGAAAGGCACGTGCTTTTATTCCTCCCCCCACATCACTATATTATAGAGATATATAAGTAATATTGTACTTGCAAGTGATCAAGCTTCTAGCTACGAAGTACACAATCTCAGCTGCTATCATAAGGTGACAAATCTCCATGGGTAACTTTGACTCTAGACTCCTGTAAATGGAGTAAAGGGAAACCCTAATCTCGGAAGAATAATATACTTCAATAAAGACCCAATAGGAAAACATCTACTTCAAACTACTCTTCTAGTTTATATTGTGGCTTCTGATGGTAAGTCAATAAATATTTCTTAAAATCTTGAGGATAGATTTATTTATAAAACATGTTAGCAATAAAGTGAAAACGAACACTTGGGAAGATAACATATTCATGACCTTTGAGTTACATATTACCTGCATAGCTCTGTGACAGAGTGCTGAGAGCCAGTGGTGGACCCCGCACTCTGATCACTTAAGCCTTAACTAGCTCCACCAGGAAAGGCCAGGAAAGGCCTGATGGAGGAGGAGATAACTTTATTGCCAAACCAGAGTTTGGGGGTGGGGGTTTGATGAGCTAGGGAGCTAATTATCCCACCACCTGGGGAGGCTAGTTAAAAACACAGGAAGGAAGAGCAAAAGGGCAGGCTAGCAGAGCCCATAGGAAGAAAGGTCTCAGACTGATGGGGTCTCTTTTGCTTCCTTTCCGTAGAAAGAGAGAGAAGGAGATGAGGATTAGGAAAAGTTGTAAATAGACTTGCTGCACAGGATTCTGGTTAGGCCTTTTTTGATGAGGGTAATAAATAAAATTCATAGAGGTGATAACCAATCAAAAGACATCTGAGACTGTTTGTGAGGGATCTCAGTACAGGAGAGGAGTCTGTCCTGTTACAAGTTCATATGGCTTTATTTGTTTCATTGTATGCTGTAAAGGTGTGCAGCCATGGCCCATATATTAGAGTAAAAATCTGAAAACAGAAATAAGTTTTATTTCTCTGTAAGAGAAATCCTATAGATACCAACTCCGAAAGGCCAGATTTTTCTGTGTAGCATCTGAGAACAGATGTATGTATTGTGAGTTTTATGAGGGGGTATAATAATAATTTTCCACTCTTTTTGCAGTAACTTTTTAATTAGTAAAGAAAATATTTTGTTAAAAGTGTTGGGTGAAAAATAAAAGCTTCTGTTAACACTTGCTCCTTGTTTCAATTCTGGGGTTTTGAGCAGTGCCATTGAATTGCTAGGACACCACTCAGTGTTATTTATATGATAGAAACTTAGAGAGGGCGCCCCCTTGTAGTGGCACTGTACATAATCATAGTAAAAGATGATCTCTGTCCTGAAGAGTTTATAATGTAGGTAGACAAGACAGACAAAGGGTAGGTGTGGAAACAGAGAAATGAAGTGACTTGCCCAAAGCCAACTGCAAAGCCAGGAATAGAAGCCAGGGCTCCCAAGTCCCAGTCCAGTGCTCTTTTCTATTACTGAAGGGGAAAGTTACCTTATGTGTGCACGCAACAAATAGTATTGATTATCGTGATCTTAATCCTGACCCTGTTTTGGTTCCTTTGTGCTGCTGTCACTGTGCAAAGTGGCCAAAAAGCTACTGGATCTCTACAGCTAGCATGGGGGTGACCCCAGTTGGTGGAGAGGTGGCACAGGTTGTTTCCATCCTTCTTCCCTGCAGCCTCTAATGTAGGGCACGTGGTGGGCTAATTCCTGCAGGAAGGGATCATGGCTGGAGCACACTGCTTTCCAGCAATCCTTGGCTCGCAGACTGCCCTTTTACACCATAGCCAGCCGGGTGTGCTTTAGAGCAGCCTTGGGGATATTGGATGCAGCTGAAGGTTGGGGCGCCAGCAGTCCAAACTGCTTTCAGTGTTGGAAGTTTGTTCCATCTCCAAATCTTTCATACGTGATACTTTCTGGACAGTATAAAGGTTACTTCTGAGCTCCATTACAAGTATTGTTAATGCTCCTAGAAAAAGCTACCAGTATACAGACCCTTCCTTTTCACTTGAAGGAATACATTTGTTTCAATTTATTCTTTTTATAAAAACCATGGTAGGCTTTAGATATTATCTATGACCTGGTTCAGGGGTGGGTGTCCATTCCTCAATTCAGTATTTCTCACTAATGTTAATAGTTCATAGTTAAATGTTAATAGTTCATATGCATGTACAGCTGTGGTAATTTTGAATGTGTTATTAGGAAGCATATGCTTGGTTTTGGAAGAACATAGAATAATTTGCCCTGTAACCTATGTGGGGGCAGATTATTCCACATCTGCCTACTGTGGTGTACTTAAAACTTTCTCTGAAGCATCGTTTTCTGGCCCGTCAAAGGCAGGATACTGGACTAGTTGGACCTAGGGTCTAATCCTATAAACCCAAACCATGGGTGCAATAAGATATTCAGAGGACCATGGCTGTTTCAGAGAGAGAATGCAGACCCCTTATGTAGGCGAAATGGTGTTATGATGCTATAGATGCCTTTCATAGGGTAAACATACCTTGTTTTCAGTGTTCTAGAGTTCATAGACCCATAGAAGATTAGGGTTGGAAGAGACCTCAGGAGGTCATCTAGTCCAATCCCCTGCTCAAAGCAGGACCAACCCCAATTAAATCATCCCAGCCAGGGCTTTGTCAAGATGGGCCTTAAAAACATCTAAGGATGGAGATTCCACCATCTCCCTAGGCAACCCCTTCCAGTGCTTCACCACCTTCCTAGTGAAATAGTGTTTCCTAATATCCAACCTAACCCTCGCCCACTGCAACTTGAGACCATTGCTTCTTGTTCTGTCATCTGCCACCGCTTTGAACAGCCTAGGTCCAGCCTCTTTGGAACCCCCATTGAGGTATTTGAAGGCTGCTATCAAATCCCCCACCACTCTTCTCTTCTGCAGACTAAATAAGCCCCTTTCCCTCAGCTTCTCCTCATAAGTCATGTGCCAGAGCCCCCTAATCATTTTTGTTACCCTCCACCGGATTCTCTCCAATTTGTCCACATCCTTTCTGTAGTGGGGGGCCCAAACTGGACACAATACTAAAGATGTAGCCTCACCATTGCCGAATAAAGGGAAATAATCACTTCCCTCACTCTGCTGGCAATGCTCCTACTAATGCAGCCCCATATGCCGTTAGCCTTCTTGGCGACAAGGGCACATTGTTGACTCGTATCCAGCATCTCATCCACTGTAATCCCCAGGTCCTTTTCTGCAGAACTGCTGCTTAGCCAGTCGGTCCCCAGCCGGTAACAGTGCACGGGATTCTTCCGTCCTAAGTGCAGGACTCTGCTCTTGTCCTTGTTGAACCTCATCAGATTTTTTTTGGCCCAATCCTCCAATTAGTCTAGGTCACTCTGGACCCTATCCTTATCCTCCAGCTTATCTACTTCTCCCCCCAGTTTAGTGTCATCCATGAACTTGCTGAGGGTGCAGTCCTTTCCATTGTCCAGATAATTAATGAAGATGTTGAACAAAACCAGCCCAGGACAGACCCCTGGAGCACTCCGTTTGATACTGGCTGCCAAGCAGACATTGAGCCATTGAGCCCGACGATCTTGCCAGCTTTCTATCCACCTAATATTCCATTCATCCAATCCATACTTTTTTAACTTGCTGACAAGAATTCTGTGGGAGACCATAATTCTGTGGGAGACTAAACTGGGAGGAGTGGTAGATACGCTGGAGGGGAGGGATAGGATACAGAAGGACCTAGACAAATTGGAGGATTGGGCCAAAAGAAATCTGATGAGGTTCAATAAGGATAAGTGCAGGGTCCTGCACTTAGGACGGAAGAACCCAATGCACAGCTACAGACTAGGGACCGAATGGCTAGGCAGCAGTTCTGCGGAAAAGGACCTAGGGGTGACAGTGGACGAGAAGCTGGATATGAGTCAGCAGTGTGCCCTTGTTGCCAAGATGGCCAATGGCATTTTGGGATGTATAAGTAGGGGCATAGCGAGCAGATCGAGGGACGTGATCGTTCCCCTCTATTCGACATTGGTGAGGCCTCATCTGGAGTACTGTGTCCAGTTTTGGGCCCCACACTACAAGAAGGATGTGGATAAATTGGAGAGAGTCCAGCGAAGGGCAACAAAAATGATTAGGGGACTGGAACACATGAGTTATGAGGAGAGGCTGAGGGAGCTGGGATTGTTTAGCCTGCAGAAGAGAAGAATGAGGGGGGATTTGATAGCTGCTTTCAACTACCTGAAAGGGGGTTCCAAAGAGGATGGCTCTAGACTGTTCTCAATGGTAGCAGATGACAGAACGAGGAGTAATGGTCTCAAGTTGCAGTGGGGGAGGTTTAGATTGGATATTAGGAAAAACTTTTTCACTAAGAGGGTGGTGAAACACTGGAATGCGTTACCTAGGGAGGTGGTAGAATCTCCTTCCTTAGAGGTTTTTAAGGTCAGGCTTGACAAAGCCCTGGCTGGGATGATTTAACTGGGAATTGGTCCTGCTTCGAGCAGGGGGTTGGATGAGATGACCTTCTGGGGTCCCTTCCAACCCTGATATTCTATGATTCTATATTAAAAGCTTTGCTAAAGTCAAGATATATCATGCCCACCGCTTTCCCTATATCCACAGAGCCAGTTATCTCATGATAGAAGGCAATCAGGTTGGTCAGGCATCACTTGCCCTTGATGAAGCCATGTTGACTGTTCCTGATCACCTTCCTCTCCTCCAAGTGTTTCAAAATGGATTCCTTGAGGACCTGCTCCATGATTTTCCGAGGGACTGAGGTGAGGCTGACCAGACTGTAGTTCCCAAGATTCTTCTTCTTCCCTTTTTTAAAGATGGGTGCTATATTTTCCTTTTTCCAGTTGTCCAGGACCTCCCCCAATCACCACGAGTTTTCAAAGATAATGGCCAATGGCTCTGCAATCACATTAGGCAACTCCCTCAGCACCCTTGGGTGCATTAGATCTGGACCCATGGACTTGTTCATGTCCAGCTTTTCTAAATAGTCCTTAACCTGTTCTTTCACCACTGAGGGCTGCTCACCTCCTCCCCATACTGTGCTGCCCAGTGCAGCAGTCTGGGAGCTGACCTTGTCTGTGAAGATGGAGGCAAAAAAGGATTGAGTACTTCAGCTTTTTCCACATCATCTGTCACTGTTGCCTCCCCCATTCAGTAACAGTCCCACATTTTCCCTGACCACCTTCTTGTTGCTAACATACCTGTAGAAATCCTTCTTGTTACCCTTCATATCCCTTGCTAGCTGCAACTTCAATTGTGCTTTGGCCTTCCTGATTCCACCCCTGCATGCGCTAGCAATATCTTTATACTCCTCCCTAGTCATCTGTCCAAGCTTCCACTTCTTGTAAGCTTCCTTTTAGTGTTTAAGCTCACCGAAGATTTCTCTGATTTATATCATTCCCCGAGACTTGGTCTTGTCACCTATTTGTATTGGACTTTGCTACCCTGAGAGATACTTGAAAACATGATTTCTTGCCTTATTGAGGGAGAAGATGATTTTGTGACTAAAGCGCAGGACTGAAAATCATGTTATTGGCTCTATTGCAGATGATGTAAGTGGCAGCTGTTTCCCTATCTTTAAACATGGTCCTGACTCAGTCTCATTGTCGAATCACTTAGACCTCTTTTACACTCTAATGGTCAGGACACTGTCACTCACTCAGCCTCACTGCACTCTTCTCATCTGTATATGGTTTGGTCAGCTGGTGTACATTAATATAACTGCACTGAAATTGCCAGCTGAGAATCTGGCCCCATATTTCTTTTGTGGCTAAAGGGCTCACATTCATTTGCTCAGCTAATTCTCTGACCTGTTCTCTTCAGAAGTACATCACCACATAAGTGAAGTCCTTCAGTGTTGGGACTGATGTAGTTAAGCTCCACTGTGAATACATTGAGGCACTGATAGCTGCTGAAGCTTCACTTTGGTGACGTGAATTAAAGATGAGGCTCTCCTGAAACTACCTTATTGGGCAATTCGGGATACTCTTCCTCATTATTATCTATTAAGTATTAACGATGTATTCTGTACTGTACAAAACTCAGGATGACACTGTTCTTGCTCCAAGGAGTGCAACATGGACAGGTAGAACAGCTCACACATATAAATGCTTTGGATGAGTGGAGGAAGAACTCAGTGGAGCTACACCGATTTAAATACTCACTTGTGTTTGTAGGTGTGAGGCTGCATTTCTTCCTTATCAGTTAGTAGGCTTGTGGAAGAAGTGGAAAGGGATTTGAATTAAGTGTGATCTCTAAACCATCAAGCTTGGAAAGCAGTGGTTCTTGAAGAAATATCATCCTATCCAGAAAAGGAGCTTGGCTGGTTTTGCTGTGTCACTGGCAGTTCTGCCTTGTTCTGGTGATAACTCTGTGAAGGGGGACAAGTCCTTTTTGCTAGTATTTATAGAGTGCCTGTGGCAGGGTGAGGAGGACTTGCACATCCCTACCAATCCATCTCCTCTGTACATTTGGAATGCTTGGGATTGCTGATTAAACTCACAGGCTTTCATGAGAGACACCTGTGGATCCAGAGCTCTGTTTTAATGTACTCAGTTTAGTATGAGAGGGAGTGCTGGTCTAATAGTTAAATCAGAGAATTGGGAGTCATTCTGAACTCTCTCACCGATTCATTCTGTCACTTTGGCCGTGTCAGTAAACCTCTCCATTCTTCTGTTTTACATCCATAAAGCAGGTATATAAAATGTACCTACCTTAAAATGGTGGTAGGAGACACAATTAACTTATGTCTATAAAATGCATTGAGATCCTTAGATGAAAGGAGCTATATTAATGTATTATCATCTTTTGTCTCAAGATCAGTATATTGATTTTATTGCATTGGCATCTAAAGACAATAGAAGAAAAGTTTCTTTGTGGTACTTTTTTTTTAGATGCCTTATTGAGTTTAGATGTTACTTTTGCAATTAACCCCCTTCATTACTAAAGAAATTTTGTTTTAATTAAAAAAAAAATAAAAATTAAATGTCCTGAGTTCTTTTACTTCCCTCATCCCCACATATTTTTTTAAAGAACTTCTCCTCATTTCTTTCTTTGTTTGTGGGATATTCCGGTGGTGTCTGTCTTAGAGAGAGGTGAAAATTAACAGTGTGGTGTTGGAAACTCGCTTACCAGAGAGAGGCTCCCTAACCTTGCAGTGTTTTGAGTCTGAAATAGAACTGAGATCAGGTGCCTGAGGGGTGTGTCATAGAAAAGAGCTGGAGTACCGATGAGCTGCTAATTTGGTCCAGAGTTGTTGCACAGATGAAAAGGTTTTGTTTATGCTACCTCAGTCTATCAGATGGATGTGTTAGGTAGCTGCATTCTGATACTTCATTATAAATTAGAAAAATGTAGCCCATGTCATCTGTTTTTATAACTAATCAGATCAGGAGGAAGCAAGTGTTACACTGTTTTTAAGGGCACAATTGCTTTATTTCTGGCTATCGCAATTTAGAATTAGCTCATTATTTTAGCCTAATTCGTAGCTGAGAAGAATACATACAACCTGTCAGTCTGATAGGTAGGTAATGTAATATTCTCTTTTCTGTCCGTAGAGGCTTTATCCAGTTTGCTCTTGAGAATGATTGCCTCTGAGAAACTGGATTGTCTGATTTTTCCTTGATTGGTGTTTAAGATACATTGATAAAATAGCAGTATACGGAAGTTCACTTTAATTTTCTTGTAAACAGGGAACATCTGTTTCTTGGCTTCTCAGTTTATCTTACACAATACCGAAATGTACACAGGTGGAATAAATAAAGGCTCAAGGGTAGTGGATTCCTGATGTAATTCACTGATGTTTGTGTTAATTAAAAATAGAGATAAAAGTTTGTGTTGAAAGTATTGAAACTACCTCAGGTAAAATTGGTATTGAATTTGTCAAAGGAATATAAAAATAAATACTCTTGATTCTCCCCCCCCCAATGCGTTAAGCTAGTTGTAGCAATTAATTTGGTAGTGAAAAAGCAAAAGTTACTAATCGATGAGATTGCCAGTGAAAACTCCACTAGCAAATATGGCTGCTGCCTGAGAGTTGCTAAGATAGGCTGTGATTTAGGGAAGCAATCCTGTGTAGGATAGAACTTGAGCATGTCCTGAAATTTGATGCATGTGCTTATGTTCACTGAAACCAAGCTTTAAAATTAAGCATGTGCTTCAGTGATGTCTTGAATTGGGGCCATCTGTTGTAGGGTGCAGAAGGAGTAAGCCAGGGGCTTTCTTAGGTATATTGGTACCTTAGTTGGAAAATATATTAAGGCCTTTCTATCCCTTTTGCAACCCTCCAAGACAAAAGGTGTCAATGATACTGACAATACTATCAAATAGAGCAGAAAAGACAAGACAAAAATCATCTCTATTCACATTCTTCAGGGTTTCTCCTAGAATACAGCCTGAGAGGCAGGAACTAAAGAAATAAGATTTGCTTGTCATTTTGGTCAGGTCTCCTCCTTTCTCTTTCTCTCTCCTTTTGTATAAGAGACTGAGGGTGGCGACATAGGATGGGAAGGGACCTTCTGAGTCATGGAGACAATTCCCCTGCTATCATAGGGAACTCTTGTCATATTTATCAAGCTCCAGTTTAAAACTAGTTGTTTGTCGCCAATACTCCTATTGGGAGGCTGTTCCAGAACCTCATTTCTCTGATGGTTAGAAATTTTCTTCTAACATGAGTTGGAACCTCTAACAACTCCCTGAAACCCATTCACAACCCATCAATTAAATACTTGTCCTATCTCACACAAGCATGACCCCAGTTCATAATGGTCATATTATGGCCTTGTTAGAGTGGTGGTACAAGGCTGCCCCCTTATGTCCCTGCGCTGGCTACCTGCATGGTGGGTAGCAGTGAGGGAGAGGAGAAGGATCCACAGACCCATTTTCATAGGTGGGTGAGAAAGGATGGAATCCCTCCAACGTGCTGGCCAAACTGTGCTGTGCCAGAGAGAGAGCGGACACAATTTACTCCCACCTCAAAACAGCTGGGAAAAGGGAGGGATATTGTGAGTTGGTGAGTCATAGCTTTCCTTGCAGACTGTCTCTGAGGCAGCATGACACCATGCTGCTCCCAGCACTGCACTTTTAGCCAAGTCACAGCTGAGCCCGTTGGTGGTTGTTAAATATTCTTAGTACACTAGCAAAAGCTAGTAACGCTTTCAGTGCCAGGCATGCACATGGCACAATATAATTTCTACCTACAAATAATTTATCATGCACAGACCTGTAAAAATAAACTAATAGTAAGTCTAAATACAAAGTCTGCCTGAAAAGCTGCCTATGATAGTACGTAACTCTTAGATAGCACTTTTCACCAATAGATCTCAAAGCACTCTACAAAGTAGGTTAGCATCTCTATCCCTATTTTATAGAAGGGGATACTGAGGTATAGAGAAATAAGTAATTTGCCCATGGTCTACCCACAGGCCAGTGGCAGAGCTGGGTATAGCACCCAGATCTTCTGAATTTGAGTCCAGTGCTCTATTCACTGAGCCACAGTGCTCTGAAGAGAAACTGAAGTATTAGGTTGTCTGGAGTGGCTTATGAGCATGAGTGCCAACCTCAGGGCAGACTGTTTGGGAGTGGGGCACAGACCCCAAACTGGTTGTGTGTTCTAGAATTGGATTTCACCAACCAAGTAACAAGTGTGAACTCCTAAAGTACTGTAACAGCCCTAACATGGAGTCACAGGCAGTCTCATTAGGCACTCTGCTCTGTCTTATCACCTCAGGCAAGCATGACTTTGTGGTAAATGGTCACATTACACCAAAGATCACAAAATATTCAGGTTACTCCCAGTCCTGAAGGACCAGTCACTTATTCCAGGTCAATTTGCACCTTAGATCTCTCACCAAGGATAATGCTTGTAGCCAATCCTGTAACAAACTAATGGTTTATTAACTAGGAACAAGTGTCATTTACAAGGTTAAAGCAGGTAACACCTCTCCTCCCCCCAAATGAGTTAGTCGGGTTTCAAAAGGTAATAGTAACTTCTATAGTAAGCAGACTCTGTATATCCTTTAGGGCTAAGCCAGGCAGAACAACTGGGGACTCCTTGCATGCTTAGGCTACGACTATGCTACCACTTATGCTGGTATAACGTATGTTGCTCAGGGGAGTGAATAAGCCACCCCCCTGAGTGACATAAGTTACACTGAACTAAGCGCTGGTGTGCAGAGCTTCTCCCGCCGACATAGCTGCCGCTGCTTTTTGGGAGTGGATTAATTAAGTCGACGGGAGGGCGCTCTCCTGATGGCGTACAGTGGCTACATGAGAGCTTATAGGCATGCAGCTGTGCCACTGCAAGCTCTCCAGTTTAGCCGTAGCCTTGGAAGTCCTCACCCCTCAGAGTCCAAGCAGCACAGGAATAAGAAGTTCTCCTTAACAGCCATTTTTATTCCTTTCCCCTGGTGTTCAGCTGTGATGGGCCAAGGGCTTGGGCATGTACCCTCTTTAGAGCTGTGGGGGAAGCAATCGACAAAGTCTTTGTTCCAAAGTCTATGGCCCATTTGGATTCAATAATCCTTCCTGATGGGCAGGAGATAACACCTTCTGTAGGAATCCAGCATTTTGCATTAGGTGAAGTTTTTTTTCCCTGTTTGGTGAGTTCTGTAGTTCAGAACAAACATTTTACAGTTATAGAACAAACACTTACTTATTTCCTTTTAGCATGGGATATAGAGGTTATAAGTGAGATTAATGCATGCAGCAATTTACAAGCATTTCATAAAGTCTACACACTGCACACAATGATATAAGTCCAGTACCTTTTTTAACAATACTACACACAGGTGAGACAGACTGTTTTTCAGCTATGTATTTGTCACTGTTCAGTGAAGCCTAAGGGCCTTGGCATGAGTTGACACCTGATCTGCCAGCATCACATAGGCAACCTCCTAAGGTGTCTACAAGTGTAGAAGTTCTGCTTCACCTCATTCTAAGACTGCCTCCGAGGAGCAAATTTATCAACAGCCCTGAGAGCTTGCTTAAAGAGGTTTCACTGTATGAAATAGCAAATGATGCCATAATACTGTCCAGGCTTAACGGATATGCACACAGACCAGTGCCAAATCCAAATGAAATTATGGTTTAAGGCAAGAGGCTGGTAGAAAATGCCCAAGAGCATGCAGTTTTTCCTCTTCAATGTCATCAGAGCTGTTACAGAGAAGAGATTAACAAATCAATACAGTCTAAAATGAGAGAAAATCGATAGAAAACTGTAGTGGACTGGAACGAAGCTATCAATTTACAGTATTCTGTGCAGAGAACTCTCACCCAAGCCTTCTTTCATTGATGAAAAATAATATAAAAATGGCTATTTTAGGGCAGATTAATTATCTGTTTACTTGGCTGACCTTCATGACCTCAAGCCTTGCCACATTAAATTTGCTGGTCCAGCACTGCTAACTTTTCCTCTTATTAGTGCTATATTATAGTTAAGGTTTTGTCAAATAGCTTTATAAGTGTGCCATAAAATCGTATGCAAGCTAGAATCTGGCATATAGTGTGTCACCCCAGGAAAATTCTTCAGCCAACCAACCAAAAGTCAAGAAAAAACATTTTTTTTATTTTTATAGGAATTAGTTGGAATGTGGTCACATAAATTATTTATCTCTTTGCTCACCAACATTTATAAAAATATCATTATTGTTTTCTCTGTTTTCAAATGAAAACAGCAGAGTTAACATTTGAAAATAGATTTTTACTGATGATGTTATATAGGTTTTTGGAAAAATATTCAGAGTAACGTTGGGATATTGAATAGTGTACTACAAATGGATGACGTGGGGCAGATCTTAATGATTCCAAACTAGCTTTTGTTGTCTATTGAATTGGTACATTGAACTTGCAGAAATGATTAGCTGCTATGTGGCTTTATACATGGAATAAAGTATCTCTGAACAAAGTATGAACATGGAATAAAGTATCTCTGGACTGTACTTTGACTATTTCTCTCTGCTGTAAAATTTTATTTTACTTTTTTTGTATTGCGTTTGAACTTTGAATATGTTCACATTGATACATTGTTGAGACTGGCACCTTTGCTCCTCTAATGTTCCCAGTCTTTACCTCTCTTTAATCCACTTCCTCCATGAACACCTCCATGCTTTCTCGCATGCGGCTGATTCTGTGTGTCACAAGCTTTGCAAAGCCACTGTTTAATCTCTCCTTACAACTAACTTCTGCTGTGATGCTTACACAATGCTGCCAGGTGATATGGAGCAGGTGGTGAGTTTCATTGTGTGTGTGGGTAGTCTCCATGAAAGCATATTTGTGTTATTGTTACTTCATCCTCCCACCCACTGGTTTCTCATCCACCTGTTGTGGTCTTGTTACTAACCTAGACTATAAGCTATTTCGGATACAAGCTGCCTTTGAACTACATGTCTGGTTTGTATGGGGCTTATATAATGGAGCCTCTACTTGAGTTGCCACCACAATACAAACAATAATATGCAAAGGGAGACCAGGAAGTAATGTACATAATAATACATAGTCTATTTACATAAATCCAGGAAATTAGAGATGTTCAATAGCATCTGGTCTAAATTTATCCCTATTTTAAAATGCTCCCTAAAAGCTCAAACCTGGTCCCACCAAATTCAATTGCAAAACTCCCGCTAAGTTCTGTGGAGAAATCAGCTAAAGTCACTTAATCCTGTGGTCCAATCACTGATTTGTTGCAGGGTGATTTGCATTTCATAAGAATTAATATCTTTGCCATGAAGGAAGCACATAAGGACTGTTTTTTAATATTTGTTCCAGCGTTAGGAAGGAAAAAATTATGAATCTCCTAGAAGACTGGTTCACAAAGTGCAAGCTCTTGAGGAGTTTTGCAATTCTCCCTGCTACGCAAGTATTCAGCTGTGTATATTATTCTTCCTGGTAATGCATGATTAGCAAGGCAGTGGGGAAACCCTCACCGCTCCCATGCATGTATTAATTTTTTTCTAAAGCATCCATTACCAAGACACATGGGTCCCTCACATTCAGTTTAAAACCAACACATCTAACAAATAGGAGATGCACAGAGTGAACAATCCACTAAACTTAGATGCAGTCCATGCCTTTGTGTAATGGGAAAGTGCATCTGGTTAAATTGCTTCAGTGGAGCTTTCTCCCTCCCCCTTTTTTTCCAGGGCAGATGGGCTTACTTGGGGTCACACCTGTTGGATGAGTTTCACCCTTTATGAATTAGTGATTAATTAAAAGCTTGAATAAACATATAAACTTTATGTATGGCTCTGAAAATCATCAGACTCTAGTGTAGGGGTGGCCAACCTGTGGCTCCGGAGCCACATGTGGCTCTTCAGAAGTTAATATGCGGCTTCTTGTACAGGCACCGACTCCGGGGCTGGAGCTACAGGCGCCAACTTTCCAATGTGCTGGTGGGTGCTCACTGCTCAACCCCTGGCTCTGCCACAGGCCCTGCCCCCATTCCACCCCTGCAGTGCCCTCACTCCTCCCCCACCACCCCCAGAGCCTCCTGCACACCCTGAAACAGCTGATTGGGAGGTGTGGGGAGGGTGGGGGAGGTGCTGTTCGGTGGGGCTGCTGGTGGGTGGGAGGCACTGGGAGCAGGGGGGGTTGATGGGGGTGCTGCTAACTTATTACTGTGGCTCTATGGCAATGTACATTGGTAAATTCTAGTTCCTTCTCAGGGTCAGGTTGGCCACCCCTGCTCTAGTGGACCATAAGGAAGGCTGTATTCCATTGGCAAAGACCCTCAGAAGCATATATCCTTCCTGCTGATCTTGAAAAGTTCACTTCAGAAATGTTAAGATGCCCAAGAGACATTTAACCATTATAACACTATGTAGGTACCAGTGACAGGGAAGGATAGGAAAGGGGTCCTGGAGGCCAAATTTAGGCTGCTAGGTAAGAAATCGAAGTCCAAGACCTCCATGGTCACATTCTCTGAAATGCATCCAGTTTCTTGTTCAGGGCCACTTAGGCAGGCAGAACTGCAGGGTCTCAATGCATGGATGAGACGATGGTGTAGGGATGAGGGGTTTAGATTTATTAGGAACTGGGGAAACTTTTAGGAAAAGTTTCGGAGTGGTAGCTGTGTTACTCTGTATCAGAAAAAACAACAAGGAGTCCTTGTGGCATTTTAGAGACTAAGAAATATATTTGGGCATAAGCTTTCGTGGGCTGAAACTCACTTCATCAGATGCATCAGATGCATGCACTTCAAAAATGCATGTATGTTCCAATACAGTAGGGAAGTATAAATACACAGCATATGAAAAGATGGGAGTTGCCTTACCAAGTGGGGGGTCAGTTCTAATGAGCCAATTCAATTTAAGTTGGAAGTAGGCAATTCTCAACAGTTGACAAGGAGTGGAAGTCACTTTTGTAGTGTTAATGAGGCCAATGTAAACAAGGTGGCCAAGGGGGGAAAGGGGGAGCCTATACAGGAAGGCACTTAAAATTAAAAAAGTCATAGAGCAGTTTTTAAACTAAGGGCTGGGGGAAAGCCGACAGGTACAGAGGAGCACGTGGTTCAGACAGAGACATCCCTTAGGGAAGGATCTATTAATGGAGATTCTCTATGTCCTAGTAAGGAGGAGGGGATGGAAGACGATAAAATACAGGTAGGATTTGATGAGAAACAGTCAAATGAAAAAAAGACCCATTCAATTATACCATGTAATGGCAGACCGCTAAAAAGTGACAAGTTTTTAAAGTGCTTACATACAAAGGCTAGAAGTCTAAATAATAAGATGGGTGAATTAGAGGGCCTCGTATTAAATGAGGATATTAATATAATAGGCATCACAGAAACTGTACCCTCTGGGGCACGTGACATTGGCCATTGTCAGAAGATGTGATACTGGGCTAGATGGACCTGTGGTCTGACCCAGTATGGCCGCTCTTATGTTCTTATGACAGAGAAGAAGAGAGTAATGTACAATGCAACTTCATTCTGCAAATTGCTTTTGTATATTGCGTGATGCCGTATTTTGGCTTCCTGTTTACAAATTCTATCTTTTAAACCTGTATACACTAGTGCAGAAGAATTTGTCTGTTAGATATATTTCTAACATTCTTGTAATCTGTAATTCTGGCCTACCCCTTTTCTCTCTTCCCTATTTTGATTTTTTTGTTGGGTTTTGTTTGTCTGAGGGAATTAAATCCCCCCCCCCGTTGCTTTTGTAATTTCAAGAGCAGCTTTAATAGTATTGCAGAAGAACACACAGAAGGAGAGTTGTTCTTTTGTTATTTTTGTGGCTGCCTTGAGCAGAGTCCAGAAATAGCAATAGAAAACTGATTTTCCTTGCTTTTTTTTAATGAGGATTTAACCATGAAAAAGCAAAGATGCAGTTTTCACTAGGGTAAAGAAGATTAAACTGTAAAAGGGAGTAGCACATTTAGAACAGTTATGGTATGTTAACAATCAGGAAGAGGATATTAAGCCAAGATTTTTATAAGTGACTAGTGATTTTTGGATGTCTCAATTTTTGGAAGCCTAACTTGAGACTCCCTAAAAGGACCTGATTTTCAGAATCTTGAGAGCAATTTAGGATTAGAATGGAAACTGTTGTGTTGCCTTAAATATAGTGGCTACTACCGTTCTTGCTTTAAATGTAACTGTCCATTGCCAAGAACACTCTGATGGCAGTATGTTGTCTTCCTGCTTTAGGGCCTGACCAGGGTGCACTGAAGTCAATGGTGGGGTGTCTTTCCAGTGACTTCAGTGAGCACTGTATTGGAACCTTATTCACTCCTACACAGCAACGAAAAACCCACAGCTGCCTTGTGCCAGCTGACTCAGGCTCACAGGGCTTGGGCTGCAGAGCTGTTTCATTGCTGTGTAGACTTATGGGCTTGGGCTGGAGCCCAAGCTCTAGGGCCCTGCAAGGTGGGAGGGTCCCAAGCCCAGAACTCTACACAACGGTGAAACATCCCTGTGAGCCTGAGTCGGCTGTCACTGGCCAGCTGTGGGTTTTTCTTTGCTGTGTAGACGTACCCTAAGTTTCTCAGAGAGCACCACATTTGGCTCTGCTTCTTGAAGTACAAGAGAAGGAAGTGCAAATGAAGATCAACACATTTCCAGCATGACAAACTTGCTCTTTGAACTGACATATCTTGCTGTCAGAGCAGTCACCTCCACAAAATCACTGTGTTTTGCAGGGTGGAAAGCCTCTGTCAGAACCTGTCCAGTTGGTGGTCTTCAGGATTGCTGACAGTCTTACTCATCCAGAATTTCTGTAGCCAGTGAAGATGATTTAGGGCCCGGTTCAACACCCACCAAAGTAAATAGAAAGACTTCCATTGGCACTGGGCCTTAGTTCCTTGAATTTCTTGGCTTGCTCAGGGGAAGAAGTGCTTTTCACAGTCAACTGTCCATTCACCTAGTTAACATTAAAGCAGCTACCCTCATTGACTGCTGGCAATATGATCTATGCTACATTGAAATCATGTATCATATCAGCAGTAGCCAACAGGGAAGGTTGTTCCAATATAGCTTTGCTTAGTATTGTACGTTGAATGTTTGCTCTATAGACGGTATCGTTTTCTCCAAATCTGAGATATAAAAAGGGTGGCTGCAGGCCATATTTTCAGACTAAATGGGCTGGCTTAAGTGCTAGCACGTAGAATTGATCTAGATCAGAAATCTCTGCTTTATCCTGAACTTGCTTTCATGCTATTGTTTAAATCACTAGATGTAGGGTATAATTTTTTAAAAGTGCCCAAATGATTTAGGAACCTAAGTCCCATTTTCAAAAGTGATGTGGGCAGTAGGAGCCTAGGTCTCTTTGGAACTTATGGTCCGGAGCACCATAGTCACTTTTGAAAATTGGACTTACATGCTTCTGAAAAAGTTACCTGGAATCTTCATGTAGACTTCCCAAGAAATTGTAGGTTATGCTTCTAGTCCCTCAAGAGATGATAGGATTTTCACTGGGAATACAAGTGTGTGTTACTCTTCTCTATCATGGCATCACATGTTGGAGGTGGATATTTTTTAAAGAAATTATTTTTTCCAGAAAATATTATTCCCATTATTATTATTTTATTATAGCACCTATCATAGTTTGAATTCTGATGCCATTTCTGCTCTAGAAGAGCTGAAAATCCAATATGGCTGATACTGACCATTAAACCAAGGGGGGGGTGGATTTCTCACAAGTCAAGTGAGAGAAAATAGAAACATCTAATAAGGGGGCAATCAGTTTTTAAATCATGTTAAGTTTCTATTTCACTTTTTCATTTCTACACTGGTGAGGTTATCAAGTTACAGTATCTACATTTGGGACATCTGTTTAAAAAACTTGGGAAAAGAAAAAATGTACCGGTATTAGTTGGGGCAATAAGGAAGTTGGAAGAGCCAGATAGGGATAGCATTTGGGCGTTGCATATTCATTAGCCATCAGGCTGACAAGCCTGTTTTTTATTTTACATTGGTAGCCAGAGCAGCACATAAAGTAGCAATAAGACTTGCAGCTTCAGAAAGAGAAGGGGAATGCTATGTGCACACCCGGCAATAGAATTCTATTTATTGATCCATCAGCCTGCGTTAAATCGTTTGACATAAATCTTCTGGTTTTCTCTTGCACAGCAAGTCTGAAGTGCACATTGTTTGGCGAGGAGTGCAGAAAAGCAGCAGCAAAATGTTTTGGTATATTAAGAGCAATATTTACACTAATGAATTGTGGTGTTGGTGTCGTTAACCTTCATGTACATCTGGTTTCGTTATGTATATTATCATGACTGAAAAGCCGTTCAGAAATACACAAGAAAGCATCCAGCTCTTCTGTTTGTGTATAACGTTGCAAGAGAGGGTCTTTTTCTCCCCCCCGCCCCGATGAATGAAGGCACTGTTCCATTTGCTTTTGTGTATGGTACGTAAAGATGTTTCTTACGTACAAGCCCTGGAGATATGCATTAGGAACACACTAGGACTGAGAGAATGCAGTGGATTCAGAAGTGACCTTTTGTTTGTTCTACACCTCAAGTTTGCAGCCAGGCTGGCAGTGAGCCAGTGGGAGAATAGCATTTTATTCATTTATGCTGAGTTCATTCTCAGAGTGCCATGCCAGGGATAATTATAATAAAGTCATTTTATTTAAGGACTTCAAATTTAGAAACTCTAAGTACTTGAGGGACCTTTTGTGTCCTGCAGCTGAGTTTAAACAGACACTGTTAGTCTTTTTTTCAACTTTTTTTCCCTTTTACTTACTGATAGCTTCTTCTCAATACCTTTATTACTACAGGGATCATAAATTACATTGCCACACATTCTTTCCAACAACAGTTGACCTGCTTCAGGTGGGTCTCTTCGCTTTCACTGAGGCTGCATATGTTTCCTCTTCAGTCTTTGTAACCAAAAAGGGAGCCGGGGCTTGTCTGAAATCTTCCTCTGGCATTACTGGGCTAAAACTGTAATAACTTGGATGTTGTTTGAAAAATCTGGACCTACTACTCCAATCTGTTTATTTGTACCATAAAAATCTGATACACTATGCTGCTTATATACTGGAGGCTTATAAACTCTTTTGAATGAAATGCTTCTACTTACTTTAATATAGTCCTTCTTTCTTGGCTTCATTTCTTTTTTACGTTCAATACTATATGTTGGCTGATGTTCAGGGGAAAAAATGAATGGGAAACATAAAGGAAGACAATAAAACATGTGCTAGCAAATTAGTTTTATGTTAAAGCTACCAAAAATGAATTTCTGAATTCCAGTTTTACTCTCCAGCTAAGCTATTTTATTGTCATTCATTCAGTTACAATGTTCCTGAACAGTGATCTGAAATATAAATTTCATTTTAAATTGGGCAATAAAATTTATTGTCTGTCAAAGGTAGCAGTTATGATATACTAAGCAACAATGCAAATACAGTTGAGAACGTTTGCATTTTGCCAGCCAATTTTTGTATAATAGTTATAACTGAGGGGGAATGTGGGTGCACACACTACTGTTTTTCTTTGATGAGAGGATCTATGCTAGAACATCTTACGTTTTTGTAAATGGGTAGGCGTCTCAGCCCATTCTATATGCAGCATAAGCTTCTTAGATGAACCGCTGCATATGTTTGCTCTTATTCTTATCTACTGTCCTGATCCCGGACTGTAATAATAACATAAACCTTAGCATGAGCTTCCTCCTGAGGTGTCTGTTTCTAGGATTTAGCCCCGTCTCTATTCCTCCCTTTAGTTCTCTCTTGCTTGAGTCAGTCTTACTCCTGAGTTTGACTGAATGAGAATCCCCTGGTTTGGTTGCTAGGATGAGTCAGCAGGTTAGCTCTGCACACCCAAACAAGGTCTTAATGCCAGTGACACTGTTTAGCATTATGACTGTGTTGGATTAATTAAGAGGGGAGAGACAATTTTTGGTTACCTTTGTTTAAATGCATGTTCATTTGATAGTTAGCATATAAGAGTATTTCACTGTAATATTTCTAAAATATAGAGATTTGGATGGATTTGGGAAAAAAAGAGGAGAGCTTACAAAAAAGATATAGATCATAGAGAGCTATTGTTCCGCATTGTAAAGTCCACGGATTCTACAATGGGTCATCAGCTTGTTTGTAGCTTTTGGGAGCAGAATTCAGACCAGCCAGTCACTAACTCAGGGACCTGCCACAGATTCTGTACAGCCTGCTAGCTTTGCTCTGCTTCTGCAGCTACACGTAGTACAAGGACTAGAGCTGGGAGGGAAATCAGTTTCTTGTCCCACAGAACTTTTTGAGATTTCAAAAAATTTCCCATTCTGCATTTGGGACAAACTGGAGACCTTTTGAATTTTTTTGTGAAAAACCAGAGTCACACCCCAGAGTAGCCAATAGCCTGGTGGCTAGGCCACTTACTTGGGAAGTGACCCAGCTTCAAGTCAGGCGGAGCAGGGGCATGAAACTGGTTCTCCAACATCCCAGGTGAGTGCCCTAACACTGGGCTATTGGCTATGCTAGGTTGGGTTTCTCTCTTTCTGGTTTTGACCTGATACCTCTCTCAACAAAAATTTCATCTCAGTTTTTGTGTGAGAAGTTTTGGTTTCAATGAATTGGCATTTTCTGACTGAAAAACTGTTGTCAAAGAATCCTGCACCAACTCTAGTGAGGAGAGACCTCCCTCCTGCAGTGCTTTAGGGTCTTTGGATCTAGACCTTTTCTAAACTAAAACAAAACCTAACAGATAAATATGTGGTGCAGTAGAGTGTTTTAGTTTGGCTAGATCTCTGCCAAACTTTTCAGCTGGCTTTTGGGGCTGAGTCACTTGATTCTTAGCTTTCATTTCTTCCTGTGGCATTGCAACAGTGTTTGTCCTCTGCTGGACCCTAGCATGGCAGACAGTCAAGTTGGTAAGACGTTTAAAGTGAACACTATTTCCTCATGCACTTCTTTGTGGATAGAGTTAATATTTTCTTCCGTAATACCTAGCGCCCCCAACTGAAATTGAGGCCCCATTGTGCTATGTGCCATGCATACCCTTTTTGGGGGGAGGAGATTCAGAGTTATTCTTGCGTGGGGAGTATTTTGGAAAATACATGCCAGTTGGAGCATTGTGAAGGCAAAAAATTAACTCTGTTGTTGAAGTTTCTCTCTGAGTCAAGGCTCAGAGTCTTCAGAGTTTATAACATCCAGAATGGGGGGATGAAAACCACTAGGGGCAAGGGAATCTCACTTGAGGAATTCCACCAAGATTTCAACAATTTCCACCCCACCATCAACCTCAGCCCGGACCAGTCAACACAAGAAATCCACTTCCTGGACACTACAGTGCAAATAAGCAATGGTCACGTAAATACCACCCTATACCAGAAACCTACTGACCACTATACTTACCTACATGCCTCCAGCTTTCATCCAGACCACATCACACGATCCGTTGTTTATACCCAAGCGCTAAGATCCAATCCCTCAGACACAAACACCTACAGGATCTCTATCAAGCATTCTTAAAACTACAGTACCCACCTGGTGAAGTGAAGAAACAAATTGACAGAGCTGAAGGGTACCCAGAAGTCACCTACTACAGGACAGGCCCAACAAAGAAAGTAACAGAATGCCACTAGCCATCACCTACAGCCCCCAACTGAAACCTCTCCAGTGCATCATCAAGGATCTACGACCTATCCTGAAGGATGATCCCTCACTCTCACAGACCTTGGGAGACAGGCTAGTCCTTGCTTACAGACAACCCCCCCCCCAACCTGAAGCAAATACTCACCAGCAACTACACACCGCACAACAAAAACACTAACTCAGGAACCAATCCCTGCAACAAACCAGTTGCCAACTCTGGCCACATAGCTATTCAAGGGACTCCATGGTAGGACCTAACCACATCAGCCACACCATCAGGGGCTTGTTCACCTGCACATTTACCAATGTGATATAGGCCATCATGTGCCAGCAATGCCCCTCTGCCATGTACATTGGCCAGACCGTACCCTCTGTATGCAAAAGAATAAATGGACACAAATCAGACATCAAGAATTGTAACAGTCAAAAACCAGTAGGCAAGCACTTCAATCTCCCTGGACACTCAGTAACAGACTTAAAAGTGGCAGTTCTTCAACAAAAAAGCTTCAAAAACAGACTTCAACGAGAAACTGCAGAACTGGAATTAATTTGCAAACTGGACACCATCAAATTAGGCCTGAATAAAGACCGGGAGCGGATGGATCACTACAAAAGGAATTTTCCCTTTGCTGATACTCACATCTTCTTATCAACTGTTGGAAATGACCAATGTCCACCTTGATTGCATTGGCCTCATTAGCACCACAAAAGTAATTTTCCCTCTCTTGATATTCACCCCTTCTTGTCAACTGTTAAGAATAGGCCACTTCCACCTTAATTGAATTGGCCTCGTTAGCACTGAACCCCCACTTGGTAAAGCAACTCCCATCTTTTCATGTGCTGTGTGTGTGTGTGTTATATATATGAAGTGGGTTTTAGCCCACGAAAGCTTATGCCCAAATAAATGTGTTAGTCTCTAAGGTGCCACAAGGACTCCTCGTTGTTTTTGCTGATACAGACTAACATGGCTACCACTCTGAAACAGAATCTCCAACAGTTTCTCTCTTCCTTTTCTCCCCCATCCTCTCTTTAAGATAAAAATTGAAACACAGTTTTGCTGAATGGAGAAGTGCAACCTGAGACCAGCATGTCAAGTATGTGAACTTCATTTTCCCTGTGAAACCAGGACTCCTCCCAGCAGAGCAAACTGCATGAACCTAGAACAGCTGAAGTGATACACCTGTACTCTTGTTTAATAATACAAAGGTGGTTCATTAGCGCAGCCTGCAGATAAGTGCAGCTGCAGTTCCCTGTACAGAAGCTGCCAAGAGACCCCTCTTGTGTGTGTAGTTCTCTTTTCATTTAATTGTTGCTCTAAAATCCAAGCACTTCATGCACCTGCATTCTGCCCTGAGTCACATCACAAGGCGTGGCAAGATGAAGCAACCTTTGCGGATGAGTTGTCCTGGAACAAGCTGTTAGATCCAAAGTGCACCCAAAGACAACCACTTAGAAAAGGGGGACTGGAAAGTAAAAGCACATCTTGTAAGATAAAAGCAGGCTAGTAATACTTAAAGGTCCCTGGAGGGCAGGTCAGAATAAAAGATGAAACACATTAGAGAGCATCTTCACATATGGTGTAACCATTAGGGGTAAGCTTCATGTGGCTGTGATACTCTGATATCAATCATAAGGCAACCCACAATGATACACAAATCTTGACTGGAATCCCAAAGCATGATGGGGTTTGGAGCTACTGGGCCAAGTTCTCTGCTGGAGTAAACTGGAGCATTGAAGTCAGTGCAGCTGTGCCAGTTTACACCAGCATAAAATTTGTCCCCTATGCCATAGGGTCATTCAGCTCCTGACCAGTATCGTTAAGATAATGATATACAAGAGAATTATTAGATGTTTCAAATATGCTTGCCGATAGCTGATGCTGGCTTCCTATTGAGGGTGCTTAGTACCTGGCAGGATTAGACGCATCATGCATTGCAGTAAGGCTTTAACACTGGCAGGCACAGCAAATTTTTGAAAGCTGTTCTCATTAATATCTTTTGTTTTTATAAAATATATAAAACCCCATGCAAGTTGTGCCCTTAGTAATAGGATTGCAGGTTTGTGTAGACTGCTGTTACCTTCACCCTATCCTATCCTTTTTCTCTTCTCCCTCCATTTGTTATATCTGTGCCATCTTGTCTTAAGTTACATTCCCTGCTCCAAAAATCTTACAGTATATCTTATGACGTGTTTGTACAGTAGGACTCTGATCTGACTGGTGCCTCTGGGCACTTCAGCACTGTTGCCAACTCCCACGATCTTATTGTTAGTATTGCAATATATCGTCTTTTTTCTTAAAGACACAGATCCTGGTCCAGGGGAATATTGAATCTCCACTTTTCTTTTTTTTTTTTTTTTTTTGGAATGAAAGTTTGTAGCCCTCATTGTTGCCAAGTTTAACTCAAAACTAGAAGGCAAAGAAAAAGTGCCTAGTGTTTTGTTTTTCATGGGACTTTCATAAACAATCTTGTAATTTTTTTTTTTTTGCAGTCTGACTTAGGAGTTTTGAATGCTTGTGATTGATGCTATTGCTATTGTGATTTAAAAATGAATAATGAGCTAGTTCCTTCCATTCTTAAATAGATGGAATAGTACCTTGCTTCTTGAATAGTCCTATTGATCTGAGAAGGGTGAGTAAGGGTAATAGAATCTGGTCCAAAATGTACATTTTTTTTATCTAATTAAACTTTTATTTTTAGTCAAGAATAATATATTGTCACCCTCTGGTGCTATCGGCAAGCACACTAAGTGATGGAGGTATTTATGTTTATTAACTTGTTCTTTTAATTAGTTTGATGACATGACAAATGTCTGCAACCAAAGCGTCTGTATTTTTGACATAACTGAAAAAGTACAGCTTTTGGCACCAAAAGAAAGCAAGTTTTAAATTATCCATTCTCACTGCCTTTCTTATTGGAATAAAGCATTTAGCTTTGCATTTTTGTTCACTTACCACACTACATATTTTAGAGACATGCTGTATAATATTATTAATCGTTGTGCAGGCTGATGTGAAGCTTTCTGACACAATATATTAAAAAAACATAGCTGAGAATTAGACATGAGAAATCCTCTAGAATAGAGCCAGGGGGTCATTGGTTCCAGAATAAGACTAAAAGTGAAATTGTGTCTAAATGACTTTTTCAGTGAGAGCTGAGCTGTTGGAACATACATTATCATAGTGATTGAAAAAATTATTTAATCTCTTCTAAGAGCTTTTAGTTAGTTTAACCCCATTTCACATTTCTAATGTTGATTAGGCGTCTGATCTATTGGTTTCAGTAAATATTTGAAGTTGGAATTTTCCATGGCCTTTGTCATGTCTTGGTTAATGTTTCTTAATGCTGGGGAAGTATAATTTGTTATGTGGAAGATTTAGAGAGTAACAGCATAGCCTCAGGGGTGGGGAATGGGGGTAGTCCATTCCCAGTGGAGTATCATGAACCCTAACCCAAGCAAACTTTACTTAATGTTATCGGTGTTCTGTGGGTGAAGGTGGCATGACAGTTTCCATTCTAAACTCCTGTTTTCAGTGGCTCATAATTTACTGGAAGTCACCTTTTGGGCTGAAATTTTCTGTGCCTTGTCTCTACCCCAAGGTGGCTTTATCTTGCGAGACTGAGCAAAAATGGCTTGACCGTTGTCAAGCAGAGAGAGAATGTTTCCACCCTTGAATAGCACCAATGGTGGCTGTGCTGCTATTTGAGAAGAAAATGTAATCTTCATGGGTGTTGCGAGAACTAATAAAATACATGCTTTAGAGAAAAGGGAGACTTATCTCATAAAATTCCTAGTCAAAAATTTAAATACACAATAATGTTAGGGCAGCAAAATTAGTGAAATATGAAAATAAGGTGGGAAAGCCCAAGTTGCTGCGTGTACATCCAAAGCTGTCAAAAAAAAATCCATGAAAATAATAATTATTGTTGTATATTGTCTGGAGTCTTCAACCAGATTAGGGTCCCAATATGCTAGGCACTGCACAAGTATGTAGTAAATATGTTAAGGTGTTTGAATATTAGTACTTGATCAGGTAATTAAAGACGGTGGGCCTGATTCTTATTTACATTCAGCCCCCCTTTATACTCCTAAAGGTGCCTTGGATATAAACATAATTTGCACCGACTTAAAGGCACCTTTACATGCTGCCAGGACACTGTAAAGGGCCTGCGTATAAATGAGAATTAGGCCCAGTATAGTAATACATATGAAAATTGGAACAGAATTAACATTGTGTTCAGTCTTAGTTTTAACATTTCTTGACTCTTGAATGATTAACTCCAAGTACCGCAGCATTTTTTTTTTGCATGGCATATAGGTTTAATACACTGTATGTATAGAATAATCCTATGTAGTTATTTCTTGAAAAGATATTTTGCCTGTGGGCCAGGTGCAGGCTTTAAAAATTGAGTATTAAACGAGAATATTTTCTGTTGGGAAATTTGAAAGAAAGACCCCTACTCGGCACTAGGTACAACCAGACTCAAATGCAGATTAGATTGTAGACGGGATCCTTCTTGATAAGGAGGCAACCTCTGAGTAAAATGGGAATTAAAGTAATGATGTGCATTTTCCTATCACCTCTGATCTTCTGGCCGTATCAAAATGTATGGAAAAATACCCATAAGCCCTTTCAAGCTCCAGTTGTGCCCGTTTAGATAAAGAATACATACTGCCTGGCTATAGGTAGAAGCCAACATCTTTAACTTTCAGGGTTGGCCCGTGTAACTGGAGACTGCAAAACTGAAATAGCAGCCTGGACATTTATTTTTTTTAAAGCAGTTAGAAATAAAACAGTCCTCCTCTGCCTCCTTCCTCACCTCGCCCCCCCTACCCAAATCCATTAAATGGGAATTATAAAACAGCTAAATCTTCCTTTTTGTTACTGTTTCTGCCCTTGTCAAATGTTTCAAAGAAAGATGGAAATGGTGCACTGCAGTAATTGGAATGTCCCACTGAAGATGCTGAGATCAGCACATGTACATGGAGTCTAGGCCAGGTTGAAGGACAGAGTGACCCTTAAGGGAAAATAGGGATGGAAATAGAAGCCATGTCAGGTTTTTATATTTCTTATCCACTGTCTTTTTTTATTGAGGGTCAAATTGGAGACTAAATATACAGAATATGACTAATATTCATTGTTACTGGGGAAACATATTATAAAAGACATCAACTTGTACCCTAATTAAGAGCAGTTCTAAACCAGTTATGTTTAGTCTTCAAACAATGTATTTAGATATGACTGTCCTTTTGACCACATAGGGAATGGTCAGAGCAGTAGTGGGGCTTCTGCTTTTACATTTTTATTATACTTTTACGTTGGGACTTTAAAAGGGGCCTGAAAGGAGGTAGGCACTCAACTCTCATTGACTTTCCCATCATCAAGTCTTGGAGAACTGGGGAAATTCCAGAAGACTGGAAGGGAGCTAATGTTGTACTAATTTTAAAAAATTTAAATGGGATGACCTGGTTGATTATAGACCTGTTAGCCTGACATTGATCCCAGGCAAGATAATGGAGTGGCTGGTGTGGGCCCTAAAGGCCCAACCTGCCATTCAGAACATGACTTTGGACAGTCAGACCTGAAATTTTAAAAGTGACTGGTGATTTTGGATACCTAATTTTTTGGCTGCCCAACTTGGGATACCTTGAAGGGGCTGAGCACTCACCCTCTGACAATCAGATCCCTTTAAGGTTTCTCAGGTTGACTCCTAGTCACTTCTGAAAGTTTAGGCCTCAGTATCTAGAGCAGTACTTCAATTTTTCTTAATCATGCCTGACCGGAATGGTGTGGGGTTTTTGTTTGTTAGTTTTGTTTTAACACTCTGGATCAAATTTTAACTTGTGTCCACTTACACCTCATCTGCATTTGGCTCGAAATATCTTTTAAGGATTGTTTTATGTAGCTGATACCTCTTTTCTCTTTCCTTCATTTTTTCTTTTTCGGTTCACAGGACATGAAATGTAGTGGGGCACAGGGAAAGGTGTGCGTGGGTTTGACTGACAATTGCCCATCTAATACATTGGTTTTCAAAGTTGCAGTCATGCCTCTTTGGTTGGTGGGAGTAACCTGGGTTTATTGTGGGGCATGAGGACGTGACCCCTGTTCCAGCATCTGCTGGAAGGAGGAAGAGGGATGGATGAGGAGCGAGAAGGCATGGCTTCTCCCTGTGCAGGAGTTCCAGGGTGGCTATGCCAGCTTGCTCACCTCTCCAGAGGGTGATGTGCAAGTACCCCTGCCCTGGCTCTGCACTGGCATGCTGAGGATTACACCAGGGCAGAGGAACCTGCGGTCTGTGATTCTGGAAGGAGTCCTGGAAGGGTGAGGGATGGGGGCGGTACGAAGAGAGGGTCTCAGCTTGGCTGTCTGTGTCCTGCCAGTGCTGCCCACCCAGAGCTTGCCCTGGACAGGGGATGCTTGCAGACTGTGGAGCAGCAGGGCACCCTGGCTGGAATGGGCTCACAGACCCCGGTAATCCGCGGGAATACTGTTCCTTAGAAAGAGGTGCCTGGGATTTGAATCTCCAAGGTGGGGTGTGGCAAAAAAATGTTTGGGAGCCTTTGACCTAAAGTATTGCTAGGACCCTGGAAATAGACTTCAACTTCAACCCAGGTTACACAGTTTACAGTGATTCCTAAATAGTTAACACCACCATTATGACAAACATCAGGCTGGCACCTTTAATTATTTTATGGCCACATAATGTGACTTTAGTGGTACTAAACAGAGAGTCCCAGGTAAGCAGCAAGGAGTCTGTTGGTCCTGTATCTGTTACAAAGACTGCCCTAACTAGAGCTGGATGGACCTCCTTGTAGCTGGTCTACGTGCTGCATAAATGCACAGGTGGGATGGGAGAGAGAAGGAAGTATCATATATAAAGTAGCCCTGTCCTGTGTACTCCTAAGATTGCCCCATCAAAGAAGAAAAGACTTGGGGGAATCGGTGCAGTGGCAAATTTTTTAACCTGTAGCTGCCCCCTTTGGGCTGCCATGCAAAGACCCCCTGGGAAGTTGAGCTTTGTGTCCTATAAGGCAGTGGTTCTCAACCTGGGGTATGAGTACCCCTGGGGGTACACAGAGGTCTTCCAGGGGCTACATCAACTCCTCTAGATACTTGCCTAGTTTTACAACAGGCTACGTAAAAAGCACTCGTGAAGTCAGTACAAACTAAAATTTCATACAATGACTTGTTCATACTGCTCTATATACTATACCCTGAAATGTAAGTACAATATTTATATTCCAATTGATTTATTTTATAATTATGTGGTAGAAATGAGAAAGTAAGCATTTTTTCAGTAATCGTGGACTATGACACCTTTCTATGTTTATGTCAGATTTTGTAAGCAAGATGTTTTTAAGTGAGGTGATACCTGGGAGTACACAAGACATGTCAGATTCCTGAAGGGGGTACAGTACTCTGAAAGGTTGAAAACCACCGCTATAAGGGGTGTGCACTTCCTGCTCAACACCCTGGAATCCAGCCCTTGCTTTTGAAAAGAGGAACCACCTTTATTAATAACAGGTTTCAGAGTAACAGCCGTGTTAGTCTGTATTCGCAAAAAGAAAAGGAGTACTTGTGGCACCTTAGAGACTAACCAATTTATTAGAGCATAAGCTTTCGTGAGCTACAGCTCACTTCCTCAGATGCATATCGTGGAAACTGCAGCAGGCTTTATATATACACAGAGAATATGAAACAATACCTCCTCCCACCCCACTGTCCTGCTGGACAGTGCTGGACAGTGGGGTGGGAGGAGGTATTGTTTCATATTCTCTGTGTGTATATATAAAGCCTGCTGCAGTTTCCACGATATGCATCTGAGGAAGTGAGCTGTAGCTCACGAAAGCTTATGCTCTAATAAATTGGTTAGTCTCTAAGGTGCCACAAGTACTCCTTCACCTTTATTAATAGATTCATAGATATTAAGGTCAGAAGGGACCATTATGATCATCTAGTCTGATGGCACAACGCAGGCCACAGAATCTCACCCACCCACTCCTGCAAAAAACCTCTCACCTATGTCTGAGCTATTGAAGTCCTCAGATCGTGGTTTAAAGACTTCAAGGAGCAGAGAATTCTCTAGCAAGTGACCCATGCCCCATGCTACAGAGGAAGGCGAAAAACCTCCAGGGCCTCTTCCAATCTGCCCTGGAGGAAAATTCCTTCCCGACCCCAAATATGGTGATCAGCTAAACCCTGAGCATATGGGCAAGATTCACCAGCCTGATACTACAGAAAATTCTTTCCTGGGTAACTCAGATCCCACCCCATCCCATATCCCATGTTGTCTCATTTGCATTCTAAACATCTTAGTGTGTGTAAGATGGCAAACTTCCATTCTGTCTAAACACTGGTAATACTGTCTACTTTTCTACTGTGGGTGAGCTTCAGTGAATTCTGTTCATATTTGCTTTACTTTCATTTCCACATCCTCCCTTCCAAGGATAGCCAGTTTGTTAATACCTATTCCACCCCATGTGCTCCTCATCCAGAGATTTGTTGATAATTCTGTGATAAAATGTTCAGGAAAAATGCCTTTTTGAAACCTGTAATTGATTTTACTTCCAAAGACTGAGTTTCAGGTCACGACACCACAAATCAAGGGATGGTTCTTGCTGTATTGTCTTGGCAAAGGTCCCTCTCCCTAGGTGACAAGGATATCAGTCCCCTAAAGGGAAGGGTAACTTGTATAGATCTTTGTGGTACTTATCCTGGAAATAAAAGGCTGAAGTGAAAAAGTATTAGCTGTGTCTAGGAGAACATACACTTGATGAGTTAAATCCTTTCCAGTGGGATATTTAGAAGTGTAGGAAGACCACTGGCTACAATAAAAATCAATGTTTGGAAGAAGAAGCTTTTGTCTTGGAGAGCTAATGCAGATCTTGAGTAATTTTTGTGATCTCCAGTGCTTTACGTTTAGAGTTAATTCGGACTTGGTTAATTATTAACAAGTAACATTTAGCATATCCATTGTTTTGCCTTTCCTAGATAAATGAGGCTCTGCATTTTTAAATGTAAGATATAGCTCTCTCTCTCTCTCTCGATTTTCTGAAAGAGAGGATGATACAGCAAGTTACAATTGTCCTTACCATGACATTTTTATTCCACTGGATACCCTCTTAAAGGAGCACTGTGCTTTGTCCTTAAACTTTAAGATTGTTCAGTGAGTGCCACCCAGACCAGTAAAGTAGCTAAACTCACAGATTGAGATTTGTTTCCCCTTCTCTGGTCCCTTTGCGATGTATAAAAGGGCTGGAGCAGCATAGAGAGACCCTAAAAGCCCTATATCCAACCAGGAAGGGGCTGGAGGTGTTTCCTCTTGTGCAGTCACTGTGGAAACATCTGTAAGATTGCCTCTTGAGGACCCCCTTGCAAGATCTCGGGAAGGGAGATCTCTGTTGGAATCAGAGCTGCAGCACACAATACTGTGGAGATTCTTGGCAGTGCCAGTGCCCATGGGGCAGTCCTTGGTGGCTGCCATAACTTAGGTCTTAAGGGGTGTCTGAATTATGCTGGGAGCTTCGGCAGCCCCTGGAGCAGCCCGGAATTTGGAGAGCACAAAGGTGGTTTACAATCGCTTAGGGTGGGTCTAATGCTGCAATCAGAGGAGTGATTGCAACACATGTGGATGCACCTGAGCTAGCTTTGATCTAGCTAGTTCAAATACCAATGACAGTGAAGCCACAGCAGCTCCAGAACCCACCCAGGACCCTGGGTATGTACTCAAGTGATTAGCTAATGATACTGCTTTGCTGGTATTGTTACTCGAGCTAGCTAGAGCAAAGCTACCTCAGGCATATGTTACTCCTGGGGGAATTCTGCGGCACAGCACATGCACAGAATGTATGTCCTCCCACATATTTATTTGCTTTCCTGCAGAAAAATGACTTTCTCATGGGGAAACAAAGGGAAGCCACAAGAGCGGTCATGCAGTCCTCCCCAGCAGTATGTTTCATGTGCCCAGGGCAGCCAGCAGAGAGGTAAATCACTGTGGGGCAGGGGGCAGGACTGGGGAAGACACAGTGGGTGGCTCCTATCCTGCTTTGGGCTCAGCTGCTTGTCCTGGCTGGGCTGGAGAGGATGGGACTTCCTCTTAGCCTGCATGGCATCCAGGGCCGGGTCAGACACACCCCCAGATTTCTCCCCCAGTTGTAGGAAGCTCTGCAAACTCCCCTGCCCCTCACTTACTTCACTCATCGCTCCTCAGCTGCAGGGAGTGAGATCCTGGTGCAGGGAGCTGCTCCCCCATCCACCCAACCCCCATGCATCCAGACCCCCCCACACCCAGATCCTCCCACTGAGCCTCAACCCCCTCCCCACTCAGAACCCATGCAATGAGCCCCACTTCCCCTGCACCTGGATCACCCCAATGAGCCACCCACACCTGGATCCCCACCCCACCAAGCCCCACTCCTCCAAGCATCTGGATGCCCCACTGAGCCTGCCACACCCAGACCTCCCTGCCAAGCTCTATCCCCCCATCACCCAGACCCCACTGCTGAGCACCAACCCCCTTCACCTGGACCCCCTACAGAGTCCCATTATTGTTGCACCCAGATCCCCCTGAAACCCAGATACCTGACTGAGTCGTTCTGTGACAGATTTATGTTCCCAATCTGCCTGGGGCGTCAGGTGATCAGGTGGAGGCCTCAGGATCTTTAGGGAGGAGATGACAGAGTACACCGTGTAACTGAGTTTTAAAGCTTTATTGATAAAATAATAAAGTAACAGTGGAGAGTGCTGGGGGTGTGTTTGTGTGTGTGTTTCCCCATGTCACTCTGAGGAAGTAAGAAAGCGTTAGTGCCCCAAGCCCTAACCCACTTTCATACTTACACGCACACTTCCTGAGGCTGGCCAGGCCTGGGTGTAACATAAGAAGAAGAGGGGGAGGGGTGGACGGGAATTCTGTCCTGTGCGCACAGGTTGTCCAAGGTCTGCTGTTGAACTCTGATTTGCCTCGGCTCTCAGAAGGGTTTTTAAGTCCTTGGTTCTTTTGGGGGCTTTTCGTTCAACAACCTCTGTTCCCTGTGCTCTTTGTACCAGTCCTAACCGGATCTCTGTGGCCTCTTCAGCTTTCCCAAAACACATCGGCTCCAGGGGTGCAAAACTTTGTTTTCCCCCCACTTCTGCTGGCCTTTGCCATCTCGTTTGTTTTTGTAATCTCTTCAGTCCTGCTCAGCTTAGTTCGCCTCTTCTCATGGCTGGCGGGGGGGGGGGGGTTGGGTAAGATCTGAATGCAGCTGCCGACTTCTCGTCGAGCCCCTGACCTTGGACCGTGGCCAGCATCTTATCTTCAGACGTAGCTAGCTGAGGTGTTGAGTTAACCTGTTCTTTGCTCTCTTCCTCCTTCTCCCTTTGGCCTCTCGAACCTGCAAAGGAATCTTCCACTCCACACTCACACCTTTGATCCTTCCCAAAATGCCTTGAGAAGCTTGCAACAGCGTTAGCAATATACAATGCTGATCTGCCTCTCCCAGAAGACCCCCTGAAGGAGGGGCCATTGGGGTGTGACAGTTCACACCCAGATTGCCCCACACAGAACCCTCTCAACCCACACCTGGGTCCCCCCACACTAAGCCCCTCCATACTTGGATCCTGCCTTGTTGAGCCTGCCTGCCCACACCTGGTGCACCTGGCACAGAGGGCCAGGGCCCTGTGGTGTTTCTGGGGCAGGCCCTGTCCTTGCACTGTGTCAGGGTTGGGTTCAGCCTCACGGCTGAGTCCATGTCTCAGGGGGAGTGGGGGGTGGAGCTGTACAGTGATCTCCCACCTCTTTGCAGCCAGTGACCTGTGCTCTCCAATGCCATGCTGGAGCCTCTGCATTTATTTGGCAAATAAATTTTGCAGATTTTTTCAGAATTTTAAAATATTGTGCACAGAATTTTTAATTTTTTGGTGCAGAATGCCCTCAGGAATAATATGTAAATCGCTGCAGTCACACCTCTGATTGCAGCGTAGAGAGACCCTCAAAGATGCAGAACAGAATTTCACCTCTTCTTCTCCTCAGAATTGTGTCTAGTACAGTAACTGGGTAAGAATGAGAAGCAGGTTAGTACATCCAATTAGCGTAGAGACTGGGTTAAAGGGTAGAGCTAGACTGTGTCTTCATGCTATTTATAGTATTGTCGTGCTGTATTCAAGCAGAGATATATTGTGCTGTCAACATTTGCACTCTGAGTGAAGAACTGACAGTAAGACATTACAGATGGTTGACAGACTGCAGTTAATCCCAACTAATGAAGAAATGCAGAGCATGTTAATTTACATGTAAGTTGAAGCAATTGGCTGCTAACAAAGCCTTTAAAATTATCTCTGTACTGAGTGATCATAAATCACATGTGTGAGACTAATAATTCAATAATAAATAATATATTTTAAATTAAAAACTACATAGCTTTAAATTATACTGTTATAATTTGATAACTTGTCCTGTAATTCACTGAATGAACTTCAGTCCACGTGCCGAAATAATGTTGCAAGAAATAATTATATTTTACGGAACCAATTTATTATGAGTAGCAACCTCAAAACATGAATATTTTGTGTTCCAGATCTAATTGTTACAATGTTCAGGTTATGTGGAGGATATAGTTGCAGTTTAATAAACATGCAACATACAATACATATAATTGTAAATAAAAAACAATTCCAAAAAGCACAACGTTTTTTACAGGGTGATCCACTTTAGCAGTAGTTTGCAATTTTACAATCAAGGAAAACAGTAAGATTAGATTCTGCTTCAGTGGAGAAATTGGTTTGCTTCCTGTGACTTGACTTTGGAAAAATAGAATCAAAATTTGTCAGTGGATTTCTCATCTTGATGGTTATCCTCCAGACTATTTTAAAAATTGGCACTGTTGAACTGACAAATATCTCTTCATCAGTACTTGACATTAGCATGGCTGTACTGTCAGAATATTGCAATCTCCAGAGTATTAGGTAGAGAAGTAGACAAAGAAGGAATGAAATGGGGAATAATTAGTATGCTCCATTCCACTGTCTATTCTTTGTGAGCACACTTCATTTGCCAAAGAGTTATTGGTATAAGGCATTCTAATGAAACAACCTTGATGTAAGTCCAGCTGCAATATTTAGAAGTTCCATCCATATTTTAGGCTAGTGTTAAAATTCTAGGATATCTTTAAGGAAGATGTTTAGAAAATAACTATTTTTTTGTTCTCTGTACACTTTTGCTGACACAAATCATTTGAAAATGTGAAAACAGCTAGACTTAAACAGCAGCTATACCTCCTCAGGTTAATAGTCCATTATGGAGTCTTCTCACCTGGAGCTGGCCATTGTTGTAACAGGGTCGTGGATTAGATGGACCACTGGACTGATCCAGTATGGAAGTTCCTATGTTCCTCTCCTCAATGCAGTATCAGAACAGCAAGCCAGGACTGCTAAAAATGACTAGAATAACTTTGTCTCTAGTTGTCTTCACCCTGTTTTGAGAGCGTGAGTGTGTGTATAATATAATATATACACATACACACTACATAGCAGCATGAAGTGGATTTTCTTTGCCAGCCTGATGGACAGTTGCTGATTCATGAAAGAAAACAACCATCCTTCCAAGAACTGGAAACTTGCCATGTTGCTAAATAAGCTGAGATCCCACTCCCATGGGCAGAGTGGGATTTCAGAATGAACCATTACATAGTCTTCTTACTGAATGCAGCAAGATTGAACGTAACAAATGAAACCACTGTTTTTCTGTGGCTTTTCCTCTTACTCTAATTTAGAACTCCACGACTAAGAAACAATTTAATGAAGGCGTCTTAGATTACATTTCCACCAAAGCAATTCCTTTTGCCAGTAATCTATTTGTTATGATAGTTCTCTGTATAGATAGATAGATTCTATTTTACTTTTATCACCAAATTCTTTATATGTGGGGAGGAGGAACAATTCAGAGTAGATCCATGGATTGCAAGAGGGGTTTAGTTAACAAAATAAAGGTTCAGAGTGATGAGAGGAATTTTAATAAAGTGAAAGGTATCAATGAGGACAGGAGCTTAGAAGGATTCAGTAAAGGGTTGGACATTTTATGAATAACAAGAATGTCCAGAGTTACAGTAGGAAGTATTAAAAACAAACTCTAAGAACTTTGAAAGGGGGATAAACTTTCATGCTTAAGGGCATCGGCCAACGCCTAACTAATGGGGGTTAGGAAGAAACTTTCCCTGTGGGCAGACTGTTCTGAAACTGCCTACTGTAGGGTTTCTTGCACCTGCCTCTGAAGCACTTGATACTGGCCAGTTTCAGCAACAGGATACTGGACAAGATGGAGCACAGGTCTGATCCAGTATGGCAATTCCTGTGTTCGTATGAAAACTTTTTTTCACCTAAATCCTGAAGTCTATTTCAGGCAAAATTCCTATTGCCTGAATAAGTACTGAGAGCTTGACCCTCTGCTCAGACACAACGGAGAAGTGGGTTGCAGAGAGCTGGTTGCAACTCCCTGGTTATACCTGACCCCCGCATACGTAAAAGTGTTGGGAGAACTGGGCATAGAGGAACATTGCTCTGCAAAACTCCACCCACACTCAGTCATTGGAACATCTCTGACGTGCCCCTTTCCTTCTCCTATGTGGCAAGGCAGCAGAACCATCTCCACTGGCTTTTATTGGCTGAGAGAGTCCTGTGCAGGTGGAATTTGCTCAGTGCAATGTGGCCTTACCAAACTGGAAAATCCAGCCCTGAGTAAAAACTTAGGCCCCATTATTCTGTTGACATTAATGAGGCTGAGTAGTATCTTACTCCATGAAAAGTTTAAATTAATTGATGTTAACCTGACCTAAATAAAGGGCCTTCTTGCAGAGTAAAGTACTGCTTATTTGAAGTAAGAGTGGGAAGGTCTGGCCCTGGGTGGAGGACTCTTTGTAGGAGATGGAACGTTAATTATTAATGGTAGTAGTGGCAACTGGTAGATAAGAGGAATAATCAACAGCAAATTTCTTATATAAAATTCCTCCTATTTTGCATGTCTGCAAATCCGTCAGATTAAAGGATTTTACTGCATATAAAATATGTGGGCTGCCAAATTCCTTAGTGATAAAGATGCCAGAGTGGATTATCTCTTCTGTCTCAAGATGAGGGTCATCATTGGGTCAGGGCAGTGAATGATGAAATACAATTATATTGTACATTATAATAATGACTCATGTATTGTAGGTGCCTGTGGTATGCAGTCTGGATGTATTGCACATTCTGGTGGATGTTTAATTTTGTTTTCTCTTGCCATTGGCTGGCATCACCTCTCTTAATGGATAATCAGACTAGCTGTTGCAGAAATTTTGCATAAGAACTTCAGTGTCCATTTTTGGAACTTTGAATTTTGATTCAGTAAATTAGTGCAATTACAGTAGTACAGATATCAGTGACTGCTTGTTTCTATTGCTTATCTCAAGCTACAGAGATTTTACAAGAACCTTTCCTCAACCAAACCAAACCTATTGCACTTTAATATGTAAACCTTTGCAATTGGCTCAGTTGTTCTGTTGCTCACGCAGTGGTGAACAGTCGTTTCCCAGAGTACTTCCATTGAAGTCAGTGGGACTGCTCATGTGAATAACTGCTAATACAAATCAAAGGCTCTGATTTTCTCGCCGAAATGATTTTAAACATAATAGGCCAGATAATTAGCTGGTGTTAAGGGGTAGGGGTGTAAATCCATTGGCCCAAAGTGTGCCCCCTTATGCATCTCTTCAACATTGCTACAGTTGCATTCTACTTAATACTTTGTTTTTTATTATGGTCAATGCTAAACGTAATATGATACGTTCTTCTTTTGGACTGTCTGCATTGCCATTCATATGAAAGGGAGTTAAAACAAAATAGCATTAGTACTGTAAATAACTGTAATTTTGTTTGTAAGGGTATGAGCGCAGCAAGAGAAAAATATGTCCCACTGAGTATCTTACTTCAAATTATCCCTGATAATGGGTAGTCAAAATTTTTGAATCTTCAAAAGCTTCAAATTACTGGAAACATGATTTTGTGGTTAACATGCAAGAATATAAATCAAGCAATCTATTCCTGCCTCTCTGAAGAGTAATTTAAGACACTTATATTCTCCATACCTCAGTTTCCCCAACTGTCAAAGATACAAGATGATGTTCTTTGCAAGGGTGTTGTGAGACTAAATTCATTGAAGTCTGCAAAAGGTCTTTGGGGTCCTCAGAGGGAAGTCATTATGGAAGTACAAGGTATTACCGTTATTATAACAGAATACTGCCATAGTATTGGGCTCTTTTGGCTAAGACCTAGTATCGTGTCAATTTTCTATCGGACGACTCCTATGACTAGGGACAGTTCCGTCTCTTTACAGAGAAGTGGACTGTTTGGTTCCATCTCTGACTGCTGTGACCCCGCTGTGTTGCAAGTACATCACAATGGAACCTCGCACCCAAAAGGGTCGTTGTTGTTAGATATGTATTGACACAGTGCGATAAATGTGATGGATCAGATTCTGCTCTCAGATGTGCAAGTATCACTGAAGTTAACAAGAAGTAAGGTAGGTGTGGGGGTGTGCGTGCACGCGTGCGTGCGCCTGTGGTCAGGTTTTAAGTACCTCATCTTAAATACGGCAGTAGGGTTAGGGTTGCCGTTTTCCTTGGCGTTAAACTGTGGAGCCCTTCTGTAATGACAAGTAAATGAAAGGAGGAGAAATTGTGTGCTGGCTGTAGTGTTTTAAGTTACATAACTCATTAGCTGGTCCAGAGAAGAGATGCCAATGCTTATGGCTTTGTCAGCCTTCCTTTCACAGACACTGAGCAGAAAGGATCATTTGGGTTTACTGTGTGTATATATGCAGGAGATTTACACAATTTAAAAATAGGAATGTTGTTCTTAATCTGCTGGAAACATTTTATTTTTTGTATTTGATGTAAAATAAGTGTATGAAAATGACTTCAGTTTAAATAGACTCCGTTGATACAGTACTTTTCCACTGAATTTACTAGGAGCTGTGAATGTGTTATAACAAACTGCACTGCAGGCTGCAGCATCTGATTGTCATGCCAGGAGCATCGCTAGCGTAGAGCTAAATAGAGATTGGTGAGGAAACTGGGTCAGGAAACAGGCCTACTGTACCTGCAGAGACTGCAGAGTGCAATAGCAAAGAAACAGAGTGTCCACGGCATGGCACTGTCTTACAAAACATAGATGAGTAGGCTGGTGAGAATGTGTTTTTGATATTATGCATGGCTCAGGCTAGAGATGCTTCTGCTCCCTGCTTCCAGCCCCTCTTTTTTGCCAGGTGATTTTTAGCCATGGCCATTTTGCCTCTCTCCCTTCTGTAGTCCATAATGCATTTTCCTTTGTCCCAGAGCTCAGAAATATCCATGCTGATTTCCTATAAAATTGGAAGGACACTGTAGGTTGATTTTTGTATTAAGTGTGGTGTTAAATGTCGTAAGATCAGTTAACATCCCTCTCCCCCATCACAGCATATGAAAACTGTATGAAAGGTATGTGGCAAACTGGCCAGGAATCTTGAGCACCTTGTTTAAAATAATAAAAAAGATCCTTCGATCTAGTTTGATTCACTTACTAACATTGGCTTATTAGTTGTGTCATGAAGAATAAAATTTAAAAAAAACAAACAAAGGTGCTACAAGGTCAATAAAAAGCAATGCCATTCAGAAGTGGAACACTGCATCATCACAGAATGTGGTTGTTGCATGAATGTAGTGTTAAACATCAGGGATGAAGGGAAAGCAAAGACCAAGTCCAGAAAGAGCACTTTGAAACACTTTTCCTTGGGCATTTTGAAATGAGCCATAAAAGAACTTTTAAAGTACTTCTCTCCGAGTTGCAGTGAATTGAAGATAGGAGGCAGAAGAAACATTGATTATGGCTCCAAATAGCCCTCTTTTATTGGAGATTCAGTACATTATTTGTATATCTGTGTCAAGAGAGTAAGTGAAGACCTAAAGAAAAGAAGGTAGGTAAAACAGAACAATTAAGCCTGGGATTTTTTTAGTCCTTAAAGATTTTTTTTTTAATGATAGCTGACACTGGATGGAGTGAAAGAACTTTTATCATTATTAATTTTTTGTTTTGTTTTTGAGGTTTGCTTTAGATGTGAACCAACTAGGAAAATGTGGAAACTGCAAAAATAAGTACCCTGTATATACATATTGTAGTTTGTATAGGTCTGTACCACAGTAACTAAAAGGGAAAATACTTTTTAGAAACATTGTTATATGTGGCCCAATAACTGCCACAGATAAATGGAATATAGGCTAGTTTCAGAGTCCTCAACATTTTAGGCAGTCAATCCTGCAAGGTGTTAAATGCCCTCATCCCCGCAGTTGCTGACTTCAATGGAAGTTAACGGGCCTCATGCAAAGCCCATTGAAGTAAATGAAAGGCCTCCCATTGGCTTCAGGGGGATTTGGATCAAGCATATGGTGAGGGAAGCAAGAGCTTTGGTGATAGTTTTTATATATCCCAGTCTTTGAATCTGAAATTCGAAGTGGAAGTTGAAGTGTGTAAAAGAAAAACAGAACAAGAAGGGAATTAGCAATACAGCCTAAGTGCCAAAAACAGGGAGGCTCTCCTCTTCCTCCCCGCTGCCCATTCTCATGCCACAGCAGAGGTCAGTGACGGTAAGTTAGTTGTATTGTTGAGGTAAAAGACAGGATGGTGATGCTACTGGTTTGTTGGTTAAGCCCATTTCACTGTATCTGGTGGCAAAAGCAAAGTGTCACAAACATGAGTACAAGTTTTTCATTTCAGCCCAGAAATAGACCCACATCCACAGCAATTTCTAGTTATTTGCAAAGATAATGAGTACCATTGCACGTCTTGAATCCATGTTGGCAAATCTTAGCTTGAGTTATGCATCCACTTCAGTATAGCCTGGCTAAGCAAAGTAAAGAGGAGGTTAGGGATGGTGCAATGATTAAGGTGCTAGCTTGGACCTGAAACCTGTGTTCAGTTCCCTTCTCTGCCACAGAACTCTTTGAACCACCTCGGGCAAATCACTTAGTCTCTCTGGGTAAAATGTTCAAAAGCACCATTTTCAAGAGTTATTTAAGCATGTGGAAGCCTAATCCCATTGCAAGTCACTTTTGAAAATAGGATTTAGGAGCTTTTGAACATTTTACCATGTGTTTCTCAGTTCCTAGTCTGTAAAATGGAGATATCCCTTCCCTATCTGACAAGGATATTGTAAGAATATATACATTAAAGATTGTGAAGTGCTCAGACACTGGTAACTGGGACCACATAAATCCCATAGATAGGCTCAGGGAATTGAGGTATCAGAAAGGTACTCTGCCAGCATGAACTTAATGTTTAAATTAAATTGTGAGGGATACAGTGGAACAAATAGGATAAAACTTTCTGCCCTTAACCAACCACAGTCATTGCAGACTAGAGCTCAACCCTGCAGGCTTCCAAAGGAAGGTTATTGAAGCAGCCACAGTATCACTTGTTGTTACCCATCAAACTCAGCTGCACTCAGCAAGGGGTTACAAACATTTATTAGGCAGTGTGTTGCCATGGTTTTACATATTACCCGAACCTATTTTCCTAACCTGTATAATACCACCTTTGTACAAGGCTTTAACCCCCTTCAGACAACAAGCCTTGAAACAGAGGACTCACAGGATATATACATAAAGTGGACAACACTTGATCATGTATAACACGGCTACCACTTTGAAACAGCTCACTGGGTACCATTCCAAAATGCATTTGTCTCAGCCACTGACATCTTTTCCTTCAGAAAACAGCTTGCAGTATGTGCATTTCTGGGCTTTAACAAAACACCCAATGTACCATAAAAGCTTAAATGCCAGGTAAATGTGTGGCTTAGTCTTCAGGGTCTTTCCTCTTGTTTTATTGTCACTGACAGCAGAGCTCATGCGGTAGGAGCAGGGCAAGGTGAGACCATATGCTGTCTGAGCCTGACCTTCTGAAGAATGACCATGTACAGTATCTTCTGGCAGAGGTATGGGAAATCTGCATCTCTGTTAGTCACTCAGAGAAGCACTTTTCCCATTCATTTTAAATGCCAGCTCAGTAGAGCTCTCTGAGTGGAGCTTTTTCCTTTTTTTTTTTTTTTTGGAAAAGGCAGTCACATGATTAAAAACAATAGCCTGCAGGGCCCATGGTGGTGGTCTGAATGGGCTCAAAAAGGACATTTGGTCACATTTTCAAACCTGTTTGCCTGAAGTTAGGCTCTGAAATAGTGTTTAGGCACCTGAATAAGTGGTCTGATGGTAAAAAAATTCTGAGCAACCCAGCAGCTGCCATTGACTATCCATTTTTAAAAACAGGCCACTTATTTAGGTGCCTAAATAATGTATTTGGAGCCTAGCGTTAGGCACCTAATTTTTAAAAATCTTAGCCTATGGCTCCCCATTGCTCTGCAAGGAATCAGGTCTCATAATAATAATAATGTTCTCACACCTGCAAGTGGTTTCTCAATGGATGTGCATTTAGGTCTCTCAGACAGCCAGTACATTCTCTGGAATTAGCTTTGCCTCAGGATTTTAGTTATTGGATGAATTTTTTCCAATTTTGGTTACCAGAGCCCTTATTCAGTACCTTTTGTACTGCTGTCTGGTGAATGTCCGCCACAAACTGGTTCGAACACCCTCCTGTCTGGAATGGATGCTGAATTCTTCCCTGGCTTCCTTTTATGGCACCAACATAACAGTGAAAGGCGGTTGGAGACTGGAGATTAATCACAACATTTAATAGGTGTAGAGAGAGATTCTCTGAAGTGGCAGTCTATTGGCATGAGCAGAAAGTTGGGAGTCAGGCTATTTGATTCCAGCGCTCTTCCGTATGCTTTTTGTATGCAGGACAAGTCCATCAACCTCTCTCTACCTCTGTTTCCCTGTCTATAAAGTGTGTATAACAATATTTGCTCTCCTTTTTGAACCACTTTTAGAACCTCAGATTAATAGGAACTGAAGGGGAAAGTACTCATCTTTTAATTCTAACTTTTGGGTCATGGGGCTTTGCGGTAAGTCCATTGACCTTTACTATCATGAAATATGGAATTGGCTTTCGTTTTCTGAAAAGAGATGAGAGCAAAGCATTCAAATATGTATCTAACTTGTAGCATCAAGTATTAACTTTTATTGAGTTACACTACTTTTGTGACATTATTTCATGGTAAGTGGTTTCGGGTCACCAATGTAAAAATTGGCAGATTTTGTAGTCAATGGAGGAGACCACCCAGGAAGTTAAAGGAGATCAGTTGAAGTAAAATCCTCCTTGTCAATCATTATGAAAATACAATGGTAATCTTAGACAAGAACTTGAGAAGGAACAGTTATTACTGTGAAAGTGGCATGGCCTGGTAATTGAACCCAGATCTCCTGAATTACCAGTCCAGTGCTGTAATCACAAGACCATCATTCCTTAATGCAGTCTCTATGAACAGGAATGATATTTGTATCGTAGGAACAGGAAGAAATAAATACACAGGCTACAATTACTCATGAGGTTGGAGGGAAAGAAATATTTTTGACATTCTTGCCAGTAATCGAGAGTGGCATGTACCTAAACATAGACTCTCTTCTGCTCTGAGCAGATTGTATTTCCCAGAATTCATGGTATTCCCGATCCCTTGAATTAATAAGATGAACACTAGGGCCTTGCCTTTAGTTTTGGTGAGGCTGGTTTCAGGTTTCATTTTATAAAAAAAAACTCGAATTTCACTGCCCTGTTTTCTCTCCCTATTTAAAAATTCTTCCGCTAAGCTCATGAGCTTGTATGAGTTTTTGTTTTTATTTTTGTTAAGTGAGCTTGCTTGCTTATGAAAATTCTTCTTTATCTTTCATTGCTGAAGTAAAAAAGTGATGTATTTACACAGTGTATTTTATTTGTATACTGTTTTTAATGTTCATATCTCAAACCCTCTGAATGTTGTTTGCCTTTTACATTAAAAATACAATGCAGTGCATATAAAAAAAATGGAAAACTTGAGTGTTTTGTTTTTGTTTTAACCAAAATAAAAATCTCTTCAAGGATGTTAACTGTTTGGCATTCATTCGAGTTGAAAGGGATAGCACCTGGTTCTCGGCAGTATAATGGCAGCACTTAGCGTCATTTCAGAATGTTACCTCCCCCACCCCACTTGCGAAGAAGAAATGCGTATTTTGTATTTTTCAATATCCACTTTTTAATACATTCTCCCCCTCCACTAGTGTCCATAGAATCCTGTAGCTGAGTTTAGTGTCACAAAAAGGCATTGGCAGTTGCAGCCGTTGAAGTACAGACACTTGGATATCCAATGACATGTCCACAACAGGGATTAAATAGATGGAAAAAAAAAAGGAGATGTTCTGCCTCGCTGTCATTTCTGCTAAAGTTATCCCAGAGCTGATTTTGTCATGAGAAAGATGTTGATAAGTTTTTGGTTATCATCTGTGTATTTTTGTCAGGAATTAAGAATCTGTAATCAGTGAAAACATTACATGGTGCTGAGGTGGTGTTAAGCCAGTCATGTCTCAGTTTTATTTCTGTTCCTTTTGTATTTATTTTCATGGTAGAGTGAAATAATGATGTCTTCTTTCACACTTAATAATAGAATATAGCAGCCCAAACACCGTAAGTACACTTTAGATAGAAACAAATAGTTAAAATATGCAAGGCTGCATTTTTAATGAGTTGCTGTGCGAGAAATTGTAAAATTCTGCGTTAGAGTTTGGGATTTGGGTGCTTAACTCCCTTAGGTAACTCCAGCTTCTGTTAACATTACACGTATAAGTATTGTGTGTGTTTGTCGGGGCGGGGCAATGATTGCAGTAGTTCAAATGTGTTACTGTCAGTACTTCTGAGCTCACAGTACAGACAGTTTGCCTGAAAGGCTCCTTAGCCAATAGCTAAACAGTTTACTGATACAGTACCTCATCCAAAGCCCATAGAAGTCAGTGGGAGTCTTTCCATTGACTTCAGTGGGCTTTGAATCTGGCCCAAACTAAACTTTTGCTTAAAGCTTGTTTGTTATGCCTATTTCAGATAAGAGCTCTTACTCTCTGTTTAAAACAGTCCTGCAAGAGTGAATCACCAGCAGTTCACCTTTATTTGGTTTTGATACCTAAGCACTTTTATTTGGATCTATACAGTTATCATAATGTGTGATATCCAGGTCATGACTCACTCTGCATTGTCTGTCTACAGTCGTCCTTTTTCTTCCCTACCTCTGGTTATTTGACTTCTGGACAAAATCCTGAGTATCTTTACCGTATCTCCACCCTTTGAACTATACCACCCACGGTGCCCAACTTTGAGGCCACAAGAAGTAGAATAGGAACAACTGGCTTCTATTGCTGTCCATCATTACTGTTCCTTTACTTTTACTTCTAGGGCTTGATTTTGAGTAATAACAGGTGCTACTCTCCTTTACTTCTGAGCTGAAATACCTTTGAGGATTCCCATACTTCGGTCAAAGAGCAAAAGGGTAGGACCAAGAATTGAATTTTCAGTTCCTTTGTGCTACAATTAAGATAACATTCTAGCTCTTTGTTCTACAATTTTAAATTTTCCAGGAATGCTATAAAAGATTTGAAACAAAATAAGAGCTATCCCCATTCTTCTCTTTGGAAACCATAATATTTTTTTCTGTAAATGGAGTCTCTCCTACCGTTCCTCAGCTTATAGTGTGTTGTTTCCCATTTCCACATTCGTTTCTGAGGTTTGCTAGAGCTTGTCTATGTTATAGACTGTACCAGAGAGAGGCACTTGGATGATAGGACAGATACAAGTACTCTGAGAAAGATTAGTTATGTCTGTAAAGACGAGATCATTGTAAACCTACTGAATAAACAGTGTGATGAAAACAAAACATGAGACTTTTTCTAGAGACTTAACTTCTGCCTATATTTAGTTCTTTCATTGTCTCCCAGAGGTTACATGTATTAAGGATGTCTTCCATTAGAAGCGGTAGTCGTTCTATTTGTAAAATCTACTCTAAGCCTTAGTGCAAAATCTAGGTCAGTGCCAATGATAAAAAAACAAGCTGGGAACTTAGTTATATTTTGCTTCTTTATCATCTATTTCCCTTGGGGCCTTTTGCTATCGTTAGAATTTCTGTACCTTCTTTTGCTCACAGCCCATTTTTAAGGATGCACAAAAACTTTAAGTTCAGCAGAGATTTGGAAGCATAACAAAATGATCTGTCATTTTGCAGCACTCTGTCACTACTGAATCCAGGGGCTAAACTCATTTTCTGCAAGTAAGCTTTCTGAGAGAAAAATATATGGACCAAAATCTCGAAAACTTTGGATTTTTGTTGTTGTTTAGTATTTATTGAGAGATCAGGGCCCCATTGTGGTAGGAGCTGTACATACATTATATCTAGGAGCAGAGAGTCTCACTGCCCTAAAGAACTTGTAATCTAAATAGACAAGAGACATAATAAAAAGGATGGCGGAAAAAAAGTGTTACTGACACATTTTTACAGATGGGAGACTTGAGGTACAGAGAGCTTAAGTAACAAAACAGAATCATTCAAAATACAACTATACATGCAAAATGATGGGGTCTAAATGAGCTGTTACCACTCAAGAAAGATCATGGAGTCACTGTGGGTAATTCTCTGAAAACATCCCCTCAGTGTGTAGTGGCAGTCAAAAAAGCTAACCATGTTGGGAACCATTAGGAAAGGGATAGATCATAAGGCAGAAATTATCATAATGCCACTATGAATCCATGGTATGCCCATATCTTGAATACTGCATGCAGATGTGGTTGTCCCATCTAAAAAAAAAACATATATCAGAACTGGAAACGGTACAGAGACGGGCAATAAAAAATGATGAGGGGTGTGGAACAGCTTCCACATAAGGAGGGATTAAAAAGACTGGGACTCTTCAGCTTGGAAAAGCGATGACTAAGTGGGGATATGATAGAGGTCTATAAAATCTTGACTGGTGTGGAGAAAGTGAAAAAGGAAGTGTTATTTAATCCTTCTCATAACACAAGAACTAGGGGTCACCCAATGAAATTAATAGGCTGCAGGTTTAAAACAAGGAAAAGGAAGTACTTCTTCACACAACGCACACTCAACCTAGGGAACTTTTTGCCAGGGATGTTGTGAAGACCAAAACTAAAACAGGGCTCAAAAAAGAACTAGATAAATTCATGGAGGATTAGGGCCCTCAATGGCTATTAGCCAGTATGGGCAGGGATGCAAAACCATGCTCTGAGTGTCCTGAGTCTTTGTTTGCCAGAAGCTGGGAGTGGATGACAGGGGATGGATGGATCACTCGATGATTACCTGTTCTATTTTTTCCCTGGCATTGGCCACTGTTGGAAGACAGGATACTGGGTTAGATGGACCATTGGTCTGATCCAGTATGGCCATTCTTATGTTCACAAAGGAAGCCAGTGGCAGAGCAAGGTTTGGAAATCAGACTGAGGGTTTGTCTACATGGAGAATTAGTGCATGGCAAGCCAGGGTATGAATCTACAGTGTACTAGCTTGCCACACACTAACTGGCGATGTGGACCCTGCTATTGTGCACTAAAAGTTCCATAATGCACTTTAGGATATAGATATTCAGGTCTGTCTGTAAAGGCCTATACTCTAAGAATTTAGGTGTATTCTTATCACTTGGCTAGTTATAGAGGTATAAAAGAAAGAATCAAAACCACTGTCTGCCAGTGTAAGGGCCTTCTCTTACTGTGACAGTCTGAGGCCCTGTTCTTAGGCTAAGGCCTTTGGCTAAGCAACAGAGGCAGCCATAAACTGGGAAGTGAATGGTCACATCCTCACATTCCAAACTAGTCACATTGAAATAAGGTGCTATTGGGCTGTTAGGAATACAATCCTGTCCTGATAGTGCCTATCACCTCCAGAGAAAGGGAAGTGCCTAGAAAATGTAAAAGGAAACTTAGTTTGATAACATCCTGTCTGGCAAGAATTCACTTATCAATAGCTGGGATGTGAAATCCTCACTTCTGTATTTTTTGTCATTATAGTTCCCACTTTGCTATTTTTTTGTCTGTATAATCTCTGGTTCTGTGATTGTTCCTGTCTGCTGTATAATTAATTTTGCTGGGTGTAAACTAATTAAGGTGGTGTGATATAATTGGTTAAATAATCATGTTACAATATGTTAGGATTGGTTAGTTAAATTTCAGGAAAATGATTGGTTAAGGTATAGCAAAGCAGAACTCTAGTTTTACTATATAGTCTGCAGTCAATCAGGAAGTGGGAGGGGGAGTGGGGGTGGGTGTGGGAGATGGGAACAGGGAATGGGGGTAAGAAAATCGGAATCATGTTTTGCTAAAGGGGGAAATGGGAACAGGGAATGGGAGTAAGGAAGTTGGAATCATGTTTTGCTAAGGGCAGGAATGGGAACAGGGACACAGGTGTAAGGCTCTGTGGTGTCAGAGCTGGGAAGGAGGACACTAAGGAAGGAAACTGGAATCATGCTTGCTGGAAGTTCACCCCAATAAACGTCGAATTGTTTGCACCTTTGGACTTCGGATATTGTTGCTCTCTGTTCATGCGAGAAGGACCAGGGAAGTAAGTGGGTGAAGGAATAAGCCCCCTAACAGTGCACTCTGACTTATTACCACCCAGTGGGACGCTGGAAAACCCAGGATAGCACAGCTAGACTGAGACTGTTGAGAGTTAGGGGAGTTCTTGCTTGGTTTATTGTCCACTATGTCAGGCTAATGAAAGAGTCTTAAAAGCCCAACTCACTTTTATCATTGGGTAAACGAAGGGTGTAAGGATTTAAAAATGTTTTGACTTTTTAAACGTTATTTATGAGACCATTTTGAGTGGAAATTTAGAGTGAATTGTACTTATCTATTTCGGTACTTCTGAGGCCCTGATCAGTGTAGATCTGAGCGTCTCGTAATCATTCAGGGATTTTATCCTCACAACTCCCCAGTGAGGTAGGCAGTACTATACCCATTTCACTGATAGGAAATGGAGGCACAGAGTAGGTTAAGTGATTTGTCCAAGAACAGAGTGTCTGTAGCTGAGCTGGGATTAGTACTAGATCTCTTAAGTCCAAGTTCAGTGTCCTGTCCATTATAGCATCCTTCCTTCCTGCATGGACCTTAGGTCTGTTGACATTTGAGAAAACTCAGTCAGACTTGTGCAATCAGAGGAGGGGCAGTTTGAGGGTACCTGACACAAGGTACCCTTATGCTGTATGAGCGTCAGTCTGATATACTATATAAAACCTTTGGATTGAGTACATATACTTATCTCTTGTGTAGCTTTGGGTGCTAGAAATCTCTCACACACCCACTTTGAAAAGTTGTAGGAAGAGCATTAATTCACCTCTGTTTAAATAAACAGACTAAAAAATAACAAATCGAAGTAAAAATAAAACAAATAAATAGAAACCTCCCAAACAAACTCTGCAAGAGAGGTTTCCAGCTGCTCAGGGGAATTGTTGACATTTTGTGTGTCAAAGTTATGCAGCATGATTGATTTCATCAGGGAAGGCGGGCTCCTACCATACTGTGTACATAGAATCATAGATGTTAAAGCCACAAGGGAGCATTATGATCATCTAGTCTGATCTCCTGCCTAACACTGGCCAGCAGGAGAGTGAGTTTGTGTGTGTGTGTGGGTGTGTGCGTGAGAAAACCTGGATTTGTGCTGGAAATGGCCCACCTTGATTATCATGCACATTGTAGGGAGAGTGGTCACTTTGGATAAGCTATTACCAGCAGGAGAGTGAGTTTGTGTGTGTGTGTTTTGGAGGGGGGGGTGAGAAAACCTGGATTTGTGCTGGAAATGGCCCACCTTGATTTTCATACACATTGTAAGGAGAGTGGTCACTTTGGATAAGCTATTACCAGCAGGAGAGTGGGGTGGGAGGAGGTATTGTTTCATGGTCTCTGTGTATATAATGTCTTCTGCAGTTTCCACAGTATGCATCCGATGAAGTGAGCTGTAGCTCACGAAAGCTTATGCTCAAATAAATTGGTTAGTCTCTAAGGTGCCACAAGTACTCCTTTTCTTTTTGCGAAGACAGACTAACACGGCTGTTACTCTGAAACCACTCAGCAATTTGTGCATCGCGCCCATAAATTCTGTTTTGAGCGATAGCTTATCTTTTAGAAAGGCATCTAGTCTTGATTTAAAGACTTGAAGTCATGGAGAATCCACCACATCCCTATATACATTTTTACAAAGGTTAATTACACTTTGACCATTGTTAGATATTGGAAATAATGTAGGTTTTCCTCCGGTAGAATCATTTAGGAATAGAGGCCAAGAAAAGCTGAGTTTTCCTGCAGGTCTACTATACTAATGTAATTCTTTTCTGGGTGAGATTTACAGAGCTGACAAGGTGATCTGGATGCCTAATTCCTATTTTAATGGGAATTGGGTATTGAAATCATGTAGTGGCTGAAATTTTCCAAGCTGCCTGTCTTTCTGATGAACCTTGAAACGTCATCATCTTCCAATAAACCTATACAACGTATTGATAACCCGTACATGTAGTTAGAAGTTGTGTCTCTTTATAAGTTCAGTTGCTACTCAAAATATGTATTGCCAAACTGGACTCAAACTTCTACATTCAGGAAAAGCATTTTTCTCTTTTTGTGTATGATAAGAAATACTTTAAATTTAGGAAGAGTCCTATTTGTTATAATGATGAATTTTGAGTCACTACTACCTTCCTTCTCCCTTTCAAATATTACGTTACGCAGTCACACCTGCTTTTCAACCATGAAGAGAGAAATCATAGCTGTTGAAAGCTTTGTGTGGTCTTTTTCTGTCTTGTTAGTAATCTGCCTAGGTAGTCTCCATATTGTCATTTGGTTGATCATAGAGTTACATTTGCAGCTCCTCATGCAAAGAGAAGAGATTACATTCCAAAATCTTGAGGAGGCCACAGAATCTTTGAGTTTAAAAACTTTTGCCTCATTTCAGCAGCAATAACTGATCACAATCCATATTTTCTTATTGTTGATATTTGTTTTACCTCTTTATACATACTATTTTCCTTTTTCCTTTTGAGGAAGCTACAGCATTTTCACCATTACATTTTGTCACAACTTATTAATAGATATTTCTGTAACAGTAAATTTTGATGGCACTTCAAACACAAAGAGAAAGATGCATGTTCCCTTGTCTGAAGAATGTAGTCTAAATAAAAACAAGACAAACCAACACAGTTTACAAATCAGTCACCCAAATGATTTTCATTACAAAAGGCTTATATTTTATTACAGATGATGCACAGCAAATTTTCACAATCTTTTAAACAAATATGCCAAAGGTTGCATGTGTTCATGGAAGAATAAAAGAACATACAAACATGTCTGTGCCTAGAGATGCAAACCCCATTCTGGAGAGTTCTTTTGTCTTGGTAATTGTTAGAAACTTAGGTCTCGGGGAGGAAGAGGATGGAAGAAACTCCTACTGTCCTTATTTAAAGCAGGCAGTTGCATACAAGTGAGAGAACAAACTGAAGATTGCAGAATATTGTATTATGTGCAGTGTCATCATGTACATTAGCCATGTCGGATGTTGTGCTTAATGTTTTAAAAGTAATTTCAGAAGTAAACAGGTGGAGTGATTTTCTCTCCCATAAACTCTGCTCATCGAATAATTTCACCCCAGTACATTCAGACCAGACACAAGGTGTCAGCTGGTCCAGGTAATTCTATGTGCTAACCAATAATCGGAAAGAAACCTCAGTAGAGGGTGAGAAGCTGTTCAGAAAAATTTTACTGTGATGCTGTTGCTAGGGAAACTGCTTCTATTGTGTGTGTGCTGTGTGTGTTCAGAACAACTGGTTCATGTGGAGTCTGCCGCTTAGACATTGCAGCATGGAAAAACATCACCTGCTCCCCCCTGCTTTTGGTAGGTTTGAGAACCGTGAAGTTTGGAAAAGTCTATCTTATCAGTAGTCCTTCTTTGTTAGTTTCATAGTTCATGTGTGTGTTTTGCTTTACATGCCGAAAAATGAAGGAGAAGCCAGTTTTGTTGCTGAAGTGCTGTCCCTGTTCTCACTCCTAGTGACAAGCCAGAATGGCTGGCAGGAGCAGGTAGAAAATTTTGCAATAGATACTGCCCCTTCCTCTGCAGTTGGGGAGGAGCTTCTTGCAGTGGCAGTGCTATAGTACTACTGTGGGGTGTGTGTGTGTGTGTGTGTGTTAGAGGGGAGAGGATTTGAAAACTTACCGGGCACCATATACTCCACAGACCTCGGCTCCCCAGGGACTCTCCCTGGATATGGGTGCACAGTACGGTGTTGATGGATGGGCTAAAGATGAGCCAGAGAGAGGAGGGGCTAGCTCTGCTTACGTCACTCTCTTGAATCTGCCTCCCCTCACATCATATCTCCAGGCACTGTGCAGGTTGCTCCTGTGTTGCAGCTAAGGTACTATGACAAATGGTCCTAAAAAATATTGTGGGACTTTTTGTCTGATTTAGGGGTGTTATCCCTGGTGTCCTGGACAAATGATGAATTGGGGTAATTTAAATTCTGCTTACCCAATTTCCCCTTCTCTTCAGTTTCAATTGGAAAAAGCCTTCTGCATTTCTTCTGATATGCTGTGTGTGCACTGCTCGAGAGGTGTCATGTTTCATGGGGCCAAACCACCCTTGTGCACCAGGTCACAATGCCACACACTGAATTTTGGTCATGACAGGGCTTTGGGGCCAAACTTGAGTGGAAGTGTGGCAGCCAGCCCTGAGCTTCCTCACCACTGCCATGGGGCTGGCTCCTGCACCAGGAGGCCGGCACCTGCCTGCCTGGCTTCATCATGTTTCCACAGCCTGTGTTTACTCTCAGGGATGGGGCATGACACTGCGCCTGGGCAAGCTGGGCCAGAAGGTGTGGCCTGAATGTGGTGTGGATTCGGCAGGTTAGGCACTGGGGCCAGCAGCTGCAGTGGGGACAGCTTCACAGAGACTGACGGCGTGTACCTGGGGAAAAACTTCTGGGGGGGTGCCACTTGATATATGCACACATGAGTTTATGTGAGAATGATTACATGACCACGAAACGCGGCAGATGCACAAGCCCCTCTGACCACACACAAGGAGATTGTGTTCGGTAGCTGTGAACTTGGGGGCGGCATATATCAGTTTGATAAAGTGAGCTTTCAACTTTCATGTGCTGCCTGCCATTCACAATGACTTTTAATTGCTTTTTTATGAATCAAAAAGACCCCACTTTTTTCTGCCAGATGGTGGTCGAGTACTTCTAGGTCCTAGACTGCAGTGCAGTGTATTCATATTTGTAGGTTATTGGAGCGAGAGAAATGAAAAAGGGCTTGGGGAGACATGAGCTGACCGCCAAACAATGAAGTTGTGCTTGGACAGCCTTCGGGTGGAAGCTATATTTAACTTTAATGTACTACATAGCCCTCAATTTTTCCCCTCTAAAAGAGTTTTTGTTGTCCTGATGTGTTTTTAGACAGTTTTTTTCATTTGGTGAACAACATTTCATTCATTTTTTTTGTGCTGAATGCATGTTCTGTTGGTTTGCAGAAGACTGACAGCAGTGGAAGTGGAAAACTTTTCTTAATCAGTAAGCACAAGGTGGACGCTATTGCTGTCCTTGTTAACCTGAAAGAATCTTTGTCTTCAGGCAGGATGAATTTAGCCTTTGATGTTTTAGCCCCTGAAACAGAATCCACTCGCTGCTTGGTGCCCCCCTTGGCTAGGTCTGGCATAGCAGCTTTCTTTCTAGGCTAGTGCCCATTGCAGATGGCTGCTGTGGCAGTTTCTCATCTAGTGGCTTGGCCCTCTAACTGAGTCACCAACTAAAGTCCACCCCTTCCAGGGTCACAATTGTCCAAACTGAAAGTCCCCAAAATGTCTTTAACACAAACAAAAATCCTTCCCTCTCTCTGGAGCATTTCCTGTCTTAGACTCAACCTCTAGGTCCCTTACTGGGCTCGATAACCCTTTTGATGGACTTCTTTCGGGTCAGTAGGGGGACCGTGTCTCACCCCATAGTCTGGGTTCCTGCCCAGGGCCCTATACTAATCAGCTAAGTCCGCTCCTTTACCTGTCCTGCAGTTTTCCAGGGGCCTCTTCCTACAAAACCTCTTAAGTTCTCTGGGTCTCTCTGTCTCTTCCCTGCTTAATCAGGATCTCTCCCAGGCCTCTCTCTCTGGAGAGCTTTTCCCTACTCTCAGCTTTTTGCCTGGCTCTCTCTGCTGCCCTTCCCTTTCCTTATCACCCCTTGTGACAAAGGGGGTTTTATTCATCTTCTTATATTTCATGTGAGTCTTGCTGTCCTTTTACTAATACTGTGTGTACCATAGTTTCCCAGTGTACTACACCAATACTTCGGTGGTGGGAACTGGGTGTGTGACTTTGCTGAGGCCCTCAGGGCAGGTGAGGCTGTCCAGCTGTTTGCACCTATGTATCCTGAGACCCAGGAGGTGGGGGGATGCGACCAGGTGACAACTTCCGCCAGGAAGCAAGACAAAGAGAAGGAGGACGAGCAACAGCGGGGTGCCAGAGGTCATGTAGCTGGAAGCTGGCAGTCTGGAAGAGGGGGAGTTCAGGGCATCTGGCTCAGGACTCTCAAAATGGACTTGGCTGAAAGTCACTGATTTCTGTAAAAACAAGTTCTGTTCTACACTGTGTTCCTGTCGATTAATAAACCTGTTTTACCGGCTGGCTGAGAGTCACATCTGACTGCGGAGTTGGGGTGCAGGGCCCTCTGGCTTCCCCAGGAGTCCCTCTGGGGCGGACTTGCTGCGGGAAGCGCATGGTGTGTAAAGGGATGCTGAATGCTCCGAGGTCAGACCCAGGAAGGTTGAAGCTGTGTAGGATTCTTGCCCTGGAGACAGTATGCTCAGAGAGAGGAGGCATGCTCCCCCTGAATCCTGACTGGCTTCTTTCGGAGTAGTTCCAGAGCACTTACCCGGTGACTCCGTGACACCCCTTAAGCCTGGCTCTTGTTCCCATTATTGCAGCCACCTTCTGCTCTTTATGGGGAATTTGCCTGATTCCCCTTAAATGGGGCTTATTCTGAAATCATCAGGTTTGCTTAGCCCCAGGCTCTCCAGCCAACAAGTAAAGCCATCAAGTTGCAGTCTCTCTTGGTCAAGTGAGAGCCTCTGTAGCAAAACATGTGGGAAAGCATTCAGTTAAAATGGAAGTTGATTGTATATATTCTATTTGCGACCGTTAGTTGCTGAGTTTAGGGTTGATAAAGCTGACACAACTCAGTTCTAAGGTTTTTCCTGCTTAATATTAAACCAAATAGTTTTTGTTATTCAGAAAAGCACATACACACATGCTTAATTTTAAGCAGATGCGTAAGTCACATTTAGACACAAGCTTTTGTACTTGTGTGCATGTGTTTTAACGGTACTTTGAGGCTACAGAATGTTGCAAGTCTCTGTAAGACAGAGAACAAAATATTTTTATCTCAAACAGTAGCATCCACAAAATACTCCTTTGAGAAATGGGAAAGAGAGGCTAACTGTTTCAGGAATGAGTGCTTCAAGATTTTCCTTAATAGAAATAGTTATAAGCTGTATGCTGAGATGACAAATTACAAGGTAAGAAGAGATGATTGATGTAAATGGTAAAGAATTTATACGAATACTGGGTTATTCAGCATCTTTTCTGGTTAGTGGGCAAATGAAAACAGGCTTGTAACATCAGAAAAAAGGAATGGCGTTTCACACACAATATTTTTCAGGATGTTGATGTGTGTTTCTAAGAAACCGTGACTAGTCAAGTTGTTCATTCTCCTATAAAGAGCTCCCATTTCACTAGTAGGCTCTGATTTGAAAAGACAAATATAAAAATGTGTGTGAAATATTTAAAATATTTGGCTTTTTTAATACCCCCTTCCTTTTCCTAAAAAGACATCAATATATTTCCGCCCGTGGATTAATGTATGTTTTATTTATAGAAGAGGTGTGTTCCTTTCTTAAGAACTCTTAAGCATTTAAAAGGGTTCATTTAAAATGCAGTATAACTTAGGTCTGTTGTCATTTTAACAGGCTGTTCTTCTTACTCATTAAAATACAAACTTGGCACTGTTCGGAAAAATGTTGTTTGAAAAATCAACTAGCACACATTCCCCTCTCCTTGTGATTTTTCAGCCTGAATGAATTGCAGAGAGACCCTGTGATGACAAGAAAAGGCTTCAACAAGAATAGGAAGGGGCTTATAGTCCTCTTCCTACAGGAACTTCACCTGTCTTTACTGTGGATTTGATTGACGGAGGCTGAGATACTATATCAGTTCATGTACCCTTGTAGTGGAAAAGTTTTTCCATTGTTTAGCTTGGCTGAGTCTTCTGCTTGTAGGCTACATTTTGTATCAAAGGAAATGCCCTCCTCTAAGCCCTGATTCAACAAAGCACTTCAGTATGAAATCTGGGGGGAAAGATTTTCATAGTTGGAATATTAAAATCAATTGTCATAACCTATTAGTATTTAGGAAGGATGAAGTGGGTAAAAGGGGAGCGGGTGGCGGCACTCTGTTAAAAATGGCATCACCCAGTTTCCAAGTCACTGACAACTCGGAAACAAATGATTTTGTATGCTGCTAGATCAGTGTCCTAACAGGTAAAATACAAGATTGGGTGCTACTCGGTATCTGCTACACTCACCAAATCACACTCGAGAACAGGATTATCGGCTTCTGAAGCACCTGTCTATCACCGGTAGGGGGGAAAAAGCTTTATTATCATGGAGAACTTCAATCGTAAATCCCTTGAGTGACACATGCTGGAGGTCTCATGCTGCCACTACTAAAACAAACTTGGAATTTCTAAATATTATAGATGACAATTTTTTAACTAAAAAGCATTGCAACCAGCATGGGGGAATTTTATAATAGACTCAGCTTGACAGATAAAGAGGAACTGATCTGTGTGGTTATTCAGGTGCTGCTTCCTATGTGCCTTTGCAGGTAGATATGCATGAGCTCCATGCTCCTGAGACTGGAGGTTTGTCATAAGTAGTGTCATATGGTCCATGCACACGCATCTGCTCCCCTTGTGCTCAGAACCAAGGGCATAAAAGACTGACGCCTCTCTGGTTCCTTCTTATCGCTACGTGGCTGGAGCCGGAGTTCTTTGTGTCTGTTATCGCCTTCCTCTACTTCCAATACCTGGAAATATATAGTGTAAATAGTTTTTAATAAGTTATAGTGTTTTAGTATTTTTATAGCCAGTATTGTTAGTTAGTGCCCCCACCTCAGGGAGCTTCTCCTCACTGAGAAGGACTATGTCAAGAGTCCTGAAGTTTAAGAACTGTATCTCCTACCCCTGTTCCTTCTCCATCAGCAATGAACTCTTGCCTTGATTGCCTTGGAGAAGCTCAAATCGCTGCCAAGTGCAACACCTGCTGCTCCTTTCCTCCTCAAACCCATGAAGGATGTGACCTCTGTCTGCGAGAGCACCTCCTGGAGAACAACCATGAGTCCCCAGTCATATCCAGGCCAGGACACTTCTGTGAGCAGCGGCCTCAGTCTGCGAGCAGTCCACCTCTTAGCATGAGCTCTGGAGTTGGGGCTAAAACAGTTAAGCCTGAGAAACCCTTTCATGAGTCATGGACATGCCTTCTCATGACCATAGGCATGAGGACAGATCACTATCCAGGTCTGCCTCTAAGAAAAAGGATCCCTCCTCGTCTTGATCCTAAGGAATTAAATCTGCATAAACCTTCTGTTGAAGAAGGAAAGGTGCAAGGGAAGAAGAATCTGGTGGTACCACCTCCAGTTTTGTCTCACAGGCCAAAAGATTAACACTTGTCAGTCCTGTCTGGGAGCTCCTTATTGGACTTCCATTTGATGGTTCCAGTACACTCCAACTGGGATTCTCTGAGTACCAGATCATTGGATGTCCTGGGTGTATTGGTTTCCACCTCAGAGACTCCATGAGCTCCATGAAGGGCTGAGGGCTGAAGCCTTTACCTCACTGGATTATATTTTTGCTCTGCCCTATCCTCGGTCCCCTCTTCTGTTGGGCCCAGTCCTCCTTACAGACGTTTCCACGTCAGAAACTGCTTTGAGGAGAAGGGGATCCTCCCCTTCTGTATCCACAAGTCATAGAATTCTTCCAGCAGTAGAACAGGAGCCTACCTTTTCATCAGATGAATCTGATGCTCCAGAGAAGCCTTCCCCCTGAGGGAATCAAGTCCAGAACCTATAGCAGGTCTTGGAGCCTCCTCCTCCTCCTCCTGGTTATGAGTACCCAAGGGACCAATGCTTTGGGGCTCCTCCCAGCCACTCAATCCTTCCTACTGGCCTTACTGGGCCCCATTAGAGCTGTATAATAGATGACCTGGATCCATGCAAGAATCACACCTACCTTCCTCTCCCAGACAGTACCGCCTGGCTCTATTGGAGTTTGCAGAGGAAGAAATCAAACTTAGTCCACCACTCATGAGAATTGTCATCCTTCTCACCCGATGAGGCAGTTGCTACATCATCCCATTCCCTGCCTGATGACCACAGGCAATACGAGTAACTGTTACAGAGCATGGCAACTGAGGTCAGAGTTGCCAACTACCAGGCATTGTTAATGAATAAGGACTTCCTAAAATATTCTGAATTTCTGAAATTCTGAGACAAACTTCCCTGGGAAGAGAGGGCTGAGGTCCAAGCCCTAGTTGGTGAAGGCAGGTTGGGGTCAAAGACATCATTTCAATCAGCAGTGGATGCAGCTAATGCTGTGTCTAGAGCCATTCCCACAGCTATAGTCATAAGGCGAGAATTGTGGTTTTGCTTTTTGGGTTTACCAGGGAGGTCCAGAAAACCACTGAGGATTTGCACTTTGAATCTAATATCTTCAATGAGAAGACTGAGTCACTATACTCTCTTAAAGACTCTAGGACAACACTCTGCTCCCTGGGCATTTACACTCTGGCCTCAAAGAGAAAACACCACATGCAAGCTTACAGACCTAGAACGCCCCCACCCCAGCATTTTATCACTAGAGCCTTTATGAACCACTACACAAATGACAAAGGTTTCAGAGACACAGGTCTGCAGCTTCCTCCACCTCTGTGGACACTACCCAGTCCCACCCGTCCTCCAAGGGTTTGTTTTGATGAGACACTCAAGGATTGCCTACAGATATTGATGCTATGGCATATTGCCCCCCAAACCTTTGGTGGTCACCTTACCCACTTTGCACACAAGTGGAGGGCCACAACAGACAACTGTACTACAGTTCATGCACTCTGGCTCACAACTGAGTTTCTCACTCCTCCCCCACCCACCAAAATTCCTTTCCCAGCCCCTTCTCAGGGACCACTCTCTGGAGGAGATACTTCATCAGGACAGGAGGTGAACTCTCTCCTTCAGAAGGGGGCCATAGAGAGCCATCAAGAGAAGGGTTTCTACTCCCATATTTCATGGTTCCCAAGACAAATGGAGGAAGGGGGCCAATTCTTGATCTATGCCAACTAAATGTCTTTACTGGAAAATGAAAATTCTGCGTAATAATAGTGGCATGAATAATTCCCTTCCTGGAGGAAAACACATGGTTCGTGGCCCTCAGCATGAAAGCTGCTTACTTTCATGTGGATATTCACCACTCACACAGAAAGTTTCTCAGATTCATGCTTGGAGAAGATCACAACCAGTTTAGAGTACTCCCATTTGGGTTGGTGACAGCACCCCATGTCTTCATGAAGTCTTCTCTATGGTGTCTGCCCAGATGAGATGCAGTGGCTACACTGTCTTCCTATATCTGGATGACTGGTTATTAATGGGCAGATCAAGTCAAGAGGTCCAGTTAGCGACCCTATTCTTAGTACACTTTGACATAATTGGGGGTCTGTGTAAATGAAGAACAGTCCCTTTTGGATTAGGACTACAGATTTCATAAATGCAACACCAGACTCATCCTCTGGAAAGGCCAACCTCCCTATAGGCGGATCTCAATCTATGGGTAGCCTGATAAATCAAGTCACCCTCAGACCTCCTATCACAGTCAGGGTCTGTTTTTCCCTATTTGGCCACATGGCAATGCACAATGCCATTCACCAGACACCATCTCTGTTGCTTTCAAGCCTGACTTCAATCTGTTTACTCACTGGACAAGGACAACATGAATCCCAGAGTAAAGGTCCAGCAAAAGGTCAGAGCCTCTCTCTTACAGGGGACAAAACCAGACCAGGTGAGAGCTGGAGTCCTCTGTCTTCCAGCCAAATCCATCCAACCGCCCAATGCATCTTTTCATAGGATGGGGAACCCATATGGACAAATCACACTGCACAAGGTGGTCCCCACCAGAAGCCAGAATGCATATCAATCTGCTGAAGATACAGGCAGTCCACCTAGCCTGCAGCTCATCCTCCCACACATATGATCCCATTACATCCGTATAATATCAGACAGCGTGATGACTTTGTTTTTTCTATAAACAAACAGGGTAGAGAGACATTTCTTCCTCGAGGATCGAAGCAGTGAATTTATGGAACTGGTGCATCAGGAACCCCATAGCACTCCCAGCAAATAGTCTCCCTGGTGTGCAGAATACTCTGGAGGACAATCTCAGCAGGAACTTCTCCACAGACCATGAGTAGGAAGTTCATAATTCTGTCTTGACCAAAATCTTCACCCAGTGGGGAACACCATCTTGGAACCTGTTTGCCTCCCAAACAAACAAGAAATTCAATCTCCACTACTCCAGAGTAGTATTAGGCCGAGAGTCCAGGGGTGAGGCCCTTTTGTTATCCTGGATGGACTATCTAAGGTACACCTGTCCTCCCATCCCCCTCCTACCCCAGGTTCTTAGGAAAATTTGCCATGACAGGCGAAGGTTATCTTCATCACACCTCATTGGTCCAGATTGTTTTGGTTTTTAGACTTTCTACAAATGTCGTCCCATCTATATTTGACCTTTTCTGGTTCTGTTGGCTCAGAAGAAGGGCAGGATCAGACATCCCAACCCAGACCTTTTTCATCTCACAGCCTGGTATTTGGATGGGCACCAGACTTAGAATGTTCTATGTTCCAGAGGCCAGCTGAACTATCCTCAATCACAGCAGAACAATCTCCCCTAGAAAATGCTGTCTAGCTGAGTGGAGGTGTTTCCTGGTCACAATGGTCACAATGGCCTGGTCACAATGGAAACAGTTGTCACCAGAATTGGCAGGTATCCTTGTCATTTTAGACTATCTTCTGTCACTCAAAATGTTGGGGCTTTCCACTAGCTCACTGAAGGCACACCTGGCATCTGTAATTGTGCCTTCCATCCCTTGATGGAAGGTCACTCTAACTTTATGCACCCTCTCACAATTTAATTCCTGAAAGGCTTCTTTAGGATCTTCCTGCTTGTGATGAAGCCCACACCACAGTGGGGCCTCAGCCTGATGCTCTCAGCTCTCACCAGACCATTCTTTGAACTGATGGCTATGTGTTCCATGTCACATCTTTCCATGAAAATTGCTTTCTTAGTTGATGTCACATTGTCCAGATGGGCGAGCGAACTGGGAGCACTAATGGCTGTCCTTCCTTACACTGTATTTCACACAGAGAAAGTCTCTCTTCATCTCCACCCAAAGTTAATTTCCAAGATAATTTCAGAGTTTCACACAAACCAACCCTATTCACTTGCCAATATTCTTCCTAAAACGTCATGCTTCCAGTGAAGAAAAAAGACTACACTTTCTGACTGTCAGATGGGCCTTGGTCATCTATCTGCAAAGACCAAAACTGATTTGGAAAACACTGAGACTGTTTGTTTGTTACCATAGCAGAGCTATCACGAGGACAAGCATTATCAACTCAGAGAGATTCTAAGTGGCTCTCTGGATGTTTCATTCAACGTTATCATTTGGCACACATTCCTCTTCCAGATAGGGTAAACACTAAAGCAAAAGCAACCTCAGTGGCATCTCTTCGAGATGTACCAATAGTGGACATTTGGAATGTGGCTACTTGAAGCTCCATCTACACCTTTACAAAGCATTATGCCCGAGTCCAGGTTTTCTCAGCAGATGCACCTGTGAAGTAAGCAGCGTTACAGGCGTCCGTACCAACTGCATCCTCACACCTCCTCCTGTTTGAATACTGCATATCAAAAACTGTATAGAATACACATAGAGATCTGCACTTTAAGAAAGGGAGAGTACCTGTAACTGGAGGTGTTTTGAGATGTGTGGTCTCTCTGTATTCCACTACCCTCCCTTTCCTCTGCTTCAGATCATATCTGATTTATATCAGATAAGGAGAAGGAACTAGAGAAGTGTTGGTCCATGCCACTCTTTATGCCCAGTTCGGAGCATGAGGAGAGCACCTGTGTGTGTGCAGACTATCAGAGACTACTTGCTACGAATCTCTCATTTCAGGTGCGTGTAGCACGCGCATACCCCTGTGTGGAATACAGATAGGGAACGCACATTTTGAAGAACCTTCAGTTACAAGTAAGTAACCTCTATTTGCTTAGATTCAGGTTATCATGACTTGATTCCATTTGTCGTGTTCAAACCAAATGAAGTCCAAACCACTAATATATATACTTGGTGCTCTAGATGGGCCAGTTTCACAAAGCTGAAAACAATTATGAGCCAGATCTTCTGGAAGACAGAATGTAAACAGAAAAATGTGAATGATAATTGTGAACTATTTAAAAATATTTTATTAAATGCCCCCAAAACCACAGAGAAGCCACTCGAGGAAGCCACTTGAGGAAGGCAGCTATACTGGTTAAAAAAACAAATCTGGTTTAGCGGAGATGTAAAAACACCTATTAAAAATATATACATATAACAACGGGGAATTTGATAGTTATGAATATAAATCAGAAGCTAGGAATGGTAGAAAACTGATAATGGAAGCAAAAGGACATAAGGAGAAATCAAAGGCCAGTAGAATTAAGGACAATAAGGATTTAAAAAATTTATATTAGGAACAGAAGGAAACCTAACAATGGTATTGTTCCATTATTGGATGGAAATGGCAGAATTATCAGTAATAATGCAGAAAAGACAAATGTTCAATTTCTGTTGTGTATTTGGGGAAAACTCCAGATGACGATTTCATATCATATGATGATGATTGATGAAATACTTTCCATTCCAAAAGTAATTCATCAGTAGCTTTGCTGAATAGGAATATAGTTAAACAGATGCTTAAGGTTAAGCAAGAGCTTTTCTGAACTGGGGCCTCAGTCAGTGAACTGGATATGACACCAACTATAGTGGTAGTTTTCTATGAAGATGATACTACCTATGACTCTGTTGCGAAAGAAAGGAGTGTTCTGGCTAAGTGCAGAGACTAAATGGGTTTGCACTGGTATTTTGCTCAGTTTTTGTTTTAATTTATTCAAGATAGCTCAGCTCAAATGTAAAATCTGGGCTTTCTTTAATTGGATTCTTTATTTAAAAATGCATCTGTTTCTCTTGCATACATTACACAAAAATGTTACTATAAACCTAATGTACATATATTTAGCATAGTCCAAGTGAGTTCATCCATACTAATTTTTAAAGTACTCCTAGTAAATATTAAAAGTATTTATTGTTTATATAGCATCCCAACATGCTAAATGTTTACCAAGCTGGTGTGGTTATCTAAATTGTACTGTTAAGTGAGGAGGGGAAAAGGAATATTAACGTTAATGATGGGCAAGAATAGTGCAAATGGATTTATAAATCATAATGTGACACATGCAATTCAATCCATTAGCTTTGTGAACAGTCTGTCAGTTAAACCCAACAGTATTATATAAAGTGAAATAAAATACACAAGAGGAAAGTGCACAGCAAAAAACCCTTTCACTAATGCACACTCAATTCCAGTTGTTTTTGATGCTGTTGTTTCTTAAAAACAAACAAAACCCAATGTTGTTAGAAAAGCTCATGTGTGTGTTTTCACTCAACCATTACTGAAAAACTTGCTTAGACTTCAAATACATTAAAAGAAACCAATGATAAGCATGCTCTGCTTCAGGTTAACATTTAGGAAAATTATATCTACATATTAGAGCATGGGAACTGTTTTACAACGTTAGTTATAGTTGGTGCAGCCAGTCTGAGTATAATAAATAAAGACACCTGGGCAGAATGATACTCTTTGAAACAGCTTGTGACATTCCTGGACTGGCTTCGTTCTTGGTCGTTATCATCAGAATACAATGAGCCAGGTTCATCCTAGTGCCTATGTGGGTTTGGAGTCTGGCTGAAGGCTTTAGAAGCCCCATTGTGGGATGACTGTGGCTGCGAAAGGAGATGGCAATGGCAGGGAAGGGGCATGGCTGTGCAGTGCCCAGGGGGATGTGTTGATACACTCTCCCCCAAACAAGTGCTACCTCAAACATAAAGAATCATTCAATTTATTTTCTTCCAAATAACTGTACAATAGCTGGGGCTGATCATAGACTTTACTGTGAAATCTGACTGCCTCTTAATGTTTATTTCCTCTTTGTTCCCATGGTGAGTATGCCTGTCTCTGGCAGACTCTGGGGCCCTGTTCTAGTTACACATTTCCATTATGTCTCTTACACCAAGACCATTCAATCTCTGTCTTGTTGCGTCAGCTCTCCTAGCCCTGGCAGCATTCAAGGTGAGGCTGTAAAATATAATCAGTTTGTAGAATGACATTACTGTCTCTATCCTATTTATAACAGCCGAACATCTTGCTTTTTTGGCGGCCATTGCACATTGAACAGACATCTCCACTGAGCTGTCCACAGTGACTTCTAGATCTCTCGCCTGAGAGGTTCCAACTAATATAGAATCCATCAGTATGTATGAGTAGCTTAAATTATTCCTTCTAATGTATGTTATCTTGCACCTGTCTACACTAAATTTCATCTGTCACTATGTGGCCCATTTTTCTAGTTTTCTTAGGCCATTCTGGAGTTCTTCAGAAACCTTCTTAATCTTGACCTATCTAAGTAAGTTTGTGTTATAGAACTTTGCTATCCATCCATTATTCTTTTTAACATGATTCTAACTGGCCTCTTAAATATACACAGTACTATAGAGGATGATCCTGCTTCATTGGAAAGATTCAGAACAGCAGGATTACCACAGCATAAGCTGTGTGTACAACATATACCATGTATATGTATTCTGAAAATGTCTTAAAGTATTGTTTTTTCAAAAAACAATTTTTATTTTCCTAATCAAAATCTGATATATGGCATTGTCTGTATGTGGCAGGTCTGGAAAATAAAAGTGAGAGGATTCTTATGTATAATTGTATTGAAGTCAAATACAGTTCATCATTACTTTCTAAGGCTGTTCTGAAGATTCCAGAATATGGGAATGATGATGAGCGGTATTTCACAAATGGGGGTATTCACTAGGACTCATACCAATCTGTGGTCAGCTTAAGCTGATGTTATAATCGGATCAGCCATTTAACAGTCAGAATTTTTTTCAAAAAAATTCTATTATGGATTTCATATCTTGCAAAACTGATTATATTTGGTAAGGACAAGTTGCCTTGTGAAATGTGTTTAACAGTCCCACAGAAAAGAAAAATGCCTTTTAGTTGTAAGATTTATTTATGGAAATTCCGCAATTGGATCTTGAATTTCAGCACTACGTTTGGAAATTTGGTGTTAACACTTGTCAGAGTTGTGTTGATCTATTTGCTTTATCTGAAATCATCCATTCTCCCCTGTAGTTCGTGCATTATAACACAATGGGAACAGAGTTAGGCCAATGCTGGGAATGTTTCAGATCCTATTTCTTCTAATGCTTACAAGGTTGATATCACAAATATGAAATGAGTCTATTTATACTCTGATTGGTTAGCCCTTTAGACCAGTGGATCTAGTACTCTAGTTTTTTGTTTCACATGTCTTATGTTCCAGCTTCTTACGCAAGAAAACGTTTACTTTTGAGGAAGAAAGAGGCATGATTCTCAGACAATATAAATATAACAAAGTTTGAGTCAGAAGGGCCTCTTTGGCTTCAACTGCAGACAGAATCGTTATTGGATCATCTCCACTCTCAGTATAAGGGATTATTGAAGACAGAGGATTATTGCACAGGATTTTTTTGTAGATGTAGGTTCCGTACGCGCGCATACTCCAGGCATAAACAAATCTTAAGCAGAGACCATAATCTCCTTACATCAAACTTCTCCATCATTGACATCTGTAATCACAACATGGTAATGCTTAAGCTATCATTCCATTGTTTCAACCCTACAAAGATCTCTTTGCTCCATTTAGGGTCATGTAATAAAGAATAATTGATCCAGATCATCTGCTAAAGCTGAGGAGTGCATAATACAATTTAGGAGGCAGCGTACTTTCTGGATCATCTTCTGGCTGTGCACTGGGCCCATCACCCCGTGTAACTTAGGAGAGTCCAAGTTATGCTGGCTAGTTAATTCCCTGCTGCCAGTGCACGAATCCCTTGCCCTAAAAAATGCAGTCCTAGGCGAACAAGTGAGGGAAAGGATATTTGAAGCTGATGCACAAGTACAGAGAGGAAACAAATGATCATACCTATGCATGAAAACAAAACAGAGTAAATTGTAACACCTGCACTGAGGTAGAAATTGCAAGTGGAAATGTCTTGCCATTGCCCAGGTGTAGACCCTAATAGTCTGAAAACCACCACATATGGATTTAAAATGTACCATTGCAGTGTGAAACAAATTTACATTGTCCTACAGCCTGACTGGGTAGAGGTCTTTTTGTGGGCTGTCTAGTCAGGCTGGCATTGGCCAGCTTGCTACCACTTTTGGGGGGTTATATGGGACGGAATGCATATTGTGCTCTCTGACCCCACTCCCAATACAGCTACTTCCAAAGGTTTGCAGTTCATTCTTCTCCCATTTCATCTTGCCAAACAACTGTGTTTCCATGCTGATAGATGGCTTTCTGATTCAGCTACTGTGCAATACAGTCAAGATGTCAAAGCAAAAGACTTCACATTATTTTGTTATGGAATTAACAAGCTTTATGCGAATTCAGCTTTCTAATGAGTATGCACTTAACAGTAGCCAGTATGTCACTTCAGAATATGTGTTTTTCCCCAAACTTCCTTTTGAGACTTGCATTAAAGTGCAGGCTCAAATGTCTCTGTCTACTGCATGCTGATCCTTACTTACCCAGGAGAACTTTTTCATTCATCTTTGTGCTGGGAACTTGCGTTTTTATGGAGTCACATTTATTTATTTCTAATACGTTTACTGCAGGGTGATGGATTGTTACTAAGTGCTGCCCAAATATAGAATCCAGGCTTCAAGAGTAGAGCGTTACATGACACCCTAAAGGTAAAAGCACCATTTATTGGAATGGGTAAAGGAGCAGGCAGGCAGTAGAATTCATGACTTGTGGAACTTATACAAAGCTAACTCATGGCATCCGCATGCCTGCAGCTGCACTGGAGATTAAAAAAGCTTCTTTGCAAGATGAGTTAGTTGATATATAAAACTCATACTTTTTCCTCTAAATGTTTATTTTGACATATTTCAGGGCAGGGGGAAGTATAATGTGCTGCTGTTTTTTTGACTTACATATTAAAGTTGGTGCTAACATTTTTCCATTAATTTTTGTACGTGTACATTTGTAAGACTTGTGCTGACAACAGGGCACAGCATTTGTTTTCCTGAACAATTGAAGGTTATCTTACATAATTTTTCCCGAGGTACATTTCAAATTGGGGTAGGTGGCAGACGTGCTGTATTTCCAGTGTCCTTAACATTCGCTTCTCTAGTATGGTGGAGGTTTTTTCTTTTCTGCAGATACAATGTGCCCATATAAAGCCTGAGCCTGCAAACTCTTATTTATGCAACCAACAAGCCACACTGAGCTTCAGTGGGACTACTAACAAAATTGAGAATGTGCAGTATTGGCCCCACTGTGTTTGAGTGACTTCCTTACTTGTCATTCTTCTCTGCAACATTCATTGGCCACGGTTTTCAGATAGGACTAGTGATTTTGGATGTCTCCTTTTTTGGATGCCTGATTTGAGACCCCTCAAAAGGACCTGATTTTCACAGGGTGAGTGCTTAGTGCTTTCTCTGGCAATTGGACCCCTTTAAAGTGAATCAAGTTGGACACCGGGAAAGTGAGTTATACCAAATCACTAGTCCCTTTTGAAAATCATGACCTTTTGGTTTTGACCCTGGAGGAAGCTACAGACCCAATTTATGATGCTGGGTATTTTTTAAGATAAGGAGTCAAGCCCCTTTAAGGTGTCTGTCTTCAAAAATTACCACTTGATAATGGTGCCTCGTAGTTTGGGTGCTGTTTTTTAATAAATGATGCACATACTTTGGGCTCGTCCAAACAAATAAAAAACATGCAAGAAAAAAGAGAGGCATACCAATGAATCAGTGATTTGAAATAAACTTTTAAAAATAACATCTTGTTCCTTTACCAGATTTGAGTGCTACAAAAGTCCAAGTAAGTCTATGGTGTTAAGTTTCCTTCCAGGTCCTGTGTGCCGAATTCTGCCCTTAGTTACATCCCTGTAAATCCAGAAAAACTCAAGTGAAGTCACTGACGTTAATTAAGGCTTACCCCAGTGTAGGTGAGAGCAGAATTTCCCCGAATGTGTGCACTGCATTCTAGCTGCTCTGTCATTTCTTCTAGGCTAACTAAAATATTCCTAATCCATTATGAATTGACTATAATGGATTATTTTGCAATAAGGAAAAAGATGTAAAACCGAGACTCTTACAGAAAGCCTAAAACTGTTCCTAAATGTTATGCATTTTTAAAAGAACCTTGCAAATAGGCTGCTATACAGAAGCTGATATTTTATAACCAGATATTACACTCACCTTTGTAACTTGTATTTTAGGCTTTTAAATATTGAATAATAGAGTGTGCTTTGACAGAATGTTTGCCTACAGTTATTGCCTAATGGAACCGTTAGCTTCATTAAAGTGGCAGTGATAGAAATTAGCACATTTGGATTGATAATGATGACTTTTATGCTAGTTCTCTAGTTCTATCTATATTTAATACCATAGAAGGAAGATGCTGGAACCCTGTCCTTTTGGCATTCTGCAGGATAGAAGTCTTGAGCTGAAAACATCTGAATAATATGAAGGCAAAGATTTGCTTGCAGGTAGCATAGCAGAGTCAGTAGCTTGTCTAACAATTTTTGAAATATATAGGCTTTGTGTTCCATGTTTTCTTCCTCACATGTGGAAGAGAGAAAGTGTCTGATATGGGAACTTTTGATAACTCTTTGATGACCTTGCAGTTGTAACACCTGTTCATGACAATGAGGCTTAATTATTCTAGCTTCCTCCTTAACACAGCTTCCATGTTGCTTTCAGCTTGTTTAGAATAGAGCAACTAGCTTTCCCTCTGCTTTGAATAACCATGCATCTATTACATGCACTCAGCTGTGTTCACACTCCTTGACTAGAACCTGGCAGAGTGACTGTAAACTGACACTGCTGATTTGTAAAGATCTTTGAGGTATGCCTTGGCAGCATTTTGCCACTTCCCCTCACCCCCTTGACCCTAATTCTGAGGGGTATGTGTACTCTGATCTCAATAGCATTTGTATCTTTGAGTCTGCAGCTGCTCAGGCCTTTCTAGAAATGGGTACAGAACTTGCTTCCTCTTGACATTTCGGTTCATCTGTCCCCACTTCAAAACAGACACAACTCCTCTGTCCCCTCCAAGTTTTTTTTTTAGTCTGACCACTCTTCTCCCCACATTTTGATTCTTGAAATTCAGGGCAGGGACCGTGTCCTCATTTGTGATCATTTTTGCCTAGCACAATGGGATCGTGATCCTGACTGGGGACTGAGCACTGTATCAGTTACAGAACCTTTCATTCTTCCTCTCCATTTCAGTGTTTGTTCTCCTTGCTTAGAGTTTTAAGAGGTGCTTTATAAATCACTTCAAAAAATATTTTGTTGCTTTTGGATTAATGCTGTCTCCAACTCCCACAAACATTCAAGACCCAGATTGCACCCAGACTGTCACAGAGGGATAGCAGAAAGGGGAATTTTGCATCTCCTGCGCAAATTAGGCAATATTCTGCAGTGAATTTCTCTGTATGTCTGCAGTGAGGAGGTGGGCTTGGGACTGGTTGTGGGGATGGACACAGGCTATGGCCAGCTGGTCTGTAAACTATGCTGATCTACTGATCAAACCCCGTTAATGTTTGGGAGGTTTCCTGCTTCCAGGTTAGTTGAGAGGATAGGGCCAGGATTTAATCCCTTGCAGTATTCTCTACCCCAGCAAAGGCCCATGTGCTTGGGCTTTGTGTGATGGACAAGCATTTGGCCCATTGTCTGAGTAAGGAACGTTTTCTGCCAGGTTGAAATAACAAAGCCTCACTTTAAATTTTATTATGACTCCCCCTTTGTAACAAAGCTAGAAATTGTATTTCAATAAACGAAAGATTAGATTGGCAGAAAATAGCAAACACAGAGAAAAGACTGTCAAATCTCATGATTATTTGGCCCTCACAATTTTCCACTGACATTCCCAGCAGCAGGGAATGGCATTAAACTGCTGCTCTGGGTGGGGTTATACCCTTGTGCGGCTAGCTTGTATTGCAATAAACTACATTTAGCCTGGGACTAACCAAGGAAAGTGACCAGGTTAGCAAGCTGCCTCTCCTTATCCATCAGGAGTCAAGTGATCTGGAAGAGGAACACAAAGTTCCTAGTGAAGGATCATTGGAAGCAAGACAGCTTCACTAATTATATTCAGTTCCTCCCCCTTTCCCCATATCAGTGGAATTCTGCATACAAAATGTGGTTAGTCAGTATGTGTCAAACAGTACAAATCAGTTACAATACATTAATTAAGGGCATGAAGGAACAGCACTAGGAAAGAATGATTATACCATATTATATAAACCTTGATCTTTAGTCATCTGCAATCTCTCTGTCAACTCTTATCATTCCCTTTTGGCTTCTAATCCCTGGAGGAATAAAGTCTTTCTTTGCTTCTGGCCTTGCTGGTTTCCTTAATGAGACAAGATCTGTCAAGGAGATCATGTCACTCTGTGGTCAAACATCTATATCAAATCTTAGATGAAAGAGTGCCTTTGTGCTCACCTTTTTGATCTTCTCTCCTCCCCTTTCTTCATGCCACAGGGTACTGTCTGTAGAATAACCATCCCTTAATGTACTAAAAATCAGAATGCAGTGACTACCATCTAAATGAAAGTCCTTAAACTTCATGTCTTCATTCAGGTTTAGAAATCCTATAGTACAGTGGTTTTCAAACTTTTTAGGCCGTGTACCCCTTTCCAAATAATATAATCTACTGGGCCCCCCATCTGAGATAGGGTCATAATATACTTATGAATAGATTGCCAAGTCTTACTGAATTAAATGTATTGTCCGTCATTACAGGATTTTACTGACGTACCCCCTAATGAGAGCTGGTGTACCCCTAAGGGTATGCGTACCTCAATTTGAAAACCACTGCCATAGTATAGTATAATCTTTCCCCTGAAGGGAAGTGCTGGAGGCCCCCATATCCAAGGACTTTTAAAAGCTGATGTACTGAGGGAGCATTCCTGTACTGGCTGGGCCATGGGCTAGATGACTTAATAGTTCCTTTCCGCTTAGACATCTGTCATTGGAAAAATAATGTAGAGGCCTGCTAAAGGTATTTAGGGTTATTATCATGGAATGTTACACAGTTCTTTGAAGCTGAGTAGAGCATAGGTTCACAGCTATCTCTTGTCTGAATTGCCATGGTCAATGCTCAAAAGCTTTGGAGGCTCATTCTGGGTAAGTGCCAATATGTTCAGAAGCTTGTCCAGGCTGCTTGAGATCTTCTCTCTTTCACCACTCACATCACCATGTCCAGCTTTCTTTCTCCCTCCTCCTAACCCACCACACTGTCCCTTTTCCCTCTTTACAGCTCCAGTCTTTCCTCCTCAACAGGTCTCTGACTTGATGCCCTCTCACAGGGGAGAATTGAGAGAGAGAGAGAGAGAGAGAGGAAGGATGCTTTAGTAGTTAGGGCACTAAGGGCCTCTGAAGACCCCGAGTTCTATTCCTTCCTCTGTCACCTTAGAAAGTCACCTAGTCTTTCTGTGCCTCCGTTTCCCATCTGTAAAATGCATAGCTCTTCTCTACCTTACAGGGATGCTGGGAGGATAAATACAGTAAAGATTGTGAGGCACTCAGATGCCATGGTGATGGAGGTAATATACGTATCTAAAATAGATCCTTCCATCCAGGACCCAGGAAAGGAAAAACAGAGAACTCCCCTTAACTTTTTTTTTCTTCCTCACATTTTGCGTGATCCTCAAAAGCCTCTGATTTGTTTCCATCCCCCTCTCATAGTATCTTATCAATTTAATAATTACATATTTTAACTTACTTATTTTTGGTATGTTTATACTCAGCTGTGCTACCTTGTGCCACCAGATCTCACCAACTAACTTGAGTTGCTCAGTAAATCAGAGCATAATGAGTAGGAACATCAAGGAACACAAAATGCTACAGGATGTGGTGGCGTTAGCTGGCTGTCTGGGTTAAGGAGTCACTGTGCTGCTGATATCACATTGTCACACTTTGCTGCTGATTATCCAGCACATTATCAATGATCTACAACCTCTCCTGGAAAATGATCCCTCACTCTCCCAGACCTTGGGAGACAGGCGAGTCCTTGTTTACAGACAGCCCCCTAACCTGAAGCAAATACTCACCAGCAACTACACACCATACCACAGAAACACTAACCCAGGAACCAATCCCTATAGCAAACCTCATTGCCTACTCTGTCGCCATATCTACTCTAGCGACACCATCAGAGGACCCAACTACATCAGCCACACCATCAGAGGCTCATTCACCTGCACGTCTACTAATGTTATCTATGTCATCATGTGCCAGCAATGCCCCTCTGCCATGTACATTGGCCAAACCGGACAGTCCCTACGTAAAAGAATAAATGGACACAAATCGGACATCAGGAATGGTAACATACAAAAGCCAGTAGGAAAACACTTCAATCTTCCTGGACATTCTATAACAGATTTGAAAGTAGCCATACTTGAACAAAAAAACTTCAGAAACAGACTTCAAAGAGAAACAGCAGAACTAAAATTCATTTGCAAATTTAACACCATTAATTTGGGCTTGAATAGGGACTGGGAGTGGCTGGCTCATTACAGAAGCAGCTTTGCTTCTCCTGGAATTGACACCTCCTCATCTATTGTTGGGAGTGGACTACATCCACCCTAATCAAATTGGACTTGTCAATACTGGTTCTCCACTTGTGAGGTAACTCCCTTCTCTTCATGTGTCAGTATATTTATGTCTGCATCTGTAATTTTCACTCCATACATCTGAAGAAGTGGGGTTTTTACCCACGAAAGCTTATGCTCAAATAAATCTGTTTGTCTTTAAGGTGCCACCGAACTCCTTGTTGTTTTTGTGGATACAGACTAAGACGGCTGCCCCCTGATACTGTGCTGCTGATGTCTTTCAGATGTGATGTAGAGCAGGAGATCTGATTGTATGTGACCATTAAAGATCCCTGGGCTTGTTTAATAGGAGTTATTGGTGTTAACACTGAGGAGTCAGCTAAATTTCAGCATGAATAGTTAGGTTCCATCTGGTTGCTTCTGCAGTTTCAGTTGGAAATGCCTTTCCTTGTCTCAAAGGTGTGTTGTGAGCCTTGATTAGTTGTTTGTGTATTGCTTTGAAATCTTTCTGATATATAGAGATTAAAATACGTTTATATGCATGTGAACAACTACTAAAACACTCTCAGATAGTGTTTTGGGTTTTTTTGGTAGAGGAGAGATTTTAGTTTGAAGGGGGTTGCGTTGTCTAATATTCCAGAGGGCTTCAATAACTGTGAGAGATTGATTCTGACTCTCTGTTAAGAATTGTGATCTTTTTTTGTCTGTTTAAATATACAGCGTAACATAATTGCCCAACTGGAAAACAATATTGTGTGCAGAAGCTCCATATCTTCTTGACTTCAACGTATTTATCTATCCTCCAGGAATATGCAGATGTGTGCTAGAGTTTCATTTCTTCTGCAACACAGAAAAAAGGCCAAGTAGCTGAAAAATTATGGCTGTTGCAGTACATACCAGCATTGTGTTACAAAACTATAGTCATTGCTGAATTAGTTGCACCTAATATAAGTGTGTGTTATGTCTTTGGTGATCCCATTCTCCCTTGCTGGCATCTCACTTACCAACAAAACATAAATTCTGACTCCTACTAATAGTTTTTTTACGTTTGGTGATTATTGTCTAATTTGAGGTGGGAGGGTTATATTTTAAGAGGCTGACGTGCTGTCTGGGATGCTCACAAGACGACCCTGCACTTCAAGTTGAAGCAGACAGGAGCCTTGGTTCACCTCTGGGTTATGCTGTCTTCTGTTAGAATGAAGCAAGATGTCCAATCTAGCCGGGGTTCTGCAAGAGGCAGGCACAGCCTTCAGTGAGAGACAGGGATATGGCAGCAGTGCCTGAGGGATGCACTGATTCAGAGAATCCCTTAGGAAGATTTTCCCAGTGGGGCTCCTAGTGGAATCCAGGCTACATTTTAAAGTGATTGTGATGGGTTGGATCACAGAAACCCCCTTGGAGTTGCCAACTGATATGCCAAGACTACTTCTGCCCCTGCCTTCCCTGCCCTCCCAGCTTGGGACTTCAGTGCCCTGCCTGGTTTCTGCCAGACCCACTAGCCTGCTGCAAACCCAGACCGAGGTCTGAACCACGTCCCCTAACAGCTGTAGGCTTAAACTGAAAGCAGGTTAAGAAGCGTTCCTGTCTTTAACACTCAGATGCCCAACTCCCAATGGGGTCCAAAGCCCAAATAAATCCGTTTTACCCTGTATAAAACTTATACAAGGTAAACTCATAAATTGTTCACCCTCTATAACACTGATAGAGAGATATGCACAGCTGTTTGCCCCCCCCCCACTATTAATACATACTCTGGGTTAATTAATAGGTAAAAAGTGATTTTATTAAATACAGAAAGTAGGATTTAAGTGGTTCCAAGTAGTAACAGACAGAACAAAGTGAATTACCAAGCAAAATAAAATAGAACACGTAAGTCTATGTCTAATACAGTAAGAACTCTGAAAACAGATAAAAACCTCACCCTTAGAGGAATTCCAGTAAGCTTCCTTTTACAGACCAGACTTCTTCTAGTCTGGGTCCAGCAATCACGCACACCCCCTGTAGTTACTGTCCTTAGTTCCAGTTTCTTTCAGGTATCCTTGGGGGTGGAGGGGCTATCTCTTTAGCCAGCTGAAGACAAAATGGAGGGGTCTCCCACGGGCTTAAATAGACTTTCTCCTGTGGGAGGAGACCCCCTCCTCTCTCCTATGCAAAGTCCAGCTCCAAGATGTATTTTTGGAGTCACCTGGGCAAGTTACATGTCCATGCATGACTTAGTTTTACAGGTAGCAGCCATTGCCCACATGGTATCTTGAATGTCTCCAGGAAGACTTCTTATGTGGATTGGGGCCTTCCAACATCCATTGTTCGTTAAATGCTTCTTGATTGGGCATTTAACTTGCAATTTCCTTTCTAAAGAAGCTGACCAAATGCCTTAGTAAGGTTATTTAAAATCAAACAAGTATACAGCCAATATTCATAACTTCGAATACAACAATGACACATGCATACAAATAGGATGAATATATTCAGTAGATCATAACCTTTACAGAGATGGGTTACATGGCATATGTAGCATAAAACATATTCCAGTTATGTCATATATATACATTCATAAGCATATTTCCATAAAGCCTTATGGGGTGAACTGTCACAGTGACGTCACCCTGGGCTAGGGCAGCAGTGCAAACATCCTGTGCTTTCCTGTTGGGTGAATTCCCCACTGGAGCACAGAGACTGCTGCTGCTACCAGGGTTGCCATGTCTCTGCCCTGTGCTAGTGAGGGCAAATCAAGGTGACTGCCAATAGCCTAGTCTATGCATGGGACTTGCCTTGATAACAGTGATTGGTGGCACAGCGGCTGTTTCCACCAGTGCAGTTTTCCCCTGCTTGAAAAAGGTTGCACTGGTGTAAATTGTTGCTTATAGTGGGTTGTCTCATATGCATTAGGAGATGGCACTGGTGCAGCGACACAAGTGGTTAGTCACCAATGGCTATAAAGTGGGCAAATTACCAGGGTAGACAAGGCCTATAATGCAGTGAACTCTGTTTTTGCTGCTGCCTTCCACTGTGGCAGATTCCCATAAACCCTGGTAAACTAGGTAGTGGATGGCTGTGTAGTGTAGGCAGAGATTCTCAGAGTGCTGCTGTTGGTGGCAGTTGTATGAGTGGATTACAAAACAGTGAGTGATCACCAGCTTGCTTTATTTATCTGTCAGAGTTGCAGACTGGATAATTGTTGTTGTTAGGTATTGGAACAAAATGCCTCTTTCGCGGAGCTGTCACACATTCTAAACAGCGTGTTCTGTTTTGAACACATGGCATTTCCAGTGGGGCTATTAGTTCTAAATATACAAGACCTACAGAAGCAGGGTGAACAGCCTGTTTCATAGAACTATCTGAAACAGTGTTTGTGTTCAGTGTACTTTGTACAGAAATATGAGATTAGGTAGCTCATGCTTCACACTGATTTTGTTAGCGGCAGCTTTAATATCCCATTTTTCATCATGCAGTGAAGACACAGAATTTGCTGTTTTGATTTTTTTCCCCATCGAGTCTTCACATGCATTTCCATGAGCAGATCTTGTTTCCATGGCATCAGCTTTTAAACCCCATCATTGGTGGGCTGCATTAGCCAATGAAAACACACAAAAAATCAATACTGCTATAATGTATGGCCCTGTTGCACGAAGAGTGCAATAATACAGCGATATGTTATGCATTTTAGTATGCCAGTGCTTGAAGCTCTGAGTAGCTGTAACACTGCAAGATAGAAGTTTCACAGCTACTTTGCTAGTACCGTTCCAAGGCCATTGTTTTCTCTGAGTCCTTATATATTAATTGTTCCAGAAAATGAGATTCATCACAAAATGCATGATGCCTTTTAAAACTATTTGTTTTTCTTATTGCAGTTTTCCCAACCCAGACGCTTCCATTTCTTGGCTCAATACATTCAAACCAGAGGAGATTTGTTGAATCTCAGCTGTCAACTTTATTCGTACAGCATCTATGAAATAAAATTCCAGGATTGTCCGTCACTCTGTATGTCACTCTGAAGCCTAGAATGTCTGAGTCAGTGTGAAGTAATGGAAACAGCTACAAGTATGGCTGAGAGTGCTTATTGTTCAGAGTATCATCAGGTTCAGTCATCACTGGGATTTGTGGTTTGTTACCATCCTATTTTTAAGTTCTCGGTCATGTTGACTTGATGAATTACACCCATGTGACAGTAAGGTAATAGCTATTGTGGTAAACTCAGGACAGATGGCTGCAAGGAGTGGGAGGGGGGATAGAAAATAGTCCCAGGAGGTTAAAAGGCCCTCCTCCCTATTAACTGAGGAGGGGTGACTACAGGTCAATCAGGTTCAGCTGAGAAGGGGTTACTAGAGATCAATTAGGATCAACTGAGAGGGAGTTGCCTGAGGTCAATTAGGATCAGCTGATTCCAACTAAGGGCCGCCTGAGACCTTTTTAAACCCTCCCTTGTTGGGAGAAGGGGAGGAAAGAGAGAGAGGAGGAGTCAAGCTACCAGTAGACAAGTAGCAGCAAGGGACAAGCCTCTCTAGGAGGGAAGGCTGCATTCCATCCCATAAGGGAGAAAAACAAACCCAAACCACTGGCTGAGAAAAGGACAGACTGCCCCTGTGCAGCCAAGAAGGACTGTTTACGCAAGCCCGTCTCACCAAAGCTAAAACAGCTGAGGCTGGTGAGACCGAGAAGGTGCCTTGCCACACTATGTAATGCCAAGAGTCTGAGACCAGTGTGATATCGGAGGTAATTCAACAAGACACCATTGTTACTCTACAGCTAATTTTCATGCAACAGATTCATTGGTTGTATGAGGGAGACTGCACATATGGTGGTTTACTTGGTCCAACTGCCACAACATGGGCTTTCAGCTACTAGTTAGCTAATAATAAGGTGTTTTCATGTCACAGTTGTGCTGTTTTGCATATTCAGTACCCGTGATCATAGCGTTTACTTCTAACATAATGATTCAAGACTGGATGTCATAGACATATGCTAGCTCAACCCAAAAATATTATTATTAATATTTAAATATTATATAGAAGAGTAGAGTTTGATTGCCGTTTATTCTGGTTAGTTCAGTAACCTCAGAGATTAGCAGTGAATTTCCAGATTTATTATTAACTGGGTGTATGGGTTCCTTTCCTGGTGATTTACTTGGTCAAAAGGTTAAAACTAGAAGGAAGTAATTAAAAGAACCTTTTATCTAGTGAAGTCCACATGATGTCTGATAGATGATTGCGGCCATCAGTCAATATTCCAGAAGAATGCAGGGGTAGCACTACGTGCCTGCAGTGGGTATGGTCCACTGAAGGAATGAGTATTAAATTATTAGGGATTAAATTAGGATATGGAACTTGGTCACTGAGATTCCCTGACATGTGTGACAGTAGCTCATGCATTTTCCATCTTCATAGCAGCAGCAAAAATTAAAAAAAGCTTTGTGGGTACATGTCACTGTTGACTTTAAAGTCCTGGGCAGAGAAAAAGAGAGAGAGAGAGAGGTGGAGGGGAACCTTTTAAAATATAGATCACACTTTTATCACAGATCATCAGGACAGAATTCATTTCAAATTGACATGGGGGAAAATTTCAGCCAAATTAGCTGCTTTCAGGTGAGTTTGTGGTGCTGCCTTTAACAAATAAGCTAAAAAAAGAATTGCATTGCTCTTTAAGCTATACAAATTACAAAAAAAATTCTGAGTTTAATGCTGGTGGAAGGAGCATTATGAAATCTGCATTACGAAATCCTTTGCAGTACATGTCCTCTCCTCCAGATGAGGACAGGGGGGATGGAATCACTGGAAGCTTCACCGCACAGCCCTGCCAATATGCCTCAGTGCTGTTCAGGAAATATCAATAGCTGTGAATGGCTGAGAAGGAAATTAGATCTTCATTGTCCATTTGATTCCTGATCTTTCTCCCTTTGACTCTGATCCCCAAAAGACTTATGCTTGTGCTTAGTTTTTGTGCACAAATAGTCCTGTTGATACAAGTGCATAATGTTAAGGTCTTTGCAGATCTGTGGTCTACCTTATGAAAAAGGATAGAAGTACCAATTGTGATTTTGGTTGTCTTTTTTTAATGTAAACAGTTGTTCATTAACAAATGAAGTGAGACCACTAATGAAATTTTCTCCGAAATGTACAGTAGTATACTTCAAACTTAATTTTACATTGTACAAACCACAATTGTTTTTCAGCCTGTTGTGGTTGTCTTGGTCCAAGTACTGTATCTACTTAAACTTGTCCGCAGATTCTCTTTCATTCATTCACATTTCTTTTGCAGATTGCATGTGGCTCAGAGCATAATCTGGCAGTAGTTGGTAAGTAGCTTAATTTTATATCAAATGCTATGGTTGCTTTTTTTTTCTCATTTGTAAGTAGCACAAGATTAAAAGAAAATGTACCCAATGAATTATTGCAGAATGCTTGGTAGAGCGGAATATGGTAGCAGAAAGGAGGAAACAATCCATTTGTATTGGTGAGAAAAAAAATCTGAAATATAAAAAGCACTGGTAATCATGATAGCTGGATAGCACTTTTCAATGCTCTTGCTGACTAGCTACAGAGAAAGGGAGAGAGGGGAGTTAATGAGTGTAACAGCAAAATTAATTTAAGGAGTCCTAGGACATATTTTACAATTGAACCATTAAAGCATGAAGTCTCAAATTCAAAGGAGCAGCTGATCTTGGTTAAAAAGTGGTAAACATTTTAAGTGAAATATTTCATGGAAAAATTCTTGTAGTTTTTGTTGAAATTTTGAAAATGTTTAAAATGTCAGCCAGCTTTATTTAGCATATATAGTACCTCTCCACTTAAATGTGGCTCCTATAGTAATGGTGAAAGGTTCTAGGCCTAACACCAATGGAAAGATAATCCTGTTTTCCAGTACCAGAAATAATCAGATCCTGAATTTCTACTGACTTCACAGGATACCTGCTGATGTGCACTGGGACCGAAGCCCCATGATTATAATTATAGTAATTATTAATACCCAGTTCTTATATAGCACAATTTCCATCAGTAGATGTTGAAATGCTTTTACAAAGGAAGTCAGTATCATTAGCCTGCTTTTTACAGATGGAGAAACTGAGGCCCAGAGAGAGGAGATGTGACTTACTCAAGATCGGCCAGTAGCAGAGCTGTAAATTAAACCCAGGGCACCTGAGTCCCAGTCCAGTGCCCTAGCCGCTAGGCCACACTCCTCTACTGGTTCAGGCTTTAAGGTGTTAAACAAGGAATTTGCCTAATTGTGACACTAAATGAGGAATCAGTGGGAGTCATGCCCTCCAGTATCCAAACATACATCCTTGTGTATCCTGTAAAATCAGAGCAAGTCTGGTAGTTACCCAGATAGACTATGAATATAATAGTTTTTATCCGAAAATATTTTGTGTGTGTTTTACAAAAATAGGGTCATGACTTATCCATTTTAGGTCCAAGCAGCCCATTTTATTTAGTACAGACTTTTTTTTTTTTTTGAAAAGAAAGATTCTTTGGATGAACGGGTTTTCTGAGTCGTATCTGTCCATCTGCCTGTGATGGGGTGGACTATGCCCTGCGGAGGCCTCAGTGTCCAGCCATATCTATCCCAGGAAAGGAACAGTAGAGGAGTCCTCCAAGCAGCCAATCAGGGCCCAGGAGGGCCATATAAAAGGAGCAGCAGACAGTCAGTTCCTTACTGGTGTTAGAGGGGTGGTGCTCCTGGCTGGCCAAAGGGAACTGCAGCACCATGGATAGCTCAGTGCTGGCAGGGAACCGGACAGCGAGGAAGAGCTGTTAACAGGCTGGCTGCTGGGCCTGAACTTAGGTGAGCCCTGAGGTAAGGTGAAGCTTGGGCGAAGGTTGGGGCTGTGGGAAAGTGGCCCAGGGAACTGAAAACACTGTAGTTAAAGGGACATGGCTGAGACCTGGAGTAGTTGGTGGGCCTGGGTTCCCCCAGAGGGTACTGGGGAACTGGCCTACAACCAGACAGCAAGAAATCCCAGAAGGAGAACTGTAGTGGCCCAGCTGGAGACTGGAGCCGGAGTACATCAAGAGGGCAAAACCATTGCTTCCATGGAGGAAGCCCTGGGGGCACGGCCAGATACCAGGGCCAGGACTATTTAAAGACCGCAGGCAGACCTGACGAGAAGGGGTGCTTGCGAGAGGTGGGTGCCATGCCCTTACACTGCCCCTTTGCACCTAATGAATGGAATGTCTGTAATAGCTCCCTTGAGCTCCCGCTCACCTCCACAGGAATCATTACTGCATATCTTTGAAAATTGGCTATTTGATACGTGATGCACATTCATGTACTGTTTTCAAGGAGGTATTTATTTCATGTTGGGGTCTTGATTCTAGATTCATAAACCATCTACAGAGCACATTTTGGACACAGCATATAATTGCAAAAAGAAAAGGAGTACTTGTGGCACCTTAGAGACTAACCAATTTATTAGAGCATAAGCTTTCGTGAGCTACAGCTCACTTCCTCAGATGCATATCGTGGAAACTGCAGCAGGCTTTATATATACACAGAGAATATGAAACAATACCTCCTCCCACCCCACTGTCCTGCTGGTAATAGCTTATCTAAAGTGATCATCAGGTGGGCCATTTCCAGCACAAATCCAGGTTTTCTCACCCTCCACCCCCACACACAAATTCACTCTCCTGCTGGTGATAGCCCATCCAAAGTGACAACTCTTTACACAATGTGCATGACAATCAAGTTGGTGTGTGGGGGTGGAGGGTGAGAAAACCTGGATTTGTGCTGGAAATGGCCCACCTGATGATCACTTTAGATAAGCTATTACCAGCAGGACAGTGGGGTGGGAGGAGGTATTGTTTCATATTCTCTGTGTATATATAAAGCCTGCTGCAGTTTCCACGATATGCATCTGAGGAAGTGAGCTGTAGCTCACGAAAGCTTATGCTCTAATAAATTGGTTAGTCTCTAAGGTGCCACAAGTACTCCTTTTCTTTTTGCGAATACAGACTAACACGGCTGTTACTCTGAAGCATATAATTGATTATCCTTGTATGATAAATCTTATTATGAACTATTCAATCTGATTAATTCTACTGACTATGGGAAGGTATCTCCCCCCGCCCCCCCCAACCAGTTGTTCATTGTCACATGCCCTTGCTGATTAGGGACTCGGGTGCTGTTGAAAGCCAACTAGCAATCTGAAAACTCACATTGGGCTTCTCACTGAATTTATGGACTGAAAATTTAGCTAGTAGCAGATTTCTCCAGTGCAAGTGAAAGCAAAGTATTGGGTTTAACCCTTATCTCCCTGTCCCTCCCAATGTCCTCTTAGTAAATAATCTTCTGCCACATAGAGATAATCTCAAAAATAAATATGCAGGCAAAAGAAATACCTTTGAAACAACTAGCAGGAAATTTAATGTCAATTGTGTAAAGATTTTACATACCTAATTTCATGCCCTGTGAGTACACTCACAGACTTCTGTAGGAATGTTCTCAGAGCATAAAGTTAAGGATATTTTTATTGTGACATCACAACAGAAATATTTTGTTGCTGTTTTTTTTTAAACTTAAAGCATTATGGTAAGACCTACTTGTGCGGTGAATTTTTAAAAAATACTTTTAAAAAAGTTGAATTTTGTGGAAAGGATTATTTTTTCCAACCTTTCATAACTTGTTGCTAGTTCAAAATGGCCAATCTTTTCACTAGTTAAATACATCTCGCAATCTATAATAAATATGTATGTTTGATTGTACAGTTTTTCAATAGCATTTATAATAGAGACTTTAATGAGCACTGATAAATAATCTATGCTTTATTAGTAGATTTCCAAACACTTACCCTGCATGGATTTCAAATAAAAAAAAACCCATAAACTTTCTGTAGTAAAAGAAATATATAAATTAAAAACAGCCCCAAACCCTAGAATATTAAAGCAATTTCAATTCTGAAAGCATGCATACACGCACTTTATAGGCAAACACATACTGTGTGTGTTTTTGTTTGTATCTTCCTTTTAAGTCAAAACATTTCCTTTGAGACCCAGAAAATACATTTTACATTAATTTCTTAAACTTAGTGAAGAAATTGTTCCTCCTAGTCTTGTTGATAGTGCAAATTATCTTGAATAGGTCTATTTGGCAGCTAATTTTCCTTCCATGTTACTATGGACAGTCTATCGTCATGTGTGATTTTGTGCCTCTTCATAGGTAGTTTATTTGATGTATTACTTCCCTGTTTTTCCTCCATTAAAGTTTTTTCCCTCCTCTCCCCTATAGGGTTGTTAATAAGCCCCAGTCTTATAAAGAGATTTACGCAGGTGGACTGTTTGCTCTTAGTGGATCTTTTGTAGAATTGAGGCCATAGACCCTTCTCCTATTAAAGTGAATGGGAGTTTAGCTATTGACTTCAAGGACCCAATCTCACACTGCTGTTGTTGGGTAAATGGGGAGACCTTCTCTTCTAATCTGGTCATTAGGTGACCGTTAACGTTATAGAAATGTGAGAGACTGTGATTTGCCATATCATGTACTAATTTGAATCTTGGGAGTTTGAAATACTAGCTACGATGTGGAAAATTGTGATTTTTTTCATGCTAACTTTTTAATAGAAATGTTCACATTTTTGTTTTCAGTGATGTTTTTTGTGTGTGGGGGCGAGGAGTCTCATGACATGGAGTTTTGTCATTAAAATCATGCAGCTGTGAATTTTTGCATGTTCATGTGACCCTTTGCTTGAACAAGGATTCACATTTTCACATGGATCCAAAAATAATATTTGTAAATATTGGGCAACTTTCTGTCTTGTATTTCCAAAATGCTCTCAGTGCTCACATTTTCAGTTTTGTTAGGAAGTTTTCACAGAAAGTTGTCAATGAAGTTCACAATGAAAGATGACATTTTAACCTTGTATGAGAAGGTGTTAAACTTATGATACTGAGGAAGATATGATCAATAACATCTAAGGTCATGATGGATCATGCCATGATCTTTGCATGATACAACCATGTTCACAGTAGTGATGCTCAGCATGGGCTTAAAATTTGCAGGATTGGGGGACTAAAACCTTCAAACCCCTGAAAAAATTATATAATGAGACTTCTTCTGTACATGGAAGCATGGAAGTTGTGTGTTTGTGAGGATGAGCTATATTACAGATTTTTCTCTCTGTGGGGCTATGTTCTAAACATATGTTTTCTAAGAGAATAATTATCCTGAAATAGAACACTTGACATACTACATGTGGGATGTAGAATAATCAAGCAATATAAGTTTGTAAATGTGAAGTTGTTGTGAACATATGCATGTCTTTACTGCATTGTGAAGTACAAGTTTGAAGGTGGAGTGCCTCCAGCATCAAAGAAGTGTAGACGTCTTATTAAATTAACAGGTCCCGATATGTTTACTGCTTTTGTTAAATAGTTGTACAATTTTCCTAATGTAAGCATAAACATAATGTGTTTTCACTCCAATTTTCCTTCCTCTCCTCTATCATTTTACTCTATCCTCCTTGTGTAGTGAGTTATAAACAGGTCAATCCATTAAAAGATCGCAGTATTTTTGGCTTCCAGAATCCATTAAAAGATAATATAATTTGTTTTGGCTTCTTCTTGGAGAAATCAGCTTTCCTCATTTGTATAATTTTAATAAAAGATATAACTTTTAGAAAGAAGGGAAGTAAGACAACAAGACTTTAGGATGCAGAAGGGAAAATATTTATTTTTAAAAAGCAGATTTAAAAGCATACTGCTAACTCCCAGGTTGAAGGAGCTCCTTAAATCTAGGCACTAAGACTTGATAGTGAAGTATATAAAATATGAAGTTTATTGATCATGTCTGTACAGGATGAATAGTCAAATAGCACTCACTAAACTTCCAGGTCAAATCCTCAGCTGTTGAATTGCAAAGGAAATCACTGGAGCTACAGAAATTGATGCCAGCTGGTTCTGGTCCCCAAAGTCCTGTCCCAGCATGACTTGGACTTCTACAAACTGGGGTAGAAGGTGGGCCATCTAGGGTGGGCCATTCTTTAATAGTTCCAGAGTTCTGGATAGGAAGACATCACAAACCATCAGAATAGTATTTATGATCCTTTTATTACATGCTACAGGTTGAAACTGAATTCGTCTCCCTTGAACTGTTTTTTCTCTTGCAAACGTTCACTGGTTATCTGTTGTTGTAGGGTTATTCACAGTGGTTGAACTACTGACATTGAGTATGGTGACATTGAGTGTCACACGTACTGGACTGCTGCAAAACTAAACTAGTTGCTGCACAATTAAAACAAGACTGTGTCTGTGGAACACATTTTCTCCCTGGTCCTCTTTCTGATGACAAGTAAAATACTGTAGCCCCTGCTACAGTATATTGAAGTTACGTTTCCAGTAGAAAACCAGACTTGAAAGGTTTAAGTATAGCTGAAATGGTGCTCTGGAAATGTTAAGATCAATAAAACTAACTAGAGCTGGATGTGGTGGAGGAAGGCACAATACAGCTTTCCCACTAAGTTCTACCAGTGTAAAAAAGATCTATGGCACAACAACGTTCCCAGTCCTTCAGTCTGTCTCAAGCAAAGACTGACGGTCTCATTGAGTTCTGCAGTGGGTTTTGTGATTGTCCACTAGGGATTAAGTCCTTGTCTACAATAAACATTTCCCCGCTAAATTTTTCCTCCAGTGCTGCTCCACCAGTGGTAGTAGAAGTGGGAGGTTTAATGTAGACAAGATGCCAGTGACCACTGGCATTTTTACCACCATGTCAGCTAGACCCCCTTTGAGCTAGTTCAGATGCCACAGGTATAAAAAGAACCCAGCAGCTTCTCTGCTACAGCTTCTGTTGTTGCTGGTGGCTGTTGAGGTGCCCAGATGGAAAATTCTGTGGAGAAGAGGCCAGTGGAGATATTTTGTAACATGCAATCTCCAAACCTTCTTTCATCTCTGTGAAAAGTAAGGTTTGATTCCATGTCTTCTGAAAGATAGCTATGTTTTAATCAGGCAAAATGTTCAGTGATATTGGAGGGCCTGACTTTCACAATTGGTCACATCTAATTGCGCACCTAATTTTTGCATCCATGGCTGCATACACAATTGGCCATTTGCAAACCCAAACAGATGCCTGACCAGTCATTTTCAGTAGATTAACTGTGCACATACAACTGTGATAGCTGCACAAAATGCAAATTTTTAAAACCTGTGTCTAACTTTCCAGAGTACAGTGGTATCTTACAGAAAAAGGATCAGATTTATCTCTACTGCCAGAGTGAGGCATTTTATTTTCCTGTCCATGTTCACTGGATTGCGGGATAAGTGTACAATTTGTGTCAAGGTTGTATGGTTATCTGCAAATTTAATTCAAACAATCCCATAAATGTCAAGACACGGGCTTTCTGGTCCCACTGAGACTGAAAATTATCCAGTTGCATGGGAAAAAATATTGTACATATCTTCTTGAATTGAATGAGAGAATCTTCTTTGTCAAGCAAATGAAGGAAAACATCTTTCTGTCAAAATTATTGGTGGCTCCTTTAATTTACTGAACTGAAAACTGCACAATAACTTCAGAAGTATAGTACAAAATCTACTGGGAAAGGTCTGTCTGCTATCTTGTGAAAAGCCTGGGTTTTGGCTTCTGGAAGAAAATGGGACAGGATGAAAGCAATGGATTCTGAAATCTCCACCCAGTTCACTTCCGTTTTGGGATGATCCCTCTCTCTCTCTCTCTCTGAGCTCGCTGCCCCTTTTGGCTGGACCCAGTTCCTGCCACTGAGCAGGTGAACTGGTGATAAAGAAACCAAACAAGCCCATGAGGCAAGGGCCCTCAGCTGTTGTGCTGGGCTCAGTCCCATGTGCTGCAGTGCTGGGAGCTGGGGCACAAGATGGCTCTGGGGCAAGTCCCTTGGCGGCCTGGTGGGGAGGGAGCACCAGGAGGAAAGGACCTGCCAACTGGGCCTGGGGTTGGATTTGGCCCAGCCTTTCCCTGGGGTGTCCTGGGGAAGCCTGAATTCCCTAGTGCCCGTCCCCACCTTCACCCTTAGTGACAAGGGGCACACTCTCTGGAAAGGGCAGACCTGTGGGAGCTGTATCCTACAGGGTGCCGGGATCCTGCCTGAGTTCTCTGCCTTGTTAGGGCCCTGTTGGCCCTCTCCCAAGCACTCCATCCAGCCCCTCCTTGGGGCAGGCCTGGGCTTCTAGCCCTATGCGCCTTCCCAAGAGTTGGGCCAGGACTGGCCAGGGTCATACAGGAATACTGCAACAGCAGCCTCAGCCAGTCTGCCACTCCTTTCCCCTAAGTCCTCCAGGCTGGAGGGGAGTGGAGACAGAGACCCCATCTGTCTCTTGAAGCCCCTCCAAGTTACCTAGACTCTAGGAAGCTATCTAAGCGAGGCAGGTGCACTGGTGCTGGCAGACCCAGCAGGGCAAGACCCCCTCTCCAGCACACTCACCTGGGTCAATGCGGAGAATGGGGGCGGCCCCATACCCCAGGGCACCAGATCCTCCTGGCTCCAGATGGAGTGGGGGTTTGACCTGGGGAGGGAATGCACACTTGGCCCAGTGTCTTGGGGGGGGGGGGGCTGGTCCTCTCCTCCCATGGGGCTCTGGCTGCCAAGGGGACATGGGCAGGGGATGCCCACAAGAGGGAGGCAGGCAGCAGTGGCACCTGTCCCAAGGGGCTGGGCCTGACCAGTTCCCCACTCCGGCCAATTGGCTTTTGTGGGAGCCTGCCACAGCATCCCATAACATGTGCACCCGCAATGCCCTGCCCCCTCCTGGCCCTGGTACACCAAGCTAAGGGGCTGTGCCTGGGGGACTGAACCCACTCTAGCCCTAGCCACTCACTGCCGATGAGTGTCAGGGATAAGTGAGAGAAAAATACGAATCCAAATCCAGACATAGTCTCTGAAATGGTAGCATTGACAACTGGCACCCACAGCATTGCAGTCTTCATCTTTATGATAAAGAAGTGAAGGGTTTTCACACTGAAATCTTTTGCCTTTTAATCCAGAAGGTCAATTTCTTTTAGATAAGCTCCATGATTCCAGCTAAATTATTGTAAAGAGCTTTAGACCAGGAGTTGTTATAACAGATTATGAAAGACATATTTCTATGGCAGAGTGAGCACCAATAGAGAAGGGAGGCTGGGGCAGCCTGGCAGACAGATCTCTGTTATGCTGAGAGTGTTATTTAGATGTTCACGGCAGCATTACAAAGTGGCAGATGTAGTCGTGTGTCTGACATTCAGTCCCTGGGGACTCAGCAGGCAGTCACAAGGAGAAAATCATAAATTCTCTGTGTTTCTTTTTATCCTACCATAATACTTGGAGGAATCTTTAACATACACAGTGCAAGGCATTGGTGTTCAGCAAGGAGCTCAGCCTGCTATTCTATTACTTTATTTATTATACATGAAAAATCCCACTGCGTCTAGGGTCTCTATTGTAAGGGTGTCCTGGCAGACCAACATGGAGTCATGTGACAGCCTGCTGTCTCTTCTCATTGCTATACTAATCAAATTCACTGATTATTAAAGGGCACCTGGCAGGGCTTCTAGTAACCATCGTTGTTGTCGTTTTTAAGGGGTTTATATGTTGGCCATCAAAATTTGCTCTCTGGCTGAGCTACTTATATATCATTTAGCTGTCTATGGGGCTTTAAAGAAGTCTTTACAATGTAAATGGCTGAAAAGCAGCTCCTGCACATGTTGAAGATATACCATGGTGACCAGTTGCTTTGTAAGTGCCTAGATATTTAGCCTTAGAATCACAGAATATCAGGGTTGGAAGGGACCTCAGGAGGTCATCTAGTCCAACCCCCTGCTCAAAGCAGGACCAATCCCCAATTTTTGCCCCAAATCCCTAAATGGCCCCTCAAGGATTGAACTCATAACCCTGGGTTTGGCAGGCCAATGCTCAAACCACTGAGCTATCGCTCCCCCCTTGCCATACAACACAGAGATTCAAATGCCCACTGATGTTGGTGGGATTTGGGTTACTATTCCATAGAGTATTTTCAATGCTCCAGGCACATTAATCGCTGCTCTTTTGGGATAGAAAATCAGAATGAAATTGAAACGTATGTGGTGTGTGTGTGCATGTTTTGCAGGTTACACTCACAAACACTAACGATCCGACCTCTTTGGGACTTTGTCAAAGGGATACTGAGAGACAAGCTGCCAGTCTATTTTACTGAGTTAATATTGTAGCTGGTCAGATCAGATATAAAAATGTTGACTTCTGCATTTGAAAAGGGAATTCCCTGATAGCATCAGAGGAATTCTTGTCTCAACCAGTTGTCTAGTATCAGAGTGTATGGAAGAGAAGATGCTACAGAATGAGAGGTCATCTGGATGCTTAATATAAAAAGGGCACAATACTGAGCAGCATGGTCTAGGAGATAAGGTTCTGGACAAGCACTCAGGAGACATGGGGTGAAATCCTGGCCCCACTGAAGTCAATGGCAAAACTCCCGTTGACTGGAATGGAATCAGGAGTTCACCTTTGGGTTCTAGTCCAGGCTCTGCCATTGACTTGCTGTGTGATCTTGGCAAGTCAGCTCTCCTCTCTGTGTTTCACTTTTGTCCCTTGTGTGACTTATCAATTTAGATTGAGACATTTGGATCAGGGACTGACTCTTATGTGTTTTTACCGTGCATAGCACAACACTGTAATACAAATAGTAAAATCCTCCTACTCCCTGCCAGATAGATCATCTTTAAAAATTAACTGGTTCTTAATGTATGTCTTTTTAAAAATGTAGATTATTTAGCTTATTAACAGGCACTGATTTTGTTGCTTAGCGGATTGCTTAAGTAAGCTCTTTTGGATCTTCATGTAGTTAGCAGGTGTAGGTGTACTTGGACTCTGAAAATCTTGTTCTGCCAGATTCTAAAGGATTTGACTTTATTGGGTTTGTCTTTAGAGGAAAGTTCACAATAGTTGTCAACAATGTTTTATTGACCTTTATGTGTCATCACAATATCAGCTTCTTAGTGTGTCCGGTATTGTGTTTTTATTGTGCGTAAACCTAGATTATGAAGCTTTTGGGGCAAGGTATCATGTCAATGGGTAGTGAGAATCCTGCTGCATCTAGAATTCTGCAAAAGCTTGGTGGAGAGGCAAGTGCAGATTATAAACCTCTGGTAATAGTTGAAACCCTCAAGTTGGAACTAGGAATTGAAATTAGTTAGATAAGGTAACTACCATGGGAGAGCTGGAAAACTGGCAAACAGGCACATGCTGAAAATGCTGTAAGGCAAAAGCTTCATTGAAATAGATTGAGGACAGAGTTCTTTCTCACACTAAGTACCACCGAGAATAGAGAAGTAGTTTACCAGGCTATTGCTGGTTCTGAGAAAATTATGAGCGATTTGGAGGCTCATGATCATTTGAAAGCAGCAGTTATTATATGGTTATATAGGATCCTTTGATTATTAAACAACTGCACCCAGTGAAAAAAATTGTTGTGTTTTAGGAAAGTAAGTTCTATTATTTCTCTTTTAGTTCCAGTAGAGGGATTAAGTGGAACTACTTTATTTAAAGGCAATTGGAAATAAATTCAGGGTGGGTTCACTTGGCACACCTAGCATATTTACCTTAGTTTTCAAGAAAGTAAGTAAGGGGGAGCAACAGTCATCCTGGCTTCTCAGGGAGAGAGAGATTAAAAGTGTGTTAGCAGAGAAGAAAAGTCTTTTTTATAAAAAATTGAATAGCAGGAAGAAGGAATAAGGGAAGTCTGGGTTCAGTGAGCAAATCCACACAGACACACCCCTAGAATCGTGACCAGTGGTATTCTATTTGCTACCCAAGATCCATAAACGTGGAAATCCTGGACGCCCCATCATCTCAGGCATTGGCACCCTGACAGCAGGATTGTTTGGCTATGTGGACTCTCTCCTCAGGCCCTACGCTACCAGCACTCCCAGCTGTCTTCGAGACACCACTGACTTCCTGAGGAAATTACAATCCATTGGTGATATTCCAGAAAACACCATCCTCGCCACTATGGATGTAGAAGCCCTCTACACCAACATTCTACACAAAGATGGACTACAAGCCGTCAGGAACAGTATCCCCGATAATGTCACGGCAAACCTGGTGGCTGAACTTTGTGACTTTGTCCTCACCGACAACTATTTCACATTTGGGGACAATATATACCTTCAAGTCAGCGGCACTGCTATGGGTACCCGCATGGCCCCACAGTATGCTAACATTCTTATGGCTGACTTAGAACAACGCCTCCTTAGCTCTCATCCCCTAACACCCCTACTCTACTTGCGCTACATTGATGACATCTTCATCATCTGGACCCATGGAAAAGAAGCCCTTGAGGAATTCCACCATGATTTCAACAATTTCCATCCCACCATCAACCTCAGCCTAGACCAATCCACACACTGGACACCACTGTGCTAATAAGCGATGGTCACATAAACACCACCCTATATCGGAAACCTACTGACCGTTAGACTTACCTACATGCCTCCAGCTTCCATCCAGAACACACCACACGATCCATTGTCTACAGCCAGCTCTAAGATACAACCGCATTTGCTCCAATCCCTCAGACAGAGACAATCACCTACAAGATCTCTATCAAGCATTCTTAAAACTACAGTACCCACCTGCTGAAGTGAAAAAACAGATTAACAGAGCCAGAAGAGTACCCAGAAGTCACCTACTACAGGACAGGCCCAACAAAGAAAATAACAGAACCGCCACTAGCCGTCACCTTCAGCCCCCAACTAAAACCTCTCCAGCGCATCATCAAAGATTTATAACCAATCCTGAAAAATGATCCCTCACTCTCACAGATCTTGGGAGACAGACCAGTCCTCACTTACAGACAGCCCCCGAACCTGAAGCAAATACTCTCCAGCAACCACACACCACACAACAAAAATACGACCCCAGGAACCTATCCTTACAACAAAGTCCGATGCTAACTCTGTCCACATATTTATTCAAGTGACACCATCATAGGACCTGATCACATTAGCCATGCCATCAGGGGCTCCTTCACCTGCACATCTACCAATGTGATATATGCCATCATGTGCCAGCAATGCCCCTCTGCCATGTACATTGGCCAAACTGGACAGTCTCTACGCAAAAGAATAAATGAACACAAATCTGACATCAGGAATCATAACATTCAAAAATGGATAGGAGATCACTTCAGCCTCTCTGGCCACTCAGTAAAAGATTTAAGGGTGGCAATTTTGCAACAGAAAAGCTTCAAAAACAGACTCCAGCGAGAAACTGCTGAGCTTGAATTAATATGCAAACTAGATACCATTAACTTGGGTTTGAATAGAGACTGAGAGTGGCTGGGTCATTACACATATTGAATCTATTTCCCTAAGTTAAGTATCCTCACACCTTCTTGTCAGCTGTCTAAATGAGCCATCTTGATTATCACTACAAATGTTTTTTTTCTCCTGCTGATAATAGCTCATCTTAACTAATCAGCCTCTTACAGTTTATATGGCAACTTCCACCTTCTCTGTATGTGTATGTATGTATGTGTGTGTGTATGTGTGTATATATATATACTTACTACATGTTCCATCCTATGCATTTGATGAAGTGGGCTGTAGCCCATGAAAATTTATGCTCTAATAAATTTGTTAGTCTCTAAGGTGCCACAAGTACTCCTGTTCTTTTTTTTTGGGGTTCAGTGAGTTACCTAGAGCATGCAAGAGAAATAATCCCCGAACCAAAAATGCAAGGACAACAGAGTGGCTGAAAGCACTAAGAAGTACAACAAATTAGGGTTTTAATATTATAATGCTGAGCAACAAATAATCAGAAAACTCAATCAGCAGCAATGCAAAACCTAATTTTTTGCACCCTTGCTAAAGGCTTTTGGTTCTGTGTGTATAGTAACCACCAGAGACCTAAACTTGTTAATGTATCACGGAGAAGAAATATCATACCTGAAGGGGGTGGGTGGAGAGAAGACACTGTACGCATATTTAGAAAATAGGCCAAGGATGGTCTGTGAAGACCTCTCAGGGGTCATATTATGGCTCTGTTTTCATGGTTGCACAGGACAGTAAGGGGAAATAAGATCTCCTGCTATGCCCCTGTGCCACCTCCATGGATCTCGGGTCAAGATACATGGGGATAAGGAGGCACTGTGTACCTGCTGCTCCCCTCCTGAGCAGGAGGGATGGGAAGTGGGCTATTCATGATGTATTGATTCTTTCTTAAATGATGCTGTATGTGTTTCAATGGTGATCTGTAAATGAAATGTTTTCTGAGAAGGCCTTAATGTAATAGTCAAAGTCAGGAATCCCTATTAGAGCTATAACTCACCACCTCGGTCTGCCCAAAATTTAATATTTCACTCTACATCCCTGCCCTTCTCTGTAACTAAGTGTTAGATTATTATAAAGTGAGCATGATGGAAGACACTAGCTAAAGGCAGTGTGCTGGAGAGATAAAACTGCTGAATCAAGTGAGAAAGATGACATAAAATGCAACGTAAAGTTTTGCTTGTTGTAGATGGGTAGCACAGCTTGCTGTTCAGTTTGTATTCTCTCACTGTGCCTCAAATGTGATATTAAATCTAGGGTGCCTCAGAGCTGTGTTCAGTGGAGCATCTCGGGCAAGATCGTCATCTGGTGTAAATTAACACAGCTCCACCACGGAGCTTCATCCGTTTATACCAACTGAGGAAGTGGTCCCTCAGGTTCTTCACAGCCTCTAATGGGACCTATTGTACCACTGGGAACAAAGCATAACAGATTCTCCGGTGTGAAGTGACCTGCAGTATTAGTGACCTGAGAATCTAAACACAAAAGGGCTACTTTGCCCCCTCAATGTTTATCATTGGCCAGACACCTGGGGATTATTTTATTTTGTTATTTGTACTGTTGGTAGCACCTAGGAATTCCAGTCATGGACCTGTACCCAGAGTGCTGTACTGTACAAACATAGAACAAACAGGGTGTCTGAGATTGGTGATAAGTAGCCTGGGTGCAAGGGCTGAGAGCGTAAAAACTGAAGGCAATTCAGTATCTGATTTCCTACCCCCACCTCCAATCCTCAGGGCTCCCTGGCTGGGGCTGAAGCTAGGGAGCAGAGAAGAATAAGGTCACTCGGTGGCTCTCTGTAAGCTTCTGGCCGGGTATAACATTATTGCATTAAAATATGACCATGCAAATCATTGTTGCTATCACTGTTATATAATTGCAACAAATTTTATACAAAGTGTGCCAAGAAGATGTCAATAGAAAGGGTTAAGCAGCTCACAGACTAAATGGCCCAGAGTCAACCTTTAGAGACATATTAGAAAAGTATGTGAATGGTAATTAGGTCCATTCAATGCTTGATAGGCTAGACTTTTGAAATACAAATCTGTATTTTTAAAGAATTGGAGGTGATACTAACAGTATGTGTTTACTTATATCTTGTTAGATGTCAGTCATGTAAACAGACATGTCTATCACTATAGCATTTGATTCAGAGATCAAAAGGGAATATTAACATTCAGATGAATCTTGGGTGAAATAGTGTCATTGTCTATATGTCTCTTTAAAGTTTGTGATAAACTGCTTACTGGATAAATTACCTTATGTTAATCATGTAGTTAATTGCCAGTGGTGCTTTGGAAATAGGTCTACTTCAAAGTCTCCATGATTGCCTATTGTTTGCCTAAGTACTCCATGCTGTCAAAAGAAGGCCAGGAACTGTATAGAAACCCTTGGGTCCTGATCCTTTTTATCTCAGATTTGCTTGATGCGTCATTCAGGGGAAGCTTAAGTCATAAGATTGAGATCTCCAGTCCTGTCTGTATCACCCTGAATATGAACATTGGACTATAACCTATGGACTAATTCTGAAAGAGCTCTTTGCAACTACAAAGCTCACCATCTCTACTATGACAGGATGAAGTGAGCTGTAGCTCACGAAAGCTTATGCTCAAATAAATTTGTTAGTCTCTAACAAGTCCTCCTTTTCATCTCTACTATGAATCTGATCTCAAAACTGTATTCATATCTGTATGTATACTGATCTTTTAACCAATACACTCTCTCTTTTCTTTTTTTAATAAATTTTAGTTTAGTTAATAAGAATTGGCTATAAGCCTGTATTGGGGTAAGATCTGAAATACTCCTTAACCTGGGAGGTAATGTGTCTGATCTCTTGGGATTGGTAGAACTTTCTTATATGAGGAATAAGATTTACAGTAATCCTCATCATATTTGACTTGGGTGTCTGGGTGGAGGCCTAAGGCTGGGTTGCTTTAAGGAAACTGTGTTGTTGGCTTCTGGGTAACCAGTAAGCTGTTTTGTGCTGGTTTGGTAAATCTAAGTATTGGAATATCCACCAGCTTTGGGGATTGTCTGCCCCATTCTTTGCAGTTGACCCTAATTGAGTAAGTATAGTGTGGCTCCCTGGGACCCCGGTCACACCAAGTTACCACTTTTGTGCAGCTTTTCCATGTAGTGGTCCCTGCTTCAGCATCTCTTGAGTTCCATGGAGCAGGGTTTAATAGGGTCTCAAATATTTGTCATTGATCTAATGATGAAATTTCAGTGGTTCACAATGTAACTGAAGTGTTTGGACAGCTAGTTAATTTAAGGCTTGTTGCAGAGTGACCAGTAACCTTCACTCTGAGCAGGTGAACTCTGGTGAGGGGCATTGTTAGCATCCAGAAGAGTATGGAGGGTGGGGGCAGCAATTGGTGGGCTAGGAAGCCACCCTAGGGAGTGGAAGCAATGAGGGGAGGTGAAAGGAGAGAGGTGATTGGTGGATGGGAAAGAAGATGGGGATATGAGTGTGGATGAAGTGCACCTCTTTCTCAGATATTGGAGTATATTGTTCTTGATATATGATATGATATAGTATTGAAGAATACGCGCACACACGCAACCATGCCTTAATAATGTTAAGGGTCTGATAAATCTTGTGTTACACACGTTTACTTTTAAAGATGAATCATTTGACTTTGTCCAGAAATGTGGCAGCATGGGATTATTGTAGAAACAATGGAATGATAAAACCATATGCTTCTGAAAGAGCTTTTACAGCCCACTGGATCAAGGACTTTCAGTAGGTTTATAGTAATTATTACCATTTGGAATTTTTATGCGAAATCTTACTGATTAGGACAGGATCACAATTTGATTTCTCTTCTTGCATTCTCAGGCAATATGATAGGTAGAGAGGGCAAAACTGTACAGTGGAAGACATCTAAGATGGTTGATGTTTGTGCCCTGGCAGAGAGCGGGACTGTCAGTAATAGGTATGGGGGTTGACAAAATAAAATCATGTGGGCTGCCATGTTCCTGCTACCTGGGAAATCAACTGGTCAGTCCTAGCAATTCCTGCTGTGGAAGGAACTGTCTGAGAAGGAAATTACATTTTGGGTGGGGATAGGATTGCAGACCCACCCAACTGTAGAAAACTCTCTCTCAAAACTGGCTACCTCACTGCCCAAAGGTAGCTCATGCTGAAGGGGGCTATCCACCAGATCTGCTTATTTTGAAGTCTTCTTCCATTCACATTGGAAAGAGGAGCAAACTGATCTCTCACTCCTGAAGACTGCTCCTGCCAATGGGAGATCCTGTCCTGAAGGGTGATAGAAATAATCTATCAGCGTATGTCCATCTCTGATTTCTATGGTACTGTGATTCTCTGTCAATGAAAGGACCACAGTGAAATAGCTTTGAATTAGAAGTACTGTTGAACATGATGAGATTTAGACTTCAGATTTATTTGGGTCATTTTCTGGCGCTATAAAACATAACTCAATGAAACACGGAGAAATTCCTCTAATAGAGCAAGCCATTAATTTTGTTTCCTAGACATTTCGCTATTTATGTTTGAAGTGCTTAACCCACTAGGACCTTGGTGACAATTCTGAGTTACATGTGAGAGAGTGAGTGACATTTACAGCAGAGCATCTGCTTCCTCAAAGGAATTAAGCTTGAGTTTGTTTGCTTTCTATAGTTCTTTGATTTTCAGGGCAAGCAGTTGCCATCTCCCTGAGCTGAGACATCTCAGATAATGGGCGAAATGACAGGCAACACAAATCCACATAATAATTTAATTCCAAATAGGAAACCCACTTAGCTTTAGAAATAGGTTGTTATGTTTTTTTTGTAGCCTCCCTTCCTGTTTTTTTTCCCTTAATTGTTCCTCATCGCCTAAACACATCAAGGTCAGTTTTAAGCATAACGAAACAGAAGGTGAATTGTAAAACAGCATTATGCTTTTTAAATTGACATTACCATGTTAATATACGACTCCGTGTCCGTGAGCGAGTGGGAAGTGTGTCCATTGTCATAAGCCATCTACAGAAAATCAGAACAAGATGTTTAATGGAACTGTTATGTTAAAACATCTTTACACATCTTCTAGTGCATTTTGTCGTATTGGCCAAATCCTCAATGTATATTTTTCTGATTATTGTCTTAACTAACCCCTACTTGCAGCTTCTGCAGAGTAAATGTTGCTCTGTGGTTCTGATAGGAGTGATTCATAATCTTTTTTGACTGGGCTATTCAATTTCCTGATAACCGAGTAGATCAAATCTGTGACCTTTACTTCAAAGGGAGTCCTGTAAACCACCAATTCTTCTACATGTGACTGTTCCAGAAATAATGCTTGTATACAAATCCTTCATCTTAACAGGCACATTACGTCAAGCAAGCAGGTTGATGTAGTATGGATGATAAATTTACGGTACAATATAGTGATTCTGTACTGTGCAAAGCACAAGTATTCAATATCTCTGCATTCCCTAAATGTAGAATTAGTTAAAGGTGCAATACAATTAAAAAGTTTAATTTACACATGCTGTTTTTATAGGGAGGATGAAAAATGATTTATATTAATCTGTTGAACCGATTTCACTCTGGATTTATGCTAGCCCCTTTAGAAACCCAGGAAGAAGGCTCTGAGGATTGATAGCCCTCTAGTCATGTGGCTATGATCGCAGAAAATGGCAGCAGCTTCATCTGTGTGACTGGGGGGATAGACGGATAACACCACAAATAAAGAGGGAGGCTCTTGTTGGAAAGGAGGCATGGCAAGGGCAGCCAAGAAACACATTGGTTTCCAGTTCCCTCAGCAACCTTCACCGGTAGGGCTTCTAGCACAAGCTGTGACCAGAAGCTGTCTCCCTCTCCTCCAACAGAAAATCCCTGAGTGAGTGACCATGACAAGACCCCCCTGCTTCCCTCTTGGGAATGAAGGCCCAGTTGGAACACAGTGTATAATTTGCACTCCCTTTGCCAGTTCTGGTGAGTCTGGTAGGTCACAGAAGACTAAATGGTCACATAAATTTTTTTAATATGCCCAAATAAGAAAAAATAAGCTGCGTTTTCTCCTACCACCAAGTCTTGCAGTGCCTGCCATTTATAATGCGAGTATGATGATCTTGCTGTCACTCAAATGTCATTCAATTTTCCTTCAGTCCAGATTGTCCATCTTTGATGGAAGTGATTGAAGATCAGAATCTTGCCTGATTAAACTGTGTGTATAGTCTAGGTTAAAAAAACAAACACCACATGCCTATTCAATTTATTTGCTGAATCAACAGGAAATCACTTGATTTTTTTTTAGCACTGCAGTAAAGAAATCTTGTTCTATTGACAAGTTCTGCATGAGTTTTCAATGTGATACTTCTCTGTCTGCATCAGTTCTTCCTCCCTCTCCCGTCTGCCACCCGCTCAGTCTAGGGTAAGGAAACCATATTCTGTCAAAACAAAGCACGAGATAGAAAGTGGGAAAGACTTCTGAGATGAGTTTTTTGGAAGGGACCATTTAGTGGCATTAAAAGAGCTTCATATAATCAGCGACTTATTATGGTAGCATCCAGAGGATCCAACAGAGATTGAGGCTCAATTATTCAAGCACATAATAAGAGACCTCCCCTAATCTGGAAATCTAAGTTTAAATAGACAAGAGAGACAAAGGGTGGGAGGCAAAACAGACAGACAGAGGGCCAAAGTGACTTGCCCGTGTCATGCAGAACATCAGTGGCAGAGGTGAAAATACAATCTAGGTCAATACAACCGAGGTCTCCCAACTCCCAGGTTAGTACCCAATGTGATAGATCACAATCTTTACAGTGGAAATAGTGTTGCTATCGTTCATTGAGTTGGGTTGTAAATACCTGTTAAATTAAATGTCAAGAGTTTTTATTCAGGGATTTCTTTGTAGCACTCAAGAATAAGAAAATACAGAATGAAGGTTACATACTCTAGACAGATGCACTTTAAACCCTCAGTAAACTGCTACATCTGAGTGTATATTGCAGAAATTTTAATTTTCTTAAAATTGATTTTATTTTGAAATATCTTGTTCAAGGGTAAATATATTCATGGATCTAAAGTCTTACAACTTTTACCTACTTTGTGAAGCTATTGACATCTAATACTTAGAATATTTTCTCCTGTATTGGTGTTTGGCTCCTTTATTTTGAGCTGTGCTGATATACATTTGCACATTTTGCATGATCAGTCAAAGCCTAAGGAAGTTGTAGGGTTAACTATCAAGGATGTCAGTGCACTCATCTTTGACCTCCAGAGTTGTGAGCTCAAATCCTGCAATGGACATAAGTAGAAATGAATTTATTGGTTTCATCCTAATGTCTAAGAGACATTTATCTGTGTCCTAAATCGACCACAAAATATGATGCAATTAGTAGTCTATGTCAGTATAAAATTTAGGATTGGAGAATTTTAGAATTGATTTAGCAGGTTCTATTTGAGATAGCAAAGCAGTTTGTGTGATGGCATGCATAGCGTTCAGCGATACTAACATCATCTCATGCTTTAGGCCTGAGATCTGATTTTCAGGGGATTGTTTGGGCTGTCAGAACTCTTGACAGGTGCTGTGGCTGCAGGTTCTGCAGCTTAAAATATTGAATTGGATTGTCAAATGGGTCCTTCTTGCAGGCCTCAAAAAAAAAAAAGAGTTCAAATTATTATTTTCTTACTACAGAAACATTATTGTACTACTCCCCTCTTTGCAGTGGCGGAAGAAACCTAAGGTTCATTCACTTCTTAACCAGTCAGCAGTCATTAACACTTTATAACTTTAAGTAATATTTTGTTGCTTGCCTCCAAATCCATTGAACGATCATTAGTGATAACATTAGAAAGGGGATGGAGGCATATACTAACCACATTACTTTTCTTGCTTAAATGTTTCTGGTTTTAATTTCTATGCTAAGTAATTTTAGAGATTTAGGCCAAGGTTTTCAGAAGTGACTAATGATGTTGAGTGCCCCAATTTTTGAGTGCTTAATCTCAGACACCTAGTCTCTACAAATCAGGCCTTGTTATGGTGTCTCAGATTGGGTATCCAAAATCTCTAGTCACTGTTTAAACTCTTGGCCATATAGGCTTTATTTTCAGCATCCTGATTATAAAGAGCAACAATGTGGCAATTTCTCTCAGCTGTTTTTTATTCTAGACCCATATTTGCCACCATCAGACCCCTCATATTATTACTAGCACTGCAGTATTTTAAATAATTTATTCTAGAGACACTGATTGGTGAACCTGAAGTTATTGAAATTAATCCTTCAGGTGTGTAGCAATTCTCCAAAAAGGGCCATATTTTTGGAGTTTTTTTACCCACCCTACACATACTCACATCATCTATCATTTGAAAGCTTATTTTATGTACATTTAGAAAAAGTATGATGTGAAGCTGTCAGGTAGTGCTATAAGCCTGTAGATGAGGTGAAACAATGGTATCCCGAATGAGAGAGTGTCATTTTTTTTGCATAGTTCCAGAAACACCTCCAACACGACCATGACTACAGTTTTTACTGTTTAAGTTAATTTCAACACCTTAATGTGGTATTTATTGGTCAAGGTTACTAAACAATAATGTATTAAAATATTTTTATTGGTTTTGCATGGGCAAGTATTTTTTTCCAGAAATTATGAAACTAGTTAGCATGTGGCAAAAATGGTGAATATCAACTTTTTACAATATACTAACATGAAATGTTTTCACATCACCTATTCTTGTCAAAGTATCTCACAAGTGATTATAATAGTTTTCTATGTTTTCAATTGAAATTTTCTGACCAGATCAATCTCACATGGAAGGTTGTGCATCAGTAACAGTAGACTGTGTGCCCATAGTTTGTACCATATAGTGGGTAGATTAAAAATGTACCTGAATTCCTTATGTAATGTTTCTCCATCTGTAAGCTTTTGTATATACAATGTGGCATCTAGTCTGCCTAGTAGAGGGTTTTAATTTGTTATTGCCAATGTATGCGGTACTAACCTTTGCAGTATTCTTGAAAGCTTTTTAATTCAGTGACACTTATGCACAGTATTAGCATTAGGGATGACAATCCACAGCATCATATTATGAATATGTAAATGCAATGAGAGAACGAAGTGGCCTAATAAGAAGTAGCGAAGAAAAAGTCCACAAACAAGTCATTGCCTCTGCACTGGAGAGGGATAAAGAGCATGTTCCAGGTCTTACCAACTATGTCATCAACAATATGACAAATCAGTTTGACCCAGCAGCACATCCAGAGGTGCGAATCAACGTATGTGTTGGACTGCATGTAATATCAGATGTACAAGAATCTCTACTGAAAGTAGCAGATATTGGTGAAGCACAAACGGAGAGATTTGAGAGAGACGCACTTGATTCTGATGAGACACATTGTTTCTTTAGGCCAGTCGAGAAATCTGGCATCAAAACATTTGCTGACATAGCCAAGAAAACCAAATTTAAGTCTGGCAAGGGAGGGACAATCACAGGACCTCTTAGTCCAGAAATTGTTTTCCACAGAGGCCTGTCCTTATCAAGATGCAGAGATGATGTTTCAATAACAACTGTTCTTAGTCACCCAATAGAACCTGTGCCTATGTCCCTCTTCCATGTTGACGGAACAATGAGAAGAACAGACAAAGCTGAATTAGGGCATCAGCTGGAAGCTCAAGCTGAAAGAATCCATGAACTAAGAGCATGCAACAAAGAAACCACAGTGTACATCAGAGATGCCCTGACTGTCACACAAGTGGTGTCTGGGGACAAATTCCACACATTCAGTGAACTGGCTGCTGAGTATTTGAGAAAGATCCTAAAAAGATTTGACAAACCTAAGTCTGTAATCAAATACTTTGACAGATATGACAACCATAACCCTGTGAAAACTGCAGAAAGACAGCACCAGACAGGATGTAAGGCTGGATGCAAGAAATGCCAGGTGATTGAAGGACACCCTCTTCCTCCATGGAAAAAGTTTCTAACCGTGGCATCCAGCTAGCAGTCACTTGTAAATTTCTCTGTGAATATGTGGTTCAAAATGCACCTGACCATGTAGGAGCACACCCAACACAAACACTCCTCCTGGCAGGAGACTTTTCCAATTCTGAAGTACAAAGTCCATCCCCAGTAAAGATGTTGAAGAAGCCCAAGACTTCTACAGTACTCAAGAGTCCGTGGGCACAAGGATGTTTCTGTACATTGTATGTGTCAGTTTGGCTTTTGGTCTCTTGGTGTTAAAGGAACCATAGTGATTATGTCACCTGATACAAATATTTAGGTCCTTGCTGTTCATTAGATAATTTGTATTGAAACAGGCACCATTACCAGCACAACTGACAAGTGTCATACAATTTGTGATGCACTCCTGACTTCTGCAACATATTTCCTGCTGTACACACATTAGCAGGGTGTGACTCTGTCTCATCCCTATTTAATATTGGGAATAAAATCTGTTTTAATGTTGTCAAAACAAAGGGAGCTTACCACATCAGATATCATGCCAAATAGGGAGAGAGTGACTGATAAGCCACAATTTCTGCTGTAGGGAAGTTGGTAATGGTGCTATATGACTAGAGCAAGAAAGAAAAGGACCTGAAATGTTTGTGCCTTATTCTGGCCATCAAAAAGGACAAGTCATTGGCCAAGCTCCCAAATGTGAGGACAGTTTTGAAGAGCATGGCAAAAGAGCATCTTGGCAAACAAAGATCTGGATATCTTTGTACATAGGTGACCCAGATGTTGGATCATCATGGCAACATGGATGGAAAAATGAGGATGAACTATTTCCTGTGTTTTTCAAGGGTCCAGTGCCGTTTGACCTTCTACAACACCTTATTTATACCTCTACCAGTAAGGGTCATTGCACAATCAACTATTTCTGTAGTCAGAACAAGCTTGCCTGCACAGAACTGTGTACATGCCAAGGCAATGAAGACTGTGGTAACCCACACACTCCCGACAGAGATCGTAATGATAAACAAGATGATGATAATGATGTTGACTAGAAAAGTTACCTGTGCTATTACATTTCAGTGATACCTGTACACATTTATTATTTAATTTTGTTTTATACATTAGATTGTTGTGATGCTCTGAGGTCACAAAGAAATAAAATGTTGTGTCTTGAAACAGTAGAGTCACTAACAGAAATGAGTGCAAATATTTCAAAGTAGTCATTTTTTTGTGCTGATGGGGTGTCATTGTTTATCCTCATTTTTGTGATAATGGCACCATGTGATAGCTCCACATCATAGCTCATCTTAAAGTAGACATAATAAGCTTTCAAATGATATATGATGTGCCTGTGTGTAGAGAGGGTACACGTTAAATCAACCAAATCAATGGTGTTTGCCACTCAGCTCCGTGTGCAAAGCAGCTGGAATACGACTGAGGATCTGGCACAAGGACTGCTCTCTCCTAGAAAGAAATGGATCCACATCTTTCTAGTAGTGTATAGTAGCAGTTTCTAGCTTTGCTGTTGAGAAATCCACCCCTGTGCAGAGGGCCAGCACCAGGAGTTTAGAGCATTTACATCTTATTGAAGTTCTTTTTAATGGAATTTAAATCACTGTCAATTGGTGCCCCTAAAGTATGATTTTGGTGTAGTAACATAATTTTGTTGCCACTGTGCCTACTAAAGTGGAATTTGGTTGCATTTTTAAACAGAAGAGGATGAGAGAGCTGTAAAAATAAAGAAACAAGGAAAATATTTCATGAGTATTTTCATTGCTGTGAATTATTGTCAGCACTAAAATTATTCCATCGTGCCACTGTCTTGTAACTTTTGCCATAATGAACGTTACATATTCATCTTTGACGTTTCAAGTTATGTTTAACTGTGGTTCATTATGAAAAAGATAGGATTAGTTCCTTTTGCCTTGGGAAAACCAAAGAGTAATGGTAAAGTGACCACAAAGCCTATTCTAAGCAACTATCCAAACTGACAAAAATTGCAACCTCTAATAAAGGTGAAGCAGAACTGTGCTCAGTACATTGGTGTATAATCTGGGGTAGCCTTTAAAACAGGAGATTGGCTAATAAGGGAGGTTACTTGTTGATCAGTTTTCTCTATTCAGTTAAATGCCTGCAGAGCCGTTGGGCTGGATGTTCAACAATCCAAGTCTAACATTTTTGTGAGGTATAGTGGTAAGTGGTAAAACTCATCTTTTCAACCCCTTCTGAATGTATCATCTTCCTGTTTGTGTCCTCAAGTTTTCCAGAGGGTGTTCTTCATTTTAATTAGCATTGCTCTGATTCCGCCATCAGAGAGTTGATCGTATCTTCCTTGTTGGTATCCTTTGTGGTTTCTCTTCCCAGACCCAGGCTGGCATTTTACACAGAACATTCTGCTAAATTATCAAAACAAAGCCAGTTTGGGGATTGGATCAGCTTTGCTCTGACATGTTTTTGTTGATTGGTTTGTTTGTTCACATTACCAGACTGAATGATTAGTTGTCTTATGCTAGTTGGCCCAGATAGGAGAAGCATGGAGCCTGTAATCATCCAGATTAGTGGAAGTTTATCCAGGGTACTGCAGGTTTACATTGCATAAAAGAAGCAGTGGCCTGTGGATAAGTTAAAGTGTTCAGCCTCCAGCGTGCTCCAATCCTCCAACATCACTGAGTTTGTTCAGAACAACAAAAAAGAATAAAAGGGAATTGGTTACAAAAGCATCGATTGCACTTCTTTATTCTGACAGATCAGCAGGGGAATTCAGATGTGACATAACCATTCCTACCAAATTTTCTCTCTCCTCATCTTTATCATGTGAGTTTCAAATAGAAACTGCACAATTAAACGAAAAGCGGGAGACGAGCACATGTTTTTAGAATCTATTGCTTATCTATGCTTTGTGCAAATGCTATAGCTGTTTTGGGTAGAGAGCCAGTATATATAATTTCCAAGAGGCAGACACTTCATGCATCTTCACCAGAGTTACGACAAATAACTGAAGTGACATATTGAGGCTTCCAGCATGCAGTTTATAACGCCAAGAGTAAGGCACTTTTATATGAGGACTTAAACAGCCTACATGAGTCTTAGTCATTCTCTATTATGCTCTTAAGAATCTTCACTATAATTTATTGTCTACCTGGTATGTCTACCTGGTAGTCATACCGGTGTGTAACTGACAAAGAATCATATAATCTAGGCCCAAAAAAGGTGTTTACCTCAAGGGAGAACTGATCTTAAATTAGTGTGATTTTTTTTTTGTTTCTCTTCTGAGCTCATACCAATGGATCTCAGTCGTTAAAACTATTTCTTCCTTCTCCTCACTCTCTCTGCCGCTCATAAGATTTTAAAGGTACAGCTGTATATTTAAAATTGTAATTAGGGGAATAAAAAGATGCAGTAGGTTATGATGGAAGCATTCTCTATTCACAAGTGGCTGTGGAAAGCCACATTTTTAGCAATATCTTCATTCTTCTCTGTTTGTATGAGGCCCACATCCCAGCCTCTGCACCATCCTTGGAGCGTAGTGTCTGAATGACCATGGATTCCCATGCAGTTCCGATGCATTGGAGTGTTTGTTGTCTGCAGACAGATTGTGCAGAGATGGTTGCACCCCTTTCATTCCACAGAGCCATGGTCTGTGGCAGTCTACATCCACAGTAACAGAGCCTGGGTTTTTTTTCTGAGCAGGCCAGGAGAGGAGGAGGGATATGGCCAGTGGGTGGTGCACAACTGTGTGCCTTAATCAAAGCTGCCACTTTGAGAGGATGTTAATGAAGTGGTTGCAGAGGCTACTGTGACCCATCAGGTACAGTAATGACCAATGGATAGGCAGGGAGAGGATTCTGAGTCCTGACAGCACCACTATATGTAGCCTGTTTACTTGGGCTCTTTGAGTGTGGATGTGCTTTGCTTTAAAGCATCATTTTGTCTGTGCCACCCTCAATCTGAATGGTTATTCAAACCTTTACTAGAGTTAATACATCATAAGAACAGAACATTTACTTTGGAGTAATATGATGAACCAAAGTCGTTACTATGACAACTTTTCTGTACTATGTTTGGGAAGCTTATTTAATAAATATAATTGTTATAGACTGTTGTATTTATTATATGTTAACAACATATATATATTACAAATATTGAACATTAAATGGCTGACAGGTCTCAAAATGTAATTATACATGAAGAATCAACATCAAACAGGGATTGGTTCTTGGCTCTACACTATTTAACCTTTTTTATCAATGAGCTGGGAGAACACACAAAATCATGACTGATAAAGTTTTCAGATGGCACCAAGCTTGGGGGAGTAGTAAATAATAAAGAGGACAGGTCACTAATAGCGATCTGGATCACTTGGTAAACTGTGTGCAAGGAAATGGTATGCACTTTAATATGGCCAAATGTAAAGTTTTACATTTAGAAACAAAATGTAGGTCATATTTACAGAATGGGGGAATCTATCCTAGAAAGCAGTGACTCTGAAAAAGATTTTGGGGTCAGGGTGGATAATCAACTGAACATGAGCCTCCAGTGCAATGCTGTGGGGAAAAAGGTCTAATGCAATCCTTGGATGTATAAACAGGGGAATATCAAGTAGGAGTTGGGAGGCTATTTTACCTCTGTATTTGGCACTCGTGTAACCACGGCTGGAATACTGCGTCCAGTTCACATGTCCGCAGGAAGGAAGTTGGAAAAAAATGGGAGAAGGCGCAGAGAAGAGCTGTGAGAATGATTCAAGCATTGGACAACATGCTTCATAGTGATAGACTTAAGGAGCTCAATCTATTTAGCTGAACACGGAGAAGGTTGAGGAGTTACGACATTAAGAAAAAATATTTGATAATGCACTTTTCAGTATAGCAGACAAAGGTCTATAACAAGATCTAGTGGCTGGAAGTTGAAGTTAGACAAATTTAGACTGTTAAATAAAGAATACATTTTTCACAGATCAGGGTAATTAACTATTAGAACAATTTACCAAGGGTTACGGTGGATTCTCCCTCACTGACAAAAACAGGATATGTTTCTGGGGGTTCAAAGACAGTATATCAGGGAAAATATATGCATTTTGCCAGTTTGGGTGCATAGGTAATGCGGCTGCCATACAAGATAGAATTCAACTTCACTTACTCTTGTGGAAGGTTTCTTTTCAGTGAACTGAAAATATCTTGTAAATTTCTGAATTTGATGTGTTGTTACTAAAAATAGCAAGGTAAATTATACAATAGTAGTCCATTCATTATTAATTATGTCTTTTTAAAGTCTGCCACTGGTTTATTCACTAAGTGTGATATTTGGTTTATGATTTTGATAAGTTATAAAGTGGCTTAATTTAAACAAGGAATTTAATCATATTGAAACAAATATGAAGAGGTTGAAAATGCTCCTTTAAATCATCTCTGCTTATAGTTAACAAAGAATTCAGCCTAAAGGGTTCAACAGTCACATTATTTCTCTCGTGGCTCTTCAGATTTCCCATATAAAGAAAGAGCAGGGTACTCTTCCCAGTCCCCTTCTATAACATTCCTCTTCTGCCTTTACAGTCCTGTATATTTCCTCATTAGCGTTCCTTCCAAAGCCCAAGCTTGTCAACAATGAAGCTATTATCAGCACAGTATGAAATCAAAGGTAATACAAAGATAGTTTTTAGTCTAGTCTTCAGCAGTGTTTTCTCTATGACAGGTATTTTTAATTCTGCAGCTGCTGAAAATTTATGGGAATTAATGTATGTACAGCCAGATAGATTATAAATCAGCAACTGATGACTTAACATCTGTACCATACAGATACATTCTCATATGTGTTAAGAAATGTGGGGAACTAGATCACAAAAATATCTTCACTTAACTAGTATGTACGGATAGCTTTAGTATGAGAGAGCATATAGAAGGGGGAGGGTTGGGCATTGTTGATTTCACATTTGTCTGCAGGTGTTTAAAGCCCAAAGTAGGTTGGAAGCCTTTTTTTTAATCAAGTGTACGGAACACTGATATCGCATTCACATTAGTCTATATATTCCTTTTTGAGAAACACAGGCTTCGTGATAGTCAGATAAATATTTTTTAAAGTTGAAGGAAAAAGTGGTGACAGGAGTCTTCTTTCTCCAACAGCTTTCACTTTCTTATTTTGGCCATATGGAGCAGCTAGATTCCTATTATCTGTAACAGCCCCCCAGCCCTACCTATCTTTTCACAAATTAATCAATAAAATAGGATAGCTACAGCTCCCATCACGCACAGCATTTAGTGTGCCATAATAACTTGGAACCAGATTTATAAAGGTATTCAGCACTCAAAGGTGCAGGTAGGTGCCTATTTACAGAAGTGCCCATTGGGCAACTTTCAGTGACATAACTGCCTAATTCTCTGAGCTGCTCAGTGGGATTTACATCATTAGGTGCCTAAATACTTTTCAGAGTAGCAGCCGTGTTAGTCTGTATCCGCAAAAAGAAAAGGAGTACTTGTGGCACATTAGAGACAAACAAATTTATTTGAGCATAAGCTTTTGTGAGCTACAGCTCATTTCATCAGATGCATATACTTTTGTAAATCTGACCCTTAATCTGCTATGTTGTTAGAAGTAAAAATGTGCCAGTTTATTTAGTAGGCAGCTGAGTGCCCCAGAGTGAGGTGGGCTTAATGGATGACCTGCAAACAGCAATGGTTTCGGAGGCTCTGGAACCCAAAAGTCCTGATCCTGTGGCTTTGCCTTGGTATAGGGGTCTATCCATGTAGAGTAACTTATAAAATCAGGGCCTGAACAGGCAGAGAGGATCTTTAAATGTTTTTTTTTGTGGAGGTTTGAACAAAACTTTTTTTAAAAAAAACAGAATCTGATTTCTTTCTTTTTGCTCTTTTTCTTCTAATTTTCTGACCTGGTTTGTACCATATTACCACATTGGACTACATATTTCCCATTCTGTCCACCCTTACACATTCCTGAAATATCCAGGCAGTAGCAGGCATTCCTTGTCTCCATAGCTCTCATATTTACTTGCAACAGTCAGAAAATAAATCCCAGTTACTTGGAAGAGCCACAGAGCTTTTATTGCAATTACTTTTAAAGAACAATTTAATTAGGGCTTGGGAAACTGGAGCGCTTCACAGGCCAGGTGTTCTTTTGCTTTTTTTCATTATAAGGCAAGTACTTATTGTCATGGGCTTGTACCAGTTTGGAGTGAAAGAGTATGCAAAGATATGAAGTAGATATCATGACTCTAGGCCAGGAAAGTTTGGGTACGTCCAAGCCACTTACTGTAGGAATAATCCTGCTGTGCCCTTCATCAATGGAATTGGCACAGATGTAATCTATTATTTTCACTCTTCAAATTTGTAAAGGAATGTTGGGAACCTCTTTTTTATTTATTTTGAGCACTGGTGTGGTTTAGCATTGCTGCCAAGTATCTCACTAATACTTTTGACTAGCACTCTGTGATGGGGCTTGGGGTACAATTCAGACGAATGAGAGGTTGTGTCACCTCTTACCCTGTAACCCTGAGTGTCTCACAGTGCTACTGTAGCTCCCAGCCTGGGACACTCACAATTGGCCTACAAGCGTGCAGCTCACAGCCTGAAGTGTCTGTGTGCTAGACAGCTCTGGTTCAGCAGCTCTGACCCCAGCAGCCTGTCTGCAGCCCCCCTCTGGCTGCCCCCAGCCTTGGTTGCAACCTTCAAGGTGACCCCAACCCACTTCCAGACCCGAATTTCCCCCAAACTGGGTGCTCTGCAATATTCAACCCTCTCCAGGATAGTTCAGAGAAATAATAAGGTTTCTTTGTTCCTCTTAAGACACAAAAAACACATCATAGCTTATTAACTTAACTGGGGTAAATACATCCTTCAATTTAAACACAGCACTGCGTTAGTTTATAGGAAAAACAAAACAAATTTATAAAAACAGATGCTAGGTTAAGTGATGCCAAGTAAAAGGAATAAAGTTAGAAAGGGATACAAGCAAGTAGAAGTGAAATCATAGAATCATTGGACTGGAAGGGACCTCAAGAGGTCATCTAGTCCAGTCCCCTGCACTCATTGCAGGACTAAGTATTATCTAGACCATCCATGACAGATGTTTGTCTAACCTACTCTTAGAAATCTCCAATGATGGAGATTCCACAACCTCCCTAGGCAATTTATTCCAGTGCTTAACCACTGTGACAAGTAGGAAGTTTTTCCTAATGTCCAACCTAAACCGCCCTTGCTGCAATTTAAGCCCATTGCTTGTTGTCTTAAGAAAAACAATTTTTCTCCCTTCTCCTTGTAACAATTTTTTATGTACTTGAAAACTGCTATCATGTCCCCTCTCACTCTCCTTTTTTCCAGACCTAACAAACGCAATTTTTTCAATCTTCCCTCATAGGTCATGTTTTCTAGACCTTTAATCATTTTTGTTGCTCTTCTCTGGATTCTCTCTAGTTTATCCACATCCTTCCTGTAATGTGGCGTCCAGAACTGGACACTATACTCTAGTTGAGACCTAATCAGCGTGAAGTACAACGGAAGAATTACTTCTTATTTCTTGCTTACAACAATCCTGCTAATACATCCTAGAATGATGTTTTCTTTTTTTGCAACAGTGTTATAGTGTTGACTCATTTTTAGGTTGTGATCCAAAATGACCCCCAGATCCCTTTCTGCAGTACTCCTTGCTAGGCAGTCATTTCCCATTTTGTATGTGTGCAACTGATTGGTCCTTTCTAAGTGGAGTACTTTACATTTGTCCTTATTGAATTTCATCCTATTTATGTCAGACCATTTCTCCAGTTTGTCCAGATAATTTTGAATTTTCATCCTATCTTCCAAAGCACTTGCAACCCCTGCCAGCTTGGTATCATCCGCAGACTTTATAAGTGCACTCTCTATGCCATTATCTAAATCATTGATGAAGATATTGAAGAAAACCAGACCAGAACTGATCCCTGTGGGATCCCACTCGTTATACCCTTCCAGCATGACTGTGAACCACTGATAACTATTCTCTGGGAATGGTTTTCCAACCAGTTTTGCACCCACCTTATAATAGCTCCATCTAGGTTGCATTTCCTAGTTGGTTTATGAGAAGGTCATGTGAGAAAGTATCAAAAGCTTTACACTAAAGTCAAGATATACCACATCTACCGCTTCCCCCCCCCCCCCCCCATCTACAAGGCTTGTTACCCTGTCAAAGAAAGCTGTCAGGTTGATTTGACATGTTTTGTTTTAGACAAATCCATGCTGACTGTCACTTATCACCTTATTATCTTCAAGATGTTTGCAAATTGGTGGCTTAATTATTTGCTCCATTATCTTTCCGGGTACATAAGTTAAGATGACTGGTGTGTAATTCCCCGGGTTGTCCTTAATTCCCTTTTTATGGCACTATATTTGCTCTTTTCCAGTCTTCTGGAATCTCTCCAGTCTTCTATGACTTTTCAAAGGTAATCGCTAATGGCTCAGATATCTCCTCAGTCAGCTCCTTGAGTATTCTAGGATGCATTCATGAGGCCCTGGTGAAGATATCTAATTTGTCTAAATAATTTTTAACTTGTTCTTTCCCTATTTTAGCCTCTTCTGATCCTACCTCATTTTCACTATGTTAGACGTCCAATCATCACCAACCTTCTTGGTGAAAACCAAAATAAAGAAGTCATTAAGTCCCTTAATGACTTAAACAAAGAAGTCATTAAGCAAATCGCACAGTTTAGGATGACCTCATGATATTCTTTCCTTCCTGTAGACTTCCCAACCCCCTGCTGATTTCTGTGTAAATGGGGCTTTCGTTGTTTTTGGTCACACCTTGCTTAATTTCATTGGAGACTGGTAGATAGCTGCTTTCTCTCCTATATCGGAGGGAACCTGTTTCTCACTGTTTGGCCACAGACATTAAAGCATAATATCATTAGGTATCCATATTTTGTCATATAATGTTAATACGTACATTTCACAGTGGCATTTATCACCAGAGTGCCATTAGCTTTCAGAAAAGACCTCACTCTATACACTTTTATAACACAGTAATATTGTATGCTATCAGTTGATTCAATTGCATATCACTTGAGGCTCAGCCCTCTCAGTCTTTATAGACCAGTAAACCGTTGCAATGTATTTTTTGAAAAGTAAAACCCAGATTAAGCATCTCTCTCCCGCTGGGTGGGGTAGATGCCATGTTGTCTCCTTCCCAACTTGTTTGTTTGATAGCTTTATTTACCTTATATATAAAATTGGATCTTCATTGTCTCTGCTTGATGACCAGGCTGGTCAGAGAAGCAAATACGCATTCCTTTGTCAAGGGCAAACCTGTTTACCAGCTCCCTCTGACATGCCTAGTTTAAACATGCTTTAGTAATAATTCCAGCATTTATCCATAACTATTAATACATAGTGTGTATATACATTATGCAAGAATATTAATGAGCAATGAGTTGTGAGTTTTCAGATGATACCCCACAAGGCATATTTCATACAAAGATTATCACAGTAGAGTGTGGAATGTGAATACATGGTTGCTTAGGGTCACACACTCCAATTAGTTGTCTGACCTGTTTATCTATTGTATGAGCTGCAGGCAGTTATAGTGGTCTCAAATAATTTTAAGAGTATCTCATTTTTTAAATAGGTTTCTTGACTCAATAGGACTTCTAAAGGCATAAAGTGCGAGTAAAGGTGGCAGAATTCAGACCTATAGGATGAATAAGTGTCTTCAATTTTAATTACACAAAGTGAATTTAACTGTTTTTGATCATGTAAAACAAATGTGCAGTTAACATAATACTATCTCACAGATGCTAAGGGTTTGAAAGAATAACATTGTATTGAGCGAAATATTTATTTGGACTGAGATTTTCAACAACACTTGAAGGGTTTGTATACCCCATTCCCCTAAAAAGTAATGAGAACTGTGTGTCCCAATTCCTTAGACAGGCTTGAAAATAAGAACCTCAGGATTTAAGATCAACTGTCTCTTATTCTAGATGTCCAACAATAACCTCTCAGTCATCTTACAGAAGAACATAGCCACTGAAGAGCAACTTTGTCTACACATGCTAAGCACCTCAGGTGTGTCCCCCATGGTCAATGCTATCAAAGACAGCCAATAGTTCTAAGGAGCTGTCTATAAATTATGTAATACATTGTGTGTGTGTGTGTGTGATCATTACTTTTGCATGTTTGTTTGTGTTAAAAAGTGTTACAAGGGGTAGGTGGGTCTTGAAAATATCCAAAAATATGGGTTATGAAATTTATGGACAGTCCCTTTAAAAAAATCAGAGGAGATAGATCTTTATCCATCACTAGATGGAGATGAACCAATACGGTTTCTGTTCTATACCTAGGTCTGCAGCTTGATTGACTAGAGTGAAGGATGTCTGAGTATTTGAAACACCACCAGAGCTGCTCAGCCACAACCTTCTCCTTGACCTTTCCAAAAAATGGGAAATTACATACTAGTCAGTGATACTAAATGTCTTGCTTTCTTGATCAGAGACCTCACATACCTTCCTTAAGAGGCAATGCTTCCCCTCTGTGTGGTTCTTCCTTCCACCAACAATGGGCCTAGCACTTTTCAGTTAACTTTTACCTTCTGGGGGAGGGCATGGATTCAGCTCACAGGTTCTGACCTGTAGGGCACCTCCAGCATCTCAGTGAGAGATACCAGCTGAAACTCAGGCAAGTAAATGTTGCGTTTTGTCCCCTGAATGCATCAGTCTTTCTAGCTGACAGTAAAGTAGTTCAGCCCAGATCCAAGCGACATTATCCTCAAAGTAATAAGAAAATGTTTTCACAGCAAGGAACTTGACTCTGCAATCAAGAATCAGCAACTTGGATTAACCAAGCTATTTACTATCTGCGTAGCCCTGGCATAAATGCTTTATGTCATGATTGATCAGATTAAGGATGAGACTTGGACAACTTGTGTTTTACCCTCATGGGATTGGTAATGGAACTCTGTATTCTCAATTATTATTTATTTATTCAGTGACTTTCATCTCTAAATAACCAGCTCATTTCCAGTCCAGTGAACAAAGCAAATGTGCCAGTCTTTTTAGCAGCAGGGGGAAAAAGATGTTGATAGTTCTGTAACTGAAAATGATTATCATTTGATTGCTTTTCCAAGGTCTTTGTCAAATGAGTCAATGGTCTCAATCCACTTCCTTGTGGACTGGTGTCTCCTTAATAAAAACAAACCAACGAGCACTAACTGTCTCTGCAGAAAGCTAACGGATCAAATAGACATACTGAATTAACCTCATCCCTGTAATGTCTTTGGAAGATGAGATAGCGTGATCTACTGGATAGGGCACTGGATTTAGGGTCAGGAGATCTGACCTGGGTTCTATTCCTGTCTCCGTCACTGACCTGCTGTGTGACCTTGGGCAATTGTGGCACCTCTGTGTACCTCTGTTTCCCCTTTGCCTGTCTGGTCTGTTAGAATGAAAGCTCTTTGGGATGTGTTATTTTTAATATGTGTTTATACAGTACTTAGCACAAAGTGGCCTGGATAATACAAATTAATAATATCCCTTCCAGATTCCTACCAAACTTTATGACCACTGAAGAAGATCCTGTTCCTGGAAAATCCATGCGCAACTCAGGGTGAAAACAATGCATTGGTGTTTGTTGGGGCAGTCTTTTGGAATTTTACTCAGTGATGTGTGATACTTGTATAGTGCATGCAGTTGTGTATCGTAATACAGACTCTCAGTGCTCTGATTTGAGGAGACCCCTTTAACCTGGACCACAGCAAGGTGTTCCTTAGAGTTGGTCCCTCTGGATTGCAGAAGGAGGGGTTGAGGTATAGTGGTAGGGCATGACGAGGAAGTTTTCACTGTCACTAATGGTAGCTGTTCTGTTAATAAAAGTCATCAGTGTTCAGGACTATCAAGCCAGCACGTCTCCAAGAACTAGATTCACTTGCAAACATGTTTTCTAAGAAAAATATTGAGAAACATAGACGGTAAATCTAGCAAACAGGAATCCCAGCTTTTAGGTGTTGGTAGGGCTTTACAGCCCTCTGATATTAAATAGGATAGTTGGATTTGGCTGCAGACACAAAGTTTGCAGAAAACACTGATCTTAAGCCAAGTGCCTGTTATGCTTTCTCTGTCCTCATGAGAAGGCCAGCTTGCACATGTTTGGCAGTGAATTAGTTAATTTACTTAGTGTTTTATGTGTAGGCAGCATGCAGCTCTGTGAGACTGCAGTGGGCAATGAAGCAGCAGAATTCAATTTGCAGCAGTGACCTAAGAAGGACTATTTTTAGTAATAAAATAGGTCAGGGAATGCAGTAGTACCGACTGATAAATGAACAGTCTTCTCCTTAACTCATGGGGTTTGTTTCCTCTTATTATACAGCAGCTCTGAGGTAGGGAAACCACATTAAACATTGTCACATGGTCAACGTTTGAATTTTTCATTGTGAAACAATCACAAGAAAACCACTGTGGTTTCTCAGGCTGTAATGAAGAAAGAAACTAGGTAAATACTTTCTTAGGGATTTGTGGAAGGGAAAACCACTTGAGAGCTAGGTGACATGAGTCATTTTAAGCACTGTTGTACAGTGCATATGACAGGCAATTCTCCATTTTTACTACACTGGCAGGTTTTCGCGTATTCTCTGAACTTGTCTCTGGAATTCATTTATTCTCTGCGGACCATGCAGGTGAGGGCTAGCATCATCTTTTCAATGTATGATAGATGGAGGAACTGACTAAAGCTATCAGCTTGATTCTATGGCATTTTCAGTTTTCTCTTTGAAAGGAAGAACAATCTGGCTGTTTGTTGTGGTGTTCAGCATCCTGCTTACAGTCTCTCTTTCCAGTGTCAGATTACTTCACTTTTGTTCACCAGGGGTTCTATTCCTGATTGCAGAGGAGTCAGTGAGTGGCCTTTGGACAAATCATGCAAACTTTTACTGTGCCTTTATTTTCCTTGTTTGCAAAATAGGTTTAATATTGTACCTACCGTTTGGGGATTTTATGAAATTTAATTCATTCATGCTTGTAAAGGACTTTGAGATCCTTGGATAACATATAGCAAAATATTTTATTATTACATAATTGTGTAATCAAAGTAGGAGGGAGCATGCACCACTGTCATGAAAGGTCATTTCTGTTGCTATAAGTTGCAGATATCTGGCCTTTATCTTAAGGTAGCAAGTAGGGCATACAATATACTTACAGTGTTGTCCTTAATAATGAAAACCCTCTTCTTATCAGATAATTTGACATCAATGCTTCATGTATAGTAATAGTAATTTTCCACTTACATGACCTGCTCCCTATTAACCCTTACATTCCTCAACTGAAAAACGAGCCATTTCAGTGGTTTGGCATTTGAAATTCATTTAAAAAACGCTGTTCCTAGTGGGATTGATCCAAAACCTATTGAAGTAATTGCAATGGAAATATTCTCACTGACTTCAATGGCCTTTGGATCAAGCCCCATAATCATGTATACAATATGTGTCCTGTCAGCTGCTCCAGTCTAATTCAGTATTCTTAAAGCAGCACTCTTAATGAGAACATCAATGTTACTGTTTTTCCTTTGGCGCTAAAATGAAGGAAGCTTAATTTTTTTGTGTGGAATTGTGAACATGGCAAAAGCATCACTTATTGTAAACTTAGTCATTCCAGTCTCCCTGTCCACACCCCAGTCTTCCCACGCAACCCATCCCTTCTAACTCATCATAGGGGCCATGAGTAAATGACAAATCACGATCTGCTCACTGCATACGTATATGAGACTAGTCTCTTGCTAGCAAAAAACACTCATTGACATGAAGCCATTCATTATGCATGCAGTAGAGAGCTCCAGCAGGAACACTCTCTTTGTCTCCATTTTTAAGAGCTAGAGTGCAATGTTCTGGCCCTCCCAAAAAAATTACTAGTGTACGTGCCATAGCTGATGTGCTTCACTAACTTCCTTAAAGTAAAGATCATGCGGTAGAAAGCCTGAGTTTGGGAAGTAGCTAAGCCTTGCTTTTTATCATTAGTGTTTTATAGTGATTACGTTTAGAGGTGGTTTTAATCTCTCACATTGCATTAGGGGCTAATTTATTTAAAGTACATTTTTGAAAATCCCTATTCTTTATTATTTCCTGATCTTTCATCAGCAAGATGGATGAAAACAATTTGTGCTACAACAGAAAGCTAGCAAGATATTTTCAGCAGTGTGCCATCCCATTTATTCATGTAAAAATGTTTCTATTTCTGTCCCGTGGGTTACTGTGGTTGGTAATCAGATTTATTTTCTATCAGGGTGTGGATGAACTGTAGTGTCTGAATTCTGAGGGACATTATCTCAGATGGGAAAGTGAATGGTCTTGCATCGTTGATCAGTGTCACATGTTCACATTATGAGCCCGACTCCAATCTCAGCTGTAGTGCACACACAGGTGTAAATAGGTGTGATTTCGGATGTACGCTGGCTTAACTGAGATCACCCCTTCACTTTAGGGTTATATGCTATACCAGAGGACAAATCTGGAGGTGGAATAGCATTTTTGTCTTCACCCAAGTTCGAATGTGAGAGTAGCTCCCTCCAAACAAAATCCATCATATAAATCCGGCTAATCTGCACATCTGCAGACCAGACTAACTTGGGTATCTTGTTAAACTGTATGCCTTCAGAAATCAAAGGTTTCCAGAGAAGCTGATACTGATGATATCTGACATGGCAATGAAATTCTTGAGGCTTATTGTCATGGGAGTCTTCAAAGTCCGTAAATCAGTACCTCCAATCCAGTGGCACCAAACTTCCTATCTGACCTTTCCATGTTAGGTTTCTCACTGGCACTCTCTGGACTGGGTCCTTGGGCTGGATGTGCACAAAAGGAACCATCTATTTTGGTCTGTCCATATCCTGCTCAAGGTGGAAGGCTCATGGACCCCACTAAATTCCAAAACTCTACCCAGACAAGAGGCTAAGGAGTAAAAGAACTAGTGAAACATTATAACTGCTCTCTGACCAACACTGTTGATCTACTGTCAGCCCTGTTAGCATTTGTCCCTGTATCTCTCTCATTTGATTGCTGGTGCTTCAGCTTTTTCTATGTATTTATTGAGAACTTGCAGGTGTTTTCATACCTGTGACTACTTGTCACCTCTGAAATGCCCATATTCCATCCCACCCCACCATAATATTGTTTCTATAATCTTAGTGATATGTGTCATCAACAGCTGATGGGAGCATGTTCCCATGTAGCACCACAAGTTGTCACAAACAATGTCCTCTTATTATCACTGGTTGGCTGGACAAGGCTTGCAAAATTTAACATGCCAGCTGAAAAAATTAAAATGTGTCCCCATGGTTCTTCCTGTAGGGTCTGGTGCTTCTCCGAGTGATACAGAGTGCTAGCAAATTAGTGTTTCTGTAGCTGCATGTCACTCCTAGATGTATTGCCTGAAGGAGGGAGTATGTCTAAGAATGAGGCCAAGGAGCATAGTGTGGCTCTTATGGGGTAGGATCTGCCAAGGATAGCAGAGTATATCCTCACACCAAAGTTGAGATGTCCTGAAGGGATACTTGTGAAAATATTTTTTTATTTACTATACCATATATGCTTGTGTATAAGCTGAGAAATTTTGGGCTGACCTTCAAGGCAGGTTTAGATGGATTCCCTTATATTTAGGTCAGTTTGGGAACAGCTCTGCCAATAGATCTACAGCTCTCTGTCTCTCTCCTTTCTGCCTCTTGGATGGTTTCTCTGGAACTATACAACTTTTGCAAGTCCCACATTAACATAACAATTCTCACAGCTCATTGGCTTGTTCAGTTTCCTGGGTATCTGGCTGGTGAATCTTGCCCATATGCTCAGGGTTCAGCTGATCGCCATATTTGGGGTCAGGAAGGAATTTTCCTCCAGGGCAGATTGGAAGAGGCCCTGGGTTTTTTTTGCCTTCCTCTGTAGCATGGGGCACGGGTCACTTGCTGGAGAATTCTCTGCACCTTGAAGTCTTTAAACCATGATTTGAGGACTTCAATAGCTCAGACATAGGTGAGAGGTTTATCGCAGGAGTGGGTGGGTGAGATTCTGTGGCCTGTGTTGTGCAGGAGGTCAGACTAGATGATCGTAATGGTCCCTTCTGACCTTAATATCTATGAATCTATGAGTATCTTGAAGCATTTCACAAAGTGTATCCATTTGTTTCCGCCTCATTGTGCTCTGTAATTTTTAATGTATACCATTCCATCAAGTGCAGAGCAGGAACATAGAAGAGGTTATAGAACAGAGCAGTATTCTACCATTAATGTGCATTAGTTGAATTTTCCTGTCATCTTACCTGCAGCCCTGCTGTGGAGTGGGGACCAGATGGAACCACTTGCAGAGGGAGCAGAGTGCTCCAGGTTGTCATCGAACTACCTCCTTCTCCTAATGGGGTGCAAAGTTAGAAAAGAGAAAAGCTATTTCTGTGCTTGTTCCTAAGTGTTATAAAACCAAGCTGTCAAGTGACATATGAAAAAAGTGATCACGTTGCCAGTTAATGCCAGTAGTTAACCTGCAGCTTTGGGCATTATAGATCAATAACTGATTGGTTTTTAAACCTGTTGGGTAATAGTTAACCTCAACGCCAGTTAGCAAGGTATCACGGGCATAATTTGTGTCACCAATGTTATGGGCATGATTTGCAAAGGAGCATCAACCTGTCCTCCATTTGGGTGTGTTGCACAGTTTTTTGCACACTCACACATGCATGTACGCTTCTTGTGCACTGCCACCTGCACATGCAAATGGTAGATTTTATCACTCCGAGGTACCCACTGTCTATATCCACCTGTTTCTTGTTTTATACTTAGATTGTAAGTTCTCTGGGAAAGGGTCACTCTTTTTATTTTGCATTTGTGCAGCACCAAGCGCAACGGGGTTCAGCTCGATGACTGTGGCTCCTAGGCGTTAAAGTAAAATAAATAAATAATAATAATAAATATGGGTGAGAGTTCACAAAAAGTACACTTGCAGTTGTACGTGTACACGCACGAAGACTAACTTTTGAAGATTAGGCCCAATAGATGTTCTCTCTTAGTGTGTGTGAATGAGAGCATTCCAGGTGCATTATGTTACACACACTGCCTTTTTTATTAGATCTCTGGTTGGTGCTAAAACTGTGTTTGGGGGCGGGGGGGAAGTGATTTGATTCTGAGATTTAGAGGTGACTTATGTCAAGATTATAGATTGTGCTGTGCAAAGATGGTGTTTTGATAAATAGGTTTATTCAGGAATCACAGCTGCAAACATGGTAAGCGGAGGCAGATTTGTAGATCCTGTCCTGCCGGGGTTCTCCTCCCTGCCCCCCTTGAGAGAGTGAAAATCTGGAGGGAAGGAATTAAAGCAGCCTTTCATTACTGAGCTGGCAGTGGTAGTTGGCATTAACTGAGCCCTGCTGTTGGAAAAGTCTGGAGAATTGGTGCAGGCCTGTGCTCTCAGTTGGTGATGCTGAGACCACAGGTGCATAGAAGTCAAATGCAAAAGGAAAAGTGTGATAAAACAATAAATGTAATTTGAGTGAACATGAGCATCATGTGGCTGCAGAATGGCCAGGGAGTGCCTGTCAGCTTTGCCCTTTATTCACTTCATATTATTTTTTAAAAGCTTTGATTGTAAGCATTGTTCAGAATGTGCAGAGAATTACAGTAAATCCAGCCTTAAAACACAAAATTGAGCGTTAGGTCTCAGCTGTTCTGTGTGATCTCGGTGTCACGTTTCTCTAAAGAGCATTCATAATTCCTGCATTGCAACATTGGGGTTACAAAGTTCAACAGAGGTAGCGTCAGAGTGCTCCTTCCTGGGGTGCTTGGCGTAGAGGTTGGAGAGGAAGGTGAAAGAAGATATTGGGGCTAGGGGCATTAGATGATAGCAGTATGGAGGGGGAAAGGAGCATTTGCAAGTACAAGGGAAAGAAAGAGTGATTCTGTTTCTCTAAGAGTCCCAAAACAGTCTACAGTTTTTATCCTGCTGTTCTCTTGTACCATTGTCATCTTTATTTTCCGTAATTAAAAACTGTTTTAGTTGAGCCTACTGTTGCACTGAAAGCAGAGTGAATTTCCAGTACAAACAATGGTGGAAAATACAAAATGAAACATAAGAAAAACTGTTCTTTGCTCACTTTTAAGAGGTTATTCTCAAGTCTCCAGCCCATGAATGCCAAAGGTCTATTGTAGGGCTGGGGGTGGGGATCCGCATCTTGGTCTTCAGGAAATGACAAACTTTCAACCCGAGTGAGGTCTGTTTGCTTTTTTCAAGGCCGTCTTCACAAAGAAAAGGGCTGCGAATCTTAAAGGAAAGTTTAGATTAACCCAGCTTTTATTAAATACCCCCAAATTATTGAGCATTCATAGGCTTTGTAGAGCGCAAAAGCCAACAGTGCCTATATGAAATTCACTCTATTGACTCCCAAAATAGGAAGCCAGGAAACAGTAGCTAATGCCCTTCTGTCACAGTTGGTGTTGATACTATTTAAAAGGTATGCATATAATATATTTGTATGTGTGAAACATAGTATTTTAAGGTTTCAGAGTAACAGCCGAGTTAGTCTGTATTCGCAAAAAGGAGTAGTTGTGGCACCTTAGAGACTAACCAATTTATTTGAGCATAAGCTTTTGTGAGCTACATATTTTAAACAATTCAGAATTAAAGTGGGGAGAAAGCATTCAGCTATACAGGTCTAATTCCGAGTACAATCTGGGGAAGGCTGAGGATATGTTCCTGGTGACCATTATGCTGCTTTGATTTATTGGTCAGCTGAGTTAATTCATTATTTGTATATGATTATTTTTGCTGCTTGGTCATAATTTGTTACAGTAAACTTAATTAATGGATGAGGTGCCTAGAGCTTTCCCTGTAGGGTTTCTTATTGTTGCTTAAATCTGTATAAATAAATGAAAATATTTGGAGAGTGGTTGGCTCTGTAGATAACCTAATTCCCAGAATAGGGGTTTTCTGATGAATGTTTTTTACTCTAATTTGTAAGGCCATAGTATGAAAATTATTGACTTGAAAGGTTGTGTTTGTCCTGATGTTTGTCACTTACATGAAGAAGTCCCTTCTGATCCAAAAAATGCCATGTTCCCTGCTGTATTTGGCTAACTGGTAATCTAAAATGAGAGATTTCCATGCACAGTTGATGGTGTACCATGGGGCAGAATCAGAGACAATGGGTCTGACCAGATGTTGCTATATGTAAAAGAGTTGGCATTCAGACATCACAGTGAGTAGCACTGTAGAATGATAGGTCAAGATTTTCCTGACAGAGGAAAATGAGGTTGCTCAGCACTTCTGAAAGTCAGGTCACTTATTTATGGACCCTTAACGTTAGTGACCCAACTTTGAACAAGTGCTATAGGAAAGGCTTTATTTCCTGTGAACAGTATGACCTGCAGATATTCATCCTTTGAGCATCCTCCTGCCTAAAGCCACGTGAAATGGAAACATTGAATCCACATTTGTATACCCTTTGTCAGGTCACTACTCTAGGGTATCTTCTTCTCTGCTGGCATGTGTGGCAGCAGAGCTGAGCTGCTAGGGCATTGTTGGGAGTTCTAGGAGGAGATCCACATTTGCAGGACCTGCTCTAGTGGCCAGTCTATGGTCTGCTATCAGACTGTCTACACTCCTGCATGGGTCTTGTCACTGTTATTGCCTGTATTCAGCCTGCCCCTTCTGTGGCATGTAAAAATAACAGCGGGGAAGTTGCTGTTAATTGTTTTTGCATTATAACCAGTGCTGCTGTGAGGGGGGAAGATAGGCCATACAGAGGCCATTTCTCGGACTCCTCTCCCTTTGCTAGACATCTTTCCTGGCCACAAGGTTGCAGCAGCAGGAGGAGCTGCTTGAGGTGGCTATGCAGAATGGGGGATTCTACCATGTGTCTCTTTTCCCTCTGTGCATGATCGCCACCCCCCCCCCCCCCGCCCAGTTTCAGACCACATTAGCCCCTATTTCTACTACCAAGTAGTAGATGGGAGTGTGTACCCCCAAGTCAGCTTTGTTCCAGAAGAAGTGGCCACTCTATATATTTATTTTATTTTATTAACTGATAAATCCACTATTGACTTCGAAGGGCTGGTGCAGGACCCTCAAGCCATTAATGCTGCTTGCTGTGTGTTCTATGAAAACAAACTCTGCCAATTAAAAGTTTATCTCTGGGAAAGTATGCAAGGTTACATCTTCTCTTGCACAAGTGTATGGGATAGGAGCAGTGTGGCTCAGGAGTATTGATCTCTGTGACTGTCGTGAGAGAGGTGCCCTGGTTCTAACCCTTGCCAGCTAGTCACAATTTTTAATCTGTCGCATATGCTTATGTTTGGTGATGCTGATGCTCTGTGTGTGTCGCTGCTGTGGTCCTCACTGAAATTTCCACATCCTTGTGCTATAACTTTGATGTTATCATTTATACCTACTGTCCCAAACGGGGTTAATAGTCCATTCTCTCCTTTGTCAAGTGCTTTGAGGACTCTGGATAAACAGCCCTCTAATAAGAGAGAAGCATAAACATTAACATGTGTGGCCTTCTGGGTAGCTTATCAAACAGACCCAGAAGAGTGAATTCTTTAGCAGAAAAGGTAAGATTTCCATGCTGTGTATGTTTCTAATACCTAAGTTATGATATCTTTACTTTACTTATACATTGCATTTTAGGGTACATGCTTTGACTAGGGTCCCAGTGTGAGCCAGCTATGGTCACTCAATTCTGGTGAACTGCAAAGAATGGGGCAGAAAATCCCCATAAAGCTGGTGGCTATTCCAGTGTTTAGATTTACCAAGCCAGCATAAAACAGCTTCCTTATTTCCTTACTGGTTACTCAGAAGTTCAAACAACACAGTTCCCTTAAAGTGGTCCAGCCTCAGGCCTCCATCCAGGTAGCCATGTAAAATATGATGAACATTTCTGTAAATCTTATTTCATCATATAAAAGAAAATGTTCTATCAATCCCAAGGGATCAGACACATTACCTCTCAGGTTATTGAATATTCCAGATCTTACCCAAATACACACTACAGCCAATTCTTATTAACTAAACTAAAATTTATTAAAAAACAAAAGAGAGAGAGTATGGTTAAAAGATCAATATACATACAGACATGAGTTCAATTAATTGAAGTGCAGATTCATAGCAGAGATGGTGAGCTTTGTAGTTGCAAAGATTTTTTTTAGAAATAGTTCATAGGTTATAGTCCAATGTCCAAATACCATATTCAGGGCGTACCAGAATAACTGGGACCTCAGTCTTGCGACTCAAACTTCCCCTGATGAAGCCTAAGCAGATCTGAGATGATACAATCAGGACCCAAGGATCTTTTATACTATTTCATGTCCTCTTTGACAAATTGGGAGTTCCTCTGGGAACAAAAGGTAATTAGGATGACTTTGAAGGAGGTCCATCAACGGTACTTAGCTATCGTATTAACATAAGGCAATTTGCTTGTTCCTCCACCATTCACAGATTATTTGTTATACATTTCAAAGAGAGATGAATACAGAGATATCCCCTGTTTACAATTCATTTAAATGTTAGGATGTTCTTTTGATCTCTGAATTATCAGAATACAGCATAGACAGGGAGGGTTGATTACATTGTCGACACTGCTCATACATATGTAAATACACAAAAACACAAACATTATCTCCCCACATGTCTTTTGAGGGTTGTTTATTTTGTAGGATGTTTAACTCTTTCTAGCCATGCATCGCACATGCATAAGCTCTCTCTTTGTAACTGACAATATAGACAGTGAAATGTAACAAAAACATAAAGGATCAAATTCTACTCACAAAAACCAGCTGATAAACACAGCTGCAACTCCATACCTCTCTACCCATAGTCCATTTCTCTCTCTCTCTCCGGGATCCCTATCAAATAGATGGGTTTGTGTAGCATGCACTGAAGGTCGACACATTTGAGCCAATTTGGGCAAATGAGGAGAGTAAATTTCAGGGCATAGAGAATAACCAAAATGACATCCAAAACAATTCCCTCCTCCCAGCAGGCAGGCACTTCTAACCCTGGAATGTGACTGAACACATGGGCCTTGCAGCTTGCTTGAAGGTCAACAAATTCTGTGAATTCTGGACCATGGGATGGAGGTTAGGATTGAGGGAATAAATTCCAGAAGTCATGGGATGATTCTTGGAATACCCAGAACAGCGAGTCATCTTGTTAACACCCCTTCCCATCCCGGCCTGTAGTGAGAGGTATCCTTGCCCGTGTTGACTGGGTGTTAGCTCCCTAACACCATCAGTCTGTCAACCGCTCAAGTTCTCTCCTCTAGGCTCTCCAAGGCCTGTCTTCACCTTGCAGATTAACAGTAGGGGTGCTTCATTCCTCTAGTAATATTTTTTCACGAAGCCATGCATCTTATAACTTGACAAATTCTTATATAATGTTATCAGATCAGTGTTAGCGGGAACTTTCCTAACACTTAGGAAACAGACTCATATACAGTCAGTTAAGAACACATATGAACAATATGCCCTTTGCTCCCAAAGAGGCAGATTTGAATGGGAAAGCTTAAGAGACTCAGTGCTGGGTCCAGGACAGTGGAACAGCTTACAGGAAAAGATCAGAATGCCTCGAATCTGACTGTTTTCAGAGCTCTGTTCAAAGCCCACCTTATCAGAGAAGCTTTCACAGAATAACCGAAGGTGAAGAATGAAGATGGGGAAGGAAGAATAAGAAGGGAGAGTGAAGACAAACAAGAATAACCAACAGAAAGTCTCTCCAACTATAAGCTATTGAATTCTAGAATGGCGAGAGCAAAGTTCCATTTCAGATGACATATGCATGCTCCTCTTAAACTATATTCGGCACATAGATACTGTGGTGATTGGTGCTGTATAAAGCCCATAGATAAATGAGATAGGAGTCTGTGCATCTACAGCAGAGGCAGCTTTAAGGCCTATATAAAATCTGTCTGCAAGCTTCTAATAAAGTAAAATACTTATGTCCAAGGTGCAGGAAGCATGGTGTTTTCATTTTTTTTCCCAGAGATGAACATATTGTCTCGTTTCTCTTGTTTAAAACAATGAGATCTCCTGAGACACTCCCTCCATCGCATCCCCCCCTCCCCTGACTCCAGTGAGATTTAGGTGAAATCAAGGTTGCAGTGCACTGTATAAAGCTTAGGTCAGAAATTCTCATTTCTTTCACACAGGCTACCAGTAAGACTCTAAGGCCTCATCTGGCTTCTGAGGATGATGGGTCAGGAACAGCTTTTTCATACTAACAGATTTTCCTTTGGAAGCCCGATGCTGCTGCACCTGCAGAGATTAACAAAATAGTCAATAACGCTCAAAACTCAAAATTGTAAAGTAACAGTTGGTTTGATAAGATGGGAAAGCTGCTGCAAAAAGCAATTAAAATGGATGATCAAGATTTAACATAATATGGAATTCTACTTTGATCTACAGGAAAACACATTCTATCCACAGGAAAAAAATCCTCCTTTAAGACCTCTGAAATAAGGAGTGTATTTTTAAATGGGTAAAACTCTCTAATAATTTTCTGTCTAATGAACTATTATGAAAAATAGCATTAATACAGTTCATTGATGATAATGAACATTGGTTCTGTAAATGCATTTAGTTTCTCTACAGTAGATTTTCTATATATTCGAACCTGAGCATTTTATCTGTGTCATTTAATTTTCCTGAAAACCCTGTATTGAAGCTTGGATATGTTTCCTTTTCCCTTTTATGAGTAGGAGACTCCTCATGGGAGTCTAGTTTCTGGCAATGGGTTAATGATGATTAGAACTTTGATATGTACTAGCTTCTACTCTTTTGTCATGCTGCTCACTCTCAAATGGCTTCTGTCCTGCCCAGCCAGTTACTTCATGGACTGAGGACACAATCTTATATTGCTTTCTCAGATGTGTGCTTTTCCCGGAGTTCCAGACTATTCCCCCTATTTTAGACCAAAGTCATCACAATTTGGTTTCTTCCTGAGCAATATTCTGCCTTTTCATAGACCTCAGCTCCTTACCTAATAAGATTGAATGTTGATATGTTTCCAGATCCAGATATGCCAATCATGCCTTAATTGACTATAATGACTTTAATTGGATGAGAATAACAAGACAACAAAATAACAAAAATTAATAAATGGAGCTTAGTGAGTAGCTCCTTCTTTACAAGCTACATGCAGCTCACCTCATTCTTATATCAGGTCAAGATTCTTAGACGTGACGAGTAACTTTTGGGTGCCTTTTGATGACACCTTAAAGGAGCTTGATTTTCAGTGCTTTTGGGAAAAGGGGGACCCTTTAATGTGTCAGTACCCAAAATAACTAGCTGCTTTTGAAAATGTTGGCTTTAGTCCTCAACTTCAGCTGCAACAGAGTGTCAGACTCTCTGCTCCAGGAGGCACTTGCTTATGTCAGAGAGAAGCTCTTTTTCTTGTTGATTTAACACCTCTACCATAGCAGTCTCAGGTATTCCTTTGTATCACACCTTCTCTTTCATTTCTACCTTTGTAGTTCAGTAATCTTATTTCTCATGACTGTTGTATTTTTAAAGACATCACTGAATGTAGACACACATTTCTTTGGATAGTTTCCACTGGCAATAGCTTCTGTTTGCCTAATCACTACTTAATATCTTAAGAACATTTACAGGGCAGCAGCTTCTCTTTTACTTTCTGTTAATCTCCTGGGTTTATTTGATTAAGGTGTTTATGGATAACACTCTCAAGGCCAAATTCTCAAAAATGGCCTTTGAATTAGCACACACAAGTTCTTGTGTACCTTGAAAATCTAAATTTCATGCTTCAATTGTATCTGTGTTTGAAAATTTTATAGCAGAACTACCTAGTTTGATAGCAGGTGATCTGTAGGGTGCTCAACATTTTTGAAATTCAGCCTATATGTTTTGGTGCCTAATTCTGGATTTTTGAATTTAACTTTAGTCACCCAGGTATGAACATTTTTGGTCCAGAAGATTACTGCTTTTCTTATGATCCTCCTCTGTCGCTGGGACTGAGCTTGTGCACACAGTACCAGTGAGTAGAGGTGAGGTGTGACTCAATAAATGCTTTGCAGTATACAGAAGAGCATTAAACAGATCTTTCACCAGATCCACTGAAAGAAATTAATATATGCAGAGAGATAATCTTTTTAAAGATTTAACGGCAGAATCAGACTGAATGAATTGAAGACAATGAAACAACTCACACGCACAAGATTAGCAAAAGGCTCAGAGAGAAGATGGAGGTCATGGAAGCTTGATCTCACTGCTTTAGTGAAAAGATAATTGTATTTCCAGAAGTAGGAAGGAAATAGAAATATGCTTGTTTTTTATTAATTCCCTCCTTCAGGAAATTTTGTCAGTTGAGGATTCTGTCTCAGACTTTGATATAGAAAGAGCACATGAGACGTGATAGCCCAAACTTGCTCCAGATCAAAGGCCAAGAGCAGTAATTATTAAAATCTTGAGATTCCAAGAGTCAGACAAATTGCTTCACTTAGAAGGGAAAAGGATTCAATTACATACTAAGGCCATAAGATAATGTTCTTAGATCTGAGAGCTGAAATTCAATTTAGAGGGTTGCAGGATGGTGCCCTGCAAAACTCCAGGCCCAGATTATTTAACACGTATGAGGAAATGGGTGGCTTCCTGGATGTCCTTACAGACATTGATAACGAGAAGGAAAAGAGACCAGGAAAAGACACCTACCCATCAGAGAAATGAAGAGGAACTGAGCTAGAATGTGCATATTAGTGAGAATGAAAGCGAGTTTCAAGATGATAATGCTGTTTATTGTCGTGAGAAGGAAAGAAGGAGAGTTTTAGCAGGCTGATCTTTTAACTGTTTGCTCCCAGGTTATGTTAATAGTTGGTGGTAATTGTTTTACCTGCAACAACCAATGCTTTTAGACAGAAGAAGCTGGAGGGGCGGGGAGGAAAAGAGGGACTCTGGAGGCTGTTTTTAGGTACAAAGGAGCCCAAAGTGGAAATGGCTGGGAGTGGGGAGTGTCGAGGGGCTGCCTACTCCTCCAAGTTGCATTCACCAGAGCTCTGAAATATCTGAGGATGTAGGCCTCTTTTTGGACTTTATTTAGAACATATAAATGCTTATAGGTATATATTTACTCTTTCATAATACCTCACTTGGAGCCCTGTAGACAAGAAGCAGCATGAGACTGGTCCACAAAAGGGCCCCCAATCTCTGTCTCCTGGGTTTGTAAACACTTTCCTTGATTATTTTTCTTCTTCTTTTTCTATTCTTCTTCCACATCTTGCAGAGACATCCGTATTATATTGTACAGTTTTTTCAAGTCTTACTCCATGTCCCTTAATTTAATTTTCTTAGCAGTGCTTTCGAAAGCAAAATGACAGAGCTGAAAATGTATGCAGAGCTGAAATCCGAAGATCATGCTGACCTCACTATATCACCATCCATCTTAAACAATTGGGAGCAGTCTCCTATAGGTCCCAACTTCTTCAGCCTTTTAGGCAAAAATATGGGGTCCTGCAGTGTGGCCCAAATATCAGAAGTCCCTGGCTGTTTCAGATCAAGGGCAGAAGCTTGTTCCACAGAAGAGAGCCCCTTGTGGAGCATCCTCTACTACCAGCTCCCTTTGTCAAATCAAGGGAGATTCAGCTTGAGCATCATTCCTGACCACAACTGAGGCAGCATAACACAGGGAAGGAGGTGGTCTTTGACGTAGCCCGATCCCAAGCCATTTAAGCCTTTACAGGTCAAAACCAACACCTTAAACATCACCTGGAAACCCATAGGTAGTCACTGTAGACTGTAGAGCACTGGTGTCTCATGCTACCAATAAGATGTACACATACCAATCAGGCTGCTGCAGCCTGCACCACCTTTTGTTTCCAGATAGTTTTGAGGCATGCCCCCATGTAGAGCCCACTGGAGCAGCCCAGCCTTGAGGTGGCAAAAGGCCTGGGTTGCTATAGGAAGGCCTACATCCAAAATGCAATCTCCTGATCAGGCAGAGATGGGAGGAAATATTCCTGATCATGGCATGATCCTCTAGCAGCAGCTGGGGATCTAACAGTACCCCTGTGTTACAAGCTTGAATAATATATGAGAGAAACACCCTCAATAAAACAAGGAGATAGATATTATCCATACCATATCTTCCTTTTTTATTTCTGGCTTAGAAGCATCACATTGGTCTTAGCCTGGGTTAAGCTTTATCCAGCTACCTCTGATTTGTGCTGTAGCCTTCTCCAAACACTGAGCCAGGTGTTCCCCGGTTACTGGTGGGATCAGGTGAAGTGCTCAAATGAGGATTTCTGCTAACCAACTGTCATAACCATAGGGGTAACTTAAATTCCCCCTTACCTGTAAGGGGTTAAGAAGCTCAAGTAACCTGGTTGGCACCTGACCAAAGGAACCAATGGGGACAAAAGATACTTTAAAATTTGGTGTGGGGGAGAGAGGTTTTGTTTTGGGTTCTTTGTTTTCTGTGGCCGTTCGCTCTTGGGACTAAGAGGGACTGGACATCAATCCATGTTCTCCAAATCTTTCTGAACAAGTCTCTCATATGTCGTGGAAAAATTAACCACGCGTTGTGTTTGGACCAGAACAAGCCTGAGGCTCCTTTATGGATTACAAGTGCAGGGGGGTAACAGCCCTAAGTAGCTGCCCCCCGATGCAAAGCAAACACAGCTTTTCAAAGCTTAAAACCACAGACAAATTACACATACTTCCATATTAATTACCTTATTTGGAATACATTGCAAAATTAAGACTGGTCAAAAGCAAAAAACAAGCTTCTCCCCCACTAGGCCCTTCCTGTTATTCACTCTCTGTTCTTTTGCGGTCAGCGACCTTTTTAACACAACTGTTGCGGTTATATATTTCATAAGCTTGACTATTGCAAATTTGTTCTGTCTGGGGACTTTTCCATCCTGCCCCTTCATGCTCTTTCTGCATGGAAAACCATTGTTCCGTTTTGGGGACTTTCCACTGTGACTTCTCCTACCCCTTGACACACATAAGCAAGCAGGATCTCAGTTTACGGCCTGCAGGCAAGCTTGACCAAAGTCAAGGCCTTGACCTCAGTTTTATGTCCTGTTAATTTTCCCTCAAAGGGGACGTAGGCTTGGGGGAATATTTTGGGGGAATAGGACTCCAAGTGGTCCTTTCCCTGATTGTTTGTTAAATCACTTGGTGGTGGCAGTGATCCCAAGGCAAGAAAGGAATCTGTGCCTTGGGGAAGTTTTAACCTAAGCTGGTAAGAATAAGCTTCGGGGGTCTTTCATGCGGGTCCCCACATCTGTACTCCAGAGTTCAGAGTGGGGAAGGAACCCTGACACCAACCTTCTTTGTTTCGTTGCTGAGATGAAATTTATATTATCAGAGAGTCATATCTTCTTATTTGCTTATGTTTCAGGCATCAGGCTCTTCTCTGGCCTTTCAATGTTAAATCCTTCTTGCTCTTTTGAAAGACAGTGTCTCATTATTTCTCAAATGGCCAGCAAAATAATCGTTTTCTTCTTCCTTTTTCCAAAATGTTAGTGTCCCACACTAGCTACCAAATGTTGTCTGCCTACTGCTTTCTATAGTCTCTCTTTAGATTGCTGTGAGTTTTTGACAAGACCAGCACTGTTTTCCTTGAGCCAGAAAAGTGTAAATAATTATGTGCACAACAGGAATCCTCAGGGCCCGTCTGCTTACCTCTACCTTGACAGGTTATTCTTTCACTTAGTCATTTTTACTTTTTATGTTTCACTGAACCTGCATTCAAGGGAAGAAGTTTTCTTTTAGGAAGAAGTCTGACTCACCTTGACAATTCTAAATATAGAATTGCCTGAGAGATGGGAGCGTGCATGTAATAATACAGTTTTATTTATCAACTTCTTCCTTAGCCTTATCTTATGGTATATTTCTGAACATGCCATCTCTCCTCCTATCTCTTTAAAGGGTTATCAGAGTTTAAAATATATTCAAATATTAGACCTTTAGTTAAATTTAACTAATTAAGATTAACCACCACTTAATTAAGATAACATCCTCAGGATAATTAAACTTCCTTAGATGGCATGACAAAGCCCCAGTGATTTACAGCCTATTCTGCTCCATTCTGAGAAAGTATCAGAGGGGTAGCTGTGTGACTCTGGATCTGTAAAAGTGGCAAAGAGTCCTGTGGCACCTTATAGACTAACAGACGTATTGGAGCATAAGCTTTCGTGGGTGAATACCCACTTCATCAGATGCATGTAGTGGAAATTCCCAGAGGCAGGTATAAATATGCAAGCAAGAATCAGGCTAAGGATAATGAGGTTAGTTCAATCAGGGAGGATGAGGCCCTCTTCTAGCAGTTGAGGTGTGAACACCAAGGGAGGAGAAACTGCTTTTGTAGTTGGCTAGCCATTCACAGTCTTTGTTTAATTCTGAGCTGATGGTGTCAAATTTGCAAATGAACTGAAGCTCAGCAGTTTCTCGTTGAAGTCTGGTCCTGAAGTTTTTTTGCTGCAGGATGGCTACCTTTAAATCTGCTATTGTGTGTCCAGGGAGGTTGAAGTGTTCTCCTACAGGTTTTTGTATATTGCCATTCCTAATATCTGATTTGTGTCCATTTATCCTTTTACATAGGGACTGTCCAGTTTGGCCGATGTATATAGCAGAGGGGCATTGCTGGCACATGATGGTGTATATTACATCGGTGGACGTGCAGGTGAATGAACCGGTGATGGTGTGGCTGGTCTGGTTAGGTCCTGTGATGGTGTCACTAGTGTAGATATGTGAGCAGAGTTGGCATCGAGGTTTGTTGCATGGATTGGTTCCTGAGTTAGAGTTACTATGGTGCTGTGTGTAGTTGCTGGTGAGAATATGCTTCAGGTTGGTGGGTTGTCTGTGGGCGAGGACTGGTCTGCCTCCCAAGGCCTGTGAAAGTGAGGGATTGTTGTCCAGGATGGGTTGTAGATCACTGATGATGTGTTGGAGAGGATTTAGCTGAGGGCTGTATGTGATGGCCAGTGGAGTTCTGTTGGTTTCTTTCTTGGGCTTGTCTTGCAGCAGGAGGCTTCTGGGTACACATCTGGCTCTGTTGATCTGTTTCCTTATTTTCTTGTGTGGGTATCATAGTTTTGAGAATGCTTGGTGAAGATCTTGTAACAGATCAACAGAGCCAGATGTGTACCCAGAAGCCTCCTGCTGCAAGACAAGCCCAAGAAAGAAACCAACAGAACTCCACTGGCCATCACATACAGTCTTCAGCTAAAACCTCTGCTTGAACTAACCTCATTATCCCTAGCCTGATTCTTGCTTGCATATTTATACCTGCCTCTGGGAATTTCCACTACATGCATCCGATGAAGTGGGTATTCACCCACGAAAGCTTATGCTCCAATATGTCTGTTTGTTTATAAGGTGCCTCAGGACTCTTTGCCATTCTGAGAAAGATATTTTACGAAGACTCTTTGATTGGCCTGAGCAACAGTCATTTGGCAAAGATCAAGAACTCTGTACAAGTTGCACTTACGCTAGTGAGGATTAGAGAATGTTCTTGGCAAATTTTAATGTTGTTTATTAAAGGAAGCACTTCCTAATGTTTTAACAAACATTCCCTATATTGTGTGTGAGAAACTGATCTCAATTAGCAAGACTTTTTTAATGAGTCAAGGTGATAAATTTATTCTTTTCACCCCATAATCTATCAGTTTTTGTAAAATAGAATTTATGCTTGCCCTTTCAGAGACAGCTTAGTAAGAAGTCATGTCTGGTTGCAGAAATCTGTGCTGTATTTTTCACAACAGTACATTCAGTCTCTGGTTTTAAAAATAATTTATTTCTGAGTAAGGCTTAGCATAAAGAAAACAAATATAATAGTACTATAAAGATACTGTAATAGTATCTATAAAGAATCTTATATTAGTAAATACTGTAGGCTGAATTTATCTGAATGCAGATTTGTTCATTTAAAATCAAAATGGTTAATTCAAAGTGTGTTTTCCATAGAAGAACTGGGTGTATGAATCAACATTTAAGGTGTGTGGCGTGATTCTCCTCCCACTTAAATTAGTTTTACACCGATGCAATTCCAGTTTGTTTTCAATCATGTGAGAGGAGAATCAAGTCCTGTTTGTGTGTATGGTCTTATGTAAGAAGAAAGGTTGGGTTTTTTTTTACCCATTTTGCTCATCAAAACGTAAACATTCATGTAATAAGATGCTTTAGGTACCATGTAGCATTTGAAAATGCACTTTCTACAATTAGAGCTTGTTGATCATAGTGCACATCTTGCTTAAAAGAGAGATCTGTGATACAGGGTTAGGAATGGGAATCTGTAAATCAGTTTCATTCTTGCTTTAACACTTGTTTAAAATCAGAAGAAGAACTGTGGGGCTTGAATCCTCAACTTGTGTACAGTGTTTAGATCCTGGTCTATGTACCAAGACCTCTAGGCGCTATGATAATACAAATAATAAATAATTGACATAACTCAGTTGAAGTCAATGGAACTATGACAGTTTATACCAGCTAAGGATCTGGCCTTTAATGTTTAACTATGGGCTGCAGTGAATAAGTAAAAGGAGGTGAAGCAGGTGAATTTCCCAGCTTTTGATCCACATTGTTATTCATTGTTAACAAGCAAAAAAGTAGGTTAGAAGTAAGGATATAAACCCCTGTTCAGCAAGATTCTCAACCTAACTTTGATCAGGTGAGCAATCCCATTTCAGTTTTTCATCAATAAAAGTTGAGATAGTCAGTGAGACTATTTAAGGATAGGCATGTACTTAAATACCTGGCTGAGTCAGGGCCTGATTCACCAAAAAATGCACAGATTATATATTTGGAGTCTACATCTGACCAAGTGATTCATCAAAACTCATTCAAGCTAGGGCATACATTTTTTTTAAATGTAAAGCTGAATTTGGGTGAAGACTGTATTTCAAATTATTCTCTCAAGACTTTTATCCTCATTCAGGAGACTCAAAATATTTCCTTTGGTAGCTGTAGTTAGGAAAATTCTCCATAGTATGTTTTTAGCTGATCCTTTGTCTACCTGAATCTTACGACAGGGCTTGAGAGCACTGTTAGGACTCGTACAAAATTTTCCATCAAAACTTTTTTTTTTTCAATGGAAAATAGGGATTTCAACTAAATGAACATTTTAGTAGGAAGTGTCAGGTTTCCTTGAAAATGTTTTTCAGAAAAACAAAAATTTCAATGGAAAATAGATTTTTGGCAGTTTTTGTTTGCCAAGAACATTTGTTTTCAGCAGTTACAGAAAAGTCTAAACTTTCCACTGAAAATTTCAACTGAAATGACATATTTATGCTTTCATCAAAATTCTGTGTGCAAAAAAAAAAATCCTTTTCTGAGCAGCTCTAGGCACTATTCTCTCTACTTTTTAACTTTGGGTCAGTTGTTGCAACTTTTAAGGCTCTCAGGTTGTTGTCTAGGAGCCTTGGGAAGTCCTTCTCCTTTTGTAGATTGAAGAAGCACATTTAGCTAAAATCTGTCTAAGTCTGTGTATTGACCCTGTATCCTATTGTTCCTACTGTATATAGAATCTCATCCTGTGAAATGATGTTTTAAAAAAGAATATATTGAAATGTTCCCAGCCAAACACAGAACTTTAGGGATCAGTGAAATATCACTTTAGGGAACATATGCTCTTGTGATAAGTTTTGTAACTGAAAAATCAGAGGAACGGAAGCAATGACAGCAATGTATATTCTTCTGTAGAGAGCAGAGAAAGAAACACATGCCCCTCAACAAAGGGAAAACAGTGTTCCTTGTTTATTTTTGTTAATCTGGGAAGGATATGTGCCATTATTCCTTTATCACTGTTTTTGCCTCCATCTGAATGTCAGAATGGGATTGAGTCTTGTATAGTTGCCCTTCTTTCCAGATACTCTGTGTCCCCTTCAGTTTCTATAGTATGTCAATTCTCAGTTTAAAAAGAAAAGTATATTACTGTACAAAGGAAGTCCTACGTTTTATACTCTTACCAAACCATCACAGCAGTGACATGCTTATTATTCCTCAAGAGTTATTTCACTTTGTCCGGACCTGTAGTTGAACACTTCAACTTCTTTTCTGAAAATTCTGTATTCATTATAATTAATCTAAAATAATCCGCAATTGTTTACAAATGTAATTCCTTGTGGTTGACAAATGTAATTCCTTGTGGTAGGCGTTTGCGGCTGCTTTTTAAGTGGTTAGCACCCAGCAACTGTGTCCAATGTACATCACAAGGCATCAAGAGATAGTGTTTCATAGCAGCCATTGGAAGTATTTTTGTGGCTAATCCTCACAATAGGCTTTCCTCTCACTTTCAGCACTCCCACACACTTAAGGAAAGCAATATGCTAAAGTGACAGGAAACAATCAAAATGGTCACTATACACTTCATTTTTTGGTATAATCAGCATCCTAACCACATTGTCTCCATCCTCAGGCATACCCACTTCCCACCTACTGCCCAGAGCTCACGTTCGTACCAGTGCAGAGTTTTACTCATGTTGCATAGCACTCCTCACATTTTTCTGTGTTATACAAAAGTCTCCCTCTTCAGGTGCTGAATCAACACTGAGTGATTTGCCTCTCTGCACCTTTCTCTCAGCAGCAGCCTGCGGTATTGAGGCCTGAGAGATGTATTGAGTGCATAATAGTTATTGTGTTTGACTTACCTACGCCAGGCCGGCTCTACCGTTTTTGCTGCCCCACGCAGCGCTCTGAATTGCTGCCACCGCGAGCGGCTGAAGAGATGGGAGCTGCTGCCAAATTGCTGCCGCCGCGAGCAGTTGAAGATAGAGGTTGCTGCAGAAACGCCTGTGACAGGGTGGGGCCAGATGTTTACAGGAGAGCAACAGAAGGCAGATATATTAGCACCAGGTTAAGTAGGTCCCTTTTCCCTGGGTAAGGTAACAGGGAAGGTTCCAGAACAATCAGGAACCTTCTGGAGACAATTAAGACAGACAGGCTGATTAGAACACCTGCAGCCAATCAAGAAGCTGGTAGAATCAATTAAGGCAGGTTAATCGGGGCACTTGGGTTTAAAAAGGAGCTCACTTCAGTTTGTGGTGCGCATGTAAGGAGCTGGGAGCAAGAGACGCTAGGAGCTGAGAGTGAGAACACATACTGTTGGAGGACTGAGAAGTACAAGCATTATCAGGCACTAGGAGGAAGGTCCTATTGTGAGGATAAAGAAGGTGTTGGGAGGAGGCCATGGGGAAGTAGTCCAGGGAGTTGTAGCTGTCGCACAGCTGTTCCAGGAGGCACTCTAGACAGCGGCATTCCACAGGGCCCTGGGCTGGAACCCGGAGTAGAGGGCGGGCCCGGGTTCCCTCCAAATCTCCTAACTCCTGGTCGGACACAGGAGGAGTTGACCTGAACTGTGGGTTCACGAAAACGGCCAAGCTGAGGGCTGCTGTGAAGCTCCAAGGTGAGCAAATCCGCCAATAAGTGCAAGACCCACCAAGGTAGAGGAGGAACTTTGTCACATGCCTTAATAGCACCCGGACTGCTGCCACTTGCAGATTGCCGCCTCAAGCACCTGCTTGGACCGTGGATGCCTGGAGCCAGCCCTGACCTATGCAGTCACAGCACTACCAGTATCTGTTGCTTTGTTTGTATGGCACTCTAGGCTACCTTGAATATGAAAGGCACTATTATATATTACTGTATATTCAATCAAATTAGATCTGTTCTAGATGACTGTACTACAACTGTATGGTTATTCTTTGCCTCACTATAACTATTTGCAGAAAGAAAGCAGAAAATCCCATTTGTAGATATATTTTTTAGTTTGGTGGTGGCTGGAATGGCTAGTAATTATTAGGTGCATGCTCTGTGCTTCAGCACTTTTCATTACTGTAGAAATAAATCAGGAGAGGAGGGTTCATTGTTTTATTAGCTCCCTGAAGGAATCAGATTGTCTTGTGAGCCTGCACTTTTACTTGTTTTTGATTTGCTGTTAGGGAGCAATGACTCTGAATGGCACTTTGACATGGGGCTGCTAATCTAGAAAACTAAGCTAAATCCAGGCCAGGATGGAATAATTAGTGTTAAAATACGTTGAATTCGTGGCTTTTTCAGTGCAATGTATCCAAATAAAGCTTGCTGGACTTTCAGATAACGCAGATGCACCATGGATTTCTTTGTCCAAGTTACTAGGGTGCTTCAGAGATGAGTGGTCTCATAGAGTTTCAAAAGCTGTGCCGGAGGAAGCGGCTTAATGGCTTTACTGAGGCACTTCAGGCATCTGCGAAACGTTTGTTAAAAATGAGCGTAAGCAGAACAGCAGGAACAAGGGATGTGAGCAAGCTTGTGACCCCTTCTGAGTTTGTGACTGAAGAGTTCAGAATCACTGTGCCTTAATTTAAAAACTTTCTGCCACTTGAGTCTTGATGTGAGGAGTGGGGCGGGGAGGGGTAAGAGATGTGCAGGCAGAATGTGAATGTAACTCCCTCACTGCCTTGAGATACTGTAAGAGGAATTAAGAGCTATTTACACGTTCATGTAATCTGGAAATTTCTTTGCAAGAGGCAACAACTATCAGACTTAAGAAATAGCATATGGAAAAAAGAAGGAAGCTGTGAATGCCTCTTGCTACAGCAAGGTGTGTTTATGGCTAGTATATTTGACGCAAAGAATATGTATTAATGCTACAGTTTGGTTCACATGAACCGGTCTGAGGGGTATAAATGAGTGAAGAAGAGAGCTTTCTGTGAAATTCCATATCACCATAAACAAATGCTGTTCTGTGCACTCAAGAGCTGGGCCTTACAACAGAGACAATAAATGCTTTTGGCATCTTAGAGACTAACAAATTTATTTGGGCATAAGCTTTCATGGGCTAAAACCAACTTCATTGGATGGATTTTTTTTGCTGATACAGACTAACACGACTACCACTCTGAAATAAATGCTTTGTTGTTGTTGTTTGGATTCGTTTTTTGTTGTTTTTTTACTGGTGCTTCAGTCTCAAGTTCAGCTTTTAAGTGTCTTGTTGCTATGGAGAAAGAGTCTCTTGTATCCTATGCAGTGAGTGCATATAGCAATACTCCTTTCCAGTTCCGTGGTGGTGCTGTGATGCCTCTGCATTCTGCAGCTTTTTCCCAAGGAAATCCAGCTCTAACCTGTATGTTGTCTCTTGATTGTCTCTGTCCCTGACTTTTTGATCTCTCTCTCTCTCTCTCCCCCGCCCCTTTGTGAATGCTTTTTTTCTATCCTTTTTCTCCATCTCTACTCTTACCTGTATCTCCTCTTCTGCCTTTACTTCTCAGCAATGCCTCCCTTTACCTGCACAATTAAATGAAACTATTGGCTTGCCCTTATCTCCTTTCTCTGACATACTTTTTTCTCTGCATCTCTGCTCAGTGAGGCATACCACACTGCTCTACAAGCGATAGTACCATATATTTTTCTGCTACTCCATATTTTTTTTAACTGAAGCATTCTAGCACTCAGGTATCTAATATACAGTAGCAACAAATAATAGTACTTTGACTGAACCATAATATGACACCATTAAAGCATTGTGAGTTCTTATTGCTGCAGGGAAAGTATAATTTCTTGCATTTCAAAAAACTTACAAGTCCACTGTTCAAGCAGCAGCACCAGGATATAGTATTTCATATATATAAAGCTGAGTTCATTGCCACTGCAGGGGTATGGAATGGTCACAGGTATGCAGTCTGAGAGCATCAGTTTATAATGATCCATGCCCACAGGCTATCCATCCAGAGTTTCTGTCACCTGCTAACTGTGTACATGTGGTATGCTTATATGTAACTGGTGATTTCCCTTTTGGAAGAATATGCCAGAAGAGTGGGTATCGGGGCAGAGCAGGAAGGGGGGGCGATATGTGAGGATGGAGTGAAACGAGAACCTACATAGATTCTGAAAGTTAAGAAAAACATCAGACCTTTTGAATACTCTTCTGAACAGAGCTCCATAGCTGTTGAGTTTCCCTTATCAATAGCTCTTACCCTTATAGGAAACCTCTATACATATTTTTCAAAGTTGAGGCTAGGTTACTGAGTGCTTTTATATATGTACTCTTGCCACACTACTGCTGAGGTCTGCAAGGATTAGATAAAGGGGAAAAGTAGAGTATTTTTTCATTTTGGTGAGTCCTGAATGAACAGGGGGAGCTTGGAAAGGGCAGAGTACCCGCTGTGAATACAAACCCCCCTTTTCTTGTCCTCTCCATAGTTTTTATGTAGTTGATCACAAGTTTTTCAAAAGGCTCAGCTCCCATTTAGGCCCCTAAATGAAGTGGCCAGGTTTTCAACGTTCTGAGCACCCAGCAGCACCTGTTGAGCTGCTGAGCACTTCGGACAACCTAGTGCTAGCTGTATTGGACTGGTCTTTTTATATGCAGCAGTCATGTGCATGTGGTTGGGGTGAAGTGGCCCCACTTGTTCTTTTGGTTACCTTCACTTTAATATTATATTACATTGAAACTCAGTCTGTTCACTGAATTATCTCTGATACCCTGCTGTGGAGAAAGCCAGCTCATCTGTTCCTGCTGCTCTTAGCTGAGATTGTTATTAAACTTCCATTTGTTAATTGCCCTGTGTCTGTTACCAGCCTGGGGAGTCTAACCTTGCCACTGTGGTGGCCACCCCTTAAGCACATGCATCTGTTTACCTATGCTCAGGTATCCTTTCTTTCTTGGGCGAGCATTGGTTTGGCCACTCAGGCACAGAATCAGGTTACACCTCTTTGTGGATCCTCTTAAATTGCATCCATATTTCCTTAGTCTCCTGAGAATAACCCAGAATTTCAGCTAACCTGTACCACACTCTGTACATTTAACACAAGGGTGTCAAACTCCTTCTGTTCTGAGGGTTGAACTCCTTTCCCAGTAATAGACCATGGGCCAATAAAAGATACGACCTCACTCACCTTGTTTCTCTGATATTCTGGGACTGACAGGGCCACAACAACTCTGCATACCTGGACCAGGTTGTAAGTTTAGGACTTTATGCTGCTTTCAATCCACAGTGGCACTCTTGCTGATATCCGTCATTTTTTTTTTTCTAATGCTGTTGCTGAATTGTAGACGAAATATTCCTTGAGCCAGAGAGAAAGAGAGAGGGATTCTGTCTTCTGGTGGTGGTCAGGGCACTCGCCTGGGAGAGGCAGACTCAAGTTTCAGTCCCTGCTCCAGTGCATGCATACTTGTATATACAAAGCAGAACAGCTGCAGCAGGAGATAGTGAGAGAGAGCCACCCCAGGATGCCCAGTGGTTAGGGCACTCACCTGCTATGTGGGTGACCCCCATTGAAATCCCTGCGCTGAATGAGGTAGAGTGAAGACCCGAGCCCAAGGTTCCCACATCCCAGGTGAGTGTGCCAACCACAGGACTCTAGGGTATAAGGCTGGGCACCACCATATCCCCCTCCATTTTGTGAATGGGGACTAAGTCCCCTTGTAAATATACTGCCATCCCCATTTTTTGGCAAAAACTGTTTGCTAAATTTGCATACAGTTTCGGTCAACTCAGAACTGCATTTTTCAGCAAATAGACTATTCTGAAAAAATTCATCCGGGTCTAGTCTGTGGGAGATTTGCTCAAAGATCAAGGGTTGAACCTAGCCTTTATAGTAACTGAACTGATTGTTGTTATTGGTATTGTAGTAGTGGCTGCAGGCCAGGGCCCCAGTATACTGTAGAATCATCTAACAAATCACTGTTTATTCAGCGCCTCAGTATCTTGCTGTACTATGTGGACCTCTCATCGTCATTTTCCTCAACTTGATCTGTGTCTCTTCCATGGTGGATTGTGCGTCAGTGTGTAGCAGAGTAGTTTTCTATCCGTTCTATGTACTGATGCTGGAATGGAATAAGAATTTCTAACAAACAACTTCCTGTGTAGATGCTTGATTAAGTTAGACTGTGAGCCCTCAAGTCAGGGACAGTGTCTTGCTATGTGTTTATACAGCGCTTGGGACAGTGTGCCTCCAACTTGGCTTGCGATTTTTTTGGCACTATTACAATATAAAGAATAATAAAACCATGTTATTATATGTCATAGTAAATACAGACTTCAAGTGCAATAATATAAAGGATGTCACTGTGGAATCTGGACCTCAACCATCAACGTATAAAAGAGTGGCAGAAAAATCTTGTGGGCTTTTCCAAGGTTAACTGCTCATATTTCCATGCAGACACCACTTTGTTGGCTTGCTTTTTCTCATTAAATATAAAGGTTATGGAGAACAAGGCCCTAATCTTACAGTCATCCCAGCACAGGGGACTTGTTATAAAGTTGGAGGTGGGGTTGCTTATTGCAAGTGGAAAATCAAAGTTGGTATAAGGGGAATATAATATATATTAAATTATTCATTCTACATTTATAAGTAGATTCATTTAAGAGTTACATATTTGTATTAGTGGTACTGTACATGCATCATAAACACACAAGCGTGCTTTTAAAAAAAGTGATGTGTGTTTATCGAGTGAAGAGAATTATGAAACACAAATACTCCATCATAATTTCTTTGGCAAGATGAGCCCAACTGTGATGCTGAAGACTCTGACAGGCTTTCTTCATCTTGCAAGCCTAATTAGGTTTCTGAAGAAAAGCCTACACAGTTGCATTTAATGCCTGCAAATAAGATGCTAAATCAAAGAAGGATGTTTTGGAAAATAACACCTTTTTTCTTTCAGTTAAATGGAAGGGAGAGCAAGCCACGTATTTTGAACCTGTTCCTTCTCCCATTTAAGTCAGTAGAAAAGTCGCTATTGTAATGGAAGCAGCAACAGGCTTTTTATTTGCATATCAACCAGTTGTGTCTGGTCTTTACATGGATGCGTGGTGGGAGGTGGGACATCAAGAGACTTTTCCCTCTGAGGCACACGTAAAGACCAGACAGAACTGTGCAGCCACTGCATTCTGGAGAGAACAGGCCCTACTGAGTTCCAAGTGAGCAAGGAAGGTTGTGGAATCCCCATCAGTGGCGGTTTTTAAGAACAGGTTGGACAAACACCTGTCAGGGTTGGACGAGGTTTACTTTATCCTGCCTCAGCACAGGAGGCTGGACTAGATGACATGGCAATGATACTTTTTGTGATATGAACATCTGCCTGCTGGGATCACCAAAAAGCCATCAGATGGTAACTGTGCTGTGAGGCACTTAAAGCATTAACACTGATTTAGTTGGGGATTGGTCCTGCTTTGAGCAGGGGGTTGGACTAGATGACCTCCTGAAGTCCCTTCCAACCCTGATATTCTGTGATTCTTTGGTTTTATGTAGATCTCACTTCCGCCAGATGTCGTGCTATCTGGGTCACATCCATTCCCTACTGACATGAGCTGGATTTGAACCAGCAACCCTGAGGCTTTCCATCCTAATTTCCTGAGCTATACAATCACCCATTGGGTCTAGACTCACATTTTGTGTGTGATTATAATTTCATGTCTTTCTGAATGAGAAAAATACATGTAGTTTCACCCTCCATTTTGTTCATTTCCTGCCCTCCCCTTCGTAAAATCTCTGTGAGGCCTAAGTGCTCAAAGATCTGTAGTGATGTTAGACAAGGCAAAATAACACTTCAGTGTAAATTTCGTTGCTGGAGCTAAGTAGGTTGCCACAGTTGTGTAATTTCAGCAAAAAATCAAGTTATAACCCAGGCAGGACTAGTACTATAAAAATCAAAATGACCCAAACAATCTCAGGATTTAGGTAAAGGATGCCTGTTGCAAAAAAATAAAGGAATGCACTATTGCTTATTTTAAAACCAAGGGAAATGCAAAGGCAAGGGAAATGACTGTACAATATCTGTGCGTGATCATTTGAGAGTTCCACGCTATGCTAGGATTTCTCTCTGGCATTCTAATCTGCCTCAAGTGGCTAAAGTCTGTTAGCTTTCTGCAGATGGAAACAGATCTTGACTTTGCGACGCACAGTCCATATCCTTGCGGGATGGCTCTCAAAAAAGATTAGCTTTTTTACTGAGTTCATTCTGACATTAAAATATGTCTAGCTTGTAATGATTTAAACATTAACACAGATGGTCTTAGCCGTAGTAACCCATCTGTGTCCAGTGATAAAGTTCATCTGCTCAGTTCATGTAGTGTATTGTTTTCTTCATCTGCAGATATAGAGGCTGTCACAGTTCAGGGCAACTGCACCCATATTCCCCTCCATGGTCCAGTGAGGGCACCCACTCTATGCTCCAGGCTCCTCAGATGTCACTTTCTTGGGTAGAGACCCACATCTCCCTCCTTCCCTGACTGGGGTTTTTCCAGGATGCACAGTTCCCTGCCTCCACTGTGAATTCCTCAGCAATTCAGACTTCCTAAGCCAGCCATCTTTGCTTTATCCTGAGAGGCTGTAAACAGAATAATGGCCCTTGGGTCTAATGTACCACACACACAAGCAAGCACATTTATTCTTAAGGTGAAAGCACTACACTGAAAACATAAAAACAATAAAAGAACCTACACACGTACTAACAGGCATACCAGTGATCACTCCAACTCCAATCAGGGTCTGGCAGGTGAACAATCCTTCAAACCCAACCAAGGGTTTTTTCATGTGATCACAAGTTCATAGCAGCTTTTGGCTCAGAACAAGCACGCCCATGAATCTCTGACTCACTGCTTTATATAGTTTGGGTTTTTGACCTACAGAGATTGTGACTAGATCATCAGCCAGACAGTGTTCCCCTCCTCAGGTCGAAGCTTCAAAAGGTTGGAGATGGTAATTTGCATTCACCTCTCCCCATCTCCCGGCATTTCCTAGGAATTCCACCTAACTTTGTTTGCCTGGCACATGGTTTAAAAGAGAGCTTTGAAGCTTATAACACTTCCCAAAGTTTACATTGGCCACGTCTCCCACAAGAGAAGTACCAACCCCACAATAATACACAGATGATGGAATGCAAAGGTACTTAATTCAATAAGGTTTAATTTAATTCAGTAAGGTTTGTCCAGGATAGTGCAGAAAATTGCCATAACTGTCACATAGGATTTGTGTATATTTTTAAAAAAAAACTCTTTGGAAACAAGCTAGTGCATATGTAGACATCACCTGGACTATGGCTGTCTTCATAGGATTTTTTGGGTAGCCCCCCTGAGGTGCTCTGTAATGGAGGAGGGAGGATTTCTGGCTACTGGGAGGCATAGGAAGAAAGCTCGAGAGAGACTGACTTAAGGGCTTATAACAAAGGAAAGTATGGTGGAAACCTGCAGCAGAACACACATAGGAATAGCCAGACTGATTCAGATCAATGGTTTATGTACTCAGTACTCTTTCTCTGAGAGTGACCAGTACCAGATGCTTCAGGGAAACTACAAGGAATCCCACTGTGGACAATAATGTAATAACCTATCCATAAAGGAATGTTCTTCCTAACCCCACACAGGTAGTGGTGGGCATATCCGGAATCATAAGGGTTTATATCCTCCCTCAAATTAAAAATTATGTTCATTTGCGCTGGAAACACTCTGATATTCTCCTAACCCCAGGTCATTTAACTCCAGGTAGGAAAAGGTTCTCTCTTAGGAGCAACCTCTTTACAATGATGCATTTTGTGGACTTAATGGCTAAACTAACATACAGTAACTGAACACCTCAGGTCCACACTCCCTGGTGTGTATGCAGGACAGAATTGCTTGTGTGACTTTGTAGAGATGCACTGGGAGCATAAGGAGACCCTTCTACTGTAGAGCCTACGAACAGGCCAGCCAAAGGCCAGGGGGTAGTTTTGGTGGTGGTGGTAACAATTGTCTCTGTCTTTCTAATAACACCCAAGTTCCCATCTCCTCTGGGAAGCCCAGGTGGATTGCCAGATTTTTTTGTTTTACTCCTACATCCCTAAGAGGAACCCAACTGAAAATGGGTGTGAGATGATTTAACCACAAGGAAACAGCATAATTAACAGCAAGGGAGCAATATGAAAGTCACGTTCTGTGCCCTGGACAGTGTTCAGGGAAGATACTTTACAAAGGTTTGTCCATTTAAAGAGGGAAGGCTGGGGAGATACAGTAATAGTGTGGAATAGACCCCCTCCCCCACCTCTTTTGCTAATCTTTTCCCCAAGATCAGCAGAATTTACCATGACAGGCATTACAAATGCTCCCAGTTGGGTTGTGTGCAGATGGCAAATACGGATTTCGGAATGAGGTATAATCGGTGAGAAAGGAGGAACTATGTCTTTCAGAGGAGCTGGAGGGAGACCTTGAGGTACTGAAATCAATAGGAGTAATGAAAATAGAGATTCCCAGGAAGATCTGTTCCCAAGGAGGGAGTGAGGATTGTGCCTGGGGGAGACATGAAGCCCTAGGAGCAGAGAGAGTAAATCCTCCAAATATTACAATGAAGCTCCCTAACTCTACTTTGCATAGGAATAGCTTGTTAGCTTAGAAAATATTCTGACAAAAGCAGTTGCTGCTCCTTGAAGCATTGATTTGATGAGTGGAAAATGGTGACTGATTTGCAGCTGGCAAGAATGATAGGACAGGATGGGGGACCATCTGAAAATGGATTTGGTAGCCAGCACTGAAGGCTTCCATATTATATCCCAGGGGTGCAACCATGTACCATGAATCTACTGAGCCAAGTGGGGCTGTAATTCTGCAATTTTGTTTTCATGCACAAAGGGGTAAACTAATTTGTTTAGTTAGCAAAACTATTTCCCCATGTTTATTCCTCCCCCCGCTCCCCCGCTGTTCCTCAGACGTTCTTGTCAATTGCTGGAAATGGCCCACCTTGATTATCACTACAAAAGGTTCTCCCCCTCCCCCACTCTCCTGCTGGTAATAGCTCACCTTACCTGATCACTTTCCTTACCGTGTGTATGGTAATACCCGTTGTTTCATGTTCTCTGTGTATATAAATCTCCCCACTGTATTTTCCACTGAATGCATCCGATGACGTGAGCTATAGCTCACGAAAGCTTATGCTCAAATAAATTTGTTAGTCTCTAAGGTGCCACAAGTCCTCCTTTTCTTTATACAGGATTTTGTGTTACACCTTAGTCTGGGGGTGAGTATGGCTAATTGTAGTTAAGTTTGTTTTTTTCTAAAACGATGGCCTTTTAGCATGTCTGTAGTAGGAATAATGCAGACCGACAGCTGATACCTCTCAGTCCTGATCTGTTATCCCAGTACGGTGATCTGTCCTATGAGATGATGGCTAATAACACTAGTGTCATGTGGTGGGAGTTTTGGGATGTGGGTATATATCTACTAAAAACTCCAATCGAAGCACTAAATTCAAGTTCAATTGTAGGCGAATAGTCTCTTTAGATACCACAATGATAGATGCATAATGGGGGAGAAGGGGAGGTTGAAAATAGAGCTAGTTAAAAAAGCTCACGAAAGCTCATGCTCAAATAAATTGGTTAGTCTCTAAGGTGCCACAAGTACTCCTTTTCTTTTTGCGAATACAGACTAACACGGCTGTTACTCTGAAACCTTAAAAAAAATGGTTTTCTTGCCTCACCAAAAAATCAACAAACTATATTTTCCCCATTTTCAAAATTTTCTATGCAAAATATGGACTTTTTGGTGAAATATAAAAAACTGAAATATTTTGGCTGAAAAAACCAAAATCTTTAGTTTTGGGGTGTTTTTTAAAAAATTAAATAGCTATATTTTCTGTGGAAAGCAGACCTGTCATAGTACAACCCCATCTGGGGTACTCTCCCATGGCAAGCTGCAGCATGACTGATGTGCCTGCCTCAGTTTCCCCTCTCAGGTAACCCTAGGACTCTACATCCGGCTCCCTTGCCTCAACACTACTGCTCTTTGGGTAGTTTATTGCTGGTTTATTGCAAAAACATTGTGCAAATGGTCCAACACAAGTCCCAACACATAGTCCATTTATTGTTTCAGTGCAAGTAATCATTAAAACCCCAAGACAGTTTGTCCCTTGTTGCCCCACATACCACTTGCCAATACCTTCTGCCACACCATGATTCTTTGTCGGTCCTCTTCTGTCCCTCTTCTGTCTGTCTTCTCTCCCTCCTTCTAGATGGAGTTGTGACCCTGTTCTCCAGTGTGGAACTCCAGAGCCTCTCTGCTGGGAGATCATCCTCACCAAGGGAGCATCCCTCACCCTCCTTGGCCTTCTCACTGTTCCTCTGGGTCCAGCTCTCTAGGGTGGAGATGTCAATGTGTAAGCCCCTCTGCTGCTCCCCTGTATTCAGCTCTCACCCGCCCTTGGTTTAAGCTCTCCATCTGAGAGAGAGCAGGCACCTTTCTCTGCCACTTCCTCCTGCCTTCAGTCTTCTCCCAGGATCCAGTGCTCTAAAGCAACCGCTCACTCACCAGGTCTACCTTCCCTCTAGGCCCAGGTGCCCTTTTCTAAATCTGATTGTGGTCAACTGACCAGGCGCAGGTGCACTGGCCCTGCTTCTTCTTAAAGAGCCAGTGTTCCCTGTGACAAGACCTTTTCATGAATAATTTTTTTGGTCAAAATCCCAATTTTCTGTCAACAAAAGGTTTTGAGGGAAAATTTTCAACCAGCCCTTGTTTAAAAGCATGTTTTAAAAAAATAAACCTTCCTAACTCAATGTATGTTGCACTATAAGGTGGGTAGAAAGCTGGCTAAATTGTCGGGCTCAACGGGTAGTGATCAATGGCTCCATGTCTAGTTGGCAGCCGGTATCAAGTGGAGTGCCCCAAGGGTCGGTCCTGGGGCCGGTTTTATTCAATATCTTCATAAATGATCTGGAAGATGGTGTGGATTGCACTCTCAGCAAATTTGCGGATGATACTAAACTGGGAGGAGTGGTAGATACGCTGGAGGGGAGGGATAGGATACAGAAGGACCTAGACCAATTGGAAGATTGGGCCAAAAGGAATCTGATGAGATTCAATAAGGATAAGTGCAGGGTCCTGCACTTAGGACGGAAGAACCCAATGCACAGCTACAGACTAGGGACCGAATGGCTAGGCAGCAGTTCTGCAGAAAAGGACCTCGGGGTGACAGTGGACGAGAAGCTGGATATGAGTCAGCAGTGTGCCCTTGTTGCCAAGAAGGCCAATGGCATTTTGGGATGTATAAGTAGGGGCATAGCGAGCAGATCGAGGGACGTGATCGTTCCCCTCTATTCGACATTGGTGAGGCCTCATCTGGAGTACTGTGTCCAGTTTTGGGCCCCACACTTCAAGAAGGATGTGGATAAATTGGAGAGAGTCCAGCGAAGGGCAACAAAAATGATTAGGGGACTGGAACACATGAGTTATGAGGAGAGGCTGAGGGAGCTGGGATTGTTTAGCCTGCAGAAGAGAAGAATGAGGGGGGATTTGATAGCTGCTTTCAACTACCTGAAAGGGGGTTCCAAAGAGGATGGCTCTAGACTGTTCTCAATGGTAGCAGATGACAGAACGAGGAGTAATGGTCTCAAGTTGCAGTGGGGGAGGTTTAGATTGGATATTAGGAAAAACTTTTTCACTAAGAGGGTGGTGAAACACTGGAATGCGTTACCTAGGGAGGTGGTAGAATCTCCTTCCTTAGAGGTTTTTAAGGTCAGGCTTGACAAAGCCCTGGCTGGGATGATTTAACTGGGAATTGGTCCTGCTTTGAGCAGGGGGTTGGACTAGATGACCTTCTGGGGTCCCTTCCAACCCTGATATTCTATGATTCTATGTGTAGCATTACCTCTGTGATTCATCTAAGTAAATGTGATTTCAGAAGTGGATCCAAGTTACTGATTTTTGGAGGTGCTGGGAATTCACAAGTTCCATAAACTTCAGCTAGAGTTGTAGATACTCATCTACTGTGAAATTGTGGTCCTTAAAATATTGAAATATGTGGGCAATCATGTCCCCATTTATAAAATGGGAAGAACGTTTCCTTTGTCTTGTTTACATAGATGACAAGCTTTTTGGGTACAGACTGTGTCTTACTATGTGTGTATACAATGCCTAGCACAGTGGAGCCCCAGCCTTGGTTGATGCCTGTAGCTGTTATGGTCATAGCAATCGTAATATTAGGGAAGGGGGTGAAAACTTTGTTCTCTTCTTTGAGTAACTTGATGTTCTTTATTTTAAGGGCATCCAGAGAAAGATGAGTACCTTAACAGCATGCATAACAACACATAATATTTGCCTGATTCTAATATTGGTTGGTATTAGGGAGTTTCAGACCCAAACACCCTAGGAATTTTTGAAGTGGTTGTGTACTGTGGGAGAAGTGGAGGAGATGGGTGGGGGCAGGGGAATGGAAGCCAGTTAAGTGTGTTCTCTTTTGTTGCTGTTGTCAATCATTAACTCCTCGTTAACCTTTTGGTGTTCAGAATTCATCCACTTTTTAAAATATTCCTACTCAGGAGCTCTCAGTGCAGGAAAGATTCATGGTTGATTGGGATTGGAATTAGTTTTCGTCTTGGAATGTGCCAATACAGTCATTCCACTGGGTGTGTTCAAGTGAAAGGGAATATATGCTAACAGAAGTGAAGTATATGCTAATGGAAAGTGAGCGAAATCAAGAAAGAATGGTTTATAATACGTGAGTACATTCCATAGGGCATACAGCTTATCATTTACATTATGGATGCCAGATCTCTTCAGCTTTGTTTTGTGGTTCTCTGATCCATAACACAAAACAAATGGTTACACTGATTAACATACAAGGTAGTCTCTTTCTCCTCAAATGGTGTGTATTTATGTATAGAAACAGGTCTGTTTTTTGAACGGGTATTTGGTAAATTGGTTTCACGAAGGCTTGCCAGTTGATTTCCCAGTAAAATAACAAGTAGGGTGCACTGACACAAAGTTAACTACAAATCACTAAACACTACATTTTGGGCCAATTTCTCTGCTGCTGTTCCTGCATTGAAGTCAAAGGAGTTTTGCCAACAGAGAATTTGGCCTGTTGTCTTTTGTTTGATGTTCAAAAATGCCTGATTACTCAGTGAGTCTTACAAGATTGGGAAAACGTTGTAGGGATAAATCAAGTTTAGACTGAAACCATCTCTTCTAGGAAATAATGTAGAATTAGGGTAATCAGTGGCTAATTTAATTTCTGAACAAGCTCTGGCACTGTGTTAATTGCTACAGTCCAAACTGGTGCAGCCCAGGTTGATGGCCTTATACCAGTAACAATTTTGGGTTTTGGGGGGTTCTGTTCATCAGCTAATTCAGTTAAAACACACATTACTGCATGCACAGGGTTTTAAACTGGGAAGCTCGTGTCTGTTGCCAAGCGGAATAATCATTTTAAGTAGCTGAAATAGATTAGTGCATGTTGGCAATTTTCATTTGTGTATAAATTTATTTTTAATGTTGCGGGGCATTGTTGGATGTTGCAAACATTAAAAGAGCTTGACGATATCTGAACTAGGATTCTGGTGTCAAACAGTAGGTGGAAATTGATTTTATTCTCATCATTGATTAAAATTTTATTAGCAGCCTTTAAAGATAGTGGCAAGGCAGCTCTTCAGGGATGAACAACCTGAAGACTTGCCTTCCTGTTTCCATAGCAACACAGCATTTTGATCCTTTCAAGGAGACCTTGCTTGCATCATGTACTGCAAGGGTATTAGATTCAGAAGAGAACTGTGTTAACAGTTCAGTATCTCGCTCTTTGCCCTAAATTATGCGGCATGAAATGAAAACAAACTGAATTTAAACAAGAAAAAAAACTCTTCCTGTGAAAGATCAGTCTTGTTACTACATTTTCTTTTTAGATGTTAATTGCACTAGACGAAGAAAAATAGTTTGTCCTTTTAATTGTTGTGCTATTTTAGAGGCATAAAGTCGTGGCCGCACTGCTGAAAAAGGGGAATATTTGAAAGCTGAGGTACTGTGTTTTTGAATGGACTGCTCAGTTGTAAAACTACTCCTTATGCAAATGACTTCATCAGTGAAATCACCCTCTTAACAGTAATAGTTCCCAGTATAGTGGTCATTATTGATATATTTACAATTGCCATCAGTACTACATTAAGTGCAGGGAAGATGGGAAATATTGTAGTAATGAGGCAAAAGGCAAAATTGTAAATGGTGACCTTGGTTTGTGCTAGTTTTCTGATACTACGGACCTCAGCACTGGAAGTGTGCCCTGTTAGAGGTGGCATTCTCAGGCATAACATGAAGAATCTGAGAGTTTAGTACCCAGGATACGTACACCCATGTGAGACATTTCAGGTCACCCAGAGTTTGATGCATATTTATCACTGCTAATTTAACACTGTCCCACTACTGGATACGATGTCAGTGCTGATCAAGTGTTTTTGATTATCAAGGATATAAATTAATAGATTTGTCAATTTTAAAACCAGAAGGGATCATTGTGATCATCTGGTCTCACCTTATGCATAACACAGGCCACAGAACCTCACCACGACAGTTATGCATCAAACCCTTAACTTCTGTTTGAGTTATAGCATATCTTTTAGAAACACATTCAGTCCTGACTAAAAGACCACAAGTGTTGGAGAATCGCCCACATCCCTAGGTGAGTTGTTCCAATGCTTTTTTCGTCTCTCTCTTAAAAATGTGCCCCTTATTTCTGAATTTGTCTAGCTTCAGCTTCCAACCATTAGATCTCTGCATGACTCTAAATACCCAGATGTGCTTAAGTGTCATGCAATCAGATTGCAGATTTCTATTTCAGTGCTGTGGTGATTTACATTCTGAATTAAAAAATGCTATTTTAATGTAAACATTTTACAGTAAACAACCACATAACAATGAGAGAAGTATTTAAGTGATGTGTACAGATGCAGGTCTGTACAATATTTTCAGTTCTGGCATTCAGAATGTTTTATTTTCTATTCCTCCATTTGTGTAAATTTTTCTGCAAAGGGTATTTGAAACATATCAAGGTCTATCAATAAAAAGCTAGAGCTTTCCCAGTAGCTGTTGCTATAGTTACACAGTGCAGCTCTTAGCATCATGCACAGTAAGTAAAGCACCTGCAATTCCTTAAAAACCCTTATTTGCAGGATAAGATAGAAAGAGACACTGCTGGCACATGGATGCAGCATTAACACCAGAATTCTTGGTTGCTTTGAGATTCTTGCTTCTTTATTCATCCAGTGGTCTGTGAAAATATCTTGTGGAGGGGGAGCAAAGGGGAAAAGATCTGTCTCAAAAGGTGCCTGATACCTTCTGCTTCTGAGGGAAGTAGTCTCTGCAGTTGCCTAGAAATCAGAAGATAAAGATGAGCATGAACATGAGCTTAGAAAAATTTTGGTTTAGAGCATATCCCAAGGAAGACTATAGTGACTGAAACACTGGTGTGTTTTGGTTTTAAATGATACCACATCATCGGTGCTGGCTTACTCCAAATATAACCAACCCTCTCCTCTTTCCAGTAAATGGCAGCCTTCCCTCTAGAAATGTACCACCAGAATGACAAGCCTCTGAAACAAATAATCTGATCATCTTTGCAATGGCCTTTTAATGCAGTGGTGGAGAATGATGTGCCTTTTCTGGTTGTGGAGTACAGTAGTTAAATATATCCTTAGGTATTTTAATAATACAAATGTTGAAATAAATATCTTTGGCACTTGGAATCAGCTTTTTAAAAGCGTAGCTCTGGTATGCATAAAAATTCCAAAACCTGAATTTTTCATCTTTTTTAAACTGGATCTTCTTAATTTAAAATTAAGAATATATAAACATAATTCTAGTTCTCATTTCTACTTGGTATTCTGTTTATATAGCATTTTAAAATTTTGAAACATTATAAAAGTAAGCCTTCGTTAACTGATGACTCCTAACCTGATCTTGGAGGTTTTATAGTTTTGGGTAGAATAATGAGATTATAAAATTTAGCAATATGTTTCTGGTGATAGTTTAGTAATGCATTTGGTGGTAAATAGGTGAACAAACAAACAAACAGATGGTAGCATCCTAGGGGCTTTTTGCAATAAGAGCTAAACTGCATTGTCGTATCAAAACTATGGGGAAAGTCACTTATGCAAATGTGTTAACGATTGGAAACATAAGTATGGACAACCGTAGCCCTAAATTTGGTTTCCCAAAATACCAAATATAAATTAGGGGCTGAGACTTGACTGGATCAGATATTGTCCTCATTGTATGTGGGTGGAATGGGAAAAAGTCAACTCCATCCCTAGCTGGAACAATGGGACAATGACCTGGGACAACCAGAAAGGAAGCTTGGCCCACTGTGTTCCTCTTGGGGTGACCTCCACTTACATTTTCTTCAATCGTTGTTTCTAAAGTCTCCATAATGTTATAAGTATGAATAGTGTAAGAAGATAAGAAATGGCCCACCTTGATTATCATGCACATTGTAGGGAGAGTGGTCACTTTGGATAAGCTATTACCAGCAGGAGAGTGAGTTTGTGTGTGTGGTTTTTGGAGGGGGGTGAGGGAGTGAGAGAACCTGGATTTGTGCAGGAAATGGCCCACCTTGATTATCATACACATTATGAAGAGAGTGGTCACTTTGGATGGGCTATTACCAGCAGGAGAGTGAGTTTGTGTGGGGGGGGGGGCAGAGGGTGAGAAAACCTGGATTTGTGCTGGAAATGGCCCAACTTGATGATCACTTTAGATAAGCTATTACCAGCAGGACAGTGGGGTGGGAGGAGGTATTGTTTCATGGTCTCTGTGTGTATAATGTCTTCTGCAGTTTCCACGGTATGCATCCGATGAAGTGAACTGTAGCTCACGAAAGCTTATGCTCAAATAAATTGGTTAGTCTCTAAGGTGCCACAAGTACTCCTTTTCTTTTTGCGAAGACAGACTAACACGGCTGTTACTCTGAAACTAGTGTAAGATGGTAAGTATAAACAATTCAGAAAAACACTTTACTGTACTACTTATATTTATATATGTAGATTTTTCTATGATTTCAGTTATACTTGTCAGTATATAACTAAAGCTCAAAGTTCCTGTGTGCTTCATCAATTTCATCTTCTTAATTAACTCTAAGTAGCCATTTGAATAAAGAACTTGTTATTTGCAACTAGCGCATGTTGCACCCCAATAAATAATTTTATAATTGCAATAAACAGTCATGCTACAGCTTGTAAAATATTTTTGAGATAAGAAAGTAATAGTATCCCTATTTTACATATGGGGAAATGGAGGCACAGGTTCTGTATTGTGGAGCAAACAGTATCAAGCAGCCTTACAAAATTCTGCTCAACCCTCCTTCCTACCGCCCCCCCCATCCCCAAGTAGTTTTATTTTAATGGCTGAATAAAGTATGATCAATTTATTTCATTATCAGTCATGTTAAAGGCCAGGTAAGTATATGCTCTGCCAGTGCATGGTAAATGTTCATGACTGTTTTGCAAGGCTGGACTAAAGGGACAGCTGACACAATACTTTAGGGTTATGATAAACAGTATAATGGCTTTTTAAAATATTCAGACCTGTAGAGGAAAGATGCGATTAGCCTTGCAAATGGTTAATAAAATAGAAATGTGGTGGCTGGCTTGTTATTATGTATTTGCATTGTGATAACAGCTGGAGGCCCCAGCTGATATCAGGACTCCATTGTGTTTGATGCTCTAACAGACACAGTCCCTGCCACAAAGAGCTTACAGTCTAAATAAACAAAACAGAAAAAAAGTTGTTGGGGGAAGAAAGGCAGGCATAGAGAAATGAAGTAACTTGCCCAAGGTCACAGAGCAGCTCATTGGTAAGGCCAGGAATAGAACCCAGGTTCCCTGAGTCCCAATCCAGTGCCCTATCTACTGAAGCATGCTGCCTCCCATAACATTCTTCTCAGGGCTAGAAAGGGTGCCTCTGATCACTTCAGAAATTCTAGAAGCAGGATTAGTTTCCTGCATTCTCAGAGCTCAGTCTCCTCCCTCTGCGGCAGGAGGTATTAGAAACACAGCACTGAGAGGAGTTTTAAAGAAGGAAGCTGTTGGCTCAGCATGAATAAATCATTTCCTGATGGGCCTTTTCACTCAGAATCCACAAGAAAAAAACCATTCCTCAGTGCTTTTCTCCCTGTTTCAAGGGAAAACTATTTGTCCTTCAGTCTCACCAGCAGAGCTTGTCTTTACTACAAAATATACTCACGTTAGAACACAACCTTATCTGTTAACAGGTAACATGGTGTTGAGGATGTCTCTGCAGTCAGTGTGGACAAGAATAGGTTGCACCAAACCATCATTTCAGCTAGACATGTTTATACCCTATAGAGACCACAGTTTAGCCCTTACTAGCTGAGATTGTGTCGAACATGACTTATTCTTGCCTACGCTGGCTGCAAAGTCATGGTCAGCATCGTGATGATCAACTCAATTCATCAAAGCTGTTTTCTGAGAGAATTACATTTTTTAGTGAATGCAATGCCACCATCACTTAATTGTCTTCTGCAGGGCCAAAAAAGTCTCTATAGAAAAGGTGACCAACTGCAAAGAGAAAAGAAGTTAATTCACAGTTTTGTCTGGAAACAGGTACTAAAACCTTGAAAGGCTAAGAAACAGCATGGATAGAGGTGTATGGGAGCTGTGGATTAATTAGTTAGTTTTGGTGTTTCCTTAAAACAAAGTTCTGAACAAGGTTGTCTTTCATGTTGGAAATTAAACACTTAGCTCAATCAGTAACCTTTCAGCAAGACAGATTGGCAAGGAGAGAAGGCATTGGAAATTAGAGCAGATGAAATTACCTGAACCTTTATCCAATGTACTGATTTACAGATAGCTGTAAACAACAAAACATTTCTTTCTCAAAGACATAAAAAGACATCATTCTTGCTCATGAAAGATCTACTGAAGGGTGGCCCTTTTGCTTCATATTAATAGCCGCACTCATGCACAGATTGCCGAAGACCAAACATGTTCAGTTAGTCCATCGGTCAATTGAACAACTTGATGAAGAAGTCGTTTAAAATAAAATGTACTCTGCTTGCTATGCTTTGAACGGAGCCATTGCTGGGCTTTCTTGCCTTTTCAATATTGTACATTTGAACCAAACTAGATAGCCTAGGTGTGGTAAGAAAATAAGCCCAGATCCTGGAGATGAGCCATGTGGCACCTGGTGCAGTGCTGATTGTTAGGCTACTGGGCACTGTTCTGGTCCTGAGGAATAATTTAATGCTCTATACTTTATTAAAGTCCAGCTTCCTAGTTACTTTATAGTATATTTAGTGGTAAGGTATTTCTGTTTGTTTAAATAAATTACATTTTAAAAAGGTAATCAGGCCTACATTTTCAATAGTCTGGTGATTATCAATGCCCGAAATTTCTTGTTGCCCAAGTGTATGCTCCTTTAAAAGGGCTTGATTTTCAGAGGGTGGGTGCTCAGCATTTTCTGATAATCAGGCCCCATCAAAGAAAATTTCATCTTAAACATTTAAAGAGAAATTGGTGTAACGGAAAATCCATGACAACTGCCACTGGCTGCTGTAGATGCCTGTGCAAGGTCCTGTGGCAGGAAGTCTGCTAGAAGGGGAGGTTGCAGTACCAAAAGGTGGCCCCAGTCTCCCTCTGCCTGAGATTCCATGGTAAGGCTGTGCAGCCCAAAAAGAGGGCACTGCAGGCTGGGAAGGTGTGGTACAGTGGGGTAAATGTAGATGACTAAATATTGCCGTGTAATCCACTGGTGAGTGGGTGTTATATGTCCTCCTCTGTGCCCAGTCCATGAAAGAGGCGACACTGTGGCAGCCCTTGGCTTTTTAGCGCAAGCTGTAGAGACTCATATTTCCAGCTCTCATGGTCCCCAATTCAGTCTCCACTGATGGCCAAGATGGTAGCTCTTACATCTGCAAAACCCATACGCATGTGTTTCATTTGTATACTTGTCTGTGCAGAGTGGGTAACTGCATCTATAGATGGATTTTTATGCATAGTTACCCAGATTTCATGTGTAAATGCAGCATTTTCATAAACAAGAAAGAGATTTTGAAGGCATAGCATCAATGCCAATATTATTATTTTCCTTTTTCTTTTACTAGGTTGATTATTGTTTCATATGTGGGGTTTTTTAAAATTGATTAATACAATTGATGGAAGGGGTTATCCTACAATAACACACCCCATTCAATTGTCCTATTTTCTGGAGTGTTTTCTTATCATTGTGACGATGACCGTCTTTGCAGTGGCATTGAGCTTGAACATTTCTATATCAACTTTATTTGGATAGATCCCGAAGTGTCTTAATATTTACATAGAAGGGTCACGTCACCCAGCCACTTTGAGGTGAAACAGCAGTTGTTTAACATGACCCATCAACACTACTCAGGAGTTTAGAACAGGAAGTGAAAAGTGACTTCATGAATTGAAGCTACTGGGTGAATTGGCAGAATTCAGTTAACCAATTTTTAATTTGGCCAAAGCACTTGGTTTGACACACTGGATCTGTAATGACTGCAAGAAGTCAAGACTTTGGTTTTTTTTAATCTCATCCTAAAGTAAACAGCTCTGATAAGACAGCACCCCCTAACTTCCTTCTGGAGCACTGATTAAATAACAGTGCAGGGGGAAAACTGCCACCAAATGACTCTCCAGCACCATTTCTTGCAACATCTGGGTTTTCCTGGATGCTTTCTAAAAGAGTTCTTGACCGTTCTTAACTGATGAGATCTGACACAATCACAACCCAGGGTGGTAGGATTGTCAGGTTAGCCCTCTTCAGAACATTGCTATTTTGCTCTGCTTTTTCCCTCAGAAAAGTAGCTGATCTACATTTTAAACAACACTCAGTTGGGAGTTCAAGGTGGGATTTTCAAAACCGCCTAAATGATTTGTGAATACAAGTCCCATTCACTTTCAATCAGATTTGTGCTACTAAGTCATGTAGGCACTTGAAAATCCCACTCTTACTCTGTACATCCCTGAATAGATTAAGGGGTCTGAAGAGCCAAGAGAAGTGTGTCATTTTTGGCTCACCCTCATGTACAGTCAGTTCTATTGGCAGGTAATCTGGAAATGGGGGAAACACTTATGGTTTCATACTATAACGAGAGACATTGATACTCAAAAGGATTTTTAGTTATAACAGATGGTGATGAGAAAGGAGAAAGATATTTTCAGGAGAAAAATATTTGGGAGTTATTGTGTAATGAAACAACCCAACATTCCTCCAGTTAAAAACTTCAAATTCTGTCATTTTGATTTCCAAATATAGGAACAATATATAGGGCATATCTTAAACTCACACCACAGATTACTCAGGAAATATACCCACATGGGCAGCAAACATATGTAATATTTCAACATATGACAGTCAAAAGGCTGGCAGCATTGTACAGTGAAGGCTTCCATTTCCCCAAAAGTGCTGGCTGGTGTGATGTTTGCTTTCTCAGGGTACGCTGTCCGTAATCTTCACAGGAACCTGAAAGACTTTCCCGCTGCTGAGCGACAACAAAGCAGCATTGTAAATCAAATCTCAACACTTTGTAGTGACAATATTTGTTAAATAATGCCAAGTGTGACCTAAACTGAAACAACTGGACCCTTAGGAGCTATAGCTGCAGTTGAATCAAGATTCAGAAGGTGATGAAAAAATGTTTTATTTGTTAGCTTCTCTTTCCCCCATTAGCTGCATGTTGGTACCCACCTATATCAGAATTCATTTTAATTTCTGTTGCAATTTTATAGAGACATTGTCAACCCAAAATTGGAATGGAAGAAAGGAGGAAGATATTTATCTCATAGGGGACCGGGAGAAATGTGTCAAGCAATCCCACGGAGGAGACTTTTTATACTCCCTACCTACTCCCTGTGTCCGAAGGGAGAGAGCAAACAGCCTTTATCTCTAATTCTGACAATTCTTGATTTGATAAACAAGATTGAAAATTGTTTTTAATTATGAAAAATACTTGGTGGGAAGAATCCAGAGTCTCGGGCAGATTTGTCCCTCTTTGGGTGGTAGGGGGAGGGTTTTGACAGATATTCCTATCTGCATTCCAGCCGATTGCTTTCCTCCCTGGGGTTCTGTGGAAGATCAGGTGGAACAGTGCCAGGTTTCTGCTTGTGGTCTCAACCTGGGTTCTTTCTTCTGGCACGCTGACATTCTGGACTTGGCACTGAGTCCCTGAGTCTTTCTGGCCAATCTACTTTCTCTCCTGTCTCAGAGCAAAGGCCAGATATACCTTCCCGTCTGAGGTCCCTGTGTCTGATGCACAGATGCTGGCCAAATGAACAAATTCAACTGTGATTATTCTGTGGAAGTCCAGGAGAGTCTGCTGGAGAAGGAAATCTTTCACCGAAAATCACAGCTGTATTAAGTGGAGGTGGTTTCTCTCGCTTTGCTTTCAGCCTGCAGTGATGACACTCTTACAAAGACTTACTTCACACGAAGAAAAGGAGGACTTGTGGCACCTTAGAGACTAACCAATTTATTTGAGCATAAGCTTTCGTGAGCTACAGCTTACTTCATCGATGAAGAGAGCTGTAGCTCACGAAAGCTTATGCTCAAATAAATTGGTTAGTCTCTAAGGTGCCACAAGTACTCCTTTTCTTTTTGCGAATACAGACTAACACGGCTGCTACTCTGAAACCTGTCATTATGCAAGTTACTTCACATGTTCTAACTGGTTTGGGAGCTGCTCCTGTCGTAAGTGTGTGGTGCTCACTAAATTGATTGGGCCATAATAAGGGACATAGTTAGAATGTTCCCTACACCATCTAGCATGGAAGAGATTGTGTTCCCAGTGGTGATTGCATGAACTCGAATAGCACCTGAGATCCAGAAATACATGGCTCAGCAACTGTGCCTGGTTTCCCAAATCCTTTTCTATGGCACTCTCTGCATTTCACCTCAATCAATTAATAGATCTGTCAGTATTTTTCTAAGTGTCACTTGTTACTAGGGGAATTTAGGCAGGTAGAGTGGGAAAAGTGTAGTAATAATCTCAGGTAATTCAGTACCTCTCCTACAGAAGGATCCCAAAGCATTTTACAGAGACGTGGGGGCCAGATTCTGCCTTCAAACTACATTGTTAGAGGTTGAAGAGGAACTGTGCAATAGCTGGAGTAGCTGAAAAATTCTGACCAGGTCACTTCTTGAGAGTAAAATGGGTCACCGTTTCTAAGAAGTGTATCCGCTGTTGCTACCACCACACACCCACTCAAAACCAGTCACCATTTGATCCTGTGCGTTTTTGGATTGCTCAACCATGGCTGAAATCTGACCACCTCTGTGATGAAATGCAGCAGCTGTTCAACACTAGAAGTGGTGGAAGTGAAGAATAACATCTCCAGTTGATGAAACTTAAGAGGGCATATTAGATATGCAAAATGTAATTACACAAGATGCTATAGGGTGAAATGGCTAAAAAGAAACAAAATCTCATTTGTGCCCCCCAGAAATAGAACATGATAAAATTTGCATCACTTAAGTACACAATCTTGCCTGGACCAGATGTTGCAGGAGGAACTCCTCATTTGTTTAATATCAACAGGCAATTCCTGTAGATTTCGCCCAGCAGTTTCATGCAATTTTGAACTGATGTTTGGAGAAGGAGATCCAATCCTGCTTCTGAATCCTTTCCTTTTGGAGCTGTCTACTTCAATTTTCTTCCTGTACATTTTTAATTTTTGTGGAACTAAACATTGAATTTGCCTTCCACAGTTCCCTAATCTCTCACCTCCCTATTTTGGTATTTGTAAGAGCATTTATAGACCCATAGAAATGTGGGACTGGAAGGGACCTTGAGATCTCATCAATGCCAGCCCCCGATGCTGAAGCAGGACCAAGTAAACCTAGCCCATTTCCAGAGTTGGATTAAGGTTTCGTGGGGCCCTGAGCCAGGGCAAGTGGGGGGCCTCTCCCCACCCCTTCCGCCTGCAATCTCACCCCCTCTCTGCCCCTTCTGCCTGAGGCCTCACCCACAGCCCCACCCCACTCTGCCCCTTCCCCCCCACCGCCCTGCCCCATTCCACACTTGGTCAGCCCCATTCTGCCCCCCACCACTACAGCCCTAAAACTGGAGAAGCTCTGTTCCCCCTCCCCCCCCCGGCCGCAGCAGGGAGAGCTGCCCCAGCCCTGAGGCCGCAGCAGGGGGCTAGAGCTCCTTCAGTCCCGGGGCCATATTTGTAGTTTGACTGCTCTATTGGGGGGGGGGGGGCAAAGCGTGCCCATGTACGCGTGCACACATGTATGCTGAAACCAGTCCCTTTGGGTTACTGGCTCTCTCCCCCCACCTACAGTAGTACCTGGGCTGCCAGTGTCGGGGGGACAGACAGGATGGCATAATGGGGGAGCCCCAGCTGCTACTGGCAACCCCTCCAGCACTGGCTGCGATGTCCCTGCTCTGGTGATATTGCGGTTGCCTCCCTGCTGAGGCTGCTGCTGCCCAGGGAGTGCTACATGCTGGGCTCCTGCGTCCCCTCCCCACCCATTCCTGTATCCCCTTCTCTTTCCCCTCCCCTCCTCTTCCTCTCCCTTTCTCTTCTCCTCACCCCACCTCCCTTGCGCTGCATCCCCTCATGGTTGTAGAGGAAACAGGTGGGCACTAGGACCCAGGACCAGGACCCAGAGTACAGGGGAAAAGCTGCTCTATCCTGCTCTGTCCACTCCCTGCAAGCCGAAACATGCCTTGGGGTGGGGGACAAGCATGAGAATGACAAAGCCCCCTCCCTTCCCCGCCAGAGCAAGCAGAGCTGGGGAGCAGGGTAGGGGCATAAGGGTGCCCATTTTTCCAGGGCCCCCTAATTGGCCGGGGCCCCTGGTCACGGGCCCTTTTGGCCCAGTGGCTAATCTGCCACTGCCCATCCCTGACAGGTGTTTGTCTAACCTGTTCTTAAAATCTCCAATGATGGGATTTCCATAACCTCCCTTGCAAGCCTATTCCAAAAAACAACCCCCAAAGTTAAAAAGCTTTTCCTAATATCTAACTTAAAACTCCCATTAATTGACTGTTATGTACATTTTTGTGACTACTTAATTAATTACTTTAATTTCCCTAACACTATTAAAATATAGTTATCACTTTAGAACCACAGCCAAAAAAATATTGTTAGGGATTATTTTTCTCGTACACGGGAGTAATTCAGATCTACCTGCCTGTCAATTATCTAGGAAAGAAGAAAGACAATGGGCTTCTCCTTTGCAAGCCTTATATGGTGCACTGCTTAGCATCACCTGCATGTCTGGACAATATGGCTAAAGTCATTAATCATTTCAAAGCCCACAGAAGACAGGAAGAGGTAGGACATCTTGGTTGTCCCTTGCAATGGTCCCCGATTGACAACTCTGTCTTCCAGTCACAGAAGCCAGATTGTCACTGAATGAGGCTTGTGTGGACAGTGGTGGTTTTGCATTGCAAGGATTTGTTGCAAACATGCTTTTCTGTGTATTAATCCATCCTTATGGTTTGGCACTCCCAAAGTTTCACTTTGGATTCTCGGTTAACACTACAGATTGTCAGAGTCATTCTCCATTCAGAGCACCAAGCTTCACCTAGCTTCATAATGAAACCAAAAACTTCACATGCTTTCCTGCTAACCCCTAAACCAGGTCAAGTTCACTAGAAGTGTTTCTGAACCTCATCAATCTTCTTGGTGGAGTTGGCCTGAGTTTTGAGCTCATAAATCTGGGAAGTTTTACGTGCTTTCATGTTTTGTTGCTAATATTCCATACAGCTCTACCCAAAACATTCTTCCTAATTCTCTTGTTGCCCTTTTTATACTTCATGCTTATCAATTCATTAAAACATGATCCCTGATAGAGAGTGGAGTGCTGGTCTTAGGCAGCAGCACTGTTAATGTGGGTCAGTGTTGATATTTCATATGTTATTTGCTTTTTACTATCTGTCTAGGTGCTTATATGGTCCCATCACTGTAATATCTGAGTATTAATGAATGTATCCTACTCTCACTCCTGTGAGGAAGGGAAATGCTATTATCCCTATTTTTCAGACCGAGAGAGTAAAGTGGCTTGCCCAGTGTCACATAGGGTCTCTTGACCAAGGTAGCCTTTTCCTGCAATTGGGAAGCTGAGTCTTTACCTAGAATAAGCAGGTTTTATGCTAAGTGTTGGTTGGATACAATATCTGGCTAAGCCTTGGATGGAGTTAATACTGCAACCCCTACCACTTCTAGAACAAAAGGCTGCTTAAACATCAGTTCTCCTCTTCAACCTAGGGTGCCACGCCTGATGCCTGGAAAGAGGAAGGTTTCATTTACGAATAGCTAACAATAAACATTTTCAAATGAGATATTACAGGTCTGATCCCTGGCTTATTATGCAAAATAGACATACGCTTGGAGTCAGAGTACCTAACTAGCTTGCTGTTAAACTGCAGCTATTTTTTAACTGCTGAGACAGCCTTCGTATGAACTACTGGCTGTGTGAAAATCTTATTGGTATCAATGGAAAAAGTGGAAGTTCACTCAGCATTTCCCTGCACTGCTCTTGACTTTGGATTTCTGTCTCTGCATCAAGTGACCTCTGGGGTTCACCTCAGGTTACTTGTGAGGCATTGCAAAAATCCCTCATTTGTTTAATATCAACAAGCAATTGTTTCGGACATCACTCAACAGTCACATACAATCATATCACCCGTTATTACACGCATCCCAAAACTCAGCCGCACACTTTCCAAAATGCAACCTGGCATCTGATCATGTAAAAGAAGAAAAAACAAATGGAATCCATGTTAAATCCAAACCTAATATATAATAAATATTTTTTCATGTAGAGTTAAGATGCAAAATTTCCTCATCTCAGAAAATAAACAGGAATTACACAGGATTTTATATGCTCTCCTTTAGAAAAGAATGATTTTCTTTTTTAAAAAACAAAATAACTAATTGTTATTCAATGGAAATCATCCTTCAGGGCAGGGAATACCTTGCAGGCCAGGAGAATTTTTAGGTAGCTGTGACTATATAAATAACTTTTTAACTGCTGTTTTAAATGAAAGTAGTTTTTATTGTAAACTGTCAGGGATTGACACTGTCTTGTACAGCACTGGGCACATTGTCAGCACCTAAAAATTATATTAAATAATTACATATTCATAACTAGACCAAAGTACAATACAAAAAATAATACTTCTAAAATCAATTGTTACTTGCCAACCCATCCTGTCTCTGGACTTTCATTCATGAGGGGAGGAATCATGAAAGTTCATATGAGGCTTTGTTTCTGATCTTGACCAATGAAGCAAAAAAGAAATGCTGTCATAGTAGCAATGGGTACACCTGTAATATCTGCTGTGTGTAGTGCCAAGTGTCTGTACTCAATAGGTAATGATGATGCAGTTTGAAAGATTGTCTGACTATTTATGTTTTTATGCTGCACTCATCACCATGATATCTGATGTCTTACCTGATTGTCTGTGGAAGATGGCATCAAATTCAAGGTGCCACTCCAGGATCTGGATGTAGTGTCCTAAATTCTAATTATGCAAAAACAAGGGGCTTAATCCGCCATTGCCTTGCACCTGGTTAGTCATTTACACCAGTTCATTTTGATTTGATAGCTCTTTACACCCACAGTGCAGGGCAAAGCAGAATGAGTTTCCTATGACCTGTATTCTAGGCAGATGCCTTTCTACAGCCTGCTTTGCCCATGTCTCTCTTGTGGGAGGACCCTCTGCTAGGATCTTAGTGAAAAGTGTTTTTCGTGTTTTGTGAAATAGAGTCAGCTTCCAATAACCTTACACACATGGAATAGCATCTTATTTCACAAGCAGTCCTGTGGATTTCAGTAGGGTTGTATGATAAGTACAGTCCTACTCGGTGTAAGTAAGAGTGACTGAATGTAATACAATGTTTCTTATTGAAAAGATCCTGTTATTTCCACATATTGGACATGGCAGAAAGTGACACTCTCAATCCCCAATCAATAATACTTACCCCTACCTTGAGTGCAGGGGACTGGACTAGATGACCTCTCGAGGTCCCTTCCAATTCTATTATTCTATGATTATGCAGTTTAGTCTTCTAAGATTAGAGAATGAATTAAAATTAAGGTAAAAGGAGTTCCAGCACCTTGAAACATCCCAACAACCAGTATAGTGTGTAGTCTAGTGGAGTAGCGGAGGCATCAGGTGAACCACAGAACAATCTGAGGGAGAAGAGGAACACACAGAGAGATACTCCACATTGGCTAAGAATGTCAAGCAGTCCCTCAACAAGCAGACACCATCACTACTTCATTGTTATTAAATGCAGAGTCTTAAAGTTTTAGTTAGTTTTAGTCTCCCTATGCTTTAAAGATGCCACCATGTAGAGCATTCAAAAGCAATAACAAGTCTGGTAGAACTTTTCAGTGAGTAAATGAAAGGTTAGAGAGACAAGGTGGGTGAGGTAACATCTTTTAGTGGATCAACTCCTGCTAGTGAAAGAGACAAGCTTTCAAGCGACACAGAGCTTTTCTTCAAGTCTGGGAAAGGCACCTCACCCATCTTGTCTCTCTAATATCCTGGGACCAACATTGCTACAACACTGTTGCAAATAACTGAAAGATTGGCAGGAAGAAGTAGTGATCATAATTTCTGCTAACTGTGCTTGGGGAAAACTTTAGACATAGTGCCATATAAAAAGTCAAGGTCAACAGCTGCAATTCTTCTTTCACACCAATGTAAACCATGAGTGAGTCCACTGAAGGCAGTTGAGTTCCACTGATGGAAAACCACTGCACAAGGAGACTCAGGGATACCATGTGTATCTGGGAGGAAGTACTGGTCCACATCAACTAGCTTGAAGATGGGTTATGAGTGGAAATTGGGTTTCAGACCAGCTTGTCTTCAGCATCTTAGCTGTGTACTCTGGGCAATAACAGGAGATAATTTTTGTCCTCATCTAAATATTGTGTTTTAGACCAGGAAATGCACAAACTTTTGCCTTCCTCAGAGATCATGATGCTCATTGTGCAGTCTGACAAAAGTTCTCAAGAGAATAATCATCCTGAGCTCCTTGAGTAGCAATTTAAAAGGAGGTTTTCTGGAAAGCAAGATAACTAGAAAGAGTGGGTGTAAATTCACTTCCATAATTCTTAACAAAACTGGCATTATGTAATTCATTTAATCATCATGTACTTCCATACGTGGCCTGCAATATCTTGAAATCCTGCCTTTTCTGATTCCCTTTTCCCCTGTTAATGTTATTAATAGCATTGTCTTTAATGAGTGCTATAGAGTGTGCAGACCTTCCATTTATTGGGTGTTAGCTTATACATTTGCTTCCACACCATTGTGTTTTCCCTTCAATAGCGGATAATTCATTTTCACTTTGTTCCTCAGATTCTAAACATGTCCATCATTTCCTCTCATAACTGAACAGCCACTGCCAAAAAGACAAGGAGATATTTTTTCCAGTTCATTGTACGTTATATTTTCAAAGGCTAGGCTCCCTGGAAACATCAAAGGGAACTACTATTTTCTGTCTCTTACAACATATTATGGAAGACATATGGTTAAAATCACCTCTATGTTGTGGTGTATTGTTTCCTGCAGGTAATCGAGTGCCTTCATATCATTAAAGCAGTGATAGGCTTGGTCGACACTACCGAATTATGTTGACATAACTGTGTTGCTCAGGGATGTGGAAATCCACACTTCCGAGTGACGCAGTTATACCAACCTAACCCCTGGTGTAGGCAGCGCTATGTCAACTGGAGAGCTTCCTCCATCAACATAGCTACCACCTCTCGGGCAGGTGGCGTACCTATGCCAATAGGAGATGCTCTCTCGTTTGCATAGGTAGCATCTTCACTAAGTGCTACAGCAGTGCACCTGCAGCACTGTAAGTATAGACAAACCCTGATACTCAAGACACCTGATTTCTATTCCTGGCTCTGCCACTGGTTCATTGTGTGACTGTGAGTAAGTCACTTGACTTCTGTGGGCTATAATATCCCCATTGTAAAAGAGGGATGCTAATCTCTCCTACCATGTTGAAACTTAATGAATGGTTGTAAAGTGCTTTGAGATCCTTGGATGAAAGGTGCTAATCGAAGGGAAAATAATTATTTTACCCAGAGTACTCGAGAGTTGCTGAGAGGGAGAAACTATAAACTAGAGCTGCACTAAACTTTTGTAACAGATCCTGTAAACTCAAGATTACATTTTCTGAATAGTTTGTGAATTTAGTAAACTTGGGCTGTGTTTGAAGCAAACCCTGCCCAGGCTACGTCATGATTTCATCTTGGTGGTTTAGTAGAATCAACCTGTTTCCAACCTGAAACCAGGCAAAACTCTGAAATTTTAGCTGTTTTTTGCACGTGTCTCCTGTAAAGCAAAACAGCATGGTTTCTCATAATTCTATAATGAATCAAAAGAAAAAAAAAACTTGCTGAATCAAGAAAAAGGAACTTGGCACTGTGTGAAAGGAATCTGATGAAATCCATGAATTGTGCAGTTACCAAGGTTTTACATAAGAAAATTCTTGACCTAACCTTTGTATTGACGATGGTGCTGTCAGTTGTAAGGGATATATGGGACTGATATGCCTTGATTGATTAATGACTACTGATTCTTTCTGGCCCTCACACATTAGAAAAACTATCCACCTATATTTATCCCAAAATTGGATCCACCTAAGAAGTAAAGACAATAAGAAAATGGTTCATGTTATGTGAGACACTTTGTCTAAAGACACACAGATCATTCAAGGTCAGGAGTTCCTCTCACCAAGAATAGAAAATAAAATAGCTAAATGAGTGTATTGTTAATCACCTAGGCAAGACTCTCTCTTATTATGCAGATGAATAAAACCTCTTTCTTCCTCTGAACCTAGCTTAAAAAAAAGATCCAAGCTACCAAGTAAGGGTGAAACCCTGCTTCCTTATGTAAAGAGAGCCATTGCAAATTGTGAGGGGATCAAGAGATGGGCAGGGAACCTGCAGTTAAGTAAAATGACTGTCTGTAAGACTGAAGGTCAAATTGGACAAACTACCTTTTACCCCAAGAAATCCAGGTCACATGTTTTCACCCCAGAGGATTAACTAGACATTGTTTTCTTTGTAAATCAAATATACTGTGGATAATTTGTCTTTCACTCCAAATTAGAATCTGCACATTTGTGTGCCTTCTGAGTCAGATCTATATCCTTCTAGATACGGAAAAGACTCTTGTTTGATTATAATGTGAAAGTGTTAAATATAAATCAAACAATGTATGCAGTATATCTTCCAAATTTAGAATATTAATAGGATTTTGTTGGTTTTCGTTGTAAATAATTGCTCCACTCTAGAAGTAATAGGAATTGTCTGGCACAAGGAAGAAGAAATGGTAAAAGATATAAATCAAGGTATTTCTTCAGGATATTAATAGAAAATGCTTCAATTCCAATTAATAGTAGAGGCTAATAATGAAATAAAATCTTTGAAAGAGATCAAACGTAAAAAGCCTCTGAAAAGAAAAGGATTGAAGAAGTTTGTTATACACCTAATCCCTCTATTTGATACCAGCGGAAGCAGCAAAGAAGCCAAAAGAGCTAAAAACTAAGTACTCACTTGGCATTTTTCCAATAGGAATAAGAGGGTGGCCTCCTTCTATGAGCCCTGAAATTAAGGTACATAAACTAAAATCTCTCACTATGGGAACAGTGAGAACAAGAAGCCGAACAATCCTAAATATGACTGACACTCAGACCAGCCATGTGGAAAGGTCTCTTCCCCAACTCAGAGTTAAGCAGATAAGAAGATGTGGTGAGATTTCATTGCAAAGATTGGGGTTCCCCTTCTATATTTTAATATAAATAACTGTAGGTTATCTTGCTGAGTCTCTCTAGTGAGACCTCAAGTAACCATATTTTAGATTTGAACACCTTTGTATGTCTAAACAAAATTGGCCTAAGAGAAATTGAAAAGAATTGTGTTAAGCAATTTCTTTTAATATTCTATGCTTATCTCTTTTGGACCAATTCATTCGAACTATACTAACCACACTCTTTAAAGTGCACAAGTGTATCTTGGAAGTGTGATAAATGTGTTAGGTATTAAAGAATTGAGAATTGATGTTTGTAAGTAAATGTAATAAGAAATCTTGGTAATTTGGATTGTTCTGTCATATAACTGCTGAGCCTCAACTCCAGGCTGTGATGATTGTGTGCAAGACTGTAATGTGTGTATAGTACATACAATTGGTTGTGTCTACCTTTCAGTGAAGAACTGTTGATTATATATTAATGTGGTTTTGGGAGAATTAATAAGTTGTTGATTGGTTAAAAATAAGCAAGTGTCCTGATTTTGAGAAATACTGCTCAAGTTAAAAGTTGACCTGAGAAGAACCCAGCATTAAAACTAGTAAGCTAATGCTCCCTGAACTTGCTAAAAAGGGGTTATCCTGTTGGATTCTATTGTATATTGGTTTCAGAGTAGCAGCCATGTTAGTCTGTATCCGCAAAAAGAACAGGAGTGACCTGTGGCACCTTAGAGACTAACGAATAAATTTGTTAGTCTCTAAGGTGCCACAAGTACTCCTGTTCTTATTATATATTGGCAAATCTAGTTTGTTAGATTTCGGCTTTAAAAATCTAACTGGCACCCTGGCAAATTCATAAATTGACCCCCCCCTTTGACGCTTACACAATGCTACAAGTAACTATGTTAACCCCCCAAGTATCTTAGCTGCTAATATTGGTACTGCTTGTGTCATAAATATAAAGGGAAGGGTAAACACCTTTAAATCCCTCCTGGCCAGAGGAAAAACCCTTTCACCTGTAAAGGGTTAAGAAGCTAGGATAACCTCGCTGGCACCTGACCAAAATGACCAATGAGGAGACAAGATACTTTCAAAGCTGGAGCGGGGGAGAAACAAAGTTTCTTTCTGTCTGTGCGTTGCCTTTGCTGGGACCAGAGCAGGAATGCAGGTCAGAACTCCTGTAAAGGGTTAATAAGCAATCTAGTTAGATATGCGTTAGATTCTGTTTTGTGTGTTGTTCTGTTTTGTTCTCAATGGTAGCAGATGACAGAACGAGGAGTAATGGTCTCAAGTTGCAGTGGGGGAGGTTTAGATTGGATATTAGGAAAAACTTTTTCACTAAGGGGGTGGTGAAACACTGGAATGCGTTACCTAGGGAGGTGGTAGAATCTCCTTCCTTAGAGGTTTTTAAGGTCAGGCTTGACAAAGCCCTGGCTGGGATGATTTAACTGGGAATTGGTCCTGCTTCGAGCAGGGGGTTGGACTAGATGACCTTCTGGGGTCCCTTCCAACCCTGATATTCTATGATTCTATTCTATGATTCTATGGAATGGCTGATAAAATAAGTTGTGCTGAATGAAATGTATATTCCTGTTTTTGTGTCTTTTTGTAACTTAAGGTTTTGCCTAGAGGGATTCTCTATGTTTTGAATCTGATTACCCTGTAAGGTATTTACCATCCTGATTTTACAGAGGTGATTCTTTTACTTTTTCTTCAATTAATATTCTTCTTTTAAGAACCTGATTGCTTTTTCATTGTTCTTAAGATCCAAGGGTTTGGGTCTGTTTTCACCTATGCAAATTGGTGAGGATTTTTATCAAGCCCTTCCCCAGGAAAGGGGGTGTAGGGTTTGGGAGGATTTTGGGGGGAAAGACGTTTCCAAGCGGGCTCTTTCCCTGTTATATATTTGTTAGATGCTTGGTGGTGTCAGCAATGAAGTCCAAGGGCAAAAGGTTAAAATAGTTTGTACCTTGGGGAAGTTTTAACCTAAGCTGGTAAAAATAAGCTTAGGGGGTTTTTCATGCAGGTCCTCACATCTGTACCCTAGAGTTCAGATTGGGGAAGGAACCTTGACAGCTTGCCTGTAGAACAATATGTTTAAATATGAAGACTGTCCAAATAGTTGTGGGTTCCTGGGTGTTATGTAGTCATATGACCTTTATATAACACCTCATAAAGCAATATGGTGAACATTTATTTTTTTTAAAAGTGTTTTTCTCCTAGCCAGTAAAACCAGTTTAATACATGCACTGGTTGCACACATTATTTTCTGATTACCTGGAATAATATGGTTAATTATCACCTGCCTGTGGTAGTCTAAAGTCTGCTGCTCATACGCATGTGATTAAAGAAGACAGATTCAGTGGGAGTTTGGTTGGGCTTTAGACCTAAGTGATTTAAACCTACATTGGGGAAACTTGCTTCACCTTTGGCATTTCACAATATTTTGGATTTTAGGGACAAATTCTGGTTTGTTACACTGGTGGAAATCTGAAGTATTAAGTGGAGTTTCTCTGGCTTTACACTGGACTTGTTTTGTTAAATCTCCTGATTTCATTTATGCTTAGAATATTTACGCTTTAAAGAGGGAAAGGGCAACAGCAGTAATAACATGCCTTTGTGAAAAGTTTCATAGTAGCACCCGTGTTAGTCTATATCCGTAAAAAGAAAAATTCTTTTTCTTTTTCCACTGAATGCATCCGATGAAGTGAGCTGTAGCTCACGAAAGCTTATGCTCAAATAAATTTGTTAGTCTCTAAGGTGCCACAATTACTCCTTTTTCTTTTTGTGAAAAGGTTACTCAATTTAACCCACAGACCGAACAAACAAATTTCTTCTTCCCTGCCTCTACCATATGCATAAATCATTAGATATGAGAACATGTTGCAATGCTTGTTTTAAATTCAGTTAGAAACAATTTTTAGCTGTATTAATACACATCACTTGTAATGGCATTTCATCCAAAAAGATCTGGCACAGAGCCTTGTTGTTGGTTGTCATGTTCATAAAAATTGAATTTCTGCCTGAAAGCATGTGGGGCTGTTGTGGTTGCTTCAGGATTTTATTAGTAATCAATTTGGAATAGGCATGAAATCATGACTGGTGTAGAGAAAGTAGATAAGGAAGTGCTGTTTACTACTTCTCATAACACAAGAACTAGGGGTCACCAAATGAAATTAATAGGCAGCAGGTTTAAAACAAATAAAAGGAAGTATTTATTCACACAACACACAGTCAACCTGTGGAACTCCTTGCCAGAAGATGTTGTGAAGGCCAAGACCATAACAGGGTTCAAAAAAGAACTAGATAAATTCATTGAGGTCCATCAATGTCTGTTAACCAGGATGGGCCGGAATGGTGTCCCTAGCCTCTGTTTGCCAGAAGCTGGGAATGAGTGACAGGGAATGGATCACTTGATGATTACCTATTCTGTTTATTCCCTCTGGGGCACCTGGCACTGGCCACTGTCAGAAGACAGGATACTGGGATAGATGGACCTTTGGTCTGACCCAATAGGGCCGTTCTTATGTTCTTATGATCAAAAGGGAAGGAAAAAACAAACAAAAATACCCCAAAATGGAATCAAAGCAAAACACTGTCCGTGACCCACTCTTCTCTCCTTCTAATGCCTTTTCTCTAGGTATCTTCATCAGCTCATACAATGTAGCCCATGTCTGCATTACAGGCACTGTAGTAGCATACCTATAAGCACTATAGCTATGTTGTCCTAAATTTTAATTGTAGACCCCATGGCTTCAACTTCTGTCTCTACACTGATGAGTCACAAATCTATGGTCTTGCTGCTTCTCCATTGACAACTTAACATTTCCAAAACTGAGCTCCTTGTCTTGCTCCAGACTCCCTTCTTTTCTCCATCACTTTAGAAAACACCACCATCTTCCTTGTCACTCAAACCCGAAGCCTGGGCATTGTGTTGGTCCCAGCAATCTCTCTCCAGCTTCGCAGCTCCCATTGGCTGGGAACCATGAGCAATGGGATCTGTGGGGGTGGTGCCTGCAGGCAGAGCTGCCTGGCCACACCTCCGTCTAGGAGCTAAGCGAGCGGGATGTTGCCACTTTTGGGGAGCCCCCCAGGTAAGCACTGCCCAGAGCCCGCCTCACCCCATCCCGTGCCCCAACCCCCTGCCCCTCCTTCACCCAAACTGCCGTTGAGGGGTGGGGGGCGGTGGTCTGAAACTGCCCCAGCAATGGCCAGTGCGTCTGGCACAGGGGCTGCCTGAGCTGCCCCTGAGTCAGGTGCACCGGTCACTGCAAAAGTCACGGAGGTCACAGAAAGTCATGGAATCCATGACTTCCGTGACCTCTGTGACAAACTCATAGCCTTACCCATGGTGTAAAGTTGTATTGTGTGTTTGCATTGTAAACCTCTGTAATTGTGTAACTCACCAAACAGTAAAAGAAGCATTAATGAACATAAAGGGCTTGTCCTGCGTATAAGATGACCCATTGAAGGCCAGTGAGATATTGTGTAGCATCAAAGGAGAGAGGACCTGTTGATTGCATTCCTAACTCCCTCCAGGAAGGGGAGACCTATGCATGAACTCATCCCATCAGTTTGGATTCTGGAATGGAGGGGATAAAAATTTCTCACAAGGGGAAACTGAATCTGTTTTATGCTGTCTGGACTCCAGGGGGCAAAGATTCCTAAACAAAAGCAAAAAGATCCCCATGCTTCTTGGCATGGGTTAGCCCTGAAAGACATTTTGGATTGACAGATTACTACAAATCTGTCACCTTTTGAATCACAGACTGAAACTCATTTGTGTATATATGGTTGCTTGCTTTAACCTGTAAATGACTTTCTCATTTCTTTTTTCCTAGTTATTAAACCTTTAGTGAGCTTATTACAGGATTGTCTACAAGCACTGTCTTTGGTGTGAGATGTAAGGTACACATTGACCTAGGGTAAGAGACAGGTCTCTTGGGACTGGGAGCAACCTGAATATTTTGTGATCTTTGGTGTAAGTGACCATTTATCACTAAGTCCAGCAGGCCTGGGCGGTAAAATAGACTGGAGTGCCCAAGGGGACTGTCTGTGACTCCATGGTAAGACTGGTACAGTGCTTCAGGAGTTCATATTTGTTACTGGGTTGGTGAAATCTAATTATAGAACATACCACCAGCTTGGGGTGTCTGCTCTGCTTTTGGTTGGCACTCTCGGTTGTGAGCTACTCCAGACGGCATGACGCTGTTCTTTGAATTCCTCCAGTAGCTCTCGCTTCTCCACCAAATCAAATACAAGTTTCTGGTCCTTGCCTTTATGACTGTTCACAAATCAGCTCCTCCCTGCTTATCTGCTTTAGTACTTTTTTCTTTTATACCAGACTTCATTGTCTTTTTTTTACCACTTTTGTAAAATTGGGGCACCCTGTAGTTATGTACAGTAGCCTGTTGTGTACAAAATTCTTTTAATCACTCTTTCTCTTTTCTCATATAAATAAAGACTGTCACTGTTTAAGCCATCAGGCATTCTTTAGTTTTAGGGAGATGTTTTTGTCTGCTGTTTTCTGGGCTTTTAAAACCCTCTGTGGTATTTTTAAAAGATATGTAGTTAGACATTGTTATCTGTCCAAGTAAGTCATCTACTGCTCTTTCTTGTTCCATTTTTTTAAATATTTGCTGTAGCAGTAATTCCACATAGCACTTTAATTATTCCAGATGACTCAAAACATGCTGGTCTCAGCTCATTTGGTTTTGAAGGAGCTGAATAAAAATTCTCCAAACAAATAAAATAGTAATCACTATGGAAACAAATCAGCCAATTGCATTTGTGTGTTGGACTAATCACTTATATTTTTGTACCACAAAGCTCATAGCAACAATGAAAAGGCTGTGGTAACAGTAGATGTTGCAGAAAAATGTAAAATTACCAAAATTCTATTCCCTATTAACGTGACTAGATGGTTTTCCTACTCGAGGAGGTCCTGTATCTCAGATACTTTAATGTGTTAACTCTTAGCAAATGCTGATTCCTTAATAGTGACTGCTGTGCATTCAAGACATGCACAGAAATGGTCCTGGTAAGCAATACTCTAAATGTATTTTACATCCCTTCTGTACAATTCAATGTAGGGAAGATACCCCTCTGAAAACTAAACTAACTGCTTTTAAATCTTACTATAAAATGACTGGAAATTGATGGTTGAGCATGACATCAAGGTACCATAACTAAGGGGTTCACAATCTAGGGATCACAAACAGGTGTTGTGGGATCATGACCTTCCAGCACTTCATATTTCACTTAAATGGCTATAGATCGCTGCTAGATAGAAGAGTGATCTGAGAATGGCAAAGGGGGTAGCAATATGGGAAGAGTTGAGAACTAATGCCATAATTGCTTGCTGAGAATGTTACCCATGCTGGTGTTGAACATGCCCAGAAAGCTCTCCTATATTCAGTGAGATCAGAGACCTTTAAATGCAGCTCTGATTGGGGGAAGATGGGAATGAGGTAAGGGGGGGGGTAGGAGAAAACTGGTAGCTCAGAAAACATTTTTCTTAAATCTTCCCGTAACACCTTCAAAGAACCTGCGAGGAAAGAGACCAGTATGTTGACTGAAACGCAAAGTGAGATGAATCTGCTTGTTACAGTCTCTGTAGAGTCTTAAAATCAATAGGCTGTTATTGGTTAAGTTTAAAAAAAAGCAAAAACATGATTCATAAATGTGTTATGCTCTGATCTGTATTTCTGGAATGATTATTATTTTTCAGGTGACATTTATTTTAATTAAAGTTGTTACATATTTCCTTTTAATTGGGAGTAATCATGTAAGATGATTGCAACATTTTCCATATTGGAGCCATCATGTTACAACAAAAAAGTTTTGCCTCCCCAGCATAGCCAGGACGAAAGCCCTGGTTGTGACTCTTCCCTGGGTTGCAAACTCATTACTTATGGTATGTAGCAAGTTCCAGGCAGGATTTGAGTGCTTTTCAAAGGCAGATGGGTGGTATCTTTATTTCACAGATGGGAAAACTGAGGCACAGACAGGTTAAACTGACCTTTGATGGTTCAGCGGCAGGGTTAGATATGGAGAAGCATCCACCTACTCAGATGTTCATTCAAACTAGCCAATTCTCTTGAGTCTGCAAAATAGGGCTGGGAAATGAGGCCAACCTTTTCTCTTAGGATTTCCAGCATGTCTAGTCCTGCCTGGAAATTCCATGGGAACAGCCATTCTCTCTGTATTTTGTTACTTTCCGTTTTGGTGCTGAATGGGATCCACAAGTGAAAAAATGTCCCTGAATCTTCTTCCATCTTAAAAAAGATTTGGCATGAGTGCTGTTCTAAACATAAGTGGCATTTTACTGGGGAAATGCTGTCTGAACCAGCTTGCACATCACTACTCTGGGTTTAGAATTATGATTTACTAATGCTTGGCCTAGTTAAGTAGGTGTCACATAGCCTTAGCTTCCTGCCTACAGTGTCAGCTATTACATGATAATTAACTACTTGTTAATGCTGAAATTTAGTATCTCTGCTATTTTATTATTTACGTTTTTTAATATCCTAACCAGGACTAATCCATACTATGGGCCAAAGGTGTCTGTTTTTCAGTGTCGCTACGGGTAACCACAGCTCCAGGCATGTCCAAAGAGATGTCTGAATACTCACTGTATTGAATTGTGTTGAAGAGAGGCTGAGTTAGACAAACAAGCGCAAATTTAATCCTGAACCCATTAAATACTGGATTGCTGGTAATATGCTGAAACCGTGAAAACACAGTAGTTTAATTAATTATCTTCTAAAACAGAATAGTGGATAGAGGGTATCCAGATAACAGATCTAGAAAAATGGCCTTATCTCTTTAAGTGGGTTTTGCTGCTCTTTTACCTTTTTTAATATAATTGTGAATGTTCATATGTAAAGTGTAACTATTTTCTTTTATCTATTCTTTAACTCTTTTGTTTACCCTGCTAGGCTCTTGGACTCAGTTATATCTTGTGTCAATGAGTTCCATGTGTTAATTATTGTGTAAAAGAAATTTTCTGAATGTAGAAGATTTTGCTGTATGCTATAGTTCATTTTTTTTCCGCATCACTGTTATATGATGAAGTCAGCACTGTCCCTTGTTTTGTGATGTATTTGTTGACTCACATACCTTAATGCGGTATAGTCTGGCCTTGAACTTTACAAGGAAATTCCTATTAACCCCTTAGTTGCTCATATAAATCCATGTTCTTCAGAGTGACACACTTACGGTCCTGTGCTATACATCTGATAATTTTTTTAGTATTCCCATGCAGCACAGCAGGTACTGCATCTAAATGTCTGGGCTCCAAATGTGCACTTGTGGCAGAGCTCAGGTTGTTAATAGAACATTCATGCAGCTTTGAGGAACTACTGTACTGTGTCAGAAGGGATTCCCCTTACTTATCTCCTGCAGAGGTTACTGGGAAATCAGTTTGTAGAATACAATATTGTTTTGTGTTTAATAATACCTGGCTTTACTAACATTTTAATTTTTGAAAAAAAATTATGAAAGAAGAAGAACATTTTAACACTCCTGGTAAATGCATTACTTAGCGTAAGTAGATTAGGGTAGCTCAAAGGAGAAGGGTGATCTGGCCAACATCTAGAATGGTCCCTTCCTGAATTTTGAAGATATTACAGGTTTCAGAGTAACAGCCGTGTTAGTCTGTATTCGCAAAAAGAAAAGGAGTACTTGTGGCACCTTAGAGACTAACCAATTTATTTGAGCATGAGCTTTCGTGAGTGAGCTGTAGCTCACGAAAGCTCATGCTCAAATAAATTGGTTAGTCTCTAAGGTGCCACAAGTACTCCTTTTCTTTTTGAAGATATTACATTATCTCAGGACTGTGACCTTTATTGCATTTTTTGGTTTTGTGTTTTCCATTTGACTTTAGAATTATACTTGATACCATTATTTCACTGTGACATTCAAAAGAGCCAGTTGCAGCAGAAACATAATTACATTACAACCATGAATTTCTGTTTGATCACACAAACTCAAAAGAGCATTCTGGTACACAAAAACCACTTCACAGATGGAACATGCACCACTGCTCAGAGTAAAAGAGTTTTTCCTCTTGTACTGACCATTTATAGAACAAGATTTCTGTGGAGTGTTTTGAGGTACTATAATGATAATACATTGATCTTGATTTGGGATGGAAAGAATATGAGTTAAAAAGAAAATAATAAAAATAGAAAATAACAAAAATATAAAACTAAAGAGGTAAGACACATCAAAGAAGATAAGAAGGTGTCACAAATAACAGCAATGCAAGTTGCCAGGGGTTCATATAAAAAGAAACACAAGTAAAAGCCGTGAGAATTAAAGTGAAAATAGGAATAAATATATGATTGTATTGCTTCCTTCCTTTGCCACTTTGTCCACATAGACCTTGATTCTTCATGCCACTCTGTGCAGGTGGGATTAAAGTAAATAGTCCAATGCATGGCACTGGGGTTTGCCTTCTCAGAACAGCTTACAGGATGGGGGCACTAAATTGTAAGCTTTCTGGGAGAGTTTTATTTTGTGTCTTTAAGGTGCCAGCACGCTTTTGTGAGACTTGTAAAAATAATAAATTGTAATCTTATTAATCAATTGTTAACCCTCTTCCTTGCTTTTTAATTATTAGGAATCAGGAAGGAATAGGTAGATTGTAACTTATTCTCTGATAATTAGAAGATGGCTGATTATACTCCCTCCCATAAAAGAGCCAGTTTTGTTTTTTTTACATTGGTTTGTAACAAATATTCTTATTGAAACTTTTTTCCCTTCTCCCCTAGGTGGTCATTGTTTCTCCTGGGGATGGAATGAACATGGGATGTGTGGTGATGGCACAGAAGCAAATGTTTATGCCCCGAAGCCAATCACAGCTCTTGGTTCTGGAAAAGCATTCTTAATTGGATGTGGTGCGGGACACTCTATGGTTCTTTGTCAGACTCCAGGTTAGACCTTACACACTGGAAACCATAGCCATGTGAATTTGGACACCTTTGCATAGAGCTTTTCGGAAGTGTTGTGAGAGAATTATTTAACACTGGCATAACAGCCTGATGGTACAGAAGAAAATGAGGGCAAAAAACTCCTTTGTTCTGAACCCGGAATTAAAAAAAAATTGCTAATGTGCTGAGAAAACTGTTTAATAAAGACAACGGTTATAAATATATTGCTGGAAATTATTTCACAGGTTCTTTTCAAAGGAGATGATGTTGTCCATGGGTAAAATGAATAAACATTTTGCTTTGCTGCTACATAAATGAAGCAAGAAGGATTTTCTCCCTCAACATTTATGGTAACAAAATACAAAGTTCTTTTGGATGTTTTTAGCAGTTGACAACAGATTTATGGCGTTTGCAGAGAAAGTGTTACTCACTGATGTATGGGTGAGCTTAGGTGGTGTCTGAAGAAGTAATGTGAGACTGTGAGCACACACAGGGATTGTTTGGTCTTTTTTAAATGGTGATGAGCACTTGCAGCTCCCATTGACTTTTATTGGAGTTGTGGGTGCCTACTATTCTGGAAATCAAGCCATATTTCATAGACGCCTTAATTTTTGAATATGTTATTCAACAAAGTGTTGGCTCCAAGTATGAAGTAAGTTTAACTAAGAAGGCTGTTGGAGAGAGGGAGGGAGGGTGCTTTGATCCTAACATTGACTACATCTATATCTTTATTACACTATTATAATAATATGGTTGTAACTGAATTTCCTTCTGCAGTAGAAACCCCAGTTATTTTGGATTTATAATAGTGATGAGCCAACCACTTCATATAAAACAAGAACGGATGAACCTTCTTCTGAAACTCAAACCAAGCCTGCACTTTTTGAGGTTGGCAAAGTCTAGCAGTGTTCTTTCTTTTTTAAATGTTCAAACCCCTCCACCCTTCCTCTGGGTCAGTAAAGGTGAGTTCTAGGCTACCTCCTGGAAAGCTATACTATCAGTAGCTTCCATTAGGTTTTGGAAGGGATCCTGTTTCAGGGCACAAGCCAACCTCTACTTAATAGGGTTAGGAAGAAACTCTCTGGGGGCAGGTTATCCAGATATAACTGCTTGCCGTGGGTTTTGCTACATCTTTCTTTTAAGCAGCTGGGTTCTGGCTACTGTCAGAGACAGGATTCTGGACTTGATGGACCACTGGTCAAATCCAGTATGGCAACTCCTATGTTTCCAATTATCCTAATAACAAGGGGTTCTCAAAATTTCACCAGAGTGTTCTCATGGGATTTCCAGCCTAATATGCACACCAAATAAATCCTGGTTAAATGCAGATTAGCTGTGGTTACACTTCCCAGCCCAACTAAACCTCTGATCCCTTGAAAGTTTAGAACTTGGCCAAAACAACTTGTTCTAGGCTAGTGCTTGATATGGAAAGTTTGGGCCTAGCAGTGATTTTTGTGGGCTGAGTAGAGGAGAGGGAATTCCATTTTTAAAAACCTCCAACTGTTTGTGTTGAGCAGAATTAAAAAAGCTAATTTAGTGAACTCTTTTGCACACAAATACAGTGAGGAACATTAAATTGGATCTTTACCACCCACAGTAGTTAAATTTACTGTGGTATTTGAGGTATTTCACATTCTAAGTATCGGGAATACCACTGTGTGGTAAATATTCATTGTTAATGATGTCCACTGTTTCATTTTTAAAAGCAAGTTTACCAGGAATGAGCCTGTCAGACTAATTGCCTTGTTGAAAAAATATTTTAAATGGGTTATTAGGAAATTGCGCAGGAAAACGTTCTAATGATATCATATCAATTCAGTCCAGTCATGAAAGAGAGAATTAGGCAATAAATATGGGCTGTAGGGATGGACTGTCCTTCTAATGGGAAACCTTTCACCCAAGTACATACACAAGAGAAGCTCCAAAAAGAGGATATGTATTTACAAATTTGGTCACCATGTTTAGCATACTTACAGAAGGTGGGCTCCCCAGCCAGCAATCCGGAATCTTGAGCCAGGTTCTTTGAATATTAATGTGATCCTGAATTATGAATTTATGTTGTCGTGTGTTAACGTTTTATTGTAGCTTTGCCTTAATGAAAAGTTTCTTTCAAAAAAAAATAATAGCCAGGGCTCAGGAACTAGTTTTCAGGTATTTTTCTTTGCATTTTCAATGGGAAATAAACCTGAATGAGTGATTGAATAAAAGTATGAAGATGATATTCTATAGGCTAAAGCTATTTAAAAAAATGGAGGAACAATAAAGTGGCCCAGTGCAGCCTAAAAAAGGGGCAGAAAAGATCCTTCTGTTTATGAAAAATTCATCATTCATGTGCTTGGATGTACAGTAACTCCTCGCTTAACGTTGCAGTTATATTCCTGAAAAATGCGACTTTAAGTGAAACGATGTTAAGCGAATCCAGTTTCCCCATAAGAATGAATGTAAATGGAGAGGGGAGGAGGGGAATTAGGTTCCAGGGAAATTTTTTTCACCAGACAAAAAACTGTATTTTCACCAGACAAAAAACTATATATATATATGCACACACACAGAGTATAAGTTTTAAACAATTTAATACTGTACACAGCAATGATGATTTTGAAGCTTGGTTGAGGTGGTGAAGTTAGAGGGTGGAAGAGGGTGGGATATTTCCCAGGGAATGCCTTACTGCTAAATGATGAACTAGCATTTGGCTGAGCCCTCAAGGGTTAACACATTGTTGTTAATGTAGCCTCACACTCTACAACACAGCACGAATGGAGGGAGGGGAGACAGCATGGCAGACAGAGACATAGACACACACCCTGTGTGTGGGAGAAAGAGAGAGAGATGCGCATTGCCCCTTTAAGTATGCTGACACCACATTTTAAGTACATTGCCTTTAAAAAGATCAGGAAGTTGAGACTGCCGTTGTGGCCAGCTCTCTTCATCCTGAGCTCTGTTGTGTCTCTCCCCTGCTCTATATGGAGAAGGAGTAAGCGGGGGACAGGAGTAGGGGGGAGGGGGACACGCTGACATTAGCCCCCTCCCCTGCACAGCAAGCAGGAGGCTCCCGGGAGCAGCTCCAAGGCAGAGGTAGGAGTAGCACAGGGCAGTGGGGGGAGGGACAGCTGAACTGCCAGCAATTGATATCCTGCTGGGCGGCTGCTGCACAGGGAACTTAGGGGAGCAGGGAGCTGATGGGGGGGCTGCCGGTCCACCCTGGTTCCAAACCCCCACCAGCTAGCTCCAGCGGGCTGCTCTTCCTGCAAGTCATGGACAAAGCAGGCGGCTGCCAAACAACCTTATAAAGGAGCATTGCGCAACTTTAAATGAGCATGTTCCCTAATTGATCAGCAACGAAACAACGTTAACCAGGATGACTTTAAGTGAGGAGTTCCTGTATTTGCCCATAATAATGTACCATGTTGGATGTATTTACCTATGGGAATGTATCTTTTCACCCTATGAGCTTCTGCGCTACTTCTTACTGCCTAGGCTGTTCTTCATTGGTTCTGCTCCTTACTACTTTCCAGCCCCTTGTCTCTCCATTACGTACACTGGGTGATTTATCATGCCTTTTTGCAGGTCCCCTCCTGAAGTTTCCAACCGTTCCTTTCAGGCACCACAGACCTCCCAGCCATGTTAGTTTGCCTCAGCAATCCCATCCTTCAGGGTAAGTTCTAGCTTGTTCTAGCTTGTGTACATCCCTTAAAGCTGACTGGTCTCTAAAAGGGTCCCATATTGTCCACTCATGTGGGTTATTATTTATGTGTTAGTGCTGCAGTTCAGTTAAGAGAACCCATACAAATTCACAGAAGTAAATATTATTTATTAAGTTACATAGCATTTGCTCCTTCAACCACATAAAATGGAAACACCTCAAGAAAGAGAAGGATTGAAAAAATCCTTTTAAACAAGTCTCCTCAGAGGTTAATCTAGACCAGTGGTTCCCAAACTGGGGTTCGCGAACCCCTGTGGGTTCACAGAATGCTACAGGGGGTTTGCCAGAAAAATTTCACTAATGGCGGCCAGAGGACTTCGGGCATTGGAGGGAGCAGGTGGGACCTGGTTGCAGGGCAGACAGCCCGAGCCACAGGGAGAGCGGGGCAGGGCAGTTGGGGCTGGCAGCCCGAGCCCTGCCCCCATGAGCTGGGGAGCCGGCAGCCCGAACCCCAGTGCTCTGCGCGGGGCCGGTAGCCCGAGCTCCAGGGAGAGCTGGACCGGGAAGTTTGGGCTGGCAGCCCAAGCCCTGCCCCCATCAGTGGGGGAGCCGGCAGCCTGAACCTCAGCGCTCCATGTGGGGCTGGCAGCGCGAGCCCCAGGGAGAGCGGGGCTGGGCAGTTTGGGCTGGCAGCCCAAGCCCTGGCGGTCAGCAGGACCTGCAGCCCGAGCTCAGAGGAGTTCAGTTGACCGGAGCGGTCAATGGGGTCCAGCAGCAGGAGCCCCATGGAGTGCGGAGGAAATTTAAACTTAAATCCCTGGAAATATTCATTTTTAGGAGGGGGTTCACGAGATTTCACAATTTAGTGAAAGGGGTTCGCGGGCTGTTAAAGTTTGGGAACCACTGATGTATACTTTATTCTATAAACTAGGTTCAATGGGGGCAAGTGACAAAAGTCCATAGGTAAGTAAAAAAACGTGGAAACCTGGGAGAAGGGTCAGAATCTGGGGGGAGCATGGGCCGTTATAGCAGGGATAAGGGAGAGACAAGAGAGAACATAGGAGGGAAATCAAATCAGCATCTTGGATGTCTGTTTGCTAATTCAAGAAGTATGGAGAATAAACAGGAGGAACGTGAAATGCTGGTTAATAAACACAACTCTGACATAGTTGGCATCACAGAGACTTGGTGGGATAATATGCATGACTGGAATATTGGTATAGAAGGGTACAGCTTCCTCAGGAAGGACAGGCAGGGAAAAAAGGTAGGTGGTGTTGCCTTATATATTAAACATATATACACTTGGACTGAGGTTGAGATAGAAATAGGAGACAAACTTGTTGAAAGTCTCAGGGTAAGGATAAAAGGGGTAAAAAACAAGGGTGCTGTCATGGTAGGGGTCTAGTACAGACCACCTAACCAGAAAGAAGAGGTGGAGGAGACTTTAAAAAAAAACCCACAACTAACAAAATCATCCAAAGCACAGGACTTGGTGGTGATGAGGGACTTCAACTACCCAGACGTGTGTTGGGAAAATGCTATGGAAATGTAGCAGGGCACAGATTTTCCAGCAAGTTATTGAAATGTATTGGAGACGATTTTTTATTTCAGAAGGTGGAGAAAGCTACTAGGGGAGAGGCTGTTCTAGGTTTGATTTTGCCAAATAGGGAGGAACTGGTTGAGCGTTTGAAAGTGGAAGACAGCTTAGGTGAAAGTGATCATGAAATGGTAGAGTTCCTGATTCTAAGGAATGGTAGAATGGAAAACAGCACAATAAACATAATGGATTTCAAGAAAGCAGACTTTAGCAAACTCCAGGAGTTGGTAGGTAAGATCCCATAGGAAGAAGTCTAAAGGGAAAAACAGTTCAAGACAGTTGGCTGTTTTTCAAAGAGACATTATTATGGGAACCATCCCACTGCGTAGCAAAAATAGGAAGTATGGCAAAGAGACCACCCTGGTTAACTAGGAGATCTTCAATAATCTGAAACCCCAAAAAAGAGTCCTATAAAAGTGGAAACTAGTTCAAATTACAAAGGATGAATATAAACAAATACCACCAGTATGTAGGGACAAAATTAGCAAGGCCAAGGCACAAAATGAGATTAAAAAAGCTAAAGACATAAAGAGTAACAGAAAACATTCTACAAATACATTCGAAGCAAGAGAAAGATCAAGGACAGGATAGGTCTTGTGGATGGGGGGAAGCTGCAGATGTGGGATATCTTGACTTTAGTAAGGCTTTTGGTACTGTTTCACAAGACCTTCTCGTAAACAAACTAGGGAAATACAGCCTACTATATTATATATGGAGCTACTATAAGGTAGATGCATAACTGGTTGGAAAACCATTCTCAGACATCTATGGTTCACGGTCAAACTGGAAGGGCATATCAAGAGAGGTCCCGCAGGGGTCATTTCTGGGTCTGGTTCTATTTAACGTCTTCATCAGTGATTAAGATAATGGTATAGAGGCTACCCTTATAACATTTGCAAATGGTACCAAGCTGGGAGGGGTGGCAAGTGCTTGGAAGATAAAATGAAAATTCAAAATGATCTGGACAAACTGGAGAAATGGTCTGAAGTAAATAGATCAAATTCAATAAGGACAAGTGCAAAGTACTCCACTTAGGAAGGAATAATCAGTTATAAATTCATACAAAATGGGAAATGACTGCCTAGGAAGGAGGGACCTGGGGGGTCAGAGTGAATCACAAGCTAAATATGAGTCAACAGTGTAACACTGCTGGAAAAAAAGCAAACGTCATTCTGGGATGTATTAGCAGGAGTGCTGTAAGCAAGATATGCTGATTAGGACTCTACTGGAGTATCAGCCAGTTCTGGGCACCACATTTCAGGAAAGATGTGGACAAATTGGAGAAAGTTCAGAGAACAGCAACAAAAATGATTAAAGGTCTAGAAAACATGACCTATGAGGGAAGATTGAAAAAACTGGGTTTGTTTAGTCTGGAAAAGAGAACGCTGAGAGGGGACATGATAACAGTTTTCAGGTACGTAAAAGGTTGTTACAAAGGAGGAGGGAGACAAATTGTTTTTCTTAACCTCTGAGGATAAGACAAGAAGCAATGGGCTTAAATTGCAGCAAGGGCGGTTTAGGTTGGACATTAGGAAAAACTTCCTAACTGTCAGAGTGGTTAAGCACTGGAATAAATTGCCTAGGGAGGTTGTGGAATCTCCATCATTGGAGATTTTTAAGAGCAGGTTAGACAAACACATGTCAGGGATTGTCTAGATAATACTTAGTCCTGCAATGAATGCAGGGAACTGGACTAGATGACCTCTTGAGGTCCCTTCCAGTCCTACGATTCTATGATTCCTTAGGGAAGGAGGGTCTTGTGGTTAAGGCATTGGACTGGGACCCAAGGAGATCTGTGTTCAGTTTCTGGTTTTGCCACAGGCTTCCTGTGTGCCTCAGTTCCCCATCTTTAAAACTGGGCTAACAACACTTCCTTTCTTCCACTCTTAGACTGTAAGCTCTTCAGGGCATGGGTTTTGTGTTTGTACAACACCTAGCACAAGGGAACGGGGGACCACTAGATATTACTCTAGTGCAAATAATGTATAATAATTCTTTGTAGACAGTGCAGTATTGAGTGTCAATAGCAAGTTGGTGTTTGTTTATTAGAAAATAAATCCCCTGTTTTTATGTGTTAGTATGTTTGGTTTTGCAGAATAAAACCTTATGATAAGTCAGCTGATACCTTCTGGGCACAGAGGCTTTCAGCTGAAGGTCTGGTCTGTAAGAAAGGGAGAACACAATGAAAGGTTCCAACCCATGGCAAAAGTCACCTTCCTTGCTGCTTGCCAGAGAGCAACGAGGACTCTCCTTGTTAGATGTCCTGACTGAGAAGGCCAGTGTTTGACATCCGTCCTCCAGAGTGGTAGAACCCAAAGCCAATGTGCTACAACTACATAAATGCCTCTGGAACAATGCTAGATGTAAAGAATAATATTATTATGCAGCTCTTCATACCTAAACAAAGGTGGCCTTTTACATGTTGAATCCTACATCCATATTCAGATGTACACACTCAGATGGAAATAGCATAAACTGACACGGCTGTAATATAACATTAGGACAGAGTACGCAAACATCAGTGCAATTAGTTAAAATATGCAGACTTTCTTTTTGTTCATTGCCTGCGGGAAAATAAATCTTATGACATGCCCAACATTCATACTGAAATAAGGTGGAGTTTAAATCACTTTTCAATAGACAAGAAATTCAGAGGTGACCCTCAGCCTAGACAGCTTCCGGCTGTGGGGAGAAAAAATAGAATTTATTTTATATATATTTGTTGTTTGAAAGTCATATGCAGTCTGTATCTAAGTATTACTCACACAAGCCCTCTGTGCACCAGAGCAGGCAAATGACTTTTCTAACTCTTTTTAACTTTGTTGGGTGGAGGGAGGAAAGTGTTTGTTTATTATTATTTCTGAGGTGGTGGTGTTCTTAGGGGGATAGGGATACCCAGGTTAGGTATTGTTTGTATTAGTTGGCCTTCTTACTAGCTTGCATTCCTGATTGCAGTTCTGGTTTTTGGTAGATGCTCAGAAACCTTTGTTTATCTAACACTGGCGTCCCTAACCATCAATATGATCTGAGTACTGTTGGTGTCTCCATGACTCTTGCCATCTGGAGCTGCTTTACAGGTAGTTTCTGTGTGTCTGATGGGAGTGGAGTACCTTTGCAAGGTTCAGTGACTGAGCACAGAGAAGCTGAGAGGCTGAAGAAGGAATAAGATTTCATGTTTATTTTCTAGGCTATGGTTGGAGTTATGGGTCTTTACGTTGAGTTCGGGAAAGAGGCAAAGGGAACCAGACTGGGAGGCTGTTTCTGATGGGTGCAGCATGGAAGAAGGATGAATGTGGGAGCCTGGCATTTGGGAAGCACAGGGAATGGGCTAGAGTATAGAAGGAAATGAGGGTAGATAGATGGTGTGGAGGCTCCAGGGGGGTCATGAAGACGAGGCAGTCAGTTAAGGAGAGCAGTGTTCCTATTTCTGGGAAGAGTGAAGAGACAAGCTGCCATATTTTACAAAGCTCTCCATAATTTTATCTCTCCACGCAGGTATCTGATTTTTTTTTATATATCAGATGATGAATTATTGAAATTAGCGAGCTTATTCACAGGCAAATCACATCTTGAAATTCAAAGTTCCCTTCACAGTGATCTGTAGTACATCCATTTTGACCTCCCACATTTTAGTAATCATTATTTCATAGGTACAGCCACATCCGGCACTCGCTGAAGCCAACAGGAGTCATTCCATCCAGTTCCATGGGTTCTTAGGACCTTGGTGATCGAAAAATCTGGTATATGTAATTAGGAAAAACTCATAGAAGCATGCAGTATATGTGAAAATAGGCAATGCTTCAGTCATCTGTGAACTTCATTTTTCTCACTGTTGGCCCATCCAGTGTCAGAAACAAGATGTTGACAGATACTGTTCAGTTACTCAACAAATATAACCTTTAGTTTGTCTTTCTGATTAACACCAAGTTCCTTTAAAATTTCTTTTCTTGTAGCTCTTCTGGTGCCTCTAGAGCAGATTGTAAACCTGGTTTTTATTATTATTATTTTTATTTTATTTTAGCTGCGTGGGAAGTTCACTCTTTATATAAGAAGATCCAAGATCTTTTCATTAACATTTAGATAATGTCTGTGTATTTGCAGTCATCTGAAATACTCTGAGTAGCCAAAAATTCTGAAAAGACAGGAAAAATACTTTTAAAAACCCAAACACCACCATCCGCCCCCAACTTTCCCAGTAATTGCAAAAGAATGCAATGTATGGAAGATCATTTTCATCTCCTTCAGTTTCAGATGTTCTCTAATGGTGAAAAACTTGCATGCCAGAAAGCTGGGGTCTGTACCAAAGTTGCAGAAACCTGCACCTAACACAAGGTAGCTGAAACTTTGAACCTTCAGAGTCCCAGCCCCAATCTCTTAATTTTGGTTGCACAACAAATATTAATGAGATTTTTAGGGGGAGTTATGTGTTTGTGCCTTGTTTGGCTCATGTCCTGATTTTATAAAGTTAGGATCTTGTCCTTACTGATTTCTCTCAGATAAACTCTGATCTCAGAGCCATTGCTCCATGTTAAGAAGGATTGCTTAGAAGCCCTAAAAATGTGTATGTTCTGTGGAAAATAGTAATATGTTAAGTAAACATCTCAAAGAAGAGTGTAGCGAGCATCATTTACTGTGTACTCCTTGCAGGTTGAATTTGAGAAACTATATCAGTAAGACAACTGCTGTTATCATGTAGCAGTCTAATATGGCAACTCCTCCATTTTGGAATGAAGAGAACAATCTTTACCTCTTGGGATGGATGGACAGACGGACAGACAGACAGGAAGCAGCAAGGAAAGAGATTACCTCTTTCCCCCTCCCACCCTCTTACTCCTCCATACAACCAGTCTCCACAGTGACACTATAGATGGGGCCTTGACCTTTCAAACAGCAGTCTCCATTTTCCAACAATTCTTAATGCAAAAGCAGTTTGTATTTATTATTGCCTTTGTGGAATGTGGAAAGGGAAAATTAGATCGAAGCTGCCAGCGATGGAGATGGCATCTGCACAATTGTCTCCTGGCTCTACATTTTAATGTGAATCATACTGTATATTTTAAGAAAGTGATGAAATGTAAACATACGGAACACTAAGAGAACACACTAGAGCATGCCTGAAAAGAGAATAAGATGCTGCATATTAATTATTCCTGAATTACCATTTGCCTTAGAGAGGGCAAAATCAGAGGTGGCTTTGATTTTGCAAAACTTCTCCAGTGAGAGGAGCCAGAACCAGGAATGGTTCCGGTCTAGATCCCTTTTTATCAGAACCTCCAAAGTTCAGTGGGCTCTGGATAAATGCTTCTGGTTTTAACCAATTCTTGATTGGTTTTCAACTTTTTGCCTCTGTTAACATATTGCTTCACTCTGGCTCCTTCCCCTTTTCCAGATGTAATCATTTCTCCTGAGTGCAGTAGGTATTTTCAAAAGTTCCATAGCAGTTCAGGAGAACAAATCCCAGAGACTTTCAATGGGAATCGTGAACCTGACACTCAAGTGCTTTTGAGAATCTCTCCTCCTCTGTGAACGGGTGACCTTTAATGTAAGTCCCTGTGCATTTCCGCAGGTTTCCTTTTCAGAAGTGGGGAGAATTTTTCTTGGCCTCTTATTCTGTTTGTGCCATCAATTTCATGCACACTGCTTCTAATGACAAAGGTCTTAGTGCTTTAAACTGAGTAAAAATACTGACTCCAAACCAAGTGGCACCTAAGCTAGCACGATTGAAGATTCACTGATCAACAAACAACACTCTCTGCCTGCCATAATAGCCATGTGGGTGCTTCTTAATTCTTCCTAATAGCAACCCCCTGCTTTAGAATGAAAAAGAAAGGAATTCCTAGAAAGCCACTATATTCTACAGCATACAAAAGACAAGGCAACAGCTATTGTACTCTGTAAAGACAGGTTCCTGCTCCTCATATCTTAGCCATAAGTGATAAGATAACTGTAATTAATAATCAGATCTACTTCTTATATAGTGTTTTTTGTCAGGAGAGCTGACAAAGGAGCTGACTTTACAAAGGAGATCAGTATTATGTTTCCTCATCTGTAAAATGGGGATAATATCTACTAGGCCATGCTGCATTCCCTAGTCACACATAAAAACACACATTGCTAATAGTGGTGAGAATGAAGAAAATGTATGCCCTCTGGCTGTTTTAAATCTCATCAGTGGGATTGCTCAGGGTTTATGCCTGTGCAATTAAGATCAAAATCTGTTCCCCTTCCTCTTTCTCTTTCGTCTCCCTCCCACTTGGACACCATAGTGGTCAGTGCTATACAGGGACCTACATACATGAATACACATTCATTCACACCATTTTGACTGGAAGCTTTTTGAAGGGGCGACTGTGGGCTCCATTCGCTTGTCTACTATGGCCACTTTACACTGCTTAAGGAAACTCTTTGCTCGTGTAGTGCTCCCCCCGCCCACCCCGGTTCTGTTGTAGGGGCCTGGTAGAGTGGAGCTCTACTACACTTGGTTCTCCACTGGCCCAAGATCACTTGGGGGACCTCATGCTGCTGGCTCCCTGACACACCCCATCTGACAAACTCACTGGCCTCATGCCCAGATTCAACAAAACACTTAAGCAAGTGCTTAATTCCACTTGACGTTATCCAGGACTTAAATAGGTGCTTCTATGCTTTGTTGAATCGGAATCATGATGGGTTACATAGGTGAAGGTGCAAACACGTGCATGCACTAGGGTTAGGTTGTCTAAAGGGTGTGCACTGGTGCTTGATCTTCCAAAGTTCAGCTACATGTTTATGCGCCTGCAGTTTTGTCAATGCACAAGTGAAAGCTGAGGGCTGAAAATCTTGCCCATACACACTGGGTTCAACAGCAGATCCCCAACTGTTTATTTTTGAAAGTATTTGCCTCATTATAGTCCTCCTTGTGATTTAAGCGTCTTTGTATGTAGTCATTGTGGCGGGGGGAGAAGGAGTTATAAAAGATGCATGCTTTTTCAATATATTTTTTAACTTGGTTGTTAAGCTTAAAGTAGTTAATTGACTTTATTAATGATCAGATATTAAAAATTGTGTTCATATTCAGACATCAGACAAATATTTCAGCTACTATTTTGGATAAAGAAAGATTTGTATGAATGGATGAAAGATGACAGGCAGTGCTACACGGAGAGGTGCATGATGTCTGGAAATCTAAAGAAGAGGGTCTAAAAGGCAATCTGCGTAAATTCAGCATAAATTAAAAGTTCAGTTAGTGTGTGAGGTTGAAGACAAGGTTATCTCTGGGGTATTTCTGGGGAAAGGAAGTGGTAGCCTGCCTTGTTGTGAAGCTGAGGAGAGCCGTTGTTATGTGGGGGAGCAGGGCAAATATTGCTTTTTTTTTTGCCTCAGGGTATCTTCTTCATAAGTACTTCTGTGCTCAGCTCATTTCCAAATTTCATTGCTTTATCTCTGCTCTGTCTCCCTTGTGTTCTAGCCTGCTCATTTTTCCCAACGTCCATTCATTTCAGTGATGTATTTTCTTTGAGGCACTGAAACTTTAAAGAGAGAGCGAGAACAATTTATATGAAAAATCATTTTATCCAGATTAATGACCATTACACTTGACTGTTATCACAGCATGATTAGCTAGATTCCTTTCTGGCAGGAGAGAATAGAAGCCACTTTCCATTTCCTTACTATTTGAAGTAACCGTTGTAGAGCCAGCATGTCATATATCGTGTGTCAAGATGATCTGGGAAAAATAATGCCTACATGCTTTTAGAAGAGATGAGCGGTACGTATGAAAATTGTGTGACTATAAGGATGTTTTCAATATTATTTATTAATCTACTTTTAAAGCCACAGTCCTGGCCTTATAAAATTCCATTAGCCATGCAGGGGATTTCTGGAGACCTCCGATACTAGTGATGGGAGGCTAGATAGATATAACTCTATTGAATAAAGCCGTTTATATAACTTCTATAAAAAAATGCAGGTGCTCATTTCCTCCAGGGCAGAGGGAAGCTTAAAGGTCTAGGAGTGTAATCAAACAGTTTGCCTGATTCTGATCTTATTTACACAGGTGTAAAAATCAGGAGTAACTTTCAACTGAGTTACAGCAGTATAAAACTAATGTGAGACCAGAACCAGGCCCAATGGGTGTAGTATTTTTAGTGCTACTTGCTTGCTGTGAAAGAGACAGATTTGAATTCATAAGTGTTGTAATCGTGTTAACACAGCACAACCTACTTAGATAACAAACAGCCTGTGTACGCAGATGAGAGAGCCTGATTCCCTGGGCACTTTGCTGGCATCTCTGCTGCACTGACTAGTGCTTCCTAACATGAGTGCTTCGAGAACTTTCAAGTCTCTCAGCTGTTGCCTGCTGGACTGTCAGAACTGCTTAGGGCGAGATCAGGGGGTCTGTCATCGTGGTGGTACATTTTCTGTCATGCAAAAGGGAACTGTGGAATTGCCAAGGAACTTGTGTTTTGAAAGTGCCCCCTGAAGGATAGTAAATGGGAAATGCAGTTCAATTTCTGAAGGTTTAGTGAAAGGCATCCAGAAAACTCAATTACTGCAGAGTGGAGAGAAGAATAAGCAAGGAGATATATTTTCAGTGAAAGACCCCAACATCGGACTGGTAACATGGTTCCAGGAGAAAATAGGACAGAAAGACAACTATCTCAGGGCTTGGGTACTCAAGCTGTTAATTAAAGGAAATACTCTTATTTCTTATAACCAAGCACTGGGTAAGGGGAATACCTGTGTAGGATTTATTGGATTTAATTTTTAATCAGTATTAATTATTTTATGGTAATAAGGGAATGTGAGCAGATTTCACACTAGGTCTCTGAATAATGTTATTAAATTAATACAAAAGTATAACAAATAAATCTATTTTTAGATCCTTAATACACTGTACCAAAAAAAAACTTCATTAGCTTCTGCAAGGTTGGACCCTGGATTAGCTTGCATTCTGGAGATAAGAAACTGGCCATTATCAAGGAAGCCCATGCCAGGATAGAAACAGAGATGGAAAATTACTCTTAAAAAAAGAAGGCAGGCTGAACTAGGAATTAGTGCATAATGCTAAATCAGAAGAGACGAAGGAGCCTCATTACTAGCTTCAAGTTCAGAGCCTTGGTGTTAAATCTTCTTCCTAAATCACAGGTCTGATAGCAGCTCTTCTTTTCCTTTCTGGAGGTGGAGGTTATGGGGCTATGAGGATGTGGTGTGTGTATGTGTGGTGGTGTTTTTTGTCTGTAACACTTACCAGAGCCTTTGGTGTATCTTCCTTGATTTTTTTTTATTCATAATTCCTCAGGACCTCTCAGATTCTGTTTCTTTTCTTTTTCATTACCATCAGTAGTCCCAGATGCCTCCTTGCCTTCTGGCTCGAATGCTGCCAAGTGTATTCAATTGTCTGATATGATGGCAAAAGGGGAACTCTTAAAGAAATACTTTACCAGAAATGTTCAAGCTACTAGAATGGTCCTGGCAAATAAACTATACATTTTATTTGTGGAATCTGAAATGAAGTAAAATGTCATTACTTTCCTGAATTCCTGCTGGTGCCCTTTATATCTGGCAGCTAAGACATAACTCAGGCACCCGCAGTAGTTTAGTGCTCGACCTCATGCAAAGTTTCAGAGCTGGTGGATTATTGGGGCTCAGTGAAGAACAAGTTAAGACAGACTCACAGAAGTAAGAAAAACTGAATTCACTTAATCTACTAAAAAGACAAACTTTTATTATTTTGCGGGCGATGAAGAGATACCTAAATAATTCTAGATTTTATCTTCCCTGGTAATATTAAATTAAATTAAAGTTTTCTAGTGCTGTGAAAACTTCAGACATTGGTTGTATCAAGTGTTTGCAGGCTTCCTTTGTTATCCACTAACCAAAATTACCATTTTAGAATCAAATCAATACCAAGCTTCTCTCCAGCATTTCTGTTGGGAACACTACATATTTATTCAAGATTTCAGAAGCAAGTCTCTGGAAACCCCTGATCACTTCAGAAAGTAATTCTGCTTTACACTGTACAGCAAGCACTGAAGCCATGATACAAAATTTATTTCATGCTAGAATTGTTTTGCATAACATTGTGCATGCATTTTACTCAGAAGTACTAAATTGCATACAATGCTGCTGTCTTGTTTCTTAAACTTTGAGACAAGTTTATACTTGAGTATTCTCCTGATTTTTGTACTGTAAGTCTCAGGTTTAAAATAACACCTTTTTTTGTTTCAAATCCATACTGATTACTTAATATGAACAATTTGTTATGAAGGGTCTTCACGTTGGATCTATACATCAATAAAATACAACATAACCAGAGCTGGAAATTAAATCTAGACCAGCTGTTGCCATCAGGTCCAAAGAAAGGTCCCATGTGTCACAAGCATGCCAATGAAAACAGACAGGGAAAAAAAGGAGTTTCCTAAATTTACACAATTCTAGTTGAATTAAAAGTTCTTGATTTCCATGTCAGTGTGATGAGTTACGAAGGCATGGTCAATATGACCGATGACTGCCTGATGGCACTTTTTAAAACCATTACTCTGTATCTTGTATACAAAAAGAAGCAATCCATAGCAAATAAATGTACAGTTTTATAATGTTTTACATTTTGGCTACAACAATGTATGTAAAAGTAAAGAGCTTTCAAAGAAAATATATAACTTTGCTTTTTTCCCCCCTTAAAGTTAATCATACAATTGCAGTTTTTGTTTACTTCATGCAATTCATGCTATGAACAAAACAAAAAAGAAAGGAAGAAGAGATCTTCTACAGTTTTGTTACATTTTGGCCGTAGAAAAAGCCTGCATCTCTAGTACAACTCTGAAACCACATAGAATCATCCTTAAAACCTGCATGGAGCGAGTTTACTTTGTCCAAATGAGGAGGTCTTCTATGCCTGCACAGTTCCACACAGCTGTTTATTAGCCATCAATGTTCATCTCCATCTCGCCTTGTCAAGTCACTCTGACTGCCTCTGTTGGCATATATTTAGCAATGACAGGACTTTCTTTGCAAAGATCTGCATGTAAAGAATACAATCAATACTTGAGCTTCTTTCCTGAGCTTTTCAAATCAAGCTTGGCATTTTAGTTTTAAAGGAAGGAGGAAAAGGTAGAGTAGCTACATGCAGAGGCAGCCATATTCTTCTTCAATAGGATTTTTTTTCCCATGCAGTCAGCCAGACTGAGACCTCTCTACAGTGTATCTGAGTATTGCTTTCAACTTATAATAGGCGCCCATGCAAAGTTTCATCCTACTGTGCTTGTTTGCTCAAACTTCTGCAGGGTTCCTATGGCTCAAAAATATCCTGAGAAAATCAAAATCTTCAATCGTTGGCACGTTTCAGCATTGACTAAATGCCTAACCCATTCCATAAGAGCCAGTGGATCCACCATCAGCCAAGATAAGCACATACCAGCAGGGTGCACCATTAAAGAAATTATCTGGTGCATCCATCCTTCATCCTATGTACCAATATCATGCAGCATATGGCCCACCAGTACTATTTAATGCCCACCTAGTGTCATCTTTATACTATTTAAGGGTGTTGTCACCAAATGTCAGTAGTAACACCATGCCCACAAGGTGCTACTGTGAGACATGACATCTTCAGACTTAGTCACCTGGATTATATGCAACATAGCATAGGCTAATTGTAAATAAAGCTCTTTAGACCATTCTCTGCTACTGATCCATGCTACAAAATAGATGGGATGGGAGACCAAGAACGTCTCACTGGGCTAGGATTGCTGTAGGGCGCAGACACTGAGGATAATCCTATCGCTTTTCCGCTTATGCCAGCTATGTTGTTAAGGCTCCGTGACATTTCGTAACCTTCATTTAAAAGAAAAATGCAAAGTACAGCATTGGATCAACAACAGAATGGGCTAAGAATAAGGTCAACATTGTGGCCAGTTAAGTAGCATCCTCATGCATTGACATGCTGAGAGTAGTATCACTTGCAACGTGGTTCAGAAAGCCTTGTAAGTAAGAGCAGGTAAAAAAAAAATGTGGGTGGGGGGAAGCAAAATGGTTTCTCCAGAATGGGCAGACTGTAAAATAATGTAGGCAGTGTCATAGTTCTGTCTTAAAACAACTGGGGGGAAAAGTTAGGTGGAGGGATTTTTCTGTTTCTTTTCAGTGTAAACTTAATTGCACTTTCCCCCACTGACTCATGTATTTGGACCTCAGGCAAAAATTAAGGTGACTCGTAGCTTTAAAAAACCCAGCATTTGTTCCGTTGCTATAGAGATACTACTCATTTGCTCACAGCATTTTAAAAAAATAGTTTGCATGCATTCAATTTCCCCTTCCCTCCCCCCCACTCCCATCCTTTTCCAGACATGCACAAAAACAACCTCAGCTAGTATACACACATAGTTGCACAAACTATGGATGAAATTCAGTTGGAACAACAATTAAGATGCTCTCAACGTATTTCGAACAGGCCAACAATATGCTGACATTTCTTACTCTTTAGCCAACCGGCCTCTGTTTCATTCAGTAGAGAGAGCGTGCTTCGTGTTGGAGTGCATCATGAGAACTATACATTCCTCATACCAAAAGGTGTGCCATTTGGAGCATTCTCCTGATCCACTGAAGCAACCAACACTGACTCAGGCTGAACGAAAATGGCCGATGCTTATCCAATACAGAATCAGGTAAAACACTTTGCTACAAAGGTAAATTTTAGCAGAGATACTTTCATATGAAAGTGCAGTGGTCCAACTATATCTTTGTTAATGATAATCCTACAAATTATAATTACATACACTATCTATAACTGGCATTTACTATAGACTGTTGTCCATCATACAATGGCACATGGGAATTCTAAAACCCATACCCATGATATGGTTTACATCATAGAATCTTTGCGTTTTTTAAAATACTGAATATATTATATACTCTATACAGTACACCAGTGATGGACACTGATTTAATGATAGATAACTCTTCATGAAATTAACCACTACCAATTAACTTTTATGCACATATGTAGTTCTCATTTTATACACGTAAAGATATCTGCATTTTTGATTTGCTTACTTTTCTTGGATTAAACCATTTGGGCAAGATTTAGTCTGTCATAAAAAAAATACAAGAACTCTTGTTTGTTTATTTATTTTAGGACCTAATGTTACTGAATATATGGATGATTCTGACCATTATCTAAGTAAAATTAATTACTTCTGGGAACAGTCAGGATTTTAAAAATTAATTATGGTAAATATTAGTTTACCAGAGGAAACCAATTTTAGTTAGGTTACTTTCCAGTCATAAAAGAGGTCTATGCTAATGAATGCTCCCATATGAACCTCTCTCTGTGTTCAATTTTACAGCTAGGCATGATACAGAAATTAGCCGAAGGGCTGTATAAACGCAGCTGAATAATTACTTTGTGGTTCTTGGTGTTTGCTGGGGCATTTATTTATTTTTGCCCACCAAAGTGTTTGCTGTTCACAGCACATTGCAATCTATGAGTCTTCCAAATGGGCAGCCTTCACTGCTGTCATAAATATTAATCAGTGTGTCTTTGGGGGATGAACTCATTTAAGGACATTGCAGAATATTGGGCGCTGAAACTCACTGAGCTAGCTAACATGGAAGACGAAACTGCAGTTGCACATGGTAGCTCTAGCAGCTTTCCTCTCCCAAAAGCAACAGATTAAAACCTCAAAATGCAGACATCAGGTTGTTATTTTAGTGCATATCTAAACCAAGCCCACTATTCCATGAGAACTAATAGATGACTTTTTCTCTCTTTTTTTTAAACAAGGTCACTAACTATGTGGTTACAGGACCTCAGCTACATACCCTTTCTTATTCCTCCATCAGGCGGGCAGGGATATTCCCCGGTTGATAAGAGGAAGCAGGGTCCATATCTCTCCCGAGTGCCAGAGCGGGTAAAGGGCAGGCCCTCATCAGGCGTTATAGCCTGGTCTATGTGGGGACAGTCTTCATTTGCCAGCGCCGCCTTGGCCACCTCACCATTCAGTTTCGAATCTTCAAACATATAAGCAGAAGGCTATTGAAACACTAAGAACTGTTTATCAGAGTTAAATCTGTAGGTTCGGGATCACAGCTAAGGAGTAGCATGGTGATGCTTAAAAGGTAGCACATTTGTCCTAAAAACAGTGGCTTTGTGCACTGCACCAACATAAAATAAAATACATTAAGTGGAAGGAGAAACAAAATGTTATCTCATTAGATAGAACAGCAGCCTGTGGTACTTCCACATATATGGGGCAGTTTCAGAAATTGCTTTGCACTGGTTCCTAGTCCTGTGAGCAGAAGACTGCAGTTAGAAACTGGATCATGTTTAGCATGACATAAGATGGCATATGAATGATCTGTGTCTCGTGAAAACTACTGAAACGCATAGAACTTTGGAGAGGCAGTTAATGATGAGTGCATTGTAGTAGCTGAGTAAATTCTATTCATGCAGATTTATATCTTTGTACAATATTACATGGGCAAAAGATCCCCAAAGTTTGAACAGTTTGTTTTGTTTGGCTTATATTTTCAAATACACAGAATGGTAGTACACATTTTAGACGGACGCACAGCATACGTTATGTATGGGAGTGTGACAGCAGAACATGGATTTTAAAAAACAATCCAGTTTCTGATTTATTCTGTGACATATGCAGTTTTTGCAATGCCAGCAGAGGATGCTACAGATGGAAAACAATACAGTAGCCCATGGATTTTGAAAATAAATTAGGTAACATTTACCCTCTGACTGCAAATAATGAAAATGTGTCATTAAATTTGTCCACTTTACTCCACATGTCCGCATGAAGATCGACTGAGAATGGAATGTTTTCTGTATGTGATTTGCTTCACAGTCATAAAACAATTTAAAGTGCTCTTACAAGACTTGTAAAATGTTTTCAAAGTTCAAATTAGTATATTGAGAATATACTCAAAATATGGCACAGTTCAATAGGGACTTTTCAGCTAAAAGGAGGGGAAAACAGTCAAAATATAACCCGTCCACAGGAGCTAAACTATGTGCTTAATTGAGTGGGTACAATTCAGAAATTTGCAGCAATCTAAACCCCGGTTGCACAATGCTTATTATTTAGTTACTGTACGGCGCGCACTGCAGGTGATCCTACAGTTCTTAATGAAAGGGACAATGCACTGATAAGCTTTATTTCAACCCCCTTTCCAAAAACACCTGATGACTTGCTCCAAACCCTGTGCAATTTTGACATCTATTTTTCACTGGAGCTGAGGCCAAGTAAGAAAATAGATCCAAGTCTACATAGAGACCCTACAAAGAGAGAATGCATTAAATAGGATGAGCAAACCTTCCAGAGCAATAGTTTCAGGATGACACAATGGATAAATAATAAGTAAGGGCTTTTTGAGATTATAGCACTCTTCTCATTATCATATAAAATGATCTGCACCGATAAAGACACACATGTGTGGTATGCATACTATTATATGGAATGTATACTGTTTATGTACATACATGCTAATTGCATTTCATGTCTTGATTTTTTCCCCAAGCAGATAAAGTGTTTCCCCACATAATCAACTCCATTTTGCAACCCTCCTACTGGTACTGTACCTTCTTTTTCCTTCCTGCAGAAGTGGTCAGTTCATTTCCCCATAGAATATGGTGATGGTAGGGTTTTTTGTTTGTTTTTTTTGACCAGCTACGTTTGTTAATACATCAAACGCACTAATAGAAGCAACAGATACTTTCTGAAGTTGATGACTAATGATGACTAATTTGAACAGGTTTCTGAAGTTTCAGGGGATAGATTGATTGCAATTCCTGTGTGTAAATAATATACATCTATTTCATGCTCCTGTTTACTTTGCACAAAAACCACACAATTACCTTAATAACCATGACATCACATGATACTGAGCTGCTACTTTAAAACTCACACTGCTAAATACTGTGAACTTTGCTATTCCTTAAGGGGATCAGTAATGCAGTGGGTTAGTGTACTAGTCTTCACCTCTACAGGATAAGGCCCTGATGCTACAATGAGTCAAGCACAGGGGGGGGGGACACCTATACCTCCATAGAGCCCCGCTGTTTTCAGTGTGGAGCTCATTGCTGTACTGGGTCTTAGATTATATTAATTATTAGAGATGGTCCTGAACCAAAACTGTGTATCTGAACATTAGGAAAGTTTGGATCCTTCTCCAGATCAGAACTGTGTGCTCTGATTCATATCTAATAATAAACAATAATTTAGATAGCACTCTAAAGCACTCTGCAAGTACAAGCTGAAATGCAAATTAAACCCATGGAGCACTACATCCACCCCTAAAATGCAGCTACGTCCTGGGTGTAACACATCACTATTTAACAGCACACACCACAGCCATTGTACTTCAGGCCAGGAAGTGAAACATGCCTCATCCAATTGTAGTTGCAGAGAGAATTTAGGCAGAATTACTCGGCATTTGGCTGAGACACTGGAGTTAACATCCTACTGTTTCCAAAGCCAATACGAGATTGTCAATGAGCACAAATGGTTTTACATCTCATCTGAAAGACACAACTCCCATAGCATACAGAAACCTAATGCCTTGGCTCCTGCTCAGGTTACAAGTGAAAATGAATTTGAGAGCATCACCCCCATTCCTGGTTGTTCATGTCATGAAACCATCACTAAAGCTCTGCTCAAGAACTCAATGGAAGGGTTATTGAAAACTAAGATTGAGGTGCATGGCAAATCTATGCCAGGAAGCATGTACAAAAACTGCCCACAGTATATGTGATACAGTTTATTTTCTTGCTTTCATTAGCATTAAATTTACTCAAATGTTACAAGAGTTTTCAGAGGTAATAGACTTTCACATATGAGATTGGACCTATAATGTCTTCAGTGACACCCATACAACCCACCCGGTTTCAGGCTGCCTCTGAACCTGTATCCCCAGTTGCTAATCTCGGAGCATTTAATGATTTTTAAATGCACATTGTTGAATAATCGCCGCTTTAGAGTTTTCTTTCCATTCCAGGAGTTCCTAAAGATAAGGAACTGTGGGCAAATCATTCTTCTGCAATTTGAGCTACAGATCTCTGTGTATTCTGAAACCTGTTCCACCCACAGTACTTGTGTTGATGTCAATGGCTGTGCTACGCACGAGACATGCAGGCTATGCCATTGAGATCTGCATTGTGGTAATTAAAATTGCAGTGCTAATCACAGATGACAAGTTGGCCTATATTTGGGAGAAAGGGACGTCATGGGCAGAAGTGACTGTGGAGGGAAGTAGATTTCTATTTCTGTGAATAGGGGACTGAATTATCATATTTTTTTTAGACAGTCTACAGTATCAGTAATGGATTTACATGCAGCAATTTAAATTTCAGCCCAATCCATACGTAAGTTACTCAAAACTCCCATTGTCTTCGCTGGGAGTTCTGTGCATGCTAAACTGTTTCAGGAGTGAGGAGTAAGTGCCTGATCCAAAGTCCACTGAAGTCAACTGCAGTCTTGCCATTGACTTTGGTGAGTGTTGGATCAGAGCTTAAGTGTACAGCTAAACTTGGCCCAAATGTCACTTGCAGCATTTACTTTACTTTACTTTCAAGGTACAGAGTGGATTGTGATTTTACTGTAAGGCAACTAAACGAATTAGGGCTTGGTCCTGCACCCTTAAAGACAATGGAAGTGATGCCTGTAGCATCATTTCTGGTTTATATTTTTGGATACATATTTGTTCCAAAAATGGGCATTAGGCTAAACTTGGCATAAAATAATATCAACCTGCACCAAATTATTTTTTCCATCCGTTTAAGATTTTTTAAAATATTTTTGTACGTGAAGGATGCAAAATGGCTTCACAGTTAACTGAAATTTGCACTGTATGCTTTGGTGGGCCAGATTAAGACCTGATATTAGTAGCTTATCTCCACTGACGGAACTGGAGATGTGCTTGTTTTGTGCCCAAAGGCAAATTCATGACATGGGCGACATGGGGGCAATATTTTCAAATCACCCTAATTCTCTCCAAACAGGACCAAGATTTTTCAAATAGTTCCTAAATATTAGTAAACCTTTGGGCAAAGTGGGGCCAGTTTTTATGGTCCTGCTCTTGTTCCCATTAATGTCAATTGCAAAATCCTGTGGATTTCAATGGGAGCAGAATCGGGCTTCATGTTAATAATAAAACCTGAATCCAGGGAAATTGTAGTGACCTTTCCAAGGAAAGATACTTGGTCTCAGGGAGAAATGCAATACCAGGGAACCATATTCTGCCTCTTGTCTCTTAGATTGTAAGCTTTTTGGAGCAGGGACCAAAAAGGTATTCTGCATTTGTACAGAACCTAGCACATTGGGCCTCCAGTCTACAACTGGAACTCCTAGAGCATTACCACAATAAAAAAATTGTTTTACATAGAATGCCACTTAGATTTTGTTCTTTCTAAAAATCTGTAGCATGATATACCCCCAGATTAAGATATCTAACAAAATGCTGTATTACTATGGGAATACAAGAGCACCAAAGAAGCTCTTTCCATCAGATAATGGATGTGATAGGACTATTCACTGAATCATGGTATAATTCATAGTGTTTAGCTCTTCTAGGGCTTGATCTGAAGCCCGCTAGATTCACTGGGAGTCTATTGACTTCAGTGGGCTTTGGATCAGACCTATAGAGAGGTTTCTTCTCTAGATCTCCAATTGCTTTCCAAAGGAAAGCAAGTATGACAACCCCCATTTCTCCCAACAGGAAACAAAGGTACAGAGAGGTGTAGTGACTTGCCCAATGTCACACAACAGGTGAGTCTTGGGAATAATCCTAGTTCAGTGCCTCATTCCTAGGACTAAACTGCCTTCAAATGCTTATTTAATGACACAAGCTTTTAAAAATCCTCCATATTCAGCTGTCTCAGATATGGGGAGAAACACCAGCAGATCTCCCAGATAAGTAGTTTATTGCATCATTTATCTTTTTGGGATCCTTGTTTTAAATTTCTTCATCCCACCCATCACCCCCTTTAGGAAACTGCCATTAAAATGCCAAGGACTTTTCCAGACAAAAATTAGATTTTGAAATACAAAGATAATGATACAAACTAATAAAAGCTGCCAGGAAACTCAAAGGCAAGGCTGACGGTCCAGCCAAAACACAGATCGCCTCTCCCGTGTGTGTGTTGTGTCTCTACTGCTGTGCTTTGAGTGCTGCACATGCAGGAAGAAGGTTATAACGGAGACTGGCCATGCCCAGTCTGTGGGCTCTCCTCCTTCCCAATGGCATGAGCTATAGACAAAGGTTCAAGGGCTGCCACTTTGACTTCACTGCCATTGTTGGCTTGTGATTGAGTTAGAGCTGTGAGAAACATTTGCATTGAGCCTCAGACCTACTTGATCTGAATCCTGGACCCAGTTGTTCACAGACCTCAATGTATCAGTGCATCCATGAGCCTCACTCTGCGCTTCTGAATGCTGGGAAACATATGCAGAGGTGGTTCCTGCATTTGGGAAGCCCAACCAAATCCTCTTTTCCTCTTGTCAAACTTCTTCACACCCCCACCAACTACCCAATAACAACTGAAAGAACCCTTCTTATCTTAATGTCTTCGGGCGGTGTGGGGTTTTTTTGTGGGGATTGGGTGGCTCCCTCCTTTAACTCACCCTGTCTTCAGAGCTGTGCAGTGGCCACTTTCCCTAATAGCAGAGTCTGTGGGGTTGGGCAGATTGAAAGGGCACTCACTGTGGGTTGTTGCCTTCCCCATCCCTTAAGGGATTTTCTGCCAGGCAAGGGGTGCCACCTTCGTGACCCGTGGGGCAATAAGAATGTACCACTTCAACTGACATGGGCCTGAGATATGCTCCCATAATTCTTAGCATGATATCCAAGGAAATCCTGCACAGTAGATTTATGGGTTGTCTCTCCCAGGGCATGAGCATCGGCAGGGCTCCCTTGCCTATTATGCTAAAGAGTCTGGGGCCTCATTAGCCCTAGATTAGAGAGCTAGGTACCAGGAGACGTAGGGCTGTTTCTTGAGCTCCCACATAACTACTGGAGGAGGAAGCAGCATATCCTGCCCTTGTTCAAGGATTGAAGGAGACAGTGATCCACTGTATTCATGTCTACTCCCCAAAGACCCAACCCTGCTTCAGGAGCAGCTGCTTGGCACCCCACAAAGACCCAGAAATCTTGGCCCCAGAAGGGGAAGCAGCAAGACATTGCTCTATCTCAAGGTAAGAAAAGGGGTCTTGGGTCTGGATGCAGGGATAGAGTGGGGAGGGGGAAGAAATGGTTGATTGTAGGGAAGGGCTAGTGCTGGGAGGATACTAGTTACTTGAAAGATGAAGATCTGCTTGCTGAGGGTGTCCAGTCTAACTGAAACCTCCAAGCAAACCTTCCAGCCCTTGCAAACCAAACCTGCAGGGTTCAGTTGGTGAACCCCCACTTGCCCAGAACATCTGATTGGTGGAATTGTCTGTCTTGCAATGCCCCTCCCTCCTGCCGGTGAACTCTTCTTTGTTTCCCCACAGTTGACGAGAGGGTCAGAGCATGCCATAGAATAAGGAGTTATGGGAATAGATTATGAATTGATAAAAATACAACCTTGCTGCTTTAGTGTCTGGGCAATTGTCAATTTGAAATTAAATATATCTCACTTGCAACTAAGAGTGAGATTAGAAGCAATAAACCTAATACTGTTTCTCTAGGAAACAAATACAAAAATACCTCTCAGCCTCTTTTTATCATTCCCTCCCAGATCCCACAAATAACATGCAGGTGACAACCAAAAGCCTCTGCCAGGACCTGATTCAACAAAATATCCATTTGGCTTCCACTCTAGACCATGCTAGGCTACAGAAAGAATTTTTTATGGACTCCAGACCCCTGGGTAGGGTTCAGAAACATGGATCACAGGCGCAGAGGTTTGTTTTTGTCATTGCTAAATCAGGCCCTTAAAATACAAGGGATATAACAACTACATGAGATTATCTAAAGAATGATGGGGAAGATATAATAAGCCACAAGCAATTGAAACGATGAAATTATGGCGTGGAGGATATGGATGGAAGTACAGCACAGAGAGCATGGGTTTGAGTCTTTGAAAATGAGCTATGATGTGCTAAGATGGGAATCACTGATTTTTAAAACAGCAGGTCTCTAAGCCAGTATGTTTGGGACATTTTCTGCTGGAGAGCAATGAAAATTAATTGTTTTCCATGCAGACTATCTGAAAGAAATAGCACATTAGCTAGATCGTGCTTTCTTGCATCGTGTACTTACTCTTTGCATTAATACCTTGTGTCACAACCCAATGGAGTTACCTATAGTCTGTGACATTCCTTGTCGTTTTGTATTTAAAGAACAGTATTGTAATCTCCTCTGCTGCCCAATATGGAGCTCGGGTTGATGGGGATTGGAGAAAAACTTCACAGAATAAAATGTGACAGTCTGTAACATACACAAGTTGCAAGCAACATACAATAATAACAAGTAAATGTTAACAAACAGAACGAGAGAGAGAGAGAAAAGAGAAAGAGAAAATGTGAAGAACATGTAAAAGAATTCATTTGTTCCTACACAGCAACTCATTTAATTTTAGCTACCCCAAGATTTTCATGCTTTGTAGAGAGTCAGATGTAGTTATCTTTAACAAACACCTGAATATTATTTTACTGTATATTTTAAACTTATTCTGAAGTATTCTTGAGTAGATGTCACACCAACAGACTTTACGTTGGTACAGCTGAGAGCAGAATTTGTCTCCTCTACAACAGAAATTTAGTATAATAGACAAATTCCCAGATGCTCCTCAAACCCGACCTACCTCTGAATATTTACTCACCACCATGTTGAAATGGGTCCCTCCAGGTAAGGTTGTCCCCCAATAAATGTACTCCAGTGAATAAGATGACCGCCTCAGACAACCCTGATTGGCCAACATTGTGACATCACTTTCAGAGAATATCACCTTCAAGAGGCGTTACTTCCTGAAGTGAGGTGACAGCATGTTGGCTTCCTGTCTGTTGATAGGTTTGGAGGCAGGGAGTAGGTACAGGAGCATGAATAAATCAAGTGCTTCTTGCTCTTGGAAAGGTGTATAACACAATGGTGAGAGGTGTTGCTCCTGGAAGCGCTGCCTTCCAAAGAGGTACATCGCAGTCCCTGCTAGAGATGGTCCACCAATTCTGTACACTGATCCTGTACTTTTGTGAGTACTTTTGTGAGTCAAATTAAAATCCTAGTGATTCCATAGACTGCAGTGGATCCTTGGGTAGGTCATGGTGCAACATATCAGCTCAGTCTGGTGAGCCAGGTATTGGTTCCTCGCTAGGTAAAGTTCATCTCCCTTAAGATCTTAGAGCACCAAATTGTGGATCTAGTTTAGATTTCAAAAATAAAGAATACAGTATGATGATCTGTAGGGTATGGAGCATGGATGAATTCAAAGAACAATGAGAGCAGAAATGGGTAAACTAGCGGTTACTTCTGGTCTGTGCTTGTTTTGTAAAAGCAAATTTTCTTAGAAGTAACAGACAGAGAAAGCTTGGATGGAGTCTAAATCAGGTATAAAGTAAGAGGGTCATGGTGTAGTGGGCTGAGCACAGCACGAGGTGTCTGAGTTCTAGCCCTATCTCTGTTCCAATTCTTTCTGTGGTAGCGAGCAAATCATTTAGGCTCATCTGCTTCAGCCAAACAGTGCTCAGATGTAAAAGTTGCTCTGTTTTACATCTGACTTCCCATGGCCCAGAATGGCAATTCCAGCCACTGGGGATCAGTCAGATGGAGGGATGCTCAACCCTTTTTCTCCCAGTAACACCACCTGCACTGGAGGATGGAAGTTGAATGATGTAGGAGCTGCTAGGGCAGGCGTATATCATTGGAGGATCCCCCTAGAGTGAGGGAATACTTAAGGAGCTGGATCTGCCCAGTTTAAGGCTGCTTTGTGCTGGAGGACTGGCACAAAGCGGGCTTAATGGACCTGAGAATTAGGTGTCTGTGTCTCCATTTTCCCTTTTGTTGAAAGGATATAATACTTATTTGCCAACCTCAGTGGGGTGTTCCCCATCCCCCTTCCAGTGGTGTAGACTGGAGTAGCTCCAAAAGAAGCTATATCAAGTTACACCAGCTGAAGATCTGACCCAGTTTATTTCCAGAGAGTAAGGGCTGAAGCCACCGAAGGGATAATGGGGAGCTATATTTTGGTTTCACATGTTGTATATGTGAAAAGTGGCCAGCTGACTACTCTGAAAACAGAAATCCTCTCTTTAACCGTAGAAAAGGTACAGCACAAGCAAGGTAGAGGTGACTTCCCCATATTTCTTTCCTATCTGATTTACAGGCTCCACTTTAGGGGTGAGAGTAGTTCCATTTCCATTCCTATTCAATACTTGACCACTCAGCTAGCACTGCCAAGAAGGGTCCCAGTGGTCTGGGGCTTTGGCCACCCCTTCTCCATTACAGCCTGGACTGAGACAACCATCTTGTTTCACGTAAGCCTCCTAACAGCCATTGGATGGCAAAAACTTTCAGCCACTGTCACCCTGACCTGAACCATGGCTTAGCAGACCAATATTCCATTCACAATTTCCTAAGTGTCTTTCAAATTTTAATGGATTGATGATATTTATATTAGCTAAAATTCTGAATTAGAACAAAACTATAGTTCTATTGCTACTACAGGAAGTCAGACCACAGGTGGATAATTGCCCAATGACATGTTTAGGAGGTGCTATTGGAATCTACTGTTCAAGGGATATTACAGAACCCCCTCTGTGCATGACCTACAGGAGACATGAGACCATGACAGGTGCCGGACATGAGAACTTAGTCTTTTTACCTCAAGCTGTAGGAGCTTATGCTGTAGCTGGAGATCCCGGGTTCAATCTTGGGTGACACCAAGGTGATTGTTATTGCACTGTTTTTCTATAAGTATTCAAATTTTGATATTTGGAATTAGGAATTATTAAATGGCGTTTGAATTTTAAAGACTAGAAAGGCCATTTACAATTCAAAAATGAAGCTGGGGGGAGGGAATCTTCTCCCACTTATACCTTTTGTGACTCAGGCCCAATATAATAGTTTATCTAGGGCAGTGGTTTTCAACCTTTTTTCATTGGCAGACCCCTAAAGAGCTTTGAATGGAGGTGTGGACCCCTTTGGAAATCTTAGACATAGTCTGTGGATCCCCAGGGGTCTGCAGATCATGGGTTGAAAACCACTGATCTAGGGTATATAAGCACCACTGTCTTCTGCTGGGGGGTGAATGAGAACTGCTCAGTTCTTTGTGGTTATGTATTATCTGGTGGCTAGTCTACAGCAAGAATAGAAACAGCAACGCTACTACAGTCAATTGAGATTCTTCTTTATCTGGAGTGGTATTTTGAGTGGAATGTTCTATTCCCTTTGTTGCAAACCTGTGGTTTAATGGACCATCATGATATTTATGGGTATGTATATGGCCACAAATTCATGGTTCTCGAATCTTCAAAATGTGCAGTGTAGGTTGCATAAAACCTGCTTACGATCACAAACTGCAACTAGTGGACAAGACACCTAATTTTCAGAACCACTGAGTACCTGCAACTCCCATTAACTCCAGCTGCAGTTGTGGGACCTCTGCACTCCTGAAAATCAGAGGCAGTATGTTTCTTGAGTGCAGGTTATTTGGTTTATTTGTGGCGGCAGAAGAAGAAATGAAGCCTAGATCAACTTTTCTAGACAGTGTTTCCATTGATAAAAACGAATCTGAACCCAAAGGTGGCCCGAAATCATATTTAAAAATGGAGATCAGCTCTCTCGCGATATGTTACAATGAAATAAAAAATTCTTCGGGTCAAGTCTTGTCCCATCCCATGCAGAGAGTGGGAGAGTTTGGGGATGGGTACTGGTCATTCTCCCTCTCAGCAACAGAGCATAACAACTGCAAAGGCTACGGCAGATGTAAAGTTGATGAACTAGCTATGGAGTGTTGGTTTATTTTGCTCCTCTCCAGCCCTTGATTCCCTTGTGATCCTTTCCCCCACATTCCTCCCAGCAGCAGCCTGGTTTCCCAAGCTCTGCATTGAGTGGAGAATTCAGCCTTCATTGTTTATAATGCTGCAAGGAAGTTACCCAGATTGCACAATACATACACCCAGGGATACTCTCTATCTAGACCATAGCTCAAATATAGGCAGGGTGCTGAGCACTCAGCGTCGGAGGGAATCCTTATCTCAGGGTTCTGGAGAGCGTCAAAGCACCTGCAATGTCTCCCTTCCAATGAAGTGTATGTATAGAAACTCCTAATATAGAGAAAAGGTTTGGGTAGATCCTTTCACGGGTCAGGGAACAAAAATCACCCATCTCCTTTTCTTTAGGTGCTTAACTCTGATCACTCTCTGTTTCCGTCTGAGTGCAGCTGATTTGTGGCACCAAAATGCAGGCAATGTTACAGACATCAAGTGGAGCTATGGATTCCATTAGTATTCCAGACCCACCATTATAGATTGGCAAACAGCATCATCCAGCTCTTCCTATGGATACTGTAGGACATAACCATAAAGCCAGCACATCCTTTGGGCAGGCACACAGGGGTGAGGACGAGGAGAGTCACGTGAAATTTTCATAACAAAACCCCCACCAAGTAGTTTGGAGATTTGTTTTGCCTGTTTTGAGGCTTTGTCGCCAGCCTGAAACTTGGGCCTGTTTTGCAGTTGTTTGTGATCTTGGGCTGAGTTTCATGTTGTCGTGGGGCAGCATGTGGCTTTGGGCACAATCCTGGTAAAGCTGAACAGTTTAGGTTGAATTCTGTTTTGAGATTTGGGTTCACTTGATTTGTCATGCAGCTCTAGTTAGGAGACCTAATGCTGTCAAAACATTTTGAGACCCTTGGATGATATACAAGTGCAAGGGATTACTACTATTATTATTACTCTTTGTTGTTAATTGTCTTTTTTGTTGTTAGGGGCATGCTTTTGGGACCCAGGCCATCCCAGCTCAGTCTCCAGCTCTGCTACAGACTTCCTGCGTGGCCTGGGATAAGTCACTTTAATCTCATGTTCTTCCAAACACCACTTGTAAAATGAAGATAATACTTCCTTCTACCCACCCTTTGCCTTTCTTGTTCAGTTCGACAGTAAGTCTTTGGGGTAGAGGGTTATCTCTTTCTTTTTCATTGGGTCCCTGATCTTGACAGTGGCTGCTAGGTCATATGGCAATACAAATAGTAAATAACAACAGAATCTGTTTTGGTGGGGTCAGGGCCTGGAAAGGCATATGCTTGTTTTAAAGGCATAGGCAACTAGGCCCATATAGTATTTAGCATATATCAAGTCTGGGTTTCAAGTAGTTTTACAGTCATGCTAGTCATGGGTGAAATTTACTCCTTTGTATCATTTTGGGTCCAATTCTCCAATCTGCCCAGATCCCTTTGCTACATAAGTGGCAGAAAGTGAATTTAAAGTGGCCAGAGATTGTCCCTGGAGAATTCCCCCTGTGCAGGGGGAATCACTGCTGGCTTCAAGCTGCTGCCATGACTTTACACCTCCTGCCCCAGAAGCTGCCCCCTCCCTGCCAAACATAAGGGAGCGGAGAGACAGGGACATGGTGAGTTGTTGCCAGGAGGGGAAGTGTGGCAGAGCAAGGCTCTGCTGTGACCAGTTTGTCACTGGTTTAGAGCCACCTTGCATTAGTGGCATCAGTTAAAGCTCCTCGCCCCCCCGCCCCCCCCCCCGATGGTTTAATTTAAGCCAGGGCCAGACAGCTGAGAATCAAGGAACCGTGAGCTCAGGTCCAGTGGAGAATCACTGCCTTTATGTGTAAATGATTAACCCAACACTTGAATGTTCTGTCATGGGCATTTCCTAGGAGAGACTCCATTGCATAGCTCATCTCTTATCTACATCAGTAGCACTTCCAGTAGAGCAGGGCAGAAAATGGGAGGAGAAATAATGGCATGTTCACAATTTCCCCCTCGTTTTTCTTAACATTTTTGAAATGTTCTGACCAGTTCCAGTTTCCACTTAAGAGCACCCCTGTGTGAACGATGGAGTCCCAGACCATGAATGGCCAGAAAGCCATGTCATCACATAAAAGGAGCTATTCAGAGTCATAGACTAGGGGCTAACTTCTGCTTTCAGGGTCAGCCTGAGTAAAGATATCAACCTCAGACATCTGTTGACTTCAGTGTGTTGCATGCACAAGACTGAGTACAGCATTTGGTCCACTGCATGCTTCTGAATCTGCCAATAAGAGGGCCCTGTTCTGTAGGTGGCTACTGTAATAGGTGGAACTATTTCCCCCGTTTCCCCATCTTGTGAGTTTTTATCACATTGCTATAAAAACAGCATACATAACTGTACTTGATATCTCAATCATAAGCAACTAAACAGGCTATATGTTAAAGAATATGTTATTTGTCTTGTATCTCCTACAAAGTTCTATGAAACTGTACTGGAGTTTAACAGATAGAAATTGAAGGGAAAACATATGGATTGGGGTGGATCTCTTGCTAGAGACATTAGCACTAAATAATCCATTTTGGGTTCCTGGTTAATCCCGGTTGTCTGTAACTAGGCAGTGTGACTAATCCAAAGGTTTTACAGTATGTAGAACATTCATTACTTGCACATTATGGATTTCCACAGAATGCTGAGACTCTCGCTAAGTTTCACACACAGAACAGTACCTAGGAGTACATGATTACTCTAGAAAGTGAGTATCAAGATGGATTCATGCACTGGTCTTTCTGATTTGCAGACAAGGCTGTGCAGAGCTTGCTTTTAACAGCGCGCCTCTGATCTGATCTGATTTTGCTGTCAGTGGTGCATAGTGGTGATCAGGATCAAAACTCCAGTAACATGGTTATGGAGCCCATCTCCATCAGTTGAAGTACAAATGTGTTATAGGGCTGCTGAAAATATATATATGTACTCTTTTAATCAATTATTGCAGAAATGGATAATTTGCTGTCACTATCCGTACTTCATAGGTACTGTAGTAACAGCTCACATTAGAGCACTCATGGTGACAAAACAGTTCCACATTGAACCAAAGTTACACGTATTCTCAGGATACCGGTGTGGAGTTGAATTGAACTCGCAGAGTTCTTGGGTCCCAAGTCCTCAAAAGTTCAAGGACCAGGATATGTTATTGGAGGAACTTAAAGCAAGGGACTTCTGGGTAAGAAGTCATTCTCTAGCTCTCCACTAAACCACTCCGAGTCTGGTGTCTCCCTGCCCACATAACAACTGGGTAGCTGGAGTGACATTCAGTTGTGACCCACCATTTTGTGAGTGCCCTCTTTTCCTCCTGATTTATAGAGCCACAAAGCATCTACTCATGAGGAAGTTACTTCCTTGCCTGGAGATGACTTTGTGATAAGCATTTGCAACCTGAGGGGAATGGACAGATCAAACCGTATGTGTGCATGAAGGGTAAAACAGTAAAGAGACAGTCTATCACATGGAGTGCGGTTGACCTAATGCAATGGGAGAGTTTTAAAACAGAAAAGAAAAAAAAATGAAAGCTCTTTACCATCTAAATGAATTTTACATAGTTGCATAAAAGGAAAAAACAAAAACAAAAAACCCAAAGTCACCGTCCACTTCCTCCCACTTTTCAGAAATTAGCACTGGCATCCTAAAATTCACACACAAAGGAAGGTCTCACTTCCTTTGTGCTTCTTTCAATGACATCAACATGCATGGCTATGAGATGAAGAGACAATATCTCACCCATGAGGAGTGACAAAGCAGAATTTTCTTCAAAGTAAAAAATGATAAGAACACAAGACCATCATAGGTGAAAGCTAGTTCTTTCAAAATGCCTCTTTGTGACTAAAGCTCAGTCAGAATCACTCTATTGGTGACCTGTTTCATCTAACACAATACATGCTGAGGGAAGTATTTTGTAACAGGCTGAAGAATGCACACTGTACAGCTGGGCTGGAACCTCTACCAAAATGGTTATGGTGGTATTTTAAGTGTGAGCTGCTTTGAATTTACTGTTTCCATACAGTAAATAAATAGATGATATTCCACAGGTAGAGTAGATTATGGGGTAGAATCATCAGATTGGAGCCCTGTAATTTTATGCTATATATGAGGATTCTCATAAAACTGAGACAGTCCCATAATTAACCACTAGCCATGGGATATTATAATATATTCCATGGTGACTAGTATTTCTCCCCAAATGTAATTAGTATGAAATTATAATGTTACTCTCATTGGGGTTTTCTTCTATTGCTGACATGAATCCATATAATTAAAAAATAAGACTACCCTGTTGTGAGATTATCACTCATTGCTGTTTAGTACAAATTTGCCAGAAACTACCAGTATTATCCCTTTTCCAGTCAACCTTTACTACTAAAAAGTTGAAAGAGCTGTAGATCATCAACCCATGCTTTCATGAGGAGCAAATATGTTTTAGCTACTGTAGTTCAAAACTCTTCATAACTCTAAATGCTAAGCTCTAGTGTAATATAGAATGGGTTGGTTTGCATGCTATGGAGTTAACATCCTTACATCTATAATTGTCTCCTAGTGAGTCATTTTGTGTTAGTGTCAAGAATTTAAGCTATTTTTCTACTTTGCAGTTAATCATCTGAAAGAGATGGGATTGCCTTGTGAATATGCATGTTGGTGTAGTCGTCCCTCCAATTTAGTAGGCACCTAGTTTCTTTAATCAGATGCACAATACCTGCCATTTAAAAACAGCTGAAAGGTCACAGCTGGAAACAAATTAAAAAACATCTGGCTTTTTCAAATTCTGACCCCGTTGTGTCAGAAATCTCTGTAAGAGCTGCATACTCAGCTCCTGCACTGCTAGGAAGCATTCCGCTCTCAGGTGCCTCCATGATGCACTATAGAGTCCAGCAACATGGCTGTAGAATGCTAAAATTTTCTTCCACTAGATGTAATTGCTCTTCAAAAATATCTTGAACCATGTATTCCCTTGACCAGGACCAAAGTTAAGGCTCCTGGAGTATGATCTCATCCTTAATTTTGCTGAGCAGCCTCCCCTGCGCCATTTGTCCCCGCAACCTAGACTTCACACATGATATTCAATGTGTGGTGGTGGGACTGTAATGGATAAATGTGCTACCCATTGCTCTAAGAAAGCAGTCTGACTGAATCTTAAATCTCTACAAGGTATGGAGGTTAAAGGTCAGATGGACATTCCTCTAAGAGGTTTCCTACCTGCTCTGTTAATTTCTAAAATTTCTTCTTGGGCCAGTGGGCATGTGTCGCTCTGAGTACTGTGGTGTGGAGAGTTTACGACAGATTTACAATAATTGGGGGATCCCAGCTGGGGTGGCCTCGGGATATGCTTCTTTTTTTTCTTTGGTAGCTTCTGCTTAGCCATAGCTAAGGAGTAATACATTCCGAAATTGTTCACAATGACGGGGACAGGCATGGCAATGGTCAGCACACCTGCAAGAGCACAGAGAGCCCCCACCAGCATGCCTGACCAAGTCTGAGGATACATGTCTCCATAGCCCAGGGTAGTCATGGTGACAACAGCCCACCAAAAGCCGATGGGGATATTTTTAAAGTGTGTATGTTCACTGGCACTAGGATCATTGGGTTTAGCACCTATTCTCTCAGCATAGTAGATCATTGTGGCAAAGATTAAGACGCCCAATGCCAAGAATATGATGAGCAGCAAGAATTCATTTGTGCTGGCACGGAGAGTATGTCCCAGGACCCGCAGCCCCACAAAGTGGCGGGTCAGCTTGAAAATTCGCAGAATTCGCACAAACCGGACTACTCGTAGGAAGCCCAGGACATCCTTAGCAGCTTTGGAAGACAGGCCACTGAGTCCAACCTCCAAATAGAAAGGCAGAATGGCCACAAAGTCAATGATGTTCAAAGAGTTTTTGATAAATTCCACCTTGTTTGGGCAGAAAGTGATTCTCATCAGGAACTCAAATGTAAACCAGACCACACAGACCCCTTCGATATAGGTCAGAAAGGCCTCAGTCTCCGCTTCCCTGTAGTGTCGCACGTGGGTGTCGTTGCCAGTGAATTCAGTCTCTGTTTTGTTCACGATGGGGTTAAATCTCTCGTGGGTCTCGAGGCAGAAGGTGGTGATGGAGACCAGAATGAAGAAGAGGGAGGCGAATGCCACGTACTGTTGAAGAAAAGTCACAAGAGAAATGTTAAACGGTAGATAAGGTACTAGGGATTTATTTCTGAAACACATACAGAAAGCTGTTGGATTATGACAACTGAAGGTGTTAACAGCTGTAGTGCCTTCTACCTGTAGATTTAAGACATCATGCTTCATCTGCAAAGACAATCATTCAAGCAGGCTCTGATTCCTTAAAGCACTTAAGCATGTGCTTACATTTAAGCATGCACTTAAGTCTCATTGACTTGTATGGAACTTAAAGTTAAGCACATGCTTAAATGCTGCCCCAAACAGGGATGCCTTCCTGAATTGGGTCTCAGTGACTGCTGAAGTTACTGATGGAAAAGACCCACTAGCTCTCAGAATCCACTTGCTCTAAAGTGCAAGATGTACAGTGGCTGCCATAAAAAAGTCAACATTTATTAACAGTTACCACTGTCTTTTGTGTGAGGTGTAACAGTTATTTCCTATTCTAAGTTTAAGGAGCAATTGTGGCATTCCAGATCTCACTGTGTGGTAGCTGCTGCTAAATGTTGACATTAACGGTGGCTTCTGCAGGTCCCCGAAAGAGGGCAGTGTCTGATATTACAGAATGATGGGCAGCAATTTTCCATTTGTTTGTGCTGAAGATACACGGCCTCACCAGAGCCAGCAAAACATGCAGAGGACTGGTCACAAGTCACACTAACACCTACTATTGTAAGAGTCTCCACAATTAAACCCCTCAGCCATCTTTTCCAAACCTTTCCCAGAAAGAGAGAGAAATACAGGGCCAGATTCTCAGCTGGTATGAATTGGCACAATTTCATTGGCTTCAGTGGAGTGGCGTCCAGTTACATTGGCTAAGGATCTGGTCCATTACCTTGTTTCCCGTCAGAATGTGAGCATGCATTCGAAAACCAGATCATTTTTTTCCAAGCTGCTACATGGTTTCTTGTTTAATCATGTCACAGTGAAGGTGGGAACGTCCTCCCAAGGCCCTGGGAGAGTTTGAATATTTGTTTTATCCACTTTTGCTCTCTCTTATCCCAGCTTTATCACTGGATGTACTCCTGATTTATGCCAACGTAACTGAGTAGAGGATGAGACCCAAAATGTACAACTCTCAATAACTCCACTTTCTCTGCCTAATCCCCATCAGGCATTTTAATTGAGCAATTAAATAAATCAATACAAAACACCCTTTCCCCACCCCAAGAATCTGTATGCATCTAATAATGTTCTTTGTATGTCAGTAATGGAAGCATCTCTTTGTAGATGCTGGAGATCTGTCTTCCTCAAGTTCAAGGTGTCTACATGTAGTGACCCCTTGACTAAGCAAGACACACAGGATACTTTCAACTGTGCCCGAAAGAACATATGCAACTGTATCAGTTTAAGAGCAATCCAAAGAAAATGTAATGTCCTTGTATTACTTTTATCAAGCAATATAATCAAAATAGGAATTCAGTGGGGTTGGTTTGGTTTGTTTATCGGATACCTGACCAATACCACAGGGTCAGCTAAAAGAAATAGCTGCCAAAGGAATATACCTTTAAAAATAGTATCTGTGTCATTCTACAAGGCTAGCCTACAATCAACTACTGTGTATTCTTAGTGTGTAGCTAGTACAAAATTACACTTGACCTTCACGGTTAGTAAACAAAGTGAAAAGCAAATATTTGACTTGTCTCTACGTACTTCTTGGTATAGAGAGCAAACTGAACTGTTTGCAGAGGGGTAGGGGCCAAGCTAGCTTGTGCTGGGATTTTCTGCACTCCAAAAACAGGGGACCTGATTCTGCTGTAGACGAGATCAGAGTCCAGCCCAGAGCCACTGACATTAGTCTTGGTGCTGAAACAAAGGATGATCCACCCCCTTCTTTCTCAAACTATCATTAGTTGTATTATGGTGGCACTGAGAGGCCCCCTCTGTGCTTGGTGCACGGACAGACACCTGACAAAGACTTTACAATCTAAACAAACGGATTAGCCCCATTTTACAGTTAGGGAACCAAGGCAGTGTAACTTGCCAAAGGTCACACAGGAACTCTGTGGCAGAGCTTGGACTAGAACCCAGATGTCCCATAATCAGGAGGCCATTCTCCCTTTCCTTGCACCACAATATCTCACCTACATTTTCTTGTAATATTTCCATTAAGTCTAGAAGAACTGAAAGTAGCATTCTGTGGTTCAGTGATTGTTACTGATTGCTTCCACACCCCTCATGGAAAAGGTCTTATGTAAGGAATGATTTAAGAAACCATCTTAACAGCTGAATGTAGCTGCCAGGACTGTAGTTTGCTGTCAGGAAGAAGAGTGATCTAAAGGTTAGAGAAAAGAACGGGGATTCAGGACTTGTTGGTGTCTATTTCAGCCTCTGCTATAAATTGGTGTGACTTTGGCTAAGGTAAGTTCTCTGTGCCTCAGTTTGCCCATCTGTAAAATGGTTAAGGTAATGAGTGAATTGACTCCAAGGAAAGTTTTGAGTTTTGCAAAGTGCTTTGAGATCCTAGATAAAGAGGCAAAAGCACTGCATACACTTTGGAGTTTGCTTCGCTGGCTTTACCTAGCATCAGAATCCTCCCTGGAAAATAAACCACAGGCTCTTCTAAGGGCTCAAAAGCTGAGATTTGCAGTGCAGTATCTGCGACACTCACATGTATAAATATAATTGAACATCACATAGGCCTGGGTAGGATTAAAACAACAAACAACCCCCCTTCCCTCCACCTTTCATAAAGAAATTGGGAAAATATTTACCCTGGGCTCAGATCCTGTCTGCTAAATTTCAGCCTGGAGCAAATTTTTACCCCTGAGTTATAGACCCGTGAGAATAAGAGCTTCTGAAAGGAAGGCTGACACATCTGTAATACTGGAAGCAGAAGCACACGTTTCTAAAGCAGAGACGGGAACAGCACACCATCTGATTTTATTAAAATAAAGCCATTATGCTTTTTAACCGATTCACGAAGGAGGCCCTTCAAACAGACGTAAAATGCAGTGTGCCTCCTGACGTGCTTGAGTAACTCCCATGAGCCAGTGTTTGCTGCATAGGACAACCTTCAGCATGACCTCCTTGCACAGCAAGAATCATTAGAAGTGACGATTTCTTGTATTAAAGAGAAGAAACAACCAAATCTGACAAGGCGTTTAAAGCCGCTGCAATGACACACACTAGCAGTGTTGTTGGGAGATAACGTGACACCAATAAGGTCTCCCGCTATTCGTTCCTGCAAATGCATGTCATGGCTTCCTGATAGAGCCAACAGTTCTCAGCCTGTCTTTCAGCAGAGCTCTCAAGCATGTGCTGTAAGTTAAGCATGTGCTTTAGTCCATTCTTGTTCGGCAAAACACAACACACTTTAATGTGGATAGATTTACGCACCTGCTTAAAGTTCAGCCCAAGCTTCAGTGATTTGCTGAATTTGAACTGGGGTCTCAGTATTTTGGGTCTTCACAAAGGCTCATAAAAAAATCCTGTAGGGATAACATGATGATCAACCTCCCTCCCCTACCCCACTGGTTACCACTGTACATTGTTATAATTACTGCCTTATAGCATTACCAGCAAGGCTGTCCTATAACTCATGTTTGAAAAAAATACTCCTTAATGATCTCATTCCTGTTGGTAGTTAGTTGCTTTGAAATCAGATTGGATTTTAAGGGGCTGGTTTTTAAAAAGCAGCCTTCCCTTCTGCAGTTCATGTTTTGTGCCATAATAACACACGTATGCAAGAGATAGGATTTGTATGCAGAATAGCCATTTGGACAGATGCATCCTGAACATGGTGGGTTTGGTTCTCAATTACAAAAAGGCTCCTTTATACTACCCAGGCCCCTGTAAACTTCCAGAGGGAGGTCTAATGGGACATTGGTGTAAATGAGAATCAGGCCTGAAAACTTGATCGCCTGCATGCACGACCAATGGCATTTATTACCTGCTCATCTCCGATACAGATTTTTAGACACTCAAGGTGGAATAGCTGGCAAGTCAGTGGCTGATGCAAAAATGGCAGAAATTGGAAGGAAAGAACCACTATTGTCTTCTTCTAAATGTTCTTATACATGAATTAAGTGCTATCTGTAAACTATACTTACCAAAGTGCAAACATAATCTGATCTCCCCAAATGCAATGCAGTATTGTCTTCCATGGCCCAGTAGTATTCAATGCTATCAAAGGAACTGCAAGGGAACCCCACATTTCCCTCCTACCACAAAGGCTAACAGCTGCTCTTATCTGATGTCTGACACGATGGTGGCCTTATTTTCAGAGATGCTGAGCCCATATAAATCCCATTGAAGCCAATGGGAGCTACATATGCTCAACACCTTTGAAAACCAGGCCACAGCCCTTTATTCACTGATAATTCCCTCTCCTATTGTCTATCCTGTGAGTTTTCTAATTTTCTTTCTTTCCATTTTATAGTAGAATAACTCTTCTTCACTGTCTCTAAACAGGGTGGGCCAGAAGAGTGGGAATTTTGTCATGTGCCCTTGAGTTATGCAATGGAAACTAACGTTTTTTGATACTTAAAGAAAGTACCGAAAGTGTCGGAAAGTGATCAAAGCTCTTTTATCTGCTTGGACACTTGCCACATGAGAAGGATTCCTGCTGACACTGGAGATGCTGCTGCTGACGCTTTCATACCCAGGAGAGTGAAATCTGAGATTTTCCTAAACTGCAGATGGGGAGATGAATTGAGAGGAGGCCTTAAAAGAGAAATTTGCATGAAAATGTAAATAATGCAAAATGTTTACACTTTGGAGGGGAAAAAATGACAATCCTGAATAATCTCTGATTATAGTGGGCCCAAAATTGTCATGCAAATAGTCCAGTGAGGCTATTTTAAGAGAAGTACAGAATGAGCTTTCTGCTGGCCCTTTTAAGGGGAGTTCATCGCTATCTAATTTATTTGGCCTCCTGATTTTAAACAAAAAACAGCGCTCTCAAACAGCCTGATTCTCCATTGCCCTGCATCTTACCGAGTCAATTATGCCAGTGCAAAGTGGGTGTAAAATGCTGCCCAAATCAGAACAATATGCTTTGTTTTGCACAGTGGGAAAAGACAACAAAAGGTGAGAGGCAACAGAGAGCCATGGCTAGGTACTCATGATTAATGAGCACAGCATCTCTCCACCCAGCATGGAGAGAGAATGAAAAACCAGTGGAATTAACACTAATAAGCCTCTTAATGCAGGCTCATTATGCAAAAAATTGGAATGTTTGACTAGGCAATAGCATATGGCCAGGTGCGACTGTCTAGTGCTGGAAATGGCCCTTGGAAACAGTAATATAACCTGCAGTAGTTCCAGTCTTGCAGGCAAAAAATCTTTACTTTTGCTTATTTTTAAAACAGAAACTTTGTTATTCAGTAGAATTCCCCCTGCAGGACGGGTGGATTCTAAGACAGAAAGGCAGTGAAGGGCAGGGAATAAGGCACTGTACTGGGACTCAGGGGACCGGGGCGCTATTTCTGGCTCTGCCACCGACCTGCTGTGTGACCATGAGCTAGTCACTTCATCTCAGTTTCAAACTCAGTTGCTTTGGAGTTTGTTAAAAATGGTTTCCATGGTTCTGTTCATGACTTAGGCCTCACTTCTGCTAGGGACTGAAGCTCATGCCTAATTTTAAGTGGGTGAAATAGTCCCACTGAAATCTCAAGATACATTGAGGTCAACGTGACCATTCACATACCTAGAGTTAGATATGTGTTTTAAGTACCTGGTTGAATAGGGGCCATGACTGTAAAAGTGAGCAAAAGCAAGGATCTTGTTGAAAAGCAATCTCTGCAGCTGTGAGACCTTTATTAAGAAACAACAGAATGAAAACAGCTTTGGCGTTTCTTTGCACATAGTGCTTATTAAGAAGCTGGTAATACTTAAAGGGAAAAAAAAGTCCAGTCTTGCGCTTGTAGGTGTGAATTCTAGAAAAGCATTACCTAGTAGTGTAGCCAGGTCCTGTTCTGTGAGGAGTGCACAGGCCAGTAGTAATTAGCTTGATCTTTCTTTCTTTGCCTCTATGTCAGTTCATTGGAAAGAATCAATACAGCCACTCACTTCAGTGAGCACAGTATTTCAGTCATAGGGCGGTTCAAATTTATGTTATTGTGCTGAGATGTAACAAAGAACTATGCTTACAAATAGACAAAGCCCTTGCTAGAGGATACGAAGACCACAACTCTCGTAGGAGCTAATGGATGCAATGATTATGTAATGTTGAAAAAATAGAATACAGATTGCAGGAGGTATCTCTGATTGCTTTAGGGAAAGTAGCGATCAGATGTGAAACAGCATGTGAAAAAATGTACAGTCAACTGTGGGAAATAGGTTTGTTATTTCTAAATTCTGTGTTTCAACAACAACAACAAAAAACAGAAGTGGATGGATCCCTTGAGCACAAACGCTAATGTGCAGCTAGAGGATACATGTGCTGGCATGGTGACTCTTGGGACATGCAAAACTTCATTAAAATTGGAAGACTGGCTTGTGCAATACCAGCCCAGTACCGCATAGTGAACCAAAGTGGTCAAGAAGTCAAGCACTGGAGCTGACTTTTCTGATTCCCAAGCAAGGGATCAATTGATCCAATCGTCCATCATCTGTTTTGACTAGGACAGGCTTAGCCTCATAGTCTAATGACAACCCTGTGCATTGCCACATAGGGAATGTGGCTTCTGGTCTCAAGCTTTGTTACTACCTCCCTGGGCTGGTTGATGCTGGGAACACTGCAGAGACAGTAGGGTTTGGGAGGAAAGGAACTTTTCACATTGCTATCTAGCAACCCTGGAAGGACAATTCCCATCACAACAGAGACAGGTTTCAGAGGGAGACAGGCCCCCAGACTTCTTCAGCCAGACATATTGGTCAGCTTGATTCTGGGCCTTTGAAGAAGAAGAAGAAGAAGAAGTAAGAGGTGGAGGGATGAAAGGGAAAATGGGAAGATTCCCATCTCTTGAAAATACTGTGTGGGACCACTGCCTTCTCTGTATACGATTCATATCAGTCAGAAGGGCTCTAAATATCCACATGACACTGTGTCTATAAAAACATTATTTAGACAGTACAGCAATAGCAATACATCAGTTGGGAAAAGTATATAAAGCTGCATGCTTCAGGGCATAAGCCAAACAACTGGTGGGGTCAGGAAGAAATTTCCTCGAGGGCAGTTTATTCCATAGCTGTCCACTAGAGGTTTCTTGCACCTGCCTCTGAAGTATCTGACGCTAGCCACTGTCAGTGACAGAATACTGCACTAGCTGGAGCATTGGTCCAGAGACGCAATTCCTATGTTCATTTTCTATTTTTAAAAATGCCAGATCCACTAGGTGATATGTCTGTTTTAAAAATTATTATTGTTACATTCTCCACTGTTCTGTTGCACTGACTCGTGGTAGTGGCATTCTTAGTGATGGCTTGTCAGGAACTTGACTCATCACCTTTATTCTGGCGCCTATTTTATCCTCTGAGAAAGTCCCACTTACTCCCTCGTACTCGTCCCCGGTTCTTTACTCTGTCTATGAGAAGAGCAAAGCAGTTTTTGCACAATCTTTTGACTAGTGAAGGGGGTTCCTCACTAGAAGTGGACAGAATCCTCTTGGCAAAACACACCTGCCTGGCCCTGGGTTTTATCACACTCATGACACTCAGACCCAGTTTGTTGAGCGATTTGCTATGGGTTAGAGACAAGTTTTATTTTTCTGGTTTTGCATCAAAATCAGCCAAATTCATGGTGTCTGCTGGTTTCTTATAACATGCAGCCAGGGGAAACTGTCTCTGACTGAGTCTCATGGGGAGCTTCTGAGTTCATTCGAACTTGAAAAGCAAAGGGTCACTGGCCTACAGAGGGGAGAGTATTTACATGCACCTATGAAATCACTGGGTTTACAGAGCTCTGCTTCACGCAGGCAGCAGTGCCTTAAGAAGTGCAGAGCATCTCTGCACCATGCCTTTTTCTCCTTGAGGGCTAGAGTGTGACTTGGACTGTGTGCCTGTGCAGGTGGTAAAAAACCCCTGTTTGGCCCTAAACTGGGGCTACGTGGACCTTAGGTCAGGCTGAGCAGGAGTAAGTACTCCCGTCCTTCCTTCCGGGAGGGGTTGTGCAGGAAGCAGTGAGGAATAGGCAGAAACTTTGCTACACCCACCCTCCCTCCTCACTGCTCAAATAGCTGCGCACTGTAAAGGGGGTGTAGTAATGTACTGTTGCTTTTAGCTGCCCAAAGCAAGGAGAGAGCAGGAGAGGAATCGTGACTGCAGTATGGGACAGTTGGGATGATGCAGCTTATGTACCATCCCGTGCTGATGGGTGACTACAGATACAATCTAACACTTAGTAGGAGGCACAAGGGACCTCACTGTGTCCATTCTCCAACCCAGATCCAATCACAGCAAAGCATGATGGTGCCACAAGTCTTTTGGAGAGGAGGAATAAACGTTTTTATAGTCTTTCGTGGCCCCTTCTGATTGCTCTTTGGGATGCTTTGCACAGGGGCAAAGAGAATCAAATCATTCCAAATACAGAAAAAGAGGAAAATGAGATCTGATCTCCAGCTACGCTAAAAAGAGCAAACTCCTCGGGTTTTTTGGTTAGAGGAAACACTGCAGCATATGAAACAGTTGTGAATGAACCTTAATAAGAAGACACTTGAAATATGCAATGAGGGCTAATCCTAAATTTAGAGCTCTCTAAATTAATGAGCAAGATTGACTTTGCAGCTTGGTTTTTGAGTCCTGAGGTTTGCTTCATGGGCTGAGTCCTTGTTGCTATTCAGACAATAATGCTGATGCTCTGTGACAAAATAAACAGCTGTCAGAGCTGTAATAGATTTTAATGTATTGAGACTGAATGTCTTATAAACCTATAACAATGTGGGCAATTTACCTGCATATTTTTCATACATCAGCTACCCCAGAAGGCTTAGGAGGTGGGTTGGTGTATAAAACATTGTCTCTGCATGCACAGGACTAAGGGCACATTGTGCAGAAAGCCACATCCCACAGAAAACCCACAGATGTAAGCTCTTTGGGACAGGGATTGGCTCTTACTAAGTGGCTGGCTAGATTGTTCGGCTCAACAGGTAGTGATCAATGGCTTGATATCTAGTTGGCAGCCGGTATCAAGCGGAGTGCCCCAGGGGTCGGTTTTGTTCAACATCTTCATTAACGATCTGGATGGTGGATGGATTGCACGCTCAGCAAGTTCGCAAATGACACTAAGCTGGGGGGAGAGGTAGATATGCTGGAGAGTAGGGATAGGGTCCAGTGTGACCTAGACAAATTGGAGGATTGGGCCAAAAGAAATCTGATGAGTTTCAACAAGGGCAAGCGCAGAGTCCTTCTCTTAGGACGGAAGAATCCCATGCACCGCTACGGGCTGGGGACCAACTGGCTAAGCAACAGTTCTGCAGAAAAGGACGTAGGGGTTACCATGGACGAGAAGCTGGATATGAGTCAACAGTGTGCCCTTGTTGCCAAGAAGGCCAGTGGCATTTTGGGATGTATAAGTAGGGGGATTGCCAGCAGATCGAGGAACATGATCATTCCCCTCTATTCGATATTGGTGAGGCCTCATCTGGAGTACTGTGTCCAGTTTTGGGCCCCACACTTCAGAAAGGATGTGGAAAAATTGGAAAACGTCCAGCGGAGGGCAACGAAAATGATTGAGGGGGCTGCGGCACATGACTTATGAGGAGAGGTGGAGGGAACTGGGCTTATTCAGTCTGTAGAAGAGAAGAATGAGGGGGGATTTGATAGCAGCCTTCAACTACCTCAATAGGGGTTCCAAAGAGGATGGAGCTAGACTGTTCTCAGTGGTGGCAGATGACAGAACAAGGAGTAATGGTCTCAAGTTGCAGTGGCGGGGGTCTAGGTTGGATATTAGGAAACGCTATTTCACGAGGAGGGTGGTGAAGCACTGGAATGGGTTACCGAGGGAGGTGGTGGAATCTCCAGCCTTAGAGGTTTTTAAGGCCCGGCTTGACAAAGCCCTGGCTGGGATGATCTAGTTGGGGTTGGTCCTGCTTTGAGCAGAGGGTGAGACTAGATGACCTCCTGTGGTCTCTTCCAACCCTAATCTTCTGTGATTCTATGATTCTATGTATTTGTATGGCTCCTAGCACAGTGGGGCCCTGCTCTCACTTGGAGCCTCAAAACATTATTATAATACAAATGATAAATAACAATAAGATTCTCCCTTGGAGCTGTAGGCCAAGATTTTCATAAGTGACCAGTGATTTTGGATTCCTCAAATTCTGGGCGCCCAACTTGAGACACTTTAAAGGAGGCTTGATTTTCCAGAAAGAGTTGAGCAGCTGCTCTCTGAAAATCTAGCTCCTTCATGGTGTCAGGGTGAGCACTCAACAACTGAGACATCCACAAACCACTAATCACGTTTGAAAATCTTAGCCTTTGTTGGTCATTAACCACAAGCTCCTATTCTATCATGGCCGGGTTCAAAGTCACTAGAAATCAATGTGGTAAAACTCGTACTGACTTTGTTGAGCTGAATGAATCTGGTGCCAGTACATTGTGCAAACGAACCTGAGAATGGTCACTGGCTTGGGAGAAGTAAGATTGGCTTATTTAATTTGTTTTTAATATGAGAACATTTGCAAAGGAGGGCATGATCGCCATGTGAGTCTGGAAGCTGCAAGCAGGAAGTCTAATGGGGGAATCAGGAAAACATCTTCCCCTCATGATATAGTATAGCACAGTTAAGCACCAATGGCCACTCACATCTTTCTCTAAAGCATCCAGCATTGGATGACAGGACACTAGCTGAGATGAACCATTGATCTGTTCTGGCATTTCCCAGATGTGTTCATTTTTATGTGTCTATGTTCCTATTTTCATCACAATAAAGCATTTAAAATGAAATCAATCAATCAATGCATTCTGATTTTTTACCTTATTATGATCTGTATTACAGTAAAAGCTAGAGGCCCTCGCTGAGATCAGGCACCCTGGTGCTAGCTACTCTACATACACACAGTCTGTGACAGTCCCTGTCCTCAAGAGGTGGCAAATTAAATACACCACACAGACATTTTTAAATGCATCTTTTATGTAGAGATCATATTGAGGATTCTGAAGTTGGGATTAGTTAAAGGGAGGGCAGTCTTTTTAAATGTGAAATCATTTCGTGAATGAGAGATTAGGGTGGAAATCTCTCAGCCAGTAAAGACAATGAGGAAAGGAAAGACAATGATTTAGACATGCCACTCAACAAATATTCTTTCTATTCTTGTGGATGACAGTTTTCCAAGACCTAACTCTTGTCTATTGGTCTATAAAGTTCTGTTTCCTTTATGCGCTTAGATGTGCACGGATCTATAATGGTATCTTGCTGATAACTTTTATTTTTTAAATAGATGCTGGGCAGCTTGATTGTTTGATTTTAAAAAAATAAAAGCCTCCAATCTGTGATAATTTGGTTTTACAATCACAGACCAGTGGTGACTTTTCCTCCTTAATCCCAAGTTGTGTGCCTCACACAGCGAGATTCTTGTTATAGAATCTTGTCGTCTACTTTACAGCCTGCAAGCAAGATCACTGCAGACCCACTACAGATGGCCACTGTAGTATGTATAACCTTGAGAGGGTCAAACCACTTTCAGTGTTTGTTCGGAGCAGTGGCCCTTTTTCTTTTGTTCATTTGTCTTCATGGTACAGCAAAACGGAAGCACTCATAGGCACAATCACTCAGGGAAAGAGCATGGGAGCCTCCATGACCCATCAATAATAATACAAGCTAACAAAACAAACAGGAAGTCATAGGATTCCTTGTTAAATGCACTTCTACCTCTAATTATACTCTTATTAAACTGATTAAGCAACACTAACAAACACGAGGTTTCTTCAGGGGGTGCAGACTGGCTTTAAATATTATGGCTGCCTTTGCTGGTGCGGCTAAGGGGCCAGCATGTCAGACTGAAGCAACTCAGTGGGTCACAGTGCTTCATATTGATTCCAGAGGCGTAGTGGTGCATTGAATCCAGATGCAGCTCCGTCAACCCTAGTGTAGGTGCTGCTGCTGCTTCTATCTGAGTTTGGTCAGCCTGACACCATGCTGGCATTTCACTGTGAAAAGCAGGTGGCAGCTGGACACCAGGAGAACTGGGCACGGGTGGATTGACACCAAAGTGAAAGGGTAGAGCTGATGTGTACTAGGGATGCTTCCACCTTGCTCTCAGAGAGACCGTGTAGGTAAAGGAATAGACAGTTGTACAGGCTAATCTATACAGACAGACAATGGGGGAAGGAAGCAAGAGAAACACGGGAATGAAAAGAAAGTGGAGGAGTGAGGACAATGCAGTGAGGAGAGAAAAGACAGAATTAGAAGGAGGCGACACAATTCATCATTGTTCTGAGACTCCTTTGCATCTGCGAGGCTAATGCAACGGGGCTACAGAGCAGCTGCAAGCCTCCTCTAGAAAACACCCCTGGATCCGAGAATCCTGTACACAAGTGGAGAGACAACTCTGTGCCACAGCTGACCCCAGCGGTGTTCTGGGGTCGGACAAGTGAAGGTGGGGCACAGAAAGCAGGGAGCATGGCCAGGGCATTGCTGCGCTCTGGTGATTCTGTGCTCCTGCAAAGCCCACTGGGGTCAATGCAACAGGAGGTTAGGGCAGCCCCAAGGGCTCCCTAACTTGTGTGGGGTCTGCACTGGTTCATACCGTCCTTGAATATGAGGGGCACGAACTTCCTCCCCTGTGTTCCTGTACTGAGCTGTGCACCAGCCAAGGGATGAATCTAGCCCTGGAAAGGTTGGGAAGAGACAAGACAAGAGGAAACAATCCATTGCCTCTAAAACAGCTGGCCTCATCTTGTCAATTAGAGCCAGGGCTGTTGTTGCCTCTAGGAAAAAGAAGTCAGTTCAGTTATGAAGAGCAGGAGTGACAGGGAAGTAACACTTCATGATATATGAAGTACTTCCAACACTTGTACTTTTATAGTGAATCTTGTGATATTTGGTGTTTCTTAAAACCCCAGGTCCTGGAGTCAGGTGATTATGTGGGAATCTTGAGCACTTCCATCTTAAAAATAACACAGTTTCCAGCCCTCCTGGTTGTGGAGAAAAGATTGAAAGCATTACCACGGAAAGCCCTAAACCCCAAGGCAGATGCAAAGAATCTAAGCTTTTTTATTTTCAGACATCTCATGGTTTTTAAGCCAATCTCATGATTTTTGGGAGTCTGAATTGTGAATTTTGACTAGCTGGGGCTGACAATACTGCATATGCATCATAGCTGTGTAGAGTTGATTGTCATCATTTTGTGATACACAAAACAAAGATACTAATACTACAGTTAGTGAACCACTGGTGAATGGGAACAGCCCCTCTTGCATCAAAAACTGCTATTCTCTTTTGAGCTGAGCTGGCCTTCAGAGACACTGCAAAGTTGCGGATGCCACCAGACTTGACCTGCCTAGTACTAAAATGTCTATAATCTAGTGATGAGTGTCTTACAGGCAATAAATATATTTTATTTTACACCCACATCTTTCACCAACATTTTTCTAGTTATGGCTTTAGTAGGTCATGCAGTGTTTGTTTTCTTTATTGGATCTACAGTGACTAGCAATCAAATACTGTTTCCAAAGGTAATGACAGGCTGATAACATCCAAGATGCCAGTAGTTACCCAAGATAGCCAGATACTCTGAAAAGAGAAGGAAACAAACCTATCAAAGAGCCATGTGAAATGGTTTTCTGAGGGGTGAAAACCATGATAAGGTTTCTTAAAGGTGGGAGCATTAAAGATAGGTAAGCAGAGACAATCATCAGAAATCCATCAAGGATATGAAGGACTTCCTTGGAAGGACAAGAACATAAAGGTCTTCACAACACCCCTCTAATCTGTGGTACTCACAAGAAGTTAGTCTAATATTAGCTGATTTATATTATCGTCTTCCTTACCTGACTAAACCATCCCTGGTCCCAATGCAGGCCTTTTCCTGCAATATATTTACAACCGCAGCTTTGTTTTCTACTTCTTCACCATATTTTATGAGCACCCAATAAAACATTCCTGTAATAAATATTGCAATAGGATGGCTGGTATGAAACTGACCTCAACTGGATGGGCTCAACACTGCTCAACTCTGTGTCAGGGGCCCTATGCTCCCAAAATAGCTGTCCAAGTCGTCTTCTGTGCAAGAGGAAGAGGCCAATGCTTTTTCAGGTCTGTCCCTGCAGCCAGTGTGAGGTGCAGCAAAAGTGATAACCTTCAGGTTCCTAGATGACCACAGGTGTGCTATAATAGTTCAAAATTACAGGGGTCTACCTTTAATCAGTTACCCATTTTACTGTTAAAGCAACAGAAAAAGACAACGAATATGTAACTCTCCAACTAAGGCTTTCTCTGTTGCACTAGGACAGCTCATACATCCAGGCTGACACAGAATCCCACCTGAGATTATACCTTTAATTATGCATGTTTTGAGTGACTTAAATTAATTCTCTATTTCTAATATTAATGATGAAATAACTTCTTAAAATCCAACTCCTGCAGCCTTTGCATGGCAGCTCTCAAAGCATCATTTTTCACATACTCCACCTGGCTGAGCGAGGAAATGTGGGTATTTCCCAGTCTTTGCTTTCAAGTGCCTGAGGCAGTGGCGTATTAACGCCTAGGCTGACAAATTTGCAGGGGCGGCAAACTTTTAATAGCAGCCAGAGGCTGCTTCCCACACTGCTGGTTTGTGCCCTCTGCCCCCGGCCCTGCCCCAACTCCACCCCTTCCCTGCCCCCATTGGTCCCCTTCCCCAAATCTCTACCCCAACCCCTCCTCCTCTCCTGAGTGCGCTGCGTTCCCGCTTTTCGCCCCCTCCTTCGCGAACCTGTTTCACGCACAAGCACTGGCAGGGAGCGGGGAGAAGCGGGACCCGGCGGCGCATTCAGGGGAGGAGGCGGAGCGGAGGCAAGCTGGGCGGAGCGGCAATTATTTCTGGGCTTAGGGGCGGCAAAATCATTAATCCGCCACTGGCCTGAGGTATCATGTTCTGTCAGGTGCAAACTTTAGCTGAGAGAGTTCAAAAACTCTGCAATGTGAACTTGCAAACCAAAGGGTCTTCTCCAAGGTGATTTAATTTGTGCAGGTCCCTGCAATTGTAGGATTCTTCCCCTCTCCTATCCCAGAGACAATTGATGAGAAAACTGATGAGAAAAATTGATGAGAGGCAGTTCACTTGCTGTGGGTGAGTGCCTCCAAGGTCCGACCTAGTTATGAAACTGATATAGGAACATGCATTACTGGTGAGATTTATGGAGTTCCTAATAGGTGTAACAAAGGAAACATTTTCTTTCTTCTCTCTCTGATTTTATCTTCCTGTCATATTGATTGAGATGACTGACATTTTTCTGCAGTGGGACAACTATCGTCGTTTCTTTCTGATCAGTGCTTTATTGGCACCACTTGGCACAACAAGCTTAGTCCTCTAGCTTCTGAAAAGATTGCTGCCACGAGAAACCCTGGGATCAATTCAATAATGCTAGAACATTTGCATTGTACAGCTTGCTCAAGAGGGACAAAATTCTGCCCTCATGTTCGTCTGGGCAGCCCCACTGAGGCTGGGGAAAATTCATCCCTGGTGAAACTCCATTGAATGTGGGCCAAGGGGATTATTCCGAAGAGAACGCTGGCAGAATTTGGCCCAAGGGCTACACAGTAAATTTACTGATTTTCAGTGTTTCTGACTGTGAAATAGGGGGATGCAATTGATGGGCCTCCAAAAGCCTATAGACTATAAGGATAGTGGACATGAATCATAGAATCATAGAATATCAGGGTTGGAAGGAACCTCAGGAGGTCATCTAGTCCAACCCCTTGCTCAAAAGCAGGACCCATACCCAATTAAATCATCCCAGCCAGGGCTTTGTCAAGCCTGACCTTAAAAACTTCTAAGGAAGGAGATTCCACCACCTCCCTAGGCAACGCATTCCAGTGTTTCACCACCCTCCTAGTGAAAAAGTTTTTCCTAATATCCAACCTAAACCTCCCCCACTGCAACTTGAGACCATTACTCCTTGTCCTGTCCTCTTCCACCACTGAGAATAGTCTAGAACCATCCTCTCTGGAACTACCTCTCAGGTAGTTGAAAGCAGCTATCAAATCCCCCCTCATTCTTCTCTTCTGCAGACTAAACAATCCCAGTTCCCTCAGCCTCTCCTCATAACTCATGTGTTCCAGACCCCTAATCATTTTTGTTGCCCTTCGCTGGACTCTCTCCAATTTATCCACATCCTTCTTGTAGTGTGGGGCCCAAAACTGGACACAGTACTCCAGATGAGGCCTCACCAATGTCGAATAGAGGGGGACGATCACGTCCCTCGATCTGCTCGCTATGCCCCTACTTATACATCCCAAAATGCCATTGGCCTTCTTGGCAACAAGGGCACACTGCTGGCTCATATCCAGCTTCTCGTCCACTGTCACCCCTAGGTCCTTTTCCGCAGAACTCCTTCCTAGCCATTCGGTCCCTAGTCTGTAGCTATGCATTGGGTTCTTCCGTCCTAAGTGCAGGACCCTGCACTTATCCTTATTGAACCTCAACAGATTTCTTTTGGCCCAATCCTCTAATTTGTCTAGGTCCCTCTGTATCCTATCCCTGCCCTCCAGCGTATCTACCACTCCTCCCAGTTTAGTATCATCTGCAAATTTGCTGAGAGTGCAATCCACACCATCCTCCAGATCATTTATGAAGATATTGAACAAAACTGGCCCCAGGACCGACCCCTGGGGCACTCCACTTGACACCGGCTGCCAACTAGACATGGAGCCATTGATCACTACCTGTTGAGCCCGACAATCTAGCCAACTTTCTACCCACCTTATAGTGCATTCATCCAGCCCATACTTCCTTAACTTGCTGACAAGAATACTGTGGGAGACCGTGTCAAAAGCTTTGCTAAAGTCAAGATACAATACATCCACTGCTTTCCCTTCATCCACAGAACCAGTAATCTCATCATAGAAGGCGATTAGATTAGTCAGGCATGACCTTCCCTTGGTGAATCCATGCTGACTGTTCCTGATCACTTTCCTCTCATGTAAGTGCTTCAGGATTGATTGAACAGTACTGTTATAGAAAGAATGATAATTTATCAACGTAAATCAGAAACCTTTCTGGGAAGTGTAATGGAAAAGGAAGATTAGCCCTTGCTGATCTATTTATGCATCTAGGGATCTGCAGTTCTAGCATGTATTGCTAGCAGAAGGATGAGGACTCCACATTATCCCATGAGTTCTTATTGGTGGCTTGCTACCACCCCCCAAAAGACCTCTTTGGGTTTAGAGTCAGAGAAGTAGCTAGACTTGGCAGTTCCCCGAGTGGGTTTGCTAGCTCAAGATGGAGGCAGAGGCCTTTTTGGAAGGGAAACGGGGTGGCACAAAGCTACTGCAACTTCCTTTGCAATTGGGAGGGAGAGGCAAAGGGTGCCTGCCCAGCTGAAAAGTGATTGTGTTGTCCAGGAAGGGGCATGGCCAGACATGCATTGTTTCAGCTTTGCTTCATGTCTGCACAGAACGCTTGGTTCTGTGTGGAACTCAAACCTGCATGGCTGCAAACCCGCTCTGTGGGGTTCCTTAGCAGGAACCTTTTTCAATGTTATTTAGCTTTGTTTCTGGCTTTCTCTCCTTTCAGTGTCTTCTCTTTATGCATCTGCCCCCCCCCCCGTACCCCTTCTCTTATTTACAGTCCCTACTCTTATTACTTCTAAGAACACATTTCTAGCCCTCTCTGTTGCCATGGCAATGTCTCTGTCTGCTTTGCTTGCAACCCTAATTTATCCTCTGACTGTTTTCACTGCATTCTGTTTCCAGGGCTCTTTCCCTCCTCCTTCCAGGTCACTTACCCTCTCTCCTCCCATCTTCCCTCCCCCATTCAAAGATTGTCAAGGTTTCTCCTTCCCCCATTGCTACAAGGTATCTCTCTCTCTCTCTCTCTTCCAGGCTCCCAAGGATCCTTTATTAAGGAAGCTTAGACTTGCAACTTCACAAACCCTTTGGGAGGCCTTTTCAAGTAGATTCAGAAACTGGGGACATCAGACCTCCAACAGAGTAGAGCCCGCTCCTCATCAGTCACAAGACCCTGGATGGATGGTTGGGACTACAAGTTACGCAGGTAGCTGGGATAGTACAAACCCCACAAAAGGGAGCGCTAGCATGTATGACTCATTTACTATTTAATGACTAAGAAAGGGAAAATATGTGGGGAATCAGGGGACAGGCCTCTGTATCTCCTGTGAAGTGTAACTGACCAAGACCCTGGCTGATGCTCCTGTTCAAACAGTCAGCAAGATTTCTTTAACCTATGACACTTTGCCTTTTGTTTTTTTCCATGCCCCTCAGACCCAGGTGCAGGAAGTATACTTGCTGTAACCTACAGCTTCTCATCTCACCTTATCTTGTAAATCTGATGCCTTCTCTGTCACTCCTTATGTAAGAAAATAACACACACAATTCTGTACAGTTCATAATTATTCTTATCTTTTCATAAAGTGTCAACATTTACCAAATCACAGCACTGACTATATCATAGTCACTTCCTAGTCTGCCTGTGAGAGAGGAGTGGTATACGAGCCATAACAGTAACCCTTTCAATAGTCACCTTCCTTTGTGACTATCCAATCCCTACCATCTCTCTCTCCATCAGCCTGACCCACTTGTAGGAACTTTAATAGAAGTCAGGAGCCTAAATACCTTGAAGATCAGGACCTTCTTTCCCAGCATGCCTTTCTGGGTCTGGCCCTTTAAATTTGGCAGAAGCAAGTAACTGCAACCCACAGGTGACCATTTTGCAACTGACTGCAGCTTCGTTTTTTCCAGCTGGTAGGTTCTTTTAACTCCTGATAGGTTTTCATTTTCTTTTTCCTGTGAGATGATGGAATGTTCTCATGCTCAAACTAGTGAGATACTGCAGTTTCTCAGGTAACATGGTCTGGTAACTGCTGACTCCTGAATGGCAACAACTATGTACTGCTACAAGTAATACAAAGTCCCTTTTAAGATTCCTGATACCACAGACGATCTTAGCTTTAAGGAAATAACTGCTTTCATTCATGAAGAATATGGTTAACATCATTTTGCCATTGAACTTGATGAAGTTAGTCAGGGTTCTGATTTATGATGGATCAGTCAAATGGTCAGGGGTTTGTTTGGGATATTTATTGGTTTGGTCTAGAAACAAAGCTCGGAATCTTACCAGACCAACTTTTCTTCCCAGATTTCTGATAGTTTCCTAGTTCTAGATAACCTGGAAATACCACCAGAGAAGTCCTTCTCGTGGTGTTTCAGAAATTCCTCTTCTAGCTCTAGCCAAAACCCTGAAGTGCAAAGATGTCCTCAACTTTAAATTTGTCAGCAAAAGTGGCCCTGTTTGAGTTTGATGTCAACGTTCAATTTGGTTCCTGTTTTATCCAAATTGGTTCACCCACCTCTACTTCTGATATTCATAGAAGTACTACGAGAAATCCTATGACTGCCTGGGGGTGTGAATGGCAGTCATTACGTCACACAAGGTGGCCAATGAAAATTTCAGGGAAGCAACAAACATACAGACACCTAAAACTAATTAAAAGAGAATAACTGCTAATATTATAGGGCTTTAGAAACAAAAGTGGAGCAGTTATTATGCTGTTCAGGAGAGATACATCCATGCTAATTCCTTCATTACAGTATATTAGCTGAAATTAGAGTTTCTTAAAATTCTTTCTACCTATTTCAGTTCTGTGTATATTCACTGCATCTCATTCTGCTACTTTACTGTATCTGCAGATGTATGCCTTCTGTGCTTCTGCATATACACAACAAGGCACTATAAAATATTACCAGTGTAATGACATTAGTAATGCTTAGTCTGTCAGCAGTAAATGCAAATGACAGAATGTCACTTTTACTATAGAAAATGGGCTCTTTAGCAAGGGTATGTAGCATAACCCCAAATAGTTTGGGTTGGGATTTTCCAAGGAGCTAAGCTAGATTCTCCCCCTCCCCACTAGACTACACTGAATTTCAGTGGGGAGAGAGGTTCTGACTCTCTGTCTCCTTTGAAAATCCACCCCCCCTCCCCCCGCTTAAGTACCAGCTCACAATGGATCCTTAATGACTTATACTTAGAACAAGTATTTTCTTCACCTGCATCCCTCTGCCTCTCTTGCTACTCCCACCGTCACCCTCACCCTCAAAATAGTTTTTAAAAGGGCCTTTCATAGGAATGTTTTTTAAAAATTTTTGCACTGTTAATTCTGGTGCAGCTCCACCTAGGCAAGGCTCCAGTGTTACCTCAGAGCCGGACTAACAAACAAGGTATTAACACTGCCACTTACTGGGGCTCCCAAAAATATTAGCATTGGTGTTAGAGTGATGGCCACCATTTTGGCTGGCACACCAGGGACTGAACTGGTGACCCTTAGAACTATAAGCCTGAGCTGTTACAGCTAAGGCTTTCTAGCTGGGGTTGTTTCAGACTCCTCTTCTCTGTGAGATGGGGAAGCTCTAACATTGACCAGTGGGTTACATAAGCAACAGCGAAACATTTCCACTAAAATATTTTTGGTGCCGACAATGCTTTCATCAAATCAACTAGTTGAAAAGATGGACTGCACTTTAAAAGAAATGTTGGGTGAGTTAAACCTGAACTGAAGGGAAAATTGCTTTCCACAGAAAGTAAAAGGAATTGATTGTATTTTAAAGGTTGCCAGAAATATTATGCAACTGTTTAACTTGCATCCTGCAAAATATTCAACATTTTGCAGGGTAATAGGAGGGCTCAGCTTGGAGTGGAGTAATTATCTGCTGTGTATTTTCAGTGTTCTGCTTAGCAATAGCCCGCATGCAGATAGGCTATGAACACTTGCAGAAGTGCCAAATCATTTCTGGAGGTTATCAGCTGAGAGAAGGGATATTTGTTGTTTTAAATAGCCTTGTGGGATCTTTAGCATCCACCCGCACCACAAACAACCCAAAATAATACTTGGCACTCCCCAGTAAGGAGCTCTTGATGTCTTAAGTGCTGTGGAAACATTAATTAATGAATCTGTCCTCACAACACTCTTGAGGGGTAGGCAAGTAAATCCTATTCCTCTTCTGTAGACAAGGAGACTGTGAGGCACAGAGGTGAAGGTCCATCTTTTAAAAGATGTCAAATAATTTGGGGTGCCCTACTTCAGACACCCAGATGCCTCAGGCTGATCAGTGAAAAACGGTGAGACCCAAAATTATGGGAACCTTTTGAAAATGTGCAATTTAGACCCAGATTGACTAGCTCCCAAGTGCCTAAATCCCCTGTGAAAATGAGATGTAGGTGCCAAAATTAGTTAAGCATAGCAATGCTGAGTGCTGCAGTGCCTAAACACCTTTTAACAATTAGTGCCTGCCTTTTCAAAAGGGGCTAATGACCGTCAGTGCCTCAATTTTTGGGTGCTCAGCTTGAGCCACCTTAAAGGGGCCTGATCTTCTGAGGGCGCGTTCTCAGAACTTTTTGAAAATCAGGCCCCTTTAAAATGTCTCAAGCTGGTCATGAAAAAATCATCAGTTACTTTTGAAAATGTAGGGCCCATATGTCTCATTGTCGTGTCAAATGAGGGTTATGCTAAGAGTCATACCTGTATAGGACCAAAGGTTTTGCCAAGCCTGAGTTTTGTGGACTTGATGCAGGGATTGTTTGTGTGGCGTAGCAGAAAAAATCCTCCTCCAATGCTAGCGCCAAAAAGGTAGCTCTTAGATTGAGGTATGTTCCCCACCTATGTGTGTATGTAATGTCCACACCATGAATCTACCACCCCACCTCCAGCCCTCCATTAGCTCAAACCAATTCTCCCTCTTCACACTGGAGTGGAACGAGCTCCTCTGTGCAAGTTCCAGGATGCTTGGTCCTCCTTTCCTGTGCAGTTGAGCTGCAGCAGCTCCACTGAGTCCAGGCCCTTCCACACCGATTTTTTATTTTTTTTTGGCTGGGGAAGGGGAGATTTGCTCCACGGTAGGTAAATGTATACAAACAGTTACAGGCCAAGATTTTCAAAAGTGACTCGTGATTTGGCGTGCTTCCATTTTTTGTATTCTTCACTTGAGACACCTCAGAGGGGCCTGATTTTTCAGTCAGTGCTGACCCCCCAGTCTCTGACTATCTGGCTTTTTGAGATGTCTCAAGTTGTGTTCTGAAAAATTGAGGCACCCAGAATCACTAGTCACTTTTGAAGATCTTGCCCAGGATATATATCCATGAGTGCAGTACCACACTACAGCATACAAATGTAGGGAAAGTGAATTGAACTGAGTTGGCGACTGCGGGTCAAACCAAAAGGAACTGCATTTTTTCCTCCATAATGTAACATAACTGGATCTCACATGTCCTTCATGCAGCACACCCTTCTTTGCTTAAATAAGAGGTTTGAGCAAATGGTTGGGGAAAAAGTATATTTTAAAACATCTAGCTGTTCACCTGGATGTTAAGCTGGGGGAAGGGAGTCTGTAAGGAAAGCAAAATCTAATCAACAGGGCAATTCTGCTAATTTTTCCAAAATATCCTGCAGAACTAGCTGTGGGCCAGAGCAAACATGCATAGAGCTGGCTCTGAGGCTAAACTGTTTGAAGAAATATTTCATTACCTGGAGGTGTGGGTAGCAAACAAGCTTGAGTTAATTATATGCTGCACAAAACAAAAAGGAGGGAAAAATTAGGACCAAAGCCGAGCAAAAACAAGAAAGCTGTGACTTTTATTCAAGACAATTGTTTCCAGGAGCCAGTAAGGGCAGAAAATAGCATTCTGCATACAAGGCTTGTTTTCACCCATTTTATCACTTCTGGGCTGCTAGAGTAAGGTGACCATATTTCCCTAAAGTGAAACCAGGACACTGGGTAAGTGGTGATGCCAGGTGGCTCGGGCCAGCCACCAGTGCTCAGCCCTTTTGGAAATCCGGCACAAAGTGACTTGCCTACATGCATGTAGTAATTTAGTGTCTGAATCAGAACCCAGGTTTTCAGGTGCCTCGCCCCATATTCTAACAATCAGACAATGCTGCCTCCCCAAAGAAACTAAACTTGACATGCACAATAACCACAATGAGCACATGATTTGGACCCCATTCTGCCTCCCTTACAGTGAGTGGTACAGGAAGGTGCTACTCAGTGTGAGGGTGTTCATGGCAGAATCAGACCCATGATAATACAGGACCTAAGCAAGTTAAAGATTTTGGACAGGAAGAAAAAGCCAGTTTTTAAAATGTCCCCGTCTGCTATTAGTATTTGCATTTTACAGACATTTTTATCTAAATACCAATGTCTACAGAATACTAAGATTCCCCCCCCCCTTCAAAATAAAACCACAATTTTTAGAGGGTTGTGGGGACTGGGAATCACTGAATGTATTTTAAAAAGCAGTAGCCATGGTAACTGAGTTGCATTCAGTTACTAAGGTAACTGGTGCAGTAATAATGTTTGCTGTAAAGTCAGACAAACCGACTGACGATCTGTTCATTTAAGATATTGTATAGATTGTTGAGCTATTTTTATGCACCCAAATCTGTAAATCAGAAAAGCAATTTACTCTCTATTAACATGACTAATATACTATATTACTTCCATCTTCAGCAAATGTTTTCCTTTTAAGATTCTTTCGATGCTCACTATTAGTATATTTTTAAAACTCATTCTTCAAAGTGAATTGGATGATGCATAATAATATTGGGTAGGAATCTTAATCCTGGGAGAAATCTTGAAAAAGAATCCAACCATGAATTCTCCTGAAATCTTTCAAATTTAAACCAGAGCTTCATATACTTTTTAGCCAGAGTCCACAAAGTAGGTTTTGCTAAAAATTTGCTAATGAATTAAATCAATACAATTTGGAATGAGTTCTATCTCAAACAATCAATACAGGCTCAGTGATGTACAACAGGCAGGCTACTAAATTGGTCTAAATAAATTTACAATTGATTTTATGTTTTAAAACTGAATTAGAGCATTTATAGTCTCAATGAATAAGATCAACTACAACTTACGCAAACAAGAATGTTTGTTTGGTTTGCCTTATCTAACACTAGTGGTGAACTTTTTACTATTTAGGGTTACGTAACTTTTATTAACAAAATAACCTTCAGAATTGCTCGGCCCTAAAGCCCATTCTACACTGCAAACAAAACCGTGCCAGGAAAGCTGCTTGCAACGTAGTTGTTCCTTAGATACCTGTAACGAGGCTATTTTTCAAACTGTCTATATGGATCTTCATTACTGAAGTATCTGAATGCCTCCCAAACATTAATGAAGTGATTGTGTGCGTGCATGTTGGAGGGAAGGGGTATTATCCCCATTTGTAAAATGGGGACCTGAATTTCAAGGGAAGGATAGATAATTGCAACAATTGCTCAGCTGTACTGGGGAGTAGGAATAAGGCATTCCTTGCCTCCAGGCTCAGATTGCAACTCCAATTACTTGCCTGATGTTTCCCACTGTGAATGAGTAGGGAAGGGTAAAGCTGTGGAGGATGGTTGGCTCCTAGGAGTAGCTGGCTGAGTGCAAAGGCAGGAGAAAACTGCTTCATGGAAAGGGGTGAAGTAATAGACTCCTCTTCCTGAGCAAGGAGGACGCAGGGAAGGAACTGTGATTTGGAGCTAAGTCTCTAAGTCCACAGTGCCCTTTTGGGCAGCTTATGCACCAGCCTTTGCTCAAAGCTGGACCCATGTCACAATCTAGTCCTATGTGACCTGTCCAAAGGTATACAGGAAGCCTGAAACAGTGGCAGGAACTGAACCCAAATCTCGGTTTATCTAGATATTTATATTGCCCACATCACCCTAGTGTTTGTGTGCCTCACAGATAGTGAATTTATCCTTGGAGCACTCCTGTGAGGCAGGGAAGTATTATAATCCCCACTTTACCAATGAAGACCTGAGTGCAAAGACTGAGGGACTAGTTTAAGTTCACAGGGGAATTTTGTGGAAAGCTGGGAATTGAAACCAGGTCTCCTGACACTTGATGTACATAGAACAGATTGGTCCTTAATCATGATTTGTAAAAAGATTATTCTGACCAATACTCCAGCATAGCTATGAAACACCAGTAAGATCCAGTTAATGTCACAAACTGAAACCAGGTGTGGAACCAGATTTGCATAAAATTGTGGTATTAGCAGGTTCCTTTAGAGAGTTGCAAGGCAAGCTCTGAGGCTCAGTGTTGTGAGTAGTGCTGCAGGACCACGTGGCTAGGGGCCAGAGATAAGCAAATATAAAGAAGTAATTATGGTAGAGAAGCCTCAAAAGCAGCTGAAGAGAGCAGGGTAGGTAATATGGCTTGTTCTTTGCCTTCCCTCAAGTCTGTAGGAACCTTTCCACAGCAACTCTGTATTGTAGGTGGTTGGGAGGGGTTGGCAAGATTGGGATGCAGCATGGTTCCCTCAACCCCACAGGTGTATTTGGATAGAGATCATAGTTGCCAACTTTCATGCACTAAATAAGCACCCTGACTTTCACAATAAGCCAAAAATCAAGCTAATCCCATTTCAAAACAAGCCAATCCCTAAGAACCCCAACACACTATGTGACTAGATCCCCCTGCATGCAGTCTGTGCACCCCTGATTCTCTCCCCCTGCCCCTGCTTGCCAGGAGCCAATCAACAAAAAAGAAGCTAGAAGCCAAACAAGCTACAAGCCAAAAACTAGCCAACAAGCAACTCACAAGCCAATTAAGACAAAAACAAGCCCAATTTCTGCATTTTTTTTTTTGCGGAGATTTGGCATGTCTGGTAGAGATCATGGGAGATAATGGTGATCCTAGATTTTAAAAGAACCTGGTTTACTTTCTCCTAGCAATGCATGCATCTAATAATCATCAGCATTAAGTGACTCTCCTCATAATACACATCTGTAATGACCACTAGCATGAATCACTCTCCTGTCCTTGCTGGCTGCCCAGTAACTCCCAGTAATTCTCAATAAGGCTCTTCTTTGCATGAACGAGACCCAGTAGTATTAGCAATAAGTAAACTACTTCATAATATAATAGAGAGAGAGAGAGACTTTGCTCCAAGACCAGTTTTCTGGCACAATCAGATATCTATAAGTGAGCCATCGCTGTTAGGCATCTTAGAAGTTAGAAATGGGAAAAGGTTTCTTTTGTTCATCTTGCTGCAAATGGGGGATTCTCCCCTAGAGTATATTTTCCTGTAGTATTTGAATATAGCTTCTTAAAAAAACCCGAACTAATAGGAGATCATTTATCAGACTGGACATTTCTTGAATGAACTCGCTGTTAAAAGAACTAAAACCAAAACCTGTTGGGCTGAAGCTAAAATGCTACTGTTGATGTTTTGTTTTTGACGGAGGTAATTTGTTATTGCATGCACAGACTTATGTTTAAGCTGATAGGATATTATAAGGATGGTACTTTTGAATACCAAGTTTTAAAAAATCTGATTAGCCTGTCAGTTCGCCTGCATTCCAAACCTACTTGACAAACAGCCCAAGCACAAGATGTTCTTGTCTGCTGCAACTGATGGATACACGACACTTTCCCCCTTCTCCCACCAGACAAGTATCTATGCAGCAAATGGCTCAGTGGCTTAAAAATACAGTAAGTGCTGTGTAAAGCATTTATTACGATACTGTGCTCTACTAAATGGGACAACCTCGGCTTGAATCCCTGGCTTGGTCTCTAGGGTTGAGATTTTCAAAGCTACCTAGAGGTTTTCTCTCCGTAACACTATTAGACTTTCATGGGAGATGTGTAGTTTAATTCCCCTAATGGGCTTTGAAAATCTTAACCTACATCCCTGTTTGGTGGAGCTTTGGGAACTGGCTCACGCTCCAGATTTCATTTCTCCCACATGAAAGGGACTCTGCCAGTAAGGTGATACCACAGAGGGCAGGAACAGATGATGGCTGGGGGAGGAGTGGGGGAAAGAGAATGCTGGAGGGGCACACTTTCCAGACAGACTGCTCTGATGCATGCCCATGCACTAGCAGCCATGAAAAAAGAGATTCTCCCCTCATCTCCTAGGTAAATAGTTTTGCGTTTCCTCTCTACCCTCAGCATGATCATTATGAATTTCTTCATTGCTTCACTAGCATAATAGTACCCTTAGGGCCTACTTTTAAACAGGTCATATCTTAGTGGGTAGAAATTCACATAAAAAGAACCCCAACCCAACTGGCACCAAAAGGCACTCTAATTAGCACTTGGCAGAGGTGCCAGGGATTGAAAGGGCTCTGGGGAAAGAGAAGGGAAACCAGCAGAACTGGTCCCTGCAGGGCAGAATTGAGGCATGTTTGTTGGGTGTGAAAGCTAGTACTGCTGCTTCTTGTGCTGTACCTGTTTAATCGGTAACTAGAAGACTTCAGTCTCAAGGGCGGTCAATCTCTGCTCAGTGTCCCCTTCTGGTGGCCTCATTTTAACCTTATCACCTGCACTCTTGTCCTTGTCTGTTCATTGTTTGTCCTTCATGTTCAATTAAATTCTATGCTCTCTGGCAGGGAGATGGCCTTTCGTTATGCTAGGCTCCTCCCACCATTCCAGGATTAAAATAGGCTGGCATCCTCCATGAGTATTCAATTCTCCTTTAAAAAAAAAAAGTATTAAGAGAAAACCATCTAGTAGGCATTGACATATTATTCCAACACTAAGGCCATCCTGCCTTACAGGGTGAGGTGCCATTTCAAAGTTAGCACATTTTCTAGAAGATGAAATAGGCATTTTGTCAGGAAATAATTATAAGAAATTATACCAAAGAAGTATACAGCAGTCTTTGGGGTATATCAAAACATCTAAAAAAGGGACAAATTGGTTTATAGCTAGCTTTGACTCTGGGAATCAATCTCACATTATCAAGTGAATTGTCAGCAGCTGCTGTGTGGTGTCTGATGGCTTTTTGATATCCATACTGCAGTCTAAAGCCTGGAGGCTGCCAGTTGTTCCTCACAGGGTCCACCTGCACAGAACAACTTGCAGGATCAGATCCCCAACACATTATGTGGCTAGAGGCTTAGGTATTTGTGTTGTAAGACTGAAGTTTAAGGGGTGTCTATGCTAATAAGGCCAACAAAATAGGACTGTCGGGGGGCTGCAAGTGGCGAGCATTCTTGGAGTCACTGTGTACAGACAGGACCTTCATTCCTTCATTACTGGTTGTGATTTTCTTTCTCTTATCTTTTTCATGGGGCTTAATCCTGAACCGTGCCCTTATGGAGTGGTGTATCTATATGCACAAGGCAAAAAGCAATGAGGAGAACTGGAGAACCTGATCACATATTAATGACATTTCTGCTGCTGAAAAACCAAATAACTACTGTCTAGAAGCAGAGTGGAGCCTAAGACAGGAGAATGTAGCGTAATTCCTCATTCACATGCTGAGGATCAGAAGAGCCCATTCTTCATCTACACCCTACCCATTTTGTTTTCTTTTTTATTCTTCTACTTTGAAGAAGGATAGAGGCTGGATCCTAAATCCATTGACCTCAACAGGAGTAGGATTATTCATAGTGCCAAAGCTCACTTGTCATTAGAGATTAAATGTGGGCACATTTTCACTGAAGTGTAACAATCTTGTGCGTTTTGCAAAGACTTGAAGGATCAAAGCTGTGGCATGATACGATGCAGTCCCTTCAAACCTACACCCATATCTAATCACTCATGGATCCGTATTATTGGTGACAACTTTATAGGTCTTGGATTTTGGTTCTGGATACTCAGCCTGATCTATACTTTCTTTGTTTGTTTGTTTGTTTTAAGGATGAAGCAGACGGGACATACAGCTGGGTAAATCCTCACCCTCACCAGCTTCTTATGGCACATATTTTATTCTCAAATTAGGAAAATCTGCAGTCTTTCCTTTTCCCAAAAGATATAACAATGGGTGCAGAAGGTCAGACTAGCTGTGACCAGCTGCTTTTTGGCAATGGAGCGCTAAAAGAATATTAAATATAAATAAATTAATTAATTAAAATTAAAGCCATAACTTAGATGAAAATTGTCTGAACACCTAACATGGTTTTTACCCTTTTAAAACAAGTTCCTAGTCTGTATTTCAAATAATCCCATAGAATATGTCAAATTAAAGTATCCCAAGTAAAAATATCTTTGGCCAAATCCTCCGATGGCATAGTTCCATAGTTGTGACCATCCTTGACTTCAGTGGAGTTACACCCCTTTACACCAGCTGAGGATCTTGCTATACTTTATTTTGCCCCATTTGTGGCATTTGTTTACCATTAGCACTCCATTCAGCTGGCACCATGAAATTAGATTTGTTGGTTTTACTCCTTGATCAAGTCCCTCAGAGCTATTTGTGCATAGCACCTTCATTTTCTGTTTTTTTACTGCACAGTCTGTGATGGTTATAGTTTTCAATACTGACACTCCCCGGAATCACAAACACATCACTCAGACTGCTTATCAGATGTCAACAAATATTGACTTTTTACATTACCTATGATGAGTTTTGTTGATCTTTAAAAAACAAACCACCCTCCCACCTGCAAAGTTATAGGAAAGTTCTCGGTGGCTGACAGGCAATTTAGCACCGAGGGTTTTGCTGTTCTTTATTTCCACAAGAAGCTTTTGATTGGTTTATTTTTACAGCTAACATCTCTGAAAATCCACTCACAATCATGTACCCGTCTTAGGGCCAAACTGAGAGCATATGCATGCAGAAACAGTTCCATTAGCTTTGATGGGGCTGGACCCTACAGAGTTTGACCCTTTCCTTCCTTTCCCATTGCTTGTTGATCCTTAAATCATAACATGGAGCAAAGTAATGAAGTGGTGAGCTTCCTCACTAACACTGTCAGGGTGAAAAACTTCCCCCCTCCACATAACACCACAATGTTATGTTTATGTTCTTAGTAGTATACATTTATATTAATTACACTAAGTGATGCTAATAATTTTGGTCCCCTTCTCATGCACTCCCTTCATCCCACAGGCCCTGTTTTTGCAATTGGATCCACTAATACAAACCCTTATGTCTGTGTGTATCTCTGTCAGAATCTATGGGACTCTGCAATGGTGCATTCATCCATGACAGTGGATCAAACCATTCCACTTTTGTCTTTCAGATTTGATTATTTGTTCTTTTTGTCTGGGTTAAGGTATGGGCAAGTGGTAGTTATGAAAAATATGACAAACAACCCCCCCAAAAATTATTAACTGAAATAATAATAATAATATCTAGCTCATATAGCATGTTTCATCAGTAGATCTCAAAGCACTTTACAAAGGAGGTCAGTGTCATTATCCCCATATTACAGATAGGGAGACTGAGGTGCAGAGAGGTGAAATTAAATGTTTTTTCACTATTGTGAAACATCCATAAATTTCCAGACTGAAAAAAATTAAACCCCAGAAATTTTCAGACAGAACTGAGAAAAATATCGCCAATACGGAGCATGAAGGAACATGTTTTTACCTAGTCCTACATCTAATGAAGAATATGGATGAACATTCAGGCAACACTCAGCATGATTCATTAAATCCGTTTCTCTCTTTTTTTTTTTTTTTTTGTAGCATGGGTAAGGAAAACATTCTTCCACACGGAAGTAAGCAAACAATTCTAAACAGCGGAATAGTGTGGTCAAGATGCCAGGAGATACGGGCTGCATTAAGGATGCAGTTAACTATTCAAAAAAGAAATGCAAATACCAGCCTAATGGGTTTTATCTTATAGAACACTTGGGCTGAAGGCCATCCAAAACCAAAGAGGTCTAGTTCATGCTGTCATTAAATTAGACAGAAGACTCTCTGAAGCACCTCGGAAGGATTCAGCTTCCGAATGTCACAGTGCTAGCTGTTTTATTCTGTCTATTAAATTTAAAAATTGAATTAAATACTTGGGCTCCCCAATGCAGCCAAAAGGTCATCGTTGGCAGCATGTCTGGAGTAGTAGTACATCATCACAGTGCTGATGCTTTAATGGTGCCGTACTTAGAGGCGTGATGAGGGCTAAGGGAATGGCAAAAGAAATGATGTTCATTTTACACTGTAAATTTGTGGGTTATGTGTAACTAATTTAAGAATCTTGAAGAACAAAACAGACTATTAAAACATAGGCTTTACTTCAGCTGATATCCTCATTATGGCCCTGATTTATCGCAGTACTTTGCCATGTGCTTATGTCCATCAGAATTCAGCAAAGAATTTTAGAATGTACTTAAGACCCATTTAAGTGAATGGTCTCAAGCACATGCTTAAAAGCAAGTACGTGCTTAACTGCTTTGCTGACTCGGGGCCTATGAACCTAATCTTAGTAGGCTTTACTCATGGAAAAGTCTTATGACCTTTGGTGGAAGTTGTGCCTGCATATGGAATGCAGGATTAGACTATATGTAAAACAAGGTAAAGTAAAGCCCTGGGAACTGGATGATCCAAGTTACCTTTGCAGGTTTTTCTGTTAACTTGGGCAGCTAGATAGACAAACAAGCCTTGCTTATCTCAGAGGTTTGTGCTTAGAGTACATGCATAAGCCAATATTTTATTGACGTTAAGAAAGGAAAAGTAGCCTAACATTTTATAATCTGTTTTTGAGTATTTTGAGCAGCCTCTCTTTGGCCAACTGGCAATATGCCAGGTGGGAAAGACAAATAAGTGGGTACCTTTTTTTCCCAAAGTTATTTCTTTCCACTCACTTATTGTTGTAGCAACTAGGGCCCCAACTGAGATTGGAACCACGATGTGCTAGGCACCAGTACAAACAAAATTAGCATTCCTGCACTGAACAGTTTACAGTTTAAAATGGCAAGACAGACAAAGGAAATATTATCCCTCTTATACTGTACCAGCATAGATAAAGAAGTACAACCCCTCTAATAGTATATGCAGTTACTAGGTACTTTTTTTCCCTGTTATAGCTATTCCTGTAGCTATTCCTGAAGGGGGATCACTATACTGATATGTCACCTTTCAGTTGGTATAACTGTACCCACATTAAGAGTTTTACTAGCATAATTATTCCAGTTTAAATAAATCACACTTCTAGCTGAAATCGTTACACTGGTAAAGCTTTTAAGTGTAGATCAGGCCTAAGTGACTTGCCGGAGACATTCTTGGTCCTTTTTTTTTTTTTAAACCCAATTTCTCTTTGGTAGAAAATGCTACCATGTCACTGTAAATTGTTCAACATGATGTAATCATTGTGGCCAGACAGTGGAATGGCTGTGAACCTTTACACTGAGTTTTCATCATTGAATGTAGAGTAATCAATAGCTTTCTCCCTTCTCAGATTCTTTTCAACACATCTGACTGAGTTACAGTGCATGAAAAGTTTATCTGTTCCATCCCTAATCAATTAGCTGCATTCTGGAGCAGCTGTTGGAATGGTACCCAAAACAGGTAATTGAATGTGTCAGGGGAGGTTGAAAGTATGTAATGCACTGGACGTATGTTGGCGATGGGTGAACCTGGAAAGGTGTGGCAGTTCATTGGGGAAAGATACATGCTTCCAAAGTAGCCAAAGCCCTTGCAAACCTGACATGGATCTCTGGACATCCCTGGTAATATCTGCTGACATGGCAATCTTCTACTTTCCTGTGAGGACAAAACTGAAGGAAAGGGCATTCAGCATCAGTTGTATCGACAGCGGATTACAAGAGTTTGTAATACAGTCCTTCCAAGCCATGACTAGAACTGTCCCATTGCCCATACTCAACAGTCAGCTTGATGAACAAGCTTATTTCTGCAGGCTGCTTGGAAGCTCATTGGTTTTATCAGCTTTCAGGGGTGGACCATGAGAAAGGCCAACTTCAAGTGGTCAGAGATACTGATTGGTTTTGGACAGAGGGTGAAAAGCCGCCCTTCCAGACTCCACTCCTGACTCACATACCAGATCCTGAGTGTGCCTAGCTTTGTGAGCAGAGTCTACCACCAACCACCACAGTCCCATGTTTGCCAGGGCAGCCCAAACGTCTGAGAAAAATAATTATCTATGTGGACATTGAAATAGCCAAACGCTATCCACCTTGGTGACTCCAGTGCCGCTATAGTGACTGAGGAATCCAATCAGTCCAAATGGCTCTTTGGAATTTGAGCAGGGCAACCTGGACTCTGTCCTACAGCCACACAAACCCTAGCCTGTCCCCAACACTGTCATTTACACAGCAGGTAGACAGATCTGGCTTTAGGACAAGATATCCCCGGTGTTCAGTATCCCCGGTGCCCATCTGGAGACAAATGCACTAGTAGCCATGTTGCAGAGTCATTCTGGCAAGTTTTGGTTATGTATGTGAGGTCTGAGGCCTTATCTCACGTCAGGTTACAGATGGTGTTTGCTGTTATTAGCTACCCAACCTTGTGTTCAACCACATGAAGCAAAAAGGTAGAAACTTATTCACCAATGCCCTGCCTTCTCAAGAATTATTACAATGCATGAACAAAGAACCAGGCTTAAGTATCTTTGTCTCAGTTCATGCATGTTGCACCCTTAGTGCATGATATCGTCTTGCCTTGTCTCCCCCGCCCACTACCACAGGGTCAAAGGGAACTCAAGCTCTCACAACCATTATTCCCCTATGTGCTCCACATTCCCTGCACGTAGCAGCTTTGCGCATCCACAACTGCTGCAGTGGAGTGCAAAAAAAAAAAAAGAAAAAAAGAAAAAGGGGAAAAAGGAATTCCCCTTGTAGGTTACAAAATCCACCTTAAGCAGCAAACCACCACCAGTCCTCAATCTGCCCATTCCCTTTCCATAACATAAAGATTAACCCACATGAACCCACAATTTATCGTTTCTCATGCAGCCTACCTAGAACCTCCAGCTTCCTCCCCACAGCCCAGTTCTATACATGTCAATATAAAACCTGCAGCAAAATGTAGGAGCAGCCTGAAATAAATTCAGTATCCAAAAAGAATTCTAGATGGGTTATGCTATTTATTATTGCACATAACTCCATTTTTTTAAACAAAGCTCTGACTTCTAATTTTCCTCAAAGCAACTGCAGAATTACCAGTGCTGTAGAGTTCAGTATGGGAGTGCCAAGGAACCAGGGAGTGCAAACAGGGAGAGCCGTGCTGCAGAATACATGGGGGAGGGGGTTTGATTATGCTGTAGTGCAATAAGTAAATCCAATTGAACTGGATTGTAAATTAAAGTAGTCGTGGGCCCTATCCTGTTTTTTTAATAATGGAAGGATAATGCAGCTTTTCTGGACACAGCTGCATATGGTTTCCATGTTCCATTTTAGTCTGGCTTCTTGGCAACAAAACAAACAGCAGTTAATTGTATATATGTCCTTTCTGCTTAGTAGCCAGTCGTGTCAAAGACCCAGGACATGAAACACATTTGTAATAGTATGACCTTTATCTCCATTCCTCAGTACAACATAATGTCAACCCAGCTATCACGGTGTTGTGTAAGTGCTCTCTTGTGGGTGTTCCCTATCATGACTGGAACAAAAAGATATTGAGAGGCAGAGAAAAGTCTTCTGTGTGTGTAAAGATTGTTTTCAGAGTTACAAGGTAGTATGGGTTCTTTACTGTAGACCTCTCTAGCACTTTGGATTGTTTTTACTACTTATATTACTATGTTACTTCCAGTGCTTACTTTCCTTTTTATTTGGTTTGCTCACTGCTTTGTTACGCATGAAGGACTTTTCAATATTGCTCCTTGCCTTATGGTGTGGCAGCAGGGAGCAGAGACCAATGGTGAGCACGTTACATGGGTTGCCAGGTATAGGCATGACGGTACCTGAGTGCTTATGTCACTGTTTAGAGTTGTACAGCTGCTAAACAAAACACAGTAACTGCTGTGTTTGTTTTGTTGTCAGAAAGCTGAACTGAAGCTGAGCATGGGAATCATAGGCAGTTTTGGCCAGAAAAGCTGCATTATCCGCTCACAAATAAACAGATTAGAACCCAATACTGCTTGGATTTACTTATTACACTACAGCATAATCTAGCCCCCACCCACACTGCTCTGACGCAATCTGTGCCTACATTTTGCAGCAAGATTCTCCCTGGTTCTCTGGCACTCCCATGCTACTTCTACAGCACTGGAAATTCTGAAGTAGCCTCAAGGAAAATTTAAAACGTGAGAGCTTTGTTTAAATATGGATTTAAGTACAATGATGAATAATATAACCAAATACAGAATTGTTTGTTTTTGTTTAATATTGAACTTATTTTAGGCTGCTTCTACATTTAAAGAGAGACAACTGGATGCCTTAAAATCTGAATCCAGTAAAGGAGGAGTAATGATGTTGCTCAATGTTGTAATGGTGCTTTGTATGTTCAAAGAATTATACGGACTAATCGATGCTCACAGTGTTCTTGTGAGGTAGCTGGGTAGGTATCATGCACATGAGAAAATGGAGGCAGAAAGGTGAAGTGACTTGGCCAAGGCCATACAGTGAGTCAGTGGTAGAGCCAAGATAGCACGAATTCCCAACCCTCTATTTTTTTCCTCCAGAGCATGCTTTGTTTCAAATAATAACACCAGGGAGCGAGACCTGTGGAATTAAAGTATAGACAATATGTTACCCAGGGTCTCTTAGAGCCCAAAGCAGTGGTAACTTAACTGTTTCTCTTCAGGTGGTTTCAGGAATAAATCAATGGGAACACAGTGCTTCTGTTTAATAAATGACTGATACAAGCAAGCGTGCTCTTATCTAAAACTACTATGTATTAGATATTAAGCGCACACACATGCATGCAGTAGGTTTAGGACGTCCCAGAGGATAGTTACCAACTGTCTGAGTTGGTTTCGAGTGGTCAGCTCCCAGACTGCTGCACTGGGCAGCACAGCATGGGGAGGAGGTGACCAGCCCTCTGTGAAGAAAGAAGTGGTTCAGGACTATTTAGAAAAGCTGGAGGAGCACAAGTCCATGGGGCCGGATGTGCTGCATCCAAGAGTGCTAAAGGAGTTGGCAGATGTGATTGCAGAGCCATTGGCCGTTATATCTGAAAACTCATAGCAATTGGGGGAGGTCCCAGACAACTGGAAAAAGGCTAATGTAGTGCCCATCTTTAAAAAAGGGAAGGAGGAGGATCCGGGGAACTACAGGCCAGTCAGCCTCACCTCGGTCCCTGGAAAAATCATGGAGCAGGTCCTCAAGGAATCAATTCTGAAGCACTTTGAGGAGAGGAAAGTGATCAGGAACAGTCAGCATGGATTCACCAAGGGCAAGTCATGCCTGACTAACCTAATTGCCTTCTGTGATGAGATAACTGGCTCTGTGGATGAGGGGAAAGCAGTGGATGTGTTGTTCCTTGACGTTAGCAAAGCTTTTTACACGGTCTCCCACAGTATTCTTGCCAGCAAGTTAAAGAAGTATGGGCTGAATGAATGGACTATAAGGTGGATAGAAAGCTGTCTAGATTGTTGGGCTCAACGGGTAGTGATCAATTGCTTCGTGTCTAGTTGGCAGCTGGTATCAAGTGGAATGCCCCAAGGGTCGGTCCTGGGGCCAGTCTTGTTCAATATCTTCATTAATGATCTGGAGAATGGTGTGGATTGCACCCTCAGTAAGTTTGCAGATGACACTAAACTGAGAGGAGTGGTAGAAACACTGGAGGGTAGGGATAGGATACAGAGAGACCTAGACAAATTAGAGGATTGGGCCAAAAGAAATCTGATGAGGTTCAACAAGGACAAGTGCAGAGTCCTGCACTTAGGATGGAAGAATCCCATGCACTGCTACAGACTAGGGACCAAATGGCTAGGCAGCAGTTCTGCAGAAAAGGACCGAGGGGTTACAGCGGACAAGAAGCTGGATATGAGTCAACAGTGTGCCCTTGTTGCCAAGAAGGCTAATGGCATTTTGGGCTGTATAAGTCAGAGCATTGCCAGCAGATCGAGGGACGTGATCGTTCCCCTCTATTTGACATTGGTGAGGCCTCATCTGGAGTACTGTGTCCAGTTTTGGGCCCCACACTATAAGAAGGATGTGGAAAAATTGGAAAGCGTCCAGCGGAGGGCAACAAAAATGATTAGGGGACTGGAACACATGAGTTATGAGGAGAGACTGAGGGAACTGGGATTGTTTAGTCTGCGGAAGAGCAGAATGAAGGGGGATTTGATAGCTGCTTTCCACTACCTGAAAAGGGGTTCCAAAGAGGATGGATCTAGACTGTTCTCAGTGGTAGCAGATGACAGAACAAGGAGTAATGGTCTCAAGTTGCAGTGGGGGAGGTTTAGGTAGGATATTAGGAAAAACTTTTTCACTATGAGGGTGGTGAAGCACTGGAATGCGTTACCTAGGGAGGTGGTGGAATCTCCTTCCTTTTGAGGTTTTTAAGGTCAGGCTTGACAAAACCCTGGCTGGGATGATTTAGTTGGGGATTGGTCCTGCTTTGAGCAGAGGGTTGGACTAGATGACCTCCTGAGGTCCCTTCCAGCCCTGATATTCTATGATCACCAGCTGGGCTTCCAGGATCCCTCTTTCCATCCAGATGATGGGGAGTTTAAATGTGAGCTCCTTGCCCTAAGAAAAGATCCCTTGCACTGCTATGAGGTATTTACTTTTACCTTTTATAGCTCATTCTAACAAAGCACATAACCTACAGTGACTCCTAGTGGGTCAGCATAATAACCTCTACTGGGTCACCAATTCTCCTAATTTCAATAAACTACTCATGTCAAAACATTTCTAGTCAAAACAACACTATGTCGGGGCACGTAAAATCATTTCACTCACTTTCTTCCATAATTTTCTGTCCCATCCTCCCATTCTGATAGGCAAACTGCAAGTATGCAGCTGTCTGACCTTGCCTGACAAAGGCCTAAGATTATTTCTTGCTATGTGGTATTTGGTTTTCAGCTGGCTGTGGTTGAACATACAAAATGGCTGACTGCAGTTACTGTCAAATTCTGGGGTACATGCAGGAATGTCAAATTCCTGGGTAACAAGTAAGATAACCTAATACAAGCAAAACATGCTTGGACTGGCTCACCAGCTGTACCTGGAGTCACAGGAAAGTCACAAAAGCAGAGACTATCACAAAGAGTAATCAAGTCACAAAAGGCAAAATAGACACTCCTTACAGAATGTGAAGAACTTGTGTGCTCTATAAGATCACTAGATTCCCCTGCAACAGCAAATGATGTAGCACAGTTTAAGCAATCTGGCCTTTTTCTAACTAACTCTGCATTATGTAAATATAGAACAAGCACTGTAAGTTCTGGAGCTAGTATTTCATAGAAATTGCCCTGCTCTGGAGAGCAACACATTCTAGCACAATATCTAATTTCCCCATGATTATTACATTTCTCCTGTGCAGGACACCCTCCAACATTTGCTACGTGGGTTGCAGAAGCACAGCTGAGCTGTGGATTATGAACTCTGGATATATATATTTTTTTAATTTAGTTTTTGGCTTGTAAGGGAAGTTCACTTAGTAGAAGCCTGAAAGTTTTGCTTTTTCCTGTTGAGATTCCATTTCCTGGACCCTTGGAATCTGGATTGCTTTTATAAGCCATTTTCCTCAACTAGCACTTTTCCATTATTAATATCTGACACAGTTTGGCCTGCTTCAATAAGATCTTTCGCCTATGTAAGAGTAAGTTCAGGCAACAGGCTTTCATGTGTTTATTTGCACCATACTCTGCTTCTTCTATCTGGCTTCTAAGTATCTTATTTTTCATTAAATTTACATAGTCTTCTAGAACATACAGTCATGGTGTATTTTCTGCCTGCCATAAGACTGCTGTTAGTCGTATCTCGCCAGCCTGCAATAACATAACGTACGTGCTGCTCTATGGTGTATGCTACACATGTTGAAGTGTTTCTAATTAACTTGTTGTCCAACAGCTGGTAGATTAAAAGAAGATATGAGGCATCCTACTACCACTTCTGGAGTTCCATTATTAGCAGTATTTGTATAACAGTATAGAGGCCTGGAGTGGGGCCTCACCCCTAGAGCACCCTCTGTGAGCCTTGTGCAGTGCCACCATTGAATCTCTGCCTCAGGTTCCCTGAATAAGGGTTTTAATAAGTCCAACGAGGCTTGTATAGTGAACAACACTCTTTCAGATATCTAGTTTGTTCATCCCCAACGACAGAACATCACACGAATAGACCTCCCCCTCAGTGCCTCTAGCTGGAGGGAGAAGAAGCTCAGTCAAACCCAGTTATGTCCAAGGTCCCTTACCAGTTAGGTCTTTCTGACCCAGAACCCTTTTCTGGAGTCAGGGGCCTCTTCTCACTAGCTGGGGGAGGGTCTCTCCTCTTGAGTCAAGGTCCCCACAGAGGCCAAACTGTGATGACCCTTCTTCAGGATAGCATAAAATTCCTCCTTTTTCAGGATTTATGCCATTGCTTGGTGAAGTCTTTCATGGCAGCTAAGTTTCTCTGAGGCTTAGCATCCAGAGACTCTTGCTTTTTGAAACTCTCCCATCCAGGTGCATTCTTCCTTGGTTTCATTTGTTGATTCCTCCCCCCTGGGAAGCCTTCTCTGTAGGAGCTTTTGCTATATTCTGGGAACTGATCCTCACCCCTGGAGTCTCTATTCTCCGAGCTAGGCCCCAGTGGGAGCAGCTTTCTTTTATCTTTCCTGGGTGTTTCTTTGACTACTTAACTGCCCCTTCCAGGAACTCAATGCATTAACTGGTCCCAGGTGAACCTGAGTTGCCTCATTTCCCCCTTATGGAGCCTGTCACAGGTGGGCTGAGCCCGACTCCTTCAGAGGACTAGCTACCCTCTGACAGGCCCCATCAAAGGCTGATCCTCCATTGTACTGTACTAGGCAGTATACATACACATTGCGGAAGTCCATATGCTGAAGACTCACAATCTAAACAGAGAAGAGGTGGGAGGGAACACAGATGCATAGAGAAGCAGTGATTTGCCTGAGTTCACACAGCACCAGGTCTGCAGTAGAACCTGGATTAGAACGCTGGGTCTCCTGACTCCTAGCTCAGTATCCTATCAACCAGACCGGGGTGCTTTCTGATATTTGAAGCCAATAGGAGTTTTGCTGTTGACCTCAAAGAAAGCAGGAGCAGGTCCTTAGTTCTCTAAGCAGAAGCCTCTATTTTTGGAGATGAAGGTCCTGGGTTGAGCCATCTGAGCCAAAACTTGAAAATTGTTGAATACAGAGCTGAAGCCATATTCACTCAGTTGCTTAGAGGGAGAGATTGAACTGTGCACCATCTCTGAAGTTTGCTTTTAAAAAAACTGCAGTGAATTCTTGTCTGTCTGACTTTGGAAGGCTTTGGGCCTATACTCCTCACCTGGAGTTGACCTTAATTAGCTACCTCAAGGTAAAAACTTCTTGTCTTATCTTGATGTAAAATCCTACTGCAGACAACTCTCTCAAATTAGCTGTGTCAATGTCAAAATACCCTTTTCTGCAACAAGGACAAAGCCTCAATCTCTATGCTGTGTGCTTTTGTATGGATGGTTATGCTGCCAAAGTCCAAATGCAGGACAAGTCTGACTTTAGAGAAAGGACCTGAAGAGGTGACACTAAACGTGTATTTATATATAGTTTATAAAGTATTTATAAATGATTAATAGATGTTTTATTAAATGGTGAATTGTCATAGATTATTATAAAATCCAGTAAATTGCTTATTGATCGGAGCCAAGCCTATAACGCCTTCTACTGTCATGATTGTAACTATCTATATCTTATCATACTCATGTCTGAAACATGCTTATGACATGCATTAATTCTTTATTAACCCTTTACAATCCATTTATAAATGTACTCTTGACTGAAAAATAGTAGAGCAGGAAGCTTTAAACAATCTAGGATTAATTTCTTTACCAGAAATGACTTTTTTTTTTTAATAACCTTGGTGTCAGGAATCAGCATGTACAACGTAAGTACTTGAAAGTAGCAACAAGTGTGGGCTAACACCAAATGTAGGTAGTAAAGAGGTAAATTGGAGTCTAAAATAACAATAATATTTTGCCCATATTTATTGCCCCTTTGGACCAAGGATCTCAAAGAACCTTACAGACTAATGAATGAAGTCCCACGACATACCTGTAAGTACTACAAGTCCTCTTTTGCAGATGGGGGCACTAGAGGCACAGAAAGGGGTGAAGGGCCAGATTTTCAAAAGAGTTTATCACCCATCACTGGGACCAAATTCTCAAAAGTCCTCATCACTCTCATTGTGACACTGATGGCTAGATTGTCAAGAGTGCAGCACGCAATACACTGAGCTCTACTGAAAATCTGGCTACTTATTTTGATCCTTAAATGGGAGCTGAGTTGCTTTGAAAATCTGGCTCTAATTGTGGGTAACTGAGTCCTTTTGAAAAGTCTGGCCTTATGAAAAGTCACACAAGTGGGGGCAGAATTTGGATTAGAGTCCAGTTGTGGGTTTATAGCCATTGAGGCTGGATTTTTAAGGAGCCTGTAGGAGTTAGGCAGCTGATGCTCATTGAAACTCCTTAAGGTGTCTTTGCAATTTAATCCTTTACCATTAGGGCATGCTGGGCATTTGGGAGATGTTGTCTGCATTCAGCACCTTTGGAATAATGATTGGCATAATCAGAGAGTCATCTGTTATATCCTTCTGTACTCATGCTGGGTGTACTGTATAAGTTATAAGCAGGTAAGTCTCAAACATCTTCCTCTAAGGGTCACTGAATAGAATTAGACAGTAGCCCCCAACATGTGGTGAATGAGTGAGTGGTTTATCAGCAAGGGATTTCAATTTCCCATGTAAGAATACCTACTTCAGACCAAAACTGTTGTCCCTCGATCCGCATGGGTAATTTCAATAAGCATGACAAGGAGTTGTGTGTGTGCGTTAGAGGGAGAGAATGTCCTAAGGTCTTCAGAACTGTCACAAAGGAAGCGTCAGAGTGCCCAAAGAAGCAGAATGCACAGAAGGGGATCTGGAATAATGGTTGACAAGAGCTGGCAATTTTGTGCAAAAAGAGGTATGAGTGCAAAAAAAGGAAAAGGGGTGGGGAGTCAAGATTATAAACTATAGTTTAAGCCCTGTACAAAATACACGCTAGAATTATTTTACCTTTCTGATTCAACCTCATTCTTCCCCTACCTCCACCCTGTCATAACTGTAAACATGTCGTTTGAGGGTAGCACTCCTAACTGGCTTGCACCTGTCAGATTTCCCTTTCCTACCTTTCCCACCTTTCCTTTCTGCTATTTGAATTCTTATCCAGGGCAAGTGGAACTCTCACCCTCTCATGTTGTTTCAAAATGCCAGGGACTCAGGATATGCTGCAGGCTCAGGGTGTGATCCAAAGCCAGTGTGTTGGAGCCAGTGATTTCAGGGGCTTTGGATCAGATCTTATTGCTTCATAAACTGGTAGCTAGGTTGGGGACTCTGTTTCTTCTGTACTATACTGAGCAAGCATAGCTGCCGGTCACCGATTTATTTGTTTTTATAAAGTACTAGTTGATGTAGCTATAACAACAGCAATCTACCTGGCTTGTACAGAGAAAATGTGGAGGGAAGTCATTAAAAATAATCTCCCCCACCTTTTGCTAGAAGGGCAAAGGGAGTCAGCTGTAGGAACTGGAGCTTGCAGAGGATACATGGAGAGCTCCAGCTGAACTCTCTGTTACCTTTTGGAGCACCTCCCCATCAGACTGTTCCTAACCTCAGTGCTGTCTCTCCTCAGCCACCAGCTTCCCCACCTCTCAGGAAATAGTCCCTGATTTCGATGGCTTCAGAAAGTGTCTGTTGACCTTCTCCAGTCTTCAAAGGCTACTTCCTGAAGCAAAGAGATCTCATGGCTATGGTGACTGGAGCCAAAATCCACAGCTCTGGGGGCAGTTTACATACTAGTCCCTGTTGCAAGTGGGACTGAATGTACTTAATCCTCTACCCCATCTCTTCAAGGATAGACTGGCAGGGCTCACATACACACCAACAGGGGAGGAATTACATTAACATGGCTGCTCCAGTTTTAAAACATCGCCTACAAATTATGACAGAGCACGTACCTAAGTATCTTTGCCCAAGCACTGGGGTTGTCCAGGATTTTGGTACAGCTCTGGGAACTGAAGGTTCTTGGTGGCTTCTGAAGAACCCGCAGCGGGATCCCAAATTGCTTTTCTTGCACAGGTCCAACATAAACAGCAGCTATTATTTTAATTTCTTGGCAATAGACAGAGGGACCTTTTAAGTATTTTATCAAATTTGTTTTAATATATGGGGCTATCAGTGTCACTGGTTTGACCCCATGCACCCTGCAAACAGGACCTCTGTAAGATTCTCCCACACCACTCTGCCAATCTACCACAGTCATGACCTGCAATAGCTTTGCCATTCCTGTCCTTGGCAATGGTGCCAGATTCTATGGTGTGCTCAGAAGAGGCTTCACCATCCTCACAAATATATTCAGAATCCAGACAACTTAACTAACTTAATAGTGATCTAGAAGCCTGGTGCTCCAAATAGATACTAACAGAGTCTGGCCATATCTTTTCCTCCACTGCAACATACTATCTCCTTCCCCATTTTCCCATTAATGAGAATGCAAACATATATATTACATAGTTCTAAAACTTCTGAAGCAAACCCTAGCATAAAATATCACTGATAGGTATTTTGCTTTAGCCTTCCAAGTAAAAATAAAGATGATAAATCAAAATAACGAGGAGAAAGTAATTCCTTTTTTTGTCTGTGCTATTCATATAAATGTTGCAGTTTAATACATTTTAGAGGAGGATTTGGAAAGCTTTCAAAAGCCAGTACTGAGGTTAGATCATCCCTCTAGATAGCTCTCAAAGCAGCTGTTACTAGAGTGCAGATGAATAACACTAAGAAAGTCTTCTAAGTAGAACAGTGATAAACCTGAACCTGTCTTACTATGATATTTCACCTCTGTATTAAATGCTTCCTCAGAGTAATAAGGGAAAAGGGAGAAAACAATCATTTATCTATTGAGCACATTTTTTGCCTAATTATGTGGCGCGAGTGACGATCAATACAGGAAAAATTCACCCCAGCAACAACTTTCTCAAATGTACATCTGTCTCCTAAAGAAACCAACTTACTTCTTGGAGTTTGTATCTGTTTCAATAAAATATTTAGATCCTAATCCTCTTTGCACTAAAGTCAATGTAATCGACTCCAATGGAATAATAGGTTTTGGCACTTAATATGTGTAATCATACCTAATAACTAATCAGATACATTTAATGTTACCATCAGATTTAATATGAGGTTGCCTAAAACTGTACTAGGTAAGAAATGCATGGTGCAGCACAAACCCACATTTGCACAGGCAAAATAGGGATTTACACATCCAAGTACCCGCCTGCATTCTTAATTACCCAGCAGGTACAAAAGCCTGCACATGCAGATGATTCTGGTGCATGTAAACAGTGAATGAACTTTTTTTTTAAAAGCAGTAGAAATTAGGCATCAATGTTTGAAAATGTCTTTTTTAAAAATTATTTTTGTTGTTCTTAACAAGGATTAAAAATTGACAAATTAAGTACAACAGCCCCTCCCCACCACCCCAAAATTATTAAACAGGCATGGAATAGAAAAGCATGCTCAGAATCCTTATGCTACATAGAATACTGTGTCAAGTTTAAGGGCCTGATTTTCAAAGAGTGGGCACTCAGTATTTTCTGAAAATAGGGCGCTTTTTTTTTTTTTTATGTCTGATGCTGGGCACCCAAAATCGCATGTCACTTTTGCAATTTCTGGTCAATGTGTGCTTCTACAGTTCTACAGTTATGCAAGGGAAGGGAGAAAATGTACCTCAGCTCCCAATATATGAATTATAGGCCAGTGCAAACCATTGTATTTATTCTTTTTCTTTTGAATGTTTAAAATGCATTATCCAAACTAACAATGTTATCCCTGTTAACATATTACATTAAGGAAATTTAATAATTGCATAGATATTCTCCAGAAATTTAAATTGAGAATAGATCTGGTCAAAAATTTTTTTTAAAATTCTTGAAATTGTTTGTTTTGCAGGATTCCAAATGGACCTTTTAATCTTTTTGCTAAGCTTCCAATCATGTTTGTTGGAAACTTTATTACAATGGTTATCAAAATGTTTTGTTTACAGACAAGTGGGTCTGCAGTAAATGAGCAAATATCATGGTTATTTTTGGTAAACAACGAACAGTTTGAAAAAGTCAAGATTTTTTGTGTGTGTGCAAAAATTTTCATTTTTGAAAGGACTTTTTTTTTTTAATGAAAAATGTTTTGTTTGAAAAATTTCAACTGAAGTAGAATAGAGGGCAAGTGAAGCACACTGGCCCCATTATGAATCATTGCTCAGGCAAAATCCCTACTGAATTCATTGGAAGTTTTACCTGCTGAATAAGGGGTTCAAGTTTTGTGGTCCAGGTCCTCAGGTGGTGTGTATCTGAGTTTTATTGCAGTCAGTGGAGCTGCACTGATTTACATGAGCTGAGGATCTTGCCCAGTGCACAAATCTGGCTCCCAGATCAAGCTCTTTTGTCTTCGCCGTGTCCCTTTGAATTGGGTAGAGGACACAGTGTGAATTTCCTCTTTCATCCTAAAGCCAGGTCTCTTTTTTTCAGGCTACGTATATTGCAATAAACATGTTTTAACCTGTATCTGCCTGCCTCTCTCAGTCACAGTGGTCCCTTCTGGCCTTAGAATCTATGAATTTTTCATTAAATCTCCTCACTGTTCCCTTGGCGTTTTTTTCTGCCAGCCCCCTGAACTTTGTTAATCACAATATATTTAAAATTCTTTTCCTTCACTATTTCAGGTCATGCTTACATACCTTCCATTTTCTCTGAGAAATCACTGCTTAAAAGGGCATCCCAGTTTAATACAAATTCTGTTCTGATTTCATCCAGTTTTCAACATCCAGTTAACAATCTAGTAAATTTTTCTGAACATGTAATGTAAACCTGGTGCTGGCATTTTCCGAATGCCTCTCTAATTAGGTAGCAGGTGCTGCTTTGGGCGGAAATGGGGAGGGTGTCGAAGACAGATAAGAAGCTTGTCATATTTTTGAAGTACACAATATGTAATGTGTAACTACTCGAAGATGCGTTAGATACTACAGCAGTTCTGCTGCTGTGGACTAACATTGTTAGACTGCACATTTACTTCTGTTTCTTATACTCTGTAAGTCAAAATGTATCTTGAAGTTTTTACACGGACAATACTGTCCTTAAAGTCAGAGCGGTATTTTTATACTGTGCACAGATGGGCTCAATCTAACCTGCCAGACCCTGAGGAAGTTTGGATTCAGATCCATGATCTGGAGTTTGCAGCATCTCTCTCTGATGGGCTGAAATGTAGATCCCAAAACACCTAAACTTGGGAAAGTTTTTGGCTCTACATCCAAATTTGATGACTTGGCTTTATCTGCATGCAGCCTACATTTCTTCAACTACATAGATAAAGATTCTCCCCAAGGTAATGGAGTTTGGGAAATGAGTTCTTCTTATATATATTGATTGTGGCCCCATACATCATTGTTCTACCCAATCAAGCATTTCAAAACTAACATGCATCTCCTTTAAAAGTAACCTGCATTTATGCCTTTTCCATGCTCTGTGTAAAGTTCCATCCATATGAGGAGCTCAAAGTCCTTTGCAAACATGGACGAATTAAACCTCAAAACACTCATGTGAGGTGAGTTGTATTTATCCCTGCTTTACACATGAGGAATTGAGGCACAAAGATTAAAGCTGACATTTTCAAACGTGTTCCCAAAGTTAGACACCTAACGGCAACTTTAAATTGATTATCTGAAATGGATGGCAGCTGCAAGTGTGCTCCACGCTTCTGATCAAACCATTTATTTACAGCTTCCTAAATGTAGATTTAAGTGCCTAACTTAGGGCACCCAAGTTCTGAAAGTTTTGGTCTGAGTGATTTGTCACGAACACAATCTGTGGCAGAGGCAAAGACAGAACACTGATTTCCAGAGTCCTGGTCTTGAGTTTTACCATAAGATCAGACTTCCTCCAAGGATGTGCATGCATATGCACGCAGAGTTGAAGAAGGTAGAAAACTAACTTGCAAAAATAATTCCAGTTGAGGGTTTTTGCCTTTTAGCTTCAACCCTTCTGAGTTGAGGCCATCTTGGGTTTGAAGAATTATTTCTGAGATGCACCCCACCATTGTGGATTCTTTCTTTCCCTTTTAAAAGGCATTACTCCCATTCCCCTACATAAAACAGATGCATTTTACAAAGAAACTAAACCAGACATTTGTCTCCTTTTTTTTTCTTTAACTGCATTGTCCTGTTTGCAGGAATTCTTAAGGCCATGACTGACTGCTAACAACAATACAATGATATAGTACAAGCTTGCTTACAGCAGATTTCCTGTCAATGCAAGCTATTGATGGAATCAGTTCAACGAAGCAAGGTTATTTTAGTTCACTTTTCCCTACGGAGAGACGTAGTCCCATCAGTACCATCCTTCCTGACAAGGTTATGTATCCAGCTGTGCTACAAAATCTTCTATCTTATTCTGTCCTCTTGTGAATGACTAGGTTTCCTGCCCAATTATTACAGTCTTGTGGGGCACTCCTGAGACAAAACACACAAGGTTAGTGATTTTTAACCAGCAAAGGACCTATGAGTTTGTGTGTCTTCAAATCCCAAGCTGGATGACTTCACTTGTCATTAAACTTGCAAGCAAGATTCCTTTAGATCAGGGCTCAAGAGATAGCACTTTGTTTAATTTAATGTTACCTACCTGGGTAGTAAAATTCATGTGGAGGATGAACAGTCATGTGGTTAAAGTGTTGGACTGAGGCTCGTGAGATCTGAATTTTTTCCCTAGAACTGCCATGGATTTCCTGTCTGATCTCAGGCAATTTACTTCATCTGTGTCAGTTCCCCAGTAGTAACATGGGAATAATACTACTTCCATTTTCCACCCTTTGTCTGCTCTGTCTGTTTAGATTGTAAATTCCTTGGGGCAGAGACAGTCTAATTAGGTATATGTAGTGCACCTACCGCCTTGAAGCCAATAGGTATGACTAGAATGCAAACAAGAAACTTAACACTTCCTAACTTCTGGTCTCCCTATTTGAGTGATATTTTTTCATCTCGTTTAAAAAAAAATGGCCAAAAATACTGGGATTTGGAACCTTTCACATCTGAGCTGCTGTCTTGAATCTTGTGTAGGCTGGTCATGAGCAAACATCTTTCCTACATAATGGCTAGATCCCTGCCAGCTAGCCCCTGTTCGATGTTGCTTGCTCTGGACCTCATGACTTGCCTTCTGGGACTTGTCACAATCTCTAGGTCCTTTAACCCAGATAAGTAACTACTTAGTAAGCAGCTCTTAATTCCTCACTGCACTGATTTTCCTTCTCCAGAACACGTTTCATGCTCCTGCCCCTCTCCTGCCTCATCATATTTCTTCTGATATTGTCAAAAGCTTTTTAAACCTCCAAGAAATAAAAGTAAGAAGGTGAAACAGCCAGAGCCTCATGATAGCCCCTTTGTAAATAATAGGCCAGACTAATCTCTAGTTTAACTCCATTAGTTATACCAGGGGTTAATATGGCCCAGTGTATAAGAGCAATGTGTCCAGGTGGCAGTGCACTAAAATTGAAAATAAAGCCACTGAAATAAGGTGTTAATGGGAGACTGATGTATATAATAAGGAGAGCTCTGGTGCAAAAGAGGGGTGGGGAGTTGTGACAGGACAGAGCTTTGTGACTATGGAATGCGGTAAACAAAATGGATCTGTAAAAGTTTTACTTGGCTGTGTTGTAGCTTTTGTTACACTTTTATGATTCTTAAATCATATCATGGGACCAAGGCCCCATTCCAGCAAAGCATGTGAAGCATGTGATCAACAGAGTTAACGTGGGCTTTCTTTCTCTCTTTGTTTCTGTTTTTCTCTCTGCTAATGTACCTGTGACCTAAATGTGAAACAAAGGTGTTGCCTGTCTCTTACTGAGTTCCTGTATCGTGTGTGTAGAAGGGATGTTTTCTTAAGGAGATGTGGCAAACGGCTAAAATCTTTGTCCAACATCTATAGGGTGTTGTCAGATCCACTAGTGGGCCAGATCCCCAGACGGTGTAAATCAGCATAGCTCCATTGACTTTGGCTTTTCTCCCTTAACACCTGATCCTGATGGGTATTGAACACTCACATCTTCCACTGATTTCAGGACCAAACCCCTCAATGATACTTTTAGTGAAACTGATGCCATCAAGGAGAGAACTGTATATTTTTGACTATTGAGAGAGTGGTGTTGGGTCTTTTTCCATGATTTTACACAGATGAGCTATTATTCTTAATTAAGCCAAGATTTTACAGGCCATCCTAGAAAACTATTGGATAAGGTCATCACCAATTATCAATTTAGCTAATGAAAGGGATATAAATTGACATTTTGTGAACAGCAGTGTCCAGGAGGCACTCATGATATAAAGGAATTCTATTAACTGATTAACTAAGTCTTGAAGCCAATGCTGCTGCTCAACCAAGCCATCTAGCCATGGAACCTTCTCACAGTTGGGAAATAGCAGTTGATGTGTGAACAGGAGGAGGTGTACAATATCCAAGGGAGGTGCGACCTATTTTATAAAGGACCATGCAAAATTCAACATTGCAAAGCCATTATTAATAATAAATAAATATCACCTATATTACAGTATACGTTGTTAGGACCCTTTAACAGATATGTGATAATTTGTATTTCCTCCCCCTAAAAATGTATATACAAAAGGTGCTATTCTGTGAGGTGCTAAGCATCTCGTGGGAGATGTTTGCTCCCTCAGCTTCCATGCAGCACTTCCCAAGAGGCAGTAAACACTCTTAGGATCAAGATTAGAGAAGAAGAGGAAAGAGAGTCTTAGTGTATTGCTTTATCCACTAGGCCAGGTTGAGAGTAGAGAACCAAATTGGGGAAGATTTTCAAAAGTGCCTAATAGATTTACCCCACGTCTCCTTTATTTTTGATGAGATTTATGCTCCTAAATCCCTTAAGACTTTTCGAAATTTTGCATTGGTAATCATCTACATAATGGTGACAGTTGGAACCATGGGAAGAGATGAGTCAATATATATAGCGAGAAGAGAAATGACCAAGAACATAACCCTAAAAGAATTCTGACAGAGAGGCGCATGAGGATGCGGAAGGAGCATTCATCAAGGGAGAAGGAGAGCCAGCAGAGCACAGAGTGGCATAGAGCTAGACACCCTAGGGGAGTTATATGGATCTCTTTTAAGTGTAATCATCTTCTTACAGATACGAGCAGGATACATACAAAATTGTTGTAAGAGCGTCTAAATTATACTTGACTTGATGGAGTGATTATATTTGATTATGTTGATTATTGCTATTAAAATAATTTTGCCCTGATGAAAAAAATTATATCCCCAGTTTAATTGCAAATATTCAAAGTGAAGGTTCAACAAATTGTAGAGCTCCTCTGCTGAAAAGTTCTAATCAAAGAGTGGGGTGTGTGTGTGTGTATAGAACATTGGCTCGAACATTTCAGGTCAATTTTTCATTGGGTGTGTTGACAGAACTCACCACCAGGTTATATATGATCACGTATATAAATATAGGCATAAAATTTAAATAGGAGTGAAAAATCTTTCAGAAGTTAAAGTGGCATGTAGGATGATTCAATGGTTAGGGCACTAGCCTATGACTTGTGAAACGTGGGGTCAGTTCCCTCTGTCACAAACTTTCCTGTGTGAGCTTGGGCAAGTCACTCTTTCTGTGCCTGTGTTCCCTGTCTGTAAATGGAATAATAATATTTCCTGGAAAAGGGTAGCTGGCTCATTAAATGAAATTGGGCTCAGCTCTCCTGTTCCAGTCTAGGTGTGTCCTACTTTGGTGCAGTGCAATGCAATGTCCTACTTTGGGTGGGGCTGTCCCTGGGAGATATAAATCAGGGTCCAGAACCTTGGAGGGAAGGTCAGAGCCCAGATTCCTGAGTGAATGAATGAATGAGTGTTCAGAACCCTGAGTTTAAAGAAGGAGAGAGTCCAGAGTTCTCAGAGTAAAGAGAGCTCAGAGGAAGAGTGGAGCAGGGCTGAGAGCTTCAGGGAGGAGATGCCCTGAAGGAGGGAGCGGTGAGAGTTCCTTGGTTGAGCAGTGGAACCAGATCAGGCTAGTGAAAGGGCAGTCAGGGGGGTCACCTACAAACTTCCCCAGGCTAGAGAGCCATGACTGGAGAGGGCTGAAGGTTGATAGCAGCAGAGGGAGACGGCTGCTGGCTCTCTGAGCTGAAGCTGGAGGGCCAGAGAAGGCTGAAGGTTGTGGAATGATGGAGGGGTGAGCTTGCTGATGTCTCTGGGCAAGAGGTTGAACCCCATCTGGGAAGGCAACGGGTCAGAAATATCTTAGCTAGAGGGGGTGAGGTGTGGTGAGAGAGGCTGGAGATGTACTCGTTGTTGGAGAGTTGGGACAAATGTACAGTTTGGACTGTGCTGGGGGGATTCCGGTTTAGGGTCGTGGCGACTTTTGGTAATAAATTAACCCTGCAAAAAGGGCTTTTTATGTACTCTGAAGGCTGTACTGAGTTTCTTTGAGGAATCAAGAGGGAAAATGAGGCAAGGGGCCACTTGCAGGGCTGCCCTGAGGCCACAAAGGAGCACTTGGGAGGAGGCCATGCATTTTATGCTTCCCCACTTATAGTGGTGTTGTGAGGATAAAGACATTTAAAGATTGTGAAGTGCTTTGAGATCTAATGAAAAGTGCTATGTAAGAAATGGGTACTGTTGTTTTACAAGTGATAAGATCTCTAGATTTTGAGGGGATATCTACTAAGGGTGCCACATAGAAACTTGAAAAATTAGTATTTGCCAGTCATTTACTTACACACACACACTCTCTCTTTCTGTATAAAGGAATATATATATTTGTTAGGCAGTGTATACATCTAAGTACAATTGAACTTCTGCGTTATGAACACCTCGGAAATGGAGATTGTTTCTAATTCTGAAATGTTTCGTAACTCTGAACAAAATCGTATGGGTGGTTCTTTCAAAAGTTTGCAACTGAACATTGACTTACTGCAGCTTTGAAACTTTACTATGTAGAAGAAAAATGCTGCTTTTAACCATCTTAATGTAAATGAAACAAGCACAGAAACAGTTTCCTTACCCTGTCAAATCTTTTTTTTAAACTTTCTCTTTATTATAGGTATATCACAGTACTGTGCTGTATTTGTTTTCCCCCCGCCTCGCTGCTGCCGGATTGCGTACTTCTACTTCCAAATGAGGTGTGTGGTTGACTGGCCAGTTTGTACAGTAGAGTTACAAGCACCAGAGTTCCAGCCTTTCTAAGTATTATACCTTTCCTGTCAGGTTAAAAACGCTGGGTTTTGGTGCCGTACTTCCGTGAGCACTCTGATGTAAGCATTAATGGAGCAACGTCAGTGCAATTCTTTGGAGTAACATGGACAAGGAAAACAAACTGCCACTGATATTTCATATTGTCGTGAGAGCCGTTGACCCCGGTCAGCTGGAAAGTGAAACACTCTTGCACGAATAAGAAAAACATTTTGAACTAACTTCATTGGCAAGCACTTTGTTGCCAAATGGCATCTCTCCAGTTTTTCTTTCTAGGGTTTTATCCAGTGCCTCTCATTGTGATATCTGAATAGGTCAGACAGGCTGGTCTTTTAAAGGTTCGTCCTGTGATGGATCATCTCCTCCTCCCCTCCCTCTCCCCCAAGCTGATCCCAGTCAGTTGGAGATCAGATGGCTCAACTTTTTTATTATATGCAGCTGGGGCAGAGATGGAGCTTTCCATAAAGAGCTGTGTGAACCCAGTTGGAGGGGGGAGACCCAGAGGAGAAGAGTTGGGGGAGTGCTTTCTCTCTGGGAAGCAGCCTGAAAGAAGGCCAAGAAGCATGAGGAGGAGAAAAGCAGAGCGGCTACTCCCAGGGTGAGCTAAAAGACTGATTGGAGGCATGAACCCTAATGAGCCACAGCCTGCCTGAGCAAATGACAGAGAGCCCCTGGACTGTGGGATTGTTTGAGGCACAGGAGACCGGGGGGTGAAGTGTGGGACTGACTGTAATGGCTGAAATATGCCTCTGAGGAAGAGGCAGCCTCCTGAGCCTGCCTGGACTGAAGGTTTGGTGGTTTGCATATTTTTGTTGAATGCTGATAAAGACTGTGGGTACATCTACACTGTGACCCCCTCCCTCCCCGCCCGCCCTCCATAGCAGAGTTTCAGAGCATGGGCTCGTGATACAGCACTAAAATAGCTGTGTACATGTTCCTGCGTGGGCTATGAAGCCTGGTAAGGTGGGTGAGTCTCAGAGCCGGAGCAAGGAGGTATACATAGCTATTTTAGTGCCAGAGCCTGAGTCTGTAGACCCAGGCTCTGACACTCTCTGCTGTGGGCTGTCTTTTTGCAGTGTAGACCTATCCCGTGAGGCTCCAGAAGGGGCTGGACTCTATAAAGTGGTCTGGGTGGAGGGCCAGGTCACTCATGTGGCCAAAGGACAGTGAGACTGAAGCAGAGTTGCTGCATTAGTACACGTCGGGGTTTTAGACAGGAAAGATCTGCTATGCCTGACTATGAGGTGGTATGCCAGTGCAGGGATCACTCCTCTACAGAGCACCACCTAAAGCTCTCATGTGAGCACATCAAAACCCTACTTACCTCTCCCGCTGTTCCAGTTAGCAGGGACAGGACTTTAGTGTTTTGGTTCATATTACTGTGGGAAGGCTGACTGAAAAAGCAGGTTTTGCATTTTGCCCTGCAGATGCTGAGGTTTGTGGTCATCCTGATATCTTCTGAAAGTGAGATCCACCTTGGAGGGCCAACCACAGACAAAGAGCTCTACCTCTTTTGTATGAGCATTGCCTGAGACACTTTCAGTTCTCTCAGCTCAGTTGACCATACGATGCAGTGGCATGAGGGACCCTCTTATTCACTCCAGGAGCAGCAGCAGGAGCTGCTCTCCCCTGAGGGTAGGAGGGACACTTCAGGGTGCCATTAAGAGGCAGGGTGGCAACCCTAGTACTTAACCAACAGCCATAGTGTATCAGCTTGAGTGGGCTGGACCCTTTGTAGTCTTCTCCTCATGCCACAGAGGCCTTTATTGGGCTGCTGTTGGTGGGGATCCCAGAGCAGTGGGTCTTGGAGCTAACACCCCATTGAAATACATGGTGCAGTTCATGCCTGTCAGAGCTATTGCTTCAATCTGTCTGCAGACTCCGGCAGATATTGCAGCAATGGTTATGCTGGGGTCACATTTAGAAATTAAGCCCCAGAGCTGGAAAGCTTTTTGGGGGAACAGAGAGCTGCTTTTTGCTTTAGGAGAAAGGGGGGAAAACTGTCTGACAGGTTAAATTTACGTAAGCAGTTCTGTAAAGCATATGATGTTGTATTGTTTGGAGTTTGTGTTCTGTTTTTGGCAATGATATTTAATTGTGCATATAAATATATTTATGAAAGGGTGAGACACTATGAAGCTATATCCTGAGGAAAGTGGGGTCTCCATGAGCTAGCAGGGAGTGTACTCTGAACAGTGATCCCAAATTCAATAGGAAGACCAGGACTTGGAGAGTAGAGATTCTGTCAGAGCAGGGTCTTTGTTGCTTGGTTTCCTGCCCAAAGATTCTCGACCCTGTGTGGATCTGCCTTTGCAGGACCAGACCTGCTGTCAGTGAAGCTGACTTTGCAGGGCTGGACTTGGCAGTAGGTAAGCTGGTGGCACTGACTTCACTGAACGAGAACTTGTCCACAGCAGATTGGAATGGGACATGGTGAGTAGACAGGTTGAGGAGAACCATCACCTGACACCCACTTTATTATGCAAGTTTGTATTTATCTTGCCTTCCCAAATAAAAGGTATTTGTGGTTTCATATTCCTGAGGTCTCCTGAATGCTTTCAAGGGGAAAAGAAACCCCCTGTAAAGGTGACCAGGGTAACCAATATCTGGGCATGGATAAGATTTTAGGTGGGGCTCGAGCCAATCATTTCATTTGTTTAAATGGAATCCTTAAACATCATGTGATCCTAGCCCTTTACTATTTCCAATAACACCTGGCATAAGGGTGTGTGTGGGGGGTGGGTGGGTGGGTGTGAAGAATACATAAGTCTTTCTTCATATGGCAGTTAGAGATTTAATTTGTCTTTAAATGAAAGCTGAGATTCTGACCTTATCACTTAGCCCCAGGAGCTAAGGCTTTAGGCACATCCCTGCAGTGCCGATATCTTGATCCAGCCCTGATCCAATACATCCTTTCTAACACTAGACAAGTCCACAGTGAGCTCCAAGCGTACTGCTACACAAGACTGCTCTTTGGCTCATGCTGTGACTGCTTCTGTCTGTCTTGGGGAAAGTAGTTATCCATTTGCCTCTTTCTGACAATGCCTTCCTTGTTTGCTCTTTCCCGGCTGACGAATGATTAATTAAAGCTTTACACAAAACCATCAGATCATTCACAGGAAGCATTCTGCTGTCATTCTGAATTAAATGCCTAGGTAAACTGGCCAGGATCCTTCAACTAACTTCTGGGGAGCGATGCAAAATCTTTAGCATGTGCTGCAAGATGTCTGATGTCAGTCAGAAAAGAAGAATGCCTTCTCCATTGTGTAATCAAAAGAAGACATTCCTTCAGGGGAAGAGTGGGGGGGGGGAAACTGGGAGAAATATAAATATCTATAAGCAGAATCCTACCGCACTGTGATTTAGAGAGTAGGCACTCTCCAGCTCCAGTCTTGGCTCTGCTGCTGACTCACTGTGTGACTAGGATAAACCTATTAACCTCTACATATCTTGGCTTCCCTGAGAATTATTATTTACTATTAAACTAGAGCGTAGAGAGCCTAACTGAGACTGGAGCTCCATTGTACTAGGCACTGTCCACATGCAAAGAAAGAGATAATCCATGGTCTGAAAAAGTTTGTCTATTTTCTCTGTTTAGACTAAGGGTGTGAGAGAAAACAGAGGCAGAGAGAATGACTTGCACATCATCACAATGTAGGTTAGTGGCAAAGCCAGGATTAGGATTGAGATCTCATGACCTCTAATTCAGAGCTCTATCCAAGAGCGTACTGCATAAGACTACTTACTATCTCCCAGGGATGTTATGAGGATTAACTAGTTAATCTTCACAGGGCTCTTTGAAGCTGTAAAGCTGTAAAAAAAATTCTAAGTATTAATAAGCAATGTAAGAGGAAAGCAGAGAAACAGATGGATGCTAATGGAAAGGAGAGAAGCTGACATGAGCTTAAAAGGTAAATAGATGTGTTTGTAATTTGCACCAAGACTCGTCCCAGAAGTTATAAGCAGAAACATTCAGATTGTTGGGTTTTAATCCTATAATATAACAATTTTGGGTGGGATTTCTAAAGTGTTGTGATCTCACTGAAGTCAATGGGATTTTTGCCAATTACTTCAATGGGAGAAGAGCTAGGCCAACACTGAGTGCTGTTGAAAATACCACCCTTCATTGTCAAAGATATGAGATAGGTTGTTGGGCAGTTGGCCTCAAAATACAATGGAGTAAAGAAGCCTCCGAAGAGAATAAAAAGGGTGAGCTAAGTTGGTGCCTTAGTTTAACATTTTTGAACCTCATAACAAGATATGAAATAGGGTCTACAAGGATGTAGCTCTTTCCTAGCATATTAGATGCACTGTGCATGTCTTGACTCCTTAAGAAAACATTTGTAAAATTCCTGTGTTCTTGAGGCTCTCATTATTGGCAAATGAGATCTTTAGCTATTAGGAATTCAGTATAATTAAGTGTAAATTATTTTCCACTGCAATAAAATATTAATTCTAAAACCTCAGCAAAGCTGGATAATTATCAACTAAGTAGTAGCTAATTTAGCATCCTGAACCAGGTGTGGAACTTTGCCAGGCCTGGAACTTTATCTGCTAAATCACTGCACTTTCACTTCTGTAGGGTTGCCAACCTTCTACGATTGTCCTGGAGTCTCCAGGAATTAAAGATTTATTTGTAATTAAAGATTATATCATGTCATGAAACCTCCAGGAAATATGTCCAGCCAAAATTGGTAACCCTATTTCTGTGGCCTTCCAGTCTAATGGTTCCATCTTAAAAAATCTAGGTTAATGGGATGCTTTATTTATTTTTTTTAAAGGAAACCCATGTAGAAGTCTATTCACAGATTCTTAGGGTTGAATTCTTATACCTCCCAAGCTCAATAGTACAGCAGTTGTTGCTCCTAGAAAAATACACAGTTGGGTTGACTTGACATTCACAGATCAAAACTTTGCACAAATCACTATGGTTTTCCTTTAGGATTGTGTATAGATTTATATATTAGACTTAAATGAGCATGTCAGGCTCTCTTGACCTTAGATGGGGCTTTTGCTTCTGTATCTTTTGAGGAGTATGCTTCAGAAACCTTCATCAACATGTAACAGGAAGGTCACTCTGTCTCTGATGTACTCTGAGTAACACCAAATGATAGCCTTGGTGATCTGCTGCTGTGAACATAGAAAGCTTTGCTGTTCCATATATGGAAGCCAGGGGTTTGTGTTTTATTAAGTTAATACCCTAATGTAACCACTATCACTAGTTTGTAACTTGTCTCTGGGGTTTATGATTTCCTGGCAGTGAATATGTATTCTTTGTTAAACTAAAATTCTGCACCTTATAGCCCAGATTGTGCCTTCCAGGGTGCAAGAAATCTTTGACTTCCCTTATGGCCCCCTATTTGAATGGTTTAAGTAGGATTTGTGTTTCATAGGCATTGCACTGCCCTTCTGCATGGGGATGAAATTCATCCAAAAACTTTTAAGATAAGCACTACTCTGCACCACCATCCTGTGACATCGGGCCTGATCCTGACCCCATAGAGTTCAGTGGCAAAGGTCTTGCTGAATTTGATGAGAGCAGGGTCATGTCCACTGAGAAGTGCATTAGATCCAAGTTTCCAGAACTATCACTTATAGTTATAGTATTAAGGTGGTCTGTGTTTAGCTGTTTTAGGAACCAACTTCTTATACCATTGCAGGATATGTTATCACTTGTTGAATACTGTCTGATCCTCAAGTTAAGAGGAGGGATGCTAGTGCTGAGTACAATAATATCCAGATGCTGCAGGAAGTGGTGCTGGTTACTCAGTTGTTGGAAGTCTTCCCTCTGAAACAGTTACCCAATATTGGGCCAGAGGTACCATTTTTCAAATGCAATGAAAGACCCTAATCACATCTGGATGACCCTAACCACATCCAGATAATAAAGAGCTCAATTTAACTTGTTTTTGCAAGAGAATGAGGTTTTCGAAAAGGTGGAGGGAGGAGGAAAAGACATAGACCAAAAATGTCAAAGCTGGCTGTCTTAAAATCAAGCATCTAAATAGATGGTGGTTTCACTTTCAAAGGTGTTGATTCTGAGCAACCCCAGATGCCACTGAGGTCAATGGGAGCTGTATATACTTAGTATCTTTGAAAATCCCTCCCTGTTTAGGTGCTTAACTTTACCATCCAGTTTTGAAAATGTTTGCCTTAGAAGATAATCAAAAGGAGAGAAAAGAGAAATTAGATGAGTGAGGTGAAAGGGGAAAATTAAGAAAAGGAGCTTCAAAAATGAGGGGCAGGTAATATTTTGGGAAGAAAAATTAAATTCCCCCTAGATAAAATAGAAATAGAAATGGAAAATAGGTTCATCAGATTCAGTAACCAACAACTGCTATATAGTTTTCATGCTTCTCTCCTTTAAATTCCTGAATGTATTTTCCCACAGATTTCTGAAAGACCACCTGTGGTATTTTAATGTGCATTGTCTGTTTGAATAAGTAGTTTGGGCAACATTTTTCTTAAGTGCGAAAGTGACTTAAGTGCCTAAGTTTTACTGAAAGTCCATGGCTAAGTCACCTAGACACTTGAACATTTTTACCCCAGATCTTTTACAGAACTATCTGCCTATGAATTCTCCACAAAGTCAACATAATTTTTCCACACACTTCTTCAAGAAGTGGGACTAAATCGTATATCCCTCCCCACCTTTTGGCAGTTTCCTAACACCTCTGCTAAGGATTGGGAAAAAATTCCTTGTTTGCTGTGTAGGATGGATTTTGTGCTCTGAAGACTCTTGGTTTTGTATTGAGAGATAAAATCCTGGGCAGCAGTTAAGAAATCCTCTGGATAACTGCCTCTGTAATTCTCTCCAGTGAGATATCTGGAATTTGAGGGAGTAATTAACAGTTTACTGTCAGTGGTTTCCTCAACCCTATTGTTAGCTTTTCGTGGTTCAAGATTTTTGGACATCTTATTTTAAATAACAAATTTAACTTTGTGAACTCATTCAAGGTCACAGAACACATTTTACTACATGTGGAGAAGGATCTAAAGCCCCAAATTGTTTGGGACCCAATTTATTAGAGACTTCTGTTGCCACCTGTTCTCTGAATGGTAATTAGAATCCAGTGGGGAGCTCCTGCGACTGAACTGTCCGAGGCCTGCAGCAGGCATTCTTATTGTCCTATTGGGATCTTGGATGTGGGCGGGCTTCTTCCTGCCCGCTGCTAAAGGACTTCCCCCAGCCTAAGGGGAGGATCCACAAGGTCTGGGATCTCAATTAGTTACGGTGGACAACTAAAGATAAAACAGGGACAGGAGTGAGGTCACAGAGCTAAATGAAGGGAACCCGATGGGGACACCGAGCAGAGAACCCTGGACAGCACCCACTGCTCCTCGAAGGTGTCAAGGGAGTCAGCAGACACTGCCCAGAGGAACTCTGCCTGGATGCGTGAGCAGACAGAGGATCGGAAATAGGCCCCGCAGTTGCTGGAAACCCAATCAGCCAACCTCTTGTAGATGGCCATTTTGGACCGTGCTAGTAGGAGGTTGACAAAGAGGTCCTGCGACTTTGTGGGGCCATGGATAGGGAGTGCATAGATAAGGAGGTGAGGGGAAAAGTGGAGCCAAAAACGTAACAGAATATCTAAGAGGAGCCGGAATAGGGGCTACAACCTGATGCACTCCAGATACATGTGCACCAGGGTATCCCTCATGCCACAGAAGGGGCAGGTGTCCGGGACGGGGGTGAACTGTGCCAAGAACACACCCATGCTCACAGCTCCATGAAGGAGCTGCCAACTGATATCCCCAGAGAGCTTTGGGACCAGGGTGGCCCACCAGGGTTCCTCATCCTCCAGCGGTGTCGGGGCGGGATGTGAAGGGTGTGGAGCATGAGCATGTACAGATGTTTCCTCAGTGCAGTCCAGAAATGGGCCGGCTGCAATTCGTGCAGCTGGCTCATGGTGAAGGGATGGGGTGGCTGGGTGGGGCCATGCGGCAGGGGCCCGATGAGAAGGTCAGGAGGGCCTGGGGGGTAGGGTGGGCGGGCGGCACCCTCCCACAGGACCCAGTCAAGATAAGCCTGAACAATGGCCAGTAAAGCGGCCCTTACCTCCTGATGTACGCGCCGGGGAGTATGAGGTCTGGAGAGGCCCGTGTGCTGAGTGCACATCAGGGGATCCAGCCAGTCTCTCCGGTCATAGTCCAGGAGGTAGGTATTCTTTTTGTCCTCACACTTAGAACTTGCTTCTTGTGATGATCTATAGGTTTTCATGGCATAAATGCCAAATGTGCTGTGTCTTGTTGACTGACTGGGGAATGGGCTCTCCTATAATTATGGACACCAACATTTTCAAATTTTAGATGCCTAAATTTAGGCATCTATACAAATGTCCTGCTGGCCCACAACTCCAGCTGAAAGTAGTGGGAACTACAGGTGTTCAGCACCTTTGAAAGTCAGGCTACTTTTAGGTAGGAGGCCAGTCTTTACATTTGAAAATTTTGGCTTGAGGTCTGAGTCAGTATTTAGTATCTCTTATATGGTGTGTGCTGTGTTCAATTGCCAAATAATAAATACAATATGTATTTTAGATATTTATTTTGATGATTTGTTCAGTGTTTATTGCTATAGCAGCTATGCTAAATATCTACATGGAAATAATGCTAGTGTTTGTAGAGGGGTTGGCAAGCCGCATAGGGAAATGGAAAATCCCTTTTCCAGCTAGGACATTCACAGATAGGAGAAAAAAGACACAATCCACTGACTTAAAGATGAATGCTAATTGAAAACGGTAGGGACCAGATCCTCAGCCATTGTAAATTGGTATGGTTCCATTGACTTCAGTGGTGCTAAGCTGATTTATATCAGCGGAGGATCTGGTCCTATATCTCCCAGAAGAAAAGGCAGCACATATCGTATATTAGTAGCCTAAACCCTGTGACCCTAATCAGACTAAATCTGGCAGGAAAACTGCATTCAGAACTCTACCAGACATGACTTCCCTGCTGCAGTTATGACTCTGAACAACTCCAGCACACTCCACAAGCTAAAGTAAGACTGGACATGTTTCTGAAAGATCTGCTCTAGTTCAAACACACACTATTTTGGGAAAGTCCTAGGATTGTGTTATGCAGGGGAGTGGGGGTCAACTTACATTATCACAGTGGTCTCTTCTGGCCTTAGACTCTAGGAAGTGACTACAGTCCACAAAAGTGGAGAAAGGAGAGGTGCAATAATGGTGTTAAACATTTTGTGAAATAAACTCTGCCTACTGTAAACATGAGAAAAATGTACATTATTTTATATTAACTGTTATCTGAACTGACAGATGGACTGTGAATCCATCTCCCAGATGACCGAAGCATGTCTGCATTATTTTTAAGGCAGCATTGAGAGAGTCAAGCATTTGCTAATAGAATTGTTAATTTTGGAATGAAGTGTAGGTGTTTATAACATCTGGGCAGTCCCCTGACTAATGTCATGTCATCAGCTGATTCTCCATAGACTTTCTGAGAACCACATCTGAACCCAATGGTCAAGCAGACACACGACCATAAGGGAAAAATGAATGCACCTGCATATTAATAATCCTTTTCTTGTATTTAAATACCTTGAGGAGGAAAGCATTGCATGTTTTAGTGGGATTTTTCTTTACACTGTAAATAATATACCAACATAAGGAGCGTGGGTGACCTTAAAACTCCCATATCGACTTCTGTGGGGAATTTTGCTTGAGAGGGGAAGCTGTCAAAGAGGCTTTTGCCTGAGTAAGAGCTAGAGAATGGGGCTTTAAGACATGTCCCCCATCTGCATGCGCATTCTTTGGGCCAAATCGTGCTTGCATTACTCATGCAAGTAAATACCATTGACTTTTTTGGGAAAACTCCTATGAGTAAAGTGAGCAGGATTGGCCTCTTTGTAGATGTTAAGGAGGGGTCAACTTTTCTAGACATGTTTCAAGAAGGGCAGCCGTTACTATTTTATTAATTGTTTGTTGTATTGCATAGCACCTAGATGCCTGCAGCTGAGACTGGAGCCCTTTGTGCTAGGACCTGTACAAACACAATGAGAGACAGCACCGAGGAACTTGTACTCTAAATGGAAAAGATAAAGGGGTAGGGGGAGAGGGGAAAGATGTGAAATGACTTGCCCCAAGCTCACACAGCAGATCAGTGGCAGAGCTGGCATTATCCTGGTTCCCAGTCCATGCTGCTGTCCGCTAATTACACTGCTACCTCCCCTTACTTTAAAGGTGAGAAATACAGATGGAAAGAACAAAGTGATGTTACGTGCATTTTACAGCTACCACCATAGTTCATACTGTCCATTCTTTTGAAAATCTCAGCAGTCTCCTATGCAAAAATAATTCTAGATCACTTGAAATATTTGTGGTAAATACTGTGAATGGCTTTTTCAGATTTTATTTACTACAAGTTTCCTCTAAAAACAAAGAACCCAGCTGTAAATCAAATTAAAATTAATCTGAAACTGGGTGATTTTCATGGTATACTCATTTTACCCACTGTACTGGCTGACTTTTTATTCCAGGGTGGATGAAAATCAATTACTTAAATCCAATTTTTTATTTTTTTTTTAAATTTCAATCAGATCTTTATATTTAAATTAAAAAACAGGTTTATTTAAAAAAAAAAAAGCATTTAAAGTTTGAAATTGCCAACCTATGTTAAGGCCTAAATTTATAATCTCTTAAAATAGTTTGACTAGAAAAAAAAATAAAAACAAAATTAAACAGTATGTTTGCTGCCAAGTTTTAAAGATAGTCAAACTATTGAACTGGTAGAAGTAAATGGCTAAGCACCTGGAACCAAGTTTGTTAAAATATTAAACCAGTTTTTGACAGCAGTAGTCTCTTCTGCAGGTGCAGAGGGAATATTTTCTATATTTCAGTTTATTCACCATTAAGAAACCAGTTGGAAGCTGAAAAAGCAGGAAAGCTTGTTTTCCTCTTCCAATTTATGAATAAAAACTAGGTAGGTATGAGAGGATGAGATCTACAAGAGTTCGAAACTCTTGAAGGACAAAGTGACCATAAACAAAAAGTTCAATTCACTAACTAAAGATTAGTTTAAATAATCAGTTATTATAAATGTTTTGCACTGAAAACTAACTTTCCCCCATGTATCCAGCACATTTAAGGTAGTTTTATTTAAATAAAATCCTGTTTTTGTACATTTTTAATTAAATTTGGATTTCCATCCAAATAGAGCTTGACACATTTCACAAGTAATAAAATTAATCATTCGTCATTTTCTAACAGGAAAGAAAAAATAAAAATCAAGAATCTGAATAAATGTAAGTTAAGTTATATAATTGTTTACATGTGTGTAGATATAGTGTTAGGAAAGTAGCATCAAATTTAGTATAAAAGTTATATTTAGTTCCAAATCAACATGTTGTAATAGATTGTCATTGGTTAGTCACCATCTTTCTTTAGGAAAATATCTAAATGTACATTGCTCATAAGTATGGTAACTATTCTTAATTCTACCTGTACAAATGACCAGAAACAAATTAAAGCCAAGGGACCCTGCAACATTCTTATAATTATTTATTTACTTTCTGTAGTACCCAGGAATGTGCTAGGCATTGTACAAACACAAATGCAACTTCTGTCCCTATGCTAAAGGGCTTACCCTCTGAAGAGACACAGCAAGCAGACAGAATAGTGCTGGGCAGAAGAATGGGGTCTGATGCACAAGTAAAAGTGGCCAGGTGGTAACTGAACACATCCTGATTTAAAAAAAGACAAAAACATTATATATATATATATACATATATATATATATATAATTTTTTTGGCCATGGCAAAGAAGTGAAGTGAACCAAAGATACAGAGAGGGTATCTCTGTGGCTAGCCCAGGTCACCTGACTCGAGCTCATGGGGCTCGGCCTGTGGAACTGTACAATTGTGGTGTTTACATTTGGGTTCAGGCTGGATCCTGGGCTCTGGGACCCTTCCCCCTTGCAGAGTCCCAGAGCTCAAGTTCCAGCCAGAGCCCAAACAACTACACTGCAGTTTTACAGCCCTGTAGCCTCAGTCCCACAAGCCCAAGTCAGCAGACCTGGCCCAGCTGCTGATGTTTAATTGCAGTGTAGACATACCCAGACTCTTGCAAAACCCTTTAATTAGCAACAAGCTACAACAGCAGGCCCCTAGCTTAGGGTAATGTACTGTGCTAGTGTTGGAGGCGGCCTGTGTAGATTCACTCTAAATTATGCTCATTACATCATTTGCTAAGTGTCAGCAGCAAAGGTGCTACTGGCCAGAGGAGGGCTCACACTTTGAGAAGATGAGAGATGATGATGACGACAGTGGGTTCGCTGTGATGTGCAAGCATATGGCCAATGTGCAATCACGAGGACCTGATCAAAAGCCCAGTGGAATCAATGAGACTTTCCATTGGCTTGGATAGATTTTTGGATGAGGCATTGGGGGTGGATAGTGAATGGGGGCAATGCCCAGAGATGCCACTTGTGCATCCACCCTGGATATTGTTTGTTGCTCTATTGACCTGTTTCCTTTGGATTTAGCCTTTTCTCCCCTCCATCCTTGTCATTTAGTTGCTCTGTCATCTTAAATTCCCTGTGGTTTTGTTTCTTTACTTGACTTCTGCACCCCTGAATAGTGAAACCAACTTCCTCTTTAATAGGCTCCCTTCCACTAGATAAACAAATAATTTAACTGCTAATTTTTCTGCATTTCAGTGCACAGGCAGTGCGTCTAGCAGCCACCTTTAAGCAACCTGCTTCTGCTGAATTTTCATTGGCCTTTTTATGTCTTTTTTATTTTTCATTGATCTTTGCTGGACCTCATTTCCTTTTGCCATATAGTGCATGCTGCTAATCTTGGGGAGGGAACTACTTTCCTGTCGGTCAGGCTGTTCTCCAAGTTTACAGTACATTGGCGGGGCAGCGCTGGGAAAGCTTGCAAGCCATCCACTGACCATGCCATACTTTGCTCAGCAAATAATAGCGGCTTTGTTGTGGCATTCACAAACAGAGCCTTGTGTTGGGGTGGTGCAGCTCCAACCTGTCCCAGTGGGAACGCCAGGAGGCTTTGTGCACAAGCAAAACAATTGATTTCTGAAGTGCCATGCCATGTATGGAAAGTATGTCCACTGCCACACCTCTTCTGGGGAGAGGTTGAGACACATGCTTTATTATGCAACTGCCGGACTCCAGCATGGAAGAGCTCCATCTCCTCTCTCTTTACCCTCATTGGTGTAGTTGATTTCCTCAGGGGGGCACACAAGGGTAGCAGTTTCTGTGCTCTGTTGGACTGCAATTGTGGCTGGCTCCTGCATGGGTGGTTGCTATGTTAGAAAGAGTAATGTGCAGCTACCAGTTCATCTCGCCTTTAATTTCAACTGTTCTATCCATCTAGTGAGTGAATGTGTAACTCTGGATACAGCCTCATCCTTCGAATAAAGTGTTTCTGCTCTAACTCCATGATCACTTGTTCTAAAGTATTGATTTAGCATACTGTAATTGGGCCTTTGATCCTGAGCAGGGCATGATTTATATTTCATTTCATTTTGCTTTTAAAGGTTGTGTTGTGTTAAATGAAAGATTCTTGAATAACAATATTCAATGATAATATTGTTTAATATATTTGAAAGTCATCTATGATTTGCATAGATTCAGGAACAGTGGATTTAATATAGATATAGGTGTGGTGAGTTTGCTATTACAATAAGCTCAATAGTGCTGATTCCACAATTAAGAAGTGGTAAGAGGTATGAATAAAGCCTATGGCAGAAATTTTCACAGCCAGGCACAGGACTTACCCCCTGTAACAGGGTGCTGGCCAGGAGGCCCTGAGCCAGGCCCCTGTTAGCCCAGCTCCAATTAAGAAGCATTAATTGGGGCTGGCTGGGTATGCCACGCCTAACTGATGAAAGAGGAGCACCTGCGGGCCTTATTCGCCAGGGGGGCTGTATAAAGCTGGCAGGAAGGAAGTGAAGGGGGTGGGGAAGAGAAAGGAAAGGGAGGAGCCACAGGCAGTGCATCCCTGCTGGCTGGAGAAGCTAGCTGTCTGTAAATAGAAGGTGGTGGGAGCTGACACTGTTAATAAAAGAAGCACTGGTGATTGCACTTGGAGGAGGTCTCTGACTGATTTGTGTGAGGGCAAGCGAAGGCCTCGTTACATCCACCTATCTTCCATTTAAAATAATGGAAAATAAATCCCCTGCACTGCTTTGAAAATTTCAACTTGGAATTCTTCCCTGGAGTTCTGTAAAAGCTTTCAAATAGCCAGGAGCTTTGATTCCACTGTCCTTATGCCAGTGCATTATTGCAGAGCTGGAGAGGGGGATATTTACTCAGATATATTTTCAGTCTATAATCAACAGGGAATTAAGATACAATTAATAAGGTTACAAAAGAAGGATTTGGTAGGGCAAACATGTTTGTTTCAGATAGTGTTGAAAGTAAGTTGTGTGTCCTCAGTATCAGATGATACTAAAATGAGCACCATTAAAACTTTGGCTGCTGGTCTTGTAGTTGGGAGGCCTTGGTCCTTTTCTTGGGTTTGCCACAGTCCTGCTGCTGACCTGAGCAAGTCACTTCACCTCTGTGCTTCTGTTCCACTTCTCATACTTTGTCTAGTCTGTTTGTTTATTTGCATTACCACAGCAGGTTGTAGGCTCTTAAGGGAAGACTATAGATATCCACAGTAAGTGACAGTGCCTAGCACAATGGGTTGGCATATCAGTTGGAGCCTCTAGGCCCTACTGTACCATAAATAATCTTGACATTTCCCTTGCCATGGGTATTTGCATTTATATATATATTTAGAATAGAAAAATTCAAATTGGTTTTAATGAGCTTTTGATCATACCACTGATCTTAATTTACCAGATTTTAGTGGGATCCAGAGAATGTTAACATTGGATGTTATTAAAAGGATCACCTTTCCCCTTTGTTAGAATGGCCAGAAGTGCATATAACATTGCAAACCATATTCCTGCCTATAAGTGTCTAAATTAGAGTGTACTGTTTGTATACAGGGGTTTTGATGTGCAAAATCCCTTAACAGTTCTATGAGAAGCTTCACAAACTCTGATGATTCCATTAAGGTTTTACAGAGAGCTCTATATTTAGTGTTCTCTAGTGGAAACAGGTAACAGTTTAATTAAGATCTGCACATGATTAACACTAGAGCTATGTGAAATATTCACTGAGAAATTAAAAAACCCACAACATTAAAATGGGCCTCTTCTTTTCCCACCCTTTGCAGAGCTTGTGCAAAAATGCACTACTTTCTGCAAAATTGTTCGTATCAGCCAATGTTCTGTGGAGCGAGCACTCTCTTTTTTTTTTTTTTAAGCACTATCTGGATGTCAATGCAAATTTCCAAGCTAAATTTCCTGGAGTGCTTTTCAGTTTTGAGATGGGTTGGTTGGGTGTCATAGTGTGGTTGAAGTTTCATGATATTTCTTGAGGATTCCAGATGATGTAGGTCTCCCACATGGCTCCAGGAGGACAAAAAGGGGTCAACAGAAGCCATTTTGCTTTGCTGCATAAAGCCTTTGTGAGAGGAAGTGAGACAACTGATATCATAAAACTTCAAAGATTGCGAAGAGAGGGAACAGAGCAAGTATTGTTCTTGTAGTCCTAGAAGGAGCATAGCTATTATTTAAATGGGAAGGTGAAATTACGGCTTCAGTTTTGAATCACAAGTATTCAGGGAAAACTTTGAAAGTGAAAAATACTCCGTGATCAAGATTTTTGAAAATGGGGGCCTAAAATTAGGCCCCTGAATCCAAATTTTGGCACCTAATTAATAGGTCTGATTTTTACAAGTCCTCAGAATTCAGCAGCTCCCACAGAGATCTGTCAGGTTGTTTTAATTCATTGAATGGGTACTCAGCTCTTTTTGGAAAATTAGATTACTAATGTGGGTGCCTAAATATAGACTCAGGAGCCTAATTTTAGGCATCCATTTAAAAAAAAATCTTGAGCCCGATTCTTGTATGCTGGGAATCCATAACCAAAACCACTTCTGTTAATCCCATCGCTAGCTCTTTGGCTGATCCCTTTTTAAGTAAAAATTGTCTTGCATAAGTGAGTAGGTACCAAACCTAGTGCCCTGCTGGTTACTTGGCTCTCCCTTTTCCCCCACTGGGCTATGCTGACTCCATTGAGCCACTTCAGTCTGAGTACCTCTACTTCCTCAAGTCCAAACGAGTGATGAAGGCTGTTAATTCACTCTCGACTAAGCCTCCAGATTCCTTCTTCCTGAGGTGCCTCAACAGGGAGGACCTATAGCCTTCCCCCTCCAGTTTGGGTTAACTTCAGTAAAAGCAAAGAAGAAAATTTGCAATACGTGTTAAGCATTCTACAAGCACAGTGGACCAAATTCACTCCTGAAGTAACTCCACTGTGAGCTGCACCAGGGAAAATTTTGGCCTAACTAGACCAGTCATTGTGCAAAGCACAGCTAGCTGGGCACTGAGCCTACATCCAGAGAATACTGACTCATCCAAAAATAAATCCCGATCTCTTTACTGCCAAGCGGTGCTTTCCCCTGTATTTTCTCCATCCATGTTTACATTGTACTGGATCTTTACTTTTATGTGTAAGGACTGTAGCAAATAAATATTAATAATAATGCCCTGCATTTCTGTGTTGAGTCTTATCCAAAAGGATCCCAAAAAACTTTGCCCATTGAAACTCAGCTGGTGATAAGTCAATGCTTCTGTGAAGCTACACCAGCTTAGGATCTGTGCACACATTCACCCATCACTAAAATGCAGTGACATGTGGGGTAAAAGACAGGAACTGTTCAGTGACACACCACAACTACACAATAACTGAGGACTGAAAATGGGGTTGGGCATGCCATGTCCAAATAAAATGGCGTGGGGGGGGAGGGGGTGGAATTTAAGTGGATGGAATGTAGTCATGCAACTGTGACCTGAGTTCAAAGAATGAAATCCATCCCCTTAGTGTGTGGTGCTCAGGTGGTACAAAAGGGCCAGAATCTGAGTTCTAATGGCCAGCTGGGAAATCAGTTTGCATAGATAAACTCCCTATTGGTGTAAAACTGCTGTAGCTGGCTCCTGCAACCGCTGTCCACACACTCCCAATGTTGGAGGAGGAGGAAGAGAGCATGGCAGTGCAGAGCTCTACTATGCCTATGTCCACTTGCTTGGGGTCCATTTAAGGACCCTATTCCACTGGCATGTCTGCCCCTTAGCTTTGCTAAACCTTCTCAAGCTTAGAGGTCTAAACCATAACTGGCACCTTGATAGCCCTTCTCCTCGCCACCTTTCTGATTGCAGAAGGTCATCTGGCCAATGCCCCTATAACTGTGGAAAATGCAATGGATCATAAATAACTACAATTGGGCCACGACTTTGGGGTTTTTTTTTCTGTCTCCTCAAAGAAAACACCACACAGGTCAACTAACACACGTTTGCACAGGAAAGCCTCAAACTGAATGAACTCAGACTCAAAATTTGAAATGAAGTAGACTCTCTGGAAGATAAAGTGCACTGGCTGAGCAATGCAGAGAAACCTATCACTGTGCCAAGCTTCCAATAATTACCATTTCAGTTCAATGTACCGTAGGCTCTCTCTCTTAATCTTCTAAATAGGAAGTTTCGCAAGAAAATTTAAATTTCTCTCCGACTATCTGTTGCCTGAATGGTCTGGAAGATTTAAAACAAAAATTAATCATTTTCAAATTCTTGAACCTGCTGAGGGCAAGTCATCAGCTTCTCCTTAACCATTTTATAGAGACATATATCTCTGGGGATCACTTAGCAAGAAAATATTTTTTAAGTTTGCTCAAGGCCAATTTATCCCCGGCATTGAGTCTATTCAGCTGTAACTGCAAAAATAACTCGGATCCCTTCCTATAATTACTGCTGACTAACAGCACTTCAGCCAACTGATCATCAAGAACTGAGCAGCCATATTTACTGTAAGCTAGGGGCATGATTCTTCTCACTTATACCAGTCTGTGTCAGTGTAACTCCATTAGCTTTGGTGAAGTTACTGACATTGGTGTATGTCCGGAATAAGAGGGGAATCAGACCTGGGAGGCCAGATCCTCCATAAGTATGAGTTTCCTTTATGGACTTTAATGGAACTATGCCAATTTACATCAGTCAAGGATTTGGCCTTAGATATTTTTTCTTGACCACTAGTGAAGAAGGGATTTATAAAGTTTTTACCTAGATCCTTATTTGCCCTGTCTTGTCATGAGGCATGGTTTATAAGGTGAATGTTGATGGTTCATTTTAGTGGCATAAAAATTCACCAAACACAGTTGAAGAATGTGAGAACCTATGAATACAGGGCTGATTTGGAACACACCTATGTTAGGGGGCTTATTCCTTCACCCATTTACTTCCCTGGTCCTTCTCACATGAACAGAGCTCAACAATACCCGAAGTCCAAAGGTGCAAACAATTCGGTGTTTATTGGGGTGAACTTCCAGCAAGCATGATTCCAGTTTCCTTCCTTAGTGTCCCCCTTCCCAGCTCTGACACCACAGAGCCTTACCTGTGTCCCTGTTCCCATTTCCCCCCCGCCCTTAGCAAAACATGATTCCAATTTCCCTACCCCCATTCCCTCTTCACATTTCCCCCTTACTTCCTGATTTACTGCAGACTATATAGTAAAACTTGAGTTCTGCTTAGCTATACCTTAACCTATCATTTTACTGAAATTTAACTAACCAATCCTAACATATTGTAACATGATTATTTAACCAATTATATCACACCACCTTAATTAGTTTACACCCAGCAAAATTAATTATACAGCAGACAGAAACAATCACAGAACCAGACAGAGACCATGCAAATAAACAATAGCAAACTGGGAACTATAATGACAAAACAATACAGAAGTGAGGATTTCCACATCCCAGCTATTGATAAGTGAGTTCTTGCCAGACAGGATGCTATCAAACTAAGTTTCCTTTTACTTTTTCTAGGCACTTCCCTTTCTCTGGAGACGATAGGCATTATCAGGACAGGATTGTATTCCTAACGCCCAATAGCACCTTCTTTCAATGTGACTAGTTTGGAATGTGAGGATGTGACCGGTCGCTTCCCAGCTTACGGCTGCCTCTGCTGCTTAGCCAAAGGCCTTAGCCTAAGAACAGGGCCTCAGACTGTCACAGTAAGAAAAGGCCTTATACAGTCAGACAGTGATTTTGATTCTTTCTTTTATACCTCTATAACTAGCTAAATGATAAGAATACACCTAAATTCTTAGAGTATAGGCCTTTACAGACAGGCCTGAATATTATATCCTAACAACCTACACCGGTTTTTTTCCAAAGAGGTTGGCACTTATCTATGGGTTATATAATTTTGAATGGTGGAGGACCAAACAGGATACTTCTGCTGGAAGATGTTGGGCCACCAGACCTAGAACTGGAATGATAGCAGGACATTGGGGCTCAGAGTGCCTCCATTGAAATCTAACCAGAATCTGGGTAAATGGAGGGAGGAGAGGGCTCTTAAAAATGCCTGAGTAACTCAGGTTTGAGCCAAAGACCATTTGAATCAAATGAAAGAGTTCCATTCACTTCAAAGGCCTCTGGATCACATTCTAGGACTCCTGACCGAATTCTCCAATTTCATAGTTCCAATGTATTACACCAAATGGTCTAGTGTGAAGGGGCTGGAGAGGTTTTGTATATAAGGTATAGCTCCCAAATTTGCAGTGGCTACTCGAATGACACTTTTGCAGGATTGAGTGAGTGAAGTGATCTTTTTTCTGATTCAGCCAGTCTCCGCCTTCTAATAACAGTACTTTAATTATGGCACTTCCATCCCAGGGTCACAAGAGGCTTTCATCTTCCTGTCAGGTACATCAGTATTAGTATACTCATTTTACAGATTGGTAAAGCTGAGGCATAGGGAGCTGATGTGGTGATTCTCCCCCACCCCACACCCAGGTCCCACCGCAAGCCAGTGGCAGAACTGGGAATGAAAGCCAGGAGACTTGACCTTCATCCTAAAGTCTTGTCCATTGCTACAACACCATTCTTTCTCCATTTGTCCCTGAAGTGTTTCCTTCCCTTTCCCTAATTTGTGCCTAATCTCTCTCCCATCTCTTTTTCTTAATGGTGGTTTCCCCTTTGCTATCACTTGGTTCTTTCCATCCCTTTCCTCTCCCTCATCCTTTTCCATGATCTTTTTCCAACAGTGGTCCAGTCTCCCTTTTAGTCCCATCTCTTCCTGAATTCCTTTGTAACCTCTCTGGTCCTGTCTCCCTCACAACATGGCTGCCCCTGTGGCTAGAATTCACCACTGCTTAGGGCCAAGAAGCAGCAGTGCTGGCCTGTTCTTCCCCACTTCTTGCCCTACTGTGCTGCACAGAGTAAGACCCAGTGTAGGTGAGGGAGCTGCCAAAGGGAAGGGGGAAGAACGCTTGGCTGTCTACTAATAAACCTTGTGAGGAGCCATTAGAAGTGGGGAGGAAGAGCTGAAAGGGAAACCTTGCTCACTGCCTGCTGCCCCACTCAGGAGCGACACTTCAGATGGCATGAGCTAGATAGTAACAGCAGGGGCGAATGTGTGACTTTCACTCCAGATTACAGCTGGTAAGGAATTTCCCACTGAAATGATTTTTTTGACAGAATACTCTGCGAAAATTGAATTTTTCCATAGGAAAAACTATAATTTTGCAAAAATTGTTTTATTTTTCTGTCAGGAAAACAAAAACATTTAATTTTAGGTCAGTTCAGCATCAACCAAAATGGTTCAGTTTAACAAACTGAAAGAAACATTTAATTTGTCAGTCTGACATTAAACTGCAGTGGCCAAAGGTGCCACAGTGCTTCGTGCCCCCATTCTCTCCTATGGCTCCTTGGCCAGACTACATCTCCCATAATGCACCTTGGTCTCTCCTCTGACCAAGCTGCATCATGGGAGTTCCATGATCACAGTGCATCACAGCAGATGTAGCCCATAGTGGTTCTTTTTCAATCTGTGTGTGAAAAATCTTTCCCTATAAATGGCCCTGCTACTACATCCTAGCCTCTCTTCTTCTTGTTTCCTGACTCAGAGAGAGAGAAGGGGAAAGGATGTGCCCCAAATTCTCTTTTCATCCCAAATTAGCCCATTTTTTAGAGCTTTAAAATGGAAGTGGCGAATGAGGTATAGGGACCAGTCTTGTTTTGTCAGGGGATACATGAGACGACCTAAAAGAACTCTTCGCCAGCTCAAATTTCTGATGCTGTGTGTTATGTTATATTGAACTTTTTCCTGTCAGCATTTAATACAACATCCTTACATGACAGATGCAGACCAGAGGACTGAAAAGAGGGAAAATGTGTAGAATATTAAAGAGAGAGAATATTTTTCACTGTGGTGTGTGTTTTTCCTCCTCTTGTCTTTCATTCAACCCTATGCCTCAACAGGCATGCACTATGCTGGGCAGATAGATTGGTGTTGGCACATGGAGTACAGCTGTTTGTACATGGCAATCTGTTTTTTGCAGTATTTACTAGCTAGTCAGCAGCCAGACTGTAAATAGAACAAACAGTTGGAGGTGAAGAGTCAAGATCATGTATGGCTGTTTCACAGAAAGGGAGAGAGCATGTCTTTGACCTTTAGCGCTGGCGACGTTTTGTAACTTGCTTCAGAGGTGCTTCTTACTCAACAAAAATTACAGCAATGAGAAATTAGTGAGAAGGGGTCATTACAAAGGCCTAATTTATTCTTGTGTTATTGCTAAACATTCCATTGCATATTAATTTCTGTATGCGACTGTCCATCATTTACCCCAGGCTCTTGTCCTCTTCTTCCCAGCCGTGTGCCATGGTTGACTCTGCTCATGCTCCTTATTTAAAGCATGCTGCATATAGTGCACCCTGTACTGAGGATTCATTTACCCTGTTTTACTGATCGCCTATGAATTCAATCCAACTCAGGGAGAGCCAGTGCTTAAACTTTCCTCAGGGGCAAGTTATCTCATAACCTCCTAGTGCACGGTTTCTTGCAACTTCCTCAGAAATAGCTGGTGCAGGCCTCTGTCAAACACAGGATACTGGGCTAGATGGACCATTAGACTCATCCAATATAGCAGCTCCTGTGTTTCTCAGGAGACTGGAGCTGAAGTCCAGAAGCCTTGCAATAAATTAGAGCTATTCAAACCATTTCGTAACAGTATAGAAGGTCTGTCTTTTCCCCAGAAATGTTTGCATTTTTCTACTTTGGTGTGGGGTTCATTTGTAAATATACACACTGTCTTTGGCCTTAATTTTCCTTTCCTGGTTACCTTTTTATCCCTTCCACATGTTGACACATGGCGGTTAACTTTTTTTTTAACTCCAACACTTCAAGACGAAACTATACCCTGCAACTGATAACAGCTCTTCCTGTCTGCAACCACATTTTAGTCTAAAATGAATCTGAACAGCTTACAGACTCTGTAATTTTGAAAAATGAGGGTGATGTTAATATGGTTAAAGCCACTAAAGAAAGCCATAGCCCTTTTTAGAAGAGTTGTATTGAACTTTCAGTTAAAACCCTAATGCATTTATAACTCAGACAAGGTCACAGTTTCCAGGTAGCCCAGGGCATGATGGGACTTCTCAGATGCAAAGCACTAAAGGGCTGTTAAACAAGCAGAAGAACCAAAGGAGTTTTTCCCATTTCTGTTCTTCAAGAAAAGGGAATGCGTATGCTGCCCAGTCCACAGAACATAATGCTTGCACACCTTGCAGGAGAATGGCCCTATCTTGTCTGGTTCCCAAAACAGCAGGGTAGAGTGGAATGCTGATAGCCACCAGGCCTCTTTCCTTCCCCAGAAGACAGCTAAAGATAAGGGAGGGATCTTATTAGGAGGGCAGGGTTAGTAAAACTCACTAGCTTAGTTATGGAAGCCATTGGATCTTGCCAACTTTCCATCTGTCTAATCTAAATGCTACGCCTATCACCATAGTATCTGAGTGTTTGGAGTGCTTCAGATTTGCTGGGTGGGGGTTGAATTTGGGCTTTCAGAAAGTCTTTAACAAGGTCCCTCACCAAAGACACTTAAGCAAAGTAAGGAGTCATAGGATAAGAGGGAAGGTCTTCTCATGGGTTAGTAACTGGTTAAAAGATAGGAAACAAAGAGTATGAATAAATGTCCAGTTCTCACAGTGGAGAGAGGTAAATAGCAGTGTCCCCCAAAGATCTGTCCTGGGACCAGTACTGTTCAAAATATTCATAAATGATCTGGAAAAAGGGGTGAACATGGAGGAGGCAAAGTTTGCAGACAGTACAAAATTACTTGAGATAGTTAACTCCAAAGCTGACTGTGAAAAGTTACAAAGGGATCTTGCAGAACCAGGCAACTGGGCAGGAAACTGACAGATGAAATTCAGTGTTGATTGGAAAACATAATCCCAACTATTCAAGCAAAATGATGGGTTCTAAATTAGCTGTTAACTTCAAGTTCTCTTTCTTTAATGGTATCATGGATAATTCTCTGAAAAACATCTGCTCAATCTGTAGCAGCAGTCACAAAAACTAACACAATGTTAGGAGAAATTAGGAAAAGACTAGATAAGAAGAAAAAACATCATAATACCATGATATAAATCCATGGTATACCTCCACCTTGAATACTGCATCCAGTTCTGGTTGCCTCATCTCAAAAATATTAGAATTAGAAAAAGCACAGAGAAGGGCAGCAAAAATGATTAGGGGTAGGGAATAGCTTCCCCATGAAAAGAGATCAAAAAGACTGGAACTGTTCAGCTTGGAAAAGAGATGACTAAGTGGGGATATGATAGAGGCCTATAAAATCATGAATGGTGTGGAGAAAGTGAATAAGAAAGTTATTTACTCCTTCATATAGCACGCAAACAAGGGATCACCCCATGAAATTAATAGGCAATGGGTTTAAAACAAACATAAAAAAGTTCTTCTTCACAGAATGCACAGTCAACCTGTGGAACTCATTGCCAGGGGATATCATGAAGGCCAAAAGTATAACTGGGTTCAAAAAGCACTTAGATAAGTCCATGTAGGATAGAACCATCAATGCTTATTAGCCAAGATGGTCAGTGATACAACCCCATGCTCTGTGTGTCCCTTAACCTCTGACTTCTAGAAGCTGGGACTGGACAAGCAGGGATGGATCACTATATACATTGCCCTGTTCTGTTTGCTCCCTCTGAAGCATCTTGCACTGTTGGAAGGATACTGGGCTAGAGGGACTATTTGTCTGATCCAGTATGGCTGTTCGTATGATTTTTAGGTGACTTCAGAACTTTAAGTGAACCTCACAGCGGGCAAATGTATGTGAACTGAACTCTCTGTCAAAGCTTGCTGAAACAAGGTGAACCCAAGCTCATGGTTTCCATGCAGCAATATTTTGCAGCTTCAGGTTACAAGAGTCATAAATTCTACGTACATACAATACCCTTGGTGTATAAACAGCATCAGAGAACAACTAGAGATTACTCGGAGATTAAATAGTGTTTAACAGTGAAATAAATTCCCTATTTCTTGGCAAACCTCTTGATGCTTGTCATGGCTTTTCTGCTGACTCTGTCTGCCGTGGAAGGTCAAGCAGGCTTAGGTAGCAGGGCAATAATAGAGTCTAAGAGCAATGCATTTCAGAGTTTGTGTCCATGTACTTTAGAAGTCAGAACCCACTGAGCATTTCAAAAGATCTAATAATGCATTACAGACGTACTTGTCCATAACTCTGTAGACTTTTGCAGTTTTGCTGGGCAGAATGTACATGGTTATCTATAGACTCAAAGGCTTTGAATTTTCAAGGCAATAAACAGAGATTTAGCAACTATTCCCATTTGTGTCATCAGGAATCTGTCAAACCAGTGTGCACAGCTTTGAAAATACAGCTGCAGAGGCTGAGAGGAAGTGTTTAGTGATAAGGACACTGGACTGGGGGTCGAGATCTGGGTTCAGTTTTCAGTTTTGTCATAGAGACCCTGTATGACCTTGGGTAAATCACTTAACCTCTCTGTTTAATGACAGGTTTCAGAGTAACAGCCGTGTTAGTCTGTATTCGCAAAAAGAAAAGGAGTATTTGTGGCACCTTAGAGACTAACCAATTTATTTGAGCATGAGCTTTCGTGAGCTACAGCTCACTTCATCGGATGCATACTGTGGAAACTGCAGAAGACATTATATACACAGAGACCATGAAACAATACCTCCTCCCACCCCTCTCTCCTGCTGGTAATAGCTTATCTAAAGTGATCACTCTCCTTACAATGTGTATGATGATCAAGTTGGGCCATTTCCAGCACAAATCCAGGTTTTCTCACCCTCCACCCCCCCCCCCCCAACACACACACACAAACTCACTCTCCTGCTGGTAATAGCCCATCCAAAGTGACCAGTCTCTTTACAATGTGTATGATAATCAAGGTGGGCCATTTCCAGCACAAATTCAGGTTTTCTCACCCCCCACCGCCCCCTCCAAAAACCACACACACAAACTCACTCTCCTGCTGGTAATAGCTTATCCAAAGTGACCACTCTCCTTACAATGTGTATGAAAATCAAGGTGGGCCATTTCCAGCACAAATCCAGGTTTTCTCACCGCACCCCCCAAAAAACACACACACACAAACTCACTCTCCTGCTGGTAATGGATTTGTGCTGGAAATGGCCCAACTTGATTATCATACACATTGTAAGGAGAGTGATCACTTTAGATAAGCTATTACCAGCAGGAGAGTGGGATGGGAGGAGGTATTGTTTCATGGTCTGTGTATATAATGTCTTCTGCAGTTTCTGCAGTATCCGATGAAGTGAGCTGTAGCTCACGAAAGCTCATGCTCAAATAAATTGGTTAGTCTCTAAGGTGCCACAAGTACTCCTTTTCTTTTAACCTCTCTGTGTCTCAGTTACCAAAGGTAAAATGGAGATGATAAACTTCCTTTATCCCACCCTTTGTCTGTCTTATCTACTTAAAGTGCAAGCTCTTTGCAGCACAGACCATCTCTTACTATGTGTGTCCCTGGTACCTCGCACAACAAGATCCCAATTTTGGTTAAGACCTCTAGATATTAATGATATATAAATAATAGTAAGCCATGTGTTGGCTATAATGCTGGTTGGGAAATGGAATTTACGTCCTTCATGAAGTTCTGAAATTTTTGGGAAAAACCTCATGCTGAATCTGTTTGAAAAGTCGAAAATGCAAAAATAGTTTGTGGAATGGAAATTCCAAAATATTTTGACTAGGAAACAGCAAAACTGAGATGTTTCATAATGTAAAAACAGTATCTACTATAAAATATTTATAATTTTATAAATAAAAATTGTCAAAACAAAACAATCATAGTAATGAAACCAAAGAAGTAGAAATGAAACAAAAAATCAACATGAAATATTCCATTTGAATTTCAACATTTTTTCATTGTTTTGAATGGTATTGAAATGGACACTTTCCTGCAAAACATTTAGTTCTATGAAACAACATTTTCTGATAGAAAAATATTCTGTGGTTGTTGTTGGTTGTTGGGATTTTTTTTAACCTGTTCTCCTTGGCTGTAAGTGGAAAACATCCAAATACCTTTATACTGTTTACTTTTTAGACACTGAGACCATACCTCCAGAACAACTTGATATATCAAAAAACCCAGTCTCACCATACCAAAACCCTAGATCTAAATACCTCCAAATTTTCAGGAGATTCAGTATCCAAACCTGGCTTGGTATCTGGCATTCACAGTTCACCCATTTTCCCACAATTGTCCAGAACAAACCCTGTATCCAAGCCCCCAGACATTTAGGACATAGGACTTTGAAATCCTGATTGACTTGGATCAATCTCTACTATTTAATTAATCCTGTCCCACATGTCCCTGCCCATACAAATTCATTGCATTATGTTTTTGTTTTTATCAGTGAAATCTGATAGTGATAAAATTCACTGTGCAAACCTCACTGCAACTTTCCATCCTAGGCACTTCACTGTTGTGATGGGGCCAAATTTACCATTCTATTGCAGCCCCTTTATGCTGTTAATTGAAAGTCACTACAACCCTGATCCTGAAAGCAGCTCGATGCGAGCATACCCACTAAGAGTTGCTTGCAGGACTGGGGCCATAGTTTGCATTGTTTTTAGCATCTGAGCAGCTTAAACCCGTGGGGTTCTACGCTAAACCATACATGGCTGATATCATACTACATGTGTCTGAACTTCATGCTGTCTTTCACTTGTCCAGTACACTTCTGCCTTCAGCCTGATATGTGATGCCTGTCACTTTTCTCTTGATAGCTTTGGGGGCAGCAAATTTCCCTGTTCATCTTTGCCAAACTAAGGAGCAAAAATAACAGCACAGAATTCTCTGTGGGAATAAGAATTATTGCGGGGGGGGGGAGGAAGGAAATAAAAGTTTGTGTTCTAACATTCAGTTTCTCTAACATTATTTTAGTACCAACCAATTTTGTGCCCGTCATTTAGCAAGGTGATTTAAAAATTGTTGCTTAGTATTTGAAACTGCAGCTTCAAGTGCATCTGTTTTGACTCTTGACCTGGTCCTGGAAGTTCCAGTTTCAGAAGCAGCAGATGTTCATTTTAAAATATAACAAAACCAACAAAGCAAGCCAGATCATCAGCTGGTGTAAATCACTATTATCTTCAGTGCAGCTATCCTAATTTACATCACCTGAAGATCTGGTTCAATATTTTGTGCCTTTCTAAAAAGAAGCAATATATGGAAAAGAAAATCAGATTTGTTTTTGGAGTATGAAATATTTAGATGGTTGACAGGACGGATTCCACAGTTAATATAGTCATTTTGCTTTGTAATTACGATGTGGTGGTACTTCAAAACATACATAACTTCTTTTAAAAGATTTTTATTAAACTCTTTGAGCATTAAATGGATAATGGCAAACTCAGTTTCTGTGCATCAATTATGCACATCCCTCACTGGGATATACTACTCGGTCTTTGAATTCATATTTCTATTTTCCTCTTGTTTGTTAAATAATCACCCCAGAAACCAGTGCCTATATGGACAGGTAATTTCAAATCTTATTTGTATATCCATCATTTGATGTCTTATCCATTTTTTCCTCCTATATTACTAAGATGGCAATGCTGCCTAATGGGTAAAGAATTAGTGTGTAAATGAATGAAGAATGAAATCAGGACTGTTGAGTTGTATTCTCAACTCTGTTACATTAGTAGGCTCAGAGAGTCAGTATCTTGATGCATCCGATGAAGTGAGCTGTAGCTCACGAAAGCTTATGCTCAAATAAATTTGTTCGTCTCTAAGGTGCCACAAGTACTCCTTTTCTTTTTGCGAATACATACTTTTCAGAGTAGCAGACATGTTAGTATCTTCTTTGTGCTTTAGTTTATACTTCTATGAAATGGATATAATATCACTTACATATCCTACAGGGTCCAATTCATTAATGTCTGAACACAATTTAAGGTCCTCGGATGAAGGATTCTACACATGGTAGTATTTTCCAAGATTGTGTTTGTGCAGCCAGTATTCTTTTAATAGGTTCTGTCTCATCTTTTTGTATTGTACTACAGTTCTAATATACTATATTCTAAGGACAAAAAAGTACAGTAATACTGTCCGTATGCAGGAATCACTTTGCCAGGGCACTTTTTTGTCTAATAAGTTAATGTAAAGTTGAATTACATGCTCTAATCTTTATTCTGCTCGGCCTGTGGTTATGACCCAGGTTGACCTCTCTCCATTACCAATTCTATTTAGTTCTCTATTAGAATTCTACACTGGATTCTCATCCTTTGTACTGTTTGATCTGTGTATTCTTTTTGTGTTTTAAATCTGTTTCTAATTTCAGTCTCGGGTTTCCTATGTTAATTACAAGTACACTGTGCATAGGAAGTGCAGAATGATTGCCTTTCAAAGATACTTCATCCTCACATTGGCAATGTCATCTTTGACATGTTAATGTTTTTAGGAATAGTCTCCAGCTAGATAGGGAACCGCACTGCTTGTGTGAGAGGAAGAGGTGCTTGAAGGACAAATCAAAAGCCCTTTTCATTCAGATTAGTTGAGCATTGATTATCAAAAACTCGTCTCCCTCAGAAATCTGCTTCAGAACAAAGTGAGGTAGGATAGTAACAATAATTGTATCAGATCCTTTGATGTTCTGATATTTCATAGCAACTTCACAACTAGTCCAATTACAGCGGTGGTCTACCTGAAAAAGAATGACTCGCTCTAATCCAATAGGGATATTGCAATGAGACAGTAGACGACTGCATTAGAAGGGCATAGGACATGACCAAGTTTCTTCCACTGATATCCTCTCAGTGGAGGACAATGGAAAACAGTTTCTCCAAGATCAATGGCAATCCTGGGAGAAAAAGTAGCTATCATGCATGCATAATAGTAATCCAATATCTTTATCATATAAAAATTAAGCTTGTTCATCTCTCGACATAAATGCAAGATCATTCCCTATACCAATAACTATGGGCTGTATTGCCCCTTTGCAGAAAGCCCTGCATATGGAGCAGTGTGCATGCTCCAAAAGGGAATCGTAGCTCAGACTCACAATTTCTTCCCTGTTCTTCCATTGCTCTTGGAAGAAATAATTGGCTACTGGTCCTGACCACTAGAGATTACTGCTGGCTGGTGCACTGGAGAGGATGAAGCCAATTCCCTAAGCACCTGTGTTTGTGTGTAGGAAATATCTGGCTCATAGTCCCTTGTTCTCCCAACTCAGAAGTTGCCCCAAACAGAAAAGTTGATAATTCCCTAATCAAAAAAATACTTCACAAATATGGGAAAACTGAGGTTGGATTAATAAATTACAAAGTATTTATTGAATAATCAAGTTAGTTGATTATATTGGCAGCAATTTTTGAAACTAAATTGCTTCTGTTACTTTGTCTTTTTTTTATTGAGAGATACTTAGCTGCAAGCGAGACTATAATAAGCCGTCAGCAGATAATTCTGTGCAAACACTGGGACCTTGTTTCCAAGAGCGATTTATCACTGAGAACAGCAAAAAAATAAAGCCTGAGGATTCTAGTTAGTTTCTGGTTGCATTTCTGAGCACACATAGCATCCATTTTCCAACTGCAGATCTTGTGCAGGTGTGTTCACCTGATGGAAAAGCTGCATAGTACTCGTCAAAAATAATCTCTGTCATGCATGACCATGCAGTCCAATATAAAGCTCCCTGAGTTCAATGGAAAAATGCCTATTGCGGTAAAGCACGACCAACCGTTTAGTGGAGCAGGGATTTAAATAACTGGCACAGTGATCTCTCCTTTTTTAGCCATGCAAGGGGCTTGCACAGGTATTATGTACACAAGGTAATGTTCATTGTGATCACTGACAGATAGTCTCTTCATTACTGGATAGTGCACAGGAAAGGATATTAGAAATGTGGAGAGAATTGTCAATGCAAACTTTTCTCTTGGTGGCAATCCTAGAACTGACATTTCTGCTGCCTCGCATATCTGCTACCTACACATCTTCAACTGTTGATGGCACACGCTGTTCTGGCCACATGCCAAAACAGAGCAACTAGTTCCAGTGCCCCAACTATAAACATTTTTATTATTAGCACTTACATAATGCTTTTAATCTTTAAAGCACTTTACAAACAACCATTAATCCTCACGACTCTCTTGGGAGAGAGATGAATGGTCTGTATTGCAAAGGTTCAGGCCTGGTCTACACTACGGAGCTAAGTCAACCTAAGTTATGCAACTCCAGTTACGTGAATAACTCTCCCGTCGACTTACCTTACATGTCTCATTCTAGTGGATTACCAGAGTTGACACAGTGATCTGCGGTCAATTTAGCAGGTCAAGTGAAGACCCACTAAATCGACCCTGGGTGGATTGATCGCGGCAGGGTTGATCCATGGTAAGTGTAGAAATACCCTCATTCTGAGCACCTGTGAAAATTAACTCATAAGTGGCTTGGCTAAAAGCTACAAAGACGGTCACTGTCTGAGTCAGGATTAGAACTCAGGAGCTCCTGAGTCCCAGGACTATGTTCAGGCCACTGACCTATGTCTCTTGGGGAGAGCAAAAGTAACTTTGTTACCTGTTGTATACTAGTGTGAAGGACTGATCAAAAAGCTCTGGATTTGGAATAAAGTTGCTTTGCTATTCTGGTGGGAGAGAATTGAGCACAGCTAGAAGAAAACATTTAGATACTCTGTTTAAATTGAACGACATACCACAGGTGCACTTTCTTAAGACCCATATGTAACCAACATTAAGATTAATGAAAGATTCATGTCACAAATAAATAGTGAATAGCAGCTGAACATGAATAGTTGAAGACCGTTCCCCTTATAACCCTTCCCAGCCCACAAGTTTTCTATAATGTTTATTTCCATGGTAATTCACTGATTGGTGTGGATTTGTCAGTTTTTACCTTCACATTTGTTTTCTGTTAGCTAATTCTTTGTTAACGCTCGATAGCTGCAACATATACTGATTTGCTGACCTTCGGTACTGTACTGAACACAAGATAAATACACTATAGATCTTGCTTTCATTTTAAGTTGTTGTATTATTGTCGCTTTCTTTGGGGCTGATCCTATAGTCCTTACATCAAATTCCTGTTGAAGTCAACGGAAATGGTGATTGCAGGACAGGGCCCATTAGTTGACTTCATCCCACAGTCCCACACAAGGCAGGGGGTGATTTTCACAGCTGTCTGCAACGTTAGAGACAAGGCAATGATAAACTCTTCAGTACCCTTGCTCTGGAGCAGTCACACAGGTAAAGCTCCCATTGGGCCCAATGGTAGCTTTGCTTGAGAAAGGAGCTATAGGATAAGGTCCTAAGTAATTAGATATCTAGTTGTGAAAGAACAGAGAAAAATAGGTACATATATTGTTTGGTCAGTTTTGTTTTTGCTCAGAGATCAGAGGCTTTAGAGCTTGTGGGTATATTTTACAATTTTCATGCTAATTTAGAAAAAATCATAGCAGGTATATTTTGAGTTTTTATATAATATTTGGTGTCAAATGCTTTCCCTGGGGGAGAGCTAAAATTGAAATAAATTATGTACATTTTATAGTGGAAAACATTACTAGGCTTCAGGGAAGAGTAAATATTGTTTGACCATGAGGATTACTAGAATTCTTATCATCTTTCTTAGATATTCTACCAAAGTATGTAACTTCCTGATTTTAGGGTTCAGTTCTGCCAGATACTGAACATTCTGGTCCGGATCATCTCAAGCACATGCTTAACTTTATGTGGTGCCTTTATCTTTAATGGTACTACTTGTATATTTAAAGTTAAGCTATTGCTTAAGTGCTTTGCTGGATTGGGGTGAAAGTTGTATGCATCTGGTTGAATCAAGTCTTTACACATTTATCAGAAGGAATAATTAAATCTTCAAAATTGATGGGAAGGTAAATAATGATTGGCTTGTTTTCTGCTGTGTCGTAAGTTGCTTGATTCTGTCTAAATCACAGTAATTAAAAAAAATAATAATGTAAGGTATATTTAGTAGAGAATGTCCAGGAACTGCAGCTCTGCAAGTCTGGTCTGGAAAGCAAATTGATTATTTTGGTAGAACTGCATGTTCTCTGAAAGCCAGTATTGGCAGGATGCTTCCTCTTAGGCCTTTTGGAATCAGCAGTGTTTTCCGTTTTCCCTTTATGAGTGGAGGTTTTCAGGTTTAAACACCATCCCATTTTATGCTGATATTAATTCTGGAGCTGAGGAAGCCATGTTCAGAGCTGGGTCTTTCTCAGGTTCAGAACAGTCTTTGATTCTAAAGCTCGATCAGCTCTATAGTACTGCTTTCACTTTGGATGTGAAGGAACCAAAATCCTGCAAGCTAATTTTTTATGAGATTTCTACTGAACTGGGCTAGGAATCTCATAAGATCAATTATTCTCACAAGATTTCTGAATCCAACCAGAGGATCCCTTCTAATTTTGGATCTGCCCTTGAACCAGAACTGTAGTAGGGATAATACTGGACTTGGTGATTCAGTTCCAGTCCTCCCTGAAATTAAATGGGTTTGGATTTGAGGTTCGGGATTATTTTTGGCCTATCTCTAATTAAAACAAGAAAGTGGATTTTTTTTTTTTGTAATAAAGGAATCGAATTAAATCCCTTTTCAGTTAGGTCATGACAGTTACAATTCCCAGTGTCTTATCTCTGATGACCTGCTCTACACTTCAGAATTAGATCCATTTAGCTACATCAGGACTGTGATTTCACATCTCGAGCGCTGTAGTTAGGCTGAACTCACTCAGCCCACCCACCTCTCATGTACACACAACTAGGTGGATGGAAGAATTCTTCTGTTGACCTAGCTATCGCCTCTCAGAGAGGTGGATTAACTACATCAGTAGGAAAACCTCTTCTGGAGATGTAGGAACGTCTACGTTACAGTGGTGTACCTGCAGCTGTGCCACGATAGCGCTTATAGTATCGATGTAGCCTAATTTAGGGTTTATCTACACGGGGATACGCAGGACAATTAATCCAAATTAAGTAGTGGTGTTCATTTAAAGCAGGTTAATTAAATGGCATTTAAACCCCTATGTGGACATTCTCATTCAGAATTAAAGTAGCCTAAATTCGGTTTAGTTTCATTCACAAAGAACTGAAATGCTAACCATATAAACTGAAGATGTTGTTGTTATGTTAGTGATATCCCAGACTATCCTAATTGCAGACCTTGTTAACTCTTTAACACTTTTAGTATTATGAGAATTCGAGACTAATAAAAAGGATTATTTTGGTTGCACTCATGAAACAATTGACTCAAGAAATGAAGAAACTGAGTACATTAAAGCATCAAATTTAAATAGCATTTATATGACTCCAGAAGGGAGGACTGGAGCTGGATGGTCATTTAGAGCCTAAATGTCTAGGGTAGATGGTATCCTATGAACCGTTAAAAAGGTTTATTTAATGGTTTGGCAAGTTGTGAACATTCTAAAAATAATAATATTATGTGGAGTAAGGGTTGGCATGAAATCAAAACCAGTGGAGGAAAATGAAGCTTAAGTTTTACCTTTTACAGTCTCTTAAAAGCAATAAATGTGTAACAATATTATTGAGTCTCAGTATCAGTGATTTTCATTATGTAATAATAAATAAAATCATCTCAAAACATAACACTGGCATTTCTGTCCATAAGAATAGGCATATTTGCACAGAAGTACAGCAGATGTCCCTGGAGATGGGACTGAATCCCAAATCCAGCTGATCCCATGGTACAAAATGTGTGAAATTTCAGATCACAATCCAACTGTACTGTCTAGGCCCATCTCTAGGCCGGGATTTGCAGTGGCGACAAAGGGAGTCAGGTACCCAACTTCCGTTATGCACCTTTTATAAAGTCCACCTCTCATGAGACTAGGGGTGAAGTCCTGGCCCCATTAAGGTCACTGGGAGTATTGTCATTGAAGCTGATGGAGCCAGGATTTCACCCTCATCCTGGGATTCTGAAAGACACAGAATACAGAGCTTATCAAAACAAACCTATGATGAAAAGTCTCATCTTAAATATATACATGACAAAAGGAATAAATCTGTGTGTAGTGTCCTGGAGGCCTGGTTAATTCTGGCAGAGTGTTCATTGAATTTAGGACTACAAGATTAGAGGCCATAGAGAAGAAAATTTCCTGTAACCTGGCCTTTGTGGAAAAGAGGTCTGCTATGCATAGATATAGACCTGTTGTACATTAAGTGTTTCCTTAGGATCATCTCCGACTTGTCTACAATGTACAATGGCTTGTTTTTTTCCCTCTCCAAATCCATTTTGACTATCTTAAGTCAGTTTTCCTAAGCATGGCCACAGTTCTATAACTCCTAACACTTACAGGAATCCAGCTTCCTTTACAGGCTACTTACAGCACTACACAGCTTACATTTATGACTACATTTTCAAAAGTAGCCTCTAATTTTCAGTGCTTCAGTTTTGGGTGCATGATGTTAGACATTTAGGCCTTGACTGTCAGAAGTTCTCAGCACCTACAGTCCCCACCAAAGTTAATGGGAGCTGTGAGGGCACAGCACATCTTGCAACAACGCTCTAGGGACAATTTTTTTTTCCCCCAAATTTGGTGCTGAAGGTTAGATAACTAAATCAATACTTCAGCTTCTAAATGAAAGTGGCCTGATTTTCAAAGGAGTTGAGCACCCACAAAACTCACTGACATCAATAGGAGCTGCAGGTGCTCCTTGGAAAATAAAGCTACCTTTTATTTAGGTACCAATGTACTTATATTGCATCAACAGGGGAATCTCAAGTCGGAGTAGAGAGATTATTTTACCTCTGTGTTTGGCACTGGTATGACCACTGCTGGAATACTGTATCCAGTTCTGGTGCCCATGATTCAAGAAGGATGTTGCTAAATTGGAGAGGGTTCACAGAAGAGCCACGAGAATGATTAGAAGCTCAGAAAACATGATAGTGATAGTTGAGGAGCTCAATCTATTTAGCTTAACAATGGGAAGGTTAAGTGTGACTTGATTACAGTCTATAAGTACCTATTTGGAAACAAATATTTGGTAATGGGCTCTTCAATCTAGCAGAAAAGTGTATAACACAATCCAATGACTGGGAGCCAAAGCTAGATGAACTCAGACAGGAAATAAGGCGTAAAGTTTTGACAGTGAGAGTAGTTAACCATTGGAACAATTTTCTAAGGGTTGTGATGGATTCTATATCACTGACCATTTTAAATCAAGATTGGATGTTTTTCTAAAAGAGATGATCTAGAAATTATTTGGGGGAAATTCTGTGGCCTGTGTTACGCGGGAGGTCCCATGAGATGATCACATCAGTCCTTTATGGTCTTGGAATTTATGAATATGAATTTTGGTTCCTCCCACAGGGTGACTGACCCTTTAAGGTAGTGATGGGTTCAGCCCCACCTATGATGGATTATCTGCCTTCCAGATGAGGCTGCAGGACTAAATGGGGCACATCTGGCCCTTTTAAAAGACCTGGAAAAGCTCAGTTTAGAGGACAGGAACTACAGGAAGTGGGTTGGGTTTCTGTGGTAGGTCCTGGAGCACAGTGACTCCCAGGCTGGAGGAGAACTGGGGAGAGTTGCAAGGAGCAGAAAGACTCCCACAGAAGTCTTAGGTTAGTGGAAGATTCTTTAGAGCCCAGGGCAGGAGTCTGCAGAGGGCTGAGCCCAGAAGGGGTGGTAGAGTGTGTGTGGAAAGGATGGACGGGCCCTCAGGGAAGAGGGGCTGTGCCTGGTCTGAGACTGGGGACAAGATTCTTTTGCATTTGGGGTTTTGTTTGGACTTTAATTCCCCAGAAGAAGTGGACCCTTATGTGACTCAGCCTGAGATCTAAGTCACCTCAGCAACTGAACATGATGAAAGCTGTGGATGGTGTTGAAGGCCCAAGAGAGAAACTGAAGCAGGGTGTCTGCAGTAGCCTGTCATGCCACAATGGGGTGCGCTCAGAGTCTGCATCCTACTGCATACTTAAATTTACGTATCTAGGCTTAGAATTTTGGCCTGGGTGTCAAAAGCGGGGTACCTAAAAACTGAGACTTGCAAAATTAAAGGCTGGTTTTGAAACATTGTGGCTTAATTTCTGCTCAGCTTTCTTATTTAACAACAAGACTGTTTCCGAAAAATTATAGTGAAAGCAGGCCCTGGCATCCAGGGGAAGGCTGTAAAACATTTCCCACCTTCAGACCTTGAGATCCAGCAAAGCACAAATATGGGTATCACTGTAAGCACTCAGTGACTACTCACAAGCATAAAGTTATGCGAGTGCTCTCCTGGATCAAGGTTCTTATTCTTTCTACTCTAGTGCAACTGCTCAGTGAAGACATTTGTAATGCCTTTGTATAAGTTGCCGTTTTCTAGTCCCCTTTTTAACAGTCACAAGCTGATTTCTTTTCAAAGATGAGTAACAATTGGCCTTAAATTTCATGTGGACATTGGGAGCTTTTCACAAGTTTTTCATTCTAAAGGAATACATTGAAGACTTTGTTTTAGAACCCCAGGACAATTGGCTCAGTGATTTTCCTTGTTGGTCATGGTATCTTCAGTAATCATTATTTAGTATTTAAAATGGTTCATAAGGTCAGAGAGGCCTTGTTATTTCATTAGAATGAAACTAAGACTACAGATAAGTCATTAAGGAGGCTATAAATCCCTATGCTTGTGTGTGTGTTTTAACAATGATTTGTAGTAAGCTCAGCATAATCTCTTTAAAATTTTAAGTAGAGTAAATAGGAAATACACTGGACACTTCACATTTCGGGAGAGTTTCCAGATTGACGTCAGCGGTGTTATGTTAGGCATGAATTTGGCCCACTTTGTTATGGAGTATATAATGATAAAATGTAAGAGGAAAAAAAGATCTTGGACTTGATTCTGATTTCACTGTGAATCAGCAAAGCACTCATCTAAAATTAATGGAGTTACACTGCTGTAAAAGTGATCTAAGAACAGATTTAGACCCAGCATCTCCAAATTACAATCGCCTATAGCAAACCGCATATAAGATTCACAGAAATAATCTCCTTTTAATTACCTGCCCTCCAGTACCATTTTGCTGCGTTTTTGATCACATTGTTCATTGGAATGGCACTCTAAATAGTGGTGTATGTTGTAAACATAAATATCTAACAATTTACCAAATACAAGAATAGTGCAGGAAGTACGGATGTTGTCTCATAGCCTTATCATGCCATTGCCACACATATAAACAAATGAAAAATTAGCATGAAGCCTGAATTCAGGACTGGGCCATATCCATGAGAAAGAACATAGGATTGAAATAGATTACAACATTTTCTACTGTTGGAAATGAACATGTGTGTGAAAATGATACAATCAATTTCCTTGCAAGGTTAGAATGCTAAAAATGCACTTTTCCAACAGCCTTCTTAAAATGCTTACTTTTAACCCAATTGAATTGGTTTTCTTAGCTATAATTTTGAACCTGGTCGTATTGTCATTAGACTTATTATGTGAATACTCTGTCTGGTCTGGTGAAATGGGCTTATTTTTGAATATCAGTGTTCTTATTTGGCTGTTAACAAGCTGTCAACTTCTGTGAATTAGGGGGAGCAGACGTGGACGTGTTGAAGCTACAAGTTAAGAGGTGGTCCCAAGACCTTCTGAAATGTATTGCTGGATTTTCAATGGTGGCTTATACCCAATTAGTCCTCTTTCATATTAAAGGGGCACCATTAAAATACAATATTCCTTGTTCCTTGGTTTTGCAGCTTGGAACCCCTCTGCACTTAGAATACCATAGGTGCTCTTGTGATCACTGCAGAGTGTCAATGCCAAGAATGAAGTCCTGGCCCCATTGGGTAGGTCTACACTGCAGGGTTAGTGGGACTTGAATCAGCTGACCCGTGTTAGAGAGCCAGAGGCAATGCATGGAGAGAGGGTATGGGGGGTCATGTGCCTACCCAGATTTGCTGTTTGGGTTGTACTGTGCATGCTCACATGGACTGAGCATGCTCAGTAACACTGCTGAAGCTGCTGCCCTCACTAGCTGCAGATACAGGTTGTCTCTGTAGAGAACCCCAGGCTTGAGCATCTTCATTATATTTTAACCATGTGTTCAGACTTTTCTAACCTGTGCTCAAACCTAGGGCTCTGGCATCCACATTGCTGTGTGCAGACCTGAGTCAAAGTAACCATATCACAGAGTCCATAGCACCCCTTGCCCCCCCAAATTGTGGCTGCTCTAGCCTTAGGGAAAACTTTACTGCCCACCGTGTATATTACCAAGAAGCAGCTCATTTTGCAAAAGGCTTCATCTGTTCGCTCTCCATTGCAAACCTAGGCGGCTCTCTGATAGTGTGCTTGCAGAGAGAATGGGTTAACGCTGGCCTGAGCTGTGGCCATTTGCAAAGAGGGCATGGCTTCCATTTTCAGTAGAGTGGATTGCAGATTGTTAGGATAGAGAGGACTAAGGAAGTCATCCCATGGAATTGTGGGATACTTCCTTCTGACTCCTAGGACCTGAGTCAAACGAGGTTGCATCTATACTGAAAAGCAGTAGGGCTTGGAGCCTGGGTCCTGGTTTAATTTGAGCTCAGACCTTCCAGCCCTGCAGAGTCCTGGGACCCTGGGTTAGCACAATTGTAGTGTAGAGGCAAGGGGGGTGAGGCTTGAACCTGAGCTCAAGCATGTTCTTGCTTTACAACATAGACATATCCACTGAAGTCAATGGGAGTTTTGCTGTTGAATTCAGTGGAGTGAGGATTTCATCCCAATTGGCTAGTAATTAAATCACTTTATGAAAGTCCCAGATCTGCCACTGATAAAATTCCACAGGTGATAATGCTGCTCCATAATTGCTATGAAAATGGAATGATGTTTACTGCATTAAAAATGGCATATCTCACGTGAACGATGCTGTAATTTTTAGCGAAGTATAGAAAAACACAGCATTTCCACTGGCCCTGAGTGTTCCATGCCCATAACCTTCTGCAGCAGTCCAGTTCTTATGCAGGATGTCTGAGAAATTGAGTCATTTTTAAGATGTTAAATGAACCTGGCTGGAATTAATCTGAATGTAGCATTTTCCACCTTCCACTTCTGGAAAACACTTCTCAGCTCACACTCTAGGCCTCCTGTAGTATCACTGAGAGATAGGCATGTTAGAAATGCCACAGAGAGGAAGAAATTGGGGTAGCAGGAAAAAAGTATTTGGCTACAAATAAAATTTGTACTCTTACAGCCCCAGAAATACTGTTAGCTTTCTATCTGAAAAAGTGTGCTATCCCCACCTAGCTTCCCAAAGGACATTGCCCATATTTTCCATTGGATGCATCCGATGAAGTGAGCTGTAGCTCACGAAAGCTTGTGCTCAAATAAATTTGTTAGTCTTTAAGGTGCCACAAGTACTCCTGTTCTTTTTACGGATACAGACTAATATGGCTGCTACTCTGAAACAAGACTCTCCAGTAACAATGGGTGGGGGAGTCTCAGTTGCCATTTATTCTTTTACTTCTGACATTTTTACAAGATGATCAACTACTCTCCTCTCCTTCTCTGATGTTCAGGAGATGAGGAGGGATCAGTCAGTCCACTCTCCATACTGCTCCTTTGGAGGGCCAGCAAGTAGGTCCATTCTTGCCAAACCCATCTGATAAGGATCTTCTGGGGACTAGCTGGCCAGGTCATCCCCACCCCCATCCTGTATCTGTGGGACCAGAATATTCACTGTTGGGTCTTGAGTGCTGCCATTGTCCCTTTAAACCTCAAACTGAGATTGTAACCCACGTTGGACCAATGCCCCATTGCACTTTGGAGCCATCACAAAGCAGATATCTGAAACTAAAGCCAACTAAAACAGTGTTTCTGAGTGAGTCACTGCCCCTGCATTTAGTAATGATACCGAGCAACACTGGAGGGAGAAGGAATTTGCTCCTCAGTCAAATGCTACTGTCAGTGACCCCTTTTGAAACCCTTTAAACTAGAAGTGGATATCTTAAAAAGACTACTCCATTCTGCTAATGTTTGGAGAGGAAGAATTGTACAGATAAATTGGTTCTGAAAAGCAATATGGCTACACCATGGCTTTTTGCTGAGGAAATTGGCTAATTACTAAACAGGACAACAAACCTCATTGAATTAGAATGAAATTAAACTGCCATGGTTCACTCTGACTAGACATATTTTAGATTATGCTATTTTATTGGGGGTGAGAGTAGGTAAGCGAGCAAAGAACATCTTTCTCATTCTATTTTTTCCCCTTTGTATTTATTTACAAGCCCTGTGAGAGGAAGAACGGTTTGAGTCTTGTGCTGTTCAGTGTCACCTTTCTATTAAATCTGGCTGCATTTTGCCTTAAATATTACAACACAATAAGAGGCCTATACTATCATTTTCCTCACAAAGTAAATAAAAGGTTTCTTGCTACCCAGTGGGTCATCTCATTTTCTCCCAGCAGTTCATAAAGCTGCTGCATGTAGCAAAAAGTGTTCTTGCTGTATTGACTTGTTTGTCATAAAAAATTAATCACTTCCCCTTTGATGAAGGGTGATAAATAATGACCCTCAAAGTGTTCTGTGGTCTCAAGTGTACTCAATGCTCTCAGCTTTTACTGGAGGAATTGAATGGGGTATCTGTAGGTCATGATTGCACACTGGTATCATAGGAACAAAGCTTTCTGTTGAACAGTTTCACCTAGAATAAAAACAGTAAACCCACAGTATGTTTGAGTAACCTTGGCAGAAGGGTTGAGTGTAACAAAATTGTCCTAACTCCCCGCCCCCACCCCCTCTCTCACACACACACACAGAGACACACACACACACTTACACACTTTACATACAGAAGCCTGGTGCATTTTGCTGCCAACCCAGGCAAATTAGGTACAGAAATCCATGTGCAAAATACATGAAATCTCATTGTACCTAACTTTCATGAGAGTCCATGACCAACTGGAACATGGCCCATGCAAATGCAGCCAGTTATTTGCACTCACACTTATTCAGTTTGCACATGCGATTGAAATAATTGCACATGTCTGTTAGGCATGTAGCTGTATGTCTACACTATTGGAAAATCAGGCTCATGATTTCATATCACTATCAACTATAGTCAAATACATTTTTGAAGTATTGGCCCATTGCAATATTCCTCTGCTCGTTTAAAACCCTCCAAAGTCTTATAGACAATGTCTGTAAGATAGATTGGAAAATCTACTCCCTTTCCTGTTATCCTAGCCCTGGCCTGTTTTCTGTTGCTCCATGCAATATATTGGTAGAGAACCATTTCCTCTGCATCTCCTGTCATTTGGATCCACCATCCTGAATCTGTGTCTGTCTTTCCATTTCATTTCAAAGCTCAGCTGCAAAATCTCTTTGTACCTTGTCTAGAATCATAGAATCATAGAATATCAGGGTTGGAAGGGACCTCAGGAGGTCATCTAGTCCAACCCCTTGCTCAAAAGCAGGACCCATACCCAATTAAATCATCCCAGCCAGGGCTTTGTCAAGCCTGACCTTAAAAACTTCTAAGGAAGGAGATTCCACCACCTCCCTAGGCAACGCATTCCAGTGTTTAGTTCTCTCCAGTCTATAGTTCTCTTTTTTCTTTTCCCCATCTGCCTGCATTTTTACGTTGCTTTAATTCCGTAAAGCACTTTGTTAGACAATTTATTAAAGATACTATGCAAAACAATTGATAGATATTGTGACTGTCTGTTGTCAAAGGGAAAAATTCTCCTTTCAGGTCTGCTCACTAGGACAGCAGCCCATTATTCTGCTCTTCCTACTTGTGTGGAATGTCCACTGATGGCACTGGGAGTTCTGCATAGAATCATAGGACTGGAAGGGACCTCGAGAGGTCCTCTAGTTAAGTCCCCTGCACTCATGGCAGGACTAAGTATTATCTAGACCATCTCTGACAGGTGTTTGTCTAACCTGCTCTTAAAAATCTCCAGTGATGGAGATTCCACAACCTCCTTAGGCAATTTATTCCAGTGCTTAACCACCCTGACAGTTAGAAAGTTTTTCCTACTGTCTAGCCTAAACCTCCCTTGCTGCAATGTAAGCCCATTGCTTCTTGTCCTATCCTCTGAGGTTAAGAAGAACAATTCTTCTCCCTCCTTCTTATAACAACCTTTTATGTACTTGAAAATGGTTATTATGTTCCCTCTCAGTTTTCTCTTTTCCAGACTAAACAAACCCAATTTTTTCAATCTTCCCTCATAGGTCATGTTTTCTAGACCTTTAATCATTTTTTGTTGCTCTTCTCTAGACTTTCTCCAATTTGTCCACATCTTTCCTGAAATGTGGTGCCCAGAATTGGACACAATACTCCAGTTGAGGCCTAATCTGCACAGAGTAGAGTGGAAGAATTACTTCTCATGTCTTGCTTGCAACACTCCTGCTTATACACCCCAGAATGAAGTTTTCTTTTTTTGCAACAGTGTTACACTGTTGACTCATATTTAGCTTGTGGTCCACTATGACCCGCAGGTCCCTTTCCACAGTACTCCTTCATAGGCAGTCATTTCCCATTTTGTATTTGTGCAACTGATTGTTCCTGCTTAAATGGAGAACTTTGCATTTGTACTATTTACTTCAGACCATTTCTCCAGTTTGTCCAGATCATTCTGAATTTTAATCCTATCCTCCAAAGCACTTGCAACCCATCCCAGCTTGTTATCGTCCACAAACTTTATAAGTGCACTCTCTATGCCATTATCTAAATCATGTGTATGAAGAGCAGAATACCGAAGTTGAGCTCTGTGTATCTCTGAGAGGAAACTTTAGTCTTAAAGTGGTAATATGTATTATCTTGTCTAGTGTCTGTCTGGATGACTGTTTAAAAAACAGAACAAATCTTTTGGGTGTTTGTGTAATGAGCTACGTATTTTATATGGAGGAACTGCATAACGGATTAGGAGTGAGAATGCTGTAGGTGTCGTATTAGAGTGATCTTTACGAAGGGGCATTATAGAGAGGAAAAATCTAAATGTAAAATATCCAATTATTATTTAAACAGCTCTGTGCAGAATGTGTCGAGGAAAGCAGGTAAATCAGGGAGAGGACAAGAAGTTGTGTGTAAAATAATCCATGCAATGTGGTTGCTGCTATAAATATTAAGGTAAAAGGCAACTTTGGGGGAATTTCCAATCTTTTTTTTTTCTTTTCATCAGTTATGCCCTAAATAACTGAGGATTTTATAGTACTTTTTTCTCACTCCTCATTGCTTTTTTTTCCTCTGCTCTGGGAATCTGCCAGCTACTTTTGGATTCTTGGTTTGGGTCATGATTCATCTGGGTTTTAAATCGTACAAGATTTATTGGTTTTAGATTTTGGTCGGGGTCATACATCTTGGGACCCTGCTGCTATTGCTGGTTCTTAATCAATCATTACCTCTTTCCCCTGTTTCCCTATTCTTGGTCTTTAATGGATGTGAATTCACATGGCCAAACTGGATTTTGACTGTTATCTTATGTAATATTAGTGGAGCACAGAAGACTATATTACCATTCCAGACATTGCCAGGACTCATCTGGTTTAGCATAATAGGGAATGGAATACAGAGTATGGGTTCTATTCCCATTGCAGTCAGGGGGCAAAACTCCCACTGACTTCAGTGGTATAGCACAACTAATAGATGTGAAATTTAAAATCCACTGTATCTTGAACTGTTTGTTGGTCATTTGAAAAATCTGCTTCTCCTTTCTGCTTGCTTGGTGCAAAAGGTTCATTTTGTTAGCTCTGAGTTGTGACACAGATATTATATTTGTCACTGTCTAATCGTTACAGTAAATATCAACCAGGAGTTAACATTATCTGCTGAACTACTTGAAGATCATTCAGAATGGCAGGTTATGGGCTGTGTAGATGAATGATGTGACATGATATGACTTCACATAATTGAATAAAACACAGATGATACATGCATTGCTCTTGACGTGGTAAAATGCAGACTAAATAATTAGCATGTTTGTAGCTGACACGCAAACTACATGTTTTCCTGTTTGACAAAATTTGTTGACCTCAGTAAAAATCACCTGCAGCTACTCATAAAGAGTTTTTTTCTTTTCTTTTCTTTTCCATCTGGGTTTTGAAATAGCTGTTGGTAAAGCATGGAAGTTGCTGTTGTGCAGTTGAAAACGTCTGCAACACACAGGACCAGATTTTTAAAGGCATTTAGATGCCCAACAATACAGATAATCACCTAGTGGGGTTTTCAAAAGCACCTCAGCAGGGAAGGCACCTAACTCCCATCGAAATCACTGTAGTTCACTATTGAAATCAATGGGAGCTAGGCACTTAACCTCCTCAGGAGCTTTTGAAAATTCCACTAGGTGCCTAATTATTTAAGTCTAGCCCACATAGCCTTCAATAACTTCCATGGACAACCCAGCAAGTACAAGGCTCTGACTGAGCACTAAGCTGTTCATGACAAGCTGCAGCTTTGCTCAGTGGCTTGTCTATTAGTTTTTCTAAGAAACAGAATATTACCTTGTGACCTCGGGGCAAGCAAAAGATGTGGCCTGAACCCAGAGGACATAGTATGATGTTGTCTTTCCTGAATGTAGATTGGCCCCCTGCCCTTGTGTGAAATCTGGACAGTGATGTTGGAGATTCAGAGCTGGATTCACCTACTAGCACAGTAACTTTGCTGCTTTGTCTCCTTCCCTGTAGGCTTGAAAGTTGACAGTCGATCATAAGGCAGCATGTCCAGCAGAAGAGCTGAATCAATAGGTTAACCAAGCCCAGCCTTTCGCATTGCATTATGCTTTCAGGCAGGAGGCACATGAAGTCTTCCTGCAGCTGAAAGAGGTGTGTGTCGGGGGGAAGAGACTGGAGGAGGAGGGAGGAGAAGGAAAGGGGAAGAAGGTGGGAAATTGGAGAGGGACTCAGACAGAAGGAGGATAGAGATCATGGGGTCCTACTGAGAGAGCCAAGGAGAAGCTGCAGAGGGGAACATTGAAGAAGTATTCCTGTCCCAGCTGACACATGGCAGATGTGCAGCTGTAATTGTTTAAAAGGAAGCTAATCCATAGGGGACATCTTCAGTGTGGCCTTTGGGATTTTACGTCTTTCTAGTTTTTTTTGCCAATTCTCTGCAGTGCTGGGCAGCCTCATTGCTTCCACTTTGTTGGCTGTCACAGCCACTCTGGGTGATGTCAGCCTGTCGCCACTGGAACAGCTGTTGAGCTGTAAGTGTACTGCTGTCTGCCTTGCAGGGGGCCTATCCCTTATTACTAGGCAAGGCAGACTGCAATATGCTCACAGTTCTGCAGCAGTTCTGGTGGTGACATGCTGACATCACCCAGAGCAATGACAAGCAGCCAACAGGGTGGTTGGAATAGCACTTGACTGATGTGAAAGAAAACGTTAAAACCATAAAGCAGCGCTGCCTCGTAAGACAGCCCTATTGGCTGCATCTGGTGTGTATCAGAGTCTCTCTCGTGTAAATTAATGGCATAAAATACAAAGTTGTACGTAGGTTATAAATGCAGCTACCGTACAGAGAGTCCTTCTTGGATTATTTGAGTGCTGCAGCAGAGTATAGAAATCGCCATTACAATGCACTGACCCCATTCAGGCACTGCATCAGGGGCAGCTCATTTAAGCAGCCTTTGTAGTATTTGGGTGCAACAGGAGAACCGCTGGGATTTTCAGACAGAATCCCCATGGTATATCTTTCTAGGCTGTACAACCAGCACAGTAAATGGTGTCCATAATAGATGGCTCAATCTTGCTCTCATTGAATTTGGGAGTAAATCTATTCTTGACTTAGGTAGGAGCAGGTGTGGGCTTGGAAGAGTTAGCAGGTGCAGAAGTGTTTCAATCCATTGGAAGGCTAGCATCCTATTTCACTCAGTCATTCACTGAGGCCGGAAAATTGTTTGGTTAATAACTCTCTAATTATTGCAGTCCCATTTAAATATGATCCTTAGGAATTGGACTATGAGACCTAATAGAAGTCTCTGAGCAATTACTGGCACTTTTAAAGAGGATACTGACAATCTCCCTGTAGACTAAAATGCATATTGTAAAACAAGCATGGACTGTGATGAACGTTATTCGAAAAACAGTTCAGGAGTTTAAGTTTACCTTTGAAAATCATTTCAAACTCATTTGTCTTCCGTCTACTGTAACTTGCATGACTGGACAAATTATGCTGTAGCTAGAGGTCAGTGAAACGTGGGAACTCTGAAGAAATTTAACAAACCAGAGGCTGGGTTTGAAGCTATTACACTAACTTGGCATGCTGCAGATGTAGTATCTGCCAACTCTTCTAAGAAAATTCTTCTAAGTAGAGCAGCAGGGCTGGGGGAGCAATAGCTTGATCCATTGCAAACTTGTTTTCGAAAGGCAGTTTGAGTTGCCTAAGGTTTTAAATTCTGTGCACTCAAATTCTGAACTCTGAATTTTAAACTGCCCTTTTAAATGAAAGATATGGAGCCTGACCCTCATCATCTTTTCTTTTCAGTCACTTTGAAGTGCTTGCATACGTTTGGCATCCTGCCCTGAATTTACTTCCCGAGATAAATACACACATCAGACCTCTTTCAATAAAAAGGGAATGAAGAAGAGTTTCTCCTGCTCTTATCTTTCATTTCATTGCATTTTCTGTCTCTTTTATTTACTGTAGGTAGCTAGTGTGTGTGTGTGTGTGTATAGCAAAGAAATTGCTAGATGAGTTGTGATTCAACTATTGCTCTCCATAAAGAACAGCTTCAGCAATGAGAGGATCTAGATTTATTGTTTTGAAGCTTTCGCTGGTTATCAAGAATTTTGTTTTTCTCCAAAAGATTTCTATTTAGAAGTGTGTTGGCCAGATCCTTAGCTGGTGTCAATTGGCATTGCTTCACTACTTTCAGTGGAGCTACACGGATGTATACCAGCTAAGGATCTGGCCCATGTGTTTCTAAATGAATTTGGTGTTGTGGAAGGTGCTAGGTTGGGAACATGGAAAACCTAGTACCTATAGTACCAGTGTAAGCAACGCTTCTATCCTGGCCTGCAGCAAGCACCTTTGGGGGGGCGTATGGTACTTCAGTCTCAAATGCCCATTCATTCTTTTAACTCTTTATTGAAACTAACTGGATGGATGTTTGGTGAACCTATCTATTTCTCTACATTAGAGTTTTATATCACCATCCATCACGTCAGGACTTGAGTATCTTCTATGTAAATGTGGTTAGCAGTCTCACAATCCCTAATGAACTTCATGGAGACACTGGCTCTTCTCCCTTTGGGGGGTATTAAAGCTCTGTTCGCAGTAGGGTTGTGGTTCTGCTTGAGGGAGGCCAAAGGGAGGGGTGAAATTGGGTAGGGAGAAGGGGGTGTCAGTGTTGTGAATGTCATTCTTGTTATGGCAAAGGCTTTGTCAAAGATCGGGGTTTGTGGTAGAATGGGCAGGATCCAAATTCACCTAATCCCCTCTGGAAGTTTGTTCATAGTTTGAATCCTTTGAAGATAGAGGTGAAGGGATCTGTGTCATGTCACTAAATCCCTGAGGCAATCAGTACCACCTTAAAAGGATGTATAATGTTGATAAAATGCTAGATCCAAGTCCTACAGTCAATGGGAGTTTTATCCAAGAAAGGAAAACATGATCAGACCCATGGTTAGTACTAGAAGAATATAAATAGAATGATCCCTGAACCAACTTTGGAAAATTATTCATAGGTTCATTTTCACTAACTAAAATGTCTGCAGTACTAGATATTCCTAATAGCTGTGTTTGCTTCTGCTGTGGTTCTAGTCACCTGCCTTTTTACAGTTGGTTTATTCCTCCTCTGTCCTGCACTCATGGCAGGTACTCTTCTAACAACTTGAAGCAAAAGAGCTGCTTAATACATCAGAAATATCCACTGCTCGCCAAGTCTACAGCTGAAAACAAGCCAGTTATTATAGCCATTTGTCGGTCTCATTTAAAATAAGAAATATAAGGTTGAATTAGCATTAAACATTTTCCTGCTGTGACTGTTTCACTGAACGTGTGCAACGAAAAAGACAAGCAGCAAATAAAATTTCAGAATGTATATAGATTGAGCTGCTGAGTGCGACTTCCTGCGTGCTAAGCCCACATAATGCATCGGTGGTGTTTAAGGTTGGTGATGGCAAAATCAAATCGATAATTATTTAGAGAGTGATTAAAAAAAATAGTAGCAGAGAAGAGACAGGATTCAGCTGCAGTGAATACAAAGATGATTCTTTATTCCAGCTGCTGCACACTGACAGATCCCGTGGTTCTCTCTAGCTCAAAGACTGACACAGCCTGTGATGCCAAGTGCTGGTCTGAATTGTGTATTTCTAATTTTAAATTACACGAGTTTTCTCTGGACTAATAAAACCCCTTTGCTTTGGTCCCAAGTTGACAGTGTGTTTAGACATCAGAGCGAGAGGTTTCAGAGTAGCAGCCGTGTTAGTCTGTAGCTGCAAAAAGAAAAGGAGGACTTGTGGCACCTTAGAGACTATAAATTTGTTAGTCTCTAGGGTGCCACAAGGACTCCTTTCTTTTTTTAGAGAGAGATGGTGTATAAAGTATGCCACATAGTACATTTACTTAGTCTCTCTCTCTCTCTCACTCAAAGACTGTACAATCTCTCTTTTTGTTCTGTCTTTGTACAGCAACTAGCCCAGTGGGGTTCTGGTCTGTGCCTGGGGCTCCTGGATGCTACCACAATTCAAGTAATACGTAATTTTTAAAAGGGGCAAATTCAGGGATGCTATACTCTGTGACCCAGTAAATATCTTTTAAAAATGCACAACCGTGTAGCAAAAGGAGTGTGTGTAGGTATAAAGCCCACCAAAAGGCAGCCTTCACTTACATGCTATCTGTTTACACAGATTTTATGCCACCACTTCCTCCGCTATTCATTCAGGTGTTACCATAGCAACTGCAACAACACATGGCAATGGAAGATGCAGCTCTGCTTCATTAAGAAAGACAACCACTAATGTACAAATTCTGTCCGTCTGCTCATAGGTTGGGGAGGCTGTAACATGCTGGTGGAGCAGAGTCTCACAATCCTTGGTAGGAAAACAGTTTTGTTTTATATCCATTTGAACACACTATGCAATTAAGATTTTTGCCTAAACCTCTCCCTTGTGCCACTATTAAATTAGGAATGAATGCAGATTATAGAGCTGGACGGAGGCCGGGAAGATTTCAGCTAGAATTGCCTACCACCCACAACTTATCTTTATGCATTAGGTTAGGGGGTAGGGAATCCTGTAATCCCCTGTGTGGGTTACTTTTGCATAACCATCCCTCCGAGTCTGTTTAAAGAAAGGAGGAGGAAAGTGGGTTAATGTTAACTCAAGCTCCCCAAGTAGGGTGGCCACCTTTCCAGGTTTTCCGAGGTGTGTCCCTTTCTGAGGTAGATGTACAGAGCACCCTTACAGATTTTCCCAGGACATACCACCAGCTGACCAGTTATGGTCTCAGGATCATCCCAGATGTCCCCTCCCACCCCCCCCCCTTTTTTTTTTTTTGGTACTTCAGAGGTGGTAACCCTAACCACAAGACTGACAGGGCAAACAATGCTGGCGAGAGCTGCGGTTGCCCCAGCCCCTGCCTCTTTATACCCTCCACTTCCCCATCCATGAAGCTCTCTCCTTACGGTTTTGCAAGCAAGTACATGTGAAGTGAAAACAGTGTTTTCTCATAGCAGTGGATAGCAGGTATATTCTGTCAGATGTTCTGGAATCTCCAAGTAGGTGCAAACACTGGACAGATATGGAGAGGGAAGCCACAGCACTCGGGAGCTTTAACCTGGGCAGTAATGTTGTGTGAATCCCCTACACAGGTGCCTCCAATCTTCTCCATCTTCCCTGTTTGTGCAGTAGACCCACACTGATTCTGTTGTACCCAAGTTTTTATGGAAACCTAGAGGAGGCAAAGTTTGCCTTTTGTCCCCAAGATTTGTCTGATCCTACTCCCATTGCAGCCAAATGAATTTTGCCATTTATTTCACTGGGCCAGGAGCAGGCCCTAAATGTAATATGTGTGTTTGTATTTTGATGGCACCAATATCTCCGCCAAAGTCGTGACATATAAGAGATTGTATTTAAAATACAGATTGTTCCAAAGTCAATTCTCTTTTTTTGGCACCCTTCAACAGGCGAAACTAAGATCCTTATAAAGTGGTAATTACTGGTAGGAGAGGAGAGGAAAGGATATGTGCGAGTGTCATTACAGTGTGAAGTATCCTATAGAGGGCTTACATTTTTATGGGTTAAGAAATCGCTTTGAGGGCCATGAATGAAGGGGTCTCATTTTTTTTCCCTAAGAAAATGTATGAGGTTGGGTTATGTTTGTGGTGGTGGTTTCTTGTTTGGTGGATGCCAGATTGCATGGTGATGATTTCTGTGATAACGTCTCCTGGGTGCAGAAAATTCGAACAGAACTCTGCCTGCAAGCTGCTCCAGACGTCTGTCTCCTATTATAGCATTGCTCCAAGTGGAGACCTTGTTATCAATCAGCCTGTCACCTACCCCACTACCTGCTTCTATTAAATGATTTCACTATCAGCAATGATGGAACACACCAGTGAATAGCAAATTGCAAATACCTAGAAAGATTAGGTATAAAGATTATATGGATAACATCCTAGATACTGCATTGGAAGTGACAACTGCAACTCAGTGGTTGCTAATGCATTTTGCTTTGGTCAAAAATGAAGAAACAGCTTTAGGTTTCATTGTTTCTGTTTACAGAGGGATGCAAACTGGAGACGTGTGTAGAGTGAGACTCCTGAGAAATATCTGTTTCAAGTAGCTTTGTATAATGTACAGGTAATGTGATGTCTAATTCTTTTATATTGTTGTACAGTCCTTTGGAAAATGGAAAGTACTGTATAAGTGCTTAGTACTATTCCTACATTTTCCAAATAAACGGGGCATTCTCAAGACCCTTTGGGAAAAAATTAGCTCTAACAGAACCCAACTTCAGTGGAAGTTCTTCAGTCTTATTCCAGGTCTTATATATTCATCTATCCAGCCTAATATGTCATCTATACCAGGTGCAGCAGCAACCTCTAAATTGTTATAGTTAAAAGTAGGCAAGTAGTTCCAGTTTTCAGTTGCTTAAAACGTTAACTTTTCAGCTTAAATGTTTCCAGGCCTTGTCTCTGCCCAAAAGTATTCTGCTTAAATATTAACAAATATTGGCTAGCCCTTTTTAGTATGAGAACAGTGGGGGGTAATCTCTAGTTAGAAAACAAAATACATGCAGTGTTTTGATCAGCTCTAGCCTTGAGGAGGAGTGAGGTAGAAAACTGAAATCTGTCAGGATGACAGCCCTCACTGAGGAGAAAGGTCTCTGAGTGTCCCAAGGCTAATTGGTTTTGAATTGATGGACTTATGACCAGTTTAAAACCACAGTACACGCACAAGCAGTACTTTTTAAACAGAGGTTTCTCCCTAAGCATGTAAAATGTTCTGCTGAGGGGAACTAAGGCTGTGAATGCACGCTGACCTAACTTAGCTGAACAGTGAAAACTTTAGTAAAGGCGTGCAATGAATGAAACAGATCTAGAGAAACACTTGCCTTATTTACTGTGCATCTTGCAAGGTTATATATACCCCACGCCTCAGGTCTACAAGACTGGTTCCCTCCAATGGACTTTGTAAAGTGTCTGAGAGAGGTTGCTCCAGTGGCTTTCAGCAAAACAGCTCCCCATTATGGAATTTCTCTTTTCTTGTTTAAAATAAATAAATAAAAAATCCACACCTTGGATATTCAATTTAAAAATATTTTGGAGGAAACATTACATTTGCATGGTTACCTTGCATACTCAAAAATCAGGAAATAACAAAGTTAAGGAGGCATAAGGACTTAGCGCCAACCCCTTGTTTGTATAATGCTGTTGGTATGTGCCAGAGAAACATAGAAGTCATTTATACATAAACAAACAAACAAACCCACAGCAAACTGTATTTAAACTAAACACTCCAGATTAAGTGGAACAACAGTGGATAGTCAAAATTTGTAGGAATATACAGGCCACCTAAGTCCACACTTAACTTTGTAGCTAACTGTCTCATCTCCTGAATTGCACCTATGCTGATTTATATTTCACATCTATGTGCAAGTTAGTTTTATAATTAACTAGACTGTCTACTTAATTACAACTAAGAAAGGTTTTTCTGATAGTTGAAACAAAAATACAGTATATGAGTGCTGAAAAATTATATATATATACACAAACCTTTGAGAAATAGGGCATTTTGGCAATGTTATTTCCCCCCACCCAGGTCCATTTCTTTTAGTGTGTGTGTGTGTGTGTGTGTTTGAGAGGGAGAGAGAGTGCGTGTGTGACAAGAATGATAATTTGGTATGCTATAAAGACTGTGTCTACATGAGTAGAATATCCACTGACTTTAGTCAAAAAGTGGCAAAGTTACGCCAGTCATCCCAAGTAAGTATCAATAAAATCTTTACATCAGACGGAGTCTATATATATGACACATCTTATAGAAAATTATTTTAAGAATGTTTTATAGAGTTCTACAATTTTTTAGGAACTATTTGTTATATCACTCCACCTGTAAAGGCAAGTTCCTTAATTACCACGAGTCCAACTCTTGAGAACTCAGAAGGAGCCAAAAAAAAATTTATAAATAGTTTTTCTATATCTAAATATGTCATGATTCTAAGATGCAGTAAATATCTGAAGACCATCTGGGGCTACAAGTGAATGCTGGGACCCATCAGAAAGAAGAGAATATCTTTTCTCTCCATTGGTATAAAGCTCCTATTTTTAGCCCCGGGGAGCTGTGAGAAACCAACGTAATCCTGTCACTGTTGCAGGATTGAATCTTACTTTTCCTGGGTCTCAGGAAGTATAATTCTGAGGGCAGGAGAATTCCACATCTGAGGGAAAAAGGGAAATATTTCTCGGATAGGTTAGTTTTTATAAAAGTCATTGTCTGAATCTGCTCGTACTGAGTTCTTTAGAAAATCTGACCCTCAACTTCCCTGTGCCCTCAGTTCCTCATCTACAAAATGTGGATAATAATACTTCTTTTCTTCCACTTTTTGTCCGTCTTGTCTATTTAGCCTCAGAGTTATTCATGGCAGGGACTGTGACTTATGTGTACCTAGCACAGTGGGCCCAGATTTTCAATTGGGGCCTCTGGGTACTACCCTAATAGAGACAATAAATAAAAATAACGATCAGGAAGAGTGCACTATGGAGATGATATATAATATTTAAATGTCAACTTGATGGTCAGAAAATTACTAGAAAGATTAAAAAAAAAACTAAAATCCCAAACAGTGTTGGATCCTCTTGAATGAAGAAATTATTTTATATCTTTAAGTTCAGAACAAAATCAAATCCTAAATTGTAAAATCCCAATGTTTCCTTAAAGTGAATCCCTTGAAAGGCCAACACTGAGGGGGAGTGAAAGGGGAGGGAGGGTACTATGCATGGGAAGGGAGAAGAACATATACAAACTTCTCTTCTTCAACCTTCCAAAAAGCCTGGAAATAGTTCCAAGATGGGGTTTACAGCATTAGTGATCTAACGTTCATGTAGTGCTTTTCATCCAGGAAGATCCCTAAGTGCTTTCCAAATCGTACAGAAGAATCACTCTGTCCACGAGTGAAGTACCAGCCCCCTCTGGGTGAAAGGAGTTAGCTGTTAAACAGAGTACAGCAAAACTACTCAAGAGTTGCAGGAGAGGAAGTGAAGAATGCTTTATCCAATTGATACTACAGCAGGAATTTTAGGTTGGCAGAATGTATTTCCCAAACTGCTCTTTGGCAATGGCTCTGAGGTTTAATGGTCCCCGTGAGCGAGTTGTTCCCAACTGATAAACTAAAGTAGGCTTATAAACGTGTGTGCAGGCAGCAACTGAAATGCATACAGCTGTAAATCCAAAGTATGTGGGATTTAAAATAGATTCCTTAGGAAATCTGCTTGCACAATCTGAAGAATGAAGATGAAGGTATTTTGGTGCTATTTAATGTTCTTTCTTATTAGACAGGAAATCCCGCGATTAAACAGGAAGTTCTGTTGGATGTTTCCGGACATACTGGACTTTAGTTTCTAGACTATGGCCTTCATTCAAGCACTTAACTAGCATGGTATGGGGGAGGGACCAAATTGCAACTGTTGTTCACCAGCAAGGGGGTGGGGGCATCTGCGTCAGTGGGGCACTCATGCTGGGGAAAGACGGGGTGATAGGCAATGTTTGCACTGCAACCCTCCCAGGGGGTTTGGCTGTCACTAAAGTTAGCAGATATGACTGAATCCTCCCATGGAGAGAGAAGGTCTGTGACTAAGATGGAGCCACTTTCACATTTCTTTTTCAGAACAGAACAGCCTCACCTGTGGTGAATTACCAGCACATCGTGTGAGTCCCTTGGCCATGCCTCTTCTCTGGCCATATCTGCCCACTTTGGGGGCTGTATTGGCCAGTGGCTCCTGGCCTCCTGCTGGAGCAGCAATGGTGAGGGGATTAGTACAGTCCTCTATAGGTGCTGGAATTAGGGTTGCTGGGGGTGCTGTCGCACCTCCATCTTGAAGTGGTTTCCATCATGTACACGGTTTAGTTTGGTTCAATGGTTCTCAGCACCCGCACTATAAAAATTGTTCCAGCACCCCTGCAATCCTCCATCCCTAGGCCTTTAGCTTGTAAAGGTTGGATATTCCAGGGCACTAATTGTTTTGTTAATAAAATGAATCTAGGATGTTTACACAATAAACTTGCGGGAAGATGGGGCAGGAGCATGGTATCTGCTGTGACCATGACAATTAATCTGTAAATAATTTTGCTTGAGTTTCCACAGCTTAGTTTATCCCTTTATTTTCTAGGGAATAAAAACAAATATTTGGAGAAGGAAGGACAGAATGTTGTGGGTCATCCTAGAGTGTGTGAAAGTTTTCTACTGTCCTTTCATTTGCAGATAGGAGGGGGAACACTAGGTTTTTAGAACACTGTTTACCAGAATTACACACTGTACAGGTGCTCCTAGATTTGGATGTCACTCCTCTTGAACTATTTAACAGGAAGCTAGTAATGTCACAGTAACACTTCTACTGAAATCTGTGGTTAGTATGATGATTGGAAACAATGGGACTAGAAGTCAAGATTCTATTCCTACTTCTTCCTGTGATTTTTTTGTATGATCTTGGGCAAATAATTTAATCTTACTGTGTTTCAGTTTATACATTTGTAAGAATAGGTAAAATAATACTTATCGACCTCACAAGAACGTTGTAAGAAGTCATATAATGTTATGTAAAGTGCGTTGATCCTTGTATAGAAGGCATATAGAAGCGCAAAGGATTATTATTATGTCCCCATGGAAAACTAATACTAATGAATCAAAGCTAAACAATTGCTGTATTCTCCAGCTTAAACTTTTTTTATAATGCTTAACCCATCTCGGAGAACTCCTTTACGACCTGATTCTGAAAGGTGCTGACCATCCACAATTTCTGTGGGAGCTATGGAATCTCAGTCGTGACATTGCATCTCTACTGTGAGAAATTATTTTGTTAAAAATATAAGGGAATTCCATGTTTTGAGCCATATCCTTAATGGGTGCTATTCCATCAAACATAGCAGTGCTATGATTGCTCACACCAGCTAGGAATCCTGTCCTTATAGTTTCTCAATGCCTTCCAGAACAAAGCCCTCAGTTTGGAATTGGAAAGCTAGGTTGGATTCTTTTACATCTCTTAGCAATAATAAACGTTCCACAATGGGAATTTTAGTTAAGCGTTCTGCTGCTGATACATAAGAAGGAGTAGAATCCATCTCATCCCTGCTCAGCTATGTTGGTTAGTGCCGTGCTAACAGGTGTAAATACTGTGGTAGTAAAAACTTATCTTAGGGCAAGTCTACACTACTGCTTAAGTTAATCTAACTTACGTTGCTCAGGGGTGTGACACTCCTTTCCTCCCCACCCCCACCAGCGGAGTGACACAAGTTTTGCACTGTCCATACCGGCACTATGTTTGTGCTGGGAAGGAATTTTTCCCTTGCCACCATATTGGCTTAGGTGGATTTGTGTTTTTTTCGCCTTCCCCACAGTGGATTCAGATGGAATTGCAGCTCATTATTTACGTGTAGGGCAGATGTCCAGTGCAGGCACTCCATAGGGAAGGTATACAGTAACTGGATAAATGGCTTGGAAAAGGGCTTAAAAAGGGGTATTTGGTAAAGGAGCGAACGGGGGTGGTTGGGGACTCCTATGATTGATACGGCAGGGAGCCAACCGCATTAACCCTCCTACAAGGTGAGGGGTGGATGGTAAGATCCCAGCAATGGATTTGCTGGAGAGACCTGGATGGAAAAAAGAGGGGAAGCTGGTGGAAGCTCCCGGATATGGTAGGGTCTCAGCAATGAATTCACTAGAGGGACCTGGATGAAAAAAGAAGAAGCTGATAAAAGTCCCGCAGGTAATTATGGAATAAACATGGGGTTACCTGCACTGTACACTTTTATCTGCTGTGTAGTCCCAGACATCTAATAATAAAGTTGCAGTCTGATTAAACCCATGTCAAGTGTCTCCTGTCCTTCTTTCGGTACAGCCAGACAATCAAGGGTTTTGATGGTTCAGACTCATATTTTTTCTATAGTATTCCCTGAACCTGAAACCTCTGTTCCATTCCTATATGCCACAGCAAAAGCTGGGTCAATACACTCAGGAAGAAATTTTTTTAGTCTCATGGGACTCCTCTAAACTAGGCCAGCTGCAACTATGAAGGCAGACAACATATGGCATGAACAGAGCCCTGTTCTTCTTCTTTATTTTGTGTCTGAGTTTAAAATATCCAGATATACAGGCAATATTTTCCCTATGCTTAGACAAGATAAGTGGATATTCTTCTGTGTATCCCATTTCCCTGACTTCTTTCTTCCTTTCTCATCTCCCAGTCAAATATGGTTTAATAGACTTATCAATGATCTTGTCATGTAGAGTTCGGTTGCACATGGAATATCTTGCTACAGTGATTCTTCCTGTATGTGAGGCAAAGAGACTTCCTTAAGTTTGAACTGTGGTTTGGGAGAAGGTATTATAGGCATAACCTTAAATGTTCCTATGATTAACATACCTGAATTGCTGTAGGCTTTGCTTTCTTGTTTGTTGTCAGTTTCTCTATTGTAGGGGTGCTGAATATTCTGAATGAAGTAAAGATAAAAGCTGCCTTCTGGTGCCACTGATTTATTTTGAAAGGAACTTTAGCTCTTCCTACTGTCATAAAAAGATGTCCTTGCTTGACCTGCTTAAAGCAACATAACACTGAGAGTAAATATATTTTACTTAATAATTTGTAGTGCTATTATATCTCTAAGTTACTGTGCCAACGTCAACTAATTAGTCCTCACAATACCCTAAGAGGTAAATAAGTATTGTCCTGATTATACAGACAGAGAAACCAATACCAAGAGGTTGTGACTTGTTAGAGGTCATGCATCAAGTCAGTGCCAGCATTAGAACTTGGAAGTTCCTGTCTTTCACACCTCTACACTAGACTACACTGCTCTTCCTTGTTACTACAGTATGTGCTGTACGCAATCAGTGAAGTTCTCTTCTATCAGATCATAAGCACATATTCATATTGAAGCCCCTAGAGAAGGGAATGCATATAAGGAACCACATCATTTCATTATACTAATAAATGCTGAATTAAAGATTAACAACCGTTTGCCCCAGATTCATTTTTTTAAATGATATTGGTTCTAACCATGTGCTAAACTATGCACAAGTGTGTGATAAATATTTCTGGATCTCACCTGCAATGAGAACCCGCTGGAGTAATACTTACTGGGGCGGACATTGCTGCTTCCTTGCCATCTCTCTGCTTTCAGAGGCAGTAACTAACTGTCTTCTCTCTTAGCTACAGCAAGTATATCTGATGTGTCCTACCCTCTTGAAGATACAGCGTCTTTGTTGAGAAAGACCTTTTCCTTTAAATCTCTCTTAAGATCTTTCCAAATATGATTCAGGGCCTTGGGTGTGTGGTGAAGGTCATAGTTCGTACTTGGGATTTCTGAGCACAAAGGGCATCATAGAGCATCAAAGTCTCTCTGTATGTGTTTGAGCTTTTGAGGAGATAAAGTTGGCCTCATTTTTCTTACCAGGTTGGTGTCTGTCCTTCATAGGCCACAGAAAAAATGAGTGCATTAGAATATGTTTTCTGGAACGCCAAAATGTCCTTGGACAATGCCCTTCCAATGCAAGCCACATGTCAGAGATAGTACAAGTATTTTTCATTTTCACAGGCTGATCCTCTATTCAGTCACAACCTCACAACAACAAAACATGCTTCTGTGACCTCGAAGGTTGATATTACAGATCCCCTCTTTGAAGGGCTCTTAGTCCGGCTGTTCTTTGCTTGCAGCAGGTTCAGAATGCAGTGGCATGATTGCTCACTGAGTTGAACGACCAGGATTACATCATCCCCACCTTGCATTCTTTAAACTGTTTGCAAAGTGATGGATTTGCTTTAAATTGGCTGAACGTGGAGATTAAAACCTATGATGGTCTCAACTCAACACTGCTGGGTATCTGACATAATGCACCAACCCGCTTTCAGGATCCCAACCATTGCTTCTGGAGTCAGCAGGCATGTGTGTGTTTGCTGTGATGGCCACTGCAATGTGGAGTTCATTCCCCTTGACATGCATCTGATTTTGTTCCTCATTCAGAAAAAGCTCTCCCCCTTTTCCCTAATGTGTCTTTACCTCCTGCCCACTGTTTCAATTGGACTGTCTGATTTCTTTTTGTTTCTGTTTTAAGGGGCTGTACTTGTGAAGTTTTTATGCTACTGTGTTTGCAATTACTCTGCTGCAGAACACCCTATATGCTTTGGGAGGGAGAGTAGCTATATAAATAAAACTAGTGGTACTGTGTCCTAATAACCAACATTTTCACCACAGCCTCTAAGAGGCAAAGTACCAGAAGCAGAGGTGTGGATCATTCAGGAAGGAAGAGCTGTCTGGCATCTAGAAGATGTAATAACACCATGCAGCTAGGGTGACCAGATGTCCTGACTTTACAGGGGCAGTCCTGATATTTGGGGCTTTGTTTTATATAGGTTCCTATTATCCCCCACCCTCTGTCCTGATTTTTCACACTTGCTGTCTGATTACCCTACATGCAGCTAGGTCAAGGCTTGCAAGTGTGAAGTTTACAAAGCACGTACATATCTTCCTGATCTATACAGAAATTTGTTTCCACACGTACCTGATTAAAAAGATCATAAACTTTGAGATATTTTTGTAGCTGTTCAGTGAAAAGTGTGCTCTATGTGGAAGCTGATTGAAAAATAGAAAACACTGTTTTTTGGAAAAAAAATCAAAACGTGCTTTAAGCCATTTTCTTTATGCAGATTTCAAGCTGGAGGATTTTGAGATTTCTTGTTCAAAATTTTTTTTTGTAAAAATGTATATAGAAAATACTCTTCTGCCCCAGATGTTTTGTTTCCTTTACTCCTGTTCTCCCCTTACCCTTCTTTTCCTCCCTTTCTTCCTCTCTACTCCTTTTCTTTTTCTAATTTTGCCTCTGAAAAGAGAAGGAAGTGGGAGAAGAAAGGAAAAATGATCAAATAAAATATTTTTTGGTTTTATACTTCACACCCCCTATTCCCCCCCCTGCAATTTCACAGAGAAAAGGGAAATTTTTGAATAAACACTTCTTTGAGGGGAAAAATCTGACTTTGGAAAATAGAACTAGAACTGGTCAAAAGTTTTCTAACTTTTATTTAAACCAAAAATTGGGCTGAGACAAAATAGTAGGATACACACAGAGTAAACTGTTACTCTAAAAATCTTTCTTTAGCTAAAAACTGCACCCAGAAGATCTGAATTTCAAAGCCAAGGGGCAAGATTTGGAAGTGACTAGTGATCTGGGTTGTATTGACCTGAGACCCCTTAAAAGGGCCTGATTTTCACAGGGTGGGTGCTCAGCACTTTCTAAAAATAGCACCCCTTTAGGAGTCCCAAGTCTGGAACCCAAATAGTGAAGCACCCAAATCGCTAATCACTTTAACACCTTGGCCAGGGTGACTATATTCTCATGAAAATGGGCATACTCCTGCCTGCAAGTGCCCAGTGGGTGTTATTTTAAACAAGTTGAAGAATTCATAATTGTTGTTTTGCGCGTAAGCTAAAGGACCTTTCCAGTACAGAGTGCAGGTGAATTTAATAGCATGTTTCCTTCCCATTAGCATGAGTGAGAGTTTTATGCCACTTGATCTCTACACACCATGTGGAAATTCTACCTCGTTGTGATTAATATCATGTACAGGGCAGTGCAATGGATGATTCTTAAGTTTCCGCATCTGTGTGCAAATCCATATCCCTACACACATCAGTTTTTGCTCTTTGTGAAAACATGACATAGGGCCTGGGACTACTGTTTCCCTTCCTGTACCCCCATAGGCCACAAACTGTCTGTATTGTGTTTTGCCAGGCTTTGCGCCCTTTGCCACCTGTGTAGATGAGTTTCTTTATGGACTCTTCAGTTCAGAGTTTAGCTTTATCTCTGGACAATCTTCCTTTCAAACATATGGAGTGAGGCCTGTTTTCATGTTCCAGAGAAAACTAGAATTGTTGTCAAACTGAGGAGCAAGAAACCGATTCCATAGAATGAGATTTTTGTTTTAACGTTTACAGATACCAGAACTTATATTCACAGTATGTCTGTAGCTACTACCAGTGAAAATCACATTTGCTGAATTGGGCCTGCTTGACTGAAAACCACATGGATTTCTGGCTCAGGTAATGTGATTAATCTGGTTGTGATAATGCGGGGGAGCTCCCTTTTATGGACACCCAGCCAGCCAGTTAGCTATAAAGTCCCTCTTGGTGGCTGCTTGCTTTACCTGTAAAGGGTTAAAAAGTCCCCCAAGTAAAGAAAAGGGAGTGGGTACCTGACCAAAAGAGCCAATAGGAAGGCTAAAACTTTTTAAAATGAGGAAAAAAGCTTTCCCTTTGTCACTCTGTTGTTCTCTCTGGGCTGAAGAGACGGGGGCAGCTGGAATGCTGCGTCAAGTTTGGACCAGGTATGAAAATTCATCCTCCATACCTAGCAGGATTCGTTGGGACAGGGAATGTTTAGATAGATGTGATTAGGTTTATTTCTTTTATTTTGGCTTGTGGGACTCCTCTGTGCTAACCCCAGATCATAGAATCATAGAATATCAGGATTGGAAGGGACCTCAGGAGGTCATCTAGTCCAACCCCCTGCTCAAAGCGGGACCGGTCCCCAACTAAATCATCCCAGATGCTTTTGTTTGCTTGTAACCTTTAAGCTGAAACCCCAAGAAAACTATTTGGGTGCTTGACTTTTAAAAATCTAGCAAAAGCCTAAGTTCCAGATGTATTTTCTTTCTTTTTGTTTTAATGAAATTTACCTTTTTTAAGAACCTGATTGGTTTTGTGTCTTAAAAGGTCTGTGCATATGTTTTTCAATTAGCTCGTGCAACAGCTGGGTTTCCCTTTTGTTTATTTTCTTTCTTGGCTTCCCTGAGGGAGGGGTGGAAAAGCCAAGGGACCTCAGGCAAAACTTCCCAAGTGAATTTTTCAAGGATTTGTAAGAGGCAGTTTTTCACTTGGGTGGTGGCAGTGTTTACCAAGCCAAGGTCAGAGTGGGGAATCAGCCTTGACAGTGGTAAAAAGAAATGTTTCTAGTGTATGTTTAAATTTACCATATCATGCACATACTTGTATGTATGCATTTTATTTGTGAACTAGGCCTTAAAAACATTGAACATCTGTGAGAGGGAGACATCAGGCCAAGCTGGTGTAAATTGGTGCATCTTTGCTGAAGTCAAAGGAACTGCACCCATCTACACTGACAGAGAATTCGGTCCAAAATCATAGTTTTTCTTGCATGTCATTGTAACTGCATCAAACTGTCATGCAGTTCTCTAGAATCATAGAATTGTAGGACTGGAAGGGACCTTGAGAGGTCATCTAGCCCAGTCCCCTGCACTCATGGCAGGACTAAGTATTATCTAGATCAGTGCTTCTCAAGCTATCTGATGTGCGGGACCGGCAATTTTTTTTTCCACTGTGCACACAGACTGGCAGCCAATGGCTTGCGGACTGGCAGCGGTCCGCGGACCACCACTTTGAGTAGCACTGATCTAGACCATCCCTGACAGGTGTTTGTTTAATCTGCTCTTAAAAATCTCCAATGATGGAGATTCCACAACCTCCCAAGGCAATTTATTCCAGTGCTTAGTCACCCTGACAGGAAGTTTTTCCTAATGTCCAACCTAAACCACCCTTGCTGCAATGTAAGCCCATTGCTTCTTGTCCTATCCTCAGAGGTTAAGAGAACAATTTTTCTCCCTCCTCTTTGTAACAACCTTTTATGTACTTGAAAACTGTTATTATGTTCCCTCTCAGTCTTCTCTTTTCCAGACTAAACAAACCCATTTTTTTCAATCTTCTCTCATAGGTCATGTTTTCTAGACCTTTAATCATTTTTGTTGCTCTTCTCTAGACTTTCTCCAGTTTCTCTACATCTTTCCTGAAATGTGGCACCCAGAACTGGACACAGTACTCCAGTTGAGGCCTAATCAGTGTGGAGTAGAGAGGAAGAATTACTTCTCATGTCTTGCTTACAACACTCCTGCTACTAAATCCCACAATGTTGTTTGCTTTTTTTTTTTTTTGCAAAAGTGTTACACTGTTGCCTCTCATTTAGCTTGTGATCCACTATGCCCCCAGATCCCTTTCTGCAGTACTCCATCCGAGGCAGTCATTTCGCACAAATAGAAGCAAGAGAAAGTGTTATCTGAGTTAGAGAATCCTGATGATGCCTGATTCCTCTTCATGGGGAAATCTACAGGAAATACTGACCTAACTACCCAAATTCCTTGCTATTAAAGGTGAACTGCACCCCAGCGTAGGGCTTGGCACAAGCTCTGTGCACGAGTTTTAAGTCCTATTTAAGCCCTTGTGGGTTTAAGGAAGAATTAGGAGATGCCACTGGTTTTGTCCTGGGTTTTCTTCACAAGGGTGAGTTTCGCTCTAATTGCCTTGACTATTGTGGAATTGCTTGTTATTAGTAATTTGCATATCTATATCCTTGTGTGGCTGATTCCCAAAGTGCTTTTGCAAATGGTGACTTATTAATCCTCATGACATCCTTGTGATGTAGAGAAGTATTAGTATTATTAGTTTCATTATCCAGACTGGTAAATTGAACAACGCTTATGAGGCCTAAATTGCCAAAGGCATCCACAGACTTGGGTGCCTGACCTGATTTTTGAGTGGTGCTGAGTACCTACAGCTCTCATGGACTTCAGATGAAGTTGTGAAAATCGGGTGCTAGGGCCAGAATTTTCCTCCTTACTCTGGCCTTTTTTATGGGCCTGAATTTGGCAGGGACAGAGTTCCCCAATCATTGGAACTGAGCAACTCAGCCACAGGCTTAATGGGCAGGAGGGGCCATAGCAGATGCCACTATGGGGATTCTAAATGGCACTGCTACCCATAAGTAGCTCAGCTTGGTCTGCCTGAACTTACATGGCTCCCCTGCTTAAAGCCACCATCGTCCCACTTGTCTGCAACTTCTGTGCTGTGCCTCTAAGGATAACTCTACGCTCGTCAGAGGCGTGATTGCAGCCGGTGTGGGCATACCCACATGAGCATTAATTTAGCTATCATGGCTAAAAATAATCGAGAAGATGTGGTGGCATGGATCCTGGTGTGGGCTTGTAATGGAGTACCTACCCAGGGTCCCAGGTGGGCTTGTCCAGCCAGCACTGAAGTCCACACCGCTGCATCTTCATGGCTATTCTTAGCATGCTAGCTAAATGTAAAGCTATTGTGAGTATGCCTACGCAAGCTCTGTTCACACCTCCGACTGCAGTGTAGACAGACCCTCCTAAGGCCAACGCTGAATGCTTTTGAAAATCCCACCCTAGTCGCCTGAAAGGGAGAAACTCAAAAATTGGGGCACCCAAAAGTAGTGGATACTTCTGATACTAAATGATTTAGTCTTAGACAACCAGTAGCAGAACTAGGAATACAACTCAGGAGTTCTATATCCCAGCCCTCTGCTTTAACCATTACATACACATTCCTCCTATTAATTGCAAAAGAGATGCTGGAGTTTTCAGCAAGACTTCTCCTGCATTTACATCTGCTTTAGATCCCTTCTTTCTGCCTTCCTAATAATTCTAAGAGACAGGATGACAGCATTGGTTAGGGGGGCAAAAAATCTATAAATAATACAGTATGTAAAGTGGCATTTACCCAGAGTCTTAAAACTCTCATACTCCGATTTGATTCTGTTATTTTTATAAACTTCATCTTTTTTGACACTGACAATGATTCGTATAAATATTAACTGATCCATTTAAATGAGCTGCATGTAAGAGTGAGATTGATTTGTAGGATTCTTTGGGGCCCTACCCTGCAGTCCTTACTTGGGCTAACCACCTGATGAAATCAGTGGGAATGTGCCTGAATAAGGACTGCAGGACTGAGCCCATTAATCCTTTCCAAACTTGCCACACTATCATATATCCTAACCACTGGATGGCAGATGCTGTATTTTTGATTTTCAGCAACACTGATATTTAAAACAGAAATAATATTACTTCTTTCTTTTGCAATATATAAAACAAGGTGCGTTAACCTGAACTGAAATTCTTCATCTACCGTACTCTTAAGGGTATTTTTTGGAGTGCAGGGTGATTTCTTATCGTGCCTCTGTATTGTCTTGCGTGCTGTTTCTATTTTCACATTGTGAGCACTTCTCCCTTATACTTGGCCATGTGCTCTATCTTGATTATCAAAACATGAGTAAGTAAAATATTTTAAAAATTGAAATTTGTCCAACGTTGTTTTTGCCCTAGTCTGTACAGAGAAGCTCTTTGGATAGTAAAAGAGGACGATTCCTTGTGTGCTTCTTACTTCTCAATTGTAATAAGATTGTATCTCTGTTATAGCTGGAATGGATATGACATCAGATAGTAAGTAACACTAAGGAGCTGCTCCTGCTTTCATTGAAATCCAATGGCAAAACTCCAGTAACAGATAAATGACAGCGGGGGATCTTCTGCAATCAACCCTGCAGAATAGTTCCTCTAAGTAACATTTGGACAAGCATACATGCTGTGAAGGTTGAATCTAACAACTGCAACATTTAGTGATTAGCGCGTGCGGTGTTTGTATATGCCATAGCTATAGTGCACATACTGCAAAAGGTCAAATTCTGCTCTCCCTGACAGTGCTCCTTAAGGCCATGATCCTGCAAAGACTTGTTCACGGGCTTAACATTATGCACCAGTAGTTGTTCCATTGAAGTCACTTTCGTCAAGTGGTGACGTTGCACTTCGCAATATGAAGAATTCAATGTATCAGCTTCAACTCAAAGAAAATTCCTGTTCTAATAAAATATGGATGACTGTGACAAAAGTAGCTTTCCGAGGTTTCCAAGACTCTTGTCTTTACACATAATGTCTGAAAGGTGACAGAATGATAGCACTGGGAAATGGGTTAACTGTGTCCCTTCCCTGACTTTGGAGCCTACCTGTAAGGCTGAAAGTGTTGTTCAGTCTCTAGGGATGAAAAGCCCACCTCCCCATAGGATGCTAACTGTTTGTGGTGTAAACATCTACCCAGTTGAAACTGTACTAAGATGACAACTCATTTCATGGGCCATGCCCTAAAGTTATCAGCTGGCAAGGAATTGCTTTGAGTGGGTGATTTATAGCATATTCACATTGTGATACCAAACGAGTGAGCTATCCGGTCCCTGAACTAACTAAGTACATGGCACTACAGATATCTGTTCTCAGCTATTAAGCCAGGGCCTGCTCCAGCTAAAGTCAATAGTGAAATTGTCATTGCATACAATGGAAACAGGATCTGACTCCAACTTGTTGGGAAATGTTGCCTTGCTTTACATATATTTTATTGTTATGTTGATTAGTCTGTGGAACTCATTGCCACAATATGTCACTGAGGACAGGATTCAAAAAAGGATAGAATGTTTATCTGGATAAGATAAATATCTGGTTATAATAAGAATTTTTAAAAAGGTTTTGCAAAGTATATAAATGCTCATGCTTTATCCTTTAAATGTGACTATTAAGAAGAAATTTTCCCTGGGGACAGGTTATTCCATAACTGCCTAGTGCAGAGTTTTTTTTTACATCTTTCCCTGAAGTAGCTAGTACTGGATTCCAGTGGAGACAGAATACTGCGCTAGGTGGACAACTGGTCTCAATGAAACTGGAAATTCCTATGTTCCCATGTGAACAAATCTGAGATGATTTTGATTCTGGCTGAGATGAAGATCATCTTGTTGCTCAGTGATAGAGGAGAGGAAAGTGATCAGGAACCGTCAGCATGGATTCACCAAGGGCAAGTCATGCCTGACTAATCTAATTGCCTTCTGTGACAAGATAACTGGCTCTGTGGATGAGGGGAAAGCAGTGGATGTGTTGTTCCTTGACTTTAGCAAAGCTTTTTACACTGTCTCCCACAGTATTCTTGCCAGCAAGTTAAAGAAGTATGAGCTGAATGAATGGACGATAAGGTAGATAGAAAGCTGTCTAGATTGTTGGGCTCAACGGGTAGTGATCAATGGCTCCATGTCTAGTTGGCAGCCGGTATTAAGGGGAGTGCCCCAAGGGTCGGTCCTCGGGCTGGTTTTGTTTAATATCTTCATTAATGATCTGGAAGATGGTGTGGATTGCACCTTCAGCAAGTTTGCAGATGACACTAAACTGGGAGGAGTGGTAGAAACACTGGAGGGTAGGGATAGGATACAAAGGGCCCTAGACAAATTAGAGGATTGGGCCAAAAGAAATCTGATGAGGTTCAACAAGGACAAGTGCAGAGTCCTGCACTTAGTATGGAAGAACCCCATGAACCGCTACAGACTAGGGACCGAATGGCTCAGCAGCAGTTCTGCAGAAAAGGACTGAGGGGTTACAGTGGACGAGAAGCTGGATATGAGTCAACAGTGTGCCGTTGTTGCCAAGAAGGCCAATGGCATTTTGGGATGTATAAGTAGGGGCATTGCCAGCAGATCGAGGGACATGATCGTTCCCCTCTATTCGATATTGGTGAGGCCTCATCTGGAGTAGTGTGTCCAGTTTTGGGCCCCACACTACAAGAAGTATGTGGAAAAATTGGAAAACGTCTAGCGGAGGGCAACAAAAATGATTAGGGGACTGGAACACATGACTTATGAGGAGAGGCTGAGGAAACTGGGATTGTTTAGTCTGCGGAAGAGAAGAATGAAGGGGGATTTGATAGCTGCTTTCAACTACCTGAAAGGGGGTTCCAAAGAGGATGGATCTAGACTGTTCTCAGTGGTAGTAGATGACAGAACGAGGAGTAATGGTCTCAAGTTGCAGTGGGGGAGGTTTAGGTTGGATATTAGGAAAAACTTTTTCACTAGGAGGGTGGTGAAACACTGGAATGAGTTACCTAGGGAGGTGGTGGAATCTCCGTCCTTAGAGGTTTTTAAGGTCAGGCTTGACAAAGCCCTGGCTGGGATGATTTAGTTGGGGATTGGTCCTGCTTTGAGCAGGCAGTTGGACTAGATGACCTCCTGAGGTCCCTTCCAACCCTGATATTCTGTGACTCTATGATACCTTGACCTCAGTGCTTCAGGAGCCAAATTAGTGGTCACCATTACCCAAAGGACCCACAGTCATGTGAATTCATTGTTTCATCTACTATTTATATTATTCTCACAGCAAAACGACTGACCAAGTATTATTATTTTATCAACTACAATTGGTTAATAACATAGTAAAAGCACCCTGACTGGGTAATAACCTAGACTTGTTAGTAATTAAATCACACAATGTTTTAATATCATGTGCTGCAAAGAGCCACAGGAGACACATTAAAGAGCCACTTGTGGCTCTCGAGCCTCAGTCTGAGTATCCTGACCTTGCTCTATGGGTGAGTGTCCACTAAACGGAGGCCAATTTTCGGGGAGTCATTTTTTCCTTGACATTTGGTAGCTTGCTTAAGTTGTTTTGAGTGTTTAGCGCAGAAGGCTGGCAATGGGCAAAAGGTGCATATTAAAGCACAAAAAAATCGGAGAGAAATAGAAGTTCTGTGGTTTCACACTGTTACTTGGTAACTTGGACAATGCAGTTCTGTACTTCATCAAACAACTTGGGAAACTGGACACGCTTGTAAATAATTCACTTCATTGTCTCTTTTTATGATGATGATTATTTATTAGTTTATTAAGAATGATTAGAAAAGTACCTGCTCTCTACAAGGAAGAAGGTTTAAATGGACGAACGCCTCACGTAAAGGGACAAATTGTTACCACCTGTTGAACCGGGGCACTGGGAGGTGGGGGGAGGTGCAAGTAGCGTCCCCTGTTCTTCACGCCCCTCATTTGGGCTGGTTACAAAAGCACAGTTTGTCAACCCAAAGGAGATATTACTCCCATTTTTACAGCTAGGGAACTGAGGCACAGAGAGACTGTGATTTGCTCAAGGTCACATAGGAATTCTGGCAGAGTCTGGAATTGAACCCTGAGCTCCCAAGTCCCAGGCCACTGCCTTAAATACAAGATCTGCCTTTGTCAAAATAGGGCATAAATTCGTCATGAATGGTGCATAAGCCTTGCATAGATTTCACCCACGTAGCATACCTAGGCTATCCAGAACCACAGGATGAAATTTTATCAGGGTCAATTCAGCCCTTCCAACTTCCCAGGAAGTTTGTGTGTATCTGTATTTTAGGTGGAACCTAAAACACTGAAGTCTGATCAGCTCTGCATGAACATTAAAGATTCCATGGCAATTTTTGTAAAAGCAGAGCTTTGCCCTCTCGTCCTGGCCAAAATGTCTCCTCCCCAGAAGGTTAGATAGTGTATTGTTTGTAATGGCTTCTCTAGCTAAAAAGCTGCTGCAGTTAATGGTGGTGGATATAGAAATGTGTTGGGTTGTGGGATGAAAAACAATATAGAAATGCTGTTGGCTTTAAAATATTCTTTTCTTGCAATCCTACTGACATCTGCAGCTAAACTAAACTTATTTTGTTTCTTAATGGAGCAGACTTTCTAAATGCCCTTTTCTCAAGAAAAGTGAGTGCACTTTTGTGGAATTGATGTATTGCTGTTTAGACATAGCTAACACTTTAAGTAATCCATACTGGTTTAAATTAACATAAGCTCTTTTAATAAAACTACTTGCACCCTTGGGATTTTTAGGAAGTATAAACATCTAGGACTAATCACCCAATTGCCCAATGTTGCTTGCTTAAGCAAAACTCATATAAAAGTGCATTTATTTGGCACTGAAAAAACACCTGACACTAAAAGACATTGGTTAGGGTATCAAAGAGCTGGTTAAGGCATGCTTGATTTGTCTGGAAAACATAAGTTAAAAGCAATTGTGCAGCACGTGGGCCAAATCCTGAAAAATGCAGAGAAGCAATGGGCAGGTCTGCTTTAAAAAATGATGGCACATTATGGCCAAGATGATGATGATGTGGTTATTATAGTACAGACTAGAGGCCGGAGTCAAGGTGTAGTCCCCATGGTGCTTGGCGCTGTACATACACAAAGCCAGACACAGTCCCCACCCCTAGACTAAACAGACAGAGTGGGAGGCAAAACAGGGGCATAGAGAGGTGAAATGACTTGCCCAAGGTCACTCAGACAAGTGGCAGAGCTGGGATTAGAACCCAGGGACAAAATCATGGCCTCATGGAAGTCAATGGGAGTTTTGCCATTCGCTTCAGTGGACCAGGATTTCAACTCAGGTCTCCTGACTCCATCCCCAGGGCCCTCTCTATTATACCACGCTGCGTCCATGCCAGTGTCCATTTCCAGGTGTCAGCCCTTCTCAGGATTTGTTCCTGTATGTACTAGAAGTTCTCCTGAACATCTAACTCCTAATGTTGTGCCTGGAGCCTTTCTTTATCATTTATAACCGGACAAACCAGAACACTGGATCCAAATGCCAGAGAGTCTCAGATGCTGTGGTGAGGAGGGCTTTGTAAGAACTGGAATAAAATCGAATAGAATGGTGGAAATTCAGTTTCAAATTGAAATCCACAGTTGAACTTTCTGACTTGTGTAAATCTCTATAACACATCAAACAATACATGATGTGAACTTACCAGGGCTCTCTCTATTTGTATGGGAAATCAAAACATAAGAATGGCCCTACTGGGTCAGACCAAAGGTCCATCTAGCCCAGTATCCTATCTTCCAACAGTGGCCAGTGCCAGGTGCCCCAGAGGGAATGAACAGAACAGGTAATCATCAAGTGATCCATCCCCTGTTGCTCATTTCCAGCTTCTGGCAAACAGAGGCTAGGGACACCATTCCTGCCTATCCTGGATAATAGCCATTGATGGACCTGTCCTCCATGAATTTATCTAGTTCTTTTTTGAACCCTTGTTTGAAATGCAGCTTTATGTTTTCTTTGTTGCTAAGGTGTGACCCAAGAACTTCTGGATGCCCTCTGGAGGGCACAGGGGAACACAAGGGTACAGGGACCAAAAGACTGTCATGTAAGGTCTCTACTGAAAGTAAATGTCACACTGGTCACCATAGAGACTAACATATTTATTTGAGCATAAGCTTTCATGAGCTACAGCTCACTTCATCCCATAACCACTGGAAAACATGTGGATGGATGTTGTGAACGGAGATGTTCATAAGGTCTGTGACTAGGGACTGGTCAACAGAAAGGCGAAAAACAGCTTTTCTTTCATGTAAGAAGTTTTTAAACTATCTGTCTGTATACATGTAAATGAAGTATTGCATCCATTTACAGACTTAGCCCGATGCTAATGAAGGATTTGGAAATCTTAACGGAGGAAATTTACAGGAAGAAGTAATACAGCACAGCAGAGCCCTGTTTTACAAGTAAGGACAATGCACTTTTAGGAGCATAACCATTTAACCTGTGAGGACAAGCCACCAGCAGGCTTGATCTTATGAGGAGGGGTCTCGGCCAATCTGGTTGAAAATGCTGGGGAAAGTACTTGGAGTAAGCCATCTTGTAAGAGAGAGGGGAATGCCTTGTTGGTTAAGTTTAGCCTCTAGAACGTCTATTATGATTTTGTTTAATGTATAACCCTTTGTTCCCAGTAGTCTCACTCTATCACTTGAATCTCTGCCCTTTAATAAATGTAGGCTTGGTTTACACTATCAACTTATGTCACTAGAACTATGTCGCTCAGGAGTATGGAAAAGTCTCCCATCGGTGTAAGTAATGCCTTCACTGAGCACTACAGTGGCGCAGCTGTACCACTGCAGCACTTGGAAGTGTAGACAAGCCCTTAGTCTTGCTTTCACTCTCTCTCTCTCTCTCTCTCTGTCTATATAAAGTGCTGTGTGTTCAGAAGGGTGTGGATCCTGAGCTGAATCATGTAAGCTGGTGTGTGCTGTTCCTTTGAGAGTAGTGGCTCTGAGACTTCTGGGGCTTTTCAGGGGAACAGGGGTTGAGCACTCCAGAGGCACTGTCTGAGGTCTCAGGGGTCAGTGTGTGCCCATCGCTAACCGGTACAGAGAGAGCGTGAAGCCTGCAAGGCAGGGCTTGTGTTGCCTGAGGCTGGGTGTTTCAGGGAGCTGATCCACAGCAGGTACAGACAAGGCTTTCTCACGCTAAGGGGCAGGTGGTGGAGAGATGCCTTACAACATATCAAACAATGCATGATCTAGACTGATCACATTCTCTGTATTTGAATGAGGAATGTAGCTATATGTTGATGGAGCACGATTTTCTGTTTTCTTTCATGCTAAGGAAACTAGGAGCTATTACATCTGACAGAATTCTGTACCCATTTGGAAAGACTTGTAAGTGAATGTTGAGTTGATGGCCCAGGAAATGAAGGAATGTAGATGTATCTGCCCAGTCATGCAGACTGAAATGCCTATTTAAGTCACGTATGTTCTTGGGACATTGAAGAATTCTGTTAGAGCAGATCTTGCTTTTGTTGCTTAAAGAACTAGCTTTCTCCTGACTGGCTGGTTTTGGTGGCTTTTTTTTTAAAGGTTCTCTTTCCATCACTCAAATGAAAGTCCAGAAAGATGTTTTAAATTGTTTTATGCTATCACAGAATCATGACTGTCTTGACCTAACCTTTCTCAGTGTAAATCAAACAGTCCTATGGTAAGATTTATCGCGGCCAGTGAATTATCAATGTAATTACATAAGAGGATGCCAGCAGAGTGTGCCTGCGTTCTAAGAATGTGTGCAGCACATATGTAGCTGGCTCTCTGCAGTACGCTGAAATCAGAGATTTATTGCATTTAACAAAGACTCATTACAATGCAATTTTAACTTGCTGTTATTAAAGGGTCTTACATCATAAGCAATTACTGTAAAAAGCTTTGGACTTAGCTTTATTCATAATTTTTATAGCATGATTTATTAGAACCCCATTATGTCCCATAAATCTTATCTGAAGAAAATGAAAATCAGTTAGAGCCTGATCCCTTTTACCTTTACTCATATTTGGTAGTAGTTTATTCAGTGTCCAGTCCCCCAGAAATCAATGGGACTTCTCATGGAGTAAGGTACTACTCAGTGTGAGTAATGGTGGAAGATTGGGCCCTTAATGAGCATAGAAGAGGAATTTCAAAATTGCGCTAAAACTGTCAGCATTCAAATTTCACTGTGGGTTTATTTTATTTCATGCAATTCACTGATTCCCTCCAACTTTTTCATTCACATGCTGTACATAGGAGATACATGTTTCATATATTTATATAATGCAGTGTTCAGAAGAGAAAGCCAAGTCAGTCTTCTAATACTGTTGTTTCTCCCTTCACTCTAGATGCAGGATATAGAAACTGAGAAGCTAATTGCAGTACAGTTGCAGAGACTCAAAATGGCTGCTCTGTTGTTGTTTTATTCAAGAATGCACTGGAATTGCATAAAATCAAATCTGTACAAAATATGGCCCAATCCTGCATCCCTTATTTGTATGAGTAAGGAATATGCACTTGACTCAAGGATTGCTGGATTGGCTCCTGGTTAACAATCTTAACAGTCCCCATTTGCCCTTTCTCTTTACTAAATACAGCATTCAGATGTCATTTGATCAGAAATTGTTCAGGCATAAAATTAAGTCTTGCAGTCTGAATAAAGACCTGATCTTATAGTCCTATGTGGGGAAAACTCCCATTGCCTTCATGAGTTTTGCCTGCATAAATACTATAGGTCTGAGTACAGTGTGTTTAAGGTTTTGTTGAGAGACTTTTTTTTTAATAATTTGAAAAATTTTGTTCAACTTCATTGTCAATAAATTACCAAGAGAGAGATTTATTTGTATATTATGCTGTAGTGCTTCAGAATCAATATATATAATGTATCTATTCAAGAAACATATTGTAAATGATCGGTTGTTCTGTTCAACACTCTCAGACAAATTAGCCTTTCTTTTTGAAGTTAATGGGAGTTTTGGCATTGATTACAGTAAGAATAGGATCGGGCCCTTTGTAGCTGATTTTATATAATTCTCAGTTTACATTAAAAAATGAGGCAATACATATACACTTTGTTGTTATTTGTTACTTAAATAGCACCATAAGTGTACACAGCTCAGTATCGAATATGTGTTTTCCAGTGAAGGCAAAACAATATTCTAGAATATTAGACTGTAGATGGAAAAATAATTTTACTATGTATGGACTAATTTGTAACCATCAGTGTTATGTATCATACTTTAAAGTGAACATAAACTATAAATATATTATAAATCAAAATTAACTAATCTCACCTCTCTTGCCTTCCCTTCCACACACAATGTGACACCATAAAACGTCAGTATTTTATTGCCTTTTTTCCAACCAACACCAAAATAGCAAAGGTCAGAGTACAGGCAAAGAATATTTTTAGGGCCATGGAGCATAAGAGGAAAGACTGAAAAAACTAGATGCCAAATCTGACCCAATTGAAGTCAGTAGCAGCCCTCCCATTGACTGCAGTTTAAGTTTTAGGAGCATTGCAGAATGGTCTGATTTTGGAGTCCTTTCACATGCTGAAATGCCGTCCACTTTAACGGGAGTTGTGTTTGTGCAAAGTGTATAGGGTCACAACCTCTAGGCTAAATCCAGTAAACCCCTTCATAACATGAACAGTCCCAAATCACATGAATAGCCCCATAGGATGAAACAGAAGCATAACAATAAATAATAAATTATAAATACTCAGAGTGTAGCAGAAGCAGGAGGGGGGTTAAAAATGGAAACAGGTGGAAGTTTTAAAGTAACTGTAATAAGACTGGAACTAGGCCAAGGGAAGAAAATGTCCTTGAATCAGAATTGTCAGGTTGTGCACTAGCTACCTGAGGTAGACATGCAACTGTACCATTGTTATCCTCATCTGTCCTCCCACTTAAGACATCTTGACTGAAATCAGATTGTAAGCTTTTTGGAGCAGGAACCATGTCTTCCTATGTGTAAATACAGTGCCCAGGAGAATGAAGCCCTGATTCCGATTCGGTGCTCCCATAATATAAATGATTTACAAAAATAATAATTGAAGTCAGTGGAACAGCTCACATGAGTATATGTGTAAGTGTGGTGGCTTCCATCTTGACCAATGTACCAGGTTCTTCCAGAACTGAAGGTAGGAGCTGCTACAGCTTGAGCTAACGCTCTCTAGCTGGGGCTACAAAAGACTCCTGCTCTGTGGATTGGGCATGGACTGGGACACAACACACACCACCAGTGGGTTACATAAGCATTTTCAGGAATGGATCCCTTGATGAGAGAGAAAAAGGGTGAAAGGAGATATTAGAGGGGTATGAAATAATTAATTGTAAAAGGGTGATTAATGAAAACCTTTTGCACACCACGATTTAGTCTATGCCGTAATCCAAGAACAAGGGAACCTCTTGTAACGTTAAAAGGCCATACTTTTTACAAAGCTACAATGCAGTGTACTCTGTAATAAGACTGTACCATTTTCTACCAAAGTACAGGGCAGTGAAAGGTTCAGGAAGTTTAATTACAGGATTAGACATGTCCTTCCAGGGGAAAACCCACAGGGAGGGACAGGGCAGGAAAATAATTTTGTGAGGGTTCCCTTCATGCAGTTTCCTTTAAATTCTTCCAGGAGGTGTCAGGGACTTGGGTTTGCCATGTTCTGAAGGAGCCTCCATCCACAGCAGCTCTTGGTAACCTCTTTTTAAAGGGTGGCCTTAGCATGAAATGTGCTCTACAGGAAAATTAATATAACTAGAGGCAGAAGTTGAAACTCTGTGAAACCCCTGTAGGTTGGTCTGAAGGATAATGCATGTCTCCCCACCACACTTTGCCCTTGCTTTCCTGGCTTGCCCCTCCCCATGCCCAGATGGATTTCTTCCAGGGAGGGGACAGTTCCCTGGAGGTGGCTAATTCTTCCCTGCTTCTAATTAGGAGAAAATCCACATAGAGGGTCCCTTGCAAGTGTGGATTCAAGGGGCCAACTTTTTAAAATAAAATTATACCAACTACGTTATAAAGTTACAGGGACTGTCTGTCCTTCTTTCTAGGATTGCCAACTGTGACTGAGAAGAAATCCCCCTTATAGATTCATAGATTCATAGATATTTAGGTCAGAAGGGACCATTATGATCATCTAGTCTGACCTCCTGCACAATGCAGGCCACAGAATTTCACCCACCACTCCTAAAAAAGACCTCACACCTATATCTTCTTCCCTCCAGTAGAGCATTGCAAGAACTTGGAAAGGTGGTTTATTATGAGGGCTGTCATCTAACTGTCTTGTGTCTGGCCGGAAGCAGGATGTTGAGCTAGATGGATCAGTGTCTGTTCTAACTTGGCCTTTCCTAATTACAAGAAGAGAATGTAAAATGGTTGCAACACACACACCCAATATCAGTAGCCACATGACGATAATTCATTATGAGAACTTCATTAAACAAAAAGAAAAGGTCCAAGACAATATCCTGAGTTTCCTTTGGGGGATTAGAATAGATTCCTCTGGGTCTTCAGATATTTGTGGAAACCAGAGTTAACAAGGGCTCCTAGCGCACCCAGATCCCATGGAGGAAGTATGGCTCCTTCTGGATCCATGGTGTCATGTGCTCCCCATCATCTGCTGCACCATCAACACTCCTGCACGGGAGGGTTCTCTTGGTGCAGGAGGAACTAAGTTTGAGAAGGTTGACAATCCTCTTGGGTTTGCGAAGGGAAAGTGAGGGCAACTCCATGAATGGTCTCACTCCCCCTTCCCACTTTGATCTACTCCTTCCTAACACAAGAAACCCATTCCTCAAGGACCACCCCTGGAGGTAAGCAGGGGCTTCCATGGGGTCAAGAAGAAATGTGGGGAGCATGACGCAGGACCATCTCTCACCCTTACCATAAGTTTCCTATATGCCTCTCCTCCAGCTCACAACAGCTGATTTCCTCGCTCACAGGGAATATTGTATAAGCCTAGGATTTAGAAGCCAAGCTGCTGAATGCTGCTTTCCACAGAACTCCATCATAGCTGCACCAGCTTTTAATTTAAACCCTTTATTTAAAAGCAACAATAATGTTTCTTTGGAAGCACTGTAAGAGCCCTCAGCATTGTTAATAAAGAGTTTAAAACATTTTAAAGCTAGCGTGAACACATGCACACAAACTCTACTGAAAGCTTCAGATGCCCTGACATTGGCTAAGTTAACTACTGTCAGTTTAAAAAAAAAACCAGCTTATTAGGGAAGTAGGAAACTGAATGCTGCAGTGCTTGTGTAGGCAAAACTCCCAGCGAAGTCAAAGGGGAGTTTGCCTGAATAAGGGCTTCATGTTCAGACACTATACAAGGAAACAACAACTAAAAGGAAAGAGGCAGGGTGCTAGGAAATTGTGTTTAACAATTCATATATCAAGTTGTCTTACAGATAATTATGAGAGGTCCATGCTAGTTGTTACAATCTTGCCATCAGAATGCCCAGTAGATCTGAATAGCTTCTGTTTCACATAGTGCCCAGTCCTCAGCTGATGTAAACTCATGTAGTTCCATTGACTTCAGTGCAGCTGTGCTGATTTACACCAGCTAGGAATCAGCCCCTCTAAAGTTGCTATGTAGATTTTGTTGTTGTTGTTGTTTATACTTACTAGTTTTAGGGCTAATTTACAAGGGATTTGGGTGTATAAAGATGCGGATAGACCCCGACTGGAATTTACAAAGGTGCCTAAGTGAGTTAGGTGCCTAACTTCCAATAGATTTCATCTAACCTGCTTAAGAGCTTTTGTAAATCCCACTAGACGTCTCTGCCTTTTAAGTACCTAAATACCTTTGTAAATCTGGCCTGTAGATTCTATTTTTCCAGTGATGATCATTACCCTATTTTCCCTCAATCCTATAGTGAGCTACTCCCCCCCACCCCCTTAGGCTTAAAAAGAAATGCCAGTTTTCAATCCATAGGGTAATCTATTACTGACTAGGCACTTATGTTTTAGCAACACAGACGTTTTTGGGGTGTGGAGGGAGGGAATGAAGACGTGCATAGTAGCCAGCCTTGCCAGATGTAACATCATTTCCCTCCTTTCTCCAAATACACATCCAATCTGAGAACAGAAACAATAACATGTGACTTAGGTGATCAATCACACATTTCAAATATTGAATCCAAATACTGAATATTCAAACTCATGCTTATTCTAACAAGTCCTAAACCGTCCCTCTACTGAAATATGGCCCTGATTATGCATGAGAAGAAATAATAAAAAAATTTGCAAAAATGACTAGATTTGTGTGTTTTGATTTTTTTTCCTGGATAATTCCTGGAGGAAATAGTCAAAGCTGATAGATAATAATTGTATCAGATCTTGTCCAGAGAACTGTTGTTCTATTTATATATGTCACTATATGTGATCTATAGGGGGTTTTAATATATACTGAACATTTCAGTTTGTAAACTGTATTCTTTCTACTTGAGGGTATTACAAGGTACAGCTATAACAAGGATTTTAATGAAAATTCATAAGTTTATACTACCATGTTAAACATGTAATTTTGGTGAAGTATGAAAACAAAGCATTTATAAATCTAATGATCATCTTCACCAACAGTAACAAATACTATAAGCTCTAATTGGCTTATTTAAATAATTTAGTTTCTTAACATAACAATTAATTTAAGCATTGGTGTATGACTAAAATATAGGGAGTAACTGGAAAAAATAGGACAGTTGGTTAAGATTCAGATGGAACTGTATTCATGTGTTTGTTGCCTGATTATATTACTGTACTTAGCATACTGTCCCTATATTAGAGAGGCTATTGATTATTTCACTGCTAATTAGCTGTAGTGAGTTTGAGGTATTTTGCAAGGTCTGTCATTAAATTATCACAGTATAGATCAACCTCTCTTTAGCTCCTTTACATGCACAACCATTGCATTTTGCTTTTATTAGCAAATGTTAAGTGTCTTTTAATGTCTTCTTAATGGACAGGGTGTAATGGACAGGGTGGTAATGATAGCCTTCATATAAGTTGTTAAAATGCTTATGTTGTATGTGATTGGAGATAATTAAATGGTTCTGTTATTTAAAAGATTAAGTGTACAATGTACACCTTAACTTTGTGTAGTGACTAGAATTCATAATGCTCCAGTCTTATCCACAGCAATACCTTAAGGAAAGGACAGCTTTGAAGCCAAGTAGAAGTTGAAACAAATGAGGTGTGCACACAGAGAAATGGGTATATAATTAGGAACAAATTGTGTAATATCTTCAGAATAACATGAATTCCCTTATAAAAGAACTATCACCATGAGCCAATGTAAAGAGAAAGTCCTATCCCACGGGAATTCAAGGTTGTGCAAAGTCTTTTAATATTGATCATAAACTTCAGAAATCAGATCAGTATTTACATGACAAAACATGAGATGATTTTACAAACTCTTCTTCATTTTGCATGGCAAACATTGGTAGTTTGGCCTTAAGGCCATGCCACAAAATACAGGGCAGGTGCTCCATTTCTTACTGGGATGCACTTTAGCAGCAGATGCCTGACCACCAAAGAAAGCTGTTTCTAAAATCAGTGTGTGTTAACACTTCGGTTCATTACAGGCAGCTGACGAAGCCTTTTGACAGATACCCTCTAGCCTTCCCTCCCCATTTCCACGGTCCCTTGGCACATATCAGGAATTTGAAAGCTGCAGCTCAACAGAACTGTCCTTTTATATTGTGGTAAATATTTCATTGATCCTCGTACTATTTAAAGAAGCTCCTTTTAAATTTTAACTTCTTTCTTTAGCAGGAAATCTCAGAAGAGTATGTGAACAAAAATCATAAAGAATATGCATAGAAGGCACTGCTCTAATCTGCCCCATTCATTTAGTGTGCAGACGTGGCATCTCAGCGGTAGAGATCTTTGCTGAGACTTCACCATCTGTTCACATATTGATCTACTTTATCCTTCCATCCCCTTTCATCCACTTATTCCTGCTACAGCCATTTATTTTTTCCTCTAGTTTTATCTCATTCCTTAAATCCACACCCGAAACACCTCCCACACCAGTAAACCAGCCATGCCCATTTAGAGCTGGCAAGAGTTCTCTTAACTGTGCATTTGTAAGATAGGGACCACATCAAGTTGAGCCATCTTCCCATGCACCTATCCATCATCCATTTCTCTCGCTTAGCCAGAAAGATACCTGAGGGGTTGATCCTGATGCCACTGAAGTCAGTGAGTGGTTTACCACTGACTTCAATAGGGACAGAATCAGGGCCTAGATTAGCATATGCATGAGTGATTATCCTTATACATCACTGCTCCAGAGGCACCTCTTTGGAGGAGTCAGCTGACTGATTCCGAACATCTCACATCTAGCTATGGTGTGGATCACACCAGCATTCATTGGCATTAAAACTGCATGCAGGAGGGAGGAGGAACTGTCCTTCAGTATCCAGGTAAGAAACCCATCAAACACATCTCTTCTCCATGCACCTTGTTCTAATGAACACCTCTCCCTCTCCACATGGAAAGGAAACAGCGGTTAGGTGGATAAGGGAGACTGAAGGACGTTTATCAAAGAGGCATGATGGGAAATATTTAACACTGCATGTATAAGGGAATGGTACATGAGAGCTACCTTACAAACAGGAAACTCCCCAAACCTTTCTCCTACATTCGCTGCCTGCTTTAATGCTTTTCATGGAGGGGAAACCGTGTCTAGGTCAGCAAGGAGGATTGAAGGGGGAGCCTCTTTTGATTGGTAGGATATAATTGTGACCATTTGCATGCATGGTGGTGGGGAGGGAACTCATCCTCAATCCTTTGTGTACTGCCTGCTCTAATGAATCTCTCTCCTGTCTCCATGAAAGTGAGAAAGGGCATGGGTCCATGCAGGTGCTCTAGAGTGTAGGTCTCCATGTGCCCAGGCATGTATGAATGCTCTACACGGCATGTGCCCATGCACAGATGCCTGCTCTGGAGTGCGCATCTCCAGGCACCCATGCATGTGTCTTCTCTAAGCCACCTGTGCCCATGCCTGCGTGTCTGCTCTAGAGTGAATGCAGTGCAACAGTGCAGAGGGTAATGAAGCTAGCAAGGAGTGTGGCGGGGGACTGCCCTAGGCAAGATGTAAGCATGGTGATTAGGGTGCCAATTATATAGCTTACCCTTGCATATCTGGAGAAACAGTGCCCAGATACAGGGCTGCCACCTTCTCTAGAAGTTGCCAGACCTGCCGCCTGAGGCCCATGCACCTCTGCCTGCTCTAGACCGCATGTGGCCAGGCAGGTGTGTCTGCTCTAGACTGCAGATGTACCTGCTCTAGAGGCCAGGTCTCTTTGATGTGACCATGCACGTGTGTGTTCTCCAGACTGAGGGTAGTTCAGCAGTGCTGAGGATAACGAAGCTAGCAAGGAGGACTGAAGTGAGGGGACTGTCCTGGGAGAGATGTAAGCATGGTGATTAGGGTGCCGATTGCATAGCTTACCCTTGCATATCTGGAGGAATAGGGGTCCTCAAAAAGTGCCCAGATTCGGGGCTGCCACCTTCTCCAAAAGCCCCCGGACCTGCCATCTGGTGAGTCGCTGAGTGCCAGGCGTTTCGTCATCTCCAGCTCTTCCTCGCCATCCCCGGAGTCTCCCGTGCCATCCGCATCTCCGTCGTCAGCACTGCTATCCAGCGGTGCCCCACCAAAACTGTCAAGCGCTTCCTCGGCGTCCCGGTGCTGGCGGTAGGTCATCCAGCAGCAGGGCTCCACATCGGTCTCGTCAATGCCCCAGAAGGCCAGCTCCTCCTCGTACAGAGGCCCGCACACATCCGCTGGGCAGTGCAGCTTGCCTGTGCGGTAGTAGTTCAGGATGTGGGCAAAGACGCCCGGGTGCCGGTCGAAGAAGAACTCATCTGTGCGTGGGTCATAGTCAAAATGGCTGTGGGCATCGGGCTCGGCGATCCAGGCCAGCCGAGTGCCAGGCAGGGTGCGCAGGGTGCTGCGGTAAGTCTGGTGCCTAGTCCCTCCCACGTTGATCACGATGCGATCGCTCTCGTCGCCCTGGCCCATCTCGTCTCTTATTAGGCATGTCGCAGACTCATGCAAGGAAGCACGGCACACAGCAAGCGCATAAGGGGGCGGCTTCTTGACAGCAATCGGTACCTAAACTGGTAATTTATCCAGCTGGTCAGGAATCACCTAGGCAAAGGGCACCCAACTGGTGTCAGTCCCTCGTGCCCTGTTCTTCCAAATGCTGCAACCCCAAGGGCACCACTGAAAGTTAATGCCGGCAGTCCTGAGGTTCCTTTTATTTGCAGTTAAAAGCTCTTGTACTGTTTTATTTTAAGCCAGGGTTTGGAGGGGAGAGGACCCCCACTCCCCAAGAACAGCAGTCGCAGAGGTCTGCCAGGTACCTAGGTATGGGGCAGGGGGAGGTTCTTTCCTTAGTTAGATGTGGCCAAAAAAGAACCCAGTGGTGCACATCTGTTCAAGGAACCTCTTAGTTGGGAAGGGGGCGGGGGCTGATGATGGTGGCAGCTGGGTGCAAAAACAAACGGAGGGTGGGTGCGGGGGGAGAGGGTATAAGGGGATCGCAGACAGACAGACACACAATGGGGGATGCAGGGGGCGGATACTAGCGCCCAGCCGCAGACCAGATCTATCGATGAAGGGTTGGGTGGTTGTTTTTTTTTAAAAACCCCTCTCTCTCTCGCTCGTGCTGTACTTTAAGTCCTTGAGAGACCGACAGAAGCAGAGGTAGCTGCCGTTGGGGAGCTCCACACGCAGCGATCCTGATTTTAAAAACCCCCTCCCCCCCACCCCAATTCTTTGGGGGCGAAGGCAAAGCCACCGAAATGTAGAAGCAGCAGAAGGGGAACAAAACAAAACAAAAACAAAATCTCCAGCTTCAGATCTTGAATCGAGACAAAAGCGACGGCTCCGGCGGGGGATTTCCCCCTCTCGGCTCGCTCCTTGTTGATTCACATCACATTCTGCAGCAGTCCGACCGGCAGCGCCAGGCGCCCTGGTACCTGCGAGCCGGCTTTGCCCGTCCTTGCCCCGCTGCTGAAGGAGGGATCACAAAGCGCTGCTCCCCAGGGGCTGCCCGGGCTCGGTGCTGAATGGACAGCGCTGCGCGCCCGGCTCCCGCTCCCCGCCTGAGCTTGGGGGGCGGGGGTGGCTCCTATGCAGAGGGTGGGGGGGCTGCAAAGGTGCGGGGGGGCATAGCAGTGGTGGTGGTGGAGACCCTCTATTCCTCCACCCCCCGCGGCTCAGGCAGCAGCAGGAGATCCAGCCGGGCTCCCTCACGCGGCTGCCGCGGGAGGCTTGTGCTGGCGATGCGGAGAGCAGCCCCCAGCCCCGCGCCCGCCCGCCCGCCGGCCCCTGAGCTCGCAGGTGGTGCTGGAGGCGGGGCGCCAGCAGGGAACGAGCGGCTCAGGCCAGCCAGCCCGGTCTCCGGACCCTTCAAGACGGCGCAGGCGCACTGGTCTCGGAATAGAGCAATTCTCCCTGGGTCCTAATGCAGAAGGGGAAACTCTCTCTCACGCACACACACACGCGCGCGCGCGCGCGATCACCTGAAATGCAAACCCGTTGAAATGGCAAATCTCCTCCTCCTCCTCACTGGGTTGGCGTCCCGGTGTGTGTGCGCGGGTCGGGGTGCGTGTGCGTGCTCTGGACAGAAAAGCAGCTGTGCAAGACCCGCTGCTGCACAGCCCCTGTGTCTATACTCCCCCGTGCTCCGCGGCTCTCCGCAAAGGTCCAATACGATCCTGCAGGGGAAACAGCTCGCGTTATTCAGCTGTTTCTAGTTCTCTCCCCCGACCCCCTCCCGCCTCCTTCCCTGTCTCTGGGAACCTGAAATTAACAACTTCGGTGGCTGCTGCAGTGGCGGGCTGTCTGACATGTTTATTCCCCAAGAACCTGGTCCCAGGGAAATCGTGTGGGAGGGTTTATGGCTTATTTGTTTGCTTCTGGTTTTGCCCGAGGACACTGAAGTGGAAATCTCCATCTGCTTGGTGAAATAGACAGGGGAAAGGTCACATTGCGCCTCCTTCAATGTCATGAATGGGCTGAATCAGCTGAGGGTCTCTGTGTGTGTGATGTAGAGTCAGAAAATTGCCTCCCTATAGATTTTGCCGGTGGTCGCAAAATCTGAAAGGAGCTACCAATTATTTTGTGCTCCCCTCGAAAGCGTTTCCTTCTCATTCTGTGGCACAGGTACGGCACTTTGTGATGGATGAGAGGGAATCCCGTCATAAATGGCTTCCCCTCACCTTTTCTGATGCGGGAGTAGCACATTCTGACAAATGAAGGTGACCGTGGCAGAAAAAGGCTTCCTCTTGCCTTTCCTCCTTCCCAGACACAAGGGCAGCATCTTCTGAGGGCAGAAAGACACCCTCTGCAGAAATGGCTTCTCTCACCTGTCCTGTGCTATTGTCCAGTGAGGAGCAATTGCATTGTGGAAGTGACCCTCATTGATCAGGGCATTAGAGAATGGTTCTGAAGGAAAAAATATTTCATCCTCTAGTTAGTTTTAAATAGGATAAGAGTGTCAATTTTAAAAAAATACTATCCTGTTTGGAAAAGGTGTTGAGTGAAAAGCAATATGGTACCTAGACGCCTGTTTGTTTCTTTCTCTCTCTAGTGCTGTCCCACTTCAGACTCTAAATTGCTCTGAAAAAAGTTTCAGTCAGTTAAAATGGCTAAGTGACAGCCCTGTACATCATTTAGAAAAGTGAAGCATTGAATAGCCAGGAAATGAAGCTAAGGAACTCATCAATCTTATGCTGCCCACGTAATAAACATAAATACATTGAGCCTTCCCCCCATTATTGTGCACCTTTGTGCAGTCATTTACAAATGCAAGTGAAGTGCGTGTAAAATATCAACATTCCAATTTGATTGTTGATTAGGCTCAACTATTATATAAACTAGTAATTGCTCAGCATCATATGGCCAGGGGCAGATAACCCCCCACCCACACACACACCAGCAGAATGTACTGAGGTCTTCTCATCACTATATTAACAGGCCTGGCTTTTGCCAGGATTCTTTATTCAAGGAGATATAAAGCTGGTCTACACTACAAAGTTAGGTCATCTTAACTACATCTCTCAGGGGTGTGAAAAATTTCATGCCCTGAGCAATGTAATTAAGCCAACTTAAGCCCTGGTATAGACACTGCTAGATCCATGGTGTAGAAAGGATTTGCCCTACAGCACTTCAGTGGCAGAGCTGCAGCTGTGCTGATGTAGCATTTCTGTGTAATTATGTTGTTTTGTATGCCTCCCCTCCCCGCCCCACGGGACAATCTATTGGATGATTGTACTTAGTGTTAAATAGTTTGTGTGTATGGATCCTTTAGCCTTGTCTATTTGGAAAGATGTATGTTGACGACATATCGATAATAGCTGTGATTTTCAAAGCAGACGAATTCACTGGGGTATGGGCACCTGCTCCTTTGAAAATCCCAGTCAACATACCAAAGAGATTTTTCTCTAAATGACTCCAGTAGGGCCCATTCATATGTGGAGAGGGACAGAAATGTAGGTAAGTTACCAATTTTTAACAAAATTAATTGGGATGACCCAGGTTATTTTAGGCCTGTAAACCTGACATTGATCCCAGGCAAGATAATGGAACAGCTGATTTGGGACTCAGCTAATAACGAATTAAAGGAGGGTAATGTAATTAACGCAAATCAACACGGATTTATGGAAAACGGATCCTGTCAAATTAATGATATCTCTTTTTGATGAGTGTACAAGTTTGGTTGATAAAGGTAATAATGTTAACACAATATATTTTGACTTCTGCAAGGCATTTCATGTGATACCACATGACATTTTGATTAAAACTAGACTGATATAGGTCTCAAATTGTAATTGTAAATGGGGAATTGTCATTGAGCATGTGTGTTTCCAGTGGGGGCTGAAAGGCATCAGTTCTTGGCTATATGCCATTTAACATTTTTATCAATGACCTGGAATAAAACATAAAATCATCACTGATAAAGTTTGTTTGCAGATTACCCGAATATTGGGAATGGTAAATAATGAAGAGGACAGGTCACCGATTCAGAGCAATCCGGATCTCTTGGTAAACTGGGTGCAAGCAAACAATATGCATTTTAATATGGCTAAAGGTAAATGTATTAATCTAGGAACAAAGAATATAGACCATACTTACAGGTTGGGAGGCTTTATCCTCAGAAGCAGTGACTCTGAAAAAGATTTGGGGGTCATGGTGGATAATCAACTGAACATGAGCCCCCAATGCAAAGCTGGCCAAAGGGGATGCAATCCTGGGATGCATAAACCGAGGAATCTCAAGTAGGAATAGAGAGATTATTTTACTTCTGTGTTTGGCCCTGGTACAACTGCTTAGCTTATCAAAGAGAAGGTTAAGGGGTGACTTGAGTAATCTATAAATACCTACATGGGGAACAAATATTTAATATTTAATATTTTCAATCTAGCAGAGAAAGGCATAACATGATCTAATGGCTGGAAGTTGAAGCTAGATTCAGACTGGAATATGAGTGACAGTAGTTAACCATTGGAACAATTCCCCAAGGGGCATGGTGGATTCTCCATCACTGACCATTTTTAAATCAAGATTGGATGGTTTTTCCTAAAATATATACTCTAGGAATTATTTTGGGGAAGTTCTGTGGCCTCTGTAATACAGAAGGTCAGACTGGGTGATCACAGTGGGCCCTTCTGGCCTTGGAATTTATGAACCTGTTCATTGACCAGAAGAATAGACCTCAAATTATCCTCAGTAATATGCTTCAGAACGTGTCTGTTAAATGCTTAAGGCTTCATACACAAACCAGTTCAAGGCTACTTCATGACATTCAGGGCTCATTACAGCTCCAAGCATGCTGAACTCAAGTCATCTTTCCACTTATTGTGACTGGTGTCTATTTTAAACTTTCTGTTTAATAGGATTTTTCAGAGTAAAATTGGAGACTGTCTATCTCAGACTTCATTTAGTAGACATTTTTCATAGCTGAGTTTGCCTGAATGGATATTTTGTATCTCTGAGACAACCACAGATAGTATTTAAAAAAAATAAAAATAAAAACAAAGCTTCTTATTGGATTGACCGACAAATAGTTGGGACTGTATTCAGAACTCATGGACTAACCAATCCTCTGCCTGCAGAGGAGATTGCCTAGCATAATTTAATGTACTTGAAGTTATATATTATTTTAAGTGGTTTGTGAATATGGATGGTGCTGGAAACCCATAATACTTTCATTTGAAATACCTTGCCCAGTAGGTGTAATTTTATTGTGATAACATCTCCTGGGTCAAACCCTCAGCTGCTATAATTCAGATTACTTCAGTGGAGTTATGTAGGTTCCACCAGCTGAAGATCTAGCCTGCTGTCTGCAGAGCAGTTAACGGAGATGATGCCAGATGGAAATGGTTGTCTCCTTTGAGGCTTTCTAATGACCCATTCACAACAAGCTGCTGTGAACATGTAGAATGAAACACAGAGGAGAAATCATTAGAAACATGGGATTTGCCATAACTGGATCAGACCACTGGTCTGATTCAGTGTTGGTCTTGAGGCCAAGAACTTTATCAATGTTCAAAAAGAGTTTGGACATCTATATGGATAACAAGAATTTCCAAATTTCTACAACCTAGAAGTGACATTATACCTCATGCTTCAGGATTAAGATAGGCTCTAACTATTAGAGATCAGATGAGACCTAATGTGGGGAGGCAGGTTAACTTACAGATGTCCACTGCAGGGTTCATACACCTTCCTCTGAAGCATCTGGTGCTGATCACTGTCAGAGACAGGATACTGGAATGGATGGACCTTGAGTCTGATCCAATATGGCAATTCCTATGCTCCTATGTCCATCTAGTCAAGTGTCCAGCCACCGACAGCGGCCAGACCTAATTGCTTCAGAGGAAGAAACTCTACAGGAAGCAGTTATGGGATAACTTGAGAATAAATAGAGATTGCGTAGCTCCTTGGGCAGGAGCCACATTTTCTTTTCTTGCTTGTACAGTGGCAAGCACACTGTTAGTGCTTAAAAATGAGCAAATAATAATCACTTCTAGTTATTGCAAACAAGGGATAAAGTGCTTCACCGTAACTCTGAGATTTACTTTGATGAACCAATCATCATATTACCACATGTTGATGTTGGGTGTGGGGGTGTCATAGTAAAATACAGCTAGTAAGATGTGGGAGAAAACTGTTGACAATTTAATTATTTATGAATTGCAATTGCATAGTCAATGCAGAATTTAATGGACCAGATCCTCAGCTGGTATAGATCTGTCTAGCTCCATTGACTTACCCACAAAGTTATTAGAAATGATCTGATAGAATTTACATTTACCTGACATACATATTGAACCAGATCCTCAGATGGTGTAAATTGGCAGAGTTCCATTTCAATAAAGCTACTAGAGTGTTTTGAAACTCTAAGCTTTCAAGTTATAAAAGCATGCTAGATTCAGAATAAATTGCTGAGTGCTGAAAAATAGCCACCTTATCACCTTATTAAAAATACAAAGATCAAGAGGTAAATCAGGAAATTATTTCTTAAGGACCAATTCTTAGGTTCTTATGTTTCCTTCCCACATAAAAACACATGGAATGGTAGAAAATAATGAAAAACTCTGCACTGATTTTGGCACACTGTGGTTGGGCCACATTTATTCCATTAGTAATAATAACATAATAATCCAAGGGATAAGTGGGGATGGATTGCACACAGGGTCTGAAAAAGTTATGGAGGCTGGGGAATCTGTGAGGAAAACCTGCTCCAAAAATGAGGCTCTCTGGCCAGTTGGTCCTTTCAGGCCCACCCTCAGTAATGCCAGCACTCCTGGTCTTGCCGCTGTTGACTCAGTTAGGGCATATCCTCTGGGATTCCTCTGATGGAGCTCACATTGTGCCGAGGAAAAATTATTGCTGCAGCATTAACTAATACCCTGCTTTGTAAGTCATGGCAGAAAGGGAATATATTACTCAGAATGGCTGTTTGACTTCTGATCCCTGTCTTGCCATGTCACTTTATTCCACATAACCCATAGATTTCATGGTGATTTGGTAGAGGACAGAGTTCACTATGGAAGGAGAAGAGGGACATTTTGTGTCCCCTGTCATGCCACCCTCCATTCTCTCCTTAGCATCGTGCAGGAATGGGTAGAAGCGTAGCCCCAGGACTTCAGAAATTATCTGAAAGGCTATGTTGAGACACACATAATGTGGTTCAAATTGCCTTTGTGGACTCTGGCAGGGGAAGTCATGCTTAGGTGACCTGCAAGAGTTCCTTGAAGATACTGCTGCTATAATAAATAAGGGACTCTCCGTGGATATGATACATTTAGATTTTCAAAATGCATTTGCCGAGATTCCACATCAGAGATTAATGGGTGAGATAAAGAGTTGTGGCATGTGAAGCAAAATAGCTGCTAGATATTAAACTCTCTCAGGAGTAATGCAAAAGTGAAGTTATAAGTGGAAAGTGTTCAATATAGTCTATTTGTGTACATTATTTTGATGCAGGTGTTGGGAAGAGATCCTCAAATTTGAAGATTAATATTTCTTCCCCCTCTAACTTTGATGTAAAGAGGTAAGATCATATAAAGAAGAATGTAGGCCATACTTACACAATGTGGTACTCTAGTCTGGAAACTAGAGACTCTAAAAAAGAATTTGGGGGTCATGTTGGATAATCATAGAATCATAGAATATCAGGGTTGGAAGGGACCCCAGAAGGTCATCTAGTCCAACCCCCTGCTCGAAGCAGGACCAATTCCCAGTTAAATCATCCCAGCCAGGGCTTTGTCAAGCCTGACCTTAAAAACCTCTAAGGAAGGAGATTCTACCACCTCCCTAGGTAACGCATTCCAGTGTTTCACCACCCTCTTAGTGAAAAAGTTTTTCCTAATATCCAATCTAAACCTCCCCCACTGCAACTTGAGACCATTACTCCTCGTTCTGTCATCTGCTACCATTGAGAACAGTCTAGAGCCATCCTCTTTGGAACCCCCTTTCAGGTAGTTGAAAGCAGCTATCAAATCCCCCCTCATTCTTCTCTTCTGCAGGCTAAACAATCCCAGCTCCCTCAGCCTCTCCTCATAACTCATGTGTTCCAGTCCCCTAATCATTTTTGTTGCCCTTCGCTGGACTCTCTCCAATTTATCCACATCCTTCTTGAAGTGTGGGGCCCAAAACTGGACACAGTACTCCAGATGAAGCCTCACCAATGTCGAATAGAGGGGAACGATCACGTCCCTCGATCTGCTCGCTATGCCCCTACTTATACATCCCAAAATGCCATTGGCCTTCTTGGCAACAAGGGCACACTGCTGACTCATATCCAGCTTCTCGTCCACTGTCACCCCTAGGTCCTTTTCCGCAGAACTGCTGCCTAGCCATTCGGTCCCTAGTCTGTAGCTGTGCATTGGGTTCTTCCGTCCTAAGTGCAGGACCCTGCACTTATCCTTATTGAACCTCATCAGATTTCTTTTGGCCCAATCCTCCAATTTGTCTAGGTCCTTCTGTATCCTATCCCTCCCCTCCAGCATATCTACCACTCCTCCCAGTTTAGTATCATCCGCAAATTTGCTGAGAGTGCAATCCACACCATCCTCCAGATCATTTATGAAGATATTGAACAAAACCGGCCCCAGGACCGACCCTTGGGGCACTCCACTTGATACCGGCTGCCAACTAGACATGGAGCCATTGATCACTACCCGTTGAGCCCGACAATCTAGCCAGCTTTCTACCCACCTTATAGTGCATTCATCCAGCCCATACTTCCTTAACTTGCTGACAAGAATACTGTGGGAGACCATGTCAAAAGCTTTGCTAAAGTCAAGAAACAATACATCCACTGCTTTCCCTTCATCCACAGAACCAGTAATCTCATCATAAAAGGCGATTAGATTAGTTAGGCATGACCTTCACTTGGTGAATCCATGCTGGCTGTTCCTGATCACTTTCCTCTCATGCAAGTGCTTCAGGATTGATTCTTTGAGGACCTGCTCCATGATTTTTCCAGGGACTGAGGTGAGGCTGACTGGCCTGTAGTTCCCAGGATCCTCCTTCTTCCCTTTTTTAAAGATTGGCACTACATTAGCCTTTTTCCAGTCATCCGGGACTTCCCCGGTTTGCCACGAGTTTTCAAAGATAATGGCCAATGGCTCTGCAATCACAGCCGCCAATTCCTTCAGCACTCTCGGATGCAACTCGTCCGGCCCCATGGACTTGTGCACGTCCAGCTTTTCTAAATAGTCCCTAACCACCTCTATCTCCACAGAGGGCTGGCCATCTCTTCCCCATTTTGTGATGCCCAGCGCAGCAGTCTGGGAGCTGACCTTGTTAGTGAAAACAGAGGCAAAAAAAGCATTGAGTACATTAGCTTTTTCCACATCCCCTGTCACTAGGTTGCCTCCCTCATTCAGTAAGGGGCCCACACATTCCTTGGCTTTCTTCTTGTTGCCAACATACCTGAAGAAACCCTTCTTGTTACTCTTAACATCTCTGGCTAGCTGCAGCTCCAGGTGTGATTTGGCCCTCCTGATATCATTCCTACATGCCCGAGCAATATTTTTATACTCTTCCCTGGTCATAAGTCCAACCTTCCACTTCTTGTAAGCTTCTTTTTTATGTTTAAGATCCGCTAGGATTTCACCATTAAGCCATATTTACTATTCTTTCGACTCATCGGGATGGTTTGTCCCTGTAACCTCAACAGGGATTCCTTGAAATACAGCCAGCTCAGCCCAGATTCCTTGAAATCAGCTGAGCATCAGCTCCCAGGGAGATACTGTGGCCAAAAGGGCTCATGAAATCCTGGGACGCATAACCAGGGGAATCTGGAGTAGGAGTAGAGAGGTTATTTTACTGCTGTATTTAGCACTGATGTGACTGCTGCTGGTATACTGTGTCCAGTTCTGGTGCCCATAATTCAAGAAGCATGTTGATTAAAATGGACAGGGTTCAGAGATGAGCCACAAGAATGATTAAAGGATTAGAAAACATGCTTTATTGTGATAGATTAAAAGAACTCATTCTATTTAGCTTAACAAAGAGAAAGTTAAGGTGTGATTTGATTAGTTTATTTATAAGTATCTATATGGCGGAACAAATATATGGGGAACAAAGGCTCTTCAGTCTAGCAGAGAAAGGTAGAACATGATCCAATGGCTAGAAATTAAAGCTAGACAAATTCAGACTGGAAATTAGGCATAATTTTGTACAGTGAGGCTAATTAGCCACCGGAACAATTTACCAAGGGGCGTAGTGGATTCTTCATCACTAGCAATTTTAAAAATCAAGATTGGATTTTTCTAAAAGATCTGCTCTAGGAATTATTTTGGAGAAGTTCTACTGCCTCTGTTATAGAGGAGGTTAGATGAGGTTATCCCAATGGTCCCTTCTTCTGACCTTGGAATCAATGAATTCCTAGGACACTGGTCTGGGGCAACTGAATGACTCATGCTCCCTCCTTTGTGATAGTATACAGAGACTTTTGTTTGTACTGTAGGTCATAGCTTGGGATTCAGTCCAGCTGGATAGTGACTGGCAGTGTTATAGTCTGATGGGCATTTGGTGATATGTAAAATGAACTTCTGGTGTCAGTACAGTTGCTAGTGGATGGATATCAACATCACTAAAGGTTAACTTTAAACATGTGATTAAGTCCCATAGACGTCAATGGGACTGCTCATGGCTTAAAGTTAAGCACAGGAGTAGGTGCCTTGCTGGATCAGGGCCTATTGCTGCCATTAGAATTGATGTCCTCTCTGCGAGTCTCAGTGGAGAGACAAGAGATCAAAAGGGCATGAAGAATGAGCTACCCTCTCAGCCCTGTATGTGGTTCCTCCAGGAGAGCACTGGGACATAAAAGGGAAGTTTGAGCTTCCTGCTTTTGCTGAACCCCTGAAGAAGACTTAATTCTTCTGGTCTGCCAAGCCAGCATCTTTCATGAATTGTAAAATCATTTTTTAAAAAATAAAAGGATTGAGTTTGTGTTAGTGGCTGAGCCTCAAGCTGACAAATATAAAAATTATATGTGATTGAGCAAAGGAATCGTAGGGAATATGACCTAATGGAACAATTACCGAACATGCTGATCAGAAAAATGATTTGAGGTGATTATGTAACAATCACTGACACTGTAAGCCAAAATAACAAAAATGTACCAGATTGCATTAGTAGAGGAATAGACTACGAATCCAAGAGGTGATGCTATTACTGTGAACAGCATTTGTTAGAGCTCCATCTAGAATAGGGTCTATCTATCATAGGATATTATTCCCCTGGGGAGTTGAAACATAGGGCAACAAAGATAATACCAGGTCTCAAGATACAAAGGTGAACAAAGTGCTTACTCTTCCTGCTTCATCAAAACGCTGGAGACATGGAGGTGACTAATAGGACAAAATAGGAAAGGCATTGACAACGTATTTTATTGTATAAAGGGTTTTTAAAATTATGACAGAATCCAGGTATTAAAACTGAACTTGTCCAGTCATTAATGAGGCTGTGCTTCAGCACAGCATTTAAGCACATGCTTAACTTAAGCACACAAATAGGCCCATTGAAGTCAAGGGGACTGCTCAGGTGCTTAAAGTTAAGCACATGAGTAAATGTTCTGTTGAATGGGAGGCCTAATTACATAGGGGGACACAGACGGATCTTTTATGAACAGCTCTAAACTCTACCAACTACTTAGCCCACTTCCCTCCCAAGAAGCTGGGGACATGGAGGGGTCTGTGCTGCAGAGGGCAGGGAGCTGGGGGCATGGGTCTTTGCTTGGTGGGGAAAAAGAGCTGGGGGCATGCAGGGGTCTGTGTTGGGGGGGGGAGCTGGGGACATGGAGGGGTCTGTGCTGTGGGGGGTATTTTGAGCATTGAAATTGTTGGATACAACAAAAATGTCTCCTGAAATGAGAGAATCAACTCTCTGAAACTAAATCTATTTCCAAGATTAATGTATTTATTTATTTTGAGAGTTCCTGATGACATTACCTAGTGTTGTGTTACAATCCCTCCTGCAAAGAGATCATGAACTAGATCTGGCTCGACAAAAAAATGAAATAAGGATGGAATTCCACCACTCACTGAGGATTATCACTTCCAAAACCGCCTTTGCTCTATCTTGCCACCAGAGTGAAAAGGACCAGAGGACTCAACAGAAAAACTGGATATCCACTGATCAGAACCAGCTTCAAGACTTTACACTAAGACCTCCCTGTCTAGCCAATTTCAGGTTGTAGAGGAAAACAACTAATAAAGGTACCCTATGGAAATAAAGAGGATTGTTCTCAAAAGAAACAATTGTTAAAAGGACATAAATCTCCTCTGACTTATCTCAATGCACATCAAGAATAATGCATCTGAAGTCCAAGACCTTGCCTCTGCATTTTACTGCCTTCTCCTTTGTCTAAAAGCTCCACAGGTATTAGAAGACACAAAAGAGGGATTTCACTATTTCCAAACCACAAATACTGAAAGCAGCAAATATAGCAAAGTCATTCAGCTGCACACCTTTAACCTCCATACACAATTATATCCCAAGTGATTGTACCCCTGAAAGGCTCCATAAAATGGGGAGAGTTAGTTAAGACACGTGCTGAAGGCTTGCTGTGTGGGATGGCAGATCCTTAAGGGGTGTTGTTCTGCGGGCAGAACACAGTCCTCTGAAACGTTCAATGTGGAAGGCAAACTAGATAGTGCTGCAATTCTATTAGGGTTCAGAAGAGTGGGCAACAGGCCACTCTGCAACACAGGAGTTATTGAACGCTTTTTACCAGGTGGCCAAGTTACCAGTTTTTGTCCAAAACAAAACAAAATATTGATTTAAAAACTCTTTGACCAGCTCTATCAAACGGATTACAGCAGCTGATAACAGCCCACCTTAATTGATTAGTCTCGTTACAGTGGGTATGGCAACACCCATTGTTTCATGTTCTCTGTGTATATATATCTTCCTACTGTATTTTCCACTGCATGCATCCGATGAAGTGAGCTGTAGCCTACGAAAGCTTATGCTCAAATAAATTTGTTAGTCTCTAAGGTGCCACAAGTACTCCTGTTTTTTTTTTCATGGGAGAAGAGTTATTGAGCAGGCAGGGACTTTATTTGCAATAAAAGTAAGAGTACAATAGAAGAACAAACAGTGTTTTGGAGTTAGCTGCCCATGGGTGAGAGAGCAAGCTATAGATACAAGCTATAGAGTCGTGCTCTCTCTGTTATAATCTCAAAACAAAAGAGAGCCAGGGTTAGAACACTAGTCTTGCAAATGTGTTTATGCTGTAATTCAATCTGTGCCCTACTTTACTGTTTGTCAATTACATCATGCTGAGAATTGCTGTTAATGCTGATTCTTGTAACCATTCCGTTTAAGATCTTGTGATGGAAGGCTGTGATACACTTTAGCATGTACTGTACTCAGTATATTCCTAAAACTATAATTTAAAAACAAACAAAGCCATTCTTTTATATATGGGAATCCAAAATGCTATTGGTTTTCTGAAAGGCTAGACGTACCACTTCACACTGATCTAGTTAGATCTCACAAACGACACAAGATGGGACCTACCACTTGGCTGAGAGTGTTCTATGGATAAACCTAAGGTGCAAGGTGTTGGTGAGCTACTTCGGGGTGTTGTCTTTCTGAAGAGATGAGAAGCTAAGAGCCTGATCTTTAGAGGTCATGTACGTTTTTTATAAGAGCAGTAATGTGATCAAAAGTGCCCTAATCAAATTCCAGCTCCAATATTCTGCGTGTCTAGGTTTCTCTTGTTTTCCTAATTGCCTAAGTTTTGACTGGATATAGTATCCTTCACTTCCTGTCTTAAACTGTTGCGCTGCAGTATTTAACATTTGCTACCATCTACCCTAGAGGGTTACATATCATTCATTATATCACGCCATCATAATGGGCTGCATTTCACCGGTGAGTGAAGACTCTCTTCATCTGTTGTTATCTTTCTCACAACCCTTTTCTATCACCCTTTTCTGCTCCTTCATGCATGGCAATATAGAACTGTTAGTGTTGTACAGATGCAAATTAAAATATCAGATAACAACATTACTTTGGAAAAGGATGAAAAGGATAACAGTGTTTTATTAGGGATCTCTAAGTACAGTGAGATAAATGCAGGCCACAGTGTCTGATGCTTAAAAAAGCCCCAAAACAACAAAAAGCATATTTACTGTGGGCCATATGCTGAGCTGCTTAGTTTTCACTCAATCCTGACTCAGGCAAACGCCTACTGAAGCCCATTCAGTAAATACATAGGGCCAGATTGGGAACTTTTTTTTTTAAACTGATATAGTTATACTGGTGCTATCCCTAAAGCAGATGCATTTATGCTAGTAGAAAGGTGCCTTATACCATTATAGCTTATTCCCTTTCCCTTTATATTGCATAGCTGCACCCATACTAGGGCGGTTGTACTGCTTTAACTATACCACTGTAGTTAAAACAGTAGAGCTTTTAGAGTGTAGACAAGGCCTTAGTAAGTTCCTCAGGGTTTGGCCCTGGATAAGGATTCTCAGACAGAGAAGTGATCATTCCCAGGAAATGTTGTAACTAAACACAGCAAAATATTGAAGAAGTCAGTCAATTATCTGCAATACAGAGTACAATTTGTCTAAGATCCTGGTTTGCATTCAGGGGTGGACATAAAGGTGATGCAGATTTTTAGCCAGTCTCCAGCTGTTCTGGATTTGATTTAAGTTCAATGAGACAAGACAGGAAAAATTCAACATATAAAATTAGAGGAAAGAAAAGAAAACAAAGAAATCATGGCACCACTAGCAGGGTATGAACATTTCTACAGCTTTAAAAAAGCGTCTTTGGAAACGCATGCTGAGGAGCACATTGAATTAAGCCTTGGAGCTCCCACAATGTATTATGGCCTAGATTTTCAAAAGTGACTAGTGATTTGGGGTTCCTCAGGTTTGTGGGTACCCACTTTGAGTTACCTAAAGGGGCCTGACTTTTCAGAGGGTGAATGCTCAGCACTTTCTAAAAATCAGGACCCCTTAAGGTGTCTCAAGCTGGACACTCAAAAATTGAGGTAACCAAAATGATTAGTCACTTTTTAAAAAATCTTGGCTAATTTGTGTGTGTCTGTGTTTATATACACACAACCGAACGGGGCCACTAATCATTTCTTGACTTAACCATGCATTTATTTCAATCCTTCAAATATTTTCTTTCATTTACGCATGGAAAAGTTTAGGTTCAATGTTTCTGACGGCATACAATGGAATATGTTGTATTTTTTAAAACTGGGATGTTTGTCTATCAGCTGAATATTTTTCTCATACATCAACATGATTACAATTTTTCCTTCCTTGGTGTATTTATATGGCATACAGAGCTGTATTTTTGTTGAATAAATCACCTCCTACAGCTGTTACTGTTCCACCAACCTACCCTAAGGTCGCAACAGTGATTGATATGTACTCAGACAAGCAGATGGGAAAACGACTTGTAAATCATTATAACTAAAACTGTACGTGGAACTTTGGACTTTGAAAGGCAAGAACATTGCAAGCAAATCTCAGCAATATTGATTTAAATAATTAAAGCACTAAGAATAATCCTCTTGATTAATCCCGCTTCCCAATATGTGACAAATCAATAACTCTGTGATTTGTTTCCCGGGATGTACCTGAGTAAATATTTAGCAAGCCAGTCACATGGAATAGGCCCATATTTAATCACGTTTAAGTAATTGTTTTGGACACTGCATATGAAGGGATATGAAGTATAATCGTTCCAGCAGAGGTAGCTAAATTGTTGGCATCGTAGGTGAAATCCATTTCTTTCACAAAGAGCCCTAGTAATGGGGGTTAATATGGGAGAAGAGGTGGGTGGGTAGGTGGGAAAGGCAAAATCTACCCCCTCTTTCCAGCTTGGGCCCAATTTCTGGGGGTGCAATGAAGACTCACTGGTCCCGTATTGCTATTCCAGCCTGTGGATCAGACAGCACTAGTGGATCAGAAAGCACCAGCAGCTCCTTTGTACCACTTCAACTGGGTAGTGGAATTGTCCCGATCTTGGTCAATATGGATAGTGTAGTCCTTCTCCTAGCCTGTCCCTAACCGGTCCACACTGAAACCCTGTTCACTGTGCAGACTAGTGGGCAGCTTGCAGGGGGGCTGCTTTACCTGCAACTCTCTCGTGCAGCCCTAATGTAGGCTCATGTTGCTGAAGACCCTGTGCTGGTTCTGCACAGCGTGGATGAATCGCCTTCTAAGCACGGAGGTTTGCAGGAGGCTTATATTTAAACAGTCCATTTGCTTGTGAAGCGCAGTGATATGCTTGTTCCTAAGACACCACATGTTCAGTCACCACTTACTGATGTAGAGTCTGATTCATCTCTGGATTCTGCCAGATTCCACTCAGTTAGCACATGCCACTGGGCCTCCCAGCACTAGAAAAAGCCTCCCAGAGCAGGATGTGGGAGGTAGCTGCAGTGACACACGGTGCCCAGAGTTGGCCAGTACAGCCACAAAAGTGAGTATCATGAGCCAGGGAGTCCTGCTTGCAGATTCCCCACTGCCTCACAGATCCTTGGCCTGAGGGGAGGACTCTGGGAGAGTGTGCCATGGAGTGAAGGTTTTTGGAGCCATCCTCTAGAATTTAATTGAGAATTACATCTCTGCTATAGTATCAGAAGGGTGGCCATGTTAGGCAGGCCAGTCCTCGCCCACAGACAACCCGCCAACCTGAAGCATATTCTCACCAGCAACTACACACCGCACCATAGTAACTCTAACTCAGGAACCAATCCATGCAACAAACCTCGATGCCAACTCTGCTCACATATCTACACTAGTGACACCATCACAGGACCTAACCAGACCAGCCACACCATCACTGGTTCATTCACCTGCACGTCCACCGATGTAATATACACCATCATGTGCCAGCAATGCCCCTCTGCTATGTACATCGGCCAAACTGGACAGTCCCTATGTAAAAGGCTAAATGGACACAAATCAGATACTAGGAATGGCAATATACAAAAACCTGTAGGAGAACACTTCAACCTCCCTGGACACACAATAGCAGATTTAAAGGTAGCCATCCTGCAGCAAAAAAACTTCAGGACCAGACTTCAATGAGAAACTGCTGAGCTTCAGTTCATTTGCAAATTTGACACCATCAGCTCAGGATTAAACAAAGACTGTGAATGGCTCGCCAACTACAAAAGCAGTTTCTCCTCCCTTGGTGTTCACACCTCAACTGCTAGAAGGAGGCCTCATCCTCCCTGCTTGAACTGACCTCGTTATCCCTAGCCTGATTCTTGCTTGCGTATTTATACCTGCCTCTGGAAATTTCCACTACATGCATCCGATGAAGTGGGTATTCACCCACGAAAGCTTATACTCCAATACGTCTGTTAGTCTACAAGGTGCCACAGGACTCTTTGCCACATCTCTGCTATAGAATTCCATAGGATGGTATAAAGCGCAGGGAGGGGGTTTCATTCTCTGTTACATTTTTAGAATTATTTAGTACCTTATTTGCATCAACCCCACTAAATCCCAGAGGACTCTTCAATAAGGGAGAATATTGCAGATGAATTTCTCCTGGGGGGACAGTGAATGTCACCGGTGCAGGAAGGTGTAATTTACATGTTCTTGCAGCAGTGAGTGTGAATCCAAACAGTAACATTAATTCTGCTATCTTACAACCTAGTTAACTGAATTTTATGAGGCACGTAGATTTAAAAAAAAACATACATGGGTTTCTGTAATACAAACAAACAAAATTGGCCTAGTGAAAGCAGCCATTCCAAACATCCATTAAACCAGGCAAAAAATGGAGCCCCTTAGGAAGAATTAATGAAAAGGAGACGCTAGAACTGGCAAGGATGGGCTGATCTGAGAAGGAAGACCTTACATTGAGCCTTGAATACAGCAACACAGCACCTCTGGCAGATATACTTTGGGAAAGTTTTCTGCAGAGTTGAGAATTGAGAAGACCTCGCTCTTCAAGAGGATTGAGATGGAATTGCAGAATGCACAGCAATGGCAGCCTTCATCTTGTAACTCGATTCGTAAAGGAAAACGGTATTTATTTCTCATGTTAGATTACTGTATTGATAAGTAGAAAGACCCAAACTTGGATTTTCCTTTAATAAAAGAGAGCAAGCTATTTTAAAAGAACATGATTTACAACATGTTGGCTGGCCGCAACTTACAACAAATCCATGTTTCTCGGAATATACCCAAAGCAGTACTTCTATGATGCGAGGGGTAGATGTAGATCAGTTCCAGTTCTATATGAGTCAAGCTCAAGCAGTGGAGCATATGTTCAAAAGGCTGGGCCCTAAATGCGAATGGTGATGTGGCCAGTAGGAGGATACTCTGCACTAAAGTGCCTACATCTCGTTCCCCCACACCCTCTGCTCTGATTATTTTGTTTTTAGGTTTGTGAAAATAAGAGACTAATAATCATATTTAGAGGCAGTCAAATTGCAGATATGTCCTTTGAACACTTCCTGCAAAGCTGGGCCAGGCCAACTCAGACTTGCAGCATCCCCATTATTCTAGTCCTGTGGATCTTCTGGTAAGTGACTGTCAATTGTGCAAAAGTATATGGTGATTTTATCACGTGGACAGTCACAAGCATCTACTGGAGGCTAAACCTCTAAACACAGTATGCTGAGGTAAAAAAACTGAAGTCCTAATGATAAACTTAAAAAGAATACCCTGGCAGAGTTTGCAAAAGTACAGAGAGTCAGCCTTGTATCTGGGACAAAATTGGGATAATTATTTGTGGTCATTTAAATTCCTCTTGCAGCTTCCTTGGAATCTGGTACTGGATTCTTCTTTGCCTTCTTTTCCACATTATGTCGTTGCTCTGCTTTGGTTATTGACTTCCATGAGATTTTTGCCTGAGTTCAGACTGAGTCAGGACTGCAAGATTTGAGTCATAGTTAATGATGTGCTTTGGGATCCTTTGGAATGAAAGATGCTATATAAACATAAGGATCTGAATGTTCACTTACACCCATTTTAAGGCCTCTTTATATTGACGCCACAGTGCAAAGGGGTCTTAGCGTAACTGAGACTCAGACCCAAAATATTATTATTATATTTTATTTATATTTGAATCCAGCCTTACTGGTGGTGAAAAGGTGAAAATTAATTGGTTGCCCTACTTATTCCACTGAGCAAAATATTTTAATTAATTTCAACCTACTAGAACAGTAACCATGCCAGATAGAGGGGTGAGAATATTATTAATTCCTTTAAGGCCACTTTTCTAAAGAGGCAGCTGCATCTGTATGCTTCTGCTTTGGGTACCAGATTTCAGAGCCACTGAGCACCAGACATTTTGCTTGTTATCATTTCTATTGCTGTCATGCACAGCGCCCCATTGTACAAGATACCAAAAAATAACACAGTAACTCTCTCATGGGCCCCAAAAGCTTGCAATCTAGGATTCAGATACTATGCAATAGGTTAATAAATAGGCAAATACGGTTTGGTGGATAGGAAAAGGGTAATACAGTCAGGGATGACTATATAAGTTAATACTCAGAGGTGTCCGCCAGCGCTGCCAAAGTTTCTATTTGTGTCAATTGCAGTTGCAAGTGATGAGCCTGTCTGAAAATTAGTGTCTGAAGTTGGGGACCCCAAATGAGAGGCCATTTTTGAAAAGCTGATGCTTAATATATGTTTTACAATAACATGCAAATCCTTGGCTACCCATCAGAGTCACAGACATTTTTAAATGGAATATTCCTTCTCTTATTGCTTATTACAAAGCAGCGACATGTAGAAAATATACTGTGTGAACAAGCAAACATATTGTAGAGAATATTGCACTGGCAGTGGATTCACTTAATGACCTAATCAATCTTTTCCATCTCTAGTTTTAAGATCCCATGTCTCTAAAAGATTAAGGAATAATGTGTCCCCATAAGCATCCTTTAGTCCCTTACAGGACAATAGAACACACAGCTCCTACTGCAAAAGGAGGCCACAGAACAGATGACACAAGGTGACAGATTCAGGTAAAACATGAACATCCAGCTCACAGCAAGCAGGTCCAGTGTGTGACTATCTTCCTGCTCTTCCCCAGAGATCATGCAGAATCATTCAAGGAAGAATGGAAAAGAACAACCGCAGATAATGGGTACTGGAAATGCTTCAAGATGGCTTCTTAATAGTGCTTGAGAGGTTTGAAAGCACTGGGTTCAATCAATGTCTGTGATAAGGAAAGAAGCCACCAGTCAGCTTCTAGGCATGAGCTATAGAAACAGCTGCAGAACTAAAGAAGTGCTGTGGAGCATTCTCACTAATGTTTGCAGTTTCCATGTGAGGAAATAAACTATGTCCTGAACCTTAACCCCACTGAACAAATGTACGGGAATGTCCAGCTTCAGGACGAAGATCTCATCATCAATATTAGTAACCATCTCACCTGGGAATCTTCTTTTTATTCATGGACTTATTTAATCCATGCTGGCAGTCTGCGTGTCTTTGTCCTGCCGGGATTGCATGGAGATTTAGGAGTTTGCTACTGTCACTAAACCAATCAACCTGGGCCCTTCAGCTTAGACAGTAGGCACTCATACTTTTAGGCTCAGAGGTCCAGGTTCAGTCCATGCAGACAATCCAGATGAAGGCATCGCATAGTCTGAGCTTCTTTTTATCCAGATCCATCTCATCAGACAGAAGATGCATAACACAGCTACTAGGTGTTCTGTTCTGCCCTCACTTACACGGTTACAACTTCGTTGAGCAGAATTGAGGGCACAATAGAGCCATCTATTGAACATGTGCTGTTAAACCTGTGTGCTCCATTCATTGGCTTTCAACCCTAGAATAAAGGATAAAAGAGTTTCTAGATCTTCTATCTGAATAAGATTTTGCATATAAGAAGCTTGTGAAGCAAGTACGCTCCCCCCCACCCCCCCAGACAACATCAATGCACACTCCAAAAGGCCAGGGTATAGAAGGCTTCCGAATGTACATAAGAGATTTGCCTGAACAAATGGAGCTACATTTGGAGTCATCAGCAGAAAAGGCCTATGGTGGGAATATTCCCGCTCATGGTACTAAAAATAGTAAAACCTCACTAGTTTGTCCTTCATGCATCTGCCCATCCCATCACTCACGCCCACCAAATGGCCGCCTCTCCAACCTCCTCAGCCAAGATCTAACAGCCGAGGGCACACAGCATTTAGAAGCAGCTCGCTAGTGTAGTCACATATGTTACTAAGACGTCGTGACTTGTATGAAACATACTACGGCAGGTTTTCTAGCAAGCTATCAAGAATAATAAACGGCAAAACCAAAACTGTCCTTGTCAATCAAATAAACAAACCACCAGCGTGTGAGGCTTTACCTTTGCTCTTTTTCACTGTTTGCTCACATAGGACTAGATTGTAATGTTATGATCTATCCACCTCAGGAGCAGGCCAAGGAATGAATTGTGACTCAAGGAGGCACCGTTCCTCCCCTGCTCCCCTTTGGTCTGGGGAGGGAGTAAATGACCTCACATCATGTTGTAGAACAGCTTACTCCCACCTATGTGCCAAGCTGATAAGTAAGGAGCCAGGACTCACGTCCTTCTCTGCCTCCCACCCGCCCACTTGCTCACAGGTGAGAGCGTTGGGGAGCAGCCCCTGGTCTCCAGCACTCTGTGCCTTGGAGTCCCAGTCTGAGCAAAGCCAAGCAGAGGAGTCCGTGGAGTAGCGATCAGTGTTGAGTAAGGATGTTGGGTGTAGATTCGGAGACCAAAGGCCAGCTTCATTTTGGAAGGCCGGGCTTGAGACTGCAGGGGATGCAGGCTTCAGTCCGCATCAGTTGCTGTTGTGTTTGTTAGGTAATGGTTAAATAAAAACGATATCACTCAAAGAAAAGGAGTACTTGTGGCACCTTAGAGACTAACCAATTTATTTGAGCATGAGCTTTCGTGAGCTACAGCTCACTTCATCGGATGCAGTGAGCTGTAGCTCACGAAAGCTTATGCTCAAATAAATTGGTTAGTCTCTAAGGTGCCACAAGTACTCCTTTTCTTTTTGCGAATACAGACTAACACGGCTGTTACTCTGAAACGATATCACTGTTAGACACAAGCTCCCCGTGTTTTAAGAAGAACAATTCAGGGTAGCAGTGCCCTCCCCTTCCTCCTTCCACACCTGTGCAGAAGCCTGTGACAATCTAACCCTTTTTCAATAATTTTCCAGGAACTGGTGGGACTGAGTGAGATTCTACTGTGCTGGCTGAGGTGCTGTGCCTTGGTCGACTCCCTACGTTGCTAGCTCCTTTCCTGGAGTGGGGGGGGAGGGGGAAGGGAGGGGGAGAAGTGAAGGCTGAAAAGAGTATTAGCCCCGCAAGTTAACTTCTTTTCTCAGAGTTGTCCTTTTCTAACACCTCACTAGGTGTTTCAAACATGTATTTCAAACATGGGGTTCATCATTAGTTGGACTCATGACGTTGCTAGTTTGGCATATTGTTAATGTAATTGGCATTTGTACAGTTTTGGAAGAGCACATTTGGGGCTGAATTTTGTAGAGGTGTCTCTGATCAGAGGCCTAGCTCCTAATAAGAGTTTCAACCACCTCTGGATCTCTAATAAGGCAGACCGTGACAGAGCGAGGCACCCGTGCCCAGGGAATCCTTACAAAAATAAATTAAGAGGCAGGACAAATACTGCTTCTTTTATCAGATTGCCATTATAATAGTGACATACATGTGATGGGCCAGATTAGTCCCTGGTGCAACGCCATCATTAGTCTTATTTTGTTTCTATTATTGTAGCACCTAGGATCATGGATCAGGACCCCATTGAGTTAGGCACTGTACAAACACAGAACAAAAAGGTGGGCCGCACCCCAGAAAGGTTCAAATCTCTCCTAGGAATAACTTCACATATGTGCATACACACAGGTGATTTCACGTGCACAAACACCACTTCATGCACATTCACCAGCCGTGAAAGTGGCCCCACATTGTTAATACCTATAGACAAGGTTGAAAACGTTCAAACTCCTCTCTGCCGTAATCGCTGATGGGGGTACTCTGTGGAGGAATTTGGCCCATTAACTTGAAGTAATTGTTTTGGTGTGAATGATATTTTATGGCTGAACAATGAAGACATATGATTAGGGTTAAATGAATATTTTAAAAAAAAACTAAAGGGACCTAAGACCTCTCTTTTTCATAGTAATATTGCCCTCTAGTGTTTTTTCTGAAAACAGCAATTACATATACTAGTATCAATGAACGACATAGAATTTATGCTCGTTTTACAGCATACAGCACCAGAATAGACCTCTGAGCAGCCTAAATCTTTTAACAGCACACCCCTGAAACTAGGATAAACAACTAAGCAGTGTGTTTACACACCCTAGAATTGGCTCAGTTCCTTCTTCCAATGTGAGTACGATGTAAAAGTAAATATATGATAACAATAATTACAGTAAAATGTAATTTGTATAACTACAGTGCCTACATGACCCAAGAAGGATTGGGCCCCATTGTGCTAGGTAATATAAATTCACATAGCAAGAGAGAGTCCTTGTCCTGCAGAATTTACAGTCTAAATCAACAAGAGAGACAAGGGATGCGGAAAAGGCAGCATTATTTTCTCTATTTTACAGATAGAGAACTGATGCCCAGATAGATTAAGTGATTTACCCAAGGTCACATGGGGAAGTCTGTGGCAGAGCTGGGAACTGTACCCAGATCTCTTGAGTCCCCATTCAGTGTCTCATTGCTTGAGGACTAGACATATTATGCTAAATGCTCTCCAAGAGTGAAATGCCTTCACCAAACAAGCAAAAATCTATCTTCTACACTATCAGAAACATGTAGCACTTCCAGCCAGATGCTGTTATTGTTCTTTATTATTTTATGTTTATTGCAATGGCACCTAGAGGGACCAACCAGGTTTGGGGGTCCCATTGTGTTAGGTGCTGAACAGACACGAGCGCACTGTCTCCACCCCAAAGAGCGCATCTCTCAGGCACTGGCTCACAGACTGTCATGTGAATCTCCCAAAAAACCAAAACAACAACAAAATCCAAACACCTCCCCCTCCCCACACAGACACAACCATCAAAGAAATGCACAGAAATGCCAGCCAATAATTCTGACCAGGAAATGTGACAATTAAAAAAACCCAACAACTGCACAAGGGGGCAGAATGTATCTCCCTGACTCACAATGGTAAACAGTTACTCGGACCTGTAAACCCACTCACTTCAGGTAGGAACATGCAGCTGAGTAAATGCTCACCAAGGTGAAGAAGGGGTTTGCAAGCTGGCCAAACTATTTATGTTCCAAATAGCATCTTATTAGCAGAATAACTTGTCACTCAGTACCCTAATCCCACCCACTAATCAAGAAAAACAACATCCCAGAAATCACACATGCCAGTCCAACACAGACTGAACCCACTTTTCTGCTACTGACAACACCCACAAGACGACAATGGACAGAGACATGCCTGCATGTCAGTAAGGTCAGTTTGTCCCCAAGGATTATTTATCCCAATCCACTAACAAAATCAACTAAACCCACAGTTGTACTGCAGTCAATGATGTTCTCGCAACGGCCTCCTTTCATCTAATGATTAAGCAAACAAACAAAATGATTAAAAAGAAAGGAATGTTGTATTACAAAATATACATTTGTGGGTGGTGTGGTAAGTGATACATAGCTTATTAGGGATGGCCTACCATAAACCTTCAACATCTCTGCTTAACTCTGACACCTGTGTCTTTAGGAAAGGTCTTTCCTACCGTGTGAAAATACTTCTTATATCACGCTGCTCACTAATATAGCACATATTATATACCACATATGTGGAGGCAATCTCCCTGTGACACACTGCTAAACTTTGTCTTGGATTGTGGAACCTTCCATTACAGTAGCCATGCATGGTTGACTACTTCACTTCCACCCTTGCCCAGGAATCCATCTCCCCCAGGACCACAGCTCATGGCCCACATCCCTCAGCATCTTCATGCACATGCCCTTTTCACTTTATAAATCAGCCAGCCAGAGAACTGTAGCATGTGTCCCCTTCACAATTTACACACTAATAAAATAATACTAAATCCTTTTTATGGCTCTGTGTCTGCTTAGATGTAAAAAACTTCAGAGTAGTGCCTGGGTCTCCATATGTGGTTTTTATTGTGCCTAGCACAATAGGGTCCTGATCCCAATTGTGGCTCCTGAACACTTTGCTAGTACAATAGTGATAATACTCTTTCCCCCACCTAGCTATTTTTTCATCAACAAAAACTGAGAGGGGGGAAAAAAAGGACATTTGATTAAAAATACAGCGTATTTGGGGAAACAAATGCAGTTTACGTTTTCTCCTGCAGATGCTGCTCTTGAACAGTTGTTATCATCAGTCACAAAAAGTATTTCAAGGTCAGTTGAAATGGTCAGTGCTGATAGCAGTAACGTCATGCTCTAAGTCTTAGGTCAGTGTGCTAAACAACATCTGTTCCTTTGGCGTGGGAGGGAGAAGATGAGGGCATGTTGATTTATAACTAAAAGTCTGATTACTAAAATAAAATGCTTATACCAAGGATACAAAAATACAATAGGGGAAGTCCTGATCCTTCTGACATCAGTAGGAGTTTTACATTTGATTTCAGTAAGGCCAGGCTTTCTCCCTGTATCTGCAGCGCCATACCCATCGGTTTTCGGGAATGTGAAGGCCTATTTTACCACTGTGTACTGGTTTCACCACTCTGGTGACACTATGCAGGCCAAGTGTACCAGTGATTCTGACTCTGAGCTTTTGAGAAAAGATCTAGTCTAGTTACAAACTGGCTGGCTGACTTCTGTGATACATTTTTGCTATTAATCCTGTGGAGACTTAATTCATGTCTAGCATTTGGTAGCCTATTATTGCTACATTTCAGCAACACTGGTATAATTTGTTGAGGCTTACATAAAATAATCCATTAGTTTGGGCTGCTAATGTGGCTATACAGAAAATTATAGCATTATTGACCTTTTGTAAAAATGTGAGCTAAATCCTCTACTAATTCAGTTACCAGGAGAGCTCCGAGAGATATTGTGGTTGTTGAGGTAAATTAATCTCTACTTTTAAGTCTTAAACACATAAGTCATTATTCAGAAATGACTCCATGTACAGTGGGCCAGACCGTAGCTCCCAGCTCCATCCCCTTTGTAGCACAAAGGAGCTGCCCTAATAAGTAAATCTCCCGGGAGCATAAAACTGGCATAGAGGGGTCTACACCACTCACTCAGCATAGGAGGCATTGCTGGGTCGACTGGGGGTGGGAAGAGACTGCCTTAAGTGGCACAATATAGAGCTGCTTTGTTACACTGGGGTCCCATTCAGTCTCTGGTTAGCCCTTCTACTAGGGGAGATGAAAGGTTGCTTAGAGACGCACTCCTGTCCCCTTCTACTCTTTGCCAGGTCCAGCACCAAATATTTTGAGGAGGGAACACACTTCACACTTAGGGGGAAAGAAAGCAATGTTTTTGTGACAGTTCCTGTCTCTATTTTAAATAAAATAGTGATTGTTGGAAAGCAACTAGTAGATTTGAAAGATTAGACATAAATTAGCTCTGGCTGCGAAGCATTAGTGAGAAAAGTCCAGGTGAGGTAGGCAAATATATGACATAAATGTGATTTATCAGAAGACTATCACTGTGATGTGAGAAGTAGTGTGTGTATGTGTGTATAAAACACACACATTTATGGAATACAGGGTGGTGCTGTATAAAGGACCTGTGTCATGAGTTTGGGAAGGCTGCTTTACTTACAACTAGTAAAGCCTCGAGTGGTTTATAGAGGTTATTCCAAAAGACCTTTCTATTACCCCACAGCAGCATGTATTCTGTAGCTGCCACATATCTTTCAGAAAAAGTAGTTCAGAAACGTTTTAGAACATGATAAACATTTTGATTGGAGCTATTTCTGTTTCCTGCAAGGCCATTTTTTCAGGCAGGTTGATCTTTAAAAAACAGCAGCTTGTTTGAAGTTGTAGAGGGATTTGGATTCGAAGCAGTCATGGTAGAGATGGATTAGTGAAGAGAGTGCAGGGCATGATAAAGGCAGTTTATTACATGTCTCTGCAATTTATCCTATGGACATCACCACCACAAATGTGATATATAGGAAATGACTGATTGTGCTTCCACTGAAGTTAAGAGGTTTCTCATTGCTGTCCAAGTGAGCAGGATCAGGTTAATAATGATGTATAGAGAAAAGCAGACAGACATTATATTATTTCTCCTATTATTAATGTCCAAACTGTACCCAGTAACAAATATTTGATTAGTTTACAACTGAATATTTCTCCATGTACTCCTATGTGTAGTCATATTGATGACTGTAGTACAACTTCAGTGAGTAAAGTGAGCAGTATTTGACCCTTGGTTTTCTCTGCAAAATGTTCAGACCCTTTCATATCTCCCCAAGAGCAAGATATATTATTTCCAAAGGTGTCATTTAAAACTAAAATTCTCTATAAATTCTAATAGACAGGATCCAGCTTAATACACTTCTTATTTTCTATTTTTAGGAGTAACCACACCCTATTCATATCTTTTTATATCTCTAGTGGTCTTAATCATTTATTTCAAATGACAAGCCAAATTTTCCAAAAGGAGCATCTGTTATAAAACAGATTCTAGGTGGATAGCTTTGCATTCTGTAATGTTTCTGATTAGAGTTGATTGAACTTTTTTTTAAAAAAGCCATACAAAATTTCACAGTATGAAATTGACCCATTTTTTTTCTTTTTAATTTTTTGCATTTTAATTGAAATTTTAATTGAAATGGTTATCTACATTTTTTACCTAAAATAATATTTTTAGGAAGTGAAAATTTTCTATAATCATTTTGATTTAAAAAAAAAGTCATGAAAAGTTGTGTATGAAATCAAAAATTTTGGAAAAATGAACAGCTTTTTGTGATATGTTTTCATTTTCTAAACTGAATGAAAAAAATCAACCAATTCTATTTCTGGTATTTGTTTACATCATAAATATCATCACATCATGCATACATCAATGTTCAAAGCACAGGGTTGGATCTTAATAAATACAAATAAAAATATAAATTTGTTGTATTGTACTTTACCTATAACAATGATCTGAATAAAACAAATTATCATATCACATTTGGCTTCAATATAACACTCATGAGTTATGCAGTCAACCCTGATTCAAGAAAATTAAATGTTCCTGGTTCACATATTTATCCTTACATATCCTTAGACCACTGAACAGCCAAAGACCACAGCCTTCCTTTCATTTTTAATATGTATGTGAGTTTCCTTAGAGGAGTAACATTCCATGAGGAATGTTGGTGCTTTCCAAAATCCATGCCTGAAGTTAGCCTCTTAAATCTATGTGTAGGCATTTCAGACAAAAGTTTGGCCTGCTTCCCACAAATCCCATGGAAGTCAATGGGAGCTACAAAGTGCTCAACACCTTTGAAAATCAGGTAATTTTTATGTAGGGGGCTCAATACTGCAAGATGCAGAACACGCTAACCTGATTCAGTGAAACAGTTGAGTTCATTTTTAACTTTAAGCATGTGAATAATCCCATTGACTTCGGTGGAACTAATCATGTGTTTAACTTTAAGCATGTGCTTAAGTGTTTCACTGGTTCAAGTGCTCTGTACCTTGCAAGATGCAGCCCTCAGATGTAGATTTAGGAGCCTAAACTTAGACATTCAAGTTTGAAAATGTTGGACCACATGTTTAATCTGCTTTTCACTTTTGCTTATGTCTCCTCTCTCATGGGCTAACTAAACCCTGAGATTTAAACATCCATAACTTTGAGGTGTTTGGAATCCAGATCTGAAACCTCTGATAAAATCTATTTCACTCAATTACACTGGTGCCCGGATGTAACACAGAGCACTCTTGGACCCAGGAGCATTTTATTTTGTTCAAAATGGAGAGGGAGAAATTACACTGTCTTCAATAGTCCTTATTTAAATTAAAAATTGAACAAAAAATGAACCTTAAAATGTATATTTACATGCGTCAGTGCCCTATTGACCCCATCCCAGCTCCCATTAAGTCAACTGGCCTTTCCCCATTGACGTCAGTGGAGAAAAAGAAGGGGCCCTGCATAGTAAAGGTGTGAATAATTTTTCTTTTTTATCCATCTGTCTATTTTGGGACGTGTTAAGTGCTTGTTCTCTGTTGTAACATTAACGTCAGTATGTGGAAACTTGGGTTACTAAAATAAATAAGTGAAATGTAATATACAAGACTAAACAGGGAACTGTGTGCACACTGTCCAACACAAATGGCCTGATTCACCACTGTGCTGCTCCAGCTTTACATAAGGGTAACTCTGTTGTGTTGAATGAACCCTGGTGTAAAGCTGGACCAATGCAGTGGGGAATCAGGCCCAAATTTTATAACAATAATTTATGCAGTCTTGTATTTCCTGAGCAGGCAAAACTTCCACTGGCTTCAATGTACATGAGCATAAATTTACATCCATGATACTTTTACCAGCCTGGGAGTGTGGGAAGAGAAGACACTAATATCATGCAAGGCATCTTTTTCACTGTGGGCCTGATCCATTGTCTAGTGAAGGCAATGTCTAATCATTGACTTCAGCAGGCATTGGATCAGTCCTTAAATCAATGTATTTGCTCTTTATAAATTAGGGCTTGATTCTGATCAAACTTACACTGCTGCCATTCTGCTGCTGAAATGGTTTATATCAGTGTAAACGAGAGCAGTCTGAGGTCCATTTATTTTTAATTTGTCAAGGAAGAACTTATTAGATAGAGGGGCAGTATTAACTTCTGTGGGCTGGATCACCCCTTCCCACAGTAAAGCCAATGGGAGGCACCAGTGTGGAGGAAAACTTCCCGAGGATCCTCTCTCAAAGTTGCTCTCTGATCCTTGGGTTATGGAACCAGCCGACAAGGCCTGAGAATCACCTAAGATTGGTGGAGGGCTGGGGCAATCCATGCAGAGGCTGTGTGCCTCCACCCTGGTTTAATGTCACCACTGTGTGAGCCATGCTTCCAGAAATTTCCCCTGGCTGATGCTGTCCCCAGGAGTCCTTAAAGAGGGATCCCCACTTTAGTTGGGAGGGGGTTCCGAACACACCTCTTCTGGGTAAGCTCCACAAGGCTGGGGGAGGGGGGGATGCATCGCTCCATCCAACATGGGGCTACCTACTCCCCAATGTGAGACATGATTCCCACAGGCAGCCCCTCAGCTGCACCATTACCGAATTATTTGGAACATACAGTCATTTGCTTATGGGATTTTCTTAAGATTTATTTTTTTAATGTTTAAATAAATGCATAAATCACAGTGATGTGAAAAGAATGGGTTGTTTCATTCTGTGTCAGAGCAGACGGTTATTCTTGCACAAATGTGCACGTGTGGACTAATAGTAATTTATTGATATAAATCTGTATTCGGGGCATATAAATTTCATGGCAAGATCACAAACGTTGAAGGAGATTTAGTTCACTGGTTATTTTTAGAGAGGGCTCCAAACCAGAACCAGATCCCTGGATTGTAGCATTTCCAAAGATAGGGAAAGCTCAAATCCAAATCCAAACTTCACTTCTTAGGCCTTTCTCTAATTATGTGAAATCTGGACCCTCAAATATGAGCATCCCTGACTTTAGGGAAAGCTGAGGCATGGATCTGAGCTCCATAGCGCCAACTGAGCTCCATTTATTTTCTGGTGCCCATGAATATTCAAATACAGAATGTCAGCTTAGAGTTAGGACATAATTTCTTATCTAAACAGTCATTTGCTAATTTGGTACCTGATCCTGCATGATGCTCAGCATCTCCAGCAGGATGCTGAATAACCTTGACTGCCCATTAAGTGTAAGGGGAATTCAGGATTCTCATAATACTTAGCTCTTATACAGTGCCTTATGAGATTGACCCATTATATTGTAAACTCCTTGGGGCAGGGAATGAGTCTTTATGCTTCTAAAGTGCCAAGTATGTCTGGCTCTATGTAGATTTCTCAGATTATTAAGAAAGAAATAGGTCAGAAAGCACCTCAGTGGGATACCACAAAAATGGACCCCAGCTCACCAAAGCAATTTAGCGTGATAACGGGACTCCGAGGGGCATAGCTGGATTGCTTTGCTGAATCAGAGCCTGAATCTTCCTCCTGCCAAGGCAGCCCTTGGAGCACCACTCCTAAATGTGGTAGTAATTCTAGAAGCCCTAAGGAAAGTCAGAATAACACCACTGATTTTATAAATAAGGATCTTTATTTAGAATATTGTTGAAAACATTCTGGGCAACCACATTGTATAAATATATAAAGTTAAAGTTTGGCACAACAAACCAAGCAACATTAAATATTTAATTCCTTTTTTTGTATTTTTGTTTGGGGTGGGTTTTTTTGCAAAGCAACTCTTATTTACAATTATACAAAAAAGTATTATAAAAAATGGTCCACAACCTTATTTTGGGCATGATTGGGGGTAACAGTAAGGATGTCTCATGTCATTACTCCTGACTCGTTTTCTTCTTTTCAAAAGTGTTAGCAGAACTCAAGAGCCAGGTTCCCATTCCCCAAAGCACAGATTATAAACATTGGCCATCTTGTGCTATGCAATTTTACCTCTAGACATATTAAATAGCTTTAGTTCAACAACCAATAAATAATTAAGTGTATTTTGAAGTAATATAGGCTTGAAAAATTATATATTTGAAGGAATTTTCAGAGATATTTTAGTACTGGAAAAAGAAATACTTAAGTCTTTTCAAGGCAGGTCTTTGAGCTTGCAGCATATAGCAGTTTGTGTTTGCACAACAAAGCAGCTGGACCTGGCTTTATAACACCTGGTAGATGGGATTGCTGCTGCTGGTGTCCTGGGGAATCTGGGTGCAGTTGGTAGGTGAGGGAATTTGGGCTCCACTCTCACTCAGGGTAGCTCCTTCTTGGGGCGAGCTCGGGTTGCCCTCAGCTCCACCTTCCACTGTGGGCAGCACTGGGCAGGTGGAGTTATCTGTGGAAATCCTCTCCACAATGCTTGATAGACAGTCCAGGCTGGAGACAACTGAACTTTTCCCATGTTTTGGATCTAAGGATAGAGTTAAAAGGAGATCAATAAACCCAATAAGTAATTAATGCTAAGGGGAAGTATTCTTCCAGAGGACCCAAAAAACCACCAGCCTTGCATGGCTCTGAGCACATAAAGATTCAGTGGAAATGTATGTCAAATAAATATTATTGAAAGATGCCAATCCCTAAAAATCAGAGACAATATTAGAACTTGCAAAGTAGTGAAGGGCCCAAGCCTCAAAATTTGGATGTGGACTACTACCGGTCTGAGGGAATTTGGAGCCAGGGTTTTGGTTCGATACCGAAATGGGGCTGGTTGCCCTGGATTCAGCTGAGAACTTCTCCAAAGTTTGGATCCAAGTTTTTGGGTGGGTCAGTCTCTGTTGCAAAGCAGTTTAAAATCTGAAGCCTGTTTTCAGAGACGAATATGCATGCCAAAGCACAGTGTAAGGAATATAATTGTTACATGAAATGCATATACAAGATGTCCTCACATTTGCAAGCAGAATCATGGAAACAATTGGGGGAGGGGTTGTCCTGTATCAGTGCCCACAGCTTGCTGGCTGAGCACAAGTCGTGACAGAAGGGGCAGGGGAAGTTTTCTCTGCTGACAGTCTCCACCTCCACACACTTGTCTTTGGCATTAAGGCAAATACTCACCATTTGGTGATTCTGTATAGTAATTGCTGTCATAGCTATTCCTCCTGCGAGAGCTGCAAGAGGGCCCACTGTACTCCATCTGGAAACCAAAAGAATGGATGCATGACACCAGCTCAGAAGCAGAATTTTCACAAAGTCTCCAATTACCATCTAATTTCATATTCCAGTCTTTAGTCTGCACCATAGCCCCAGTCCTTGCTGAAATATGGTAAATTTTTAGCTTCCCTGAATGAGGGGAAAAAACCTTTCTGGGAAGATATTAAATCCAGAATATTTTCTATTACCGAATTATTCCAAGGATTTTTTGCCACACACAAAGAAAAATTTGTAACATTGTAATCAGTGATTGCTCTGACTCTTTGAATTACAGTACAGAACATTTGGTCCTTGATTTGTTACGGGAGATGATGGGGAAAGCACTTAATTATCATAATATTTTAAAAGCGTTTCCCCCATCAGTCATCTTTCTTCTTCACGCTCTTTCCATTATCATTTCATACAGAAAAACAGCCTGCCTGGTATGGTTTATACTTTGATACTTTCACACACAATGACAGAGATCGCACCACCAAAAGAAAAGAGAATGCTGTATTTTGAGGAGGGATTAGTTCCATAAATCTTCCCTCAGCTCTGCTAACTCTATTATCCTCCCAAACATTCAGCTCCAGTCATGACCATCCCCTTCAGGGAATAGCCCTCTGTCCCAGTGGGTCCTAAAGCTTTACTGTGATTCCCATCTCAGACGTCCTCTGTGTTTGAAGAGTGGGGGCCAAGGACAGCTAGGCTGCAGCCCTAGCTGTACAATGAGGTGAAGAGATTCCCCTTGCTCCCCTGCTCCAGGATCAGGAGCTCCCCTCTCTGTGGGTTCCCCTTATAAGGATCAGAGAATGTGGAACCCAAGCAAGACTTCTCCAGAGCTGCACTCAGAGGTGATCAGGAACCCGCAGTACCCCTATCTGCTGCTGCACTGTGGTCACAGAGGGAAGCCCTTCCTCAGGGGTGCCCTCATAAGGGCCCCAGCTCTCCTCACTGAAATCAAAGTGTGATAGCACCCACTGTGACTGAGGCCAGAAAACTAGGTCGTATCTCTCACCAGCCCTTCTGTGACTCCCACCTTTATTTCTAAGATCCCCCAGCTACTCTGCCCCAGGTCTGTCCTTGCAGGGTTCAGAGATAAGGACAGCAGGCACATCGGAATGGGGATCCCTACCTTTCCTCTCCCAGGGATCAGACACTCCCCTCCCTACACTCACAGGGGTTTCAAAGACGGGCTCCCCGATCAGGGTATGTAAGGGACCGCATCTCCCTTCCCAAGGAGGGGCCAGGATACATAGGAGCCCACTCTCCTCCCAGGGATCAGCGTATAGGAGGGGACCGCATCTCCCACCTCAGGGAGGGGCCAGGATACACAGGAGCCCTCTCCCCGATCAGGGTATAGATGGGGACCTCATCTCCCATCCCAGGGTCCGGGAACACGTTGGGACGCCCTGTTTCTTTCCCAGGGATCCGGGGGCGGCTCCTCCTCTCCTTCCTCCCGGGGATCGGGGTACAGGAGGGGGCCTCACTTCCCATCTCAGGGGCCGAGGGCCCTGGCAGCCTCCCCGCCCCGGGCGCACTCACCATGCCGTCGGAGCAATTGGAGCGGGGGCTGGAGGCGTCCGACTCGCCGCTGTAGTGCTCCAGCCCCGGGTAGTAGCTGTCCTCCTGCTCCCGCAGCAGCGCCTGCAGGCTCTCGATGTAGCGGATGGCGTTGCGCAGGATCTCCACCTTGGGCAGGCGCTGGTTGGGGTTGGTGGAGGTGCAGCGCTTGAGCGTCTCGAACGCCTCGTTCACCTTGCTGAGCCGCCGCCGCTCCCGCATGGTGGCCGCCTTCCGCCGGTCGGCGTTGGTGGTCTTCCGCTTGCAGGCTTTGCAAGCCCACAGCAGGCAGCGGCCGGCCTGGTGGTGGCCGCTGGGCGCCCTGATGTGCTCGTCCTCGTGGTGGTGCGCGTGGTGGTGGGGGTGCTCCTCCGGCTTCAGCAAGCCACCCACGTGCACCAGCCGCGGGTCCAGGTCCTCGAAGAAGTGCATGTCCGAGGTGTTGAAGCAGGGGTCATCGTAAAAGTCGTCGGCCGCCGAGAAGGAGCAGAGGGAGCCATCCGTTATCTCCATGGGGCCTAGCAAGTCCATGGGGGCAGCAAAGGGTGGGACGGGCTGAGCAGGAATAAAAAGCAGGGGCAGAAGCCACAGGAACCCAGCCGATCGGTGCAAAGCAAACTGCTTTGATCGGGGAGTTTATTTTCCAGCCGCCAGATAAATTTAGTTGAACTGTCCCCCCCCACCCCCTCCAGACTTTTAATGAAGTCGCTCTCACACCACTGTCTCCAATTAATTGGGAGAGAGACACTTTCCTAGGCTTAGACGAAATAGTTCTTTAGCTTTGGCTGGTGATTGTCTCCCTTCCCCAGTTCAGATCTGCCTTGGCATGACACTGAAATACCCTCCGCCGATGGCCATCCAGATAGCACAATTTGTGACTCTTATTTATCCCAAAGCCTTGCTGGAGGGCGGGTGGGGATTCCTGCAGGGCGAGCTCCCTTTCACCTGCCGGCCAATCCCTTAGCCCCAAGGAGGCAGCGGCTGGGGTCTTGGAGGGGGTGGGCAGGGAAGGGGTCGCGTCTGATTGGAGGGCAGCTGGAGCCCTTGTCAGGCAGAAGTTGTAGGAAACTTTTTGCAAATGTCAAACTGCAGCCAGAAAATAAGCGTCACAGTGGGATCATCTTTATTTTAACTCTTTTCTGCACGAGCGCTCCTGTTCTCACCCTTGTTCAAATGGTATTTTAGGCTTTTGTGTCCATGTAAATGTTTGGGGATATTATTTTTATGGAAAGGCTTCCTGCTTAATAATACTGCAAAGAAAATAAAACCACCTATGTGCAGGTTGTGATCTGTGCTTCTTCTGCGGAGTCTTTTGGCACGTGCAAAAGACTTCTGCTGTTAAACTGAACTATTGGCTATTGCAGATGAGGTAGAGCTAGCTGGCTAAAATAGAGATTTCTCTTTTATTGCACTTTACAAAAGTTCTCTTCTGTTCAGCGATTAAGAAACCATACAATAAAACGAGGGAACCAAATGAGTGACAAAGAAAGGAATATACGTTCCTTTAGTGGTAGCTTTCAAATGTATCTTCCCGGTGGTTGATATATTGAGTGGTCTCGCTTGGAAGGGAACATTGGCCCTTCTTGTAAATATGGGAATAGCAACTTTTTCGTTCAGACGGAAATATAGCTTCGCATTGCAGGTTGATTTTGTTTTGTTCCTATTGTAATGTGTCTTTTCAGGAAATGCGAGTGAGCTGGCTCCTGTTTTTAGGATCACACAGATGCACTTTACGGTTTTCCCCTCTCTCTCCAGCCTTTAGTTTCTCTCCTGGAACCCTAATATTTTCTCATCCAATGATTTGCAAAAGCGAAAAACAAAATAATGCGGTGTAACTTTTGTACCTAGGAATAGGGCTCAGTTGATTTTCAAGGAGTCCGGGAAGCAGTCCGAAGGCGAAAAGGGACTACTGTATTATCGGTGTTTTCCCCTCTACATCATTTTCTTTGCGTGACTAACTCAGTTTGTGGTCTGACAGGAGAAAACATTGAACGGTTCGAAAACTTTCCACGTAGACTTCCCGTCACTTTGAATAGTCGTGACTCCGTTGTAATAGTAATGCCAGGCCTCTGGCCAGATAATCGTACTGTTGAGTTTGATCTGTAAAAGAACCCCCTAAAATAAATCGAGCTGGAGCCGAAGAGCGTCACGGCCTTTGCCTGAACGCCGTGCGAGCCGTCTGGTGCGTGCCCACTTGCCAGCTCCCCCCATTAAGAAAGGAGGGGACACTGGCATTGATCGCCGGCTTCCCGCTGAAGATGCAATTGATTTGTTTGTTCCTGTCTCTGGTTTGCTTTTTACTGTATGCAAAGCTGTGAGAATAGGGACCAAGAAGACAAAAAGCGCGTTTAAGAGAACAACGGGAGAGATGGCACCTTTAAGCAAAGGAAATGAGTTTGGAAGTGGGTGGGTATGGGGTTTGAGTCAAGGGTGTACGGAGAATGGCTCCTGAAAGGCAATCATTGCCTTAGATTATCTAGAAATATATTCGACCTTCACGTCACGCGTCAGCCTTTCGGGTGACAGGGAAAGGCATTAGGTGAGCTTTGTGGCGCGGCTGCCTCTAAAATGAAAGCCGCAGCTTGTCGTCACGTCGCGAGGCAATTCTCCGCGGTGAACTTGCTTTGCAGAAAGAGCCGGAGGCCACCCAGCCATTTCTCCCCTCCCCGTTTATTGCAGCCCCCGTTGGCTTCGGGGCTCTCTCTGGGACAGAAATAGTATTTGATCAGCCTGCCCGGATGTGTGCCCCTCTTTTCCAGGCTGATACCGTGCGGAGGGGGTGTCTTTCTCACACGACGGAGAAATCAGGTGTAAATCTAGAAGAGGGAGGAAATGTTGGGGGGGGGGGGGGAGGAAAGAGAGAGGCCTAGCGGTGTGTTCAAAGGGCATCAGGCACGGGAGGGGGTTCCTGGCAGCCCCCCGGGGCGGGGGCACGGTGCTGAGCGCTCCCGGGAAATAGTAAGCGAGCCCGTGCAACGAGCCCCTCACGCTCGGGAGGAACCAACACGCCACCAAAGGCCCATGGACGCCGGCTCGTGGGGTTTGCTACAGCTCTCAGCGGCCGGGGATGGGGCAAGGGCGTGAGGAGCGGGACGGGCCAGGCGGGGGTTGGGGAAGAGGAAGGGGGTTGGGGGGGGGGGGAAGGAGGAATACAGGGGAGTCAGTCGCTCGCGAAGGTTGCACACGCACGGAGCCACTAGGGGGAGATCGAGCCTCGCCCGGCAGCTCGTCGCGGCTCCATGGGCGGCTGCGGGCGGCCCTGCAAGCCGAGACCGTCCAGCCCCCGCAGCGCGGCGCAGAGAAGCGGGGTGCCCGTGGAAACCCGAGGGTGAGGTTGGTTAGACGCTTACACCGAGTCTCACCCTTCTAAGGCGGGGGGCGGGGGGCGTTAATCACCTGAACGCGTAGGATTAGGAAAGCTCGGGCCCCCCCCCGCCCCCATCCTGCACCTCCTCGGCTGTGTTGCACAACTCGGCCGCTAGGGGACGCCCCCCTCACTCTCTAAAGCTGCGTGTTTCCCGCAGTTGACAGGTAAGTTTCACAGAAACCCCCTTGGTCTCAGCCCGCCCCGGGCTCAAGCTGTCTCTTTAAATGCGGCTCCTGGAATATTCCTCAGAAGGTTCATGGTACAATGGTGCCCCCTGCAGAGCAAACCTCTGTGCTGCAAGGAACGCCTGGGGCAGCTTTTTAGGTGAGCAAGTGTAAAGCCAACAGACCGGGTCCAGATCGAACCTGGGACCTTTGTGCATGAGCCTCTACCGCATGAGCTAAAAGCCAACTGGCTGTTAAGCAGATTCATGTCATCTCTCTCTTTAGGTGGTCTTGGTGCCACTAGATGGGACAGAACACCATGCCCAGGAGGTGTGCGGGTTACACAACCAGTTGAGACTGAAGGAGGGGTGCCAAGCCCAAGTAAAGCTATTGCAAGCCTGGATAGTTTGGGGCTACATTTTGACCTTACAGAAAACAGCTGTGTGTGGGTGTGCAAGTGGCTGCTGGAGCAGCAGTTGAGGCCTCCTGTTGGCTTAGGAGCCATAACCTAACCCTGGTTAATGGCAGTCACGTATTTTGGGGACAAGTTGATGCCTCTAAGAAACCAATGGAGTAATGTATTAGTGATGAATCCCCTTAGGAGGACTGAGTTCACAACTATTTGTAGCTATCACCTCAGTGTAGCCGAGCAATAGCAGGTATGACATGGCCTACTATGGCATGTTGATTTGAACTGCAAGTTACCCCTTCACATAAGAGCATCTGTTTGTAAAACACTTGCAAGGAAGCTGACACCCATCCTCACTCATCCTGAGTACTCTCTTGCTGTGCATGTACTCCCATACATTTCAGTGGGACAGCTTCTGGAGTAAGGGTGCTACTGAGGTGAGCAGAGGTGACAGAATTTGGACCTTAGGAAAAAAAAATGTCAGCACCAAACAAATGCCGGGACACTCCCTTTACACAGTTCACATATAATGTTTAGAATGCTTTGCTCGCAGTTTAGAACATCACTAATTTCTAGCGTTTTAGCTGATGTTAATTCTCTTTGTTGCTGATTTAGAAGGGTTTGAACAGTTTCACCTCTGCTTCCATTTTAAAGGGGCTGATCCTGCAAAGACTTCTGCATCCCATGGATAAGATTACCCACAGGAGTAGAGGTACTTGCATGTGTGTTTGTAGTTAGCATTAACTGGACTTTCATAACCTTTAATCCCACATCCACGATCAGTGATTAGTTGTTTTAATAAATAAAACAAAACAATAATAATTAAATTATAAAGGGGGTTTTAAAACTGCTTAGCAGCTTCTGCTTGGAAGGGTGCAACAGTATATGTGTGTGTTTTCCAGCACTCTAACATTGTTAATGACATAAGCAATACCACATATTTGAAATGAATACACCCCCAGTTCAAATCAGAACTTACTTTGCTGGTTTCATGGAATGGTTAGTTCTTTTCCTTCTGAGTACTGTACAAGAATCAAGTAAGAGATTGTTGAGTCTCCTGTTCTTTTTGTTGAGTTTATGTTTGCACTAACAAACTCAGCAATGTTATGAGAGAATGTTATATTTAATGTATTTGTGTACATTTCAGAAGAATTGTAAGAATGTAAAAAAAAAAATCACAAAACTGACAAATTTTTGACAAAAAGAAAAGGAGGACTTGTGGCACCTTGGAGACTAACAAATTTATTTGAGCATAAGCTTTTGTGAGCTACAGCTCACTTCATTGGATGCATTCAGTGAAGTGAGCTGCCAATGAAGTGAGCTGTAGCTCACAAAAGCTTATGCTCAAATAAATTTGTTAGTCTCTAAGGTGCCACAAGTCCTCCTTTTCTTTTTGCAGATACAGACTAACACGGCTGCTACTCTTAAATTTTTGACAGTATCCCTGACAAAGTAAATTGTTAATGTAATTCATCTGGTATAGTGCTTACACCATAGTGGACCTGGCTGTGTATTCTATGTACATCTGCAACTCCCATTGACTTCAGTGGAGGTTCTGGGTGGGTAAGGTGTTCAGGATTAGACCCGCAGTGAGAACCGGAACAAGAAGGATTATAAACTAGAGGCAAGAGGGGAATCTTAGCCCACAATAGAGTAATAAATAATAAAATATAAAGGTGTTTTTTAAAAAAAAAAAAATCTAGTCCTGCCTACAATTAGTTTCCCTTCTGCAGTTATAAACATAGTGTGAAATCCTGGCTCCATTGTAGACAAGGGCAAAGCGCCCACTGACTTCAATGAAGCCTCTATTTCATCCATAGTCCATAAAATTAAAATATTTACTGTGGTCCAATCCTGAATTCCTATTCATACAATAGTTCAATTAAATTATTTATTAATGATTAATTCTTTTTAATCAAGTGATTTCATTTTTCAACAGTTCCCAATTTTCCATCTAAAAAGCCTTCTCAGATAGAGTCAGAGCTGAGCCCTATTAGTCACATTGTACCATTGCCCCCCACCCCCAAATCAGTTTTGTTTTAAACAGAAAACTGACTGGGTTGAATATTGTTCTGACTCTGTACTACCTCTTTCTTTCACTTTGTCCCCAGCGCTGAAAAGCGATATGTCCCAATGAGATCAGCTATTGACCACCCTAACACATTCATAATTATATATCCCAGCTGTTCCTGAGAGGTAAAGTAGAAAACTTGTGGAACTCTTCTTGTTTCAACCCTTTGCTATTCTAACAGTGATTCTTGAGCACAAAAAAGAAGTAGACTTTCCTTTTTCTTTGTGAAGTATTTCCCTAGCAACTAAACAAAGTAAAATACATATTTTAATACTATTAGATGTGTAAGAAACCATATGTATTTTGAATGAGAAATTGGGAAGAAGGGTGGCATATTACAATTGTTAACAACGTGAGACGGAGATAGGGCTGCTTGGTTCTAATTCTGGCTATGTCAAAGGCTTACTATATGACCTTGTCAAGCTATTTAACTTTTCTTTAACTTAGTTGTCCCATTTGCAGAATGGGAATAATTTAAAACTATATATAGCTGTGTTATCTGGCCCTTTAAGAGGGGTTCAAAGATCAGCTCTAAACCTGTTCCTGGTTCAGCCTACAAATAAGGCATTCTGGAACCCGTGCAGCTAGACTATGCTAGTTGTAGGCTAAGCAGCAACGAATGCTGGGAAAGGGAGTAGAGCTAGAAAGAGTTCTCTTTCCCCAGTAAGGCAGAAACTAGGGAGGTAACAACTCTTTGTAGGTCATTCCACCTGAACAGATTTTATTCTTGGGTCTCTCCAATCAAAGGTCTTGGAAAGTATTTTGGAAGAATATTGGGGAAAAGTCTAAACAGAGTGCCAAAGGGCTGGTTAAAGTACTGAGTATTTGGTAGTGTTTTGGGTTATGAAGCCAGAGCCTGGGGGAAACCTGGAGAGAGCAGAAGCTACTTGTTGATTGCCACCAAAGACCTGTGGCAGAAGTCCAGTGGTAAAGAATGACATGAGAGTCCCTGCACTGTAAATATTGGATTCATTTTGGACTATTTGTTTTGTTGGACTTCCCTTTAGCCTGCACTGGGAGGAGTTTTGGGAGTTGGCTAGGGGAGTAAATTAGCCTTCCAAGTTGAAAAGTGATTGAGCCTACACTAGATTCTGGAAAGGTAAAAGACTCAAATAGCACGGGGGAGAGGTATTGTGAGAATTGTTCACAAACTACTTGGATGTGGGTTTTTTTTTTTTAATTGCAATGTGTTATTAAAAGAGTAGTTTGGTTGCATTCACAACTAACTAGCAGCATTTTGGTATTTACAAAGGGCTGAAATGTGTTACCCATGCTTACAGTAAATGGGAATCAGAGGAACTAATTATGGAATAAGTTACTGTTCAGCATGAGTATGGGTATTGGAATCTGGTCAGAGATGGAAATATCCCTTTAACTATCGCAGCAGCCTAGGAAAATGATCCCAAACATTGCCATTTACAATAGTGTTAGTACAGTGGTTTAGACCATTCTGGTGGAATACTGTAGCATTTTTATGGTAGAAGGTAGAGGAAGTTATTTTTTCCATAAGAAGCTGAACAGTCTACTGGAGTAATAGAAGGAAGATTGGGAAAGTGACTTAGATGGAATAAGGTGTTACCAAAATAAGTAAGTGGCTAGAATGTGTGATTTACAGAAATGGGCACTTACTACAGCTGTGTGCAGCACAGCAAACTAAGAAATCAGACAGGGTTTAATTTTTGTTTTTTTAAACATTTCACTTTGACTGGTTTTCTTGAGTTTTGTTTCCCTCCTGTTTTCTTCCACTTTCATAACTATATTTTTGGTAGCAGATAAATAAAGGGACAATTCTGATATTAAAGATGGTTTGTGTGCTTAAAGAAATCTTGCCTGTCAAGTGTATATATAGTAAATTGAGAATTTTAGCGTTATATCTACAAAGTGCCATTTTTCTATCTAGAAATTGTATCTTTTCCAAAGATATTAGGAATATTAAAGTATTAATAAAAAATTGAAGAAAATTTCAAATACACTAGCTAATCTTTTGATGTCGGCAACTCCGAAGTGTCTAAATTTTGTTATACAGTGTCTTAGTTCTATATTGGCAATACAGTAATAACTTACTGAAAAGCAAAATTGAGTGGGGACTCCTTGAGTAGCCCTTTTAATTGCTAATGAGTCATACCTACACTGGATACAGTGAGGATACAACATTAGACATTACTATTACCTGCCTACAGCTAATTTGGGAAATTCTGATGGTTGGTCCATTAAGTAATAGCAGAATGTGTGTGGGGAATTAATGCAGTTGCCTAGGTCTCAATCTGGCCAGGACACTACAGTTAATACCTCAGTTTACACTTGTGCAAATTGCCCAGGTATCTGTAGTGATGGCAAATGGTAGAGACCTTTGTTTTAAATCTTATCTGAAAGATGGTTTGACAGTCTCTACATGTACATTCTTCCCCTTTGGAAGACTATGGTAAGTGCTATAAAAAGTATGCCTTGAGATATCATTTGAAAACTCAATTTACTAATTATTGTTCTGGTAATATGTGTGGCAACATTGTATGTAAAGTTATAGGAGTCTACTGTATGATATTACTAAAGACATGTTCTCAATCTGAGGAAGAGTCACAAACAGGTTCTCCAGAGACAAAGGTGAACCTATGCCTCAGCCAGATCTCAACAAAAATCAAACGGACTCTCACCTGGTTAAGTAGCCATTCTTTGACAGGAAAGAGGATGTGGGTGAAAAAAAAATCATATCTTGACAAAAACAGCTAGGGGTTCCTGTCCACACAGACTTGTTTCCTGAACCTCAGCTGGAGATGATTCTCAAAGAGAAAGACACCCCAAATTATTCCTCCTGTTCTCTCTACTCATGGCATCAAGAATACTTGGAGAACAAAGGAAGCAGCACTGGACTGAGAAAGGGATCCTGACTGAAAGGAATTCAGTCAGTAAGACTGCTATACCATATGGTCAGAGACCTTTGCTTTGAATTCACTTAGCTTGTTAATTTAGATATGTTTTATTTTCTTGTAACCAATTCTGACTTTTATGCTTCATTACTTATAATTTTATCTTTTATAGTTAATAAACTTGTTTTACCTAAACTAGTGTGTTTGTCATTTTATTAATAGAAAATGATATGCACAAATCCTGTTTTGCCAAACTTTACATGAGCTTGTATTGTCCAGGAGAGAGCTGGGCAATACAAGATGTACATTTCTGGGGAAAAGTCAGGGCCTGGAAATTTGCTGATGTTGATCTGCAGTGTAATTCAAGGGTATCTGGCTGTAGCACTTTTGCAGTGTAACTGGGAGTAATTTGAATGCTGGAAGCTTGTGTGTGAGCAGACCAGGTGTGGTAACTCTCACAGCAAAACAGTGTAAAAGGCATCCCATGTTGGATAACTGAGTTGACACAGCTGTTCATTTGTCCAGAATGTACCCTGGGTAATGTCCCGGTGCCACAGCAATTCTTAAACAATATGCTGTCCAGCCAGTACAAGGAATTTCTGGCACACTAGTTCACTACTGATTCAGAGGGAGTTGAGCCATTCACCAAATAGCCTTTCTGAGTGCAAGCAAAGCAGATAACTAGCCCAATAGTCAGAAACAGTGGAATGCCATGTTTCTACAAATAAGTACTCATAACTGTGTATAAAACATTAATTTCCTTCATCCTGGAGAAGTGTAGAACTAGAAATAACTTGGATAGAAAGCAGTTTATTGAATTACTCTATTATAATTGCTACAAAAGTTAGAAAAATATAATGGAAATCCCCCTCATTTTCCAAACAAGTCTCTTAAAAATATCCATGTAATATTTACAAAGACAGTAAAAATGTTTTTAAATGATTACATAGTACAATCTGTATTGATATAATCTGGAACTAGGGATGCTGCCGCATCCCTTGACTTGAAGTAGTAATAACAACCCAATACATGGTTTCCATCTTCAGCACCCCCCCTATAAAAATAGTTCCAGCAGCACTGTATAATATAGTAATTATCTTATCTGTTTAATAATATAAACAGCTATAGTTTCTCCAGCATAGAAATTACTCTGTATTATAAAGGGTTTTTGTTTAAAAAGCCTTCTATACTTAAAAAACCTCTTTTGCACTAAATAATCCAACCAAACATTTAAGACAGGAAAGAAACCTAGGAGGTCTGGTAGTTTCCAAATAAAGAAAAGTTATTTATGCCTAAGAGACCCTGAAAGGTTAAATTAATGCTGACAATCTCTACATCTAGCAGGCTTAATAACGATGATACAAGGAGGCGGTATATTGCAGATTGGATTCTGTGCTGCACTTTGGAGGAGGCACACCACAGAAAGCACAGCCCAGGAGGAAGAGTGTAAAGGGGCACGGGGGCGGAGTCATGGGGCTTTAAACCACCATTTCGTCTCCTGGATTTGAGACTCAATTTGGAGCCAAAGCATCCCTGGGGCTGACAACTTACATCAGCCTCCCCCGTGGCTGCCTACCGGTTTCTCCATTGCCCAGAATGGGCATAGTGCTCCAACTATTCCTTCTCTTGCCTCCGTTTTGCCCCTGGCATATTCTTGCCCAGAGGCTGTGAGGAGGGACAGCACTGGTTTGCATGCATTGGCCCTATGCTGCTTCTCTTCTGGGAGAATTCTTTTAGGGGCTGTTGCAACCCCTTTGCAGTTCCACTATATTGCTGAAGAGATGTACAGGGGGTGCAGTGGTGACTAGAATCTGTCTCTATGCCTCTTTTTAGCTCTTCCTGTAACCGTTCCATAAGGTAATCTCCAAGGTTGCCTCTGCCATCTTGGGAACACACAAGCCTGTGAGCATTGGTCAGGAGGTCTCCCATCAACTTGATCTTCCGGATCTTGGGTTCAATAAATTGTTTCTTAATAGTGCTTGCACTATGAGGATCTGCATTCTCAATGCTCAGGGCATAAAGCTCTTCAAAATATCCCGTCACATTTTTCCACTGAACCAATGCTACTTCAAGGGCCTTCACCACATTGGATACATGTTCACAGTTTGGTCTCTGGAAACATAAAAAGCAAGACAATTGTCAGAGTCACTGCTATTTACCTGAAATGCTTGGTCTTCCAAACAAGAAATGCATTGCAGAAGGATGCTACATTTTGCAACAGCTCCTTCCATTTCTATGCATTTACTAAATCTTTTCTGAGTCAGCAGTCAGAATTTGCCACTTCCAGTACACTTACTAACTAACATGTTTCAATTCAGGCAGTAAGGATTCAGATAGTTGCAGCTATAATGGAGATTCATTCTCAAAAAACAACTACAAAAAAACCAACAAAAATATCCCTCCCTCCCCCAAACCTCTTGCTCTACGCTATGAAAACTGAATGTGTTAGTTATTTAAGGGCAACTTTTTTACGCATGGCTGCTATAAATGAATGCTGTGAAGGGCATTCAGTAGTACTACACTTTTTAACTGTTTATAGGACACTACTTTGATACAGAAGTCTGAGGAGCCTGATTCTCCTATAACTTAAGAGTTTACACACAATTTTACTGATTTCAAGTTACTCTTGATTTATACTTGTGTAGGGAGATTAAAATTTGGCTTAAAAATCTCTGGGCCAAATTCTATTACTTCAGTTTTAGACTGGTAGAACTCTGAGGTCAATGGACTTGCACCACAGAGAACTGAGGCCAGAATCTGGCCCTCAGTTTCAGAGTCAGTGGCAAAAAGTTCTGCATAGCTACTTCTACCACAGCAACAAACACTAGACTGACTAGGGTAGCAAAACGTTAGAGAAAAATATAAATGAGTGCCCTCATTTTATCTTTGGCTAGAAAAATGAAAACCCTAGAGTCAGAGTTGCATGTCTAATAATAATAAAAAAAGTCCCTAAAGAAGAACAAGAGTTTAAGTGAATATGATTGGGGAATTAAAGTATTTGGAAAGCTAATGGTGGATAGACCCAAAAGTTGGGAGTGACAGGTATATGAAAGAGCAGATTTGTCTGCTGCACACCTGGATGATTCTGGTACAGTAATGGCCTCCTCTCTCTTGAAGATATTTCAGCATGGCCTCTGCAGCTTCCTTCTCTTCTTTAGCCTGCTGCCGGAAAAACTTTGAAAAGTTTGGTAGAGCCACATCAGATTGATCAAAAACTTCACCCTACATATTTAAACAACAAAAATTACTGTTAAAGTATGAAAGCCTCGAGTTGGGAGGAAAGAAGGGGGAAATTAATAGCCAACGGAATACAGGTCAACCAGATCGAATATTTAAAGAACAAAGGAGAACATTTTCAATAGTGCTTCTAACTGCCTTTGGCACCTCTAAAAACTTCCACCCCAATTATAACAAATTGAAGTAAGTCAAATGTTCTTCCAGATCAGCTAGTCTGCATCTTTTTAAGAATGCATACACACACCCCAGTTCACTGAACATTAGACATGAGACTATTGTATTGGTAACACTGTTTGCTTTGAGTGATATGCTCCTATGACTTCTAGCTTCAAATGGGTTTTTGATTTGGGGGAAAAAATTAAACAGCTATCAGAAACTGATGACTATCTTCATCTGTGGGGAAACGTATCCAGATCCTTTCACCATCACCACTAGCAGACCCAGAGGGACCCACTTAGGGCACCAAAATTATCAGCTTCCTTTCCCTCTCCACCAGAGGTAATGTGTAGGGAGGACAAGTGTCCCCCTTAGACTGGCCTGCCGGGGTGGGGATGGAGAGGAGCTCTGAGGGGTGGCCACTGCCAGGCTCTTTCAGGTAGAAGCAGCTCCATCCCATCCGCCACCTAGCTGCCAGGGAGAGCAGCCAAACATGTGGGGGGAGAGGCGCAGGTAGAGAAGGACAGACCTCTCCCTTTCCCTCCCTGCAGCTAATGTGGGGCTGGGTGCAGAGGGCAGTGGCGGTGTCACTGGGCAGGGGAGACATGTGGGAAGACAAGTGTCTTCCCCTTTAGATTGTGCCCCCAGTATGGGGAGGCACCAGTTGTCTATGCTCTCCAGATACCAGCAACCTGGGGAACCATCTCAGCCTCCTGACATCACTGTTCACTCCACTCTGAAACTGTAATGCTGGATTTTTTCTCACTCCTTTACTGCATTGCCATTGGTTGCAGATACACTTTCATCCCACCCCTTTCCTATCTACACAGCACTTTACCTGCCCAGTATCACTCTTCTTCCCCTTATGTTTCACCCTTCTCCTGACCTCTCTTCTCTCCTTTCCCTTCTTCTGCCTAATCTCCTCATACTGAGTGCCCTCACCCCCCCCCACCCCAAATTGACTTACCCAGATTTCCATTTTGAAGAACAACACACACACAAACACACACTATATTGAAACTGCTAAGGGCCCAATCCTGCTTTCCTTACATACCCAAAATTCCCATTGACTTAACTGGAAATGTTGGGTGCATTAGGAATGTAGGATTGGTCCCTTTAAGAGCTAGGGCTCAGCTAAAGCTTTAACTTTAAGATATGTAAATTTGGAAATATGAAAGAGATAAAAGAAAAAAGTTACAACTTTTTTGGGTTTGGGCCACACAAGAAAAACAGACTGCATCAGTTTAATCAACCTCTTTATAGACAATGCTGACTAGTTATTTCTCTTAGAAAATATTACTGGTAATACATAACTATACATCTATGTGTGTGTATAATTTATTTAATTATACATACACAAACCCCCTCTTAAGGGTACCACTTAGATCTACTATAAATAAATATATTAAAAGCCAAATTCTGCCACTCTGAATTAATGTAGAGAAGTACAGTAACTTCAGACACTCCAAGATTTAAACTATGCTCAACTGTCTGTTTTATTCATATTGGGTGGAATGCAGGCAGACTGTGGAAAGCCAGTACCAAGACCTCTTCACCATTTAAGTCCCATAACACGAATGTGCAAGGCAGACCACAGCACGTGAGGGCTTCTGGACTGTGGAAGAGGATTTTGCATTGGCCCCTGCACAGGCTGACATGAAGCATGGTGAAAGGGTAGCACTGGGGGGCCAGACAGGCAAGGAGCCAAAGGATCTACAACTATATTGATCCAGTGGTTCTATCAGCCTACACAGGAGATGTAGAGTTGCCACTCGTGCAGACTATGCCTTGGAGTAGTCTCTCCTGAGGGACTGCTGCAGCCCTGTGACCTACCTATGCACTGTGGGAGAGAAAGGTGTATGTTTGGGGGTTTGCATATCTTCTTCTGTCCCTGAAACTCTCATTTAGAAATGTGCACAAAGCCTAAGTAATTAAATCTGACACACAGTAACCATCTACTAAAACATGCCAAGAACATGTTCAATATAACATGTCCATCCCCCCAAAAAGAACCAACCAAACCTGCAACACTCTGCTAAAGGACTATAAACCATTTATAAGAAATCAACCTACATTCCTCAGTAGCAATGTACTATACCACTTTAAATAGAAACAGAATGGTCACAGATGTATAACAGCTTCCCTTGAATCACTAGAACTCAGTTAAGAGAACAGAAGAGTATTAAAATTACATATTTTCTCATTAATACAACTTAAGATTTCATCTGAATATACCGTATGTAGGTTGTGAATTGTAATATCAATCAAATGGATTAGAACTGACTTGTCTACTATCAATTTGACTGAAAATTTTCAACCAGCCCCTGTTATAAGTGCCAAGTGTTATAATAAATCTATTTAAAAAACCCCTCTGCCTTAACAGGTGGATGTTTATCAGTTATACTTTTCATTTTTACTGGATTGACGCTTTACACCAAAGTTGAGTAAAGGGTCTCACAGATACACAGAGGGTCAGATCCTGCAGTCAATCAATGGACATGTCTAAGGAGTGCAGCATGGGGCACGAGATGTAGGGTGCTGATCATCCTTGCTTCCCAACAACTGATTAATAGCTTTTTTGTAAAGTACACATTTCTTTAATATCTGATATTTCGGCCTAATGTGTTGTTATTGTTTGACCTGTTTGTTGTGGACTTTTGTTACTTAGAGTAAAACTAAAGACTTGTCTGCTGAAATCCAGGCATTAGTGTAAACAGATTTTTTTTTTTTTTTTAAAGTCCATTAAGATGAAACTACTTGCTGGTCTTCACTTCAAATATCAGTGATGTTCATAGGAAAACAAACTGTTCTTTCACTGATTCACCAACACAACCAGTTTTCACCACACACAATCTCCAATGCTTCCAAGCAATATACCCTAAAGTTGCTAGAATTCCTTATTTTTTGTCCTCTCTTGTAAACTGATCTTATACACCCAGTTTCCCCACACAAGCTTTGCAGAATATACAAGGCACTGATTTGTTACTGTGTTATTATAGTTTTGTCAGCGTATCTCTAGTGATTTCAGTGGAGTTGCATTAGTGTAAAATTAGAGTAACAGTGGTGGAGCAGTCCCATGTATTTCTAAATTTAAGCACTCTCTCTTCAATCCATTAGTATTGAAAAGATCTATTCAAACGACTGCTCTGAAGCCTACAATCAGCCCTCCAATAGTTGTCAATATTAGGACAAATAACTAGTAAGACTAAATTAACAGAAGCTTAGAATTTAATCACTCTTTTGCTTCTACTGATGGATTCGTTCTTCTGGGAATAATGCTAATTTCAGCTGAAACCACAGGGAGAGAGCAGATTCTGGCCTACTGTGAACATCCAAGGTATATTTTTAACACTCACCCTAGTAATTAAAAATACTGAGCCAGATCCTCAGCTGGAGCAAATCAGTGTACGCTGAATTGCAAAGTTAAACCTGCTGTGAACCTACAAATTGCATGTCTCTGGCCCATAGTGGTCTTTCCTTTCCCCACCCTCTCAACCAACCTTCATTCAAACTGGAACAACCGAAACACTGTCATGTGCTGAAAAACAACTGGGGATTTTGATGCTATTACACATGCCAAAACTTGAACTCCATACTACCATTATACCCCAGCAGTGAGATTGGTGCCTGAGTAAAATTGGGAGTGAGGAATTGGGAATCTGGAGTTTCATTATAACTGATCTCACTGTAAGTGGGTTTCCCATTAGTATCTTTAAGACAGGGGAGGGCAAACTACAGCCCGAATCCGGCTTGTCAGGGCTTTCAATCCAACCTGCAGGATTGCTAGCCCCGTGGCACAGAGGGGCTAAGGCAGGCTCTGCCTTATTGCCTGCCCTGGTCCCGCGCCGCTCCCAGAAGCGGCCAGCACCATGTCCCTGCAGACCCTGGGTGGGGGAAAGAGCACAGAGGGCTCTGTGCGCTGCCTTTGCCTGCAGGCACTGCCCCCCACAGCTCCCACTGGCTGGGAACCATGCCAATGGGAGCTTCAGGGCAGTGCACCGCAGAGCCACCTGCCCCACCCCACCCCCAGGAGCCGCTGCAGGGACATGCTGGCCACTTCCAGGAGCAGCATGGGGCCAGGGCAGTCAGGGAGCCTGCCTTAGCCCCGCTTCCACACGAGGTAAGCGCTGCCGGGCCAGAGCCCACACCCCAACCCCCTGCCCTGAGCCTCCTGCTGCACCCCACATCCCACCCCCTTGCCCTGAGCCCCTTCCTGCACCCATCCCCTGCCCTACATTCATGGCCCTGCATGCCATTTTCCCCACCCATATATGGCCCTTGGGCCAAAAAGTTTGCCCACCCCTGCTTTCAGAGGCAGCTACACCCACAGGCTCTCATCAATTTAGCACAACACAGGGACTGCCAACTTAGGGCTCCAAGGCACCCCACCCACCACCTTGGTGCCAGGGCACGCTGTACAGCTGTTAGAACACACAGCTTCCGCCCCACTCGGCGTGGGCTCGAGGGTGGGGGGGGGTGTGAATGAAAGTAGCCGCAGTATCTACATTCAACAGGACGCTGCGGGGATTTCTGCCCCTGGGCCTGGCCCACTTTGCCTGGGGGGGCAGCCTGAAGCAGCGGGGGAGCGGCGCAGAGCCGGGGGAAGGGTGAAGCGAGCCAGGAGGCGTCAGGGGAAGGGCCGAGCGGGGCGGGGACAGGCAGAAGGCGGCATGAAAGCGGAGCCGGGGGGGGAGGCGGGCGGCGGCCCCCCGCCGCCGCCTTACCAGCGCCTGGAGGCGGTAGGCGAGCTCCAGCAGGGCGCTGGTGACCCCGCACAGGCCTTCCTCCACCGCCGCCGGGAAGTTCTGCCTCGCCCGGCTGCCGACCGCGAGCTGGTGGCCCGGGCACACGGGCAGGCTGCCCCGGCGCTTCTTCAGCCGGGGCTCGGCCATGGCGGCGGCGGGGCGCGGCGCGGTTCCGCCTCTCGCGACACAACGAGCCGCGCGCCGCGGGCTCCCCTGGCTGCGCTCGCTGTATATAGCCGGCGCGCAGGCCCCGGCAGCGGCCGCTGGCCCCTGGGTGGGGCGCACCTTGCTGCACACCCACAGCGGTTCCTGACCCGCCTCGTCGGCCCCCGAGTGCAACCCCTCCCCTCCTTCGCCTGCAGCGCGGGGGCCTCGCCCGGACCTGCCTTAGCGCGGGGAGGCGGCCGCCGCTGCACCACGTTGGCAGGCAGGAAGAATAAGGCTCTGCTGCACGGCACCCAGAGGAGAGCCTGCTGGGCCTTACAGAGCAAAGAGACTGGCACGGGTCCCATTGCTCAGCTGGCTTGGGGCGGGGGGGGACTGACCCCAGCGCAAAGCCCGTGTGAAGTGCTACCCTCCCTGTTCGGGAGCGCTGCACTGCACTCCTGGGGATGGCTGCACCAGGTGCAGGGCAGTGGCTCATCAGGCCCTGCCAACCCCGACCCAGGAGTTCGCAGTCTGCAAAGAATTCACCCTTTCCTGAATGCACGCTGCAAGTATTAATAACTTTTGCAACGTTTGAACTCGAGATGGGGCCAGAACCAAATTCCCCAGATGTGGGCTCAGATCTGATTTTTTGTTTTGCAGCTCAGTCCTGTTTCTGTAATGGACCAGATGATGAAAACAGAGCTTACATTAGGAAAGTTTGGATTCTGATTCATCTTTTGCATCCCCAAGTTTGACTACTTTTACACTAACAAGAATGTGAAGATTTTGACTGCAATATATTATGACACATTTGAGTTTGTTATCAAATGCACATTTTCTAACACTCACACTGAATATATATGTTTAAAATAAACTCCACACATTTACAGTGATAAAATAAACAAGAAAACTGAACATCAAACAAACAAACCAAGAAACAAAACAAACAACTAAGGGTTTTAATCAAGTGTGTGATAGATTTGGGCCAGATTTTCAACTTGAGTAAATTGGCATGGTCTCACTGATCTCAACAGACATATGCTGATTTACACCAGTTGAATATCTGCCTCATTACATCTGAGGTTCTGGTTCTAGCCCATCTCCAACTCTCATACAATTGAAATAGTGTTCATACTTATACCTACAGCTGTGAGTTCACAATAGCAAATGTTGCAAACGTCAGCAGAATCAACGTTCAGAGTTTTCTCAGCGTCAAGTCTTGCCAAGATCATGCACACACACATTTGTATTGGATATATGTCTATTAAACCATCTACAGGATCCAGTCTATTGATGTTTTGTTTACATTTAAAACTTGAGCAAAGTGGATAATAGAATTGCAAAAGACAGCAGTGCCAACTAAAGAGACACTTGAGGACATTATCCTTTGAGGTACATTCCTCCACTGAAGCATGCATGTACATGCTTCCCTTTAATATCAATGGATATTAAACACAGCATGTATTGCTAGGGCTGAAAACAGCTGGTCATAACTTGTGCAATCAGATACATTACTAGGAACAGAGGTGATTTCCAAAATATTCTGGGAACCAATTGATTTATTCCAATATGTGTTTTGTCATTGGAATTAGTCCTTTAGTCTTTGGTAAGTCTCAAACTATTGTCTGTTAAGGTAACCCTATCTGGCCAGATTAAAATATCACTGATTTTTAATAAAAGTCTAATCCTCTCCTTTCTAGAATAACTTTAAAATATACTCATAAATTTCTAGGGTAACTTCTTGAGTTACTTTATCATATATAATGATAGCTGCATCTCTGTACATTATTAAAGGTAAACCCTTAATTAATATGTGCAGAAGTCAATGAACTTGAAGCACAATTAATCTCAGCACCTTTCAAATTTGATAATTTTCTGTTCAGTGATTTTCTGTTTAGTAAGCTTAATGTCACATTTTATTCTATGGAATATTTTTTCAAGCAAATCAGGTGATAGATTAAATAAAATACTACTCCCCCAAAGTCTATTCATAAATTTTCCATTGGTGTGAATCTTTATTCCATTGCACATTCTAATTGTTATTAGATGTGACTACATAAGGCAGATCAGACATAATTTGAGAATATTCTCGTAAAAAGGAAATGTGGGAAAAATGTGAATCTAAAACATATGCTTGTAGTTCAGTATTTACAGCTTAAGATATTTAAATAATCTTTATTCACACTTCCAAGGGGTGACCTCAGATTCTTCAATTTTTATTTAAATTAAATAAAAGGTTCCAACAAGCAGAATGTGAGTTAGTATGTCAGACCCTCATCCTGCAAACACTTAAGCACATACTTAATTATAAGCATTTGATTAGTCCCATTGAAGTCAATAGAACTATATACAAGTAAAGTAGGTTTGTGTTTAAACATTTGCTGAGTCTGAGTAAGGCCTGGTACATACTTAAAAACTTTGGTCAATGTAAAAGCACCCCGCCTGATTGCTGTAGCTCTGGTGACCTGACCCCCAGTGTAGACGCAGCTAGATCGACAGAAGCATTGACCTAGCTACCATCGCTCAGGGAGGTGGTGTTCCTATAGTGACAAAAAACCTCTTCCCTCTGTGTAGGCTATGTTTACACTATGGGATTATGCCAGCATGGCTATGGTTCCGTAGTAAGTACCTTACTTAATAAATTACAGTAATTTCAAAAGAAATATAGGTTTATGGTGAAAAAGAGAAAGAAAGAAATCACAATACACCACAGTTTTTGAAAGTTCCTGATGGAGAAGTGGGTGTTCCCTCTAATGGTCCGAGCAGGGTTCTGGGAGCTAGGACTTTTAGGCTCTGTCTATTCCAGGGTTTGCCACTGACTTGCTATGGTACCTTGGGCAAGTCACTTGGGATCTCTGTGTTTCAGTCAAGGACTGAAATGGGATAGCAGGGAAGAGGGAGATAGGCGTGGTACTCTTCTAAATTCCTACTTTAAACCAATGTGATACCACTTGCAGTGGACTGTGCATGCTCTGCTTGGTTTCTCAGATTGGCTCCCCTTTGTTAGGGTTCATGCCATAGGCCTTTCCTCTTCTTCTGTGAAATCAGTGTCAGTATTGCCATAGAATCATAGAAATGTAGGGCTGGAAGGAACCTTGAGAAGTCATTGAGTCCAGCCCCCTATGCTGAGGCAGGCCCAAGTAAAGCTAGACCATCCCTGACAGGTGTTCGTCTAACCTGTTCTTAAAAACCTCCAGTGACAGGGATTATACAACCTCTCTTGGAAGCCTATCCCAGCGCGTAACTGCCCTTCTAGTTAAAATGTTTTTCTTACTATCTAACCTTAATTTCTCTTGCTGTAGCATTAAGCCCATTACTTCTTGTCCTACGGTCAGTGAACATGGAGAATAATAGATTGACCTGCTCTTTATAACAGCTCTTAATGTATTTGAAGACTTATCAGGACCTTCAATCTTCTTTTCTCAAAATTAAATGTGCCCATTTTTTTTTAGCCTTTCCTCTTAGGTCAGGTTTTCTAAAACGTTTATCATTTTTTTTAAGTCTCCTTTGGACAGTGTTCAGTTTGTCCATATCTCTCCTGAAGTGTGGCACCCAAAACTGGACACAGTACTTCAGCTGAGGCATCACCAGTGCTGAGCAGAGTGGAACAATTATCTGTTGTGTCTCATATACAGGACTCCTGTTGATACATTCCAGAATGCTATTAGCTTTTCTAGCCACTGCATACATTTTTGACATATTCAATTTGTGATCCACTATAGCTTTCAGATCATCTCATGATGAGCATTCAGAATATTTGGTGTTTTTCTTAAGGCCCCAGCTGCTGAATCTTATTATATGAGAAGCTTGTCTTCCAATTTTAAAAAAAGTTTCTAGCCTTCCTGGTTGCAGAGAAAAACCTATAAATGTGAACCCTAAAGTGTTCAGAACCAAAAGGCAAATAAAAAGAACCAAAATATGTTATAAAATCTCATGATTTTCAAGTCAGGGTCACGATTTCTGGGGGACTTATTCATGATTTTTAAATGCTTGGGATTGGTGGGACAGTATTGCAATATGATCCTGAGTGTAAGCACCAGAATGAGATGTCACTAACGTAGAGTGTGCAGATCTTCCTATTATGTTTGTCCCTCTCCTTTCTAATATGCTTTGATCAATAGTAAAATAATTAACCATGTTGATTCTTCAGTTATCATATTGTTAAATTGTATAGTCAATTGCTTGACCACACTTTGGTTTGTTATGAAATATACTCAAGAGACAAAATAACCAATATCAGTTAGGTTTATTGCTGTGAGCCATTAATTATACAGTGTGGAAAAAACATTCTATATGATACCGGTCTCTGGTAGTGTTGTTATATTCACCTTATGTGAAAGGTTGGTCCCAAAGTTACACTCCTAATGCATCTTTTATATCGAACCTGTTTACAAGTACAGGGTTCTGTGTGCACCATCTGAAACTACTTGTAATAAATCAGCTTTCTATCTTGTTTTTCTGATTCCTAGGTCTACCCTTTATGTCTTTGTTCTGAACACATGAATTCCAAATACCACAGGATGTGAAGGCACCTCCTAGGTTTGTACTAGGGTAGAGCAATCATGTTTTGTCCTCTTCCTTTGGGACATTCCAGTACCAGCCTATGAGAATAACTCCCTACCAGGTGCTAGGGTAAAATAACCATATGTCATGAGCCTAACGACTTTCCTTTCTACTTAAGCCAAAGCTTACTTCAGCTAATGCAAGGTGTTATGGGATACTTAATATAAATGAACAGGATTATAGTGAAAGTAAAGGCCAATTTAGGCTATGTAACTGCTATAATATTTGTGCTTAATTCTATCTGTGCTTAATGCATACGTGTGTGTGTGTGTGTGTGTGTGTGTGTGTGTGTGTGTGTGTGCTAACCAGCATGTATTGGTCAACAATATTTAAAACCGGTTGGCAAATGACTTTTCTCATGCAAACAAAGGTCCATGAAAATTTAATTTTTTTCATAGTTTTCATCTAAATATTTCTTTAAAAAATTAAAAGTTTTCCTAGAAACAATAAACAATTTTATTTTTAAAACAGAGGTCTTTGGTTTTTAAAACCCCAAGATATCCTGGTTTTTTTTGATGAAAACCCAAATATTTTAAATGAAAGATTCCATTTAGTCAAAAAAGCCATTTTCCATTGAATGTTTCAGTGGAAATTACAATGAACACCTGTAAATGAAAGTTTACACCTTTCAGAGCTATTATCTCAGGCAGACCTCACCACAAATTACATTCAGTTTATATTTTGAAATTTATCTTCATGACAAGATTTCTTTCCCCCTTCTTTTTTTTAAAAATGGCAGCTGAAATTTTGGAGCACTAGACAGCAGCTCAGGGGATGTGGTATCTTATATACATGCTGCCTCCTCCAATTGAAGCGACTCTGGTTACCTGTCTGTAAAATAGGTATAATGATGCTTAACCATTTCACAATAATGCTTTGAAATCTTCTGATAAAAGATATATACTCTGCATTTTATATCAGTGAAGCAGTGTTCCTTTAGGTCAGTAATACAGAGGGTTAAAAATATAAAGTGTTGATATTACAGGATAATGCAAGCTGGCTAGTTTCTCAGAAGAAAAGTCACACTTTCTTTCTTGGTCTTCTTTTTTTATGACAGTATCTTACATATATTAGTGAATTAATTATCTTCACCACTCCTGTGAGGAAGAGAAGTATTATCATCCCCTTTTAATGATTGGGAACTGAGGCACAAAGAAATGAGATGACTTGCTCAGGGTCACCTAAAAAGTCTATGGCTGATCTGGAAACAGAATCCAGATTTCTTGAGTCCCAGTTCACTATCTTAACAAGACCATCCATTAGTAGAACTCTCAATACCTATTAAGAAAAGTTAAACCAAGTAAATTGCACTGCAATCAAAATTAATATGGAAAAGCTCCATTTCAGAATAACCTCAGGACTAACTGCACAGGATGCTGTGGGTGTCAAAGAGCTGATGCTATTCATATCCGGAAGGGGGGAGAGGAGCTTGCATCACTCCTCCAGACACTCTTGTGAACTTATGGCTTGGTTTTCAAGTAGTACTGTATCCTGTTTGTTTTCTTAGTTACAGTATTTCCACTTGGCACAAAATAAGTGCAGCTGTTCTGTGAAGTTGGGCTTAAGAGGAAGAGAAAGTCCACCCTCCAAAATTGAAGGGAAGGATGAAAATCTTAGGAATCCCAATATATGTATTCCTCACTTTGGGAAAGTTAGAACCCACTTTGTAATCTCTGTGTATGGGTTTCCTGGGTCAAATGAGTCTAGGAGAGATCGTTGCCCACACTAAATCCAGCAGCACAAAGTAATCTTAAAGCTGCAGTAAATGCACAAACTGGGATTTCCCTAGCATCAGAGAATTCTCAGTTGATGTACAGCCAGCTCAATACCAGCTTCCTCAAAGCATCTGCTGTAGCTGGTTTCATAAGGTGCCATTACAAACTAGTACTTAACATAGGCGCCAACTCCGTGGGTGCTCTGGGGCTGGAGCATTCATGGGAAAAAATTGGTGGGGTGGGTGCAGCCAAGCTCTCCTCCCCATCCCACCTCACCTCCGCCTCCTCCCCGCTTTTTCACCTACTTCCCAGTGCTTGGCACCTCAAAACAGCTGTTTAGCGGCGTAACAAGCTCCAGGAGGGAGGGGGAAGGAGTGCGAACACGGCATGCTCAGGGGAGGAGGTGAGGCCAGGGCGTGGATTTGGGGAAGGGATTGGAATAGGGGTGGGGAGGGGACTTTGGGGAAGGGGTTGTAATGGGGCAGGGGTGGAGTCGGGGCAGGGCTGGGGGCAGAGGCGGGTTGAGCACCCACCAGCACCAGCAGAAGTTGGCGTCTATGGTACTTAACTTGTACTGGGGGCTGGTTTCACCTCAGACCATTCCCATAATCTGGGGCTATTTACAATCTTAAAGTTAAGCACATGCCTAGCTGTTTTACTGAATCATGGCCCTTGAGGCTAGATCACCCCCCGCTCCAAAAAACACCAAAACCAAAACCCAACCCAAACCAAAAACACCACAACATAGGCTCAGTATTGCAATACCTAATTTTAAGCACCCTGCTGCCTACTGGAAGCCATAGCTCATGGTTAGGTGCCCAGGTTTCCTATACAATGCTTGGGGAGAGTTAAGTGCCCAAGAATGAGATTCAAAATTACCAACATGTTGAGTGGGGAGCCACCCAAGCTAGCCAAAAAAGAAATGTTGAGGAGCAGGGTGTGGCCTACGCCTCATCTTGCAAGGGAGTTAGGCATCCACCTCTGGGCTGGAGGGAGATGCCTCCCTTTGCTCATATTTACAGCCATGAATCCTCTGCTGGAGTTAGGGGGCTAAGCCAGGTCCTTCCTTGCAAAAAACCCCCAAGGAGACAATGCCTCCCTTATACCCAATAATTATAGCACTCATTCAGGATGGGGGTTCAAATCTCTCCTCTGCCAGGTGCGAAGCAGAGACTTGAACCTAGCTTCCCCACCTCAGTGTCCCAACTGTTGGGCTATGGAGTCTTCTTAGGTGAAGTGGCGCTGGTGGTGAGAATCTCTCAATCTTTCCCATTGAAGCTATTTCACCTTAATTAATTATTCATTGGAACAGGGACTGGAACCATGGTGTCCCCCCTTCCAGGTGAAAGGCATTCTCACTCTGGCCCAGGAACAGTCAAGTATTTATGCAAAGTGGCACATCTTAAATGGGGCAGATTGAGAGAAACCCACCCTACAATACCCCACTGGTTAGGGCACTTCTGATGGTGGGGGGAAACCTGGGTTCAAGACACTGCTCCACTGCGGACAGAAAAAAGATTTGAACCCATGTCTCCCACATCCTGCATGAGTGCTGTAGTCACTGTTATAAGGGGTTGCTGGCATCATCTGTCTGCCTCCAGGTGTGTTTTGTGGTGGAGCCCAATCTAGTAGCTGTGCTCTAAGGGAGCCCCTGAGCATGTTTACTAGATCAGGCATAAGGGAGATAGGCAGGGGAATACCCAGTTTGTGAATGCAGCTGGTGCTTAGGCACTGAGATAAATGCCTGACATCAGGATTTAGGGGACTGAGTTGGTGGATACTTCAATACCATGGGCATTTAGGTGCCTACAGGGTGAGGTGGTAGCTGAACAGGGGACTTGAGGATCTAAATTTTGGACTTAGGCAGCTGAAGTGGCAGTTAGGCACCTACATCCTTTTGTGGATCTAGCCCTTGCTATCTTGTGTTTGAATGTCTTGGGACTGTTCTGCCAGAAAACATTAAGTAAAATAATACGCAGCTGTATGTCTAATGACCGAAGCCAAACCACCACAATAGGGCCTACAGAATTGCAATTACAGTTATGACAAAAGACACCCCATGCTTTTACATTCTCTTTCTACTCTGTTGGCATAATATACCAGTGAGGACTTTCTCCTGTTGTCAGTGGACTGCAACCAATCACCTAAAAATATTCATTCTTCTAAGACAACATTGCAAGCATTTGGCTCACCATGATCTTCTGCTACCTAGTGCTTGATTCTCTCCCATAAAAGCTAGTACTTGCAAGCTACTTTTTTATTACCTAGACTTCACTCTTACTGAAGATTTATTGTTACTAAGATTTAATTTGCCTGTCTTTAATCATGAGCAGCAGGATGCTTTTAGCATCTGTTACTTCATCCAGTTACCATCTTTTAACTACTTTCTGGTTGCAACAGCACTTGTGTGCACTTTGCAAACTTATGTTTCAGTCTATTAGCACTTGTTTACACCTCTGTTTGCTGGAGCACAGATCCAATGCCCATCAATGGCTTTGATGAAAATTGTGACCAGTCTGCTGTGTGGGGCAAAAGCGCAAGATTAAAAATTGTCATGCATTTGCCCTGTAAATCTGATTTCGTCTGGTCTCATGACTTTGTTTTGTCATTGGCTGAATGAAACCTAAATTCATCATCAGAAAGTGGGAACTGAGTCATAATCAGAGGTGCTGGAACAATTTTTATAGTGGGGGGTGCTAAGGCCATTGAACAAAACTGTAAACACTGTATGTGATGGAGACCACTTCAAGCGAGGAGGTGTGGTGGTGTCAAGGAGTCTCCAGGGCAAAGCTCTGGAACTACTCCATACAAAGCCCATCAGGACTCTGGGGGAGTATGGCTCCTCTCTCTGAGCATACTGTCTCCAGGGCAAGAAGCTTACACCACTTTGACCTTCCTGGGTCTGACCTCAGAGCATTCAGCATCCCCTTCCACACCATGTGCTTCCCACAGCAAGTCCGCCCAGGTGGGGCTCCTGCGGAAGCCAGAGGGCACTGCACCCCAACTCTGCAAACAGAAGATTTATTAGTCAACAGGAACACAGCATAGAACAGAACTTGTTAGCACAGAAATCAGTGACTTTTAGCCAAGTTCATTGTGGGGGGAGGGGAGCCCAAAGCCAGGGCTCTGGTCCCCACCCCCCGCGCCCCAAGCCAGCTGCGACTGACTCGCTTCCAGCTGCCTGGCCCCTGCCCTGCCCATTGCTCCTCCTCTGGCCTTTGTCTTGTTTCCTGGGCCAAGAGTAACCTGGTTACATCCGCCTAGGGTGACCAGATGTCCTGATTTTATAGGGACAGTCCCGATATTTGGGGCTTTTTCTTATATAGGCTCCTATTACCCCCTACCTCCTGTCCCGATTTTTCACACTTGCTATCTGGTCACCCTACATCCCCCTCCTGGGCCTCAGGTTACGAAGGGGCGGCCACAGCATCCATGCAGGCAGCTGGAGCAGCCCCCGCAAAAGTCACACACGCTTTTCCCACCATCTAGACTTGGGTGCAATACACAGGGAAACTAAGGCACACATAGCATTCATGCAAAACAGTAAGACTCACATACACCATAACAAGAGAAAATCCCCACTATGTCACAGGTGGCACCCCCAGCAACCCTAGTTCCAGCACCTATGGTCAGAAGCTAATATGTACTCAAAAGGTATGCATGTGTAACCCACACACTTTCTGGGTGTGGTGTTCTGTCCCATCTGGCGGCACCAAGACCACTTAGAGAGAGAGAAAATGAGTCTGCTCTACAGCCTGAGCTAACAGCCGGTTGGCTTTTAGTTCATGCAGTAGAGGCTCATGCACTAGCTCCAGAGATCCCCGGTTCAATCCTACCCACCGAGGATTGGGGTCTGGCGGTGTTACACATGCCCTATTCTTGCCCCATTCTCTCTGTGTTTGCTTCCCTTTGTGCAGCACCGGATAAATTAACAGACTACACTTCTAAATTGTTTCTTTGACTGATTACATTATATGACTTGTGACGTGAAAAGCACCTCGGAATTTGAGGGGATTAATGCCTAGCAAAACATAAGGAAAGAATTTCAGTCCTCTTTAAAGTAAAAGTGGTCATCAACAAAATATGGTATGACAATGAGATGACGAGACCGGTGTGACTAAAGCTTCAAGTGGAACCTACTGAGAAATATTTTTCTGTTGTGTCATCTAAACTTTTGGGAAATGCAAAAAGTTCAAAAAAGTTACCGTGTGTTTGTAATGCTGCAAACATCAGTATGTGTTAGCAATGTTACATAAAATGATGATGGCTTCTTTATGTTAGATCCTGATGCTTTTGAAACCAGTGCCTTTACTCTCACTGGATCAATGGAAGCTGGTTTGTGCCCCAACTTTTGGACTGAAATTTGTTGAAACTAAGGGCTGATTGATTGTGCGGGTGCACACACACAAGTAGCCCTTACTTAAGTATGTTTAGAAGCTCTACATTTCTTTATGATGGCATACAAAATATCTTAACTTTTCCCAGTCCTCCTCTGAAATTAGGCACAGATCTGTTACTGAAGGTCTCCATTTACTCTTCAAAAGTTTAATTGACCATATTTCCATCTCCTTTTCTAGAGGATGTTAGAATTTCTTCTATTCCCTGGTGGTCATTGATTTTTTTGCATGCCCACAGCATACGTTGTCCTTGTAAGTAATGAGACTCAAGACTACATAAACATGTTCTTCTATTGTCCTAAATTCTTCATTGTCCTTTTTAAAAACCGAGGCAAAGTATTTGTTTTGGTGTGGGGCCGTGTCTAGATTATCTTTAATCTCCACCTCATCCTCAGTGTTTAGCAATTCCACTTCTTCTTTCCTTGTTTTCTTTTCATTTATATGGTTATAGAACCTTTTACTATTCATTTTAATTCCCTTTGCAACATCCAACTTTGCTTGGCTTTTGGCAGTTCTCACTTTATCCTTACACTTTCTGACCTCCAAGAGGTAGCTTTCCTTGCTGATCCATCCCATCTTCCATTCCTTGTAGGCTTTCTGATTTCTCTTAATCACATTTTTGAGATGCTTGGTCTGCAACCCTTCCCTCCGATTTTTTCCCCTTGCTTAGGATGCAGGCTTCAGATAGTTTTTGCAACTTTGACTTAAAGTAATTCCAAGCCTCCTCCACATACGGATCCTTGAATTCTTCAGTTCAGTCCACTTCCCTAACTAAGTCCCTTAATTTTTTAAAGTTTGCCCTTTGGATAGCAAGGGCCTTAGTTGCAGATCTATTTTTGTTTATCCTTCCATTTAGTTTAAACTGAATTAGCTCATGATCACTCAAACCAAGGTTGTCCCCCACAACCAGTTCTTTTATGAGGTCCTCAGTACTCTCACTTACCTCTCCCGAGGCTGATGCATATGTATCTCCTTGGGAGGTAGTGCCTCCCTCCCTGCCTGCACAGGCTTTTGCACATACATGCTGGTGATTGCACAAGGGCCAGAGGACCTGTGGCCTGTGAGTGATTCTTGGGGATCTCGGGGGCTGGGGCCTTTAAACTAGTGTAAAGCCAAACAGAGACTGGCCCACCATTTTTGCTTTCTGTTCAAAACATTCTCGCAATCCATCTTTTGTAGTGCATTATTCTTTAAAGTTCAGGTATAGTGAATCCCAAATCTACCCTGTACTGGGATTATATAGAGTGAGAGCAATACACTGTAAAGTTCTGATAACCAAGTTACTTCAATATGCTTTAAAGACAGCGGCTCTGAAGGTGAACACTAGTTGTAAGTTCCAATTAAAGACCTCTGAGACACTTTGCCCAGTCTGAAACAGAATCACTGCCATGACTTTGATGACTTCTAGTGTAAATGACTTCTAGTGTGAGCCAAAATTTTGCTCCTCTACATTCCATTGATTTCAGTGACATTGCAAGGTACAACTGAGAACAGACTTTGGCCTCATGTCTGTTGGGAAGTTGTCAGATACCGTACTGTTGGCACTGGGACAATGTTTATTACATTTCACCACCCATAGTGGTACTGTATAATACTTTACTTTTTAATTTTCAAATTATTGACCTAGTCTAAAAAGCATCTAGCTCTAAATCCTAAAAAGCTAAGATCCTTTCTGTCTGAGACAGCAGCATGTACACCACTATCTCATGGAGAAGGCTGCAGAACATATGTGTATTTAGATGCTTATTAAGTACTTGGGAAATATTTTGCTGGAGGCCTTGCATACAGTGCCTGTTGATAGTAGAGTTGGGAGATTAGTTAGATATCCACCTGTATTTTATTCTAAGACTATGTCTACATGGGGATGAAAAACCCGCGGCTGGCCCAGGTCAGCAGACTCAGGCTCACAGGGCTCGGGTTCTGAGGCTGAAAAACTTGCTGTACAGAAGTCGAGGCTTGGGCTGGAGCTTGAGCTCTGGGATCCTGGAAGGGTGGAGGGTCCCAGAGCTTGGGCTACAGCCTGAGCCTCAACTTCTACACAGCAATTTTTAGACCCCCCAGCCTGAGCCAGCTGACCTGGGCCAGTTGTGGCTGTGCTGTGGGGCTTTTATCATGGCCACCCTATTTTGAAACTACCCCACCCAATCTGTGTGTGAGAAACCCATTTTTAATATGTAGTATCTTGGGGGAGACTCGCAAAGGCATCTCACTGTCATTTGTGCTTTTGCAAATCTCCTTGATCTTTTGCATTTTCCCCTCAAAACAGCAAAAGCAGTTTGTCCACACCATTTTTTTGAAAAGCCTCTTGGAGTTGAGTGCAATAATAAAAGCATTTTAAACCACTAGTTCCAGTTGTTAACATTCTTATAACTCAAAAGTGGCCGAGCTGAGTGTTTGCAATACAAATGGCTCAGAGCAGTTTGCTCTCTGGTTTAAACCTTGCATACCAAAAGTCCACCTGGAGAGGAGGCAGAAGAGGAGAAGAAGAAGGAAAAAAAAGGTTGAATAATTTAGACACAGCTGGTTTGGAGGAAGTGTGCATGTCGACTGGCAGTAGTAGGAAGAATTCTGTTCAGCAATTTTTGCTCTGTTGTCTTTATGTTGTCTTCCAAATCAGAGTACTGCACTTCACAGACCAAACTTTCAACTGTGCGTACAACAGGTGCACCTGCAAACAATGCACACACACTTCTTGTTCTCACAGAACCCTTGGGGCTAGATTGTGCCTCATTGCCACCTGGCAGTAGGTTCACTGCCATGTAGAAGCAACTCTTAGCAGGCCTGACCAACTCATAGCACCTAACACATTGTAGACAAATAGTATGACAGCATTTAGTGCCTTGTAAGATAGCAAATGGAAGCCAGTAACACACTGCTCATTAATATCATTGTGAAATATATGTATTAATACTATATGAGGAGTTATGGATACTCACTGATATTATGCTTTAATGCCTGTAACCAAAGAGAGAAATCAGTTTTCTCCCAGAGAGGATGGAAGGTAGTTTCTAATGTAAATTGAGCATTGTGGAGCCAAATATGAGAGCTGCATTTGCACAGAAGTCAACAGGAAAAGCCAGTTCATCTTGACTCTGGAAACAAAGACAATAAAGTTCGGGAAATATAAGAAGATGCAAAAGTCCATTTCATTATCCATTTACTGAGGAGACCTCGGGTAGGGCATAGGGGAGTCATGAAAATCTGGATCCTGATTTGACTGCAAATTAGCAAGCTCTACACAAAAACTTTGAGGGTGAGAAAACTGCTTTAGCCGAAGAAGTGTAGCTTGCTAAAGTTATGTTTAGTTTCTCTGAAGCAAGTTATGCTTTTGTTTTATTTGTAACCAATTCTGTTTTCACTAGCCTTATTTAGTATCACTTAAAACTCTGTTTTTGTTAATAAACGTCTCTTTATTTTATCATAGGTAGATCTCAGTGCTTAGTTGAATCAAACAAGCTTGTGTGTACGCTGTTTCTTTGGAGATAGTAGACTTGGTAATTTCTGTGAGTGTCCAGTTACAGGGATGGGTGTTTCAGGGGAATGCTCTTTCTGGTGGCTCAGGAACTGGAGTGCAAGGCAAAGTAAGGGCTGGCAGTGTCCTGAGAAGTTTGTCTGAGCGAGAGAGAGTTGTCACCCAGTTTAGCAGTGGGGTTACACAGTCACCTGAGGTTTTGGGCACCTTGAGAAAGTGCCAGAGCGTAGCCCTGAGCAAAGGGCAGTGCATAAGGACTCAAGGCTAAGGGCTGCATTTTATTATTTGCTTGTATAGCTGTCAAAATGGACCCCAAACTGGTCGTGGCCTACACGTGCTACCTCAATATAAATGTTTAATAATAATAAGCTTCACTGCCTCAACAGATATTGTGCCTCAGAGACACCCAAGTGACTCACAGTTCTCTCCCTGCTTCCCCCTTGCTCTAAGAACAGTAATCTAATGCTCTCTCTGAGTTAAGTTGCATTGGCAGGCACACCCAAAGTCAAGGTAGCCCACTCAGGAGAGGAAAGGAGTGGACATGTAGTCCAAGTCACAACTTAATCCTTCATTTGGGCACAAACTGGATAATTGCAAACTTGTAATTGGGCTTGCAATCCTCCTGATGTGCATTTGCACAAATTTGGCGGGTTGTGGGCACAACAGGTGCATGACTAAATAGTTTGGCCTTCTCTGTACATCTGCAAAATGCCACTTGCTGCTCTGATTCCCAGCTTAGCGCGGTGGTCAGCATTACAGTCAGAGCTTCAACTGGAATCCAGAAGTCTAGAGAAGCTGAGGACAATCGCCCAACAGTTGTATTTATGAATTTGAAGAATCCTTGGGTTTCGTCAGCTGAGAAGGCTGCTAATGCACTCTGTACTGCTTCATCATGATTGCTATTTGCTTGAATTCCTCATTCATTCTGTAAAATTGAGCTCTGTATTTTTAGAGAATACAATTATGCAATATTCTTGTGCCAAATTAGTTCTTCGGTTCTCTGAACCCCTCCGGTAAGGCATCAGGACTTCCTAGTACATGCCACAATGTTTAGTAAATAAAATGCTTGATGACTCAGTATAATGGGAAAACAAATACAATACAATTTCTGAATGTATGTACCTGTATGTAAAATCATCAAGGCTTTCTATGGCTCTCATATTAAAATAGTGGTCCATAGCAATTTCCCATTGTGGTAATTTGGCTGCAAACTTCACTAGTGCAAAACTCTTTGGTTTGCTTTCCTGCCTTTTCCTCTTAGAGTTTTATAGCTCAGTGGAGATACATTCTTAAAAAGAGATGCTTTCTGAATGATTGTAAGCAAAGCTAGGTTACACATAATCATTAAGGAAATGATGAAGCGCTGGATGGCTGAGGACATTGGTACTGGAATTTGAGGCAAGATTTGCTGTTGTGGCTGAGATTGCTGCAGCAGAGAAAATAAGTTTTGGGTCATTGGAAAGCTGGTTATGGCTTCCTGATTCTCCATTTGTCTCCACTTTAATCCCCATCTTAGTGGATATTAAAACAGTCTAGGAGCTGCTTTAACTTACACCAGCTGGTAATAGTCCTCAAAGGGCCATCCACCAGCTAGGGGTAGCTGGGGCACAGTATACACTCTCTCCCTTACATTGGGGGTGTAAGTGTAGGAGCTGCCTATATCAGTTCTGTGCCTTTGCGTTGTGCAAAGGGAGAAGAGCAGGGCAGTGAATCCGGCCAATGCACCCTTTCAGCTCTGTGTAATTAAATCTGAATCCAGTACAGATCCGTTGTGGGCATCTGGCAGCAGATAAGTGGTGTATGTGAAACGAGTTGTCACCTCAGTCTGCTTCTGAGAGGACAGGTGTCCGTGGCATTGCAGCCACCACCACATTTGGCACCTTTGCTAGAGGTCATGGTAGCAAGACAAGATATTAAATGGGCATGAAGACTGAATTACCCACTTTCTCACCCTTAGAAGTGATCCCTCTAAAAGCAGGTTGAGGCAGATAACTAGGGGTCTTTATCCTGCTTCTGTTTTTTTGCTGTGCCTATTCCACAGGTGTCGTTTCCAGTGCTGATAATCTGATACTTTCCATGATCACTAAATTTACTTTATTTAAACACAAAAATCTGAGTCTGCTGAGAGATACAGGGGATGGAAGAAGAAAAGGAGCTAGGGCCCAACCCAAAGACCATTGAAGTGAATGGAAAGACTCCTGTTGACTTCAATGGATTTTGGATCAAGCCCCCTAATTAACAGGTGTGTAAAGCGTATAGGATACATGGTGTAATACTACGCCCCTAGAGGGTCATTAGCAGCAGGGATTGAGCCTGGGACCTGTGGATATAAAACCATGAGTCTCTACTGACTAAGCTAAAAGAGCAACTCTGTTACCCACATATGCTACAGCTGTGGCTCTGTCTAGACGGCAAAGAATAAACAGTGGCACCAAGTCTCAGATCCAGGTCACCTGATTCAGGTTCCTGGGCTCCAGCTGCAGGGTTAAAAATAGCACAGATATTCCCACTCAGGCTGGACCCACTCAGAGCAGGAACATCTACACTATTTTTAGCCCCAAGTCAATTGACCCGGGCTCTGACATTTGGCACCACAGGTTTTTCTTTGCAGCGTAGACATGCAGTGTAGACAAGATTCTGAACATTCATCTCTGAGACTAGTGCTCTGAACATATTCTAAATAATGAAATCTGTTTGAGCTAGGCTAGGCGTTCAGACACGGCAGTGCTGACAGCCATATAAGTACCTAACTAGTTCCAGGCTCTGATATTCTGGTAGCCACTTGTATTGAAGTGGAAAATAGCATAAGTGGAGGGTCTTGGATCAAATCTGTGGAATTAGATAGACTGTGGAACACAAAGTACCAGTGGGGCCAATAATTAGCAGGATTAAAAAAATACAGACAAAACAAACAAGCAAACAAAACCTGGGGGGCTTCACTAGATATCAAAAATATCCAGAGGTGATATATCCATAGATAGAATATCCAAAGCAATTCCTGAATTGTCTAGAAGAATTTCTCTTCAAGAGACATACCTCAGGGGACATCAACTGTGCGGGATTATAGAATGTTTCAGAATGAGAAATTCTTTGCTCCCATATCCGATTACCACACCATTGTGATTTGTGCATCAGGACACACCGGTGGAATTGAGGGGGACATCCTATGAGGGATGAGGAAAGGGGGCAACAGTAAGAGAATTTAGTTGGTGGGAAGGAGGAGCTGACAATGTATATAGCCCATGACTCTGAGCCAGTTATTCTAAAGAAAAGGGTAGAAAGTTTAAGAAAAAAAAGGTTTAGAAAAAAAGACCAACTCAGAGTAAAAAGAGAAAAAAGAACAAGGAGGGAAAAAACAAGCAAACAAAACCTCCCCACAATCTCTTGTGAAAATGGAAAACCAAGGAAAGCGAGTGGACTGGATACTCAGTTGGTGTAAATAGCTTCCTGGAAGTCAATTGCCCTGTGTTGATTCACACCAGATAAGGATCTGGCCCATAGTGTCCTTTATAAAGCTATCATTCTCCCCAGATATTTGTACCTCCTCTGTTCAAAGAGGCACCTGTTGTTGGTGGAGGTGGCAATGGTGCTGGATTAATGCACATGCAGTCAGTCTGCTTGGCCCCAACCATTTGGACCCAAACTGAACCCCAGCTGCTGCTCACCGCAGCAGGTGCTTCGTACAGGCCCGAACAGCTGTTTGAATGCACATTGTTATGACCAATAGGAGGGAGGAAGACCCTGAAAAGAGTACATCATATTAGCTGTCTTTTGGTTAGCTCACTAGTCAGCCCAGCCTGCGAGAGGAGACAAGGGTATGCAGAGGAATTCAGATTTGGGAACCCAGCACACAGAATAGAACACAATATTTTAGCATCTCCTTGTGGAAATGAATGCTAGAAGAAAATATAAATAGAGGCAGTCATACTGTGCAGAGTATGCCTGCGAGGCACAGCCGAGAGTAAGGGGCAGTGCAGAGCTGCACAGATCTCTGGAGAGCATTAGGAGGCTTCCTCTGGAAGGGTTCCTGTCCCTCCTTGTACACCCTGGCATGAAGGGGAGGGGGCCTTCCACTACACTCCATTCTAGGGTACAGCCAGCTCCCCTATTTCCTCTTCTATTCCCCCCTTCCCTTCCAGGCCACCCTGGATCCCCTGTGATTTGGCTTCTACACTCTTCACGCTACTGAAACGTCTCTCTCCTAACCCGCTCTGACCTCTTTATGGCCCATCCAGATGGTATTCAAACCTTGTTCCTTCTGATGCTTCCATCACATCGCCAAGAGCCAGGCTGTTCTATCAGTTTCCACCACAAAACCCTCACACACTTCAAGTTCTTAGAGCTAAATCCTGAGGTCCTTACATTTTCTTTTTGTTCCGTGTATACTCAGTTCTTACTCAAGCCAGTTCCCTTTGAAGCCTCTGTAAGGACTGAAGAAATGCTGAGCAAGGACTTTTCCCAGTGTCCTGACGGCAGATGATTGTAAGATGTGATTATTTGGGCCATATTTCATTACAGCATGGCCCAGTCTGAATCAAGGAGAAAAACACTAATATTGAAGGCCTCTATTCATCAGGAAATAGGATTTCCACAGGTGCCAAGTTGCAAAGGCTCTGTGTGCCTTTCAGGCTTGGCACACAGCACTGCTAAATCCTGATTCAGGATGCAAGAATGTCTTACGACCCCTGCCATGTAAACCACTGTCTGACTATGTTTGGACATTGGCCGTCAGTGCTGACAGCAGGCAAGCATGGATGAAATGAGCAGCTTCTTTTCCGTACTAAATAAGCCATATTAAACATCCCAAGTATCCTAATTCAGTTCATACCTTCTGTGACAAATACAGTAGTTTTTTTTTGTAATGAGAGCTGACATGCAGTTGGTAAGAACCTGGACTTTCTTTCCTAGCCCCAGCCACAAGATCTAGGGTCTGGTGACAAAGGACTAGAGTCAGTCACCATATTCTTTATGTAGGATTACACAGAAATGTATTAATCTGAGATAATATCATATACCATCAAGGCCACAGCACCCCCTTTGAGGGTAGACAAACGTTATCTCAATTTTGTTTGTTCTACCTGTTGTCCATAATCTTATATTTGGATTATAAGATTTGTGAGGCAAGGACTGTCCCTTTATGAGTCTGTACAGTGCACAATGCAGCCTTGGCCTCCAAGCACAACAGCATTATTATTGGGATTGATGATAATATTATAAATAGGGAAACTGAGGTAGGGAAACTAAGGGAATGAATTGCTCAAGGCCTTTGAGGGAATCTGTGTCAGAGTTCAGATTGGAGCTCAGGAATTCTTGGCTCCCATACCTGTGTCCAGGCTCCTAGACCATGCTTCTCTTTCATACAGTTAGACACTTGGAAGTGACACCACACACCTATCTGTGTCTTTATGCATCTACAAATCTTTGAGAATCTGTCCCTAAGTATCTAAGACATGTTTGAAAATGGGACTTTGGGGCCTAAATTACATAGGCACTTTTATCCCTGGTCAAAACGAGTGGGGAAATGACAAATACACTCTCTGGGGAGGAACAAAAGAGAGAAGCATTTTTGGAATATCAGCTCAGATGTTATTACTTACTGGTCTGAAGGTGGGAAATGCAAGACTCTGTAGCAGCTGCACGTGTTTTTAGGGATCTGCACTGGAGAGACTTTTACTTTGTCTGAGATCCTTGTTAGGCTACGAGGAATTCCCAATCCAGTATCAAAAATATTAAAGGTGCCCTTTATTGTATTGCCTACAATTAGCTTGCTGCCACTTGGAAAAACAATCATTAAGTGGTGAGTAAAAGCCGTGTCAGAAATGGAACTTGACAAAGTGGTAACACATAATTACACCGAGTGACATTCTTCACACCTGCTCTGGAGCATAACAGTAGCTGGCTGACTTAACCCGTGGCACTACAAGCAAAGCATTGTACTGGGACACAGCCCGGACACCGATTAAATTACACACTGATTAGGTCTTCAGCTTCTCTCTGTCAGTGCGGACAATGAAGAATCAGAGAAGTGGACATTAGAGCTTTAGCAGGCCTTGCGCTCTCCAACTAAGGAGGATTAGTTTGTAAATGGTAAATTGTGTTGGGGCCAATAGTCACAAAGCTGCTGAGTGCTTTGCCCTTTTGCTGGCTCAAAGTGGGAAGTTTTGTGGAGAAAGAAACCCACCGGCACAATCTGCACGGAAAATAAAGGTCAGCCCCTTTCTTTCTCGTACAAGAGCAGGAATAAACCTGTGTAGATCTGCTTTTCGGAATAACTGTCAACGCTAGTACCATCCTTTTATACAAAGGGTTTGGGGCCAGATTCCTCCCTGGCAGCTGTTGACAGAGGGACAAAAGAGTTGCAGCTTTTGCCTCCCATACGCTGGGGCTGCTGGGGGCTGGTCCAGCCCCTGGCATAGGCTAGGTCAGCCCTCAAGGCTACTCTAAATGGTACCCCTCCCTCAATGGCTTCTATGGGCCATTGTAGGGCTGCAGAATTATGTGGGTCCCATCAATTCTTGTCACACCAATGCTCTCCCTATACCCAGCCTAGAATACTCCCTGCAAAGGGGACTTGTTTGGAGTTGGCACAGAGCCAGCTCTGTCACGCTGAACAGATATCCTTTGCTTGTGCTAGTCACTGGAGTTGGAGTGGAGGGCTTTATTCCTGCCTAATATCCCATTTGGGACCAGCCTAACCATGCAAAGGGAGTGTAGGGTGATAATGAATCAGGCCTTCTGTATCCTTTTGTGACACTTTCAATCTAAGGGATACAGCCCATTAAATATCCTTTGGGCTATTTTTTTATATTTTTTTAGGGAGGTCAAATCCCAGGGGGAAGCACAGTTGCATGATTTCTTCCCTTGCTACATGAATGCAACACAGCTTCTTTGCTTCTACTATATATCCATTGTCTTTACATTTCCACTCCCTGCTCATCGTAAGTACAACAGTTTTTAAACAAGAGTCTAAACCAAGGGCTGGACTAAGCCAGTACTCAATACCACCCATTGATCAGATGGTCCCAACAGGTTTTATAGAATTGAAGCTTTCTTTAAAGTAAGGCTGAGATTTTCAAAGCAGCATGGGGAATGTGGACACCCAATTCCCATTAGGTTGAATTGGCCTTGGGAATTCAAATACTCTTGGCAGCTTTGAACAGCCTAAAAAGCCTAAAAAAGGCAAAGGCAACCTTCTGAATATGACCCAGTGTAATGTTATCTTTCCGAATCTGCAAATACAAATAGAATCAATAGCCATGGGAGGTGTGATCACTCTCTATTCAGCTTAATAGATGTTGACTCTGAAACTTAACGATGGCATCTACATTGACAGTATTGTTCGTTATCTCACTGGTGGCTATTTCAGCAGAAATATCTAGATACTGTAGGATTGTGGGTATGGCTTGGTTAGTGTACCACTTTTTTTTTTTTTTAATTCACCATGTTCTGACTCCTAATCTCAATTAAGAAAAAAATTGTCTGGGTTCTTTACTCCTAAATGCCAGGTCAGTTTTGCTACAAAATACCAGTTCTTAGAGTAACTAGCACATAGTATGTCATTTCTCCAAAAGTACTGTGAGTTTCCAAAATCTAGTTTAATCCCTGCAGTTTCCTAATGCTGAACAAGGTGTGACTTTTTACAAAAGTTCAGTTAAAAAGGACTCCGTTGCCAATAAATTTAGCAGCTGCTTGACATAAAGTAACTATGGCTTAGAGTGGGGTTGGTCCTAAACTGCGAAAAATTAGAACTACTTTGAACATCCAGTGCCATGTTTAATTCTGTGGGTGCTTTCAAAAACATATTTTACGAAAAACATTTAAAAATAGTTGTCCACAGGTACCAATACAGGATTGACGAGGGTTAACATCACTAAGATCATGTCAGAACCTCATATTGTTTTAATGGTTATTAATGCCCTGCTGTTGGAAGACAGACGGTGCCAGCTGTCAGTTAGAATGCTACCTCTCCACTGGTGAGCCTAGGCCTACATTTGGAATGGGGAGGCTGTTAGATTCTCCATCCTGCCTGAGCTTAGATGCAGTGTGTGTGTGTGTGTGTGGGTGAGGAGTTGCATTGAGCCAGTTACAGTTCCCTGATCCCAGGCCACCTGGCCCCAGAATGAGCCAAGTAGCATCTGCTCTAGACCCATGTTCTGAAGACAATGACAGTTTTGCCTGAGCCTGATCTCAAAACTAAGCCCACAATGTGTAAAGTTTGGAAGAAAACAGGACAGAAAATGCAAACAAACACATTCTCCCACTGACTTCAATGGGCTTTAGATTGGTCCCAGATCACTGTTAACAGCACCAGCCCTGAGCAGTGCATGCTTTTCTTTCAATATTGCACGTCTCTGGGCACCAATAGGGGGAAGCAGAAATGGCAGACAGCAAAGAGGAAAACTGTTGAGAGGAGAAGAGGAGGCGAAGCAACTTTGCAATGTCAGGATGATGATGAATATGGAGCAGTTAATTAGCTTTAACTACATGATATTCATTATTCATCCAGATGTGCTTGTCCAGCGGCCCCACATGGGGATGGCTATTACTTTGTATAATACCCTTTGAATTACATCCACCATTAAGGGAGTGAAACAGATACCCAAAGGTGCAACACATCAGTGTATTGTATCAAATTAAGAGAGGCACTTTTTGGCAGGCTGTGATAAACTCAGGTTTAAGGTGGCATTAGATTCGGCTTTAAATGTATTATTGTTTTGAACATAATAACACAACTGAAAAGAGCTAAAAGCATTTCAGCTGGTAAAAGAAATGAAACAAAATTCTACTCCATTTCCTGCAGCCTGGAACCAAAACAGGATTGTACAGCCTGGATAAAATGGCATTGGCCCGCAAGGGGAGCAATTGATTGGATCATGCCAGTACTGGAACATGCTGAGAGCAGATTTGATTCATTGGGAGGAATGGCTTGGATGATCTGGCCAAAGAATTTAGGCTGTCATTTGTCAAGGAGTATTTTTAATGACTTAGACTCATAGACTTTAAGGTCAGAAGGGACCATTATGACCGTCTAGTCTGACCTCCTGCACAATGCAAGCCACAGAATCTCACCCAGCCACTCCTGTAATAAACCCCTAACCTATGTCTGAGCTATTGAAGTCCTCAAATCATGGTTTAAAGACTTCAAGGCGCAGAGAATCCTTCAGCAAGTGACCCATGCCCCATGCTGCAGAGAAAGGTGAAAAGTTATGTTGGTTGGGATTGGAAAAAAGCTCTGGTCTCTTCACCAGAAGGACTCTCAACACCAATGATGTCTCCTATTGCACTTGCTTTATGGAGAATAGTTTGTCTTGGCATAACAGGTATTCAAAGAAAGCACCATATATATTCATCTAGCATCCTACAAAACCTGGTTAGTGATGTGATCTCGTCAAAGGAACAGGTTTATTTTTACAATTTCCTGCTAGCAAAAAGACCCGGGAATATATTACATTCAGACAACTAACTGAAGTTTCCAGATCACAGGCCCTGGTTCTAATGGGGGACTTCAATTACCCTGGCATCTGCTGGGAGAGCAATATAGCAATGCACAGACAATCCAGGAAGTTTTTGGAGAGTGTTGGGGATGACTTCCTGGTACAAGTGCTAGAGGAACCAACTAGGGGCAGAGCTCTTCTTGACCTGTTGCTTACAAACAGGGAAGAATTGGTAGGGGAAGTAGAAGTGGGTGGCAACCTAGGCAGCAGTGACCATGAGATGGTTGAGTTCAGGATCCTGACAAAAGGAAGAAAGGAGAGTAGCAAAATACGGACCCTGGACCTCAGAAAAGCAGACTTAGACTCCCTTCAGGAACTGATGGGCAGGATCCTCTGGGACGCTAATATGAGGGGGAAAGGAGACCAGGAGAGCTGGCTGTATTTTAAAGAAGCCTTATTGAGGGTGCAGGAACAAACCATCCCGATGTGCAGAAAGAATAGTAAATATGGCAGGCGACCAGCTTGGCTTAACAATGAAATCTTTAGTGAGCTTAAACTCAAAAAGGAAGCTTACAAGAAGTGGAAATTTGGACAGATGACTAGGGAGGAGTATAAAGATATTGCTAGAGCATGCAGGGGTGTAATCAGGAAGGCCAAGGCACAATTGGAGTTGCAGCTAGCAAGGGGTGTGAAGGGTAACAAGAAGGGTTTCTACAGGTATGTTAGCAACAAGAAGGTGGTCAGGGAAAGTGTGGGACCCTTAATGAATGGGAGAGGCAACCTAGTGACAGATGATGTGGAAAAAGCTGAAGTACTCAATTCTTTTTTGCCTCGGTCTTCACAGACAAGGTCAGCTCCCAGAGTGCTGCACTGGGGAGCACAGTATGGGGAGGAGGTGAGCAGCCCTCAGTGGTGAAAGAACAGGTTAAGGACTATTTAGAAAAGCTGGATGAGCACAAGTCCATGGGTCCTGATCTAATGCATCCAAGGGTGCTGAGGGAATTGGCTGATGTGATTGCAGAGCCATTGGCCATTATCTTTGAAAATCCATGGCGATAGGGGGAGGTCCCGGATGATTGGAAAAAGGCAAATATAGTGCCCATATTTAAAAAAGGGAAGAAAGAGAACCCGGGGAACTACCGACCGGTCAGCCTCACCTCAGTCCCCGGCAAAATCATGGAGCAGGTCCTCAAGGAATCCATTCTGAAGCACTTGGAGTAGAGGAAGGTGATCAGGAACAGTCAACATGGATTCACCAAGGGCAAGTCATGCCTGACCAATCTGATTGCCTTCTATCATGAGGTAACTGGCTCTGTGGATATGGGGAAAGCAGGGGATGTGTTATTCCTTGACTTTAGCAAAGCTTTTGATACAGTCTCCCACAGTATTCTTGCCAGCAAGTTAAAGAAGTATGGATTGGAAGAATGGACTGTAAGGTGGATAGAAAGCAGGCTAGATTGTCGGGCTCAATGGGTTGATGTCTAGTTGGCAGCCGGTATCAAGCGGAGTACCCCAGGGGTCGGTCCTGGGGCTGGTTTTGTTCAACATCTTTATTAATGGTCTGGATGATGGGATGAATTGCACCCTCAGCAAGTTCACAGATGACACTAAGCTGGGGGGGAGAGGTAGATACGCTGGAGTGACCTAGACAAATTGGAGGATTGCGCCAAAAGAAATCTGGTGAGGTTCAACAAGGACAAGTGCAGAGTCCTGCACTTAGGATGGAAGAATCCCATGCACTGCTATAGACTGGGGACCGACTGCCTAAGCAGCAGTTCTGCAGAAAAGGACCTGGGGATTACAGTGGACGAGAAGCTGGATATGAGTCAGCGGTGTGCCCTTATTGCCAAGAAGGCCAACGGCATATTGGGCTGTATTAGTAGGAACATTGCCAGCAGATTGAGGGAAGTGATTATTCCCCTCTATTCGGCACTGGTGAGGCCACACCTGGAGTATTGCATCCAGTTTTGGTCCCCCCACTACAGAAGGGATGTGGACAAATTGTAGAGAGTCCAGCGGAGGGCAACAAAAATGATTAGGGGGCTGGGGCACATGACTTACAAGAAAAGGCTGAGGGAACTGGGGTTATTTAGTCTGCAGAAGAGAAGAGTGAGGGGGGATTTGATAGCAGCCTTCAACTACCTGAAGGGGGGTTCCAAAGAGGATGGAGCTAGGCTGTTCTCAGTGGTGGCAGATGACAGAACAAGCAGCAATGGTCTCAAGTTGCAGTGGGGAGGTCTAGGCTGGATAGTAGGAACCACTATTTCACTAGGAGGGTGGTGAAGCACTGGAATGGGTTACCTAGGGAGGTGGTGGAATCTCCATCCTTAGAGGTTTTTAAGGCCCAGCTTGACAAAGCCCTGGCTGGGATGATTTAGTTGGTATTGGTCCTGCTTTGAGCAGGGGATTGGACTAGATGACCTCCTGAGGTCTCTTCCAACCCTAATATTCTATGATTCTATATTGGTGATGGCCAGGGCAACTGTGGGTCTGGTTTTTACATAGTTTTTTAAAATCAATGTAACGCAGTGGATTTTCTGCTGATTTACACTTCAAAAGAGAATTGGATATTTTATATGGAAACCAAGACTATCCAAATCATAATTACTTATCATAATTACTTATAAAAAATATAGTCAGTCTTTAAGTATTAGAGACCAGGAAGCAGATCATCCCACATCTGCCTACTGCAGAGTTTTCGTACATTCCTCTGAAGAATCTGGTGCTGGCCATAGTAAGATATAGGATATTGGAATAAATATCTGAGTCTGATTCCAGTCTTTAAATTGCTATGTTCCCATGTACACTGGGGTAAACAAGAGTAGAATTGGGGCTTAGTTAGGCCAAGGCTTTGGTTTCTGTTTGGAGCTAAATCAGGGCCATTGTTCAGGTTTAGATTTAAGGGTGCTGAAATTTATTGAGCTATTCTTAAAAGATTTTGTCTGTTAGAAACCTGTACAGAAAAAGAAGCCCCTTGTGATTTTTGATCCAACTTGCAACTCACGTCACACAGATGGATTCTGATGCAGGGATTCAAATCACACTCTTCCAAAATTCAAGCAGTTTAAAATCTAGGTTACAGTGTTCACCCAACTGTATATATTTAATACCATTTACAATTTGATCTCATAAAAATGAGAATAAATTAGTTATTTTCCACACATAAAACATATATACTAGGAACTTGAATTATTTATTGAGTTGGAGGTACCATGAAATGCCTCGTGGTACTTTGCAATCACTCTGCAATAATAATTTTTCATATTCATAACTTTTAGTAACTTCAGACTGACTTGCCATATGGACTATTTTTAAAAATTATTTTGTGGTGGTGAGGTAAATAATTTGTATCACTACTGAGGAATACATTTTAAAAGCAAAGACACAGGAGGTCTGGCCACATGGAGCCCACTAACTTTGGGACACTTTTAAAAAAATTTGAACACAAAATTGTCATAATAAATAACCATTATGACATCTAACATTACTATTATACAGTCCGGGCAATGTCATCATTTGCACCTACACTTAACTGGGCCACAAAATTAGAGAGAGAGGAGAGTCCCTATAAAATGAGGGAGAGTCCCCATTGCTGCTTTAAGCCACTTGCCTGAACTTCTTTGTAATACTTTAAAATTAAAACCTTAAACTGAATTGTTTTCAGTCAGATTTTGTTAAGTTCTGTCATGAAACGCTGATTATGGAGCCAGTACTACAAGTGGAGATATTAAATATAAAAGGATAGTTAGCTATCAGAAGTCTTTTTTTCAGCTGCTAAGCTTAAGTATCTTAAATATAATATACTTGGAACAGCAGAAAAGTTAATTCAACCCTTTAGTTCCCATAACAGTGACTAAAATATGTACAAGGTTTGAATAAGGAGGATTTTCCAGGAATCATTTTAAAACTAACTAATCAAATTAACCTTCCTTATCCCCAATCTAGAAAAAAACATTAACATTTGTTTTATTGACAAAGCATGTATTTGTAACTGAGTTATGACCCAAACGTGTACAAGATAATTTTTTAATCGACATACATTAGTTCAGTTTCATGTGGTTCGGTACAAGACAGGAACGTGTTCTTTATTTTTGAATCATTATTTGTGGATCTGTGTATTGGTACTAGGTACACTTCAAAAGGTTTATACTTTAATGAGATGTTGCTGCAGATTACCTGGAAATGAATTTTAAAGCTACTGGGGCTATGCTGATTTGTGTCAGCTAAGGATCTGGTTCATTATCTAAATTACTAAAAAAAAAAAATGTGTAAAAGTTGTTTCAGTTCTACTTTAGAAGAAATAATTTAGGATGTTCTAATTTAGAAGAAATAAATAACTATATACTTACTTTCTGGGTACATGGCATATACAACAAGCTGTTACGAAAACCATGACATTCTTATTTGTACCATGTCAAATAAAATGGTATGAAAAGAATCTTTCGAGCTATCCTCTGATTTAGTTTTAAAATAAAATGAGCTAAACTTTTTTTTTTAACTTTTTGATATAAATGACAATATAATGAGAAATGATTTTCCTCCTATGTATATTGTATATCATGTTTTATAGGCAGGTGACACGGGTATTATTGGCATTTAAAGTTTGATAACTGATCATGAAAAAACTATACAAATTCACTTCCAAAACTTGTTTATATTCTCAGGGCCAAACTCTCAGCCATAGGCTCAAAGGATGCACCTGCAAATGTATACACATCCTATTGTGCCTTATTCCTGCAACTGCACCTCCAGACCCACATATTTACATCTGCAAATAGACATCTGTGCTGTGCCAACATCTGTCTTCTTCGCACATGCATATGTCTGGGTTTGTATATGAATGAGTGTGCAACTGGGAATTTGACCCTTTGCGTGTTTGTTCAAGCACAAATATACTTGTGCTTATTTCTGACTAACTGTGTAATAGTCACAAAATTTATGTGAGTACCATCACACCTCCTCATATGTGCATGACTCTGCCAGCCTCTAGTTGCTGCCATACACGATGTATAAGACGTAATACTACTATAGTTAACACAGATTCTCCATTAGCTCCAGGGAGGCCTGTGGCTTTGGCTCCAAAGATCTCTGGCTTCTAACCCTGATGCTGTATGTGAGGTTTGTACCTACAAAACTGTTCCGTAACCTTTCATTTTTGATGAAATGGAAAAGACAGAGCAAGACATCCAGGGTGACCTACCAGAATACAAGTAGCAACTCCTGCATTACACTTGGGTTTCATTAAAAGAGCTTCAGGAAACCATTCATTTCATTTGAATATAGTTAAAAACCTTTTAATCTGTATATATTTCTGATAAAATTGACTTTATCAGTCAAATTAACCTTGCTGTTTTTACTAGTTTTGTCACGTTTGGAATAAAAAATAATCCTCTCCATTGTTTCTAAATGGCATTTTATGTTGTATAGCATTATTCAAGTTCACATGTGGTCCTTGTCTCTAAAACTAGCCCTAAGGAAAAAAGAACCATAAATTGACAAAGGACTAACCAGTGGCATGACCCCATTTATAATATGAGACCTAAGGAACTGGCTGAATCATACATTTGAGAGCTGAGTTAGTTTTCCAAATTGAATGCTCAAGTTGAAAAGTTTCAATCAAAAACCCTTCCTGTTTGAACAGGAAAATGCTGATCAAGAAATCTACCGCTGGTGGCAGAAAGTCTAAGGTTATCGAAGCAGGACTTAGTAAAAACTCCTAGTTGTAATTTACAAGGTTCTGGTGAACTGAGCATGTGGCAATTTTTATAACAAAAGGGGTCTTCTTAATCACCTTTTTTTGTGTGCAAATTAATCACTTTTTGTGAAATTATTTCATGTTCTTTTCAGGATTTTTATCAAAACATTATCCAGAGTTTCCTTTCACCAAATACTCTTTCAGTAAAAGTCAATTTTTATAAGGTTTTTGACTGCAAAAATCTAAAAAAAATTGTGAAATAATGAAAATCAGGTCCATTTTAAACACTTTGAAATGACAACTTTAGAATTGTGTTTTTTTCAGGAAAATATGTTTTCATTTTTTGACCACGTCTGATAGTGAATAATACTTGGCAGAAAGAAAAGGAGGACTTGTGGCACCTTAGAGACTAACTAATTAATTTGAGCATAAGCTTTCGTGAGCTACAGCTCACTTCATTGGATGCATAAAGTGGAAAATACAGTGAGGAGATTTATATACACACAGACCATGAAAAAATACAAATTGTAAGGAGAGTGATCACTTAAGATGAGCTATTACCATCTTGCTATTACCATTGGCAGGTTTGCATTGCAGGGTCACGTGGTCATAGGGCTTCACTTGAACTTTCACATTTGTAGGAGTTCCAAATGAAACCAGAATGAATTGCAGTGAAGCTCACTCACTGCCTAACAAAACCAGTGTATTTCTCCAGAGCTGCCCCCCGCCCCACAACTCCATGCTCACTGCTTACCTTTAAGTGTCTTCAAGGATGTGGGGAGAATGCGGTAGCTTGCAAGCTCTCTCCTGGCTGGCCCTGCTCTTCCTCCTGCAGCTTTTTTGGAGTCTGGCTGGTAACTCCGCACCCCCCACATCCAACATGAGCATCTTTTGGGTGATGAGCAGACTTCGTTTCACTGCTGACTTTACTTCATTCTGAGTCATGGAAAAATGAATGAACTCTATTGTCACAGTGGATTTTGGGGTGTCTCAGCCCCAGAATGAGGGCAAAGAGCAGTAGCAATGAAACCAGAAGACCATCCCCTGGCTTCACTGCTTCAGAAGAGAGGATGAGTAAGTTTCAGGAAGATTCTAACTTTATTTGAATCACTTTGCCCATTCCTAACTGAATTAGAAATGAATATGTCCTTGGCTCCTTATTGTAGTGGGATATCCTTTTCACTTTGAAAATGGCAACTGTTGCTGCTTGGTCTGAGAGAGCATGTCTCTTTTTAAGGAGGATATCAGTGGCTGTTTTATTTTTTAATAATTGGCTGTAGATGATTCCCTCCTTTACCTCTCCCTGCAGTCCAAGTGAGTCGTGCCCATTGTGCACCTGAACCTCACTGGCCTGGGGAGCCAGAGTCTAGAGGCAGTCGCCAAACCTAGTATTTATTATATCAACGGGCTGTGGTTCTGTAATTGTAGCAGTAAAGGACAGTGGACACCCCAAAAGATAGAAACTCAGCTCAGTGCTCTCCGGCAATGAATTCTAACAGATGTTTGATTCCTAACATTTTATCTCATAATGCAACTCTGCATGGGAAAGTACTGTGAGCATGCTTAGTCTTGGAGGTAAGTTGTATGGGGTGTCACTCAGCAACAATGCCTCCTTCCAATTAAAGTGCAGTAGAGGCATGCCAGTACAATCCTCCTTGTGTGGAAAAATGATTGTTAGAGTAGATGGCTCTGGAGAAGGGGAGATAGGGAGGCCCCACAGCTCTTCCAAGTGTTTGGAAAGATGAATCCTCCTTTTCCCAAGTAAAAAGAAAAAAAATAGCAGTTCATTTTAAGATAGAAAAATGGCAGCTAAGCCTTTTATTCTGAATTTAAGGAATTAAGGAAATATTCTCAGATTCATTTTTCTTTCTTGTAACGGCTATTAACTAACCCCCAAGACTTGATATATTCCCTGAAATTGCATGTGGTGAAAGAAGAGATAAGAAAAAAAATCCAAAATCCAATTTATAATATCTGGACTGTTCTTTTGTAATAGGTCCAGCTACATCTTAGCATACAGGAACTTTGATTTTTCTCCCATGAGTCTTGTCTGATAAATTCATTACGCATTGGGTCTGTCTCAGGTTGCAGGCATGCTGGTATTTCTTTCCAAAACTAGAAAGCCACATGAGCATTAGTTAATAATCCTTTACTATGGTAAATATAAACAGTTTGTCTAGAAATTTCACTTAAGTGACCAAAATCATCTGGTTAGGATTTATTTAGCAGCATATGCAATACAAGGGCACATAAGAGATATGCTAGATATTCTTTATATGTCTAGGGCTAAATCCTGGGGCCCATGGTTACTGAATTTCAGTTCTTCAGCTGAAGATGGTAGAGTGTTTCCTCAGTAAAGACTAAATAAAAATTGAGTAAGGACTTCGTAATTTGGCCTGTTAGGAGTATTCAAAGCAAGACAACAATCCAGTCATGTCACACAATAACAATAGCATATTTCCAGTACTCTTATCCTCATTACCTACATACCAAGCAGAACAGTATGTTCTTTCAAGCAGTAAGGGCGGGATTTTCAAAAAGCACCTTAGTTGAGCTTGTGAAAAAAAAATCAGTCAAATAAAATTTATCATGGAAAACTTTTCATTATTTTCTAAATTGAAAACCAAAAAAAAAAAAAATCTTTTCCCAAGGAAAATTTTTGAGAAAAATACGTTTTGTTTCTTTCAAAAATTTTAATGGAAGACTAACTATTTTCCCACCAGCTCTATGGGAGACTTGTGTTCCTCACTTACTTCGGTGATTTTGATAACGTCACCCAAAATGTCCATGTTTACTTATCAAATTATTGGAAGAAACTAAGAGTGGAGAAAGGTATAACAACTTAAAGCCAGATAAATTCAAATTAGAAATAAGGCTCAATTTTTTAACAGTGAGGGTGATTAACCTTTTGGGTCAAACTACCAAGAGAAGCAGTAAATTCTCCATCTCTTGATGCCTTCAAATCAAGACTTGCAGGAAGGTATACTTCAGTCTCAATACAAGGTTGTGCTTTAGGCTCAATGTTTTAGAATATTCTTTAGGTACGAGACAGGGATAACTGGATGAAGTTCTGTGGCTAATGTTACACAGGAGGTCAGACTAGATGATCATAATAGTCTCTTATGGCCTTAAATCTATTAATCTAATGATCTTTGAGGAACAATTTCCTAATATATTGTGCACACAGCAAACTGCTACAGCTTTGTTTTAACACAGATCATGGCTAGCTTCCTTCCCCTGTTCTCAAGCATGTGAACACAACTTGTTCACTTGTAAGTATGCTCAGTATCACGAGACGATCCTCTTGAAATGCTAACATACCCTCACTCACATTTCCTTCCAATGACCACAGTATTAGGACCAGTAACTTCTTTAATAGGTGCCAATGAATCTTTAAGCATTTGATGTCTGCCAAATTCTGCTATATTGTAGGCATACTTGCTCTGTTGGCCTTAGGGATTCACCCATATACATGCATCTGAGGACAGAATTTGACGCATAATTGATTATAAAATCATACATATTGTTGGAATTTATCAAATGGGTTGCGTGGAGGAGAGAATCCCTTGTACAGTATTTCAAACAAATGTCTTTGGAAAAACTGAATTGGACTTGAGAATTTCCGGCTACCTGTTTGGTTCTGCCAAGACTGCCAGATTTGCGGGCCAATACGAGTGTCTTCTGTTGTAGTTCTGAATCTGCATGCACTGGATTATCAGGCGGCAGTAAAAGCCTCATAAAACAGACAATACGTGATTTTTGGCTTGTAAAGGTCAAGGAGGAGGCAGCTCATATTCTTCAGAGACCTCTTTTTGATTTTAAGTCCTGGCAGGAGAAACTAAACCTTGTTTAACCACCCTCTAGCCAACAGTACCACTCCAGCCTGATCTATTGAACTTAAAACACATTTGATATGTATGATGGGGCTTACTACAAGGTCCTGCCACTCCACCTGAATAACTATAATGTGCTCATAAATCAGAGGAGGACATTCCTCTGTGACACTCTTCTGAATGGCCTGCTGAGCTTACGCCTGTGTTAGCCATCAACGCCTCTTACATAAACACACATAGTACTCTAAAGTAGGGTCTTAGAAAAGCACAAACAATACATTGGCACAGAGAGGCCACACAAATTCAAGAGTTGCCAAGTGGAAACAAAAAAGCTCTTGCAGATAAAATATATTCCAAAGAGATATATGCAGAGAGTAAATAATTCATCCTGGATTTCATTCCTCACAACATGCAAAGGCCAAATGCAGAAACAACTCCCTCTCTTCCCCCTCCCTCTGCCCCCACCCACCCAAAAAAAGGAAAGAAAAAGAAAAATGAAAATAAGGGACTTCAGCAAAATAATGGTGCAGGAAACTTCAAATGACGTGAGATTCATTTTAAGCATAACTAACATTTTGTATAAACCTCAGTTTGTACAGTTCATCATTTCTAATTTAAGTAATTTAAAACCAAACAACACCTCATTTGCATGCAACAGAGGTCATTGTTCATTTAAATTAAAAAATGGCCAGTTGAGACCCCTGATGGAGTTGATCCAAATAGAAGACCAGGGATCTAATCGAGCAAAGCACTTAAGCATGTGCTTAAAGTTAAGCACGTGCATAGACCCACAGAAGTCAACAGGGCTATTCAGATATTTAAAGTTAAGTATATGCTTTCATGGATCAGGGGCCAGATGAATGAATCCTTTATTCTTGACTAGAAAAACTTGTTACATTTATTGATCTATTTAAATCTGAGAGAAGGATGTGCATCTGATTATGTGATGACGATGGACCAGATGCACACAGCTTTTACTCTAAACTGCGTAAGGTCACCATGATTTGGCCTTAAAATGATAAACATTTTTGAGAATGAGAAACATTTTGAAATGAGAAACATTTCAAACTTATTTATGAAATAATCTCACTTATATAGTCACCTCTCAAAGGAGATATAGTCCCTGCCTTCCCAGCTACATGCTCTTTATTTTAAACATAGGCTTGTATGTGTGTGCTAGAACAATATAATACAAAACTCAGCTCAGCAAGAGAGATGTTAAAGAGCATCCCCATCACACACATACTGGGCTGCCCCGCTATTACTCTTATAAAATCAGTGTGCTCACACAGGCCTGTGCTTTGATCTTAGTCAGTAAGGAAAATGCTCCAAACAATAGCAGATGGAACACACACAGTCAAAAGTGACAACAGGCCATGAACCACAGAAGTGCCTGCTGTATCTTTCATGTGTGTTACAAATCACTGGAGACTGACACAGTGAACAGGTGCTCTGAGAGATACGCCCCACCAGCCGAATATCGACATGTTGTGGAGGTGGCCAATGTTTGGAGGAGCAGGTAGGAAAAGAAACAAGGAACAACCTTTGTATGGTGGGTGGTCTGCTTGTTATCTTGTTACAAATGACAACGTCTTAGTTCACAACTGGGTGCCATAGCATAAGCATTTGAACACATGAAGGTTGGGCCCACAGTTGAGACTAGACAGTAGTAGGACTCGGCATTGCTATGCACCTGCATTGCAAACCTTCTGACTCTCCGCTCCCATTGAAGTCAATGTGCTCAGCACCTTGCAGGATCCAACCCCAGATGACCAGTGATATTGTTCTGAATATAATTTTTGTACATGTGATAGATTGCAATGACATTTTTCTCTAAGTACTTTCCCTAGTAAATATAACTGGCCAAGTCCTGCGCTTCTTACACAGATTTACTCAGTCCTTAGAGGTAAATTCCTATCAATGTCAAACATTTTATAATAATTCAAAGTGACAGTATATTTCAGGTGATGATAAACTAAGCGGGGTGCAGAGGAAATCTGGGTGTGGTATTTATTTACTTTTCAAAACTTATTTTGATTTTTTAAAACATGCAAAGAGTCCCCAACCTATGCTCAGGATGCCCCATTGAACGTTTAGATCAACAATTATAATGAACCTCTAAAATGGACTGTCTACCACCTGATACAAGCATAATTCATTCCACTGCATTGTACCACGTCATATACCCCCTGCATCTCTCAACCCCTCCCCTATTCTCACAAGAAAAGGAGATAACGGCACTGAGCTGAGCTCTTATAGATGGGTCTGATGCCTCTGAACTGAACTCTTATGGCCGACTACAAAATAGAGGCTCTTTATTCTTTGATGTAAATGTTGGCAACTTGGATTTAGGTCTTGTAATGGATATTTGCTTTCTGCTTTTGTTGTGGTGTTTTGTTGTTTTTTTGTTCAATTTACCTCGCCAAAGAATGGGAATAGCACTCTTCCTGAATAAAATGTAAATAAGGACTTCAGGATTTGAACCAAAGAAACCAATCTGGATAGCTTTATTTTTAATTTCAATAGTGTTACCTTTAGATTATGTTAATTGAAGGAAGCAGACATTTTAAACAAAAAGCAATGCAGCGGGCCTAGCGCTGCGTTCCTGATTTGATGGCATGGCCTCTACTGCGGCGGACAAACCTTTGGTCAGAGTAAATATTAGCGAAAGATTTTTACATCCACCACAGCAAAGGCTGAAACAGCAACTTTAGACATGTGCTGCCCTTGGTAGTGGCTCATCACTGTGGTGCAGCTGTCACCTTACCAATGACAGCATCTGCTGCAATAGGAAAGTGACATTTAGGCTTAGAAGCCTTTTGAAAACTGACAATCCTGTTTTTAAAAAAAATCAATCTCTATTTACACAGTGTTTCCCAAATAGTAATTTACTTAGGGTTCAATCCTGGAAGTGCTGACCACTGTGGCTGATCTGGCAAAACATGTGCTTAACCTTTTTTGCTAGTGGGACTGCTTATGTGCTTAAAGTTAAACACATGCTTTGCTGGGTTGGAACCAGTATGCTCAATACCTCATAGATTTTCCTAGTTTCTCAGTTCACAGGCAGTCTTCAAAACGGTTTAATTGTGGCCCCGAGATTGGCATAATCAAGCCCTGACAGATCCACATGGATTAAAAATCTCTTAGAAATAAACAGTCCAGGAGCAATTTTAAAATAAGTAACTTCATGGGCATTTACATAATTGCATGTTACATGGTTTACTATGTTATAGTCTACAGACTACAATGATCCTTGACTAGTTCTTTAGCAGAGGGGGGAAAAAATCAACAGATGGTAGAAGCAAAATATCCACTACAAAACAAAAACAATTTGCCCTTCTTTTCTTTTCAGAATAAAAAGCCTCCCTACTTTAGACACTACCCCCAAAATGAAAAGTTCAGTACTACCTCGCTCCAACTGGACTGTGCTCCCCAGCCCAGCACACTGTTATAGGAAGCATGCTGCTATTACCTTTAGTTACTGCTAAATGTTTATTTTAAACCAGAAATAGAACTGGAATAATTTATGTCAACAGGATCTGAAGGAATTCAACTTATTTATCTTGGACCTCTTTTACTTAATAAACAAATCAATAAATCTCAGTTTTACCCATAATGCCTCTGTCCAGACTAATTGACACCTGCTGGGGTTGTGACAATAGCATGCACCTGTCTCAATCAGCAGGGCATGTTTTATTTTTCGCTGGAGATGATGGCCATGATAATCACCAAGAATGACCCTCCCCCTCATGCTTGTATGACAGACCTAGAAACCTACTACAGCGTCATGAGTTTAAATACACAGCTGGTTCTCAAATTATAACACTTAAGTTCAGGGGTCAGTGCAGTAAAAGCAGATGCAATTATGCTTTTAGCCCTCATGGCTGCATCAAAATGGCTATTTCTATGGCAAAAGAACTTTGTTCATTGTATATCAGGTCTGGCAATCATCTATTTCTCTGCTCTATAATACACCTGGGCTCTTTACCCTTTAAAGCCAACCTGGAATTAACAGTAGCATCCTGAAAATCAGAAAGGATTTTTCCCTTCTTTAATTCAAACTTTGAGTAATTCTAAGCAGAATTTTTGTCCCATCCAGTTGTCCACCACTTTCTCAGTACTATAAATAGCTCCAGAGGAAACAGAACCATTTAGAGTTCATAAAGAGTGGAGTAAAATCAAATTGGGACAAAGGAGATGCCACAATTCCGAGGTTTGGCTCTAAGGGCCCAATAATACGGCTAAGGGGGTGTGGCCAGACTGCTACGCCCATACAGAGCCATTGACTTCATTTGCATTCTGCAGGGTGCAGCAGCCACATGCTATCCATTGCAGGACTGGAACTTGAATCTCAGCTATGTACAGATGGTTCTACAACAATTTGTCTCCTTACAATAAGTCAACTATTTTAAACATCATAATGTGGCCAATGAAAATGTTGGCCATATTTTATCTCTCTGTCTTTATGTTTGGCTACTGCTTTCTCCCTCTGCTTCCATTCATTACCCATGTGAAATTATTTTTTATCCTAGATGTATCTTTTCAATTTTCCAATCTGAATTTCACTCCATTATTTTCTGCCAATGTTTCCAGTCTCATTAAGTCTCTTTGTATTATTTCTTTGTCTTTGCTGGTGTTTGCAACTCTTTCTAGATTAATGGAATTTGCAGATAAACTTAACGTCTATTATCTTTCCCAAATTACTCATGATACTTTTATGTAAGTCAGGTAGCACTTGACAAGCCATCTTACTGATTTCATTGGGACTACTTGTGACGCGAGGTAAAATTCAGCATAAGTAAGGGCATTAGAATGTGCCCTAAAGATGTTGACAAGACCAGATCTATCACCAATCTATAGTAGTTGTACTCAACTAGACCCCACTCTCAACGCATTGCTGTTATTATCTTTTTTTAAAGCTTTTCAGCAACTTTTTATGCCTATGAGAGTGTGTGACCCATCTCAGATGCATTACTGTATGTCACTATCTTGCCACTGCTCTGTGACCCTTGTATGCTATAGGTTATTCCTACTCAGCAAAGCATTTAAGCACGTGCCTAACTTTAGGAATGTGCTTAAGTGCTCAACTGAACAGAGACGTTTAAAACCTTTTCTGAACTGTGGCCTAATTTTGTAATTTTATTTTAAAAAAGAGACTTTTAAAAAAAATCTCTAAATTGGGGTTTGAAATATTATTAGGGTAGTTACATTACATAAATCCAACAACTTCTGTGACACTGGAAAAAAACAATATGAATAAGTCTTCACTTATCAGATATAAAGATTTAAAGGTGCTACACAACTGCAAGACAATCTGTGTAACAGTATTTACACAGTATGCATAACAGAACAGTGCAGATACAATGCAAGATACAGGTATGGAAAGTCATGCTAATGCAGCCCAGTGGTACAGCAGCTGCGAAATGCAATACCATGGACCAACTCTAAGCCTGGGTTTCCAGTCTGGATGACAGAGAGAGATCACACACTCTAAAAAGGAGCGAAGGGTTTGCTTGATGTTTAGAGAATGAGATGAGGAGTATTAGCTGGTGAAACACTAACCTGAAATTAACAAGTGTGTTAATGTTGATGGCAGGGTCAAAGAGAATAGGGGAGAAGGGAAGAGGAGTTTGAAATCATCAGATCAGAAGCAGGGAGCTGTCTTGACATATTGTGAAAACCCAAGAATACCTAAGAGGGAAAAGAAATTAGAAGTGAATTGTGTGGGAGCGGTCACTGACATCAATAATAAAGTTTCCAGTTAAAAGGAGAATAGGGACCTGAATCAAAGCACATGGGACTCGATGGAAAGACTCCCAGTTGTTTCTGTGGGCTATGGATCAGGGCTTGGAAAAAGCAAATCCAAATATAAGGAAATAAAATCAAATAATTTGCATTCCATGGACTATAGATTCCCCACCATTCAGACAGCACACTCGGGATAGAAAGACAGAAGTGTAGGAAGGATTCATTATTGTCTGCGAGGGGAAAAATTTAAAATTAAGTTTGGTGATGCCACCTGCTCTTTCAAACCGTAGCAGCAAATTTGAGAGGGATTTTGAAAGATTTCTTAAGCCATGGTTGGAGGAGAGATAGCAGCATGTGTGATGGAAGTGAACCCTCCTCAGTTCGGGATCAGGGGAAGAAACCAAAGATCCCAGGATTCATGTCCCATGCTGCTAAATGTTTGGTGTATTGTTGAGATGATGACTTTAGTCTGTAGTCTTAAAGAAGGCATCTAGGGGACTTTGGTTCCCCTCACTTATATCTACCACATGGTGGCCACAGATGAAGAAATGTTAGAACCATGACAAGCCTCTCATTATGTGCCATAGCACAGTGGGAAAATATAAAACATTCCAGTTTGGTCTTAAAGAGAATATTGTCTAGTAAAATGAACTTGAAAGACAGCAACAGGGTTATGTCCTATATCTGTCATTTTCAAACATGTTTTTCCCCCAATATCCAATATTTTAATATATATCTCAGTCATAAATTTCAGAATGGAAGATACCTCCAGCAAGTGATGATACTTACATGAAATTATATTTGGACTAATAGCTAAAACATGTTAGAAAAATACAAGAAATCAAATATGATTGGGGTATACAATAGATTCTCCAAGTTTCTGGTTTTGTGATTTTTTTTATTGAGCCACTTTTTTATTGTGAACTGCCAGTTAATTTTTTGTTGTTGTTAAATTCTTTGTTTAACCATAACTGTGACCAAAGAGAGGAATGCACTTGACAAGTGCAATAAAGCAACTGCTCAATGTTTATGGCAAGTGCTATACTTTTACACTATTAATTCAAATTGCCTGGAATCTTATAAAACTGTGAACAGGATAGGATTACCTACCTTGCTAGAACACACTTGAAATGGATCATACTACAAAGTAGCACACATTTCCCTATCAAATTTTAGGGGAAATATTCTTGAGGATATTCTTGGAGCACAAATACTATACTTAAATTAATTCTGCATTGATCCTAAAACTTTTCAGACAAAACATAATGTACCAAAATGATGTTTTTTTAAGTGGAATGTACAATATTTCAGAGGTGGATTGAAGTGCAAAGTGCATAATAAACTTTTGTTCTGGAGTTCTTTTAAACTAATGAATTTATCTCACTGGATGTAGTAGCCTTTGCTATAGCATTAAGACTTAATTAACCTTATCCTTAGCACTTCTACAAGTGAACACAACCAAAGACACTTGAACCTATTAGAAGATGTTGCAATAAGGAGGAAGGAATCCAGAACCAAAAAGAACAAATATTTTCTCAAGCTTATGAAAGATTGTACAGGAAATTTTACTACTCAAGGCTAATTGGTGAAATTTGCTTTGAGCTGGTTATTCTACAGATTTTTGCTGAAAACTAACATTTTCATTTTAATAGTCAAAGGGCTGCATCTGCAGATAAATTATTTATTTTCGTATTGCAAATTAAAGCCCAGATTCAGCAAAGTACTTAAAACACATGCTTAAGTTTTATAGACTTCAGTGGGATTTAAGCATTCACTTAAGTGATCTGCTGAGTCGGAGTGAACTGAAGCACATGCTTAAGTGCTCTACTGAATCTGGGCCTAAAATTCCAATATTAATGTTATGTACTAAAAATCAGTCCTAGACTTTAAACTATAGTTCAGTCAATATTCTTTAGCTGAGGTTCTGACATAAATAGTGGCTGTGTAATCGGGCATCTTTGTGTTCCATTTTTTTTTCTGTTCAGTGACTACCGTAGTAAATTTGGGGGCAAATTTTGCTCATCGTCTTCTTGCAAGTAATTCAACTGAAAAACACCAGGAATAGTCTCTTAGGCTCTGAACTGGGACTGTGGAGATCTGGATTTCATAGGCTGCTTCCTATTTGTCTCCTTGCAAGTTACTTAATTACACTCTCCTTTGTCTGCCAACCTTATTTAGATAGTTGTCTTTGTGGAACAGGGACTGTCTTTCACTGTATATATGTACAGTGTCTAGCACATTGGGGTTCCTATCTCAGCTGGAGCTTCTAGGCATTACTGTAATACACATAATTAATAACAATGAAGGTGAGTAAAATAAGCCTTTACTCAAGCTGAAACCCGATTTTTCTAAATGCAATCACAGCAAGTCAACTCAGATATTTGAAACATTTCCTTTTCTTTTGAGTTCTGCCCATCACCACCAAATTCATATTCTGCAATCAGAACTCACCCACTACTACAGATATTCCAGACCCAAATAAGACTTTCTTCTCTTCAATGATATTGATTCTGCAGGGCTAACAATACTGAAAACTAGTGTTTTGTTAATAAACTAAGGAAATATGACTTGGATGACATGTGAGGCCAAATTTAACCCTTGTGTAGCTCTGTTGTCCTCATGGGATGGAGGTAAGAGTTTATTTTAATAGAGGCAATTTTCTGACTATTCCCCCACATTAAATATCATTTGTTTTCATTCAGTGATTTAGGTAAAATTTGTAATGATTTAAGATATGACCACCATTCCACACACTTGTCCATAAGTGTCTGAGCCAGCTCCCATTGAAGTCAACGGGAGTTTTGCTTCTGACTTCAGTGACAGCAGAATCTGGCCCATAGGTGCCTTCCAAAAATTGGTCGCCTTTGGTTTCACAGAAAGGTCATTGTGTTTTTGAATGCACTCTAGGGATGATGTTGACATTTTCCAGCTGTCTTGCTACATTATCCCCATGAATGTGGGAGGTAGATTTGTATTCTGGTTTTAAACTGCACTATTCTTCAAAAACAAATCACATCCCTAGTGAGGTTTGGTAACTTTCCTCCTTTAAGCAGATCCAAACTATACTTTTATTTTTTAGAGCATTTCTTTTGTGAGGGTAGGACTTGAAATTATATAAATGAAAGAACTGTGTTTAAGGCTGGGTGCAGATTCCTTTACCTCTACATGTGCTTTTCCCCTCCCCAAGCTCATTGTAAGATGCTCTGCAGAGCGCAGGAGGAGAAGTTTATCACATGCTGTACATTATTCTGTAGCTAATGCCGGCTATAATTTCTTACGCTCCGCTCACTAATCTCTTCCTCTCATGCATTATTTCCTGGTACAGCATTAGCAAACCACATGCTGATCCACTGGTACTTCATGGATTTGGAAAATAATCCATGAGCCCACAATGATGTAAAACATTAAATATTGTTTTAAGTATTGGAGGCGCCATCCTGCCTACACGGTACTTAAGGTGGGCAGTGTGCCAGCATGTCTGCTGGCATACAGCTGAGAAACAGAGCATGCCCACTCGCAGCGAACAAAGCAAAGCCCAGGACAATAAGGCAAGCATGATGACAGACAGAAAGGGGCTGGTCTGTTCATGTGCCATTTGACCATTATATCAGCTTTGGAAATTATACTGTCTAGAGGGCTAAGAGTTTCTTTCTACACTCCTGCCTTACTGCCTGCACCTGCACATCTAAGGGGAGGCAAGAATGAAAGAACACTTTATTGCTCTTCCAAGGGCTCTTCAAAGTTATTTATCACATACCATTTTTGTACTAACTTTTAATACTTTGCAGTTGCAAAGTGAAAAGGGAACAGAATCAAGACAAGACACATACAACCTGGTGTTGTTTGACAGAGCCATGAGGCAAAAAGCAATGAGGTTTCAACTGTGTGCACGCGTGCATGCACGGAAAACCAAGCGACCTAAGGAAGTTTAAAATGCCTCTTTACTGAATGGCTGCTGACTTTGATACAATAGAAGAGGCCAAAAGAAACCAGAGGAGGTTTGATCACGGGACTGGGAGCTGGGAATTCCTGAATTCTAACCTTGCAACCTCTGTGACCTAGGGCAAGTCACTCAGGCCCAGATTGTGCTTTTACACCCAGCCCTAAGCAAAAGGCGGTGAGTAAGCTGCCCCATCCTAGACCAGCCCCTGGGGGCATAGTAAATAGGAGCCACCCCCATGAATCACAACTTCTCCCTGTGCCCTGGGGGAAAAGTAAATTACTTCATCCCCATTGTGTACCTACACAGCCTATCTTTCTGGCAAACAGACGCAGAGACAACACCCTTCCCCACCCTCTTGCTTACAGAAAGGACTATCAAGCAAGTAGTCCTTACTCTCTCCACTATGGTAAGAGTCACTGTTTGAGTAGTAGGGCCAACTAGGGACCTAAGGGAGGAGGGGATACGCCCTCTTCCTCATCCATGCTACAGAGTCAGGACTGTGACAATGTAGACCCTAGTCTCTCCACATGTAGGATGCAAGATGGAAATTCTTAACTACCTCCCACGGGTGCGGTGATGATGAGCCTGAAAAGAGGCTTTGAAAATGATGTGTAGTAAGTGTTATTTCTTGAGGTAGGGCTGGGGACTACAGTTGTTTGCAGGACCACATTGAGAATTTTGAGCTCAAGGGATATTTGAGCTTGGCCCCGTTACCTCATCCATTCATGTTCCTTAGTCTCTCCCTCTTGTTCTTTTCCCTGCACACAGCCTAAACCATGTTTAAAGGACGTGTTGCACCCTTCCGCCAGCCTTCTGTCAACTCACCCTCCTTCAAAGTCATCCAGGTTGGTGAGACCACTGGTGGTGCTCCTTGGATGCCGACAGGCCAATGCTGCTTTTTGCCTCTTCTCTCTGGCGTATGTATTCTATATTCAGTGCATATACAGACAGCAGTCAGAATCAGCAGCTCAGCTCAGAAGCATCAGGGAAGCATCACCAACTGTCTCAAAACCTAGGCTGGATTTGAGAAACAGGAGCTCAAGGAGGCACTGTGGAGTATTTCCTGGAAAGCTAAAAGTGTTTTGGATTATAGTAGTTTGTAAAGGGTCACTCATCCAATCAGGGAATAGAAACAAAACCATGTGACTGACATTACCAATCACTCAGCTCAAATACCAAATTGTGAATATTGATATTCAAAGGAGTACTTCCTGGGAACAGTTCTCAAGTAACACACATCAAACATAAATAGGTAAAATTACAGTCTCTCTTTGCAAGAAAGGTCAGGGAAAAGGGCTATATTCACAAAATTGTTGTGAATTTTCTCCACTTCTACTAAGAACTACAATTAATACAACAAAAGTCATCATGTGTTGTGTGTACACACACCTAACATATGTAGAGTTGATATCTTTGTGAAGAACTGCAGAGATATAAGATGGATATCTTGCATCTCTGATCACCTCACCTGCCCTTTTGACCACTGATCCATCTGTACCAGGATTCATTTTAACAGCTTTGAACAGCTGCCATTATTTAAAAATCCACCAATCATAAAAGCATTTTCTCTTCCTCCTTCCCCTAAAAAGCCTGGCTCAAGGCCCTGGATGGGCAAGATTCAATGTTGGGCCAGTGATAGATTTTCAGGATATAAAGAAGTGTTGCAGTTTAAGGTACAATATGTCAAGGTCCACCTGGGCTGGAAACAGGATTTTAATCCCCTTGGGAATGGGGGATTTTTCAGTTTCCTAATGGGACTCAGCACCTGCTTCTAGCCCTGCAAGAGCTCTAGAATAAGGAACACAAAAGTTATTATTAGTAATTGAGCCCCATTAAAGGCATATGTTCTTATTTCAGTTATGCCAACACTTGAGTGAATGTCACATCCCATGCCCTGGGGAAGTTATTCTGCCTTAAAATGGCTGAGGTAACACTTAGAGGTTTTCTGTTGGAGTGCAAGTTTGATGAAGTTGGGCAATGTATTGCTCTTTTGCCAGAAGCTGGGAATCGGTGACAGGGGATGGATCACTTGATGATTACCTCTTCTGTTCATTCCCTCTGGGGCACCTGGCATTGGCCACTGTCAGAAGACAGGTTACTGGGCTAGATGGACCTTTGATCTGACCCAGTATGGCCATTCTTATGTTGGCATCTGTTGGAGCTGGAAGTGAACCTGGTGGAGTGAAGGGCATTATCAATAGCATAGTAGGCAATGTGAAGGAGAGAGAAATGTCTTTCCCTTTAACTTCTTATTTCCATACTGGTGTAAGCTTAACTATCACTAAATATAGGTTTTTGTCTGTTAATATTCATTATACATGTCAACTCACCAGCATTTTGCAAGTAGCACGTGCAAATCAGTTTTCTCCTCCTTTCACACCTTGCTGTTCAGCCTGATTGGCTCAGATTGCAGGTGAACAGGTTCAGGACCCCCTTTTAGCTTGATTGCTAAAACAGGTAACACAGGTATGTGTCTGGTGGATGTGTAACCCAATGGTCTTTGTGTGTTGTGTGTCCCCTTTTGCACCTGATCTATAGGGGATGTCAGTCTGTTACAGCCCCCAAATGCAGGCTGGCAATTTAGCTTCAGCTGTGGAGATTTGTGCTTCTAGTTTTAGAGTTCCCCAGTGTTTTGTCCACAATGGTAGCTTTCACACCTGTAGCTACCTAAAGGTAAGGGAGATAGTTACAATTCGGTTTTCTGTGTATGTTACCTTTTAAATGTAAAGTATCAGTTTTGTGATCTCTGGGCTGAGAGTCATCTCAAGACAGAGGTTCTAGGGGAGTAACAGACTCACATTATTCTATTCCTTCTGGAGAGCTTGTTCCTTTTTCTGGGCCCATTGTTTTTCCAGACTAACAGTACTTTTTTGCTTTTGTTGTATTGGAAAACATGACAATGTGTATAACTTGAAATGTTGTGGGGAAAATGAGAAGAAGTGCGAGATGATGAAATTCCACAGGGTCGATGTGCTGTATAATGTTAAATGCACCAGAGACATTCTCATCAATATCATTTTAATGTGGTTTAATTTTTTTTTCATTGTTTGTTGTAATAGGAAAGTACAGATTTCCCGCATACAACAGGAAACTTAGTTCCACCAACAGCAAGCAACCTTGAATGGGAGTGTGCTGGATTACTCACAGCAGAAACATGGCTGTTATGTGCTAATTTTTCTGTGTCCTGCCAAGGTCCGTTTGTGGGGGTGAGATGAAAATGTGTGTGTCAAACTGTGAAAAAGATCTAGGGTGTACAGAGTCTTATGGAATGTCTAGAGGTTTTATGGATTCCCTCTTCTCTGCTTTCAGTTCCCTGACTCCTCTATTAGGCAGTGAAAACAAGAGGCACGAATTAGTGGTTGTTTATGAACTGTGTCATTCTTGCAAGATTTACTTATTCTTTTTTTAGGACTAGGTTTGTATGTGTGTGTGTGTGAGAGCAAGAGAAAGATTTTTTCCCCTTCACACAGAAAGAAAATCAATTTTTACCCTATTTTCCATTTTAAATTGATTTTATTGTTTTCCCCCTTGTTTCTATTTTATTTGCTTTTCATCTGCCTCCAAAAGTGGCATTCTTACAGTGATGACATCAGCTCTGCGGGCAACTAGGATGTTAGGGAACAGAACCTATGGGTCTAATCCAATGGAGTCAATGTGAGTCTTTTAATGGGAGTTGGATAAGACCCACAGTGGATGTCAGTGAGCACAGGATTAGGGTTAGTATCAGTTCTCACTATCATTTTTCTAGCTAGTATAGCGCTAAGTCTGCATCCATTAAGTCAATGGGAATTTTGCTGTTGACGTCACTGGATGCAGGTATAACCTACATGTTTTTGTTTACAGCATTTTATATTGAAGACCGAAGAGTGGCGGAGCACCAATCAGGGAGGAGAAAGGGATTTGTTTTAGTTAGGTGTGCAGAGAAGACCAGGGAACCTGCTATAAGTGACCAGGAAAAAATCCACAAAAGGATATTGGTAATTACTGAGCAAAAAAGCAATAGCTGATTAAGTCAGTGTAGAAGTCACCGTTAATGGCAGGCAAATCTACATGTCTTGATATATTCTCAGTTTAGGGGCTGAGCCAATCGGAGTGGAGGGAAATGTGATACAAGATCTGGTGAGCGTTCTCATTGGTCTCAGCTGGGTGATGGAAGATAGAAGGCCAGGAAATGTGGCTTCTGTCAGGATTAGCTCTCAAAACCGGCTTGGGAACAGGTGGATCTTATTCCCATCTTTACCTACTAGGAAAGTTCTTACTGAAACTAATGTTAAGCCATGCTGGAGTGCCATGTGGACCCAGAGATAGCATTGGAAGAGAGGCTCCCAAGAGACTTATCAGAACAGAGAAACTAAAGAAAGTGAGTCTTCTGCATTTATGTAGGAGGCATGGCTGTGGACTATAAAACCATGCAGTTTCAGCACTATAGTGATGATGCAGATGTTACAGATCAAGCTAATGTTTCATGAATATCATCCTTAGCATAAGTGGCAGAGAGTGAAAGTTTGTATAAGAAGGATTATGTGGATCACCCTACCATCTCTATCCAATAGATTTCAAGTGATGTTTAAAATGCTTTGCTTGCTGCTTGTATTAAAAGTGAATATTTATGTACTAAGTAATTATGTGTTGTTTCTCTTGGGCAGTTATTGGGAGCAATTAATAAGATCCAAGTTCAGGGTGTCAATACAACGGTCTGGGATTTGACTCCCTCTTTAATGCTTTCTGAATAGTTCTGAAATGATCGGACCCCTGGCATGTGCTCCAGCTGAAAGTTCTGGTGAAGAGAAGGAGGTTGGTCAAGTAGACAAGGCATTAGACTGGGACTCAGAAAACCTGTGTTCTGTTCCTGACTCTGCTACTAATCTGCTGTGTAACCTTGGATAAATCACTCCAACCCTATGCCTGTCTTGTAAACTTTCAACTGTTATCTTGTAAGTATCAAATGTTACCACATAGGGAACGAGAGGTCCTGGAGATCAAATATAGGCTGCTAGGGAAGAGATTAAAGTCCAGACCTCCACAGTAACATTCTCTGACATGCTTCCAATTCCATGCACAGAGCCAGATAGACAGGCAGAACTGCAGGGTCTGAATGCATGGGTGAGATGGTGGTACTCAGAAGTGAGATTTAGGGTTATTAGGAACTGGAGAACCTCTTGGGAAAGGAGGAGCCTGTACAGGAAGGATGGGCTCCACCTAAACCAAAACAGAACCAGACTGCTGGCGTGTAAAATTTAAAAGGCCGTAAAGGAGATTTTAAACTAAGGGCTGGGGGAAAGCCAACAGATGCAAAGGAGCACATGGTTTGGACACAGAAATCTCTAGGGGGAGAATTTATAAAAGGGGATATTTTATATTCTAGTAAAAAGGAGAGAATAGACGTTGGTAAACTATAGGTAGGAAATCAAGAGAAACAGTCAAACGAAAAAGAGTCCCATTCAATGACACCACACAAAGGCAAGCAACTGAATAGTGACAAATTTTATAACTGCTTGTATACAAATGCAAGAAGTCTACATACTAAGAGAGGTGAACTTGAGTGCCTGAAATTAAATAAGAATATTAATACAAGTAGGCATCACAAAAACTTGGTGGAATGATGATAATCAATAGGACACGTTAATACTAAGGTACAAGATACAAAGGAATGACAGAATAGGTCACACTGGTGGGGGAGTGGCACTGTATGAAAAAGAAAGCATAGAGTCAAATATAGTAAAAATCTTAGATGAATCAAACAGTACCATAGAATTTCTATGGAGAGAAATTCCATGCTTAAATAAAATAATAATAATTAATAATAAGAGTATAGCAGTTGGAATATACTGCCGACCACCTGACCAGGATGGTGATAGTGATTGTGAAATGCTCAGGGAGATTAGAGTGGCTACAAAAACTGAAAACCCAATAATAATGGGAGATGTTAACTATCCCCATATTGACTGGGAACATGTCTCCTCAGGATAGGATGCAGAGACAAAATTTCTAACACCATTAATGACTGCTTTTTGGAGCAGCTTGTCCTAAAACCCACAAGGGGACAGGCAATTCTTGATTTAGTGGTAAATGGTGCACAGGAGCTGTTCCAGGAGGTGAACTGAATAGCTGAACTGCTCAGTAACAGCAACCATAATGTAATTAAATCTAACATCTTTGTCGGGGAAAAATACCAAAGAAACCCATTACAGTAGCATTTAACTTCAAAAACGGGGACTACATAAATATGAGGAGGCTAGTTAAACGGAAATTAAAAAGGAACAGCCACAAAAGTGAAATCTCTGCAAGCTGCATGGAAACTTTTTAAAAACACCATAACAGACACTCAAACTATATGTATACCCCAAATAAAAAAATAGAAAGAGGATCAAAAAATGCTACCATGGCAGAGTAAACAAGGCAGTTTGAGACAAAAAGACGTTTTTTTTTTTTAAAAACTGGAGGTCAGATCCCACAGAGGAAAGTAGAAAGGAGCATAAACTCTAGCAAATCAAGTGTGAAAGTATAATTAGGCAGCCCAAAGAAGAATTTGAAGAGCAACTAGCAAAAGATACAAAAACTAAGTTCTTCAGAAGCTGGACAAATACCAAACAATTGGTGGGGCTACTGGACGATCGAAGCACTCAAGGAAGCACTCAAGGAAGACAAGGCCAAGGTAGAGAAGCTAAATGAATTCATTCTATTCGATATGGGGGAGATCTGCACACCTGCTATTCTTCTCAGGTGAGAAATCTGAGGGACTGTCCCAGATTGTTGATAGAAGAGGTTTTGGAACAAACTGATGCATTTAACAGTAATAAGTCACCAGGACCAGATGGTGTTCACCCAAGACTTCTGAAGGACTCAGATATGATATTTCAGAACTACTAACTGTTATGTAATCTATTGCGTAAATCAGCCTCTATAGCAGATGACTTGTGGATAGCTGATGTAATGCCGATTTTTAAAAATGGCTCCACAGGTAATCCTGGCAACTACAGGCCAGTAAGTTTTAACTTCAGTACCAGGTAAATTGGTTGAAACTATAGGAAAGAACAGAATTATCAGACATATAGATAAACACAATTTGTTGGGGGAAGCATCCACACAGCTTTTGTAAAGGGAAACCATGCCTTACCAAGCTATGAGAATTTTTGAGAGTGTCAACAAACATAAGGACAAGAGTGATCCAATGGATATAGTGTACTTGGACTTTCGGAAAGCCTTTGACTAGATTCCTCACCAAAGTGTCTTAAGTAAAGTAGGCATTCTTGGGATAACAGGGAAGGTCCTCTTATAGATCAGTAACTAGTTAAAATTAGTAAAGAAAGAGTAGGAATAAATGGTCAGTTTTCACAGTGGAGAGGTAAATAGCAGGATTCCCCAAGGATCTGTACTGAGACCAGTGCTGTTCAACATATTCACAAATGATCTTGAAAAAGGGGTAAACAATGAGGTGGCAAAAGTTACAGACAATACAAAATTCCTCAACATATTTAAGTCCAAAGCTGACTGAGAAGAGTTGCAAAGGGATCTCACAAAATTGGGTAACTGAGCAACAAAATGGCAGATGAAGTTCAATGCTGATAAATGCAAAATAATGCACAGTGGAAAACATAATCCCAACTATACATGCAAAATGAAGGAGTCTAAATTAGAAAGAGATCTTGGAGTTATTGTGAAAATGTGCTCAGTGTGCAGCAGCACTCAAAAAGACTAAGTGAATATTAGGAACCATTAGGAAAGGGATAGATAATAAGACAGAAGTATCATAATGCCACTCTGTAAATCCATCGTATGTCTACACCTTGAATACTGTGTGCCGTTCTAGTAGCCCCGTCTCAAAAAAGATATAAAATAGGGAAAAAAGACAAAGAAGGGCAACAAAAATGATTAGAGGTATGGAACAGTTTTCATCTGAGGAGAGATTAAAAAGACTGGGAGTATTCATTTTAGAAAAGAGATGACTAAGTTGAGATATGATAGGGTCTATAAAATGATGAATGGGTGGAGAAAGTGAGTAAGGAAGTGTTATTTACCCCTTCACATAACATGAGAACCAGGTGTCACCCAATGAAATTAATGCTCAGCAGGTTTAAAACAAACAAAAGGAAGTATTTATTCACAGAGCATACAGTCAATCTGTGGAGCTCATTGCCATGGGATGTTGTGAAGGCCAAAAGTATAACTGGGTTCAAAAAAGAATTAGATAAGTTCATGGAGGATAGCTCCATCAATGGCTATTAGCCAAGATAGTCAGGGATGCAACCCCATGCTCTGGGTGACCCTAAACCTCTGACTGCTAGAAAGTTGGGACTTGACCACAAGGATGGATCACTCAATCAACTGCCTTGTTCTGTTCATTCCCTCTGAATTATCTGGCACCAGCCACTGTTGGAAGACAGGATATTGGACTACATGGACCACTGCTCTGACCCAGTATGACCAGTATTATGTTCTTAAACTCAGTGGAGCCTGAACTGTCTCTTATGTGTTTGTACAATGACTAACACAATGGGGACTCAGTCACAGTAGCATTATGAGGGGTCACCTAAAATACAAATACATAATAATGAAAGGAAGAGGAGTGTCATAGTACTTGTATGTGACTTGCCTCAATATCCTTTTACATAGGCTCAGGTTCTACAGGGCTGGCTGAAATGAGTGTTTCAAGAGAGAAAAACATCAAACTTCATGAACTCCTTTTAGTATGTAACTGTGAGCCCTAGTAATCTAAAATATGGCCAGAGTACATCTGTCTGGTGAATAGGTACACAATAAATATATCTACCTGACATCTCAACAGAAATCCTTTCTGAATTAACTGCCACTAGTCAGGATCACACAGGCAATGGCCAAAATGAAAGACAGAAAAATAAAGATAGCCCAGAAGCATGTACGGATTTTTAACATCAGAAAAGTTCCCCGTAATCTCTGTTTCATGATTCAGAATTTTGTAAGTGCAGTAAATTGATGAGAACACACCAGATTTCTGCAGATGGAAGAGGAAAGAACAGAGCAAATACAATGTGTGCATTTACACAGTTTGGAGCTCAGAGGATTCAGCCAAAGGTTAATCTCAACCCACCCTAAACTGTTGTGCTGTGTGGTGTCAAACAGCTGTTGTGTTCTACACCAGAGTTGGTGGCTGGATTTTTATGGTGGGTGACATGAGCCCATCTCTCTTACGAACTACAAGCAGGGTGTTATGAGGCTTATTTAGTTAATATTTGTAAAGTGTGTTTAAAATCCTTGAATATAAGATACAATGGAAGTGCCAAGTAATAATAATCAATCAGCCATTCTGTCTCCTCACTTCTCATACACCGGAGAAATGTGAAAAGGAATTAATAGTACATTCTTGAAACGTGAGTCAGTCTGTGCTGAGATGTCCAAGAAGAAAAGCTGTAAAAAAAAAAAAAAAGAGTAGATGTGGGGGAACAATGGACTCCTCCAAGAGGGGATGAATCTTTGGCCACCTGTCATATCCTATGGCAAGCCAGCCTGCTGTCCTCTTTACCAGCAAGCATCCACAAGAGTCTGGATATACATAGGAAAAGAAGACAAAGCTTTGAGCACTAGCCGCAACTTGTAGAGACCCAGATCAATGTTCTCTTCACCTGCACCCATTGAGAAAGAGTGAGGTAAGCAAGGTGGTGGGGGCAGATGTGAAGACAAGAGACCTATAACATTCGTGCTCTGCAAAGACTGAGAACTATAGCAGAAGACTAGAATCATGCTGGCCTAGAAGAGCTATCTACTCAAGGGAAGAGTGAGCAAACAAAGCATTTTGAGTGAGCTATCAGTGAGTGAAAACAGGAAGCTTTGGATGAAAGTTGACCTGAAACCTTAACTATAAACATTCCAAGCAGCATCTGGAGACATGTAGATATCTAATGTACATACAGCATGACTATGCTTACATAGCTTCATCACATGTATACCATGAAGCTGCTCCTCTAATCACTGTCTCCAAGCAATGCAGGAAGGAAGCTGTGTACAATGTGAAGAATTTACTTTATTTTACTAGGGGTACACACATGACACTGTTTCTAATGATGTGCAAGGAACTCTTCATCCCTCCACCCACCCCTGTTTGCATGTAATCTTTGGTTTCAATGATTCACAAGCCTGTTTTCTCATGGCCTTTATTGGCCTGTCCACTCCATTATTTTATCTTCAGTTCTTACCCTTAATCCCTCCTAGGATGCAATAGGAAAGCATAGAGAATGACAGTCCAACAGAGATCCATACAGGAATATGCCAGTGAATGACAAAAATCATGGAAGGTGTGAAATTCTGTGGTGTTTTGTTTTTACCCTGGGTAATGGTATAAGCCAACGAGAATCCACACAGCTGTAAAATGGCAGAAATTGTAAGGGATACTAAAACAATCCTCCAGGAGTAAAGTCTGTCTGGCCTAACATTCCAAACTTTGTCAGGGTAGCAATTTTAAGTTGCATTTACGTAAAGATTTGAGAATGATATGGCATATATTCTATACTTGCCTGCCCAACATGCTGAAAGATCACCAAGACCCATCCCTGAAATACTTACCCAGCATGGCCCTGAGGATGAGCTTGCTGGCAGGCTGGCAGGCAGAAAACCAGGGATAGCTTTGGGTCCTTCTTGGAATCATCCCTTGATATTCTAGGGCCTGCATCCTAAAAATTTTTAAAGTTTTTCTTAACTATATGGGTTTCTTAGAGGCTCAGAGCCTAACAATTATGAGAGTGTCTCTTTAACTCATTAGAAATGATCACAAAGTATCTGAAGATGAAAACTTAAGAAAAATCTCTTGGCTTGTAGAAAATGAACCTTGATAGTACATTTATTGCATGTGTACCATCTACACCCCTTTTCAGTGTTATTGGATCTATAGTTGTGTTTTTTTTAAAAAAATTCATGTTTTTGGAATTGTTCACTTCCCCAAAAGTTTCATTAAAAAGTCATTTCTTTTATATAGATATATTTTTAAAGTACTGAGCCAGTGTAGATCTTTGGGGCGTTAGAGTACATTTGGAAGACTCTGTTATCTATAAAGGTTCTTCGTGGTTCATAATAGCTGCTCTTTGTTTTTGCATTAACCTATGGTAAACAGACCTAATACTAAGATGAGAATCAAATGGTCAATGTGATCATAATCTTACCTTTGACTCTCAGCCAACACTCCTTGTGTGAACTTAGTTCTAATGCTCAAATCTGCTTCTCCCTAAGAGACGATTTTTCCGTGTTCAATCCCATCTGTCATGCAACTTTCACACTCTGCACTACTTCCAACAATAAAATCATTTTCCACTGGATTAAGACTGTTGTGACAGCTTGGAAGCCTCCTGCTGGTTGGTGGGAAACCAAAACACTTAAAAAACCCAGGAAGGTGGACTCTGAAGAGAACATGGAGAAAAATTATGTTGCAAACAGATGTACAGACAAACAGCCACACAGTCTTGTGGTGTGGACTGTTTTCCTGCCCCATGGTTTTACCTAGGGAAGAGAATCAAAATGTACAAGTTTAGATTGGATTAAGTGTGAAAGCCAAAGGAGATCCTCCGTTTGTGGACGAAGGGTTCAATCCTGCGTCCACTGACGTCAGTCTCAGAGCTCCCATTGACTTCTGTGGTGTAGGATCAGATCCCAAGATGACAGACTATTCTGCAGAAGTCACTGCTGCTAATGATTGGTGGGTATTTTCTGTGTCCTATCATTCTGGCCCATTCCTTTCCTGTCATTGCTGTTGACCTCTTCACTGGCTTGCACTTGTGTTTTCAGCATCCAACAGCTCAAAACTCACAGTAATTAGAGTCTGCTGATGCTGTGTCAGTGGAGCCTGATTACATCTATAACCAGTGAGGCAGAACTGACAGATGAAAGTGTTCGCTGAGCTCTGTTGCTGATCCAGAAACAGGGAAGGCAAGGCCTGAACACAGGGACTTGACAACACTCCTGATCTACATGGGCATGCCTTTTTAGAGCTGAGAGGCACCACGAGGTGCTGTAGCCAAGCCCCTGCCTAGTGCTGAGTGAAATGATAGGTCACCATTCTGCTTCCTGCATGGTGGCAGCAGTTAGAGCAGAGACTCCCTGCATCTTCAAAATCTCTGTGAGTCTGATCCAAGACCTGTGGGACCTAATGGAGGTCTTTCCGTTGACTTATATGGGTTTAGGCTCAGGGCCCTAATGTGCCCATTCAAAATGAGGTAGAATTTAGTCCATAATGTGGATAGGGCTTAAGAGGATCATGTTCACAATATCATTCATGCAGGAAACAGAGCTGGCCCAGTCCAGCTCCCATTGGAGTCAGTAGCAGGCCCTATGTGGTAAGGTATGTTTTTTCCAAAAGGGTTCCCCACTATGAAAAAACTGTTTCTTTGAGAACTTCCAGAGTGGACTGTGGTTAATGCTTTGCCTTGAATAAAAAGGAGTATCATGGCAAAATTCTCTTTACTTCAAAATCTAGCTAAGCCTGCTAACAATGGATGCTTAAACATTATGCAGTCTCACTAGCATTTTTGTATGAAACTCAGTGCTAACAAAAGCACCCAGCCTAGTGCTAAATTCTGATTAACCTGGCAAATAGTTGTTTCAAGACAATAAAAGGAATGAAGAGCTCAACTCTCTCTCTCTTTAGCTGTCCCTGTACAATGCTGGTAAGGTGGAGCCTGGCTCTTCTTCAGCATTTCTCCTGTGAGTCTTATACTTAATGACAAGTTGGTCTGAGAAAGCCCTAAAGGTTTCACCATTGCCAACAACATTCTTCTTGTCTCGTTTCATCTTTGACATGTATTCAGGGTTCATTCTGGAATGTTGCATACCTGGATCGGTTCTCCATCCGACTGTGAGAAGGCAGAATTAGAGATTCACCACACTGGAAAGAGATTTAGCAAATATTTGGAATCAAATTTAGTCTGTGAACAGGGTAAAAAAAAAAAACCACGGGGCCCAACGACAGATAAAACATGTGCAAGTGTATTCTGGAGCTATCAGACACTTGCCCCTCTTTGCAGGCTCAGTATAAGGCCTATTTTTGAAGTGTGCAGCCAGACAAGCTGCAGATTTTAGGCATACACATAGGAGTGAAATTTTCAAAAGAGAGTTCTGTGTATCATTCATGCATCACTGGTTAGAGCAGTGATTCATCTAATCCAGTAGCTCTTCACTGACCAGAACCAGATGCTTCACAGGCAAGTGCAAGAAATCCTGCAGTTGCCGGATATGGGATAATCTGCCCACAGCGAATTTAGCTGCTAACCCCCCAAAAAGCTTAGATTATGCTCTGAAGCATGATGGGTTTATATCCCTTCCACATTTTTAAAAGTATTTATTATTGTAACTCCTAGATATTAGCCATATAAATATCTAACGTCTTTGAATCCTGCTAAGCTCTAGGTCTCAATGAGAGCTTGTGGCAACAAGAGAGATCCACTGGTTTGAATATATCATCCTCAATCCATGAGCCCCAAGAACAGAATGATTTGCCAGTTTATTTGATGTTCAAGACAAGGTTAAATATATATGCAGCAAGGCTGTGGAGACATAACATTGTCTGGTGGCAAAGTTGGGTAATTAAGACTCAGGGTTAGAGCTATGTGAGACCTACAAGAAGTAGTTTGTGACGGTTGCTCAACCTGAACCTTACAGATTTAGTTTGCAAAGGCTGAAAACTAATCCACCTCCGCATAGTCTCTTTGAGGTAGAGGGAATGACAGTTGGAGAGAAGGGAGGTTTAGCTGCCATTCACCAGATGCAGCTGCAAACCTCAGGCAAGGTGAACCACTGAACGTGAACCACTGAACATGGACTGACATTGTTGACTCTTCAAACCTCAAACCCAAGGTCATGTTTGAATGGATTCAATATGAATACTTTGCACAGTTCTAGTCATGACTCCTGGCTGTCATAGACTTGCTTTGCACCATTGGGCAAGTCATGTATATTCTCTGGTTGAAATCCAGACCCCATTGAAGTCAATGGGAGTTTCACCATTGACTTCAAAGGGGCCAGGATTCACTGGCTGTGCCTCAGTTTAACTGTCTGTAAAGTGGACATAACAACATCTACTCCCACTGGTATTATCACACTTAGTAATTATATTTGTAAAATGCATAGAAATCTTCTGAAGAAAGGCACAATATAACTGCAAAGTATTTTTAACGCTACTGAATAGTGTTCTTCCTGCTTTATGCGTGGACTTGCGGTGGATTATCCAATTAGATATTTCCAACTCTATCATTTAGTAGAGAAGATGGTGGCAAAATGTTTTGGATTGCTTTGAAAATATCAGCCAATGTTTGCTGGTGTAAGTCGTTTTCCAAGAACAAAAATACTGAACCAGCTAAAAATCTCTGCTAATGAGCAGCAAGATAGATGCAGTTATATAAAATACAGGGATACCATACCTTTTTATAAAACACACACACACACACATATATATATGAATAAAATGTGTTTGTAGAATATGTATATTGTAGAGTATGAACCAATTAAAAGAGCTGAAGCTAATATGCTCACCAAATGAAATGTTCATAGTCACTGGAGCATTTTCAGTATTTGGTCATAAGAAGAGCCATACTGGGTCAGACCAAAGGTCCATCTAGCCCAGTATCCTGTCTCTGATAGTGGCCAATGCCAGGTGCCCCAGAGGGAATGAACAGAACAGGTAATCATCAAGTGATCCATGTGTGAATTTATTTGCATGGATTTCTTCTTAGTGACATTTATCTTTTCTCTTAGTAAGAGTGACACAGCCATCAATCAGTTAATTTCTATGTACCTGCAGTTACCGTGCAGTTCTTAAGTAATACTTTGAGATACTTCAGGGTGGCAGTGCAAATAAAACAGTGGGTATATCCCCAAGCTTAACATTCACTGATGTTACTTAAGAGTATTGGATCCTGGCAATGGAATTTGTGGGAAATTTGAATGATTTTATAGGATTTGAGATAATTCTATAGGGTTGCTACAGAACTATGAATATTTTGCAGACTCTGTCACCTTAATTTCATGTGAAACCATTGCTCCCTTAAATAAAAACATGAATTCAACAGTAATTAGAATTATCTATATGAAGGTACGAAAAGCAAACATACACCCAACCGCCTAGTTAATTTATACTGGAAGTAATTGGACACACCCAATAGGAACCGTAATGGAATTTTACCATGAATTGCAATGTTCTTTTCAACTCAATGGTCTTTTCCTGATAAACCTGATAATAGAGTCACTCGGGGGGGGGGGAGGGGAGTGTTGGAAATTGGATTACTTAAAGTTTAAGCAAGTCATGAAATAAACCTTAGTAGCTTCTGTGTTTCCTTGTTCTTTACAGTTACTTACAATATGTTGAATGGCCTCTTTTCAGCCTCTCACTAGCATCTCACATAGCATGTCAGTTACAGAATATACAGAGGGATTTCACTGGAATTATTAATTATTTATTACTTGCATAGGAGTGGCTTCTAGAGGCCCCAGCCAGGTATTAGCGCCCCCATTGTGCCATATGCTGTACACACACAATGAAAAGACTGTCCCTCCTCCAGAGAGCTTATCCATCTGGAATCAAAACAAAACAGGGGGGACACCTAGTTTTCCATCCTGTACAAAACGTGCATGCCTCTGATTGAATAACAGACAATGATGTATGCATGGACCTCCTCAGGCACTGTAATGGAGATCTGGCCCTACCACTACCTTTTATTCTAATAGCAAGTCACTGTGTTATTCAACCATGAAGACAACCGCTGCCATCTACTGGATTGAATCACAAGTGCGCATCTGTGTGCGATTGGCCTTTCAGGTCCTAATCCAGCAAATTTGCTCTGCTGTGCATTTACAGAGGGATCTGTCTGCCTGGGGGAGGGTTCAGAATTGGGGCCATAGTTCTAACAGCGAGTGGAGGTTCTCCTCTGGCGGAAGTAGAAGGTGCTTGTGCTCTTAGAAGTTCCAAGCAGCCAGGGTATTCAGCACAGTGACAACCAGATAACCGGCTGGGTTACAGTACTTTCCATTCAAGGATCTCAAAGTGCTTTACAAACTTTAATGAATTAAGCCTCACAGTGCCCCATGAGGTACAGCAGGGAAGAACTATCTCCATTTTACATATGGGAAAACTCAATCACAAAGTTATTGTGTTTGAGGCTGGGTCTAACATGACCATGCCAGGGAATAAGGCCCTACATCAGTCCACCACACCTGCATGGCTGCATTTGACCTGACTGAATCACAGCACTGGGTACAAGGGAAAAGCAAAAGCAGCACAGCTGGTTTGGGCTCCTGTGAACAAGCCAGAGGAACCATAGCTCTGTACCCGGAACATGTTACTGTACATACCGGTCAGTGGAGCTGGCTGGACATAAATGAAGAGTGTGTGTTGGGCCCTGTAGTAATAGATCACTTCTCCACCCCCAGTCCCCAATGCAAGAGTGCACTGAAGCAATTGCATCTCAGAGGGCTGCCTTGTGGCACAATCTCTTCCAGGGCACCCCTGCAGTCATGCAGCTTACACACTGCTTCTTACTCAGGCTTGTGCCTCAGGGCACAATCTTTAGTTCCAACTTGATCACTCAAGATGTTTGTGCATTGCTAGAACCAGAGCCTAGATCTTCTGAGTCCCGTGTTTTAAACATAACTAACAGTCTACTTACAAGGCATTGGAAATGATGAGTTATATCTTAAAAGGAAATACCTTAAAATCAGTGCCTCTCTCACTGATCTTCCTGAGATGTGAGTTCAGAATCCTGTGTTTCCCTTCTAAATGTTGCTGGTATGTCCCTGGCAAGGCATAAGTTCAGGATCTTCCCTCGTAAGTGCTGACAGCTGAAAGAAGCTCAGGCAGCATGGGGAAATAGCTTTATGGGTTTCTGATCTCATTACCCCAACTCCTGCAAAGGAAACAAAGAATCCTAAAATCAGCCCAACAGGCAAATATAGGGAGGAACTGAATTCCCCAAAACCTGCTTTAAATATCTAAATATATATAGTTTCATTAGATACATAAGGGCAACTCACATCTGGTGATGTGTAAACTGGAGTAGGTTCACTGAAGCCAATTTCCATGAGCTCAGGATCTTGCCACAGAGGGGCATGACTGGTAGATATTCTGGCTGCCTCAGTGCTGGGGCTGCCTTCAGAAGCAGACCATGCCATGGGTGAGCACTCCCACCATCTGTCCCTCTGCTGGAACGTGGTTCCTGGCCCACCTGTCTAAGAGCAACCACAGTGAACCCCAGGTATTATTCCCTATGGAAACTTTCGCAGTTGTACTTAATGGGCTTGTGTTTGTTTTAGCAGGGATTTGGGGTGGAATTCTGTGCCAATAGCTTTCAGATGAGTAGTGTGCAATACATGAGTCCACTTCACAAGCTTTTACTTCACACTAACAGCTGCTGTAGTGTTGCAGAAATAAACTTTACAGCTTTGGCTGCATCCTGTTAGTTCAGCACATTATTAATATACCAGCAGCTTGCTGTGTTAGTTTCCCATGAAATGCTGGTTTAAAATACAGTTGGTTCTGGGTTGGATCCCTTTCCATTACACTCCATTCACCTGAAGCTCTCCTTCTCCCACACCCAGAACTTAAACTAAAATCTGCATCTCAAGGAGCTTTCTTTGCAAGTGTCTAATGAAATATTAGCTGGCCCCATCAAAGAGAGAAATTGGATCAGATATGAAAGAATCAAGTTGACGTTCACCAGGTATATTTAGCTGCCGTGTCATCTGACACAATTTTATTGGCGAGAACTAGTTGTCTTTCTGCTGCCATAACAAACACCTGTAATGCTGGTAGTAATTTATTGCTTCCAAAGAAACAGCTGCTGAGTGGCTCTGTCTCTTTAGTGAGAAACAACATGGGGAGGGGTAGATCGATCCTTAAATATTATTTATTCACTTTGCTAAAAAGGAGCACTGGGCACTGTTGGGCCTGAATGAAAATTTACCAAGCCTTATGTTGTATCACAGCAAAGTCTGGCAAATACATATCTTCCTGAGTGAGAAACTTCTGCACAGCAAGTCGCAACAAGATAGATGCTTTATCAAATGGGTATTTTAGTGGGTGACTCACCATACCATTCTCAGAACTACAAATTAACATATTGCCTATGGAGGTTTTTAGCCTAATGAAACATTTAGCCTTTAAATTTCAGCTCATGCTTGTTGAACTAGAAGTTCAACTGTACCTTAATACACTGGGGTTCAGGTCCACCTTTAGTTCTATTTGTTCTGATGAAACCGTTGTATTAGAAAATCCTGTTCCTACTTACATCAGCGCCATTTGCTGGGTGCTACATTTGGAGGAGGCCGCATGTCTAGGTTGTGTTCTGAAGCGTAGCTCTCCAATATGAGGAGGCAGAAGGCTCTTGCCTATGCCAGTTTGCTTGTGATTAGAACGGATGCAGAGAAGACCCGAGCTCGAGCACTTGCCCTGATTTTTCAGCACAGCAAACTGTTTTGTTGAGAGGTTGCTTCCTGAAGCTCTGTCTTGATCAGACGGAGGCAATGCTGATAAGTCAGAGGTGGGCAAACTACGGCCCGCGGGACCGTCCTGCCCGGACGGCAAGCCCCCCGCTATTTTCCCTCCCCCACAGCCTCAGCGTGCCACGCCGCCGGCGCGATGCTCTGGGCGGTGAGGCTGCGAGCTCCTGGGGCAGTGCAGCTGCAGAGGCCGGCCTGTTCTGGTGCAGCCGCGCGGTGGGGTGAATGGGGGTCTGAGGGTGGGGAACAGGGGAGTTGAAAGGGGGCAGTCAGGAAGGAGGGGGGGTTGGATTGGGTGGCAGGGGGCTGTCAGGGGACAGGGAGAAGGGGTGGTTGGATGGGGCAGGGGTCCCGGGGGGGCAGTCAGGAAGGAGGGGGGTTGGATGGAGCGGCGGGGGGCAGTCAGGGTGGGGGTTCTGGGGGTGGTCAGGGGACAGGGAGCGAGGGGGAGGGGTGGATGGGGCAGGGGTCCTGGGGGGACCATCAGGGAACAGGAGGGGTTGAATGGGGCAGGAGTCCCGGGGGGGCATGAGGGGGCAAGAAGCAGCGGAGTGGGGCCAGGGGCTGGGCCATGCCTAGCTGTTTGGGGAGGCACAACCTCCCCTAACCAGTCATCCATACAATTTCCGAAACCCAATGCGGCCCTCAGGCCAAAAAGTTTGCCCACCCCTGTGTTAAGTTGAGGGAAGCATCTGAAAGATCTGGTCAGGTGTATATCTGCCCCTTTAATTGAGGGTGCATGCTTGTCATTTGCCTCTAGAATTAACAATATGGGATACTGGCATCCAGGTGGAGCTGAAGGTGCTGATTTTGACTTAAAGCCCCAAATGTCTTGGATTTCAGACATACCTCTCTAGCCACGACATCCTATTTGAGCTGTGATCAGCAGAAGCACTCATGCTATTTCTGTGCTATAATAATGATGAGGCTGGTGGGAAGATGTTCTCTGTGAGGGCCCCAGGGCTCTGGATTGGCTTCCTCTCCCAGTCTGAAATAGCCTGAATTTGTCAATCTTTATGGCACCTGACTGGCCTTTGAAGAGAACCAGGGGAGTCTGAGCTACTGTCTGGCAATATTGGGATGTTCATATGTTTATATTAAAGTTGCTGCTTGGTAGAACAGACAAGGCTGGCTGAGTGTGTTGATTTTTATTAGTTGTCAGGTCACTCTGAACTTGTGTATGGGCATCTTTGGTTATTAGAAATCAAAATAAGCAAACATAAAGGGAGATGGTAGCAGGGCTTTTCTCATGAGGTGACTTCTATTCTGGAATTTACTCCCTACCTCTTGGCATGAAATAGCCTGAATCTGTTGGCCTTGCTGCGAAACCCATGCATTCACATAGGAGTAGACATTCAAATACCGAGAGAGAAGTTAGGTCCCAAAATCCCATTGAAAGTCAATGAAAATTGGGTGCCTAATTTGCATTTTGTGCCTTTTGAAAATCTCCACCTGTTCCCCCCAAACAAACAAACAAACAAACAAACCTTTTTGTATACCCTTCCCTAACGGTTGATATTTGGGAGTGATTTCATATCTAGGTGGTTATTTTCTTATTTACTGGTTTTGGGGGTGGGGCAGCTGCTGGCTTTACTTTTATGCTATTGTCCTTTGATTGTGTCAAATGCATCTAGAGCTCATGAGAGATGTTTCTTCAGAATTGGTTAGATATTGAAATAATAAATAAAAACTAAACATAAAACAACAGACTATGAGGGAGGGAACTTTAAGGAAGGCAAATTAGAAGTGGATGTGGAGTGGATCACTTCCAAAACCTGTCCTTGGTTTTTCTTTGTGGAGTGATAATAAAGAACCAGAAATACAAGGTGGGTGAGGTAATATCTTTTACTGGATCAGCTTCTGTTGGTAAGAGAGACAAGCTTTCAAGCTTACAAAGAGCTCTTCTTCAAATCTGGGCAACCTAATAGCATGTCACAGCTAAATACAGGCTGGAATAGATTGTTTAGTATAAGCAGTTAACACATATTTCAAGGGACCCTTCAAGGTGAAGTGGCCTGTTAACACCCCTCCAATCATAGAGGGCAAAGAAAGTCAGGGAGGAAAGTCAGTTGGGGTGTGGGGGATATAGATTGTTGTAATAAGCCATAAATCCAGTGTCTCTATTCAGTCCATGAATTTTAATGTCTAGCACAGTTATGAATTTAAGGTCCCAGGTTCATCTTTTGAAAGTGTTGTGTAGGTGTCCTTTGAAGATGAGGACTGATAGGTCAGAGATAGAGTGATCGCTTTGTGAAAAGTGTTCACCCAGAGGTGATAGGCTGTTTTTGTCCCTGATCATTTTCCTGTGCAAGTTCATTTGAGAGTGCAGTGATTGTCAGGTTTCACCCACTATGCTGTTATTGGAGCATTAGGTGCACTGGATGAGCTACACACATGTTGTAATAGACATTGTTAAGCAGCTCTCAGGTAACCAGAGGATTGCAAATTCATTTGCAGAGTCACATGGAAAACAACCTAAGGCCCCAAACCACTGGAAAATGTCTATCTCGACAAACCCCTGGAAACCATAGCTTCTGATCTATTGTGGCCTTGTGTAGGTCTCTGAGGTGCAGAAATCAGTCAAATGGTTCCAATTTGTGCCCCCAAAATAGCAGAAGATAAGAGTTTCCTCAAGAGGTGCTGGAACTAGGGTTGTCAGGTGTCCAGTTTTTGACTGGAACGCCAGGTCGAAAAGGGACCCTGGCGGCTGCGGTCAGCACCACTGACCAGGCCGTTAAATGTCCAGTTGGCGGTGCACCGGGGCTAAGGCAGGCTCCCTGCCTGCCATGGCTCCATGTGGCTCCCGGAAGCAGTGGCATGTCCCCCTTCCAGCTCCTAGGTGTAGGGGCAGCCAGGGGGCTCCGCACGCTGCCCCCAACCCAAGCGCCAGCTCCGCAGCACCCATTGGCCGGGAACAGCGACCAATAGAAGCTGCGGTGACAGTGCCTGTGGACAGGGCAGCGCACAGAGCTGCCTGACCACGCCTCTGTGTAGGAGTTGGAGAGGGACATGTCGCTGCTTCCGGGAGCTGCTTGAGGTAGCCACACCCCAACCACCTGCCCCAATCCTGATCCCCCTCCCGCCCTCCAAACCCCTCAGTCCCAGCCTGGAGCACCCTCCTACAGCCCATACCCCTCATCCCCCAGCCCCACCCCAGAGCCTGCACCCTCAGCCGGAGCCCTCACACCTCCCGGCACCTCAACCCCCTGCCCCAGCCCAGAACCTGCACCCCCAGCCCAGAGCCTGTACTACCTCCCACACCCCAACCCCCTGCCTCAGCCCGGAGCCCTCTCCCATACTCTGAAAACCTCGGCTCCACCCCCCAACCTGGCACCCTAAACCCCTCATCCCCAGTCCCACCCCAGAGCCCGCACCCCCTGCCGGAGACCTCACCCCTCCCACATCCCAGCCCTCTCCCTCACCCTGAACTCCTCATTTCTGGCCCCACTCTGGAACCCACACCCCCAGCTGGAGCCCTCACCCCCCACCCCCGCCCCGCATCCCAACCCACTGAGCTAGCCTGGTGAAAATGAGCGAGTGAGGGTGGGGAGAATGAGCGACAGAAAGGGGGATGGAGTGAGTGGGGGGTGGGGACTCAGAGAAGGGGCATGGCCTCAGAGGAGAAGGGGTGGGGCAGGGAGCGGGGCCAGGGTGTTCGGTTTAGTGTGAGTAGAAAGTTGGCAACCCTAGCTGTAGTTGAGATGGCTCAACTTCTCTCAGGAGATGCCTGGCACATCATAGCATTAGGCCATAATAAAACTGATAGCTTTGTCCTACAATTAACAACTGCAGGCCAGATTCTGCACACAGTTACACTTGGATAAATCCAGAGTAGCTCATTTTACTTTAATACAGATATTTCAGATTTATTCTGCTGTAACAGAGATCAGAATCTGTCTCCATTTTTAAAGTAGATAGTTACATTAGTGCAGTATAATACCAGCTCCTTATTTCCTTTAGCGTTTGCTCTTTCACCCCTGGGAATTTTATACCCCCTTGCCCCTCCCCAGTCCACTTTATGAATATTTATCATAGGATTAGAATTGATTTAAGGCCCAGTCTTTGCACAAAGCATCCATTGTAGCAAACGGGAGTATTCGCTCTGTGGGGACTGCAGGATCAGAACTTGAATCCTTTAGCAATGAACTCTACACCTTTTTTGTCAATAATTTACTAATGCTATTTCTTATGGGCCTTATTGTCATTGCCTTACAGTTTGCTAACTCATGGCTCCATTCAAGAGTTTGTACTTCAGAATATATTCCTTAGCTATGGGGCTTTCAACAGGCCCTAAGGAGCTGAATTTCAATGGGATTTGGTATCCTAACCCCCTTAGGCTCTGTTGAAAATCTTGGCTTAGTTTTACACCTTGTGCATTTTGCTTGTTCTACCATATTTTTTACATGCTTAACTTTTTTGTGTGTGCAAATGTTTCCATACCTTTTTTTGTTCCTACTGTATTTATTGTTTGATCTAGATGCATATCCAGAGGCTTGGTCTACACTACACTAAAATGTTGTTCCCGCCGATGTAACTCACCGGCTATGCTGACTTAACTCAACCTCCATGAGAGGCATACCACTTAGGTTGACATAGTTAGGTCAATGCAGTTTCTTACATTGACTATTGCTGGCTCTCAGAAGCCTTCCCACAATGCCCCACATTGACAGTTAAATTGGTGCAAGCGCTCGTGGTGAGGAAGCACGCTGCTGACAAAAGGAGCGTAGTGTGGACATGCAAAAGTGATTTAATTACTGCGATGGCTGTATGTCAACATAATTTAGGTTGACTTAATTTTGTAGTGTAGACTTGCCCTTAGCTACACAGAAGTTTGCCCACCCATTTACCAATTTCTTTTCTTCTGTTATGTTTGCCCTCATTAATATTATGCAGACAGAGAAGATGATTTTAGTGAAATGGTTTGATTCCCATATTTTCTTAGCAACAGGAAAATATTATCAATATTAACTTAAAAATCATAGAAATTACAGATAAACCAAATTACAGATATACCACTTTGACAATTCACTTGCCAGGTGTCGTAACAGACCACATCTCTACTCATTTCAGGAAAAAATCCATAGATCGCAGTATCATTTTATTCGAGTTTATATAGACTGCAAAAGGAAAAGGAGAACTTCCCAGTCTGTATTGTCTCAAAGTCTTGAAGAGCCAGAAAGTATAAGAAAATCCTAAAAGCTTACAGGAAAATAAAGATGAAGGAAAAATAGAAACTAAAGAAAATTGTTTTAAAAGAAGAATTTGTCTTTTTAAGCACATTAAAACTACCTTTCTATCACTGTCTTTTTCCAGGGCAGTATCACGTTCCTTTTATAAATCAAATCAGCATAGTGATAGGCAGATCATTATATGTCTTTGGCGTGTGTTTTGTCTGTGTTTGATTTCCGCCATGAGGAACAGGTGTAGAGATGCCTTAAGTGGCAAGGCGGCTAACGTATGCAGCGAGTTCCTCACAGCCTCTAAATTACAATTTTGCTTCCTGTGCCATGACCTTAGGTCCCTGACCCACAACTGCAGCGTATTTTCTGTGACTAACAGCTGTAATTCCCTAATTATCATGCTGTGGTCACCTGCTGTGCTGTAGGTTTTGTTACCAAGGAAGCAAACCAAGTTTTCCCCCATTTTCCTACCCTTGCTCTATACATTTCCAACTGCTGTAAATCCACCATTTGATGCAGCCCATAAAGACACTCAATTGTATCTCTTATTCCAAGGCCCCAAACTCTCTAAAACACACTATCAACACAAACATTTGTAGAGAGAGGGGAAAGTAGATCACATTAAGATAGTTTATCTTTTTTTTTAACCGTTAAGCACCTTGTTCAAAATGATCCATGACTGGAAAGTGAATCATTATATAATGGGGTGAATTTCAATCTTTAAGCCTGAGTGATACTGCAGGCCTGATTGTGTAACTCAGGAGTTCTCAGACTTTTGTACTAGTGACCCCTTTCACACAACAAGCCTCTGAGTGCGACCCTCCCCCCCCCTTATACATTAAAAACACGTTTTTATATATTTAACACCATTAGAAATGCTGGAGGCAAAGTGGGGTTTAGGGTGGAGGCTGACAGCTCACGACCCCCCATGTCATAACCTCCCGACCTCCAGTCTGAGAACCCTGGGTGTAACTTGTCTGTAGTCCTGCTGAACACAGTGTAACTAAGCACACACTATTTCTGAGACATTAGCTGTAGAACCACCTTCCTGGAAAAATAATCAGTACTCTCACATTAGGCAAGCAACAGCGCTTCTTGCAAGCTGGTAAGTAGGAGCATGTGGGTGGAGTGAGGGTCTGAATGTAATTGTTCAGAGGATGATTGACAAGGTAATGGGATGGATGTGTCCTTTCTCCTAGTCTTCTCAATTCTTTGAGCTCTGTAAGAACGATCTCTTTTCCAGATGGAGGTGAGAACAGATCGACACTAATCTTCAGGATTAGACTAATACAGCCAATCTATAAAGTGACAGATAACAGTAACTAATCAGGAACTGTCGTGGAAATACTGTGAGCACTACAGTAAAATGCTTCATAACCTGTCGGTTTTTAAGGAAAATATATCTTTATATGATAATGCTCGGCACTTATGTAACACACACACTTTCAGAGCCATTCACTAATTAATCTTCACAACTGCCTTGTGAGATAGGCATTCAGAATTTGGATCATAATGTGAATGTGTTTCTGAAGATTCCAGTGCATCAGTAAATGACATAAAGGGTTGGACACTTACCTGAGGTCCTTGCTGAGGAAAAATTCCCATTGCACGCCGTGGTAGCTTTTAATGAGTGTGTAGTTCTCCCAGCTGGCCCAAAGGAATTTGTGTCTCAGTTCTGTCTACAGCAGTTGACACCCATGTTTCTCCACCTCCACAACATTCTGTCAAAGCAAATATAGAGCTTTAAGTGATGTGACATTGGGAGTCCGGAGAACTATTTTCTACTTGATACTGTGCCATGGACTTGCTGCTTGGCCTTGATCAAGTCACTTTAATCAACCTGTGCCCCAGTTTCTCTGGCTGTAAATTGGAGATAATATTGCTTACCCATGTGAGAACTATGGATGGAGAATGCTAAATAAGTGCTAAGTATTATTGCACACAGTGCTATATATGTGCTGAGTATCATTATTGTTACATTTAACACATGTGAGATATCTACAATCTGAGTTCTGTTAAAGGTGCAATGGGTACTCACGTTCTTCTGATCTAAGTCACTGAAGCTCAGATCACACTTTACAGAAGTTCAAATCCTGGTGTCTTTATAGTCAGAAGGGGTTTAGTCATTGACTTCACTAAGGCCATGATGTGATTCAACACATTTGTGAAGATAAACTCATCGTACTGGAGACAGTTACAGTTTCTGTTCCTGCACTGTCATGGTTTGTTTGAACATAATTTTAGTAGCACTTGTCAAAATCTTTTAAAATTTCAACCAAACTTTTGAAAATTCCTAAAAAACCTAATTGTTTTGCATTTTTTTGGTGAAAATTTAGTTTTTGTTTTTCAACTAGCTTTAGCTTCATGTTTTTTATGATAATTAATACAAATATAGCATACATAAAAACATAAATATAATAAAGACCTGCACATGTCAATGTTGGATTTTGTAGACATCTTACTTGGAAAAATCTTTGATTTAATCATAAACTGGGATAGTGCTTCTGACCCACAGTATCCTGTGATATATTCCAATAATCTAAATCACTCTTTTGGTTTAACAACAGGAGATGGGTTGGATAGAAGAAATTAAAAAATGAGACCTCAATTCTGCAACCAGAATCATGTGCATGGACTTTTGCTGAGACCAGTTGGGCTATGCCTGGATGCAGGGATCTGTCTGCACAGTTCTCTTTGCAGGATGATGGCCTGATTAATTTCAGCTGCTTTTTTGCTAAAAGGGGAAATCTGTTATGATCCTGCTACTCTTTTACCCCTGACCCCACACAAAACAAAAACGACTTTTTCATTAGAAAGAACCACTTGCATTAGTAAAGGCTGCAAGGTCAGGGTTTGTACTTTCCTTAATTTCCTGTGGTCTTTCTTTTGGAGTAATCATATAGAATACTTACTTAAAAAAATCTGAGGCTGTGTCCTTCTTTTGTTCTTCATGGTATATAAAGAAGGCATGAAAGAGGTTTTTTTTTAGTTCGCTTTTAAAGAGTTTATTCTGCTTATTATTTATATTAGAAATTCAGGTCCTGTCTAGTTTGGAAAAGTCTATGATAATTGGAAAACTAGTGAAATAATAGCATCACAAGAGTTAAGAGAGTAAACGTTGAACTGTTCAGAGGGAATTTTAAATAGACTGTTAATAACTCTTGGGGTTTGTGTTTATTTTTTTAACAGCTATTAACATCAATGACTAATTAACATTTTAGAGAAAGTGCAACTTTGGTGAAGATTCCACACTATCTCCCCTTTAATCAAATGTGTGAGAGATCACAGTCCACATGCTCTGAGATTTCCAAAAAGTTCTCCAGAAAAAGTAGGGAAGATGAGATGTGATGTTCCTGATATTTCTGAGGCAAGAAAGAAGCAGGAAGAGAAACCCTAACACCTTTTTAAAAAACAAAATCCCTTTAAACCAACTGTAAACCCAACAAAGAAGCAAAAATTGGGTGCACACCCAATTTTAAAAAAGCATTTGCAAGTCATCTTCACCTCATATTATGTCTAAAACACAAAGAAAAAAACTATTGTTGAATTACTTCCACAGTGTTAAAGTAATTAGCACTGCTGGTCCTATGATAATAGTTCCTTCATAGAAATGTGTCTATACATAAGGTAGCTTCTTAAGGCAGAATTGCTATTTGATGACTTTTAGAATCACATTTCTTCTAATCACAATTGGAATTTTAAAAAAAAAATACAAATTAATTAGACTTGTTTTGGTCTCCAAGGCCTCCATGGATCTGTGCTGATAGGGCAGAAAGGCTTGAAGATAGTTTACCTGGATTACATCCAAAAAGATGTAAGTCATCACTTCCGCAGACCACTTTTGTTGCGTCCATCTGTCTGCCTGTCTAGATAAACTCGACAGGTCTGGGAGAAAATGTGAAGCACAACAGGAGAAAAGTTATTGCTGGGATGATGCATCAGACAATAAAATCCTTCATCCTAGCTATTGCCCACTGAGAGGGAAATGTAGTAATATGTTTATACATAGAGTTAGAAGAGCTGAAGTAGTCTAAGTTTTTTTTTATGTGCAACACAGAGAAAGGAATTCAACCCATTTTGTAAATATTTTCCCATTGGCATTAATAAATATGAGGACACTGATATTAATTTAGAGGTAAGACTTTGCATTCTAGAGACCATGGGCCAAATCCTGTAGTCTCTACTCAAGGACAGAGGCTACCCTTGGATGTCTCAAGAACCAAGTCTACCCTTGTGCAGCTCTCATGGTCTTCAAGGGGAGCCATGTACATACTTCTCAAGGCATAATTTGGCTCTTAGCTCTTAATCAAGGAAAACACCAGTTGGCTTTAATGACAGTTTTTCATGATGTCAGAACTGAAGCCCAGATCCGAGGGTCTAGCCAAGCTGTGCTTGGTGCAGGACCTGGGGAGAGGTTTGGGGTAGAGGAAGGTGACTCTAAAAGCTACCTTTCCTCTCCACTGATCCTCAGCCCGACCATGGATGGAATTTGCCTTGTGTGAAACTCAGAATAGCTTAAGGGTTCTTTTAAATTATGCCAGCTAGTGCAGTACCCTGTGGTGATTAGGAATTGATGGAGAGCAGTGCACTCCAGTTCCACCCCAAACTCACCCAAGAATGGCCCCTGCACCTGAGAGAGCTGGCTATGCTGTCTTTACACCACCAGTATTTCCCCCTGTATCCTGGGCTGCCCCCTCAGAGCAGCTCTCCATCCCCCTTTGTATTAGTCTAGCAGTGCAAAGGAATAGAGCCAAGGGGCCAGGGTATATCCCTGAGTAAGCACTTAGCAGGATTTTACCCATTTTTTTTTTATTCCTGTACTGTAGAAAGCACAGAACATATAACGTTATAAAGTTCCTTCTGGGCAGGAGCTATGTAGGGGGTCAGAATAATGTGTACATCTTTTAAATAGTGTCTCATGTAAATTTCTCATGGAAAATGACCTTCACATATTGTCTTGTACAGATCAATAAGATTTACTATATATTGTGAAATCTAAGCAAAACCGTGATATTATTGGCTGCTCCTGTAGAGAAAGTTCTTTACCCACTGTCGTCTGACAAAATATGCTAAATGCCACACAGCAGAACTAATGATGGAGCTACCAACTTTATATTTTATGATCATACATGACTCCTTAGACTATATATCAGGAGCATGAAATTGATTTCAGTGAACACAGACGGATGTATTTAATGTCAGGGGTGAATGTTACCCCTTCCCTCCTGGGTAGTTTCTTTTCCCCCTCAGTACTGTGCTATCTTTTACAGTGCACTGTACTCAAACACTAATTGCAGAATGCTTAGAGCAAGCATGCTACTGATGAAATGAGAGAGCTAGCAAACGTATGTAGTTCTTGAGCTTCACGGAGAATGAAGTCTTTAAAAATAATTAAAGATCATTCTGTGTAAGCAAACTCCCCTGCTCCTTTGAGAACAGTGTGGAGTTTTAACAGAGGAACAAGTCGGTTTATTTGCTGCCCTGACTTAGCAATAATCAGGAAGCCCTAAGCCCCAAACTCATTTTTCTTACTCACGCTGGGTTTGCCTTGAAGGGAACACCTTACTCACGCTCAGAAATCCTGGGTTTGCCTTGAAGGGAACAGCAAAGACGCTTCATCCCACACCACAGCAGGGAACTATTTTTCCTTTTTAACTGGTGCAAAGAGAGAGTGTACCAAAGACCATGACTTTCTAAGCAGCTTGAATTTCAGCAGGATCTAAGGTGCCTAGCTCCCTTAAGCTTCTTGGAAAATTCAGCCAAAATGTAGCTAGATTTTCAGAATATGAGTCAATATACCTCACTGACCACTTAGACGCTATGCCTTGTGACCAGTCAAAACCAGTCCAACTTGACAGGCGAAAAAGGTCATGTGAAAATTCTGTCCGAATTCTCAGGCATTCAGAAGGACATCTCAGACATTGTCACTGATCAATTACCAGATTTCAGAAACTTACCTCCCATTGTTCCAAACTCCAAAAATAGACCTATTTTGATTTTTAAAAACATCCATGTGAATGATCCACTCAGGTCTACTCGCAAAATAGCATGCCTGAGCCTGCTCCCTCCTAAACTGTGCATGGATATCAAGGATGTAACATGGCTGTTAATGAGACCACACTCAGGTCCGATTCTCCCAGTATTAGAGCAAGAGAACTGAGAGTCAGGTGACTAGATGCCTCTGAGAATCTGGGCCTGAGAGCGTCAGTGTCAAACTGCCTGATCCCCTGCAGAGCTGCTAGTAGACCTAGGTGTCCCTTCCTTGCACTAAGAGCTTGCAAGCACTGTGGTTGCCTCCTGCTTGGGTGTTTTGATGAGGGCTCCCAGTGCCTTTCCGTGGGTCTGGGAATATTCACACAGCAAAAGCTATAACTTGACTTCATTATTTGGCGAAACATTTTTTTTGTATCTCATATAACTGGAGACAATACAAACAAAGTAGGGACCCACCCACACACACACACAGAGTGTTAGGAGACCTGCTGCATTCAGGTTTTCCATGGAGGCTATTATTAGCAGGAATCGGAATGATGGAACTCATGTCTGGTAAGTTGTATTCATAACTGAGATATTCAAGCTGTGTCAACTGGAGTAAAGTTACATGGGGATATTTTTACTTCTTAGTGGTTGGGCATCTGCTGCTCCACTGAGAAAGCACAGAATCAACAGTTGTCTGGGTCCCCTTCGTTACTTCCTACTGCAAAGATGCTATACTAGTTTTGAATAAGTACATTATTATTACACACTTAAGTATCAGACATACTGCCTTTGTATGGTAACTAATATATTGATTGGAGAGAAGATGAAAAGTCCTCATTTTAAAATGCAGGCATGTTGCTTGTCTGCTTTTTATTGCCTGCATTTCAGAAGTGTGGATTCATATGGTGTGGTGCACAGAACAAAACTTTGACTGTGAAGATCAGTGGCTTGGCCCATGGTGATTTTGACCCTAAAGTGGCATGGGATTTTTCCTAAGATGGGATACACATTGCTAGTTGGTTCACATCCGGTACTATGTGAAAAGACCTCATTACTTGAAGATGACTACAGGTTCTCATTTGTTACTTGATACAGGATGATGGTAGTTCATATGAATTAATTTTCACTCATAAAAGATGACCCAAAATAACCACCTTATGGCTCTGTCAATCATGACTATTCCTAAACTCATGAAAATAAACTGATTATCCACTCCACTACGCTCATGTATTTATTGAATTTCCACTGTATACAACGTGCCTATCAGGGTCTTCATCTCTACATACAAAATATAAAATCACATATATTGAATCAACAACAATATATTTATCCAACATCCACTTTTTTTTATTCAGATTGAAGCATTTTGATCAACCCCAAACATTATTTTTCCAGAATTTTATGAAAAATGTTTGATTTTGTTCTGATTTGGAATGAAAATAAATTTTGAAATGTCAGAATTTTCTATGGAAAAGCAATTCTGAGTTTCATCCAGTTCTAACCTCTATTGAGGGCCTTATAAGCTTAACTACTGAAGCACATACAGGATGCAAAATTGTCCATTATGTGTTCCCCACAATATCCTGTCACATTTAAATGGCTGTTTCTATAAGTATAGTAGAAGCCTCTCTAACTGGGCACACCAGAAAAAAAGCCTAGTCTGATTAAGCAAAGAGGCCATTTAAAAAAAGTTTTATAAGAGTTTAAAATGATGTAAAATACACAGCTGACAATTTTTATTATTATTTTCATTGTGGAAGAGTTAGTGGCCCCAATCAGCAATCAGAGCACCACTGTGCAAGCTCTGTATCCACATAACAAAAAAATCCCTTTCCCTAAAGAGCTTACTGTCTAACTAGAGGTACAAGATAAAAAATGACACTCATTGCATTTCTTCTTCCTCTTCATTTGGTGCCTGATATATTAATAGAAGAGCTTTTAGAATTTCTTTTCTATTTCTATTTACTGCCTGGTTAAACATCACTTAAATCCTTGATACTGTCTGAATGCATCCCCATGAAGCAGAATTTTTGCTAATCTTATACCTATTAAACAGTATAATCATTGACCTTCACTATCATTAGGTTACAACAAGCCCCCCTTGAAGGCAGCCCAATAAATCAGACACTGTGTTTAAGCAGAGATCTGGCATGCAGTTGGAGCCAGTGGGGAAAAAACTCCCACTGATTTCAATAGGAACAACATTGGACCCTGAAATCACCCTTATTAAGGTGCTGCATTCACACTGAGATAGTTTGGATCAACAGTGGGATAAAAATAGAGGGCCAGATCCTCAGTTTGTGTAACTTGTGCTAGTTCAACTGAAGTCAATGGAGCTGTGGCAGATTTACACCAGCTGAGGATCTGACCCACAGAGCTCTCCCCTTTTTTGGAAAATTTGCTACATCTCCCAGGGTGATGCATTTTAGCCGTAGATCATTGTGACCAGTTGTGAGTCGGGTACGAAAAGCCAGGGAATGAAAAAGTTCAGGATGTATTTACTCTCACTAGACCGGAAAGAGAAATGTTTTCCCTTTTAGAAACAGAAGCAGAAATGAACTTGGTCCCAAAGCTAAAAAAATGGATGAATGCACCGATAGATAGGATGCAAATACCATTTGTGTCAGCCTGCCACAGTGGAAAACTACCCTTTTCTACTATTCCTGTGTAATGCAGTATTTGTCTTGTACACGTAATGTTTTGGTGCCATCTTCCTGGTGAACATTGCGTTTTTCCTATACTTCATTCTGACTTTGAGATAAATGCCCAAAAGATCCTTTTTGCCTGTAACTGATATCTGAATCCGGATGAAAATGGTTAATATAATTTCTTACTTAGATAGCACTGAAGATGTGCATGACACTTTACAAAACAGCGAAAGATGCCCCAATGTTAAGACAAGATCAGGTTCTAGGGCTTGTCTACACAGTGTTGTAGTCTGCCCCAGAGACGTGTAAATTTTAGTATGTACTAATGTGCACTAACTAGCCCTTGTGGACCCTGCTTGTTGAACTAAGAGTTCCCTAGAGCGCATTAATGTAGTCCCATTTCAGAAGGTGCTATGTTCAAACAGTATTATGTTCGCGGGCCACACTATTAGGCACTAAAATGTACACCTCTCTGGTGTGGACTAAAACACATCTTTGACAAGCTGCTAGTGTTATTGTTGGACAGATTTTCAGCATCTGGTTTTGTACCTGGAAATTATTTCTTTGCAGATGCAAATTAGGTCACTTGAACATCTAAGCATCTCTGTGTCACCCCAAAATCAGGTACATAGATGAACAACTGGCCTAAACTGTGGGTGCAAATAATTCCAGGTGCAAACTGGTGTAAGTTACAGGCACAAAAATGGGGACTTGGTTAGAGTAACACTCAGTGTTTGGCTCTTATGGTGAAAACTTGCTCCTGTTGTGGTTCTATCTTTTTGCACAAGGAATTACTTCAATTATAGTGTATGCTAATTTATCCTGGAAACACTGTTTATGTAAGGCTGGAGTGTAAATTCTTTTTCTGAAAGGGGTTTTACGTCTATTGTATGCTTTTAAAAATTGTATGTACTGTTTTCTAATTTTACATTAACTTAAGGGCTGATCCAAAGCCCACTGAAGCCATCAGGTTCTCACTGATTATGGATGATGTCAGATTTATAAAATTGAAAATGCAATGGGCAAGATCCTCAGCTGATGTAAATCAGCATCACTCAAATGAAGTCAATGGAATGACACAGGTTTATACCAGTGGATGATCTGGCCCAAGCTCTCCATAGTCTATCTTTTGAAAATAGCTCAGCATCCACTATCAAGGTCAAATTTTCAAGAGAGCTCAGCTCCTGTTTATACAACCAGTGCTTGGCCAGTTTCTTCTAAAGAAATCAGCAACAAATCCAGCCATAAGTGTCACGAGGAGAGCTGGTTGGGGCTGCGCACTATTGAGAACCTGGCTCTTATTTATAGATGCCTGCATGGGAGCTGAGCTCTTGAAAATCTGGCCCCAGTTGTGGGTGCTAAGCATTTGAAAATCTGACCCTGTTTGTCTATGAAACAGGCACAGCACAGGTAGCAAAAGTGTACCCTTGCCCCATGCTGCTGCACCAATGTGCTTCAGTCCTGACATGGAGAGACCACCTCTAGGGTCAAACAGTAAATCAGCCAGCAAGCCTTCCAGTTATGATAGAAAGCTTTTCTTAAATGTAGGAACCTGTCCACTTGGAACTGAACTGACACCAAGACAGACATCACACAGTAACAAATTTCAGCCACTTGGCACCTGCTCTGCATTGAAACCAGTGACTTAGGGAATATTAGCCTGGCAATCAGAGGGGTGACTGTAGCAGTGGAGACATACCTGGGCTAGCTTTGATCTAGCTAGCTTGAATAACAATGGCAGTGAAGCTGTAGCAGCATGAGCTAGCTGCTTGAGTACTAACCTAGGTCCTGGGCAGGCTTGTATAGTCTATGCCGCCACCCAGGCTGCCGTGACTTCACTGTAATTCAAGCTAGCTAAATCCAAGCTAGCACAGGTAAGAGAAGAATGAGGGGGGATTTGATAGCTGCTTTCAACTACCTGAAAAGGGGTTCCAAAGAGGATGGATCTAGACTATTCTCAGTGGTAGCTGATGACAGAACAAGGAGTAATGGTCTCAAGTTGCAGTGGGGGAGGCTTAGGTTGGATATTAGGAAAAACTTTTTCACTAGGAGGGTGGTGAAACACTGGAATGCGTTACCTAAGGAGGTGGTGGAATCTCCTTCCTTAGAAGTTTTTAAGGTCAGGCTTGAGAAAGCCCTGGCTGGGATGATTTAGTTGGGGATCGGTCCTGCTTTGAGCAGGGGGTTGGACTAGATGACCTCCTGAGGTCCCTTCCAGCCCTGATATTCTATGATTCTATGTCTACACATTTCTCTACATGTGCTGCAGTCACACCTCTGGCTGCAGTGTAGACATACCCTTAGACATGAAAGGGTTTTCATCCCCTGTATCAGCCAGTGCTTCTGCCTTTTTAGCCACCAAATTCCTTCTGAGTTTTGACTCCTTTTATAGAAGGTGTTTCGAGCTTATATATTTTACACCATTAATCCATCATAGCTATCTAGTTTCTTACTTTTAAAAATACCTATTTTCCTCCCCTATTGTAGCTGATGCTAGATAATGCATTTCTTGTTGGAGACTTTTTAGCACCCAACAGTTACACTAATGGACTCAAACAATCTATACAAAATTCAAACAAACAGAAGTGTTGACATTACAAAAATCTTAAACCCAATTGTTATTTTTGTTTCACAAAATTGAGCTCAGTAAAAATCCTATGGGTTTAAAATGTAGAGATTATAATAATTATAACAATCTATGTAGCTCTTTTCATCAGTAGAGTTCATAGTGCTTTGTAAAGGAGGTGAGGTTCATTGGCCCAGATCCTCCAAGGGTGTTAGATGCCTGAGTACCCTTGAGGATCTGGGCCATTATCCCTAGTTTAAAAATGGGGAAGCTGAGGCATGGAGTAGTGACATGTTTTGCTCAAGGTCACCCAGCAAGTCAGCAGCAGAACTGGGAATAGAGCCCAAGTTTCCTGAGTTGCAGGCCCTATCCACTAGACCACACTGCCTCCTATAAGCACATCCTCATTCAGTATAATGCAGTTTTTAAAAATCTCCCTAGTCAACTGGCCAAATTTGAACCCCTTTACTCACACTGAACAGCATCTTATTAGTTTCAGTGAGATTTCTTAAACACCAACTAATAAGCATGAGTTTGGGTATCAGAATCTTGCCCCAAATAATGGTTTTCCCTGCATCATTTAATGCCATCCATGTTTAATTAGAGTTCCTCATTGACTTTGGTGGGAAGTTCTGCTTAAAAACGGATAGCATGTTATTATCCTCTTTTTCTAACAAATACAATCAGAATATTTCTCGGACCCAGGTATAAAGTTCCCATATCATCTATTTGGAAAATTTAGAGGCATTCAGTTGAAGTTTCATCTCTGGGCTTGGAATTCCCTGATCATCATGCAATCTCCTGTAATGGCTGGAACAAGCTGTACCCTGCATAATGTTTTTGGACTTTGACTGCGGTCTGATCATTCCAGACTGGCTCAATGAGAGATGGGAATGGCAGGAATCTGGTGAGAGGATATGTGCTCTCCACCAGACTTCTTGCTGGCATCTCTGCAGGGACATTGTTTCTGAATGTTTCATGAGGATAAACAGAGCTTAACTAATATTTTTCAATGATGTGCAAGATAAGCAAAGAACATATTTAATGTGACAGCTATTTGCATATAGTAACTAGAGTGCTGGTATCAAGGTGAGTCAAATAATAGCGAGAAGATTACACATAGACCATACTTGGGAGCATAATGTGGGAATGGTGCAAGTAGCCTCTCCTTCATGCCCTTGCATGGCTTGGATCATAGATACATAAACCTGAGGATTGGAGGCAGGGCACTGTGAGTGATAGGACCTAGACTACAGAACCTGCTGCTTCTGGCAGCCTAGCAGAGCCCAACTGTTAACTTTAATAGCAAAGTGCAAGGGTCATATTTTTAACTGCACCTTTGCTGTGTCTTTTCTTACTTTTCCAGTTTCCCAAGTATAAACTGATGTTTGTTTTCACCTCTGATGTGGCCAGGCACACTGTGGATTATTGACAAAAATAATGTTTAAATAAGTTTTAACTTTAAAATGAACAAACTCTTCATCTTCCATTTCAAAATCACAAAACTTCATTTGCAGAATATAACTGCAATTCATGGAGCCCTGGAGATCAAAACTCAGAGGCTAAAATATGGCATCCCTGGCTCCGATGGCTACTTTACACCATAAATATTCACTGATGGGAAAAATAAAACATTATAGTTAGAAAGAGGGCCCCATCAAACACATGTGGCCAAACAGTTGCTAAAGAGAGGCAACGACATTGGAATATCTTTTAACCGATGTTTTAATGTGTCCTGATTTAGCATGTCCATCTTGTTTTTTTTGTATTCTGCAGTCAGAATCTATCTTAAGAGTGTGTGTTGTTAATTCAGTTTGTTTCTTTCATGTAGAAACATGGTAAAACTAGGAAAAATACTGCTTGTTTGATTTATTCTGAGTTACATCTGTGCCTAGCCATACCTTTAGACACATTACAAAATCAATTGCTTGCCTATCAAAAAGATGGTCTTTATAGCATGCCTGGAAGGCTGATAAATCCAGATTGTTGAACGATGGGGGGGAAGTAAATTTGAGAGCCAAAAACCTTTCATAGGCATTGCCCCTTCCCAATTAATACAAGGTGCTTCCACTGGAGCAGTATTTCAGAGGGAGAAAGGTGTATTATACGCAGACATTATTTGCCAAGCAAAAAAAAAATGTGAAATTAAATGCCAACAGTAGTGTAGCCAACTCTTGCAATTTTATTCCAAATATCTTGCTATTTGGTGTTCTTCTTAAGGTCCCTACTCCTGGAGTCATGTGAGAATCTCAGTTTTCATTCTAACGACAAAATAAGTTTCTAGCCCTCCTGGTTGTAAAGAAGAGCTTGAAAACATGATTCCCCAAAGCCCCCAAACACAGAAGATAAATAAAAAGAACTATATATCTCTATATAAATGTTGAAAATCACTAGTCAAAGACACAGTTAAAGACATATAGGGTTTCATTCTTAGATCTGCCATGGCCCCTTTATGCCATAGCTGTACAGCTGACCTAACTGGCCAACTGAGGGCTACTTTGGGATAGAGGAATCCCTGGTGGCATGGTGGTTGTATATGCAGCCCAGCAACAACTCAGCCTCCAGCCTAGGGGACATGGCAAAGGAAAGCAGTGTGCAGTACACAGTGGCTTCAATGTACCATCCGCTAGCCCACAGAAGAGCAAAGGCATTTTACGGCCACCTTTACAAACCCTTCTTCCCCTTGGGTCCTGCACCCAGTGCAGCTCAGTATGACCCAAACACAGGACCCATATTTCCTGATTTCTATTCCATCAACTTTTATTACTCAGGTTATTTACATGAAAATAGGATGGTTGTAGCTTAAGAGATGATACCTCTCTACTTGCTGTTCTTCCTCATTCATTGCCATTTCTCTGTGACATCATTTAGTGGTTGATATGGGGATTATTATGATGACACAATGAGGAAGTTCTTTGCTCATTAGTTTCGTGAGGGGAAGCTTTAAGAAAGGATTAGGCCTACTTAGTCATTTAAATAGTATTTTGGGGTCTTAATGGAAATGTTTTAACTTAAAAGGAGGATGCAAACAAGAAATACACAGTGTGTATATTTACACAGCATGTATGCATCTAAAAGTGTGTGTGTATGGTAGCATGTGTTGTGATAAACTGCATTTTGGCATTAATCTTCATCCATTTTATACCTCAGATTTGAAAAGTCCCCAAACTGTGAGGACCCTAATCTACCTAGCTAACCAGGAGAGCTGGTTATGTGAACAATATTTCCTTGCCCCACAATCACACTCATTCTTCATAAATCCTAAAAGACGATGAAGGCATAATGAGCATAAATTAAAGTTATGTTAACTGACTCTTTTAGAAGGAGAAGCTGCTTCATCTTAGTGCAGCTGATGAATTAGTGACCTTTCAGATCTCTTCATGGATGGCCAAGAGCGGTTAAAGTGACTGTTGTCCAGCTTTTTCTTTTACTTTAACTGTATCTGACAATAGTAAGAAACTATTAGATTTTCTTGCCAAGTGATGCATGGTAGATAAAGTAATCTGAAGGCTGATTGGAGTTGTAACCAGAGCTTTCATACTTTCTGTATGATTTGCAACTGTATTTGTAGCTTTCAGAAAGTGTTGCAATTATTGTTCCAGTCATGGTCTATAATCTAGATGGTGAGTCACGTAAATGCCTTTCCATTCTGTTTTGAAGTAGCATACACTATAAAATGGAACAAAAATGAACTGGGGGCTAATAAATAGCCGTTTACATGGTGCTCCTCCATATGGCACTCCCTGCCAAAGGAGGGTTCATTATAGAGCTTTTAACACTTGGCAGAAAAGGCTAAAGAATTACTTTGCAAATAAGTCCGGTTGCCTTTTTTTAAAAAGGGTCCTCTGGATCTCTTCTAATGGGATAGAGCCTGATACTTTTGACAGTATATGTGTAAATTCCACTTCATTTCTCTTTTGCAAGGCTTAGAGATCTGAAGATAGAAAGGGAGAGGCTGAGCATACAGATTTTGTCAATGAAAGTCTGGGAAGCTTGTTATTTTGCCCCAAAAGTCCTAATGTATATTTTTATTTTATTTTTTTTAACTTACCGTAACAAAAGGCATATAATCTTCTATTTTTTTAAGTGTTGGAATTTTAATACATTTTAAAAATGTGGCTCACTTCATTAAACAACCACCACCAACAACAAAAATGTACAGCTATTTGATCATTTTTTCCCCCATGCATTTCAGAATATAGATCTGACTCACTGATGTAACAAGGGAAGTTAAAAATTTACACTAGTTGTTACCAGTGAGGTATCTGAGCATTGTACATCAAGAAACTCAGATGCGCATACATTGAATTGTCTATCACCATACACAGGGCTTTAGCTCTGTGCTACTTTTAAAAATTAATTATGATCACAAGTGGAAATACTGTAATGATTTGCACCTGGCTTATCAGTGACTGGCAAGAAGCTGAAGTATTTAGAATACCGTTTGGATTTCCATAAGGACAACACATTTCTGCCTAATGTAAATCATTTCCTAAATGCCATTTTAAATAGATTTTAAGGACTTCCTCTCCACAGATCCAACAGTAAACAAGGAGAATGATCATTAGTCAAAAGAGAATAAAGAAAGAAAACAGAGAGAGTCTAATTCTTGGACAGGTTCCATGCGAGAGGAAATCCACCAAAGGTAGTGGAATCACGCCAGTGTTAAAAGGTGTAATAATTGAGTGGATAAATCAGGCCTACAATGTTTTTATAACATTCTTCCATTTTTTCTTTTAATTTTGACTCAGTTATCAACTTGTAAAAGTATAAGGGTACCATTCCTCTGGGCTTAGAGGCCTGCCGCTGGCTGATTGGTTCCACCATCTGCACCTGAGAAACAGCTGGAACTTAATTAGTGATCTTTATTAAAAAGGGCAACAGGAAGTAGAAAAGGGGCCTGCAACACCCCACCAAAAGCTGAGGGGCTATGGAGCCTGCTCCCGATGGACTGCTACTGGAGCTATTGCAGAGAGGAATTGCTGCAGAAACTGAATGAATAGGAGGGAGACTGTGTGAAGTCCTTTATTATTGAGGCTTTGTGTTAAGAACCAGGACATTTTGGTTACTGAAGTTACTGGCAGGAGGGACAGACTTGGGAAAGGGGCTTCTGGACCTGCACAGACTTTGAGGGAAAAGTGTGCAAGGTTTTGATTTATTGCTCGATTGTTAAAAAGGGTCAAAATAAAACAATTATCTGTGCTGGAAACTGCTTCTATGGATTCCTTGAGAAAGCTCAAACAGAATAACCCAGGGAGTGAGCTGGCTCATTAAGAGCAAAACCTGCTCCTGGAGGAGGAGGGTGCTATAAGATAGTAGTGTCAAAGGAGTCTTTGGGTTTTTTTTGTTTTTTTTTTAAGTTCTCTTATACCTGGATTTCAGGGAGGTTGAGATGCTTATACCCTGTTTTACTCTTTATTTTCCAATATTCTAATTTTTTTATTCAGCATAGCCAGTCTTAAAAACAAACACTTCCGAGTGTCTATTTATTAATATTAGCACTGAGGAATCTACACAACCTGCTCCAAATGAATGGTCTGACGTTGCACAGAACCAGCAGAAAGATGGCTGTGACAAGGGGCAGAGGTGCTAGGCAGGGTTCCTGACTGAGGGCAATCAGAAACTATGGGCATAGAATACCCTTGGGGGTGGGGGAGAAGCAGCTAGTAAGGTGGCTTTATGCCATCTTTGAGTCCTCCAGATTCTGGACTTCTGTGGCCCTAAAATGGGCACCAGCCTAAGTTGAAGCAACCAAGAACCAAGTTAGAGCAAGAGAAGAGGTTCTAACCTAAGGCAGTCTTTTCAGGGCTGCTTGTGGGCTGTGCAGCAGTCCAATATCCCAGTAATATCTGGTTTCTGGACACATCTCCTCCCACCTTTTCTTGTTTCCCTGGCACTCTCCTTATACTGTCATTTGCATTGGGGAGCAGCAGAAGGCACTGATGACATTGCTCCTGCACTGGGAAAATTCTTCCCTAGCCCTTTGTTTTTCTAACAGCCTCTATATGCCACCACCACAGCAGCATACAGGGAAAGAGAGTTGGGGGGTTGGAATGGGTGGGGGGGTAAGAATCAGCCTCTAAATGCTTACACTAAGAAACCATGTAAATATACCGTAGTTCACTGACAGACAGAGAAGTAACCTCTCTGTTTAGGAAAGAACCGACTAAGCTATTAGTCTGAGTAAAATTGCTGTCCTTGATTAGAAGGGAATAATTTTAGTTGTAGTTCATAGAGGAGGACCTTTTGGCTTCTCTGTTTTAAATTAAAACTTTTAAACTCAAACTCCTGAAACTACATGAGAGAGAAAATCCCTCTGTGAAAGACACCTGCTGTTGAAACTTAATGGCTAACTCTCCCATTTGACATGGACTTTAAAAATTAAAATAAAATCTCTCTTATATCTCATTGGTGTCCTACAATATAACTTTGTTGGGTTTTGTGCGGGACTTTGACTTTCAGGATTATATTCCTTAATATTTTGTTATGTTGATCTGTACTGCTTTATGTTAGGGAACAGTAAAACCTAATGCAATACAATAAAGATGGCATTACATATACTGATAAGTTGCAGCAAACAGCAAAGCAAATATTTGAGGATGTTGTTTGGCCAGGCGATGGGCCCCTGACTTTTCAGCCTGAGGGTGAGTGATTCACTTGAAAATAAATTCTCTTGAATACACTAGTAAGGGAAAACACAGTTGGAAAAACTGGACCTTTCTACTTTAGATTTCCCCCCTCACTGTTCCCGCGTACCTGACTGCTCCGCTGCTATTTTTTTCACTTGTGGATGTTGCAGCAGGAGTGGCAGCTCGGGCTAGCCACGCAAGTTCAAGCCTGCCTCACCCACTGCATCCAAGCCCATGCTTCAACAGCCACCCCACTATTTGTAACGTGCTCGCTCAAGCAGAGCTAGTGTGGGTGTCTACCCAAGCTGGGAAGCTTGCCAGTGTAGACCCAGAGGGTCCCCTTGCAGTGGAATGAATTTGGTCGCACATTACAAGGACAGGATTTGGCTAGACGTGCAAACTTCCAGTGCACTGAGTGGTGCAGGGTATAGCTCCACAAAAGGCAGGAGAGAATCAGGCTCCAGACTAGAGTTGAGACCAAAGGACCTGCCAGTGCATAGGTCCTTCAGTTGCTTGCTCTCAGCAGGGGCACGTAAGAAACACACCGAGCCACTTCAGCCAATAGACTGATGCAGTCCTCACAGAATGGCTCTGCAACGGCCGTACAGCTATGGAAGAGGGTAATCCCTCCTTCCACCCCTCCCATGCCTGTTGCCTAACCTAGTTCAGCTACTGTTCAGACTAAACCAAAAGGCATGTAGCAAGTCACTGGCAGAACTATGTAGGGAACTGATTTACATCTTCTTGCATTAGCCAAAGAAAATTAATGAGAAAGTCCATTAAAAGAATAAAAGAAAATGGTGCATTTAAAAAACAAGAAAACAAATTTTCTGTATTTTCAATGGAAGATCCCAGCAAGCGTCAAACTAGATTTTGTTTATTTAGTATTCAGGGCCATGGGATTTGAGAACATGGATTGTATCTTCCTGGTGAGAGAATTACTATGAAATGATGGACATCCATGTGAATTCAGTTTTGTGTTACCCATAGATAATCTCTACTGAGGGCACATTATGAATGGTTCAGACAGCCTGATAAATAGCAAAAAAAGTTATAACAACAGGAGTCATATTAACTCCCTCCAACTACAAGACAGTGATACTTCAGAAAGTGGTGAATCAGAGGTTGTAAGTGACTTGGGAAGGTCAAACTGTCAGTCAAAACACAGACTCCAGCAACCAAGCAGAAGATCTGGAGTATGCAACAGCACAGCCAAAAGTCACTAGCACTCAGTTTGATACATGATCAGATGCTTGACTTATATAAGAAGCACAAATTTTACAGAGGTCATAAAATTATTTAGTTTGGTCAAGCTTGTGAGAAATTAAGGAAGGACTTAGCTAAAACAGATCATTAGGAAACATTATGGTAGCTGGATTTTAATTTGCAAAATGCAGCATGCTACAAGGAGCAATTTTAATTATATATACACATTAATGAGCTCTAAATTACCTGCAGCATTCATGAAAATTATCTAGGTGTCACTGTGCATGGCCCTATGAACATTTTTGCTCAATGTCTAGTGGGTCTTTAAAAAAAAAGATATTGGATTGTGTTAAAGGGGTAAAAAATAACACTGAAGTATTATAATCCGAGTTATAGAGTTTAAAGAAAGAAAGGCCCACCAGATTATCTAGTCTGGCCTCCTGTATATAATAGGCCACCACCACCATCCAGCATCTGCACACTAAACCTAACCAAGTATTACAGTTCATGAGAGACCAGACTATTACATGCCACAAGCAGAGAATCAGAGGGACAGAGCTGTACCAGTGCCTAAGGCCCCCACAATAGCAGGGAAATGACTAAATGAGAGAGCTAGATAATCCTGGCAAGTGCCCTACACCCACATGCTGCAGAGAGAGAGGAACAGCACACTCCTACACCTCCTCCAAGGTCACTGCCAATCTGATCTGGGGAAAAATTCCTTCCTGACTCCACATATGGTGATCAGTTAGACCCTGCATGTGAGCAAGAACCAGCCAGCCAAGGACCTGAGAGAGAGAATGTTCTTTGCTACCTCAGAGTCTGCCCTGCATTGTCCAATGTCCTATCTCCAGCCAGGGCCATCCTTCCTACTTCACAGGAAGGAGATAAAACCCTCTCCCAGAATACAGTGGAAGGGAGAGTCCCTTCCTGACCCCTGCAGGTGGCCAGCTGAAACCTTGAAGTTTGGGCATTTAGGAGCATAGATGCAAATTGGAAGTTAAGACCCTGGGCTGTTGAGCCATGTCCCCTATTATCACAAGCAACCCCATCATACCATCACACTCATAAATTTATCCAGTTCTCTCAAAACTAATTAAGCTGTTCCCTCCCACCCCCCACCCACCCCCAACTCCTAGCTGTACCAGATCCTCACTTCTCTGATGACTAGAAAAACTTTCTTCAAATTTCCAGTCTGGATTTGTTTATATCCTTTTGTTCTTGTGCCAACATAGTCCATTAGCTTAACTAGCTCTTTACCCTACCTGGTGTTTACCTCCCTAATATCTTGATAAAGAGCAATCATACCCCATCAGCCTAAGCAAGCTGAGCTCTTCCAGTATCCTCTCATAATATAGGCCCTTACAGTGGGGTGGATGAGCCCCGCACCAGTGTACAGCTCTGGGCTCAGAAGACCCTGCCCAGCCATACTTGAGGAGCATGCTCACATTTGAGCTGGGGGCTCAAAAGGGAGCAGCTTAGCTCAGTCTGGGTTGGCAGAGCAATTGAGCTCTGCAAACTCCTGCAGAGAAGCCGCTGGGGCTCTATGCAGCTGAGACCAGGCCCACTGCCAAGTTGCCACAGGTCCTTCACTCCATGGGGGCTGGGAATGACTGGCCACGGCTGAGAGAGGAAAACCCTCCTGAGCACGATCAGAGAGAACTGAGTCCAAAAAACTGACTAGTGGCATTGATGGAGGAGCCGAAAATGGGGTAGGAAGTGGCCCAAGGGACAAGCGTATGGGCACGTGCTCCTAAGCCAAATATTTGAGCTATTATTCACAAGGTCCTGGGCTGAAACCCAATGGTGCAGGAAGGACCTAGGTCCCCTTATCCCCAGCCACTGACTCTCACCACTGGGTACTATGGCCATTGACTCTCGCCACTGGGTAGAGCTGCCAAGTTCAGACTTCAGCACCCCAACAGTCCTCCAGTTCCCTGATCATCCTAGTAGTTCTTCCCTGCACCTGTTTATTTACATTCCTCTTTCTTGCACATGGGTGACCAGCACTGTACACAGTATTCCAAATGTGGTCCTACCAGTGCCTTGCACATTGGCATTAATACTTCTCTATCTTTACTAGAAATGCCCCACCTAATACATCCTAGGTTCCCATTTGCCTTTTTTCACAACCAGCTCACATTGATGGTGCACAGTCTTCCTGTGATTGACCCACACACCATGTGTCTCTCCTCCTCTGTCTCTTCCAACTGATGAGCACCAAGCTTGTAGCAGAAATTCTTATTGTTAGTAAGTGCACGACCTTGCACTTTGTGCTATTGAATTTCATCCCATTTCTGTCACTCCAATCTTCAAGGTCATCCAGATCTTCCTGTATACTATTCCAATCCTCTTCTGTATTCACAAAGTATCACAGAATCATAGAATATCAGGGTTGGAAGGGACCTCAGGAGGTCATCTAGTCCAACCCCCTTGCTCAAAGCAGGACCAATCCCCAATTTCTGCCCCAGATCCCTAAACAGCCCCCTCAAGGATTGAACTCACAACCCTGGGTTTAGCAGGCCAATGCTCAAACCACTTTGTATCATCAGCAAATTTAATTAGCACACTTAGTTTTTGTGCCAAGGTCATTAATAAAAATATTAAATAAGATTGGTCCCAAGACCGATCCTTGAGGAACTCCGTTAGTAACCTCCTTCCATTCTGATAATTCACCTTTCAGCACAACAATTTGCCTTCTCCCCCTTAGCCGTTCCTTATTTACTGTACAATGCTTGTACTGGTACCCATCTTCCATAATTTAACTAATAATTTCCCATGTGGTACCATGTCAAATGCTTTACTGAAGTCCAAGTATATTAGATCTACTGCACTTCCTTATCTAAAAAAATCAGTTATTTTCTCAAAGAAGGAAATCAGATTAGTCTGGCATGATCTACCTTTGGTAAACCCATATTGCATTAAAATCCCCTTTACCACTTTCCTCTATGAACTTAATTATTCTTTCCTTCACCATTTGTTCTAAAGCCTTGCATACTACTGAGACAAAACGAATGGGTCTGTAGTTACCCAGATCACTTTCCCCCCTCTCTTAAATATAGGTATAACATTAACTATTCTCCAGTTATATGGTACAACCCCTCAATTCCTTGCTACTGGACTAGCAGTCTCACATGCCAATTCTTTCAGTATTCTAGGATGAAAATTATCTGGTCCCTCTGATTTGAGCACGTTAAGCTCTTTAAATTATTCTTTCACATTAGATGTGGTAGCTTCCATTTCTAGGTTTCAGAGTAGCAGCTGTGTTAGTCTGTATCTGTAAAAAGAAAAGGAGTACTTGTGGCACCTTAGAGACTAACAAATTTATTAGAGCATAAGCTTTCGTGAGCTACAGCTCACTTCATCGGATGCATCCGATGAAGTGAGCTGTAGCTCACGAAATCTTATGCTCTATTAAATTTGTTAGTCTCTAAGGTGCCACAAGTACTCCTTTTCTTCCATTTCTAGACACTCATTTCCATCAGCCAGACTGCCTTCATGCACATGTTCCATATTTTCATCCCTATTGAAAACTGAGGCAAAGTGTTCATTTAATTTTTGGACCATACCTAGATTATCTTTAATCTCCTTCCCATCCACATTGTATAGTGGCCCAACCTCATCCTTCCTCATTCTTTTTTTTTATATATATAACTAAAATACCTCCTTATTTTAATTTCCTTGACAAGAGCTAATTCAACTTGACTCTTAGGAATTCTCACTTTATTCCTCTATTATCTGACCTCCATGATGTAGCTTTTTTTGTTAATCAGCCCCTTTATCCATTCCCTGTAGGTTCTCTACTTACTCCTAATAACTTTTTTGAGGTGATTATTCACCCAGCTGTGCCTGTAGCCTTTCCCTACAAATTGTTTCCCCTGGCTTGGGATGCAAATTTCAGTCAAGTTTATCAGCTGAGAAGAATCTTTTCTGTGAGTGCCTCCCAGTGGTTGATTATCCCAAAACCTTCCTCATAGTACCAATCTTTGAGCCATCTTATGATCTTCATAATCTTGTCACACCTTCACACACACACTCCTTCTCTAGGGACTGTAAGTATTCCACTGAAATAACATTATATGAACTGATTGTGCAGCCTCATGCTGAATAATTATGTTCTGGTCACCCCACCTCAGAAAGCATGTGTCAGGGAGAAAAAGGGGAGGGGGGTCCAGAGAAGGACGACAAAAAATATTAGAGGCACAGAAGGATTTCCAGATGAGAAGTGGAAAAAGATTAGCATTTAGAGAGGAGACAAATCAAAGGTGACATGGAAGAGGTCAATAAAATAAAGCAGGGAAAGTATAGCAAGAGGTTCTATTTCCCTTTTCTAGAACAAGGGGAGTCCCAATGAAATTAAAAGAAAACAAAGATATATCTTTTAAAAGGAAATAATTTTATACTATGCAAAATTAACTTGTGGAATGCTTTGCCACATGAAACTGAACCCAAGGGTGTAATCCATATTTATATTAGATAGGATACAAATGTACAAGGGCTATAAACCCTTATGCTCAGGCAGACAACCATAACTACTAACTTCCTGAGGTTAGGAAGAACCTTCCCATATTGCAAATACATTCTATAATTGTCCAATGCGGGCAATTGGACCTCTTGCACCTTTCCTTGAAGCCTCTGGCCTTCAGCCCCTTCCTTCCTATTTCTGGACTACATTGTCCATTGATATGATTCAGAGTGATAATTCCTATGATTGCAAAAATAATGCTTAACAAATAACAATATGCCACTTCACATAATTTGGTGCCTATTACAATTTTACTTATTAAGATGATTAAACCACTCAATTTATAGTACAACAATTCTGCAAGTGAATATAAGATCACAGTGAGTGAGTGAGTATTAAACCAGTGAGTATTAAAGTCACCTACTGTTGGGGCACTTGAAGGAAAAGGTGACTTACTAAGCTTTTCACAAAGGCAGCAAAAGAAGTTCATAAGGCCGAAATGGATATGTGGTCAGGCAAACTCATATATTTACCCAACTGCTGGAGTTAAACTTAATGCTGATAGATAGGCTCAGTGGATGAACCATGTAAATGTGGATTAATGGTTTTAAAACAAGGAACCTAGAGATTCAGGAAGGTAGTCAAAATATGTAATTTAACCATGAAGAATATTTATTTGTAATGATGTGATCTGTGGGAAGGAGAGAGACAATGCTCGTCTGAGAGTTCATGTTCAGTGGGAGGCAGTGGCATGTCATGTGCATGTTCATGAACGTGACAATATGCCATGCACATATTTCACGGAAAAGACTCCCAGTGTACGACACTCCAGGGCACTAAATAATGGACAACTTCCAACAGTCTGCTCTCTCCAAGAACACACACTTTATGATTGAGAAACCTGCTTTTCACTTACTGCACCCCATATGTTACACAGCTCTCTGAAGGATTGCATTTCTGGTTACTCTTCAAATATCCAACCAACACAAAACACTAGTTCCTCTTATTCTCATTTAGGGTCTGATCCAAATCCCATTGAAGGACTCACATTGATTTAATGGGTGTGTGTGTGTTGAACTGGATCCTTATTTGCGTGAAATTCACCCTTCTGCAGACAGACAGCTCAAGGCATGCGGTACTTAAACCCTCAGAATAAAAGTAGGGATTAACTAGTGCATAGGCTTTGTGACAGTCCCTCTGCACAGAGGTGAATTTCCCTTATTGACTAGAGCTAGGGGGAAATTTGGCAATTCAGGAAGACATTCCAGGGGAGGAAGAATTGTCTGTTTGTGTGGTTGAAAGGCATAGGATTAGTAGGTGGAAGAATGGTGAAACTGGCCTGAGCTTTGACAGTGTAGTGAAAAAATCAGATTCAGGTTTGCTGCACAGATTTCACTCCATTTTATTATTGACGTCCTGAGGGCCTAATCTTACCCCCGTGTCCCTGTGCGGAGATTTTGCTTCCCTCCCTGTCCCACCACTCCACAAATCTCAGTGAATGACTTACAGCCTTTGGGAATCCCATTGACTTCAACAGGATTGTGTGAGGTGTAAATCAGCACTGCCTTTGGCCCTGTTTCTTAAATAGCAGGGTTTGGAGTGGCAACCATGTAGCTGCTGGATGTAGACAAATATTCACATTGTACTCTCTTATTAAGGAATAAATCCAGAAGAGATTTGTGTGCGCGGTTGGTATGTTTTAACAGAGCTTAAAAAAAAAAAAATCTGACCAGTTTTTAAGACTTTTCCTCTCCCCATGGAATGGAGATGTTTTCATAGTTCTAAGCCGCTTTCAGACATTGTTATTCATGCTGCTGAAAGCTAAGGTTACACAGATGAACTGTCAAAACCAAAGCACTTCCACAGCACACAAGCTGGGAACAGTGAAAAGTTTTACAAGTTTTGTTTTGTTTTTTAAATGGAAAACACTAGTTTTCCTGTGGCTGTTGCCTTTATTTAATGGAAATTAAGTCACTGAATAGTTCTAACTACCAAAACTGATTATGTACAATTGATTTGTTTCACAAGCCCCATTAAATGGTTTTAATGGAGACATAAATGGCCATTTGAGGCATAATTCTGCCTGAATAAACTTCATAGCACAAATTTTTAAAACATAGTGGCTAATTCTTTGGCAACGTAAGAAAGTACTATTACTAATCTTGCATGCTACACAACTCCTAGATTTATCCATTGGCCAAGTAACCCATCTTTGTTTATTTCCCTCCGGGAAGTTCCTGAGCATGGTTAGCCAATAACTGTGTTTTTTATTAACCAGAGATGAACACTGAATCTCTCTCTCTCCAGTTTTACTGAGAGGATTTTACATCCCTGTAAAGTAGTAGCCCAGACAAATAAACTAGCTGTGCTCCATGGGTCAAACTCATACTGGCCCAAGACCCTCCACAACACCGACCCTAACGTAGGGGTTATGTGAGGGCACAGCTGTCTGGGCAGTTGCACAAGGGTGCATGTGCACAACAGAAATGTCTTCTGCAGGCCTGTTGCAGCAGGTCTATTTTGGGGCGAGCCAGGGTAGTCCAGTGACAGGGCAGAAGAGGGGCCATGGAACTGTGATTATGTACACCCATTGCCTTACGCAACCAACACAAGAGATCTGCAGATGCTACTCCATCCTGGAGAAATAAAAGCCCCATCCGGGGAGAAAGCTGGTCTGTGCAGTAGCCCCACACCCTGGTGCTGGATTGAGGTGGTGAATTCATATCAAGCCTCAGGCTCTCTGTACTCAGGCGCTATGCGGGTGGTGCATTTCACCCTCTGTACCCAGTTTTGTTCAAGAAAACTTTTTTTGTTCAAGATCTGTTTCTGAGAACAGAAGCCTTTCTGCAAACTTATCTAATTCCTACTTTTACTTTCCAAAACTTGTCCTTATTAGAACAAACAAACCTGTAGCTGATTACAGTAACAGCACAAAGCACTACAATAACCTATCCTATTCTGCAGTGTCTGGGGCTGTTACAGCAGTTTTCAAATAAGAGTTGTTTGAACAATGTTTATTGAGGTTTCAGGCAGCACTAGTGACTGACTGAGATTTGGTTCACTACTACCCTGTCCCAGATTCTCGCTAGACCTAGCTCTGCTTTGAATTCATAACCCTGCCATTTGAGTAATTTTGACATAGCACCAATGCCCTTGGGTCCTTTTGTTGTGTGTTTATGCTCACCCCAGCTCCTCCATATCATACCTTCCCCCACCCTCACAAAGCATTTTACTATTACTAATAAAAATAATAGTGCTTGTCCCTATACATTGGGGATAAGTTACATTCCAGTCTGGAACATGGATATCCCAGAGCATAGCTGGATGCGCTGACTGCACAGCTGATCTGTCTACCACCAGGAGGGGCTATCATTGATTAAGTTTTATTCAATTGGACTGAGATTTTCAAAGGGGCCCATGGGAGTTAGGTGCTCAGTTCCCATTAAATGACAATATAAGTTGTGTACCTAACTTCCTTAAGCCCCTTTGAAAATACTAGCCCTGATGGCAAGAGTTTCCCGTATCTGGCCATCATTTCTGTTGCTGCACCTATCAGACATGATCAATAGAAGGATTTTCCATGGAACAACAGATAAGTACATTGCACTCCTTTTTCCATGCATTATGTGCATCGGCTTTCCCTGGACAGCCTCATGGGATGACTGGGTCTGCATGCTGTTGTTGGTTTCTCTTTGGTGAAGGAGTTTGAGGCGTGAGTGGTGTTCACGTCCATCCTCCCCGTGGAAGGAAAAGGCCTGGGTAGAGACCGTCGAATTGTGGAAGTCAACAAATGGCTATGCAGGTGGTGTTGGAGAGAAGGCTTTGGATTCTTTGACCATGGGATGGTGTTCCAAGAAGGAGTGCTAGGCAGAGACAGGCTCCACCTAACGAAGAGAGGGAAGAGCATCTTCACAAGCAGACTGCCTAATCTAGTGAGGAGGGCTTTAAACTAGGTTCACTGGGGGAAGGAGACCAAAGCCCTGAGGTAAGTGGGGACGTGGGATACTGGGAGGAAGCATGAGCAGGAGAGTGCGAAAGGGGAGGGCTCCTGCCTCATACTAAGAAAGCAGGACAAACAGCAAGTTATCTCAAGTGCCTATACACAAATGCAAGAAGCCTGGGAAACAAGCAGAGAGAACTGGAAGTCCTGGCACAGTCAAGGAATTGTGATGTGATTGGAATAACAGAGACTTGGTGGGATAACTCACATGACTGGAGTACTGTCATGGATGGATATAAACTGTTCAGGAAGGACAGGCAGGGCAGAAAAGGTGGGGGAGTTGCATTGTATGTAAGAGAGCAGTATGACTTCTCAGAGCTCTGGGATGAAACTTCAGAAAAACCTGAGTGTCTCTGGATTAAGTTTAGAAGTGTGAGCAACAAGGGTGATGTTGTGGTGGAGTCTGCTATAGACCACCGGACCAGGGGGATGAGGTGGACAAGGCTTTCTTCTGGCAACTAACGGAAGTTACTAGATCGCAGACCCTGGTTCTCATGTGAGACTTCAATCACCCTGATATCTGCTGGGAGAGCAATACAGGGGTGCACAGACAATCCAGGAAGTTTTTGGAAAGTGTATGGGACAATTTCCTGGTGCAAGTGCTGGAGGAACCAACTAGGGGCAGAGCTCTTCTTGACCTGCTACTCACAAACCGGGAAGAATTAGTAGGGGAAGAAAAAGTAGATGGGAACCTTGGAGGCAGTGACCATGAGATGGTCGAGTTCAGGATCCTGACACAAGGAAGAAAGGAGAGCAGCAGAATACGGACCCTGGACTTCAGAAAAGCAGACTTTGACTATCTCAGGGAACTGATGGGCAGGATCCCCTGGGAGAATAACATGAGGGGGAAACGACTCCAGGAGAGCTGGCTGTATTTTAAAGAATCCTTGTTGAGGTTACAGGGACAAACCATCCCGATGTGTAGAAAGAATAGTAAATATGGCAGGTGACCAGCTTGGCTTCACAGTGAAATCCTTGCTGATCTTAAACACAAAAAAAAGCTTACAAGAAGTGGAAGATTGGACAAATGACCAGGGAAGAGTATAAAAATATTGCTCGGGCATGCAGGAGTGAAATCAGGAAGGCCAAATCACACCTGGAGGTGCAGCTAGCAAGAGATGTTAAGAGTAACAAGAAGGGTTTCTTCAGGTATGTTAGCAGCAAGAAGAAAGTCAAGGAAAGTGTGGGCCCCTTACTGAATGAGGGAAGCAACCTAGTGACAGAGGATGTGGAAAAAGCTAATGTACTCAATGCGTTTTTTGCCTCTGTCTTCATGAACAAGGTCGGCTCTCAGCCTGCTGCACTGGTCAGCACAGCATGGGGAGGAGGTGACCAGCCCTCTGTGAAGAAAGAAGTGGTTCGGGACTATTTAAAAAAGCTGGACGAGCACAAGTCAATGGGGCTGGATGCGCTGCGTCAGAGAGAGCTAAAGGAGTTGGCGGATGTGATTGCAGAGCCATTGGCCATTATCTTTGAAAACTAATGGTGATCGGGGGAGGTCCCGGATGACTGGAAAAAGGCTAATGTAGTGCCCATCTTTAAAAAAGGGAAGAAGGAGGATCCTGGAAACTACAGGCCAGTCAGCCTCACCTCAGTTCCTGGAAAAATCATGGAGCAGGTCCTCAAGGAATCAATTCTGCAGCACTTAGAGGAGAGGAAAGTGATCAGGAACAGCCAGCATGGATTCACCAAGGGCAAGTCATGCCTGACTAATCTAATTGCCTTCTATGACGAGATAACTGGCTCTGTGGATGAGGGGAAAGCAGTGGATGTGTTGTTCCTTGACTTTAGCAAAACTTTTGACACAGTCTCCCACAGTATTCTTGCCAGCAAGTTAAAGAAGTATGGGCTGGATGAATGGACTATAAGGTGGATAGAAAGCTGGCTAGATTGTCAGGCTCAACAGATAGTGATCAATGGCTCCATGTCTAGTTGGCAGCCGGTATCAAGTGGAGTGCCCCAAGGGTCGGTCCTGGGGCCGGTTTTGTTCAATATCTTCATTAATGATCTGCAGGATGGTGTGGATTGCACCCTCAGCAAGTTTGCAGATGACACTAAACTGGGAGGAGAGGTAGATACGCTGGAGGGTAGGGATAGGATACAGAGGGCCCTAGACAAATTAGAGGATTGGGCCAAAAGAAATCTGATGAGGTTCAACAAGGACAAGTGCAGAGTCCTGCACTTAGGACGGAAGAGTCCCATGCACCGCTACAGACTAGGGACCGAATGGCTCGGCAGCAGTTCTGCAGAAAAGGACCTAGGGGTTACAGTGGACGAGAAGCTGGATATGAGTCAACAGTGTGCCGTTGTTACCAAGAAGACCAATGGCGTTTTGGGATGTATAAGTAGGGGCATTGCCAGCAGATCGAGGGACATGATCGTTCCCCTCTATTCGATATTGATGAGGCCTCATCTGGAGTAGTGTATCCAGTTTTGGGCCCCACACTACAAGAAGTATGTGGAAAAATTGGAAAACATCCAGCGGAGGGCAACAAAAATGATTAGGGGACTGGAACACATGACTTATGAGCAGAGGCTGAGGGAACTGGGATTGTTTAGTCTGCAGAAGAGAAGAATGAGGGGGGATTTCATAGCTGCTTTCAACTACCTGAAAGGGGGTTCCAAAGAGGATGGCTCTAGACTGTTCTCAATGGTAGCAGATGACAGAACGAGGAGTAATGGTCTCAAGTTGCAGTGGGGGAGGTTTAGGTTGGATATTAGGGAAAACTTTTTCACTAGGAGGGTGGTGAAACACTGGAATGCATTACCTAGGGAGGTGGTGGAATCTCCTTCCTTAGAAGTTTTTAAGGTCAGGCTTGACAAAGCCCTGGCTGGGATGATTTAGTTGGTATTGGTCCTGCTTTGAGCAGGGGATTGGACTAGATGACCTCCTGAGGTCCCTTCCAACCCTGATATTCTATGATTCTTACCCTCTTCTCGGGGCCACTCTGTGCTTCAGGTCACACTCCAACTATTGCTGCTCCTTTTTCCTTCTGCTGATTCTGCTTATTCTAGAGAGCTACTGCTGACTTTAAATAGCTACTACCATTCACCCATACAGCTCTGCACACTCTTGCTGTTCCCCATTTATCTCCTTTCCTGTGCTCTGTGGTTTCCCAGCTTTCCATCTTATTCGCCAACTGGGGGGAGGGAAATTGTGACTTATTTTAACACCTAATTCTTGTATTGCATTTTTCATCAGTACTCCCCTAATCACTTCCCATAATACATTAATAACCCCCACAACACCCCTGGGAGGTAGGGATGTGCTATTCTCCCCCATTTTGCAGATGGGAACTAAGGCACGGAAAGGCTGGATGACTTGCCCAGGGTCACATTGGAAATCTGTAGCTGAGTTTGGGATTAAACCTGGGTCTCCCACTGCCCTAACCACTGGACCATCCTTCTTTTCTGAACCTTCCTTCTGTGTGTTCTTGGCTCACCTTGGATTAGGGAGAAAACCCAATCCAGTTTTTTTTTTTTTGGTGGGGCTGGGGTAAAATGACTGATTATCATTCCCAAAGTTGCTTACACAGCCACTGTTTACCCTGATGTTAAGATGTCCTCAGATCAGAATACAATAGGTTGGATTTCTCCACTTCTCCTGGGTGTTTCGTTCATATTTACATGTTTCAAAGAGTTTTTTTTTAGGTCATGTGGCTTTACACGCTGCCTCACCTCAAGGATACCAGATATGTAGTAAATCTTCCAAACAGAGAGGTAAGTAATACTTTCTGTACGGACACTCCCTACACTTACTGGATTTCCTCTGAGATATGTTTAATAAAACTGTTGATGGATATGGCCCAAATAATTGGACTGAAATTTACCACCTTTCTCTCAACAAAAGTTTCCATACCTAATTAAGGTTTTTTTATACTTCTTTTTGGACAGTCTAAAACACTGCAGTGGTTCAGTGCTTACTTTGATCTATAACAAACAATTCAAAGTGAGAATTATGGAATGCTAAGAATGTCAGGCACTCTGTTTTTATTATGACACTTTAGAGATGTCCAGTACTTTCCTCCTCCAAGTCCCCAATGGCTAAATTAGGCTTCGTACAAGTATTTAAGGGTTGCCATACTTCTGCAGACAACAGTGTGCATCAGGTTTCACATAATAACTTGCAAGAGGCCTTGTGACTGCCCACTGTGTGCCTGATTCACCACTGTTAATCTCATTGTCCACCAGGTGTTAACTCTCTCTATTCACGATTGTGGGGAACAAAAATCTTCCAAACAGGAGGTTTATGAAGTGCTATCTTTCTGAGTCTGTGGACAGCACTAGTGTCCGCCCCTTTACTCATACTTTTTGCCAAGCTTTCGCAGAAGGAAATGAGTAGAAACAGGGTAAGTTTCTAATTCAGCAAACAGGTGTTTACATCATTTGACCAGCAAGGGGAAAATTACATTTTAAAACCTGCATTAAATAGAAAATTGATTGACAGTGTTAAAATTATACAGTATGCAGTGCACAAACAATAACTTGCAACTTTGTATTCTTTTAAAACGCAGGGGCTATGGCCTAGTGGAGAATTGAGGGAACATGACAGAACAAATGATTTTCACCCTGGGTAGAACTTTTAATCCTTGTGTCAATAGGGACTTACCAGGGTTCTACACAGTACTTGCAGTGCTGGAATTTTCCCCCAGTTCCTTGTGGTGCATTAATGTCTCTCAGATACTGCCAGACCAGTGTATTGAGGCAATATCAGGGGACAGAATTTGTCCCTGGTTTGTTAAGGAGAAACATCTCTTTCAATAGTGAGAGCAATGGATATAGAGAAAGTCACCAGCCAAGTCAATTTATTTTTGAATAAACATCCCCTTCTTCAAGTTTGCTCTGCTGTGATAGACTGTTACATCTCTTGGATACACTGTTTTCATGAGGTCCATGAAGCAGAGTAGCCGTTGGTGTTATGAAGTTGTGAGTTTGTAGACAAATGCACTGGCATTCTTTTCAATCCTAAGAAGGAAGCCCGCTTTAGGAGCCCTGCCAGGTAGCTGTATTTTTCTGCCCTGGTTGTTTAGGATATTTGGCTAGCAGATTATTATATATATTTATATTGCAACAGCATCTTTACAACAGGAGAACACACAGTGGTAGAGAGTTGGTTCAACAAAAGATTAGCGTTCTGCTGTTGCTACATAACTTGACTAAATTCAAGAGATGAAACTGAAAATGTTCACAATTTCAAATACTACTTAGTTTCAGCAGGGAACAATCATCCACTGTAAAGAACACCATGCAAGAATAGATAGGCTTGGAGTGTGTTCTGTACACTTGAGAAGTTCTGGAGGACAGTTGATACTTCATTGGTCTTGAAGCTAAACATTTTCAAGGCATCTTGCCTAGATGTACTTTTGTATGGTTGTGAGTCATGGATTTTAACCAGAGCACTCTGAGAGATTAAACAGCTTTGCAACCAGCTGCTATAGGCTGATACTTGGCATAAAGAAAGAGGATAAAGTTACAGTCTTAGAAGTTTATAGGAAAGCCAATAAATGCCCTCTAACAACAATGATGCAATGACGGCAACTGAGATGCTTAGAACATGCCTTTAAGAAAGGATCCAGAGGGGGCTATAAACAAATATGCCTTGTATACTGCTATTCATACAAAATGCTGGAGGGGGATACCCTGCTTATTTTACTGGCATTACACTGCATCTGTCATCAAGTTGGAATGTCCACCATTTGTGCAACAGATCAAAGGAACTGCTTCCAACAGAGAACATGGAGAATCGCTGCCTTCTCCAAATAACCTGCAGTTTAGTATATCACTAATGTGAATACTAAATATATGATATAACAATGGCTGGGCGGGAAGAGGATCAGCATGAAGGATTAATATAAAGGGGATTAATGTAGCCCATGATATATTGCAAAAAGACACAGTTACAAGAAATCCATTAATAAAGGTAACATTTTTAAAAATCCCCCTGGCCCACAAAAGTGAGCCACATGTTCCCCACCGCTATTAAATGGCACATTGTAGAGGAAAATGTCCAAGGTACCTGACGGTTGGCAGGACAACCCCGTACATAATTACTGTACCTGAAATTTTGCACAAGTAGGCAGCAGATGTTTAGTCTCAACCTTTCTCTGTGTGTTTTTACAGGGTCATATATCTTCCTCCCCCCAGCAGTTACTGGTTTTCAGAATCCAAACCTGGAAGAATAGGGAGACTTATCATATATAGCAAAAAGAGCAAAATGTTGATTTTTGCTGAACTCCTTTGTCCTCATAACTGGTCGCTCAGTTAAGAAAATAAGAACTTTTCTAATTATGTTCAGGATCTTTTATCTCTGGATCAAGGGAGGTTTCCAGTCAAAGACGACATGTGTTTGCACTCGGTGCCTGAAGGATAAAAGGATTTTTGTGAAATATTGGCTCTATTTATAGTCTTTGTAATATAAGAGCTAGAGGAATCCTACATTATGCCCATCATCCCAGTATCAGAGTATTGTATTGTTTTAAACACTATCTTTGACTCAGTTGAAATATTAGAACTAAAGGCAACATACACCTAGTATTGCCAAACACAAACATTCAAAAACTGAGTTGGGACCAAAAAAAGGCATAAGTGACCGACTGGCTTAAAAAATGTGACAATTTAAAAAACAAATCTGGGTTCTTTCTATTTTCCTGCTGGTTTGAGTATTTGCGGATCTTGTTTTTAAACTTTCTCCAAAATCATGACAGCTGGATGCTCCCATAATCACCTGACTCCAGGATGTGCGGCTTTAAGAAAGACACCAAATAGTATGAGGCTTGCAGTAAAATTTCTTTTTTCACACATTTTCTTTTTAGAGACAGGAAATTTAATAAGTGGTGCATGCTTGTCTACTTCTCCACAGAATTCATAATTTAAGTTTCCTTGAGGACAAGTATGTTATCTCTTGAATTACTGATTTCCTGTTCATTTTGGAGTTCAGGTACAATACTATCTTTTTTCCTCTCTTCTTTCTGCTTAGCACTGCATCCTATACAAGCCCCTTCCTACTATCACTGATCATTCAGAAAAATATTTTCTAAACAATTAAATTTAAATTCCAAACATGATTGATTTAGGGTATGAAATAAATGTAAATAATCTATTCAATAGCACTGGGGTGAAGGGGAGAGAAAGTCTGATATCAGGGTGTAATCCTCACGACTTCAATAGTATGGAAGAGAATTCCCCGTGTCTCTAGCTGTATGCTTGAATTTTAATATGCCTCACATCAAACCTAGGGCATTAACTCCCATTGACTTCAACGGGCTTTGGATCAGGGTCCAAGTGGGTGCATAATGTTCAATGTTCTGTGGATATAAGATCCATTAAAATATAATGGAAGGAGAGGACTCTTCAGCATCAATCTCCAGTATGAGTAAGGATGCTTAAATGAATTGCTGTGCTGTGGCAAACTGAAATCTCAGCTGCAAAGCAGTCTCTGCAGAAGGCATTGAAGTTCAGACAAGTTAACTGAAGAAGCCTCAGTTGTGTTTGGTGCTTATACAGGGATTTTTCACGTACAGTAGCTCACAGAGAAGGAATGAATGGCAGCCTTTACCTGAGTAAGTTACAGACAATCAATATGCATCTGTAGTAAATGGGCTACTTAATTTTTAATGCCTCAGTTTTTGGGTGCCCAACTTGAGACAAATAAAAGGGGCCTGGTTTTCAGGGAGCATCTGACTCCATACTCTGACAATCAGGCTCCTTTAAAATGTTTCAAGTTGGGCACCTGTAACTTTACAGCTTATCCATTCCTAACTTAGAGGTTTGGAAAACCAAAATATGACCCACCACCCAGTACAACAATAGCATAGGATGGTGAATAAGTACAAGTGGGGCATCTGCATGGCAGACTCTTAAGATTGTTCTCTTGCATGCTAATATACATGAAGCAAAAATAGTTCTCCAGACTGCTCTTGATGGTCCCACCATGGAGAAGTACCAGACCCAGGACTGACCCCTGCAGGACTCCACTAGAGACACTCCCAGTTTGTCAGGCAATCATTGATAACTACTCTTTAAATACAGTCTTTCAATCAGTTGTGCACTCACCTTATAATTTCATTTAAATCACTTTTCCCTAATTGGCTTCTGAGAATATCATGTGGGACTGTGTCAAAAGCCTTACTAAAATCCAGATATCACATCAACTGCTTCCCCCATCCACTAGGCCAGTCACCCTGTCAAAGAAGGAAATTGGGTTGGTTTGGCACAATTTGATCTTGACAAATCCATACGGCCTATTACTTATAACCCTTTTCTCCTTAAAGTGATTGTTTAAGGAATTTGTTCCAGTAGTTTATCAGGTATCAAAGTTAGGCTGGTCTATAATTCCCTGGATCTTCTTTATTCCCCTTTTTAAAGATAGGTGCTATGTTTGCCCTTCTCCAGACCTGTCCTCCATGTGTTCTCAATGATAACTGGCAACGGTTCTGAGATTTCTTCAGCTAGTTCCCTAAATACCCTAGCATTAATTTCATCAGGCCCTGCTGACTTGAATACATCTAACTTGTCTAAATGTTTCCCACCTGTTCTTTTTCTATCCTGGCTTGCATTCCTTCCCCCTTATTGTTAATGTTAATTGTGTTGAGTATCTGGTCACCAATAACCTTTTTAGCAAAGACTGAAGTAAACTAGGCATTAAACATTTCACCTTTTGTGACACCATCCAGTATTAGCTCTTCTTCCTTGCTAAGTAGGGGACCCACAGTTTCCTTTGTCTCTCTTTTGCTCCTAATGTATTTAAAGAACATCTCATTGCCTCTTATGACCCTTTCTAGGTGTAACTAATTTTGTGCCTTAGCCGTTCTGATCCTGTCCCTACATGTTCTCACAAGTCTTTTGTACTCCTTAGCAATTTGTCTGTGTTTCCGCTTTTTGTGGATTCCTTTCTGATTTTCAGTCATTAAAGAGCTCCTGATGGTGCCATATTGGCCTCTTATGAGGGAAAGCTAGGAAGAATAATATCTGGATAATATTAGAGACAGAACTGCAAACTGGCTCCTTGAGAAAATGCTAGTGGCCCTGAACTCCTTTATCCCTTAGATTTTCTCCCCATGGGACCTTACCTAGGAGTTCTGAGTCTGTTATTCAACATTATTATTAATAATTATTTACTGTTGTGGCTGCTACTGCTGCACAAACTTCTAGTTGCAGATAGAGTTCTAGAATCACAAAGAAACAATTTCCATTTTCCCTTTTTTTTTTTTAAAACTACCTTGTCCTCCGAGTGACTGTAAGGTGTAATACCCCTTAAAAAATAAACAAAAAATTGCCAAAAACTGGTCCAGATTTTGCCATCCATTTAAACCAGTGGAACTATTCAGAGTGAGATATGAGACAACATGAGTAAAGGTGTCAGAATCTAACCTAATTAATTTGGTCATTTGTGCTTATATGAACAGGAGGTGATACATAGCAGTTCTACACAGAAGAGGGAAGGGAGTGGATAGTGCAGAGAATTGGGTATGGGCAACAGAGCCTGTAACCCACAGGTCACTTTGAAACTGGCTCAGGTCATTAATGACTGAAAGATGTTGCCATCTGACAGCTGTCTAAAGGGCTATGTGAAATTAATTGTTTTTCCACCGCAAGTTGTAGTGGACAGGTGTCCACATCACAAAAATTACCACCACCATTGGCACTGACAGCCTTGCTGGTGGTCTCATTACTGCAGAGAAGTGTAGACTAGAATGGTCATGGAGACTGCAACACCTTCTATGTCTTAGTGATAGACTGGTGTGAGAAAGCGCTCATTGCTATCAGGCTGCTTATCCCCATTTTGTGGTTAAAAGAGAAATGTATTTGCCTCTCCCATCAATTTAACACCTAACCTCACTAACAAATAACTTTTCAATAGAAGATTGAGGCAACAGTGTTCACCAAAGTTGAAAACCAGCAAACATTGATATCAGAGAGAGAAGAAACAGCAGGATGCTGAAGAGAGAATGTATTAGGGAATTGGGCAGAGGACAAGTTTTTGATCTTTTGGAAAGTGACCATTTGAAATGATGCTGTATTTGCTGAGAAGATGAGACAGTTTAACACATGAATGTTAGCATGAATGACAGGTTTCAGAGGGGTAGCCATGTTAGTCTGTATCAGTAAAAACAATGAGGAGTTGTTTTCATGTGCTGTATATTTATACCTGCTTACTGTATTTTCCACTCAATGCATCTGATGAAGTGGGTTATATCCCATGAAAGCTTATGCCCAAATAAATTTGTTAGTCTCTAAGGTGCCACAAGGACTCCTTGTTGTTAGCTTGAATGATTGTTTGGCCAAAGATTTATACCCGAAGTGCATTGTTTGTCTGTATATATAGTTCCACTCAGGCAGCAGAAACCATATTGCATGACTGGAAGGTGCTCATATGCCACCTTAGTAAACAGAATAGGAAGGACAGTTTTAGGATTAAGGCACTGGGTTGGCTTCAGAAAATCAATGCTATGCTGAAGACTTCCTGTGTGACATTGGACAAATCACTTAGGGCTATATCCTGAAACTGGATCTGTGTGGGTTCTCCCCTTCACAGGGAGGCTGCAGCAGGAAACGGAGCTAGTGGGTGACAGATCGGGAAGTTACAGTCTCCCCTTGGGCTCAGATTCACAAAGGTATTTTGGTGCCTAACTCAGACTGACTTTAATGGGAGTTAGGGGCCTAAGAATCTTTGTGAATTTGGGCCTTGGTGCCTGGCCTCACCCTAGTCCAGCTCCTTAATCAGCCAACCATCCTTTTCTCTCCTGCCACACTAGTGTACTGACAAAGTGGCCGCACATCTCATTTCAAAACTGCATGTACAATAAAGTGAATTTTAAATTCCAGCACCAAGTATCCATGCCCAGAACCCTTGCACATTCATCGGACCAAAGAACAGAATCAGTTCTAGGCGATTGACGTGACCAGTTACAGTGAAGCACACACTTTTATTTGAATATTTGTAACTAATCCATAGACTGAATAATTCAGACCCATATTAATTGAATAAATGCAAATAGGGTGAAATTCACCCCTGTCCAAAGCCCAGAGAACTAGTATAAGGTCTGTGCAACATTTAAGTACAGGATCAGGATCTATATTTGTTAAAATATGGGGGAGGAGGCAGGGGGAGAGATTCTGAAGGTAATGTCAACCACATCTCCCAGTTGAGAGATAGATTTGCAATTATTAAACAGGTAACCAACTCAACACTAAATGAAATAAGTTGGGGAGGGTTTGTCATCATCAGAAGCTCGCATTTACTCATGTACATTTTTTGCTGCCTCTTTAGTTTTCATTCACACAAATAGGTATGGAAGCACAACAATAATTTGCTTTCTTTTATAGTGAGTTAATTTTGTTTTGCTTTTGAAAACTGTTTGCATCATGGTGATCTGTTTCCTCTTGGCTCTTTCTCTGTCACATGTCATCTTCTTATGTATTTAGAATATAGGCCCAAATTCTGGGTGGAATGTTGAACCTGCTCACAGCTTCACTGAAATCTTTTTTTAAAAAAGACTTCTCCATCATTTGAAAATAGCAATCAGTGATATCAGAGAAAGGAGAAACACTGTGATTAAAGTCAGTGAGTCTCTGTGCAGGGACAACTGCCTGCCCATCCCTTGTCAATTGCAGGACTGGAGCCCTTAATATGTGATAAAAAGAAGTTCAAGGTCTAAAATACCACTTCTGGTGCTATGTATCAGAACTAGATGAACTTCTTGTCACTGAAAAGAAGGCTTGGGAATCTTATATAAAACAGTCTTCTTGTGAAATTTATGATGGTGTCTGCTTCTAGATGGACCAGAATCAGGAGCACAGAAATGAGAAATACGTCAGGGGAGAGAGAAAATCAGACCTTTCTGAGCATCCAAAGCACTGGTTCAAATGTTAAGCTGTGTCAGTGTCAATGTTATTGCCTCCAGAATAGATCATCCATTTCCAGCTAAGATCTTATAAGGGCAAAGCAGAAGAAAATACAATGGACATCAGTGACTGCTAAGGATTCTTAGCACAGCTTCAGTCTTTTCAACAGGATTTACTACTGCATGGTTTTCTGCACAGAAGGGGGTTAATTTGAAGAAGGAAAGCATGATGTCTTTAACTATTCAGTAGTGGTTACTCTAGTTACACTCTGAATACTGCAGCTATTTGCTAGTATGGATGCCTCTCAGATATCTGGGTGGCATAGGACCTCTTAACCTGTCAAAGGTCACTAAACCCATAGATTTATGAGACTGAAGTAGTAAAAGCTTGTTACAGGGGGAAGATAACATGTGCACAACTGGTATGTCTATTTTTTTTACTCAATCAGTCCCAAGCCCCAGGTTCTTAATATTGTAAATGTTGTCATGTTCAAGATTTATTTTACATGTGGAACTAATCTGATAGATGAGAAACATCCATAGTTCATACTATTCTAAATCCAGTTTAGAAAACTGTTGTAAAGCAACATATGTAAAAACGCTGCTTAATATCGACAGTATAGTATAGGGACATAGACGCTGCCAGAGGCCATTGGTCCATTTAGACTAGTATCCTGTTTTGATAGCAGCAGTACCAGTTACTTCACAGGAAGCTACAAGAAACCTTGTAATGGTCAGCTCTCTCTAAGTACTTATATGGCTTTCATCACTATAGTATCAGAGCTCCTCCCAAGTGTGTTTTTTTAAGTCTTCCTCCTTTCCTTCCCAGACCGTCAGAAATTGATTAGTTTTATAGGGTTTGTGTTTGAGTGGGTGCATGTGAAGAACTTACTGAGGGAAAGCTAAGGTGGAGTGGCATTTTGCAGTTAGTTTTCAGGGCTGCTCTTATGTCTTGCAGGAGTGAATCCTATAGTCCAGCTCCAGCTCCCGTAGGGGTTCTCTCCCACACTCGTGACCCTCTCCCTATTGGCCAATAGTTCCCTTGTTCTGATGCACTATGGGTTGGGGCAGTTCCTGGGTCTGCGGGTCACCTTGTTACTCTCCTACCTTCACTGAGGGAGACTTGCTCGTGCTTAACTGGCTGTCAGCTCCCTGACAGCACCAGTTGTTAGCCTCCCCAAAACTCTCCTCAGGGCAATGTCAGCCCTTACTTTGCCTTGTGGGTTAACATTGTGCACCCCAGTCCCTGAGCCCCTTTGAAGTTTTCCACTGTAGTGTTCAGCCCCTTATCCACTGAACACTGTCAGAAATACCATGTTGTCTGCTGTCCCCAAAGGAACAGCGTTCACACCAACTGGAATAATTCAACTCAGGATCAGCTCCTTGGATACTACCACAGCATTGAGATTGATAATAAATGTATTTATTCTGTGTGTGTGTGTGTGTGTGTGTGTGTGTGTGAGAGAGAGAGAGAGAGAGAGAGAGAGAGAGAGAGAGAGAGAGAGAGAGAGGTGGAGAAACAGATTCAGGAGAAAGTGAGTAAAGGTAATGGAAACAAAAGGGTTACATACAAAATAGAAATCATAACATGATTTCTAGAGACTAAACTTAACAGGCTAACCTTCTGTCTAAAGAAGTTTTTCACCCCAAATATCCTCTGTAGCATTTCAACCAAGCCTGGCTGATATCCCATTTTCATTAATGGGAAGGTGCTGTCGGTTTATTTAGGTGCAGGATACAGGGGTGTCTCCTTGCCTTCAACTTATATCCCCAATGATCCTTGGGGACAGTAAAACTCACCATCTCTTGTTTTTCCTGAGTACTAATTCTTCCCTATTTTTACATCCTCTTGTTGACTTTGTATGCAAATAGAGCTCTGTAGTGTTGGCTCACACTGCTTAGTTTACTTGCTGATTGAGAGATAGGTGAATAAACATCTTTTGTCTGGCAGAAAGCCTGTGTCAACTCTGCCTTGATACAGACTTTAGGAATGTATTTTTAGCATGCATACATAATTCCTTAAGTAGTATCCACACATACATTTCACAAGTATATTAATGATTTAAAACCTCAGATGATCTTCTTTGGTGAACCAGAATATACGTACCAACATCAGGATATTCTTGTAACCCCCTTGGCCAATTGGCATTGAGGTCTTAATGGATCACATGGTTATAATAGGATATCATGGTGATGGAGGAAGAAGTGATCTCTTTGGTAACTAGGGCCAATCCTAGCTCCTGAAAGTTTTGTGATAAGGACCCTGAAGTGACCATTACAGGTCCTCCTGATACAAGAACAATGAGATTCTGATTGCTAGTGTATTATGAGAATGAGCACTCCTACTTACCCTGTCAACCTTTGGTATACCAGCCATTATTTTATATACTTCCTGTGAGTTTACTCTAAACTTAAACATTCTGAACTCCTCAAACTCTCTTCACATGGAAGTGTCTTTATTATTTATATTACAATACCATTTAATTACCTCATTGAGATCAGGGCCTCATTGTATTAGGTGCTGTTCCAACCCGTAGTAAGAGACAATCCCTGCCCTGAAGAGCTTGCAATCTCAATGGACATGATAAAGAAAGGAAGCATCACAATCCTTGCTTTTACACATGATGAGCATCTGAGGCATGGGCACATTAAGTGTCTTGCCCAAGGTCACACAAGAAGCCTGTGGCCGAGCCAGGAATTGAACCCATATTTCCTGAGGTCTTATCCAGTGCCTTAACGAACAAGACCATACATCCTCTTATAACTTGTTGGGCATTTCTGAACTACTTCTGGTGTTACTTCTGGTACCTCTTTTCTGAGCTAAGGTAACCATGACTGAAAACAATACTACAGGTGAGCATGAACGTATAGAATGTCATCCTTACATTTTGTTTGCGCATTGGGCAAATATTTTCATTAAGCCTCCTTAATGAGTCAAGGCTTTTTTTCCTTGGTGGTTATAGCTAATGCAGAATGTTATACAAGTATACAAGTAGTTCAGATTATTCCTTCAACTGTGCATTACCTTGCAGTTTTAGCACTGATTTCCATTTGCCAATGTGCTGCCCAGTCACTGTAGTTATGTCATATGCCTCATAACAGTAGGGATCTATTATCGACCACCTGACCAGGACAGTGATAGTGACGATGAAATGCTAAGGGAGATGAGAGAGGCTATCAAAATAAAGAACTCAATAACAGTGGGGGGTTTCAATGATCCCCTTATTGACTGGGTACATGTCACCTCAGGACGAAATGCAGAGACAAAATTTCTCAATACTTTAAGTGACTGCTTCTTGGAGCAGCTGGAACAGGAACCCACAAGGGGAGAGGCAACTCTCGGTCTAGTCCTGAGTGGAGCGCAGGATCTGGTCCAAGAGGTAACTATAGCAGGACCGCTTGGAAATAGTGACCATAATATAATAACATTCCTGTGGCGGGAAGAACACCTCAACAGCCCAACACTGTGGCATTTAATTTCAGAAAGGGGAACTATGCAAAAATGAGGAGGTTAGTTAAACAGAAATTAAAAGGGACAGTGACTAGAGTGAAATCCCTGCAAGCTGCATGGGCACTTTTCAAAGACACCATAATAGAGGCTCAACTTAAATGTATACCCCAAATTAAAAAAAAACAGTAAAAGAACTAAAAAAGAGCCACTATGGCTTAACAACCATGTAAAAGAAGCAGTGAGAGATAAAAAGGCATCTTTTAAAAAGTGGAAGTCAAATCCTAGTGAGGTAAATAGAAAGGAGCATAAACACTGCCAAATTAAATGTAAAAATGTAATAAGAAAAGCCAAAAAGGAGTTTGAAGAACAGCTAGCCAAAAACTCAAAAGGTAATAACAAAATGTTTTTTAAGTACATCAGGAGCAGGAAGCCTGCTAAACAACCGGTGGGGCCCCTGGACGATTGAGATATAAAAGGAGCACTTAAAGACAATAAAGTCATCGCAGAGAAACTAAATGAATTCTTTGCTTCAGTCTTCACAGCTGAGGATGTTAGGGAGATTCCCAAACCTGAGCCGTCTTTTGTAGGTGACAAATCTGAGGAATTTTCACAGATTGAAGTGTCACTAGAGGAGGGTTTGGAATTAATTGAGAAACTTAACAGTAACAAGTGACTGGGACCAGATGGCATTCACCCAAGAGTTCTGAAAGAACTCAAATGAGAAATTGTGGAACTATTGACTATAGTTTGTAACCTGTCCTTTAAATCAGCTACTGTACCCAATGACTGGAAGATAAGCTAATGTAACACCAATATTTAATAAGGGCTCTAGAGGTGATTCTGGCAATTACAGACCGGTAAGTCTAACATCAGTACCAGGCAAATTAGTTGAAACAATAGTAAAGAATAAAATTGTCAGACACACAGAAGAACATAAATTGTTACGCAAAAGTCCACATGGTTTCTGTAAAGGGAGATCATGTCTTACTAATCTATTAGAGTTCTTTGAGGGGGTCAACAAACATGTGGACAAGGGGGATCCAGTGGGCATAGTGTATTCAGATTTCCAGAAAGCCTTTAACAAGGTCCCTCACCAAAGGCTCTTACATAAATTGTCATGGGATAAGAGGGAAGATCCTTTCATGGACTGAGAACTGGTTAAAAGACAGGGAACAAAGAGTAGGAATAAAGGGTAAATTTTCAGAATGGAGAGGGGTAACTAGTGGTGTTCCCCAAAGGTCAGTCCTAGGACCACTCCTATTCAACTTATTCATAAATGATCTGGAGAAAGGGGTAAACAATGAGGTGGCAAAATTTGCAGATGATACTAAACTGCTCAAGACAGTTAAGACCAAAGCAGACTGTGAAGAACTTCAAAAAGATCTCACAAAACTAAGTGATTGGGCAACAAAATGGCAAATGAAATTTAATGTGAATAAATGTAAAGTAATGCACATTGGAAAAAAATAACCCCAACTATACATACAGTATGATGGGGGCTAATTTAGGAGAAAGATTTTGGAGTCATCGTGGATAGTTCTCTGAAGACGTCCACACAGTGTGCAGTGGCAGTCAAAAAAGCAAACAGGATGTTACGAATCATTAAAAAAGGGATAGAGAATAAGATGGAGACTTTCTTATTGCCCTTATAGAAATCCATGGTACGCCCAGATCTTAAATACTGTGTACAGATGTAGTCCCCTCATCTCAAAAAAGATATACTAGCATTAGAAAAGGTTCAGAAAAGGGCAACTAAAATGATTAGGGGTTTGGAACAGATCCCATATGAGGAGAGATTAAAGAGGCTAGGACTTTTCCACTTGGAAAAGAGGAGACTAAGGGGGGATATGATAGAGATATATAAAATCATGAGTGGTGTGGAGAAAGTGAATAAGGAAAAGTTATTTACTTGTTCCCATAATATAAAAACTAGGGGCCACCAAATGAAATGAATGGGTAGCAGGTTTAAAACAAATAAATGGAATTTCTTCTTCACTCAGCACCCAGTCAACCTGTGGAATTCCTTGCCTGAGGAGGTTGTGAAGGCCAGGACTATAACAGGGTTTAAAAGAGAACTGGATAAATTCATGGAGGTTAAGTCCATTAATGGCTATTAGCCAGGATGGGTAAGGAATGGTGTTCCTAGCCTCTGTTTGTCAGAAGGTGGAGATGGATGGCAGGAGAGAGATCACCTGATCATTACCTGTTAGGTTCACTCCCTCTGGGGCACCTGGCATTGGCCACTGTCAGTAGACAGGCTACTGGGCTGGATGGATCTTTGGTCTGACCCAGTATGGCATTTCTTATGTTCTCAGTCTTCTCTAGTCTTGAAAAACCAAAATAATTGTTTTCCACTTCTCTGATTCCCTTTTCCAGATAATTAATTGCAGTACAGGACCTTGGGACACCCCCCTGTTCACCTTTGTCCCAGCCTTGAGATTGCTCCAAGGAGAAACAGTTGCCCACAGCCACATACATGGTCAGGAAAAGGGCTGTGTAGGAGCCACTACCCTGCTCCTTCACCAGCTGGGGATTCTCTCCCACAGAGGGAGTCCTCAGGCAAATACATCCATTGGCTTTGCAGCTGCTTTTACACCCAGTAGACCAGCACAAAGTGCCTGCAGTGTGGGTTTAGTATTCACTAAGAAAATCTCAAAATATCCTTTAGGCTATTTTAAATAATGAGCTAAGAGAACTTGAAGAACTTGCAGAAAGCAGATCTATCTTCTTGGAATTCTCCCAAGTTTTAGAACCTAAAAATTTAATTCAAATGACCTATTCCTTAGAAATATGCCAGATCCTCCTCTGATAAACTCATGATACAGAGCCTGTTTATAAACTCTGAGCTGAACTGAGCTGAACTGAGCTATAGTCTTTGTGATTTGTTTGTTTTTCTTCAAAACATGTAGCTATAATTATAGCAATAGGTTCACCCAAGGTTTTCCTCAAGGGAAATCAAGTTTCACATTTGTATGAATGGGTGTGCATTCACCTGTTATCTGTGACCTGAAGAAAGCAGCAGGCCACTGGGTTCATGGAATCACTGGTATGTAGAGCAGATGGTCAAAACAGTGGATTTCATGGACCAGATTTTTCTCTTACACTGTTAACTCCAGAACAACTCCCTTGAAATAAATGAGGTTATTCTGGATTTACACAAGTGTAACGAAGATCAGAGTTCGTTCCCATGTCTACAACACAGTACCTCAATGAACAATGAGAAGATTTGGTGCACAGCTAAAGGCCACGCCTGGGACAACAGAAGCCACATCTCACAGTAAAAGATAAATATGGACACTTACTATAAGTGATGAATTCAGCTGCCTCTTTAAATTAGATTTACCACCCATTGTGAAAGCTACTGTGCCTTGTCGAACACCTGGGGTTCAGCATGTCAAGCTGTCCTGCACAGGGCCGGTCTCAGGGGGTGGAAATCAGGGCAATTGCCTTGGGCCCCATGCCACAGGGGCCCCCACAAAGCTAAATTACATGCTTCAGTCCAGGGGTGGCGGCATGAGGCTTTGGCTTCAGTCCCAGGGCAGCGGGGCTCAGGGAGGGAGTGCCATCTGACTCACCTCAGCAGGCTGGCCAGCCTGGGGTTAGTCTCAACACCTCTGTGCCCAGCTCCAGCTCTGCCCCCAGCGACCACTGCATGTGCCTTCCTTGGAGGCTTAGTTTCTGCCCTAAGCCCCAGAGAGTCTAAAGCCAGCCCTGATCCTGCAGTGTCTCAATAATGTGGCTACCAACCTCAGGGCAGGCTGTTAAGAAATGGGGTACAAATCTCCAGTGGGCAGTAAGCTCTATACTTAGATTTTATCAACCATTTTGTGACACTGCTTCCCATATTTTTCATAATAATATTATGATTGTGTCATAATCATAATGTATTTTATGCAAGATAGGTCATATGAGGTATCACTGGACAGGTTACGATTTACTGGATATGATTATCCTATTTGTATGCATATATCATTTTCGTATCTGAAGTTAGGAATATTAACTATACCTCTGTACTACAAAAGCGTTTGCACCTGGGGAATGCCCACCAGACAGAACACAATCAGTCTGGCTGGCTAGCTGGCAACAAGTCAATAGACCATTAGGGAGAACAATAGGTCTTTGAAGATGTTAATCTACCACCTTCCTGGGATGCTACAAACAGCCTTTGACTCATGGCTGCTTTGACACTGCAGGATCATGTGATCATGTCACCTGGTAGTAGACTCCATGACAGAATAACAGAATTTTTCCACTAAGGAGTGGGGGAAACCACACTGGAAAACAAAGGATTCCCGCCATATGTAAAACCTATTTAAGGCAGGGGAGGGACAAAATCGTTCTTCATTGAATCTCCACCCAGGATGGCTGCTGGAAACATCTAGGAAACAAAGACTGAGTGGGGGAGAAGAGCTGAGCCCAGCTGTGAAAGAAATACCTGGAGTTTAAAGCTGCAAGCAAGAGCAGCTGGCCTTCAAGAACCTCTGCAAGCTGCCTAAAGCAACATTTAGGGTGAAAAATTATAACTTGTAACCAGTTTCTTTAGCGTATTAAGCTTAGCTTGTGTGTGTGTTTCATTTGCTAGGTAATCTGCCTTGATCTGTTTGCTAACCTTTATAATCACTTAAAATCTCTCTTACGTAGTGTTTTCTCTAAAACCAGTTTGCGTAATTCATAATGGGCAGGAGGGAGGCGAAGCTGTGCATATCTTCCTCCACATTGAGGGAGGGAGTGGATTTCATGAGCTTATGCTGTACGGTTCTCTGTGCGGCACAAGGCAATACAATTTTGGGTTTACACTCCAGAGGGGGTGTGCATTTGAGTGCTGGGCAATTCCTTAGCTGAAGCCTTCCCATGCAGTGCTGATTTCAGTGTCCATGTCTTTCTGCAGCTGGGTGTGTCCCTACCTCTGTGTGTATGTGTGTGTGTCTGCTGGAGGAGGCTTGTGAGCCTGGCTCTGCAGGACAGTGTAAGGGAGCCCAGGCTGGTGGAACGGGCGGTACACCAGTACATCAGGTGGCACCCCGGGTGGTGGTGGGGGGGAACCCATCACACGTTTATTAAGTGTAAACTCCTCGGGCACCAGAACAGCCTTAACATGGAGTCAGACAGTCCCCTGGGGCACTCCGATTTCTCTTGACACCCAGGTAAGTTTACCTTTGTGATTGATGGGTCCTTCCACCAAAGATCACAGCAATATTCTGGTTACTCCGATTCCCAAAATACCAGTCATTTACCCCTCTCCTCCCCACCAAGATCAATTGCACCTTAGATCTCACACCAAAGACAACACTTCTCGCCAATACTATAATAAACTATCTAAAGATTTATTATATAGGAAAAGGAAACAAGAATTATTTATAAGGTTAAAGCATATATACACACAAGTTCCAATCTTAAATTCCAAAATGTAATAGAAGCTTCTAAAATAGGGAAGCTCCATGTGTCCTTTAAGGCTAACACAGACTAAACACTGGGGATCTTTTGCTTATGCGTAGTAATTCCTGCCCCTCAGGAGATGTCTACGCTGCAATTCAACACCTGTGGCTGGCCCATGCCCGCTGACTCAGGCTCACGGGGCTCAGGCTGCTGGGCTGTTTCATTGCTGTGTAGACTTCCGGGATGGCTGGAGCCCAGGCTGAAAGTCTACACTGAAAAAGGACTGTCAACCATTTACAGAAATTCATCAAAACAACAGCTAAAGTAGCCGTGTTACATCCAAGAAAACTTTGGTATTTGGAATTCCAAAAATCTTGCAATCATACTGACCATTTCTTCACTGATGACTAATCTGCATACAGGAGAGTCTGGTAACACAATATTTTAAGTTTCTGAATGCACACAAGATGCTCAGCACACAAGTGACAGAGTATGTTAGTCACATACCGATAAATCTAGTGGGGTATCATTTGTTTGTCATGTTCTCAAAAGCTAGTTTCTAAAGCTCATTGACACTGCTGGGAAGTATTTCTGCACATCACCCTAAATTCCACTCTGTGCTGCAGTTCAGCCACAATTTGTTCTCGTGATAGTCTGTCCAGATGTGCTACTTGGGAGTTCTCACTGCCTTTTCTGGTCACAAACCTTCACTTCCGCTCTGAACCGACAGCCTCTTCCTAGGGCTGTCAGCATCCTTTAATGCTATTATATAGTCTTCTCTAATAGGCATAGACTCGAGGAACTAGATTTGAAAAAAGTTACAAGCTACTGTATTTACATGTTTAAGACTTGAGGATGCCCCAAAACAAACCTGGGAATTGAATACAGGTACCATGCACAGACACAGGGTGCACATGAGATTTTGAAATGAGGCACGAGTACATATGAACATATCTTCTGTACCATGCCAAAAAAAATAATAATTGGAGAGAGTGGAACTATGCATATGGTCAATTGGAAATTTCAAATAATATTAATGAAAATATATATTTGCATAATGTATTTTATCCCAATAGCTTTACAAGCTATACAATATAGTCTGTAAAGCTATGTATATAAAAATAGGGATCACTTCACTGCTGGGGTGAAACATAATGGATGTGGTACTCTTGCATACTGTTAAACGGTTTGGATAAGTAGAGAAGAAACGGATGGAACGCACCCACTATAGGGCTGGCTGAACAATTTCCATTGAAACTGTTTCTCAGTAGAAAATTGGGCTTTCAATGAACCAAAGTATTTGCTTTCTGCAGAAAATATCCAGGTTGTCAAAAGCCTTTGGGATGAAAATTGAAAACTTTTGATAAAGCTCAGTTTTTCAATTAAAGAATCAGCATTTTTCATAAAAAAGTCCTCTTTTCCAACCAACTCTAAGGGTATGTCTACACCACAATAAAACACCTGTGGCTGGCCCATGTTAGCTGACTTGGGCTCATGAGGCTATAAAATGGCAGTATAGATGTTCGGCCTCCAGCTGGAGCCGAAGCCCTGGAAGCCTCCTCGCTTGTGGGATCCCAGAGCTTGACTCCAGCTGGAGCCAGAACATCTATTTGCAATATTATAACCCTGCAGCCCAGGCCCACTAATCCGAGTCAGCTGACCTGGACCTGCCACAGGTGTTTTATTGTAATGTAGACATAACCTAAAGCACTGATTAGTGGAATGTAATTACCTATGCTGGAATTTGGCTTTAATATACCCACTTGTAAGAGAAGTGTCACATTACCCTGAGTGATCAGGAACTAAATAATAGTCTGAGAGTCCCAACTTTTAAACTAATAGAATTGCTGTATACCAACATACTGAAGTCAACTATTAATTATATTGCTGTAGCATCTAGAGTCTCAGTCATGGTGAGAAACCCAACATTTTAGGTGCTATGCAAAATCATAGTATGGGACAGTCCCTGACCTGGACACCTCTGGGATGAGTTATATTTCCGATATCATGATCACACCATCGAGCAACACACTAGTTTGTAACCAAGCTGTAGCTTCAGTTTTCAAACTTGGATGCTGGCATTAGAGGGCCCATTTCCTCAGGAGCTTGACTATCCATACACTTTTTGCAACTTTATCACAATTACCAGTTCCTGCACACGTATCTAAAGGGACTGCATGCACATCTCTTTTTTTTAATATGAGAAAAAAAATCTCCTGCCACGTGTTGGCATTTTGACACAATAGTTGCTGCTAGGTCTTATATGAAACATCCTGCTTCTTTTCTCTGATCCCTTTCAAATTGCTGGGATTGTCATTGTTTCTTTGGAACATCATCGAGCAGCCATTGAGGAAGCTGATTGATTGATTACCATGCTCTTTTACCCATACTTCATCTGAAATAATCCATATCCCCTCCCTGCCACTGTGCACATTGCATATTGCAGTTATCACAGACTATCTTTACAACAAGCCACCGTGGCTGAGTTGTAGTACAGGTGTGATTTATAATGCACCTCTGCGCCTGGTGCTAGACAGTAAGTTCTTGCTTGAATTGAGAGCGGGTATTTCCCTCCCCCAACCCTACTGCTCCTGGAATGGTGTTTACTGTCATCAGGCAGCTGGCCCCCTGGCTCTGGCATTTGACTGCTCTGGGCGTGCTCTGACAGATTTCAGCCAGCTCTCTCCTGACTGGCAAAGTGTGTCGTCATGCACACCCTGCAGCTGTCTTTGGGATGAAGAAGCTACTTTTGGGGTGCCAGCCAGTCTGACTGCTTTGCAACAAGAGATTGTCAGGATCCCCATGGCTCTTTCAGAGACTGGAACTTTTTTCCAAGTTGCTGTAAAGCAAAGTTCTTGTTTCATACGGTCTCATCTTGTCTCTGTGCTGACTATGGCCCCATTGCTGTAAGCAGAGTTCCTAGTCAAACCTAGTCCAGTAAATGAAAGACATTAAATGCTTAATTCTATCACCCTTACTCACTGTGAGTAGTACCTTACTCCATTGAAATAGATGGGACTACTTGAGGAGCAAAGTACTTCTCAGTGAGAGTGAAGGAGGCAGAATCTGGACTTCAGTGTTTCTGCTTTCTAACAGAGAACAAAGCATCTGCACCAGATCATAGGCCTGATTCTGCACCCTGTTAGAATGAAGTCATTAGATTTTTTTTTTATACAGGTATAACTAATTCTAAAAACCAGACACCTAAGACTAATGGATAGGATTACATCACTAAAACCACCCGTGTAATTGGTAATCTCTTCACTATGGAGAGATTCTTTCACAATAGAAATTGATATGGACATTGAAATATCCCACCCTACAGGTTAGGATTGAGGCATGCTGATGGGATGAACTTGCTCCTCTGTTATCCTTTCTGTATCTAGTCTATATACACCCACACCTAAAGAATCCAGTGTAGTCATAACCACTGCATTCACTCAATTTGTATCTTCTATTTTAAACAGAATATTAAAAAAAAATTGAAAATCCAGTGCCTTGTTTAGTAAAGATAGTATGTGTTGACACACAGGTGTTACCCAGAATGGCTAAGAGTTTCAGAAGAACCTAGGGTATGTCTACACTAGGATAAAAAAGTCTACATCACTGAATCTCAGAAACCAGATCAGCTGACTCAGGGTTGGGGCTATAATACTGCAGTGTAGACACTGGGGCTTGGACTGGAGAGCGGGTTCTGAGACCCTGCAAAGAGGGAGAGTCTCAAAGCCCTGGCTCCAGCCTGAGCGTCTACACTGCAATTTTATAGCCCACAGCCCGAGTACCGTGAACATGAGTCAACTGACTTGAGCCATCTGTGGCTATGCCATGGTCTTTTATCACAATGTAGACATATTCTTAGGAGCCTAAAACCTATTGAAAGTCAGTGGGTCTTACTTAAGTGCTTTTGAATATTTACCTTCTTTGATTACGATTTGATAATAGCATATAAAAATACAGGGCCATTTCATCAGGGGGTGTAAACTGTTGTAGCTTCAGTAACTTCAGTGGAGCTACTCCCAGATTGAAACCAGCTGAAGAGCTGGTGTGCAATTGTTTAAAAAATATGCAATTTTAACTTTAATGTATTGGAGTCAGCTGCACACAGTAGACTTTGTACTGTGCTGTATCTTTTAAAAAAATAATGATTTGCAAAAGCACCTTTCTCAAGTCCTTGGTGCTGATATACATATTTAAACTGCACCCAGTTAACCCAGAAGCACACAGATTAACTAAACTAGATTGACTTTAAACAGCCATCACTTACAAAGCAACAACAATGAACCAGCTGATAATGAATTCCCCTCAATTTTTCTCAGTGTTCTTCAAGCCATAAAGAAAACAAATATGCCTTGCCATGTATCTGGAAGGTCAACAAGTTTGGACTATTCTGGACCAAGAGAGCAGTCCTTCACAGACCATGCTCTGCCATCAACCCAACATTTAAATCCAGGGGACTAACAACTCAATTGCCTCATTGATTGCGACTGTACAGTATTGCATAGTAGGAGAGTTGTGTCACCCAGGTAACCAGGGACCAACTCATTTAGGACATTATAAGTCAAAACAGCTTAAACTTCATAAACTAACCATGGTTGGTGTCATGTGCTATTGACCTAGTGTTCATTAAAGGAGGGATGATCTATTGGTTAAAGTACTGGGATTTGACTTTATTCCACAGACTTCCTGGGGCCAGCCACATAATCTGTCCGTGCCTCGGCTCCCCATCTGCACAATATCCCCTTTTCTTTCTCCCAACCTTTGTCTGCCTTGTCCATTTAGCTTGTAAGCTCTTTGAGGCAGGGCCTGCATCTTATGATGTTTGTAACCACCTACCACAAATGGGCCCCCAATCTCAGTTGTGCTACTGTAATATAAATAATAATAATAATAATCCTGGCATGAGAGGCTACTTAATGAACAAGCAGCTGCATTCAGCACTAACTGAAGTCTCTGAATTGTCTTGAGGTTTAGCCCCACAGGAAGGGTATTACATTAGTGTAATCTGAAGGTGACAGATCAACTATAGTAAAGCCCTCCTAAGGGGTGAAATATAATGATGTTGCTGACCCCTTCCCTTTTCCTTCTTCTTGACAGGTGCATAGGGGTGGTGGGGAACAGGGAAACAAGAATCACTCTGGACCACAGCTGCTACCTATGCATCAAGGAGCAGCTTAGTGACTAACATGATATCAAGATTGTGAACACTGAGTAACCAATGACAAGCACATTCCACTTAAGGCTGTATATTATGCCCATCATTTCTTCTTGTTGCTTGCTCCAACCTACCAATATTATCTCCCTCTTGTCAGTCAGTTAGCATTCATCCAAGGCACACTCTTAATCAGACACTAAGTTCTAAACTGCACCAGCTGGGTGGGTTGATGCACACAGTAAGGGTATGTCTACACTACGGAATAAGGTCGAATTTATAGAAGTCGGTTTTTTAGAAATCGGTTTTATATATTCGAGTGTGTGTGTCCCCACAGAAAATGCTCTAAGTGCATTAACTCGGCGGAGTGCTTCCACAGTACCGAGGCTAGAGTCGACTTCCGGAGCATTGCACTGTGGATAGCTATCCCACAGTTCCCGCAGTCTCTGCTGCCCATTGGAATTCTGGGTTGAGATCCCAATGCCTGATGGGGCTAAAACATTGTCGCGGGTGGTTCTGGGTACATATCGTCAGGCCCCCGTTCCCTCCCTTCCTCCATGAAAGCAAGGGCAGACAATCGTTTCATGCCTTTTTTTCTGAGTTACCTGTGCAGACACCATACCACGGCAAGCATGGAGCCCGCTCAGGTAACCGTCACCGTATGTCTCCTGGCAGACACGGTACAGCATTGCTACACAGTAGCAGCAACCCATTGCCTTCTGGCAGCAGACGGTGCAATACGACTAGTAGCCGTCCTCGTCATGTCCGAGGTGCTCCTGGCCACATCGGCTGGGAGCGCCTGGGCAGACATGGGCGCAGGGACTAAATTTGGAGTGACTTGACCAGGTCATTCTCTTTAGTCCTGCAGTCAGTCCTATTGAACCGTCTTATGGTGAGCAGGCAGGCGATACGGATTGCTAGCAGTCGTACTGTATCATCTTCTGCTGGGCAGGCAAGAGATGAGGATGGCTAGCAGTCGTATTGTACCATCTTCTGCCGGGCAGGCAAGAGATGAGGATGGCTAGCAGTCCTACTGCACCATCTTCTGCTGAGCAGCCATGAGATGTGGATGGCATGCAGTCCTTCTGCACCATCTGCTGCCAGCCAAAGATGTAAAAGATAGATGGAGTGGATCAAAACAAGAAATAGACCAGATTTGTTTTGTACTCATTTGCTTCCCCCCCTCCCCTGTCTAGGGGACTCATTCCTCTAGGTCACACTGCAGTCACTCACAGAGAAGGTGCAGCGAGGTAAATGTAGCCACGTATCAATCAGAGGCCAGGCTAACCTCCTTGTTCCAATAAGAACAATAACTTAGGTGCACCATTTCTTATTGGAACCCTCCGTGAAGTCCTGCTTGAAATACTCCTTGATGTAAAGCCATCCCCTTTGTTGATTTTAGCTCCCTGAAGCCAACCCTGTAAGCCGTGTCCTCAGTCGCCCGTCCCTGCGTCAGAGCAACAGCAAACAATCGTACATCTGAGTTGAGAGTGCTGTCCAGAGCAGTCACAATGGAGCACTCTGATGGGGCTAAAACATTGTCGCTGGTGGTTCTGGGTACATATTGTCAGGCCTCCGTTCCCTCCCTCCCTCCGTGAAAGCAAGGGCAGACAATCGTTTCGTGCCTCTTTTCCTGAGTTACCTGTGCAGACGCCATACCACGGCAAGCATGGAGCCCACTCAGGTAACCGTCACCATATGTCTCCTGGGTGCTGGCAGACACGGTACGGCATTGCTACACAGTAGCAGCAACCAATTGCCTTGTGGCAGCAGACGGTACAGTATGACTGGTAGCCGTCCTCGTCATGTCCGAGGTGCTCCTGGCCACGTCGGCTGGGAGCGCCTGGGCAGACATGGGTGCAGGGACTAAATTTGGAGTGACTTGACCAGGTCATTCTCTTTAGTCCTGCAGTCAGTCCTATTGAACTGTCTTATGGTGAGCAGGCAGGCGATACGGATTGCTAGCAGTCCTACTGCATCATCTTCTGCTGAGCAGCCATGAGATGTGGATGGCATGCAGTCCTTCTGCACCATCTGCTGCCAGCCAAAGATGTAAAAGATAGATGGAGTGGATCAAAACAAGAAATAGACCAGATTTGTTTTGTACTCATTTGCCTCCTCCCCCGTCTAGGGGATTCATTCCTCTAGGTCACACTGCAGTCACTCACAGAGAAGGTGCAGCAAGGTAAATCTAGCCATGTATCAATCAGAGGCCAGACTAACCTCCTTGTTCCGATAAGAACAATAACTTAGGTGCACCATTTCTTATTGGAACCCTCCATGAAGTCCTGCCTGAAATACTCCTTGATGTAAAGCCACCCCCTTTGTTGATTTTAGCTCCCTGAAGCCAACCCTGTAAGCCGTGTCATCAGTCGCCCCTCCCTCCGTCAGAGCAACGGCAGACAATCTTTTCGCGCCTTTTTTCTGTGCGGACGCCATACCAAGGCAAGCATGGAGGCCGCTCAGCTCACTTTGGCAATTAGGAGCACATTAAACACCACACGCATTATCCAGCAGTATATGCAGCACCAGAACCTGGCAGAGCGATACCGGGCGAGGAGGCGACGTCAGCGCGGTCACGTGAGTGATCAGGACATGGACACAGATTTCTCTGAAAGCATGGGCCCTGCAAATGCATGCATCATGGTGCTAATGGGGCAGGTTCATGCTGTGGAACGCCGATTCTGGGCTCAGGAAACAAGCACAGACTGGTGGGACCGCATAGTGTTGCAGGTCTGGGACGATTCCCAGTGGCTGCGAAACTTTCGCATGCGTAAGGGCACTTTCATGGAACTTTGTGACTTGCTTTCCCCTGCCCTGAGGCGCATGAATACCAATATGAGAGCAGCCCTCACAGTTGAGAAGCGAGTGGCGATAGCCCTGTGGAAGCTTGCAACGCCAGACAGCTACTGGTCAGTTGGGAACCAATTTGGAGTGGGCAAATCTACTGTGGGGACTGCTGTGATGCAAGTAGCCCACACAATCAAAGATCTGCTGATATCAAGGGTAGTGACCCTGGGAAATGTGCAGGTCATAGTGGATGGCTTTGCTGCAATGGGATTCCCTAACTGTGGTGGGGCCATAGACGGAACCCATATCCCTATCTTGGCACCGGAGCACCAAGCCGGCAAGTACATAAACCGCAAGGGGTACTTTTCAATAGTGCTGCAAGCTCTGGTGGATCACAAGGGACGTTTCACCAACATCAACGTGGGATGGCCGGGAAAGGTACATGACGCTCGCATCTTCAGGAACTCTGGTCTGTTTCAAAAGCTGCAGGAAGGGACTTTTTTCCCAGACCAGAAAATAATTGTTGGGGATGCTGAAATGCCTATATGTATCCTTGGGGACCCAGCCTACCCCTTAATGCCATGGCTCATGAAGCCGTACACAGGCAGCCTGGACAGTAGTCAGGAGCTGTTCAACTACGGGCTGAGCAAGTGCAGAATGGTGGTAGAATGTGCATTTGGACGTTTAAAGGCGCGCTGGCGCAGTTTACTGACTCGCTTAGACCTCAGCAAAACCAATATTCCCACTGTTATTACTGCTTGCTGTGTGCTCCACAATATCTGTGAGAGTAAGGGGGAGACGTTTATGGCAGGGTGGGAGCTTGAGGCAAATCGCCTGGCTGCTGGTTACGCGCAGCCAGACACCAGGGCGGTTAGAAGAGCACAGGAGTGCGTGGTACGCATCAGAGAAGCTTTGAAAACCAGTTTCATGACTGGCCAGGCTATGGTGTGAAAGTTCTGTTTGTTTCTCCTTGATGAAACCCCCTGCCCCTTGGTTCACTCTACTTCCCTGTAAGCTAACCACCCGCCCCTCCTCCCTTCGATCACCGCTTGCAGAGGCAATAAAGTCATTGTTGCTTCACATTCATGCATTCTTTAGTCATTCATCACACAAATAGGGGGATGACTACCAAGGTAGCCCAGGAGGGGTGGTGGAGGAGGGAAGGAAAATGCCACACAGCACTCTAAAAGTTTACAACTTTAAAATTTATTGAATGCCAGCCTTCTTTTTTTTGGGCAATCCTCTGTGGTGGAGTGGCTGGTTGGCCGGTGGCCCCCCCACCACGTTCTTGGGCGTCTGGGTGTGGAGGCTATGGAACTTGGGGAGGAGGGCAGTTGGTTACACAGGGGCTGTAGTGGCAGTCTGTGCTCCAGCTGCCTTTGCTGCAGCTCAACCATACACTGGAGCATACTGGTTTGGTCCTCCAGCAGCCTCAGCATTGAATCCTGCCTCCTCTCATCATGCTGCCACCACATTTGAGCTTCAGCCCTGTCTTCAGCCCGCCACTTACTCTCTTCAGCCCGCCACCTCTCCTCCTGGTCATTTTGTGCTTTCCTACACTCTGACATTATTTGCCTCCACGCATTTGTCTGTGCTCTGTCAGTGTGGGAGGACAGCATGAGCCCGGAGAACATTTCATCTCAAGTGCGTTTTTTTTTCTTTCTAGGCTTCACTAGCCTCTGGGAAGGAGAAGATCCTGTGATCATTGAAACACATGCAGTTGGTGGAGAGAAAAAAAGGGACAGCGGTATTTAAAAAGACATTTTATAACACAGTGGCTAGTGGCTACACTCTTTCAGGGTAAACCTTGCTGTTAACATTACATACATAGCACATGTGCTTTCGTTACAAGGTCGCATTTTGCCTCCCCCCACCACGTGGCTACCCCCTCAACCTTCCCCCTTCCCTGTGGCTAACAGCTGGGAACATTTCTGTTTAGCCACAGGCAAACAGCCCAGCAGGAATGGGCTCCTCTGAGTGTCCCCTGAAGAAAAGCACTCTATTTCAACCAGGTGACCATGAATTATATCTCACTCTCCTGAGGATAACACAGAGAGATAAAGAACGGATGTTGTTTGAATCATAGAAGCGGTATGTTTGGGGCTCTGACCCGGAACGGCCGTTCGCCTCTCTGGTTTTCTGGTAGGCTTGCCTCAGCTCCTTCAGTTTCATGCGGCACTGCTTTGGGTCCCTGTTATGGCCTCTGTCCTTCATGCCCTGGGAGATTTTGACAAAGGTTTTGGCATTTCGAAAACTGGAACGGAGTTCTGATAGCATGGATTCCTCTCCCCATACAGTGATCAGATCCCGTACCTCCTGTTCGGTCCATGCTGGAGCTCTTTTGCGATTCTGGGACTCCATCATGGTCACCTCTGCAGATGAGCTCTGCATGGTCACCTGCAGCTTGCCACACTGGCCAAACAGGAAATGAGATTCAAAAGTTCGCGGTTCTTTTCCTGTCTACCTGGCCAGTGCATCTGAGTTGAGAGTGCTGTCCAGAGCGGTCACAATGGAGCACTCTGGGATAGCTCCCGGAGGCCAATACCGTCGAATTGTGTCCACAGTACCCCAAATTCGAGCCGGCAAGGCCGATTTAAGCGCTAATCCACTTGTCAGGGGTGGAGTAAGGAAATCGATTTTAAGAGCCCTTTAAGTCGAAATAAAGGGCTTCATCGTGTGGACGGGTGCAGGTTTACATCGATTTAATGCTGCTAAATTCGGCCTAAAGTCCTAGTGTAGACCAGGGCTAAGTGTCATCAGACTAGAGAAGACACTACAGTCCCTTATCACCTCAACTCTGGCCTCATCGATACACTGACTAGTGGACAAGTAGATGGTGCCCCATGAGAGAGTAACTGTGGGGTAACTAAGCAGCCACCCAATACTGCCCTCTTAATAGGGAGAATTTGAGCCACTTGAGCCATTCCAACCCCAGGTAATCACAACAGGCTGTCCCCAAACCCTCATGGTCAAATGCATTAAAAAGAGCTGCTAGAGTTAAAAGAACCATCTTACCTGTGTAGTAAGTGAGGATAGTGGTGTATGCAGGGTACTCACAAAGGATCGTGTGTATATTCTTTCAGTGTATGAACAGTCGCATCAAAACTATGTTAATCTATTTCTTGGAACTGCAGACATAGTGCATTTATATCTAACACATGTGTCTTTCTATGTGGGGGGTAAGCATGCGTTACATACAGTAAGTACTTACTAGAATCATAAGTAGAGATCTTACTGCTATCTGTGGCAGACAGTGTCTTTCTGGGCCCTTCACATGCTGCGCTTTACATTGTTCTTATTTTTGCTAACAATTAGTATTGAACAAAGACTCCCTTTTGTCAGAGTGAAAAAAGGGGCAAATCTTTGTATCTGTGCCAAGGGAAGAGTGTGTCTGTCTTATTTACTTTGCTGAAACCACTGGCATTCATGGGGCCTTAACAGCTGGCTCTGATAATTTGCTTTAATTGAACAGGTTTACAGTCTCTCTTCACTGAAACAATTCTCCACATCACACGAGCTTGCATACCAAGAAAAAAATGAAAAATTTAAGAGTGTTGGCTAACAAGACCAATAAGCTCATTGTTTAAACAAGAGGCCAGTTGTTTGGGTACTTGAGTATTGTGTTCATAGAACATTAGACCCACATTAGCCTAATCCATAGCTTGCTGCCAGGTGGTATAGAAATTAATCTTCTGCTTCACCCAGGGTATTAGTTGCGGTATTTTTAAAGGTTTACAACCAAGCGAGGCAAACAAGTGAAAGATTCTCCTTGTTGCTGAGGCTCGGGGCAGCGCGGTGAAATGAATTTGCAGACATTTACATGTTTTTTTCTAAACATGTACTCTGCAGGGATGAAAGGGCAAATGAAATGCCCCGAGTACAGACTGGAACAGAACAGACCACACTCAGCCCTCGCATGACTCCAGACACCAGGGAGGAATTTGATCCACTGTTCAAATGTGGATTAAAAGTGCTAAGAGCCAGATTCTCAAAACAGGGGAGATAGAAGGGGAAAGATGGCTTTAAACCACTGCTACCACCATGTTTAATCCTGGGGCTAGGTAGGGACTGGGCTGATCCCCGAAGTTAGTGGAGTTTAAGGGCTGCTTTGGTTTGTGCTCAGCTGGCTCTGGCCCCAAGGGGCTGTTCCAGCCGCTCAGCTTGGCTGCAGCGTAGACATACCTTGGCCGTCCCCACAAATACTAAATGAGGGTGCGGTAGAGCTGCCAAAAATTTCCCTTCCCCAGCCAGTGAAGTTGACTATTTGCGCTACCAGACCAGGGTGCAAAGAGACAGAAGTGAGTGCCAGAATCTGGCCCTTTACGTGTAACCACATAATGCTGTTCTCTTTGCTTAATTACACTTTAGTAAATCAACACAAAGCTTGGCAACTCCTTCACAGCACAGCTTCCAGCACTATTCTCAGCAGAGACAAAGGGCCAGATTTAAATTATATTCTTCTTAGGTACCTAGCACGCAGAGAGGTATCTACTCGAACTTATAACGACCTAAGCAGGTTAAGTGCCTAACTCTCACTGGGGTAAAATGTAGTTAGAAGCCTAAACGGCTTATGCACTTTTCTATATCCCACTTATCTGCACCTTTAGTCAATTTAGTCTTATCTGCACCTTTAGTCAATTAGGCCACAATCATTAAAGGTATTTAGGTGCTTAATGCTCACTGAACTTTAGTAAATCTTTCCCAGAATCTCTTGTGTGCCTTTATTCAGTTGTTAGAAATAGCACCTTAGTGCCAGTTTCAGAGGTATGAGTGATAAATGAGGACCATATTCTATGCTCAGTAGGAGTTCTGATGGATGTAGGACTTCAGAATTTGGTCCTTAGACATTAGAACAGGAATTAAAAAGGAGCTGACATTGAAGAGCTACCTGGCTTGTGTAGAAGCAGTCCTATTCAGTTAGGGTTAAAATTGGTCCCTGTGCAGAGGGTCCAGCACTAGGCCTGTTCACCACTGCAGCATAGGACTTACTTACGTGGGCCTCGTCCTTGCCTTCTCTACAGGAGGTGAATTTCATCTCAGGTGAGCAAATTTTGACATTATAAAAAAAGTGATGAGTCACATCTGATGCAGCTTTGCAAACTTTTGTCTCAAGCAAAACTTCTATTTCCCCTAGCAAAACCAGAATCTTTTAGAATTGACCAAAAGGACAGAGAATCACATTAGTTCGTTCAATGGCTCTTCTGCCATCTGATCAATGGCCCTGAGCACACTCTAGCCAAGGCAGAGTTGAACATGAGATCATACTTTAATGGCACAGATATTAAAAACCCAGATGTGCTGGTCATGAGACTGCACATACGAACCTGGACAGTCAGTGACAGAACTTCAACCCAGGACAATGTGTGCAAGAAGGGGAGGGGAGTGGGAACCAGAAGAGACAAGGAATATCAATGAGAAGATGTTCAGGAAGTTTACCGTGATCTCCTCCCCTTTCTCACCCAGTATGAACACCATCTAAACACTCAGAGTTGCTTTTTATTAGTATTATAACCTCCATCATTAGTATTTTCCTTCAAGCCTCCATAGATGCAGTCCAGTAGTAGCCAACCCCTGCACCCTATCCCAGCTGCACTACAGATCTGCTGCTCCCCCAGGTGAAGTGGAACACACAAACCTGGCTGTGGCTGCTTTAGATGTGTTCAAACACAGCGTGCTTGATGTGCTGCATACAGGACACAGCCTGTGGTGCCTTTCTGTCTGGCCTTGGAGGCTGTGTCTAGGGCAGTCCTGTACCCCACTCCTGCGCCCACATGGGGAAAACTGATGTCGAGACATGGAGCAACTGGCTCTGTGGCTCGCCCCCCTCCTCCAGCACTGCTCCTTCACACACCCCTAGGGGGCTGTGGTGGGGGGGAGGAGAGCGAGGAACAATGTCAGGGCTCCCTGCATCCTGGTCACTTTCCCCACCTGAGCTGCATATGGGACGGGCAGGAGAGCAGCAGCTCCTGACGCTCACCGCACAGCACAGCACAGCTAGGGAAAGTGACCTGGACACACACAGCGCTTGGTGTTGCTCCTCACTCCCCACCTTACAACCCCGTAGTGGGGCACAGAGGAATGTTGGGGGAGGGAAAGGGATAGGGGAACAGGTGGGAGGGGCAGGGTTTAGGGGCAAAGGGGGGAGTGCAGGGATTATGGGTAAAGGGGACACAGTACTGGGGTTAGGACTGCAGGGGGCAGAGTTAGGGCACAGGAAGGGATGCAGGGGTTGGGGCAAAGGGGGCACAGTGCAGGGGTTGGGAGTCTGGGGAGCCCACAGGGGCTAGGGGTAATGGGGTTGGGAGGAAAACCCCATGCCCATGTCCTTCCCCCTGTACTGGCTCAGATTGGTGTGGGGAGAAGGTAGAACCATGGCCCTCAATTCTCTCCAGTCCTTAGTGTTACCAGTGCTGGACTCTCCTCATCCTTGCATTAGGGAGTGCAAGAGCAAGGATTGTGACTAGCCCACACACAGGGAGCCAAGGCATGTGGAGCAAAGACCTTTTGCACCCTCCCCATTTCTCACATGCCAGAGCTAGCCACAATATAACCACACTGCCAAAATTTTTCTTGCAGCAAGGGAAGTGCTCTGGCACTCTGAATCATGACGTTGTATGAGGGAAATGTAGCATGGAGAAAACCAAGGAGCTCCCAAGCAAAGCTGAAGCGGTGGTCAGCTGCTTCCTTGTTTATCTCTTCCAGTAGCCCTTTTGCCACTGCTTCTTATCCACGTCATGTAAATGGGTCATTAGCACAATTAGTGAAGTTAGAGAATCTAGTGCTTTATTGGCCCCCAGGGGAACGTGATGACAGCAGTAAGCTCAGCCAATCAGAGAATGCAGGAAGGAATACCCCAAGACATGCATGACCAATAAAATCAGCACGGCTCAAAATCTGAAAAAGTAACACAAAGATTTAGCATAAATTGTTTTCAGTTTTCCCCACCAATTTTTATTGCGGAACTTCAAATTTTTGTAAAAATTGTCTCCACTTTTGCCAGTTTTTGGGAATCCATAGTTTGATGTGTAAGAAAAAATATTTCACGTAGTCCTACCTAGTATCTTTGATGAAAACTAACTCCAATGGCTATGATTTTTCTCCATAAAAATTGGGAAAGCTTCTTTGGTTCCCTGTTGTCTCTCTTAATTAGCAGGATCAAGCCACAATAATGTAGCAGGAAGACATGTGACTTATTAATGTGTCTAGCCTATGGATAACATTCATGGAGTGTGAATTGAAAAGTGAAGGACAGGGTGAAGACAGGTGCAAGTTGGACTGGTCAATATCCAGGCCCTTGGCACCTGTTTGCCACATGACTGAGCAGATGACCAATTTATTTCTTCCCAAGGCATCCTAGTTGAAGCCCAAATAAACCTGCTGTAAGAGAGTTACAGCCTTCTCCAAATGCAATACCACAAAAGCCTTGTGACCCATACTCCTCCTGTTAGCATCCTGAAACGACGAATAATTAACTACATTGTTTATCTACATTCCTCTTCCATGTCTACCCCTCCTGTCTGCAGTGTCTTTTGCAGTGAATTCCTGCATGGCATTTTAGCCATTTCGCTTTCACATTTTGAGGTGGAAGTTTAGGGTTGCCAATTTTGGTTGGATGTATTGCTGGAGGTTTCCTCACATGACAATCTTTAATTAAAAATATTAATCTTTAATTTCTGGAGACTCCAGGACAATCTTGAAGGGCTGGCAACCCTATGGAAGGTGTAGTTCCCCAGTAAACTTCTCTTTCCTTATTCAGACACAGGCACCCACACATTCACAGCATCTAGCCTAGAAACCAGCAAAATACCAGTGACCTGCATCACATAGCATTGTTTTTTGTGTTTCTAAAGTTAAGACTAATGCAGATTCTGTATTTCCCCCTGTATTTTAGGCAGGTTCTAGGCTCAGATACCCCTCCATAATAAGCAAGGTACTGCAGAGGCCTGGAAGGTTCTAAGCCACTCAAGTCTTTGCAAAGAGGGATCCTTACATTAACGGATGAAATATTACTTCAGAGCTGAGAGGAATTTGTCTCAGATTCACACAAGCTACTATATTTTTAGATTACATTTCCACAAAACTCAAATTATGTGCTCTGAAGAGTTTTTTATAAAAACGTATAGTCCCTGTTTGCGTGCGCCTCTCACAAAGGGATACCCATTCAAATATAATAGTTATCTGTAAGTTTTCACTGTCTGCACTTTCACGTCTCCAATTGTATGCTGGAGTGGGATATCAGTGTTTCTACAGCCTGCTTAGATCCTACAGCTTTTTAACAGGAGATTAATTAACTGATGGCTCATGGGGGCAAGGGTAGACTCTTACTAGGTGTTCAGTACTTAGTACACTGGGGCCTCCATTCTTGTTGGTGCTAGTGTAATCCAAATGATACACTCAGAGCACACACTTTTGGATGAATAATCACTGATTAGAGCAAAAACAACAAGGAATCCAGGGGGGCATGTACATTGGCCAAACCAGACAGTCTCTATGCAATGGACACAAACCAGATGTCAAGAATTGTAACAATCAAAAACCAGTAGGAGAGCACTTCAATCTCCCTGGACACTCAATAACAAAAAAACTTCAAAAACAGACTTCAACAAGAAACTGCAGAACTGGAATTAATTTGCAAACTGGACACCATCAAATTAGGCCTGAATAAAGATTGGGAGTGGCTGGGTCACTACAAAAAGTAATTTTTCCCTCTGTTGTTACTCACACCTTCTTGTCAACTATTGCGAATGGGCGATGGCCACCCGGATTGAATTGGTCTCGTTAGCACTGACGCCCCCACTTGGTAAGGCAACTCCTGTCTTTTCATGTGCTGTAATATATATACCTGCTCACTGTATTTTTCACTCCACGCATCTGATGAAGTGGGTTTTAGCCCACGAAAGCTTATGCCCAAATAAATGTGTTACTCTTTGAGGTGCCACAAGGATTCCTCGTTGTTTTTGCTGATGTAGACTAACACAGCTACCCCTCTGAAACCTAATTAGAGCAGACGTGCTTTTTAGAGAGATTTATGCAGAGGAGACATTTGAGCAGACATGTTAAAATTCATGAAGCTATCTGAATTCACCGATACTTTAACCAGTGTTCAATGGTCACCAAATATTCACAGGTAAGGCGCCATGAGTAGTGATAGATCAAACTCAGGGCTCAGATCCATGAGTAAATTTTTTTTGTTAGCTTTTTCAACTATTTGACCCTGTGACCACACACACTTCAGGCCTCCAGACAAGCTACTGGGCAGGCTCCAGCAGGGTGCAAAAAGCCCACCGAGTTCATTGAGGCAATTCCCCACTCCAATCCTTGGTCAGCGTTCCTTGAAACTGTCTTAGCAGGCACCTCAGGCTCTTCCCAGGCAGGCCAACAGTGTTTTATAATCAAGCACAGCAAAATAGTCTTAAAACAAACTTGCCAGGCCTGCTTTCCTCCAGTTGGGCTCTGGCAGCTCACACTCCCTACAGAAGTGCAGGGTTGGGCCTTTCCTCTGAGAGCAAAGGAAATGGGGTTTGTTCTCTACCCTGGTCAGCGAGCACCTGAGCTGTCCTTCTCCCCTTTCTAATTGCCCCTTCGTTACCTGACAGTGAGTGCAAATGTAACAGGGCAGGGCAAAGTAGGCCCACAGCAGCTCATTAACCCTTTTTAGTATACCCCATCATAGCTCAGCTCTAAACACCAGCTAATTCTGGTTGGTTCCATTTAGCTCTTTAATTGCACAAAGTCATTCTCAAAAAGAAATGCGAAGAGCTATATTAAAGGGTCAAATTTTGTCCTCAGATATTCTCACACACCTCCCACTGCAGGGGGCTTAATGGAGTTTCACTTTGTGTTTCAGATGTGCTTGAACCCAAACTGCAAAGCAAAATTCCAGAAGAGCAAACATAGGTGAACTGAAACTGAAGTTCACTGGCAGAGCTGATTGAGTTATTTGCCTTTGCCTAGTTCTACCAAAAGCCAAATACCTCATTTCCAGGAGAACTAAAATCATTCAAAGATTTAGAAAAGCAAAGGCCAGTAAATAGCTGGAGCAAGCGAAGACCAAAGAGGTTGTTTTCGCCAGGGTTTGATAATTTAGGAACCTAGATATAGCCAGAATGGATTACCCCTAGTCTAATATTCTGTCTCTGACAGGAGCAAACACTAGATACTTCAGAGGAAGGTATAAGTTTCCCCCACTAAGTAGATCTGTGATCTCTCCCCCATCCCTGCCCCCACCCAGCCCCCGGTCTCCTCCTGTTCTCTAATGATTAGATATTGGCTTAAGCCCTGAAGCCTGAGTTTTAACATTTCTTCCAAAATTTGTTGTAAAGGAGAGTACTACCAGAAGTCAGGTTTGAACCTAAATCTATTGCACTTTCTTACAGGCCAACAACTTAAACCTTCAACTATTCTAGTATCTAATATTGTACATCTAACTTGCCTGCCATTCAATGCTTGGTTAGGTTACTGTATTCTGATTAATAATACGTTCAGGAACAAAAGGATGTTGAAATGACTTGTCAAAATATCAACTAGTTTTCTTTACAAAGCTTCTTCAACATATTGCTCAGTGGATGAGGTGGAAGGAAGGAACACAGACTACAGAGGGAGATTAAGTGGACTGAAAATGATTAGATGAAACAGCTGTAGGGATCTCACTTTTGGCAACTGCGACACAATTCTAATACCTAAGTTCTAAACACTCTTTAGCAAGAATAAAGGATAGTCATCTCTGATTTTTCAGCAAACAGTAAATGCACGGTGATTAGGCTAGTAGGATGAATGTTTTATTAGAGTGGCACCCTCTAGAAATGCCACTAAGAGTCTAAGAGTCTGCCAACATTTCCATCATATAACCCTGGTTTTCAATAGATTATAACATCACTGGAAAGGTTTGCTCTGGGAGAAAGTTTGTCATGGGAAGCAATGTTGTTTGGTATTAAAACTTTTGCTTGAATCTGTCTGGCTATTTTATTGCTGTTGAATCATTAAAAGAAAATTAGATTTCTTCTCTTGATCGCTAAAAATACATGCTTTCTAAATGAAATTTTGCAGTCAACTCAATTGTTAACCTACGTGCAGAGGACGTACTTTCAACAACATTTTATACATGTGTTTAAGAAACTTGGTTAGGGCCTGGCCTTAACTGGTGTCACTGCAGGAAGACTTCAGAAGTAGAAATCTGTGCAAGATGCTTCTCTCCTGGAAACCCACTAAATATAGCTATGTCAGAAGCTCTTGCGGGTTTTCTGAAATCAGCGAGTTAACCAATACATTTGAGCAGTGGACTACCTGATAGAAACATGGTGCATTTTTCACACAGTGGTTAAGACAAACTTTTATGACTGCTGCAGGGTTCATAGTCTGGAAGAAAGAATTTTAGCCAAATTCTGTGCTTTTGAGGATTTTTGCATAAGTGTGAAATTTGTATGGACATCTGAGCAGCATAATGTCCTAGGTGTGCTGCCTTTGATCTTTGGAAGATCAATGTTGACAGGGCTTCCGTCTTGTTTCCAACTTCTTTAACCCATACTTACCCTTGTGCGGCTCTTTACATTCAGGTTTTTGTTCCTAAAATGCATTTTATTTTGACTTTCAAATTACAAACTGGGGCTTTCTAGTCCTTCTCCCCCCCCTTCATAACAATGACCATCTTCCAAACAATGGCTCTGATCCTGAAGACACATGCCTAGTTTTACTGATGTGAGCTGTGACATTGAGTTAATTAAGCCTGGACAAGGTTCTCCTCATAGAACTTCTTCCAGATCCTCCCTTCATTTGAAGGGGTTTCCATGTTCACAGAGGGGGGCAAGTTGAAAATCCACAAGACTGCTAAACTCCGTGGAGAAACCAGCCTCTATCCCTGCAAATCCTGGGTCCCCTCTGCACTACCCTCTAGTCTCCTTCATGGCAGCCATGTTACCATGAGTTATCTCCCCATATAACCCATACCTTATTTTGGAGAGTCAGTGTGGACTACTGGATAAGGCATTAGACCAGGACACCTGGGTTCTATTCCTGACTGTGCCCTTGATGTGCTCTGTAACTTTGGACAAGTCACTTACCCCATTGTCTATTTAGATCATAAGTTTTCTGGGGCCAGGACTAGTTCTGACTGTGTATTCCTGCAGTGCCTGGCATAGCAGGAGCTCTAACCACTGGTGTAAAGGAGGAGGCTAGGAACGAGCACTAACTCTTTATCTTTCCAGGACTGTGCAAATCCACAAAGTATGAGGCAAAGAATGGTTGTTCCTGAACCCCACACACTTTCACCTTCTCCTGACATGCAGAGTTACTGTGCAGAGGCTCCACAGGCTCCCATCATGGAGGAAAAGAGGAGGAGCAGTCACTGGAGATGGCTCCTTCCACATTCTTCACCTCCTTCACAGGTCACGTACGTATAAAGGATATAGATCCGAGTCATTTGGGCAAACCTAATGCCAGCTTCCAGAGGGCATGCTCTACTGTGTGTTTAAAAAAACAACAACAAAACCTCCAAATGAATTTAAGCAACATTATGCTTCATGTAAAGGGTATGTGTCAGAAGGAAAAAGTAAAGCTAAACGATGGACTGGCAATACGGATAAAAGTGCAAAGTAATGCCCTTTGGAAAGAGTCATTCAAACTCCTCCTATGCATAGGCAGATTCCAAATTAACGGTACCCATTCAGGCAAAAGAATATTTCTGCAGTATTCCTTAGTGAGCCTCATTGTGGGCGGCTCAGTTATGACCTCTACTCCATGTGCAGCAGCGGTTTTTAACAAAAGAGGTAAACATGTTAGGCTGCATCAGGAAAGGATCAGCTAACTCCGAAAATATGTAAATGTCATTGTACACATCAATGGTGGGCCCTGACCTGGAGTACCGTGTGAAGTTCCACCCAGCCCACCTCAAAAAAGCTATAGAAGAAATAGAGGTGGTTCAGAGATAGATGACTGGAGTGATAAAAAGCATGGAAACACTCCTCTATGGAAAGTGATGGTTTAGTTCATTGGAGAGTAGAATAGGAGGGAATATGATTGTAAGCTCTACAGTAGAGGGGCTATCTTTGTTCTGTGTTTGTACAGCACCCATCACAATGCGGTCTTGGTCCATGACTGGTGCTCTCACAATATAAATAAGAAAGAAGAAGAATACAGAAGAAAAGGTAAATTGGGCACCTCTATTTAATTCCTTATGCTACAAGAACAAATAGATATTTAAAAAGCATTAAATTGGGAGCAAGGTATGTATCTCAGTATTTATTGCAAGCATGTTATCCTGGTAGTGGAGCACCTTACAAAGTCTAAATATATACACACCCAAAGGGATGGGGACTATAACACAAGCAGAAGAGGAAAGAGGGTCATATGGTGGTTAGGTTCCAAGCCTAGGACTTGGGAGACCTGGTTCAAGTCCTTGCTCTGTCATAGACTTCTGATATGACCATTAGCAAGTCATGTAGCTTCTCTGTGCCTCAGATCCCCATCAGCAAAATGGAAATAATAGTACCTCACAGGGCTAGAGATTGTGAAGGGCTCAGATACTACGGTGCCGGGGGCCATATACTTACCTAATCCTTCCTGGGGCCTTTTGGTGCTTCCCTAATGTAAACATTCCTTAATTTTAATAGAGGGGGAAATGTCCCTGGGTGGGAGAAGGAGAGCACTTGCTAAGGGATGGCACCATGAGAACCAGGAAGCTCCTTTATGCTACTATCTGGCTCGTTGTTTCCAGATTTATTTTGTAATGTAGAGTGGGGCTTTGGGGTTTTCTGAAAAAACTTACATTTGAGCATACTAGGAAAGACATCAGCTTTGGCAGTGCTAGTCCTATCCCTCTTTGCAGCCTTCCCATGAAAAGGCATTACCCCTGTTACTGGGCAAAATGTCAAAAATTGACTGCTAAATAGTAATTGTTTCTTAAAGTGCAGCAGAGTCCATAAAAGCCTCTATGGAGGATCCTTTTATTTATTGGTAGCTGGTCTGGTTTGGTTGGGTTCCTAGCGTTACGTTTCTAGAGAAACACTGATGCTCAGAACACCACATGATAAAAGAAGAAGTAAAAACAATAAATACAAATGAAATGTAATCTTGGCCTTTTCTGATTTTGGTGCCTTGTGTCTTCCCTTTCAGTCACTCTCCACTGCAGAATATTCTTTATGTCCTTCATCAATCTTGTACTTGGTTGCAGATGGAAAATATTATCTCTGGTTTACAAAACATGGCCTGGTTTCCTGTAATACAGCACAGGTTGGACAAATCTGTCATTTGAGCAGTGTGTCTATTCTGTGGCCAATTCTGTAATCTACAAGCAATGTGATCCTAAACAAGGAATCTCATGTTAGCAGCCAAGCTTGGAAAATCCCTGTTTAGCATTATTGCTGCCAAAACTATCTCACTTGTTAGAGACAAACTCATTTGCAATCCGCAATTCTAGTCATTTTTTCATTTCAGCTTTTGTAAAATTTCTCCCTCAGCCATTGTAGTGCTGGCAAGATTGAGTCTGGTTACAACGTGCATGTCACCGCTCTAAACAGAGCAACATCTGAGAGGCACATGGATGCGGTGCAGTGCAGAGTCTTTTTGTTTTTATTTTGAAAACTGTGGTCTGTGCAAATGCTTTGTTTTGCAGATTTGAAAGAGACAGAGCCTTGAACCAAATCAACATTTAAAAACAGATACATCAGATTTGTAATCCCATTTCAGATCATTAGTACATCAGGTCTGTATCTTGCCTCAGCAATGGCCCTCACAGGGAGGTTAATCCATGTTCTGCCACACTTATTACACAATTCTGTGCAGATGGAGGGGAAAATTCCGTCCTGTGCCCTGAGATGATCAGCTTCTGCCATGACTATGGCATTTATTTACCTTTACCGAGCATACATAATTACATCTCAAAACTGTCTATCAATAAAATAAGCTGGAAATATTAAATGAGTCGTAGGACTAGCCAGCATTTCTTCAAACCTGGCTGTGTTACTACTTCTGCCATTTCATTGGCTAGGCTGCCTACACACTGGTCCCATTGTGTGCTGTGCCTCTTGGAGGTGCAGCACACAAGTGCAAACTGGAGGAGCGGAGGTAAATTAGCTTTAAGCCACTGGTGCACCTGATTCTGTATTGTTTCAATGGCTTGTATGCCTTCCTAACCCCCAGGATTCCTACTCTTCTGCTGTGAAGATCAATGTTTTAAAATATAAGGAGGAAGGTGGACCCTGTAACTTCTCATTCTCATCAGTCCCCAGCTGGATCTGGACAGACAGGTGGGAGTCCACAGCACCTACCTATGGTAGGTGGAAACATTAAATGGGAGCCAGCCCAGAACTGCATTACTGGACTGATGTGAAACTGCTCTTAAAGACAACCTCTGTGGAACCTGAGCTAAGTCGGCTGGCACTGACAAATATCAGTGATCTGAGACGTGGACCAAGGTCTTTATGTTGCTTTGAATTGTACCATATCTTAATTTGACTTCCTGTGTTTACCAGAACAGACTTGATACAGTTACCGTCTCTTCTGTGATCAGAGGTAATTTAAAAATGACATTGAAGCGAAGGTTTCACTCTTCTGGCACGCCCCTGCCCTCCATAGCTTCTCCTGACCGGCCTCAGGTTTTGTACCCATTACCCTCTGTCTGGCAGAAAGCTCTCCACAAACCCTCTTCACACAGGCCTGACAATGGGTGCAAACCCAGCTAGAAACACAGGGGAAACCACAGTTTCTGAAAAATTCCCACTGCTGCAGCCAGGGGAGCCGGCTAAAGCATTCCACCCTTCCAAGAGCCAGAATGAGATTGGAGCAAGTCACCCACACGGGGCCAGATCTGCAGCTTCAGTGGAGTTAAATTAATTTGTATCAGCTGGGCTCTGGGCCATGAAAGCTACATCTGAGGTGATTGTTAAGGAAACTGATGGCAAAAGGGGAGCACACTGACTGACTTCCCAAGCAACATTTTTGGGGTCTGCTTTTTGCTTTGTTTTGAATAATTATTTTTACCAAACGTAACAGCCATTGTGGCTCAGACCAAAGGTCCATCTAGCCCAGTATCCTGTCTTCCAATAGTGGCCAGTGCCAGGTGACCCGGGAGGGAATGAACAGAACAGGTCATCATCAAGTGATCCATCCCCAGTTGCTCATTCCCAGCTTCTGGCAGACAGAGGCTAGATCGGGACACCATCCCTGCCCATCCTGGCTAATAGGCATTGATGGACCTATCCTCCATGAACTTATCTAGTTCTTTTTTGAACTTGTTCTAGTCTTGGCTTTCACAACATCCTCTAGCAAGGAGTACCACAGGTTGACTGTGTGTTGTGTAAAAAATACTTATTTTGTTTGTTTTAAACCTGTTGCCTATTAATTTCATTGGGTGACCCCTAGTTTTTGTGTTTTGAGAAGGAGTAAACAACATTTCCTTATTTACTTTCTCCACACCAGTCATGATTTTAATAGGCCTCTATCATATCCCCCCTTAGTCCTCTCTTTTCCATGCTGAAAAGTCCCAGTCTTATTAATCTCCCCTCCTATGGCAGCAGTTCCATACCCCTAATAATTTTTGTTGCCCTTTTCTGAACCTTTTCCAATTCCAATATATCTTTTTTGAGATGGGGCGACTACATCTTCATGCAGTATTCAAGATGTGGGCATAGCATGGATTTATTATCTATCCTTTTCTTAATGATTCCCAACATTCTGTTCACATTTTTGACTGCCGCTGCACAATGAGTGGATGATTTCAGAGAACTATCCACAATGACTCCAAGATCTCTTTCTTGAGTGGTAACAGCTAATTTAGACCCCATCATTTTATATGTATAGTTGGGATTATGCTTTCCAATGTGCATTACTTTGCATTTATCAATATTTAATTTCATCTGCCTTTGTTGCCCAGTCACCCAGTTTTGAGAGATTCTTTTGTAGCTCTTTGCAGTCTGCCTGGGACTTAACTATCTTGAGTAGTTTTGTGTCACCTGCAAATTTTGCCACCTCACTGTTTACCCCTTTTTCCAGATCATTTATGAATATGTTGAATAGGACTGGTCCCAGTACAGACCCGTGGGGGCACCACTATTTACCTCTCTCCATTCTGAAAACTGACCATTTATTCCTACCCTTTGTTTCCTGTCTTTTAACCAGTTATCAATCCATGAGAGGACCTTCCCTCTTATCCCATGACAGCTTACTTTGCTTAAGAGCCTTTGGTGATGGACCTTGCCAAAGGCTTTCTGAAAATCTAAGTACACTATATCCACTGGATCCCCCTTGTCCACATGCTTGTTGACTCCCTCAAAGAATTCTAGCAGATTGGTTAGGCATGATTTCCCTTTACAAAAACCATGTTGACTCTTCCCCAACAAATTATGTTCATCTATGTGTCTGACAATATTGTTCTTTATTATAGTTTCAACCAGTTTGCCCAGTACTGAAATCAGGCTTACTGGCCTGTAATTGCTGGGGTCATCTCTGGAGCCCTTTTTAAAAATTGGCATCATATTAGCTATCCTCCAGTCATTTGGTACAGAAGCTGATTTAAATGATAGGTTAGAAACTACAGTTAGTAGTTCTGCAATTTCGCATTTGAGTTCCTTCAGAACGCTTGGGTGAATACCATCTGATCCTGCTGATTTATTACTGTTTAAGTTTATCAATTTGTTCCAAAACCTCCTCCAATGAAACCTCAATCTGGGACAGTTCCTCAGATTTGTCACCTAAAAAGAATGACTCAGGTTTGGGAATCTCCCTCACATCCTCAGCGGTGAAGACCGATGCAAAGAATTCATTTAATTTCTCCGCAATGGCCTTATCCTTCTGGAGTACTCCTTTAGCATCTGGATCATCCAGTGGCCCCACTGGTTGTTTAGAAGGCTTCCTGCTTCTGATGTACTTAAAAAACATTGCTATAACTTTTTGAGTCTTTGGCTAGCTGTTCTTCAAATTCTTTTCTGGCCTTCCTAATTATATTTTTACATTTCATTTGTTAGAGTTTATGCTCCTTTCTATTTTCCTTACTAGGATTTAACTTCCACTTTTTAAAGGATGCCTTTTTGCCTCTCACTGCTTCTTTTACTTTGTTGTTTAGCTACAGTGGCACATTTTTGGTTCTCTTACTATGTTTTTTAATTTGGGGTATACATTTAAGTTGAGCCTCTATTATGGGGTCTTTAAAAAAGTTTCCATGCAGCTTGCGGGGATTTCACTTTTGGCGCTGTACCTTCTAATTTCTGTTTAACTAACTTCCTTATCTTTGTGAAGTCCTTTTGAAGCATGTGAAGTATCTAACAGGCCACATATGTATTGCAGCAATCACTAAGTAAAATAACAGCACACTAAAAAACAAGCACTATACTACAATAATTCACTCTTTTGAACAAATCATTTGTTCCATAACTATGCACTTAACATTTATATTAAAAGGAGGATATAGTGTGAATATACATTTGATTCCTTGTTCAAGTTCTCCTTTCTAAACTTTTATAATCCTGTTTAGCTGAGCTGGGAGCATAATGTTTCCATGAATATTTGCCTAGTAACAATGAAGCTCGGGAACAAAAATAAGATTTCAAATATCAAGTACATATCATGAGCTACTGACAAAATAAAAAAAACAAAACAAAACAAAAAAAACAACCCCACAGATCCAAAACCATTTTTATTCATCAAGTAATTTTGAACATAAAATTTAAGCCACTTGCAGACAAACGGCAAATAGAAAACAGAAATAAGTCACTTATTTGCTCTACATTATCCAGTCCTGTTTCGTTTTTGTGAGCATGTTTTCCCTACAAACCTTGTGTTATACTTAACACTGGCTTCCTAAAGAATCTTCAAAAGATTGCAAACTCTATGGGGGTTCTATCCTCCGCCTTCATGCCACATAGAGCTCAGGGCTACATGCTCTCTGTGCTTTGTACTTCAAGGGACAAAAAATGGAAAGGGAGAATCTCAGTTTTCATTTAACAAAAAATGGTTTCTAGTTCCTCCTTTGTGAGGAGGAAAACCCAAACTTTGTGCCTGGAAAACACAAATTGATATAAGTGAAACGTTTTGCATTGATTTTTTTTCAAAAGAGAACAAATTATTCACTATATACTTCTAACCACAACTCAAGGCTGGCATTTGAGAACCGTGAAAACCCTGGCCCTTGAGCCCTCCATTTTTGGGGGAGGAACACACAGAATCATGAGGTTGTATCCAAATAGAGAATAAAACAGAAATCAAAAAGGTAGAAAGGAGAAAGCTGATAAGAAGAATTCACTAGGGCCTGTTCTACACCTAAAACTTCAGTCACCCTAGCTACGTTGCTAGAGGTGTGAAAAATTCACAACCCTGAGAGACATAGTTAAGCCAACTTCAGTCCTTATATAGATGTAACACTGACAGACCCCAGTCGTTGGCGGGCGAGATCGAACCTGGGACCTCTGGAGCTTAATGCATGATCCTCTACTACGTGACCTAAGAGCCATATGGCTATTAGCTAAAGCTGTAGAGCAGTCTCATTAATCTCTTTCTCTAAGTGGTCTTGGTGCCACTAGATGGGACAGAACACCACAACCAGGAAATGTGTGGGTTACATAGACACTGCTGGATTGACAGCAGAATTCTTCCGTTGACCCAGCTACCACCTCTCAAGGGAGTGGATTAACTATGGCAATGGAAAAACCCATTCTGCTGCTGTAACAAGGGTCTACACTATGATGCTACAGCAACACAGCTGCAGTGCCATAGCTGTGCCACTGTAGTGTCTGTATGTAGACAAGTCCTAAGTTTGGCTATGGGCCACAGAGCGGACTAATCAAATTTGTAGCCACAGCACAACTTTAGTAAAATGGTTCTCACGGCCCATTTGGGAACCATGTCAGTCTCTCAGATTAAAGGGGAAAACAAACTTAATTATGGCAAATTAATGCCACCTATGGTATATGAGAATCAAAATGAAACTGACCCAGTATCATGGAATCATGTCCAGACTGAATTAAGTGTAAATAAACAAATTGCATAAACTGGAGACAGTAAAATGAATAATCTAATTTAAGATCTTTTAAAAATTCTTTCATTTGTTTTAATTTAGATCATAACTAGAAACATAGCTCATTTGTTTTCTTAAGTAATTAACCCCTGGTTTCCTTCAACTGTACGTTTGTTCAGTGGATTAAAACAAATATTTTACAAGCAGAAACATGATTCCACATTAACATTAAAACAAACAAACAAAACACCATCCAAAAAGCTGACCTGTGCAATCCATGTTAAAATAAATGAAGGCTCAAAAATTTGTAATTGTTTGCAAAGTCGATCCACGTCCACTTTAGATAATGAAACAACTTCTCAAAGAAGCTTATCCATAGAGAGCACGTCTTTCACTTATCACATATTCTACCTACCGCATTTGTTTCCAGTCCTGCCATATGTTTTTTGCTAAATAAATGTACCATAGATTTGTTCCTTTTCTAAGTAGATATTGATTGCTTTAATTGTTTGGAATTCCATACGCTATGCAGGTGTGAAAGGGGCTAGTGATTTTATTTCTGTACATGGTGTATATTTCAGTGTTAAAACACCATTAATTACATGGGCATAAATTACATTTTTGCCCTATAATTAAAAAAGAAATCCCACTTCGGTTTTATGTGACATTGTTACTTCTGACATTTTATATGGTGAGATTTTTTTTTTTTTTTTTTTTTAGGAAAACTTTACAAGTCACTTTTCCCCTGTAATTACTTCTTCCAGACAATCTCATATGTTATACATATATTCCTCAATAACTAAGGAGAGTAAATAAACCACAAGCATTAGGATTGTGAAAATATGGCACAAAGCACCACTTTAAAGTAATTGTTTAGCTGCAGTGCAGTTATCCTTGTCAAAACAGCAAAGTAACACAAATGTTTACATTAAGGTTATCTTTTGTAATGTATGCATCTCTTAGTAACACTAAACTAGAGCTTCACTTACCAATGCTTTATTGATGTTAATGAATGTAATTGCCTTGTGCAATCATTTAACAAAATAGTGGTAAATCTATTTAGAAAATTCAGTGCTATATTAGTACTTTTAACAAATTATTATAAATAATGGCAGACTTTCTACTGCAGGTAGGACTTACACAGAGCATGAGCTGGCTAAAAAGAACACGATCAAGATACAGAGGTACTTCCACATTGCCTCTTCGGTCCCTGAAACAACAGGATTTACTTTCCCCTATGCCTCATCTCAACTCCAAGAGCATTTAAATTACAATTACATTGTTGGGTGACCCATAAAAACAAAGACAGCAAACCCAGGGCTCTGGTTCTGTCCATAACTGAAGGTCTATGCACATATGCAATGCTGTTTTTTACTCAGGAGAGAAAATGATATGGATTGATTAGAGGCTAGGCACCTGTGGATAATACAGGACATAGCAGGTAAAACTATCATAGCTTTACTGAAAGGCTCACAGCAGGCCTTTAGTTGGTTACACAAATAGCAGCTCAGGAACATACCAAACTGGAACAGGAGACTGACTGCATCCTTGCACAACAAAGAAGGCCTCCAAAGACAGACCTAATATTGCCTGTTTAAAAGTGTGTCACTGGAAGCCTAGCCCAGTGGTTAGGGTGATGGCTTGGGACTTTTAGAGTCACAGAAATACAGGGCCGGAAGAGACCGTAAAAAAAGCATCAAGTCCAGCCCCGCTGTGCTGAGACAGGACCAAGTAATCCTAGACCCTCCAGATAGGTGTTTGTGCAACCTGTTCTTAAAAACCTCTCGTGAGGGAGGTTCCACAACCTCCCTTGGAAGCCTATTCCACAGCTTTACTACCTTTGTAGCTACATCTAACCTCAATCTCCCTTGGTGCAAGTTAAGCCCAGTACTTCTTGTCCTACCTTCAGTGAACATGGAGAACAATTGATTACAGTCCTCTTTGTAACAGGCCTTGCCCATTTGAAGACTTACCAGGTTTCCCCTCGGTCTTCTTTTCTCAAGAGTAAACATGCCCAGGTTTTTTGTTTTGTTTTGTTTTGTTTTTTAAGTCTTTCCTCAGAGGTCAGATTTTCTAAACTTCTCATTCTCGTCTCTCTCCTCTGGACTCTCTCCAATTTGTTCACATCTTTCCTAAACTGTGGCATCTAGAATTGGACACAGTACTCCGTTTGCGGCCTCACCACTGCCGAGCAGAGCAGGACAATTGCCTTCCATGTGCTACATACAACATTGCTGTTAATACTGCCCAGAATGAGATTAGTCTTTTTAGCAACTGCTTCACATTATTGATCCATATTCAATTTATGACGCAACATAATCCCTAGGTCCTTTTCAGTAGTAATACCACCTAACCAGTTATTCCCTATTTTGCAGTTGTACATTTGATTTGTTTTTCCTTTCCGAGTGAAGTACTTTGCATTTGGCTTTATTGAATTTTATCTTCTCGAGTTCACACCAGTTCTCCAATTTGTCAAGGTCATTTTGACTTCTAATCCTATCCTCCAAAGTGCTTGCAACCCCACCCAGCTTGTTGTCATCCACACATTTTGTAAGCATACTCTCCAGTCCACAATCCAAACACAATAAACAAATTAAACAGTACCAGACCCAGGACGGACTCCTGCAGAATCCCACTAGAAGCACCTTCCAAGTTTGACAGCAAACCATTGATAGCTCTTCTTTCAATGTAATCTTTCAACCCGTTTGTGCATCTTCCTTATAGTAATTTCATAGACCACATTTCCCTAGTTTGCTTATGAGAATGCTATGTGGGACTGGGTTAAAAACCTTACTAAAATCAAGGCATATCATATTTACTGCTTCTCCCCATCTGCTAGACCAATAATTCTGTCAAAGAAGGAAATTAGGTTGGTTTGACATGATTTGTTCTTGTCAAATCCATGCTGGCTATTCCTTGTAAACTTATTATTCTCCAGGTGCTTACAAATTGATTGTTTAGTAATTTGTTCCAGTATCTTTCTCAGTACTGAAGTTATGCTGCCTAATCTATAATTGTCTAGGTCATCTTTGTTTCCCTTTCTAAAGATAGATACTATGTTTGCCCTTCTCCTGTCCTCTGAGACCTCACCCATCCTCCGTGAGTTCTCAAAGATAAATGCTAATGGTTCTGAGATTGCTTCAGCTAGTTCTCTAAGTACCCTAGGATGACTTGGAAGACCAAAGGTTAGTTTCCTGCTTTGCCACAGTCTTCCTGTGTGATCTTGGGCAAATTGCTTAGTCTCCCTGTGCTTCAGATAATAGCATTTCACCTCACAATATCCTGATGAGGTAGAGCTCAGATAGGAATCATATAAGTACCTTTGATAATTAGTATGAAATGAGCGTGTACACACTATGATACATTACCACCACTGTTCTGGTCCATGTGTACTGAAAAGCAAGCAATAAAAATAAAATAAAATATAAATTCAAGAGTGGCATTCTTGTAAGTTTACAAACTAGTATTTGAATATCTTTGCTTAATGTTTACTTATTTGTAAGTGCATAATACTGCACAATTATCTGTCCAAATTCTGTAACTGTTCGGCCAATGTCTTATGTCACAAATGGATGCCCTGGTATTTCTAGCTATGCAGGGGGAAAACTGTACCAGTCAGGATGAAATGGATTCTGAGCATTCTGACACTCCAGAGACTTTACAATTGTGGAAAGCTGATAAGATTTCAGAGAACACAATGAGATTTGAATCTTTGGAACAAACAGTGGATAAAGACAGAGGAAGTAAAACCAGATTAATTTGAAATAGCTTTATTACTTCAGAGGCAAACTGTTGCCTCTTATCTTCAATGTGATACTCAATTACAAGTTAAGAGTGCTGGAGAAAGGAAGAGGAGAAGGGGAAAAAAACCCCAAAGGATATTCAGGAGACCTGGCAATCTTCACAAACAATGTGCAAGAATGAACAAAGATGCTTTGGATAGGTAAAGAAATTTGCTGGCAGGTTAACATCTCACATGTTAAATAGGTGAAACTGCATCAGGAGATGCAGGGAACACACTTTTTTTAAAAAAGATTTTAAAAAAAGATTTCTTGGCGCAAAAGAAGAGTGTGTTGGAAATAAATACTTGACCATGTTGTTAGAATCATGCTTTATGTACCAAATTAGATCCTGATCCAAAGCCCATTTGAAACAATGGAAAGATGATCATTGACTACACTGGGCTTTGGATCAAGGTCTGGGAAAACAAAACCTCTCTCAGTGGAGTTCAACAGCTTGATTCCCACAGCCAATTGACAAGATATTTTCTGGTGAACATAGTTTTACAAAACCCTGTGTTGCTCTTGTCAGAGGGAACATTTGCTTTGTAACATTTTCTCACTGTGCTATTGTCACAGTGTTCATTGGTAATCATTACAGGATGTACTAATTTCATGTTTTAAGTTGAATAAGGGAAGAATTAAGACTGTGTACGGATACAAGAGCAAAAATAAAGGGGAGTGTTTTTCACTTTTTAAAATGAAGAAAAACTTCACTTTAAGACTAGAACTAGCCCTAACTAATAATAGATTTAATGAAATCCATTGCTTGTCGAAAATAAACCTTCCTTTGAGCACACGCCCTCAGCCCTTCCAAGAAGGCAAAATAGGAAGGATCTTAATCCAGCCAAGGAATGGAATTCCTGTGAGAAAGGTCACTGCTGGCATATAACATATAACATAGCTTGCTGCCTACATTATCTCCAGGAGCATGTGAATCATTAGGCTGCAATACTACAAAGGCCGCATACCTTTACCCAAAAGTAATCCCACGGAGGTAATCATTTCCCAAGAACATCAATCATGTTTGTTGAAGGCATTATTAAATTATAGACAAATATCTTTACATTATATAAAAGCCATTTTCTCTGTAGAGAATCACAGCTAATTTTCTAATGCCATGGACTAGAAGAGAAGGTTTACAAGGCTTATCTTCCTGGAAAAAAACTGCACTTACACATGCCTGTTTGAGAACCAGGGTGTTCAAACTACAGGTTGAATCTCTCTAGTCTGGCATTCTGGGGGCCTGACCGGCAGGGCCGGCTCTACAGTTTTTGCCGCCCCCAGCAGCGAAAAGAACTGCTGCCGCGGATGCCAAAAGGGAGACGCTGCAGCCGATTTGCTGCCGTGGCCAGCGGAACAGAGGGCCTTAATTGCCACCACGGCCGGCGGGAGAGATGAGCTGCTGCAGAATTGCTGTCGCCCCAGAAACACTGCTGACCCTTTCTAACTGCCGCCCCAAGCACCTGCTTGGAAGGCTGGTGCCTGGAGCCGGCCCAGGAGGTCAATGCAAAGTGCCAATGGGTCTCCATAGGCGCAGGAAGTAGGGATGCGGGGGGGTGCTGCCGCACACCCCAGATTTGCGCCCAGCGTGGCCTCCCGCCTGGTGGTTCCAATGCCAGGCCCAGGTCCCAGCCACCAGCCTCTCGCTTGGGGTCCCAGCTGCCAGCCCCAGGTCCTCCCCCTCCTTCCCAGAGCTTGAACACCAGAAATCCGCTGTTTGCTGTGCTCTGGAAGCGCTGGGAGGGAGGAGGAGGAGTTGGAAAGCGCAGGGCCACCAACATGTGAGAGGTGCAGGAGGAGGGAGGCACGGGGGGCGGAGGGGGAGCTTTTTGCCGATGGATGCTCCGTACCCATTAATTTTTCCCCGTGGGTGCTCCAGCCCCAGAGCACCCATGGAGTCAGCGCCTATGCCGGACCACGGATGTTGCCAGACCAGGGAGTGCTGGATCAGAGAGGTTCAACCTGTAGCAGCTTCTCTTTCTTCCTCAGTGGTCATCACCCTGGTCATGAGTGAAGAGCATTCTTCAAATTCACATGAGCATTGCTTCAGGATGTCCTCTCTAGGAAAAAAACTACTAGTAGTCTGTAGTGCTCTCACATGAAGGTTTAGGTCAAGTCTACAGGGGAGCCTTGGTCTGCTAACTCACCTGAAAATTACAATTCCCTTCTTCACCAGGATTTTGCCTTGTGCTAGTGACCATGTTAGCTTAGGCTCTGTCTACGTTACAGAGGCACAGCTAGTGCTCTGCAGCTGTGCTACGGTAGCATAGACGCTTGCTCCAGCAACAGAAGGGTTTTTACACCACCATAGTTATGCACCATTCTGAGAGGCGGTAGTTAGCTCTATGGAAGAATTCTTCCATTGACAGACCAGTAGGGTCTTAGGTCAGCCTCACTATGTGTCTCAGGGGTATGAATTTTTTACACCCATAATGACATAACTAGGTCAACCAAAGTTTTAGGTGTAGACCAAGCCTAATATGTGGTAAAAACACACCTTTTTTCCGAGTGAAGACAAGGCCATAGAGACTCACCAGGGAAGAGCTCACCCCTGATTAGTTGTTAAATAAATCTCACTCAGCTGTTGCCCAGCAGGCTCATCCCACTACACAGTGATCCAGATTGGAAACAAAAGCCATGGAACTGTATGGTTGCATCCTTCTCCTGTTTGGCTTGAAGATTCTCTCCTTCTCTCTCTCTTCAACATTGTAACTGGCCTCTCTACCTCTTTTTAATATTTTTTTTAAGTTACCTCTTTAGACGTTCTCTTTTTAAACTGTGATATTGAAAACATTCCCATGTAAAAATTACTGGGATTTGAACAGGTATAAAATCTCTCTCCATCCATTCCCAATATACTCCCATAACACTGGGAAGCTTTTTTTTTTTTTCCTGACTCAATTCATATGGGGCCTGATTCTCATTTGCCAGCCAACAGAAGTGCAAAAAGGATTTAGTGTCAATGAGAATCAGTCTTTTTATAGCCAAATCTCTTTCCGCATAAGTATCTGGCACTTTCATCTTCTAGTTCCAGGGAGCAAGTTCCCTGAGTGCATTATTCCTGATACAAACTACCCTGATCCTTCCAAAATCTTCCTTAAGACCCAGAGGGCTGCTCCTGCACTAGTGAAATAATTTGAAGCTTTTTGTTATTGGTTTCAGTGGACACAGGATCAGGTCCCAGGGGAGGACTCTGCAAGGTTAATTACGTGCACCATAGCTCTCCCAAAAGACACAGTGGCAAATACCATGGAATCATTTGCAGCCTGTGAGATCATTAGGACGAGCTTAAATATACTCCACTTGCCTATGTTTCCCATTCAGTTCTATCTGGCAATACATTTCTTCTTTTCCTGTTTTAAATGTTTGTGGAACATTAGTTTGCTCTTAAACAGTTGCAGTTTCTCTCACAGGTAGCCACATTTCAATGATGGGTGGAATTATCCCAGTGTGTCTGTTTATCTAACAAGTTTGTTAAGATAAAGGGCTTCGGGATCCTTTGCGACTAGACATTATAAAAGACGATAAATAGAAAAAAAGAGCAGTCTCCAAATAGGCTGGTTTCAAATAAAGAAATTTGCTACAGTTTTAAACATCTGGGGAACAAAAACAAGTTTCTGACTCCAAAATTAGATTTAATCCAATGGATCTGATTCTCCTTTCATTTCCACCATTGTAATTCAGGAATATTTCAGTTGAAGTCAGTGTCTTTGCGCTGGTGTAAGACAGGATTAGGTAAAAAGAGCATCGCCACTAGACAAACTGTTCCAGCACTCCTGCCACCAGCCAACGGTGAGCGTATCTCAGCTCCATTTTAGCACAGTTCCTGACCTCAAAAACTATTTCCCTTGTCAAATTGAAAGTACCGTAGAACAGCAAGAGACGTCATTCATCTAAATGCCCATTTGTTTGTGGATCCCTGTAGCCTCAGCCTGTTTAAACGAAACTATTACTACAAGGTAACGGACCTTTCTGATTAAGATGGCAACAGAACCAAGATCACTACATCAGCACAGCGCCCTTTACGTTTGAGGGGCCAGTGGGTATGAATCATTACAGCATGCCCCTAAAACTTTCCTGAGACAAGGTGGGTAAGGTAATATCTTTTGCTGAATGAACTTCTGTTGGAAAGAGAGATGAGTTTTTGAGTTTACACAGAACTCTGCTTCAGCTCTATGTAAGCTCAAAAGCTCGTCTCTCTGACCAGCAGAAGTTGGTCCGATAAAAAGATATTACGTCACCCACCTTGTCTCTCTAATATCCTGTGGCCAACATGGCTACAACCACACTGCATATATGTATGTATTATATGTGAGATGACCAAAACAACTAGAAAAGCCAAACATTTCAACGGGATTTTAAAACGATACTTAGTTAATTTTGAGGTCATTTCGTCTTCACAAAGCAGACATGGAATCTTAGTTTCTGCTGCCTTGTTCAAACTTCTATTTCCAAACTAAGATAATTAGTTCGTAATTAAAACAAATTTTCCTTGCCTTATTTTCACCCATTTGCCTTCCATCTTCACAGAACTTACATCAGAAAAGCCACCAGAAGTGAGCAACTGAGATCAAGAACTATCATGTGGAAACTTGAGCCAGATGCTTCCATAATGCATACAGTAAAGTACAATCTGAAGATGTCTAAATATCCAGAGAGCTGGGATCATCCACCTCTTAAGTCTTGTATTTTAGAGAGTGTAAGATCATCAAGGCATGGGTTGTCACATTATAGACTGACTAGCACAATGCGGCCCAACCTGGTTTTGGCCTTAAGGTGCTACTGCAATATAAATGTTAAATAAATAAATGATGTGAAGAACCTCCAAATATGGAGGACTGTATAAATGAAAAGAGAAAATATGAAAATGCCAATTTTCATATATAAGTCTGTACATAATAAAGCCTGGACTGGTAGTATGGAAATAAGGGGCATCCTGGAAAACAAAAAGGAACATACAGAACTGCGCGGAGATCACGTATGCTGGTACCCATCCATTTTCAGCATTTGGCACTCTCGTTCATTTTTAAGCAATGGACATCGCTGTAAAAATGTTTTCGTAGGTGTTAAAACTAAAGTATAAAATGATAACATTAGAGGAGACTATTAACAAGAATGTTTTACCTGAGAAAGCAAACCTTCAGCTCGTAGCCTGAAAAATTTCAAAACAAATGTATTCTTTTTATTATTATATGCCTGTGCTCATCACCGTAGCATTTGGATGCGCAACTGCTACATTTATATTGTATGTGTAAAACGGTAGGGTGAAATCCTGGCTTTACTGCAGGCAATGGGAGTTTTGCCATTGACTTCAGTGGAGCCAGGCTTTCACCTGTTGCGTATAAATCTCATGGCTCCTGATCTCAAGTCCACTGAAGTAAATGGAGAGCTGCCCATTGATTCAGGCCTATAAAGAGAAGCCTATACCTACACACTAATAGCATCACTGTAAGAAAAGATTTTAAAAGGGCTCATTATCTAAAGAATTACCAGGTATAAGTATAGGTGGAGTGCAGGTAAAGGAATCATCACTATCACTGCGTTATGCAGTTACTGAGGAAACAGCTGTTGGTTGATGTTGACCTAGTAACATTCTAATTTAATCAATTTATCTAATGCATCTAACCTATTTAATCCAATTGTTCTATCTGAACAATATCTTTACTCCCACCTTTTGTATCTGTAACAGTATTAATTCAGCTTCTATTTTCAGTAGATCCCAGCAAAATACAATGATGCTAGAAAACACTCAGCAGAACATTTTAACACTTATCTATGTTTTGTGATCTAGGTGTTGATTTAATCTATTCTTTCCCAATTCAAAATAAATATATTCATGGAGGTTGTTGCTCTAACAGGCCTCCGCCTGATACTTATCCATCCTATATATGGACAATACAATGCGATGTTTGATAAGGGGATGCATATATTTTAAATCTAAAGGTAAAAAGCTTGGGCCATATCCTCAGTTTATGTAAACTGGTACAGCTCCATTGATTTCAGTGGGGCTATCCTGATTTACACCAACTACAATCTCGTCTAAATACAAAAATTCCAGTATAGTTAAAGTGGGTACAACCTCCCTAGTGTGGACCCAATTATACTGGTATAAAAGTGCTTTGGTATGGCTTATTTCCATACAGGTAGGGGAATAATCTATACTGCTATAATAATAGTACCTAGCTCTTATACAGCACTTTTTCATCAGTAGATCTTAAACTGCTTCAGAAGCGGAGGCCAGTACCATTATCTGCATATCACAGATGGAGAAACTGAGGCACAGAGCAGTGAAATGACTTGCTCAAGGTCACCCTGCAGGCCAGTGACAGAGCTGGAAATAGGACTCAGGTCTTCCGAGTTCTCATCCAGTGGTATGTCCACTAGGCAACACTGCCTCCCACTTCGTCACAATTGTACCAGAACAATCCTAGGAGGCTGAACTGGTATAACTATTTCAGTAAATAAATTACCCCCCTAACTGGAATAGTCAAAGCAGTACAAAATCTGCATGTGGACCAGGCCTAAGGAACTGACCCATTATTTCTAGCCTCTGGAAGATCCCTATCCCTATGCTAAACAGTATCAGCAGCACGTATCTATAGTATTGGTAACCTGTACTGATGTGTATTTGGGTGAGGGGGGAAATCTCAAGCTGCAAACCATCAGGAGCTGTCAACAACCTCAACAAATCTCAGAGACATCTGTGGCTTATCAAGCAAGCAGCATTTTTTCCTACATTAATCTCCACTAGGCCTGCCCCAGCTTTCATTTCAAAAGGCTTGGCATTATATCTTTTAAAAAAAAATGCTTGATTTCTTCAGATGCAGCTGGTTCAGAGAACGGTCTTTGAAATCCGAGCATGGAGATGTTGACATGCTTGTTGCAAGCAGCTTGCAAAGCAAGGGACAATGCTAATTACTAAAAAAGGTTTTCTTTGGTTCCCTTAAATGAGCTAGGCTGGGAGGGGTTTTTCATCATCTTCCTTTTCCTTGGTAAACCAATTGAAGGGGGGAGGGCTGCTTCTAAGTGGCTGTTAAAGAGGTTTGATCTGGATGCAGCATGCACGTGCCAACCACCCTCCACCCATCAATTCACTCTGCAGAGCTTGTAAAACAATGACATTATTTTGTCCGAGGTCTTTGTTTTGTCTCCAAGGATGTCATCTCACTTTGCAAACCAGCCCCACACTGTCAAACAGGCAAAGTGACTGGAATTGTGCACCATTCTCAGTAGCATCCAGCGCCTCGAGCTGACTTGGATTTTGCTCTTCCAGGCCTACGCTACACAAGTGCATTTTAAGAATAAGGTCAGAATTCAAGGGGCCCTTGATCACTGTCAGTACTCAATGCTACAGCCTCCTCCTGCTCCTTGGCCTCCCCAAATTCACTCCCCAGTCCATGCATGATGTGGCAGCTAAAATCATCTTCCTAACCTAACCACCTCAGTCTGCCCATAATGGCTCCTCCTTGTCCACCTCATCAAGGTTAAACTTCTAGGGTGACATCAAGAGTCCAGATCCAGCCTCTTTATGCAGGTAAAATGGCCTTAAAAGTCCAAGTTCCAGCTGAGTTAAGAAAAATCCTCTCTCCCCTCCAGTGGATGTGCAGTGGGAGATACTATAGCCATAAAGCTGTGTTCTAAGGACCCCTTTGCACACCCTGCCACAGGGGGCATGTCTGGGCTCAGGCTGCAGCATATAGTACTGTGGAGATTCCGGGCAGTGCTGTAGCTCATAGGACAACCCTGGAAGGCTGCCATAACTTAGGCAGGGGTCTCTGCAGCCCTTGAAACAGCCTAGGATCAGGAAGGCACAAAGGTAGCTTATGCCACCTTAGTTGTCCCACCAACCCTGCCTGGGCTATACTGTGCTGTCACTTTACAAGTCTCAGTACAGAAGTCTCACCCTTTGTCTTCTAAGGCTCTACATAACTTTGCCCTTGCCTGCATGTGTGACCTAGGGCCAGATCCTCAGCTGCTGTAAACTGGCAGCTCCATTGAAATAACAGAAGCTAAACCCTTTCCCACCAGCTGAAGATCCGGTTTGTTCTGTGATTCCCTGCTGCTTCCAGACACATCCCCTGGCTTTTTTCCTATGCTAGCAATGCTCTCCTACCTGTTGGCAACTAGACTATTATTTCTCAGCTCAGTGGTATTCTTCCCCTTGAGACTGATTTAATCTATGCAGCCTGCAAGGAGCAAGGCAATAACTACCATTATGCATATTATAAAATAAGTGCTCAATGGGCTGAACCAGAAAGCTGTGTGTATCCCTGCTGAACACCACTATTGCTGTGCCCTTCAATGTTCCTTCACCCCATCCCTTCCTGCTGTTTGTTACCTCCCACTTACCGTGTCATATATACATTAGCTTGCAAGCACCTCAGGGCATGGACCAGATCTTCCTATTTATGCAGTTAAGTGCCTACCATTCCCAGACACCGTATTACATGATTATTTATTAATAATGATAAACTGACAGAATATTTTAGTCAGGCCATTAATCAGCCAACTTTCCAGTTTTCAACTACAGTTACTATATACAATTCTACATTTTCCCATTGTTTTCCATTATTTGTATCTTTCTTCTGTACACAGATTTGGTGATCATGCAAATAAGGTAACCCAAAATCAATGGTGCAAGCTGAGTGAGTGCTAAGCAAGCATCCCTACATAGTACACACAAGGGAACTCAGTTTAGCTTGAACCATCGCTGCGCTACTCCAGTCTTGGGCCTCTGTGGATATGCTTTTCCCTTGTTCTCCCAGATCCTTGCATTAACATTACATGTGAACTCATTTCACTCCACTCAAATTTTTCCCTAACCAGGGGTGCTGGAATAATTTGTATAGTGGGGGTGCTGAGAGCAATTGAACCAAACTGTAAACCCTGTATATGATGGAAACCATTTCAAGCCAGTGGGTGCTACCGCACCCCCAGAACTCCTAGTTCCAGCACCTCAGTCCCTAACTTTGAGATCCATCTCTGGCCACTTCATATGAATTATCCTGGGCTCAGCTACTGTAGTTTCATAGATTTTAGGGACTAATCTGATCTTCCACATCACACAGGCCATAGATGTCATCTAGTGAGTCCTGCATCTTTCCCAACCACTTGTGTCTGAACCAAAGAATCTCTTTTCAGAAAGACATTTAGGGTTTTATTCTTATTTACACTAAGATGCCTTTAAGGATCTTTTACATTGCTAGAGTGGTTTAAAGCAAATGTAAATGTAACTTATGCTCAGGTTCAGGCATCCTTTGCAGAGCCAGAGCAGTGTAAAGTAGCCTTAGTGTGGAGGAAAATCGGGTCCCCAGGGTCTTAGTTCGGCTGGTAACTTTCAATTTGCCCTTTATTAGTACATAGAGCAGGATGCCAGCCTCCTTTATAGATGTAAAATACAAGAAAAAGGATGGCAGTGATCAGCACAGATGAAAGAAAAAGGCTAATGGTGTTTATAGTTATAGCCCTTCTTCCAAGTCTGTTCCAGCTGTCTCAAAGTAGAGTGATATAAAACACATAAGTTCATTGTATTTCACAAGAGCGTCTCCATATGCTTTCATATCACATTAAAAATGTCAAAATATATTTATGTCCGAAGCATGCATGCCACAAAAGGGTCAGAAAGTATTTCCAAAGCTCAGAATGCACAGTCCATCACTACACTAAATCCTGCTTGTCATAAGTATGTCAGATGCTGAGTTACAAATATGTCAGACCAAGTCATCCTCCATAGTTAGCACAGTGGAGCTCTGCACTTCAAATTAGCTTTGGTTAAAGAAATGGATGTAGAATCATAGAAATGTACGACTGGAAGGGACGTCAAGAGGTCATCTAGTCCAGTCCCTTTCACTGAGAGAGGACTAAGTATTTTCTAGATCATCCCTGATAGATGTTTGTCTAACCTGTTCTTTAAAACCTCCAAGGATGGAGATTCCATAACTTCCCTTGGCAATTTGTTCCAGGGCTCAACTATCCTTACAGGTAGGAAGTTTTTCCTAATGTCCAACCTAAATCTCCCTTGCTTCATTTTAAGCCCAGTACTTCTTGTCCTGTCCTCAGTAGTTAAGGAGAACAATTTGTAACAACCTCTTTATAACAACCTTTGACCTACTTGAAGACATACGTCCCCTAGTCTCCTCTTCTCCAGATTAAACAGACCCATTTTTTCCCAATCTTCCCTCATAGGTCATGTTTTCTAGACCTTTAATCATTTTTGTTCCTCTCCTCTGGACTTTCTCCAGTTTGTCCACATCTTTCCCCAAGTGTGGCACCCAGAACTGAACACAATATTCCAGTTGAGGCCTTATCAGTACTGAGTAGAGTGGAAGAATTACTTCTCACGTCTTGCTTACAACACTTCTGCTAATGCATCCCAGAAAAATGTTTGCTTTTTTTTTTTTTTTTTTTTTTTGCGCAACAGTATTACATTGTTCACTCTTATCTGGTTTGTGATCCACTATAACTCCCAGATCCTTTTTTGCAGTACTCATTTCTTGGTAGTCATTTCCCATTTTGTATTTGTACAACTGATTATTCCTTCCTAAGTTTCCTTACTGAATTTCATCCTATTTATTTCAGACCATTTCTCCAGTTTATCAAGATCATTTTAAATTCTAATCCTGTCCTCCAAAGTGCTTGCAACCCCTCCCAGCTTGATATCATCCACAAACTTTATAAATGTACTTTCTATGCTATTATCCAAATAATTTATGAAGACATTGAACAAAAACCAGACCAAAGACAGATTCCTGAGAAACCTCATTTGACATGCCCTTCCAGCTGGATAGTGAACCATTAATAACTACTCTGAGTACACTTTTCCAACCAGTTGTGCACCCACCTTCTGTGTTGTCTGCCCTTTTAAAAAATTAGGCCATATATTTTGGTACCTAATTAAGAGGTTAAAAACCTAACTTTAGATACCCATTTTTGAAATTTTTGACCAAAAACTCATTAGTCCTATGAAGTATGTAAGTATTAGCCCCATTTTTCAGCTTGGCAGAGGTGACTTACCCATTGCACAGAGGAAGCCAGTCTCAGAATGGAAGTCAGAACAGAAAAGTTTGTGTAGTTGATGTAGCAGCAAATTACAAAAAACAAAAAACAAACAAAAAAAAAACCCTACCACTTTGCATGGGGGCTCAGCAGAATTGATGAACCAGAGGAATTCTGGAACAGAATCAACTCAACAGTGAGAAAAACTTAAATCTGCACCTGTCACCTACCATCCAATAAAAAATGCTACATGAGGTTTACTGCCTGCCATTCACATTGTGTAAAATGGTTGGAGGGGAGTCAAACTTCTTCTAGTGAGAATGCAGAGACAGGGAGCTTCAGACATGTGTGATGGACTTGCTGAAGAGCCAGACCATTTTGGGTTAAGCTTCGGAGACATGAGAATGCCTTCTATAATCAGGATTGTGATCTGGGCACCTCAGAGGCAAATCCTTAGCTAAATAGAATGACATCTGAATTGCTGAATTTACTATTGCTGGATGTAAGAATCACAACAGCACAATGGAAAGTCCAGCTCAGTCCCAATATCTCTTAGTGGTTCCACAAATCCCTTTACTATAGTTAGGCCAAATGACTCTGGAACTCAACAGAGAAAGATGTTCAATGGTTACAGTTTTAGGGCCTGATCCAATTCCCACTGGAGTCAATAGGAAGTGAATCAGGCACAGCCTCTATATTTTCACGAATACCAGCAAGCTGACTGTGGATTGTGATCTCTAGGCAATCATCAACTTTAACCACAGCTATGACGGATCATCCACTAGAGCTACCAGTGCCATCTCCATACCCTCCTCCTGTAAAGGGCTGAGGATATTGGTGGAGATCAGATACTTTTTCACTTCATCAGTCAGCAGCTTCTCAATAACCTTGCCTAAGAAGGAAAGTCTAGCAACAGGGCAGTGGCTGGTGAAGTCACCTATACCAGGTGATGTCATTTTGAGAATCAGCTGGACAAGAGCATGTTTTAGGGTAGAGAACTACACTAAAGTATCAGAGGTAGACAAGTATAATTTTAGTCTGTGGGGTAAACTAGATAAAGTATTATGCAGTATAGGAAATTAAATATCACTTCAAAGTAAAAGTAGACACTGATGCATTGCTGAGCGCAATTTTTAAAAACACACTCCTATTGCACTTAGTTTTTTTCACTAGCACTTACATACCCCAATGATAGGTGTCTGAAATATTACACATTCTTCTGCAGGTTTTATAACCCAAAACAGAACCAGCAAATTAACCATAAATCTCTTAAGGTATTGTGCTTTTACTTATGAAAATACAGTTCATTTCAAAACACTCCTGTTTCCTCTCTTAGCTGCCTATGCTGTTTGCTTACTCCAATTAATTCACTGCTGTTGAACTCTCAGAGTATGTCTACACAGCAAATTAAGGTGTAATTGTAGTATGGATGGGCATACCTGCACTGGCTTTAATCTAGTAACAATAGCAGCGAAGACATGTCAGCACAGGCTTCAGTGTGGGCTAGCCACCACAGTACAACCCCAGTTGGGTAACAAGAAGGGTAACAAGAAGGGTTTCTTCAGGTATGTTGGCAACAAGAAGAAAGCCAAGGAATGTGTGGGCCCCTTACTGAATGAGGGAGGCAACCTAGTGACAGAGGATGTGGAAAAAGCTAATGTACTCAATGCTTTTTTTGCCTCTGTTTTCACTAACAAGGTCAGCTCTCAGACTGCTGCGCTGGGCATCACAAAATGCGGAAGAGATGGCCAGCCCTCTGTGGAGATAGAGGCGGTTAGGGACTATTTAGAAAAGCTGGACATGCACAAGTCCATGGGGCCGGACGAGTTGCATCCGAGAGTGCTGAAGGAATTGGCGGCTGTGATTGCAGAGCCACTGGCCATTATCTTTGAAAACTCGTGGCGAACCGGGGAAGTCCCGGATGACTGGAAAAAGGCTAATGTAGTGCCAATCTTTAAAAAAGGGAAGAAGGAAGATCCTGGGAACTACAGGCCAGTCAGCCTCACCTCAGTTCCTGGAAAAATCATGGAGCAGGTCCTCAAAGAATCAATCCTGAAGCACTTGCATGAGAGGAAAGTGATCAGGAACAGCCAGCATGGATTCACCAAGGGAAGGTCATGCCTGACTAATCTAATCACCTTTTATGATGAGATTACTGGTTCTGTGGATGAAGGGAAAGCAGTGGATGTATTGTTTCTTGACTTTAGCAAAGCTTTTGACACGGTCTCCCATAGTATTCTTGTCACCAAGTTAAGGAAGTATGGGCTGGATGAATGCACTATAAGGTGGGTAGAAAGCTGGCTAGATTGTCGGGCTCAACGGGTAGTGATCAATGGCTCCATGTCTAGTTGGCAGCCGGTATCAAGTGGAGTGCCCCAAGGGTCGGTCCTGGGGCCGGTTTTATTCAATATCTTCATAAATGATCTGGAGGATGGTGTGGATTGCACTCTCAGCAAATTTGCGGATGATACTAAACTGGGAGGAGTGGTAGATACGCTGGAGGGGAGGGATAGGATACAGAAGGACCTAGACCAATTGGAAGATTGGGCCAAAAGGAATCTGATGAGGTTCAATAAGGATAAGTGCAGGGTCCTGCACTTAGGACGGAAGAACCCAATGCACAGCTACAGACTAGGGACCGAATGGCTAGGCAGCAGTTCTGCGGAAAAGGACCTAGGGGTGACAGTGGACGAGAAGCTGGATATGAGTCAGCAGTGTGCCCTTGTTGCCAAGAAGGCCAATGGCATTTTGGGATGTATAAGTAGGGGCATAGCGAGCAGATCGAGGGACGTGATCGTTCCCCTCTATTCGACATTGGTGAGGCCTCATCTGGAGTACTGTGTCCAGTTTTGGGCCCCACACTTCAAGAAGGATGTGGATAAATTGGAGAGAGTCCAGCGAAGGGCAACAAAAATGATTAGGGGACTGGAACACATGAGTTACGAGGAGAGGCTGAGGGAGCTGGGATTGTTTAGCCTGCAGAAGAGAAGAATGAGGGGGGATTTGATAGCTGCTTTCAACTACCTGAAAGGGGGTTCCAAAGAGGATGGCTCTAGACTGTTCTCAATGGTAGCAGATGACAGAACGAGGAGTAATGGTCTCAAGTTGCAGTGGGGGAGGTTTAGACTGGATATTAGGAAAAACTTTTTCACTAAGAGGGTGGTGAAACACTGGAATGCGTTACCTAGGGAGGTGGTAGAATCTCCTTCCTTAGAGGTTTTTAAGGTCAGGCTTGACAAAGCCCTGGCTGGGATGATTTAACTGGGAATTGGTCCTGCTTTGAGCAGGGGGTTGGACTAGATGACCTTCTGGGGTCCCTTCCAACCCTGATATTCTATGATTCTATGATTCTATGATTCTATACTTAGAACATAAGAATGGCCATACTGGGTCAGACCAACGGTCCATCTAGCCCAGTATCCTGTCTTCTGACAGTGGCCAATTCCAGGTACCCCAGAGGGAATGAACAGAAAAGGTAATCATCAAGTGAGCCATCCAGTCACCAATTCCCAGCTTCTGGCTACTTGGGATGCTTGCTCACACTGAAGCTAATGCCATTATGCCCTCACTACTATTGTTACCCACACCAGATAGATTAAATACTAACACACTTTATTTGCTGTGTAGGCATACCCTTAAAGAGAGATTCTAATCTCACATATGTAGGTGTAAATCAGAAGGAACGACACTAAAGTCAATGGGGTTACACCAATGTAAACCCAATGCAAGTTAGAATATAATCAGGCCCTTACTGTACTTACAGTATGCACCTTACTATATACTAATACAGTGGAAACCAATAATCTTCACTTTTGAAAGAAAAAAGGCATGTTATGGGCCAGATTCTCATCTAGTGCAAATTGGCATAGCTCCACTGAAGTCAATTACACCACCTCAGAATCTGGTCCATGGCACCCAGACTGTTTGCAGCTTGCATGAGGTTGTTATGAGGTTGTTGCTTTTGAGCTGTACAAATTTTGCCTCTTTCATAAAGTATACAGTAAAATGAAACCTGATAATAGGTAGGAGGTTGGAGAGTTATGATCACTTCCCTTAATTGGCTAAGGATTACAGTTTATTATTTTTGTTACCTAGTCTCCCCTGTCATCTCTACCTCAGCCTGTTTCTTTATCTCATCCACCTGTTATGTCTTGTCTGCTAGACTAATATCATTGGGTTGGGGATGGTACTTCCTAAACATTTATCAAGCACCTTGCGCAATGGTGTCTGAGCTACTTGCCCACTAACATAAAATGTTTATTTTTTAATTAAAAATAGTAATCTGAGTAGACAATACTTGCACTGTGTTTTTCAAAGATATACCCAGATGTTTCTACCACATCACTGAGCGCTGTGTGGATTTGAATCAGGATTTCTTTCGTAGGTAAACCCTCACAGGTAGCATTGTATTCTTCATTCAGTTTTATATTTTTCAGTTTGGATGCAGCTCTGAGAAGTTCCTTTTGTTCACAGGCTTCTCCTCACGGAGCTTGATCCAAAACCTACTGAAGTCAATCAGAATCTTTCCACTGATTTCAGTGGGCTTTGCCTCAGGCCCATGTTGCATAAACTGCATCCAATGTGATGAATCAAGTCATCAAGATGCGGCAGTGCAGAGTCTCAGGAGCACAAGTTTGTCCGAGATGCAAAACAACAAACTAGTTCTAGATTAACTGTTACTATAGCTAAATATATTTGTCAGTTGTCACTGCTACCATTGCATTGCAGCACCCTTGAGTATAACAGGTTTGTCTGCACTTTGAGTAACCAGATATGTCATCTAATGCTGATGGTAAAAGGTGATAAACATTATGACTATCCCAGAAACCAGGGGTTACAGAAAGGCAATGCAGTTTCCTGAAAGCCATTTTAATTTCCATTTTGAAAGATACTATCCACATAGCTAGGGGGCACTGTTCAGATATGCTTTCACCGCTTTATTATTGACTTAAAGGACATTTTAAAAAATTCGTGCATTTGGTCATGTCACCCAGACCTTACTTTATGTGTGTCCATGCTACTGGCTGATTTAAAGATCAAAATATCATGGAATATTTTAGCTTTTAAAAGCCTTCTCAATTAACAGCTTTTCTTTCCCAACACTCATGCTACCAAACAGTAGCACTGCTTCACTCTGGCAAATTTTCCACCTCTGCTACTTCCACAAGAGAATTTGTGGGTAAACCACAGAAAAACAAACATGTTTCATCCACATTTCATATGTTAGCAGACTTGCAGCTAGCAAAAGATCTCAGTAGGTCTGTTTCTAGTTCATGACAGCCTCCTCACGCCCATTAGCAGCCTCACCAACCAGATTTGTAAGATGACAGAGTAACACTTTCTCCAGCCTTCAAGCTGCCTCCTTGATATTGCCTAGTTTCAGAATGTTGCTACTGTATCCTGTTTTGCTATTACCGGTATTTTATTTTGTAGCAATTACAGATAAGGAACATTCTTTAACGTTACAAGATTTAAACCGCTCAGGTATGGCTTCATCAATGTCATTGTTCTAAGCCTTGCTCCATCAAGACTTTTCTACCACTCCCAGCAAATAACCTCCTTTTTTCTTTACTCGCCTAGATCTGCATACAGGCACAGGGAAACGCTTCTGCTGTTCTTACCAGACTCATGTATGCGGCATGTCTGCCTGCCCTTTCCACATAATACCTTTCTCTGCCCCTTTGTCTGTGTCTGTTAAAGCCCTTTCCATGCCACATGACTGTTCCAAAAGAGGGAAAGGTGTTCCGAAATTTGGGGAAAATTTCCAGCTCAGAGTTTATTCTGTGCCTCCATATTATTACTGCTGGAGAAATGTCCCATTATGTATTCGCAAAAAGAAAAGGAGTACTTATGGCACCTTAGAGACTAACCAATTTATTTGAGCATAAGCTTTCGTGAGCTACAGCTCACTTCATCGGTTGCATGAAGTGAGCTGTAGCTCACGAAAGCTTATGCTCAAATAAATTGGTTAGTCTCTAAGGTGCCACAAGTACTCCTTTTCTTTTTGCGAATACAGACTAACACGGCTGTTACTCTGAAACCTGCCATTATGTATTGAAATTTGCTGTGCAACTCCTACCAATGCCTGCAGAACTGGAGTACTGAAGAATTCCAAAGGACTGGTACCAACACAGGATTTTACTGTCATTTTCATTTTGAAAAAGTCTTCCCTCTAGGGAATCAACATCGACCTTGTATAGCTAATACAGCTGAAGAACACCAAAAAGCTTTGCCTATCTTTAAAACGTGTCTGTGTGTGTTCAGTTGGAATCACCTTGGTTTCTGGTCTGTATTTCACAAATTTTATAGGCATGGTGGTTCAGTCTACATGTGCCGAAGAGTAGAAAGCAAGACAGTTTCACAAATTAGACCTTTCTTCAAAGTGTTCTTTCCCTGATATTATAACCTAAAGGGCTCGAGATGCCTGACACAGTCAAGAACAGTGTGGGTCAACTTCAAAGGGGCTCGCTATTGACATACAAATTCCATATCACCTCAGAGATTCTATGTGCCAATTTTTTCAATAATTAGGCTCTACAAGCAGAGATGTGAAATTATTATTTTAATATTAGGCTTCCTTTTATCTTTGAATGAGACCATTTGTTTTGGCACTGGCAAGGCAAACCTTAATAAACTGATTGGCAAACAGTATGTTTAGCAATGAAAATGATACCCAGGCAGGGATTAGAATATAAGCAATAAGAGGGAATCGAGAGATTTAGGAAAGGATATGATTTATAATGACTTTAAGGAGGATAAGCTTCTACATCTGTGATTGCCTGATTGTATAATATTTTTAATTGATTATCAGAGCTAATAGGTTTATTGTTTCATGTGAATAAAAGCTGTTTTATTTTGGTTTTCATTTGCTTTTATTTTACAGTCTATATTGACATGGATACCCTTTGTAGGTTTTGGCCTTATCGTGTTGTATTCATTCCATGATCTGAGACACCTAAATTAGCTTAGGAGGCTGGCGGGGGTAGGGGGAGAATCTGAAGATACACCTGTTATTCTCCACAGTAGTGTTGTTTTTTTTCTCTCTTGAGTTTTAGGAGGAAAACTGTGTAATTGTTTATACTCAATGTCCTCCTCACGTGTCCCCCTTAATGTTTGCTGACAAGATTCCCCAGCAGTTGCCCACCCCTTTATTCCACTGTCTTCCCCTTCCTATTCCACTTCCAGCTGGGCTCTGCTGCAGGTTTTTCTTCAAAGTTAATGTGTTGCCCTCCTCTTCTGAGCTTTTAACCCAGGAATCAATTATTTGTGGGTAATGAAAGCAGAGCACAAGGTAGTATCAAGGGGTACACGGGAACAGCATTCTTTGACCCACCAGAAGCCAAGCACATACCACTGTGGCAGGCCTGATATTTTAGCAGAACTGGTCAAATACATTGCCAAGAATATCTGTTGCAAAGTTAGGCCGCAGTTCAGGAAAACACTTAAGCCTGAGTTTAAAACCCACGTCTATTTTGAAAAAAAAACAAAAACAACGAGGAGTCTGGTGGCACCTTAAAGACTAACTAATTTATTCGGGCATAAGCTTTCGTGGGTAAAATAAACACTTCTTCAGATGCATGGAGTGCAAATTACAGATACAAGCAAAAATATACTGACACAGGAGGAGAAGGGAGTTACTTTACAAGTGGAGAACCAGTGCTGACAGGGCCAATTCAATCAGGGTGGATTTGATCTACTCCCAATAATTGATGAGGAAGTGTTAATACCAAGGGAGGGAAAATTGCTTTTGTATTGAGCCAGCCACTCCCAGTCCCTATTCAAGCCCAAATTAATGGTGTTAAGTTTGCAAATAAATTGTAGCTCTGCAGTTTCTCTTCGGAGTCTGTTTTTGAAGTTTTTTTGTGGCAGGTCGACTACTTTTAAATCTGTTATTGAATGTCCAGGGAGACTGAAGTGTTCTCCCACTGGCTTTTGTAGGTTACCATTCCTGATGTCTGATTTGTGTCCATTTATTCTTTTATGTAGAAACTGCCCGATTTGACCAATGTACATGGCAGAGGGGCACTGCTGGCAAATGATGGCATATATCACATTAGTAGATGTGCAGGCAAATGAGCCCTTGATGGTGTGGCTGATGTGGCTGGGTCCAATGATAGTGTCACCAGAGTAGATATGGGGAAAGAGTAGGCAACGGGGTTTGTTACAGGGATTGGTTCCTGGGTTAGTGTTTCTGTGCTGTGTAGTTGCTGGTGTGTATTTGCTTCAGGTTGGGGGGCTGTCTGTAAGCAAGGACTGGCCTGCCTCCCAAGGTCTGAGAGAGTGAGGGATCATTTTCCAGGATAGGTTGATGATGTTCTGAAGAGTGTTTAGCTGAGGGCTGTACGTGATGGCCAGTGGTGTTCTATTTTCCTTGTTGGGCCTGTCCTGTAGTAGGTGACTTCTGGGCACCGTCTCACTCTGTCAATCTGTTTCCTCACTTCCCCAGGTGGGTATTGTAGTTTTAAGAATGCTTGATAAAGATCTTGTAGGTGTTTGTCCATGTCTCTCAATCAAGAGGGATTGGAGCAAATACTGTTGTATCTTAGGGCTTGGCTGTAGACAATAGATCTTGTGATGTGTCCTGGATGGAAGCTGGAGGCATGTAGGTAAGAATAGCAGTCAGTAGGTTTCTGGTGTAGGGTGGTGTTTATGTGACCATCACTTATTTGCACTCTAGTGTCCAGGAAGTGGATCTCGTGTGGACTGGTCCAGGCTGAGGTTGATGGTGGGGTGGAAATTGTTGAAATCCAGGTGGAATTCTTCAAGCACTTCCTTCCCGTGGGTCCATATGATGAAGATGTCATCAATGTAGCACAAGTAGAGGAGGGGCACTAGGGAACAAGAGCTGAGGAAGCTTTGTTTTAAGTCAGCCATGAAAATGTTGGCATACTGTGGGGCCATGCAGGTACCCATAGCAGTGCCACTGACTTGAAGGTAAAAATTGTCCCCAAATCTGAAGTGGTTGTGGGTGAGGACAAAGTTACAAAGCTCAGCCACCAGCTGTGCCGTGGTCTCATCAGGGATACTGTTCCTGACAGCTTGTAGTCCATCCTTGTGCGGAATATTGGTATAAAAGAACTTCTACGTCCATGATGTGCAGGATGGTGTTTTCAGGAAGATCACCAATGCATTGAAGTTTCCTCAGGAAGTCGGTGGTGTCTTGAAGATAGCTAGGAGTGCTGGTAGCATAGGGCCTGAGGAGAGAGTCCAGATAATCCTCCTGTAAGAGTGCCAATGCCTGAGATGATGGGGCGTCCAGGATTTCTAGGTTTATGGATCTTGGGTAGCAGATAGAATACTCCTGATCAGGGCTCTAGGGATATGTCTTTGTAGATTTGTTCCCGTGCTGTAGCAGGTAGTTTGTTGAGCAGATGGTGTAGTTTCTTTTGGTACTCCTCGGTGGGATCGGAGGATAGTGACCTAGCCACTCCCAGTCTCTATTCAAGCCTAAGTTAATTGTATCCGATTTGCAAATGAATTCCAATTCAGCAGTCTCTCGCTGGACTCTGGTTTTGAAGTATTTCTGTTGTAATATCACAACTTTCATGTCTGTAATCGCGTGACCAGAGAGATTGAAGTGTTCTCCGACTGGTTTATGAATGTTATAATTCTTGACATCTGATTTGTGTCCATTTATTCTTTTACGTAGAGACTGTCCAGTTTGACCAATGTACATGGCAGAGTCGCATTGCTTACACATGATGGCATATATCGCATTGGTAGATGTGCAGGTGAACGAGCCTCTTATAGTGTGGCTGATGTTATTAGGCCCTGTGATGGTGTCCCCTGAATAGATATGTGGGCACAGTTGGCAACGGGCTTTGTTGCAAGGATAGGTTTCTGGGTTAGTGGTTCTGTTGTGTGGTATGTAGTTACTGGTGAGTATTTGCTTCAGGTTGGGGGGCTGTCTGTAGGCAAGGACTGGCCTGTCTCCCAAGAATTGTGAGAGTGATGGGTCATCCTTCAGGATAGGTTGTAGATCCTTGATAATGCGTTGGAGAGGTTTTAGTTGGGGGCTGAAGGTGACGGCTAGTGGCGTTCTGTTATTTTCTTTGTTAGGCCTGTCCTATAGTAGGTGACTTCTGGGTACTCTTCTGGCTCTGTCAATCTGTTTCTTCACTTCAGCAGGTGAGTATTGTAGTTGTGGAGTGGGGTGGGGTGAGAGAAAACCTGGATTTGTGCTGGAAATGGCCCACCTTGATTATCCTACACATTGTAAGGAGAGTGGTCACTTTAGATAAGCTATTACCAGCAGGAGAGTGGGGTGGGGGGAGAAAACCTTTTGAAGTGATAAACACCCATTTTTTCCATGGTCTGTGTGTATAAAACATCCTCACTGCATTTTCCACTTTATGCATCCGATGAGGTGAGCTGTAGCTCATGAAAGCTTATGCTCAAATAAATTGGTTAGTCTCTAAGGTGCCACAAGTCCTCCTTTCCTTTTTGCGAATACAGACTAACACGGCTGTTACTCTGAAACCTGTATATTTTATAAGCATCTTGCTCACTGACATTCAGCCAACCTCAGACTCATAATTATAGCACCTGACTGGCAAAGTCATCAGTTTTAGTATGAGTAGTACAGCCATCTAAAATAGCACAAGTCAAAAAGCTCACTGTGTACTTCTCGTGGATTGACAGAGGCCTTAAGTTATACAATAAGGGTCTGACTCAAGTCCACTGAGTTAACGGAAGTTTTTCTATGGAATCGGATGGACTTTCAATTAGGCCCTAAGTGAGCGTATACAGTGATCGCCCTTCAAAACTTTGCAGTTTTCTCTTGGATAAGACTATATCTCTGTGAACAAGTTATAGGGAATATCTTGGGAAGACTGCAAATACTAAAGTAATGTTACCCAAGGCAATTGAAAAGTTTAAGGGCAACCACAGTTTCACTTTTTAAAATAAAATGGTCTAAACCAACAGTTCTCAGACTGTGGGTTGGGATCCCAAAGTGGGTTGGGACCCCATGTTAATGGGGTCACCTGGGCTGGCTTAGATTTGCTGGGGTGCAGGATCAAAGCTGAAGCCCAAGCGCCGCCGCCCGGGGCTGAAGCCTGAGGGCTTTTTCAGTTTACAGGCCCCTGCCTGGAACCGAAGCCCTTGGGCTTCAGATTTGGCCTCCCCTCCACCCCCACCTGGGGCTCAGGCTTTGGTCCCCATTCCTGGGATCATATAGTAATTTTTATTGTCGAAAGGGGGTTGCAATGCAATGAAGTTTGAGAACCCCTGGTCTAAACTGATCTTGACACTAAGGATCACTTCATGTATTTTATTTTTCATTGCTATACAGTTTCTTAAGATCCATTAAATTAAGCCCCAAGATGAAGTGATGATTGTGATCTTATTGTATAAGTTTGGAGAACCATTCTGCTCCAGCCACTAACTGGTGGCAGATTTGCAGCTCAGTTAGTATGCATCTGTCACAAAGGCTTAAAAGAAAATTTGGCACTTCCCACTTTAAGTCAAAAGGCAGAATATATCCACAGGTCCACCGACAGCAATTCTGGGCCCCAGGGCAGAACAGTCAATGGGTGCTCTTCAGGGCTTCCACATGCCCTCCCGGTTGCCTTCGCTCCTGCCGATACCAATCCATGTGAGCCTAGGAGCCCTGCGGCCTGCCCAGGCAATTTAAAAGGGCCCGGGGCTCCCAGCCAGCAGCGATGGCCCCCAGAACCTTTTAAATAGCCCGGGTCCCTGGGCAATTGCCCCCTCTACCCTCTCCACCCCATCGGCGGGCCTGTATATCAATACTGCCCGGGTTCTACTGATGAAACAGACAAAGAGCCACATGAAATAAGAACCCAGGTTGGTTCTCGTGAAGTTGTTAGAGTAAAGACAAAAACTGTTCTGTTGCAAATTACAAGTGGAAGCCATCAAATCTTGTTTACCCAGAAGTGTTAAAGATTTAGGGCTTGATCCAAAGCTCATTGAAGTCAATGGGAATCTTTGGAGCAACTTCAGTGGGCTTTGGATCATGACCTCATTGTGCTTATCCAGTAGAAACAGAGAATTCATTCTCCTCCTCATTTTTCTCATTTCACCCTATTTCCCTTCCTGCCCAACACACCCCTTCACTGCAGTGGAATTCTGTTGTTTTTACAAAATGTCCAAACAGAAGAGATGCTTCAGGAAAGAAAGGAAATGCAGGTAAAATGGAAAATGTTCCCTCTATTTCAAAGTTCTCAACCTCAAATCTTGAAACGCGCAGCTAAAGAAAGTCCCAGTAGAGGGCCTGCTCCTGCTCCCATTGAAGTCAATGGCAAAACACCCACTGACTGCAGAGGGAGCATGAAAGCGAGCAGACTGAAGTAACTGCTGGGATAAAGAGAAATATTTTGATTAATATTCATAAATCCCACAGATGAACCTGGTTGTCAAGAAGTATTTCACCTATTTCCCTATATATCAGTTTACCAGATATTCAAGCCTATGCAATTCCGATTGTCACCCTGCAGGTATGTGATGCTGCATTGATCATTTTTTAAGTTGCTCGTACTGTATTGGTAAAATACTTCCAAGCCAACCTCATCCTGGAATTCTCATCTAGCCAACCTCATCCTGGAATTCTCATCAATAGTCCCCAACCATGGTGGTGAAAATAGAAGTCACAACAGAGCTGAACGGGCTCTGTATTGCGCCTCTGTACAGTCCCTCAGTGTCATGTGTCCACAAGCATTTCAAAAGCTTGCTACATTAAAATAAATGAAATTTCATGCAACTCTCATAGGCAGAGCCTTGTGCTCCCAGAACCAAGCTTATGAGTTTAGGTCCAGCTAGGTTCTGGGAGATGGAGGTTTTGATAGGGTCAGCTAATCACCATGAAATAGTTTGTAGTGTTGACCATACATCACCACCAGGTAAGCCCTGATTCAGGAAAGTAGCCCTATTCAGGACAGCGCTTGAGCAGTTGCTTAACATTAAGCATGTGCTTAAGTGCTTTCCTGAAACAGGACATAAGTTTCAGAGTTAATATCCCATCAGGAGGAATAGAATAGCTCACTCCTCTCAAAACAATGGTTTCAGGCTGTTTGCAGACTCAGGCACAAATCACCACATGATTTACACTCAGTTCAGCTGTGGAAGGTTCTATCTGCAGCTATAAATCAGTAGACATGTTTAATGAACATTTTAGATTGTGGAGGACAATTCTGGGGCAAGATGAGTATTCTGTATCATATTCTGAAGCCAAGAAGCCATTGATCTATGGAGTAACATGAGATGGCAAGTCAGCTTTTAAAAATAACTTTTCGGAATATAGTTGCAATTTTAAAAATAACGTGGGGTTTTAAGAGTTCAAAAAAAAAAGAGAAGATGCTATATGGATGTTTTATAAAAATTACAGGTGATTACAGGTAGCATGGTATTTTGATAAACTTGTCTCACGTTTATTCAGAGACATTTTAGCTGTGGATTTCCTGGTTTCTTTGCCAGAACGAGTGAGTGACTTCACAGGCCAGATTTTCAAAAAGTGCTCAGCTCCTATTTAGGCAACCATTCCTAATGGAAGCCGAGCACTTTTGAAATCTGGAACCAGTTGTGGATGCTGCACACTTCTGAAATTTGGGTTTCTACAAAAATACAAAACAAAAGGGATGGAAATAGGGGCTGAGAGCAGGATGATTTTCTCAAATCTTTGTTCCTGATTTTCATTGTGGCAGAGAAGCCAAGGAGTCGGCAGCTTAGGGCTTTCTTACACTTCAAGTTTTCCCACTTTAACTATACTGATGCAATTTTATTTTACTGGCATAAAGTTAAATGTTGACCAGCCCTTCGATTTCTCAGGATTGTAAAAGGTGATAATCAAATCCAGTGTTGTTAAAAGGGTGTTAATGAGAGTTTTAAGTCTAATGAAAGTATACCTTCACAAATCTTATGATACATTTCAGGGTTTTTAAAAAAGCAAACAAATCGTTGCATCCTCAGGTTAAATGAGACATTTGCATGCAAAAAACTCCCAAATACTAGCTGCTCTCACGAAAACTGGCTAAGAAGGGAGACTTTGGTTTGGCATCTGCAAGGTGATGAATTCTCTGAAGAAGAGTGAGATTTCACAGTGCTCACCTTTCACACACTAGTGCTGATACACTGCTTTGTGACACTCTATTTCAGTCACAGACGTCACACAGGGAACCTGTGCCATCAGAAACCCAGTCTGATCAAACCTCTGACCTTTTTTGTGGTGCATGGAAATGCAATACCTAACTAAAATAAGTGAAATCTTTGGCCTCACTCACGATGTTACTCTGTGCAAAACCATTATCATAAACAAACGCAGAACAAACTTTATACACTGAATACTACTTATCCTTTCACCCCCTCAAAATGGCACTTCAACAAGATAGACAGAAAAATTAAAATGTTGGAAATAAAGAATGCAAAAAGCAAGCACCAAATATACACACAGGAAAGAACAGATACAAAAGGGAAAACTCTGCCCTCAAATGTGCACACGTACTGCTCATTGGCCCCAAGAGCAGGCAACATGCAGAGGCTTAAAAGCAGATTTATTTCTACTACTGCTGGTCAACACTTTTTTGACTTTAGACTTTTTAATGAAAAGTTTCCAAAGAAGTTGTGAAACTTTGTTGCTTTTATTTTTAAATCACCCCTAGTGATTATTATTAATAATTATTATTTCTATGAGTAAATCTCAACAGTGAGATCTGCATAACACAGAAGAAGACAATTCCTGCCTCAAGGATCTTACAATCTAAAGTTCGGAGAAGTTAAGAGCCAAATTCTGGACTGATTTATACCTTGTACAATCTCATTTACTGCACTGGGACTCTGTATGGGCAAACTTTTACATTAGAGGATGATGGCCCAAAGAACCTAATTTGAATAGAATACTTGTTGTCAAATGCTTTACAAATCCACCTTCTCTCGTGAAGAATTGTTTTCTAACCTATATGGATGAAATATACAACTATAGTCCAATACACCCTTTTTGTCTTCTGAAATGAATATGTGTCCTCATGAATGGACTTTGCTTTTCTCCATTTCTGCACTTTAGACCAGTCAACATGGATGCACATATATCAAACCATGAGCATTCAAAAGTGAGGAAATGTGCATATTAAACAGTACAGAGTTTTTAAAAGGGTTTATATGACCATTGGAATTACAGTAGTGAGGATACAGAAGAATGAGCTGTGTAGCTTGATATTATTATTCCAAGACATGATAATTACCTACTTTTGATGGTTCCTTAGGACGACCTCACACACCATTAGGGCTGGGAGATTTCCTTCTGCAATTGTCTGAATCTGTGGCATATTGGCCCTAATTTAGCAAAACAGTTAAGTGCACGTGCTTAAATGATTTTGAACAGTCCTATTGAAGTCAATGTGCTTAAGTGCTGGATCAGGACAGTATCGTATATATGTAAAGATTCAGTTAGTAGCAAAGGAAGTTTAGAATGATTCTGAACTACTTTTGATTGTTCTAAGAGATTACTTCATCATTAGAAACATCTTCTGTAGTATCAGATTCATGTTCTTGCCATTTTTGTATAAAAGTTTTAAAAAAGTGTAAATGGAGATCAAATATAGAGCTAGAATGAAGGATGTCCTTTATAACGATGGATAGCTCACTGGGAAACTATTGACTCTACTAAAGCTAGTGGGAGTTTTGCTATTTACTTCAGCAGGGCCAGAATTTCCCTAAAATATATGAGAGCAGCTAATCTCAAACACCTTGGGCTGGAATCACAGAGGAGCTGTAACTTTATTATTTTTCAGTGCAAGTCTTACCTTTTAACACTGGATGGAGCAATTCCCCTGGACTTCTTTTAGAATAAAACATGTGAATATACAGTTATGATGTAGAAAGCTGGAGAAAGTTATAGTTTATCACCACTTTGCTCTTTGATGCATTACAAAAATTCATCACTTTGGAAAATCAGGCAGATTTCTATACAAGGATTTGGGAGCCTAAGATTAGGATCCTATTTTTGAAAATCTTGGCTCTAAATACTAAAAATGGATTACACTCAGACATGTGACTGTATTTCTACTATCCTTATGGAAGGCATTGGAATTTAAGAGTGATGGAGCATGATTCTTCCCTCACACCAATTCTACCCTGGGACATCTCCATTTCCTGCTGTAGCCTAGGATTCGTGAGAAGAGAATCAGGTTCAGGTTTCTTTACTTGAAGTAACATTTTGAAAAAGGCTGTTCCACTTTGGCATGTTTAAGAAAATCACAAACACTGTGCGGGAAAAAAAGAGGAAGGGTTCAAATTTACATTGGCATGTTTCAGAACCTGAGTGGTCTAATGGATCTGCAGTGGGACATTCAACAGGTTTCATGTGAAATATTGCCTCCATCTCATTCAAGTTCCAGAGTTACAGGTTACCAGAGAAATGTTCAGGCCACTGTTTCAAAGGCTTTTAAAAAGATTCCACTGTAATCAATATACTGGCGAGTTATAACTATGGCAGCAGCAGTTGGGTAGCTGGCTTACTTTCCAAGCCTTTAATCTTGGCTTGGTTATATCAGACAATGCTGCCAACAAATGCCATGCCATAAAAGGTGGGTATTCTCACTTTCCATGATTAGAGCTTAAGCCTACTCAACATGGACTTCCTGAGTGATAATCAGAGTTGGGCAAACAGTAAAGTTTTCATGGTGACATTTTGTGAACTGCCGTCAAAGCTTCTGCAATATAGTGTACCACATAGGTGTGAGAGACTGAAAATTCACCATCATCTGGCAATCATCATCAGCCCTGATCCCGCAGGCAAGGCCATTCTGCTAAGAGAAAAAATATTTTTGCTTGTGGTAGGAGATTTTTCCCCAGCACGCCTTTTGGTAAAGTGGCAGAATCCCCTTGCAGAATAGAAAGGTTTGGTATAGTTCTAGTGATGATTACATAGTACATAACACCATAAACGGCCCAATATTTCTGGCCCAACATCCAAAGAACCTGTAGGAGTTACCTACAGGGATGCATAATGTTTAAATAAGGGATGTTATGTCAAGTTAAAGGAGCTATTTCAGAGAAAAAAAAAACATCCTAAAAAGGGGTGTGTGTTCAGCTCACAGCTCATCAGTGGAAATAAAAGGCTCGAGTTCAGTGAAATGCTTTTAGTGACATCCACACAACTGATTTAGGGATAAATTCTACTCGCATTTAAGCACATGCACCTCCATAGTGCACACACTAAATATACACTTGAGTGGCAAGTAGATTTAAAAAAAAAGACTTTTTTTAAAAAAGATATAACAAGTGCTAGTTGTTGAATTTGGGATCCTTGAAAATAAAATTGGAAGAGCCTTCTTGTAAATGCATTACCCTTATCAAACTCGGACACCATCAGCTAGATCCTCGGCTGGTGTAAATCAGGATAGCTTCATCGAAGCCACCTGAGGACCTAGCCCTATATTCACACTGTGGAAACTAATGAAGCTGGTGTGCACATGCAACTTCCACTGAGTTGACGGAAGTGGGATGTGTATATGTGAGGGGGAAAATTGGTCTTTCAGCAGCCAAGCTGTTCAAGCCATTCCAGACAAAATGCCCGTGTCCTGCTTCTTCTCCTAAACGACTTTGGCACACATCTCCATAGAGGAGCAATTTCCCAATTTGAATGAAAGCTACGATTCATTCTTGCCCATGAGGGGCAGCATGTTTCTCCATCTTACGCAATATATTCTTCAACTAGGCGTCCAAATGTCCATCTTTCCTCACACTGAGATTTTGCTATGCACTGAAAATATTCTGTCCCAAGTTTCCTAACTTGGGGAATGTTCCCCGCCAACAGTTCTTCTGAAGTCCTTACACATGTTTGAAGAGAACGTTCATTCATCAATTTGAAACAAAAATTGGTCACCATTTGAAGGTTCAGTTTAAGAAAACAGACTCCTTTACTTTACTATTTTGGCTTAAATTACCCAAAGTCCCCCTGCTTGGGAAAAAAGTTCAGTAAAACATACACCAATCAAGTTTATTTATTGTTCATATGTCCCGTCAGGTCAGTACTGAACCAGTGTCTCCAGAGGATGCTAAGCTTCTGAATGTATAGTCGTCTGGATGAGACATACAACTGAGGTCCTGACCACTTGTCTTTAAAAGATCCATGAGGAGTGTTAGCCCCAGTGTCCTGGTTTCATCACAGTTGCCATTATATCCTGCCATCTTAACATTTCTCTATAGTTATAATTGAAGTGAATTATACTTCACTTTTCATCCTAAATTGTTACGTAGTGTTGCTGTGTGCTGCTAATTGGCTTCTGCCTTCGACCCCAGAAACCTACACGTTAGTGGGTGATGTAGTGGTCCCTGGGTCTGAAAGGCCAGATTCCTGATATGGGGAAGCGTGCAAAGGGAATGAAACTTACATGTGATTTTGGAAATCACGGGAAGCTTTGCACGGGGTGGATGAACTGAAACAAACGGTCGTTACGGGAAATCGGCTATTCTTGTCTCGCTGCAGCTCTGGCACATTTTGTTTTCCAGAAACCAAGCTCCATGTTACTGTGTAACAAAAGTAAATAATGACTCATTAAGTCTCCATACGAAGAAAAGCTGAAAGCTTGCCCCCCTGAAAAGAATCTGCACTAGGAAACTTGATAATGTCACCAACTCCAACAGCAAACGTTACTTGCAGAATTTATGGAACTACTCTTTCCATCAAACAGCCAGCAGTGTGCTGAAAGCAGGGCCCCCCTTGGTTATGCGGTGTGTTCTTACTATCAAGCAAAAGCAAAGCTCTTTGATTTTGATAGGCAGATTTCTATCTGAAGAAAAGGGAATCTCAACATTACCTGTTCAAAAAGATAGCTTGAAAACACTGCCCAAAAGGTACAAACAGAACGTGTCTTCTTACTGTAGAGGATACTATATTTTAAAGACTGATTCAGTCTCAGAAGGTCCCATTTTAATGTTGCCTGAACTTGACTAGCAAATGGGAAACTGAGGCACAGATAGGCTAAGTGACTCGCTCAAGGTCACAGAGGAAGTCTGTTGTGGAGCAGGACTTGAAACCAGATCCTAGAATAGTTTCTTAATAGAGCATACTTCCTGTCTGTAACTCCACTGAAGTTAATTTCTACAAACCACTACCATCTGGCACTGGTTAAGCAAGCAATAAGCTGAGACTTATTTCTGCTAAACTCTCTTAATTCTGTTACCTCTCATCCTCCCATTCATCCCTACCTCGTCTGTCCGTTTTGTCCTCCACTTGCATTCTGCCAAATTGCAAGCTCTCTGGGGTAGGGACAGTCTTCTTTGTAACTTGTTTGTAAAGAGCCTAGCACAGTGGAGCTCTGATTCTTGACTGCGGTTCCCAAGTGCTACCCTAATAGAAATATTAAGTAATAATATAAACTAGTGTGAACCAGCGTGAGAACAGAATCAGGCCTTTTTATGCATTCCTACCCACACTACTGGAAGTTTATCATCTTGAAACAAGCCCGTATGTGTGTTGTGAAGTATCGTCATAATTGTCACAATATGCAATCTCCATTTGTAGACAGGCTTGGGCTACATCCTTGGAGAAGCTCCTGCCACCATCTAATGAGGCAAATATAATCTATTCTAGGTAAAGGATATTGATTCAGTTGCAAAACCAACAGCCCCATTCTTTGGCATCACTAGCACTATGGGTCCTCCATTCACTCCAGCTAAACTTGGATAGAATTCCAGAATCCTGTAAGTGCTGAAATTCTGCCTTTATTTTTGACTGTAATGCCAAAAGGTACTGGAAAAGCTTTGCTAAATTTAAGAATTGCTCCCTCTTCAAGTATCATTTTTGCTTTCTTATATTTTAAGGATCGGATACCATCCTGAAAAATGTTAGCTGCCTTGTCCAAAAATTCAGCTAATTTTAGTTTTGCAGTTGAGTTCATAATTTCTTTTTAAACTGGCAGGCACTTCACACTTTGTCAGTGAAGCTGAATCTCAATCATGCATGACCCCCTTGCTAGAGATTTAGCCTATGCTGTTTACTGTTACAGGTTACCTTCACTGTAAACCCCCCACCCCCAAGGAGTGAGGATTTCCACTGTATGTTTTAGGAACACTGAATTTCTATGCAGCTTCACATCTTTAAGCGGCCTCTGACAATCGTGCTGTGAAATTACAGAAACAGCTGATTGTGTATCAAGCCCCATTTTAAGTCTTACTCCTTCCACTTGTAAAAAAAAAAAAAATCCAAACATTTGTTTGTTGTTCAAATTAAACTAAAGCGCTGGAGAGAGGCTATAGCAATTTCAGTAGACTCCGTGTTGTCAGCTACATACTGATGAATCTCCAATCCTGTGGTGGTATATGCTTCAATTTCTTCCCATTGCTACAGGGTTTGTCATTGAACCAACAGTCATTTGCATTGTGAGACCCCCCCACAACGAAAGCACACAGTGAGTGTTGCCCATGCTGTGCTTTTGGCTTGTCCCTCAGTTTATATGTTGCGCAGATCACATCATGCTATTGCAGATTCCTGGCATCTTAAATAGCTATCTCCATTAATACAGCAATTGCTAGTGGACATGTTAGGGTTAAATCAGTCGCAGTCAACAGCTAGTTTTGGATTGCTTCATTTTGCATATGACACACTAACTGGTCCCTTAATCCATCACAAACTCTCTCCAAATTGGCAATAATCTGTTAATTTCCCCAATTCAGACAAATAGAAATTGTTTCTTTTTCTTTTTATTCTGTTTATAAAGGGAGAAACACTCTGCAATCTCCAGTGGGTTTGGAGGTGGGTGATTTTGTAGGATTTCCACAATCTCAGCAAATTCTGCCAGTTTAATAGGAGCTGTTACATAATGCAACAGGTTGTATGTTTTAGCCTCCATTACACTCAGTAAAGCCACCACTTTCCCCATCATTTATGCACCAGTCCGTTCTCCGGTACAGGTGAGCCAGTCCTCTACTGAGCTATTAAACAAGTCCATTTTCCTCAAACAGCCAGACATTTTTAACCGTTTTTTAAGTTCTCTAAATGAGCAGGTGACTCACAGTCCTAGTGGCTGCGGTTTTCTTTTCAATTTCACTAGGCCTCTGCAGTCACTCTCTGTACCACTGTTTTCTGTGATTAGAATCCTATCTTTGTCACCCACTGCTTGTGTCTTTTGCACTTTACACAATATATGTGTAAGGAAGGAACAAGATGGGCATGGAGGGTGTGTTCCAAATAATTACGTTTGCTAACGATACACACAATATAAGGCTTAGTTGCTGCTAGCTCTGGGAAGGGTCTGGTGGCTTCTGAAACACAGAAGACAGCGAGTGCCACTGGAGGGCTCACAGAATATTTAGAGAGTTACTATCTCATTCCTATTTACTGCACTAGCCAAGACTCTCCCACAGATGAAAAAACTAAAACTGCAATGGCCTGGAGACCTCGTAACTTCAAGTCTGAGGATTCATAATAACTGGCAAAAATCTGTCAACTGAGTTAAAGAGTTGATTGTGAGTGGTGGATGAAGTAGTGACTATCTGAAAGTGTTTTACACAAGGTTTTTTTTGGGGGGGGGTAGTGGGGGAATAAGCTTTGCTGTGTGGAAAGATGATTCATACATTACATTGGGTGATAATTTGGGGTGTTTGAGATCAAGATACAGATCCAAATTTTGCAGTTTATAGCCATCTATAAATTAATAACATGGACTAAAATCATGCTTGGGAGTGGTGCACTGTTAAAACAGAAGACTGCTGTGTGAACAGTCCAGCAGGTCCCTACTAATGGACACTGCCAGACAGAAATGGTTTACATGTGATGGCTACTATTGGTTTGCTTTCTGAATACGTTAGACTACAATCCAGTTCATTACAGTATAATCCTGCTTTATGAAGCACTGAAAGGAAAGCAGGATCAGGGAGCACGAGTCTGAAATACAGCGTACCTCAAGACATACCTTTCTCCATGCCAGCATGGTTAGCAAAGAAACATTCATGCTTTGATGATCAAGCCGTGAAGTAGCACAGAGCCCAACTAAGGGCTCGATCATGTAACCCTTAATCACACATGTAGTGTTTATTCATGTGAATAATCCTGTTGATTTCTACCCATGGGAACTTCTCTCATAAGAAAAACTTGGATGATTCAGGGTTTCAGCATCAGGCCCGATGCATGTTCTCCAATTCAGTTTGCCTTCCGCGTACCCCCTCTTTCTTAGACATGGCCAAGAACACTTTTGTAGCAAAAACTGGCTATTAAAAGTTGCCCAGGTACAATGTACTGACAGTTGGTATAGGATTCTCCTGCTATATGCTAGTCTGTATCTGTAGGTTTAATTTTTCCATTGAATAGAAAATATATGGAAGAATTAGAAAACTATGCCCAGGTTACATAAAACATAATTTTTATGTTTTAACCTCAGTGCTTTGGTCACTGCTTCCATTCAGTTTCACTGAATTACAGAGTATTCTCTCCCTCAGCACACAGGCACATGGAAACTATGCCTAGTACCTCAAACTCATTCTTTTTTACTAAGATCATATTAAACCTGTTTCCCAAAACAATCCAGCATTGTAAGAATGTAACTTGTACACAGAATAAAGAAGTGTGTTGTTTGTGTCCTGCCTTTGCTGTCATACATCCTACCACTTGGGCCCAGAGGTAAAAGGAAGTACCTAAGCAGTAAATGCCCTTCTAAAATTACACTTTCATTGAGGTGAATGAAGAAATGACAATTTACTGCAGTGGAGGCTCTGCTTCACAGCATATTCTGCTGGTGTAAATTGATTGATTTCAAAGGAGTTGTGCCAATTTATCCTAGCAGAGAAATTGACCCATTGGGGATCTATTGAAGAAAGTCACTTAACATAGTTGATCTGGACAGCTACGAATGTCAATGTTCGCAATGTTAAAAAACATGATCAACTAGCATGCAAATATCTCTACCAAGGATCCCATCAAAGGCTGAATGATCGATCTTTGTAACAGACAATCCCTAACTTTCATCCGTAGGTTGCTATTTAAGTCTAGCTAAATCTTTCTTGAAAAATGTAGGTATGCAGTATATACCTTAGGTATGTATCTATATACTTAGATGCAGAAAGAGCCTCCAACCCCCAGGAATCCTGCATTCCTCTTCTTTCAGTAAGCTATCACTCACTTAAAGTGTAAGAGAAACCAGCTAAGCCCACAGGGGGGATGGAACTATTTTAAGTAATAGCGTCTGACACCAGAGGAGCATGAAATTCAGTCCTGCCATAGCTGAAATACCTAACCTCCTCAAAAAAAAAAAAGAGTCTATAATCTGAACTTTCCAAATGGCTTTAAAAGCTGTAAACCAGTAATGATTGTGAGGTGGGGAACCTGGCTCGCTACTGTAAATCTCAATAAATTAGCCACAGAGACAAGTATAAACAAGTCAATTTGTTTAAATTATATTTTGCCTAAGGATATAATGGTGACATGAGTTATTTCAAATCGTTGCAGGACCATCGCAGTGGGCATGAAATTACCTGATTTGCCACTGCATGGTGGGTAGGTACTGTTGCTGAATGTCTCATATGGAGTTACAGGAGTGCCAGGAGAAGATGCCTCAGTGTTCTGATATTTGCAGAGATTACAGCTGCCTCACAGCTCTGTGTGTGTGTGTGTGTGTGTGGACTGTTATTAATTTAGTTTTTTCTGTTTATTTTTCCAGCAACACCCTAAGCTCTTGAGACCAACTGGAACAAACAATACTTGATATAAAAACTAAAAAGGTCAGCATCACGCTTGACAGACTACCAAGAGCAAAAAAGCCAGCCCTTTAATAAGAATAGCCCAACAGAAGACCCTCCTGATCAACCGACCTCCTGCCCAAGGGCACAAACGAATGGTGGACTTTTTTCTAATCAATTAGCTCTCAGCACACCCTTTGAGGTTGGGGGTGGGTGGGTAAAAATTATTAACGGGAACTGATGCAGAGAGTTAGCCTCTAACTCAATCCAGTACTAGAGTTAGGGTCAGAGCAAAGGAATAGCACCCCAAAGTAAAAGTACTCTGTCTGAAACAGATATTGCCTCCAGAAACATGGAGATCACAGCCATCGATACATCCTGAAAGGATGCAGCATGCACTTCCTCATGAACCAAGCCAGCCCAGTGCTAAGGGAGACAGCATCACAACTCCATCACTTCCTCCCCACGCCTCTAGAATAGTACACCAGGACTAAATTCAAACTGGGGTGCAAAGACTGTGATTGTACTTGCCTCCTGAGGTTCTGGGCCTCTTGTACCCTTCAAGTCAATAGATATTTTGCTGCTGGACTTCAGTGGAAGCAGGATCAAGCGCAAGGTCACGGGGCAAGTTAGTATCAGAGCCAGGACGGAAAACCAAGTGTCCTTACACTTAGTCCTGCCCTTTAACCACTTGTGCTATTCTTCCCAGTTTAACATATAATATTCACTCAATGTCTGGAGGAATATATTCAAATTCAACACACTGTTTAACATTGGAAGTGATCTTTATATTCCATACTAGGCATACCGAAGATAGATAAATCATGTTAAAAATGCTCCCCATTGTACAGAAAATAGCACTTATTAGACATGTAGCTTGAGTAAAATTGTAGCCTACTTTAGAGCTGTATGCAGCTGATGTACAGGTCATGAGTCACTGAACTTTTATAAACTGAAAGTATGTGCAGTCCATACATTTTATTACTTGAAGACTAAGGGACAGGCCCTCAGATGGTGTATATTGTCAGAACTCTATTGAGGTAAATGGCACCATGACAAGTGATACAAGCTGGGAATCGGTCCTTAAACTGTGTGGTGCTATTCATAAAAGTATCATGTAAAATCATTGTACTGAATTTTTCCCTTATATGTAATTGTTCCCAAACTACAGCTGTTCATACTCAAGAGAGACTAATCCAGGTGCAAAAATAGACAGAGTTAAGCATGTTTTAGAAGAATTTTCCCCAAAATGAATAAATGTGCTGGGGCAGTGTTAATTTTTCTATCCTCAAATACTGTTCAACAAATCTATAAACAACAGAATTTGGAGTGCGGGGAGGGTCAGTTCTTTCGGTCAATCAACCTATAAGGAATTTATGCACATTGGGAGTTACCATCCAAGCTCCTAAAAACTCCATTGCCAATCCATGAAAGAATAGAGCTCAAAAAATTATAACCTTCTAAATAAAACCACATTATAGTTATTGGGCCAGATCCTCCGCTGCGGTACATTGGCACAGCTCCATTGATTTCATTCTGGCACACATTCTCTAAGCTTATCTGTTTATCTAACCAGGGATTCCTGCATTTTCTGCACATACTGTTGTCTTTCTTTCTTAGAGAAAGGTCAGCTTGTATACCTATCATGAATCACTCACTCTACAACCAAAAATGGAATACGGCGCTACATGTTTACACACAAAAGATTAGTGAAAAAATAATCTGATCATACTTTCAGTCCATAATACATTTATTCCAAAATACAGACAGTAATGCATCTGTTCCAGGCCTATGTGTTTGGTCTCTCTTACCAAGGTCTCAAATGTCTCTGTTTAAGCCATTATCCACATAGGTACTACCATAACAGGCACCATATAAATGCGTATAATAATCAGTACAATATATATAATGAGTTAAGGTATTTTGATAGTGGAATGATGAAAATAGAGCAAAGCAGCACAAAGTTATGGGTCAATATTATTTACTTCAATGGAGCACTGATGAACTACAGCAGCTGAGGAGATGCTCTCAATATATTCAGTTTGTAACAAATTTTGGCTAATTTTTCTTCAGCCTTTTTTGCTTGTGAATGCTGGAAATTGGGTCACATTAGCAGACTACTGCTCTAATACCCAGCTTCTAACCGCACCACCACATTCACATGTCAGTCAAATGGCTAATAAGATTAATGCTGCCAACAGGAAACAGTACAGCGCTGAAGACAGATGTTTAGCACAATAGGAATGTTTATTTTGCTGTCTCTGTGCTGTGTGTAAGTCATTGGGATTTCTACCACTGCCTTCCAAATGAGACTTGAAAAGCTTCATGTTTAACAGGTGAAATAATGGATAAAAACATCCAGAAAGGGAAAGGAAAAGAAAGATCCTTCTCCTTGTTGGGGATAAAAAAGGCCTTGTTGCATTCATATTGCCATGCACATGTCTTTCAAAGTATGCTGTACATTCAAGTGGGCATTATTATTTGTATTACAGGTAGCTCCTTAATGCACCATCAGGGATCAGGGCACCACTTTGTCAGGCACCGTACAGACATACTGAAGACAGTCACTGCCCCAAAGTTACTTATGAATGAAGAAGCTCTGCATGGAAGAATAAAACAGCTGAATATTTACCCCTTTGAAAGTTATGTGACATCATCAACAAGAAAAGAAATTTCACTCAAACCACAGATAGGTAGCAATTATAAGTGAAAAAACAGCCCGAAAGTCTACACCACAATTAAACAGCCCCTTAGCCTGAGCCCCAAGAGCCCAAGTCAGCTGACATGGGCCAGCCAGGGTTTTTAATTGCACTGTAGACACAGGTTGACCAATTCACTCGCTCTCTCTTTTTTTTTAATTTCCAAAAATGCAAAGAAAGGGGAAAAGCAATTCAGGGTTTCTCTTTCTAGAGAGCTCTTTTTAACCATCTCTTTCTTTCCAAGCCCCCCTCCCCCTTTTATACCCGTGTTTTGTTCCCTTAAACTCTCTAAACTTGCCCATAGATAGGAATAACTTCAGATGGCAGGTTGTATAATGGGAAACTCTGTTTTGTTTTTTTTTTTACATGGATGTAACTAGAGTTGTGTTCTTTAAAAACAAACAAACAAACAAAATAACAAAAAAAAAAACTCCTTTTGTCCAAGAGGCAATCAGAAGAAATCTCCACTCCTGGTCAACGCTCTGGCAAAGTTTGTGTTTTTTTTTAATTGGTTGCTTTTGCTTTCTCCTGTTCTATGTAAATGAATTGAGAAATTATATAGATTAAAATGAATCATGATGATTTCCCATTTGTGTAAAGAATTTAACAGTACTTTTGCTGGGAAGAGCAATATGATCTTGGTCTCTATCTGACAAATTATTTTAAGTGAGGGCTTTTAGGCCCTTGACACTGGAACAGTACCTGTGCTCGGAACACAGAAGCCATCAGGAAAGTGCAGATCAGTTGGTCAACATCATGTGCATAAAATAGCATGTACAATAATATGCAAACCTCTTAGATGACACATAACACTAACATAAGTTGAAGGTCAGTCATGGTCAGCAAGGCTGGCACTGAATACACACAAACTCACTGATTGTCAAGTCTCTCCTCCTTGCCCCTCTACACCTATGAGCAGAGATTCTCTCTAACCAGAGTTGTATTTGCCACACTACAAGACCCCAAAACAATTTGGGGCTTTTATTTTGCTTCTCTAAACCAAGTTTTGTCCTGTCCGTATTCGCTCCAAGCAGTTTTGTGATAGGAATGCATGTATCACTCCCTCGCAGGTATAGATTGGCCTACCTTTGTAGGGGCAAATTCTGCCTGCAATTACATCCATCTTTATGATCTTCTAGAATGATACAGCCTTTTGATGGAATTTATAAACATACCATATAAAATTCCATTGCAATGATATAACTCCTTAACTGCTACTGGATGGTTTAACAGTTCTGAAGAAGGAACATTCTCTATTACATCCTATAGGATTTTTTGAGCAATTTCTATCGAATCATATTGGCCGCACCCCTGTTGAATGCTAGAATACTTTCCCATGCAAGCTCACTGATATCAGTAGGGTTGCATGGGTGGAAATGAGACCAGTTTGTGGCCTGTATTGTGCTGATCAGTCCTCCTGTGGTTAAAACATAACACAAAATAGCTACTTACAGGAAGATATCAAAGAAAACCAACAAATATGGTTAAGGTTTCTCCTTCTAAACCCTTTGATACTTTCAAATGAAGCTGGTTTCCCTGTCTCAGGGCTCAAAGGAAAAACCTCTCTCTCCTACCCCTTGCCTTTTAGACATCCTTCCTGATGAGGGAAATCAACCACATTTTTCCATGTCAGGGTTTCACTGTAATCCCTGCAGGGGAGGCAAGCATGTCACAGATCAAGATTTACCCTTTCCACCACCAAACCTAGGGCAGGATGATTACCACCCATCCCGTGGTTTCACTTTGTTTTGTCTGTTGTGCAGTATTTCAGAGCAGGTTGAGTGTAGACAATCTGATGGGGATATTATTTTAAGGATCATACAATGATGTGTGTATGGAAAGGATTTTTAAGCACCTAGTAAGTATGGTGCACTCTAGGTTCCATGCTGCTAAATGATCTTGCAATAGAAAAGTGTGTTTTTGGTAGCTTGCAGTTTTCAGATAAGTGTTACTTGCTGATTAGCAATGGTCTTAGAGGTGGGACTAAGAATGAGTAGCACTGTAACTCTTAAGTGTTCTTCCTTTATTTCCTATTCAGAGCAGCAGTTCTCTTTCCATAGATAATGAATCACGAACGCAGTCAATGAAATTAAAAAAAGAGAATCAATATTTATCCTGACTTGCCAGATGGTACTGCCCTAACGTTATCTGTACAGTTTATGAACATGAAAATCAAAATAAGTTCTAATTTTATTGAAGCTAGAATTTACAATGCTAGGGCCTGATTCTGCACACAGTGAGATCAATGGCAAAACTCCCACTCATTTCAATAGGAGCAGGCTCAGAGTCCTACCTTCCCCAGTTAAGTCTCAAAATTAACTGACTTAGACACTTTCTTTCCTAGGATTTAACCCAAAGTCGGTGCTTTGAAACTGTCAGTTTCAAATAAGGTATTTGGTATTTGGATTTCTAAAGTTTTCATTGGGGTTATAACTCCAGATTTTAAACCCTAGAGCAACATTTCCCAAACAATTGAAAGCTAAAGCTCCCTTTAGTAAGTGAAGCCTATAGTAACTCCTTTCCATCCTGCCATGTATAATTAAAGGCCTACTCATATTTTGACATTTTAAAACTTGTTCCTTGTACATCTTCATAATATAGGATGACCAGATAGCAAGTGTGAAAAATCGAGACTGGGGTGGGGAGGTAATAGATGCTTATATAAGAAAAAGCCCCAAATATCAGGATTGTCCCCATAAAATTGGGACATCTGGTCACCCTATCATAATATGATGTTTTCACTTCTGTTTTACATTGTTAGATGAATGGTGAAATAGTTAGCATAAATTACTGTGCAGCAGTCAGAACAACAGCTGTAGAAGGGAACTCCTTGGTAGATCAGGTGTGACCTTGGGAGCCCCTCAATGCCAGCTGGCAGAGGACCCACTGTATTGTAACTCATATCAGGCTGGACACACTCACTACCCCCAACATTCTGTTCTCATGATATGCATCTAAAAGGTGTCATGTAAGTTCTCAGATGTAAACTAGCGACATGCCGGTCGTGAAAATCATTGCATGATGTATGTATGGGTTGTGTACCGAGTTAATATGCGTGTCGTAAATATGTTTGGGAGGCAGCGACATTTTTACTACAAAACTTGCGCAATTTTCCACATTCGCCAGAAAGGAAAACTCACTATATTTTCTTAGTTTGTTTTTGTCTGTTTTGCAAACTGTTAATACAGATTTTTTGTAAACACTACTCAGCCAATTTCACTGTACACCAATGATATGAAAAGAACTGCTATGAAACAGGATTAATCAAAAACGCATTTCAGTGATACATTATTACATTCATCAAATTGATACGTACATGTGGCTGTGAAGGCAGGAGGCAAAGGATAAACATAAGGACAAGACAGTTTTCTATATGGTCTTTAATCAGGGCTGGGCCCACATACACCAGTGATGAATATACCTGAGAGTTGGTATCACTTACAGTATTTCTGATGCTTCAATAGAATCAAAGGGTTACATCAAACTTTGATCACCATTTTTCCATTTCCCACTGCAGTCAATTTTTCCCAGTCCAATATGCTAACCAAGATTCTATTAAATAAACTCGATTTTAGATTTTGTAGAAACTCTGACAACAGTTTCACAGGACTGGTGCTCCCCTCAGGTCTATAATCAGTATCAGTTTCATGAAATATGTTCATGTTCGCTCCTAACAATTTTTAAAAAGAATGGGTGCGACTCTCATGCCAGGCAGGTCCTATGAAGGACTGCACATGGATAAGGCAGAAGGTGGGGATGGGGCATGGTCCAAGGATGCACTGCCATATAAATCATCCTGTTATGGGCTTGATAGTGGAAGCTACTTCAATATCCCCCTTTCTAAACTTACCTCTGCCCTCCACCCAGACCAGCTACTCAGGCTGAGTTCTGGGCTAACGGTTTGGTCCACAGTTTCTTACAGCAATCAACTTAATTAAATAAAAATGTGCCTTTCTCTGTTAATAAAAGGAGATGAAATATTATACCTCAATAAGTGGAGGCACTCTCATTTAACAATTCGCAAGCTCCTGCACTTGCCCCCAGGGCCCGCTTCAGACTAACTCACTGTCACACTGGAGGGGAAAAGCTGTAGCCTTATTTACACACCACAAGGTTACAAGGCATCTTGTTAGGGGGACTCCTAATAGCCATGAACTCTCTAGTCATTCACAAATCATTTCCACCTTATTGTGCTACCAGTAAATCCATAGCTATAAGACACTGCCACACATGAAGCGGCATGGGTATTAATTAGTTCTACCTCATACCCCAGTTGCCAACAGCACAGCCTGGCTTCCTAGAGTGGAATAGCCAGATGTTTTATTTAACACACATTAGAATTCCACAGATCCATATTGTATCTTCTCCAAATCCACACTGTCCGGCTTTGTAGGGGAAAAAAAAAAACCACCAAACCATAATGACTTTGCCATGACCTAACCCCATTGTACTGCTCTGCAGGTGGCCTGATATGATCCCTGAATCTATCAGAATGCCATCTGCCAATTACACTAATTCCACACTTTGGAAAGCCAACTGTGTCACAGCTGAGATGGCTGCCGCTTGCTACAGGAATGTGTGACAATCTGACCAAATCCTGCCTGCTACAGACATCTCTCCAATATTTGAACCAAAATGATTGCACTTGTAATGTATATTAAAACTTCGTGGAATCAGTGGGCCTGAGTCTTCCATGCTTTGTACACTGGGGTGTCATTTATATCTGAGCAAAGTGAATGCCAAGGTGGGACTAAATATTACCACTGCCATGAGTGAGTGGAGAATTGTGATTTGATAGTGTTTTACACCTACTTTATATTAGATGTAAATGAATACATAAGGTACAAGGTACTCCAGGACCAAACCCAGTTTGTTTGCTCTCATGGAAAAGTTTAGGTTTATTTCTGCTGAATTATATATAGGGATTATGCGAAACACTGTAGAATTTAATAGAGATTCTAACCTTTCTATAGATTTTTTGAATCCTATTAAATTATATAAAGTAATATAATTTTCTGTCAAATTATATAGGAGAGTTGAAAAATCCTATCGAAACATTATTTTCTATTCAGTTCTGTAAGAGTTTTACAGAGAGGAAAATTGAATTGAGAACTTTCCCTACCAGCCCCTTTTTCCAAAGTGATTCTCACATGTATATGACACACAAATGGCTTTAATGATTGCTGTAAGTTTTAAAAGTCCCAGGCTAAATAATACCGTCCTTGATCAGGTGAAATTCACACTAAAAATCGATAGGAGTTTGCCTGGTTAAGGTCTAAATCAAAAGAGCAGAATTTGGCCCTTCACTGCTATATATGGAAACTGCCATTAAAAAAAAACAAATAAAAGTCAGCATTTATAAGAGATTCTACAGAGTTATCAACATTATTTCCTGTTCTAAGTACAGGGTGGGATGGCATTTCAAGTATTGCTGTGCAGAAACTTGTCAGATGATGGTCTTTTAAGAGTAACCACTTTATTTGCTTCCTTTGTTATTGAACAATTTATTGCACTACTAACTTTCATTTTTCTAGAAGAACTTTACTTGATTATAAACCTAAGTCACTTCAGTAATGCGAAATGGGCACTTGTGCACACAAATTGGGTAAAGGGGCTTGGAAATGCCTACCTGTTTGTGCAGTTACCCAAATCTGGAGTCTTGTATTCACCACACAATGTGTGTGCATTTGTAGAGGCCAGCTGAAAATGGATCAACATGGGTTTAAGGAATCAGGAGATCTGAATTCAATTTCTGTCTCTGCCAGAGACTTCCTGTGTACCCACAGGCAAGTCACAATGTCTGTCTCGCAATGTCTCATTTGTAAAATGTGGGTAATACATATAAGCTCTTCAGGGAAGAGACTGACTCTCTTTATATGGTTGTTCAGTGCCTAGCACATTGGGTTCTCTAGGCCCTACTATAAAAATAATATATATAGATATATAATGTGCAATGTTAACTGACCAGGTGGATGTTCATATAACCTGCCACCATATCATTGTTACCTTCTTTATCAGCTCAGTTAAACTTCATATTTTCCCCCTCACTAGTGTTGTATCAGTTGTGGTCCTGAATACAGATGAAACAACGTAATTCGTTTCAGCAGGACATCAACAGCACCGTGAATTGACGTGTAGGTTTTCCCAATAGCAAGCTCCAAGGCTTGCCAGATTAGTAGCCATTTTTAAAACCACAGAGAAGGTGTTCCACTTAATTGCTGCTGTGAGAGCAAATGCTTTATTTTTATTTGACCTCGTGTTATGGAATTAAGTTATTACTGTTTTTAGATCTGGATGTATAAACACCAGCTTAAGTCTTTACTTCAAAAAGGTTCAGGTAAGGTTGAAGATAACCTTTTATACCTTTCTAAGTAAACTGAAACCAATGTTGTTAGTACCCATTCCCTTGAGACCACAAATTAATCTTTCCACATAGGGCATAGTGATAAGTTAAATTTGCCACCTGTTAAAATGAACAATTTTAATTTTAAACAATCAGTTTAAGTGTAAATAGACTGTCCTGAAAATACTCCCCTGGCCTGGATTTACTGCAAATGTTTATGAGGAAGATTTTCAAAAGGTACGAATGGTTAGTTAGGCACCCAGCTCCCACTGATGTCTTTTGCCTTTGAAAGACTCCCCCTCACTATTAAAATTAAAATAACCCAGAATGCACCCTATTCTAGACTGTAGGTCATATTCTGCACTCAGATGCATGTTTATGGCTCCCACTGAATTCAAGGACAAAATCTGATCTTCCTTTTTATTAATATCTGTCTGTGTAGAATACCCGTTCTAAATTCTTGCTCCTTTTATACACCGAAAGACATGCTACTGCAACCCAAAAGTTAGCCTTGCTCTAGAACAGGTGCATCAAAGTCATTCTGGGGAGAGGGCCTAATTACATTTCTAATTCTGATCTCTGCACTAGGTCTACAGCATTAAGGCTATATATGTTCTCAACACACAGCGGAGCTCCCATTGATAACAATAGTTGTTTGCGAGAGTATGAAGTACAAAAATGGCTTTTATGTAGTGACCAACTTACGCAGCAGTAGTTTTCAACCGGTGGTCTGAAGACCCCTGGAGGTCCACAGACGATATCTAAGGGGTCTGCAAAAGGTGATCATGAAAATCAAGTTTCAGATCCTAGAAAAGGCATTCCATTTTTCTGATCAATCAAAAGTATGTGAATACGCCCACCTACAGGCCAAAACCTGGAAGTGTTGTCTTTACCACTGAAGCTCACAGTTTAGCACCTTTACTCGCGCTGTGTCAAGTGTCATGCCGAGCACGTGCAACATTTATAGTTGAATTCTGTTCAGTCAGTTTTTAGTCTACGATATCTGTGATAGGGGTCTGCAGACCACAGGTTGAATTTCCAAAGGAGTGCACACCTCCATTCAAAATTTTTTAGGGGTCGAAAAAGGAAAAAAAGGTTGAAAACCATTGTTATAGATGGTGCAGTAGGAAAGAATATGTTGGCCACTTTTAGGTCCGCTGCTATTTCTGGCCTTTGTTTGCCTAGTTGCACAAACAGTTACTAATTTGTGTACACTATTGTGCTGACTGTGTACAATTTTGGTATATGAAAAACATTGGTATATGCATAATATGCCTTTAGATGTGAGTTTGCAGTTCTCTTAGACCTGTTGTTTAGGACTGTCTGCAGACTCAGGAAGAAAACACTGAGTTAGCTACACTTGGAAGGTTATTGTCATAAGTATTAGGACCAGAAACTTACTTTTCTTTTTTTAAATGACAGAATTTGAATCTATCATGCAGCAGAACGAATACTATCCCAAATGGGACACATCTTATCCCCAGGATTCTCAAACTGGGGGTCGGAACCCCTCAGGGGTCTGTGAGGTTATTACATGGGGGGTCGCAAGCTGTCAACCTCCACCCCAAATCCCACTTTGCCTTCAGCATTTATAATGGTGTTAAATATATAAAAATGTGTTTTTAATTTATAGGGGGAGGGGTCACACTCAGAGGCTTGCTATGTGAAAGGGGTCACCAGTAAAAACATTTGAGAGCCACTGTCTTACCCCTAGGCAAGGTGAATGAAATCATTGTTTTAGAGACTGTTTTAGGTTGGGAGGGGTCCAAAACAGATTCGGGAGCCTAAATCCTTTAAGCCCCTTTGAGACTCCCAACCATAATAACTGGGGGTCCAATTCTGCCAGTCCCAAGAGGGACTGCTCACAGAGTAAGGTACTTCTCAATGTGAGTAGTGCTGGCAGAATTTGGCACCAACTGTAATTACATGTATTGAGTTTATCAGATACCCATCTGTCCTCTTATTAAAATTAACCCATTACCTTCATATTCATTTTTTAAAAATCAGCCTGTATTTCTATCACTATATCAGTTATCTGTATTCCAGCATAGATGACAGTCTCCTATGTACAAAGGGACATGAATCAGATCACATACAGATTCTCCCTACAATAATGAAAGAATCACACTGGATTGTTGTTGAACTATGTTAAAACCATAGCACTTTCTAGCAGAATGCTAATGCAGCCTCTCTGGGCTGCATAAACAATGGTGAACTATATTATTTCTGTGGTGAAGGCATTATCAGCTACAGTTGTGACCCTGACATTAGACAGACTGTTGTATTTCAAGTGGCTTTAAGAAGCAGCAAATGTTGAAAGACCTGACTGTATTTATGGGAATGGAACCACTGAAATAATCAGGCATGTGTGTGTGCAAGGCTGTGAAATGCACAGCGAACACGGGGGTTGCATTGCCATGGTATATCTTGAGCTGCGATCAAACCACTCAAGTAGAACTCACATGCCAATGTCTGCAAAGTCATGCATTAGAAATAATTAGATAATTTAGGGATGTGCTCCGAAGTCCATTGAAGTCAATGGAAATTCAGTTGACTTCAATGGGATTTTTTTTTATCAGGCCCTACATTTGAGTCTTCTGGTCAGGTGGCGAGCTTCTGCATTTGAATGGCGGTATCTGGAAACGATACTTCATAACAAATTAGGTAGTTCTGTGAGCTCCAAGGTGCTCCGTTAGCTCTCTTTCACCATATGACACGAGAGCTGCATATAACCCAGGCCCTTCAAGACACATGTTTATCGTGGGACTTTTATCAACTTTGGGACAAAATCATCCCTGCTTTAAACTATGTTAATGTAACAGAGCTGACCTCAATGGAGTTAAACCAGGGGTGAATTTGGCCCATCATCTTTTACACACACACAAAAAGCAATTGCCTTTACTATTGTGGTACTTGAAAATCCAGCAGTAAAGAAAATTCCTCAGGAAGGCTGCCCTCTTGAAAAGTATCTTGGTGTCTTAATATGGTTCAAACTGATTGTTAAAATAGAAGAGAAATTAACATAACCCTGAGGTGGGGGATGTTGCAAAAGAATCTGACAGTATGATGAATATGTTCGTCTCCTGTATCTAAGACACACTTACTGCTACAGTCTGGGTCATTCATGTACTGCAATGAGACCACAAAACACATTCATAAGGCTTGCTACAAAGCAATTTTTAAGGAGTAGCTACATGGTAGCTGTGCAGCACCAGTAATGGACATTGAATTGCATGGGACAAAAGCACCTGCTTTGTTCAATTGTATCTAGGTATTGTTTATTGCTACCTATTTTCCCCCTAGGAATTGATTATATACTCTTCTGCTTGGAGCAATCCAGGCTCTCTCAGGGTTTTATCTTCAGCCATGTTCTCTTTAGGGAAGAGTGGATAGAAAAACATTGCACCCCAATCCCAGGCTACATCTGAGCAGTAGAGGTAGATGGGCAAAGGTGGCTCAGGCCAGTTCCCAGCATAAGTCAGAGAAACCTCACAGCTGCTCTAATTTATGCCCGGCTATATATGGCCTGAGAAGCTGTTCAGCACGTAGGGATCCCCCAGAAAGTCATCCGCTGTCCGTTTAAACGGACATTGCAGCTCAGTGCTGCTTGGGCTGTGCAAAGCAGCCATAGTAGGCCTAACCATGTGAATCGCGAACATTTCTTCTGCTGATTGAAATAACTGAAGAACAGGTGTGCTAAGTTAGCATGGAATTAACCACCACAACTTGTGAGCGTTACCATGAAATAATGTGAGGTTTTATAGAGTGAATGGAATTGCAGGGGATTATTAGTTCTGCATGTGCCATGAGTAGCTGTTGCCTATTTTAAAGCTGTGCACAAACAATAGCCATCATAGTGTTGTTATAAACAAGTCCTGCTATCCAAATCCACACTGATAGGTAGCAGCTAGGCAGCATAGCAATTCGCTGCCTAATCAACAAGTAGAAGTTTCATTCTCAGAAACCAATGAATATTTTACTTCTACAATTTCCAATTAAATATGAAAGAGCAAAAACAGAGAATTGGTTTAGTAACCAAGTACAGTGAGCACTATTAAATCTCAGCATTTGCTATTGCAGAGAATAGAAAGTACGGTTGTACTATAATCAAAGTATAGGAAGAAACAAAGTACCTTTGGCAGGGAATGCTGAGTTTTAATGGTACCCATTTTACCAAAATGTTTCCAATGCATCAACTTTGGTTTAGTTCTCCTTCCAATTCTTTAAGAATTTACTTGTCAGAATGTCAAAGGGAGATGCACCCATGTGCACAGAAACTCCACAAAGTTGGAGCAAGGCATAATCAGATCAGTATGGCCCATCCTGAAGTACAGGATGCTAACAGCAAAGGGAATCAAGCGCAGATAGCAGGGAGAAAAGGAGGACTTGTGGCACCTTAGAGACTAACAAATTTATTTGAGCATAGGCTTTCGTGAGCTACAGCAAAGCTTATGCTCAAATAAATTTGTTCGTCTCTAAGGTGCCACAAGTCCTCCTTTTCTTTTTGCGGATGCAGACTAACACGGCTGCTACTCTGAAACCTGTCAGATAGCAGGGAGGAGTTAATATTGCTACTACAGTGCACCATAGTTATTCTTTTATCTTCTGTGTTATAAAAATTTTGATTAGTTTTCCCATTGATGTTAAATCTTAGGATATTGACTGTCATGTATTAATTAAATATTAAGGAAAGATATTAAACATTAGTTAACTGAAAGATCTAAAGTAGTATTTTTCCTGAAAATAAAATCTGTATTAGCCTTAATTTAATTTACCAAGATAATAAAAGCCAAAGAGCTTTATTCTGGCAGAATGGCATCATTTGGAATAATTTAATTAATCTGATTTTAATAAAATTCAGAATCAAAAGTACAGCTGTTGAACCATAATGTTTCTTGAATCTCAGGAATCACACTGAAAACTCTTCCTTTCTCCCATTATCATGAGATGGTCTATCATTTGTGAAAAATAATATTTTTAAAGCCCAGTCAATTATTAATTGCCAAAAATCTCACAGTATTTTTTGAAGCACAGATAATTTGTGCTGAAATTCACGCCTTCGCTTTCACAAGCGGTCTCTAATTTGTCTCTTTGCTATTTAAAAAGAATCTGGATCATAAGTTGTATGAAGGGAGGGTACAAAAGAAAGAATGTTGCTAAGGAGAAGTTTTATTCAACTCATTCATAGAATTTTCCTTTGAATTAATACATTCAGAATCTATTGCTTTTGTTTCTTGTGGGGGGCCAAAATACACATACACAGAGTGATAAATACCAAATATAAAAAGCTAAAATACACATAACACATACATCTACTTATACACTTTTGCTTTATATACCTTCACTTCTCTCTGCACAATCCCCATGTTACAACTGCATGCAGAAATGCATTTCCTTTATAGCAGCTTTGAAACAGTCTTCACAGTTTATCTTTACGCTTAATTCTTTGCAGCTGTTGCTGACTGCAGACTGTACATGCAAGTAACAGTATGAGGGACTCCAACTGTACAACCAGAATACTATAGAATCATTTTGTCATTTCTGCCTCTCTCCACTTAATCCCCTCTGCTGGCCATGATCCAATGAGTGCCTCCTGAAAAACAGATGGCAGTAACTGATATGTTTCGTAACTGTGGCCAGTTAATAGCTCAGGATAACAGTGAGATAAGGACCAGGCAAGCCAGAGTTCTTGAGGCCAGCTGCTGCTGTTTTAACCCTTTATAGGGCTGAACAGGGTGGGGTTCAGAAGTTGCATAAATCAAGTTGTTTGCAAGGCTTTTGTGATAAGTGTGAATTATTTCAATTCTCTGTGTCTTTTTACCATTTTGTTTTTCCAGGGCATTGTTATACTTAACTCTTCCTTAGCACCTTCTATCCAAGGATCTCAAAGTCTCTATAATCAGGCATTAATTAAGCCTCAAGACACCCCATGAGATAGGCAATTGTTGTTCCTAGTTTACAGATGGGTAAATTGAACAATAAAAAAGTTAAATGACTTGTCCCATGTCACACAGAAGTTTAGGACCAGATTCCGATATCAGTTATTGGTGTAAATCCAGAAAGATGTAAATTAAGTAGAAGGAGTTACCTCTGCAACAGAGAGGAATTTGACCCTCTTCAACTAATTTAGACATATAAGCTAAACTTCTCCATTCCCAGAGCTCTGTCCTGTGCATCTCAGAATTCCAGGGTTGATGAAGAACAGCTGAAAAACAAACAAGTAATACATTTGCATCACATATTGACAACCCTTATTGCAATTTACTGAAATACAAGGGCTTAATGGCTTAAAAAAAAAAGTAGAGTACAAGTGTTACTGAAAGAAAGTCATTTCAAGTAGGGCTGGTCAGAAACAAGAATTCCATTTTATGGAAACCATCAAGATTTTGAAATTTGTTTTCATTTCACATTGGAATAAAAATGAGACCTTTCAAAATTTTTGATGAAGAGTGTGAGAGACACACCAGTGCCCCCCAACCCCACTGCAGAATAGTCAATAGCCCAGTGGTTAGGTGCTCACCTGGGATGCAGGAGACCCAGGTTCTCTCTTGTCTCGAGAGAAGAAATTCCATGCTGGATCTGAGAAGCCTTTCCAAGAGGTGTCCGGTTTTCAACAGGAACACCGAGTCGAAAAGGGACCCTCCCCAGCCTGGTGAAAATGAGCGCATAAGTGAGGGTGGGGGAGAGTGAGTGATGGGGGGGGGTGGAGTGAGCAGGGTGGGGTCTCAGAGAAGGGGCGGGGCAAAGGTGTTCAGTTTTGTGCGATTAGAAAGTTGGCAACCCTAAGATAGATTCCTGACCAGTTCTAATTCAAAGTGAAAAAAAGACAGTGACTGTTGCTGGCTGGTGCATGCCATCCATATAAAAGTTCAAGTGTTGTCAGTATCCTCTCATGATAGGGACAGGAAGAATGAGTTTGGAGACTAAAGTCTCAATATTTTAAGTATGAGCAACTTTAACTGTCTACTAACCTGAGTCAAGTCAATGGGACTGAGTTCTAGAGACCAAGGTACTAGAGAGACGAAGGCCATATATTTAAGTAGACAGTCAGACATAGTATTCACCTGAGTAAAGTTGTTCCCAAGTCTAAACCTTTGCCAGATCTAGCTCTGAAGGACTTCATGACATTTGAGACTATAGCTGAAAGCTTGTGAGAAAAAACTCTGATGGAACCCTTTTCATTCAGAAAATGCAACTCTTTCTTGGGGTGGGGGGGAAATGAAAAGTTCTGAGGCAGCTGAAACATCCTCCACACAGCTCTACAACAGTCCTGCCAGTGAAGGAACATCAGTGACAGGGTTCAAGGGAAAGCCTCTCTCTCCAAGCAAAGGTCACTGTGGTCATAAACATTCATTACTAGCTAACACATTTAGTGTTTATTCTAATTAGGGATAAAAAACACATCTGTTAAGACCAAAAAGATGAAGGAATAAATATGAAAGAATATCACAGGTTTAGTCCAAAGGTGGTTTCTTGCCACATTATTCCACCTCTTTTAGTAGCTTGGGTTGAATCATCACCTTCTCACTCATAAGTAGCCTTGGAGAAATCACAGCATAGACATTCCCATTGCAAATGTACATTTTTTAACGTGTGTGTGGATTCCTCTCTTTCATCCAGCAGCTATTTTCTAACATGCATTCTCACTCCAATTACTATTGTTATTTTCCAGAGCTGCTGCTCAGAGACGTTATGACCTCACAACTGCAGAATCTGCTGTACAAGAAATGTCTGATAGAAATATGATGGGAGAGACATTTCCAGGAAATCTTGCCAAAATTATTGAATAACGCTGAGAATTTTTGTTTTCAACCAGCGTAGCTATTTTGCGTAGTTTGGGATGTATTGTAGGTGGTTGTCTGACAGTTACTGTAGCTCTCATGTATCCAGGGCTTTCCTGATGATAAACTCAGTTTTCCTAGCATATTTAAGAGAAGATGTGTTTAGAAGTGTCCATTCTCAAAACAATGTACGTTTTAGACCAATTTTTAGGGTAAAAAATCTCTATACATGGAGGCCTGTTGGCCCTGTTAGTAGTAAAAGAAATTCAGTTCCAGTTCCTTTCTCCCAAGCAAAACCCAGCTGACACATATTTGTCACAAATAGGCCATTTGTAGCAGAATATATATAAATTATTTCTATTCTTTCTTCCCTATCTATCTTTCTTGTCACCTGTCCTTGTCCACCTCTTCCCTTCAGCCAGGGTGGTGAGCAATGTTCCCTCTAATTTTTGACAGGCCATGTGTGCAAAAAATTTCTTCTGTGCAAATTGTTGTGCTTCTGTGCAAATTTTTATGCACGCAGTGTTTCTCAGTGTGCGCAGGGTTTAGGATCTGTGTGCGCACACACACGCACAGGTTAGAGGGAATAGTGGTGGTGAGCAAACTAAGGATGTAAATTTTACAGGAGCTAACGGATCTGCAGAAGGAGAGCTGCCTTTAACAAAATATGACCCTGCATGTCAATAAACTCAGCACTAAAACCATTTTTTGCAGCAGCATCCGTTAAGCTAGAGAACTTGTATACTTTTATAGGACCAGCTGTCAAAAGATGGCTTACTAATAGCAAAGGTAGCTGTGTCTGAAAACACTAACATGTGAATCCTGGTGCTTTGGTAAATTATCGCAGTTAGTATGGTACATTCTGGGATTTTTTTTCCCCCGCCTTCTGAGGCATTTGGGATAGGTCACTGCAGAAGACAGGATTCTGGATTAGATGTTTCATTGTTCTCTCCTGGCAGTTCCCTATGGTCCTATAACTAAAACTTATTTTTAAATATACCAATACATGTAAATATATGCTGCAAAATCACCTGTAATGAAATTTCTATGCTTAAACTCATTATGCTGTCTAAGGAAAGAAATTAGGTGTCTGGCAACAGTTAACAAATACAGTATACTCCACTCAGTGTGAAGAGCCACTTTATTGGGATGTTTTCCTGAGAACCAATTTAGCCCAAGGAAAATGACTGCTAATGACTGCTGCTTTACTCCGACAATATTGGTAGAAATCCCAGATAATGAGGGAAAATTTGGCAGTGCCAGGGGGTTAAATGGTGTTAATCACATGTGCAGTTCAATTCTTTTAACATAGATGTTGCCAAATAAAGATAGAAAGAAAACATAAAATGAAATCCAGTGACAACGTTTCATAGATTCATAGATTTGAAGGCCCAAAGGGACCATTGTGGTCATTTAGTCTGACCTCCAGAATAACACAAGGCAAAGAACCTCACTGAAAATATTTACATCTGTATGTGGTAACCCTTAAGTCCTTTCAGACTTTTTCTTTTTTAAAAATGGCTTCTCAAAGGGAAGAGCCCCCAAAATGAACATTATTTTTATTTAGGGCCATTTTACTACACATTCATATCCATTTTTGTTACATAAACTCACAGTAGTAAACTAGCAGAAGACGGCAAAAAAAAAAATGAATACTTCAAATCCAGAAGACAAAAGGCATTGTTTCAAAATCAAGGTAAGGTTGCTGAGTCACAAAAACACAGTTGCCTCATTTACAAAAGTCAAGCACTAAGAATCAAGGAAACCAAGTTAAGATAAAAACAACAAGGAGTCTGGTGGCACCTTAAAGCCTAACGGATTTATTTGGGCATAAGCTTTCGCTGGTAAAACACCACTTCTTCAGATGCATGAAGCTAAAGAAGTGGTGTTTTACCAGCGAAAGCTTATGCCCAAATAAATCTGTTAGTCTTTAATGTGCCACCGGACTCCTTGTTGTTTTTGTGGATACAGACCAACACAGCTACCCTCCTGATACTTGACAAGTTAAGATAAATATCTACCAGTTCGGGTGGTGATGAAAACTGTCCAAACCTACACATTCTCCTGTTGATCCATGCAGCTCTCCATCTTTCAAGAACTCTTTCGCAAAAACAGACTATTATAGATTCACACCCACGCCCCAGAAAGCAACAGCTCAGCGGCCCCACCTGGTATTGTTCTCTGGGAATGGAAGTACAGGTGGCCTGCTATACCTCTCTCTCTATTGTTTTGTGGGAATGGATAGTATCCTGCACCCCCTTGCCAACCACATGCAGATAACCTCCATTTCTCTCTTGATTGGCTACCTCTCACCCATCCACCTCATCTGCACTGAGGCCCCAAAGTAACCCATCCCTCCAAAGATACACTCCCTTCTACCCAGACCCCACATCTTCCCTCAGTTCTATCCAGACCTGTCATCCAACCAGCCTCAAACACTGCACCCTCCCATCAGCCCCCCCCCTCCCCGTCCCATCCCAGCCTGCACTTCTTTGACATGTAGGTCTTCTAGGTCCACAACCTCCAAGCAGCTACTCTCCCACATAGCCAGGCCTCATATTCAGCCTCTTTCCCACATAGCACACTATACCTTATGACCATGAAAGAGCCACATAGACCGCTGTAACACTGAGCGGACTGTATTCCCAGGAATGGCAGAAAGACCTGTAGCACCCCACACCAGACATAGGAAGCAGTTGGCCCTTATCTTGCAGCCTCTTTCCCCCAAAGTTGCAGTGACAGCGAAGTGCTCCAGGAGCAGATGGAGGGGTGAAGATTGCCATGTGTCCTTCATAAACACCACAGGAGAATGGGGTGAGAGGGCCTGTGTGGGCAGGTGAGAGGGGCTACAGGACATTTGTAAGGTCTGGGCAGCCAAGAGGGGAGGGTGAGCTGTAGGGAGAGCTTGGAGAAGTTAGCTATGAGCATGGTGGTCTCAATACCTGAAATCACCTCCCCTGCCAGGTAATGTTAGTTCATGACTAGCCCTGAAGCTAGGGGAAATAATCAAGTTCTAGGTCATGAGTCTGAACCCAAATACCACCAGAACTAGGATGAATGTACAATAGTAGAATTCTTTATTGAAATGTAAAATGTATAAAAAATATTAATGAGATTTTTTATTCCATCTTATACTCCTGAGATAGAGAATCTAGTAAAATCTCTTCTTCTATTAGATTTGTCATGTGAGTAGCATGGGTGAGACTACAGTAAGGATTGTCTGACAGCTAGAGTGCTACTTTGGGACTTAGGAGACCTATATTCAGTTTCCTGTTCTCCCCTGTGACAAGTCACTTAGCCTCTTTGTGCCTCAGTTCCCCATTTGTAAAATGCCCTACTTCACTGGGAGGTTGTGAGGATAAAAACATTATAAAATGATGAGATGCTCAGATACTACAGTAATGAGATCTGAATAAGCACCATAAATATCTAGACCCTAGGAAAAAACTGCAAGGTGTAGTTTTGGCTGTGCAACCCAAACAAAAGCATGATAATGTAAAGAGGAAGCTCTTACAGGGGTATGAATAAATACAGAATCACAGGATTGGAAGGGACCTCAAGAGGTCAGCTAGCCCAGTCCCCTGAACTCAATGCAGGACTAAGTATTATCTAGACCATCCCTGACAGGTGTTTGTCTAACCTGCTCTTAAACCAGGGCCGGCTCTAGGCACCAGCAAAACAAGCAGGTGCTTGGGGTGGCACATTTCTAGGGGTGGCATTCCGGCGCTGGCCAGGCCACCCCTAGAAATGTGCCCCCGCCACCCCAGCTTGCCTCCACTCCACGTCCTCCCCTGAGTGCGCTGCGGCCGCTCTGCTTCTCCCCCCTTCCTCCCAGCTGTTTTGCGTGGCAAGCCTGGGAGAGAGAAGCTGAGCAGCGGCACTCTCGGGGGAGGCGGTGGCGGAGCGGAGGTGGTTCCTCTACCCCCCCATTACTTCCTGCGCTCCCCCCTCTCACCTCCACTCCGCCTGCTCCCCTGAACGCACTGTCTCTCCCTCGCCTGAGAGGGAGTGGGGAGAAGCGGAGTGGCGGCGTGTTCAGGGGAGCAGACAGAGTGGAGGTGAGCTAGGGTGAGAGGTTGCGGGGGGGAGCCGCAGGAAGCAATGGGGGGTGGGAAATGCAGCACGCCCTGGGGAGGAGGTGGGGCCAGGGATTTGGGGAAGGGGTTGAGAAGTGGCAGAGTTGGGGTGGAGCCAGGGGCGGGGGACACACAAAAAAAAAGGGGGGGGGCGGCCAAAAATTGTTTTGCTTGGGGCAGCAAAAATCCTAGAGCTGGCCCGGTCTTAAACATCTCCAATGATAGAGATTCCACAACCTCCCTAGGCAATTTATTCCAGTGCTTAACCACCCTGACAGTTAAGAAGTTTTTCCTAATGTCCAACCTAAACCACCCTTGCTGCAGTTTAAACCCATTGCTTCTTGTCCTACTCTCACAGTTTAAGGAGAGCAATTTTTCTCCTTCCTCCTGGTAACAACCTTTTAAGTGTTTGAAAACTGTTATGTCCCTTCTCCATCTTCTCTTCTCCAGACTAACCAAACCCATTTTTTTTTCAGTATTCCCTCATAGGACTTTCTCCAATTTGTCCACTTCTTTCCTGAAATGTGGTGCCCAGAACTGGACACAATACTCCAGTTGAGCTCTAATCAGCAGAGAGTAGAACAGAAGAATTACTTCTCGTGTCTTGCTTACAACACTCTTGCTAATACATCCCAGAATGATGGTCGCTTTTTTTGCGACAGTGTTACACTGTTGACTCATATTTAGCTTGTGATCCACTATGACCCCCAGATCCCTTGCTGCAGTACTGCTTCCTAGGCAGTCATTTCCCTAACATACTTTATCAAACATTTCATATCAACATTTTCATTGATGTTGAAAGGTTTGAAAACATTTTTAAGGAATTCAATCCCCACTCCTTTGCTGGCATTAACAATAGAGACACTCACAAGTATTCCACTGGTTGAAGTTCTTTTCAGATGGGGGACTCCTTTTTTTGCTGTTGCAATGTTCTGTGTACAGACCTGGGACATTAACATTCCTCCTGCTTAGCATGAAAGGAGGTTTGGTTTTGTTTTACAGGAACTCAGCGTTATTCAGTGGGAATCATCCTGTAGGACTAGTGGAATGTTAGGGCTCTAGAACACCATATTTGTGGCAATATATAAATAAATATAAAATCAGCTAAGTGTCTTTCCTAAGAATAGGTGTTAAAATATCCAGCTGTCTGAGTAAGCTGATTATCAAAGTATGCATCCTAGTACCTGAGGGTATGTCTACACTGCGATCAGACACCCACTGCTGGCCCTGTCCAGCTGACTCAGGCTCACAAGGCTTGGCCTGTGGGGCTGTTTAATTGCAGTGTAGATTTCTGGACTCAGGCTGCAGCCCAAGCTCTGGGACCCTCCCACCTTTAAAGGATCCTACATCCCAGGCTCCAGCCCAAGCCTGGAGGTCAACACAGCAATTAAACAGCCCCCTAGCCAAGCCCTGAGAGCCTGAGTCAGCTGGCATGGGCCAGCAGTGGGTGTCTGATTGCAATGTAGACAAATCCGCAGAGGACATCACGATTCCATGAAACACTTTTCTTGCAAGAGATTTCAATGTGTGGAGCCAAATTCTGGCCTGGTGTAAGAGAGAGCACGTCCACTTCAATGTAGTTAGATCAGGATTGAATTTGGCCTCTGATTTCTGATGAAATCCCCACTTGACTAGACTCATTCTTCATTTTAAGGGCATAAAAGAAAAGGGTTCTCAGAAGGTTGAATCCTGCTTCTATTGAAGTACATCAGAATTCTGCCATTAACTTTAATGGGAGCAAGATGAGACCTTAGACAAGAACTCTAAAAATGTGGTAAAGGAACATGACATGGAGACTGAAGCCTGCAATCTTAAAAGTCTGAGATATACCATAGTTTTCTCCTCTATCACCCTGCTTTAGGTTGTACATTACACTGCAGGGAAGGTCCTGCCCTCGGGTATAGCAGACAACTTGGCTCATTAAAATTACTGAGCTAAATTCCGCAGTTCTTACTCAGGTATTTCTCAGGTACAATGTCCATGGACTACAGTTTCAGTCAGATGAAGCCAATGGGAGCGTTGCCTGAGTACAGACTGCAGAATTAGGCCCATTAAGACCCACATCAGCAATGGGAGAGCGACCACGATCCGATGCTTTATCGTGCAGGGATTGTAATGATTATACGTTTTCTAATCCTCCTTCCTTCTGGCGAAACAATAGATTTACTATGACTTTATAGCCACTGTATGTCAATCAGTTGGGTTTCTATCACCAACATTCTTTCCTTACCACTGACACGTTGCTTCCACTTGGCCATAAGCCGTGCAGTAAACCCCTCCGTGCTGTGTAGTTTGATTCAGACCATACAAACACCCTGCTCACGTGCCCTTCTTGCATGAGCAGAAGGCTGCGGTTGAACATCTTGTTTTTTCATTTGCTATAGACATTTGTTCTTGCAGCTGACCATATGCAGGAGAATTTGCTTGTGTTCCAGAAAAGGACAGCTGCACCACAAATTACCTTAAACCTCCTTGCTCCAGGGATTAGCTGGGTACAGTGAAGTGTGTGTATCTGAGGGCAGGGGTCTTTTCTAACCATAAACACAGTTATTAACCTTTTATTTACCAGAGACATTTATAAACTCAGACGTGTAGACAATTTTGCTATCATCAATCACTTCTAGCTGGTAATATATATTTTAAGATGGCCACCCTCAGCCCAAGCATGAGGCCCTTTTCCTGGTCTATTTCTTTAGCCTCTGTCTTCCTGGTGGATTAACCCTTTCCCAGCAGAGCTTTTCACAGGCTTCCCATATTTGGAGAGAACACACAAGTCTTTGGGGCTCTGACTATGGAAGACTGGGAACTTTCAGCCTCCCTCCTCACCTCCAAGCCTTCATGAAAATGTACCAATTTCCCCTTTTTAGGGCCTGACCCAACCACCATGGGGAGCCTTTCCACTGGCATCAGTGAGCATTAGATCACTCCCTGCACTTCTCCCAACCTGCCAAGAAGCACTTTTCCAATGCAGCATCCTCAGGCCTCACCACGTATACAGCACTTCTCACAGCTCTCACTGCATGGAGGATGACCAAAAATCTTCCTCTAGACTCAAATGCAAATGGTAGGGAATGTTGGCAGAGTGGAAGCACGCCATTCCTCTCCTGATGAATGTCACTCCAGTAGCATAGAATTAATCTCAGGCACTCACTCTGGGTAGGTAGAACATTATCCAGTGTCAAACAGAAAGCCTGTGGCACAGCCAAGAATTGAACTCCGAACACTTGAGTCCTAAACCAGTGCCTTAATTCCTTAATTCCTAAACCAGTGCCTTGATTCTTGAGAAGCACTGATTCTTGACAGGTTTCAGAGTAGCAGCCGTGTTAGTCTGTATTCGCAAAAAGAAAAGGAGTACTTGTGGCACCTTAGAGACTAACCAATTTATTTGAGCATAAGCTTTCGTAAGCTACAGAATGCATCCGATGAAGTGAGCTGTAGCTCACGAAAGCTTATGCTCAAATAAATTTGTTAGTCTCTAAGGTGCTACAAGTCCTCCTTTTCTTTTTACTGATTCTTGAGTGCTTCTCAAGACTCAATCTAACAATGGGGAGAGCACAAAAGCAAAAAAAGTAGAAGGGGTATTAGGAAGGAGAAATACTTTTTGACAATTTGAAGATAAATCCACTTTCTTGCCTCTCTATGACATACTCTCCCACGAAAAGCCCTATGCAGGTGTCCCACTCCTTACATAAAGGAGTCTTTTCTTAGCTTTAGTCAGATTTATTTAGCTTTGTGTATTACCCTTTACACCATCTCATCTCCTCTGTTGGAAAATTAATGGCACAGTTAAACACTAGACCACATGCCTTCAGTGTTGTTCCATCTAGCAGTGGTATTGCCCATTATCTTGGCTACTCAAAGTACTAGACAGCCTACTGTACGTTAGTTGGAGCTTCACAGCAAATAGCATCTTGAAACATGCTAACACATTTTGAGAGACATCCATCTGCAAATCAACCAAGCAAAAACAAAACGGAAAAGTTGGAAAATGGAATAGAATTACTCCCCATGTGGAATCCTTCCTTTTTGATAGCATTTTTTAAAGTATTTGGCAGATTGAAATAATCTATTTCTACCTAATTTCAGGCAGGAGTTTTCATAACCTTGTCAACGTTTCCATTCACGGCTGGATGCCTGCTTAAAAGTTTAAACACCTGCTAGCCAACTAGAATTGGGCATTCAAAGATAACTTGTATAATAAGAAATAAAAATTCAGTGCAGCTAATTGTGATTTTCTCCAGTTCACTCTAATGAGTTATTATTTTGGTAAGCACCAGTCTAATTGTCTCATGTCATGGTGCAAAAGTTAGCATCCCAGCCAGATGTGCAAAGTGGCTGAAAGAGCTGACAGCTGAACATCCTCCTGCCCAGCAATTAAATGCCAGATTGTGATTTTAAGACAGTTTTGACCTGGAGAAAGTGCAGCACTATCCTCCTCCTGACCTCCCTAGCTAACAGGCTGTATATGTGTGTGCGTGCAGGCTGCATCTCCTCCCTGCCACCTCTGGGGGCACTGTGCACCTCTGGTCTCTCTGCTCCCTTGAGTCCTGCAATTGCGTCTGGCCCTTATGAGCCCTCCACAACGGCCACATGAATTCAGACACCAGCTGGTCCTACAGTTCCCGACAGTTTCACATTTTCAGATGTTTTCAATCTCTGCCTCTCTGCCATGCCCATCACCATTGTACCTAGGCTAGCTGGGAGAAACATCAGTGCTTCGGGGGCTCCCAAAGTGTTTTCTTTATTCTATTCAATTTGTGGTAAAATTCTTCTTCCTTTTTCTAATGCAGTGTTCAAGGGAAACATCTATTTGTCCCTATTCTACGCTCCTGAACAATGACAAGTCCCAGAAAGATGGCTCAGTCTAGTCATACTTTTGTTGTATAGTTAATAAGGGTGCCAAATAATATGGGTACGAGTTAGGGTGGCACGGATAATTCTAGATGATTTTAAACATAAGGACGGACTGAAAAACCCAATTCATTCAGGCATCACTCAGTGCTGCCAAATTATCCATCTGGTACATGAAAGTGTATGCCTGGGGCCAGATTCCCATCCAGTGGCAAAAGCAACCGCAGAACCCTGGCACCAAAGAGTCTGCCTAGAGAACCTGGGACATCCACTACATCTGGAGCCCAGAGAAGCTAGCACACCGCATATAATGGGTGGTCTTAAAATAGAGGGTGCTGGGGTAGGGCACACAGGACTGAAGCTCAAGACAAGAGCAAGTTTTTCACCTGTGCCTAGTGAAGTGAGCATAACCAGTTTTTTGGATGCAAACCTTGCTACAGTTACCCAGATGCTTCTATAGCAAAGTGTTCCTGGCTAGCTGAATGTCTGTGAGTATGAAGGGTATTTCAGGGACTTCAGTGGGCGCTGCATATTTCTTTGATCATCTCCCAAACTGAGCTCCATGTTCCACGTACCCCTACTATGCGCATCATCATAAATGTAATGCTTTCTATCTGACTCAGGGGCTCTGAGATGCATTGTTACTCCTGCTGTAATTGTCTGTTTGTGAAGTCACCATGTGGTCTTGCATTTCCTCACCCACACTTACAGTTCCGCAGAGACTGAGATCCTTACACTAAACTTTATTGGAGATACATTTCACAACACAGGAAGCAGAAATTGCCCCATGGAACCTGGAAACATTGGGAACCATAATGAAGCCTGGAAATGTGTCACAATAGCCCAGATTGTACATTTAAATGGATTAACCAAACCAGGAATGAGTTGTTTTTGCGTTCTCCATTTCCTCTCCCCATTTGTTCTCTATTTCTCAGTCTAGCTCCTCTTTTCTCTCTGGTTTCAGAGGAACAGCCGTGTTAGTCTGTATTCGCAAAAAGAAAAGGAGTACTTGTGGCACCTTAGAGACTAACCAATTTATTTGAGCATGAGCTTTCGTGAGCTACAGCTCACTTCATCAGATGTTTACCGTGGAAACTGCAGCAGACTTTATATACACACAGAAATCATGAAACAATACCTCCTCCCACCCCACTGTCCTGCTGGTAATAGCTTATCTAAAGTGATCAACAGGTGGGCCATTTCCAGCACAAATCCAGGTTTTCTCACCCTCCACCCCCCCACACAAATTCACTCTCCTGCTGGTGCTAGCCCATCCAAAGTGACAACTCTTTACATAATCAAGTCGGGCTATTTCCTGCATAGATCAAGGTTTTCTCACATCCCCCCCACCCCCATACACACACAAACTCACTCTCCTGCTGGTAATAGCTCATCTAAACTGACCATTCTCCAGGTTTAAATCCAAGTTAAACCAGAACATCTGGGGGGGGGGGGGGTAGGAAAAAACAAGAGGAAACAGGCTACCTTGCATAATGACTTAGCCACTCCCAGTCTCTATTTAAGCCTAAATTAATAGTATCCAATTTGCAAATGAATTCCAATTCAGCAGTTTCTCGCTGGAGTCTGGATTTGAAGTTTTTTTGTTTTAAGATAGCGACCTTCATGTCTGTGATTGCGTGACCAGAGAGATTGAAGTGTTCTCCGACTGGTTTATGAATGTTATAATTCTTGACATCTGATTTGTGTCCATTTATTCTTTTACGTAGAGACTGTCCAGTTTGACCAATGTACATGGCAGAGGGGCATTGCTGGCACATGATGGCATAGATCACATTGGTGGATGTGCAGGTGAACGAGCCTCTGATAGTGTGGCTGATGTTATTAGGCCCTGTGATGGTGTCCCCTGAATAGATATGTGGGCACTTTAGATAAGCTATTACCAGCAGGACAGTGGGGTGGGAGGAGGTATTGTTTCATGATTTCTGTGTGTATATAAAGTCTGCTGCAGTTTCCACGGTAAACATCTGATGAAGTGAGCTGTAGCTCACGAAAGCTCATGCTCAAATAAATTGGTTAGTCTCTAAGGTGCCACAAGTACTCCTTTTCTCTTTTCTCTCTGACACCCATTACATCCCCCCCTTATTTTTATATTACAGAGATTGGTGTCCCCTTTGTATTAGGTACTATGCAAACAATTAGCAAGAGACAGCCCCTGTCCAGAAGACCTTATAGTCTCTACAGACAACAGGGGAAAGAGCCGCAAAGTGACTTACCCAATGTCACACGAAGAGTCAGTGGCAGAACCAAGCATAGACTTCAGGTCTTATGGAGCCCTGTCCAGTGCTTTATCCATTTGACCACACACATTTCCTCTTTATTTGGCACTGGTCACTGCAATATACTACCTTCCCTGTTCCACTGTTCAAAATGTGGTTCCAAAGAGGAACCCTTGCAAGCTGTGCAAAGTGCCAGTACTTTCCTCCCTTGTTTCTGTCTGGCATTACCTTCCTGAGGTACTCCAGGAACTTTCTCTCACGGGCTGTGTATTGTGATACATAGGACAGAAGGGGTGTCCCTTTTAGCTGAATGATGGAGAGCTGCGGATGGATTTTGAAAAGGACTGGAGTATAGCAAAAAAATAACCTACTTGTAGTTATGCAAGATAATGATAACCAAATCCCATCTCTCAGGGAAAAAGCTAATCTTTGCAGTGGTCAAGAAGCCTTTTTCCAGCATATACAGCTTTGTACTATTGGTAAGATGCATTACCACTGGTTTTCACCTTCCTTTGACACAATCAGATATTGCCACTGACAAAGGCAACTACTGTACCTGATGGTGTGATCTGGCAATGCAGTGCCAATATGCCTAGAAACAAACATATTGCACACCTAACTATTCAGATACTTTTATTCTTTTGCCACTTTTTTCTGCACAATACTATAATTGGAAACAGCAAGGAAATATTAAATGTATGATTTCAGGATCCTTTTTCCTCAAATAAACTTAAGATAGATATAATCAGATACCTTAGCTTCTTGATTTCTCAAATGCATATGGCAACTTCTGTCTAGGAAATGTTCCCATTTGTTTTGAAACTTGTACTTTAAATCAAAGATCATCATCACTTTTATTCTCATATCTAGGTCATACTGTGTTACCCTTGAAAAAGCCAAGGGTTAGAAATTACTAGTACAACTATGTAACATAAGTTCCTAAATTGCATGAACTGTCTGCAGCCAAACCAGGAACAAATCTAAAAATAAGTCACTATGAACATGAGCAGATAATCCCTTGTATCTTAAAAAGCAACGCAAAAAAGCACCCAAACTGTTGAAAGAAAAAGCAAAAAAACACACAGCTCAAGCAATCTTCCAGGCACCATAACCAAAAGGTAAGAATCTTCCTTCAAAATGAGTGCTGGCTAAATGTAAAAGGAAATATGAATCACTACAGAGACTGTCTACTACCTCCATGAGGAACAAGTAATATCATTGAACAGTTGGGTTTTAGGAGTACTTTGAAAGTACACTATCAAGACTGCTAATCCTGAAATTAAATCTAGCAGCTTTTGTTTTGGTTGGTCACATCACATTAAAAACCTTCTTGGTCAGTTTCTGGAATATTCAGTTATAATATTAAGTGCAGGATGATTGTAAATGTCAATAAACACCTTGGGCTCAAAAGAATGGAGCTGGGAAGCAGAGAGGAGTTATAGACCCTGACAGAAAAGCATGGCAAGCACACATTTGCAATCAAATTTAGTATTCTGTGTTTGTTCCTGTGGGTTTTTTCAGCAGAAAAACTGGGATTGTAACCATTTGTAAGGGTGATATTTTTCTAATCTGGAGGGATTGCTTTTGATTATGATGTTTAGAAGTATGGGAATTAAATTTGTGACCTCTCAACTTTGCCAATATCCCTTTAAAATATAGTTTTGTTGCAAGAAAGGACTACGTAAAATTAGCACCTTACTCAAAGTATCTGCTTCCTAATCAGAGCCGTGTCTACTTTAGATTTGGAGAGAGGGACAGTTACTACTTTTTACCCTCATTAGCATAAAGCTACAAGAGAGGGAGTTGAATCCAATTCTGGCTCTTGCATCACTAACGACATTGTTGACGAAGTTCTATGGCAGGGCTAAAATCTGTCTTTAAATCGCCTAGACAACTCATGAGGGCACAACTGGAAGACATTGGGGTTTGTGTCACTGTAACTGAGGACAATATTTTTTCTGCATAATTTTTATTACTAGTGATGCTGCACAAGCCGCCCATGAAAAAAGCAAAACAAACCCCTATAAACCTGACTTTAGATTACATTTGCAGGGCTGTCGATTAGAAAAAAATTCCTTTTTTACTGTATAATGGATACATGAGAACTGGAATCACTGAGATGCTATAAACAAACAGTCACATTTCAGACTATCAAGCTAAACAAAGACATGGCTTTTTCATAAGAAACCGCTCTACAGGACACTATAATGCTTTTTGTCAATCTAATTTCTTCCCATGCCTGGTATGCAAAGTAAAAGGGAGAGTTTCAGGAAATAGGAAGCAGTCAGCATAACTACAGTAGAACCTAAGAGTCACGAACACCTCAGGCATGGAGGTTGATCATAACTCTGAAATGTTTGTAACTCTGAACAAAACATTATAGGTCATTCTTTCAAAAGTTTACAACTGAACATTGACTTAGTACAGCTTTGAGACTTTACTACGCAGAAGAAAAATGCTGCTTTTAACCATCTAATTTTAAATGAAGCCAGCACAGAAACAGGTTCCTTACCCTGGCAATTTTTTTTAAAACTTTCCCTTTATTTTTTGAGTTTATGTTTAACACAGTATGGTACAGTATTTGCTTTTTGCCTTTTTTGGGGGTCTCTGATTCCTGATTGCATACTTCCGGTTCCAAATGAGGTGTGTGATTGATCATAACTCTGGTGTTCGTAACTCTGAGGTTTTACTGTAAGTATAGAGAGGAAAGTAATACACAGACACTTCTACGACCTTCTTCATGGGACAGGGCTCCCCCTAATGTCATGCTATAGACTTTACTTTACAGATTTGCGCATTTTCTTTTGGGTGTTCCAGAAAGCTGGAAAGGATGGGAAGTTCCTAATGTTTCTATTACATAATAGAATAAGATGGTAGCTTTATGCTTCAGCAGGGAGCACCACATTTTCCCCACTCACTGGTGAAAGGGAGAAGGCAGCTTAGAGCAGTAGGGGGGATATGGAGATACCAACATTGATTCAAAAGGAACCTCGGGGAAGCAAAGAAAAGTTGTTGGATATATTTTTTAATACATTCAGCAGTTTGGTTTTGATTTTTATTTCGTTAAAAATTTGGGAGGAAAAAGAGAAACAACCAGGGATGGTCTTCAAGCATCTTGGGGTGTGGATCTCACTGGACACTGGAAAAGCCTTTGCAGGGTTGATATTTCAGATGTGTTTATTCCATTAATAAGCTACAAGGTGGTAGTAGGGCTTGGGGGCATATATTATGCATGTGTTTATCTCTGTACTCTAGAGGTATATAGGTCTGGATACTGTGAGTTATCCTCTCCATAGTTAAGATCACAAATGGCTTCCATTATAAAGCTCTATTTTAGCCTTTCTTCCCATAGATTTGGCTTGGAAAATTGGTTTGGCCTGAAAATTTCCAGATTTACTCTAAGGGCAAAGAAAAGTGTTTCTGCAAAGTTTAAAGAAAGTTCATCAAACTGTTTGAGTCACAGGTCACGAAATTTATTTATTTTTAAATCACTCAAATGTGAAGACTACTTTGGTCAGTTTCTACCTCTGCTGCAGACTGCAGGAAATGTCCACTCCCAAGGGGAGGAAAGCCTCTTTTGTCTTCCTCTTCCCCACCCTATTGCAGGCACAGAAAGAAACATTCACTCCCAAGGCCCAGCACAGTCTCTCCCCATCCCTTATCCCCTGGAGATATAGCCTTTCCTTATCACCGGCTCTGAGGCACTGGACTTCACTCTGGCCATTCACAGCTGTGTCTCAAGGGGCTTCCCTCAAAGGCAGCAGAGTTAGATACTGCTTTACTTCTCCACTGCTGCAATCTGCAACCACCAGCAAGGGGCACATAGTGTGATGATTTTCAGCTCCTTACAGGAGTATCACCCCTTCATCATTACCTTCAGCACTGAGGAGAAGGAGGAGCTGGTGGCAGTATAATTGTTCACATCCTCCTATGCATGGGGGAAGAGGCAGGATTTTCACACCTGTCAGAGCTTCATTTGGTATCATCCTCTACCATGGCAATAGTACGTATTTGATCCCAGTGCGGGGAAGGGAGAAATCAGGAACAAGAAAAAAAGGATGGAGAATCCTGGTGCTTACTACTTGTTTTCAAATGGTACTTGTAGAAGTCACAAGTGCCAGAATTCTCCATCCTTAGGATCAACTACCCACCCACACCACATTTATAACATTCTCTTCTCTATTTCTAAATGCAAACAGCTCTCCTAAAATGTGTTTATGGCACAGGCATTGTTTATGTATAAAACAGCTCCACCAGCAAGTGATTGGACTGCCAGAAAAAAGAATAGCGTTGAAAGAGTTAAAGAGTTCATTGTGCTTCTACACATTTTAAGAGATCATCTTTCAACAATGGCAGTAAAATCAGCATGTAGCCTTAATTTTCTATGGTTGAACCTTGAACGTGAATCATTGTATTACAATGTAGTTATTGGTTTCAACAGGAAGAGGATTAAGCCCAGAAAATCAGGTTAGGAACCTGAGACTGGACTAAGGAAAATGGAATTTTTCTGGTGCTAAAAACCTTTTAGGTTATGCAAAATACATTAAAATTTTAGACACGACATTTCACCATTTAGAAAATATTCTTGGTATCTCAGAAAATAACAGTCTTGAGACAAGATAGAGGAACTGAAGAATCTAACTAGTACCTAGTCCTTTCTGAGTAAAAAATTGTATCACATTATACATACACATGTATATATACACATTGCATAGTTATACTGTCTATCTATACACACATATATAGTGGCTGCCATTCAAAAGTCCTTATTTGTCAACAGTTATCACTCAATGGTCTTAGAAGTACCACATGACAATCACTGTAGATAGTAATTATATGTAAAAAGTTATAACCAACTGAAAACAGGGTCTTCTAATGGAAATGTTAGGCAAACTTAACTACAGGTGTTGGTACCTGCTCTGCCTGTCATCTGAGGATATCATATGGCAATGAGTTGAGTGTACACATTTAGGTCCTACATTCATCTACTGAATCCGTTATAATGATTCTTCATTCATTATTACAGACAGAGCTGGTAGAATCACCTATAGTTAAGGTTTCCTGACACTTTCCACTATACGTAGAGCGGAGTGAATCATTTTTTGTTGTTGGCTGGTGGAACAGAAAAATAAATGTAAAAATATTCAGGACTTTGATTTTTTTGTAACTTTTTTGGTTTGCCAAAAAAATAAATTTTGCTTTGTCCAAAATATTTTGTTCTACCCTAAATGAATCATTTCATTTAGCAAAAAACATTTCATTTAAAAAAAACAAAAACTTTTTTATAGATGAAATTGAAATAAAATTCAAAATGAAAAGTCATTTCCAATTGAAGTGTTTGAATGTTTTCCTGAATTTGTTCGGTCCCCCCACCCCAGCTGAAACAATTTGGCTAAAGTTCAGCTGAAAAAAATTAATCCAGTTTTAATTAAAAGACCCTGTTTTCAGGGACTTATAACTGTGGCCAAACTTAAACCATTTGGGCTGAAGTTGTCCAGGCTGGGTGTCTGCCTCACTCTGGCTGTCTACATTTTTCTGCTTGTTCAAAGTTTCAGCTAACACGGTTCAGCTGTTTCTGAGAATCTGATTAAGAAAAATGCATTATTTTGCCCATACTATAAAAAAATTCTCACAATCATTTCGCTGAGAAGCTATGGTGCCTCCGTGCTTTGGATCTGGGATGTGGCCTTTTGCTGTTCCCTGTAAAAATTCACCCAATTTTGGCCAAGTTATAGATCTCTGAAAAAATCTCAGCTTGCACATGCTCTGTCCCTCTCAGCTCCTACATGCCAACTGGACTCCACATAATCTATTCGTACAGAGCAACTGAGCATACTCCAGCCCAAAGCTACAAGGGCTGGGACAGGATTTTCCTTGCAATTGCTTGGCCCAGCTTTAGGAGCCACTGTGGTGCCAGGCACCTGAACAAAGAGCAGAGAGGTGGTCTCTCCTGTAATCTCAATGCTCCTCCTGCTGGCACCCAGGCAGGATGAAGAAGGAACCACTTGATTTGAATGCAGTAGGAGTGAGAAATGGGAGGAGTGGGTGTGGAATTCAGGAGCCAGAGGGTGGGGAGGTTGGCTAAGGAGCAGCAGAGAGAGAGAGAGAGGCAAGAGCCCCTGAAGAGATAGCTGGGTAGGAGAAGAGAGGGAGAGTAGCAGGGCAGGGCCGGATTATGACATTCTGAACAATGTCAAGTGTAAGAGGCCCCATACCATTAAAAAAAATTATTATTTTCACAGAAAGGACATTGAATATATAAACACAAAAAATTTATATTTGCATATATACAAAGGTGAAGTTGTAAAAATAGAATAATAATCTAACTAAAAAACTTGTCTCGCAATATGCCTGTTTGCATGATAAAATAGTTTTCGTCTAGGATTTCTAAATGAGTAGATACGAAAACTTTATATCTACAGCAACACAAAAGCAGTTACACAGACCAGTTTACTTAATGGAAGCAGTACAACCTGCAGCATTTCTGTTTGCACATCACATTAATTTTAACCCTGACCTTTAAAACATTTTCTTCCACGATTTCTGGAGAGCAAAGTCATTGATGATGTCCTCAAATGATAAGCTATGGAGTTTGTCACTTTCAATGCACAGAATGCTTAGGGCAGATAGCTTTTCTTGCAACATTTTCTAGGCAGCCATCTCTCTTCCTGTTCGCTTCTCTATCCTCTGTCTCTCTCAGGACCACTAATTAATCTTGAGTCAACACCTCGGACACACAGAGTGACAACAAGCTATATGTGTGAAAGAGGAAGAAAAAATTTACCAGAAAAAAGACTGGTAATCTCTAGACAGGCATGGAGAAAAACTAGCCTTTATTTGAGCAAATATAATGAATATTAAAGGCTTGCATTGCCTATAAATCATATATGCACATAGTTTGAAATAACTTGCTCACCAAGTACCCAGAATATTTTGATATATATGTATATCCTTCACTTCTCTCAAAACCCTCTATTTATCCTTTCATCAGCACTCTGATATTTACTGTGAAGGTTCTTGAAACTGACGGAGGGAAGCCAACACAAATTTATGATCCACTCGACCCAAATCCATAAGATGATCACCTGCAAACTCAATCACATGAAGCATGGATAGCCACATGAAGCAGAAAGTGGCGTGCGCACTAAAATACACAATTGTACGTATATACAGATCAAAGAAGAACAAACACTTAAAACTAAGAAAAACAGGAGCGAAGGCACTACGTGACTGAGTGTGCTGGACTGTAAACAAAAGATGGCGGCCTTCCAACTATTACCGGCCAAAGGGGACGCTGTACATGACGTCACTCCTAGGATGAGTCATGAGCTTGGCAGGATTGCTTCACGACACTGCCATCTCCGACCTCATATTTTCCCCACTTTTATCAGCAGTGAGATTTATTTATTTATTTAAATAAGTTATGAAGGCACACTCAGAATTTTACCAGTAGCAGCTGGCCATCAAAATGCTGCCTTAGGAGACTGAAAGAAGACTTACTTGTAGAAATACTAATTGTGTAAGTGCAATTACTGTTTTTTTCTCAGTCCTGGCCTCCCCCCTGTCAATAATGAACAATTAGAGAAGGGTAAGGGGTAGGGTAAGGGTATTTGTGTAGCCAGATGTCTATATTTAGAGAGAATCTTCTTTGCCCCATATCTCCTTTATTTATCAACCGATTTTGATACAATTTGAAATGGAGCCAGTTTTTTTCTTTTTTAGAGGCCCCTCATATTGCGAGGCCCTAAACTGTAGCTTAGTTATCTTATGCCTTAATCCAGCCCTGGAGCCAGGGCATGGGGGTTTGTGGCTATGCTCAGAGTTGGAGATGACAGGAGGCAGAAGATTGGATGTAGATAGGTGCAAAGTGGGAAGGAGCAGAAACCAGGGTGGAGGATGGTGGACAGAAGCAGAGGGAAGGGGGTTGGATTGGACCAGAAGGTGAGTTTGGCAGGAGCTGGGATGAGGGGGTGGATAGGAGTAGAAGGGGGACAGGAGCCAGTGCGGAGCAGATAGGAGCAGAGGGACAGGCTGGGGTCATAGGAGAAGAACAGTCTATAACTACCAGAGCACACCCACCTCAAAAACCTGGAATCGAACCCAGGAGTCCTGAGTCTCTACATTCCTCTGCTGTCTGCAAATAGTGGTGATAGTGATTGGCAAAGTGTGTGTCTAATCACCCTCTTGTGGCTGATCCACATAGAAGATAAGAGCATCTGTTAACCCTGCTGTGGATCTAAAGGTCAAAACCCTGCTGATGACCCAATTTGGGGGTCAAGATGGTTTCATGTGATTGAATTAATTTTTGAAGAAAAAAAATTAATTCTTAGGAAATTACATCCAAAAAAATGCTAAGAGAATGTTAAGGTTGCAATTTCAAGCACTCAAAAATTAGTAAGTGCCGGACATAAGGTTGCCTGGTGCAACCTTAATTTGGCCCCTTTGTGAATATGCACTACGCTACAGTTCTTTCCTAGAAACCCAGCCTCTTGCAGAGAATCAGTATTTCTTTGAATCCTCTTCCTTCAGTGTCAGTTTGCTGGGTTTGGGTGGTGTGCATTAGTCAAGACCTGGGGGCCACACACTGAGGGGGAACTTGCTCAACTTTGCAACTTTAATTTTCTTTTACCAGCTTTTTAAATGTAATTATGTTTCAGTAGCTCCCAGAGGCCACACTCAGGATCGTTGCCCCATTAAACTTTGTGTTTTATAAACACATAATTAAAAAGCAGGTCTAACCCTGAAGAGCTTACAGCCTAGGCCTGCACAAGACAAGGTGCTATTGTGGAGTGTAATAAGCAATAGGAAGGAGGAGAAAATTACAAAAGCTAACAATGTGCCTGACTCCATTGTTCCAAAACATTTCAATAACCACTGACTGTGTGTGTGTTAGAGAGAGAGAGAGAAAAACCACTGCCTGCTTCTGTTTTTGTTTTATATTTTAAATCTCTGCTGTGTGTATATATAATTTCTTTTGGAATCTCTGCTGGCTGGCTATCTACTTGATGATGTTGGACATGGTTACATGAACCTGTGACTTAAAACAAAGATCTGTAAGCTGGCTCTGGTGCTGGATATGCACCTGGCACCACTTCCCAATCTGTCCCCAGGCACCTCTCGCTCAAGTAATTAAGGTAGGATTTTGACCTAATTCCACATATTAGATGCACATCTTAAATGTTCTTGATGAGGATTTTCTTAAAAGGGAGAACAGCAGTATCTTATTTTAAATAATATGTTGTAAACATCTTCAATTATTTTGAACTTCAAATGACATTAGTAAAAATAGACTGGGTGAGCAATGAGTGAGTCACGTACTTGGTAAACATGTAACTCATCTAGGTTTCTAGCCTACTGCAGCTATCGAGATTGTAAGTTAACTGTATCGGAGAAGAGGAGAGGGAATTCACAAAACGTAACAAAAGTCCAGTGCCTTTGGCGACATATGGGCAAAAATAGCCCCTCTGACAAAAGTATCTGGCTTTTATTTGATTTGAAGAAGACTTTAGATAAATGGAGGAGGTTGATTTCACAGCTGAACACACCACCACTTGAAGGAATAGCCACTGCATCTCTTTAATCATTTAAAGTCTTCTTGGGCACTTCCATTTTACTGGCAAGTGTAACAGTCCCAAATATAGGATTTGCCATACATTACAGTTGTTTTGGTTATGACTGGTGTTATGCTATCACCTCCAAAACTCAGCTAATATCAGGATCCCATGGTGGCAGGTGCTCTGCACATGCATAAAAACAGTCCTTGCCTCAAAGAGCTTGGAAGCTAAACAGACAAAGGATGGAGGAAAGGAAGTATTACCCTTCACTTTTACAGATGAAAAGCTGAGGTAAAAAGAGATTAAATGATTTGCCCAAAGTCACATGTAGAATTTATCATAGATCTTTCGAATCTCCATTCAGTGCCTTTACCTCAGGACAATGTCTCCTCTCATTCTATCAAATCCAGTATTTTCAGCCATCTCTGACAATGAAGGTAATTCCCCTCACTTTCTGACCACCATCTCTAGTCAAAATAAAGGCTAAATTATAGGTCCCCTGTGCAGGAGATGTAGGTTATGTCTACACACCAACTAGACACCCACAGCTGGCCTCTGCTCATGGGACTCAGGCTGCGGGACTGTTTCATTGCTGTATAGACTCCAGAAACCGCCCACCTCATAGGGTCCTGGAGCCCAGGTTCCAGCCCAAACCTGGAAGTCTACACAGCAATGAAACAGCCCCACAGCCCCAGCCCAAGTCAGCTGGTATGGACCAGCCACAGGTGTCTAGTTGCTGTGTAGACATACCCTTAGGGAGCAGGTAGAGGCCTTTGCTCCAGTGCATCTGTGGAAGAGGCAACAATTATATGGCAGCTTAAAATCCAGAGGCCTAATGTTCAGCTCAAGGGTAGGAATAACTGCCATTGAAGTTAATGGGAGTCACTTGTACCAGCCAGCCAGATAACCAGGTCCCTAAATAGCAAGGAAGGAGATGGGATAGCACCATCTGCTGTAAGCATCTTACCTCTATTCTGTTTCACTGAACTCACTTTTCCTGATTTTTCAGCTCAAACCTTGTGGAGCTTTTGATCCATTTGGACAAGGATTCTAGTCTGAAGAGAAAAGCTGACACTAAAGGTTTCCCTTGGGCTGCAATCCCTCACTAGCTGATCACTAAGCGAACAAGAATTTTAATATTTTTTTAAATTCTATTTACTATATAGAGATGGACCCAAAACAACTCCCTGGAGCTGATCACCATCACAGATTTGGGTCTGCTAAAGAGCCAGATTTGGGCACAAGGGTACATTTGCAGAAATCTGATCTGTCTTTACAACAGCCAACGCACCCCAGCTCCTCCCAGACCTAGACACCGGCCACTCCCAGGTTTACCCTTTCCAAAGGTCACCAGGCTCCAGCAGAAATATCCCCCTCCCAACCACATGGGTAGCAACCCTCAGGGGCAGAGGCATCCTCAGAAACACCACAGACTCTCTGGCATTCACCAGAAGCAGTGGTAAGGCAGAGTGAGGCTCAGCCTGGATCCCCCTGATCCTGAGATACAGACACCAGCAGAGAGCCTTTCTGTGAGGGCATGTCCCACTGCTCTGACCTCTGTGCATTTTCCCTCCTCCCCCAGGCCCACAGACATAAAGAAAGTACCTCAAGATGCCAGCGATGACAGAAAATTCTTCCCTCTATAGCTTGATCTGTGAACATTCTTCTCCCTCTGCCGATTGCCTTCCCCCCAACCCCCTTCCTCACCTCACCTTCCAACTCAAGTCCTTCACCTGTCAGCCTCACTCTCTCTGCACCTCACCTTCCTCCTCCTCTTCCTCTTCCTCTCTCTACCTGCACATCTCTGTACCCTTTCTTCCTTGCTCCCTTTTATCCTACCCCCGCTAACTCATCCCCTGTTGTCATTCCCTCCAGATGTTCCTATTACCACTGCCAGGACTTTGCCTTTATAACACATCCCTTTCACACACCCCACCCTTCACCTGTCTTTGGTAAGCTCTTCTGGGCAGGGTGTCTTCCTAAATGTCTATATCACACATTTGAACATTACTATTCTAAATAAATAGTAATAGACGCATCCAGTTAAGAGCTAGATTTTGCTCCCCTTTCTTACATTGTGCAGGTCCTTGTTCAATGAATGCTTCATCAATGGGTCTATTAATCAGAAGGACTATTCACAGAGTAACATGCAACTGAACATGAGAAAGGGGTAGTAGAACGTGGCCCTTAACAAGGAACTACCATGGAATTCTTGGTTTTCTTTCAACATTTGATTCCAAGGTGATCGATAGGATCTGGGATTCAATGTTTCAGGCAGCTTCCATTTTGTGCATGTGTGAAATTTGTCTTTACTAGGTCTAACTTTAGCCAGTGCCATTAGCCCCCAGCATGCATGAGTAGCTAATATAATTTAGAAAGAAAAGAAGGATAGGATAAAAAATATATCTATGTGAAATCTCACCAGGAAGTAAGGCTCTCAGCTAATCTGCAATGTCCTCCCAGAAACAATAATTATTAACCACATCACATAATGCAAATAGCTAGAGTTATTTCAGGAAGTTATTAAAATAAAACTTAACAGTAGAAGAAAAATTTCTGCCCAGAGAAAAATGTTTATATCCAGGAGCAGATTTGATTTATAAAAATTGTAATAATAATTCCTTTGTTTTTAAGTCAAGGAATTTTTGATACTTGACAAAACCCAGAGACCAATACAAACATTTCTGTTTGATATGTACAGTGTATTAAAAATACAATGAGAGAAATTGCAAAGCCAGAGAAAACATCTTTATTAGAGCGCTCCAGACTCTCTAGGGCACTGGAAGATTTCTTAACCTTAATAGAGTTGTTTAACAGTGGACTTAATTGTGCATTGGACCAGATGGAATTTTTTCCCCTCTACTTATTCATAGCAAACACCATCCCAAGAGTGAAAGTTTCAGGCAAATCAACATTACATAAAAGAGTCCAGCAGAAATTCCACCCTACTATCAAGTCTGGACAAATATGTCTAATTCTATAGGGTTAAGAGAGGCAACTCACTAACTGTTTCCACAATTAAATGGATTAACTCCACCATTAAATTATTTGATTAAAAACTTATTTCCATTACCTAGCTAATATTTCCAATAACTGTTTCCCATAGACTCTCTCAGAGATCATGGACTGTAATCTGTTAAATAACATTACCACAAGCCAGGAAGGTTATGAGACCACAGCCCCATCAAATTGCATAGACACTTGAGGAGAAATCCTGCCCCACTGAAGCCAGTGGTAAAACTCCCTTGTAGAAACTAACAGCAGATTCTGCCAGGCAAAGTTCTAAGGTCTTTCAGAAGATAAATTAACAACATGACCAATGCAAATCTTATTTTCTTTGGATTTTGGTTATCATGGTATGACGTGGTGTTATTCACCTGGAGCAGGAGGCTATCAAAAGACCACCTGCCCCTCTTAAGAGGTGTATCTTTGAAGTGGAGCTGTGTCTGGGGGCCATTGAGGGAGACCTGGGAGCCACCTGCATATCATAGATAGGGACACCTCTGTGCCAGCTCCAAATAGTGGGAACAGGGGAATTGTGGATCCAGGACAGTCTCCAGGCAAGTATATTCCATTCCTTCCAGCCCATGGAGCTCCACTCACAAAGCCCAAACATCTGGGCTTCTTGCAGGGAGGGGTGAATTGTGCCCAGAGAGTGTGTATTCTTAAGCATGAGTAGCAGTGCACTGTCCTTAAAATTATATGGCTGTAATTGAATATTAAAGCTAAAGGAGACAGTGGAGTTTGCCAATAGTTATTTAATCAAGTGTGAAGTGGAGCATCTGAAAAACATTGCCACATTCTGGAAACACAGTGCCCTTATTTGATATCACCATATAAGCATCAAACTATTTTGTTTTAAAAGCCATGGTAAATTTGTGAATGAAACTGTGCAAGAGGGATTTAATAAGAGATCCACAGCAAGTGTTCAGTGGTCTAGATGTTGCCTACCACCAGGGTAGCATGAAATCATTTGATAATTACACCACAGCCATGCAGGATTAGTGTACCATAAAAATATAGGGCTGCATTATTTTTATTTATATAACAGATGGATCTAAGAGAGGGATTTTTTAAAATAAATGCAATGTCATAACAGTGTTGACAGACGATTTAAAAGTGCTACAAGATGGTCAAGCCAAAAACCTAAGAATGTTTCCATTTCCCTTTTTCTTGTGTCAAGGAGAAGAAAGCACAGAAACAAATGTTGATTAATTATATGAATTCCATCCTTTTTGTACATACATCTTTATGTTTTCTTCCACTTGCTATCTGTCTATCTTAGATATTACCCAAAATGGCGCATATTATCATAACATCTGACTCCCTCATCATCTTTAGTGTATTTATCTTCACAACAAACCAGCGAGTTAGGGAAGTAAAAGTACTGAATGCTATTAGAACTGCAGTAAATGCTAAAAGTACATTCTGGAAGTAGAACTGTAATATTTCAAGAAATCTCTGCAAAAACACAGAGGCTTGAGGTGTGTGGTGAAGCAAGGAGCGCTTGTATTTTAACAATTACATTATTTTATTCATAAGCTATTTAACTCATATTGCAGAAATCAGAGCCTGCTGTTAGCTGCAGCTGCCTGTTCTCTTGTGAAGCCAAATAGACCCAACTTCCGATATGAAGATAAATCTTTTTGACCCCTGCAGCCATACCCCACAACAGCTCCTCCACACACAAGCTCCAAATTTCATATTTTAATCTGTATCCGAATGTTCAGGTGCATTCAGATCTGTCAATATGTTGAGCCAGAAGTCTTCATAAACAGGCATTTATCAGGGAAAACAGTACTAATTTACAAAGAAAGCAGTCTGACTTCCACTTTGGTTTATTCCTAGTGACCGCACCCTTTTCTAGAACTACCCACAGAGCACAGCAACATCTACCGGTTGAACTGCATAACTGCACACAAATATTACCACCAGATCCAGGGTTTGACTCAGGCTTATCACTAAAGATATAGTTTTAGCATTATTTTCTCTCTACATTCAGGAAGTTTTACTGAGTACTGTCTAAAGCTGAAATTCAGAGTTTTCTGAAATCCTGATTCCCGCTTGCCCTCTGAAAATGTGGTTGAAGTGATGCCTAATGGTGTCTACAACTGGTTCTCCCTCCACAGGGGTGGGGGTGTAAACTGCATCCAAAGAGACTGTTTTAATTTGGCATATGGAAAATGCAAAAAATATCTGCACACCTGATAAGCAGACTAGGTCATTTTTTCAAGGAAAAATGGATTTTTGAATTATATGAACTTTTTTTGCAACATTTTTGTATTGCTTAATTCTTTTGAGAAATAAAACCAACATTTTTTTTCAAATTTTCTCTTCCTTTGTTTTAATCTCCTCCACTGTCTCCTTCCTTTTCTCCCTCCACCGCTCTTCCTTCCAGTGGAAAGAGAAGGGAGAGAAAGGGGACTGTTTTTTTTTTTTTAAATTGAAACAAAATTGAGGGTTTAATGAAAAATTTTAAAAATCAAAAGAATTTAAGTAAAGAGAAAGGATTTCTTTCCTTTCCAATATTTTCATAGTAAATACAGCATAATTCTAGGCCTACTATTAAGTCTCCCATTTTGTCTGCCATATTCTCCTGGAGACTCCCACTACCAGGTATTGTCTCATGGACTCTCAGGGAAACAAACTGGCAGTAGCCAAGACACACTGTACCCACACACTTTTAGTCTCTATCCTCTCAGTAAGGTTGTTGAATCTATGCCTGAAGGAATTTTGCTGAGATCATGGTGATTAGAAGTTGTGGGCAGGACATCCTGCCCTCTCATTTGAAGTAAGACTTAGGAACATAGACCTTATCAGGGCATGTTGGCAATTGAGTGTCTCAGATTCCCTCTGGGCAGCAAGAGGGAGGCTTCCAAATGGCAGAACAAGGCTAAGAGATGGCTTGTATGATCCAGCTCTTAGTAAACTGGGCAAGCCCCTGAGGAGATAAGAGGAAGCTCTGTCTCCCTCTCTAAAACAATCACAAAGCTCAGGGGTCCTGCCCAGAGCTCCTGTGGGGAAGTAGGTTTATTAATGGAGTTAACAGGGGATTTTCCTTCGGTTCACTGAGAGAGCATTTTCCTCCCCTCGTTGTGATGGCTGGGCTCCTCATTCCCCTTCTTTTAGTGGCTGTTGGAGTTTTGATTCCTAGGCCAGAAGGGACCATTGTGATCATCTCGTCTGACCTCCTGTATAACACGGGCCATGGAACCATCCCTCTGAGAGACTCCATTAGATTGTCAGGGAATAATACCTTTAATATTATAAATCCAAGCTTTTAACTTAGTTTGTATTTAGTGCTCCAGCTTCACTAGGATTTAAAGGCACCCAGCTGTCTAGTAAAAAGATTTAGATTCGTTGATTTTTATAGCATATTTATGACTGAGGCTGCAGTGAGGGAAATGAATAAGAAGGGATATGATAAATGAATGGAAAATAATAAATGTTATAGATAGGTGAACGGCATCTACCTTTTCTCACAATACCAGATAAGGGGACATGCAATTAAATGGGAAGGCAACTAATTTAAAACTGATAAAAGGAACTATAGTTTCACATAACATACAATTAGCCTGTGGAACTCATCGACACAAGATGTAATTTAAATCAAGAGCTTAGCATGATGCAAAAACTGACTGGATGTTTTTTTCTGAGAGCAAAAATGTGCACAGTAATAATAGTAACAATTTTTAAATAAACAAGAGCTTTGAAAGGAATGTAAACCCTCAGTGCTCCAGGGTGGAAAGGCAGTTTATTCCATGACTGCCTACTGCAGGGTTTCTTGAACTTTTCTCTGAAGCAACTGGCTGAAGCCAGGGTACTGGACTATATGGACCACTAGTCTGATCCAATATGGCAATTCTTGTGTCCCTTTAACTGGACTAACTGATATCTCATAAATCCTATCAAGGCTAAGGCTAAGGGTCATCTATTACATTAAATGACTAGCTGGCAAATGATTTACTTTCATGGCTGACTGATGATGTACTAAATAATTATTTACTGTACCTTTTAATTTTTTAAAAAGTTCTCTCTACTTGTTTCACAATGACAGTTACAGGTTTTATTTAGCTATAATTCCCATACTAGTCAGCATATTGGTAACAACATAAACCACGAAAGCAGGGGCAATGCACAGTTATCAAACCACTCCCCAGTGAGGAATTTCAGATATTCCAGTCAGATAGTTAAGGGCCATCTCTTTTAAAGGGAGAACAGACTGCAGATGTCATATCTAGTTACACCTCAGAAAAACCTTATGAACATGCAAATCTCCAAAGACATCACCCTGCACACATCCAGGCTAGAGATTAGGCTTATTAGGCCTCTCTATACCCTTATTTCAAAAGGTATTTGTCTGCCTTTCCCCCTTTAGGAAGCAAGAAGTCAACAATATAGCTGTCAATAGGGAATATGGTTCAGAAAACACAGCTGTAGGATTAAGAACAAGAGACCAAGAGCAAGTGTGCTTTAAAAAGAAAAAAAATGAAAAAGATTATTGTTCAAAAATGCTCTGCACTCCACATTTCAAAATCAGATTTGTGTATTAGTCAGCAAATGTAATTTTATTTAAATGTCTCTGCTACATAATAATGACAAAGAGGAACAACTAGCATTTGAGTAACATACTAGACAAATCTCACATTGCTAGGTCTCTGGGCTAAAGTCAGACACTGGAAACACACACCCATATCCCACGGAAGTTGATGTTCATTTCAAGGGTGTAACTGAGGGCAGAATTTAATGTTTGGTCATGACATGAAAAAATGACCAGAAAAGTAAAGGCCAGCATGTTTAAAAGTTTCTATGCGACTGCATGCTCAACTTGAAACTCCTTTAAAAGGGCTTGATTTTTAGAGGGCAGGTGCTCAGCTTTTGCTGAAAATCCAAGCCCTTTGAACATCTTGGGAATTAAAAAACTAAAGCACCCAAAATCACTAATTACCTTTCAAATTTTAGGCTAAAGTCTGTATAATGAAGGCATATATAGCAGTGGCACTTTGAAATCCCCACACCTTCAAAACCTCTCCAAGCTTACGTGCTACAGTGCTTTGGCACTAAATTAACCAGGGTCATCTCAGATTTTTCTGTCCGAGGAGGATGTACATTCACTAGAGCTGGTTGAGAGATATTCACTATGATTATTCAAAAACGGTGGCCTTTTCTTCGAATTCATTGTTTGTGAATAATTATTTTTGTTCTTCAAACAGCTATAGACACACTGGGACTGGTTTTGGCAAGTTTTTTTCCTGTCATTCATTCAATTATTCTCAAATACATTTTTCCATTGTTCTCCAAGCTCTAATCTTGGGTTATTCCACCCTTTTACCTTGCCCTGATCCAGTTGTGGATCTCTTGAAGCTGAAACCTCACAGTGTGGAGATGAGGTAAGGCTACAATGACAGACCATGAAAAGTGTTTAATATTGCTTATTCATCCTTTTTAGTCCTCTTTGCATTTAGTTCTTACACTAATTTAATATATTCAAATTTGGGGCAGTAGCCAGAATGAGGACCATGGACAACATGCACATAGCCTCACAGTTGGTGAAAACAAACCATTTGATATTAAGTCATATACCTTTGAATCAGGTGCATGATGTAATCAAATACTGGGAATGTAATCAACTGTTCCATTAGCTGCATAGGGTGAGAGTGTTTAACTAACCCCCACAGCAGACTCATTCTACTAGATCATGTATGTGGTAGGTAGTGGGACATGGGCTGTTGGCCACAGCAGGAATCAGAACCAAAGATCAGAACTGAGTTACCTGGAGTTAGGGAAGACAAGAGCAGGGCTGGGCTGCATCCAAGGCTTAGACAGGGGTAGATTAAGGCAGAAGTAGAAAGTAACACAGCTGCACTCACATACTTTGGGCAACCAGCACCCTGTTGCTGCTCATTAGAGCAGGTCTTATGATCCCCTAAGCCAATCAGGTGGTTTGGCCAAAGAGGTGGCTCAACTGGGGCCCAGCTGCACTCATTAGACTGCCTGTGGGTTAAGCTAGCAGGTAAGCAGGATAACTGTGGGTCCTTGCTCTTGATCATATGTGGTCAAATGTTTTTTGCAAGGTCTCCAGAACAGCTGTATCTATTGCACAGTGTGAGCCTACTTGAACAGATGCTAAATAAATTACATCACAGCAAGCTTTGTGAGATTCAAGAATTGCCCTGGGTGAAGGCAATACATACAGGAGAGGCTAAATAACATGCAAAAGAAACAAAATCTTGATTATATGCTTCATGAATGGCAGTTACTCAAATCTCCACCCTCTATCTGTGCTATCTCCATGACTTTGTTAGTCTCGGGCCAAAAATCTACATAAAATGCTACATGAAGATCAACAGTCTGTTAGGTACTAGGCCATTTGGGAGACAATGACTGGGGTTATTTTTAGCTATCACCATCTGAGTAACAGCTGCCATCTTTTTGAAATTACTCATGGTTAGCCACTTGAGCAAGGGGGAGGGATGCTGCTGGGGGGCTGAGGTGAGGGTGGGGAAAGAGTGAATGTTTTTTGTATGACTGCATGGAATGCATGCCACAGAGGCTGTCAGGGCAGATACAGAATGTTTAACAATGAAAAACTGTTGACTAGCAATTCATGTTAGCCTGCGGATTCACCAATACCATAGTTTTTAGATTAGTCAACATGTTAACTCAGCAGATTGCAAAAATGCTAATCAGGAAAAATCTGTCCTCCAAATGCCTGATCCAGAGGATGAGAAGCTAGATGGCACAATTCATCAGATATGAGATGACAGATTTGTTTTTAACAGACCACTTTGAATGACCAAAATTCATCATGTTCTAGGTTCCAGATAACAGATCGCACATATAATTCCTGGGAATCAGTGTCTGCGCATCTAGGATTCATTGAAATAATTCAAAGAAGAAAAGAAATACAATGAATGATGAGCAGTCAATAACCAATTCAAGAATCACCAATTCTATACTCAAATAATTCATTAAATGTTTCACTCCTACCTAGAAAACTGTAAGACAATTCAGCAATGAGAGAGCTATTCACTGTATCTCTTAATTCTAAATAAGATAAAAGGACCAAATTCTGTTCTCAGTTACAGTGCCATAAAACCAGAGTAACTCCTTTAATAGGAATAGATATAGCTGTGACCAGAATTGGACCCTTAGTCTGCAAAACAGGGGTGAAATCCTGGCTCTGTTGAAGTCAATAACAAAACTCCCATGGATTTCCATAGAGTCAGGATTTTACCCTCAAGGAATATTTTCCGTATTAAAAAGGAGTTATCTGATTTGGCTCAAGAGCTCAATGAGAAGGGTGGGAAAGTTGCTCAACCTATTTTGTGCACATGATCCTTGAAGGTTATTGTGAGAATTACCCACTCTTGTCTCATTGTTCCCATGAAAACTCAAAAGATCTAGAGCAGGTGTTCTCAGACTTCATTGCACCGAAAAGCCCTTCTGACAACAAAAAATACTACACAACCCCAGGAGGGGGGACCGAAGCCTGAGCCCGCCCGAACCCCATTGCCCTGGGGGTGGGGGCAAAGCCCAAGCCCCATCACTCTGAGAGAGGGGGCCAAAGCTGAAACTCAAGGACTTCAGCTCCAAGCAGCGACCCTATAACCTGAGCTCCACCACCTAGTAAGTCTAAGCCAGCCCTGGCTACCCCATTAAAATGGGGTCACTTTGGGGTCCTGACCCATAGTTTGAGAACCACTGATCTAGATATTGGTCTTATTTGATCAGTTTAAAGAGTTTCACTAAATTTACTCTGTGTGTTAGCGCCGCATAAATACAGCAGTGACAGATCTACTTGAAAAGCAAATAGGAAGAAAAGTAAGTGAGACAATGTTGTTTGTGCTTGGAAGAAACATTTGTGTATAAACATATAAGTTACTCATCAAAAACAGCAACCCTAGAATCTAAATGTACAGTGGTCACAACTGAAGTCAATATTGCCCCACCATTATCACAGATATCTCCTAAATTTAAAGGAAGGTGATATCAGAGTGTCATCAATATTTGGTTATAAATTACTTTTAAATAATAGTCACTATAGATTATACTTTACTGTAAGGGAAAACGTCTATCAGTTTTCCAGGCACAACCTGCCTTTCCTAGTGATGTTAATGTGTCAGGCTGGCACCAGACTTTTTTGCAAAATTGGCCATTTCTTCTTCTGTTATTTTGTGCAAATGTAGGGTATGGTAAATGCAGTGTAGGGGCCTGGATTGCTTTGAACTAACCAGAAAAGAGAAGAGAGAAGCATCTGTGGAGGGATTTAGTGTTGACAATAGGATAAAGGTGGCTTCCGATGTCAAGCTACTGCTACCATGGATCTTTCCTTTTGCTTTTCTCAGCGTAAGCCCCGTGTTTACAAAATCAAAAGTAGGAACTTAACATAACATTTATTACTTCGCTTTGTGTAAACAAGAGGAAGAGATGACAGAAAGTTCGATTCCTATTTACAGATGTGCTCAGATGTCTAGCTTTTACTGCAGCTGTAGCATATCTCAGATTTTAACTCCTTTTCCCAATACCTTTAACTGCAGACCTTTAGACAGCTCAGTGCTGCTCCAGTTCATGTAATGTTCTCAAAGTCTTTATGGCTTTGTCCTGCACTATTGAAGGCAATGGGCATTTCGGCATTGAATTCAACAGGAACAGAATTGGGCCTTCAGTCACCCCACTTTTTTAACGCTTTAGGCTTAGGGATCACCATTTCATATCCGGTGGATGTGTCCCTTGGTGGAGAAAGGAAAATTTCCTTTACCTGTATATGCCTCTTCTTTGTCACTAGATGTCAAGTGGGGATGTATGATCTTGTGGTGGAGGCACTGGACTGGAATTTGAGACTTTAGCTGTGTAAAGGCTTTTCTAGGAAAGTCACTTAGCTTACCTGCGTCTTAATTCCCAATTTTCTGCTTGTCTGTTGTATTCACAACCTATGTCTGTCTGATCTATTTAGAAAGTAGCTCTTTAGGAAAGGGAATGTCCCTTACTGTATGTGTTTGTCTGGTTCCTACCACAATGCAGCCTAAAGATAATGTCTCAATCCCTAATAAGTGAAATGTTAAAGGAATTGACTGTACAACTTTTGTACTGTAAGAAACTTGCTGTTTGTTTAGGGTAGAGTTTATTCATTACAATAATTCAATACTGTTTCACAGTTTTGGAATAAATTGTTTCTGACGGAAAGATTCAGAGATAGGTCCATAACAGATAGTTTTCTCTCTCCAGAATAAGGGACTGTATGTTGGTGAGGATCAGGGCACAAGTCATCTTGTGATATCAGTGAGAAGCGGAGATTTTTTTTATTTTGCATAAAATGTGAAATTTTTGAAATTTGAATTTTTGGGGTTGAAAATGTGTTTGAATGATTCAGAACAAAATGAAAACATTTACATGAAGCTGTTTTTTAAAACTTAGCGCTTAAACTCTTTTCTTCTACAGCTTAGTGTCAGACCATCAGACGCTTGGACTATTAATACGAACTACAGTAAAAAGCAAATGAATAAATTGTTAATACCTCTGAAACAAAATGTTAGTAAATATGACATAAAAGTGAATTGTTAATATTAATAAGAAAACAAGTTGTAACAAAATAAGCCTTCCTGTTGTTTATTAGATGTTATAGGAATGACATGTACAGTATATAAAAAATGTTAATAGCAAAAATGTTCATGTGATTGATTTTAACAAAACATTCTTCTTTGGATTAACTGCAGAAAAACAGCTTTTTACAATTTATTATGCAACAACACACTTCTCTTTTTAGGTTCCTCCGTTTAAAATCTTAGATGCTCATGTAGCTTTACTTCTTAAAATTAAAGCAATTGGAATTTTGCTGCATTCAGATGGCATGGTTGTGGTGAGGGTTGGTTAACAAAACATTTGGTTTCATTATTTCATCAGTTGTTGCAAGTTTAAAAAGCAATTTTGTTTGTGAACACTGTACTTTACAATTTGAACATTTTGCAACATAAAAAATTCATTGGACATAGGAAGTTACCTTCGTTACAACAATTTTTATTGATTTAACTGTTTCTCTTTATTAAAATATACGAGACCAAATAGAATTTTGATTTTCTTTTGTGTTTATGAAAATAATTTAACATGTTCTTTAAAAAGTTAAGATTCAATGTAAAGTTCATTCTCCTGAACAAACTGTACAAGTCACATTTAATATATGGTGCACTTTAGAAGGCAAGGGTTTGTTTAGATAAAGTGCATCTCTATAATTGTAATGGGAAATGTGTTTTTCATTTGATAAACTTGTATGTTTTCAGTTTACATCATACAGTTTATATGTTGGATAAATCTATTACCAATATCTAATCAGGATAAACGAAAAAAAAAATCTATATTTCCTATACATTACACATTTGACATAATGGTTTTACACTACAATGTAAAATACATTAGAAAAATCAAACTTATTACCAGGGAATATTATATACAATTATCAGTATTGAAAATGTTTCTCTGGTTAAAATGTCTATAATTTAATTCCTCATGAGTGTCTTATTTTGAAATATCAATTTGATTTAAACTGAATATTCTTCTATTATTTTCCATATCATTTTCTTTCATACGCATCAAGTGTGTTTTCACTATTGTAACACACTCAAGGTCTTAGACCACTGCCAGATCATCTTATGTATCAAGTATTTAAAACACCATTGGGTAGCTTTCACAGAATGGATCAAACCTCCAGAAATAAAATATAAAGCATTGTTCCTCTGATTGTCTCTTTCAAAGGAAATACCTTTCCTTTTTATGTTGGCACATATCACGAGAACTCTTGAGATGATTCCTAGGAAGTGATCATTAAGATAATTTAAAAATGGGTGATGCAAATCTCTTCTTTCAAAATATAGAAGAGTCCAAAATAGCTGTGTTTTTTTGTTTTAATATTAAACACTTATAGGATTCAGTTGATGGATAACTGTATTTTCTAAGGACAAGATATAAAAAAAAATCTTTATCATACTGAGAATAATTGTATATCTTCCATAGTTGGACTCACTGGCTGCTTTTTTATAAAATGTTGTTTCAAGACCATTGGCAAGAACAGTCTGTAGGTTCTTGGATTGAATAGTTGACCCATGTCGAGTTTCCACTGCAATACAATTGCACAGTTCGTCTTTGTAACCCAAGTTCCCTGCAGCATTTGCAGAATCTTGCATATGTGTTGATGTTGTAGTTATAAATGCTAGCAGAAGGGCATTTTCCATCACATGAAACAATGTTTACCTGTTAATGAACATTTTAAAAGATCATTGCATTTAAACAATTAAAAAACTTGAGTGTGGGATTTTTCAAAGAGGCCTTAAAGGAGTTAGACGCCCAATTCTCACATGGAAGCTGGGCGGCAAACTACCTTACACCCCTTTCAAAATCTCAGCCTAAGTGAATAATAAAATGACTCAGCTAGGCCTACATTTTGAGGACCTCACTGAGGTCAAAGGGCATTTTTCCACTGATTTCAATAAGACCAAGATTTGGCCACTAAGCGACATACTCAGCTCCAACAAAAGGATTTCTGAGATTTAACTGTAAAGAATTCGTAATGGTACTTTGGCTAATACGCAACACTCGGTGTCACTGGCTGGCTGTAGTCCATGATGAGGCCTTTGCAATTTCTTTGCTACATCAGGGAGGAATGTTCGGGCACAGAAACACTCCCTAGGAAAACTGAAGAATTTTACACCAATAATACGGTAACAGTCACTTACGGTAACTTCACTTGGTAGCTCCTTTATGTTCACGGGCTATCCCTTCCATTCAGAACACTTCTTAACCTTACGGATGGGCTTCTCTAACTGCTCAACCATTAACTCAGGAGGGGGAAAGTCTCAGTTGTCTCCCCATACCCTCAGAATAGTGATTGCTTCTCACACACCCTGCCTTCCTGGGTCTGCTTTCCTGCCCACTCCCCATCCCTGACACACACCTTGCTGCCATGCTGCTCAGTAAGGAACTGCTGGTCTCTCAGGGGAGCAGCAATGAAGAGTTCCACCCCAAGGGCCAATTTGGAACTATTCTTCCCATGTTCATTTACCCTTGGAACAAAACATTCAGTTTAAGATTGTCTCAGTAAGCATCATTATATTCTACGTAGTCAAACACCAGCACAGAAATTATGGACTCATTCTTCCTACAGATAGTGCCATGGGTGAGCATGATGCTTTTGAAGAATTTAAGGACACATGATCCCTATCCTGTGGCATTTACAGGTTAAATACACTGTTTACTGTCATCACTATTAAAAAAGACAGCTCTTTCCAGGGGCAAATCCTGTAAGGCACTGGGTATCGCTTATAAAGTGCTAAACACCCTCAATTCCCATTGACTTCCGTGATAGACAAGTGCTCATTGCTTTGCAGGTCTGGATCTGTATTTCCTATTCTAAATGTATGGTATAACTGGTATTTGAGATACTATTACATTGTAAATATTAGTAAATGTTGACTTTTTAAAATGATGACCACTGCATGTGAGCCGCTACAGATAGATTTGTGGTACATGCCAATTTCTGCCCTGAGGCTGAATCAGAAATAGAATGCATACAACAGCAAAGTTAAACTCCCACCACACCTTTTCTCATTTCCACCTTTCCTTAGTTTCCCCCCTTCCCCTGAAACAAATTGTGATAGTTACTTACTGGTGTGTTACTTCTGCAGTCATTCTTGCGGATAGTCATCCTAACAGTCACCTTTTTACAAAATTTCCCATCTTCCCTACCTGCAAAGTATGCATTGATTGAAAAATATCAGCTCACAATTCTGAACATTTCAGAAATAGCAACGTTCCTATATGTGTTATGGGCTAAAAGGATACAAAAGAAGATAATAAATAGTACATCACAGCATATACCAAAACCTCTTTGACAAAGAGGTAATTTGTATTTAAATCCTGGCTTTTAAAATGTATAATTATTCCACGTGTCAATGACAGTGTCCACTGTCTCTTATATATTCAATTATATTTCTAGTGTATTTATTCCAGATATATAAATTTTTAAGGACAAAATCCATAAGCCATGTAAGCAGTATTGTAGCCTCTGTCATGAAAATGCGTTACCTTAATACAATGTTTTCTGAAGATAAAATGAAGTAACCATTCCTGGGAGAAGACTATTGATAGTACATTTAAATACATTTCCTGCCATAACACTATCAAACCACTGTATTTAATCAAAGTTGTAATTTTTGGTAATAAACACCTTACAACACACGGATTTGCCAACTACGTAAGGCAGGTTTGGGGGAAGGTTTGTCTATGTAAAAAGACAGAGAAACAAGCCCTAATAAAAAGAGAAAATACTTAATTCCAATTTTTATTTGTATTACCTCTTTTTTAATTTTTACAAGAAAAAAGATACAAAACATTAGATAAAACACATTCTAAAGTATCTGTTTATATATAAAATAGAACAAAGGGTTAAACATAATTAAAGGGGGAAATATTGACTATTTGAAGAAGAAAGATCATGCAGAAAGTTCAGTGGTTGCAGGAGTGAAAGAATAGTGTCTGATTGCAAAGGAAACGATCTTCTTCCTGCTGGAGAACGATCTTCTTCCTGCTGCCACATCACAAAGGAGATCTAAAAGAGAAATCAAAAGTCCATTCTATTAGTTGGACTACTGCAGTCCCATACTGCATCATACTGTAGAACGCTTAGGTCTAGATCCACAAATAGATTTTGGCACCTAACTGCCACTTTAGGTACCTAAGTCCAATGTTTAGATCCTCAGAACCCCAGCCCAGCAGTCACATAATTCTGTGGACACCTAAACTGAAAAGTCCCCTAGGCTCATAAAAATCTGCCAATGAACAAATGCTCAGCCACCTAAATCCTGACACCTGGCACTTATCTCATACCTAAACCCTGGAGAGATTCTCAAATTAGGCGTTCCCCAGGCCTAATCCAGGGGACATTCTCCGAGATCAGGCCCTACACAAAACACAACAGATGGAGGAGATAGTTGGTGCACCCCTTATAACCATTAGCCCAGTAGTGAGGGCACTCACCTTGAATGCAGGAGACCTAAGCTCAATTCCCTGTTAAACTGACTATTTTGTTATTTATACAAAATTGAATAGTTTCAACAAGAGGGACTGAGACAGCACCACCTCAGAATATCCAAAAACCCAGTGGTTAAGGCATTTGCTGGGGAGATAAGAGACATAGATTCAAATCCCTACTCCACATCAGGGAAAGGGGGGATCTGAACCCCAGTGCTCCACATCCTGGCTGAGTGCTCTAGTCACTGACTAAAGGTTCAAATGAAGGGGGAGGAATAGCTCCTTTGGGGGGTGGAGGGGACGCTTAACCACTTAATTCCAGGAGAGGGTTCATGGCTGAGAATCTTGAGCAGGAACAGTTGCCTCCCTCCAGTCTCCAATTAAGTGCATAACTCCATCTGAGAGGCAGGTCTTTGGCCCCACCCCGCTCCTTGGCATTTCCTGTGAAAAAGCTTAGGCAGCTCTCCACTCTGAGTGTTGGCTTTTGTGAATTGCATTCTTAGGCATTGATCTCTCCCCATGTATTGTATAGGTAGCCTGGGTGGCTAACTCAGGCCTATAGATTCCAGTAGGTGTCACAACACCTAAAGTTAGGTGTTACAACTCTGAGCCTAAGTCATCTTTGCGGATCATAGAATATCACAGTTGGAAGGGACCTCTGGAGATCATCTAGTCCAACCCCCTGCTCAAAGCAGGACCAATCCCCAATTTTTGCTGCAGATTCCTAACTGGCTCCCTCAAGGATTGAACTCACAACCCTGGATTTAGCAGGCCAATGCTCAAACCACTGAGCTATCCCTCCCCCATCACTGAGCTATCCCTTTAGCCCTTAGGGCCTCATAATACTTTCCACCTATACATTGGTAGTACCTTTCATCCAAGAAACTCAAAGCTCTATACAAAAGGTGGATATTAATATCCCCAGGGAAACAAAGACATATTGGTTTGCCCAAAATCATATATTAAGTCATGGCAAAGACTGGATTAGCACATGAGCCCCAGTGCTCAGTTCCCTGCTCTAACCACTAGGAAATGCTGCTTCTCTAAGAAAAGCAAATGTAAGTTTTGACAAACAACTGACTCCAAGTACAGTAGAGATTTTTAGAATGTAGATTTTTTTCTAAGAGGATTATTTCCTCCCCTTACTTTTCCAATAAAAAATAGTTAGCTACTGACTATGGCAAAAGTATCAGTGAATTATATCTTGGACAGGATAAAAGCACATTGAATAGGCAAGCAATAAGCCCACTAAGTGTGTCAAACAGAGAAAAGATAAAACAACATTTTTAAAAAGAAACAACTCACCATGTTCCTTTTGTCTCCAAGGAATTGGCTCTTAGCCAACTGAATCATATCCGAAAATGGTCACTTGTAATCCTGTTTTTTGCTTCTGTTACCACACTGTAGATGATGCCTGGGGTACGGAATTCTTCAGGTACAATTATGGCTATGAGTTAACCTTGGCTGCACTGCAAGTGTGTCACTTCTCAGAAACAAGTACAGAATGCAGAGTATTTGCATGTGTGTGTTGATGATTCTTAGTAAGACTTACTGACAGACATGCATACTTTGCCTTAGAACAACTTTCATATAGATAGCATATGACATTGTAGGTAACTATATGTACTGTAATGAGATTCTTCTGTGCATTCTGTTTGGTTCAAACACGTTATATGAGTGCCTCCAATAGATACATGGGTACCGTATAACTATATACACAATAATATGTGCTGTAACATTAGTGATGGTCAAATTCTATTCTCATTTACCTGGGTGTCAATAAGGATGAATGACACAGAAATCAATGGAGTTCTTCCAGACTCTGACATTAGTGCAAATGAATGCAGAATCTGGCCTTCAGTGATGTTACAGCACATATCATTTATATAGTTACAGTCAATATCATTTGCTACATAGCAAAGTGTACTTGTGTTTTCACAAGATTAATGTAGTGAAGGTTAGCATTCATACCATGTGTTGTAAGGCAGATACTTATGATTGTTATTGTCTGTTTCCAATTATTATGGTATATATTTCCAGTATACTGTCCTAATTACAATAGACTAGAAAATAGGAACTACTTCTTGTACATATGCCACTGAATGCCTCATAATCTTCTAAAGAATTATTTGAACAGTAAGCTTTAATGAGCAAAGCAATTAGTCTCTACGTTCTACAGCACTATAAACATAAAGCGATTAGCCAACTTTCTAAACGTAGCAAATACACATGCAGTAAACTAAATACTATGCAAATGCTTACTACCAACAGTACATTGTTGGCTAACAACAATGCACTGCCCTTACAGTGCAAAATGGAAAAAAAAAAAACATACGTGAGCTGTTCTGAACAATGAGAAGTTAATACTACAATGCAGCTTTCAAACATGATTTGATGACATGAGGCCTGATGCTTTATCAGGGAGTACATTGTTGGAAATCAACAATGGTGCCGGTTGACTTGTTCCTACTGATTTCCAAGAGAATGTACCTGAGTTACAGTGAGCGCTAGCTGTAGGTGTGACTGGGCTAACGGGAAATGGGATCAACAATGACATTCTGGAACCTGGTAAGAATATTACATTTTGAACATATTACACATAAAACAAAAGGGTCCCTCTATCATTAGTCAACATTTTATGGTCAGATTCACCCATGTTTAAAAAGGGAACTTAAAAAAAGGAAAATCAGCTTAAAACTTCATTGTGTTATGATGCAGTAGTTATTAAATATAAAATATCTAGAAAATAATAGCAAGAATAAGAGGAACTCAAACAATATTGTTTAGATACTAGTGACCTATTTTGAGCCTATCCTCCCCTCACTTACACCAGTTTTACCTTAATTTTAACTCTTAATTTTAACTTCAATGAAGTTACTCCTGATTTACACTGGTGTAAGTGAGTGGTGAATCTGGCCTTTGAACTTACTGTTAGACTTAGGGCCAAGAGATGGAAGGAATGTAATTTCCCACAAGAGTTATTTTTGAAAGTTCTCAATGTTTTTGTGAAATTCCTGTAGATTTCATTTCAGGGCAATGTTTTAAACTGCAGTTTTACTGCAAAAATTAGAGAGAAAAATCATAGTGATTCATGAGGATTAAGGTATTTAAAATGAAGACAAGATGCTAGTGATCTTATTCATAAAATATCTTATGCAGTCACTATTGATCATGAAATTCTTAATGCCACAGGTTTTTTTATATTCCATCTGGGCCATCTGATTCATACAATAAATGCTGGATCTACAAGATTATACAGATATACAATCAGTTGTATTAGAAATACAAATTATAAATTTATTTGTATCCATTGAAAAATATGAATAGGTATTACACATTGCAAATGCAAATTTCAAAAGTTGTGGCAGTAATTTGCTGGTTGGATTTTGTTTTGGAAAATGATGCCCAAAAGGAATCGTCCTGTTTTGTCTAAATCCACAAAAGGTTCTAATTTTGGCCCTTCTGGAAGCATAATATCCAGTTATTTTACCAGCTGACAAGAAAGTACATGGCTTTTTTTAAGGCTTTTGAAGAGACTGTCTGTCCACTAGCTGACTTAAATGGCAGTCAGTGCCCTGAGGTATAAGGTCAGAGGAGCCAATGGCGGCTGGGAAGATTGAATGGAGTGCATAGCTATGGAAAAAATTATTTCAGAACCAGGGACAAGTGTCTGAAACAGATTTCTGGCATGCAAAGGACAGAGTCCATCAGGACAAAAGACCCCAAAATCCTTTCTCTTCTTCCCCAAGTAAACAAGAGTGTTGGCAGAGGAAACTGATCTTCCCTACTGTGATCTCCAACCACCACTACAAGAAAAAAGGTAATTCTTAAATAAAAACATGAGGAACCCTTATCCTGCCTACCCATCTTCTGTTGTAGCAGCTCTTCGGCTGGTAACCCCAGTGCAGGCAGACAGGAGGACTGGAATCCAAGGAGGGCAGCCCAGGGAGGTAATGAAGTCTCTAAGGTGCCACAAGTATTCCTTTTCTTTTTGCGAATACAGACTAACACGGCTGTTACTCTGAAAGATCTCTGTGCTTCTCTTCCATGGAGTAGGTGTGTAGCATCTTCATTTCCCCCACCACCACCCCGCTCCCACACATTGAATCCCTACTATCATCAGAACTGATTAGGCTATTATTCCACCTACTTATGCTGATGTGTGGGACTTTCATTTGTCTTCTTATATGTGGGTCTGGTAGTACCATCTACCATTGTGATTGGCTGATCCAGCCCATTAAAAGATCCTGTTTTCAGTTGCCTATAAAAGTTAAACATTTGTGCTGAATTTTGCCGTGCCAGGTTTCTGCCTCAGACTGAAGTTTTTTGGAAATTTTCAGACAAAATGTTCAGTGATTTCTGAGAATGGAGCTAAGGAAAAATACATTGTTTTGCCCATGTTACAAAGTTCTGGTGACCTTTTCTTTTAAAAGCTCTAGAGCCCCTATTCTTTAGATAAGAGGCTCAACATTTGGCAGGGTAGTGGCTGTCCCCATGAAAATCCACCCACATTTTGGCTAAATTATAAGCCTTTCAAAAACAGCAGTTCTCACTTTGTTAACACATATTTCTTAGGTTTGTGTAGCTAAATTCCCTGAGGTTTCCATCCACACTAAGCATGCTGCAGCCTGGGGCTGTGCAGAACTTTTCTTACAATTGCAGCTCTGGGCTGTTACAGGCCATGCTGGGTCTGGGTCCAGCCACCAAATCTGAGGGCAGGGAGACTCTCTCTCCTGTGCTCTCAATGACCTCCCTGCTGGGCCCAGGAAGTGTAGAGGAAGAAGCTGATTTTAATGCAGCTGGGACAAGAACAAAACCTGCAGGAGGAGGCAGGGGAAGTGGATTGGGACAAGGATCCCCTCGGGGATGGGGGTGGAAACTGGGACTGGAGGCTAGCAGGGATGGGGAGAGGGAAACTGGGGCTGGGAATTGGAATAGTAATGGATACCATGACTGGCATTTGGAGGCTGCAGTAAAGACTGGGCTTAGGAGGGTAGAATAGAACTGAGATCCAGGGTGGAGAGACTGGATCTGGCAGGGCCAGGAAACTGGGACTAGGAACTGGGGAGGGACTAGGGGACAGGGAAACTGGGAACCAGTGGGAGCGGGGCATGAGATCAGTTGAGTAGCCAGGGAGGATGACTGGAACTGAAAACTTTTGGCGTGTGAGAAAGGAGCTGAGGGGGGGAGTGGAGATAGATCGGACAAGGAGATAAGGTGTGTGGGGAGAACTGGATCTACCTGGGCAAAGAGACTAGGACAAGGAACTGGGGAAATGGACACTGAGATTGAATGAGGAGCCAGGGACGGATACTAGGACTGAGAGTCAGTGGTGATGGGAAATATGGGAAACAGCTGCTAGAGCTCAGGATGGGAGAGAGACAGACAGATCGGATGAGGAGTCAGGAAAGGGGTAGAGTGGAGACTAGGACTGGCTAAGATACTAGGGCAAAGATACTGCGGACGAGTAGCTGGAAATTAGAAATGGCTGGGCAAGGAGACTGAGACTGAAATGACAATCCTGAGGAGTGGAGAAAGGGACTGCCAAGGTGAGGAGAATGGGACTGGGAGGAGCAGCCTGGTGTGGGGAAAAAGACAAGACTGGGACAGGTTGGAGGGGATGGGGCAGAAGGGATCAAGCTTGGGGGAATAGTCAGAAGAGTCTGTGACCACTAGAGCACACTCCCCACTCCAGTCCTGGAAAGGAACCCAGGATTCCTGAGGCTCATCATTGTTCTACAAAGCATCCCATCCCCCTCTAGTGATGGTCCACACAGAAGATGACAATCTACTGTATCAGTTACTCCACGAGCTCAAGGGGAGAGATCTGTGGGGTGGATCTAAAGGTTCCAAGCCTGCTGATGACCCAGGTGTCTCAATATGATGCTACATGATGGAATTGCTGAAGACCCTCAGGAATCCTGGATTCCATTCTAGGCTCTGAAGGGGAGTGTGCTCTAGTGGGTGCAGACTCTTCTGCTCTGTTGCTGGAAGTACTTTTCCAAGATCTGAAGAAGAGCTCTGTGTGGTTCAAAAGCTTGTCTCTCTGACCAACAGAAATTGGTCCAATAAAACATATTAACTCACGTACCCTGTAAAGATCCTATGGTATTCTTTATAATGCTAATTTCAGTATCCTGGCTAATTATTCTTTTTCAGTTAAAATTCAACAACTTCAAAATGTTGAGAATTTACAAGTTCCATTATATCTTTAAAAAATTTCCCAACAAATTCTAGTATGGAATGAGATGCTTCGCAATAAATGTGTGGTATTACTATATTATAAAGTGCAATTCTGCATTTAAGAAAGACGACTTGAGGACTCTCAGATAATATGTTGATCTATGAGATCATGTGAGCATTGATGAGCCTATAGTGTCATTACATGGAATCATGGGAAAGCCTCTCTTTATTGCCTTAAGTCAGGGCTAGAATTAATTGTATTTAACCAATATCTTGTAAAGTACAAAATTGCCAGCAGATTTCCCTCCTCCTCCTCCTTTTAATCAACAATTTCCCTCCTTCTCAGAAAAAAAAGATCATTAGTTTCTAGTTTTTTGTTGTTGTTGTTGTTGTTTTTTAAAAAGCAAAATAAGGATAGAGGAAAAGAGACCAAGTGTTTATGTTTATATAGTAGAATCTAAAATAACCCTAAATAATATAAATCAGCACCATATTTTGAGGGAAACATTACTGCTTATTGTAATATTTGTTATGTCCCTTTAAACCAATTACATATGATAGTTAGCTAATGTTTGTGCAGCACCTTGCACATGTAAAGTACTATACAAGTGAAAGATGTTCCATATTTTAGAAGTCACTGCCATAAGTTTCATGATTTTATTATACCTCCCAGGCAACCGGGGAACTTTACTGAAGCAGAAAGAAAAAAGGGTTTTCTTCAGAGTAAAGATTAAAACTAATAGTGACTTCTAAGATATGGAACATCTCTTTCACTTCTATAGCACTTTACATGTGCAAGGTGCTGCACAAATATTAGCTAACTGAGTCTCTCAACCCTCTGGGAAGTTTGCTTACTCCTGTGAGCCTCAACACAACCGTGAGGGGGAGCATCTCCACTGTACAGATAAAAAAACAGAGACAGAGAAGGCAATGGCCATATTCCACCAACCTGGCTCATATTGAGGAGTACAATACCTTACTCCACAAGTAGTTCCATTCATTTCTCTGGAGCGACTTGATGAGCAAGGCACTGCGCAGCATCCATAAAGTGACAGAACCTAGCCCAAAGTGACTTGCCAACTCCTCACAGCAAGTCACTAGGAGAGCTGGGGGCAGAGTTTAGGACTTGCTACCTCCTAACCTGTTGGTCAGTCTCCCAGACCTTGCTGCCTCTCATAAAGGTAATCTGCACAGCATTTGACTCCTCAAACTCCATTTTACTTGAGCCAAGTGCATAGGAGTTGTAAAATGAGTTTAAATAATGTTTGCCACAAAAGTCTATTTATTTATACTCATATTATACTCAAATTTATATTCATTTAAATTTTTACTGGTATGAAGATAGGATTTAAAAACTTATGTTAAAGGAAATACAAATAATTTTATTAAATTGTTGTGACTTACGACAAGAATATCTGACCAGATAAAACACTGATCTTGAAGGATTAAAGTAGAATTAAACACTCATTTGGAGGTTAATTTGGAGAGGTCTGATGCACCTCAAAGCCATCAGGCCAAATACTGACCTCATTAGAGTCAATGGCAAAACCTCTGTAACTTTAATGGAGAGTTTGTCTCATTGGATTTTCAAAGTAAAATATTAGACCATAAAAAGGACCCTGGGTCTGATCTCACACCAGTTTTACTCTAGTTTAACTCCATTAGCTCCAGTCAATATACTTCTGAAAAATACTAGTAAAGGCCATCCTTCTTCTAGAGTCAATGAGGTCAGAATCAAGCCCTCATGAAACAGTAAACCAGTCTCACTCCTATTATAATCACATGCTAAATGGACTTTTCTGATTCCTGAAGTCTTATTAGCCACTCACATGTTTTGCAGCATCCCTCTAGAAAGGGCACAATATAACCTCCAATCTAAACAAAAAAGAAAAACAAAAACATTAGAATAATTTCTTAATCGTAGCACCTATATACCAATGCTATTAGAGGAGACTTCCCTTTTTCTATCCTGATCTACAATTCCATGCAACCTCATTAATTGCAATGGTTTGGATCAGGGAAGAAATTGGCCTTAAATGATCTAACTTGAGTCTATTAACACATGTGAATATTCAGTAGCTGTCATTAAATATCATCATCCACCAACTGTTATCAGAGTGGTACCTGAACAGAGCTTAGAACAGAAAACAACTGTGGGATCTCAGATTCTATCATGTGATTCTTGAAAGTAAATGTTGATTCTTTGTAGAGCACAGTTATGGTCACAGAAAGCTGATCTGGAGTTAATTCTCATAAAAAAGAATCTGCTCAAGAAAAGGCCCATTCTAGCCACGGCTCACTGTCTTTGACACTGTAAGATGGAGCACCAACTTGAGTAAAGTAGACAGAATAATTACAGTCTATGTCAAAGCATTCTCAAATAATTTCGCTGGCGTACTGGCTCAGTTACAGTGTCCAATTTCACTCCTACAAGCCATAGTGATCTCTCCAACCTTGTTTCTTCATCAGGTCTCTCACATGGTGATCACCGAAAAAATACTGAAACTTTCTTGCTTTCTCAAAAACTCCAAAAGATGAAAGAAGGAGAAGACTTTTCTACTAACTTGACTTTTGCTAAACCCTCTTTGCTCTTCCACATCTGCCATTTTAGGGGCTAGAATGGAAAATATCTTCTACCTAACTGGGCCTCTTTTTTCTGATGGACCACTCCATTCCTGTCATCTAGGAAGGGGTATTAAAGATGCATAGTTCCTTTAAGACTGTTCCCTGGTTTAGTACCCTCCCACGCACACCCCACCACAGAATTAAGAGAGAACTATACAAGATTGTTCCATACAGTATATCTTCTGGTTACTTTGTCCAGCCTAATTTTATGCATTCAGACCAATGGAGGTTTCATGACCTCCCTTCATCTGCAAGACTATACCACAGTTTCATACATTTTACTATTGGGAAGATTTTCCTGATATTCAGCCTAAATTCTCCATCATTTTTATGAGCTAAATTGCCATATACAGTAAGTCAGTTAGAAAAGAGACGTCTATGACTGTCATGACCCAGTGTCCCCAGCAACCACACTCCAACCCTCCATCTGGCAGTAGGGTTGCCAGGCATCTGGTTTTCAAGGAAGCTCCGCATGCTGTCCCCTCCCCCAGCGCCGCCTCTGCAGCTCACATTGGTTGGGAACCATGGCCAATGGCAGCTGCAGGGGCGGCACCTGCAGCCATGAGGGCAGTGCATGGAACCTCCCTGGCTGCACATGCACCTAGGGGCCGGACATAGCGGCCGCTTCTGGGAGCAGTGTGGAGCCAGGGCAGGCAGGGAGCCTGCCTTAGCTCTGCTGCACCATCAACTGGGAGCCAACTGAGGTAAGTGCCGCCTGGCCAGAGCCCGCACCCCAACCCCCTGCTCCAGTCGGAACCCCCTCCTGCACCCAAACCCCCTTTCAATCCCAGCATCCCCACCCTCACCACAACCCCCTGTCCCAGATCAGAGCCCCCTCCCGCACCCAAACTCCCAGGGCCTGCACCCCACACCCCATCCCACACTCCAAACCCCTCAGCTCCAGCCCAGAGCCCCCTCCTGAACCCAAAACCCCTCATCCCCAGCCCCACCCCAGAGCCCACAGCCCCTGCCAGAGCTTGCACCCCTCCCGCACCTCAACCCGCTGCCCCAGCCCTGAGCCCATTCCTGCATTCCAAACCCCCTGGCCCTAGTCCAGAGCCCCTTCCTGCACACCAAACCCCTCATCCCCAGCCCCACCCCATAGCCCACACCCCAGCTGGAGCCTTCACCCCCTCCTGCACCCCAACCCCCTGCCTCAGCCCAGTGAAAGCGAGCGAGGGTGGGGGACAGTAAGCAATGGAGGGAGGGGAGCTGGAGTGAGTGGGGGTAGGGTCTCAGAGAAGGGGCGGGGGCAGGGCAAGGGTGTTCCGTTTTGTGCAATTAGAAAGTTGGCAACCCTATCTGGCAGCCTACTGACAATAATTTACCTGGGACCCACAAAGTCCAGTTCCAGTATGAAGCTCCAGTCCTGAGGTCTGATTGGCAGAAGCCCCAGAGTGGCTGAATGGCCCAGTTGCTTTCCTTAAGCCAACAGCAGCAACAGGAAGCTGTCTGAGCAACTGGGTTCCACCCTGCTGTGTACTGTGTGCTGCCTGCTCCCCTGTCTTGATTTCCTGGCATCCTGAGCTGTCTTGACAAATGGCATATGATTCGTGGTTCCTGATCTCCAGTTTTTCTCCTGCCTCTGACCCCCTGCTATGCTGACCAAGCCAACTCTTGACTCTTATCTCGTGGGTATAGGCTCGTGGCTTTGACTATTAGGTCTAGTCACCCATGACCCAGCTGTGACAATGATCAAACCCAGAAGTGCTTACAGGTTTGGACAGCTGTGTCAGGCTAAGCTTGGCATTACAAACCTGCTTGAAAGGGGGACGTATCCTCTCAAAATATGGAACGTCCATTACAGTTTTGTAGCTCAGGAAGCTTACTGACCCAGCGAATGTGCAGGCAAAGGTTTTGTATAGTTAGAGTAGTTAGAGCCATCGACATTTTGCTTTTAAAGATCAAAGCAGACACAATAATTTTTCCCCTTTTTGAGATGATTGGAAGACTTTAGAACTGTCAAAAATAAAACTTCAAATGCAAATACAAACCATAACAATGAAATAAACTGTCTAAAAAACACTAACCTTCACACATTCAGTTTCATTAAAGGGTGGGCAGCTGATGGAAGATGTAATTAAAACCGGTCCTACTGTTGTGGTTGTGCAGTCATACTTGACACAGTTTGAAATCCAAGTAGTACCGGGCTGTTTAAACATTGTAAAATATCACCATCATCAGAACTTGGGCCAAGACGTCACAAGGTGTTATTTTTATTTTTTAAAACAATGCAATTAAATACAGTCCTATCTGAATTAACACAAAGAAACCTCCTGAAAAGTTCAATTTAGATGGAACTTTTTAAGCATAAATTTATACTGAGGCTCACCAAAAAGCGTAATCAAGGTGTAATCTATTTCAGTGACACAGCAAGAGAGCCTATTTTCTATTTGGTTTTACATTTTTTTTTGAAAGAGGCATCAGTTCAATTATTATTGTTGAAACATAAATGCATAAGGCCAAATATGTCCTTCAATGCACATGCAATGGGAACCATGCCCAAGTCAGATGTCAGAATTTGGATATAGCATCTAATTAACTTTTGGGTCACTTCTCAGTATTTTCAAAGGTAAATTTTTTTTTACAAAAACTTACCTTAAAATTGGAGACTGTCCCATTGCTGAAAGTGTGGAGACAAGATACATTCTTACAGTGACCACAGCAGGTTGTTAAATCTTTTGGAGGCTCATATACTTGATTCTGCAAAAATCAAACATGTTATTCCTGCTATATAACAAGACAGAGAATAGATATTATAATTGTTTTTAATATATTGATACCACGTTAGCATCACGGGTTAGATTTTTCAGGCTGGTGTGAAGCTTTGAGAATTATTATTGTACATTTCAGTCTACAGCTTATACACTCACTTTTTATAAGATGTTACTGAGCTTGATCCAGCTTTCACTGCCATCAATGCGAAGAGACTGACTTTGAGAGATGAATTGAGCCCTTTACAATTTTTAAATAGTGCATGTGACTGCTTATCCAACAATCAATGTGCTTTTGAATTCTGATGTATTACAAATTGTAATCAATATGTATTCAGGAAAATTCACACACCAAAAACATAGAAAAAGACTTTTGCTGTGGATTAATTCACAGTATTTTGTACAGAGACAACATGAGACTTTGGATGTGTGGGGGATGGGGATGGGGGGTTATTTAGTCCATTTTTACAGGATTTCTAGTAAAGTTTTTCTTCATTTTTACAAATATTCAGCTAGAGCCAATTTCTAGTTGGTATTTGCTCACCCCAAAGAAGCTGAGGCTAGAGGGGAAAGTGGGGTAGTAGTGTTCTATTTCTTCTTTATGAATTTATACCTCTCATCATAGTATCTTAGTGTTACACATCAGTACTGGCTCTTCTGAAACCAGAGATGGGCTCTTCTGAAACCAGTTCTGAGCACCCTTGCATTCTGTGGAAGCTCAGATCGTCATCTGAACTTTCAAGCTAGGTCCTACTTCTATAATGGGCCAGTGCAAAAACCCTATGTAAGCAGCCCTGAGGAAGTCCAGCTCCAAATGTGGATCTAAACTTTGTGGCAAAGGCTAATCCCAACTCATGGAGTGGCTGATCCACATGTCCTCCATGAGTAGAATTGAACAGGGATTATTCTGGGGTGAGGTCTAGGGTTCAAACGTTAAGTCTGCTTAGTTTACCATGCATATTCTATGATTCAGCCAGCCACAGCCTCCTATACCCCCAACTCATGCAGATTACTTTTGCAATAATAATTTGCACAGGAAAGCACTGGATAGGTCTAGGCCATCCAGCATACAGAAGTACTAAGTTTGCTGCATTAATGGGGTCCAGAGTTTGACCTTAAGTTTACATTATTATTAACATTACACAGTTTTAATCAGAAGAGCTACAATAGATCATTAAGGAAGGAGCTCACAGTTGGTTAATCTCAGCACCCAGTTCCTATGAATATAATTTAATTACCAATGAAAACTCATAGTTTAATCAAGATTACCAAACACAATATGAACGTTTAAAATTCAGAATTTCTTACAGCTTCACATTTGATGACACAGTTTATCCGGGAGATATTTATCCGATAGTATTTGGTGGAGGGATCAATCATGTTTGTGCAATAAGAAGTATGACAAATGCCATCAGGTGTGTGTTCCACAATTGTCTGTCCAGGACGCAGTACTCCTCTCTCGTTAGTCAGACACACCTTGTCTCTCACTGCAACAATACATAAAAAATATACAACACACTCACACAAATCACTTTGGTTTTACAACAGCTAAGCAAAACGTAATGTTTATTACAGAGTAACTAGGAAGACAATAGCTAATGTAGTGTTTAATATAACTTTTTTTTTTAAATTGGGGTCAGATCCTCAACTGAAGGAAATTGGCATGGTTCCATTGACTTCAATACAGCAACACCAGTTTACACCAGCTGAGGACCTAGCCCTACAGCTTTAATAAGAATGTTTAATGGCATTCACTACAGCCCCAAAATTGTTCCTACCATAATCATGCCTGAGACGTAGAAATGGATAGAATATTCCATTATAAGGAGCTTTAAAATGACTGTCGGCAAAAGGCCATACAATCAGTGCTTAATTTGTGGCGGGGCTTGCCAGGACTGAGCCCCAGCACCTCTAGGCTTGGCAGTTCATAGCCCCGGCACCTCTGGGCTTGCTGCATCAGTTATGCAAGGAAAACAATTGCTTGAGCCCCAGCACCTCTTTCGTTACAAATTAAGCCCTGTATACACTCCTCTGGCTGTGTGTAGCTAAGTGAAAGGGAGACACATTGAAGTTTATATAATGGAGAAGAATTTCTGACATACTATCTTATCAGGGTGCAACATAAGAGTTTGAGGCCAAATCCAAAGAACTTCACACATACTGCAGTCTGGAGATCTGCAGGAATTGAAAGTGGAGACCTAACAGATTGCATTTCATGTACAGTGTTGTGCTTTGCATCTGCCCTGTTTCTCTTTGAAACAGGACTGGATCAAAGCAAATTAAACAGTTAATGCATGTCAGCAGGGTGAATGCAGGGAGTAGAGCATGGCAGGCTAGCGCAGGATAAAATCACACCCCAGCTTGCCAAGAACTAAATGTTTGTGTAGACAAGCCCCTAGACCAGAAATAACAACATGTCTTTGCAGCAGGTGCCACTGACTCCATCCAGACAGGCACATACCTGCAACCCTTTAATAGTGGCTTACTGAGTGCCTTGTGGGAATTCCTGCTCCACAGGGCAGCACAAGTTTGAGGCTCTTCTGGCCCCATTCTGTACTTTCTGAGATTGATTCTGCACAGTTTTGAGCACTGTGACTTCCATCCTGCAAAGCACTTATGCACATACTTAACTTGCAGCACCTGTGCAGCAGTCTCATAATGGATCAATGGAACTACTCAAGGGCTAGAAGTGAAGCATATTCTTTACATGCTTTGCTGGGCTGGGGCTAGTGCTCAGTACTGCAGGACTGAGCCCTGTGAAGAGAAATATGCTGCTTAAATTTGCTGCTCATCAGCATCTCACCACTGCCTCCAACTCATGTCCCCGATTGCCCTGCCCTGCTCTCCTGCTGTGGGAATTATTTCCAGGTATGCAGTGGGAGACTGTGCACAACTATACAGTTAGTGAGAGAGCCTAACATGTACCCTCCTTTTCCTCTGCTTCATCCCAGTATGTGGGTTATTTCAGTGAATTCTCTCCCCCCAGTGCCATGCGTCAGAAGTGAATGCATGGTCCATAGCAGGTGATCCACCCTTAGCACTGTAGGGGATATGTCTTTGACACAAACTCTTCTCCTACTTACCGCACTTGTACTTAATACAGCCACAAACATTTTCTGTGCTGTTCTGAAACTGGTCATCTATCTGCAGTTTCTCCCCCTATCCACACAAAAGAAAAAAAGATAATGTGATGTCACAAACAAGTGTTTGTCTGTTTGATTTTTCTCACTTAAACTTTCACTTCAGGGCTAAGTAGCATAGTCAATACACTAGTCTTTAACCCTTGAAGCCTTGTCTGGAATCTAACTTTCGTTACCCACAAGTGAAAATTAGTTTAGTGGCTGTGACTTAGTGGACATTTGTTTATGCCTCCAAAGTGAGAATGATTACAGTGTAAGAAGAGTTTGAAACTGAAGTGGAAAGACCATGGCAGGTCAAGAGGGTGAATTCCAGTGGCACACTTGTTAATGGAAGTCTGCCTGCTGTCTGGGCCATGTCATTTGCTGGGATAACTCCACTGATGTGAATGGAATTACACAAGCAGAGAATATGATCCTACATTTTACATTGGCCAATTTTCTTTCATATGCACTAAGATTAATCAAATTCATCCCTTCCTCCCCCCCGCAACAAACCTCTAAAAACCTATTAATAACAGCTTTATTGTTAGCTTTTTCTATATAGTTAGACTATAATATTTCATGGAGAAAAAATACTATTTGTTCATTAAGATGTCAAATTACATTTGTTATTGATTATTCCAAGGATAATACATTTTTCTGGATAAAATAATCACAGTGAATTCAAAATGTATTTATCCCGCAAAGTCTTTAAGCATGTGCTGAACCTTAAGCACATGAGAAGAATGCACATAAGCTGTCCCATTGAAACATGACTAAGTGTTTTACTGAATCAGAGCCTGATGTTTAAAAAACACTGACATATTCATCATGACAGGATAGTATTAAATTAATGATCATTTAAGTGTTTAATTTCTGTCAGAATAAAGGCCAAATGCTGCCCTCTGATGTGTACATGCAATTCCCATGTATGTATATTTCAGAGCAGGATTTGATCCTAAAAGAGAAAAGCAAATTGATACCTGATAGTCATTTTAGTCTGCATGATATTTTTCTCTTAGATTTTAAACCATGTTTTGAATAACAACTGAAGTGTTCATGACTAACATTTCAGCTATATTATGCCATAATTATCTAATCTATCCACTAAAGCAATTTGAAAAGAGGAGAAGATAAAGAAGATCATCATCATTTACTGACACTTTAAATATTTTTGCCAAGAAAATTCTAAAATAATTCATTTTAACAGGATGAATTCCATACCAGTTTGCACTGAGGTTTAGCGATTGTATCACATGCACACTCTAAAATAAAACAGAAATTATCATTCAGAAAAGTATCTTGCCATTTGCATTAAAACAAAAAAAAGTGTCAAACTGCACCAAGTAGTCACTACAGAAGCCCTGCTGGCTTTTGAAACATCTCCTGCTGAATCCAATACTGTGGAGACAAACTGCACTTGACTTCTCTTCCAGCCTGACCCCCAATCCCAAATAAATGGATCCCATATACCACTTTGCCGTGTAGCTATTAGAACTACTTATTTTACGATCTCTCTGAAAAAAAGAAAAAATCTGGTAGATTAAGAGATTCCTTGCTTTGAGCTGGCTACTCCTCATTTCATCTGCGCACCAGCACCTCTCCATGGGAGACATATCCAAAACAGCCTGCACCCTGGGCAGGTTAACAGCTGAATAACTTTGATTATTTTGTAGCCTTCAGGCTAAAAGGCCACAGAGATCTTGCCAGCTCAACAGGATCTAACACAGTTAAAATTAAAACAGATCATTTTACCACATGTACGATATGGACAACACTTTTCTGGGCTCCAAACTTCCATCAAAGACATCCCCACTGCACAGTCGAATTCATGACAACGATAAGTTTCACAAACTAAAAAAAAGAAAAAAATACCTTAAACATGTGGTCCTATTTTTTTTTTTTTAATGAACAGAAATACAAACCACAGGAAATGAATTGCTCACTCATGAAAAGCTCTGGAGAACTCTGGGGTAGGCTGGGGTGGGGTGGGGGTGGGGGTTGCATTTAAAATTGTTTTACAAGGCTCCGCGTTGATCTTGATCAATCTCCACTGTACAGTGCCAGGAATGACCAATACCCATACATGACATAGGTGTGTGGATGCTGCTTTATGAACATGAAACTTTAAACATGACAAGTGTATAGGTTCAGCACTGGAGAGGACAGATTATATGCCCAACAGGAGAGATATATCTATTCCACCAGTTATAGCCCTGAACATTTATTACTAGGAAATTCAGTGCAGTGACTCTACTATTTTCATTTAAGAATCACCAAAAAAAAAAAAAAAAAATCAAATCAACTTACCACACTGGTATGCAGGGCAACATCTATCCGTAGTGTTGCCATCCACAGTAAGCACTTCTCCTTCCTGACATTTTGGTATCTGATCAGAGCAAACCCCACATGCTGAAGAAGACAGATTTAAATACAAGAAAGGAAGGGAACTGAAAACGTTATTGAGACATAGCACACAAGATCTTACTAACTGTAACTGTATTTTGCCTGCTGAGTCACTCAGCTGTCTTACGGCACCCTCAGTCTGCCTGAACATAAATACAGCACACCCTAGCCATAACTAACCCCTGGGGATGCAAGCCATTTGTTTGTTATAGCCAGGGGTTCGCTATACTGAAAGAGCACTGCTGGGCTGACACCTCAAGCCCTGCAGCAGAAGTTGAGAGCTCCTCCAGCCCTGGGGCCACAGCCTGAGCAGACAGCTCTCTGCCACCCACTGCAGCCCTGGGACCAGAGGAGCTCTCAGCTCCCTGTTGCAGTGGTGGGGCTCCAGGTGGGATCCAGGGACCAGGTTTGCAATAGCCCAAGGTTCGTAATTGTGAAAGGCTTTATTGTGAGGAAATCTTTGATTCCCAACAAAAGGCTTTATCCCTGACACCTGTTGTATCCTCTTACTTGAACTTGCAGCAAAACCACAGTATTGAATTTTTGGTATCACAGGCATTTCTAGTTGAAAGATTTATGATGTCAAACATAGGCCAAAGGACAACAGGTTGTGCAGGAGAAAGCTCCACTCTCAACACATAGCTTCCCTGCTAACAGAGTGAGCACAGAAAACTGTCAGCAATGAAAATTCCTTTAGTACAAATGTATTTAAGGTTTGTCCCAGGTAGAAGTCCTTACTGAAACCCCAGCTATTTGACAGTTTTTCTTTAATGCCTTAATAGTTGCATGTAGCATACTGTGCCAGAAAGATTCACTCTGTGCTCCACTGAAATCAACAGAGTGCAGAAACAATGAGTCTACTTGAGGGACACATACAGGACAGTTTATTGGCTGTACGGCAAAGATCTATACTGCAGCAAGTGGAAATCTTGCATGATGCCAAGAGTGTTATTTTATTATTGTTCTACACCAATGGTTCTCAAACTTATTTGATCAGGCCCCCCTTCTTTGTGTCTGTAATCATTTATGCGCCTCCTCCCCTCACTGCAAGTACATATACCGCAACCCAGTTCTGAAGGCAGGGCCTCACCAGCAGCAGCACAGAAGTAAGGGAGGCAATGTGAAAAGTGATATTCGTCAATATCACTTTTCACAGCAGACTTAGTGCCACATTGCCACTTCTGCACTGCTGCTGCCACCCTGCCACCTCCAGGTGAAGAATTGGGGTGGAGGGAGCCTGAGCCCAGGCTGCCTCTTGGTGAGGGAATGGGGGGAAGGAAAGCCCGAGCCCGGGTGGTGGGGCTCCAGCTGTCCCCTTTATCCCCGCCTCACAAGTGTGCACAGCCCTTCTGCATGAGCCCCAGCCACCCAGGGCTGACAGCCAGAGCTCTTAAAAAAATAAAAATAAAAAAAAGCACACTGCTTATGTCTCCCTTGACACATTCCTGTGCCTCCCTTGGCAGCCCCCCGGCATTGGTTGAGAGCCACTGATCTACACTATGCATGGACCCCACTGGCCCAGCCCTCAATCCCCAGCTCTGCTACAACATCATACAGTGCTGTTTTGCAGCTCCCCAAAAACCCCCGCATGGGATGGTGTCTGCCATTTTCCTTGTCCTATAGAGACAACAAACAGTTTTTAAATGGCATCTGGGCTTTACGCAGCTGTGGTGGGTGCCCCACTGTGGCCTTAAATGATAAATGATTATCCAGTTATCCTTGCCTATATGCTAACATGCACAGTCACATTAAGTGAAGATATCATACCACATATATAAGATATGCAGCAGGTCCCCTCCACACGAGCAGCAATCAGAGTTTGGTCTTCTCGACAGGTCTGACTCTGTTCCACTGGTTCACACTTGGATGGGTCACATTCTAAAACAAGCACAAAACATTTTTCGTTAAATGTCAATCTTTGGGAAAAAGTATGGTTCTCCCCCTTTCCCATGAGAGCAAAGAGGGGAGGTATTATAGCATCATCAAGGCCAAGCCAATCTCAGAACAATGTATCTATGCATTTAGATTTATGAAATAATAAACCAAAAGGCACCTACATCCCAGACTCTGGACTCTTTTATGTAAATAACATTCTCTGTAACTGCTCATCTTCATCCCTTCAAGTAAATATACCACAGAGGAAGGTAAGTAGACAACTACATCATGCAAACTGAGTGCAGAAAATAAAGAGAAGGGAGAACCCAGGAGGTATTCTGCCTCTTCTTACCTAAGACTGGGAGGAGGAGAGCAGCTGAGTGGGGCTCCCTGAGCCATCTGGGTTGAGCAGGACAGTCACAGATAGAATAGCTCAGGACGTAGCACACTCATCAGCAGGCCTTACATTTGAACTAAAGATGGAGCTGCATGTGCTAACCTCAATGCCTGCTTCCAGGCACCAGCAGGCAGAGAGGAGACCATAGTCTTGCAACCCTAAGTCACTGGGACATAGCCCTTTAGAGCAGAGGAACACAACTAGGCATGTTAGTCATGCCCTTGCTCAGCACTCCACAGAGTGCTAGGTCACTTTTCTGACTGATCCTTGCACAGAAGACTCCTTTGCCAGTGCACCTGCACAAGAAGAACTAGAATCCAGCCCTGGGTTTACAAGTGAAAGAGAGCTCTGTCTACAGACATAATGATGATATCTGCACTGACATTTTTTCCCTGTGAAACTCCATCCATTTTTGCAAACGGTTTATAGTTTCACTCCAAAATTTTCACACAATGAAATCCTGCAAGAACCTCTAATCTGTAGCACATAAGAATAAGTTTGAATATTGCAAAATGCTGTTATAATACAGACATTTCTGCCAAAAATAGTTCTGTTGTATGTTTTTACTTCTTCATAAAATACCTACCACAAGTGTAATTGGGACAACAGGAATCTTCACGATAGTAAGTGACTAGCTTTTCCAAGCCCTTACATTCAGGGATAAAGGATTCACAAAAGCTCTGATTACAAACTATTTAAAAAAAAACACACACAAAAAAGAAATGATGAACTTCTACAATATTCAGTACAGGTTATGTTAAATGGAAAACATCAAGTTGTGTTTCTGGTTCATTGTTAAAGAACCCCAAATAATAATAAAACACGTGCAAAAAGGCTAATAGTGGGATTTTCAAAAGGGCTCAGCATTAGCCTAACTCTCACTGGAAGCAGAGTTAGGCTAGAGCTGAGCACTTGTGAAAATCCAACTTTAAAAATCTATTCCCCATGGAGAACTCTTTGCAACAATCTGATCTCAATCCCTCATAGGCATCAACAATGATAGTAACTTGTAACCTTTGCTTTTGAACGTGGGATCTTCTAGAAAAGTATGGATATAAAAAGTTCCCCTAATTCTGGTATGATTTTTTGCTACCAATTTACTTTGCAAAGATGGTAAATGATCTCTATATTTCTTCTAAATTAGGGATTATTCTGATGATATATTTTTATTGACTAATTAAAAGAACATATAGGCTTTAGCCTGTAACTGCTTTCAATAGTTGCTAGATATATGATTCATTCAAAAAAGCAACAAATCCAGCTGCAAATTCAAATCCACATAAAGAAGCCAGCCAGCCACTATAAGAATTTTGCTGCATAACAAACCAGTTCTCATCATTCTGTCCTCCAAAATAGCATGTATAGTATAAAAACAAACCATAGCAAAAAGGAAGTGTGATTGCCAGAAAGGACACTTCATATTTTCATATCCTTTGTTAAGGATACTTACTACAGATCTTTTGAGGACAACAGGTCTGATCATCAGGAACAATCAGGGCCATTTCCCCAAAGCGCTGACAGTCTAAATCGTGCACATCTGAGCAGTTGTATTCCACAGGAATAATGGTCTCATTGTCAACACATTTGTGCATGCAGCATCCGCTAAGGGAGGTTTTCCAAATCTCCCCTACTGCGTGGGGTGCTCCCGAACTGTCTGTGCAGGCTAAATTATTGCAATAGAAGACAGAAATTTTTAATGCTGTTTCAGAGTTGACCATCTTGTTGTTCTGTGGCATATGTGCGATTGCAAATTAGTGTCTGGATCTGGGCTAATGGCCAGCGCTGACCACTCCAAATAGAAGAGGGAGGATGGGTGTGAGTCAGCATGGCTGGGAGGACATGATGCAATGGTGGAGCTGTCCCTCCAGAGTACCCCTGAGTTAGGCAGATGTCCTCTGGTGGTTCTTGCTGCAGCACGACTGCCTCCACCTCCCATTAAACAAGACCAGTGGGTATATACAGCTAACTAATGAATAATTAATGTGTTCTGGCTATTGTATGCTGAAAAGGAGCCTGAGAAAAGCCTGACATGCTTAGAATATTGGGCTGCTTTGCTTTGCACACTGAATGTTATGTACAGAATACAAAATATTTACATGGATAAAATTTCTCAGGTGGGTCCCAGTCGTGAAAAGGAATCTACCCTCATGGATCCCTCCCAGTGGGACTCTGGGGGGATGGATTCCTTTCAGTGATGTGGGCCCAGGACAGTCCATTTGTAAAACAAGCTAAAAGCATTCTCTGTGAGAGCATCCTCCTCTTGAGAGAACCTGAGTATAGTGGTGGGGCAGGAGGAGACTTTTTTTTTGATTCACCTGGTAGAGCCTCTGCATCCTGGACCACAAGAGCACTAATCTGAGTATCAGCTCAGATCGCGTGCAGAAATCACACAGCATCAGCCCAGCCATCAGACAGGGAGCTCCACTAATTAGTGAGGCCTGCTCAAGAAGGTGGTCATCATTTGACAGATGGCAAAAACCAAAAAGGGGAGATCAATACATACCGCATTTCTCTTCTGGAATGCAGAGACCGGCGTGAACACGGTGAAGAGTGGTCCCTTCAGAACAGACACAGCCCTCTGTCAGCACTGAGCAGGACTCGGAATCCTGGGGAGTGGGCTCACCATTCTGACAAGTTCTTGGAATTTCACAGGCAGCTATACAGGCCTGGTAGAAGGTGTCTTCTGAGCAGGGAAAGGCTAACAAGGAAATAAAACATTTAAAATAGACCACAGTTTGAAGCACATAAGGGTATTGTCTGGTACAGAAGGGCACAAACAGGGTGTGTGAAATTCCCCTCTGTTACATTGATATGCATTGCTCAGCTCCTATATGCAATCAGAAGTGATCAACAAATTTGCACAGAATTGTCAAGAGCAAACTTTGTAAACAGTTTAACTCATTTTCCCTCCCACATAATATTTTCCCCAGGCAAAAGCTAGCCTTCTGGGAGGCAGTGGGGAGAGTGCCAGAGAACCCACCCCAACACACAATTTCTTCCTCCTCACAAACCAGTTCAGATTTTTAAAACATTTAAACATGTAGGTTTATCTTTTATTTATGTTTTATTGAAATAGTTTGAATATTTCCCAGATGAAATGAAATGACAAATATCTTGATTACTGTAGCATCTGGCAAATCTTCATCAACTACACCAAGTTGCATGTGCAGGCAACCAAACTCAACACCTTTTCACCCAAATGATTATGAATGGGACTACTGATATGCTGCCATACTTAGTAGCTATTGGTATTAATGATTCTGTTGGACAATACGTATTGGTGCTGTCTTTCTTATCCAGTACAAACTGCTTTTTCATGTTCTTCTCTTCTAACAGCTGTAAATATGGTTACATGAGGCGCGTGCATTGGCAGTCGATTTAAATGACAACATATAGTCTCTAGTTTACAGCATTTCACTTTGATGTAGTTCTGTCTGCAGAACACCAAAGATGAGATCCTTAGCTAGTGAAAATCAGTACTTCAGTTTTCACAAATTTACAGCAGCTGGGGATAACTCTTTTTTTAAAATCTCAAATCTTCTATTTTCACTTTCAGTACAAAACAATGTGCTTACTTTAACCATACTTCTTGAAAGCCATGGGAGAATGTCACTCTTCTTTCATATATTGTAGATCTTTACAGGTTTATCTGTGTTGATGCTCCGTACCTCGGGGGAACACCCAGCATCCCCATGTTCATCTTTATAAAATGATTGTGTGGTATCCAATGCAAAGTTTGTCATGTCGCGTGTCTTCGGAAGGCTCATAATGCATTGAGCATGGTTGTTATAGTGATGTTATAGCAATTGTTACGGTAATGTTACAGTAAGGTTATAATTTCATGTATATAGTTATGAGGCTGAAAATGTATCATCCTGGCTTAAAGCAGGCCCATGCAAAAACTCTCCAAGAACAGAGAGGCAGTTCACACCTCATCAGGGCATGGATGGGACATACCCAGCCCAGCCTCACAGGAACAATGGACACTGGTTTAGGCAGCAACAAAAGAATCTGTTAGACCCTTGAGGGAGTCACCCCCTTCCTTTGGGCAGTTTGGGACTGCAATGAAGTAATGCTCAACTGACTCTGATGGGGGAGGGGGGCAAAGCCAAGAGGAAAGAAAGGACATGATAAAAGGGAGAGACATTTTGCCATGCTCTCTCTCTTCCACCTACATCTACAGACACCACCACCACCAAGAGGCTGAAATGCTGATCAAAGGGGAGAGCCTGACTGAAAAGTAACCAGCCAGCCTGTGGTGAGAAGCATCTAAGTTTTAAGGACACTGAAAGTGTTAAGATCAGCTTTTATTTCATTTGACCAAATCTGACTTGTTATGCTTTGACTTATAATCACTTAAAATCTACCTTTATAGTTAATAAATTTGTTTGTTTATTCTACTTGAAGCAGTGAGTTTGGTTTGAAGTGTGCCAGGGGCTCCCCTTGGGATAACAAGCCTGGTACATATCAATTTCTTTGTTAAAATGACTAACTTATATAAGCTTGCAGCGGCCAGTGGGCATAACTAGACACTGCAAGACGGAGGTTCCTAGGGTTGTGTCTAGGACCGGAGATATTGGCTAGTGTCATTCGCTTGCAAGCAGCTGGGAGCAGCTTACATGCCAGAGGCTGTGTATGAACATCCCAGGAGTGTGGTCTCTCATAGCACAGCAGGGTAAGGCTGGCTCCCAGAGTGAAGGATTGGTGTGGCCTAGCAGATCACTGGTCCAGACAACACCAGAGGGGAACATCACACTGTGCTGACCCATAAGTGAGAAATTTTATTAAATGAGTGTTGTGGAAGGCCATTGTCCTGCAACGACCAGCTCAAAGCACGGAAGGGAGAGATTTTTAGTTTTTAATAATGGTCAGTCTCCTTAGTCTAATGATTTATATGATTATTGTGCATACATATTTCCTGAAGAATCTATGGTGGCAAGGCTACTAATGTTAGCCTAAAAATGGATTGTTATCTTCTTGGTCTGAGAGCTGTGGGGAAAGGACCTGGTTCTAAAAAGTTGTGCAGTGTGGTCAGCACAGAGTGCAGCATGCTCACTACTCCCCTCGATGTGATGATGCTCAACCTAGAGAAAGTGGCTAACTGGAATGATGGCCATGATGGAAGATAAGAACTCAGTTCACAGTGGGAGTGTTTGCTCAGGAATGGGGAAGGCTCAAATTAAAGCAAATACCCTAAGGGTTAGTTTGAAGAGGGAGTTGATCTTACTCAGCTCATCACTACTAAAAATACTCATGATACCACACAGGAAATATCCATCATGCCCCTATAATCACAGGATTCTGGGCTCTTAAAAACTGGATCACAACACATCTCCATCTAGTGACCAGAAAATATGAAGATGACTTCACTGTTTTTGCCTACTACGTACCCCCAGCAGAGGTCACTATGGTATAACAATAAAAGAGGGTGATGTCACTTCAACAAGCTTCACATAGTTGACTATATTTCCAAACTTATTTTGTGAGCTCTATAGTAAAATAACAATTTGCAAGTAAGAACAGTATCAGTTGAGAAAGTTACTAACAATACAATCTGCTTTATAGTTCACAGTTTTCTACACTCGGTCTGTATTTTTATTTAAAAATCCTTGCCTGAAAAACCAGTCCCTTTTATTTACAAAGATATCACATATGCCTGTACGAAAGATTTTTTATCTGATTTTCAAATATTGTGTGGCTGTTTATATACATATATATGTGTGTGTCTGTGTGTCTGTGTACGTGTGAATATATATATATATATATATATATATATATATATATATATATATATATATATATATATATATATATATATCATATATGTCATGATTTTAAAGTACTGTTTTCCACAGAACTTTCCCTGTTCCATTTCTATCATATCATTCTTCTGGGCCATGCACTCCTTCATCCATAGCACCTACAGATGGTAGCTGTAATCCATGTATATTCATATTGGTATGTACAGACCATATTTGTCTGTGATGCATTCTTTCATCCAGGATCCTCTTCTCTTGCTCCAGTTAGGGCCCTTTACTTTCCAAACACCCTCTTATTGCTGCAGTCCTTCCTCCATCCAAAGAAGGCTGGGTGCAGCTTTTTTCAAAGCTCTTTAGTGTGAATCTGAGCACGGGCCAGAGAGGATCAGTCCAGAGCAACAAGAAAAAAAAATATTTCCATTGCTCACTCTCTCCTGCAGCTAGCTTAGCAGGCTACCACCTGTCTTTGTTCTAGTTATCTGTCTAGATTCTAGGTGATAGATCATTCATAACCATGACAGCTGAGCACTTATTAAGCTAGAACTCTGATCCTAAATGCATTGTGATGCTGCAAAACAGGCAGATCAGCTAACGTGATCTATTTCTATAAACACACCACACTAAAACACATTGCATTATCTTTGACATGCAATAACTTATTCTTTAAAGAAACCTCATGCAATACACCTTAGAACACAGTACTTACAGCAGTAATCTGAACTTCTCCAATTAATGCAGATATTAAATTTGTTACACATGGCCACATAGGCAGCCAGTGCTATACAAGGATTCCGAATGTATTCCACATCTTGAACCCACAGGTCACAGAATAATTCAGGTGGAACCTAATAAATAATAAATACATGTGTTAATGTTGCACTGTGAATGTACCTTCATACAGTGATGAAATAGGGTGAATATCTCCACTACTTTGGGGATCCTATCAGGCAGTTATATGAGCTAGTGACAGGGAAATCACAAGGTCTGCCAGGCTGAACTGAAGGTACAGAAGAGGCATTGGGCTCCCAGCCTTCCTGAGTAAATGAAGAGGATTTATTTTCCAAAGGCATCTGAAAATGAAGGTTCCTGAATGTAAAGAGAATGCAGGGAACTCTTATTTTCCCTGAACCAAGTAATTTGGGATGCTTAGGGCAAAAACTAATACTATGTTTGCCAGTGGGAGGCACAATCATTCTTGTCATGAAATACCTCATTCTCTGTTTTTCTTCCTTTCCCCCCTATATTTCCATCTAGATGTTAGCCTCTCATCTAGCATTACCCTCTTATTTCATGTGTGAGAATGCAGGGTATCTAGGTATAGTCTCCTTTTGAGAGAGAGTCACCTAGAAGCAATGGTAAGTTTCCAGTGTCTGCTCATGAACCGTTGGGAGAGAATCCAGAGTAATCCAGAAGACAGCTGGAAAGAATGGTAGATGGGGCACATACCAGCATGTTACCTACCGCTCTCATTGGTTTTCCAATATGTTTCTACCTTGTAAACGATTTCCCTCCACAGTTTGTCAAAAATATGGTTTTGTCTAACTGGTGTATTGTGTTTGTTATTTGCTTTAAGGTGGTGCCAAGTGGGGCTATTGTGGGATAGATGGATTGGATGGCAGATGGAGTTCAGCTACCAACCTTGAGTATACAAGATCCAATTCACCACCATGTTATTCTACTTCTACACCAGTGAGACTCCACTGAAATAATTAATTATGTAAAAAATTCAGTAAGACTGTATTGAATCAGGCTCACCCATTAAAATGAGATAAGGCCTGGAGGTGACAGAAGGCACCTCATAGGTTTGTTCCTTCAGAAAGGCTCCTTGGCTCCCATTGAGTAATGCTCAGCCAACGTGGAATGGATAACTCAGGTTGCTCTAAGTGCTGGATGTGTCATAAAAGTGGTTAAATTGCACAGTGTGCACAGACAATGGGTATCGTTTTCAAAAGCCCCTATGTCACATTTTCACTTAGAAATCTAAGTCTCATTGAAAGTCAACAGGACTTAGGCTCCTAAATGCCTAAATCAGTTTTGAAAATGGGACTTAAGTGACTGGGAAAATTGTACCTTCTGTCATTATGTATCCCATGACAGCTTTACATGCCACCTTGACCAAGAGGATTGACTATTATGCTTGTCCATGGCCTGCAGCTCAGTCAAAATGTACCAGCACATTTGTTCATGAGTCTGAACAATCATGAGCATATTTCACTCTCTGTGCAATCATTAAATTGGCTGCTATATACTGGCTGACCGTGAGCTGACAATGTTGGTCTTTAAAACACATTAAAGCATAACCGCTGGCTACATCTGAGACCTATTTGAGCCTCAAACCTTTTCTCCTTTATCTATATATATTGTATTCTTAGAATTACCGTTATAGGACCCACATTTATTGTCTTTCCCTCTCATACCTTTCTAGCACTTTTTGTCATAAATCTACTAATCTACTGTCATCTGTTTGATTTTAAGTGGACTGTTTTTGTCTTATATGATGCAGAAATAGGAGTGCCTTCACTGGGGTCACTTTCAAATAGAACTGTTATTATTAACATTAAACCCACATGGCAGCCACTGATTTTGAATGTCAGCTGCCCTAAGGCAAGTCTCATCTTGATCAGCTCCATTCTTCAGTTAATTTTCTAACCTACAACAAATGGAGAACTATAATAGGATGCACATATACCACTCATGACATTTATCATGCATTATTGGATTTAGCTACATTAAAAACATCATATCAAATAAATAAAAATCTATCAAAATTAAATCTCTCTAATACAGTAAACCTCTGAAATAGTTAACGTACATAAGGATGACAGCTACTGAAGGTCTGGTTCATCACCAAGCTGAAACACTTGGAACAGTCCATGACTGAACAATTAGTTTCCTGGTGCCTGTCTTCTCCAACATACTTTAATGTGCTTGGCACCTGCCAGCTGTCTATAAAATTCGATGGAGCATCAGTTTTGCTTAAAACTGTTCTGTTGGGTAGCATCAGGTCATTTGCTGAGCTTCCATCACAGAAACCTGCATATGATCATAGTAAACAATATGTTAGCACTGTTGTGGGTTGTGCACCTTTTTATCTTCATCCATAACTGAAGTTCAAATACATTATCTAGCTTTTCTGATTAAAATCAATGAGCACAGAGTTTGTTGACACTCAATAAAAGACCTGCAGCACTGCCGTGGCTGGCCTGGGTCAACTGACTCAGGCTCACAGGGCTCAGGATCCCACGCAGGGAAGGTCTCAGATCTTGGCCTCCAGTCTGAACACAAACGTCTATCCTGCAATTTACTGCCCTGCAGCCTGAGCCTACAAGCCCAGGTCAAGACCGGGGCTCTGAGACTCATTGCTGTGGGTCTTTTATTACAATGTAGACATACCCCCAGTATTTAACTATATACGCAGCATATTAGTATCAGAGTCTAACAAAATGTGGCAGGTTGCTAGTAGGACCCAAATGCACAACTATTCATCCACAAACAAGTTAAGCAAAGTGAAAGTAAGGAAAAGGAATATTATATTTGAAATGTAAAGGATGGAAGAAAGAAGGGGCACAAAATAAGAAAAGGCAGAATTCTGCTCGGGTGTACCAAAGGTGGGTAATAGCAGATGTATTGCATCTAGAGCCTCCAGAAGAAATTCTCTACCTATGAGTTCTTAGGTACTAAGGAACTTAATATGGCCCCCATTAACATAATAATTTTGTGCTCAAAATCTTTGATGTATATAGTCTCACAAACCCCTATTAAGTAAGGAAGTACTATAAGAATTCCTCTGGATCCTCCTGGCAGGGACTTCAGAGCAGGAATTTTGTCACCCATCAGAGGCGCTGACTTTGTGATTTGCCTGGGGTTGCTCAACCCCCACTCTGCCCCAGGCCTCACCCCCATTCTACTCCTTCCCCACCTCTTCCTGCCCCCACTCTTCCCCCGCCCCCAGCGCCTCCTGCACACCGCCGAACAGCTGATCACCTGCAAGTGGGAGAGGAGCTGACCAGGGCCTGCTGGCAGGGAGAAGGCACTGGGAAGGAGTTGATGGGCGGGGCTGCCCATGGGTGCTGAGCACCCACTATTTTTTTGCCCGTGGGTGCTCCAACCCCAGAGCACCCATAGAGTCAGCGCCTATGTCACCCATACAGAAGGTGCAGCTTGCGCCCTGCTCTGCAGCCAGTGAACTCTACCACCATTTGCTGGCAGTTAACTCTGACACGCATATGAGAACTTCCATAAGGATGTTAGTGGAGAGCTGCGACTAACACCCCACAATCCCACGAGTCTTGTCAGCCTGTGTGTAAAGGTGAAAGAGGAGGAGCCCTCCACAGTCTGGCCAGTTTGCCATAATGTACTGTAGCCCAAAGTGGGCATCTGCCTATAGCATAAACCATCCATCCTCAACATAAACTGGTATCACTGGCAGCCTCTGCTCAGGAGAGACTCACATCCTGAATGGCATGAAGATTGAAGGGAGGGATGCACTGATCCATTGGAAGAGCTGTTTAGGGCAGCTCAGAGAGTGACTGCCCATGCTCCGAGCACTCAGTTTCATAAGCACTAAACAAAAATTCATTAAAAAAATTCAAAGGACATAAAAGCAGCTCTCTGTTTAATTGAAAATGCAAAAAGTGTAAATGTCATTGTGGTGTAAAAAGGAGTTCCCGTGAAATGCCTAGACATACTCATCTGACACCGTATTAACTTTTACACATTGTGACAAAGTTCCTCCTCTACTTTGGTGGGTCCTGCACTTATTGGCGGATTTTGCTCACCTCAGAGATTCACGGCAGCCCTCAGTTTGGCCACTTTCATGGCTCAAATCTGCTGTTCACTCAGATAACCTCATCACTGGCCAGCATGGGGAAAATAGAGTAAGAACAATCCCCGCAGTTTCTGCTGATCCACCATGTGGGTCAGGGATCAGCTCAGAGACTTTCACCTCTGGTGGAAGCTCCTGTATCTGACCAGGAGTTGGGAGGTTTGGGGGGAACCCTGGTCAGCCCTCTACCCCGGGTTCCAGCCCAGGGCCCTGTGGACTGCAGATGTCTAGAGTACCTCCTGGAACAGTTGCATGACAGCTACAATTCCCTGGGCTACTTCCCCTTGGCCTCCTCCCAACACCTTCCTCCTGATGTCTGTTAACGCTTGTACTCCTCAGTCCTACAGCAGCACGTCCTCTCACTCCCAGCTCCTTACTCGCATAGCTTACTAACTGGAGTGACAGACTTTTTAAACCAGGTGTCCTGATTTGCTTTAATTAATTCTAGCAGCTTCCCAATTGGCTACAGGTGTCCTAATTAGCCTGCTGGCCTTAATTAGTTCTAGATAGTTCCTGAGTGTTCTGGAATAGTCCCTGTTATCTTACCCAGGGAAAAGGGACCTGCTTAACCTGGAACTAATGTATCTACCTTCGACCAGCCTCTTGTAGCCATCTGGCCTGACCCTGTCACAACACACACACCCAAACATGCTGCTACCTCTGGGCTGAGTTGAACACCTATAAGCTTAAGAGATAGCATATTGAAGCATAGCTTTTGGCATCCACAGAGACATTAATATTACTCCTCAGCTGAAAAGAACCAATCTTTTCTACATTTATTTCTCAGAAAGGAGCATCATAATTCATCTTTGTTTTAAACTAAAATAGTTGGGAACCTTGAAAGATCTTGGAACAGGGGCAATATTGTGGCAAGGTGGGAAAGATTATGGCAAGACATCTGGTCAATGTGAAATGGTGGGGTGCTCCATCAATCAGCTCTGGAAGCTATTTTTGGGGCCATCGACTATAAAAGCAACATGATGGACAAATCCACTATCCCTTTTTTCTAGGAAGCACTGTTTGTTGCAAAGAGCTTTTAGAAACTTCCTTTTTCTCACAGTCTCTGCACTTATATGGACTAGTTCCAAAGAGATTTGTCCAGTAATTCAAGAGGGATCTAATCCTTTCTCAATGAAAGGAAAATTGGCTCTATTTTATCATTTTTCACCCACACATGGGTCCAGATTCTTTTCCCACAGAAGCCACTGGAAAAACACCTATTGATTTCATTGGTAAGAACAGGCCTTTGGAGAGAAGAAATCTTTTGGAAGTTGCAAATAGTTCAGCCAGAAATAAGTTTCCCCCATGAAGCTTTTGTCATCTTAAGGAGGTCTTGTGAGGAGATGGAGTTTATGAAACAAAAAGGGATGAATATGATAAGACTCAAAAGAGTTACTTTCTGCAGGAATGTTGTCCAATCTGGCAAGTCTCTCCCACCTTCACATCTGCACAGGTGGGGAGTAACTCGCACTGTAAAAGAGATTTATCAAATAAAAGGCTGAAGCTTCATTGAGGTGCTCAGTTTCGCCACAGTTCTGCAGCCTGGCCAGGCTGTGTGGCTATGAAACACTAGTGTAATTCAGACTCTGCCTTGCCCCTCATCCCACAGTCAGCAGTCTGTGTTTGGGAGGGTCAGGGATGAAAGTGGGTCCTCTGTATCCTGTGTTGGGGTGTGGCCTCCCGGCTCCCAAAGTAATATTGGAAATGTAGCTTTCAGCAGCAAACAGACCAAAAGATCTTCCCACCTAGGGCATCAGGGAATGGGGGCAACTCATCCCACTGTGACCCCTCCAATTCTGAAACACATGTTATTGAAAGGCTCCTATTGAGGCACCCAAGCTCCCACTATCTTCCTGTCTCCTTCAGGCAATGAGCCTCATGATCCTCCCTAAGCCCATGATGCCTCAGTAGATACTATTTATTTGCAGGGAAGGGGCAGAGGGTTCTCTACCTGATCCCCCTATTGGACAAATCCCTATTGTCTATGACAGAGCTTGTTCCAAGACAGATACTTTGCCACCAAGCAGGAGCACCAAATAGCTCCTCCATGGGGGTGAAGTGGAGAAATCAGGAGTCATAGGGGCAAATCTGTCAGGAAAATATGGAGCAATCCTCTGCAGCAGAAGGGCTTGAAGCACAAGCCTAGAAAGAACACATAAATGTCTTGTAATGTTGTTAACAGGCAATGTGCACTGGAAATGTATTGCTGAGTTCTCTCTGAGATAGCAATCAGGCTAGTAAGACAAAGAAATCCTGCAGGCTAAATATAATCCTAGGCCAAATGAAATATTTTATCTTTATCTTCTTGATTCTGTTTATTCTAAGTAAGATGGACATTAAAAAAGGATTAGGACTAAGTCAGAAAAAAGGAAGAAGAAAACCAGAATAAAGTGAACATAATAATCAATTTTAGACTGATATTAATTTCAAGCTCTCCTACTCCATTTGGGGCGTGTTATTGTCTGTGGGACATGGAACTTGACTAAGCTATCATTGGTATTTGATACTGTGCTACACATATTTGCCCTTTCTGAAACTGGCAAGATAGAGTAATGATGAACTTTGTATTCCTGATTTCAAGCTCTGCTTTACAGCAGAGGATAATTCAAATGTCAGAGTGAAGATTTATATCAGTGTTTATAATGCTATAGACCTAACATCTCATCCATACAACTTCCAGAAAGAATGAAACCATGTGTACATACCACAGAAACCTAATAGTGATCATAATTTAAAAGTTATTAGAGTACACACACATACACACACACACATATATACAGCTCTGAACTAATTCAGCAACAAGACCAACCTAGACTGGTTCTATGAAGTTAATAGCTATCACGATCCCTCCCATTAAATAAATACAGTGAAAGTATTTAGAAAGTGAAAATAGAAGATTGTATTTCCTTTCTGATGGATAGCAAACACTAAATCTATTAATGACTTCATTTGATGCCAAGGGTGGCTTAATGTAAGACACTTTTCATCCTTATGACTGGGCTATTTGTTTGAACATTACTTCAGTGTTTGTGCCTGTGATTCAAATAGCCTAAATCCAAAGGCATAATTGCAAAAGAAAAAACAATTGCACTTCAACAACTGGGCATCAACCAGCATTTCAACAATTAACATGGTTAACAACAGTTTTACATTTACACTATTTTAATATTCACAACTATCTAAATTGTTCTGTGATCATCCTTTTAGGCTCCATACCTACACCTGGAAGCCTGAACCTGCTCATGGTATTACTTGTAACCAGGAAAAAGCTTTTCCTTTCTCCAGCAAAGCATTTGAACATTTGAATGCTTACAGTACTCTCTACTTACCACATAGTCCCAAGGCTTTTGGTTCACTGGTTGTATTTGACTCTATGATCACCACACCCGTGCTGTGAAACCACTGAATCCTGATATTTGTTGGTGTCTCAATTACATACATGAAGCCAGTGTCCTCAATTTTAAATCCATATTTTCTAACTGTAGGCCAGGCATATCTTGAATTTACAGTTATCTAAAAAGATGTTATAAACAAAGGCACAGCAGTAATCTGAACACCTCATTATATTGGAAGCTATTCTTCTACTTTATGTGATCGCTATATGTCCATGAAACTTTTGGAATGAAACATGAACTGGTTTTGTTATTCATCAGAAACACAGTCCAGGTTTTCCAAGATGCCCATGGTCTGACTTTTGAACTAGTCTAGCCCAATTTATGGTCTGAAGAGACAGGCATGCAAAACCTAGTCAAATCTTTTACCACGCAACACTCATCTGTTGCCATGACAAACTTTGACGGTTTGTACAAAAGCACTCAGTGAGGGGGCTAAAATGAAAATGTTTGATTCTTTTCAAACAACTTTTAACTCACTGATCTTTTGAGACTGCCCCTATGGTTTCTTCATATAACATTGGCAACATATTTGACTGTAGTATGGGGCGAGTCCCAGGTTCAAAACTAACTTTTCACAACTGGGTTTCTTCTTTTTAAAAATACATTTTGAATAGATATACACACAAGAAAAAAGCTCTCAGTTAGTTGCTGTTGAAATGACCATCCTATCACCCATCTAGGATCAAACTACTGGAACAACTGAACATTTCAGATAATAAAAAGCTATTGTTTTATGGAAATGTTTTCTGTAATAAGAACAAAATGGGAAATTACGGTAGATAAAATTGTTTCTAAATGAAATAAAGCTGTTCAAAATTTCTCACACACTTCTCTTTAAGGGGAGATGAATGGAACTATAAGGGCACCCCCAGGAAAGTGAGGTATGTCCAGCATGATTGTAAATGGGATGGATAAATGAATGAATGAGGAGCCTTATTAAAGATTCATGGCTCTCATTTGCTGTGTGCTCTGGTTCATAAATGGACTCACGCATTTCAATCTGTTGCTTCAATTTTATGAGTTACTTTCTCATATTTCAAACTGTTAGTATTATAGAAACTCCATTGTGCATGCAGAGAAAAAGACCAATGAGCAAGTGTGTAATCCCTATTTGGAGGTACCAGAAAATTTCTGACAATCTATAATGTTAATAATTAAAACAGTATAAAACAGGTTTATTATGCACCTATCTATAATGTGTAGGAGAAAAAACTGTGTGATCATGGGGGACTTCAGTTTGAACAACATATACTTGGGGTGCTCATGCTGCCAGTACCAAAACACCCTGGGGATTTCTAAACATCATAGATGGCAATTTCCTAATTCCAAAAGAGTTGCAGCCAGCATTGGGGAACTCTATATTAGACCTTGTCCTGACAGAAAAAGAGGAACTGATCACAGAACTAAAAGTTAATGGTAGCTTAAGTGCAAGTGATCATGACTTGATCACATTTATAATGTGCAAGCAGAATAAAGTCCAGAACCTTAATATATATATACTTGGTGGTTTAATAAGGCCAATTTCACAAAGGTAAAAACAATTCTGAGCCAAATCAGCTGGAAGGAATAATTTAATCAGAAAAATGTGAATGATAATTTGGAAACATTTAAGGACATCTTAGATGCCTGTAATAGGGTCTACAAACCACAAACTGAGCAGAGGCAGAAGGGGGAGGAGAGCATCTCCTGCCTACAGGCAAGCAGCTTGACCACACCCCCACAACTGCCAGTCATGGAGCAGGCACCCACAGCTGCAACCAATAGGGAAAACAAAGCCTGCTATAACAAGAGAGAGCTCAGAGAAGGAAAAGGAGGTAGAAAGGTCTGGGACAGTGAAGGGGCAACAGTCCTGCACTAGGCTACCTTCAGAGAGGCAAAGAGACTGAAGCAGACTGCTAATTAGAAGCCAGGGGCCAAGAACTGTCCTGACCAGTAGCTAACCACAGCCAGTCAGGGGCAGTAGAAACCCTTCAAAAGATCACACCAATGACTGGTAACAATGCCCAAAAAGTCATAATCTCACAATTGAGAAAGAAACCTGTACTGGTTAAAAAAACCCAACAACCTGGTTCAGAGAAGTGAAGGTAAAAAATAAAAAAATCATTTACAACAAATAGAAGAAAAGGGGGATTGATAGTATTGAATATAAATCAGAAGTTAGGAATTGTAGAAAATTGATAAGGGAAGCTAAGGGATACAAGGAGAAAGCTATGGCCAGCAGAGTTAAGGAGAATAAGACATTATAAAAATATATTAGGAAGAAAAAGAATCCTAATAATGGTGTTTGTCCATTACTAGATGGAAATAGTAGAATTATCAATAATAATGCAGAAAATGCAGAAATGTTTCAATAAATATTTCTATTCTGTATTAGAGGAAAAAGAGATGATATAGGCTCATCACATGGTGATAACACTCTTTCCATCCCATTAGTATCTCTGGAGGATGTTAAACAGAAGCAATTACAGTTAGGCATTTTAAAATCAGCAGGTCCAGATAACTTGCATCCAAGTAATTTAAAAGAGCTGGCTGAGGAGCTCGCTGGACCATAAACATTGATTTTCAATACGTCTTGGAGCACTGAGGAAGTTCCAGAAAACTGGAGAAAAACTAATGCTGTGCCATTTTTAAAAAAATGTTAACGGGATGACCCAGGTAATTTTAGACCTGTCAGTCTGACATGGATCGCAGGCAAGATAATGGAGCAGCTAATATAGGACTTGATTAGTAAAAAAAACTAAAGGAAGGTAACATAGAAAATTAGAAAATATAGAAAATCAGCATGGGTTTTTGAAAAATAGATGCTGTCACACTAACTTGATATCTTTTTTTTTCCCATTAAATGCAAATTTGGTTGATAAATAAATAGTTGACATACTATATTTGGACTTCTGTAAGGCATTTGACTTGGTACTACATGACATTTTGGTTAAAAAACTAAAACAATATAAAATTAACATGGAACACATTAAAAGCTAGCTAACTTACAGGTCTCAAAATATAAATGTAATGGCAATTTGTTATCAAGCGGGTCTTTTTCCAGTGGGGTCCTGTGAGGATCAAATCTTGGCCCTACTGTATTTAACATTTTTATCAATTTACCAAGGATAGTGGTGGATTCTGCATCACTGGCAATTTTAAAATCAAGATTGGATGTTTTTTCTGAAAGACATGAATTATTTTGGTGATGTTCTATGGCCTGTGGTGTACAGCAGGTCAGACTAGATCACAATGGCCTTAAAATCTCTGATTCTATTAAGGGGAAAGTAAAATACTATGTAAGTAGCAAGAGAATACCAAATAAATAAATAAACAAACAAAATCCCCAATAACTTACTTTTCTGTTTAAACGATCAACGATTATTTGGTTTGATAAATAGGTTAAATTCAGCATTGCCAGGCACAGTGAAGTCAAGTTTAAGTGACCCTGCAGAGAAAGCAAAATTTGTGAACTTCTGTTAAGATGTGAATAATTTTACATGCTAATTAAGTAGTATTTTAAGTAATGGAACATAAGGGGCATTTTTGTATGTTCAGTTTTTGAAAGAGGAACACATCTGTTGAATGAAGTTTATACAGATTAACTAAGAACTCTTTATTTGTATGAGCTATGTTTGTGGGATAATGTTCATTTGAATAACATTCCTTCAGGATGTCTACATGAAATGTGCCAATTTATTATGTTCTAGAAAATTGTGTTAAGCCATAACATTTCAAAAAGCTGAAATATTAGGGGTTCAGACACAGCAACACCACTGATTCGGGGCATGGAAAAGAATCACATGAAGAGGAATAGAAAAGATTCAAACGGTTTGCCTTAGGGTAGACACAAATATGAGAGGGAAAGATAAATATACACAAAATAACAAATTTTCTAGAAAAGTCATATCAGGCATGTATGCATAATTCTATTCACCCTCTTGTAACACAAGAATTAGGGACATTCAATTGATAAGTAGCAAATTCAAACATCATAAATGAAAATAATTTTTCACACACTGCATAATTAGCCACTGGAACTCATTGCCACAAGGTATCATTGAGGCCAAATACTTAGAAGGGTTTCTAAACGAGCTGGATATTTATATGGATAACAAGAATATCCATTTTATAATAGTAAAGACTGGGGAGGAAATGAAGAGTTTGGGAAGAAGTACAAACTCTCATGTTTCAGGTCATAAGCCAATGTCTAAACTATTGGGGATCAGGAGAGAACTATCCCAGTGAGCAAGTTCTCCTGTAACTGCTTCCTTCAGGGTTTCTCGCACTCTTCTCTGAAACAGCTGGCACTCGCCTCTTTTAGAGATTAGATACCGGACTAGATGGACTGCTGGTCTGATGCAGTCTGGCAGTTCCTATAAACCTTTGTCTTTGAAGTTTGAGTTTGGCAATTTTGCAATGCAGAAGTCTCTGCATTACCTGTTGAGATTCATATATTGTAAGATGCTTGTTGCCTGCAAATATATGAGAGCCCAAGGGGAGTTCAGGTGTTAATTATCACCCTGCAAGACTTTATACAACAGAATGTAGAGGGGATCATTATAGTCTGTTTAATTCTAAGTACAGGAGTTTCCCACAGTAAAGCCATATAAAGAAAGATACACAAAGTTGGCATTTAGTCTACTGAAGTATTTAACACATTATTATAGATCTGGATATTTGTGTGCGACACACATATATGTGTAATCATTTAACCTCTCAATATTTCAGTTTTGCCATCTATACTATGACTAACCAGTAACCTTGCAGTAACGTCATGAGGAATTATGCTTGTGCAATAAGGTGAAAAAAGAAAAGCACTATACTCTTTTAATCAGAGATATTTTAATATGTATGTAAAAATGTATTTTAATAATTTGTAATTTAAAAATCCCATATTACTTTATGTATAAGCATATAAAATAAAAACTTTGTAGAATATACTTTTATTCACTGTACTGCTTAACCTTGTTTAGCAAGTGAGAGTCATAAAGAATAAAAACAGTTAGTTACCATGTTGGTATTTCTGCAGTCAAGTATATGGATGGTTATAGTTTCATCTTGAGTTTGGCTAACAATGTAGGCTGCCTCTTTAAATAAAGCCAAATGATTCCCATCAAAGGTTACAAAGCTCAGATCAGAGAAAAATGTACAACGACCTGGTTAAAAATAAATAAAATAAAGGCATTTCCTAACTTATTTCATTCTTTTGGTAAGCAGTATAAAACATGCAAATAAAATAGCATAGATGTTTGTATGATTTAACCTTATTTCCTCTAAGGGTTTACTAACTCAAAAAACCATTTTCAGCTATTTTTTGTAGCCACTATCTAACAGTTAACTACAAATGGACAGTAAAGAACTAAATTCTGCATGTTTCAATAGGAGCCTCTTGCAGGCATCCAAGAATAGAATTTGACTCATGTGACTAATACAGGACTAGTCTGTGGATTTTCATGGACCACAAGCTACTAAAAGCTACGGAGGGTAGGAGTCACATTGGACCTTGAGTTGCTTCCCCTTCTAGTCTTGTTCCAGGATGGGAAGCGCTAGTGGAAAGTTATCTTCCTTTCCAATCCTACTGCTAAAGTATCTGTGCTTCAAAGGGCCCAGAGTTCTACTCCCAGACATTACAAATCAAAAGACCCTGAGTAGTTACTTGCATTGCTTGTCCTCGCACCAGTTGTTTGCTACTATGGATCTAATGCTGTTCTCACTTAAGTCAACAGAAGTTTTGCCTTTGACTTCAGTAGTAGAATTAGGCTTCTATGCTGTATTAAGCAATGAGTAACCTGGAGAAGGTGTATATAAACTCCATCTTCTATTCCTACTCCAGAGTCCAGAAAATAGAAACTTTAATTCTTAATCTGTTTATAAATTCAATAATTTGTTATAAAAGTGAATTAATGTAAGTACTGCATAAGTAAAACTTACATGCACATTCCCATTTTGGGCAGCATTTGTCACCATTGATCTGAACAGCAAGCCCTAGAACTCCACAGCTGGGCTGAGTTGCATTGTAAGGGCAGTTCTGTGACTTGTTAACTTGGATTAGTTGTCCATCCAAGCAAATGTGTTTTATGCACTCATTTTCTGTGATTGGCTAAGGCATATTTAAAAGACATAGGTTACCATTCTTATCAAACTAGAGACACAACATTGCAGAATGCTTACTGAAAAGAAAAGTAGGCCTGATTTTCAGAGACACTGAACACTCACAAATCCCAGTGAAGGCAATGGAAGCTGTCAGTGCTCAGCACAACTGAAAATTAGACAATTTGTGAAAATGGTACAAAACCATGGTTCTGTTCTAAATTCCAGAACAATATTATTTATTTTAGACAATACATCAGGCAGAAATACAGAAGAGAAGTATGCAAGGATCATAGAGATGGCAAAGATGGCTGAGTAAGGTTAAGGAATAGTCATGTCAGGAGACAATCTGCCAAAAAGTGGCAGATTGTGATTCAAAGGATCCCTTCTACTGAGGAACATGAAATGGCACATGGTGCCAAAGGTATTCCATGAAAAATCACCCCTTTTGGAAACGGAGGTCCAAAGCAGCATTAGATTGCAGTAATTATGAAATCCATTAATTGCAATGGCGTTCCTCCAGATTTACCCACATGTAATTGAGATAGGTATCTGGCCCTGTAGTTTGATAGATATTTTTAATACTGAATACAAAACCATATGGCACATAAATAATTATTTCAGCACTAGTGGTAAGGGAACTTATCCATACATAAATCTACATTCCTGTCTATTTACAGATGGGCAGAGAGATAACCATGAACAACGTTACTCACTACACAAGTTTGGAGTGTTGCTGTTTCTCTAGCTGGCATGAAAACTGATGCTGTGCCTCCTGAGATAGCTTCAGCTGTTGTTAGTCCACCAGAATACTCTGTAGCAGACTCGTAAAGTGGTTGGGTAGATAAATAGGCAAATGGAGGAACTGATGCAGCCATTGTAGCATTTGAGTGGGTTGGCATCATTAACGACGAACTCTTTGAGGGTGTGTGGACCTCAGTTATAACCAGTGTCACACGTTTTGGAGTTTGAATAGTGGTGCCTGATGCTGCGACACTAGAAGAGGCAGTTTTTTGCTCAGAGGATGAATAGATGGTGGACAAAACTGATACACCTAGTTTAGGAGGCACAGCAGTTATATTTGTGAAATATGGAGAATGAAACATCTGTGTTGTTTTTAAGGTGAGGGTGATCAAATCTGTGATGCCTGGCGTATGAAGAGACTGTGGTTGTGTAACCAGTACTGGCCCTGCAGGCTCTGCTGTTTCGGAGGTGATGGCTTTTTCTGTTTTTGAAGCAACAGAAAAATAGATGGGTTCCCCTGAAAACAATGAGGTGGTGAGGGCTTCTCTGATTGCTGCTGTTTTCCCTGAAGTAACTGATGCTGTAGTGATGTTTTGTGCTGTCACACTGCTCACTGATGAAGGTGCTAAAACAGTGGTTGTAGTCGAAGAACGTGTGGTGGCTGGTAACACTGTTCCTGCTGGGAATGTGGAACTGTAGGAAGTAGTTGAAAGTGGCACTTGCTGAGACAACACCACAGTCTTCTCTGTAGCACTTTTGCCCATTGACGTGGATGCTGTTGAGATCACTGGTGTTAAAAGGGCACCTGCTAATGACTCCTTCTCTGCTGTGATGGGAGTTTCTGATGTTTCCGATAGAATAAGTGATGGAGATGTTAACTTCGACAAAGGAAATACGGCGATAGAGACTGTAGGTGTCTGACTAGAAACGAGTGGTTCAGTAACGGCTGTCTGCTTTGTGGATTCAAAACTGGAATCTGACTTTTGGGTAGGAAATGACGGAAATTCTTTTTTCATTGTAGCTACTGGTGATGAAGTTGTAATTACTTTTGTTAAAAAAGAGAGGGGTCTTGTGCTGACAGTCAAATCCATTTTTTTTCTGGTTGAAGTTGGGAGTTTTGTCTGCAAAGCTGAGGTAGTTCCTGATACATAAGTCAGTAAGACGGCATCAGTTAAGGATGACTCTTTTTCAGTAGTCAAAAGAACTTTAGCTGGAACTACTGAGGTAGGAGATAACGTTGAAAGATCCACTGCAGGTTGGGAGGTAGTTACGAATGGGTACAAGGTGGTGAATTCTCCTATAGATTCTGTTGTACTAAAGAGACCTTTTGGACGAACAGTGGTGGTCAAAATTTCTGTTGGAGGCTGGTAAATTGTGGTACTTTTTTTGCTTGCCAAATAAGGTTTGGAAGTTGAAGGAACATGTTCTATTGTCAATTTGGTAGTGAAACGTGGTATAGCAGACTCCTCTCTGATCTGTGGAGAAACCATCTCTGCTGATGAAGTTTGAACAGAGGAAGTACCTACTGAAGTTGTAGCAGAGGAGGAGTAATCTTTGATTAATGATATTTGAGTTGTAGATGCTGTTTGTTTTACTGTTTCTCTGATGGTTTTAACTGTAGGCTTTGAGACTGTGGAAACTGTTTCAGTCTGTACTGGGTGCTTTGTAGCAGCCGGCTCCTTAGGTATTTTTTGTGTTAAAATGTATGGGGAAACCGATGTCTCTGCCAGATACTGAGTGGTAGGGAATATGTCAGGTGACTTTGTGAATGGAGGTGTAACAGAAGTTGGCAACGTTGACCTTTGTTTGACTACTGTCACTTTTTTACTAGTTATTAATCTGCTGCTGAATTCAGAGTATGGGGATAATGTGGCATCAGTAATATTTAAAGTGACTTTTGCTGGCAGTTCCGCAGGTGATAGTGATATTACTGAACTTGGTTGCTCTTCTATCGTGGATAAGGTTGAGGCTGTCAAATGGGGAGTCTTTCCTTCTGTTGAAAAAGTAGATTTTACTACTGATGTTCTTGGGTATAAAGTAATGGTCATTGTAACAGTAGCTTCAGATGATGCACTCATAGAACTAGTGGCTGTTGTTGATATCTCTTTTCTAAATGTGGATAGTGGAAGCAGAGTAGTGAAAGGTGTTAGGGAGCTTGCTGGTGATGAAGCAAATGTAGTTGGCTTTCTGGTATGTACACTAGCAATTTTTTCTGTTTGTGCTTCATCAGGATGGACAATCATCCTTGTTGTTTCAGTCTCATTAAGAAGAGTATATGGAGATTCAGTGACTAATGTTGTTTGCATTGATTCCAATTGTTTAGTTACCCATGGAATTGTAGGGACCAAATCCATTATTTCTTTTGCTAAAGCAGTTGTTTTTGTTGCTGATGTCATTCTAATAGTGTAGGGTGCAATGCTCATCTTTGTTGTATTTAGAAATAGAGGTGATTTGTATTCAGATGATGTTCTTTGTGAGGATGTAGTTGGCTTTGCTGATAATTCATAGGGGCCTGTTATTTTAGATGTTACTTTTGTTGTCAAAGGAATAGCTCTGGCAGTCTGAGATGAAACAGGATATTTAGTGTACAAAGTAGTCAGGGTTTCTGTCATATTTAGCACTATGAATGGTGGATATTCAGTAGTTGATGCTGTTTGCAAAGTTTCTTTTGATTCTGCTAAAGCTGGAGAAGCAGCACTTATATTGGATAGTGAAGGCCTTTTTGTAGGAAGAGTGCTGGGTTTTGCAGTTGTAGCTGAACTAGAATACAGTGAATATGGAGAAAAATATGAACTTGATGGCTGCTCCGCACTTGTTGTTGCTTGTATTATTTCTTTTTTACCAGTTGTAAATAGGAAGCCAGTTATTCCTGAGGATGATGAAGATGACAATGATGACATCGCTTTAGTTTGCAGAGTTGCTATCTTTGCACCATGAGTTGTGGAAAGGAATATGCCTGCAGTACCTGTCAAGTTTTGAACCATGTATGTAGGAGTTTCAGTAACTGACTGTGTTACATGTAATAATGGAACAGGGTGTGTAGATAGTGGAAAAAATGTGGTCTTTATTTCCTCTTTGGTTAAACCAATCGTTCCTTTTGTTGTTTCGGAAGTCATTGGTGGCTTCAGTGTAAATAATGTAGTGATCAGAGGAGAAAATGAAGTTTCAGTGACATTAGCTGTTGTAGGAGAAGTTTGTTTTGTACTTGGTTTTGTTCCTTCTGAAGTTCTTGTTTGATTTGCTGTTGGTGCATAAGAAGGGGTTTCCAAAGAGGGTGACATAGTGTATTTGGTGAAATATGTGGTTGTTTGCTCTGTTGCTGATACAAAGGAAGGGGCAGTAGTTTTTTCTGGTTTTTGTTTTGTTTCCACTGTGGGACGTATCGTAGTGTCTATTTCTGATGTTTCTGATATTGCTGTAGCTGCGACTGGTGATTCTGTTACTCTTATTATTGATGATGTCCCAGTTAAAATAATAGTAGAAACTGGTTTGCTTTCTGTGTCAGTGATTTTAGTCACTGCATGTGTTGTAGTTACAGTCTGAGGCTCTGTCGCACCCAATACCTTAGCAGTGATATTACTCGTTGCTTGTATACCTGTAGAGATTTCTGTAGTGGCTGTAGTTGTCGAAGGAAAAACATCAAGTACTGAAGGGAAGCTTATATTAGATTTTGGTGATACAGACATTGCAATAGTGCTTTTGCCAGATGATGTAGCTCCAGCTGAATATGCCGAAACTTTTGGTGATACAGTTGTAGTTAAAACTGTTGTATTAGGAATAAGAACTGTTGAAAATTTAGTTTGTTCTATGGTTGCACTGAATTGCCACTTTGATGCACGTGTTGTTTTTGTGTCTTTTGTTTCAGGTATAGGAGATGAAGTTACTACTTTACTCAGAACTGCTGCAACTGAGACATTGAAAGCACTAGAAGTTACATGTGAAAGAGCTGGTGTTCTCATACTGGATGGTGAAGGTCGAACATCAACTGAAGGCTCAATGCCTAAAACCGGACAAAAACAGATGTTAGTTGGGACTCATACTAGAATCATTAAGGTGGAAGGGATCCATTTTAAGTCATGTATCCCTATCTTCCCCCGCCCCTTTCTTCAGGTTTGTAATATTTTTAGAGCTTCTAAAAAAAAGACGTTAGGGAAGGCATTGACTATGTATTTCATGTTACTGAAAGTTTTATGGAAAAGGAACCTCTTAATTTTCTTTATAATTTGTCTTAGATTTTAGGAAAAAGAAATTTGTTTTTAACAGAAAAGCACATGAAATGATAACTTAAAATTTACGAACTTGGGCATCTAAAGTTAGATGTGTAAAAACTGCACTGGGTCACTTAAGTAAGAGGCCTAATTTTCACTGATATATTGCAAGGGCTCAACATCTCTGAAAAATCAGGCCATTTATGTGGGTCCCTAAATATGGGCTTAGATGTCTAACTTTGGACCCCCATGTTTGAAAATTCTGGCTATACTACTTTTGGTATCTAGTAATGCCATAAGTTAAATATCAAATTAAACATAATAAAGTAAAAATTTTTGAACATACAATCTTCAAAATACACGCATCTTTGAGTGACTTCATCCAACACCATATGGAGAGGACACATGGGAACACATCCTTCCACTCTAAAAGAGAAACACAGTATTAACTATTCAAGCAGTCGGTTATAGACAAAGTATTTAATTTTAGGAAAGCAGTCTACATTTCTAAATAATTTAAGGCAGAGGACCCTGATAATGGACCTTTCTATTTCTCATCAGCTCAGGACATTTCTTCAGGATGCAGCTGACCTTGTTTCCATTCCTGCAGATCTGAGCTAACGTGAACTATGTAACTCTCTATCTTTGGAATGAATGTTGGTCCTTCCAATGATAGAGACTTTCATTTAGAAGTGCCAGAGAGCCATTGCCCTCTGGAACAAAATTTTGTTCAGTAGTTTTATTAGGGACAGACGTGGTTGCTGCAATGCCATCATGAGAGGAGCAGGGCCAGAACTATTTGATGTCAGCTGACTACCACATCTTTTCAATGATACTCTTAATTTAGGATTACCCACTATCTTGAAACATTACTGCCATTCAAGGACATCATTTTACTGTAGCTGCCACAATGGCTACAATTCCACTATTTCCTCCTCCACTGAATTTTGATTAATTAATATGGTGCCATGGCACTGAACTATATCTAGTGCCGTATATACTTACCAGGCTATATAAATATTACTAGAATCATATACTTTTATTCTAGAAAAATGCAGATACTTACTTTGGTACATCCTGACAGTTTTGTCCCAAAGGGTTTCTGCATGTTTTGAAACAAGGGCTTGTACAGGCATCATAACGCCACTCACATGTAGAATGGGCTGGAAACTTAAATTTGGAATCTGGAAGAATACATGATTTATTATACAGAGACATATATACACACCAATATGCATATGCACACATATATATTATTTACATATATACATTATGCACACTCACACACGCACGTACACACTCTATAGCGGGCACACTTAAAAAGTTCATTTTGGTTTTCAAAATATTACTATTTCTATTGCTTATATTTAAAATGGGGGATATCTTTGAAACTTTTACTATCTCTGAAACTGCAATGAACATTAAGTGTATCCACTGTGTATTAACATGCAGAGTAATGCATATGCAAACTGTTCTACACTATGCAGTAGAAAATGTGACGTATTCTAGTTGACATATCTATTTTCTAGTGCATACTAAAACAATCTGAAGACTGACAGTACAGCAAGAATTAACAGACAATTCAGAAATATTTTTAAAACAATCTCCATAAAAGAATAAACTATATAACTTTTCTGATAACTCTGGCTGAACTGTTGTGAATTTTCAGTGGGGAAACAACATGAAACCAGTGTGAGTAATGTTGATTCAGTAGGATCATTACTATGAAAGACTTACAAGAACATGCTACTTTATTTAATGTGCTACATTAATGATATTTTTAAAAGAGGTTGCATCAGAAAGAGTGGTTTATTTGTTGTGCAAAATTAGGCAATACAAGGAGACTTTCCAGAAAGTTTGTACAGTGTAACTGCTTTTACTTTAGAGGAAAAATGAAACACCATTTCAAACAAGCAAATAACCAGAAATCATTACATTTAAAAAATACATTCTTAATGGTTAATCTTTTCAGAAACAGCAAAAGGCCAACATTTTAAAAGAGGGCCATAACTGAATCAGAGAATAGTTTTCAGACTCAAATTATATGTGCCCCTTAATATCAGAAGCAACTGAGATATATGCAGGAGTGCAGTACAGATTTCTCTTATTTATCATGATGAAGCACCACTTCAAGTCTTGCAAAACTAGAATCATAGTTCACGTCACTGTAAAAAAGAGTGTCCTGTTAAATGACATTGATACTATAGTGAATTTAAAAACTACCTGCATCACCTACACAGCATCTTTGTGGAATAGTGTTTATTAAAAGGTATTAAAATCACAAAATTGAAATACAAATAGCAAAAGAAGTTAGGGAAAGTGTGAAATTCTTGTGCATGGGCCAGAGAAGAAAATTGTGAACTTGTCATTAATAAGTAGTGTCTTCACAGTTTTATTAAATAATGATGCCATTTCATAGAGGAAGTGTTAAGAAGAAAACAAATAAAGTGACCTACACCTCAGGGGGAGTATAAACCAGCAACCTCACATCAGCTGTGTGTGTGTGTGCACATGTGCACACAAGGATAATTGAAGGCCAGTGCTTAATTTGTGCCAGAGCTTGCCAGGGCTGAGCCCCAGCACCTCTAAGGTTGGCAGTTCATAGCCCGGCACCTCTGGATTTGCTGCATCAGTTATGAAAATAAAAAAATTGCTTGAGCCCCAGCATCTCTTTCATTACAAACTTAGCACTGCTGAAAGTTCTCCTTTGCGCTAGCCTGATCCTGTGATATCTGTTTGAGAGTCCCCCTGTGCCATGTTAGATGAGCCCCAGGGCTTCTCAAAGTTCTGCTAGACTTCAAAAATTATAAGGAAACACAAATGTATCCAGGGGTCAGCATATCATTCTGGTGTCCTAGCCCAAGCCCCTTTTCTCTGGTTGCACTGGCAGTGGGAGCAAGGAAAGAGTGCATTATATGAGCCCCTCTGTTGTCTCTATGCCATAAAAGGGTCACTCTTACACTGGTGCAATCCTTCCTTAGCAGGTTAAACTGGACACCAGGCCAATTATGCCACCTGGGCAACTTGATGCAGGCAGCTGCACCACACAGAACATTTGTGTTAGTGATTGGGGAGTAACATTTATTACTTGAAAATATGTTTTGCTACCATGTATGATTATATTTTTAGGGTGATATTCAGGACTTCTACCCTGAAAAACCTCCCACTGATCTTAGCTTCAGTGAGGAGTGAAGTATCAGGCTCTTTAATTCACTTCTATTTTACACTCGTTTAGAGACATGCGATTCTTTTCCAAAAGACTTCAGAATTTTTCTCTCTCTTCAGCCTAGGTACATCTGCACTTATGAGTAGTTGTTGTACTGTTACTAGTAATAGAAGTCCCCTCTTGCTTGATAAAAATAATAATTCTCATAGAGCAGAAGAGAATGTGTAAATCAAGTTCTAATATCTTCCCCATTTTCTTTACTAAAAGAGTGTACCTGTTACCATCTAGTGTTATCCTCTAACAATGCCAGTCTGTATGATATCCCTGAATTGTTATTTCTATGAGAAACACTGGTTTTATTGTAGTAGCAAGTGAATTCACTAAGTTACATTTGCTATAAACTATTAAGCATATGTATCCTGTTCCAGTGGGAGAATCTGCAGTTGCTTAAATCTGATAGAGATGGGAGGAGGGAATACTTTACTTACAATCTTCACTAATGTGTAGGTTTTTTATATTCTGTTTAACAGAGTTGATATGCAGGCTGGAGCCATGAGGTGGATGGAAATATGGCATAGGGACACAACAGATATGGATAATCTGAGGAGATCATAGAGGATTATTTGTGCATGTATAGAAGATCTCGCTGAAGTTTTATTTCTTGCTTTATTGGAAAAGTCATGCACTTGGAATAACCTGCCCTTCAATCCATTTCCCTCCAAATAAAGTAAATGAGAAGAGGAAACAATCAAAAGAATTGATATTTGAATTTTTCACCATCTCTTTCTTTACTGTTAACAGGCTTACATTTCCATTGTTAGAATGCGTACAATACAATAGATGGTCCTAATCCTGCTAAGAGGCTCCATGTAGACTCCATAATCTGTCAGTGTGATTCTTTATACAAGACCTGGGCCACTGTAACCGTCTTTGATCCAAGTACAAGAGTTATACGTGCTACATTCAAAATTAGATAAAAACCAAACAGATTGGGTCTGATGAGCACCTACATATCCCAGTAACTTCAAACAGAGTTGCAAGCATTCAACATTTCTGAAAAATCAAGCCCAAAGTTCTTTAGAAAGCATATATTTCTAACCAAGTAATGTCTGGGTTTCATAGCTGTGTAGTAAACTCAATGTCCCAGGTTCATAACCGTGATTGCTATATAACTAGGCTTGGCAGAATTAAATTTTTATTATTTTATAATTTTGACAGATAATATAGGTGTTTATTGTAAGCAATATTTTAAAATGATTATGTATTTAAATGTTCACAGTTGCAGGAAATTATGGAAGGGGTGTGTGTCAGACAATAATTATTTAATGACAGTAGATGTTGAGATCCAAACAGTTAAAACTTTATAACCATTAAAACACAAATTGTCAACATCAACATGTCAAAATATACAAAGTAAATATCCTTAAAACAAACTCTAATAAGTTCTCAAGCAGCATGTTTCTTACTTTGCCTATGTGTTAATTTCAATTATTATCAATGGAAATATTTTCTCATTGGTTTGTGTGTACAGTGAATTCCATATTTATGGACATTTACCAATAAAAATCTAATTCTGCCAAGCCCATATATAACCCAGACATGCTCACATAAAAAAAACGCATCCTAACTGAATTCCCTGATTGTTTTACATAATATAAAGCCCTGAATTATATCCCACCAATCTTACATATCAACATACTAAGCAACTCAACCAAAAAAAAGATGTTATTTCCTGTTTTAAGATGTTCATGAGCAAAGTAGAGCCTCAGCAGAAGTAACAATGAAGAGAGGTAGACAGACAAAGCGTGTGCTTGAAATATTCTATTAAAACAGTAACCATAACTGGAGAAAATACCTTAAATATTCCCTTATTTCCTATTTCCCAGAAAAAATATTTACTTATTTTTGCCTGTGTTTCTGCACTTTATAATTCCAGAAGGGGACAGAAATTAGAGCTCTTCTGAAATTATTAGATGCTCTAAATCAGTGTTCCCTGGAGGCCTGCGAGCAAGCTTCAGGGGGTCCGCCAAGCAGAGCCGGCATTAGACTTGCTGGGGCCCCGGGCAGAAAGCCAAAGCCCCACTGCATGGGGCTGAAGCCCAGGGCCCCGAGGCCTGCCACTTGGGGCTGAAGCTGAAGCCTGAGCAACTTAGCTTCAAGGGGCCCCTGTGACATGGAGCCCAGGGCAACAGCCCTGCTTGTTACCCCCTAACACTGGCCCAGGTTTTTATACACAGAAACACAGTTGTTGTGGCACAAGTGGGCCGTGGAGTTTTTATAGCATGTTGGGGGAGCCTCACAAAGAAAAAGGTTGAAAACCCCTGCTCTAGATGACTATGAGCATTTATTTACCCACATTTTGCTGTACTTTATTCTCAAATCACTCACTAGAACACTTTATAACACTAAAGAGACAAGTCGGGGGAAAGGTAACACACATGCTTTTCTCCCTACTAGCTTTAAGTTAAGCATTTAGTTGAGAAAACTGTGCAAACATACACTAATATCATACATGCACCCTTCAATTCAACCACTGTGGAATCTACCATCAAAATACTGGAATCCTTTTAAAATACAATGTAAGAGTACAATTGAATGTTGGGCTCTCATGAAAGACTCTAGAGGAGGCAAGTTTACAGATAATCAACAGAATCATGGGGTGGGGAAGATACAATAAGGCAGGTCCACACAGCCAAAGCAGGTGACCAGCACACAGCACCATATTCCAGTAGAATCCTTTCTAATCAGACTACCTGCCCCCTTTTAACAACATAAAGTTCCAAGCTTTGGATCTAGTATAATGAAACCATACAGTTTATTTCCCCAGCCCAAGTCTTCTGGGACTAACATCTCTACCTTCAAGCTGATTTTAGACTCTTAGGCCTGGTCTACAGTGGGGGTGGGGAATCGAGCTAAGATACGCAACTTCAGCTACTAGAATAGCGTAGCTGAAGTTGACGTATTTTAGATCGACTTAGAATAACTTACTTCGCATCCTCGCGGCGCAGGATCGACAGCGGCTGCTCCCCCGTCAACTCCGCTTTTGTCTCTTGCCCAGATGGAGTTCCGGAGTCGATGGCAGAGCGATCGGGGATCGATTTATTGCGTCTACACTAGATGCAATAAATCAATCCCTGATAGATCGATCACTACCCACCGATCAATTAATGAAAATGATCATGTGTCGGTCTGCATTCCTTTGGATTGTTATCGAGCAGAACCCATCATCAGCATGGATGCATATCCTCTGGAATGGTGATTGAAGCATGAAGGTACATATGAATCTTTAGCACATCTGGTACAAATATCTTGCAATGCCGGCTAAAACAGCGCCATGCAAATGGCTGTTCTCATTTTTAGGTGACATTGTAAACAAGAAGTGGGCTGCATTATCTCCAGCAAATGTAAATAAACTTGTTCGTCTGAGCAATTGGCTGAACAAGAAGTAGGACTGAGTGGACTTGTAGGCTCTAAAGTTTTACATTGTTTTATTTTTGAATGCAGTTATTTTTTGTACATAACTCTACCTTTGTAAATCCAGCTTTCATGATAAAGAGATTGCACTACAGTACTTGTATTAAGGGAATTGAAAAATACTATTTCTTTTATTTTTACAGTGCAAATATTTATAATAAAAATAAATATAAAGTGAGCACTGCACACTTTGTATTCTGTGTTGCAATTGAAATCAATATATTTTAAAATATGGAAAACATCCAAAAATATTTATATAAATAGTATTCTATTATTGTTTAGCAGCATGATTAATCGTGATTAATTTTTTTAATCGCTTGACGGCCTTAATTAGCACCATTTCCAAATGAGCACAATAAATTCTCTACCAGGTTTTATCCCTGAGCAGCTCATGTTGCAACTTGAGAAGCTTCATGTTTTCTTGCCAGGCACATCATGCTCATTTTCTCTGGGTTTTTGATCACTGCATTGCATTATACAGTTTTTGACATTTAGGCAATATCTTACATCTGTGTCTACAAACTGATGGCCAGAACCTGGAGCAGACTTAAGCAACTGGTGGAGTCCTTCCATCCAGTGTGGCACAGAGCACCTTAAGTTACCACCAACTGCAACAGGAGATCAGCGCATTCTATGAGATGCTCAGCAGCACCTCATAAGATTAAAGCACACAGACAATGAGCCCACCTACTATATCCACACCCTGAATGTTACCACAGCAGTAATCCATGGTGTGCTTGAGCCACCATGGAACTGTGTTAAGTGTTTCTCAGTTGTAAGTCACATAAGGCCAATTACATTTCTACTTTTATTAATTATTAATTATTATTTATTATTATTATTATTTTGAATGTCTAGAGGCCCCAAATCAGATTAAGTATCCCTTATTCTAGGCACCCTACAAACACAGTAAAAGACAGTCCCTGCCCCAAAGAGTTTCTAGTCTAAATAGACCAAACTTGGGATGGGAAACAGAGGCACAGAGAGGTGAAGTGACTTGCCTGAGGTCACACAGCAGAACTCAGGTCTCCTGACTCCTAATCCAGTACCGTCTTCACTCAACCACTCTGCCTCTCTTCACTTTGCCACTGCTCTCTACATCTTATGAACAGTAATATGGATAAGGATTAAAGAACACCAGGAAAAAAATCAATAAAGTCACTTATACACCCATTTCTGCAGCCTGGTACTGATACTTTTCTCACTCTCCTATATCAATTATAGAAATTAAATTCCACAGTGGACCTAGACTTTTATTGTCACTTATAGTTACTGTTCCCCCATAACAGAAAATGTAACTTCTTTATATGTGCCACTGAAACTGTGTATTTCATCTGTGTCACGGTACGAGCACTTTATGTTGCCATATGACACTAACCAGCCATTTCCATGTCATGCTTCCCATGTTTACAGTGCTTACAGTGTTTCTCTAATATTGAGCAGTTTATTGTATTTGGGGTGATATTGCAGTTCATTCACAACAAAGTACTGATGTTCAGTTTACTGACAATGAGTTAAGCTTTTTACATCAGAGTTTTTATATGTTTCTCTATCAAGGATTTGTCATGGCATTTGAAGGAAACCACATATCTTCTGATGAAGTCTGTCATAATTTGCTTTCTATCCAGTGAAATGATATATCCTTAACAGAATAAGGAGTTATTCTCTGGATGACAATCATTCCAGCTTACATGCCAACCAAGCCCATGTTTCTACTACCTGAGGAAGAGCTGAGCACCTTAGTACATCAGTCACAGCTGATGAACGTGTTAGTACAGAAATTTCTAATGTGAATCAGGGCATATACTTTGCAATATATATAAAGATATTTTATTAAACATCATATTTAGCTCTGTCACAGCAGTTTGGATAGTGGAGAAATACTGTGCTCTCTATATACTAGGCCCTAAGTTTTAACATATTAATTCCTTTCTTCCTGACTTCTGAAATTAATTCTTTGATAATAAGTATCCTACCATTTTCTGATATTCTGACCTAGTGAATAAATAATGATGCTGGGATCCCGGTTCTCCTGTGTCCTAATCCTATCACTGATGCTCTCTGATGTTCTCTTGAGTCACTTAGACCCACATTTTTCAGTGTTCACTAATCTTGAGTATCCAGTTTAAGTCAAGTAGAGACTAATGTTCAGAGGTGCTGTGGAACCAACATTCTCATTGGCTTCAACCAGAATTTGGGCTGCGCCGCACTTCTTAAAATCAGGTCCTAGGTGTACAGTACTGGGCACCCAAAAACTGAAACACTCAAAATAGGTGTCCTCTCTTGAAAATTTGACCCCAGTCTCTGGGCCTCTATTTCCCATTCGAAACAGGGATGATAATAATATTCATTTACCTACCTCATAGGGGGCATTGCAATAATTAGGGAGGGGAGGCAGCACACAGGACTGATTGAAAGTCAGATCAAACCCGGATCTAAATGTGCGATTTCACATCCAAATGTATTACACAAATCACAGATACAAAAGTAAGCTGGGCTCTAGGACTTAAGTGCTGCAGTGGGAGTTGAGAGTGCTCAATACATGGAAGGATCAGCTTGCCTACAGCAATCCAGTTATATGCCTGCTCTCCTGGTCTGCTTCTATTACAATTTTTCTGTTGCACACATAAGAAGGTAAAATATAGTCAGAATTGGTCAGCAAGTGACTACGTTGTACAACTTTATAAATATTCATCTAATGCACAGTTTCTATTTTCAGGGAAGCCCATATCTGATGCAAAAGCACTCACATGCAAATACAGCATTTCCTTGCTTTGCTAAACACTGGCTTGGCCTAAGCAAAATTCAAATCCAAAAAGCCCACAAAGTGCAAAAGTACATAGGAAAGGGTACTGAGGATCAGGCAGCATCTGAGAAAACTGAACAGGCAGGCAGGAAGACTGGAGGAATATTGGAAGTAATGGGAAACAGCCAGAAAACCTCACAGGAGGCACATGCCTAATTGTTTTAATGATTATTTTCTCATTAGTCTAGGACTCACTGCTTCACATCCCTGCCCCTCTTTTCATATGTGTAGATAATGCCTTCACTTTGTTTTCAGGTTTTCAAACTCTTTCCTTATTTCTTTTGCTTTAGATTTTCCACTGTGAAAGGTTACAATTTGCTACTACTGGTTTTCATTTTCTTCTCAGAATCCAGGCAGTGCTAGTCACGACTATCAATTTAACAGCAGCTCAACACTACTCCACCACTTAGATTGGCTAGCTCCTCAGATACATGCTTAGGAGCATGAATCTACCCACTCACATGCAAGCACTAACAACCTCTGCTCATGTGCTTTAAATTCCTGCACTGAAGCATGTAATCAAATAATACTGGCAGAAAGAACTGCTTGCCCAGTCAAAATATAATCAAAACCGAAACATAGTTATCTAGCTCTCAGGTATAATTGCCTTAGCTACCTCACAGCTGGTGATGTGATTTTTGAGGCATATACCGTTGCTATCACAACAGATTAATCTCTTCTTGCTTATTGATACAAATTCAGGAGGTCAAATGCCCATTTGTGATATAAAGTGCAGATGGTTCTGATGTCACTGTTAAGACAGCTTAATGCTGATAGATGCTGAGAACCTGTAGTTCTCACTGGCTTACTTGGGATTTGCAGGTACACTGTAGTTCCTCAGCATCAGGCCCAGAATAATGATCACTTGGACTTAAACAAAACAGAAGAGCTCAGTGTAAACTCAAGAGCACCTCATTATAACTAAAAAAAGGATATTTAAAAGTATGCCCTATACAGAGGGATATCTTCCATTGTTGTGTGACACGGAGTATGTTTCCCAGACATGAAGAAGAGCTCTGTGTAAGCACAAAAGCTTGCCTCTTTCACCAACAGAAGTTGGTCCAATAAAAGATAATACTTCACCCATCTTGTCTCTCAGAGGGAAACAGACAAAGAAAAATGAAGTGAAAACTGATCATCAAAATGTACATACAGTCTGACTAAATATAAAAGATGCTTTTATCAAAAAAAGTAATTCTATATCTTAAAAATCAATTTAATTTTAATTGTACCATCCTTTCTTGGTGTATAATATACAATCATTAACATTAACTAAGAAAGATCCAGTTCTTGTCTCAAACAGGAATACATACAACCCTCATTGACTACATTCCATGCATATGTCTGAGTAGTTATTCAAATTATTATTTGCAAAAATAGCAACTTACCAAAGTGAAGACTTATGCACTCGGCAAAAGTCTAGCACTCAGTTCTTCTGAATTCTATTCTGGAATTTCCTTGTGAGCTTAGACAAGTCACTTAAATTCTCTGTGCCTCAGTTCCCTCATCAGTAAAATGAGAATATTCCCGCTTTCCTCACAGGAGTGTTAGATAGTTAAACACATAAATTAGTAAAATGCGTTAAGATACTCAGATGAAAAGCTATTTGTAAGAAATTGCAGTGTCTTATTAAGAACAAAAGATATATCTATGAAAAGATTGTGAGTTCCTCACGTTTTATTTGTTATTCAAAAGATTCAAATTATTCTATGGATTGATTGCTATTATTTGACATTTGATCTGTGCACTTAGATGTGATTTGTGAGGTAAATCTCAAAGATTTCTTTCTTTTACTCAATTGGATGAGCATGCATCCACTGCTAGGGCAAATTCTGGCACATGCAAATTTAAAATTTGTTTTCCTGTGAACACATGTGCACAGAATATTAAAATTCAATGAACAACATGATCACTCAAACATTTGTAGGAACAGGAGCAGCAGACAAACACGAGCATGGTTGAAGCAACTTCATTTAAAAATTCATGTGGTCATTTGTGAAAAATTTATTGCAGTATTCCGTCACATCTGTTTAATTTATATCTAATGCATTTCAATACTACAGTATTTATTACTATGAAACTAGAAAGAGTGACACTTCAGCAGACTTCAGACAAATATGTATGTGTCTACTGCTGTGGCAATTGGGTTATTACAAATTCTTCCTTCTGAATGCGCGTCATAGAACACGAAGAGGACTCATGAAGAGTTTTCTGGCCAAGGGATTTAGAGGACCTATTATTCTCCTCCCAATATTTACCCTCTGGTTCCTCAGGAATAGCAGTTCCCAGTTGGAAAGTTTCTGATCTAATATGCAAAGCATTTAGAATAGTCAGCAGGAAACTCAATCTGCCTTTGCCTCTGCACTCTGGAACTGGTATAACTTTTCCATTAACTTAAACAAATGCGCCTGTATTTTTAGACCATGTAATTACCCTACATCAGCAGACTGAGCCCTGTGAAAGTACGCTGGAGAAAGATTCGAGCCCTGTGTTTCTCTGCTTATAAAACTGTGAAACCCAAACCTTCGGATGTGGTGATTAATGAAATGCCTCTTGATCATTTGATCCGATCCCACTTGCTGAGGTAAATTGTTTCAGTTTTCCATGAGCATAGATAGGATTTTTTGGCATAATGACGGGAGGGCAAAGACTTCACACTTGAAAAGACATACCACTCTGCGTTAATGCATGACCACTGAGAATTGTAGCACTTTTTAACTTTCTCCATTCCCCCCTCAAAGATAAAAGACCAAGGAAATATTTTTGTTATGTCCAAAAAAGGGGTCTTTGCTTGAGATGTTTTACGAACGTTCTGGTAATAGCATTAGCTCCATATACTCTGCCATTCAAAACTTCAGCAGCTCAGTGATTAAAGGCATTTGTCAGGAGGCAACAGGCATTTGGCAATGACAAAATCTGTCATTTTTCATGAAGTTGGAGTGTGCCAGTCAACAGCTGCATTAGGCTGTCATCATAATGCACTGCAAAACATGGGCAGATTCACAATGCCACCATTAACACTTTAATTCAATGTTTTGATAACAGGGTGCTCCATAAGGCATACAGTTGGTCTCTTCTGTCATATAAGTGAGTGCCTGTTTCAGATTTGACTGTGCCTAACACTAGACATTTATAATGGTAACTGTACTACCTTGCCAAATGATGCCTCATTTGTTGCAATATTTCATTTTCCTCCTTTACTTGCAAAACCTATTTCAGAAACAGAATATGAAGGACTGATATATCACATATTTGCACTGCAGGGATATCTGTGAACGTATGTTCACAGCAGCAGTGAACAAGTTACTGAGCCATTTAAAATTATAGCATAAAAATCCTTACCATATAAAAATAATACATTTTGTAATGACTTTAGAGTACCATGCAAGCCATCACGTTGAGGAAGCAGTTATTGCCACTGAGGTCCATAAAGAATTTTTGGATTAAACATATTCAAAGTAACTGATTTGGATCAATGCAAGTTGATGCTGAACTAAATGTTACTTCATGAACACACTGCTTTATTTTATTTTGCAGGCCAATATAGCTTCTTATATCTCAGTAAGTTGTTAGAAAGTCCCCTGTATGTAATAGCAACTTCCAAGTATTTAAAAACAGTTAACAACAATAATGATCTTCCTTCCCTTCCAAGTCTATGGGAGAAATAGGTAGATTAGTTTTTGGGTTTTTTGTCAGTTCTAGTGGGAGTAATTTCCATAGTCTAGATCCAGCACCTAAGGTCTCATGTCTCCTGTATTCATGGTTGCTACTATTCAAGACTTCCATTCTTCCATTACAATATAGATGTAATGGGAGGTCATGATCACAGAGGAGGAGGTGATCTCTCAGGTAGCTAAGGCCAGTTCCATGGAAAGCTTTGAATACCAGAGCAGAGACCTGAAACTGAATTCTGTTCAGTGGGGAGCTGGTGCAGAGAGCACAGCACCAGGTGGATGTGCTCACAGAAACCTGTATTGCTGAGAAGACAGGCAACTATATTTCGTACCTGCTGAAGCTTTTTTCAGGGTGTGTGGCTGAAAAGACTTTGTGACTTTGACTAATCAGTTTGTAAATTAAGTCTGACTAAAGAAGTTACTAGTGTAAAGTGAACCATATTTTCAAAATAAAAACCAGGACACTGATAGCTCCAACCACAGGGAGAAGAAGTGGGGGTTGGTCGGTGGGGAGGAGTGTAGCAACTACAGGAAGCAGAATTATATTTCACTTAAAAAAGGCAGAATCAAGAGACAAGCATCATAACCAGCCACGGCTGAATCTAACTGAATTCTGTTCCACTCATTAAAAAAAATTACAATTCTCATTATTTATTAGGTCATGTTGCACCTATTTTTATATTAAGTACCATTGTTTAAAAAAATACTTTGCTTACCTTGCATTGTTCTTTTGTCTTTCCCTTTACTCTGTTTTTTCTTTTCTTCTCCTATGTATTTTACCATCTTTTCCTGTGTCTTTTACTCTATTTTCCACTCATTATAATTTTCTACAGTATGTGATCTTTGTTCTCTCATTCTCTTCTTTTTCCTATATTGTGTTCTCTTCTTCCTCCTGAGTTTCCAGGCTCTCTTCCTCCAACACTCCTTCCCTCTCAGTTCTCCTCCCAATCTCTCTGTACTATCCCCATCATGATCTTCTCTCATCCATCTTTTTCCTGTCTCACTCTTTAAAAACTCTCTCATATACATTTTGCACCCTCAAAATCTCAAAAATCTGTTCCTGATATTTCAGTACCAGGCATTCAGCATCAAATCCCGGCCCTACACATGTATGCAGCATAGAGATGGAAACAGTTTATAGTCTCACCAGGATCTGTAACTGCCTAAGAATCACCTACAGAAACAGACGCATGGGCCCCAAATAAGAAATCTGTGTCTCTATCCCTCCCCTCCCCTGCCCCAATTGCCACGTATGGCAGCTGAAGAACTGAGGGATGACATCACAAAAGGCAGAGCCGCTCTGAGATCCCAGTGGGTGGGGAAGGGACTAGAGGGACAGGTTCTCCTTCAGGGCAGTCATAGCTGGTGATAATGAATGGGCTGTGTGATCCATAGCCAGTGTCCATAGCACTGCTTGGCTGACCCTTCTGAAATGGAATGGTCATCAGGGACTGAAGGATGGGAACAACTGGGCAGAAGATTCACCTTCCCCTATGGCAATCACAGGACAGCAGAAAGGGAGAGACCTCCAAACACTGTTCTTTCAGTGACACATTCTCTCTCTCTCTCTCTCACTCTCCTGAAGCAGTTCCATGGGGTTTACAGGATTTATGTATTGTTATTTGGGGCAACCATTGTGTCCATCTGCATGAGCTCCCTATACCCCTGAGCAGCTGCATGCAATCCAAGGAGCAGATACCCTGCACAATTCCTTGTGCACTAGGCTGAGCAGCCTCAGAACCAGTTGGCCTGGCATACAACTAGGTTGTGCAAGGGATTACAACCACATAACAGAGCCAGGATTTACCCTTCAATGCACAGCTCTGTGAAAAAGCAATTTGGCCTGATTTTTAGGGAGCCTAAGTATCTGTAGCTCCCTATGACTTCAGTGGGAGTTAAGTGTACTCAGCATCTATCAGAAAATCAGGCCCATTAAGCTGTAAATATTTGCCTATAGCATGACTTTTTTCTCTGGTTTTATCTACATTTACAGCTCAGAGTTTAAGTGATAATAAATAACGCCTGCAGAGAAAATCTTGGCAGAGGGGGAAATAAAACTTTTACTCTATCACTCATTTCTTTGTAAGGATCCTCTCGCTTTTTCAGAGGAATCCCCTCTGTATTACAAGTGCTGCTTCATTCTTTACTCCTACCTTTCCACAGGAATAAAATCATTATAGGTACATTTGATATGGGCCTGAACGAAAGCTCTGCATCCAAACACCCTTGAATCTTTTGGGTAATGGGGAATGAGGAGGTTGAATTCAGGATCTGAATTTTACATTTGAGGCCCATCTATAATTTACAAAATGGCAGTACAAATCAACGGAGACAAATGCAGAGTGATTATCTTCTTCCTCTTCTGAAGTATCTAGCACACAAGCTGATGAAATACTGTCTGTTCTTTAAAGTGGCATTGTTGTGTACTTGAGCCTTGGCCAGCAGCAGTTCCTTCACAAGTTACTCCTACAAGTGTGAATACTCCACGCATGAGTGCTATTGCTGAGACAGGTGCCCATATAGAAACCTGTTGACCAGCCCAACAGGTCCCTCTGGAGCTCCTTTTCTGCATGGCCAGTGGAAATGCCTCACTGTAAGTTCTGCAGGGAGCCAAAACCAGTGTGGAATAAATTATTTGGTGTCCATGGGATTTTTGTGCCTAGGCACAAGACCCTACCAGAATTGGGCTAATAATGTCATTTTCTCTACCATTTCTTAGTCTTACTGCCAGTTGTGGTTTGCTCCCATGGGGAATGTGCACTTGAGTTCAGAGAGTCACCAAACTCATAGAAGGACGTTAAACTAGGCTCCCTCATCTAAAGCTAAAATCCATTGGTCAGATCACCTCCATTCTAGAGAAATCTCCTGTGGGAGGGGAGGAACAGAGTTTCACCTCACGGAATTTACTAGGAAGGACTCCCCCACCCCCCACAGTGAGAGATTTGGGAAGCATTAAAGTGTACAGGAGGAATAACACCTCCCAGACTCACATCTGTAAAGACAGGAGCTTACCAGCCAAACATCCAATCCTCCACATGGCTCCACTGACCTTCCGCTACCTTGGCAACATAGCTTCTATTGACTGGGTCCTCTTGTGCCTGCTTAATGGCAGCCACTGCGGGGACCCAGAGACAGTTAATCCAGTTCCAAGTTACATGAACTCCTGACTGAATTTCTGCATAGGCAGGGTCTGTAGGAAATAATTCAGCCAAGTGTAGCCAGTCCTCTGCTCCTCCCCACTTATTCGTTGCCCACTTTGAACAAAAGCCTTTTTTTTGTCCCAGGAATAGGAGCAATGCTGTGGAGATCTATCTTCACAGAGTCCCCTCACTGACATACATGAAAAAGGTACTAACCACTACCATGTTAAAGCCCAGACTTTCTTTTAGACCCGATCAAAAATTTTCCAGTGAAACTTTTTTCCAATTGAAAATTGGGGTTTCAACAAATAAAACATTTTCCTCCATTTTTTATTTTTCATGGAAAAATCAATGACCTCCCCCCACAAAAAAAAGTTTGTCTTTGTTTTTTGACAAAATTCACAGTTTTCTGTTCAGAAAAATATTCTGAACAACTCTACTCTTCTTTATCAATTCAGGTTGTATTGATTTACATTTCACGAACCAGGCTGTACTTCAACCTCTACTATGACATTAGAGTCATGTCAGCCCAAACAACTTTCCGCAAAAATCTATTCAGGAATCTTTATGCAAAAAATTAAATAAGAAGATTCCTGAACCTAAAAGGAAATGGAAAAGAAAAAAATGTTTTCTCCAGGGAAACCCAACATGGTGTCTCTTTAATTCATCCTTCTAGATTCATCTTCACTATAATCATTACCACAACTTGGTTCACATTCCTTCAGCTGCTTTATTTTCACATTTTTAGTCTATATGTGTTTTATTATACCCCACTCTGCAAATGGTTCTCTTTATTCCACTTCTCTCCATAGCAAGTGTGATGCTATAAAATAATCTGTATTTTACAAGCTGTTGGACATAAATGAAATAATCTTCCCCACTGCTACATTACTATTCCACATCCTCCCTTAAATTTCAGTTTACGTTTCCCAATTGTTTATAATGTCATACAACCCCTGATTTCCCTCTTACTTACACTGGTTTTATATAAGTGTAACTCCATTAATTTCAACTGAGTTATTCCCAATTTGCAATGGCGTGTAAGAAGAATCAGACCACAAATTCTCAGTTATACCAATGTAAATCTAGAGTAATTCCAGTCAAAAGAGTAATGCTGGATCATGCAAATGAGGGCAGAATGCAGCCCACAAAGCTCTCACACTTTCAAAATGTGGTTAAAGTAGTAAATTATAGTTTATAAAATATTAATTTTAGTACCTACCTACAAGTTTAAAAAGAGTAGACAGCCTGAATTTCTCTGAATGCTTGTATTTCAAAAGATCAACTGAAGAAGCTGAAAGATGGATGAAGAATCCTGGCTTTGCAAATGACTCAAAGGAACTGTATCCTGGGAGCCATGTGTTCTTGTGGACGGCAAAGGTTGATCTGTTACGGAACTCTTCACTGTCTTCCCATTTGGAAAGAAGCAGGGTATCATTGGAAGCCAAATGAAGAAAATAATTTGGTCTGTCAGCTGTTTCAAATGAAACCAAGTTGGGATCTGAAAAAAACACAACAACGTATTCACTGGACTAAGCAGAGTGGGCCAGATTTATCTTTGGTGTAACATCACTAAAGTCAATACCACTTGAGTCCACAGTAAGGATGAACTTGGCCCAGTTTTTTGAAGAAAAAATATTAAATATGCATACATGTTCCTGGCTTTCCTCATACTGAGTACTTGGTAGCCCCAATGATTTCACTGGGACTATACTGCATGGTATGGTACTTGTCAACACGAGGGTGCAGTAATCTAGCCCACCGTGAGCATATAACTTCAGTTCACTACTTTTGTTAGCCTTATTCTTATCCAAAATTAAAATACAGTCTCACCAGTTTTACAAAGTTATGCTTACCCATTTGGAAGTTATAGCTCAAAAGCTCGACTATTCATTTAAAATGGAGTAACTAAAATGCATTTTACATTCAGCTTGTAGGGTCGTGTTTTCAGTTTCCAAGCAATAGGCTCTCCAGCCATCCTCAGGACAAATCATGTTAAAAGCAGATTTGCAATGTGCCTGCCTTTGTACTAGTAACGGCTCTATTGTCACGACCTTCTACATGCTGACCAGTACTTTACCACTAAAACAGTCCCACTGATTTCAAGCAGACTTCTGTGGGACCACGTGCAGAGTAAGGTACAGCTCAATGAAAGAACGGAGTCCATTATGAGCACCTGTTGCTCACAGTATTACTTCATTTTATTTTTCTGTAAACTGTGGTATTCAGTTTAAAATAACCATAGAACAACTGTAAAATCAACTATCCCCTGAGGACTGGATAGTATTTCTTTTAAAAGAGGGCACAGAGGACAAATAATCTCCATTAAACAGATGTTTTATTATGTTCTGTACCATATTTCTGGAGCACCACTTATCTTCCAAGTATGACAACATTTATTTATTTGAAACATTGAATAGCATGGAAGAGAGTTTTTTTTCTATTACTGGCTATAGCAGGTACATTTGCAATGCAATTTGAATCACCTGCTCTGTATACAACAGTTACTTTATTACCAAAACCTCCCAGTCTTCTTTTATCACTGGTCTGAAGCTAACAAAATTTACCCATTTTTCTGGGATACAATTTACTATCTAATTTATAAAACTACATATTACATATCTATATGGCTGCTGTGGATAATCATGAAGGAAATTCCAATATAATTGGGCTGATGATGCAAAGAAATTGTCATACAGATTTTGTAGATTCCTCCAAGGACAGATGACTAAATGACATCCTCTTAATGTTATAATGGAGTCTGCAAATCCTGGTAGGCAGGGTAAAGCCTGAGTAGATGAGGTCTGTCCATGGCTGGAAAAGGAGACAGAACCTTTCTCCCCAAATCAAAGACAGGATACAGGGCACTAGTACAGAAAAACTGAGATTCCTGCTGCAGACGAAGAGCAGAAATAAGAGCCCTGTCCCTCTGTACTCTCCTACATATAATTTTGGGCCAGTTCTACACTGAGAGCAGACTCACTAGTTAGAGCCCTGCAATTCCCTCAGCCAGCCCATAATACCCCATTCTATGGTCCCACACAAAAAGCTAGAGAAGCACATTGCTCTATGGCAAGCAGGAGGTGCAGAGTCTACGCCTTACAGGCTCTCTGGGGACCTGATCAGCAGGATCAGACATTTCTGGTGCATCTGGCGTTAAGGATCATTAAAACATTTATTATAACAAACTTTCCCGTGGCAGTGAAATTGGATGCGCAAATACCTGCAGTATTTCATCAGCATCATAAAGTACTGAAAACATAAGAGCAAACCCTGCATATTCCTCTGAAGAAGTGGAGGGCCTCCCTGGCAGCTGAACTGGTGAAATTCTGGTGTGCAAAGGTGGACAAGATTTGAAGAGGCCACCCAGGGGATGTGAATCCCTGTAAAAGGCATGGCTCTGCTTCAAAATGGCTCTATGCCAGGACACAGGAAATGAGAGGTGACAGAACAAGGAATAGGCTGGAGCATCTGTTATTGCAACACTCCTTCCAATCTTCCCCATCCCTCTCTCCTGCCATAGGGCACATTAGGAATGTGGGGGTTACAATGTTGTTTTGAAAACTAAAAGTATCTATTTATAAAGCTGGAATCATCCAATTAAAACCCACTGAGTGCAGAGCTTGGTGGACATTGTTAAAATTAGAATCAGCTGATAGCTGCAGAGGAAAGGTCTGTGGGCAATTCTGTCCTCAGCCACAGGACTGTATTCAAGGGGAGAATTTGCTATGTGTGTTCACTACCCACTCTGTCTTTGTCTTTATCTATGTTTATTTTCAGGTTACAGTGATGAAGTGAGCTGTAGCTCATGAAAGCTTATGCTCAAATAAATTTGTTAGTCTCTAAGTCCACAAGCCCTCCTTTTCTCTTTGCGGATACAGACTAACACGGCTGCTACTCTGAAACCAGTGACTTTACCATGTGCCTTGGGCTTATACCATCCTGAAGTCAGCATAAAGCTCATGGCATCTCCCGGAACAAAATCTTCTGCTCTCACTGGGAAAACATAGCCACCCAACAGTTTGGCTGCCATTGCAACTTCTCCATCCAAGTAGCTGACCAGTTTGTAGGGACCCTTTCCCAGAACTGTTGAGAGAGAAGCCAAAATTAACTTTCATGTTGAGTGTCACAAATGCTTGAGCTCTCATATATTATCTTAGGCAATCATGTAGTAGCAAATTAAACAAGAACAACTCCAACCTGAAAACTATTCCAGGCATCATGTGCTAAAATGAAATGGCAGTGCCTTACGAAGCAACCCCCACCCCACAAAAAAACAAAAACAAAAAACAAACACTTCCACCTATTAGCTGAAATTAGACTGCACAAAAATTTCCAACTTCATTTCAGAAAGGTTTGTGAGAACTTTCCCTTTTCCTCCCTACCTCCATATATCCCTCTAGGTTTCATTTTTAATTGGGTTCAACTAATATAAAATGTAGCTGACACCTCAGTTGTGCTCCTGGTTATGTGCCCAACTGCAAAATTTGCATGTGGACAATAATCTTGCAGGAGGCCAGACTAGATAATTAAGTGATCCCTTCAGGCATTAGAATCTATGGATAGATATGGATAATAAGAATAAACATATTATATTTAGGCTTGGAAGGATTAGATTTCTATCAGTAAATGTCGGTAAACATCAATTTCACTGTACACACACAAACCTCAGAAAAAATATTTCTACTAATAATCAAAATTTACAAATAGGCAAATTAAGAAAAAAGCTGCTTAAGAACTTATTACAGCCAAAATCTAATGATTTAGACTAGATTTGTTACAAATGGACTAACAAATGAATAATAAACATAGGTATGATTTGTTGATTTAAGGATATTTATTTTGCATGTTTTGACAGTTTGTGTTTTAACCATTTATAAAGCTTTACCTTTTGAATCTCAATGTCTGCTGTTACTGAATAATTGCCTGACTCCCCCCACACCATGATTTCCCTCAGCTATGAAAATTTAAAGGTTTATAAAAATCTAAACAGGCTTAAAAATAAATATTATTATCCATCAAAATTACAAAAAATATAAAAATGGAATTCTGCCAACCCTAATTATATTACCTATATCTTCATACACACAATGCTGGAGTGGTGTGGTATAAAAGGGTCCTATCAGCCTGAATTTGAAATGGGTGTATTATCCATACACATATGTTCTGAGGTTTTGTAAAGATTCACACCACTTCCTCTACATTTGAAAATTAACTATTTGACAGATGCAAAATAATACAAACATTTTTTGCAACTGATGTGATTTATTTAGTATATGTTTGGTAGTATCTTATAGCAAATGTATATTTAAATGCTAAATACCTATGCTGAAATATAGTGAACATTTATTAGACGATTTTCAGCTATAGGATTAATGTATTTGTATTATAAAGACGCTACCACTCACTAGCTCACAGCATGATTGAAATCACATGATAAATACCTCGTTTAACAATACTCACTCCAAGTACCTTTCTCAGAGCTCAAGAAGAGCTCTTGGTAATGTCAAAAATTTGTCTCTTTCACGAACAGCAATGGGTCCAATAAAAGATATTACCTCACCGATCTCGTCTCTATTTAACAGTGGTCATCATGTATAAATGAACTTCTTGGACAGTAAGAGTGCATGTATAATGTTATCTTTTTGTATACATGCACACATAGTGGTGTAGTAGTGTGGCATAAAAGTATTATCAGCATGAATTTGAAATTGGGTGTCTTGTTCACAAGTGACAAAGCCGAAGGGCAAGTTACATTGTCATCTCAAACACATGCTGATACATACTTCCTAATATGTCACACCATCACCTATTTTGCTTATACCAATAATATTGTAGAAAAACATATTTTTAGAATTATTTTTAAAAAAATTAACTAGGACTATTTTTGTATCCTTCTTCCTTAAAGCCAGGTCTCTGAGTTCCGCTGCATACCGCATACAAAGTACAGGGGTCAGAAAAAGCCATAAAATGTCCTGAAATGGCATTTCTATAACTAATAATTATCATGAATTAAAGTCTGATATCTCAGGCTCTTTCAAGTCATGAAATATGTACTGAATCCCATTAATAAATTGGAAATATAAAAAGCACCTGTTTCCAGCTTTGGGGGGATGTGAAATACTCAGTTCAACGTTTAGAACATTGTTAAGCACAGAAAGCCCATCACTGGCCCAGGACTAGATCTTAGCCTTCTTGAGCCTTGGGCCAGGCTAACCTTTTTGGGGAGAAGGAAGATATGTTTTTGTGGCAGGATGATTTTTTTTTAATGGCAGCTGTTTGGCCTATTATAACAAGTCCTGATTAGATGGATTAGTAGGTAAAGAGCAGGTGAAGGGGGTGAAAGGTATCTGATAAAGGTATTTATCACATGGCTATTACTAATACAAATGTGGTAGATATATCGGCATATAGATATACACACAGGCATACTCAAACTTGCAGTAATTATCTGCCCACAGCTTTTAATAACAGTTAAAACTAACATCGCAATTTGAAAATGTACCCCTTATTATCTAATTTTACTTTGCTACATCCAAGGATCATTAGAATCATTTTTCATAGATTATAAAGCCAGAAGGAACCATTGTGATAATCAAGTCTTGCCTCTTGTGTAAATCAGCCTATCGGGCTTCCCCAAAATAATTCCTGTTTGAACTATAGCATGTCTTTTGGAAAGACATCCAATCTTGATTAAAAAAATTTCCAGTGATGGAGAATCCACCACAATCCTTAGTAAATTGTTCCAGTGGTTAAATTATAGATCTGAGCAATAACAGATTTTTTTAGTTTGCTAGTAATTCCAAAAAATTGGAGAAAAAAATCAGGTGAGATCAAAAACCGCATTTTTCAAAATTTTTGGCACATTGAAAGTAAAAAAGAAAAAAAAAGTAATTTGGGGTTGAACAAAACATTTAATTTCAACAAAATCTATATGTTTTATTTCAATTTGGATTATTTTCAAACATTTATGATTCATTTTTAATACAATTAAAAGTAATTTTGAAACAAAGTCATTTCGAACCAAAAAATTCGCAGCATTTCCTCTTGAAAATGTCAAAATACAACATGTCAAATATTTGGAATTTTTGTTTTAGGATTTTTTCAACTGAAACAATTCAATGAAACTGATATGAATTTACAGAATGCTTCAGAGTGACTGAATCTGCATTTTTCACTGAAAAAAATTTCAGACAAAAATTTCATCCAGCTCTAGTTAACTACCCTCACTGTTAAAAATGTGTACCCTATTTCCAGTCTGAATTTCTCTAGCTCCAACTTCCAGACATTAGATCTTGTTATACCTTTGTCTGCTAGACGCCGTTAATAAATTTCTATTCCCCATTTAGGTACTTATAAATTGTGATCAAATTACCCTTTAACCTTCACTTTCTCAAATTAAACAAATTGAGCTCCTTGACTTTAATCACTGTAAGGCGTGTTTCCAGTCCTTTAATTTTGAACATTACACTTTCAAACTTGCAGTCACTCAGTCATATGGTACTTCATTTGTGAAAAAAAATACAAGAAAGAAATTTAAAATGGCAATAATCCCTTAATACTGCATTTTCCTGTATCAGTTAAAAACCTACTATATAACACTTGTCTAAGCAATTCAGCTCAATTTGAAAACACTTTCAAAAATCCCTATCACCAGGCAAATCCTTTAGTCAGATTTTCTCTGGCCCTTTGGTGAGCAAGGAGGGTAGAGAGGCACAAGTAGCCTCTTCTACTGGAGGCCCAATCCAATCTCCCTCTGGAGATCTGGCTCCATTTTGATCTCAATGCAGTGTCTGGAGCCTATCCATAAAGAAACAAATATCTTCATAGGTTCAACAGGCAGATTTACAAGGTACTCTGAATCCTGAAAATTGTTCAGATCAGATTGTCTTAGTTAGTTAGTTGCTTGTTTGTGGCTATCTCTTGAAAGTTAGCTACCTCTTGAGGCTGCCCAGGGAAAAACAAATGGGAGACTAGATCATTTAGCAATCAGGTATCTGTTTTAGAGAGTACTATTGTCCTAAGTACTAAATACCAGTTCAATTTTTAGGCATCTTTAGAGGTAACTCGTTTTGGGAAACCTACAGTAAAATTATTCCAGATTATGCTCCACCTTTGGTAAAAGAATAGATTTCCTAGGCTCAGATGTATGTAAATCTGTTGTTTTTAGATTATGAAACAGTACTGAGGGACCTCATATTATATGGAATGTGTTCCTGTATGAAACAAATTAACCAAATCTGTTTCAAAACTGGGGATTGCATAGACAAAATGAACTGTAGATTATCTGTATATTTTCCATATATTCTCCTTTATCTCTTCTTCCCTGATATTATGTATCACTTTTGTTAATTTTATTTTTATTTATTTACAATGTGGACTGATTCTAACATAGTACATCAGGTTTGGTGGTGACTGCATCATCTGTCTTGGGAAAGAGAATTGATTCTTAAAGTACATCTAGGATATTATGACCTCAGTATTTCCATCACATTTTCTTTTATCAATAATATCTTTCAGTGTTTTATAAAACACATTACTATTAAAGCTATTATCACTTTATAATGTAGTAAACTAGTCCTTGACTAGCTGTTCTTTTATTAATAAACTACAGATGGATCTAAACCAAAATCTTGAAGCTGAACACCCCTCACTTTGGAGTTGGATTCATTTCCACAATACAATAGTTTTCACTGGTTACATTTTTTAAACCACATAAGAGAAATAGTCAACAATAATACTAATGTGATTGGCTGGCACAAATTCTATTAGATAAAATATGCCATTAGTTACTTAATGAACAGTTATTTATTTATGATCTTCAAACATTTACATTAATTGTAAATAAGTTATATATTAGTGAAGCAGGGCTATGTTCAATATGAAGTAAATTCCATGATTACTAGCTCTTGGAAACAGCAAAGCAAACCTAAAATAAAGTAACCTGAACATTAAAACAATATAGTGTTTGCAACTTCCATTTCTCTTCATGAACATGGATCCAATGGTTTCTCCTTTTATTCAAAATGATAATAATTATACACCATAACAAAATGTTTTCTTGCTTTCTTATCAACTCTTCATCATTATTGTAGGACTTACCTTTATTGAAATATTCACAGTCATAAGCTAAAAAAATATAAAGGAAAGAAATACTTAGCTACAGACATTTTGCAGATTTGAAATTTAGAGAAAAACAAGTTTTCCTTTAACCCACTAACGAAGGGACAAATCAAAGCTGCTCAAAACCAAATGCCAACTAACTTAGATTTTGCACAAAATTTAATTAATTGGCAAAGCATTAATTATAACATTTGAGTAAAAATGCACTAAACTCAGCGCAACATTCACTGCAAACACATAAGGCTATCTGTTTGTGACCTCTAGTGGTCAAGTCTCAGCTTTACAATCTTTCCTTGGTTTCAGAGTAGCAGCCGTGTTCGTCTGTACCCATAAAAAGAAAAGGAGTACTTGTGGCACCTTAGAGACTAACAGATTTATTAGAGCATAAGCTTTCGTGAGCTACAGCTCACTTCATCGGATGCATCTGATGAAGTGAGCTGTAGCTCACGAAAGCTTATGCTCTAATAAATTTGTTAGTCTCTAAGGTGCCACAAGTACTCCTAATCTTTCCTTGATGACATTAAAATATCTGTGTAAAATCTACAATATCAGAAGCTAAGATATAGCTTCCCCACTCTATCAGGCTCCCTGTGTGTCCATCTTAGGCTACTCACGTAATCTCTCTGTGCCTCCCTTCTCAATCATAATGTACAAATACTTCCTTTCTGCCACCCTTTGTCTGTCTTGCATTCTTAGACCATAAACTCCTTGCAGCTAGGACTATCTTTTACTATGTGTTTGTGATGGGTGCTGTAAAATGCAGCCTCTTGTCAAAACTGTATTTGTAACAACAAACAATAATATAGCAATATTTTAAATCCTGAATTACACTTGTTCAGAACATTCTATAATCCTTCCCCACCTCCACATTGCAGGTGCAGAACAGTGCTCTAAAGCATGTAAAGTTGTTGTCTCCTGCAGGGGACTCTAAGATCTGACCCTTGGAGCTCCTCTTATCTCTTGCACCCAAAATAATTGAGTTTGGACTTGGACTATGCTGTGATTATATTCTGTACAGCTAGCTTCATATCAGCTATTTTGGAGACACTTCACATGTCGAGAGCAGTGAAAACTCTACACAAGTGACTCCATCCATCCACATCACATAGGATATCTTGTGCTGGGTCTCCAGAAGGTAATGGTAAAAGAAGAAAATGTTGGTGTGTCACCCACAAACATAGAAGTGACCAGCAGTTCTCACACAGTGCAAATCCCATGGCCCAAATTGGGAACAGAAACCAAGCAGAGGGCTGCATCTACTTCCATTTTGGAACTAGAGACCCCAACCAACAGCTCTGCTGCCATCGCTCTGACTTTAAAAAGGGATGTGCTCATGTGACTCAAACTTTGGTTGCTTTGTCAGAACTTGATCCAATGTATAGACTGGCAATGTGCTGGGCCCAGTACTTGGTTGAGAAAACTTACGACACACTCTGGGGGACCTCCAATCTACTATGACTCCATGCTGACAGCACTGATGTGCATACGCCGATACACTTGTACAGAAACATTCACAATCACCTCCTTGGTTACAACCACATGTGTCTGTCAAGCAGTTTGAATAAAACCAGGTGACGTCCACCTGAAGAACATAAATGTTATTGTAATAACATAAAATAATTCACATAGACTTTGACAAGTGATCTCAATACAGAGCTATCAGACTTTGACAATTTAACAAGTGAGACTTCAAAATATGATAGGTGTTATTTTAAGTGTCTGCCTAAAACACAAAGTATCATCATAGTCATGAGAAACTTGTACACTGTTTAGTGGTACAATTGAATTAATCAAGTGATACATAGGAATCAGTGCAGTAATATGATATTTATGTTGACTTGAAGTATGGGATAGGGTAACAGTGTTTACTTGTAATTTAAACTTTAATAAGCTAAAAATTAGAAATATTAATTTCCTCAAATTAACCATAAATAAATAAATTTAGCAAGCTTTTTAAGAACTACTGGACACATATCATTTAATAAGTGATCAAACGTGGTGAAATTAGTGATTAACTGTTCTCCATATAGACAATTTCATAAAAATATTTCTGTGATTTTTTTGTTCTCTTATTGTCATGACATCTTGCTGTGTGTAACCAAATGTAAAAGAAAAATCCATTATTACCAGTGCTAAGTTTTCTCATTGAAATATTGTAAAGTGCTATCAACATGGATCTACACTTGTGGGATGTTTAGAATCTAGTGCAAAACAAAAAGCTTAATGGACCAAACCACATGGAGAATGTTACAACATTTGCATCATTATATTTGTACCAGCTAAAATTACATTATAACTCCTATATGGGTCTTAGCTATCTTCTATGAAGGGACCACCCTCCTCCCTGTGTGCCATTAAAACAATTAAGATAAGCAGAAGGCCTTTAAGCATGGCCCAGGGCACTAACCATTCCTAGATTTGAACATCTTGGGGCAGGGTGTATTGCTCCACCAGAGCCCAAGTCTGCTGACTTTCAGGGCAATTTGTATGGCTCATTTATTTTCTTTGGCTTCTGCCTGAGTGAGGGGATGTATTTAATTTATTCTAGGAGGCAACTCTTCAGGGCTCATGTGGCTCAGCAGTGCACTGTACTTATTTAAATAGGTTCAGAAAATGTCTAATAGGTGACTATTATTCTATATCTAATATATATATATATGTAAATAAAATAATCCAGCAGGTAGATGTATGGATGCATATGTACCTGGTGGATGGAGGAGAGGGTAAGACCCCTAGAGGCCCCATCTGGCTCCCTTTATTGATCAGTTTTAATGGGACTAAAGCAAGGTACTACTTAATGTAAGAGTTGCACAATCAGGCCCTACAGTATTAGTTAAATGTGTCTAGATGAACTGGAGATCAGCTGAGAGCATGTGATCATTATGAAATATGTAAATGAGCAAGTGCTAATGGATTGGAATCAGAACAGATATTGTTCACATTTTCTCTCTCACTCTTTCATGTTAGATAGAACTGGGATTTAAAGTGATGTAAGGTTTCTTTTTAATCATATACACAGAACTTCACATAATTTTATTTGTCATCACTACTCACCACTGGATGGCAAGCTTCAAACATTTCACTTAACAGTATCCCACATTCCTTCTTGGCAAATGGCTCTCTAAGTGGGTTCAAACTGCATGGATTTCGAATGTCAGAGCTGTCAACACACTAAACCAGAAAGCGAAATTGTCACCCCCCCAGAAACTTGTTTCACAACCACTGTGCTATCTGAACTTTCAAAACCGAACCTTTTTTTACAAAAATCAGGCTTCAAATAAGTCATGTGAGCACAGATCAAATGCATCGTTTCTAAGGCACTCGTAGTAGTCAAGACAGCCTAAGCCTTATTATTCAATAGAGGAAGGTAAATCTGTGAAGAAGGAACAGCCCAGTGTGGAAAAATGTTTCACTTGTTCTGAAGGAAAAGGAAAAACAAAGCAACAGTTGTACACATTGACTTTGTTGGGGTCCAAGCCTTACTCACACAAGTAGTCCTGCTTGTATGAATAATAAAGATTACTCATATAAGCAAGCCTTGAGTTTTTTCATTATTTAATGTTTTATTTTAAAAAGTTTCAATTGGACTTTTGAATAGCAATCTCAGAAGTGCATATGTATTTGGTAATGCATGGTTTCCTTCTGGTAAACAAAATATTCAACATTAATTCATTTAAAATAAATATTTATATAGATACTGCATATAAAATACTTAAAAATACACAAGTTTTTAAATACAGCCTTTCTATAGTGCAAAAGATGGGAATATTTCAGAGAGTTGTTTCTCTAAATGTTTCTATTACTCTTTGAGCGAAGTACTAAATTTAATGAAAAACTGCAGTAGATTTAGAACAAACATAAAACAGAATACTGCACATCAATCCTCCATGTATTAGTGTTTTAGGAAGAAAAAACTTCCTGTCCTTTTTTTCCCACTTCACTTTAATTAATTATTATAACAAGGTCAGTAGATATTGTAAATACTGTTTGCAACTGAGCTGGGATTCCAGGAAAGGAATTACTGGTTCTGAGGCTGATGAGCTGTAAAGCGTTACACAACAAGGATTTACTAGAAAAGCCATTCTTGTTATTATTTACCTCTACAGCTGACCAGCTACTTCCAAACTCTTGAGAGTTTGTTAACTCAAAATTTTCTGGAGTCCTCATTTCATTTATTGTTTTCAAGTCAAAATTTCCACATAATCCAGTCAGTTCACCCTAAAAAAAATTATATGTATTAGTCAGTGCTACTAGCTTTATCTATTTTTAAGGTTGCCCGTCATATCCCATTATAATCACCCATTTTCAGTTGCTTATAATTTTGCCAAATTTTGATCAGTTACTTCATATTAATTCAATTACTATAGAACTGTTTGAGTTGGCAGATGTGTTTGATAGATCTTCTAGTCTATTCTCTGAACCATGGTCAGATAGTTATGTTAGTCTTCCAGTACCGTATAAATGACTTTAAAAGTGTTGATCTCTGCTTACCTGCCACTGAGGTCCAGTCTGTATGTGAATAGTTGTTCTCTGATCCCACAGAATGGTGATGTCTTCATTAGGAAAATGAACAAGTGTGAAAAATCCAGCTTTCCATAAGTGTATTTTTTGTAGTTTGTCTATGTAACTAGATGGATTCTGTTCAAAACAAAATAAGCCATCACATAATATAAGTAAAGTCTTTAAAGGGTGTCTGCTTGTCAGGAAACAAATGACATCAATAAAATGAACGATGGGGATGATTTAAAAATTTGTCCCAATACTGAGTGATTATCACAGAGGAATAAATGTAGAGAGGATTTTTACCATGATTAATGCTGGATTTTTTGTGGATTACCTGATTTATATGGGTTTTTTTGAGTGTTTGAGATTTTTTTAAACAAACATCTATGATTTTTCACATTTTCAGGGTCAATGAGAGTATGAGTGGGTAGGATACTAAAAATGCTGAAAGGTGCCCAAGAGCTGCAAAATTAAACTCAGCTGTTCCATAGGATGAGATTTTCAAAAGTGATTGAATTTCCATTGAATTCAACAAGACTTAAGCATGTGCTTAAGTGCTTTCCTGAATAAAGATTAATGTAATCATATATTTGAGTGCTTTCTTGAACTATATAGGGACATAGTCTGCCTTCCTTTCTCACACTGAGTAAAACTTGTAAAAATTAATTATATTAATTATATTAGCAATAACATTCTGTATAAAGATAGCAGAATCTGACCTATAGTAGTGAAAAATCAGCCCAAATGGTGGAGCACAGGAGAAACTGGCACATATTTTATGGAGTATTCTGAAATCTAGATTTATAGGATGAATTGCCACTTTAATGGATGGGAGACTTGACTGGATCCACAAGGTGCCAGACGGCTTTAGAATTAAAGGAGAAGAGTATGCAGAGGTAGGCCTCTCCTTTCCCTGGGTGTTATGTTGCCTGTTGGCTGGCCAGAGAGAAATGGGCTTCAACTGGTTTCTTGCTCCGCACAATCATTAACTGAAACCATTGCCTGGACCTCTCAATCTCCTTGCCCCACTTTAGCTGAAGCCACCCTCCCCTCCCCATAGTTATATAGTACAGGAACAATGTTTTTTAGAATACTGTGGGTCCAACTGACTTTCTGTTTTAGGGGTCAGGAAGGAATTTTTCCCATTGGGTCCAAATTGTCTGAAGTTGGTGTTAGGATATAGATATTCAGGCCTGTCTGTAAAGGCCTATACTCTAAGAATTTAGGTGTATTCTTATCGCTTGGCTAGTTCTAGAGGTATAAAAGAAAGAAATCACTGTCTGCCGGTGTAAGGGCCTTCTCTTACTGTGACAGTTTGTGGCCCTGTGCTTAGGCTCAGGCCTTTGGCTAAGCAGCAGAGGCAGCCATAAGCTGGGAAGCGAACGGTCACATCCTCACATTCCAAACTAGTCACACTGAAATAAAGTGCTATTCGGCTGTTAGGAATACAATCCTGTCTTGATAATTCCTATCACCTCCAGAGAAAGGGAAGTGCCTAGAAAATGTAAAAGGAAACTTAGTTTGATAGCATCCTGTCTGGCAAGAACTCACTTATCAATAGCTGGGATGTGAAATCCTCACTTCTGTATTGTTTTGTCATTATAGTTCCCACTTTGCTATTGTTTGTCTGTATAATCTCTGTCTGGTTCTGTGATTGTTCCTGTCTGCTGTATAATTAATTTTGCTGGGTGTAAACTAATTAAGGTGGTAGGATATAATTGGTTACATAATCATATTACAATATGTTAGGATTGGTTAGTTAAATTTCAGGAAAATGATTGGTTAAGGTATAGCTAAGCAGAACTCAAGTTTTACTATATAATCTGTAGTCAATGAGGAAGTGAGTGGGTGTGGGTGGGGGTGGGCATGTGGGTGTGTGAGATGGGAACAGGGAATGGGGGTAAGAAAATTGGAATCATGTTTTGCTAAAGGGGGAGATGGGAACAGGGAATGGGGGTAAGAAAATTGGAATCATGTTTTGCTAAAGGGGGAAATGGGAACAGGGAATGGGAGTAAGGAAATTGGAATCATGTTTTGCTAAGGGTAGGAATGGGAACAGGGACACAGGTGTAAGGCTCTGTGGTGTCAGAGCTGGGAAGGAGGATACTAAGGAAGGAAACTGGAATCATGCTTGTTGGAAGTTCACCCCAATAAACATTGAATTGTTTGCACCTTTGGACTTCGAGTATTGTTGCTCTCTGTTCATGCGAGAAGGACCAGGGAAGTGAGTGGGTGAAGGAATAAGCCCCCTAACAGTTGGTGGTTTTTTTCACCTTCCTCATAGCACCATGGATCGGAAAGGATTGACATAGGATTTAGAAATTTAATATTGGAAATTGTATAAATGTTTAGTACATCATAAATTGCAGCTGGCATCCAGTATGGACAAAAAGGGCCAGTGCCCAGAAATAAGAGATCTGGGATTTTGCTGGTGGGCCTCAGGCCTAAGGGAAAAGGGGAGACCTGGAGTCTTCATAGAAAAAGGTTCTTCTTTGGTACCTTTAGTCTCCTTTGTAGGGGAAGTGTAAGAGGATTCAGCAGAGCAAGCTGAATCATAGGGGTAGACAGTTATAGGCTTTATGATAGGAGCCCTATAAATCCCACAGTGGATCCACCTAAATGCCTATTATGGGAAGATGGGATAGATTAACACCAAAAAGAAGCACTTAGTTGAATAATGTTGCAACCTGCTTCTTAAAGCCCATCCCTGTGTCTGTCCTCATGCATTTGCGTGTCCTGATCAGCGAAGTTAATGGCAAAACTTCCATTGACTTAAACGGGGCCAGGATTCCACCCATAGATTTTAGGTCAGAAACAAGCATTATGGTTATCAGTCTGACCTTCTGCATAACACAGGCCCTAGATTTCACCCATTGATTCCAAGGGACTAGCCAAATGCAATCAGCATTTACTGTATAATAGATTCAAGCACTTGCAGGTTAATTAGTGTAGTTTTTAAGTATTTGTATATAAACAAGACCATCCAGTCCCAAATATACATTTTCCCTTTTTGCGGAGCTAAAAAGTGAAACTTACTGGATTTCCGGTGTCATCATCAAATGTTATAAAAGATTTTCCAACATTAATGGAAATATACTTTCTGCAAATTATTCCAGTATTAAAGCAGTTTACATTTTCTGTAATGACTGAAAAACTAGTAATTGAAGTGCTCTGCAGGAAAAAACAACAATACAAAATATATAAACTGAATCAATAACACACTGCTATAGTTATGCATGATTATTTTTTTCTTTTCTGTAGCAGTAACCTTGTCATAAATATAAAGGGAAGGGTAAACACCTTTAAATCCCTCCTGGCCAGAGGAAAAACCCTTTCACCTGTAAAGGGTTAAGAAGCTAGGATAACCTCGCTGGCACCTGACCAAAATGACCAATGAGGAGACAAGATACTTTCAAAGCTGGAGTCAGGGGGAGAAACAAAGGTTCTTTCTGTCTGTGTGATGCTTTTGCTGGGAACAGAAAAGGAATGGAGTCTTAGAACTTAGTAAGTAATCTAGCTAGATATGCGTTAGATTCTGTTTTGTTTAAATGACTGAGAAAATAAGCTGTGCTGAAAGGAATGTATATTCCTGTTTTTGTATCTTTTTGTAACTTAAAGTTTTGCCTAGAGGGATTCTCCATGTTTTGAATCTGATTATCCTGTAAGGTATTTACCATCCTGATTTTACAGAGGTGATTCTTTTACTTTTTTTCTTCAATTAAAATTCTTCTTTTAAGAACCTGATTGCTTTTTCATTGTTCTTAAGAGCCAAGGGTTTGGGTCTGTGTTCACCTATGCAAACTGGTGAGGATTTTTATCAAGCCTTCCCCAGGAAAGGGGGTGTACGGTTTGGGAGGATTTTGCGGGGAAAGACGTTTCCAAGCGGGCTCTTTCCCGGTTATATATTTGTTAGAGGCTTGGTGGTGACAGCAATAAAGTCTAGGGGCAATAGTTTGTACCTTGGGGAACTTTCAACCTAAGCTGGTTAAAATAAGCTTAGGGGGTTTTCATGCAGGACCCCACATCTGTTCCCTAGAATTCAGAGTGGAGAAGGAACCTTGACAAACCTCAATGTGCTATAAGTATATTTCACCCTAGGCATTCCTGTATTCACACCCTACACACGACTGCAATAATATTTGTACAAAATATGCCTTGTGATGTATCATATGAAAGCTAATAACATGTTGGTTATTAATATAACTGTAAAATGCATGTGTTAACCTTATATGTGAAGTTATTAGTTCCCTCTGTATGATGTTACAAGAACATGTTTAAGACAAAGGCAGCCTAGGCTAGGTAAAGGTAATAAACAGGTCTGTTTACCCCATAGGGTTATTTTGCTAGCTATTATATCCTACTAATCCAGCCAGCAGTATCAATTAATATGTTTCTTTTTCTGAAATTAATCCATTTTATTCTTATACTTTATCAGTATTAATTCCTTGGAATTTAGGATGTGTTGAGGCATGTGTTTCCTAATAATAAGTTTTGCTGAAATGATGCAATTTAAGAAGCTTACCAGCCTGTAAGTTCCAGTAAGATCTGCTATATAGCAAAAAGTATAATCAGTTATGAATATGTCAGCATAAAAGCTGGCAACCTTTGGCACAGATGAGAATGGTCCCTGAACTTTGGAGAACCAAAGGGAGGAACTATCCACATCACATCCCAGGTTTATTTGGCATCTACAACTGGTTGGTAACCGCAGGGTACACCACAACTTGGAGGTCATCAAGAGAGCCTAGGTTGGCAGTTTTGGAGTGAGATAATCCTTATTAATATATTTAGAAAGTAAGTGTCATAATCCACTAACCTATAAGACAGTGGTCCCCACACTTTAACAACCTGTGAACCCCTTTCACTAAAATGTCAAGTCTCACGAACCCGCTCCTAAAAATGAATATTTCCAGGGATTTTCTCCTTTACCTGAGTATACATTATAAAAGCAGTGATCTTGGAAATATAACATTTGTTTTTATGACATGCTTATTACACACTATTTATTATAAATTATAATTTATCATTATAGTATTTATATTACATTATGAAAACGGCAACACGCTTCCAAGATCTCACTTTTGTAGCATGTATCACTTTGAATAAGCCTGTTATAAGACAAGGATCCTATGTTTCATCAAGGAATGTCAGATGCGAAACAGCATGAAGGTATTTAAGAAGCCAATTCAAAGAGTTCCTCCTATACAAGCATTCAGGTCTTGAGCAGTCCAGGCAAACAACGCATGTTACAATAAAGCTTAAACTTGTTCTTCATAATAATTTAAAAACAATACTAGCTGCCTATTTAATTTAAAAACAGCAAAATATCCACCTCCCTTTCCATTTCTTATAAGGAGTCTTGAAGTTTAAATCTCCTCACTGTGATAGATATGCTCGCTTTGATCTGCTTAGCCCTTGGAAGTCCAGGGGCTCTGGGCTGCTGGCCCTGTGCTGCCCGGCGTCCCTAGGGAGAGCTCTGGCCACCATTAGGGAATTTTTTCCCGAGAACCCCTGTAACATTTCACAAACCCCCAGGGGTTTACAAACCCCAGTTTGTGAACCACTGCAAAAGGAGAAGGGTACCCATAAATTTCTCAGTGTATGTAAATAAGATTTGGGTATAGTAGGTTGGGCCTGAATTTCATAGGTCAGGATCCTATAAAATACCTTGTAAGAGGGATCTTCTAGGCTCTTCTAAGTTCTAGGCTCTTCTACCTCCTGAAGCTTTGGTTTCTTTGAGTGCTTTTTCCAGTTCTCTTATACTCTAGAGACTATCTTCTATCACACTATCAGCTCAGTTTGTGCAATATAGTATAACTACTCAACATTCCCTAACCATTGGGGAAGTCAGCACCATCACATAATCGGGCATGCCAGGAGTGAAGCTGGTCCTTCACTTCCTATTACCGGGCCCTCAAAGAAGGGGGTGAGTATGTTAGGTCAAGGTACTTATAATAGAAATGGTACCACCAGGAGTTTGGGAATTCTTTTACTGTTTTGCAGTTATAAGTTTCATTGCATTTCTGATTTTTATGTTAATTCCAATAAAGGTTTTATCAATTTGGTATTGTCCTCAGTGTACGTGTTCTTGCCAAGCACCCTGAGAGTCCTCTCCTGATATAGAACTCTCTGAGTTCTTGAACTCTGTAGTTTGAATTGGATAAGAACCTATAAATCTCCTGGTCGAATGCAATCAGTGGCGAGCCATAGCAACTAACCCATCAAATTCAGGTCAATATCTGTCATACACAAAGGAATATGGGTTTACCTCAATTTACATATTAGCAGTAAACAAAGCCATCAAGCTAAACCAGCAGGAGTTATCTAGAGTCTGAACTCAAGAGACAGAGAATTAACATGGCTCCTGCACCCCAGAGAGACACAGGAGACTGAATCCCCAGGAGGCTTTCCTGACTTGTAAGGCAAAGACAATTCCTTTGGTAATATAAGGGACAGAGAGAGACTCCATCTTTATCCTTCACTGTAAGGAAACAAAGGAACCAAGCAATTTGATCTCTGTGATGGGTCCTGGCCAGGTCAGCCAGTGCAGAACTGGAAGGGAGGCTGTGGGTGAGAGAAATCATTTTGAACAAAGACCGGATCTTGCTAGATTATGTTTTAGACTTTTAGATGTGTGTTTTTCACTTTTATGTGCTTGTAAACACTTTTATGTGCTTGTGTCTCTACCTTTATCTCTTTTACTTGGTATCACTTAAGCCATGCTCCTTTGTGAACAAACTCATTTGACTTAATTATAAATCAATGATGCTGCATAAATTCAGTAAAGCATGTCCTTCTAGTAAGCTGACAAGTTGGAATGTTACACTAATACATTTTCTGTGAGGTTCTAGTGAGAAGGACTGGTCCCTGCAGTAGGATGATTTTGGGGCAAATTCAGGGCTAGAAGGGTACTAAGGTCAGTCTTCAAGAAGTAACCAAGTTGGGCAAAGCCAGGTTGAGGCTCGTGGGTTGTTGGTAGGCTGTTGGGGTAAGAGTTTACCAAAGCTGTAAAGCCACAAGATACCCAGGATTATAAGACAGATGTTGACTGAACCCCTTACTGGCGTGGGTGAACCTCAAACCATTCTAACTAATTCATGGTCCAAAGTTTTAGCAGCAACAAAGTTCATAAAGTGACAGGTGAAACATCAACATAATGTACAGTTAAGCAAGAGTTGGAATGGAAGCTGAATGCATATCACAGAAACTTGGAGATCCTCAGGCCCCATCTGCTTTCATTTGTTTCCATAGATGTGTACATTTTGTCTTTTTCCTGCTGGTATGTTTTGTTCAACATTAATGCAAATAATTTTTATGTGTTATACGCTATAATGTTAATCATACAAATGAAACAATAATGTGATATTAAATAAAGTGAAGATTTTTGAAAAAGTAGCAAAAAAATCTTTACAAGACTTGCAAGTTGCAGATATTTCCCCTATTTAATTTTTTATCTGGATTTGGGGAGACTTTAAAAAAAATTCACCTTAATTAGATGAACCTTACAATCTCCAATGAAGTCAAATGTGAGTCCATCAAATGTCCTGTAATGCCGATCCCCATATGCAGTACACATTGATGGGCAGGGATGGAAGATGCATTGAAATGACCCATGCTGGCAGATACTGAAAAAGTATGATCAATAGTGTAATATCAAGTGTAGAAACTGACAAATAATCGCAGTTATTTTACTGATCATTTTTCAAAGATTAGAAATATTAATAAAAAAGCAAAACCAGTAAAAATATAGTTCTAAAAAGTGTTAGGAGTGTTAGGAGTGCGGATAGATTGCAGACTGAAATGTTATATAGTAATGTTATATAGTAATGATATCAATAAAACCCACCCTGAAAAAAAAATTACATGTTGAATTGATACAGTTTGAACTGTACAGTGTTTCCACTGAACTGTACGTTGAATCTGTAGGTTCCATAATGTATCAGACACTGGCATTTCTTATATTGAACCAGTAAAAAGAAAATGGCCTCACTATCAATTTAATATGTTACATAGTAGTTCACATCAACAAAAAATCAAATACATGTAACAAGGAATAGCTTGTATACAATATAGTTGTTTGAACAGAGCCTGAATCTTGGAATCAGCTAGTGACACATTTGTAGTCAGTCCAGTTCCAGCAGTCCTTACTCCATCCTTAATTTAAGGGAGTTTTGCATGATAGAAAAAATTGAGATTTGCCTAAGCGATTTAGGCCCACATCCTCAAAGATGCCTAACTAAAGATAGGCACCTAAGTATATTTAATTATGTGAGCCTTAGAACCTAAATTCCATTTTCAAAGCTGACTTAAGCATTTAGAAGGCTTTCAATGAGACTTAGGAGCTAGAATCCCCAAGTCTCTTTTGAAAATGGAACTTGGGCACTTTGGGAAATTTTTCCCAAAAAAAGACCTTCAGGACTCAGCCCCTTGATATAATTGTAGCATAGCAACAACAGTTAAACTAAATATAGTATGTTATATATTTTCTTTTTCTTAATATGTATCCATGCCACATGTAATATATTTAATTTGAAAATGAATAACTCTGATATACCTGTTGATTAAATGAATGGAAGTCTCATTTCATGAATAAACTATGGGATGGATTAATCCTGTGAAATATCTGATACAATAGATAGTACTGTATATGGTGACTAATCATATTGAATTATACTGATTCATATATTATGAACTGAAGGAGTAGAAGTGAATGGTTTTAACAGGAGAAGCAATTGTCAGGAAGGCAGAAGTGGGTGCAAATGGAAGCAGGCTCCAATTCTTGTTAGTTGCAGTACAGTCTCCCTTTCTGACCCCTTGGCATGTAACTTATACCAATATATACCCATTTAGGCTGTCTTACCAACGTGCAACTTACCCTGCCATTTACCTCACCTCTCAATTTGGCCCTATGTGTTTGCATTTTATACCTTGGGATACTGATAGTCAAGATTATGATTCTTCTAACTCCTGCCTATAATGCGACTCCCTTTTTCCAAATAATATGCTGTTATTCAGTCACTTGGGAGTCTCTTGTGATAATGTTCCAGTTCTAAAAAACAGTTCTATTTTTAACATTTATTTGAAACAAATGTAAAAATAAAATTACTGGAGATGAAATGCTAGAAACTGGTTTGAAAAATATAATCAAGAACAGTAAAGCAAAACAGAAAAATAACTAATCATCAGATAAGGGAGGTTCTAACGTGAGATTAAACAACCAGATAGCTTTCTGCTTACCAGGTATGACAGGAAGAAATGACTCTGTCACCTGGGAAGTACTCCTTTCCTTTCCATGAACATGGGCATTCATCTGGCTCAAAGCATGCATCACCATGTTTAACAAGGCTGTCAGAAAACATCAAGTATGCATTAAATGCAAATATATTTTTCAGATCTATACATTTATAAATCTTTTCACTGCTCTTTTAAATAATTTGTAATGAACTCCACAACATTTTTCTTTAAAAAGCAGCAGCAGAAGCAGAATTTTAAATCCTTTTGGGAACTCAAAAATACATTTTTTGATCCTAATACAAGTTTTTACCTTTGTAACTTGTGTTTGACTAAAGCATATCTTCCAGAAAAGCATCCAGTCTTGTTTTGAAGACATCAGGAGATGGGGAATCCACCACTTCCTTTGGCAGTTTGTTCCCATGGTTAAAACCCTCACTATTAAAAAATTGTCCCTTATTTCTAACTTGAATTTGATCCCCTGGTTCTTATTTCTTTTTTTTGCTAGATTAAAGAGCTCTTTGATACCCAGTATTTTCTCCTCACACGTGCTTAACCTTCTGCACTGTGAGTGGCCCCATTGCCTTCAAAGGGACTACTCACAAGAGTAAAATTAATCACATGCATGCATATTTACAGAATCAGGTCTTACGTTTCTTACTCATGATTATAAAGGTAGTAACTGATGGAATAGATAAAAAATTGGAACTTCAAGAAGCGTACGGGAAAATGTCTGGGGATTCTAACAACAAAGGAAGAAAGGGAGAATTCTTGTTCACCAACACAAAATATAGCAACAAATACAAAATTTAAAATAAAACCCTGAAACCAACATACCAGGGATAAATAAATGGAAACAGTAAAGATGGACTTAATACATGGAATTATTTAAATTTACACAAATACTGGGAAAATACACAGTAAATGATAAATGAACTATTAGAACAGAGTAACAATTCTCCAATGAATCAAACATAAGTTATGTGTAAATTTTTTTCTTGTACAATTTGATGTACCATTGGTGATGGGAATTCAAAAAGGTCCCAAAGACACATTAATGGATTTCAGAAGTTTCAGTTGCCACCAGTGAAAAAGATTTATAGAATGAGAAATGAGAATTTTTTTAAAAACATGAATCCTTAGTTATATACAATAGTAGGAAGTAGACCCTTCCTTGTAATCCTTATGACTCCAGATTGCACTGAGTTCCACTAGTACAAACCCCTATTCCTTTGCAGAAATTGTGGAGAAAAACATGCTAATTGGATAGAAAAGGGGAGAGGGATCCCTTGAAGGCCCCATAAGATCTAAAATTATCTTAATTTTTTTTTTAAAGGAGAGTTTAGACATTTACTGGCTTTGGGCAAGAAATAATCATTTAAGTATTGCTGCCAGGCTGATGTTGGTTTCTTTGAAAAGTAAGTACTTTTTAAGAATAAAAGTTCTTCTCTGCTACATGCATGCAGAGAATTTCCCTGAGAAAATCCATTAGACTAGTCCAATTTACTCAGAAAAGTCATATCTGTTGCTCACCATTGTAATATATGTGTGCTAGATTATCTGAGTCAGGGGAGCAGCTCATCATTGACAGTCATATCCTGGACAAACTGGTTGGTGCCACCATTTTATTCTCTGCAGGAACGCAGAGGAAAAATTAAATTATTGCATTAAATGCATTCATCGCAGCACTTGTTCTTTGTGTATACTGGATGAATTAGCGTTTTGTAAACCAAGTTCTGTGACTATAACCTAGACCCCAATTCAGTATGATTTAAAACAAAAAACAACAAGAACTTCTCCACTCTGGGGCTCTTTTACTGGGAACACAGTAACAACATCAGGAAAACAAGAAATCACTAAACTGAAAGACTGTAATTTTCTTTAGAGCATTTGAAATGTCCTTTGTAAGTTATACCCATTTCAAGTTTTCTGTCGCTTATTGGACAGTTTAACTACAAGACCAAAATTCCCACTGGTTTAAGCTACAAACTGAATAGGCCACATTCAGAGACAAAGAGAATCACATTGACAAGCTAAGACCAAATGCAAGTTCCATCTCTGTAATATTACACTGGATAAAATAAGTGATAACAGCTCTCTCTCTTGTAAAGCCAAAGAACTAGGTTGATTTCAACAATCTAAGAATTCATAACAATATGCTATCTAGAGATGCCCAGAACTCTCCCTTTTCTTCTGAAGTATCAGGCATTATTTCTAACACCTATTTATGTGCAACCTAAAGATCAGTGCTAAGGGTATAGCTTCCTACAAACTCAACTTGTACTGAATCAAATTCACTGCCACCCTACTAGGCTCCTGCGTTCATTTAAATAATGTCCATGGGGGTGGAGGGGAGAATTATTAGAAGCAAAAATGGCATTTTTGAGTGAACAAAAGCCTAAGGGATAAATGCTTCTCACTTTTGCCAAGCTCAAGTACCTGAGCTTGAGAAGTAAAGAATCATCTCCACAGGCTGCACCAGCAAAAGAGTCACTCCATGGTCACTACTGCAGTGTTGGCCTTCTGTAGGCTCAGTGCATGGTGCACTCGCTTCCCTCCTTTATGCAAAGTCATATGGCCAGTGAAATACCCTGGCCCCACCCACAAACCTGCCTCTGGGGTTTCTCTCACCCCCTCTGCAAACTCCTCAGATTTTGCCTGCAATGATCCACTCATGATGCAAGGGTATCAGGAAGGAGGGAAACTGCAAATACCAGCTATTGTGAGTGTACACCAATGCCATGAACAACATCCCTACTAGCTGACAGGGGAAAAAGAGGTACAACAAAACTGATGTACCCTGTGCTTATTATTAGCATTACTGTAGGACCTAGTGGCCCCATTGTAGAGGATTCACTTGCTGGCCTAGTGGAGTTAATTTGTTCCCGGAGAATGTTCCTGCTTGCGGAATTATGCTATTGTAACATTAATTAATTGTCAGGGCACTTTAGAACTCTTGAATAGTCAACTTTTTATAATTGGTTGACAGGGCTGCCAAGTGTCAGGCATCTTCTGCAACCCTCCCATTTTGTATCTGTAATGGGGAGACTCACCTCTTGAGTGCCTCCTAGCCGCTGGGTGTGGTACCACAGTCCTTTTTACAACCCTGGAGCCCCCTGTGGGCTACTATCCAACTTTGGTGGGTTTTGAGAGTCCTCCATAGTCCATGGCATGTCATAATTACTATGCAATTATCAGATAGTTGAAGCTCTTTACCATCTCCAGTGTGGTTAACAGAACGGAGATTTCACCACAAAGAAACTTTTCTAACGTGGCCTCCTGACCTCCTGGAGAGGAGCCTCCTGGGATAACATCCTTCAGAGTTAAGGATATATTTATTGAGGTTCAGACCCCTTTCAGGGTTACCAAAAACCAGGGATTGCGCCGTTTTGCCCACAGCTTTTAGTATCTGACTTGGCAACATCCACTTCTTGTTCTTTTTGTGCCCATGCTATTTTATGAATGGCATTCAGTAGGTTAGGAAGATAAAAATTATCCTTTTTCCTTTGGTAGAGCTCTTCTTTTTAGCAGAGGGTGGGTTGTGGCTTTTCCTTGCAGCTTTGTTGTGATTCCATATCACTGGACCTAGGGCAGGGCAGCTCTGAATTTCATCAGCTTGTGGTCCCTGCTGGCTCAATCCATCTTTATGCTGCAATGATTGCACTCTGCAGGGTTCTAAGCCTTTTTTCAGGATGGCTATTTCAGCCTTCCCAGGTCTTTAACTTTAGCCACGCTGGACTTCAGCCCCAGCTGGACCTTAAGCAAGTTCTGAAGCTTAGTCAGGTCCTTCTGCAGCAACAAACATTGCTGTTCCACGTGTCTTTTTCAGTTCTGAGATGGGCCAGGTCCTGTTCCTGCAGTATAGCTTGGGCTAGGATCTGCTCCCTTGAGGAGTGCTTTATTTGTGTTTTTGCAAGGCCTTAACCTTTTGGACCTCTAGCATGTGCATTTGTGCCATTCCCTCTTTGACCCTATCCACTGCCACAACCTTATCTTCTACCTTTTTCTATTCCAGTAGGAGTTGGGTTTGTTGGGTGGCGATAAAAGTTACTACAAGTACTGCAGTAGAAGACACAAACACCGTAATGGTGGCTGTCAATACTAAATCCTTCACTGGATGGTGAATCCACATCCTTACACCATCTTCCTGGTGCTTGAATCCTTACTCCATTCTTCTGCAGGGATTCAAGCTTCCTGGTTAGCGGTCACTATGCTTTATATTTCAATGTCCATGCTTTTGCGCTCTTCACACCTCTCTGCCCTTTCCTGGACGATCAACCTCAGTTCTCTCAGTTCCTCCATTTGTTCCAGGAGGTGGTTGTTGGCTCAGACAGATTGATCCCACTATCCTATGAGCATCTTCTTGCTCTGCTAGTGTGCTTCAAATTTACACCTCAGCTTGCTGTGCACTAACTTTTCATCCAGACAAGCCCTCAGAAAGTTAGTGACTGTTCAGGAGTGTTTCTTGTGTGGAAATTGTGTTGATTAAATACACTGAGCTAAATTTTGTCTTTACACACCAGCCACAGTATTGCCTTTGTGTGAGTTGCATGTATGTAAACTGAGGGCAGAATTCAGCCCAGAGTTTAGTCAGAGTCAGTATTTCAGTGAGTGTAAGGTCTGTGTGAGAGAAAAAACAGAAAGAACTCTGTCATTCATGTCTGACAGAGAGGATAATATTAGATTTTCCTGAGCTGTGGTTGTCTGAACTTCCTGTTCACATACAATTAATCAAAAAATGAATCATGCTTTTCTTTGTATGAATGTGTGTATATGTATATGTGCAAGATGAAATATTCTGAGTTTGTGTAGTTTTTAGCTGTAGCATAGCAGAATAACAAGTTATCTGCTAAATGACCAACCTTATTTTATGGTTGAAGTAGTTTTCAACAAGGAGGACAATTCAATCACAGTTAGCAGATCAGTAGATTCACCCATCTTTGCCAGGTAATAAATGGCAGCTGTTTTTTGGATTCAGATCAAATAGCTGCCTGCTTTGTACTTTGCACAATGTTAGCATGAGAACCATCTGAACTGTAATATGGATTAAAAAAAAGACATCCAGCCATGTGTTGGCTTGACTGGCTTATGGTTCTTCAACTACACTCACAGAGGGGAAAAAAGTAAAATAATTGTAACTATAATAACTGTAAAATAAATTGGTTAGTCTCTAAGGTGCCACAAGTACTCCTTTTCTTTTTGCGAATACAGACTAACACGGCTGTTACTCTGAAACCTGTAATATCATAGATACATTTCCTGCTGTTAGTAATTACCTTCAACACAATGAAATGTGTCACTTCTGAAGTAAAATGAACTTTAAAAGATTGTAGAGGTGATATTGTTATGCTAGGGGCTGGGAGCAACCTCACTGAAGCTGGTGGGCATCAAAGCTATCTTCCATTCAGGTTAAATGAAGGAACATTTGGAGAGAGCTTCATTTAGAGAGAGCTGAAAAAATAGGCCATCCACAATATATGCTACATGTAAGGCCGCTCAAAAATCAAACTGTGTGGGTAGAAGTGTTTCACTGCATGCTGAATGTAAATTTTGAGCTAGAGGGTTGATTTGATTGCAGCTGTGTGTCTGTGTGTGAGAGAAAAGGGGCAGATGCACCACAGAAGCATACAGAGAAGGCAGGAGAAAGCCAAGGACTGCCAGAGAACAGCTTGTAGCATGATCCTGAGAAAAAGCTGAGAGTTTTCCCCTAAATTTGGCTGGAAAGACACTTGGAACTGTGAGCAGAGAAACTGCCTCCTGCTGTGTCCAGGAAACAGGACAGTTTCTTTGTAAATGAAACAGGACTGAACCAACGAAATAACTGACTGTGTCATCAGTTTCTCCTCCTCATGGAAATAACTTGCTAGATCCTGAATTTTGGCTAAATGCTAGGGTCAAAAGAGGTAACAATAATATCAAGCACTGTAGTGGTGGACATTAAAAAGTCAACATTTACAATCAGTTGTCAATCAGTAACACAGATATAATATGTTCCTATGCTCACAATGGGAAAGAAATGTGGCTTCTCAAATTCTGTGTGATAAGTGTTGGCAAATGTTGACTTAAATGGTGATCACTGTAATAAGCATTTAAAAAGTGTAACCTGAAAATGCAAACAATGTATTTCGAAGTCTCAAAATGTCATTAGAACAGGATACAATGTAATGGTAAGTCTATCTCTGATATACTGCAAGCATTTTCTGGAATTCATTAGCACCACTAGTGGGAAAGAGGTGCTTAGAAAATAAACAGACCTGGCATTTTGGGGAGATCCAGAAGCACTGCAGCATGTTAGAGAACAGCAAATAAACACAGCAAATTGTATGAGAAACAAAAGTATTTACTTTTGCTTCTTTATATATAGCACTAGAGGCACATTCAGTCTTGAGGAAACAAAACAAAGTCTCCTTACGTCCCCTTCCTTGTCTCAATAGCGTACTATCCCTTCAGTCATCCTATAACAATACTTTTGAAAAACTGAAGTCAACACCAGCAAACAGCACTTCACCAGTATGAATATCAGATCTGGAAGCACCCAACCGGAGGTGTTACTTCAACAGATGTTGATTCTGCATAGGGTGACCTGATGTCCCGATTTTATAGGGACAGTCCCGATTTCTGGGACTTTTTCTTATATAGGCATCTATTACCCCCCCCCAACCTCTGTCCAAATTTGTCACACTTGCTATCCGGTCACCCTAATTCAGCATATGTAATAGTATAATGCCTTCATGGGCAGGTAGTGGGGTACAGAGCCAAACACGCCTCCAACACTTAGTCAGACAGGTATCCGCTTTTCCTGAGGAATTCAAGTATTTATGAGTGGCCACCCCACATCTCTGTTTAACCTAAAAGAACAATGAGGGGGGAAAGATTAATAAGGGTGAATCATCTGGGAGTTTTGGAATACCCGTTAACAAAGAGGTAGAGTGCATATTGTTTTTAGTTTTTTCACATTAAGAATGTAAAATTAAATGCTCTTTCCTTAAATCCTGTGTAAATAAAAAACATGAACAAGACATTTGGAAAAGAAGATATTTTGACATGTATCAATATGACAGGACTTACAACTGAGCTTTGAGGATTTATATCTTGTGCCTGGCGCAATGGATATGATCACCATGACACCACTCAAAAGTATATTTGTCATAAAAGGTGGCTTTATAAAATATTGGAGAGAAAATTACATTCCTCCTACATTGTTAAATTTATCTGGCCATAGACAGGTATTTTTAAAATTACATTAAATGCATTGTTTACTTTGTGCAAATTAAAAAGTGATGATTTTTCTTTTTTAAAAACCTTCCCGGAATTCATTTAAGCTTCTTACATGTTATTTGATCTGGTATGCCACCTGTTTATTACAAAAATACAATAAGAAGCAATTTCTCATTTTTGGTGGTGGGAGGAAAGCAGGCACAATATTTCTGGATGGATTACAGCATCTCATTAAACTTGGAATGCTGCAATTTTCAGTTTACTTAATATCATCTTTTTCATGGTTCTAATTTATAAGAGCAAGCCTAAGCCTAAGGAAAAAATGCCCCAATTGGTCAACTTTGCCCAATGTTAGCCATATATACAAGAAAGAGTGTTCTCAGGGACCGTTTTTAAATAATCTCCTTCCAAAGGTGCAAAGCAGCTATAGTAGAAAGCATTTAATGAACTGTGTTCTAGTCTAGACTGGAAAAAGAAAAACAACCCCCTCACTACTGTTTAATAGATGAAAAAGTATGATCTGGAAACACTAATGTCAAAGCATAGTACCATGAAACTACATATCTTATTGATTTTCTGACTTGGTGCACCGCAAGTCAGAAATAATTGTTTGGGGATTTATACTACCCGGAAAAATATATTCCAAGTCTGCTTCTTGTACTGTGCAAGTGCCAAGCATGGTCACCTGCATTAAGGCTGGTTTTAACCAACATTTGACTAAATCATGTTGTGGATTATTCCTTGAGGACATGCTTGAATGGCCATTGGGCACGGTTTTTATCTCTTTTACACTGGTGTGAAGCTGATGGGCATAACAGCTACTTTCCATTTAGGTTAAATGAGGGAACATAAAATACCCCTTCATTTAGAGAGAGCTGAAAAAATTGGCCACCCAAAACACAGGCTACATGTAAGGCTATCTTATAAATATAAATCTGGAGCAAATCTGTGTAAGTCAAGTACAGGTAAAAGGTGTGACAGCCAATCCTATGGCCTGTCAGGACACGGTTGCTGCAGCCAATGTGGTCAGGGCCTTTAAAGGGGGAAATGTCATCACAGGCAGACTGAGATTTTTAACTGTATATAGTGACACAATTTATCCAGAATATTCAGGTGTTATATCAAGTAATAGTATGTCCAGGACACAAAAATGAGACAGATTCTAGAATCAGATGTTTCACCTTCCTTTACTGATATAGAATCCCAGCCTCCTTTCCAGGACCCTTTTGTAGTGTCTCACTCAGAGAGGTCACTCCTACTAATTCTTCCAGATAAATTTTAGTAACATAGTAGACCTCTAGATGGTCAGCAAATAGCGCAGAACTAAGAAAGAGCCAATTCCATATCATTCGATTGGTATCACTGAAGTCCTATGGGAAAGGGATGAGTGGCAGGACTACAGGGTGGTAGTTGTGAAGAAGCAATACTACAATGATGCGCACCTTTGTATAAACATAGATCACAATTTTCTTCCAACTTCCAAGACCAAGGGCTGAGGTTTTTCACTTGCATTGCTTAGTTGTGAGATGGTAGATGATGATCCCATCAGGACCCATTGATAACACAATCACTAGTAGCAGCAGTTGTGTGACAGTTCATTTTTTGAAAAAAGATTGATGCCAAGATTAGTAACATGGAGAAATAAGGGATGGAATATCATTACAATGGAAAAAATCACAGCTAACTTTATACAAGGATCAAGCAGATTTCATGATGTGTGGTTATCATTTTTGGAGCTTGTACAAAATACATACACAGATAACGATGAGGCTGATCAAACACAAATGGATGTTGTAAAGGTGACAAATATTCAGCAGAAGCTGAGCAGAGCAAATGATTCCCATATGAAGGGACATATATAGCAGCTGATTATGACTTAAATGATGTAGAGATGGAAAAATATCAGAAGGGACACACTTCTGGAAGATCTAATAAATAGGTACAACCAAGCAAAGAAGATGGAGTGATATTATGGACAATGCATTCTACAAACTATTGACTACACCTTCTCAATTGTGTTTGTGCATTGTCATCAGAAGGCCTGAGGTCCTCTTGATTCTTTTCAGGTTAAATACAATAAAATTAGTATGCAAGGTATATGGAAATTGTTTTATGGCTCTGGATAAGATTCACATGGAAATGTGAATTTGCTAGATTAATGTTATTAAGAATAAACACCTGTATAATGTAGATTATTAGATTTTCCCAGTTCATCTGTATTAATAATGATAAAGTTAAAATAACTTTTTAAAAAAATAGATGACCCTGTTATTCCTGCTCCTTGTTAATCTTTCCAATATGAAGTACTAGAAAATGGATAGTCAAAAAGGAACATACAGTGAGAATATCCTGATAGTCAATTCTCTGTCCTGGAAGACATGAGCACATGCTTATTTAAAATACTGAACTACCTACAAAGCGTTCCACAAAGCTCACCTGTAAGGAAGAGTGAAAGCTCTCTTTATAAAGGAATACATACCTATTTGTCTTCTTTTCATAGCATTAGAAGGTATCAGAAAACACAGCTGAGAGAATATCTTGGCTGTTCCCAGCTTTCATCTTGTTCAGTTTATAATAGTGGAGGTATGTTTGTCCTCTATTTAAATCTTTAAGTGCTGACAGCATCTGACATATTTAGTCAAGAATAAAATATTGAGAAGAAATATTTAATTGGCACAGGTATCTGGAATACCCAAGTCAAATGATTTGGGGTATGCAGCTTATCCATAAATCATCTACCCAATACTGCTTGGAACATGCATAAAATCCTATTGGCTATACTGCACAGGTATATGGCAAAGTCATTCAGGTTTAGTGGAGAGGTTAGAAATTTCATGAGGTAGAGAAATTATGATCATGCCTCCTAATGAGTTTGGATCTACAGTCCCAAGTAAAATAACAGTGCTTCCTCTGACATGTTTACATGTTCAAACCAAACCAAACCAAAACAAAAAAAATCCCACACACTAAACTTCCCTTTGCTTCATCCCAAGGCCCCTCTATTAAGATATGGAAAAGGAGCTTCTTGGAAAAAGTGGAGATTCTCTTCACCTGAAGCTGTTTTCATTATCTTCCCCTTATTGTACCAGTTAAATCTGCATGTTATACACCAAGGTGCATAAGACTGATCATGACCCCATAATTCAGTGATGTTCATCCTTTTTGACGTAAGGGCCAAACATGTTATTTCAAAAAGATCAAGGAGCTACAAATCAATATTTTGATGCATATTTTCTCTCGTGTTCCACTCTCTTGCGTTGCTTGAGCAGCACAAAAAGCAGAAAACATCTACAAGTCTATTGACAGGGATTCCCCCATGCTAAGGGAATCCTCAACAGCTGCAAAGGCAGAGTAGCCAGTTCCTCCGTTGCCCCACAGCTAACACTGGAGTGGGACATAGTGGGGGTGTGATGAGACATGCGAGGGATCAGGACAGGGGGCTGGAGCTCGCTGCATTGCTATTGCCATCTAGTGTATGGGTCCCACAACATTGTTTTCAGCTGGCACAACTTAGAGGAGTCCCCTCATTACTCTAATCTATGCTGTGTCAGGGAAGCAGGCAGCCATCATATTGTTGATTCTTGGCTTCTCCTCTGTTCTCCCTTCTCCCAGGCTGCCTTGGATAGCTGTGTGAGGGAGGGAAATCATCCTCTGTTAGATGCTTCCTTAGGCTTAGGCAGAGCCCTGGTGAGTCTCTATCTTGGCCCAATAGAGCACCAACAGCCAAGCAGGCAATGGACATGCCAGAGCTATTCATGAATTAAAGGGGAGGAGCATTTATGTAAAAATATGTACAACATGTTCAGAGAGAAACAGAATATATGCACTTGCACACAGAGCAAGGGGAAGCTTCCTTTCTGTTCCACAGATCTCTTATCAGTGATCTGGACTTCCCTTACATATTCTGTACATGGAGCTCCTATTTGCATGAGTGGAAATTCTGCCTGAGAAATGACTAAAGAATATACACAGTGTAGACTGGAAAGGAGACTTCTGCTCTTCTGAAGTCAGAATGCAGATATCCATACAGGTACTTTCTATTCAGTATTTTTAAGAAGGAACTGAGAATACTGAAGGAACACGCATCTCTCACTGAGAGAGGAGCAAAACTTACTGTAAAAGTAAAAATACAGTTTACCTTTAGTTAAGTCTGCTGTGTGCCATATGGGAAAATTAATAGGAAGATTAAACTATTGCTGTGTACAAAAAGCTGCTTTAGGGGAAAATGAAGGACTAAACTAGGTCAAGTTTCTATGCAAACTTTGGAATACAAAGGCTGTCTGTCTAAGAAAGGGGAAATAATTGCATGCAAAGCATGATGATGGCCTCTTTGTTGCATTAATATCATTAGCCAATTCCTGGGCATGCACACACACAAAAGTTGCCCTCTCATATTTTTTAAACTACTTAAAATAGGCACTGAAACTCCAGTTAATCCTCAGGTTTCATTCTGACAAAATCCGCTTATAAATAATTATTCATGCTTTAAGACCCATATCTCCTGCTCCCACTGAAGCTAAAGCCTTGATGCCAGAGGGAAAAAAGGGGAAGTTCTTTCAATAAACCAGATGATAACTTATCTAGTAGGCAACAGGAAGAATAGGTTTGAAGTCATAATAAATGAGAGCTTCCCTTTTCCAGTGATGATTATGGATCTGGCCCATCCAATGCCTGTTCAAGTCAACGGAAAGCTTGCAGTGGATCAGGGTCAAAACTGTATTATGTTAAACTGGGACACTTAGGAGCTGAGGAGTACAGAAACACACTATTGCTTTCTGCCTCTATGTTCTGATTAAAGATCATATAATACTGTTGGGTTATACTGACTTATATCTATTCTTTAGCAGACAATTGGAGTTTTAGTTTGAAGAATCACAACTAATTGTGTTATGAACAGGACATTATTTTCCCTCTTGTGACGGAGCGCGGATGTACAGAAATATTCAAATATTCAGAGAGAGAGAGAGAGGAGAAAATCTTGATGTTAAAAATTCTGAGAAGATATTCGATCGTGAAAACTATGGATGAAATATAAAAGAAGCGGGACCTTAGTTTGCCAGTGAAGCACAAGGTATGGCAACATTACATAGACTATATTCCTGGAACAATTTTCCTCCCCAAGTCATATTTTTAAAAATGGGGAGAGAAGTATTATTTCATATTGTCCTAACAGTACAAAATTTCATATTGTCCTAAGAGTAACTGATGTAAACTGACTGAGATACTGAAAATATAGGTACTTTATACTATCAGATATCGTAAACCACTCTCTTATTTTATATGCATCTTAGATTTCATGTTGTACTATTCGATCAAGAGCTCTAACAGAATACTCTGAGCACAACAAAGAAAGAATCCTAGAACAAGTGATGTGAAGTTCTTGCCTGTCTGCTAGGATCTAAAATTATTTTTAAATATATTTCCAACTCTTCACCTACTGCATCAAGAGAGTCTGTGTGTTAGATGTAGCCAACTTTAATGTTTTGGCCAATTGTATTAGTGAAAAAACTGGAAACAGCTTCAATCTACAATATACTTGCTTTAAATAATTCCAGAACTTTTTTATACTAGGAAAGCTGCACCACTTTACTAAGTCAACTAAAGAATATCAATCTAGTTAAACTGATACAAACTCCTAATACAGACACATTTAAATTAATTTAACCCTTGTTTCAATCACATCAGTTTTTAACAGTAAATTACCAAATTAATCTAAACCAATTTAAGTGAAACCTCACAAAGATGATATCATGGTTTGAGTAGAAGTAAATGTATGTCTTGGATCGTAATAGACGAGCCTTAAGAAAAATCCCCTTCCTTTCTAAAGAGACTTCAATTATGAACATCATATGTATGTAATATATGATCATTTTAGAAGAATATGTAAAAGAAGCCTCAGACATGATTGGCATGCAAATTGTCAGCAAGCAAACAACCCTATATAATTTGCACATAATAAAGACATATCTCCAATAATTCAGTTTGTGTGTAGCAATGATTGTTACTGGGATTACTGTTCATAATCACAAACCATGATACTTGAGATCACACTACTATTTCATCTTTAAATTTCATATATTTTATTAATTTTGTAAAGCAATACCCACACAAACACACGTAGCAAACACAAATCACAACAAATAAATGCCAGTGGGTAGATGAATAATGGCTTTATGAAAGAAACCAAACAGATGCAAGTAATTTTAACTAACTAACTAAATCAATCTGGTGTCATGTAAAATTCTATATACGTACTGTGAGAACCATAACACAACTCTGTATTCACATAAAAGAAGAGATGAGTGATACTGAATCAATTAACAGATTACCTCCTTAATGGAAGGTATTTAATATATCTCCCTTATTTTTTCAACCTTGTGACATCTCCTTTCTTTTTGCATAGTAACTTTTTCATATTTAATGATGATGATACAAACTACATTCAGACAAAGTATGCAGGAGCTTTGGGAGAAATCCTACCAATTATTTAGCATTAACTTGGTCTGTCAATACAGTAAAGGCTGACATAATTACCGTTGTCAGACTGGTAATATGTATAGATTCACTTAGTTCCTGGACTGACACAATATTAATATGTCATAAGACATTAATTTAGTTGTAAATTAAAAAGACAATTTATACTGATTCCTCCTTGGTGTCAGAGCTCTTCCTTAATTTTTTTGTTCAATAATCCCCTTGTTTGAAGGCTTTGAATTTTGTTTTTTTTTTTCTTTTGTACATTTAAAAGATATATAATTCTCATCTATTTGCCTCCTTCGAGTTTTAACTGCACAGTGAGACTCAAGGTCTGTGTCACACATTTAACATTCATCTGCTCCCTCTACAAGGTCAGAAGAGGATGACTGATTTTTTACTAGTAATTACTCTAATTTATCCCCATGACATCTTGTCTCCTAACCTCTGCTCATTGCACTAAAGGAAACTCAATGTTCAGTGCATGGTTCAGGGTTCCAAAATGTCCCTACCAGTATGGAAAAAAATTACTCTGACCCCAAATGTAGCGATCAGTCTATATTTTGTACTTCTACTACTTCAGGGAAAGAATATTCCAAAAATTGATATTTCTCAGAAAAAAAAATAGTTCTAAATTTTGTGTATTTATCTTTAATTTTCAGGTGTGTGCATTTGTTCTCCTTATATTATTTAGGTAAACTAGATCTTCTCTGTATTCTATAAAATTAAGCTCATCTGGCTGTCATTGTATCTAAGACTGCATGTCTTTATACGGTCAGTAGGTCTTGTCTTAAATATATTGATAACTCATGTCTATAAATCTTTATTTTTTCATTTTTTATTTTTGACCAATATTTTTCTGCATCAACTTTAACTGCTTGAATTTTTGGACTTTAGGAAACAACTGTTATGAAAAAGCTAATCAGGATTTCTAATTCAGCACTCTTATTTAAAATGTGGGAGTATTAGAAGAAGGAATTATAACATAAAATCATTTTGGGGGCTGGATTCAGACCAACATTCAATTTCATAGTTCAGAACAAATGTTCTGGCTCAGTTTATATAAAGTGTAATGCAAATTTAAGAATGTTACATCAGTACTTCTCCCCAAAAATAAGAATATTAGAAACACTACTTTATCTAATTCACAGAACAATATTCACTCTCCAGCTATCGTGGTCAACTCCGCTGGGCACCAGTAGAGATACTGGGCCAAATTTTCAAAAGTGGCCTATAATTTGGGATACCCAACTTTACATGCTACAGCTTAGTATTCAGAATTGGTGATCATCCACTGCTCCAAATGACTTCATCTGGAAATATTTCTACATCTAGGGGAATACACCTGGGGCAGAACACAACTGCATCAACCAATCACTTTTAAAGCAAGTATAAAGATTCTTCCTGAACTCCACAGAAAACAATATTCCAACTGAAGCTCATGACAACCACAATCTATTATATCGATCTAGTTTTTGTGTCTGATTCACTGAGGAAAGACAGCAGAATTAATGTCCTATCAGCTTTCATTTATGTTTACACTATGCGCCACTAAATCAAAGATGTTTCTCTGGCACAAAGAATGAAGGTAAAATCTCTCCTTAGCTTTTCTCCACCAAAAAGAAAAAGGCCTCAACATGCTTAATTGTTGATGAGTCAAAGTTATTCTCATTCATCAGAATATAGAGTTTTGGGGGCAGAGGTGAAAGTAAGCCGGTACTCCCTGGTACGGCATACCGGCAAGAGCCCGGGCGCTGTACCGGGGCGGATCGGCTTCCCCAGGCGGCAATTTAAAGGTCCTGGGGCTCCCAGCAGTGGCTAGAGCCCCGGGCCCTTTAAATTACCACCAGAGCCCTGCTGCCAGAGCCCTGGTAAAGCGGCGGTAGGGCTCGGGTGGCGATTTAAAGGGCCCGGGGCTCCTGTCGCAGCTACCAACCCAGGCCCTTTAAATAGCCGCCGCAGTGGCAGCAGGGCTCCGGGGACGATTTAAAGAGTCAGGGCTCGGGCGGAGATTTAAAGGGTCCGGGGCTCCAGCTGCCGTTACCACCCCGGGCCCTTTAAATAGCCGCCGGAGCCCCACCACTGTTACCCCAGGGCTCCGGCAGGCTCCGGGGATGATTTAAAGGACCCGGAGCAGTAGTGGCAACTGGAGCCCCAGACCCTTTAAATCGCCATCCGAGCCCTGTTGCTGGAGCCCCGGGGGTCCTGGTGGCAATTTAAAAGGCCCGGGGCTCCACTGCAATAGCTTGGGTGGTGATTTAAAGGGCCTGAGGCTCCCACTGCCACTACCCTCCGGAGCCCTTTAAATCGCCACCCGAGCCCCGCTGCTCGGAGCCCCGGGGGCTTCCAGCTGCCACTATATTTTCCACTGTATGCATCCGATGAAGTGAGCTGTAGCTCACGAAAGCTTATGCTCAAATAAATTGGTTAGTCTCTAAGGTGCCACAAGTATTCCTTTTCTTTTTACGGATACAGACGAATACAGCTGCTACTCTGAAACCTGGAAAAAAATACTGTGTGATTATGCATTTTCATTTTCGCCCCAAATAAGCCCCCCAAAACCTACTGTGGGGAAGGCAAAAAACAAACAAACAAACCACTTCACCTTGGCCAAAATCTTTCCCAGCTCCCCAGAAAAGGAGCAACCAGCACAGTGTCCACAGCAGATCCTGCCAAAACTCAGTATTCCACCATTTCCATGGGTGGGAGGGTGGCTGCTGCTCCTCTTAGTCCAAATAAAAAGAGAGCTTTTCCTGCACCAGTATGGGCCTGTGTAGTCGTGGTCTCCCTCTGCCGCCCCCGCTCCCCCCGCCCTGCCCCCTCTCCCCTCATCTTCCAGTCAGCTGGGGGAATGGATCAGCATCTCCAGACCTATCTGCAGCAGAAAGTCACTCCCTAGCTTTCTAGCCCTTAAAGAGGCGCACACCTTTCCTAACAAGCCAGACAATGGTCCCCACTGCTTAATGTGTGGTGAGGTCATTTCAGGTATAGACAAGCCCTAATTCCCATTGAAAGATGATGGAATTTGGGCTCCTAACTGCTAATCATGCCTCTGAAAATCTCCTCCTTTGTCTTTTATAACAGCTTTCCCTCGCACACCAATACACCATATTTGATGCCAAAACAGTTCAACACATTTGTTGGTGCAGTATCAGAAGAAGCCCTGGCTGTATTTGCGAACCCCTCTGGCCTCATCCTTATTATGAGGTATTAGAGATTTGACACCACCCGTCCATCTTAGGCCTCCAGAGGATCATGCCTTTTGTCTGGTGAGTCCTTAAGAACAGAACTTGCTCCCCCTTGACAACAAAAGTTCTCTAAGTAGTAACTGCTGTGTTTTTCACCACTATAAAAGCAACCCAAAGCAATAAGCTATTCAACTGTCACTACTGAGAGTACAGCCATCTTTGCAGGTGCAATGAAAGGCACGGGTACTTTGGACTTACCCTTGTGGACAAACACATCCTGAAAGACAAGGAAGATGTCCTGAGAAGGTGAGATTTAGCAGCTGATTCTCACAGGTTCTCTCTCTGCTAAACTCCATGTTAGCTTGTGGATTACTACAGTTAACATAAATCTGGCCCGCTGGGCAGTTGTGTACTGGAAAACAAAATATTGCGGACGTTCATCATTCCTGAAATTTCAGATTTGGTAGAAAGCTTTGAAAATTAATAAATGCTGATTTAAACCAGAGATTAATTTGACCAATCATGGGGGTGGGTTCATCTATAACTCCTGGTCAGACAATTAACCCCAAACAGACACTATGAATCTGATCCAGTTGGAAAAGAAGAAAAAAGATAAATGTATTCTAATGAACCTACTTGCTCATTACTGTGCACTGTTCCCTCCAAGTTTAACAACCAGCCCAGGGAAGGTTCCATAATCCCCCAAACACAGGAAAGGGCAGTACTACCTGGCTCAGGAGGGAGCCAGAGGCTGCATGTGAGCAGAAGCTGGGAGCTGGCTGTGGAGGGAATAGTGGATAGCAGGTAGCCTGAGAGCTGGATCTGAAGGACCTGACAGCTGGGCTGAGGTTCTCCTGTTGCTGGCAGGGGTCCAGTGGCAGTCAGAGCAAGAACACAGGGCTGTTGACTGCAGGCAAGTGATTGGTGCAGCCAGGTTACACAGCAGCCTTTTGCTTTGTATACCCCTAGACCGGCCTGTTCCTAGGCACTGGGTTGGGAACTGTTGGTTTTATCTCTTTTTTGTTTTAACCACTAAGGAAATCACACCGTGGGTATTTGCCTTGTTTATTCTGGCTGCCGTAGCAAAGGAATTCTCCATTATTTGAACTGTGCAAGTGTTTTGGGGAACTGAAGGATAGAGCCTGGAGAGCGTAGTGCTTGGAGCATCTACAGGGCTTGCTCTCAAACTCGGAGTGTGGTAGCAGACATCTAGGAGATTGCTGTACCCCCACACTACTTGCAGTGACACCCTGCAATGCAATCAGTAACCGTATTCATCAAAGAGTCAAGGACCCACAGTTTCAAAAAAACCTGAAACATCCTGCACTTCACAGCAAGTTAAGTTTTTTTTAATCTGAAATGCACAGGAACATTTTCACAAAGTCCAGCCCTTAGCCCCTCAGGATCTGCTAGTCAGAGTAAAGATACTATAACACAAGAAGCAATTGTTATTTATGTTTTCCTTTTACATATGCACCACACACAACATTATAATTCTTATGACATTTATACCACTCTGGGGAGAAAGTAAAAACTGATAGTACAGAAACAGCACTTAGCTAAAACTGTGAGGGGAACAAAATCTCAGTTTGTAAAAACATTGGAAATGTCCAGTTTTTCCAACATTTTGTCAGACAAATCTGGCCTACGTTTGCTCCATGTGAAGATCTGCTGTTTACATTACATAATAAACTTAGGTTGCATTATCAATCTGAAAACATTTTGCTATACTAAAATATTGATAAAAAGCATTTTCTCACAGATAGCCAGTAGTTTCAACAGAGTATCTATTGTTTTACTCTAACCCTACTTTTAGTTATACTATAGGTTAAATTTCTAATTTAAAGCTCCAGTCCTGCCAAGTGATGATTGTATGGACCTTTATGCCCTCACAGAGTCCCACAATAATCAATGAGACATCATGGAAGAAGCAGGGTCTGTCTTCTTCATGCCTTAATGCATCTTCTTCACTTACCAATGTTGTTCTCACAACTCATCATTCCATCTTGGCAATGGCTGCAACAAAAAATATATAATTAGCTGTAATTAAAACCAGAAAGGTTTCAAATATTACCCTTCATCTATATTTGAAAAAAATGTGTAAAATGTTACTCAAAATAAAATTATATAAATATGTATGCACAAAGATAACCAATAAGGGAGTTTGTGGTGTCTTGATCAGAAGGTTCTTAATGTATATCCAAGTTTCAGCCTATCTTGCTGCTTATATATGTAATAAAAGAATAGAACAGTCCTTGTAATAAACAAACATTACATAATACAAATGCTAAGTTTAAAGAATAGAGCCCATGGAGAACTAACTCAAAAATATGATGACATTACTAGGTCGAGTCCTGTTCCAACTGATATCAATGGGAGTTTTATCACTGACTGCCACGGTAGCAAAAGCAGACCCTGTATGTGAAACTGTGTTACATGTATCTTACAGTAAGCATTCAAATATGTAACTACAGTAAAAAAACAAAACAAAAAAAACCATATACACAGCTATAGCAAGCTATTCATTAGACTTCAACTCTGCGTAAGAGAAAGCCCCTTCTAAATAAACAAAGTAAACTATTAGTATTTAGAAAAAAATCTTTTGGTTAACTATTGTAAATATTCAGTGGATTGATTTTTCTCTTTAGAAGCCCAAAAAGATGCTGAAGAGTGGACTGGCAAGTCAAATGGAAACCCAAATGACTCCAAAGATAGCTCAAAACAGTGTCAATTCAGTAAGATAAAATGCTGTGTTGTACAAAATAAAATCACTGGACTTCACTTCCCCAGTCCTGCCACCATAAGCTATTAAAGCAAAATTCAGTCATGGCTGAAACACAATGAAAAAGGAAAATAAATCACAGAAAAAATTAATAACCACAACTATTAATTGTTCCAGTCTCTCAGGCTGTGTATGTTCCTCTTTTTCCAAATGCAAGCAAAGCTCAGTTACAGCATCATAATGTTGCTGATATTTCTCAACTGCTCCTAACCTAGATCATTAAAGAAATGTCCAGCACACACAAGATCACCGGATCTTGTACTTACATCTCATTTTTATTATGACTCTTATGAAGAAAGGTTTCAATTAGAGTGTACTGGGAGAGGGAGGGGGGCTTACATGACAAGCTTTCAGCATCAGAAGGACTGGAGAAAAACACAACTCAATATATCCTTACTACTAAAAAAAGAAAAAAAAATCTAAGTCAGTATCTCCCACTGCTTTGAGTGTGCACACACCATCGGGAGAGATCATCTGACTAACTGGGGTGGTGCAGAACAGTCACTGTGAAAGCTTCTCCCACGCTATTGCGCTAATATGGTGGGGCTAAACAGGAGGAGGCGTGATTAGATTCATGCCTCTGCCAACAAAACAAGTGCAAAGAAAACCAATGAACTGCTTAAACCCAAAACATAATTGCAATAAACATTATGTAAAGCAGCACTGAACACTGGCACTTTCTGTACCTGTCTAATTCCAGCCAAAATAGTCTACTACTTTATAGAACAGTAGCAAATTGCATCAGATGAAGTGAGCTGTAGCTCACAAAAGCTTATGCTCAAATAAATTTGTTAGTCTCTAAGGTGCCACAAGTCCTCCTTTTCTAGTAGCAAATTAGATAGTGACTCAGTCACTGGGAAGAAAAGAATAATGTTGGCTCTAATTCATATTCTGTTCTATACTGAAGGAGAATTTCAGCCAGTGAACTTTAGTACTATTCACTTATTCTTCTGCGACAGTTGTGGTCTCCCCAGTTCACCTCTGCTAGACAGCCAGTAAATAAAATATAAAAAATGCTTCTGTCTGTGCTACTGCTTATTTAATATTGTATTTGGAGCAACATATATTTTACACAACTATCCAAATGCACTAAAGGTGCAGGTTCTGTCTTATGGAGCTTGCAATCTAATTCAGAGAGAAGAATATGGAAAAACAATACAGGACAAAAATGGTGAGGGAGAGTGCTGTTGTGGGCGTGGAACTGCATCACAGTGGAAGTGGGGTTTTTTGAGGAGGTGGTTGAAAAAAAGATCGCTAGAGCACTTGGAAGAAAGTTAACAATAAGAGGCTGTTTCAAGCATGAAAGGAACTCAAGTCTAAAAGTGGAAGGAGACTAAGGGAACAATAGGACAAAGAGGATTGGATGAGCCTGAGAAAGACCCGAACCATTTTTAACAAGTATATAGCAGTAGGCAAATACATTCTGTTACATGCTGCAGTTTTATTAGTGATCTCCCATATATACAGATATTATTACCCTAAAATGTCTCTTAAATCTGACTAGTTCCTCTAGACCCACTGTCCATATAGTAACTCATATGTAAGACAGTCTCTGTATCAATTGACCTGCAAAAATCCATGTTAAAGTGTAGCCAGAGAAAAATCGTGACTAACCAGAAGGTAAGCAAGATAATCTTACAACTGTCTAAGAGGTCTACTCACAATGTAGACCAGTGCAAAGTATTTTAAAATGTGCTATACATAGTCCAATATGCTACATTTCACAATATTCTTTTAGTTAAAACACAAGGGGCCACATAACTGATGTAACTCCACTGAAGTCAAGGAAAAGATGAATTTGGCCTTAGAATTTAAAACATTTCAGTCAGTGGATCTCAACCATCTGATAATTCCAGTATATGCACAGAGAGGCAAATCCTGTCCAAAATGCTTTCATAAAAGCAGGGCTGTGCACCCCTCCACTAAATTCTGTGCACTCCTTTCTTTTGCATGCACAATAGAACTGCCCTAGCTCTGTTGCCAGGGTACACTCCCCATGGGCAAGAAGTCAGAGACAGTATTGGCCCCAAAGTGAAGACAGGCTTAATCAAAGAACAGTTTATATATTTATCTGGATCGGTGTACTTGTTGGTTCAAGAGTGCATGAGAAGGACTGGCATGTATTCACACTATACCACTGGGTGTTTGCCAATACTGATGCCTAGTCAGGTAAATGGGAAATCAGACTTTAAAGATTAACTGATGTGTTTTATTAACCAGCCAGACTTTTCCAGAGTCAAAGCAATCTCTTCTGCCAGCAAATAAAGGCAGTGAAAGTAAAATAGGATGTTCGATACAGGGGAAGGGGGTTGAAATTTGACTCATCCCCTAATTTAACTTTGCCAGGCAAAATTAATGGGTGAAAAGGATGTGTCTGGTAGCACTCAGATTAGTTTAACAAGTGCCTGGATTGGAGTTCTGCCTCCACAGCATTCCCCTGATCCCAGGGGGGTTCAACAAGGGTCTAGTCCTGCCAGGTTGGAAGAGGAAAGCCAGGGAAGGGGTTGGGGATGCCAGGGAAGTCCTCAAGGTTCTCTGCACCATTAACTTGCATGCCTATCTATTCAGTGTTGTGGAGCCCGCTTACAGGAGGCTCTGAGAGGAAGCACAGCAGAGAGAATTTCTAGAAGCATGCATTTCACAGGAACAGTGCTGTCCAAAGAGAGGCAGAAAGTCATGAACATTTTAAAGCTAGTTTACAGAATTCTCAATAAAAGATAAAACAGGATAGTGCGAATGACTTGACAGAGCACAGGGGAAAAAAACCCAAACAAGGGGCATGTCCTACCATTTGCCCAAAGAGGTGATAATATTTTCTCCGGGTGGATATTCAATTCCTTGAAAATAACAAGGGCACTCATTCCTACAGAGGAGAAAAACAAATAATTTTAATCATATGGGAACATGTACATCATGCATTAGAAGACAGACATAAGGAAGAAAAAAAACCTTCACATTAACCATTAATTACTGCCATTCAAAAAGTTGATGATCTTATTCTGCATGGTGTATTGGTCTGGATCCTTAGCATGGTATTGTTACCATGAGGGCATTGAGATGTGTCTCCATGAAGGTAAGGTCAGCAGCTTTCTGACACTATCTATTGTGCAAAGGTCTAGTTCGTATAATAGACAGCAATAGGAAAGAAATCTGGAGCAGCTACTTCAGACAGTAATAGAGGAATGATAATAATCCATCACCATCACTTTAATATACTAGTTGTTTTTTTTTAAATCATAGTTTATACTCTAAAAAAGATTTTTTAAAGGTAAAGAAGCAAAGCAAGTCTCTACAGCCTACGGCATGGAAAAGGGGGAACACAGCCACAGGGAATGCCATGAGAGTAGCAAACAAGGCCAACACTTTTCCTTCCATATAAAATCTGTACAGCTGATTGGGATGTATGGAAAGAGATGGAGCATGGGGGAGAGGCATTCTGCACTGCATGTTCCCTCTCCTAACTCCATGTTCATCAGGAATTAGTTAATAATGTATTAAGTGAAATTAAGAATCCCCTTAGTTCTGTGTGACTCCCATCAGAAGACAGACTCTAGGGTTCCCCTGTGGTCATTGTTTGTTGGTGAAAGAACTAGAAGGCATGGAGGGTAAGACTCTCTACGCATCGAGAGATCCATGAAAACCTAAGACTGCAATCATGTAAATTCCTGGCTTTCATTTGTTTTTTATGGTACTGATTCCCAACCTCTGAATGTTCTATATCTCTATTGGTCCCACAGTAGAGAAGCGTGAATATTGCACCAGCTCTCAGAAGCCACCTGGATTATTTTATTCCACTCCATAGGTGAAATCCTGACTCTACTGACATCAATGGGCGTTTTGCCATTGACTTGAATGGGGCTAGTATTTTACCCCATATGCTTTTTTATGCTGAAAGAAATATATGGCAGTATGATCCCAGCTGCATCAGTGTAAAACCCGAGTAACTCATTTGAAGTCAAGGGAGTTATTCCAAATTTACACCAGTGTAATTGAGGATCTGGTTCAGTGTCACCAAGTATTGTCAGCAGTCATTTATTTAGAAGATTAAAAGAATTCATTCTAATGTTTGTAGAAGTGGATGTGGTCTCAGGACTGAAAATGCACAATGTTGGTAAAGCTGATAGATAAAAACAAGGCACAGCATGGCATTGCTTATCTATCTATCTAGGTTTCATACTGATGCCCATCACCATAGTATATGAGTGCTTTCCATATAAAATCAATAGCACTAGCAAAGTCCCTACCCTTTTTACCTCTCCAATATTCAAAAACAGCTAGCATGTAAAGACTGATCATCATCAATACCACGTTATAAGACCTGGAGCTTTACAATTTTAGCTTTCATGGGGACTGTCTGCTCTGCAGGGAGAACTCTATTGAATAACAAAAAGGTCCATAAATAAGGCACTCCCTTCCTGCAGGACAGGTGAAATGTTAAGGCTCCAGAACTGTATGTGGAATTCATTGATAAAGCAATGATGAAATTCAGTGGAGACTATAATAAAAACTGTCTTTTGAAAGAACATCTTTATCTCTGCTTTTTGCACTGCTAAGAATTGGCCTTTCAAAACAGCACACCAAATTGTGTAAGGTGAGTTTAAGAATCAAAGGATTGCAAGTTTCCTGATTAACATGATTCTGTGTGATACTAAAAACCTGCCAGATCTAGGGGAGATGTATATTGTTCTACAGAATACACAAAGCACTCATAGTTTCTAAACTCTCTCTTGGATTTGAAAATATAAATGTACACATTTAAAGTGGTACTTAGACTCACTGTCAATGCTGCAAGTTATACCTACCTCTGTACACATCTTTCAGTCTTGCTGTTCAAATACATTCCAAGAGGACAAGCACAACCTTCAACACAATCACCGCTGCATGTCTCTGGCATAGAAAATGTTTGGCAAGTTTGGCCACAGGTAGATACACAGGTACTGTACTCCTTTGTGTCCTCACATGAAAGAGCTATCCAAATGAAATAGATCTCTCTAATTACAGTGCAAGAGATTCAAGTACACTCCAATCTCATAAGTCGTTTTTAGGGCAACACGTTTTCTGATAAAACATCATTATTTCTTGGATCCCAGTTACATTAGAATTGCTATTATAACACCAAGGGATATAAATTACACAGATTTAAAACCAGTGTCAATTCAATGAAATCAGTGCAGTTAATCCAGATTTACACTGGTGTAACTGAGACCAGACTCTGGCCTTTTGTCTTTATAACTCTCAACATGCGTGGCTCTCAAGTGAGTGCTTTGAACAGTGCACAACATCTCAAACAAAAACACAATGAAGCAACTGATTAAGATGTTGGTGCTTTACAGCTGTTGAATCACACAGTCTGAAATTTTGTTTGCAACAGTCAAGAATACATGCAGTCTAGTGTAGTTCCATTAACTGAGGGATCGACCACAACTGCCACGTATCAATGGGGGAAAAAAGAGACTCAGGTTCTTGAAGAATTGTTGGAGGATTTCAAATCTTTCAAATGTGGATTTCCGCTACCTTACCTTAGCTATGATATCAACACCTTAATTCTTCAATGATCTAGTTTAAAAAATCCACAGAGCCCTACTCTGATTAGAGAGAACCAGAAGCTATTTATCCATCCCATGAACTGCACCAATACAGACATTTGGGATGAGATATTCAAAGTAGTCTAGGAGATTTAGACACACAAAAATAGTGGAAGATGTGTCTTCCCTAGCCTGTTTTGAAAACAATTCAGCCTTGATTCTCAGATAAGAGAATTATATGTTATGATGTGTGAGTGGGAGAACAGAGAAAGAGCTATTAGAAATGACCTTCTGATAAATTACAGCATTTATTCTGATTTGGTGAGAAAAGGAACCTCATCCTAGTACTGTGTATAAAAAGAATGGACTATAATTCATTGGTCCCATATATGGAATAGGCAACATCCCATTTAGTTTGTTCACCACCATGCATAAAACCTATGACATTAAGTTATTAGACCTGAACTGAAAGACAACTTACCACAGTCTGGGATGCTAGACCTAAAATCTATTATCACTCCATGTCTTCGGCATTGATGAGCATAATTGGCTAAAGCAGAGCACAAACAAATCTGGCCACATTTGCAGGTGTCCCTTCTGCACTGCTCAAAATAGGAAACAGGACTCAGATAGGTGTGGCAAGGAGCAAAGAGTTCTTTTGTAACGATGCTACAAGCTTCTGCTGCATAAGAGGCTGTTAAGGTAATACATTAAAACAAACATATTTTAGCTCCAAAACTATTAACACTTGGTAGAGTTCTTAGAGGAGGAAGTAGTACTGTTTATTGAAGCTGACCATAGCAAGAGATTTATGAACATATTTTACTCTATAGTAGATCTGTATGTGTAACTTCCATTGCTATCAATAGAAATTGCACTGATGGCTGGAGAAGCAGTCAGGCCCAGCTCCGTAAAGGATGCTAAGCCTAGAAAAACACAGTAATAACACTGCGATCCACAAAGCCAAACTAGCCAATGGAAGATGCCGAAGAGAGGGATGTGTCCTAAGCCCTGCCCCTCTCACAGAGATAGGCACTAAGTCCAGGCTGTAGGGAGATGGCTATTTCTGCTAGTCATCCACAGAAGGGAACCCCTCTCCTAGAGTCAAGCAGCTTACACACTCAAGTCATTTCATGTGAGAATGCGTTAGGCACCTGCCTCACTCCACATCAAATGATAGGAGAAGGTGGTAGTGGTATCTGCCTAACACCACACAAAATGGGTGGTGGTGATGGTACCCAGTTTAGAACTTTTAACCCAGTGGTTAGAGCACTCACCTGGGAGGTTGGAGACCCAGGTCCCCCCTTCTGCCTGAAGCATGGAAAGGATTTGAACAGCAGCTTCCCACCACTGAGGAGTGTGCTGTAACCACTGAGCTACAGGATATTCTGGTGTTGAAGCTATTCTGCTTTGGATAAACAATTAGATAGTCATTGGAGATGGGGAACTGGACCCTGGCTTTGCCACCTCCCAGATGAGAGCTCTTACCACTGTGCTACAAGTTATAGGGTCGGCATCACCACCACAACCATTTCGAATGGGACTCAATCCAGCAGGCAGTCTCTAAGCACACCTACTGGATCAGCCCCTGCAGGTGAGTTAGGTGGACAAATGTTTTTTCTCCTGCAATTTGTAAATTGCTTTGGGCCGTAGGTATGAGAGAGGTACCTGGTGGCCTAGAGTAAGGCAGCAGTGCACATGCCCAGAAGCAGAAACACAGGTGCCTACAGGATTAGACAATAGCCAAGCAAGAGTTCTGTGGATCACAGTGGAGCCCAAAACTGGGACTTAGACACCTAAGAACCTTTCTGGATCTGGGCCTTGTGGGCATGTCTATACTGCATCTGGGACCAAGACTCCCAGCCTGGATCCACACACTTGTGCTAGTGGGGCTCGTATTAGTGCACTAAAAAGAGTTGTTTAGCTGTTGTGGCTCGGGCTCAGAGATACAGCAGGATGAAACATTTTGGTGTCAAATCAATAATGATTGATCTGTACTGCTCACCTGCCTGTAAGTGAATATCACATGGGTCCATTGGTGAATGGTCATACCCAGGGGCACATGCCGATGAAGTTTTCCAGGAGTTTCCAAACAGCTGTGGGGTGCTTTCAGGTACTCCTACTGGAGATCTTTTGCAAGACAAAGGTCAGTCACTGACAACATCACAAATTTACAACATGACTGCTCAACTGCATCACACCCTGCAATGAAGTTGGTCAGCATCCCTGTCTCACTGCACTCTTGGGCAGTGCTCCAACAGGAGGGTATGCCTACACAGCAGTTAAACACCCACGGCTGGCCTGTGTCAGCAGACTCAGGCTCAAGGGGCTCAGATTGAGGGGCAATAAAAGTGCAATGTTGGCATGGATCCCAGAGTCCGGGCTCCAGCCCGACCCAAAATGTCTATGCTGCAATTTTACAGCCCTGCAGCCCAAGCCCTGTGAGCCTGAGCCTGCTGACACTGGCCAGCCACAGGTGTTAAATTGCTGTGTAGAAATACCCTGTGCTTTTCCTGCTCACTCCTCTGTCCCTCCTCTGGTAAAAATAGTACCTTTTCCATTCCACTCCTTCCTCATCTTTCCCCTACCTAGAATCCTCTGTCTGCCCCTGGCCATCTCCCCTGCCAGGACTCTCTCTGGTCCCTGGAAGAAAAAGGGAAGGGGCGGAGAAGCAAGGGGCCCAGAGATGTGACAGAAGGAGCAGCTGAGTGTTGCTTGGCCCCAGAAAAAACAGCAGAGGTGCAGCAGCAGCTGCAAGGTATAAAGGAGTCAGCCAGCAGTAACTAGAATTGCATTTATTTCAGATATATGTGAGAGGGACCTTTTGTGTATTGTGGGGGCAGGGGAGTTGCATTAATGCTGGAGCAGTGTGTGGGAGGATTGTATTAACTGGGGTGGGGACATGCAGCATTTTTTGTGGAAAAGCCACAATAATGGAGTAGGCAGCATCCTCTGTAGAGAGGGAGGCTGCATTCATTCATTTTGGGGGTAGTCTGGGCCAGGACCCCACTGCTATAGCCATGCATACACTCACTCTCACTTGAGCTTCGCCTCTGTATGGTACCTGTATGTTTTGTTGGACAAATGGTTTTTAAGGAGCTTTTATCACTGTGTAAAGCAAATCAACCAGGTTTGTAATCTGTTACAGGTTAATTGGGGATGGGCAGGAGGTTGTGGGTACATCTATGCTGCAATAAAAACTCCACAGCACCAAGCCTCAGAGCCTGGCTCAACTGTCTCAGGCTCACAGGGATCAGGCTGCTGGGTTAAAAATTGCAGTGCAGACATTAGGGCTTGGGCTGGAGCCCAGGCTCGAAGACCCACCCACTTTGCCGGGATTCAGAGCCCAGGATCCAGCCCGAGCCCCTACACAGCAACTAGTCCCATGGCTAGAGCACCGCAAGCCGAAGTCAGCTGACCCGGGCCAGCCATGGCCGTGTCACAGGTCTTTTATTGCGATGTAGATGTACCCTAAGAGATTGCATAACCAGATCATGTGCTTCACACAGTGAGAAAAGACCCTTAAAAACCATTATAATTTGTCAATTATGGCATTAGATCTCAATTATGGTTTTTTACTTAAACACTGTAATCTGCCAGTTATGGTGCAGCTGTCACATTTCAGCCATTTGTCACCCATTTGGATGGCTTGTGTTACAGATGGGCAGGTTTGGAGATTGAGAGGTGTGTTGCAAACATCTGATGATTGTGAATTAAACTTTTAAGAATGTAAGAATATCGTGGCATCTTGTAAATACCGTTGGCAAATTTATGGCACATCCCAGTGTGATCTAGGCAGTGTTACCTGATGATTCTTTGTATCTTTAAAATAAAAAATAGAGCTAGTTGGAGGGAAAAAATAGTTCTAAAACTTTTCAAAGAAATTAGGGACATTTTTGTGTAAAAAATGTTCCTATTTTTTACTAGCTTTAACAAAAAGTATTCAGTTTAATTTAAAAATTAACACTTCTTTTCTTTCCTTCTGACAGGTCAAAGGAACGTCCCCTCCTGCTCTAAATGAGCTCAACTCCTTTCTGCTCTGTTAACTCCTCTTTATCCTTTTTCATTCCTTTCCACTTTACTTTCTCCCTTCTTTATAATTGACTATTTCTTCATCCTGAAGCCACTTCACTGTGCTGGGTCTGCAAGACTGCACACAGACTTCAGGGCAAAACGGACCAGATTTAATATGTTTCACTGGAGTGCTCATGCAGCTCTAACTGTGTTCCAATGCATTCACAACAAAGTGAAGCTCAAACAACAGGCAAATTCATTTTGAAATCTACTGCTGCGCTGCAAGACTCAGCACAATGGGAACTCTGTTGGAGAAAGGAGATTAGAATGGTAGTGGAGACTAGGATCTGGAAAGAGATAAGGAAAGGCTTGCGAGGAAGCAGAAAGTCCTTCAGGAAGGAGACATTTTCAGGCACAAATCTCCAAACAAACTAGGTCTGGGAGCTACTAGAACTTGTTTATATTCTAGTGTATTTTTATATGATTATTTTCATTTAAAAAAAGACATCAACATCAATGAGGTTTATATTGTCTTAAAGGTTTCCCCTTCTAGCAAATCAAAACCAACTTCTCAGTTCCAGCATTCTGAGGGAGAGAAGGGGGAAATATGAAGTCAAACTCTTGGTATCTGTCCAAGAATCTTCAGCATGCATATTTTCTATACCACTCTAAATATATGAAAAAAGACAGTAGTCATTCATACAAAAAGTCATCCTGCATGTTCCCATTGAAGGTTCCACAAAGGCCCACAGTATCATCCTTCCATCGGTCATCAACTTGAAGATAGAGCCTTAGCCCCTGCCTGTCATACAGTATCTGTAGTCCAGTGTTGGTCTTTACTTGCAAAAACACAGAGGAGAGCTTCCTGATTTCAAAAGAATCTGGTTGGGAGGGGAAGGAGAAGAAAGGTAAGTTGAAAGAAAATGGTTAAGAACCTTGTTCTAATTTCAATACTTTTTATTTTATGTCAGTTACATTTTCCATATTCTGAACCCCCCAAAAAGCAACAGTGATATATCACAGGAGAATAGGACGTATTTTACTGTCTCATAAGGCAAACTAAATGTTTGATACATTCTCTCAAGTTGTGCAAAAACACATCAAAGGATCACTGCAACTTCATAAAGAGTAAGTAGAATCAAATAGTTTTAAAAACACAATTCTTTCAGCTAATCAGCTGTAGGCAGGTGACATCATCATGCTGGTGGCAATGTACTGCATGAAGCACAGACATTTTGGACAGTTCTCACAGAGCCTGATCCTGCAAGATGCCAAGTGCCCTTAAGCTCTCACTGAAGTCAACACAGATCCTTGCAGGATGGGGCTATGGTTTAATATGCAAAATACTTGACTCTCCCAACAATGGTATATTAAAAATGCACTGGGTTGAGGCAAGAAAATACAAAACCCAAACTTAAGGCAGAACTCCTCTGGTGGATCTCAGGTGGATCTCAACACCAATATGCTATGTAAGTAGAGCAAGAAGAACTCCCACTGACATTGCTGTGAGTTCTGTATGAGTAAGGAGAGGAGAAAAGTCAGAGTCAAGACATACAATGACGATTGGAGAAAATTTTGCTTTTAGGACAGAACTAAAGGAACTTGTAGTCTGAGTGATAGACTATGGGCCTGTCAAAGGTACAATTAACTTTATCTTCATGTAAGAGGCTTTTGGCATAATACTAATACTGAATATTTTTGTCATCAAGGCATTAAATACCACTGCAGTTAGTTAAACACCAGTTGGTGCCATCCTATGGGGAATTAGCAATGTGTCAATGGCAACAACATAATTCATACACATGGTTTTTAAAATACGGCTTTGGTACTTGATATGCATTATTTACTTATGTATTTATTATTCCTTACCATCTGAATAGGGCAGGCTAATTTTGTACTGATCATATATCAAAACATCTCCTGAATGAGTCAGAGTCACTTGCCTCTTGGGATCCTGATTAAGAATAAGATTGACTGATTGGATACATGATCCATCTTGGTTCTGCAAATAGGAGTAAAAGAAACATTTTAAGTTGGGTTAAATGTTAAAGCAGAAGAATGGAGAGGGGGAATCTGTAAATAATTTTCAATTGTATCTTGCCTCTTTAGAAAAATGTATTTGTAAAATATGTGGTTTCGAAGTTCAATTTAAAACAAAGTTAATATGGAGATATTTAAATATAGATGTTTGAATACACTTGTAACATATTAGACAAATACAGCTTAAAGTAAGAGATATAAAAACAAATACAGCAAAATCTTTTTATAGGGCCTGATACAAAGCCCTATGCAATCAATGGGACATTATATTAACTTCAGTAGGCTTTGGATCAGGCTCATTTATTTCCAGAAAAACTTTACTGAAAGTTGATGCTTGTAAACAAAATTACATTCTGCACATTATAATGCAAAGAAACAATATGAGTCAGTCATTCCATTTAAATGGAAATGGGTTTTTGCCATATCTAAGTTATTTCTAAACATTTTAAACCTAGAATGCTTTTGAAAGCAATAGCAATATATGATGTATATAAAAAGAGGATCCATGGCATACATGATTTTAAAGTATATTTGGGCTCATTTTTTCCCAGGCAAGAGATCTGAAATCCACTGGCCTAACCTATTTGCCATGTCTTACAAGCAGTCCTTTTATCTAGCTGATTAAAGCTCATCTCAGAACCACGCTGCAGACTCACTGGCAACAGGGCTTTGATGACACATGCCTGCTGTGCCATTTTATCCAACCACATACTGATTGAACGAAAACAGTGATAGGAATGACACAGCCAGGACTACATATAGGAGGATACTTGGGAGTTGTATTGGTTCTCTATGGACACTAGCTAAATCTTACACCAAAGGAAGGAACAAAATCATTCTAAAACAATCTATCGACCCCTGGTAGTTCCTTGCACTCAGGTCAGTGACACACAGTGATCAATGGTATAAAAGATCTAAATAATCAGACTTTGTATTGTAAGTGATCACCAGGATTCTGCAGCAGAAACCTGATTCAGAGAATTGTGTTAAATCTAATCTAGGAATAGGAACATGCCATGTGCCATATATGGTAAAACCAACTAACACTGTTCAAAAGTTCATAAATTGAATACTTGAATTGCAGTAAATTAAGTGCTCTGAAATTGAAAGACCAATAATTATGCAATGAAAATGTTGCACAAATAATTTCAAATAACTAATAAATATGACTACATTGTAGGCAGCTCATGAATACTTTGTGAACAGAAAAAGAGGCAAAATTTATCAAGTAAATTATTTACTGAATATTATTCTCACAATTCTATTGTGCAATTTTGTAACAGGTTGGGTTTTATTAAAAATTAATGTTTGATTTTGTCACATGTTTTTCAGGGTTTCTAGTAAGCTTCTTTTGGAGCTGTAGTATGCATGGATAGTCAGAAAACTTTTCCCAGGCCTGCAGCCTTTCATTTTGGACTTCGAAATATGTGCTTTTGGCATAAAAATTGTCAAATGGAGACAGTTCTATGCTCATGCAGTGTACACCTGTGGCTTGTTAGTAATGGCCTTTGCAGTGTGAAAGATTCCCATGATCCAAGCTAGACATGCAAAACCTACCTGGCCCACATTTTGTAAATTTGCACAAAGAAACATAGCCAGATAAAGAAACTAGATGGTGTAAGAAAAAACCTAAAGCAAGTAGTGAAACCACTTGGTACCTCAATCAAGTATTGAGCACTTAATATTCCAGCATGTTTTATATTACAGTAGAGTGAACTACCACTAGATACTACACCAAACAGGTGGAAGGCAGTATGAGTTCAAGATTCATTGAACACTGAATTTTTCCAATGTATCACAGTTACAGACACATGTGCTAAATAACCTGGCAACTAGCCACACAGATGATTCAATAGCTATCAGAGTCTCCAGACAAGTACCTCTGTCTTTGTGAGTAGCTGAACCCATTTAGCCTCCCATTCAAAGAAATAGCACTGGGAAAGGGGAAAGAAATGCTTGATAAGTCAAATAGAACTAACAGACTTTACTTGTTAGAATAACATTCAGCAACTGGTACTTTTGTAATCAGATAAAACCCTAGAAAATGTACGGTAGGGGCCAATCCTGCACTGGAAGTGAAATGGAACAGATGACCTGCAATGGCTTTTCCATCTTTCAGTTGTGGTAACAAAGTTGTTTATTACATTTTTAAGTACATATCTGAGCAGCATAGGAACCAGACTGTGAAGCAGGGTCACAGTTTGGTTTCTGCTGTTTCTTTGCTTCAGAATGGGAGTAATCTGTATCAGGCCTTTTGCCAGCAGAGATTATTTCACTTTCTGCACTGGCTCCAGTGAAAAGGCTGGGATGTTTTGGGACCAGCAGAGCGGAGATTTTGCCCATTCCCCATCACCTACCCAGGAAGGGAAGTTGCAGCCCACAGGTGCTGCTCTCCCCCAGTACAAACTCTGACAATGCAAGTAACCCACTCAGGAGAGTAAGTGGACTCTTTGCACCCTCTTACTCTCTTATGCAGGCAAGCAGTAGGATTCACTGACTCCAAAGTAACCTGGTCTATCATGTTTGTTCAGTTTTTTTCTTAATATATTATTATGTATGTATTTTCATAAACATTTCATCTTCTACAACAGAACACAAAGCCAAAGAGAGATGTTTGAAACCTTTACCTTTGGCCTTAGGTTCATGTAACTTGATTAAACTTCAAGTGTTGAAGATGCAGCACAAGCATGATGATGCAACAGAAATCTGGCAAACCATATTAAAAATCTTCAGTGTGAGGCAGGCATTGCAGCAAGAGCTGGTGAAAGTGTCTCACTTGAAGTGGTTATAAGAGACTGTAGGAAGGCAAGAGAAATATCCCACTGTCACCAGGGTGGGAGTTTGAGACACGGCTGGTGGATCAACCACTGACCACATCATCCCACAGATCACTACATGCAGAGGGGAATCACAAAGGCTGTGGGGGATACTCCAACCCAGAAGCTAGAGTGGCAGCCATAGAGAAGCTCTCCAGTTTCTCTATCACTAGGGTAAGAAGGATTCTGTCCCACCAACACTTCCTACACATCGTCCATGGAGAAACCCAGCATCCAACCCAGCTACTCAGGCTGGGCACAGGAAAAGGATTTGGGTCAATCTGCAAGCAAAAAGTGAGTATACACATAACACTTTAAGTGCTGGCTTATAGCAGATCATGGCCCAATCAAACTTGAAATTCAGTGCAGATGTAGAAGCAAATCTGATGACCTCCATAAAACCACTGAGAGGTTGAAAGACAAACTGAAAACCATATGAGAAGAGGTTGCTTTCAAGACATACCTGTGACTAAGCAAATGAAATCAAGAGTATGTAGGCTGAATAGTACATAGTATTTTGTTGTTCATAGAAAGTTCTATGGTACTGTCCGATTCATTTAAGGTTTTTACAATACTTGACTCTATGCTTTCTTTCACATATAGTGCCACTTCCCCACCATTGCAACCTACTTTGCCATTCCTACATATTTTGTACCCTGGCATTACCATGTCCCGTTGATTATGATTGTTCCACCAAGTTTATGTGATGCCTATTACATCAATATCTTCATTTAATACGAGGCACTCAAGTTCACCCATCTTAGTATTTAGACGTCTTGCATTTGTACACAAGCACTTATAACTTTTGTCAATATTTAGCTGTCTGCCTTCATGTAATGTAATTGACTCATTTTCATTTGATTAGCTCATGAAAAAGCTTATTAACCAAACATGAACAGATGCTGAAAAGATTATTATAACGTTTCAGTCATGAACCAAGGACCCTATTGTGCTAAGCATTGTACAAACACAGAAATAATTACAACAAATCTAAGGAGCCAATGATATCAGAAATAGTGCCTGAAAACCAGTGCAGAAAAGAAAGCTTGCCTAGACATCATTTAAATGGACAGAACTATTTGCAAAGTTTGTTGCAACTATTATTCCACCAAGCACACATCAAGTGCTACAATAATGCACATGGAATTCATATTTTCTAGACATGCAATCCAGACAATGTTCATTGCAGACATGATTCAGCAAATGAACTTAAAATATTCACATCAGTGCCTAGGTTAGACATGTCACCCCCAGTCCACTGTTTCCTCAGACAAATAGCAAGGCAGAAGTCAGGGTACTGAATGTTAAGAGGTTACTAGAAAAAGCAACTGCCAGTAACTCACATCCATAATTTGTTTTATGGGGTCATGCAGCACCATTAAAGTGTAGATTTGCAACAGATTCATATGGAACACCAATTGCATTCAAGGACTTCCTTGTACCACTAAAAAGCACCAGCAGTGATATTTTACCTAAAAGAGGCAGTTAAAAAAAACACAACTGCTGAAATATTTTTTCAGATCTACCAACTATTTGGATTACTGATAGAGACATATACTGAACACATATCTGTACACACAAAAACATGCCTCTTCACAAGCAAATTAAATACTTGTGCATGTAAAGGATGATTTTCCACACACAGTTCAGTATTTGTACATGTTATTGCAAAGCCTGACTGGCTTCTTCATGCCCTCTTGTTTATAAAAGTGACTCTCATCCAGTCAAGAAACTGAAACAATACCGTATTGCTTATATGACTAATCAACTAACCAACATGGCTAGAATACCAAATATCAAGTATTGAATTATCATAGCTAATTGTTTGTGACCTATCCAGAATTTACAAATAATAGCAAAAACTTTATCAAGTTATTTCAAACACAAAAATTGAGGAAATAATGATCTGGTCTCAACCAGCAGAAAAAGAGGCTCAATTCATCGAATAACGATTTGCTGTATATTATTTGTTCAGCTGTAAATGTGTAACCTAACATATGTATCATCTTCTTAGAATCCAACCTGCAGCTAGATCCTAGCACCCATGTGGAGCCCCAGTGACTTCAATAGAATTCTGCATGGGTACTGGGCCCACCCATAGAGAGCTCATTGCAGGGGCCATGATTTGTAAACAGAACAATGAGAGTAATTTGAAAACAATATGTTTTAAACATTCTTCCTTGAAAGATGGAGCTATGTAATGTGCTGCAGAAAACTACTGGTGGAAAGAAATGAATGGGATATTCGTACTAGTGCAGTACTGGTAAGCATGTTTAAATGATAGTTAAAATAGATGCAGTGAAAGCAGTCTCTCCCTTTTAAATTATACTTACTTGGCCTTTCAGAATTCTATCTTCCTACTTTTAAACTTCTATTTTTATTAAAACAAGTTAAATTCATTTCATGACTGAGTTATTTAACTTCTTCTTTTATAAAGAGGTTCAGAATGGGCTCAGTTTTGTAGGAACCCATTTTTAAGCCAATATAAATGGTGTGCACTGGATACAAAGTGTTTCAATAGCATGGTCATGGTGCCAGCATTAAAAATTAATATTATTCATGTTGACTTATTGACAATATTCACTGAATTAATAAAAATGTATTCAATAATTTTTATGTTAAGATCATGTCATTTACTCCTGTACATAACACAAGAACCCAGGGTCACCCAATGAAATTAACAGGCATCAGGTTTAAAACAAACAAAAGGAAATACTTCTTTACACACTGCACAGCCAACCTACAGAACTCATTGCCAGGGGATATTGTGAAAGCCAAAAGTATAACTGGATTCAAAAAAAGAATTAGTTAAGTGCATGGAGGATAGGCCCATCAATCACTATTACCCAAGATCAGTGGTGGGCAACCTTCAGCCTGTCAGGATAATCTGCTGGTAGACTGCGAGACAGTTTGTTTACGTTGACCATCCACTGGCACGCCCCCCCCCCCCTGCACCTCCCAGTGGCCACGGTTGCCGTTCCAGTTCAATGGGAGCTGCGGGAAGCGGCGCAGACCAAAGGGATGTGCTGTCCACCGCTTCCCACAGCTCCCATTGGCCGAACCATGGCCACTGGGAGCTGCAGGCAGCCGTGCCTCCGGATGGTCAATGTAAACAAACTGTCTCGAGCCCTGCCAGCAGATTACAAACAGGTCACATGCGGCCCGTGGGCCGCAGGTTGCCCACCACTGCCCAAGATGGTCAGGAACGCAACCACATGCTCTCAGTGTCTTTCACCTCAGACTGCCAGAAGCTGGAAGTGGATGAGAGGGGATGGATCACTCAGTGATTGCCTGTTCTGTTCATTCACTCTGAGTGGCATTGGCCACTGTCAGAAGACAGGATACTGGGCTAGATGGACCATTGGTCCGACCCAGTATGGCTGTTCTTATTTGTGAATGTAAGTTCAGAATGTTGCACATGAAAATGGCTGTACCATAAAATCTTCAGACATATTTTCAGAGATTGGCTGAACACTCGGTCCTAAACTTGCAGATAACGCCTCCCAGCTTCTCCGTACAACAAACTGTAGCCATATAATGTGTTAATATTTATTAACTATCGAACATTGTTCTGCAGAAGGTTTGCTATCTCCGCCAAAGATTCTATAGAAGAAATTTTACCTGACAATAATTCTCTGTTTCAGTGAATTGTTTCTTTCATAACATTGCCTCAGCCAACTATCAGCAGGTGTTTTCACATGAACTGCTTTCTCTCTCACTAGACACTTAACAAAAATTCTTATATTCAGAATCCCTCATCATACAAACTACAAAGCCAGTGATGTTGTCACTTGAAACTCAGATAAGGTTAAGCTGTGCCTATCACTTTCCTGAGTCACTTTCCAAAAAGTGCTTAAACAAAATTTCACATCGTTCTGAAACCACTTGTTGCCTGATGACTGTTTATGTCACCAGCTCTAAGGCGCTAGCTGACTAGTGTCTTTGTGATTCAAAGGGCTGGAATCTCTTCAGGTATTTTCTTTCTTCATTTTTTAATCTGCTTGAATGTGATGGGACTGATCGGGGAAAAAATGTAATAGTCATTTTTTAAAAAAAAGGGACCAAAAATCTCAGGTCACTGAGAAATAAGAAAAGGAGTACTTGTGGCACCTTAGAGACTAACAAATTTATTTGAGCATAAGCGTTCGTGAGCTACAGCTCACTTCATCGGATGCATTCAGTGGAAAATAAGTGGGGAGATTTAAATACACAGAGAACATGAAACAATGGGTGTTACCATACACACTGTAATGAGAGTGATCAGGTGAGGTGAGCTATTACCAGCCGGAGAGCGGGGAGGGGGGAAGCCTTTTGTAGTGATAATCAAGGTGGGCCACTTCCAGCAGTTGACAAGAATGTCTGAGGAACAGTGGGGGGGGAGGGGCGGGGGGAAATAAACATGTGGAAATAGTTTTACTTTGTGTAATGACCCATCCACTGCCAGTCTTTATTCAAGCCCAAGTTAATTGTATCCAGTTTGCAAATTAATTCCAATTTAGAAGTTTTTTTTGTTGAAGAATTGCAACTCTAGGCATGTTTATTCACACACACACCCCCATATCGTTCCTCAGACGTTCTTGTCAACTGCTGGAAATGGCCCACCTTGATTATCACTACAAAAGGTCCCCCCCCCCCCCCCCCCCGCTCTCCTGCTGGTAATAGCTCACCTTACCTGATCACTCTCGTTACAGTGTGTAAGGTAACACCCATTGTTTCATGTTCTCTGTTATATAAATCTCCCCACTGTATTTTCCACTGTATGCATCCGATGAAGTGGGCTGTAGCTCATGAAAGCTTATGCTCAAAAAATTTGTTAGTCTCTAAGGTGCCACAAGTACGCCTTTTCTTTTTGCGGATACAGACTAACACGGCTGCTACTCTGAAACCTGAGAAATAAGAGCTTCTGCAACACACATCTTTTAGATTACAAATCAGATTTATTTCTTAAAAGGGAAACACATGTTGAATGTTCCCTAGTGTAAAGCAGTTTATTTGCCAAGTGGGGGGCATATAGTTAAGCAAATTAATGGATGCTTCACACCCCTACTCTGATGGTGTCTGGATTAACTTCCATGAAGTTACTCTTGATTTACACCACATAAGTCCTGATTTTCCAGTCGCCTACATCTTCAGAACTCTCCACTCACTTATACCTGCAGTAGAGTTTACACCCACTTTGGATTCATGGAAACAGATCCTCTGGTCTGGACTCAGCACAAGACACAAATTTGTGGGAGTGACCCTGATCTTGGACCTGATTGTGGGTCCCAACATACACTAGAATGGCCTGATGGCTGCTCCAACTTACACCTGGCTGCTTACTGCCCCAAGAGCCTATTCTGGCACCTATAAATCACCAGGCCACAGAGATAAATTAGGCACGACCCCTGTGTCTGCAGTCAAGAAGAGGGTGATGTTAGAACAGCTCCCACAGCTGTCTGCAGTCTGAGGATTACCCCAGAAGGTCAGACACAGCAACATTATGGTCACATTACAAAGTAGAAGCAGCACAAAGTTCTTGCTTATTTTGCACAGAGGCAAGGGAGTGCTCCAAGGGAGTCGAGAATAAAGCCCATAATGAGCATCTTGCATATTATCATAACAGAAACTTGAACCAAGACCTTCATTGTCTATTGCCAACATCTTTAGAAACAGCTCCCTCTAGCCAAGACACTGTAAACTGGCCTAATCTGGCCTCAGCTTCTGTAACCTACTGATGAGCAAATGTTATGAGTTTCCCTCTCTGTCCCAATACACAGAGGATGAGAGTTGTTTCATCCCCCAATTACAGAGCTCAAGCTGTAGCAGTTTATGACCTGGTTCAGTCCCTGCTGAGCCAGCCAACAGGGAGGCCATCACACCTCAGTTTGCTTAACTGAACTGCTGACAGTGTTTCTTCAGGAGATCCCATTTTGCTAGCCATTAGTCCAGCAACATGGAACACAACTGCAACATATCCCTCTTTCTCAAGTTTGGTCGATTCTACAAACCCTGTAGAAGCAGACGTATGTAATCTTTAATGTTTATGTTCCTATTTTTTGTTACACTCCCTTTTTAATTGCACTAAAAATGAGGATTGAACTTTCTTTCAGACTATAATACTGGAGTCAGCAACACCTCCGGATTTACAGAAAGTAATCAATGCAGCCCCCTCAGGGGTGAAACACAGTGACTATTTAGAAATGCACATCAGTTTTGAATAGAAAGCGAAGGAGAATACTATAGGCAAATGGAATTACAAAGGAAAATAGAGGGCAGAGGATCAGATTGGGATCTCACTCAGTGTAAGTCAGAGGTAACTCCAGTGGACTGTAAGCTTTTCAGGGGAAATGACTGTCTTTGAACAGTGCCAGCACATTGTTGGAACTGTTGGAATACAAATAGCAAATAATAATAAAGTCTGTGCAGCTTATATAAAGTTCAGACTCATCAGTAGAGTTGCTACTGATTTAAACTAGTTAAGTGAGAACAAAATCAGACTCCGAATATAATTACCCAAGTTGGAATCTGGCCAGGACACAAAGTTTAACCTATTCTACTCTTAGAACAGGTGGCCAGCAGCTCAGTTTTTTATCTCGTCTCAAACATGGCAACTGCCATAGCACTGTGACCCTGACACAATATTGGAGCACTAGTTCAGAACAGATGTGAAATACTGGACAAATTTTGCCCTTGGGTGTACATATATAGCACCTATTGAAGTAAGTGGAAAGGCAACCATCCAAAAAAAGGAAGTTGGACACTCAGAAATGTGGTGTATTCAGGACTGTATTGGAATTACAAGCTATCACTTGAAGAATGTGTGGTGGGTGCTAGGGGTTCATGATCCCATCTGCAGGCTAGAGGGGTCTGGAGTAAAGTGTGTGACTGGAGTCAGTCTGAAAAGAGCCAGCTTACGGCAAGGTGGGGTGAGTTGTGCCGCTCTGCCTTAAAGAACAGCCTTTTTTCTCTCTCTCTGTTTTGGGGTTCTTTGTGTTATTGTCATAAATTCTAAGAAATAAAGTAGAGTTATGTTGCACCCTTTCAGCAAGAGTATTTATGTTTTTATCTAATATCTTTTATGTGTGCTGTGACCATTTCCCATAGGAACTAGGTATTCCTTGGAAAACTAGTACAGACCTGACCCAACTTTGCTTACATTGCAAGGCCTAACAAGACCACAACACAAGGTTAAATGCTCCAGCTGACTATATTAATCAGGGTTGTATTAGATATCATGAAGGTAATAAAAACCTTGTCCAATGTACTGTATTTCATCAGCACAAGTAATGTTACAATGATATACATACACACAGGACTGGCTTCACACATGTAGAACAGACATGCAACTTTTGTGTGTGACTACAGACTGATGGGCAGATGTTTGGCCATTTGCCTAAGACAGCAGAACTCCTAGACTCAGCCATACTTTACAGAGAGAGAGAGAGAGAGAGAGAGAGAGAGAGTTCACCACCATCAACACTCTTGACAGGTGCCCCCAAAACTTTATGCAGCTTTCCAAACACCACAGCTAAAATTCTTTACAAGTTACAAGAAGCACACAAAATGAGAAGCCCCTACCCAATGCACTGAGAATGGTAATAGTGTTCTGTGACTGCTATATTATGTTTGCTATGTGCTTATGGCAGACCTGGAGAGAGAGAAGAGCCCACCACACCCAGAAGCCTCCAGGACAATCAGATACCAACATTAATTTTTCAGAGTAAGCACATCTTTTCTATTTTCCCCCCTCACCCAGGACCTGATCCAATGTCCATTGGAGTCAATGGGAGGCTTCTGATTAACTTTAATGGATCCTGGATCAAGATCCCAAGGCACAGCTCTTACTCTCTCTGGATGCAGATGTATTAGGCTTTCTCCACAATCCTCCTCAAAAAAATCTATTTAAATGCCTTTAAACATAAATTAATTAAAGAAAATCATTGCTACAGTCTTGTTTTTAAAGTATTACATTGTACAGGTAGTTGGTTTTGGATTCCCCCCCCCCCCCCATATTGAACACATTTTTCTGACTCCAGTAACAGAAAATAGAAGATATAAGATATAATTAGAAAGCATTAAGGCTTACCGGTCCACAAGGAGCATTTTGCAGAGATACTGTAAACTTGCCAGATCTGTGGCTTTTTGCCAAAATATATTGGCAGGTAGCTTGGAAAGTATATTTGCGCCCATCAAATGTCATGAAGTTAATGTCTCCTGAGACAGAGCATTCAGCTGATATTAAAAAAAAGGATAAAGTCCTTTATTATAGAGCAAGTATTTGTTGTAAATACTCTACAACTTTTATTATTACTGTAAGATTCAAATACTCTGGTATAGATCGAACAACTTTAATGACTGATTAACAATGTTATTAACGTGCTGTACTCAAGTGTTAGTGACAGGGAATGCATTAACCGAGCCCCCATAAAGCGCTTAGAATATGAACACTTGACCTTAGAAATTCTCCTGGGATCCACTGCAAACCAACACTGAATATTGATAATCACTGCTCTATAGATTTGTCAGGCTATTAACTGTCAGGACTTAGATACCACAGTGGTGAGCATTACAGAAAACCCTAAGACAGGTGGGTAATTTGATGTGTAAAATTTGGATTCTTGATTATTTTTATTTCTTTATATATTATTATACACAAAAAACTGTGTTAAAGGACCATTAAGGTTGCAAAGTCAAGCATTTAAAAGTTAAACGCCAACATTAAAATAAAGTTTTCTGTTTATAATTCAGCCAGATTTGGGATTTTTTTTCTTTCACAGGAACAACAAAAATGTAATTCCTGACACACCAGGGCAACTCCCACTGCCAAATTTTAAGTCTTTGCTCCGAAGCAAGTGGTGCTAGAGATTGACAATGAAACAGCTATAAGAATGCTTTTAATGTGGCCAAAAGAATGTATTTTTTCCTACTCATGTTCTTGGAAAAACAAATCATCTGAGGAAGACATCTGGCATGAAAAATTTCAGCTCTAACAGTTTAAATTATAATGGGAAGTGTTGGTCAGCATAAACTAAAGATGGTGCCTCCAGCTCTGCCTATAACAACACTCAACGAACGTATTGTGAAGGGCATTATCTAGCTGAACAGAAAAATGAAGATGGCTGTTATGAAGGTCATTGTAATACCTATTACAATGTGTGTATAGGTGTGTATGTGCATCTGTAGTTATATAAAGAGACACACATGTTGTACAATAGGAAATCTTGTTAAAATACGTCTCAGGGCAGAATTTGGCCTTAAGTAATAATTGGCTATTATAAACTAACATAATATTTTGGACTCTATGAGGTACCTGACCCCAGGTCCTTTACACATACCTGGACAGGTAAGATTTGTGCAAGTCCACTTTCCTCCAATGCAAGTACTGAAAGAAAAATCAAAAGTTGCATATTAAAAAAAATTCAGAGGTTGTCCATCAGTTCCACCTCCTGGTTTTCTGCTCCAGGAAGACATCACCAAAGGAGTAAGTGGGATGGAGGGGTCCTGCAATAGCAGAAGGTGCCCAGACTCAGATATTGTGTGCAATGGTTGGACTTGATTATAAGTGGGGAGGTTGCTGAAAGAAGTGCCATCTGTTACTTTGCATAGATGCCCACAAAATCTTGGATTAGTCTTGCTTTTCTCTCATTAATGATCATTATAAAAACTAATGATGAATGAACCTCAAAAGGTCAGGGAACTTCAGTTTGGATAAATCACTTGAAAATGTGGATGTTTATCCAGACTTTATCTGAACCTGTTGGATGTGCTTGATACAGAAGTTCAGGTCAATTCCCTTTTTTTATTTCCTTCTTCTTCTTCTTTTTTAATCTGAACTTGATCACCTCTCCTTAGTAAAAAACAACAACAACGACAACATGGATCAATTCTGTTAATAAAAGGACTGCATTGTAGAGGGCTGAGTTTTAGGGAAGAAGGCATGGAAGTCTCACTTTCGAAGATTTTTGTTCAGACTCACTCACGAGATGTTTCTCTGCAGCATCAGAACCCCTTAAATATTTACACTGAGAGACTTTTCTGAATATACGAGTCTGAAGAAAAAATGGGAAATATCAGATACTTGTCTGTTCCGTAACATGCCTTCCACTCTTGATAAAATAGGAGGCTTTGCATCTTAAATGCTATTGCTATCATGGTGCGTGCTGTATCCCGCATCATGGATCTCTCCCTTAGCAGTTTTTTTCCAGTACAGAAAGCAGTAGTTGGTGCAGTTATGGAGTGCCATTACAGTTCAGAATCGTCCTGTTTTCAACTCATGAAGAAACAGGGGTGAGGAGCAGGGGGAGTGAAGTCACTTTGCAAGGCCTATGGTATGCAAGAACGTGACCAAACACGTTTATGAAATAGAAGTTCTAAACACCATTTTTAAGGACAGCAATCTGTAAATAACACTACAGCAATAAGAGGGAACCAATGTTAAGGCAAAGACTGAAGGTGTCTTTTTTCTGTAACAGAGGTTTATAAAAAAAATAGAAATCTGTTCAATTTTTCATTTTATTAAAATGAAACCTGTATCTATCCTGCTCATCAGAACAATTTGATCTTGTCAAAGATAGAACATCTTCCCTTTGGCCTTGAAGGTAAGATGTGCAGTCTACTTAATGCTTCTCTGTGGAAAAGCATATTCAGGTTGTACTGTAACTATAAAGTGGTGTGGCTCATATCTCAAACATCTACATCTCTACAAGAATGAGGGAAGGAAGAGATCCCTGAGCACAGATCTCACTATACATCACCACTTTGCATTGTCTGCTCACCAGACATGTCTTTAAGACTCTTCCACCTTCCAGACTACAGTACATGTAAAAAGGCAATGGTTTGATTTAGTCTTGTTGCTTTCAAAGTGTGTCAGATGTAATTCCCATAAGACCTGTGAAATCCAGCTATACCAGAGCTACCAGAACAGCAGAAACAAGTTTCTCTAATCAGCCTTATTAAAATACAGTCTCATATTTTTGTGCTCGACACCACAGAATGATCTGTTTTATTGGTGTCCAACCTGTGACTCTTGAAGCTCTAAATTGTGGCCCTCAGGTTTCACAACGTTAAAATATGGTCTTGATTATAAACTGAAAATGCATTCCCCAAGCCAGGCCTTGCAATTATTTAAATGAAACATTTGAATCAGCTTTGTCACTACAGGAAGGAGCTAGGGGACACTGCCTCCCCAGCTGTCTTCCACTCCTTCTCCTGCAGCCCAGAAGCAGCTCCATAATGAGCCAGAACTTCATGAGCAGCTTTTGTCCCTTCCCTGCTGCAGCTGTTCAGCAGTTCCCCGGCTTGCTGCCTACTAGATTGCGGGGGGAGGGGAGTAGCTCTGGTTGTGTCACAGAAGGGTAGTGGGCGGCCAGACCTCGTGGTCAGAGCCAGAGTCCACACTCACGAGACAGAAGTCAAGCATCAGATGGGTCAGGATACCAGGAGTTCAGAAGCAGGAGACAAACTGGAAATCAGAACCACAGGTCAGATGCCAGGAGTCAAGCCAGGGGAGCAGGAGTAGGAAGCACAAGGCACACAGTCCAGAACAGCATGGATCCCAGTTGTTCAGACAACTTCCTATTCCTGCTGCTGGCTTAAGTAGGACCAGCAGGCCAATCAGCTACTCTGTCACTCCACCAATAGGACCTCAGAGGAAGAGTCTCAAACTGGAGTTCATAGGTCCTGGGTCGGCAGTTGTCAGCAGGCTACCAAGTGGCGGGTTGGAACATGGCTACTCCTGTCCTACAAACCCAGATTCGAGGCCCATGGATTGCTCCATTGCTTACTTACCTCCCAGGTTGTGGGAGCCTGAAGAGGAGCTGACAGAAGCTGATTTGGCTCTGCCTGAACCTAAAGGAATATTTAGCAAAGGGTGGTTCCCCTCCCCTACACAGCCTTGGCTGGGGAGAGGATGAAAAACTGAGAACCAAAAACAGTTATGGCTCCAATTATGGCTCCAAGTCCAGGTTAGAGTAGCCTGGGGGCTGCTTTATCTTGTTCCAGCTGACTATAGTCCCCAAGGGACTATACACTAAACGGGGATTACCAGAGTGCAGCCTGCTCCAGCCATAATCCCTCCCCAAAAGAACACACACCGGCTGCACCGGCGGCTGCAGGTAGAGGTGAAGGAACCAGCTATACTCAATGAGTGTCCAAGGAAAACTCCTCCATACCTGGAAATCCCCTGCAGGAGACATGGTTTCCACTCCATTGTGCTTCCTGAGTACACAAAGGGAAGAGAACTGGGCAGAAAATCTGCCCCAAAGAACTCATGGTGGCCCTTTGCCATTTTTAAAGTAATATGTTTGGCTCTTGGCTGAAAAATGCAGACATCTCTGCTCTGAGATAGAAATTACTTTTGCATGCAATAACACTGTTGTTAAAAAAAGCATGTAGTACATTAGTGACATAGGGGATTTTAGGGGAGCTGAACAACTGCAGCTTTCATTGACTTCATTTGGAGACATGGGTAGTCAGCAGCTCTGAAAAAATCCAACCTTGTGTAGGTGATTAATAAATCACCAAGTACAAGTCATGCAACTGGTAAACACAGAGGGCAGCTGCAAAATGAATTAATGATCACAGCAAAGAATGGTGAGCCCAGCATAAGTGTCTGTGAAACTTTAAGGGTTCTATAATAATATATATTTCCCCATCTAAGATTATCATCTGACCGTATAAGTAGACTCTTTCTGATATTATCCTAACAGTTTCACTATCCTAATATTTACTCTACCATCCAAATTCAGATTCTGCCTGTCCCTAGGGAATTTCTAGATTCAAAGAAGTGTTGACAACACAACAGAAATTAAATGAGGATACCTGAGAAGATTATTTTAGACTCTAAAACAAGCTGTCTGACACTTATCTTGAGATTATCTGAATTTGGGTTTGAGCTAAATTTTATCCCAGTATAAATTGGTACAACTCCACTGAAGCCCATAGAGCTGTGCCAATTTACCCCAACAGAAAATCAGACGCAATTATGTAAAAATGTCTAAGTTTATTTAATTTGTTAACATTTATCTGCTTTATTTTTCTATTTGCCTTCCATAAGCGGAAAGAAAAGTGCATTCACTGCCCCTCCATAATCAGACAAAATATGTTATAGAAAAACTGATTGTATTTTCATAAAAGTAGGGAATGTAAGAAGGGGCTTTTTGTCTCATGATCAAATGATTAACGAAGTATGCAGTATGAAAAGGGAAGTTACTAACCAGTTATTGCACTCCTCATGAACCACAGAGCCCGTTCTATAGGAATTTCCATGATAATCACATGGGCATTCTGTAGGCTTGACACACAATCCATTTTCATAAATTAGACCTAGAAGGAATAATCCAACAGGAAATAAATGTGAATGAGCTTTATTAATGGTGGCTGGAGCTTTGTCTACCTTACTAGTACTTCTAATAATAAAACTAATGGCCCTACGGAGTAAATATTTTAGAATAGCTTGAAGTTCCTTTCATCTTGCAGAAAAAAATTATATATAATTAAATATTAGATTTAATCCCTTTATTGTTGGAGATACACTGAAGTCACTGGGAGCTGCTAGTTAAAGTTCAGTATCTTTGAAAGTCACACTGCTTTATTTAAGTGTCTTATGGATCTTGGAGCTTAATGTCAAGCACTCATTGTTTGACACTCTTGGCCTTTAGCCATACATTTTATTCACTGTTTGCTGTGTATTTTGTTCCTTTAATGACTAATTTAAATTATAAGTATTCTAGTACTAGAACCCATAGCCCAACCCATTGGAAACTAAGCAGATAACAGAGATTATTACACTTACATACCAGTAGAGAATTACTGAGGGACACCACTTTTAAGATTCATGGAACATCACTACTCTGTTTCATCTGTCCCCTTCCAGACAGAGTTACATATCCAATAACTGGCAGTAGCAAATGGAGAATAAGGACAAGATTTTTGCATTTAGGTATGTGCACAAGGCCAAGTTAAGAAATAGACTTGATACAAATAGGGACACATCTAGGACCCCAGGTCCCAGCATCAGCAGAATCTCAGCTTTCATTAAAAAAAAAAAAAACATAACTATGTATGTTTCTAGCCTTCATGGTTGCAAAAGAGAGCTTGAAAATGTGACTTGAGTGTAACCAATGCCATGACGTTTGCCTGAGTCTACAGACAGCCTCTAGCAGAGAGATGAGCAGAAGCCACTAGAACCAGGGAGGAAGCTGCCTAGCTCCAAAACCAGCACCAGAGCAAACCAGTGCCTCTTGCACAGGGGTGGTTCCACCTGGCTACTGTTTGCAAGAGTGGGAAGGGCTCAATCAGTGTGGGAGAAGGGCCCCCCCAGTACTCTCCCTGTTGAGGCAGCAGCCATGATGAGTCCCCCATGCAAGCGTGTGCCTAGATCCCCAGATTGCCTCCCCAGCCTGGTTCCCATTGGTTTCACCAAGGCTCATGCACATATCTGAAGGCCAAATTTAGCCATAGGATAAAACAAGTTTGAGAAATAAGGCTGTGTTACCATCTGGACAGTAGCATCCATCGACACAGGGAAGTTCACTGTCAATACACTGTGTTTTTTGCTGACATGAAACTGGGCAACAGTCGATACATTCATTGTAGATTAAATGTTCTTCACAGGTAATAACTGAAAAATGAAACAAGCTGAGAAATGAAAAGGCGTTATGCTACCACCTCAGTGGAAGATAATACTATTCACACTGTTTTCATATTTTTTACTTTTTTTAATTCACATATCAAATCTGACGTACTGAATTGTGAAGGTTTATCCAAGTGCTACTTGAAAAAAACATTTTAAGTCCTTGCAAATTTTATATTTCAGAAATCAAAGGAGTATTAATCAATATCTGAGACAGAAAGTTTACAATAGATAAGATTCACAACCTTCTTAAAAATACCTGCAATGTTTCTAACAGGATGATTTATTTTAAAACATTTTTAAGTAATTAAAAAATATGCTTCATAATTTATGACAGTCTTACATTTATATAGAACCTTTCATAATGAAAGTTTCCTAAGGACAGACTAAATGTACAAAAATTAGACATAGTGAAGTTCATCTAGCACTGAAGCGCAGTCAGCTCTATATTGTCTGTGGAAGGCACACTGAACCATAACAGAAAGAAAGATGTGCAGAACTCTCTCATCAAAGTTCAGCTATTGGGTAATATTTTAAAGTATGGGACTAGCCAACATACCACATTGCTGAAAGTGCGTCCGCCATCCATGAAGGGGTTTTCCTGCTTGAGCACAGGCCCTAGCATATTCAGTTAATGCTCGACACCAAGTTGCATTTTCAGCTGCTGACCTTATACAAATAAAAATTGGCATGACCTTACTTTCTCCCTATAATCATATAAATATGCATCCATAACTTCATAAATAAGTCTTGCATTGTTTCAACAATACGTATGTTCTGGTATTTGAATTTATACTAATAAGTAATAACATTTTGAAATACTGTGTTGGTTAAATAACCTAAAGTTCTTAAATGAATAAAACATTCTACCCTTCTTGGGAGACTACTTATCAATATACACGGTACCTGATTCTGATCTATTATACTGGTATACATCAAGAACAACTCCATTACAATTAATGCTCTTTTTTTGCAATGTAAAAGTAATGAGAGGGAGATTACAATCAGGTTCTTGATTTTTAACTAAGAGAAGAAATTCTCTCCGAAAAGTTATTAAGATCAAGGGAACAAAAGGAAAGCATTAAGAGTGCCATCAATGTGCTCAGCATGGTACAGGATGCAAAAGGCTGTCTTTGCCCCAGCAATCTTACATTTTAAATCACAGTCAGAACAGTTCAGACAAACAATGCATCAGGTTGCCAGATGACAGAATAATCTTCAAGGAGTGTAGATTTTTTTAAAAATCATTGATTGTCTCTCTTTGTCGGACTAACAAATGTTTTGTGGAAGATTTTTTGTTTGTTTGTTGATGCAGCAATCCTGCACCATTAGAATAGAACATACTGATTAATGGCATATCATATATAGTAAAGTACATACACACTTGAGGACAGATAAATTGGGTAATTTAAAACTCATTAAAAGTTACTGGGCCTCAGGCTTTTCTCACTTAAACCAGAGAAACTAAGAAAAACTCCACTGAATCTGTGATGGTATGTGGGTATAAAACCAGGCCCATTTTATTACATCACAAGAACTGTTAGATACAAAGTGTTATGCAGAAAAGACATGCACTGAAGGGTCAGATATATTTTCTGAAGAGAATAAAATGTGTTATCTACCAGCTTTTGAATGATCAAAAAATGCCTACTTACATGCAGAGGTCATTGGTGCAACTGGCCATGAAAGGAAGAGGACTCACAGAATCATGGCATTGTTCAAATGGGGGCCATAGTAGTGTATTACACAGAGCATATGCCTTCTAAAAAGAAAGAGATTGCTGCTGTGAAAGGAATGTTCTTAAAAACATAAGCAGCATAGCACATGGTGCAAAAGCAAAACATGTGGAATGCTCAGGCTAGAAAACAGTTTCTTCTCAACAATTAAAAGCAGTTGCCTGTAGCATATTGCTCTCCATCAGGGCTGACTAGAGAGGGAAGAAGGGAGTGAGGGGTTAATTGTACCAGGGCCTTAGTTTAGGGTCCCACACAAAATTGCCTGTAACTGAGGTGAAATGGGGGGGGCAGCAAACATGATGTACCAGGACCCCAGATTTCTCTCAACAAGGCTGCTCTCCATCCTAAGCTTGCCACATTGACTCCTCAGTGCTGTCTGTTCTTGTCTGTACAATCACTGGATATGGACCAAGATGAGAACCTTAGACTCTGGGTTAGAGCTCAATCTGAATGCACACAAAGTTGTAGTCAGTGTTCTGGTAGGGACCATTCTAAGCTCAGTGCACGTACCACCACAAAAAACTTCTGCACATTTTAAACATTTACCTGTCATCAATAAAGGCTTCAAACACCTCCCGCCCTGAATTGAAAGGACCAGCCAACCTCTCTCAAATATACCTTCACGCTTCACAACATGCCCCAGGGTCAATACACTCTGGTTCTGTCAACCTAGAGAGCAAGTTCCAGCATCCCCTCACTGCAGACACCCAGCATGTAGGTCAATTAAAATATACAATAAAATGCATCACAACCAAAATGTGATGTCTCAAGTTATCTGTCACTGGCTTCAGTACAAAATATTTCATCAGGGTGGGGGGGCAGGAGGAGGCCTTCCCCAAAGCACATCATATAGAGGGAAAAAATATTGGAATTGGGGTGGGCAAAAAGGGTAATAGCTAAACCCTTGTTGCTGCCACCTATGATGCATTTCATTTCTGTCTTCTTAAGGGCTATTTCTTTCTGTCCTTTCTCAGAAAAAAAAATAGTTTTGCCTATGGAAAGATTCCGGGATTGGCCCTTTGGTTTGCAGCATTTCACTGGTACAACTTGATAAATATTGCTCAAGAATGTCACCGGAGTTTTACTTCCTTGGTTACAGAGATGAAATTTTGGTCCCCAGTGAGAAGAGAAGTGCTTTAATCTCTTTAAGCAGCTGTTTTGGCACCAGATCTAGAGGAATCCACTGGCCTGGTTTCCAGGCTGAACCTTTTCTTATGATGAGACAGCAGAATGTGCCAGAAGATCAAGGTCTATATTACAAACTTAAAAGAGAAGGCAGATGAAAAAAGCACGAGAACGGACCACTCCATCAACCACTCCAAACCCCTTTCTAACTAAGCATAGTCTATGTCTTTGAGGCAGTGTCAGGAAAAAATATGTACCCTGGAACTAGATGACTCTAACCAAAGGACACTAGCATAAACACCCCACCTGGTACTGAAGGTTTTTGACTAAATCCTGCACCCTGAGTATTGAGTGAGGGAAAGGAGATGGTAGGAGAAGCAATTCTCCCCCAACTCAGTACTATCCCCCACCCCTCCCATAGAAGTAGGAAGGCAAAATCGCACTGTAACACTTGAGAGCTGGGAAAGGCGACATTTAAACACACCAGCCTGCACTACACACCATATCCCCCCAAAAACATATCTAACCCCTCAGCCAGCTAGTACATAAGCTGCAGTGAGCACAAAGTAGGAATAGCAAACAGGGATTTGCAGTGTGCTCCTGCTTCACAGTCTCTCTTCACCCACTTCCTCACAGCCTGCAGGGAGGAGTCCTGCTCTGCACCACAGCATTCCTGTAGCAAAGGACACACTGGGCAGCATCTCTATTATTCCTCGATGCACTGACCAAGATCCTATAAGAATTACAGATTGTTAATTTCCCTCATTAATTTTGATTCACACCTGCAAAGAGTCTTGGCTTTGGGTCAAACAGGGTGGCTCATAGTTAAAAGAGTTATCCCAGTCAGGTGAGCCCTGTGGACGATTTTCCCTCCAGCTCTCTACAAACTCTGCAATGTCTTCAGTCAATTTTCCTAAGAAATATACACAAATATTAAAGCATCAGTTTGACACAGAACAATAACTGCATTTGTATAGCCTCTTCCATCTGAGAACCTCAGATCTTAACAACCATGTCAAAGTGCCCATCTTTTTAAGAGTTGGGTCAGCCCCACTTGTGACTAATCAGTGGCCTCCCATCTGAGGCTGCAAGGTGAAGTCGATAGCCTGAAGGTCCGTAACTTGACTGGCAAGATCTCAGCTGGTTAGGGAGGCCCTGTGATAGGCTCTGGAGCTCTGGAAATAGCCCAGCTGGTTGGTGTCTCCCAGGCAAATGACCTGGAAAGTGAGAGCTGCAGGGAGCAGGAAGTCTTCTACAGAAGACCATGGATTAAGGGAAAGAACCCAGTTATATGAAGCTCCCAGGAAGGTGGACTGGAGAATGAGAATAACAAGGAGTCCCCGGGTGAGGGCAAAGACTTGGAATGTCTGAGAGAGGTGAGGGAAATACCTGTGGGAACTATAGCCATGTTCGGCGCAGGAAGTATTTTATATATGTTTTTTTGCCTGCGTTTTTGGTTTAACCAATAAAGTGTACCCTGAGGTAAGGGCTGAAACTGACTCTGGCAGACCATTCGTTCTTCGTCAAGCTCGGTGAGGTAATTTAAAGGGCCAGCTGGGAGACGGGAGCTAAGGGCTGCACTCTGCAATAAGCCATTAAACTTGAAAGCCAACTTTAAAGGTATAGAAATAATATCTTCATTTTTATTTTTGGAGAAAATGGGACACAAAAAGCTTAAGGGCAAGAATTTCAAAAGTGACTAGTGATTTGGGGTTCTCAGCATGAGATACTTTAAAAAGGCCTGATTTTCAAATAGTACCAAACAACCACCCTCTCAAAATCTGGACCCTCTCATGTCTCAGGTTGGGTGCCCAGAAACGGAGGGTCTGAAATCACTAGTGAAAATCTTGGTTGAAATGAAATGACACATCACTTGAATTTTTTGTGGTGTTCTTTAATTAAAAATTAAAGTTTAATTTTTATTGACTTATCCTCCCAAAATAGTGTGGTATTTTCAGGTTGCCAGAGACTCCTTGTGCACTTAGAGAGAGGAGGGAAAATGTAAAAACTGTCAAATGTAAAACCTATCTACTTTTTAGGTTCCTAGAACGCAAAATATGAGTACAGTTCTAGCTGCGTGCCTGAGCCAAATGTTTAGTTTATTTTGAAAGGGATCCCCAACCATAAACCTTGAGACGATATTGAACCCAGATATCCTTACAGATAACAGCTGACAGAAGAATTACAATATCTCATTTTAATTTCAAATACAGATCTACTTTTAAAGATAACTAAGACTACCATAAAAACTACATTGAATGGAGTTCATTTTTGACCAGGGAAAATTAAAGTGAACTGAAGCAAACCTATATTAACATCATAACATATACGTAAAAATACTCACCATAACTAGTCTCAAGCTCATCCTGCAGGATAGCATTGTTGTTCCCGCATAACCCATGTGATTTGCCCAAGTAGTCTGGTGTCAACTTTATATAGACTGCAGATGTACCATCCCAAGCCAGAGTGAATGCATACCGGTGTCTAACTAGGATGTACCCAGCTAGTTTTTGGATGTGTACATTTCCTATAGCACGAGGTAACTGAACTCTGTGAAGGAAGTATAATTAAAGACAAAAGAACAAAGAATTTTTAAATGAAAAAAATCTCCATGTAAAGGAATTATTACTCAGTGATTTAATGACTTCCCTATAAACTTGCAGGAAACTGTGCTTTGAGTAACACTGATGTAAATCTGGAGTAACTCAATTGAAGCCAACGGAGTTGTATCAGATTCACATCCAGCTCCAAACATGAATGCAGAAATTTTATCCTCTAATACCACAACATAGTTTAAATGTCATTCTCCTAGTGCACTACTTTATAAACTGCAGAAATGTTACTATCAATATGCATGGCGTATTTGCCTTTTAGCTGCCAATAAGCGATGTTGCTTTTATGTACACTGATATGTCATGAGAATTGATCCAGTGTAAAAACAAAACATACCACAATAAATGTGAATATAATTACCCAAATCCTTTGTAGATGACCTCACTGCTCAACTTTATTTCTTCATCTCCAGAAAAGAATAGGCTAACGGACCTTTTGCAGGAATAGGGTGAAGATTTGCATTCTGGATCATTATTAACCTGCCAAATGATATTATTGGGGAGAAGTAACATTTTAATAACATTCTCAACATTCTCTATGCTGCCCAACTAATACGTTCTGACCCGATCATGGACTTTTAGCAATGATCTCAGTGGGCAACAGGATAGTTTGGTCACCATGGCTTCAGTCCTCGGTTTCTCCAAGACTCACAACAATTGTGATATGCAGCACTACAGCTATGCTGCTGTAGTGTAGACACTTGCTACAGAGATGAAAAGAGTTTTTCCATTAACCTAGCTGCATCTACAGTAGGAGTTAGATCAACCTAACTATGTTGCATAGGGTGTGAAATTTTTCAGTCTAAGATTTAGCGGTAGACCAGGACTAATTTGGCCATCATCTTCTCTCCAGACTCTGAGCCTGATCATAGCCTCCCAATTTTGCAGTGTACAAAGCAAATTCTATTTAAGATGCAATGATCTAACTGGTGACTATAGGAGTTGCAGTTGACAAAATGATGCAATGAAAGTTACTGCTTTCCCTAGAGTTTAGTCACTGGAAACAATGGCAGTACACTAACCCAGAAAAAGAAGTACACAGCAGTGATGTGCCTGTGCAGGAAGATCAAAGGTTGGTATCACTGGAAGAGCATAAAGGGCAGGGAGAAGAATAAGAGAGACCAAATCAAAGATGCAGGAAAAAGCGGAATGAAGTAGGGTACTGCATGCAAGGAGAAGTTGTTTGAGCTTCCTGGGCAGTGCAGTGGGAAGCTGGTGAAGTGACTCAGCAAAGGGCAAAGGATTAGGTGGCTGAAATAATGTGTGGGAAAGACTATTTAAATTTTTAATATATAAAAATAATGCATCTGATATAAGTTAAGAGACTATGTTAGAAATTATGTATTTGATGGAACTATTTTTGAAAGATGGTCAATAATGGCTCAGCTTCTTCTATATTATCAGTAGTAGCTCTATTTCCATTAAAGATGAGTTAATATTCAAAATTTTTGATGTTTTTAAAAAATGCATTTCATTGTTATGAAACTATGCTGCTTACATACTGCAATGACAGGTACTACAGAAACCCTAATACAGATATATTGTAGAATTTAAAATGAGTTTGATTATCTGGTATTACATGTCCTGATCCCAAGAGGTGCTGAACTGGGAGTTGTGGGAACTCACTGAGCTGGGCCAAATATGAGTGAGTGGAATTTTGACCATGCAGCTTTAATTATGGTTCACATGTTCAATCGCACCCACAGAAATCATGAAAGCACAGGTGCTGAACCTGAGTGGCACTGTGAGCCCATGCACCAGGTCACAATACCCAGAATGGGGAGCCAGGCCCAGCCCCACAGGACAGAAGCTGCCACTGTGGTATGAGTGCAGGGCGGGCTCGCTCTCCAGTTCCCCCATCCCTGGGCCTCCCCTCCACTCCACACTGGGCTTGGTTGGGATTAGGATTGTGGTGTTGGGGCAGCGGGTGCTGCTGCAGATGGTCGGTGCCCCTCTTGACTACAACTCAAGATCATGTCCCAGAAGAGTTTAGTATAGTGCCCCCATTGAATTTGGTGCTGCATCCACCTCTGGTGGTCAGCACCTCACCTGATCATGCCTATACATGTAAACGCCATTGATAACCCTTGTAACTTGTCTACAGATCATTTTTCCACTTTAAACTCACAAGTTATTTGTATGCCCTGTGATAGTATGAAACTAACTTAAAAATGCAGTCTCCCACCTGTATAGAGAAACTCTGTTCATCTATTTCATTCTGTCTCACAAGTACATATGTGGATTTCCCAGAGAAATAATAGTAGAGTCCATCAAAGGTTTCAAAATGGTATTGACCCCATGTTCGGCATATGTTATCCCTTTCAGCACCTGTGTTGTGCACTGGGCAGACAAAAGGAGAGCAATTTGAAAAGCATTAACCTTTTATTTTTTGATTGAACAGGAAAGTTTAAGAAACACAATGCATTTGTCCTTGGGATTGCAGTCCCACTTCAGGATACCTGCAACACTCAGGGCGCAGTAGATATGAGCTAACACTTCCAAATCTTCAGTTATGTCTCAGCATAACTCAAGGCCAGCAGGAAAGCAAGCAGTGGCTAGGAGTTGTACAACTCCAGCTCTGCTTGTGTACTCGCTGCCCACCGGGCAGAGAGTTACTATGAGCTTTGATGTCTTTTGACAAAGGAAGGATGTCCTTGTGGCTGTGGGGCCTGTATACCCTTAACCCAACCCTGAACAGATTGCATTGTAATATAGAATTTTTTTCTACACACCTGTCTGGCATCTTGATCCACTTGCATTAAATCGACTGCAGTCACAGAGCTCTCTGTGCACACATTCACCTCCATTAAAACACATGACTGCACCTAAGTAAAGAAACAAGGCTTATTAAAAACTAAGTGTGATAATAATTTAAATTAACAAGGCCTTGCATGTGAGCCAATGGGTATTAGCTGTGCATCTGAAGGCTGGATGGGCTGACAACTTTCAACCTGAAGGATACGAAAGAGCTTCACAAACAGTATTCATACAGGAATAACTTCACTATTGGAATGCAGACACATATGGCATGGAGGACTGGAGCCAAATGAACCACGCAATACACTACAATTCAGGCATGCCAAATTCACCAGAGAAGATCTATATTCTGATTTAAAAGACTATGGCATCTCGAGGCACTTGTAACCCATCTATCACTGGAGTATCTGGGAGTCAACACAAGGATAGCAGGATACCTTAGAATCTAAAAGACCCCTGAACCCTAAAATGGATGAAGAGCTAAGTCAGCCCTGCCAAAATTCAAACCTGTTACTCCATGGAGTCTAGATATTTCTAACTGCTAGGCCACTAGTAATTCCCATTCCTTCTGATAACTTGTAAGGGTACCAGTCACAAATCAATCTTACAAATATAGACCTGAATCAGAGCAGAGATAGATGCTTTAGTTTCCATATTGATACTCTCCAACTTTTCTATGTAAAGTATTTCTGTTCATAAACTACAGTATAGAAAGCAGAAACATTTTGATTTGTAATGACAATTTTGGTTTATCCAGAGTGGATCTCTATCAGAATCTTTTGAGCCAAATTTTCAAAGTATGATGTAATGGGTACACAAGCAGAAATATGCATTTAACTACCAAATTAGTACCCTGAAATGCAGCTTTGGGGGGCCAAAATATCTGCATGGGCATTTTGATGGGTTTGCCTATTTTGCCCATCTTTATCCTTCAAAGTCGGAGCTTACTTGGAAAAATCACTGACTTTTAGTAACCGTACATAACTCCAATTACAAATCTGTCAATTTTATCTCCACAAGTATACAAAGTAGAAATAGTTTATAATATCCAGAGAAGAAAAGCTTGAGAACATATCTGTTGTATGAAAATAAATGCATCATTGTCATTTAAAAGACTGGAGCTAAGCAGGCAAGTTGAACTTTGAAAGAAGTAACCTCAGGTAGTACAGCATTTGGATTTGGCCTTTTTTTGTTTTACTTATTTTTTCTCTAAAAATACTCCAGTCTTTAGATAGAAGCATATTTTTGCTCACACAATTCTTGTACTTATACAAACCATACTTATAACTCACAAGTCATGCACTGAAACACAATATAAGGTCAAGGTTTCACTGGAAACAGGTACTGTTCTCTCCTACTTCTAGGGAACGTTAATGTTTGAAATGTCAAATCACAATCAACAGTGTGTACAGTGAAATCATGGAGTGTCCTGATTCACTTCAGCTTTTGAAAGGGACAACTGTGTTATTTTAAGTTTGAACTTTTACTCCCCTTAGAAATACTAATATGAAGCCCAACCCTGCAAACCTACATGCAAGTACTGTGATTGGTTTCAATGGGCTTGTCTCGTGAGTGAGGCTTCAAGGATTTGCACCCATGTTTTATGATGCCAAGTCATCTCCCATGCATTATGTTTTCTTCCAAATATTGGCATTCACTGCACACAAATACAAAAAACACAAAGACCACCATAAGCTCATTCTGAACTATTTTACTAGAATGGCTGAATTCTATCTCCTGTAGACTAATTTTAAGATCACAAATCAAAATGTTTTGACAAGCCAGGAAAGGAACATTCAAAGGATGCATTCCCATTACTTTACTGTGGCTGTCTTTAGCAAGATAGCAAGCTAAAGACTTCAGCAAGAGTAATTTACCAGTAAACTTAATTTCAAATGTTATTTTCCTGCCTCATTTCCTGTCCTTAGCTAGAAGTTCATTTTATTGATTTTTTCATTGCCAATTTTATACAAATATCTGCTATAGCAGGTGCCCAGTTTGTTATTCCAGCACTGGAGAAGTGAGCTGTAGCTCACGAAAGCTTATGCTCTAATAAATTGGTTAGTCTCTAAGGTGCCACAAGTACTCCTTTTCTTTTTGCGAATACAGACTAACACGGCTGTTACTCTGAAACCAGTACAAATACCATTATAGATAAAATGAGCCACATAGTTCCTCCTTTTAAAAACTTTAATTCTACTAATAAAAAATAATCTGAAGTAAAGATGAGCATTGAAAGGTATCCTGTGAGAGTGATCCAGACAAAAGTAACTGCAGATTCAACAGCAAACAGAAATTAAGAAATTTCAAGTTTAACGAAAACAGACCATATTCATTTTAAAACTCTAATTGGAGTTTGATCTGATTTTCAAATGGGCCTCAAAAATGACACCCAGAAGTTTTGCATGGGCAACCATATGCACATACAACTGCCTTTAAATGTGTACACCAGGTAACTATGCATATAATTTCCATTAATAACCCTTCTAAATAACTATCACATGTGGGCTAAACTGAACTATGGCTATATAGGGATTGTCCTATGAGAGCATAACCAGTCTGAATCCCACCTTTTAAAACTGCATGGAGTTGGTTTACTGATCACAGTAGAGGTTTCACTATAAAATGCTCACATTTCAAATTTCTTCTGTTTTGTAAGATTTTATCTTCTTAAGAATTAGTCCCTTTGCTTAAAATCGCACCTATGCTGGCACTTATAAGATTTCTCAGCACAGGAGCAACTTTTTGTCCAAGATTTTTAAAAATAGGTGCCTAAATCCATACTTGGTAACCTAAGTAAATGGTCTGATATGCAAACCTGCTGAGGACCTAGCAACTCCCATTAACTATAATTGACTTCAATGGCTGCTGCTAGATACTCAGCACTTTTGCTAATTAGACACCTAAATCTATGTTTAGGAGGCTAATTTAGGCTATTATTTATGAAAATGTTCACATTCAACTGTGTGTTTCCACAATACCTTCACAGTTAGTCTACGGAAAGAAGCTGTGCCTTTTCCATGTTAGGCACAGTGACTTTCATGAAGGGGACTCTGACATTTCAGCGTATGTGTATGTAAGGTAAATGTCACCTTATCTAGAAGTTGTCACCTGAGGAATTGATTTTAATATAATAAATGTTATATTTATATAATATAAATAGATTTATATTGTTTCAACAATATCTGAATGCAACATTTTGACATTTCCAAAGTGGAATATTTAATTCCATGGGGAAAAAAAATCAAGATTTTGACTTTTTGTTCCAAATTGGGACAAATACAAATTTCAAAATCTCAAAAATGTTTGCAGGACAGAAATTCCATTTTCCAACCAGATCTAGAGACAAGAGACAGTGATTGAGAGGGTATATATACACACACTTACATGGAACTATTTCAATTACAAACTTATTTGAGATGTATATTAAGTGGCAAGGCAGAACAATGGGTCAGCTTCCTATATTCCCATTTCTGGATATCTGGGTTCAAGCCCTGGTTAAAATAATTTCCTGGGATGCTGCTTCTGCACAATACAGCTGCCCTTGTCACAAAGGTACCACTCAAGAGGCCACAGAGGTCAGCATGACTGGAACACTAGGATATGACCGGTCAGAGTTGGGAGAGCTTTTTCGAGGGTGGAAGGCAAGCTCTACGGGCTGTGTATTGTGCTGCACTCCAGCCTACATTAATAGTCGGACTTCTGCTTTATCAAGAGGCAAAGTTAACAATCATTTGGAAAAAAGGGGTAGTTATTGGTCACCAGCTTGCCTAGATATATAACCTGCCTTTAAACTGTTTGCAAATGAACATCTGGCTGCTGGGTCAGAAATAGTTTACATCTCCCGGTAACTTGCCCCTTTGTCAAGCTCAATTATTTCCAGTCAAATTGACAAAAACGAAGGCTGAACCCTCAGCCTCCCCACTTTGTTCCAAAGCCAGAGAACTTGGTTGCTCTTCTTCTCCTCCTCTGGGAGGCTGAGCTGCTGGGCTGAAAGCTTGTCAGTTTTACTTGTAAAATTGACAAAAGCCTTCCCAGGGGGAAGCCGAAAAATTCTGTGATGATTCTCCCCACATGAGTTTTTTTTTCCTGAAAACCTTCCATATTTTATCTTTCATCCTGGCTGGGAACAATTCCCCCACCCGAAAACATGAGCTTTTTCACCATTTTCCAACACTTTGCCCATTAGGCGTGAGTAAAGACCACTGAAAATACTCGCCAGGCTGCAAACATCACTGTGGCAGGACGAATGCAGCAGGTAAATTGTTTGCTCATTATCATGACATATGTTTCTAACAAACACAGAGGCCCCGATTCTCCATTGCATATGATCAGCTGTTGTGACCATGGCAGGCAGAGGAAGCTGCTTGCGACTCACCGAACCTTAGATGCCCAGCCCCTGCCAAACTTAGAGCAGCAGGTGACCTAATCCAATTTCCCCAGGGGAAATTCCATGAAGAGTTTACAATAGCAGATCAGCTGTAGTGTAGCTCATCTCCATTGCGCCCCTTCCTGCCCCCAGGTTACATCCTTCTCCCCCTTACACTGGGGATAGGGTGAGCATCAACCATAGGTAGTAAATACACCACCTCTTCTAGCTTTACCATGGTGGATAATCCACCTGCACAAGAGGAATTCTCCTGTAAGCATTTTAGTAAAGAGCAATTTGGCACTGGAAAATACAACCCAGATGATTGAAAATGCACATAAATCAAGAATGATTTTGATAATGGCATAATTAATCCCTTTTGCACTCTACAACTGCCTTCCTCAATCCCTCCACGTGGAAATTCACCCTGTGCATAGGGCCTGTGTAACATGGACATACCCCAGTCGTCAGCGGGCGGAATTGACTCTGGGACCTCTGGAGCTTAGTGCATGAGCCTCCACTGCATGAGTGAAAAGCCAACTGGCTGTTAGCTAAGGCTGTAGAGCAGACTCATTTTTTCTCTCTCTCTAAGTCATCTCCGTGCCACTAGATAGGACAGAACACCACACCCAGAATGTGTGTGGGTTACACCTGTACAAGGCTTTTGCACCACAAACCCTTTTTGGAAAACTTAAGTGGTGCATAAGCCTACTAATGGGTCTCTGAAGTAGGATGAATTTTATGCATAATAGCCTGGCACCTTTCATTCCTGGTCCTGCCCACTGTCTCCCAAGATTGGGAATAGAACTCAGGAATCCTGACTCCCAACATGTTGCACTAGCCAGTGCCTTTAGTAAAGTGATGAGCTACTGCCTTCAACAAGAGTAATTTAGTCTTCAGTGTGAAAGTCATTAAGCATCTGTCCTTCTCGATAAGCTAAATGAAATGCAAATGTCCACTTTGATTGGGTTGTCTGAATTGGCTGAGGTGCTGCTGTGTTCTGAAAATTGAGTGAATCCCCAGATAACAGTTTACACTGATAACAAAACTAGTCAGGTGATCTGACAGGCTTCAGGTTGTCCTTCCTTTCACAAAAAGGTGGGTACATATAGAGCACTGTGTCAGTGTAAAGCAGTTAAGTATTACCAGTGCAGTATGGCCTGATTTCAGTCCTGCTTCACTAGGTAGTCACTCAGAAGGCCTGTGATACCATGCAAGTGGAAACCTGGATTACTTTAATTTTGTTGCACCTATCAAGAAGCTCTTTAGGCTTTCACTGAACAACATCTCATGCCAGTATTCAGCTTCCTTTCAATTTGTAATCATCTTAAAAACCCCAACATGTTCTCAAGCCAAGTGAATCTTTTCAAGATGGAGTTGAGGGTGTCATCTCAGCATGTATTTAAGTGTTTCTGACCCTCTCCAAAATCCGGTGCTACAAATTGCACAAAGTGAGATACATTGGGTTTGGATTTCGCCAGCGTTCGAGTGACATAAATGTGTCACTCTGGTGTCTCAACAGCAATGCAATTTTCAAAATAGCCCACGGCAAGACTTTCAAGACAAAGCAACCTCCTGCATTTGGCAGGCAGTTTTTTGATTGTGTGTGCCTGGAAGAGCATTATACAAAATGGAACAGAAAGATGGAAGACCCTACAAAAGAAACTACCCTTCCCTCTTCCCCATACACACCACACATACCCGCACATAGATACATGATTCATCCATTAACATTTCTTACTGACAAAACTGTGTGTGTCTTTGGGACGTTCTGTTAGGAAAAGTGAAAGGATTTTCTTGCATAGAAGCAGGAGGTTCTATGCTACAGGATTCAACAACTAAATCTCATATAGTATTGTGTTGTGAGCTGTATATTCACTCAGGCTTTGGAGTACCTCTGAATAAAGCAGGTGAAGCACCATCACACTGAACATCACAGGTGACGTTCACTCCTGTGCAGAGGGCTATGGTATGCAGCACTTAAGTCCCACTTGTAGATCTAAAGTGAAACTTAAGTGGTGCATAGATTCTGTGTTGGCTCTCTCCATAGCGGCGAATTTCATCCTATTTAGACTCTTAATTCTTTGGAGCAAGGATCTTGTCTGTATATATGTGTATAAAGCATCCACCTTCACACTCTGTATAAAGTAACTGGCTTCATTAAGAGGGCAAAAGTAATCACAGTGAAGGTTGAAAGAGAATTCAATTGAACTACCCTGATTTACGCCAGCTGAGGACCTGGTCCATAGTTTTCACATGCTAAACCCACAGTTCATCCTCAGTGAAATGCTACCTTGCTCGTGTGTTTCTCCAGAGTTCCAAGACACAACAATATCTTGTAACTCGGTTATTGGCTAACATCCTGAGCCCAATCCTGAGCCCAATTCTAAGAAGGCCAAGGACTGCAGCTCCCACTGCAATCTATAGAAATCGGAGATGCTCAGCAGCACCCAGGTGGTGTTCAGCATTTTACAGGACAAGACTAGAGAGAATACTTGATGATAAGGTTTGATTTAAAGGATTTATTGGCATGTGTTTGAGATACTCACATCACTTATGAGTAGCAATGCCACCACAATAGTGATGCAGATTTGGATCCCAAACGAGCACCTGTAAAACACTTCCACCACCCGATGCCATTATATATTGCATAGATGTCAAGTGTTTCATACATACTATTTTTTTAAATAGTTTGAGTAGAAATTTTTAAAAATTGTATTAGGACTATGGCATCCCTTTGCTCGGGAGTCTGAGATGCTAGAATAAATCCCAGTAAAGTGGTTTAGTGGACAGGTGATGTGTTCATAGACATGCTCAGATAAATTGTAAAGGTATGTGATCAATTTATTTATGACATGCTTGTACAATTATCACATGGGTATCTTAGAAAGAGAGAATGAGTGAAAAACCCCACACATAATGAATTAATCTTGATTTTATGTGATGACTGAGCTTTCCTTTTTCTTTACTAGAATTGTGTCTTCGGTTTTTAAAAATATCCTGACAGTTGTTTTTCTTTTTAATGTGCTCTCCTTCAATTTTTTTAAGACTGTAGGAACACAAATATTGCCTGGTTCTTCATTCCATATCCATTACCACTGTCCTTCCTAGACCCTGCAAGAGTGTATTAATAATCCATGAGAACTTTTTATATTTATAAAGTTTCAAAGTGATGCGTAATATCCAAAAATATTGAGTCTGAGATATTACAGACAACAAATAATTGTAAGGTTGAAAATTAATTGCTAAATATATATCCATCTATATAAATCATAAAAACAGTAACTGCACTTAAAATAAACTGAGATTTTAAAAAGTTGAGGGCCCTAATTCTAAAATAGACATTAAACCCAGCAGAATATCAAATACTAATAATAAGGCTTTGTGGTTCTATATCACCTTTAATATGAAGAACATGATCAGTTTATGAAGTCTACTAGTATCCCTGTTAGGCAAGAAAGTACAATTCAAACAAGTAAATAGAAGCACAGAGAGGACAGGAGACTTGTCAAACATCAGGAAAGAGGACAAGCCAAACTCTGCACTGGAACAGGGGTGGCAACAAGTGATGGCCTGTTTCTTTAGAGCAAGAAGCAGGGGTGGATTGGTGCAAGAGCTTGGGTGGCAAGAGATAAGAGCATGGCTCGGTGTGGCAGCAGGGAGGACTGGGCAGATCTGGAGCACAGGTCCATGGAGGCAGGGATGGGCGTGGGCTCAGTGCTGGGGTTGCAGTGTTGGCACGGCAGTTAGTGTGACATCCCTGTAACAATGGCAAATGTCACAAGCCTCTTTTTAATGAGACATATTGAGCCGTTTGCTACCTTGAAGAATGTGGCCTCCTTGTAATTCAGGTTAGGGTCTATGCCCTTTTCTCTCTTGGCATTATGCTTCTGTAGCTAGCTAATAAAACTGAGTGTCTTGTACTGAGGCACTAGTTTATGGGGAGGAGAGGGGTTAGAGGCCTGCTAGTACTTTCAGCAGCGTGACTTCCCTGCCATAAGGATTTGAGTTGCTGCCCTTTATTCCCTTGGTTTGATGCTACTTGAACCAGCTGCTCCAAATGAGCCCCCTATAAGCAGGCTCTCCTCAGACACTATTGAGCATGTCCCCAAGAAACTGTGCACAGAGAGCTGTCCCACAGCACTTGGTTTCCAACTTGCCTGGAGTTCTACAGCCAAGCTTCCGGTCTCACTTTGCTGTTAAGATTCCGCAACACTTGCTGGTACATTGAAAAACAGAGGCTCTTCTGGCACTTTTGAAACGAAGCAATCACCATAGCCTTCCTTTTCTCATTGACTTTGGAATACGTCACATATTCTGCTTTTAATCATCTAACATGCTGATTTTGTTTTAAAAATTTGGAACTGCTCGGAACTTGCTTAGTTGTGTAGGGTAATTTTGGAGATTTTGGCTTTGGGGTAGGATTGAATTGGTAGTTTGGCCACCTGGGGGAAGCTTGGGAGGAAGTGAGACCCCCACAGAAGGATAGGAGGACAAGCTAGAACTCTGTTAGAGCTAGAATTCCAGGAAGTCAGCAGACCCAGGAAAGGAACATTGACTTATTATTGACGCTGAGGGGACTCTGCTCAGCCCTGTCCTAAGGCTATCTGACTTACACACACACATTCTAACACTTCAAAGCAGAAGTGGAAAAGAAGAAGAAAACATTTCAGAAATGGCTAGGGAAAGGCTGGAAAGAAAAACGTCTCTAACGATAGAGGTGAAGGAAGGGGTCTCTGAGCACAGTGACATCCCTGTAACTAGGTCTAGGGTCACTCATGAACAGCCTAAGGCAGGGGTCTCAAACATACAGCCCGCAGGCGGCCCACAGAGTTATTTCCTGCAGCCCGCCATAGCTCCACTCACTCCCCACCCTGACGCCTCCAACCCCCAAGCGCGCCGCGTCCCCACTCCTCCACCTACCTCCCAGCACTTCCTGCCACCAAACAGCTGTTTGGCAGTGCTTAGAACTTTCCAGGAGGGAGGGGGGAGGAGCAGGGACATGGTGCACTCAGGGGAAGAGGTGGGACTGGGACAGGAATTTGGGGAAGGGGTTGGAATAGGGGCAGGGAGGGGGCAGAGTTAGGGTGGAGACTTTGGAGAAGAGGTTGGAATGGGGGCAGGGAAGGGGTGGGAAAAGGCAGGGCAGGGGTAGGGCCACATGGAAGGGGTGGAGTGGGGGCAGGGCCGGGGGGGGTGGCTTTTGTATCTTTGTATGAAAATGTGTCAGTGATGCAGCCCTTGGGCCAATGTACTAGTCCTCAGTGGCCCTCGTGGTGATTTGAGTTTGAGATCCCTGGTCTAAGGGGATGTTGAGCATTTTCATTTCTTGAGCCGGTTGACCACCTTGCAAACAGGGTTCAGGTCTGTGGTATTTGGGTCTCTCTACATTACGCTCCTTTAGCTGGCAGTGGGAGTGACAACTCTGTGATCAGAATGTATGTCCTAACACTCTCTCTTCCAGGACAGCTTGGGCCTTTTGGTACCTTCAACAGGTTGACGCCCTGTAACTAGTTTCAGTCTCTGCCCTTTTGGCATTATACCCTATTGACACTCTAGTTAGTGTGACAACCCTATGGGACATACTGAGGTTTTTGGTGCATTATAGAGGGGGACTTTCCTATAAGCAGGGGTTTGTTCTCTGCCCTTCTGCCACTGTACCCTTCCCTGCAATTCGGATTTGAGACGCTGTCCTTTAGTCTCTTGGTTTGATGCTTCTTTGGCCAGCTGCTCAGAATGAGCCCCTAGTAAGCAGAGTATAGTGCCCGAGGAGAGCTTTTGAGCACGTCCCCAAGAAACTGTGCACAGAGTCCTGTCCTACAGCACTCTTTTTCTAACTTGTCTGGAATTCTACAGTCAAGCCTCCTGGTTTGTGTCTCACTTTGCTGTTGGAGAGAAGATTCTGCAACAGTCACTTGTCAGTTCAAAAAGAGAGGCTCTTCTGACACTTCCAGAAAAAAATCAATCAGTGCAGTCTTCCTTTTCTCATGGACTTTGGAATATATTGCAATTAATTTCACACTGCCTTTACTCTTCTAGTCCCTCCCCCCTTTATTTTTTAAGGTTTGTGAACTGCGTTGTGTTAATGGGAAATCTAGAGACTTTGACTTGAAGTTGAATTTACTTCAGAACATTCCTGTGTTATTTTCCTTTCTTGGTGTTGTGCTAATTTCTCCAGCTAATTCATTTCTTCCTTTAAAGTACTTTCTAACTGTATTCAAGCAATATTTATCATTCCCCTTGTACACTTTAGTCTTACTTCTTTGATAATACCTTAACTTCTGCATCCATCCCTTTATTGTGTCATTTTATTACATTTTGGAATTACTTAGTATGAAAAGAAACCATTTTTCCCCCTGAAATAAATTATAGTATCTTTTTAATCATTGAACTGAAACTCTGTTTATGCTGCCTAAAATCATATAACATGCTTCTAATTTTTCTATTGAAATCCATTTGAATTTTGTTAAAACTCTGAACTCTGTATTGAATGCTTTTTCTAGCCTCATGACGCTGCTGACAGGAATGAAGCACCCAGTGGAAAAAAAGAAAGGAAGGACAGAGAAGGAAAGGCGACTGGCGAGAAGGAGAGGAGAAATACTTGATAAAAGCACAGTATCTATTGTGACAAAGTTCCTCCTCTACCTTGGAGGGTCTTGCACTTATTGGGGGATTTGCTCGCCTTGGAGCTTCACGGCAGCCCTTAGTTTGGCTGTTTTCGTGAACCCACAGTCCAGGTCAACTCCTCCTGTGTCTGACAAGGAATTGGGAGGTTTGGAATTGGGAGGTTCCAGCCCAGGGCCCTGTGAAATGCAGCTGTCTAGAGTGCCTCCTGAAATAGCTGTGCAACAGCTACAACTCCCTGGGCTACTTCCTCATGGCCTCCTCCCAACTTTTTCTTTAATCTCACCATAGGACCTTCCTCCTGATGTCTGATAATGCTTGTACTCCTCAGTCCTCCAACAGTATGTGTTCTCACTCTCAGCTCATAGTGCCTCTTGCTCCCAGCTCCTTACACGCGCACCACAAACTGAAGTGAGCTCCTTTTTAAACCCAGGTGCCCTGATTAGCCTGCCTTAATTGATTCTAGCAGCTTCTTGAACGGCTGCAGGTGTTCTAATCAGCCTGTCTGTCTTAATTGTCTCCAGAAGGTTCCTGATTCTTCTGGAACCTTCTCTGTTACCTTACCCAAGGAAAAGGGACCTACTTAACCTGGGGCTAATATATCTGCCTTCTAATACTCTCCTATAGCTATCTGGCCCAACCCTGTCACACTATGAATCCATTTAATATTTCCAAAGTAAAATTTTACAATAGTCTCACCTATGAACAAAAATTGAACTAACAATGCATTAATAGGTTTTCTAAAGCAAAAAGTAAGTAGGACTTATGTGACTTATAAAAAAAAACACACAAAAAAACCTTTTTGTATTCTCTTCAGGTCATTATCATATCCAGCCCTGTGGCAGCTGAGTGCCTTGGAAGGATAAATGAAACAAAACAGATGACTAACATCTGTCACCTATCAAATGCCAACTCATGTTTATCACAACACTTTGATGACTAAATAAGTTTCCTGAAATGTGAGAACATGCCAACACTGCATCTTATCTAATAAGCATAGATAGTCCCCCAAGAAAACAAAGCATGCTTTGTGTGTTGTGCATTCATGGTAGTAGAAAAATAGGACATATTTTTGGTTTAAATTATGAAACTCTTTACTATTCTTTCATAGTCATTTTGATGTTATTGTTTGAAGATTTGGGCTTTATTAAGGTTAGCAAATAGTCATTTTGACATTATTTAAGTCTCCGTTGGTTATAGCAAGTTTTTCCGAGCCGTAGAATCATTTAGAAAGGCCACCTGGAAAAGTAAATTGAAAAACCAATTGCTAGTAGGCACCCTATTAACCCATCTCTTTTCTCTCAATCCATAAGAACCCCCACTTTTGATACCAAAACAGTGCCATAGCGATAATGTCATGTAGAACTGAACTATGTTTTCTACCTATTTTGAGATGCTGGCCACTCAGAAATTGATCAACAAAACTGGAGAATTTGCATCAACTATTTATTGAATCTTGATAAGTAACAAAATAGTTCAAACAAATGTTTTTGCCTAGGTGACTTTTTTATCTAAAACACTAAATCACTTCTTTAAAAAATGTGTTCCTTCATACATGACTTAAAGCATTAATCACTCAATTATATAGTATACATCTGTTTTTTAGTAACAGTTTCCTCACATGGTACTGAGGAATAATTGTGAATCTATAATGCAAAGACCTTAAACACACAATAATGCTGTATAATCATAGCTCATTATTCTTGATTTCCTGCTGGGAGTGCACAAATGGATATTTGAAAGTTATGAGATTTTAATTTTCAGCTCAATAGGGAAGCAGAACCTTTTTGGTTACCTTAGCTCTTACTATCCTGCAAACTTCCAAACTCTGGGATGAAGAGGACAATGCAGAATTAAGAAATTCCCAGCAACACTTCATGAGTTTAGCATTTCTGCAGACCACTGAGATCCCTTAATCCTCTAGCTTTTTAAAACGTTGCAATTGTATAAAGCTGTTCACACAATGAGGTGTTGAACAATGGATAATATTAAAAGAGCCCTTATTTTAGAACTGGTAGTTAATTCTATTCTGTCCTGAGAAGATCCCCACTTCTGATGCTTTTGTGAAAGGAGTTAATTAAATTCATTGTCACTACTTGATAAAACTTTATTCTATGTTAAATTCATAGATTTAACTTTATTATTTGTCATAATCTTGCTTTATTTTACTTTCTATAATTCTTTAATGTAGTTTAAAGTGTAGGACTTCAGAATTAGTCTCAATTTTCTTTGGTTAAACAAGGAATCCAATAAACGTGCAAAGAATCTGGGTATGATTAGCCTTATTTTTTACCTTTGTTTTATGGTCTTTGAATGTAACTGCCCTGTAATGATGCAAGTTTTCATTTTTCTCTTGTTCTCTGGAATTTTGGCAGGTTACAGAATGACCTCCAAATGAGGATGAAGAACTCACTGCCACTCAGGTGCATATAGTTTTTCTTCTTTGGTTTCTAAGGTGCACAAGAGTGGAACTTTATTTGATCCCCTGCCCCACACCTCTCACCTACTGCCCACAAGTCTCCAGTCAGCTGTAGACTTCTCCACTCCTGTGGATCTCTTGAGTTGTGCAGGAGCAGAGGCCAGTTCCTAAGCATGCTATATTGCAAGGCCTCTATCACTTCTATGGCAAAGTTGGCCTAAAACATGCAGGTCCCCCAGATTCTGCAGCATTTTATAGTTCAGGAAAGTTCAAGTAAATTAAATTATGAAAAATACAATAATCCCATGTTTATTTTTAAAAAAAATAATTTTATGTTAGTGCTAAATACTCAGTGTGTCAGGTTTTTGTACTGAAAATAAAAAACTGCATTGGGTGGGAGAGAGCTGGAGGTTTAGATAGCCGGGAAGTGGGCATGAAGATATAAAATTACTCTTTGTTAAGTATTGCAAACAGTGCTAATGCTTTGAGCAAAGTTTCTGGTGAATAATTAATTTACAATGAGTTTATCTTTTGTGGCAAGGATTCATTTCTATTGTACCAGATTCATTTTCTTCCACAGAAAAAGTCAGGGTGAGCTAGGGTGGCATTTCTGATGTATTACCTTTCCCTTATTATTCAAAAAAGCCAATTTGGAAAGCAAAAAGTGATATTTTTCACCTACTGTATGAAAAGTGTTTATACACGTCTAAGGAAAGACAGAAGCTGAAGAAAGTTATGGTTCTATAGATAGAATGAGGGGAAATTTTAACATTCCAACACAATAACTGCTATAATATGAAAAACAGAATATCTATTGTAAGACTAGTATACAAAATGGCTTTAAGATGAAGGGGAAATGGGTTTCAAATATGCTGTTTTGCCACCGCAGCTGAATCAGTTTGAACTTCAAAGTTTGTTGGCACTCAGCAGGTCTACTCTCTGCATTCCACCTTTACAGCCTGGAGCTGTGTTGGGTAATGGCATGTCCTAGGTACCCTAGTGACTGACACGCAGCCGAGGATGGATTGATGGGTCAATTTAATGACTCAATTCTCAGAGGGCTCTGTGGTCTCGTCTTCCATAAGAAAACAGGTGTTAACTTGTTAGCTAACAAGTAAATTTAAAAAGTAAAATTCTAGTGAAGACGAGGCAGATTGTAGTTTTAACACAAGTTAGCAGGTCAAGGTAAAGACTAAGGGGAAGCTCAGAGTTTACTTTGACCTGCTAACTTGTGTTAAAACTACAGCCTGCCCGGTCTTCACTGGGGCCTCACCTTGACAACCACATTCACTCATGACAGTGGAGTTGGTCTAGCTGGAGTATGAGCAGTAACACTGCAAAGCTATACTTGAATTAGTGAGTCTACAGGGGATATATCTCATGGGATTTTACTTTGTATTAGTTAAGAACACATCTTTTTCCTAGTGAAGATGCAGCTTTTGTGTTTTAACTGCACAAGTGTTTCCAAAGTATAAAAGAGGATGATTACCACTACCCTAAGGTCTGTCACAGCCAAAAATCTCCCTCCTCCCTGGTTTTGTTTAAATTTCCCTCATCACTTCTCGATGAGTCATTGATCATTCAAGTAAATATATCTCACCCACATTCTGGGCTTTGGAATAGAAAAAAGTATCATAGAATCATAGAATACCAGGGTTAGAAGGGACCTCAGGAGGTCATCTAGTCCAACCCCCTGCTCAAAGCAGGACCAATCCCCCCAATTTTTGCCCCAGATCCCAAATGGCCCCCTCAAGGATTGAACTCACAACCCTGGGTTTAGCAGGCCAATGCTCAAACCACTGAGCTATCACTCCCCCCGCCCCAAGTACTTGTCACATTGACACCACAGTCACTCCCCTGTATTTGGATTATGTTTTTGGTTTTCTCCCCTAATTTATGATCCCTGAGTCTGTCTGATTTTTGTAGCCATGTTCTGGAGTAGCCTTAGTCTGTCATTCTCTACAAAGCTACTTGGTCCAGTGTTCTTCTGAATATAGAGAGTAATATTCAGTGTACAGCTGCTAGACCACCAAGCCTCCAGGCAGCTCTGATACTGTTTTATTACATTTCCAGACAGGGAAGTATTTGGGATAGCTGATATCTTCCATTCCCAATCCTTTCAATACCAACACCAAGAACCTTATAAGAAGAAACATTAGGGTTTACTTGACCATCTTAATATTTAGTGTACTGTTCCCTGATGCCTTATTATATAGTTTAACTTATTATGTTTAACTTTTAAAAACAGGGTTCTTTAAATACAAATCATTTTTGATTTCTAGCCTGTTTCTCAAGAGTTGTGACTATCCAATACAGCATGAAGGCCTGTATCCCTTATTATTAGTCTTAGCAGAACTCAATATTTTTTAAAGTTTCAATAAATATTTAAATTTTCACAGTGGTGGGAAATTATGGGGGATCAGATATTATCTAATTACCTTAGATGTTGAGATTCAAAAATTTAAAGTTTTATAATGGTTAACATACAATCTGTCAAAATGTCAAAATTTTAGTCTTAAATCAAACTAAATTTCTCAAGCAGCATTTTCCTTACTTTGCCAACCTGTACATTTTGATTATCGATGGAAATATTTTGTCAGTTTGGGTGTAGATAGTGAAATTGATGTTTATTGACATTTACGAATAACAGTTACATTGCACCTGGAGATTCATCAGGTCAGGCCCCATTATGGTAAGTGCTGTAAAAACATTTTTTTCCACATGTTGTTCTAATTCCCCATGTAAGACTTAATACTTATATCAAACTATTTCATGAGCTGTCTATTACTCTTCGTATTCAAAAAGAAAAGTAGCTTACTGGATCCTTCACATTTCATACTACGAAAACTTCTTTCCCAGGATGAGGATGTTGTAGTAGATGAAAAGATATAAACTGAAGTTCCAGGCTCCTTTACAAAAACAAGAAAAAAAAACACTCATTTAAACAATTATATTGTTGTTTGTTCAAGCTATTTTTCACCTCTTAAAATCAAATAGTAAATTCTCACCTTTTTACTAGGATTCATACCTAGATAATGACTCTGAGCAGTCAAATAGATTAGGGCCATATTGTACCATCAACTTTTTAGCAGGGTTAAAGGACTTTAAATAGATTGGAATAAAGGATTCTTATAAAAGACCTCAGACACATTATGTTCCAGTTATTATACAGAGGTTTAAAAAAAACCATAGTAACAACTTCCAAAATACCAATATGAGCTACACAAAAACTGTACCCACACACTCCTCTTTCCCCCACCTCCCAACAATTACAGCCTCTGCACCTTAATGCTTTTATTTAACAAAGGCACTGAGTGCAAACAATTTCCTGTTTTGGAAATTCTTATCACCAAATGAAATAGTCCAAGAAATGAAAACCTAGGAATTTACTACTGCAAACTTGTTTACCATTGCATGTGTGCTGTACTCCTAAATAAAATAACCCTTACTAACAGGACACAGTTAGGCAAGGTCTTTTCTTAAAGTAAACATATATTCCATTTTTAAGGTCGTGGCCTGATCTAAAGTCCATTGAAGATAATGGGAGCCTTTCAACCAACTTCAATAAACTTTTGGTTAGGCCCTAAAAGCTTCCCATCATCTGTGTCTCAATCCCTCTCTCCAACTCTGTAAATTTCCATAATGTATTGCTCAAAACTATGGTCAGGTTCTCTTCTTCTGTTCCCTTTTTCATTAATACTTCTGCTGTCATCTCCACTAGGCAGCTAAGCTTTCTAATTTGTCTTGTTTTTTTCCCCTCCATTCCATGTTTGCAAAGTTACTATGAGTTACATACCTCTAGATCCTGTTTCCTTTCCCAATAAATTACCCTTTTTTGGGGGGGGAGGGTAGGGGCAAAGGGCTCTCATTGTTTCTAGTCCATTTCACATGTGTTCTTCTTTGTTGGAATTCCCATTGCGCCACAATTCTCTTATTTTACCCTTTCAATTCCTTTTTCTCTTTTGCATTCTTTCAATATTAATCTCTTCAGTTTCTTTCTTTCCGCAGATTGCATTCTGTCCTCCCATCAAGTAACTTAACTATTCACAATGCAAACAACTCCCTGCTCCCAACTTCACTTACTTCCATAGTGAGCATCTGTATCACATATCTTTGAATTTGAAATGGAGTTGGTCTAATCTAACAATAGAAGCTCGTGCCAGCACTTTAAAAAACAGTTTAGGAGTACAGTCTAACCTTTCAGCCCTGGCCATCATTAATCTAACAGCCTCCAGAAAATTTAAAGAGACAACATTGTTTAGGACCATATAATCAAAGGGGCTTAAACCCATAGTCCTATATTATGCATTTAATTATTTTGATAACTTCTTGAAAGTGCAAAGCCTTGGAGATGTACAGGCAAATATAATTTGCATATGTTGTGATTTGGTATTTGCCCAATTTATAGGAAAAATGTAGCTTGCATGTACGACTAATAATTTTGTATATACAGATATGAAAAAACTGCAGATACAATTGTATCCATTTGCTTTTGAAGATGTGGCTTCTAGTATCTAGATTCTGATGTAATATATGGTTAACAAGGGACTGTCTACATGAAATGGGATAGTCAGATAACATAGTAACAGATGCGGTATCAGTGCTTGTAATGCAATAAAACCAAAACACCTATTTTCAGAACCGTTAAAGACTATTTTCTGTCCAATTTTGTATAGGAAACAAGTTGCAAAATGACCATCCATTCTTTTTCTATTTTCTATTGCAACCCTTTATAAAGAGGGAATATTTTTATATCAGCTCTTGTAAAAAGTGTGCTTTAATGCACCCATGGCCATTAAGTTTTGTTCAAAATCTATTGATATACAAAAGGCATCAAACCCTGTAAAAATGTATCAAACACTACATTTCAAGGCTGGTGTGAACAAAGGTGTTCACAGAATAGAAAATTTTCCAAAATGCCAAGTCACTTCTGCCTTAATTGCAAACAGTTAAGAGCAATACAGAAGGAAGGACAGTATCATCATAAAACTGTGATTGAGGCTCTAAAAAGTCCTTCAGATCTGTTAGGAGTTCCATCAACCCTCCTACTCAAAGTATCAAATTGCAGCCATCAGCCCAATTTTAGTCTTGTGCTTAAGAAAACAGAAGAGCAGAACTTGAGACAAATAAGAATTGAAGTGATTTTTATTTCACACAGTGCCAGTTACATTGTAGTGTATAGAATGTGCTCATCTGAAGTATTAAAATCTAGTTAATCATTCATTTGACATAAAGATACCTGGTACGTCATTTTAACAATTCCCAGTTAAGATGTGTTGCCAAATTTGGAAAAATTATATTATTCATGAATGTAATGAAAGAGTGACTGGGCAACACAATGGCATTGAATATTGATGAATGCAAAGTAATGCACATGGGAAAACATAATCCCAACTATATATACAAAATTATGGGGTCTAAATTAGCTATTACTGCTCAAGAAAGAGAGCTTAGCATCATCATCATCATGCCTGGCAATGAGGGGCGATCAACAGGTTATCTCAAGTGCTTATATACAAATGCACAAAGCCTTGGAAACAAGCAGGGAGAACTGGAGGTCCTGGTGATGTCAAGGAACTATGACGTGATCGGAATAACAGAGACTTGGTGGGATAACTCACATGACTGGAGTACTGTCATGGATGGTTATAAACTGTTCAGGAAGGACAGGCAGGGCAGAAAAGGTGGGGGAGTAGCACTGTATGTAAGGGAGCAGTATGACTGCTCAGAGCTCCGGTACGAAACTGCAGAAAAACCTGAGTGTCTCTGGATTAAGTTTAGAAGTGTGTGCAACAAGAGTGATGTAGTGGTGGGAGTCTGCTATAGACCACCGGACCAGGGGGATGAGGTGGATGAGGCTTTCTTCCGGCAGCTCACGGAAGCTACTAGATCGCATGCCCTGATTCTCATGGGTGACTTTAATTTTCCTGATATCTGCTGGGAGAGCAATACAGCAGTGCATAGACAATCCAGGAAGTTTTTGGAAAGCGTAGGGGACAATTTCCTGGCGCAAGTGCTAGAGGAGCCAACTAGGGGGGGCGCTTTTCTTGACCTGCTGCTCACAAACCGGGTAGAATTAGTGGGGGAAGCAAAAGTGGATGGGAATCTGGGAGGCAGTGACCATGAGTTGGTTGAGTTCAGGATCCTGACGCAGGGAAGAAAGGTAAGCAGCAGGATACGGACCCTGGACTTCAGGAAAGCAGACTTCGACTCCTTCAGGGAACGGATGGCCAGGATCCCCTGGGGGACTAACTTGAAGGGGAAAGGAGTCCAGGAGAGCTGGCTGTATTTCAAGGAATCCCTGTTGAGGTTACAGGGACAAACCATCCCGATGAGTCGAAAGAATAGTAAATATGGCAGGCGACCAGCTTGGCTTAATGGTGAAATCCTAGCAGATCTTAAACATAAAAAAGAAGCTTACAAGAAGTGGAAGGTTGGACATATGACCAGGGAAGAGTATAAAAATATTGCTCGGGCATGTAGGAATGTTATCAGGAGGGCCAAATCGCACCTGGAGCTGCAGCTAGCCAGAGATGTCAAGAGTAACAAGAAGGGTTTCTTCAGGTATGTTGGCAACAAGAAGAAAGCCAAGGAATGTGTGGGCCCCTTACTGAATGAGGGAGGCAACCTAGTGACAGAGGATGTGGAAAAAGCTAATGTACTCAATGCTTTTTTTGCCTCTGTTTTCACTAACAAGGTCAGCTCCCAGACTGCTGCGCTGGGCATCACAAAATGGGGAAGAGATGGCCAGCCCTCTGTGGAGATAGAGGTGGTTAGGGACTATTTAGAAAAGCTGGACGTGCACAAGTCCATGGGGCCGGACGAGTTGCATCCGAGAGTGCTGAAGGAATTGGCGGCTGTGATTGCAGAGCCACTGGCCATTATCTTTGAAAACTCGTGGCGAACCGGGGAAGTCCCGGATGACTGGAAAAAGGCTAATGTAGTGCCAATCTTTAAAAAAGGGAAGAAGGAAGATCCTGGGAACTACAGGCCAGTCAGCCTCACCTCAGTCCCTGGAAAAATCATGGAGCAGGTCCTCAAAGAATCAATCCTGAAGCACTTGCATGAGAGGAAAGTGATCAGGAACAGCCAGCATGGATTCACCAAGGGAAGGTCATGCCTGACTAATCTAATCGCCTTTTATGATGAGATTACTGGTTCTGTGGATGAAGGGAAAGCAGTGGATGTATTGTTTCTTGACTTTAGCAAAGCTTTTGACACGGTCTCCCATAGTATTCTTGTCAGCAAGTTAAGGAAGTATGGGCTGGATGAATGCACTATAAGGTGGGTAGAAAGCTGGCTAAATTGTCGGGCTCAACGGGTAGTGATCAATGGCTCCATGTCTAGTTGGCAGCCGGTATCAAGTGGAGTGCCCCAAGGGTCGGTCCTGGGGCCGGTTTTATTCAATATCTTCATAAATGATCTGGAGGATGGTGTGGATTGCACTCTCAGCAAATTTGCGGATGATACTAAACTGGGAGGAGTGGTAGATACGCTGGAGGGGAGGGATAGGATACAGAAGGACCTAGACCAATTGGAAGATTGGGCCAAAAGGAATCTGATGAGGTTCAATAAGGATAAGTGCAGGGTCCTGCACTTAGGACGGAAGAACCCAATGCACAGCTACAGACTAGGGACCAAATGGCTAGGCAGCAGTTCTGCGGAAAAGGACCTAGGGGTGACAGTGGACGAGAAGCTGGATATGAGTCAGCAGTGTGCCCTTGTTGCCAAGAAGGCCAATGGCATTTTGGGATGTATAAGTAGGGGCATAGCGAGCAGATCGAGGGACGTGATCGTTCCCCTCTATTCGACATTGGTGAGGCCTCATCTGGAGTACTGTGTCCAGTTTTGGGCCCCACACTTCAAGAAGGATGTGGATAAATTGGAGAGAGTTCAGCGAAGGGCAACAAAAATGATTAGGGGACTGGAACACATGAGTTATGAGGAGAGGCTGAGGGAGCTGGGATTGTTTAGTCTGCAGAAGAGAAGAATGAGGGGGGATTTGATAGCTGCTTTCAACTACCTGAAAGGGGGTTCCAAAGAGGATGGCTCTAGACTGTTCTCAGTGGTAGCAGATGACAGAACGAGGAGTAATGGTCTCAAGTTGCAGTGGGGGAGGTTTAGATTGGATATTAGGAAAAACTTTTTCACTAAGAGGGTGGTGAAACACTGGAATGCGTTACCTAGGGAGGTGGTAGAATCTCCTTCCTTAGAGGTTTTTAAGGTCAGGCTTGACAAAGCCCTGGCTGGGATGATTTAACTGGGAATTGGTCCTGCTTTGAGCAGGGGGTTGGACTAGATGACCTTCTGGGGTCCCTTCCAACCCTGATATTCTATGATTCTATGATCATGGACAGTTCTCTGAAAATATCTGCTCAATGTGCAGCAGCAGTCAAAAAAGCTAACAGTGTTAGGAACCATTAGGAAAGAGATAGATAATAAAATAGAAAATATCAGAATGCCACTATATAAATCCATGGAATGGCCAAACCTTGAATATTGCATGCAGTTCTGGCCACCGCTATCTCAAAAAGGGTACATCAGGATTGGAAATAAAGAAGGGCAACAAAAATGATTATGGTTATGGAACAGCATCCATCTGAGGAGAGATTAAAAAAGACTGGGAGTGTTCAATTTAGAAAAGAGATGATTAAAACAGGAGATGAGAGAGATCTATAAAATCATGAATGTTGTGGAGAAAGTGAATAAGGAAGAGTTATTTATCTCTTTACATAACACAAGTACCAGTGAAATTAACAGGCAGCAGATTTAAAACAAATATAAACCAGTAATTCTTCACACAAGGCAGAGTCAACCTGTGGCACTTGTTGCAGGGGATATGTGAAGGCCAAAAGTACAGCTGGTTTTTAAAAAAGAATGAGATATGTTCATGGAGGATAGGTCCACCAATGGCTACTTGCCAAGATGGTCAGGTGTGCAACCCCCTGCTTTGGGTGTCCCTAAACCTCTGACCGCTGGGATTTGATGACAGAGGATGAATCACTTGATTAATTGCCCTGTTCCGTTCATTCCCTCTGAAGCATCTGGCAACAGCCACTGTTGGAAGACAGGATACTGGGCTAGATGGACCACTGGTCTGACCCAGAATCGCCATTCTTAATTTCTTAAATATAATTAAACCATAACAAATATGTCCACATAAAATGACCTTAAAATGTGGTTAACTTTATTATTTACAATGTTTCATGCTCAAGAGTTTTAACGTTCAAATCCTTTTTACCATTTTGTAACACACTTTTAGAAGACTCAGAAGGAGGTAGGATAACTACTGTTCGTATCACAAATTAATCAGTGTTCCCATCTCAATAATTAAATGCTGACCATAGCTAACTTTTTAAATCTACCAGATATACACAGTATTTCCCACAAAAGTTTGTGCTAAGTGATTTAGGATCAGTAGTCTAACACAGAAGGAACAAAGAACCAGTTACCGTTCCCTGAATACCTTTTTAAAGAAAGCAAGGAAGCCTTTGACTTTATCTGTGGTTGACTTAATTACCTGTTTGTGGCTGTGTAGCATACTTCTCTCTCCACTGAACTTTTCCAGAAACAAACAGTGGAGAGAAAGAATCAGATTCCCTTCTGGGAACTTGATTAAAGGGTGCAAAATGGGATTTTCCCACACCCCCAATCAAAGATGGAAAAGCATGCAAAGTAATAAGGGAAATTGCACGTCAGCAGCAAGCTGAATAAGATAGTATTCTGTTGCCAAAGTAAAATATGTACAAAAAAATCAGCACTGATTTATTAAAATCTAATGTTGTTAGCTCATGACTTTTATTTAATATTGCAATTAGCTAACTGTTTTGCTTTAGTAACAAAGGGCCCAGATTCACTCACTGTGCGACATTGCTCAGTTCCCACTGAATTGACAACACTCTGCACGCTGTAAGATTATGTTCTAAAGGCTGAAGGAGCCTATTTTCTCCAGAAATTCTAAATACATCCAATCACTGTTAATAAGAGGTTTTCAACCTATAGTTTATCTGTTTCCCTTGATTCAACTATTGATATTCTGCTGCTAAGGAAATAGGGAGACTTTTAATCCTGCTAGAAAGGTTTGAAGTACAAAAAAAAGGAGGAGTTTATAGACTCCAAATTTGAACTAAATTACATTTACTTTAGTTTAATTATATTGTGTGTTTGAAATCTGTTTGTCAGTCTTCTTAAAGAATCATCAGATCCAACAAAATGTTTCAAGTGCACTGATTGATAGTACCTCTCAGTGAACAAAGTATTACACAGTACTCAAATTAAATATAATTTTTCCAAGGCTGGTATCATTTGCGGAAAGCAATAACAACACTCTTCCCTATGCACTGCTCATTAATCCTTGAAGTACTGCCCTGTATGAAATCTTGCTAAAGACCATCATTTAAATATGCTTAGTGGAAGAAATATAAAATGTGATCTTCTTAGCACGCTTGAAAATCGATTTAAAAAAAATTGATTCAATAATCTGCAACTCCCATTAATGTGCACCTTCTAAAATCTTAGTTTAATTTCCCATCATTCCAGATTAGAGAAACAACCAGAAACAGTACTCTTAAATACCATTTTAAGGATGTCTAACATTTAAGCACATTAGTCGATGTAACTGTCCTCTTCCTGATAGGGTTCATTCACAGTTTTCTGCCCACCCTCAACTAACCTTTCCATAAATCATAAAGGCAAAAGACCACCCCAGAAAAAACAAACAAACAAAAAACCAGGGCTAAAGACAATCAGAGCTCACTGCAGGCCTGTGAGAGCACAGCTTGTCTGACACAGCTGACAAGGAAAGGGAGTTTGTCTCCCAGGCCGGGAGAACATGATGGAATAGAAGCGCAGCTCACGCTCTCAGCGGGCGGACTCCCTCCCCTTACACATGAATAGCTAACTCGTGGCCCGAGCTGCAGCTGTGCACTAGCTCGGCCTGCATGGAAGGGCTCCCCCAGCTGAGGGGCTGCGCCTCGCCTACCTGCTTTGCCGGCGCAGCGGGATCTCCTTTCCGCGGCGCTGCACGGCTGCCGTTCCTGGGGAAGAGAAGAACAAGGCTGGGTCTGTTCGGCGGAGGTAATCCGCACCTTTCCTACTCGGCCGTAACCCTCACACAGCGAGTTTGCGCTTCAGCCCTACACGGCTGCGGGCGGCGGCGGCCGTTCTCAGGCTCCAAAGGCGACCCCGGGGGACTACACCAGAGTCCTTGCCACAGCTCCCCGGGGGCTTCTCTAGCCTCTGAGGCCACAGGCCCGGCCCGCCTAAGCCACTGAGCCCACCCTGACGGCTGCACAGCGCACAGGGCAGAGCACCGAGAGTCCAGGCTGTTCCCTGCACAGGGGGCTCCTGTGACCCCCCGGACCTGCCATGCAAGTCGAGGGAAGAATCCCATCTGCTCTTCAAATCAGGCTCCTGGTGTCCCTGGAGGAGCAGCAGAGAGGGAGGCAACGGGGGTCCCCAAGAAGCCCCCGGGTAGCTGAAGCAGCTCTAGTGGGCGCAGAAAAAATCCACCCAAGCTTGGCGCCAATAGACCCATAGCAGCCCCCGCCCGCCCCTTCGGAGATGATAACGAGCCAATACGCTGAAGCCTCTTACCTGGGGAGCAGAGGGTCCCCGCTTGGCGCGGGCTGCGCCCCGGGGCTCCATGCAGACCGGGCTGTAAGACAGTAGCCAGGGTTAGCTATAGGGCTGCTTCCCCCGGAGCTCTCGCGGGGCCACTTTTCTCCCCGGCTCCCCCACAGCTCTAGCCCCATCCCCTGTCCACCGGCTGCGCGTACCCTGCGGCTCCTCTCCCCCGCGGAGAAAGGCAGCGGGCAGCGCGCTAACCCAAGGGGTCGGGGGACGAAACCACCCCCCCCCGCGCTCCCAGCAGAGCGCCCCTCCTTTCCTGAGGCGCCGCTCACCTTGGGAGATCCAGACGCAGGAGAGCCCAACATAGAGAAGCCACTTGGGCTGGAAGTGGGGCTCCATCCGGTTGGACTGAGCGGGAGGCTGAACTCCCCCGGAGAAAGAGGCAGGCGCTCCCCGGCGGAAAGCGAGGTGGAGCCGGTCCGCCTGCTCCCCTACCTGCACGCCGGGCACATCACGGCGCGGCTGAGCGCGCCGCACTGCAGGGCGGCGGGAAGAGCGGGGCGGACAAGCCCTCGCTTGCTCTTCCTACGTCTGGCTGTTCTTCCCCCTCCTCCTCCTCCTCCTCCTCCAACTCAGACCTCTCCGCAGCCCCCCACGCCCGGGGCCCTGCGACTCCTCCTCTAATTACCATCATTCGGCCGCTATCAAAGGCCCCCAATTGGTCCCACCCCCTCCTTCTCTCCGGTGACTCCCTCACGATCACTTGAGACCTCAAGGGCGGTTCTAGTCTGAACAGTGACCCGGTAACATGGGATTCTATCCTCATCCCGTGTCAGTGACTCCAGACTGCGTTGGCCTTGTTTACCAGTAAAACTACCTGATTTTTTTTTCTAACCACCCAGCCAGACGAACACACCTGGGGAGCTAAAATTATTGTTTTTTTCTGGCTTGTGCATGATCAGTAATAAAGAGTCTGCCCCTGTAATTTGAGTCTGGAGGAGCTCGTTCTCACATAACCCTATTGGCTCTACAGTCCTAACAGGACTAAAACTTTTAAAACTAAAATTTTTGGTACCAAGGTCAGCAGATAAGATTCTAAACAATCATAGAAAAGTAGGAGTAACTGGAAGGGAGTTAAAAAGGTCATCTAGTCCAGCCCCCAAAATAGTGGTGTTGGGGTTACATTGTAATATTCAGTACTGTACACATGGGGGTGTTTAGAGCTGTGTAGGGGCATCTTCTTCATTATTTAAATCAAATAGACATAAAACAGTTGAGTAAGATGTTCTTTTATATATCACTGGGACCATAACTGCACTGTATGAAAAGATTCAGAGAAGGGCAACAACGATGATCAAGGGGATGGGATGGCTTCCATATGAGGGGAGACTAAAAAGATTAGCAAAAAGAAAAGGAGGACTTGTGGCACCTTAGAAACTAACGAATTTATTTGAGCATAAGCTTTCGTGAGCTACAGCTCGCTTCATCGGATGCATTCAGTGGAAAATACAGTGGGGAGATTTATATACACAGAGAACATGAAACAATGGGTGTTACCATACACACTGTAACGAGAGTGATCAGGTAAGGTGAGCTATTACCAGCAGGAGAGCGGGGGGAGGGGGGGAACCTTTAATATCTCACCTTACCTGATCACTCTGGTTACAGTGTGTATGGTAACACCCATTGTTTCGTGTTCTCTGTGTATATAAATCTCCCCACTGTATTTTCCACTGAATGCATCCGATGAAGCAAGCTGTAGCTCACGAAAGCTTATGCTCAAATAAATTCGTTAGTTTCTAAGGTGCCACAAGTCCTCCTTTTCTTTTTGCAGATACAGACTAACACGGCTGCTACTCTGAAACCTAAAAAGATTAGGGCTGTCATTTTAGGAAAGGGACAACTAGGGGGGATATGGTAAGAGGTCTGTTAAAACAGGAATGATATGGGAAAAGCGAATACAGCAGTGTTAGATGAAATTGATAGCCAGCAGCTATAACAAGAACAAGAGGAAATACTGTGTCACACAGCTCAAATTACCCTGTGGAACTCATTGGCATGGGATGTTGTGATGGCCAAACATGTAACTGGGTTCAGAAAAAGAAATAAAGTTCATGGAGGATAGATCTAATAATGGCTATTAGCCACAATTGTCAGGAACGCAACCCCATTTTCAGGGCAACCTTAAACCTCTGACTTCCAGAAGCCAGGAAGGAAAGACAGGGGTGTATCACTCCAACTTCCCTGTTGCATACACTCCCTCTGCAGCTCTGGTACTGCACACTGTCCAGAGACAGGATACTTGGCTAGATGGAACATTGGTCTGACCTAGTACCGCAGTTCTTATGTTCTGAGATATTTTTCCATCTTCTATATATGTTATTTTAAGACACTATGGGATGCTTTGGTTCTAGGAGTACAGAGGGAGAGTTCACTAAATCTTTTCGGAAACTTCCTTTGAATAAACAATATCAGAGAGGGAGGAGAGTCTAGTTGTCAAACAGGACTAGAAGTCCAGTGGTATAGTTTCTCTTCTCCATTCTGCTACGGATTTACTGTGTGACCCTCAGCACATCATTTAGGATCTGATTTTGCACCTGGATCCATGCAGATGTCAGGGCTTGGGCACTAGGAGTTCATTGCGAGAATTTGGGCTTTTAGGGCTCACTCCTGCTCCTATTGAAATCAATTATAGTTTTGCCATTGGCTTCAATGGGAACAGGAGTAGGTCCTTAGTTACATCTCCCAGAGGAATGCGGAATTTAAATTAACGAATACCTGTAAAGCACATCAAGATCCTCTGATCTGGTACTAGAGATACAAGCTACTAGAGAAGTGGCAAGTATTATTAAAGACAAATATATGGAAATATTAGAAGTTTCCTTGTTTTTATTTTAAACATGATAAAAACTAAAATTCCTTATGTGCATGTGTTCAAGGGTTTCTACATACCTTCAAAATTAGTAAAAACTTTAACTTGGCCATAGATATCCTACAGCAGGAGTAAAACCAACTAAACAACCCCAACAACCCACTCCAATGTACAATACATGTTAATAAATGTATACTCTGCATGTAACCATGAGCAGTGAGGGCCCAAGCCTACAGCTGCACTGAATGCAGAATTCTGGGATGAGAATCTTAGTGACAAATTGCAGGAGCTAGTTAAAGGCCCTAATTAAACAAAAGCCTTGCACTGTGCCCTGAAGATCACCTGATACTAAAAAAGGGCAAAACAGCATAAATTAAAAAGGAGACAAAAGCTTTGAATCTTACTTGGAAGGATGCCACAATTGTATTCTGGCAAGCAGTGGGAAATGCATTCCAGAATAATTGAGAATGGTGACTGAATGGAGATGTCTCTGCTGCCTATCCTTTCTAGATTACACCTAGGGCTGGTCAGCAGTTCTATTCCTATTGATAGCAGATGCCATATGTAAAGGCAAGTACTATACAAATAGAAGAACATGTAGAGAAGTCTTTCTACAAGAGAGTCCAAGCTTTCCTTCATTTCACAGTAAGGGCCTATTGTGCAGTCCTAACCCAAGCAGAACTCCCATTGAAGGCAATAGCCCTACCAGGACTACAAGATCAAATGTTGTCAGAGAGGAGATGGAAAAGTTACATGAAAAATTTTAACAATAAAATCCATCAAAAACTAATACCTATTTCAGAAGAGCTGGATTCAGGCAAAAGCAAATCACATAGGTAGCATGCACCATATATACATGGCTAAGTAGTTAGATAAATCCACTATGAATAAAGAGTTGTATTCAGGAAGCTTTCTATAAAGCTCACAATTAAGAGAGCTGATAACATATCAGTACATTATTCAAGTACAAATATACCAGTTTCTCAGAAATATTAAAAAAAAAAAAAGTAAAGAGAGAAAGATACAACAAGCATCCAGTTACTAAATGGCTACTTAAAGGTGGAGCTGTTTAGCTCTGCCAAATTTAAAAGGCCAGTCTCAGGAAGGCATAATGGGAGGGGGAACAGTTCCTGTAAGAGGGAAACCACATACTAAAGAAAGAGAATAAACAGTGGGAATAAATGAAGATATGGTGGGTTTTGTGTTTTACTCACCAACCTGCAATTCCTCCTACCTAGATATGTTGTAAATTCAGGAAAATGGTTTCTGCTGATGAATTTTCTTTCAGGTTATTCACATTCATTATCTGTTTCATGCTGAGACATTCCTAATATTTCAGAAATACTTAGCAGTATCATAATTCTGAAATAAGAATGCAACCCTCTGTACCCTATAAGCGCATACCCACACAAAAAATTCACAGAAGCTAGAGCTTGTCATGGTTAAACTCAAGCACCAGACCTAGATGCTGAGAATTTAGAAGGATCTGCCACTATCACCTTCAAGCAATTGTCACCAGCTTCCAGCAAGTATTCCTCAGGGCTTAGTAGAAGGATTACTTATGCTAGCATCAGCATAAAAGTTTCCCAGCTGCAAATTTATCATTGAACATCAAAGTGAGAGAGGGAGAAAGAGGTGTGGAGAGAACAGAGTATAGGTAGGGCTAGGCTGATATTCGTGACTTCCACAGTCTCTGGTAACCCTACTCCTTTCTCATTGTAAACTCACACTCCTGAGCTCCATCCCTCTCATTGCCTCTGTGTGGAAATACTTTTCACACCCACCTTCCCCTCTCTCCTACCTCTTTCTTACTTCTCACTCATCTCTTCTATCTTTCCCTCTTTTCTCTATCATTCCTCTTTTTGATCCCTTCTCTCTCTGTCTCCCTCCCTTCTTCTTTATTCTATCCCTCTTCCATCTGCTGTCCCCTCACTCCCCTTTATTCTTCAGGTTTGCATATCTTATAACAGAGTCTTTAGAGGCTGCCAGTGCCAGGTGAGAACTGTCTCAAATGAAAAGAATCCTTTTCTGACTGCTTTAGGAAGTCTGTTAACAGTAAGTCATTAAAAAGATTTTTTTTCTCCCTTTGTAATTTGTCTCTGTGGATTGTGTTTCTTGCCGCAACAATTGTTTCATTTCTACTGAAATGATGGAAAAGAGATGGAGTTCTTGATGAAAATATCAATCTGTAAACATTGGGGAGACTGAAAGTGAGAAAGACAGACAGGAAAAGGTTTCTCCTCTTTAATTTCTCCACAATTATTTCTGAATAATCCCAAACAGGTATGTTAGGCTGTACACTGCCTTCAGTCCAAGGTAGGACCCATATTCACCATCTCCTCTCACTGGCCCACAGGGTATACTGCCTTTGATTCTACTGACATCAATGGAAATTATGAAAACAGATCAAAAGCAGCAGGATCCAGGTGACACAGGCAAAATAGATAACGCAATCCATTTTTGGGACCAACTATAAAAGTATGCAAGGTTGTTTTTCACTGAAACCTTTCTACTGGTTGTAAGTAATAAGGATTGCATTGTCTATCTTTTCCACTTTCTTAAGGATCAAAAAACAATGTCTGGAACCAACAGCAAGCCCATTTTGATGTCTGTGTGTGCTATATTTGTTAAGACGGAATTTCTTCCCCAAAGCTAACAAGGAAAAAGAGTTGCATCAAATTTTAATATGGTTTATATTTGAAATAATGTAACCTTCAGAACTAGCTTACCAGATCTCAAGCATGCTGTTTCAGAAGGTGGGATGGGTTTGTGGACTTGTATACATATATATTTGTGCTTATACACACAGTAACGTGACATCTGTCATACCAGAACAGACCAATAGTACATCAAGTCCATTATCCTGTCTCCAGTGAGTTCTTTACCAGATGCTCCAGAGGAGGTATAAAATCTCCATAATACATCTAACACTGCATTACCCCTGCTCTTTCTGACTTCACTTGACCAATTTATCACCTGAAGCATGAAAAAAGTAGTTATTTTATCTTTCAATCTTATATGTCTAATCCTCTTGCAAAAAGATTTCCCTCCATAATATCTTGCAGCTGTGAGTTCTGCAGATAAGTTATACATTATGTATAACTGGCCTTCTTGCTACCTTTCATGTTATTTTATCTATGTAGGAGACAAGGGAAAGATAAGATCATGCATCTTGTGCTTGGGAGAAGTAGCCTTAAAGTGCCCCTTGGTGCTGGGGTTGCTATAGGGAGAAGACAAGAGGTTTGTATGATGGAGATACCTCTGCTCTAACAATGATTTCTGAAATGGTGCTGAATACATTTTTGCCCTGGTCTACACTTAAAATTAAAACATCTTCAGCTGCTCCCCTTGCTGACATGCGGTGTCAGCACTGGATAATTTTTTGTAGCATTGACAAGGCTTTGAGGGCATTAGCACAGTTTAATAACATACAGAAGGAAGTAGATGTGGCTAGCATTGATCTACCAATAGGCAATTTGGCATTATCAGCTGGAAGGACTTAGGGCAATTTCTAAAGGAGTTGAATAAATGCATTCCCCACAGAATGAATTTGACTGATTCTCGTTCCTTCCAGCTTGTGTATGGTGGTATTTGCTTTATCATATCTATATTTTTATGCAAAATGCCATTCTGTCTACAGGAGGAAGCAAGTAGGCTATAAGTTTTGTTCTCTTTGCATTTCTATGTGTCAATCAGGAGTAGCTCTGTTAAAGTTATTGGAGTTACCCTGTTGTAGTACCAGTGCAAGTGACAGGAGAATAAACCCTAAATCCAGGCTTCTCAAACTTCATTGCACCATGACTCCCTTCTGACAACAAAAATTTCTACATGACCCCAAGAGTGGGGACTGAAGCCTGAGCCTACTTGAGCCCTGCTGCTCCAGGCAGTGGGGCTAAAGCCTAAGCCCAAGGGCTTCATCTTTGGGCCGTGGGGGGCCTGTAACCTGAGCCCTGCTGCCCCGGGCTGAAGCTGAAGCCTGAGCCCTGGGCAGTGGGACTCCAGCTTAGGCTTCAGCGTCAGCCCCAGGCAGTGGGGCTCAGGCTCTGGTTCTGGGCCCAGCCAGTCTAACACCAGCTCTGGTAATCCCCTTAAAATGGGGTTGCAACCCACACTTTGAGAACTGCTGCCTTAAATGATACTAGCAAGGTAAATTCCCAAGATGAGATCAGCCTAGAAGGACTGAAGCAGATTTGGGTTAGGACATGCTGGCCTGATTCTGATCCCATTAGGTAATGGAGCTATGCTGATTGGGGGGGCAGGGGAGAGACTGGGGCAAGGAAGATTGAAATCAGGCCTTGTGGTTTCAGATATACAGTGTTTAAAAATAATTTACTATCATAATTACTTCACTTTTCATTGACTATAACTTTGTGGAAGGTGTCACATTTGAATGAGATGGAATTGAAATATATTGCATACCTATTTCTGCATTCTGCAGTGAAAATGTCTGGCTTGAAAGTCTGTGTACCGAAATGCCATATTAATCACTTCTCTGCTTAGAAGCTATTTACCAGTGTGTTGCAATGCATACTATCAGTTTACTTGGGACTAGCTTTTCAAAAGTATTTAGGCACCCAAAGATACAGAGTGGCACCTAGTGGGATGTATAAAGGTGCCTAAGCTGGTTAAGCATCTAATTCCCACTAAAATCATTTATCTGGCACAATCCCATGTTAATACCCTGGTCCTGCATGCATGAGTAGTCTCATTGAAGGCATTCAGCCTACTCATGTGCCTAAAGATAAGTATGAGAGAGACAAGATGGGTGAGTTAATATCTTTTTTGAACCAACTTCTGTTAGTGGAAGGCAAAGATTTTGAGCTACATAGAGTCTTTCTTCATATCTGGAGAAGGAAGCAGAATGCCTGAGCTAAATACAAGTTGCGACAGATTAAGGAGAAGGGACAAGACATATTGGAGGCAGTCGCTTGAAATGAATTGGGTTCCCTGTATAGCTTGAAAACTTGTACCTTCCACCTGGTTCCGCCAGAGAAGTTGGTCCAATAAAGGATCTTACTTACCTCTCTCATCTCTCTTACTTCCTAGGCCTAACGAAGATACAACCTGCAATAAAGTTAAGGATGTGCTTGTTTGTTTGTTTGTTTGTTTGACCCCAGGTTTTGGCAGGGAGTGTTCTCTAATGCTTACAGATCCTTCAGCTCTTTTGCTTCCCAAGCCTGACCCTGTCTCCTCCATCCTGGCCCTGTCCCAATCCTCTTCCTTCTCCTCCCCATGCTCCAAATTCCTGTCTTAAACTCTCTCTTCAGGCTCCAGGACTGTCCCAATCTTCCTCTCATTTTGCCTGCCAGACTCCCTCTCCAGGATCCTCATCCAATCTCAGTCTTACACCAAACTCTTCACCGCAGTCTCCTAGGTTCCTTAACCCAGGCTCCCCTGCACCCCCACCTCCAACTTCTTGATTTATCTCAGTCCTCTCAGGCTTCCAGTCTTAGTCTCCCCTGCCAGCTCCTTGTCTGGTCTCAGTGGCTCCCAATCTGGTCTCTGTTTACCCCCACCCCGGCTCCCAGGCTCTTTGCCCAGCCAGTTCCAGTCTGTCTTCCACCTAGCCACACCCTCTCATGAAATCCCTGTCCCAGACCCAGACTCTCCACTCCAAGCTCTTTGCCTCATCTATTCCCTCCGCTAGGCCCGCTTCTTGTCCCTTCTGCATTCAATTCAGGCAGCTTTCTTCTCCACATAGGCTGGGTGCCAGCAGGGCACAAGGCAACTGTGGAACTGGGCATAGGACTGAGAGCAGCCTATCAGTTCCCACTAGCTGAGAGAAGTGATTTCAGGGAAGTCCTTCTCAGCCACTACTGCTGTGAGATGGTGCATGCTCAGTGCAAGGAGAATCTTCACAGGATTTAGCCACCAAACTCCCAAAACCTCCAATGAGCATGTGAGAACTGAGGTTTTCAAAGGCTTATAATTTGCCCTAATTTGGGTGACTTTTCATGGGAACAGAACAAGGTGCAACTTTTCTTGCTAAATGTAAAGTCCTTGCTCCAAAGCATGGAGGTCCTAGAGCATTTCAAACAGTTGTCAGGATTTTTTTAATTTGGACTAAATAGCGTATTTTCCACTAATCTCATTTTTGGAAATAGCTGAATTGTTTTATCTGAAACTTAAAAAATCAGCTTGAGGCACTGAAAATTACAGCCTCAATTGTCCAAGTCTGGTAAAGTTATAAGCAACTGAAAACAGGGTCTTATAGTGGAAAGTGTAAGGCAGCTTTGACTATAAGCAGTGCCACCAGTTCCATCTATAATATAAACTGCATCAAATATTCTGTCAACTATTTGTGTGCATTTACTCTTCATTCAGCTGTGTGTTGGTTTTCATTAGGGTCAGGCTCTTGACTATGTTTCAGGAAAATATTATGTGTCTCTACTAAAGATCTGTGGATATATTGAATGTGTCATTCTTGTCCTCTTAAATATTAGTAAGAGCCCTAGGTCCACATCTTCTGCAATGCCTGTGTTTTGCTGGTGTAGTGAGGCAGAAGAGAAGGAGCCAGTTACAGCTTTTACCCCAACCAGGTTTAAACTCAGACAACTTTTAACATCTCCAATAAATTATCTGCCAGCCACACACGCGCACACACACACTCACTCTCTCTCTCTCTCTTGATGCAGAGGAGGTGGTGCAGGAGTCAACTCTGTGAGATGCGGTCAGTTTCCAACTCCATTTATCGTTCCAGAATAATGCAAAGAGAGTGCGGTGGCGACCAGAATTTTCAGCCTAGTCTTCTCTTGGTCTGCAATTTATTCCTGTTAGTACAGTATATGTTATAATTGAACAATTTATATGCATATAGCACATTTCATAATGTATAAGTATACAGTTTTTAACAAAATGTATTTTGGAGACCATCTAAGTTGAGCTTTTATTTATTTGCATTGCTGTTGTGCGGCAATCAGAATCCCACATCACCACCCCTGCTGTCTTCCTGTTGGCTAATGTATTTATAATAATGTAACTTCCCTGTAACATTGTTAATAGAAATGCATATTATTAGGTCATATTTATTAAGTAAATGAATGTGTATTGCTGAAAAAACATAAAAACTGGGTTTTTTTAAAGTGGGGCCGGGTTGAAAGCAAAGCATGCAGAGGTAAGGCTGCTATCATATCTACCTCAATTCTTCCCATTGTGTTTAGGAATTGCATCTGGGGCCTGATCCAAAGCCTGCTGAAATCAATGGAAAACTTGCTATTGACATAAATGAGCCTCAAACTGGGCTCCTGACCAGGGGCCCAATCTTTCTTTTCTTTTTAGAAGCTCCTAGGCTCCAGTCCTATACACATTTAAGCATGTACGTAACTTTACTCACATGAGGAACCACTGTCTTCAGTGGGATTGCTCATCTGAATAAGGATTGCTCTCATAATTAAGATCAGGTCCATGTCAGCTGCAATAACTAAGTACTAAAGGAGGGACTGAAAGAATAGCAAACAAATATGTCTAAATTCCCTTATTTTGGCAGACTTGTTTTTATAGTTTGTCATAACTTTGTATCTGATTTGTATTGATAGGATGCAAGAAAAGTCACTTAAATTACACCACGGTGTTTATGACTTGCTCTTTTCAGATGAAAAGTTGGTTTATGGCCCCAAATATTTTGCATTGATAAATAATATTACTGATGTCACCAATGCTTTAGAAACTGCCAAACAGATTGTGCCAGGTGATGAGCCTCTTCACTCTAGTGTGGTCAAAGAGCAGCATACCAAGAATGCCAGGATTTAAAACTCATATGGGAAATTGCCAAGGTTTTTGGTTCAATAAACTCTCACTGGATTCTTCATGCTCTCAGCCTTACCCAAGAGAATTATCACAGTGTTGCCAACTCTAGTGATTTTTGTCATTAGTCTGGCAATGTTTGTTGGTTTTATTAAAGCCCCAGCCCCTGGAAAGATGGGCTCTCTCTCAACATCTCAACATCCATTTAAAAAAAATCTCAACATCGATTTTAAAAAATATATCTTTGTTCTTGTGGTAGTACTGACAACCCCAAGCATTCAGAAATCACGAATCAATGCAGCCCTAAGAAACAAACAGAAACCTACACTGGGTTCTCTTTTATTTGCCACCTGGTGCTGGAGCGTTTGAGCTTCAACTACAAAGGTTAAAAACTTCTTGTTTTTTATGAAAGCTGAAATGTCTGGAGTATTCACCTAGGGCTTTAAGAAAAACACTAAATTGATCAAATCCATCAGATTTGGCAATGCTGTCATGGACGCAGAGAAATGCTTGAAGACCTGGCTGAGTATACCCTAAAGGTTCAATCCCCCCCCCCCAAAAAAAACACCAAAACCCTTTCAAAATTTATTTTTTAAAAGAACACTCATGATTTGTAAGTCAATATCCCGGTTTGGGGAGCCCGCTTCGTGTTTGTTTGTTTTTGTTTTTTTAAACGATTGTTGCTGGTCACAGGGAAAAGGAAAAGAGTTACAAAAATGGGTGAGAAGGGGAGCGGAGCTTCAGCAGCTCTCTGTTGGTCAAGGCTCTCTCTGCTCGTTCGCTCGGCTTCTTGCGTGCCAGGGGTTACCGGCGGGAGAGGAGGGAGACGGGCTGGGCGCGGAGGGGAGCCAGGAGGAACTGGCGGTGGAGAGGGGACTGAAAGTGGTGAGCGCCCTGCTGAGCTGCAGGTGCCCTGTTGCCGCGCCGCTCCCTCTAGCGCACGGCCCGGGCTCTGCACCGCTCGCCCGTCTGCCGGGGACCAGGCGGAGCCGCAGGAGCAGCTGCCCGCGAGCAGGAAACAAGCCCGAGGAAAGCCGCAGCCTCGGGGCCCCCCATTGTCATGGAGCGGAAGGTGGCCCGGGAGTTCAGGCGCAAGGTAAGAGAGCAGCGCGCGCGGCAGCCCCGCTCTGCCCTTTGCAGTCGGTGACTTTCTCACCACACTGCCCGGCTCGGTGGCGGCTGCTCGCTGGGAGAGGCGAGGGGACATTTTGCTGGGACTGTGGACTCTTGGTATCAATTAACCCGGATCCTGGGGAGGGGAGTGAGCGTGAAGTGCTTGAAGCAGAACAAAGCATTTCTCCCAGAGCCCTGGGGAGAAAACCTCTCCCGGGGGACTGGGACTTCACTCCCGGGCAGCACTTCTAGTTCAAGGCACAGAAAGTCGCTGGCTTGATTGAAACGTGCCGGACAAGTTGGCTGGTTCCGTCTTCTATCTCTTGAATTTGACCTGGATTCCAGGGCTCCCAAACCGGGGCGGTGTAAAACAGACACCGTTAATTTGATAAATGTCACAGAAAAACACACAACATACTCCCTCAAGAGAAGAGGAGACTTTTCAAGTTGATTTAAAAATCCTTCAGAAAAAATAAGTGTCCCTTGGAAGATATGAGACTTGGCAAGTTGGCAGGGCTGCCTTTATTAAACAAAAGCTGTTTTGTTTCTTTCATCTGAGTCAAATCAAATCAATACTAGCCAGTTCACAATGGGGAAAGTAAACCCAGGCCTGAAAGCCCAAAGCCAAATAATCAACATTTGCAGGAACCAGCATTGATGGCCAGTGATGTTGAGGAATTCTGTTTGGTCTTTACTTTTATGTGTCCAGTAGGCCATGCGCAATTATGTGCAAATATTCTTTATGTATCTAGCAGCCCAATTTGCATGACAATGATTACAAATGTCTAATAAAATGTCTGCCTTGCTAACCATCATTGTCTCTAACTCTGCATTGGGTTGGGCAACAGATCTGATAGGCCTGTGTCTCTGAGGCAATAATTATGGTCTTGGACTATGGACCTATTCCCTTTCATGTTGGCAATAATTTATAAATCATCCTGGGTCCAGTTCTGCTAACAAATATTCATGCAAGTAATCTTTACTGTCAACATACTTCAGTGAAAGTAAATGGGATGAATGTGAGAGTAACGACTACCCACCTAAATAAAGAGTTTCAGGATGAGGCCTCTTGCTTAAACTGTTAAACCGCATGGTTTTAGTGATGCAGTAATATTAATTTTAATCTGTTTTGCATCAATAACGTCAAATATTTATTCTTTTGAGTTAGAACAGTAAAATATGCCCTTACACAGGTTCTGTGTTTCCTATCAATCAAATTACATTTGTATTTGATTTTGTAATGTTAATCAGTTCTTCCTTTCTACCAAGCAGAAGCCCTAAATGTAAATTATATCCCAACATATTGCCTAGTGCTTCGGTATCCTCTAACTTTTCTTAAAGGCCAGGAGAAACAAATGGACCCTGCAGTATGCCTTGAAAGTTTAACTTTCAAGTTGCATTATTTCAGTTGCATTACAGTTTTTGAGATCACATAGCTCTGATATTTTTCACAATATTTTTTCTACAGAATAAATAAATCTCAACTGAATATCAGATTACTATGCACATATAATTAAAATATTTTGTGAGTGATACATTTTATTAATATTGTAAATTACAAGCAAAGAAATGTCATAGATTTAAATAGTGTGAAAACAATCCACAAGGAAATTATTTACTTAGTTGTATCCTAGGATTTAAAATTACACAACTGTAGTAAGTATTCCCTGAAATAATGAGTACATAGTATCTCCATATTAACAAACCCTATTTTGTGACTTTGTTAATAATGTTTTATTTCTTAATGAAAGTGTCTGCATTTATTTTTCAAAGCATTCTCTGTAACTGCATCAAGGTAATATGAACTCTGAGACGTGATCTTGTGACATTTGACACTTCAAGTAATAGCTTATATATACCCTTATGCAAAGGACAGCTCTAATTAACTTATGTTAAACAACCAGGCCACAGATGTTCATTGTACCAAAACTCCTTAGAATCAATTTGTTTTCCAATTTGTCAGAATTTAGAAAGGGCAGGAAATATCACACTGTTCATTATTGGTTTGTTTGCATCCCTTCTAGGTTTAATGGAGCATTTATTGAAGTTCATTTAGGAAAAAATAATAATTTCCATTTGCCACGGTGTGTTCATACTTACATAAAGTATCTTTCTGTCTCTGCATTGGTCTAGTAATAATGCATTTGATTTTTAAACCTGTAATGCCTGCACTGATAGTAACAGGAATTGCTAGAATGGATTAGACCAATGGTCAAAAATCCTATCTCTGACAGTGGCCAGTACTAGATGCTTCTGAGGAAAGAAACTCCAATAATGGGCAATTATGGAACAACCTGCTCCTAAGGGAAGTTTTTTCCTGATGCCTGCCAGACGTTGGCCTACTCCCTGAAATACAAGGATTTACATTCCTTTTGTTTTTTTAGTGTCTAACGTAACTGTGAATGTTCTCTTTATCCATATAAACGTCCGATACTCTTTAATCCTACAGGTTTTTGGCCTCAGTGATATCCTGTGGTAGCAAGTTCCACTGATTAATTATGCAATGCGACAACAGTGTTTTCTTTTATCAGTTTTAAATTTGCTTCCTTTTAATTGCATGGAATTCCTTCTTGTTCTTTGTATTTTAAGGGTGCAAATTGAAGTACTCAGATGATCTTCTCTGTACTACTCATTATTCTCTATAATTCTGTCCTAAATCTCTGACTTGGACTCCTAAGTAAGTTAACCAATTCCAATCTGTCCAGACTCTTTTCATATTGGAAGTTTTTCCATGCCTCAGGTTTCATCATCTGTCTCTGATTGCCTTCTATATCTGCTATATCCTTTTGAGATAGGATAAGCATATAAATAAATTGATTTATACAATGACATTATAACATTTTCAGTATTATGCATCCTGACATGTTGTTTGGTTGGGTTTGTTGACTGCACTGGTTTTCACTGAGCTAATTTTTATATCAATAAATACTATAGGTTGAGTAAGTGTGACATCCTACTCTTCCTCACCACCCAATGAAAAACCTCCTCTCATGGATTGGCAACTGGCTAAAAGATAGGAAACAAAGGGTAGGAATAAATGGTCAGTTTTCAGAATGGAGAGGGGTAAATAGTGGTGCCCTCCAGGGGTCTGTTCTGGGACGAGTCCTATTCAACATATTCATAAATAGTCTGGAAAAGGGGCAAAATTTGCAGATGATCATACAAAACAGCTCAACATAGTTAAGTCCCAGGCAGACTGCGAAGAGATACAAAAGGATCTCCCAAAATTGGGTGACTGGGCAACAAAATGGCAGATGAAATTCAGTGCTGATAAATGCAAAGTAATGCACATTGGAAAACATAATCCCAACTATACGTATCAAATGATGGGGTCTAAATTAGCTGTTACCACTCGAGTGAGAGCTTGGTGTCATTGTGGATAGTTCATCCACTCAATGTGTAGTGGCAGTCAAAAAAGCAAACAGAATGTTGGGGGTAGATAATAAAACAGAATATATCATGTTGCCTCTATAAATCCATGGTATGCACACATCTTGAATACTGCATGCAGATGTGATCATCCCATCTCAAAAAGATGTATTGGAATTGAAAAAGGTTCAGAAAAGACCCCTAATAATTTTTGTTGCTATGGAACAGCTTCCATGTGAGGAGAGATTAATAAGATTGGAACTTTTCATCTTGGAATAGAGACAACTAAGGGGGTATATGATAGAGGTCTATAATATCATGGCTGGTATGGAGAAAGTAAATAAGGAAGTGTTATTTATTCCTTCTCGTAACTCAAGAACTAGGGACCACGAAATGAAATTAATAGGGAGCAGGTTTAAAACAAACAAAAGGAAGTATTTCTTCACACAACGCACAGTCAACCTGTAGAACTCTTTGCCAGAGGATGTTGTGAAGGCCAAGACCATAACAGGGTTAAAAAAAGAACTAGATAAATTAATGGAGGATAGGTCCATCAATGGCTATTAGCCAGGATGGGCAGGGATGGTGTCCCTGGCCTCTGTTTGCCACAAGCTGGGAATGGGCAACAGGGGGTGGATCACTTGATGATTAACTGTTTTGTTTATTCCTTCTGGGGCACCTGGCACTGGCCGCTGTCGGAGGACAGGATACTGGGCTAGATGGAGCTTTGGTCTGACCCAGTATGGCCATTCTTATGTTCTTAAAAGCAAGGAAATGTCAATTTATGGGACATCTCTTCACCATGAGCTAACACTCACATAATACATTTTTCACATCTTTTACCTCCAACAGATAAGGAAACATACTAATCTCCCTTACAACATATGTAACAGAAAACTTTAATTACAATTTCAACAACATTCGCAAATAAGCAGGGAAGACATCTGTGCACAAGAGGGTGACCACATAGCAAGTGTGAAAAATCGGGACGGGGGTGGGGGGTAATAGGAGCCCATATAAAAAAAAGCCCCAAATAGCGGGACTATCCCTCTAAAATCAGGATATCTGGTCACCCTAGTGCACAAGTATGCAGTGTGTTACGTGATTGTGGTGGAAGTCTGAGTTGAACACTGTACTGATGGAGATGAACTTGTAGTGTGTTTCTTTCTCCATTGAAGCAGAAGGAGGTTCTTTGTGAACATGCAAAATCCATGACCATCAGTGAAAATATGATGTGTGGGAATTACGGTAGTAAAAAGATTAAAAACGGTATGTAGCAAAATCTGTATGGCCAGACAGTGTAGCCTTAAGTGCGTGTGGGGGATCTTTTCCTAGAAGTTTTTTTTTAGGCTGATGTTGTCTTCTGCTGCTTCTTACGTCTGTTTTTGTTTGCAATAAAATGTTTTTTTTACAGCAGCAAATAAAAGCAAATCTATTTAATGTTTAATTAAAATCAAAATGTTTTAATTCAAATCTATTTAATGTTTAAGTAATTAATCAAAAATTTAGGTCACATGTTAGGGGAGTGTATTTTTCAAAGCAGTGACTCAGAAAATGAATAAAGCTCATGGTGGGTAACCAGCTGAATATGAGCTTGTAATGCAATGTGGTGGCTTTAAGAGAGCAGGTGCTATCCTTGGACATTTAAACAGGGGCCTATCTAGTAGAAGTAGAAAAGTGGGAAGTATTATTACCACTGGTTATATAGCATCAGGGACACCGTTAGTGGAATGCCATGTCCAGTTGTGTCCCCACTTTTTAAGAAGAATATTGGCAAATTGGAAAGGATTCAGAAAAGAACTAAAGGAATTATTTGAATTCCGGAAAAAACTGTATGTATAGCGGGAGGCTGTAAAGGTCAATCTGTTTAGCTTATCAAAGAGACTGTTAGGATGGTGGCTTGATCATAGTTTATAATACCTACATGGGGAAGAGATTTCTGGCAGTCAAGGGCTTTTTAAGTTAACAGACAAAGGCATAACAAGAGCCAATGGACAGAAGGCGAAGCTAGACACGTTCAGATGAGAAATAAGGAACAGGTTTTTAAGAGTGAGGGTATTAACCATTGGAACACCTTACTAATGGATGTAGTGAATTCTCCATCACTTGAAGTCTTGGATTTTTCTAAAAAAAAAAAAAAAAAAAAGCTGTCGCTCAACCAGAAGTTATGGGTTTGATGCAGGAATCACCGGGTGAAATTATATTGCCTGTGTTATGCAGGAAGTCAGAGTAGATTATATTAACGATCCTTCTGGCCTTAAAATCTATGGAACCGTATATCCCTGTTTCTCCTCTCAATTGTCTTCCATGTTTTTATTTCTTAAGGATTAGATAGGTATAAAAGGCTGATATTTTGTGTTGTTAGGCCAAATCCATTCTGGGAAGAGCCCCTAACAGGCACCCATTGTGATAGGCAAAGTGCACGTGTCACAAAAGAGTGGCTGTTCCAACGAGCTTACAACATAAGCAAATGACAAGAGACAACAGATGGATACAACGATCCAGTGAGTGGGGGAGACAAGGCTGCTAGAAAATGGCAATGTTGAATGGAAAACACTGCAGTTGCAGCACAGGAGCTGCCTAGTTTTCAATCAAGTGTTTTGTCGATATCACAGGAGAGAGGAATTTTAAAGATGATACCAGGCGTGGCTGTGCAGATTTTTATGGGGAGTTTCTTCCTTGCATAAGAGGTAGTATGTGACAGAGCACAAAGGTGTTGGAGGGGAAAATTTGATGAGCAGGCACTACAGGCTGGTATTGCTGGGAGGGTTTAGAGTTTATAGGTAGAGTTTCATAGATCGAAGGCCAGAATGGATCATTAATAGGTAGGGCAGACCCCAGCCATGAAAATCTTAAAGGTGAAGAAAAAGCAGCGTATGTTTGCAGTGCAAAAGTGGAAGCCAGTGGAGGGTTGTAGATTGGGAGGGGGCGTGTGACACAGTCAGAGCAACAGGCCAAGAAAATGATCCTAGAAGCAGCATTTTGAATGGACTTACTACCTTTTTGTCAAGCATGCCTTTGTCAAGGCCAGAGAGAAGGAGGTAGTGATCGTCAAGTCATGAAATGATGAAGGTTTTGATGAGAGTTGTGGTGGAATGGACAGAGAGAAAAGGCTGGATGTTGTGTTAGAATAAACAGCAAGATTTAGACACTTGTGTTCTTCCCTCCCACTGCTGAAAACTGGGAGGAGAGGGGGACATGCCACCTCCACCTAAAACTAAACATATGGCAGCTACAGCCCCATGACTAGACATGGCAGAATTCAGTTTTGGTTTTTTATATATATAATTTTGATGGATAATATCAATGTTTATTTGTAAAGATTTTTTTTCCCAATTCTTATGAATTTTAAATTTTCACAGTTTTGGGAAATTATGGAGGTGGGACAATGCGGGGGTCAGACAATAATTATTTAATGACATTTGATGTTGAGATTCAAAAAGTTAAAGCTTTGTCACTGTTAAAACACAAATTGTCAACATCGCATGTCAAAATATATAAAGTAAATATCCTTAAATCAAAGTCTAGTAACCAGCATTTTTCTTTCTTTGCCTATCTGTAAATTTCTATTATTGTCAATGGAAATATATTTTTGTCCGTTTGTGTGTACGGTGAAATTGACATTTATTGACCATCTTTCCAAGCCTACCCATGATGCACAGCACATTGTGTAAGTAGTGTACCATTTCTACAGGGTCTGTCCTCCAGTCAGACAGGGAGAAGGGTTGCTGTTTTGGGTCTGAGGTCTGTTGGGAGAATTTATTAGTGGTTTGGACATATTTCTCAAGAGTCTTAAGCACCCTTCTATGGCACCTTAGCCAGAAGCAGTGCTTAGGTCCATTGTACCAGATTTTGTGTTGAATTTACACCCAATGTGAAAACCCGTGGAGGTCAGTTGATCGGTGGAGAATTTGGCTCATTGTATAGCACCAACTTATGAGTGCGACCATGTTATTAGATTTTTACACACATTTTCTTTCCTGGATTCTGAAGTTCACTGGGGCAATTTGCTCATTTATACTGTCAGTCAAACAATCTTGCCCTGTGCATAGGTGTCTAACTTTTAATTGTGCAGTAAGTGTTTTGTTGCAGGGGAAAAAAGTCCCAGACAATCAATTATATATGGAATCATGTTGGTTTCGGAGGACAAGAAGAGATTTATAATGCAACGTGAAGCATTCATTTAACTTAAAATGTAATGCAAAGATATTGAAAACCTAGAATAAAAGGAATATGCTTAAACATTCACATTTGTCCTTGGACTTTTTGTCACAGTAACTTTTCCTTTACCTTAGATGTAAATTATGTTTTCATAAACATTAATCTTGTCTAAAAGCAAAATTTCTGTGATGTAATCTGCTGTTGCAAAGGAGGCCAGTGGGTTTTCATGGGTTTCACAGAAGACAGAAATTGGCATGTGACAGATCTGAACTTTTTTAAAAATTTTATTTTAGTGCAGGTAGCAAAGTGGAAGCCTTGTAATCTGACACTAGTTTAAGTGAATGCACTGTTACAGAGTGAGGAACTAATGAATAGCAAGCAGCCAGCTCTGTCACAGTACCAGAGCCAAGAGGAAGAATCTAGGATAGTGGGTAGTTTACCTAACAATATCTGAGAGATGCGAAAATCAGAACTTTAAAGCCACTTAACATATAGTATAGTTATCTTGATTGTGACGTTTCTGGTTGTGAAAGCATGTGCTATATTAATGAATGGCCAAAAAGGTTTCTGAAAATATTTATTCAACAATACAGTCGTTATAAGGTAAGATAAGCTTGTGATATTACAGCATGCTGTACTAAATGGAATACTAGCTTTCAAAATCTGTGGTGACAGGTTTTGGACATGGTACTAAATCCGTCAGTGTTTAAAAAAAAAATCAGCCTTGCCTTAGGTTTCAAATTCTAAAGTAATATTGCCTTTCAGAGATCTTATTTGTGTATTAGATGACTTTCCCCATTGAAATCATTGTCCCTTTGCTCAGGAATTTGTGACTGTCATATACATTCAACATTTGTAGCTATTTAGTCATAGAATTACAAGGATGTTCTTGTATTTTCAGGTTGACTTGCTTATTGACAATGAAGCAGAGAAGGATTACCTTTATGATGTGCTACGGATGTACCACCAGTAAGCTCTAACATCAGACTTTTAAAAGCAGTTATAGATCCACTGCATTTGTTATTTAAAGATTAAACAGCTAAAATCTAATTTAAACAATAATCCTAAATGTAGTCTGTAGAAAACTAGCTGAAGTAATACTTCCTAGTTTTATTTAACAAAGTCCTATACTTCTGCAATTCGGTACATAAGAAATGAGCATGGTTTTAAGTTTGATCATAAAGTTATTTTGTTTGTGATGACTTACCAGTTACATAAATAAATGGAAACTTGATAGTTTATAACAGGAAAAAATCATGAGCATCTTTCATAGGAAAGAGCAAAATTGTTTGACCAGTCAGTTTGCTTATTTTATTTGATTTTTAGATTCACTCTTTTTATAAATCTCTCCAACATGCGAAAATACTTTGGACTGTTTTAGCAGAAAGACTATGAATAAATTCAACCTGGAAATCTTTGTCCTGCACGTTGCAGCGTTTTGTTTTTCTATAACATAATGACAAAAACATCAGTTACAAGATATCAGGTCAATTATTCATTCCAGTGACACCTGTGTAAATCAATGGAATTACTGTGCATTAACGTCAGTGCAACTGAGATCGGCATCTGGGCCACTGTTTCTTAAAGAAGATGAGAATATTTTTTCCACACTTCATAGCTCAATGGTTCTGATGGACATAGTTTCCATTCATATCTTAATTAATAGCATCTCAATGGAGTGAAATGTAGAAGTTTCTAAATTTCCATGTGGTCTTTGTACTGAGGTACCGTTTTGTATGCCCTCAGCTGCATATCCGATTCAGTTTCACTGAGGTCTGTCTAATTGCTTCTCCATTCATAAAGCATTGCCTGTTGCTTGTGAAACCAGTATGAAACAGTAGCTGTTAATTATTTAAAACTTCCTTACAGTTACAAAATTAACAAATATCTCCACCATTAACTTTTCCCCACAAGTTCAGAAATTGTACCGAGTTTTAAGTAAAATATCAAATGCTACTATTGAGGTTTATTGAATGATCTTAACTTTTTTATTTATTATGAAGTACGGCAGCAAAAAAAAGTAAGACAAATACATATTGTGACCAACAGCTAGGATTTGTTTCACTCTGAATACTCCTTTCAAATAAGTTTAAATATTTGGGGATATAATCCTATTATGATGTGTATTAGTTTCTATTAATATTAGTGGGTTACATGCACATCAAGAAAAGTAATATGCAGGGTACCTAAATGCTGTGATGATAGATACCTGATAGTGAATAGGTAGATATGGGCCAAGTTCTGTTGTCTATTGTGCTCCATTCAAGCCAATGGAGTTGTTCCAGATTCACACTGGTGTGACATGACAACATAATCTGGCCCTATGACTATGTCTCAAAATTGATGAAGTTAGTAACAAGAACTCTTAGGTGGAACTCAACGAAAATAAGCAGTTTTCTGTTCATGCTGGTTCCAACTGTCTTACATAGTTCAGGGGTGGGCAAACTTTTTGGCCCGAGGGCCACGTCGGGCTTGCGAAACTGTATGGAGGGCTGGGTAGGGAAGGCTGTGCCTCCCCAAACAGCTTGGCCCTGCCCCCTCCCACTTCCCATCCCCTGACTGCCCCCCTAAGAACTCCCGACCCATCCAATCCCCCCTGCTCCTTGTCCCCTAACCACCCCCGGGACCCAACCCCCTATCCTACCCTCCCGTCCCCTGACCGCCCCCCCCCCGAAATTCTGCCTCATCCATCTGCCCCCTGCTCCCGGTTCCCTGACTGCCCCGACCCCTATCCACACCCCAGCCCCCTGACAGCCCCCCCCCCCCGGGACTCCTATGCCTATTCAACCTCCCTGTTCCCTGTCCCCTGACTGCCCCTCCCGAACCTCCACCCCATCCAACCCCCACCCCCCTTATCATGCTGTTCAGAGCAGCAGGAGCTCACAGCCCCGCCGCAGCCAGCCACGCTGTCCAGCAGGAGTGGTGGCCCAGAGCGCTGGCGGTGTGGTGCGCTGAGGCTGCAGGGGAGAGGGGCCGGCGGGGGAAGGGAGGTGGGCGAGGCTCAGGGGCTGGGCAGGACGGTCCCATGGGCCGGATGTGGCCTGCAGGCCATAGTTTGCCCACCTCTGATATAGTTATATGATTTCACCGCCACTGAATTTCACTTTGTTTTGAGTTCAAATGAGCTGGAAATTCAAACATACTTAGCTGCAACCACTCAGTTCCATGTGGCTTTTTCAGATTGCAACTATACATCTATCTCCTGAATCCATGGAGAGAAGAAGTTTGCTGACAACATGGCCCAGGTTCACGAAAAAGGTTTGCAAATGTGGACAGAGTTTCAGGGTTGAAATGAAATCTAAACCTGGTGAAGAAGTTTACCTGCTTTTGAATGTCATGACCAAAGATTTACATAGGTCTGTTGGTATTTCTGAGAATAAAGCTAACTAAAGATGTCTTCCTTACAGTATTGACAAGACATTTGTGGATTAAAGAATTACACAGACTATGTGGACATGAATTTACTTGAATTAGAAAAATATCTTTACACTAGTTTTATTTTTAAATGATACAGGAAAAACATATCCCTTGCTTATGATTGGTCTTCAGCTACATAAAGAACCTTTTAAACAAATCTCTCTCTCTCATAAAATCCAGTCTTAGTATGAGGTACAAACAGCAAATATAATCTTGTTAGTATTTTGATCACCCAGTCCTGTTTTCTCAATGTATTTTTATAGATCCATGAATCTCCCAGTACTGGTAGGGGACCTAAAGCTTGTGATTAATGAACCAAGTAGATTGCCGCTGTTTGACGCCATCCGTCCCCTTATCCCATTAAAACATCAGGTGGAATATGATCAGCTGACGCCTAAACGATCAAGGTACATGTAGAACAATGTAGGTCACATGAACACAAGCAGGAATTCTTGATTGAAAAGTAATTTATTCAGCCACGTTTTGATGAATAAAATATCTATATCCTGTGCATGCTATCACAGACACTGAAGTTGTCTTAGATGTAGTTCTTTGGGGACTGAATTTATTGTTTGGACTGAAATGTGTCTGTTGAAAATATTAGTCACATATTCTCTTTTCAGGTCTAAGCATGACAACTGAAAATATTTTAAGCAGTAACTTAAATACTTAAAATGAAGCTTCAGTTGTCACAACTTGTCATACTGTTGTTCATTGCGATACATTCCACATTTACAGAAAGCTGAAGGAAGTGAGACTGGATCGTTTGCATCCTGAAGGGCTTGGAATAAGTGTGCGAGGAGGACTGGAATTTACTTGTGGCCTCTTTATCTCCCAACTAATTAAAGGTGGACAAGCAGACAGTGTTGGGCTTCAGGTAAGAAAACACATTCTTGGTCATACTGCTGTAACAAGCCCTCTTATTATGATCTGAAGAAAGAATCCAGTCAGAAATGTTCTTTAATCTCTTTATGTAACTGTCACTAAGGAATTTACGCTTTTAAGTTTTTTTTTCCTTTTTAATCAAATCCATGAAATGTGGTAAATCAGCCAGTGCTATTAATATTTTCCTCTTCCTCCCAACCCCTTATTATTATGTAAACCAAAAATTCTTTTTCATGTTTGATTGTATATGCCAGTTCTGAAGAATGGCATAAAAGGAGGATTATGTGAGGCACCTGAATTCACGCTTTATATCCAGCAATATCCAAATGTAAAATACATTCAACAGAAGATCTTCTATAACTGGAAAACATAAGAACCTTTCAAGTTGCGAAAAGCCTAATAAATGTAGGACACAACACTTAAAATAAAGGATAAACAATGAAAATCAGGAATAACCATTTAAAAAATGTAAATTTTGCCTAATAGGGAAATAATCTCTTAAATGCAATTAGATTTTAATTTTAAATTTCATTTATATCTTACTATTGTTTAATATTTATATTGTGGTAATGTCTAAAAGCAAATCAGGTTAGAACCCAAGTGCACTAGGTACTGTAAAAACACATAATAATAGCTTCTTCTGTGGATAAATTCCTGGGATAAATAATGCAGTAAAACCAGTTCTTTTGAAGACAAAAAATATGGATGTGGTGATGTACAAAGAAAAAAGGGCTAATACCAAATGAAGAGTAGAAAAATGTGCATCATTTCTTGTTCCTCCTCCTTGTTCACACATACATCTTAACTGGGTGAAAGAGAGAAAATTGTGAATGAAAATGTCTATCAAGCCATATGCTGGACCTCTCTTTATCAGACATAAGAATGCTTAAACTATCTAACTGGAGGGGAGTGTGGTAAGCGTAGATGTTTGTGAGTAGGATGGAGTGTTGCTGATTTATTCTTTCTGGCTAATTTTGATTATGAGGGGAATAAGTTGCTGGACGTGCTGGCTTCTATGGATTATATTTAATATTTGCCCCAAATGAATCAGATTAGGCCCCAAATGAATCAGATTAGGTACTTCTTAATTTGATATTTAAATGGAATAAAATAAAATAGTGCACCTTCTTACAATCCCTTTCCCGAAGATTCATATGCATCACAGGCTACATGTAGTCACAATTGGCCTGCCCAATTCAGGTAACTCACCCAGAGACTTTTTTTTTTTTTTTTTTTTTTTAAGATTTTAAACAAATGTTCGTGTGTGTGTATATATATCCATCTACTAAACCAGAGTCACTGTTAGATTAGTCCCATATACTGGATATAGAGAAAGTGATTCAGCTCCAAGATCTTAATTTTGTAGCTCTCCTTCATGACTGGTGCAGAAAAATTTGCCAAGAGATACAAGCCTGAGGCACACTTGTTGTGGACTGTGGTCAATCAACAACTCACTTCTCCATCAGGAATTTGCTAGAAGAGGAATACCAGAAGCAGATCTTAATCTATCATTCAGGAGCTAGCCGTGTGAGCTGTTCTAGGCATTCAGAAAGGGGAGAGTGGACAGCTGACACATTCTCAACCTGTGGTCAGTTCATTCGAAGTGTTCTCACTCTTCTCTTCATTCATTGCAAGAACAGGGAAAGCAAGACAGAGGACAGTCACATCTGGAAGATACTAATGTGACTGAACAGTAATGAACTTAATGGCAACTATATAAGCTGTCGAACTAACACATTCATGTAGTGCTACTAATCACTTGTCTCCTATTCACCAGTTGTCTCAAACCAATACCAGTCATTTGATGCAGTCTAGGTAAGGTTGTTTTCAGCCAACCTTGATTCGGAAATGCACTCAGATGCTGTGCTCTTGGAAGATGGAAGCTTGTTAAGGCAACCCATTCATTCTTCTTGGTGAAAGTGCAAGTGGGAAGGGCAGCAATCGCTTCACCTAATATTTGACTGCCCTAGTATTCCACATTGATTCATTGTCTCTTGTGAGTCTTCGCAGGAGCTCTGAGCCAGGTTGTACCAAGCACACAGTAGTTCAGAACTCCATTTCTGTTTCTCAGACACAGACAAAGTGTGAATAAAGAAAAAAAAGATCCCTGAATATGTTACTGTGAATGTATTAGACTTCAATTATATGTATTAATATGAACAGGTGGTGTTTTGCTGCTAATCTAACTGTCTTGCTTGGGTTTGTTGATATTATGTGGTAAGGATCAGCTTAAGGTGCCTCCATAATAGGCAGCACTAGCCACTTTCTAAAACCAAGTGAATAAGGAGAATTGACAGGCTGTTCATTGTTCTAAATTGCTGTCTCATGGTAAAGCCAACTGCTTCTGAAATTTCACCCATCTGCATTATTTAGCTAAATCTCTACACTTTTTTATTCCAAAAATGCAGTCTGAGAAAAGGTTTAATGATCTTTTATCATAAAATCAGTTTTAGCCCCCGTTTTTTTTATCCTAATTCATTTCTCATGATGATTATTCCTTGAAGTGGTTTCTGCATTTCTAAATGTTTGTATAGTCAATGAATTTGACTGAAACATTTGAAGTTTTGACCTTTTTTCTATGACTTTCTGATTTTTCTGAATGAAGAGCATTTATCCTTTTCATGTTTTATTGTTTCTTCTCTGTTTTGTGCTGCTTTCTCAGATACTCATATCTATGAGGATTCTCTTGAAAAGAAAGGTTTTGAGATTAGTATGAATAATGAAAGGAGAAGAAATATACAAAAACAGAAATTTGAAATGGTCAGCGTGACTATCTTATTTTAATCATGACACAAGTTCTCTTTCTTGAAATGTAAAGGCAAAATAAAGGTATTATCTAACTTCATGCTGTTACAGCCTTTATTAGGAATTTTTCTACAATGCATTGGATGTGTTGACAAGTATATAGGATGCCCTATACAACCTAATTCTCCATTGCCTTGCACCTTGAAAAAATACTGCCACTCCATTTTACACACACGGCACTCTCACTTTGCATGTTGTAAATGACTACACAAGATGTAAGGTAATAGAGAAGGAAACTGAAAACTTGGTCAGATATCCCATCATTACATTACCTCTTTAATGAGAGATGCTACATGCCGTAATAATTGGGCTCAATGGGACATAAAAACATTGTGGTATCAGTCTTAATTCTGAACTTCCTTGGTTTTGTAAGTCAGGGCTTTAGTATTACTACTGGAATGGCAAGAGCCATTCTGAGACAACCTAGAACCTTGGTTTCAGAGTGGTAGCCATGTTAGTCTGCATCAGCAAAAAGAATGAGGCGTACTTGTGGCACCTTAGAGACTAACAAATTTATTTGGGCATAAGCTTTCATGGGCTAACACCCACTACATCAGATGCATGGAGTGGAAAATACAGTAGGAAGATATATACACAGAGAACATGAAAAGATGGGAGTTGCCATACCAACTCTAACGAGACAAATCACTTAAGGTGGGCAGGAGGAAAAAAAAACGTTTGTAGTTATAATCAGGATGGCCCATTTCAAACAGTTGACAAGAAGGTGTGAGTAACAGTAGGGGGAAAAGAAAAGGAGGACTTGTGGCACCTTAGAGACTAACAAATGAGCATGGGGAAATAATTTTTGTTTGTGTAATGACCCATCCACTCCCAGTCTTTATTCAAGCCTAATTTGATGGTGTCCAGTTTGAAAATTAATTCCAATTCTGCAGTTTCTCGTTGGAGTCTGCTTTTGAAGTATTTTTGTTGAAGAATTGCCACTTCTTTTAGGTCTGTAATTGAATGTCCAGGGAGGTTGAAGTGTTCTCTGAATGGTTTTTGAATGTTATAATTCTTGATGTCTGATTTGTGTCCATTTATTCTTTTGCATAGAGACAGTCCAGTTTGGCCAATGTACATGGCAGACGGACATTGCTGGCACATGGTATATATCACATTGGTAGATGTGCAAGTGAACGAGTCCCTGATGGTGTGGCTGAAGTGATTAGGTCCTATGATGGTGTCCCTTGAATAGATATGCGGACAGAGTTGGCAACGGGCTTTGTTGCAAGGATAGGTTCCTGGGTTAGTGTTTTTGTTGTGTGGTATGTGGTTGCTGGTGCGTATTTGCTTCAGGTTGGGAGGCTGTCTGTAAGCAAGGACTGGCCTGTCTCCCAAGGTCTGTGAGAGTGAGTGATCGTCCTTCAGGATAGGCTGCAGATCCTTGATGATGCGCTGGAGAGGTTTTAGTTGCGGGCTGTAGGTGATGGCTAGTGGAGTTCTGTTACTTTCTTTGTTGGGCCCATCCTGTAGTAGGTGACTTCTGGGTCCTCTTCTGGCTCTGTCAATTTGTTTCTTCACTTTAGCAGGTGGGTATTGTAGTTTTAAGAATGCTTGATAGAGATTTTGTAGGTGTTTGTCTCTGTCTGAGGGATTGGAGCAAATGCAGTTAAGCCTGACTGTAGACAATGAATCGTGTGATGTGGTTTGGATGAAAGCTGGAGGCATGTTGGTAAGTATAGCGGTCAGTAGGTTTCCGGTATAGGGTGGTGTTTATGTGACCATTGCTTATTAGCACTGTAGTGTCCAGGAAGTGGATCTCTTGTGTGGATTGGTCCAGGCTGAGGTTGATGGTGGGTTGGAAATCGTTGAAATCCTGGTAGAATTCCTCAAGGGCTTCTTTTTCATGGGTGCAGATGATGATGTTGTCATCAAGGTAGCGCAAGTAGAGTAGGGGCGTTAGGATATGAGAGCTGAGGAAGCGTTGTTCTAAATCAGCCACAAAAATGTTGGCATACTGTGGGGCCATGCGGTAGCAGTGCTGCTGACTTGAAGGTATACATTGTCCCCAAATGTGAAATAGTTGTGGGTGAGGACAAAGTCACAAAGTTCAGCCACCAGGTTTGCCATGATGTTATTGGGGTTACCGTTCCTGATGGCTTGTAGTCCATCTTTGTGTGGAATGTTGGTGTAGAGAGCTTCTACATCCTCAGTGGCTAGGATGGTATGGACTCACCTGAGTGTGACTTAACCCCATAAAGATGTAGACTAACCTTTCAGTATCCTGAAACTGTGCTACTGATCTCAAACATGTAAGGATTCAAAATAGATCAGAAGGAAGTTGAATTAAAACAAAAGCAAATAGCAAACTAATATAATGACACAAGAAAGTAAAGGAATGCTGAAATGAGGGCGTCTTTCCAGTGTTCAGTATATGTTCACCCTTTCAAAAAGTATTTAAATAGTTCCTCTCTGTGTGCAGACATAACTTCCACCAATGTTAAAAATAATGTGCATTTTTTGATAGGAGTCTATTAATAGATTTTAAGGTCAGAAGGGACCATTATGATTGTCTGGTCTGACCTTTTGAATAACCCAGGCTATAGGAATTTACACACCACTCCTGCATTGAGCCCAGTAACTAGTGGAGGGACTAGTGAATATCTTTTTAAAAGACATCCAATCTTGATTTGAAGACTTTAATTCATGAAACAGCCAAAGCACAGCAGTGGTTTGGCCATTCCCCCTTTTTCCAGGCCATAACGACTACCCTGAAGTAGGGCCACTATATGCCTACGCATCTCCTAACACAGCATTAGATTTAACAGGAGTAGATTATCTAACTAATAATGTACATTAGAACGGCTAGATACTATCTATTAAAGAGAGTGGCTCAGTTTCAGCATTGGTGTAAGCAATGTTCCATTGACTGAAAAGTTTTTAATATGTTAACTAATAACTGGGTTAAATATGTACAATAATCAGGAGGTGCTAAAATATATATTCCTGAAGCATATCTTTCAGGGCTGTTACTTTAAACTCAGTGAAAACACCTGCATTATTGTTTTTTATTTTGTTTTAAGGCCATGAATCAATTAAAATGGGGTCTTGTTGACTCAGGGGATTTGTAAGGGGATTTGTAATGGGATAATGAAGACTTTAATCTCTAGGTCACTGATTTGGATTTGACCACGGCCACTGGTGACTGAAAATTGTTACAGTCAGATGGTGATTTTGTGGTCTATGTAAAAAAAAGAGTTGGTGATTCTGATTCCAGTTTGAAGCCTTTATGTCAGGGGTTTTCAAACTAGGGGTCATGGCACCTCAGGGGGGTCACAAGCTGTCGGCTCCATGGGGCTGTCAGCCCTGAGCAGGCCATATGTGGGGCTGACAGCTCCAAGCCCCCGTTAAATAAAAATTAAATTAAAACCCCCGTTTTTAATTTATGAGGGTCATACTCAGAGGCTTGCTGTGTGAAAGGGTCACCAATACAAAAATTTGAGAACCACTGAAACTTTCTATGTCATGAAAAGCATCATCAAAATTGGGAATGCAGAGCTTTGTTTACAATCTGATCAGAGACGCCAAGGGCAGAATATACATAGAAAGTGAACGACTTTCACCCTTACAATTGGTCCTTGTAAATCAGAGTTGAAACACAAGTAGGTCAGGTTATCCCTCTTCTTGAGTTAAGCACAACAGAGGGCTCAAGGAGAAGTGACTTTACATCACCTTTGCACCTCTCCTGGTCTAGAAGCAGCTTGGGGCCATTTTGACCCCTAATGCAGATTAAAGTAGCCTGAAGGTTGCCCTAATTTGGGCCAGTCCAGCAGCCAGGAATAGCCAGAATATAGGGAGTCCCCAGCTATTGCCCTACATCCCCTCTCTTAGGAACACTCCCATATTGTGCATTGTGTGAAGAGGCTGGAGATCTGAAAATGCAACTGGAGACAAGGAGGACCCCTCTCCTAGCTACCTTTACCAGGGATGGCAGCTAAATAGGAGGAAAATAAACTAGCATGGCCCTCAGGGATTTGATGCACCAGTAGAACTGGAGCTGCAAAACCAGAAGTGGCAGAGGACTGTCAAGAGCAATTGAAACAAAAATCGCACCTCTAATTGACATGAGTGATACTAGTGCAAAAATTCTGTTTAGGCCAGACCAAACTCTAAGTGGCTCTGCAGTGTGCTACCACAGAACTGAGATTTTTCACTGTGGCATTGCACTCCATCACACTAGGTTCATCCTTTCTCTGAATATACTGGATTTCTATGAACTACAGTTTTCTGCAACTTGCAAGGCTCACAAGGCTGTGAGGATATTTTGTGTAGCACTAGGCCTGAATTCTTTTTATTTTGGACTGATTTATCTTGATTCTCACCAAGGCTCCATTTAACCCAATGGAAAATAATTTATTCTAAATGGAAATTGTTTATTTTGTAAAGATTATACGTGGGATAAACCCAAAAGTCCAAAGACATTCAAATACCATGTTTATGGTTAAATGGATCACCCTGACCTACAGAAATAGCCATGGGAGGCAGGACTGAGATGAGTGAAAACCTTGCAAAGATTCTATTACTGAGTTTTCGTAGAATCATTCCGCTGGGGGGCAGGGATCACTCACCTATCCCATCTGCCTAAAACAAGCAGTGATTCCCTGAAGATTCCTCAGACCCCTTCCCAAAGGATCTGCATAGACTCCAGAGGATCTGCACAAGTCCAGCTCCCTTTGCACAGAAGCCCTGTGCCTTCTCATCATCTCTGAGCCCTCCTGCTGCACTTCTTAGCAGTGCAGCCTCATTGCAGTCATGCTGCCAGAGCTAATCCAAGCCACTGCTTCCCCAAGAGCCTCCTTTATTTTTCAGAGTGAAGGAGACCACATGAGTTAATGTCGCTTCAGATTGATCTCTTAGCATCCCTCCCTGGCCCATCCCTCTATAGCTTTGCATCTGTGGCGAGCAATGGTGCCGCGGAGTATCTGCCATGTATGCTAAACTGTCATGTATACCTCCACAAGCCTAATGTGGGTCAGGCAATCTGGGTCAGATTATTTAAGAATAGGTCAAGTAGGCAGTAGTAGAAACCATGTAGTGAGTAGTCCTGCAAAAATTTAGGTGACCAGACTGGAGGCTCCATCTATTTTAATTTTTTTTGTATTGCAGATGGGATTTCCAAAACTCTGAGTGCTGACCTAGCTCTGTTCCTATTAAAGCCCATAGGAAAACTCCCACTGACTTCAGTGAAAGCAGCATGAAGCCAGTTCTGATCCTTTTGAAAATTCCACCCCATATCTTCCCCTAGATGATGATTTTGTTTGCCCAGTAGGTGGAGCAAGCACATCAGTTAATAGTTGTGAACAGACAGGATTTTTTCCATTCTGTGTGTGAAAACATCTTTATTTCCCTCAGGAATCCTGTACTTTTATGTGTGAAATTGACGTTTTCATTTTTATGTTCTTCTGTTGCTCTACTGTATCATCCAATCAGTGTTTTAAAAAAAGCAATAATGAGACGATTGAGGCAATTACACTCAGTCTATCAGAGTATGCTATTGTTATTGTACAGCACAGCACTTTAGAGGCAAAATAAAATGTTGTTTGCTGCATGGAGGCTATCATAGGAAGACATGATAAAGTGACACAAGGAGTCCCATTAATGAAAACAGGTGAGCATATCCTCACCCATTAGAGGAAGGGTTGTGCAGTTAAGTCTTTATAGCCGTAACAGACCAGAGTTTCAACATGAGTAAGCATGGAAGTAGTACCATACTCTACTCCCAGAGAAATCAGAAATAATTCTCAGTATGAGTAAAAGTGGTAGAATCAGGCCCATTGAATAAAATGATTTGTGTTATTAATATTTTTTTAAAAAAATCTCCCTACAATAAAAAGAAAGCTAAGGGTATAAAGTCAAGCTTTCAAAAGTTAGGAAATGCCAGAGTTAAGGTTGCCTGTGGAACCTTAATGTGGCCTCCTCATGTGTGTGCATTATGATACAATCTCTATTTACAGGATTGCATAGTATTTTTTCCACAAGCTCCTTCCCTCATTCACTGTGCAGGATGGATGATGCTCCTCCCACCCTTCCCACCTGTCTGTCTTCCTGACCTGTAAACGCCTTATATCTCTGTATTGCAGACAGGCTGCTGCCTTCTCCACACTGCCTGAGCATCAGCTAAAGGAGCACTTAGAACTGCTCTCAGTTCCAGGGCCTGGTACCACTGCAGGCTCAGGCAGCTGGGGAGAACAACTGAAGGCAAAGTCCTGCTCAGTCTCTGCAGCCCTGTGATGGAGCATGTCTGGAACAGACGGAATCAGGGTGACAAACCTCCACTAAGCATCTGGGTAACCCCCCTGCTCCATTGCCAAAGTTCAATACCTGCTCCAGATCATAGGGGTGCAAGAGCTTCTAAATGAAACAGTTGTATGACTGTTTTAAACATTGACGAAACAACATATTTTCCCCTAATTTTGCTCTCTGAACCAGCTGAACCATTTTTACTGAAGCTTTCAACCACAAAAGTCAGCCTCAGGCAGACACCTGGCATGGAAAATTTCAGCTCAAACAGTTGCTGTTTGTCAAAGTTACATGCAACTGAAAACAGGGTCTTAAAATGGAAAGTGTGAAGCAAACTTAATTACAGGTGGCACTACAAACAATAATCCATATGTGCGTATGTCTTCTCTGTAAAACGCCACACAAAGTTTTGATGGTAAGAGCACCATCCTGCTCCATTGATTTCAATGGCGCATTTTATATAAATGTCATTATTAACAATAATACATATTAGATCAGTTTATGGGGACAGCCATGGAAGACCAGACAAGAAATAGACCCAAGGAATTTAGTTGTGTTGCTTGTAGAGATCAGGCAAAATGCATTGGAAGTAGGGAGTAATGTTGGTAGTTTGTTGTAAAAGCATTTCTTGATGGTCACTTGCATGCCCTTCTGTACTGAGGATTAGTTTGTAGTTGCCTAAGGGGAGAGTGTTAATGGAACCATGGGTAGAATTGGTCCTGGAATCAAGCAGAGGAAAATTTTTACGCCCCATTATGGTTGATGTTAACCATATCAGGCCAGAGTTTCAACGTGAATAAGCATGGAGAAACCCATGTTTGGATGCATAAGCAAGAAAGGCAGAGAATTGTGCAGGACTCTTTCTGCAGGATCTGGAGACCTGTGAACCAAAAAAAGTGGGTGGTGATCCAGGAAAGTGAAAAAGTGAAAAATAGATGAAGGATGCAGTTTGAATTAGTATAATGCATAATAGCCACAATACGGCCAAGACAACTTGATGACTGCTTCAGTTCAGGAAAGGGGTGGATGCAATACAGTAGCAATTGATCATTTTCACATAGCTCTGCATTAGTGATAGAGCTGGCTGAATATTTTTCAACATAATAGTTTTCTGTTGGAAAATGCTGTTTAACTGAAATCAGAACTTTTTGTGGGGACATGTTGACTCAGATCAAATTTTGTTTTGAAAAATATTGCAAAAGAAGTTTTCCAATAAGGTTAAAATGTTCTGTTTTGACCTTATTAGAATAAGATATTTTGACTTTTTTATTCAAAACAACTTTGTTTTGAAATTTATTTTATTATATTATAAAATTCTTATATATTTACATAATAATATAAAAAGTTGAAATCAGAACAAAATATTTTTAATTTTGTGATAACAACTGTTTCAATTGATCCAGAACAAACAGAAAGCCTTTGATGAGGTCTTTCACAGTAGGCTCTTAATCAAATTAAGCTGTCATGGGATAAGAGGGAAGGTCCTCTAATGGATTGGTAACTGGTTAAAAGATAGGAAACAAAGGGTAGGTATAAATGGTCAGTTTTCAGAATGGAGAGAGGTAAATAGTGGTGTCCCACAGGGGTCTGTACTGGGACCAGTCCTATTCAACATATTCATAAATGATCTGGAAAAAGGGGTGAACAGTGAGGTAGCAATTTGCAGATGACACAAAACTCTCAAGATAGTTAAGTCCCAGGCAGACTGCGAAGAGATACAAAAGGAACTCTCAAAACTGGGTGACTGGGCAACAAAATGGCAGATGAAATTCAATGTTGATAAATGCAAAGTAATGCACATTGGAAAACATAATCCAAACTATACATATAAAATGATGGGGGCTAAATTAGCTATTACCACTCAAGAAAGAGATCTTGAGTCATTGTGGATAGTTCTCTGAAAACATCCTCTCAATGTGCAGCGGCCGTCAAAAAAACAAACAGAATGTTGAGAATCATTAAGAAAGGGATAAATAATAAGACAAAAATATCATATTGCCTCTACATAAATCCATTGTACGCCCACATCTTGAATATTGCATGCAGATGTGGTCGCTCCATCTCAGAAAGGATGTATTGGAATTGGAAAAGGTTCAGAAAAGGGGAACACAAATGACTAGGGGTATAGAATGGCTGCCATATGAGGAGAGATTAATATGACTGGAACTTTTCAGCTTGGAAATCGATGACTAAGGGGGGTATGATAGAGGTCTATAAAATCATAACTGGTGTGGAGAAAGTAAATAAGGAAGTGTTATTTACTCTTCCTCATAACACAAGGGACTAGGGGTCACCAAATGAAATTAATAGGCAGCAAATTTAAAACAAACAAAAGGAAGTGTTTTTTCATACAATGCACCATCAACCTGTGGAACTCCTTGCCAGAGGATGTTGTGAAGGCCAAGACTATAACAGGGTTTTAAAAAGACCGAGATAAGTTCATGGAGGATAGCAGTGGTGAGCTGGAGCAGGTTCACACCGGTTCGCTAGAACTGGTTGTTAAATTTAGAAGCCCTTTTAGAACCGGCTGTTTCACGAGGGACAACCAGTTCTAAAAGGGCTTCTAAATTTAATCAGCCAAAAGTGGCGCCTTAGGCACCAACTCCATGGGTGCTCCAGCCCTGGAGCCCCAAGGGGAAAATTTGGTGGGTGCAAAGCACTCACCGGCAGCTCCCTGCCCCACCTCCGGCCCCAGCTCACCTCCGCCTCCACCCCCTACCTTGAACGCGCTGCCCTGCTCTGCTTCTCCGTCCCCCCCAGGCTTCCAGCGAATCAGCTGTTCGTGTGGGAAGCTGGGGCAGGCTGAGAAGCAGGCCACGGCTTCCCACTCAGGCCCAGGGAGGCGGAGGTGAGCTGGGGCGTGGGGGAGGGGCACGAGGAGGGCTGCCAATGCCGCAGCAGGTAATTGGGGGGGGCGCAGGGGAACCACTCCCCGCCCCAGCTCACCTCCACCTCCCTGGGCCTGAGCGCGAAGCCACCGCCTGTTCTCAGCCTCCCCCGGCTTCCTGCCGAACAGCTGATTCGCGGGAAGCCGGGGGGAGGGGCTGGAGAAGCAGAGCAGGGCGGTGCGTTCAGGGGAGGAGGTGGAGCGGAGGTGAGGTGAGCTGGGGCTGGGAGCGGGGAGGGGAGCTGCCAGTGGGTGCTCTACACCCACCAAATTTTCCCCCTAGGTGCTCCAGCCCCGGAGCACCCAGGGAGTCAGTGCCTAAGGCCCCACTTTTGATGTGATCAGTGAGGGAGTGGCCGCTCCCCCGCCCCTAGGAGCCAGAGGGACCTGCCGGATGCTTCCTGGGAGCTGCCCCAAGTAAGCACCTCTGGGACTCCCCACCTCGCCCACGGCAGGTGCCTCTGGCTCTTAGGGGTGGGGTGGGCACCCACTACGGTGGCCTACGAGATCCTCCTGCCCGGTTCTGGGGACAGTCAGGGGACAGGGGAGGGGGGTGGCGTCAAGGAATGCGGGGGGGTTGGATGGGGCAGGAGTCCTAGGGGGTGGGGGTGGGCAACGACCCCTTCGTGGGGTGAGGAGGGAACTCGTTGTTAAGATTTTGGCAGCTCATCACTGGAGGATAAGGTCTATCAATGGCTATTAGCTAGGATGGACAGGGATGGTCTTGGTAGCCTCTGTTTGTCAGAAGCTGGGAATGGGTGACAGGATGGATCACTTGATGATTAACTGTTCTGTTCATTCCCTCTGGGGGACCTGGCATCGGCCCCTGTTGGAAGACAGGATACTGGGCTAGGTAGACCTTTGGTCTGACCTTATATGACCGTTCTTATATTCTTATGTTAAATCTCACTCTGGACTTTACTTGAGATTCTAGAGGTATTCAAGGATTCTGCTATCTATCCAAAACATTTCTTTTCCCAGTCACAAGACCTCTACATCAAAGAGATTATCAGTTTACACAAGTTGCTTAGAGACTTTTCTACACTGATTCCTTTTTTAAACAAATCATATAACAGATTTTCCTTCTATATCTTATTTCTAAGATTGGAGATGAGATAGTTCGGATAAATGGATACTCCATCTCTTCATGCACTCACGAGGAAGTAATAAATCTCATCCGCACAAAGAAAATAGTGTCCATAAAAGTAAGACGTAAGTAATGCAAAATTCACATGGGTTGTTACAATTCCCACAGTGACAGAGAGAATGTCATGTAGCTAATTCATAATCTGCAGGAAGATTTACCTGACATATTTTTCTCTTGCAGATGTCGGCATGATACCTGTCAAAAGGTAAACGCAATCAGTCCCTTTCCTAACTTCATATCCAACATACAAATTAGATTCTTCATTTCCTCTACAATCTCTTATCTATCATTGATATTCTAGAAAGTTGATAATGGCCAACTTTACCAATGATTAAAATGATACACATTGGCTGATTTGGCAGGGTACTGCCTCATCTGATTCGCAGTCTTAATGCAGAAAGATAAGCTTGCTTATTTATCAGTGGAATCAGTCTGGAACTCAGACAAATTCCATCACCAAATTCACTTAGCAGAATGCTCCAAGGTTCTTGCATCTTCCTAACTTTCAGGGGTTGTTTTTTAGAAGCAGTCTCTGTCTAAAGCTGTCTGAAGTTTTGAAAATCATGATTGGTCTATGATGACTTTTGTTGAAAATTTGAATTTCAGTGGGGGTAGGGGGAAACTGAGGTGTTCTGATAAAAAATCTTTTAGGTTTTTGAGGGATGTTTTGACTTGCTGTATAAACTGGTTGAGATTTTTTGACTTTCGAAAAAAGTTTCCAAAAACCAATAATTTTTCAAACAGTTTGCTAAATTATACAGGTTGTTTTTTTTTTACCAGCTCTACCTCCATCTTTACTGATGTAAATTATTGCATGTTTACCTGATGTCCTTTAGACGTCTAAGTACTTGACTACAAAGTCAGTATAATTCTTTATCAATAGTACCTACATTTATGTGTGGAATCAAAATACAAGGCTGGATTGAAGCCACATTCAATATACTCATCATTTTTAAACTATTTTCCTCATCATATTTAACCATTTTAGTTTTGTTTTACTTCTAGCTCTCCAGATGAGCCTCTTAAGTGGCAATTTGTGGATCAGTTTGTGTCAGATTCTGGGGTAAGACACCTAATACCTTATTTTAGTAATATGCCCTCTGGGAACACTTAGCGATATTTAGCTTGCCTTTCCCCCCTGTACTTATCTTTTGAGTGATTGCATTTATTTTTATGGTACAAAAACCTGTTAAGTGAAATCTGAAACAAACAGCTATTAATGTCCTACCAGTGTGCTCCTATGTGGTCTTATCCATCTCCTGCTGAAGTCAATAGAAAAAGCTTCCATTAACTTCAATGGGAGTGGATGAGGTTGATCGTTAGAAAACATAACTAAACAGCATCACCTGCATTTTCAAAAGTAACTTGTGGTTTTGAGTGCCTTCATTTTTGGGTACCTGAATTGAGATGGCTTTTAATGGGGCCTGATTTTTTCAGAAGGCAGATGTTCAATCTTTCTGAAAATCAGCCCCCTCAGGTGGTCTCAGCTTGAACACTCAATATCACTAGTTACTCCTGGAAAATGTAGACTTTTGTATATTTTTGCTGTGATGTTCTGGTGATGAGCACATGGTAAATAGACTGCTAAAGTTTAGCAGACAGATATGAAAATTAAAAGCTCTAGAAGCGGTAATACAGAAAATGTGTGATAGAAATGAAATGTTTCTACCAATAGACTCAATAACTTCTGTTGAGTTTGGTGACTCAGCAAGCCAGTGCTTTATTTTGCAAGAGGTAATTTTTAATAGATTATTTGATATACCCTGACTCTGTTAGAAGTTAAAATTCCTAGAGTGTGGGAGACTAATGGAAGAACAAATAAGTCTATGAATGACATCCATGGGTTACAGCAGTGCTAAGAAAGCCCATAACTGGCTTTCCCTAGATTTACATCACGGAAGGTTCCATTTAAAATAATAGGTAATGAGGGCTATCAATATATTTTAGGTTTCAGAGTAGCAGCCCTGTTAGTCTGTATCTGCAAAAAGAAAAGGCGTACTTGTGGCACCTTAGAAACTAACAAATTTATTTGAGCATAAGCTTTCGTGAGCTCAAATAAATATCTTTTGGGCAACTCTTGTCATGATATGCACAAGCGAATCATTTTTCTCTTATGCCCTTGCTTTAACTTTTTCTCCACTTTCCTCCTGAGATGGATCTTGACTGTTGTGATAATCCTCTTCGAATAAAGAGCCAAATTCAGTCCTGGCACAGCTCCATTGAAGTCAATGTATTTGTTCCTCCTTACATTGGGGCTGAATTTGGACTGTATAGCAGTGTAACCTGTAAATATGTAGGGTGAAATCCAGACACATTGAAATCAATGGGAGTTTACTACTGGCTTCAGTGAAGCCAGGATTTCGCCTGCAGTCTTTTTCCCCTTCTTTCTTTTGCTATAGGAGGGAAAAGGCAGTGTTGCTGGACTCGCTTCATCTGGAGGAAGGGACAATAAAGAGAAGAAAGTCTTCATTAGTTTGATTGGTTCAAGGGGCATGGGATGCAGGTCTGTAGATGAGTCCCATTTAATATGGTTTGCAAGAAACATTGGTAATTTGTGGGGTGAGAAATGCAGAACAGTCTTTGTTTACACCCCTAGTTGTGTAGTATCAGCACAAGATACATACAAGCTAATATTTTGACAAAAATGTGGGAATACCTTTGTACAATGTGTTATTTAAACACTTAATACTGCAGCATAAATGTCTACTTGCCAAATTTTGCACCTCCATTTAGTGCCTCTTTAAGTCACTACAAAAGAACAACTGTTGATCTGTGTTTAACCATGTTCAAAATGGAAAATGTGACCAGCTTATTTCAAAAAAACACCTAGAACATAGTATAGGAACTTTTTTTTCTTTTAGTTACTTATAAATCAAAAGAAAAGAATTATTTATTTTTATTGACAGTGTATGTGTCTAAGGGTAAAATTTTAAAAAGCATGTAAGTGACTTAGGAGCCTAAGTCCAAATTTCAAAAGCAGGTACATTATTTAGGTGTCTATGGGCTACATATTTTTAAAGGGTATTTATATACCTAATGATGCAGATAGGTGCCTACTGGAATTTTCAAAAGTGCCTGAGTGCCATTGATTTCGTTGTCCCGGAGCACAGGGTCACACTGCCATTCAATTTTGGCCCAGTTGTCCCTCCATCTGTCTTTGAGAGCCAAGCTTCTCTTCTGTGCTGCTGCCCTGCTTTGGAAAGCAGGCTGCAATCCTGGGAAGAATGTACCCAAACTGCAACTTTAACAAACTGTGACTGCAACTTTTGAACCAAAAAAAAAGATCACAACTTTCTTACAGCCTTATTCATAATGTTATTCACTCTTTCCAAATCTCTCCATCCTACTTTTGGCACCAAAATTACTCAGTTGGTCTTAATTCACACTTTTTTTTTTTTAAATCGACTTAAGCAAAATCAAAATAGGGCACTTTTATTCAAAAATGAGTTCCTACCCCCAGACTTGCACTGAAAAAACAAAAAGTATGATTTAAAACTCATATAATTATTTTGGTGCAAGTTTGTGTACAGACCAGCTCTTAGCCAGACAGGCGCCATACTTAACATCTTTTAATACTCTCTATGATCTTGTGCGCTTGCACTGAATGTGATTTTTTTTTGGTCAGAAAAAGCTTAATAAATACGCTGACCTCTTTTTCATGCTTAAGGGTATATCTGTACTTCAAGCTGGGGGGGGTGCGATTCACAGCTCGAGGAGAAAGATTCACGTTCACTCTGATCGAGCTAGCGCACTAAAAATAGAGTGTAGCCAGGGTGGCACAAGTCACAGGAAAGGCTAGCTGCCACGAGTATGTGCCTGGGGTCTCAGACGGGAATGTACTTGGGGCAGTTATCCCTTGAGCTGCTCACACTCTCATAGCTACCCTGTTTGTAGCATTCTAGCTCAATCAGAGCTAGTGTGGGTATGTCTCCTTGAGCTGGGAGTCACACCCCCAGCTCATAGTGTAGACATACCCTAACAAAGAACTGTTCAAGGATCATCTGTGAAATTAAGAATAATCAGTTACCTTATTATTGGGGATCATTTACTGCCGCTGCTGAACATATGTGGTATAGTATGTCTTGATCTATAGATTTTTTTTTTTTTTAAATGCTGGTAGCAGCAGTAAAGGGGTTAATCTTTCTATCCCCACACAAAATGATTCTGCAATCAGAACATAACATTTATTTTAAAAAGAACCATCCCTTTCTATGATAGTATGATTTACAAAATTTAAATCAGATAATTAGAAAGAATGATAATATAAGGTTATATGGCAAAGCATTGTGTAACCCACACACCTTCTGGGTGTGGTGTTCTGTCCCATCTAGTGGCACCAAGACCACTTAGAGAGAGGTTAATGAGTCTGCTCTACAGCCTGAGCTAATAGGCAGTTGGCTTTTAGTTCTTGCGGTAGAGGCTCATGCACTAAGCTCCAGAGGTCCCCAGTTCTATCCCGCCCACCGACGACTGGGGTCTGTTGGAGTTACAATTGCACAGATGGGATGAGTTTAAAAAAAAAAGTTTATTCTGACTGGGCATGATTCTCTTATTTGTACTGGTGTAAATCAGGAGCAATTCTAAAATCAGTGGAGTTACCCAAGTGTAAATTGGTTGTGAGTGGAGAATCAGTTCCACCATGTAGATGAGATGTTAGCATTTATGATTTATCATATTCCCTCAAATGTACCATATACCTATAATAAAATACCCATTAAGCCTTTTTATGATGCACGGAAGTAATTTTTATACTATCATATTTAACTTTGAATTCATAAAGTAGCTATTCCGTATTAATATGAATTAACTAAATGTGGAAGGGATGTTTGGTTTTGGTTTTGGTTCATTTGTTTTTAGGAAACAGTGCAGACTTTATGGGGGGGAAACTGTTTAGAACATTGAATATAGCAATTTCTCCAGCTTGCCATATTCTAATTAGTAATAGACATTAGAGGAGCGTAGGAGGAAAAAAATATCATATTACTTCATGTTTTATGGTCAGACTTTTTATGGCTTAGAAAAAACAACTTTATGCTCTTTGTACTGTTCTGTTTATAACTGTATGAAAATACACTCCTGCCACATGAACTCTGGGCCGGATTTACAAAGATATTTAGATGCCCTAAGACAGGGGTTCTCAGGACAAATTATTTGGTTGGCTTAGAGTGCGGCCAACAACTCTTGCTGGTGGCCGCTATCACACTTCTCTCTAAAGTACTTAATTAGTTTTAGGAAAAACAAATAAATATGCACATATACACGTCCAAATCATTGTAGTTCCTTTATTGCTAGCTAGTAAGTCTGTTGTGAAAAGTGACATTAACAAACATGCAAGTACTGTATCACTTTTCAGAGCAGACTTACTCGGCCCTGGCAAGGCTGGGGACAAATTAAGCCCTTGATGGGCGGTCAGGGGAGACAGCGAGGACCAGGGGCAATGGGGGTGGAGAGGTGGCCGGGGGAGGCAGCAGGAGGCTGCAGCCTGAAGTGCCACACCTGGTGGACGGAGCCCAAAGCTGCATGGCTGGAGCCTGGGGCCTGCTGCCGTGCAGCCAGAGCCTGGGGCTGGTGCTCGAAGCCCAGCAGCTGGAGCCTGCCGCCCTGCCATCCCAGGGCTGAAGCCCAAAGGCTGAGTCCCACTGCTCCAGGAAGGTGGGGAATTCACTGGCTACCTGCTCCTCCAGCATTGTGCCCCTGGTGTCTCGGGGAGGGGGAATGCTGACTAGATCCTGGTAGTGAGGAAGCCAGAACAGTCTCCTAGATTCTCTGTAATATAGTAATTATTATAATGTATTAATTGTTTATAACAGCATTCCAACACTGATGGTTTCTGCATATGCATATAAATGACTGATGTTAACATGTTATTGGCTCAAGCTAGGCGGCGTGTTTTAAGGCTGTTTATGGCTTTAGTTTACAGAATTACTAACAGCAAATCCAATTGTGGAGAATCTAAACTTTTTAATCTTTGTATGTCCGTAATCACATAATGAAATAATATATCCCCTTTTGTTTTTTGTTGACGTCTCAGTCCCTGAAGATTAAATACATTTAGATTGGTTTTCTGTTCAGTTAAGTTCTTGACTTCATCGCAGGGGTTCTCGCAAGAAATTTTTTGGTGGCTTCAGAGTGCGGCCACTAAGTCTTGCTGGTGGCCACACTGGCACTTTTTCCTAAAATACTTGATTAACTTTAGGAAAAACAGATAAATAGCACATATACACATCCCCATCATTGTAATTTATGTAGGGTTGGGTTTTTTTTTGCAGACTCAATAATAAAAATACTACTGTGAAAAGTGGTATTTGTATGTTTGTTAATTTCAATCACTTTTTACAGGACACTTAGTAGTGATCTGGAAGGCTGTGAAAAGTGATACTTGTGTGTCTGTTAATATCACTTTTCTCAGCAAGTTTCAGAACAAATTAAGCCCTGGATGAGGGGGAGGGGTCAGAGGCAGTGGGGACATGGTGGGATGGATATGGGCCGGGGGCGGTAATGGGGGCACAAGGCGATGGAGGAGTAGATGCAGAGCCAGGTAGACAGTGGAGTCCAGGGGCGATGGAGAAGGGGGCATGGATGCGGGGCCAAGAGAGAGGAGGGTGGGTGGTGAGCCCTCAGCTGCGCGACTGGAGCCGGGGGTTGGTGCCCACTGCTGTGTGGCCAAGTACCCATGGCCAGAGCCTGGATCTGGAGGCAGGAGCTGCATGGCTGGGGAAGGGGTCAGTACCTGTGCCTGGAGCAGAAGCTGCACGGCTGGGGCAGGCAGTTGGAGCCCCGGGCCAGTGCCTCCTGCCATGCGGCCAGATCTTGGAGCTAGGTGCTGGACTCCGGCGCTGCGTGGCCAGATCCAGGAGTCAGTGCCCACTGCCCACTGCCATGGGGCTGAAGCCAGGGGATTGGCACCTGAGGCCAGCGTCTGCTGCTGCACACTTGGGGCTGGGGATCGGTGCCTGGAGCTGGGGATCGGTGCCTGAAGTGCAGCCAAAGCCAAGTGTTGGCTCCTGAAGTCCCATGGCTGGAGCCCCTGGTCCACACAGCCGGGCTTCCTAAGTCCCACCGCTGGAGCCCACCTCCCAACCACCCCAGGGCTGAAGCCTGAGCCTCATTGCTCCCCCTTTCCCCCTCCCCGGTACTGTGCTCCTGCAGTGTTGTGTTGTGCCCCACCTGTCTCCAGGGGCTGTGCAGGGCTGTGCATCCAGGAGGAACAGGGAGGGAGGGGGCAATGCTTTGCCTCCTGCCCCACCATCACTGCTCAGGAAGCTGTCGTGGCTGCAGGGAAACCCCCTGGTGGCCACATGCGGCCACAGTGGCCACATTTGAGAAACTTTGCCAGCTGAGCACCTAACAGAATTTACAAAAGCACCATAACTCAGTAGACCCCTAACTCCCATTGACTTTCAATGGGAGTTCGGCACCTAACTGAGGCACTTTTGAAATTCCCACTAGGTGCCTATCTGCATCTAAATACTTTTAGTAAATCTGGCCCCTTATCTTTTATACTTACCTTTATTCAGATGGTCTCTGTATCTTTGGTTCACCAGCGCTATAAGATGAAATACCATTTCTATGCAATGTGCATTCACATTGTACTGACCAGCATTATATTTCTGTGCACTCTTCATGTTTTCATTTGTTACCCAGCCACTGAACAACTTGAAGCAGCTAATTAAGGGAATAAAGCTGGTTGCAAACTTAGAAAGATGGACAGTGCATCTGCCTGATGGCAGGAGAAGCAGCAGTCAGTCAGCATGCTTCAGAAATCTTTGCCATATTTGGTCAACACATTTTCTTAGCTGCAGCTTGAGGATTTTTACCCCAGAAGTATGGGGTATAGAGGGTTTCCTGCCTGTGACTTCCCTCTTGGCGTGGTCCATAGTTCTGAAGAATGGTATTCTGTTATACATAACCGAGTGATAGCGCAGATGTCCTCAGCACCCTAAATGAACATGCAAGCAATTACTCATTCACTACGTGCTTTATGTGGAATAGTTGCTCAGCTGGCGTAGATTGATATAGCTCTCTTGACTTCAATGCCAATTTACATCAGCAAAGGATCTGGTCAAAAATATTTTTATCATAGTGTTGCTCTCCTATCAGCTTATTGTGATAAGTGTCGTGCATAGGCATTGTGACCAACTGGAAAAACAATATTGGCTGTGACAGGATATGCTGTCATGAGAATATTAAATCCAGTGGGTCATATCCTTAGCTGATGTAAATTAACATAGTTCCATTGATTTCAGTGGAGCTATCATAGAATCATAGAATATCAGGGTTGGAAGGGACCTCAGGAGATCTAGTCCAAGCCCCTGCTCAAAGCAGGACCGATCCCCAGTTAAATCATCCAACAGATTTTTGCCCCATATCCCTAAATGGCCCCTTCAAAGATTGAACTCACAATCTTGGGTTTAGCAGGCCAATGCTCAAACTACTGAGCTATCCCTCCCCCCACTATGGTGAGTTACATCAGCTGCGGATATGGCCCAGTGTGTTTTTAAAAAATCAGTGAGAAATACAGGAGGCAAATATCAAGAAATACCTAACCTAGAAGTAGACAATGGTTCAGCATGTATGATGTCTTTTTTGTATGGTGTTATCCTATATCATTTGTTTTCTCTGTTTACCCCAGCATTTCCAGTGGTCCAACACAAAAACCAGGCATTTTTATCAGCAATATTAAACCAGGTTCTCTTTCTGCTGAGGTGGGGCTGGAGGTGAGTATGTTGTCCTCCAAGTGAGATGTTACAGGGTCATTTTATTTTGTAGTAATTTCATTCAGTGATCTGGGATCCATTGGTGAAGTCATGTTCTGTGACCTTTTTCAGCAGGAGAGGAAAAACGTGTAAGGATACTCATAACAAAGAAAGAGTCATATGCTATGTTTTAATTATTTCTTATAGATTGGTGACCAGATTGTTGAAGTAAATGGAGTGGATTTCTCTAATGTGGACCACAAAGAGGTGGGAAAAGAGTTTTTATTTTGCCCCATTATTCTATTTAAATTAAGTGTCTTGTGTATGGAAAGTTCCCAGCAGTTATGTGTAAATTCCGCATACTGGGTACTAAACGACTTTTTAATTTAGTAGAGAAAAGCATAACAAGAGCCAATGGCTAGAAGATAAAACCAGACAAATTCGAGTTAGGAATAAGACACAAATTTTTAACAATGGTCGTGATTAACCATTGGAACAAATTTCCCAAGGGAAATGGTGAATTCTTCATCTCCTGATGTCTTCAAATCAAGACTTGGATGTCTTTCTGGAAGATATGCTTTAGCCAAGCAAGTTATTTGGCTTAACACAAGTGCAATTGGATGGAATTCTGTGGCCTGCGTTATACATGAGGTCGGAATAGATGATCTAATAGTCCCTTCTGACCTTAAAATCTATAAAACTCTGAGTAGGAAAACTATCCTACTTCTTCTTTCTCTTTCTTCTTTATATACATAACATTTTTACACTGAAATGGACTTTTTCACTTTGTTTTTGTAGGCTGTGAGAGTGTTAAAAAGCAGTCGAACCCTAACTATCTCCATTGTATCAGGAGCCGTAAGTAACGAACCTATAGAAGCGGAAAGCATGTGAAAAAACTGTAGGCAATAATAAATAATACAATAGTCTTTGTTTCAACATAACTTCATATTCCCTTTTGAATGCCCTGATCCAAAGCCAATTAAAGTCAATAGGAATCTTTCCATACACTTCAATAGGCTTTGGCTTGAAGTCACTAAGAGGGCCTGATACAAAAATCAAATCCAATTTTGCCAGCAAAGAAAATAGCTAGAACGCTAACTCAAGTTAATGCAAGACAATGGGTCAAATTCTGCACTCACTTGCACCAGTGTAAATCTACTGAAGTCAGGGAGCCAGACACTACTCTCACACTGGTCTAGATCACAAGTAAATCCATTGAAGTCTGTAGTATAAAACTAGTTCATGTGACCTCATGGTCCACATTTTCTAGTCTACTAAGGATACTTTGGAATGCTTTGGTGGTATGAAGCAGCCTTTGAGCCAGCTTCATTGGTCCATGGTGGATTCCCTCTGTCTAGGAAATCCTCTGCTGGTGCAGAACTGCAATAGTGACTCCTATGTTACTTCTCTGTTTCTAGGGGAAAGAGGATGCAACCAATATCTCCCTCTGCCTGGTAATCCCTGGCTGTTGGGACAGCCCTTAGTGGCTGTGTAGCCAATGTAAAACAGAGCAAGCCACAGGCTTTTCTATCATATACTAAGGTCCTGACCAATGGCTTGACAGCCCCAAGATCAGGGTAGCTGAAAGCCACATTTGCACTCTGAGCTCCAGAGCTGTGCTGAGCTCTGCTTGGATGCAGACAGGAACTGGGATAGTGCACATCTAACGATCTATATGGTCTCAAAATTTGCTTTGCACTGCTAGATTTGGCCAAGCTAGTATCGTTTGTAATCGTTTTTTAATTATTTGTTTGAGAATTATGCTAAGTGTACTCTAGCAGAATAAAGTTGGGACTGTGAGCCTGTTCCCATATATTTACCAATGGCCAAAATGCCTATTGATTTAAGTGAGAGCAGGATTGAGCCTCAGTAAAGTCCTAGACCAATTAATTCCTATCGTAAATGTTAATTCCAGTGGTATTGCATCAGAAATGAATTTGGTCCTTTTTCTCAACTAATAAACATAATGTGCCACTTCTAATGTTTTGTACGATAGTAGTGTGCCCTTTTAGGGCCTGATCTAAATGCCATTGAAGTCCGTTAGAATATTTTCATTGACGTCAATGGGATTTGAATAATTGTTCAACTGTTTAAACCCTCTCAGAGTAAACTTTAGGGCCCCATACAATAAAATCCTGAAGTAACACGTGCAGATCACAGGCAGTACATGAATCTTAATATTTACTTGTTACCATTTCTTGTATAGCTGAAATAAATAGGGGAAACAACATCTAGTACAGTATCTATTCGACATTGGTGAGGCCTCATCTGGAGTACTGTGTCCAGTTTTGGGCCCCACACTTCAAGAAGGATGTGGATAAATTGGAGAGAGTCCAGCGAAGGGCAACAAAAATGATTAGGGGACTGGAACACATGAGTTATGAGGAGAGGCTGAGGGAGCTGGGATTGTTTAGCCTGCAGAAGAGAAGAATGAGGGGGGATTTGATAGCTGCTTTCAACTACCTGAAAGGGGGTTCCAAAGAGGATGGCTCTAGACTGTTCTCAATGGTAGCAGATGACAGAACGAGGAGTAATGGTCTCAAGTTGCAGTGGGGGAGGTTTAGATTGGATATTAGGAAAAACTTTTTCACTAAGAGGGTGGTGAAACACTGGAATGCGTTACCTAGGGAGGTGGTAGAATCTCCTTCCTTAGAGGTTTTTAAGGTCAGGCTTGACAAAGCCCTGGCTGGGATGATTTAACTGGGAATTGGTCCTGCTTTGAGCAGGGGGTTGGACTAGATGACCTTCTGGGGTCCCTTCCAACCCTGATATTCTATGATTCTATGATTCTATGATTCTATCTAAGGGCTAATGTTCATGGCATAAGCACACAAAACAATAAATAGTATTCTTTGGCTGATTAAATGCCTTTGATAACAGCAGAAACCAGTTATTGCTGACATTCTCCATTCCCAAGAGCATTATTACCTTTGCAGTTATACAAGAGAACATTCAACAAATCAGAGTGCCAAACTAAAATGTTTTTCTTGCCATTTGAGGATTTGAAAGGTCTGTTCTGCTGTTTTCTCAGTCTCTCCATTGACGCAATTTTGAAGGACAGAGCACTTAGGTGAATGATTGTTTGAGGGAGGGCTCTAAAAGAGGATATTTTGAGGGCAGAGCCAAAAAATGGCTTCTATGGAAATGAAATGATGTGGCCAAAAACGTCAAAGGGCAGCTGTGCATGGACAGTACCCAACTGAACAAACAGATGTGCATAAAGAAATGCAGATTTTTGCAAACACAAACAGATGCAGATACTGTTAACGTTTGGCCCATAGCATAATAAGAATTTCACTGTCACTTGTCATAAAATCACAGAGTCTTAGAAATTAGAGATGGGAAAATACTATTAGATTAGTCACCTCAATCCCCTACCAGCATACTCATTTAAACAATTAAAATGCAGGCCACTTAGGAGTGGGATAATGTGTGATGTTTTCTGGAGTATAGTTGGGTGAAATCCATCTGTTGTCTAACTACTCTGTGAACATCTTTCCAATATTCAGCCATTAGTATTTGGTCATGCACAGTGGGTAATAGGCTTCATACTCTGCTTCATGCACAATGATTTTATATAAGTGACTCTCATGAAAGCTAAAAAGCTATTTTAGATGTACACTTCTAAACTCCCTGATGTTTTAAGCACCAGAAATATTTATGAATGACCAGAATGTACATGCCATTGGTAGAAGAACCAAATACTCCATCTACTGTACCTTAGGGTTTTATATTGGTCTCCAGCACCAATGTATCTGAGCACTTTGTACATATCTGATCATTTTTCCTCAAGAGTCTATCCATTTAAAAGTCAATACACTTAGCCCAATGTAAATATGTGCAAATCATACATTTCTAGCAGCACCAGGAAAGCATACGTGGAGTTAAAAAAAAGCACCATGCACAGACCAGAATTCTATTCCCTGGATGACTTTGGCCATCCAACATTCATGGGAAGTAGCCTCATCCAGAGAGATGGGGATTTATCGAAATAACTCACTTTCGTCCTACTAAATATAATAGTCCACAGGCCTTGTAAACTTCATTTAAATAAACATTCCAGGCTGGATTCTCAACAGCAGACACAGGGGCTTAAGGAGCTAGTTACATCCAGTGCTCATCAGCGCCAGTAGACTCTGGAGGTGCTGGGGACCTATTCTAACTTTTATGCCATTGGCATTAGGTCCTTTCTGTAGTGGAACTCTGCTCTGCTACACCTTACCCCTGCCCCGGACATGCCCCCTTTGTTTCCTGACACACCCCCTATTCTAGGGATGAGGGGGGCTGCCATAGGAGCTATGGTGAGTTCTCTTCTGTTTCTTCTCCAGATCCATCCACTTTGAGCCTGAGCAAAGTGGAGAATCCAGCCCTCCTAATTAACACACATTTTTCATTGAAGCAAACCCAGGCACATATGACCAGCCTTTGAATATTCAAGAGCATCACAGTTTTAAGACAACTGCACCTGTATTTCTGTCTGTGATCCACCAAGGGTACTCACTTTAGGCTTCCCGCTCCTAGCCATCAAATCTCCTGGGTGGAGACTAGTGTCTCACTCTTTTCTGACCAGGATTTTTAAGGCTGCACAGCTCTCTGGTTTACAATGCACTATCAACAGCAAGCCAGACTGCCCACACAGGGCAGTACCTCTGTTTTGATTTCTCTCTTAAGGCTATGACTAGCATACCTGCCAGCAGTCACAAGTTACCATACAGAGCAAGCATATTTATTCTTAAAGTGAAAGCATTACAAAGAAGGCATATTGAAAACAATAAAAGTTCCTATATGTGTGCTAAAATTTTATCAGAGGCCACCCATCAGACTTATGGGGCAAAAGTAGGTCAAGTCCTTCCTACCCTTCTGCAAGGATGCGGGGGGAGGGGTGTGTGGGGCTGGGACAGGGATAGAAGGCCCTGTCTGTTTTCTGGATCAGAAAGAAGGTCCTGAGTCAGTTTAAACTCAGGCTACTTATCCAAAAGTCCTTTCTTTGTCTGTTGGTGTCTGGAGAATCTAGTTTGAACTAGTAAATGTGAGTCTTCCCAGAAGGCGGGGTTGCAACGTGGCTGATTTGCCTTAATCACCACCTACTGTCTCTAATTCCTGGAGGAGCTGTAGTAGCCCTCCCCGATGGAGTAGAACACAGTCAGATGTAACCTGTTCATTTTTTAAAAATGGACCCGAAAGGCACTGCTTGGGGTTGCAATATCTGTCACATCTCCCCCCAGAGAGGTTACATACAATCCTCATAACACATAAACTTAATACAAGAAGCTTTTGCAAGGACTTTGCAGGAAATTGCCCTATCAGTCACAAAAGGCCCCCATCAAACAGCTCCATTATGTTACCCCTGTTGTTTTGAGATGAAAATATTCCATATGTTTTATTTGAACTATAAATTCAAACAGAAGAGAACAAAGAAACAGACAAGATGATGTGACTAGCCTTGTTTCCCACTCCTGTTCCCTTTGGATCCTTATTCACTCATACTGAGATAGTGATGCTTGCACATCCACGCAGGCATAACACCTCTGACACTGCCTTCACACCACTTGGATAGGCAGGAATAGAAAACAGGTGTGAGAATGGATGTGTTTCACCACACTGTGTGCATGCTCCGATTATAAAGTAAAATGACTGGTATTGAAGAAAAGGGGGGGGGCTTTCTCCTGGGAGACGTTGAGCACTTCTGTCTCGGTTAGGAGCATTCTCTCTTCCCTTTGACTTTAGCAGGAACTGAGGGTGCACAGCATCATGTAGGAGGTGCTCAGCACATCACAGATTGGGACCCAAGTTGCTCACAGCCCTGACATGTTTGGTCATTGTTATTTGGAAACTGTGTTATAGAAGGTGTTACTTGGTAGAAGTGATGGGAGGAAGCAATTTAATGTACATTTACGGTAGCAGCTTTGGAGGTTGTGATTTTTTTAGGGGAAATAAGTTAACTCAGATTTTTAGTGATGAATTTGTTTTTATGCTGTGATTGAAGGGGAGAGAGCTGTTCATGACTGAGGACGAGAGGCAGCGAGAGGCAAGTCTTCGTGAACAGGAGCGCCAGGAGTTAATGCATCAGAAACGGCTTGCATTAGAGACTAACAAACTCCTCAAAGAGCAGCAAGAGAAAGAGAGACAGTAAGTGCTTTAGATGGAGGGAGATCTGTTCAACTTTCCTTTCACTTGGAACTGGCAATAATGACTGCGAAATAATGGCGAGGACACTCTCGAATAACATTAATTCTTTTGCTGCTGAGAGACTCTCCTCCAATTCCCTTTTCTGTTGGTGTTGTGGGCACTTTGGAACTTCAGAGCTAAGATCCTTCTGTATTCATCATCTCAAGGAATGTGCCAGTGATACACACGCGCACTCTCTCTCTCGTATATATACAGAATGAATGAATACAGAAGGATCTTAGCTCTGAAGTTCCAAAGTGCCCACAACACCAACAGAAAAGGGAATATATATAAATAAAAGACACACACGCACAAACTGTATCTATAAAACCATAGAGTAACAAATGAGGGCTGTCAGTATTTTGCAGATACCAAACCTGGAGGGAGGGAACCAGCAGCCTCAGGAGATAGTGGGTCTGAAGACTCTCTGGCTCTTATCCCTTCCTGGCAGTAGGAAACCAAAGTGGGAGGGGCTGGGAAAGGATTGTCATCTGACCAGCAGGAAAATGAGGGTGCAGGGGCCTGGTAGGATCAGAAGACATGGTAGGAGAGAGCCACAGCAGGTGGGACAAGACTGTTTTGGGGAGCAGTGATAGGGTGAAGGGTGATATCTGGACCATACTCAAGTGCCCACTACCACACAAAGCAGGCTGCCCGAGTACTTAAAGACTTGCCTTTTTCCAAGGGGATATGTCATACAAAGAGAACTCTAACAACAGCTGTCCCCACATACATTGCATTGTAGGCAAACTGGTTGTTTTTAAACAGCCCCATTTACCTTTACCGAGGTCTTGTAAGTATCGGGTCACAACATTCTACCCATATAAAATTCAATACAGTGACATCAAGGTAAATCTCTGCCCATAAAATGTTTCTCAGTAAAACACCTATATGGTTGAAATCAGCATGTAAAGCATCTAGTTCCTGGAGGGTTTTGGAGAGACTCTTAGGGCTACATCCTGAGGCGTGCTTATAGGGAAAAAGGGGCAAGCAAGGAGTTCTTCTTCCCCTCCCACTTCCTGCAGCTGTAGTACACCTCACAATAGCCATTAGCGTGCTCTGGACAGTGCAGAGAGTCCTTGCTCCATCTCCCCCCTCCTCCAAGGAGCTAGCCAGTGAAAAGGGCCTGGGGAGGAAACTGGGCCACGATCCCTCCCTCACTGACCCAGAGTCGGAGCAGCATACCAAGAGGAACTGTTAGATCCATCCTCCTGGATGGTGTTGATTGCTCAGCCCTGTGCGCAAGAAGCAGCCCCACAAAAGTGCACACCATTGTGGAGCACAGTGTCTCAGGTGCTTCTCCAGGGATGGGGGCAGTTTTGCACTGCCCCACTACACAGACCACAATCTAGTTCTTATTACGTGTGCTCAACTATGTGTCTATTAATAATCAGTATCTAAGGCAGACTTGCTAACTGTTTAGGAAGAATGATCAGTTGAAACAACTGAAAATACCAACTGGCTGGAGAAGGTGCATCCTATGGTGGGTGATCAATGCTGTGGAACACGGTTACTGTAGCCCAGTTATGAAAGGAATTGGATGCTGTCGCTCTTGTTTTCTTCACACCTTCACCAGGCAATAGAACAGGTTCTTACTGCATCTCTCGGGTAACCTCCCCATCAATATCCTTCACAGTGTTCTATTTATCACTCAAATTGTAAAACTCTGCCAGAATCCCCAGGCACAGAAATGGCTGTGTCAGAGTCCAGTGCCTTCACAAGGTCTGCAACAGCTGTAGCAGCCCTGTTTCTGGTGAGCCATTATGAAATGTTGAAATACATAAAAGGTAGCTATTTATGTCCACTGTACACTGCGTCTCCAAACGGACATGAGTAGCATTGCATTGACTTGTCTGAGCACAGCAGTCTAGACGTAAATGGTCAGAACTAAAATTGCTTTGTTTTATTACATAAGACCAGCTAAATCTGAAGGTTTATCCTTGGCCACAGCAGTCATGGCAGTGCTCAGAATCCTAAAGTAGCCAACTCCGGGCATCCGTGGCTTGTATATGGGTGATCCATGTGAGCCCTGGCAGTTTCTACAGTCTACATATATGGACAGTTAACGCGTGTTGTGCTGGAGCACTGTAGATTTACACCCCCGCTTGTCATGGGGTAAAGGCTTGTTTAGATGTGCCCTAAGACTCCAGGCTTTATCTGTTCTCAGTTTAAATAAAACAACAGATGGGTTAAACTGGGCAGCAGAACCAGATGAACACAATACTGGTCACTGCTGTAGGGATTTATTAACGTGGCAGTTTACAGTTGTTGAAAGGGAAAAAAATGAAACAGCATTCTCCAATTGCTTCATTCTGTTGTTCCTCCCGGCACACCGCCTCTTCCCAATATCCCTGTCCTCTGCTACTTTGTTCTTAAAAGTGAAATCTCATTGCCTGCTTACTACTAACTTCTTAGAGCAGGTCTATACTGCAATAAACCCATGGCACTGAGTCTCAGAGCCTGGGTCAGCTGACTTGGGCTTGCAAAGCTTGGTTTGTGGGACTAAAAATAGCAATGTAGACGTTCAGGCTCGGCCTGGAGCCCAGGCTCTGGGACCCTCCTCCTTGAAAGGGGAGGGTCTCAGAGCCCAAACATCTACACTGCAATTTTACAGCCCCACAGCCTGAGCCCTGGAAGCCCAAGTCAGCTGACATAGACCAGCCACAGCTGTGTCATAGGACTTCTATTGCATTGTAGACATACCCTTAGAGTCTTCTCTCTTTTTATACTTAGGTCAAGGAGAGTGGAGAGAACACATGTTCTCCTTGACTGCTTTTTTCTCCTTCATCTGCTCTTCCCAATGGAGCAAGAGCATAGACAAGTTTTGTTCCTCTCTGTCTCCCGTTCTTTCTTTTTTCTCTGACTTCTTATCCTTATTCCTTTCCCTACTGTCTTTTCTTGCAGAAACCTGCACTTCCTCATTTTTCCCCTACTATATTCCGATTCTTCTAATCTGGATGCTGTCTCTAATTCACTCTCAACAGTATAGGTCATAAATTAGGCATAGCAAAGTTAACAAAAATAGTGGGATTTCAAGACATGATAAATCTGCACCTGATAAGTGACCAGAGTCTCCCTGTACTTTGATCTACACACAGAACTGATGACAGTACTTGGATTATAGTGTGTAGAGAATAGCGCAAATCAAGGGATTTACTATGTTTTTTAGTTAGATGATAAGAGAGAAACCAAGTCGTAGTGCAGGTGAAATAAAAATATTACTCTGCTTTGAGTTGATACAGTAACTATCATCTGAGAATCTCGAAGTACTTTACAAAGGTGGATAAGCATTATTATCTCTTAACTGGCGGGAAACCCGGATTAGAAGTCAAATCTTTTGACTCTCCAGCTCACTAGAGTGGTTTACACTCATATTTTGCATTTGGTCTACTCTGCTAAGCTTGTGGTTACGTTTACTGTAGAAAGTATATTTTCAATAACTCTAAAAACCACAGTATCGACGGTGGAGAATGATGCTTTCTTCAGCTAATGCTAAAACTTTTTGATTAAATTCTCCCAGTGCATATTTGTTCTCATCAATATATATTTTTGTTTTACACTAGCATACACATGGCAACTTATTTTTCTCTAAATGCAAATTGCTCTGTATTGCAGAAGGAAACTGGAAATTTCTCAAAAGGCTGCAGAAGAAGAAGAAAGATACCGAAAAGAAATTGAACAGTAAGTAATCCTGTGCTATATATGTTGTGTAATATGCATGTAAAGAGAAATTAAATACTAGAGTTTGCAAAAAAAAAAAAAATTGTCCACGTTTTTTTCCAGCAGAACATGGCAATTTTGTCAAAATGGAATTTTTTACAGGAAATGTCTGTCTTCAATGAAAAAATTGGGGTTCAATGAAAATAGAATTTTTTCAAGTTTGAGTGACCAAAAACTGAAAAAAAATTGTATAGTCAAGTGAAAAAGTTCAGTAAAACTTCATATTTTTGCCGAAGCATCTCAGATGTTTCAGTTTTCAACAAAACCCGCAAAATCTTCATAGAAAATTTTTGATGAAAAGGAAACAGTTTTCCATTTTCATCAAGGAATAAATGGGCAAGGAAAAAAAATCAACCTTTCCTTATCTACTCTACTATATACATTTCATATCTGAATGAAATTTATCTTCAGGACTACGAGGGTGCTGTTTTAAAGCAGCTTATGATCATTCCAAATGTAGGTCATATAAAATGTTCTTTCTGGTTGAGTGACATATGCTGGAAATCTCTGCCAATTGTACAACATCCTAGTTATTTCTTAAACTTGTAGATGACAATTTCCTAACTCAAGAAGTGTTGCACCCAACATAGGGGAATTTTCTATTAGACCTTACCTTGATAGATAAAGAGGAATTGATTGCAGCACTTAAAGTTAGTGGTTTGTGAGATCCAGTGATCAAGACTTGATTATATTTGTTGTATGCAAACAATAAAGTCCAAAGCAGTGACATTATGTACTGGGTTCTTTATAAGGGCCTGTTTTACAAAGCTGAAAATAACTGTGAGCCACAGCAGATGGGAGAAAAAAACCCCACAAAGATGTAAATGATCATTCAGAACTGTTTTAGAACATTTTATTAGATGCCCCAAAAGCCAGAACTGAGAGTTAAGGTTACACGGGTTAGAAAAACAGCCTGGCTTAGAGAGAGAGTTGAAAGCAGCAATAAAAATAAAAAGATATTATATAACACAAGGGTTGGGGAGAAAGGGAAAGATGATAACAATATATATGTCAGAAGCTAGAAATTGTAGAAAATTGGTAAGGGAATCAAAAGAACTCAAAGAAAAATCTAAGGCCAGCAGAGTTAAGGACAAGAAGGAAGAGTCTTTATGATAACAAGAACAGAAGGAACCCTAACTATGATGTTAATGTTGTGTATTCCTAGTACGTGTAGGAACAAAGAACATAGGCCAGGCTTACAGCGCGGGAAACTCTATCCTGGAAAGCAGTGACTGAAAAAGACTTGGGGACCCGGGGGAGACTGAGATGAACATGAGCTTGTAGTGTGATGCTGTGGCTAAAAGGGCTAATGCAGTCCTTCGATGTAAACAACAGGGAGCTTTCAGTAGGAGTAGGGAAATGACCTATGTATTTGGCACTGGTACAACTGTTCGTGGTATATTGTGTCTAGTTCTGCTGTCTGCACTTCAAGAATGATACTGAAAAATTGGAGTGGATTCAGAGAGGGGCCATCAGAATGATTAAAGGAAGAGAAAATATGCCTTATAGTGAGACACTCAAGGAGCTCAACCTATTTAGATTATCAAAAGGGTAAGGGGTGATTCTGATCAGTCTATAAGTAATTACATGGCAAACAAAAATTTGATGATAGAGGGCTCATTGTTCTAGCAGACAAAAATATAACTAAATTAAGTGACTGGAATTTGAATCTAGACACATTCAGACTAGAAATAAAATGCAAATTTAGAACGGTGACGGTAATTAATCGTTGGAGCAACATACCAAGGACTGTGATGGATCCTTCATCACTGGAAATTTGTAAATCAAGAGTGGAGGCTTTTCTAAAAGAGTTGCTCTACTTACAACCACAGCTATTGGACTTGAAGCAGGCATTAATTCAAGGAAGTCCTGTGGTTTGCTTTATGCAAGAGGTTAGACTAGATTATCATACTGGTCCCTTCTGACCTTAAAATCTATGAAGGCTTTCTGACAGCCCATCCATCAACAGTACTGAAAACAAGTTGGATGCAAATATCAATGTAGTTTAAATATTGTTGTACATTTAGAACTGGAGGGGGGAAAACCAACCAATCACTATGTGGTTCACTGTTTTAATGTACGTTATTTTCTCTTCTGAACAATTTTGGCAAATTAAATGATAGTATGAAATTGGAAAATTAGTGTGGCAGATTTCATACTCCATAATTTTTCTGATGCAGCTTTCTGTAACTTGTAAATTGGTTAGTCTCTAAGGTGCCACAAGTACTCCTTTTCTTTTTGCGAATACAGACTAACACGGCTGTTACTCTGAAACCTTTCTGTAACTGTAATTTACTCTGAAATGTTCAGACATGCCTCTCCTGTCACATTAAACAGCTTTCCACGTGCATCATTTCATTTGACTGCTTTTGATCTATCTATATTAGAAGCCGAAATCCTGCACAACAGACAGAGCATGCACAGGGCTCTCTGAATCAGTGATGGCATGTTGGATGCGGAACAGAGTATGTTTCCCCAGCTGCCACAAGGGCCATCGGGGACCAGAGCAGCTTCTTGCAACCCCAGGATTGGGGGTCCAAAAATGCCCATACATATGCCAGCCATCCCCGCACTGGAGTCTGTGTCAGCACAGGGACGACTTCTGTCTGCAATGTTTTCCCGTTCTCATACTGTATTGAACAAATTGGTGCAATAACAGTGAAGGATGCTACATAAACAAACAAAGAAATCCTTTTCCAAAGCCAGCTTGTCTGCCTCACTGTCATGATGAATGCCTCTGGTATCTGCAGACTTCATCTGAACATCATAACCATTGCACCTTTGTTCCCACACATCTCTCTTCCTATTACAGTCTGTCTTGAAGTCTGGTAATAGTATCAAGCATTTCGATATAGAGCTTTTATAGTTTCAAAGTGCTGTACAATACAAAAGTTAACAAATTAAGCCTCAACACCCCTGCAAGGTAGGAGACTATTATAATCCCTATTTTAAATATGAGAAGAGAGAGAAGATAAATGACTTGTCTCAGATTATGTATCAAGTCAGAGGTAGAGTAGGTTTTACTACACAGGAGTTTCTGACTATGAGCTTCAGGCTCAATCCATTAGAACATGCTCTTTTCCTGTGTTAGTAGCTTGAGTAGCCTTTCACCCCTTTTAAAGACTTAAGACCCTTTTCTCTGAAACTCTTTCCTTAAAATTGCTGCAGTTATCTGGTTCTGCTGCCTAAATTATTGTGAAGCTGATGTATCGTCATACCTGAAGTACCTTTAAGTAATCTCAGTAGCTTTATTTCAGCACTTCACAAATGCAACATCAGCAAGTGGAGTTTGCAGCTTACAAGCTCTGCTATCATTAATGTTCATGCACATGACAGGTAACATTTTCAGAAGCACCTACGTGATTTATGGTATGTCTACAGAGCATTTTGGAGAGAGCCTCCCAGCCCAGGTCAACAGACTGGGGCTAGCCAGGCTTGCACAAGGGCTCTAAAAATTGCTGTATGGACAACGCTCTGAAGTTGCAACTTACACTGGAGCTCAGGCTCTGGACTTATGCTCCCAAGTCACCTGGGTGCTTTACAGCATATTACCCACAATAACTATTTCAGGCCACGTGGCTGGTTTCAGTGAAGAGTTTCAAAGGCTTCAGCAAGCAGTGTCACCAATACTCTCACTTCAGTGGGGTGGTACTTTGAAAATCTCTTATCAATCCTTGTGTTCTGAACATGAACACAAGTCTTTGCCTTAGCATGTCTCTGTAGCCTGCAGCCTTTCCTAGCAGAGCAAAATCTATTTAACAAAAATCTGTAACTGTACAGAATGAGTTATGCCCTGTAGTTTGCAATTTCTTTACAGAAACTAGGAAGATGGACCCTCCAAGGAAACTGTTGGCTCTGTGTCATATGTTGTTAGTACTATTTTATGAATCACCCTTCTGGCCCTATTGGCATATTGTTTGAATATTAAAGTCTACTCTGCTAGCAATTACATTAGCCAGAACATGCAGGGCTACCTCTAAGTTATTGGTCTTGACCCTGTTGCTACCAAATAATTTAATTCCTAGACTAGCCTCCTCTGATGTATATTCAGTAGAGTCCTCTGCCTACACATGGGCCTTTTTAAAATCTTCTTTTCAGTCTTTTAACTAAATCGAAACATTGTTTATTTGTCATGTAATGCAAATAGCAACAACAGCAGCAGCTAGATGAGATCCAAATGCAAAGTCCATAAATTAGGGATATCATGTGAATCTGTGACTCTGGAGGACTTTGCTACCATAAACCAGTGAATTACACTGACATGCCACAGCTGAAAATATATCTTTTATGTCACTGAGAGCTGTGCTCTATGGTACAAAATTCAGCAACAGCAGAAATGCTGCAATATATTATTGGATTGTTTGTCGCTTGTGATTGCAGCAATCTTTAACAGGTTAAGAGAAATGGGAAGAAACATTCTATACAGTTATTGTTCACACATTTTTATTTTACTATCTATTTTTATTTATTAACACAATGGCCAAGAGTGTGCTTGGCATGTTTCCATACAGGTAAAACGTAATCTCCATCTCCGTGGTTTTACAATCTGATTGCAGATGTGAGCAGAGTTGATAAAACAGTAGAGAGTGGGAAGATGGAAAGAGTTAAATCAAGAGGATTAGAGGGTTACTCAGCTAAAGCTATGGACAACATGGTGGAGCAAAAATTGTTTTAATAAATATAAGGAAAGTGGAATCCTTATGATTCATTTCTTGTAATTGCCATGGAGGATGTGGCTCCTGAGGAAGGATATGTCAAATATATTGTACAGACTCTGCAGTTTCAGTCAAACATTGTTTATTTGTCATGTAATGCTAATATCAGCAATAGTAGGGGCTATACTGTGTTAAATTCTCCATCATCAATCTAGATGTTTTTGCTTCTAGGCACCGAATACATGACTAGGTTGGTCCTGACCCTAGTTCAGGTCAGTAGGCAGCCTACCCCACACACCTGATGTAAATCCCCATTTAGCTCTCCAACCGCCATTTTACTGCCATTGTTCATGCACTTTTGTGTTGAGCTGGATTTCCATTTTTGGAAGAATATCTGCTTATCATAAATAACCCCTCAAACCTTCCTGCTTCCTTTTATTGTTTAGGTTTTTTGTAGAGCAAGTGGGGGGATGGTTATGTGTACATCACCTTGGACTTTCGTTGTTGTATGTTGTAAGTAATCTCCATGGGGGGGGTCTAAGGATTTTAAGCAGGGTTTTTCCAAAGAGCATTAAAGAGTTAGGCACCCAACTCCCACTGAAGGTTAATGGGACATGGTATCCTAAGTCCCATTTGTGCCAATGTTCCCCCTTCATCTCCCAGATCTCCTTATTTCTGATCATGGTGTGATGGGTTCCCCCAGGGTACCACCTGGAATTAGGGTACTACTGAGCCCTCTGACCTACCAGCCTGGGCTCCGTCTCACACTGTGCTGTTGTGACAAGTTGCAAAGCTCTCCAGCCTGCACTTTGACCAGCATTCACACAGGTAGGGACACATCCAGCTCAAGTTACATGCAGGCTCTCTAACTACTGGCCTCTGATCCCAGAGCAGTACCGTCCTGCCCTGGTCAAATCTGGCCAGTATATGGGTTTAACATCCAGTCCGCCTCTCCTTCAATGTGAAGAGGACCATGCACACATGTGGTAACCAAGCTAAGATTTCCCCCAGACACCATAGTCAAACGCACACTGGTTTGGATTAAAACATAAAATAAGTGTATTAACTACAAAAGGATAGATTATAAGCGATAGCAAACTGATCAAAGCGGATAACCTAGTAAATAAACAAAACCGTAACGTACTAGAGCGTAACACACTAGATAGGCAGGATGTGAATTAGTAAATTATCATCCTGAGTGATAAACAGGCTGGCACATTCTTAAGGCACAAGCTGCCCTGGCTCTGTAGCTTGAGTTGGCCAGGTTTTCATACACAGGCTAGAAATCCCTTTAGCCTGGGACCGTCAATTTCCGCCTGTTCAGTCCTTGCCACTCAGGTGTTTCCAGGTGTGTTGTTGTAGGGAGAGAGAGGTCCCATCATGATGTCATTTCCCCCTTTCATATCTTCTTTCCACTTGCTGGAAAAGTCTTTTGCTGTGACCTGGGTCAAACAGTTCCCATGGTGTAGTGTTATCTCTGAGAGCTTTCTGTTGTTACACCGTTCCTGGGGTAATCCTTGTGCTTGTTTTTGTTTTTTTTTCTTCATTAAGCCATTAACATTGTTTGGCCTTTTTACTGTTGTACCTGAAAGGCTGCTTGTGGGTGTTTTCAACCTCACAACATGTTTCAGTAACACACACACAGCCAAACTTCATAACTTCGCATACAACAATAGCACATGCAATCCAACGAGATATTAACGTCTAGCAGATCAAGACTTTTAGAATGATACCTCACAAGGCATTCTTTGTACAAAACATATCCTAATTACATTACAGTGGTGAATATTGTGCTGCCAAGGTGTCACATATGAATTCTTTTTAACTTGTTTCCTCATTTTTCTGAACTCTCCCTTTCTAGAGTGTCACAGTGTTCGTTTTTGGTAGAAGTCCTTCTCCAAACATGTTGAATTTAATTATACAGTGGTGTCACTGTTGTTTAGTTGTCTCAGCTATAGTTATTTCTTGAGCCAACTCCTGTCAGGGTTCAGCTACTTTTTTTGTGTTCTCTAGGACTAGCTATTCCAAGAAGCAATAATTTAAATGGAAATAAATCATGTAGAAGTAAGGCACTCATTTTTAATGGTGAGGACAGGTAAACATTGGAATAACCTACCTAGGGATGTAATGGAATCTCTGTCACTTGAAGTTTTTAAGTCACGACAGGTTGTCTTTCTAAAAGATATGCTATAGCTCAGACAGAAGTTACGGTCTTGATGTAGAAATTATTGGGTGAGGTAAGTTCCTTGTTCTGGTTTATTCAGACAGGCAGACGAGATAATCATAATAATCCCTTCCGGTCTTAAAAATCATTGATTCTACAAGGTGCTCAGAATTGGCTTCTCCAAACCTTACCCCAGTGTGCAATTCAACCAGTTTATATGTGGGTCTGTCATGCTTGTATAAAGGCAGTGACTTTCATTTTGCATGAGTTACCTCCGTATCTCATTAGTATTGAAACACAATAAAGTATATATTATCATTAGAAAACAAACAAGAAGTGTTTGCTTATTATTTCAGTGTGTTTTCTGTTCAGTTGAATGCATTAGTTGGACCAGAAGAGAAATAGCAGCCATTTCTATATGTTTAAAATTTGGGTTTTTAGCTGAGTTGGAAGGAAATGGTTTTGTATTTTAAATTAAGAAAAATAAATAATTTGTGGTTTACAAAGTTATATTTTTAAATGAGAATTTCAAGAAATACTTTTCTTCTATATTTATTTAGGATAACAGCAGAGGAAGAGAAATTTAAAAAGGAATGGGAAGAAGATTGGAGGCCTAAAGAGCCACCTAAGCCTGTAAAAACTGTAACTGAAGACGTACATCCAGCCCCTACTCCTAAACACAGAAGTAAGTGACTGACTGGTTCCATCCTAGTCAGTGGGGGAAACAGTTGTGTTTGCGGAACAATATTATGATTCAGCAATAGTCATGGATATGGTGTGTTTTCACCAGCTCAAACCTAACCCATGTCAGCCATGACTAAAACGCAACACCTGATGGCTGTTTGGAGGTCTATGAGAGATGAGTTAAGTTATCTCCATCCAGTTCCTACTTAATAGACATCTGTCACAAAAACTCACTACCACACTAACTGTCAGCCATGTTCACAGTCTCAGCCAAAAAATGTGTTGATATGGAGACTGAACTTCATACCATGACGATGAGCCCTCTAGGTGTAATTTGCTGTTGTCCAGCCTGTTTCTATTCAGAGAGTCTCAGTCTCCAGAGATGTCAACCTGGCACATTTCATGTGCACTAAAAGCAAGATTTCATTGAGCTGTTCTCAATCAGAGTTGCTGTGTGCTCACTCTGAACACTTTTGAAAGTCTAGCCACTTCATTTAGGTGCCTAAAAAAAGCTCAGCTCCCATTTGAAAATCTACCCAAAATTCTTATATACCGTGTATGTGCGTGTGTATATATATGTGTGAATGACTGAGATGCAAATATGTTGCATTCATAGTCTTATTTTAATCTCTTTGCATAAAATGTCAGTGCATAATGGATGACAGGATTTACTGGTATTTTGCTACTTGGGTCCCATTTCAAAGTTTTTCTGATCTCTTACTTTATATGAGTGTTGAGCTGTCTGTATTCAGTAGATAATCAGAAAAATGCCACGGGTGTCTTGGTTTCATTTCCCTATTTGGCATCTTTGACCTGGAAGAGATCTTGGAAGATGAGGGATAGGATGCAGAGACGTAATGCTGTACTTACAGCTGGAGACACAGTGGCTTGGTGCTCTGGATTTATTATTGGGAGAAAAGGGGAGGGTGGTCACTTTATTTGTAAAGGAGAAATCTATATAGAACTTCCTGCTTTTGGCAAAGAGGGACTGAGCTACCTCTATGGCTGAGGGCAACATGCAGGTTTCAGCTCATCTGAGCTTTACCAGCTGAGACATGTGGATCACCGTGGTCCAAGTGCACATGAAGTATCTGGTTTGTGTAAACCACTGCCAACCCTTCCCCTCTCCCTCAATGAGGACCCCAGACTCCTCACTTTGTAAGTCTTTGGAGGATGTGAGGATGGCTGCCTGGTGTCCTGTAAACTCCTTCCTGCTACTTATCTCTGAGGAGAGAATGATTATCCATCTTGCAGCACCTTCAGGTGTTGCCTGGTAGGAAGATAATAAATGAACACCTTGACCCCATCCAGGCCCACTGTGAGGCTGCTTGCCTCCTGACCTGTCTGCTGACTCTGACATGGTTCCCAGCCCAGCAGAGCACCATTTGCAGAGTCCTGGGAAAGGGCATACTGCCTACCATTGTACATAGAGCACTGAATTAGTTATAGAGCTTTGTTCAGCTTGAGAGATGCAAACCTCCCAAGAATTTACCTCCAAACTGAAAGGTCACACAAGTTGGTTGTACATGTATGGGATGATAACTTGGTGCCATTAATGTGCAAGACATCCCTGGTAACTACCAATTCTTCCACATGGATTATATTGCACATTTTATATCTAGGTGAGGATTTCTATGTTGCTAACTGGAGAGGACAGATAAGGACTCCTACAAAGAGTGGCTATAATAATGTGAGATGACAGGTTCATGCCAGTGATATTTTAAGGCTATCCCTCAAAACTTCTTTAACAGCAGTCTGCAGAGTGCTTCCAGGTGGTTCCCGGATAGTTTCCATCTTGACCTGCATAGAAAGGGAATGCCACCTCACCAACAGCACCCTCATCCCTCTCTGCCCAGACCTGGCAGAGCCCCCTCCATGCATATGAGCTCTGTGCTAGGGGACTGGAGAGGGAGGAGACTGAGTGAGCCAGGGCAGGACCAAAGGAATGCATATTCTTTCCACCCCTACCTCCAGCCCACCCTTGTCGACCTTAACTGGGGCTGCATTATCTTTTCTGCATAAGGAATGCCGGGGTTGCCACCAAGTACCAAAGGTGATGCATGGGCCCCAATCCTTGCAGATTCCTAGGGATCTGCTCTGTTTGAGGATGGGTCCTGGACCCTTTTCTGCAGGAGCAGATAAGCGCAATTCGCTTTATGGGAATGTTGTAAGGGAAATCTCCATGAGATTTCCAAGCATAAATTCTCCTCCTGCTGCTTTCCACATGGGATTGTGAAGGGGTCGGCTCTCCACAAGTGCACATCCTTGTGTCTGGGAATTAGCTTTCATACCATCTGGTACCTCTTCCATCAGTTGCGCATGCCGTGGCCCATCTCTCTCTGAGAACTGGGTGCTTCCTCTTTGAGTTGGCCCTCTGGCCAGGTTACTATATGGTCTCCCTCCTTTCAGGGTAACAAAGTCTCACTGGACCAACTGTCCACATGCTGTCTTAGGCAGTCTTCTATTCCAAGTCTATCCTCCAGTGCCACTTTCCCAGTGGCTAGTAGGGGAACCTGAGCCACCCATTACTCCAAATTCTAGCCCAGGGACCCTGTGACTAGCAACCTCGGTCTGCCCAATCTGACCTGTTGCTTTTTCCCTGGACGCCTTCCTGCCACACCTCTCTTGGTTTACCACCAGAGCTTCCATCAGTCCCTATAGCTGCTTCATCCCTCTAGGCCACTTGTAAGACTCTCAAGTCCAGGGCAGGAGCCCAGGACTTGATCTTCTCCTTGTCCCTGGCCAATTCCCTTTTCCTCTAGGGAATGACTATAGACCCTTTCCCATGCTCAATTCCTGGCTTTATACTCCCCTTGGATTTCCTCCTCCCAGCTGGGCTTCATCTGCCAGGTGGAGCATATAAGGTTAATGGGCCCCTCCTGACCCATAGTAACGCCCTCAGGGCCAGTGTGGGGTTGAGATCTCATCACAAGGATGGATGATCTGGTCCCTAATTACATTATATTTAACAGCTCACTCCTCTGCTGTTACTTAATGCATTTCAATGTAATTAAGAATGTGGGTCTTTAGTGTCCTACAGAAACCAAAATGGGGTGAATTGCAGAAGTAAAAGAGAAATACCAGCCATGTCAACTAAAGCCTGAGAGCCCTGAAAACTCAGTGACACACTAGGACACTTCAAAAATGCATGTGCCTTCACTGAACCTGCAAAAGCTCACACTTGCATGCTGATAGGTATTTGTGCATGCAAATGGGCTAACGATGATTACTATGGCAAGACAATGTGGGCTAATGGGTAGAACACTGGACTGGGCATCTATTCCCAGCTCTGCCACTGGCCAGCTGGGGTGACCTTGGACTAGTCATTGCATCTCTGTGCCTCAGTTTCCCCATCTTTAAAATGGATATAATGATCTCCTTCTGTAAAGTGTTTTGAGATGAAGAGCACTATATATGAGCTAGGTATTAGTGCTATTATTTATTGTTATTACTGTATTGCATGTGCAAATATGGATCTTTTTGTGTTTAATGAATGGTCATTCTTGGGGGCATACTCATCATGTCCCCTGTTTAAACATTTGTCCCCTAAATAAATAAAGGGATCTGGTGGCTACTGTGACACACTTGTGCAAATATGCAGCACAGGCTCTAGCAAATATTTATTTCTTTAGAAATTATAACAAAACTCTGAAAAATGTCCCAGTCTCCTGTACAAGCTTGTAAATTACACTGTAAAGATCCAACACCTTTCAAGGGCAGCAGTAAACCTCTGAGCAAGCAGATCTTTTTTAAAAAATCTACAATATTCCTACTCTGCTTAACAAATCAAATCCAGATCAGTTTGAAATTTTCAACTTTGTGAAATACAGATATAATCTCAGGGATCATTGAATTTCTCCAACAGTTGTAAAAAAAAATCTGTTCTTAGCAAATTGTTCCCTTCAGTTTTTATCCTTTGCTGAAACCTGTTCTGAGTTTTACGTGAAGAATGACTTTTGGAACTCAGGGTTTTGACTGCTCTGCTGACTGTTTGCAGTGGGCATTCTGATGATTTTGCAAGTGGTATGAAAAATGAGACTGAAAAAGGAGAATTGAGCTTAGGCTCTTCTATGCTAAGGCCCTGATAAAGCAAAGCACTTAAGAATCGGCTTACCTTTAAGCATGTGAGCAGATCTACTTAGTCAGTTCTCAGTGGGATCATTCACATGGTTACATTTATGCATGCTCGTAAGTGTGCACTGATTTGGGGCCTAAGAGCTTTTTCTGGCACATATAGCAAATACATTAATATCTTATGTGGATCAGACACTAGGAGACAAACACATCTCCTACTGTGGATTCCATAAGGCTTGGACACATGCGTTCTTCACTTTTCAGTTGTCTAATCCATTTACACTGTGGTGTCCTTCTCCCATGTCCCCCCACCCCCCGCTTTTCTGCTCCCGTTCCATCCTTTCCCCCTCTCTTATTCCTCACTCCTCCTTTTCCGTCCCCAGAAAATAATTTGTGCAAATTTTGTAGTCATTGCTAAGACAAAACTCCCTTGAAGTCAGAGGTTATTGTGCCCTTGAAGTCAGAGGATTTATCACAGGGAGCAGATCTGTTCAGTAAGAAGGTGCTGTTTGTACGCTCTAACTTTTCATAGAAATGCCCATTAACTGTAAGCCTGGCTGCTGGACTGAGCTTTTAAAAGTTAATTAGGATGGCTTGAAGCTTAACTTCTAGATAAAAGGTTAAATCAGGAACTGTTGATTAAACTGAAAAAACCCAGATGCTTTGAAGCACTATTATGCACAACAGGAAGTAGGAAAGTAAGACCCTAGGCTGGAGCTCAGGTGATCTTTGTTCAATTCCTGATTCTGCCCCAGTATTCCCACATGATCTTGGGCAAGTTGCTTAAATCTTTCTATGCCTCAGTTACCCAATCATAAAATGAAGGTGATGATATTTTCTTTCTCCCACTGTTCATTTCTCTTGTCTATTTACATTGGAAGCTCTTTAGCACAGGGATTTGTTCTTACTGTGTTTGTGCAGTGCCTCCCACAGAGGAGCCACAATCTAGGGGCTACTATAGTATACGGGAAAGCGGTGGCATTTCTCTCTGAAGTTAGACCCCAGATAACTGTTGATGGTCAAACTTCAGAGTAGCCACCAGGTTCCTCACCCAGCCTAGCTTCAGTGCATTGCAGGCCATGATGGCTGTATGAAGACCTTATTTTCTTCAGGGTAAACCAGGAATTGATTATACCTTGTTTTTTTCATGATATTACAGATCTCAGTGCGGTTCCCTTTTTACCTTGTGGAAACCTCAGTTACCCTATCACTTCTATCTCCTCATTTCCTTCCTCCTTTGTTTCTTTAGTAGATTTAAAGGGAGTTGCGCATGACCAACTTGCAGCAGATGACATGGATGGAGTGATCACGAAGCAGAACAAACAGGTTTGCTCTTCAACCTTGGCTTCCTATCCTGATTCAGATTCTTCCTACATTTCATTTCCTCCTGACAGTCAGTCTTGACACTGGACTGAACACTTTCTATTCTTGCTGTTTTCAATTGCTAGGGCAGGACCCACAGTCCATTGGATGGTAAACGCTAGCAAAATTACAGAGCTCAGAATATGTATTGCTGCTATTGTGCCCTAGAGACACCTGAAATGAATACAAACACTGTCAGTAAATATAAAGAAAGTGGATGCTATTAATTAAGCTTTGGATCATCAGCAGATTTATATATAATAATAGAGTTACTGAATGCCCTGTGTGTTACCCAACAGTATAGTTTTAAACTTTATGAACTTGGCTTTAAGAAAATCGTTTTTTTTTTCCCCCCAGAACAAAAATATTTCGTATGGGGAATGAAAGGTTTTGTTGTTTCCCTAAATGTTGTGCACAAGCTTGGATGTTTTTGAATCATTTACTTGATTTCATTCTATATGTTATTGCTAACAAATTGTTACAATTAATATAAAGCAATAGGCATGATAATGTTTATCTAACAATAAAGAGAATCACTGTCAGGTTTTGTATAGAAGCTGGCTGTTGCATCAGTTTCGTTTCACATAAAAAGTGTATCAATAAGGTAAGCATGTTAGTAAATGTACAGATGCTGCTTTTTGATCAAATCTGATAAAGGAACTGTCATTTAACACCATCATTTAATACAATACAACACTCCAGACATTTAATACCATTATTATTTTAGCCTTCAAATAGCTTTTAACCTGTTACATATGGACATGGGTTGATCTAAACCAGTTCTGGATTTTTCTCCATCAAATATTTTTCCTTTGCTTTTTTTATAGCTTTTGGGTGGTTTTATCGATATGAAGGGAAATTTCCCACAATTCGCAAGGTACAAAGTGTGTGGAGCTATAAATGAAAATTTGCTGTGGGTTTTGCATTTGAAATTACTCCTTTCTCTCCTCTGTATTTTTTTTTAAATAAGTTGTACAGCCATGTACATTTATTTCTAAGTGTGGCAATACGTGACCAACTGTCTTACTTCATATGGATTCAGTATATTCAAATGCTTCCTCCTTTAACATGTGCATGTGCAAGCAAGTTTCTTTGGAGTGCAGCTAGAGGGGCTGATCTTTGAAGTACGGAGTGCTCTCAACTCCCACTGATTGCAATGGGAATTGATACCTAGACATACCTTTCAGGAGGTGCTCAACACATTTGGAAAACTGGACAAATGGGGTGCTCCCCTTTGCAAATCTTATGTTCCCCACAAGCCTTTGAAATAGTGCTTAAAAGGAAGATTTTCAGAGGAAAAAAATAAATGGGAATTGAGTGCCTAGATCCATTTGTGCCTTTGGAAATTTACCAGTAAGTGGAAGCTTACGTGGTGAATAGACCTTTAAACAGAAATGAATTTGACTCATAATGGAAGAAAACAATCAAAACATACTTTTAAAATTTGCTAAACAGGGTAGTATATTATAAGTATCATCTCTAAAGCATGCAGTAGTGTTTCAGATAATATTCTAGTCCTGTTGATACATTCATCTTCATTTCCTTCTCAGTATCTTTTGACACTATGATGAACATTATATTACTACCAGGTTGATGATCAAAACCAATTAGGGACTTAATGGTGGAGCCATCTTAGAGCCAGAGCAGATCCTGCATTGCTTCTACATCAATTCATTTAGAGTTTTGGGTGTGCAAGGAAATCAGGATCACAGCCTGGACTTGTCAGCTATATCTACCATAGTCACCACTTAAAAGGTCATCTTTTACCACAAGCCACAATTATTTCCGTATGCATAGGATAGGAAACATCTGTAACATCTCAGATACCACTTTGTGCTGTTAGTTAATGTTGGCATGTCAGTGCTGACCACCATGTGGACTCAGAACTGTATCTCATACTCTAGCCAACATCAATACAGTAGGTTATATGGCAGAAAAACATAAGGTGTGCTGTAAAAGTGCAAATTGGTTTTACTGCCCAAGTTATTCTGTATAATTATATGCTTTGCACCTTTATATGTTTAGAAGTTCTCAAAGCACGTGGAAAATATTAAAGGGCTAATCTACCCACTATTGAAATCTACGCACACTGTAGACTAAAAGCTTGAAAAAATGTATTTTTAATCTAAACTGCAATATTTTTATTTTGTGTGTTTTTAAAATGTTTCAGCCCACACAAAACAACAGACCAATGTTTGTAAAAGAAATTCACTTCCTATTAAAGGTATTTTTAATACAGAGCAAATTGCGAACGGTGAATTCTGAATCCATTAAAAATGATCTATGGAAGGGATGACTCAGGCTCTGTAGAGTTTGACTTGAGCTATGGTAGTGCATTCAGCTAAGATTAATGGGAACATATTGCTATTCTTTAGCACTAGTATCATACAGAGAGCTCAGTGTGAGTCTTCATCTCCAGTATAAAACGTTAACATCTATCATATGAGCCATGCTATATTTACCGTTCTTTGTAAAGAATGATGTCCCCAGTGAATGGTGTAAACAGTAACTAGCTCTAAACAAAACATGAAAACATTTGTAATACAAACTAAACCTCATGGCTAAAACACAGGCATTAGAAATTAGGTGTTTGATGCGACTAAATCTTTTTCACAACATAGTCATTGTACCTGTTAGGGTTAATCTTTGCAACAATAGCCAAATTACTTGTGAAGATATTACCATACAACCTCACTGATCGCAGCAGTGGAAGGTTCTAATTGCTCCCACATCAGGGCAGGTCTTTTTTTTACCAGCAAGAAGAATCTGTCTATTTTTTAAAATCCTCCCAATGGTTATTGCCTAGATTAGGGGTGTGAGCTGCTACATGTCACTCCAGTATTGCAGAGCTGATAAATTAATCCTGTTATGCAGAGAATGATTGTAGCATGATTGTCACTGTGCCCTGGGTTCCCCAAGCCACAGTAAAAGAGGAACAGCTGAAAAGAGGAACAGCTCATGCTTCCTCACTGTGCTGTGTCTCCTCCAACAACCAAGCCTGGAGAACAGCCTCTCACTGCACCAGCCAGCTCCTCTTCACTGTGCAGCTTTGGGCATGGGGAAACTGGAGAATGCAGGCTATCCTCCTACATTACTACTTGGCCTCAGGGAACACAGCTGATGGCCACTGTAATCAGGGGAGGAGGTTTTCTTTCTCTAACAACAAGAGCACGGACTTCAAAGTCTCTCTCCAGAAGTTTCAGGGGCCTTTAGTTGCACTGTTTTAAAGCCTCCACCCCACCCCCAAAATGATCAGACATGTAACTCGTATGATTGTTTTGTGCAGTGTTAGCACATCTTTAAGTGGCCAGTGCATGTGAGAACATTTAATCCTGTAGCTGCCATGAATGCCCATCTGCCATCTCTAAGATCCAGACACACCGCCTCCTTAGTACACTGCACTGATCTAAGCCTTTTCTTTGCAGTGGCTGGCTCTGTCTTTCTTAATGCATGGTATGCGGTGTTTTGGAAGTGTGTGACGCAACAAAGGCTTTTTATAGGTTAAAAGGAAGGGTTCACTCCTACATGTTAATACATGAGCACTTATGTGAAAGCCATCATGCAATTAATGACAAACAGAAGGGTGAGAAATGATGACGTTATGGTAAACTATTTATGAATATCATAACTCTTACTAGAGGAAAAAGGTATTTAACATTACCAACATTGCATGATCCATAAGTGACGTATAGGCCTTCTGTTTGCCTTCTGAATAAGAATGAATTTCACCCAATATGATGGGGACTGGTTTTTAGAATTGTTTTAAAAACAGCCACCACACTTATGCACACATACGGAAAGTGGCTAATTTTCCAAGACAGGTTTTCATGTATCTAAAGGCTCAATCAAGCGCCGAGTTTTGCAGTGTTCTAAGCCATTGTAAAGTATACACACTACTGTTTTGTGTAATAAAAAAACCTCCCAGAAAGGGAAAGAGAGAAAGAAGTTGAAGAGTGACAGTTTGCATGAACAGAAAAAGTGTAAAAAGGAACTGGAGTTTGAGCAAAAACTTGCCAAAGAAAAAGAAGGGATGTTGGAAAAAGAAAAACAGCTGAAAATCAACCGGCTTGTACAAGAGGTATGTTGCGATAAATGTTGGACTATATTTCTTTATGATTTTATTATTTCCTCCTATTTTATCCTGCTTTCTTTCTGCACGCAAAACTCTTTGACGCTCATGGATGTCTGCGACCCAGTTCAGCAGGGTATTTGAGCATGTATCTAACTCAAAATATGTTTAATCTCACTGACTTAAAAGGTACCTTATGGTACTTCAGGTACCTTGCTGAGGTGGGCCCTTGCCTTGTCTGCAGATAGTGGTATCTTATGGGTTATTTAAAATAACAAATTACAGCTCTTGTTCAGTATACCTGGCAACAGGTAAAGAATAGTAAGCTTATGTTGAGATCAGTGCCCACCTTTTTCCTTAGCTTGCTTTTTTGGTAATAAAAATATGAATATCTGTAAAAATGAAAAGCAGGAATTCAGTGCAAGACAAACATAGAAACTAAAGAACTACTAAAAATCAGAAACAATACGACCTGAGCAAATGAAGAAAATGTTTAAATTGAGGTAACAAAGCATAGTACTATGTTTTATCTGCTAGTATAATGCTGTTGGTTTCAGTGGAGATAGGTTAGCAGAGAGTTTGTTCCAATGTGTTAAATACTTTAAAAACACAGGATAGCAAAATACTCTATTCTGTTGCTAAAGGATGACAGAGAACCCTATCCTGAGCTTTCTTATTCACAAGAGCAGTTCTTCCTCAGATGGGTAGTTCTACCAGTTTAAAGACTACAGTACTCTCACATGGGATATTTAGGGGTTTTCAAGGACAGGCCTAATGGAAGGCAGTGAAACAGAAAGTGACTCACAAGAGCATAATTGTTTTTTGCAGAAAGTGTTTTAAAGTCAAATACATTTTGTATCTTCTAATCTTGTGTGTGGTGTAAACCCATTAATCTTTTTTTATACCACGGTGATATGACTAAGGTATCTGAGACAGAGCGAGAAGATCTGGAGGAATCAGAAAAGGTTCAGCACTGGGTGGAAAGACTTTGTCAGACACGGTTAGAACAAATCTCCTCTGTGGAGAATGATTCTCCTGAGGTAAAAGAAAGCTCTTGCTTATCCCTCCACTGTGATATCTAAATTACTTTTGTATGTTTCATAGACTGGCAGGGAGATTTTGCAGGGTGTCAGTGAGAAAAACCTGTCCCGTTCTTTCCCATTTCAGCCTTTAAGATTGACATAGACAGCATTTAGCATTTGACATCTGCACATTTTTCAGGGTGCTATCTTTTTTGGAAAATGCATTACCATTGATAAATGTGACCACATGACATCCACTGAAAAGCAGCGTGACCACTTGACAGTTCTGTATCCTCTTAGCTGACCCTGCTAGATTGGCTAGGATGGCTTTTGCTAGCCATATTAAAACTCGAGGCTATGAGGACTTTACCACCAAGAACGGTAAGGCAAGAACACTCTGAGGATGGAATCATTGATATTCAGGATCTTGAATGCAACCTAGTACCGTGGAGAGCTAGGGATAACAAAGAGCCAAATCATAGCCTCACTTGAAAATATGTAAGGGAAGGGGACAAAAGCTGAGAGAACTCTAAAAGAGTCACTTAATAAACTTTTATTCAAATCTTCCCTTTAAAGGGGAGGAGTTTGAGGAGAGGGGGCACACAGAGAAAGGTTTATGGCCTTATAATTCCACACCCACAGAGAGGTTTTCCCACCATCCCGCAGATCTGGCTCCCCTCCCAGCACAGTTGCTTCAGGAGGAACACAGCTTTCTGATGACTTCCCTTGGGAATGAACAATAACAGCTGCAGAGGGGACCCATGGCGATCTCCCACTTGAATCATTCTAGAGTCAGCAGAGAGCATCTGGTCTTCTGTTCCTCCTGGCCCAGTGCCCAAAGCCTTATGGCTCTCCAATGGAAGAGTCTCTTGAGGAGAGGGATATGTTTCTGCAGAAATTCCCCACACCTTCTGCACTCACTAGCTGCAAACTGGTGGATTGCAGTCCCCTTCGGTGGTGGAAATGAAGGGGGCATGATACTAGGGCCAGACTCCTGGACATATTTTCAGAGCTCTGTTGCTCGGAACTGTTTACTAGTACACTACTGTATTTACGCTGCCACTAATTACTTTATTACCGTAAAACTATTTCAGGAGATTAAACTGGTATAAATCGAGAGAACAGGTTGGTTGTGAGGAATTAACCTGTCTAAGCTAACAGCCATTATGTATTATTATTTGTTATTAATTGTAATATATCCTTAAAACAAGAAGCAGTTCCCAAGGGTTGGAGAGCAGCCAATGCGGTAGCCATTCTTAGATGGTGGAGCCACTCTATGGTACTGACAGATTTAGCTGAGACTATCATTATGGACAGAGCAGTAATCCACCTGAAGAAGTAAATCAAATAAGACTAGGATAAATATCTTGGTTTTTCTAGGGATAATTTATGCCTCTTTAATTGTTCCTCCAGGGAGTGGACAAAATAGTGGATAAGAGAACACTGATTAAGTGAACTTTCACAAACATTTTAACATGATCCATGACAAATGACTACTGGAAACATTTAGACCACATACATATAGAATCCCTTCTCCACTGCTCCAAATCTGGATTAATGTATTCACTTCTGCAGAACAGCTAGTTCCTGTATTGACTCCTTTGGAGTTCTTAAGCCCAGCAAGGACTCAAGCTCTGCATGGGCTACTCAGCATTATCTAAGCTCTGCGTAGATTTGCTTGAACAACACCAAACTCATGGAGACTAAATCAAGCACTTCCCCTCCTCCCACATATGTGCGCCACCAGCATGCATACAGCTTCCACCCATCAGGACATGCACCACCACCGCCGTCACATACACAGTTCAGGTGGATGTATTCCCAGAGCTGCTTATCAGACACTCCGGACTCTAGGGTGGTATTAGGTTGGCTGGGGTATTGTAACTCTGAATTCCCTAGCACTCTATTTTGTCCTTTAAACTTTAGTGCTGATTAAGGATGTTCCTCTTATTGATATGTATTGACAACCTTTACTCCAGATTCATGGCTTTTTTTTTTTTAATCTGGTCTGGAAATCCTTTTAAATGACTCTAGAATTTCAGGAGCTGCCTGTAAAGTGCTCTCCTTTTACATCAGCCACTTTTGCAATGAGCATTTTTTTCCTGTTTGTTTTGCTTTTTGTGTCTGCTCTTTTTATTTGCACAGCAATTATGCACTGTATTTCTATTCACTGTATTTTTTTAAAACTGGGGTAAGTGCTCTTTGTACACAAAAAGGCTCCAGGAAAAAGTTGTGTACATGTTTTTTTTAATAGGAACCCAAGACCTTACAGTACTGAGTTAATTATAGCTTGTGGTGTCCTGCTACTTGTTTTTAGTTTGTTCAGGTCCATTATAGGCAAGTGCACAGTTAAGGCAGGTCTTTGTTGTCATTACACTAGCTGACAAGTGGACATACTTCTGCTTCTCCTTCTGCTACATCAGTGCGGAGGTTTGCAGGTGGTCTGCAGCTTCACACCACAGACCTTGATGATATTAACCTGGATGAAGTTGACAAGCCTACAAAACACATAGCACCTCTCCCTCCACAACCTCACACAACTTCTGCAATATCAGCAGCTCATCCACTTTCTTCACCAAATGTCCCATCTTCAAGAGGTCCAGCCCCTTCACCTTCTGCAGCTTCACGGGTGACTTTATCATCATCCACTGGGATGCATACTCCCGTACCTCCTCCCACTGCCTCCTTACCCAGTCAACCCATTGGATCTCTCTGTCGTCCACCCACCCTCTTAGAAGAAAGAATGGGAAACCACAGTTACCATTCTTCTGGCCCTACAGAGTCCTTGAATAGCTGGGAAGCAAAAAATTACAGAGGAAGATCTACTTTTGGACCCATTAGCTCTCAGAATAATGAAAAGACCTACTTATCAAGCCCAAAGGTATAATTTAATTATATTCTCCTCTCATTGAATATACATCATTCTCATTAGTGATGTATCTAAATAGCAGGTGGAGAATATGCCTTGTGTGTTTGCTCTGCATAATGTTCCAGATCTTCTGCATCCAAATATCATTTGCAGAATGCATTAGCTAATAGCATCTTTTGTGCTTGACCATTATTACCTACAGCCCATCATATTTTAAATATAAAGAAATCATGTGACCTATTTCACTACAGAAACACAAAAAGTAGGTTATTTTGTAGTTGAATGAGATATAAAGTATCTATAAAGCAGAATATTAGTATTCAGCTAATATGGTTTAAATATGACCCTGAATTGTTTTACTCAGGGAAAGTAGTGGACAGAGAACACTAGGTTGAAGTCACATGCTCAGAAACTTTTGAAGTGAGCACCAACAGTAGTCCTTTGATGGGAACAAGACTAAACATTCTTACTACAAATCTGAATGGTTTGACCTTTCAGTAGTTAGTTTTCTGGGGAAATACTCTGATTGTCCCTTATTACAAACTCACTAGGTTTATTCCAAAAGAGGATCTATACTGAATATTACAAAAAATTCATATATTAAATCCCATTATTCAGGGAAAAATATTTCTGTGACTTCATCATACTAGTATTTTGCTTTACTAAGGACTATAACATCAGGCACATACTCAAATCTTTGTAATAAAAGATCTTTCTGCAGATATTTTATACTAGTTTCAAACAGTTCAGCTGAGACCCTTTGGGGTAGTTTTTCTGCATGTTTTTCTGCACGAATTCACTGCATTGTGTGCTGTGGTTTTCTGCAAGATCATTTGGAATAATAATGACTTTGTATTGTGGGTATTGCAGCTGAACAGGGGAAGGGCACAGGATTAAAATGACTTCTTAGTTCTTCGTGAAAATGTGTAGATTATTTCTATTTGATGGATAGTTTTAAAAGAGTGAATTATGAATCTTTGTTTTGTTATAAACAGTCTGATTAACAAGGGGACTCCATAAACATAGTTTATAATCACATTTCAAGAATACTTAAGCTTCTCTGGAATTAGAATGACAACTACATCTTTTTATGGAAGATGGGTTTTCTAAATGTTCTCTAAATCAGTGGTTCTCAACCTTTTTGGGCTCAGGAGCCATTTATACATTTTTATGGCTTGTCGTAACCCAATAAATATTCTGGGGGTGAAGGCCCTGGGTGGTTTCTAATCCACATTAGGCAGCTAAATAAGTGACCTAATCTTCAAAAGTTCTAAGCCCCCACCAGCTGCCAACCAAACTCAATAACAGGTAGGTCTGAGAGGAGATTTTAGCTCTTAATAAAATATTAATATTGAGCTAATCTTACTCTATTATATGCATTATATCCATTGTTTTGTCTTCAGTGGGGTTTCACATCAGAACCTGGCCTAGTTATATAGTTCCATTACTAAAGTCAGGTAGATTATCCCATTCTGCCTATTGTGGGGTTTTTTATACCTTCCTCCTACATATCTGATACTAAACACTAGACATGATAGTGGAACACCTGGACCTTGGGTTTGGTCCAGCTGAGTTCAGAATCTGGCCTGTTGTGCCTGTTTCCTTCTTAAATAGCTTAGTTTATATTATTTGGGCTAAACACAAACATTTGATGTTCCCAAAGAAGTAACTGGTTTCCTTCCTCATATCTCATCCTCTGGCTAGGTTACTCCCAATCAACTGAATAAATCTATCTGATTTTAAATACGAGACCCTGTTGTTAGACCAGCCAAAGTTGAAGTAAACAGAGATGTATTACTCTGGTCTCATAAACTTCCTTTCCTAATGTTATACACATAGGTTTCTAAATCTTTTCAGCATCAATAATTTTCTTCACCTTGGCCATTTAATTGCAAGTTCTGCCAGGTGCTTGCTGGTGCTGAAGGAGTCAAATTCCCTGTCAAAAATTATTGGCTATGAATTGTTCATAGATGTGGCATGAATTGATTTGAGCATCATAAGTATCATTAGTAGATATGCAGTAATGAAGGTATTGTTGTTTAGGGTTTAAGAAACGCCTCTCATGTTGGCAAAATATCATCTGCATCAAGCAATCCACTGGTATGTCATAAATGTTTAATAATTAATATACGTTTTTTTAATGAGCTTTCAATGTAATGCTAGTGTCAAGGAATTTAAAAAGGGGATGATTTCAGATGGGTGCAGGATATGATTCCCCCCCTTGAAAAATGGCCATCATATCTTTGCATTCAGGTGTGTAAGGCAGTCATTGCATTTACAAGATACCGGTAATATTACCCTCCATGTACCTATTAGCAGTGCTAAGCTCTAACAGTATAAAAGACTTTCTCTACAATGAGTTTTCACTTTTCAACAGTCTCAGAAATATAAGCTTGAAGCATGCATGTTGCATGTACGATATTTTTTCTATGTACTGTGTATTTGTGTTTCTGTCAGGGTGACACACAACATAGTTACAATCCTATGTTTTTTAAATGCAGCTTGGGATAGCATCACAGCTGAAAAATATAGCCCAATATAACCAGTCTTTGATTGTTTTACTGAAAGTGTATGTAGACATTGGGTCATATTAGAAAAGATATGTGTGCTAAGAAAGGATGTAGTCCCCAATTTCCAGTAGCATGCAAGTATTATGTTAGTGGAAGGTATTTTTTAAATTTCTTCCTATAATAAATTCACAAACCTCACAAACTGCTACCATAACATAGGTCTGTTCAGTCCCCCTTTATGTTCCATGATACAATACACACATATTTGCTAGATACAGTGAATAAACACTTGAAAAAGTACATGTCCAGTTTGATAGACTGGCATATAGGGAAAAGTCTCTGTAATACATTTCTTAGAGGTTGTTATGGGCTTACCCATGCACTGTATAGCACTGGTGTGGAGAATGTGTAGAAAAGAAAAAGACGATGGAGAACCTTTTCACCTTCCTGTGGGACAGCAGAACAGGATCCCTCTTTTATGCACAGGAGTGAGATGGGAGAAGACCCAGCTGATGCATTGGCCCTTATAATATACCTGCAGGAAGCATGGTCTGAGGGTTATGGGTGTATCTTGTCCACTAGGTGGGTTAATACATATGCCACCCACAGCAGCATGTAGTAGCTGGCAGCTGTTCAGATACACATGGTTCCTTGCTTAGAGGAGCAGTAATTTTTACCTCCTTCTTGAGATGGCCGTTCTACCTTTTGTCAATCCCCACCTGTCTGACAGGGAATGTACCAGTCTACATCCCCACTTCCCAATGTTGCACTGGCCAGGGCTAGATTTGTCGCGTGTGTGTAGAATAAAAACAAACTAAAAAAAGAAGCTTCAGGAATGTGTGCTTTTAAAGAAAGAAACCACATATGAAACCATAGTATTTCCTAAACATTGGAAATTGAGTTTAACAGAGATCATAGTTTAATGGATATCAGGAACTTATTTGATTGGAAAATAGTTTCTCTATACTATGGCTATTAGATTAGACCAGTGGTGGGCAATCTGAGGCCTGCAGGCCGCACACAGCCCGTCAGGGTAATCCGTTGGCTGGCCACCATAGACTCATAGACATTAAGGTCAGAAGGGACCATTCTGATTGTCTAGTCTGACTTCCTGCACAATGCAGGCCACAGAATGTCACCCACCCACTCCTGCAATAAACCTCTCACCTATGTCTGAGCTATTGAAGTCCTCAAATCATGGTTTAAAGACTTCAAGGTGCAGAGAATCTTCCAGCAAGTGACCCGTGTCCCATGCTGCAGAGGAAGGTGAAAAACCCCAGGGCCTCTTCCAATCTGCCCTGGAGGAAAATTCCTTCCTGACCCCAAATATGGCGATCAGCTGAATCCTGAGCATGTGGGCAAGTTCCACTAGCCAGATACCCAGGAGAGAATTCTCTGTAGTAACTCAAATCCCACCCCATCTAACATCCCCATCACAGGCATTGGGTCTAGTTACCATGAATAGTTAAAGATCAATTAATTGCCAAAATCATGTTATCCCATCATACCATCTCCTCCATAAACTTATCGAGTTTAATCTTGAAGCCAGATAGGTCTTTTGCCCCCACTGCTTCCCTTGGAAAGCTATTCCAAAACTTCACTCCTCTGATGGTTAGAAACCTTTGTCTAATTTCAAGTCTAAACTTCCCGACGGCCAGTTTACATCCTTTTGTTCTTGTGTCCACATTTGTACTGAGCTTAAATAATTCCTCCCCCTCTCTGGAATTTATCCTTCTGATATAGAGAGCAATCATATCTCCCCTAAGCCTTCTTTTGGTTAGGCTAAACAAGCCAAGCTCCTTGAGTCTCCTTTCATAAGACAGGTTTTCCATTCCTTGGATCATCCTAGTAGGCCTTCTCTGTACCTGTTCCAGTTTGAATTCATCCTTCTTAAACATGGGAGACCAGAACTGCACACAATATTCCAGATGAGGTCTCACCAGTGCCTTGCATAATAGTACTAACACCTCCTTATCTCTACTGGAAATACCTCACCTGATGCTTCCCAAGTCCGCATTAGCTTTTTTCACTGCCATATCACATTGGCGGCTCATAGTCATCCTGTGGTCAATCAATACTCCAAGGTCCTTCTCCTCCTCTGTTACTTCTAATGGATGCGTCCCCAGCTTATAACTAAAATTCTGTTATTAATCCCTAAATGCATGACCTTACACTTCTCACTATTAAATTTCATCCTATTACTATTACTCCAGTTTACGAGGTCATCCAGATCCTCCTGTACGATATCCCGGTCCTTCTCTAAATTGGCAATACCTCCCAGCTTTGTATCATCCGCAAACTTTATTAGCACACTCCCACTTTTTGTGCCGAGGTCAATAATAAAAAGAATAAATAAGATTGGTCCCAAAACTGATCCCTGAGGAACTCCACAGGTAACCTTCCTCCAGCTTGACAGCTCACCTTTCAGTATGACCCACTGTAGTCTCCCCTTTAACCAGTTCCTTATCCACCTTTCAATTTTCATATTGATTCCCATCTTTTCCAATTTAACTAATAATTCCCCATGTGGCACCGTATCAAACGCCTTACTGAAATCTAGGTAAATTAGATCCACTGCGTTTCCTTTGTCTAAAAAAATCTGTTACCTTCTAAAAGAAGGAGATCAGTTTGTTTACATTTGCACAGCCACCCACAGCTCCCAGTGGCCGTGGTTCGCCATTTCCGAACTGTCTGGTGGCCTGCCAGCAGATTACCCTGATGGGCAGGTTGCCCACCACTGGATTAGAGTAGACTGTTTCACAAAGTTCAGTACAGCTGCCATTTTTATATGGCAAAGACACTGATAAATACTGTGCCATGGTTAAGTTTCATTTTCTCACAAGGGATGACATTCACTCCTGTGCATAGGGCCAACACAAGGCTCAGGCAACACTTAAGCCTGAAATGGATAATGAGGAAGTTCATTATTGGTTTAAAAGTCCTCAGGTATTCATTATCCCATGATAACTAATCTAAAACTTCAGACTCATTTCCTGGTAAGCTATAAAAAATGGACATTTTTGAAGATGTGAAGGAGACTTGCGTAGCAAATATTTTAAAGAGTCTGTAAGCTAGCACTAGAGATATTCCAAGGTTCCTGCATTCGGGAAAGGTCTATCAGTGATAAGCAACTTGTGGTTCCAAGTATCAGACAAGTATCTCTTCATATCCCCTTGATGTCTTCAAATGTGAAAACATCACTAGTTTGTCACAGAAAGGATGAATAAAGGACAAAGAAATTCACTTTGGTCTCTCCAAAAAAGTGATGGTTCATACAACTACTCATATTCTTAAGCAAGTGTGATAGAGAGCCATTTTTCAGAACACCCGTTTGCCTGAAAACGGCTCGTATTGGTTTTGATTCAAGACTGGCCAGATCTGAGTTTCTTCCACTAGGGGGTCACTCTGTAGAGCCAGGTTTCTGGAAGTAAGTGTGACTCCTGGGGATATTATCCTGATCCAGTGCAACTTCAGAGAGTTGATCACTATGAACGCTCAGATTCTTCTGAGATCATTTAAGCAATAGATTTAGTGTGGGTAAACACTACACTGCTCAAGGGAATTCTCTCGTGACTTTCAAAGACCTGGCTCCAAAACTTTTCTCTAAATTCTAAAAAATACTCCTTTTTGCTGTAAAAATGGGATTGTGTAACCAATTTACTGGAAATTCTTCAGATCATTTCCATAATAACAGCTTGTACTACATGGATGATATCTGGAATACATCATGTTTCCTATGAGAAATGTCAACCGGAGTAGCTGGAGCTGAGTCAGAACCTAAACCCATAGGGCTCAGTCCTGAACTCTTTATTCAGACAAAACTCTCATTGACGTCAGTGGAGGTTTTGCCTGAATAAGGAGTGTAGGATCAGGCACCTAATTTGTACATGTCAGATGATTAACTCTGAAATGCCTCAGAGTATCCACTGTATTTCATAGAGTAAAGGGACTAAGTACTGTGACTAACTCTTGATCTCAGCCCAAGATGAGTGATTTTTAATATGTTTCTAATGGAATAATAATAATAAATTACAGGCCTGGTGAATTTCACTTTTGAAGATCAGTTTAGCCACCTGACTGCAGTATATCTTTAACAGTATCACAATTCCAATTCAGGTTCGCTGTCTCATTACATTAATCGTTTTAGCATTACTTCTTTAGCTCTTAAATCAGTTCACTGCCTCTATGGGATAAGTGCCAAATGCAGGGATAAAATTTTCCATCATCCCTCTGAAGTCATGGTTTAAGGAAGAGAAGCCATTATTTAGCTCTACCAGGAATTACATTATGTTTTATCTTATTATCATTATAGATCAGTTAATAAAATACTTCTGACAGCTTTTTGTTATACTAGTGGCAATAAGTTCATAGCAATGAAGTGATGTATGCAATATGAGTGGTTTGCACAAATTGCATTGTCTATAATTCTCTTAAATTGAACCCCGATAGCAATTTGCTCCAAGCCCACCTACCCAGCGTCAGCCAGTGGTACCTATAGTCTCTAAGCCAGTCATGCTGCAACCTGATCCTAACTTTATGGTGAGGCCAATAATCAAACCGGAGGCCCTGGTAAGACTTTTCTAATATTCTTTTCTGAGTGTGGTAAAGTTGTAGGAATTTCTCTTGTTGAATTGTCTTTAAAGTTTGTCCTTGTGTTCTCCTAACCATAAACCACGTTGAATTGTTCTGAATAATCAGACGTGGTAAGTGTTAAAGGTCTCTGTGTGGCTTTGTGAATAGAGTCACACTATCTCACAGCAAGAAGTTTGGAGGGTTTTTTTTATATATTTTTATTTTTATTTCATACATTGTTTTGATTTGATCATTTTTGTGTTCATTCATTCAAAAAGTCAAATTTTTCATAAGTGGCAAGATTGTCAATGTTAATTTTTGCCTTTAAAAAGAAACAAAAGTTATATGATTTATACACATTTCAAATTCTTCCCTTCCCAAGGAAAACATGTAGATTGTTAATATTAAATTGGACCATACAATAGACTAGTATTGTGGTTGTCCTGTTAAGTGTTACACAAGTAGATTTTTTTTTCACATCTGTTTCCAGTGTATATAAAGATGTATTGTGCTCTGACCAAAATCTTAGACTAAAAATGTTTGGGCTGAATTTTGTTGTATTAAGGACTACGAGGTTTGGCCTTTTGAGAGCAGAAGAGATCATGAGTAATTTGGAAGATAAGGACTCAATCTTGAAGTCTTTATTCTGGAAAAACTACCATTTAAGTCAATGGAAGTTCGCCTGAGTAAGAATTGATGTCCCAGAGCTGCGACCATTAGTGACAATTATTCATGAGAACAATCCAATTGACTAAATTTCTTAAATGGATGCATAAGAACATAAGAATAGCTATACTGGGTCAGCCCAAAGGTCCATCTAGCCCAGTATCCTGTCTTCTGACAGCTGCCAACGCCAGGTGCCCCAGAGGGAATGAACAGAACAGGTAATCATCAAGTGATCCATCCCCAGTTGCCCATTCCCAGCTTCTGGCAAACAAAGGCCAGGGACACCATCCCTGCCCATCCTGGCTAATAGCCATTGATGGACCTATCCTCCATGAACTTATCTAGTTCTTTTTTGAACCTTGTTATGGTCTTGGCCTTCACAACATCCTCTGGCAAGGAGTTCCACAGGTTGACTGTGCATTGTGTGAAAAAATATTTCCTTTTGTTTGTTTTAAACCTGCTGCCTATTAATTTCATTTGGTTCTTGTGTTATGAGAAGGAGTAAATAACACTTCCGTCATTTACTTTCTCCATGCCAGTCATGATTTTGTAGACCTCTATCATATCCCCCCTTAGTTGTCTCTTTTCCAAACTGAAAAGTTCCAGTCTTATTAATCTCTCCTCATACGGAAGCCATTCCGTACCCCTAATCATTTGTGTTGCCCTTTTCTGAACTTTTTTCAATTCCAATATATCTCTTTTTTTGAGATGGGATGACCACATCTGCACATAACATTCAAGATATGGGCATACCATGGATTATACAGAGGCAATATGCTATTTTCTGTCTTATTATCTATCCCTTTTTTAATAATTCCTAACATTCTGTTAGCTTTTTTGACTGCCGCTGCACATTGAGTGGATGTTTTCAGAGAACTATCCACAGTAACTCCAAGATCTCTTTCTTGAGTGGTGACAGCTAATTTAGACGCCATCATTTTATATGTATAGTTTTATTGCAGTTTTGCCTATTACATCATGAGTGATGCTAGTAGGGTAGGCCCTGATCCAATGCCCATTGAGATCAGTAGAAAGTCTCCTTAATGATGAAAAATAAATCCCATCGGCACTTAAAATTCTTGAATTACAGGGTTGTGTTATGAATTCTAAACTCTAAAAATTAACTTGCATATTAAATTGTCATGTATTAAAATACTCAGAATGTTCTGCTTTAATAATGTAGGTTTCAGAGTAGCAGCCGTGTTAGTCTGTATTCGCAAAAAGAAAAGGAGTACTTGTGGCACCTTAGAGACTAACGAATTTATTTGAGCATAAGCTTTTGTGAGCGATGAAGTGAGCTGTAGCTCACGAAAGCTTATGCTCAAATAAATTCGTTAGTCTCTAAGGTGCCACAAGTACTCCTTTTCTTTTTTTAATAAAGTCGTGATTCTTGTTCCTCTGTTTTCAACATTACAGTGAAAACAGATACAGTAGCTGTTTAATGATCATTTTTTTTATCAAAAACACATTCAGCCCAGAACTGCTATGTTATACATGTTCTCAAGCCACTATGTGCATAAGAGAGCTGATTTTTACAAGATAAATATTAATTCCTGCCCATGCATCAAGAGGCAGGACTGTGATTTTGTAATGGGTAAAAAGACTGTGAATATAGATATTCCATTCAATTGTATACATGGAAATTTCATTTTAGTTTGGAATGTGTGAAATAACTAATAATTCAATCATTTACCAAGCAATTTGAAATTGGTCAGGAGAAAAGACCAAAATGATAAGGTGTCAATCTTCTTTATTCCCAAATTGCTTTATATTATTAGTTGGGAATTCGTGGATATGAGGAGAAAATATTCTTCTGATATGATTTTCAAAGCAAATTACTTTGTAAATTGCATTTGTAATTCCACTTTTTAACTTCCAACTATGACTTAGTCCTTTATGGTTGTTTGTACTGTCCGCAGGTAGGGTCTCAGTACATTGTAAACTGGGGTTTAATATTTAAATAATGTAAAAAGATGGAACAGTTTTTTTTATTATCCAGGAAAAGTGCAGGCTACCACGTGCTTAACAGGCAGAGTTTATACAGGATCTCTCCTGAAAAGTCTAAAAATAAATTTGTTTCACATAGAGGGAATAATGTTTGTCATCATTTCTGATTGATGTAAATGTTTAGAAATAGGACTAGTTCATCGGTTTCTTCAATTCACTGTGTGAAATCACCAAAGGCAAGATAGTTTTCCTTTGCTAATGTCTTTTCTTATTTTCTTGCACATGACCTATAAAGATCCTCCCATCCTGATTCTGTATATAGTACAACCTACATAGTTCCTCCCACCTTGTTTCTGTATATGGTAAAAAGTTGTGTGTATCAATCATTGGAGACTGATTTTTGAGGAAAATTCGTTGAATTGTGTTCTGACAGTCAAAAAGAGGTTTGGATTTTAGTCAAGCAAACTATTAGCTAGGCAGCCCAACGGGGGCAAGAAAATAATAATAAAAAACCCAACTGAGGGCAAAATGCCTTCCAGGTGACAAGGGAAGAAGTCTTCAAAGTAGAAGAAGTGGTTTCTCTATCTAGTCTTATTTAAGTCTACAGCTATGTCTACATTACTGTAACAAACCTGCAGCACCACGTCTCAGAACCCAGGTCAATTGACTTGGACTTGGGCTGCGAGGCTAAACATCTCATTGTAGACATTTGGGCTTAGGCTGGTTTCCGAGCCTGGGCTCCAGCCCTAACATGTACACAGCAAGTTTTACGTCTTGCAGCCTGAGCCCCATGAGTCGAAGTCAGCTGATCCGAGCCAGCCACAGCTGTGCTGCAGGTCTTTTATTGCAGCGTTACCATATCTTTCATATTAATTGGATTCAGCCCAGTAAACCCAAGTCTTCCATCTACTCAAGTACAGATAAATTATTTGAATGTATGGATGGAGAAATACATGTGAAGGTAAACCCTGAGTGTGCCTATATGCCGATATGTGGGCAAATGCAGTGGGAATGCTCTGCTTGTGCTGTGCTATCGAGAATACAGCAGCAACTCATGGAGGAGCTGCACACAGTTTGGCACAGAGAACTCGATGGATCGCTGCAATGAAACAGTACTGGGGATGTGGGGATTTCCAAAGGCAAAACCTCATGTTTGAAGGGAGTTGCAGGCAATGTCTCCCACATACCTTAAACAATCCTGTTGCAATTATTAGAAAGCTCTGAGGCATTTGTGCTAATGAGTCCTACCTTCAAATCCCCTGTGGTTGAGCACAGTTTTCCTGAGGGAAAGATTTATTACTTGAGTTTTGTTCCAGTTTTCAGGATTTGGGGCTTGATTCTGCACGACTGAAGTCGATGGGAGTGAAGCAGATCCTTGGCTGTTAGCCTTTACCCGGCCTACACTAAAGCATGTAGGTGTCTTTCACCACCTCAGTTGCTCAGCTGCACTGATGTTGGTGCCCTGGTTTTACCCACAACACTAATACTGAAAATGAATGAACATTTTCCTAAGTAGCCACATTTATTTGCAATCTTGTTGAAAAGCTGCCCAGACAGGGGCAATAAACATATACAACTTCTGAATTTAGAAATGTATAATACCCTCACTTACCCTGTGAGTGGAAAGTTCTTAAAAGAAGACCCCAATCTCTTCCCCTAATTGGGTAGACTTTTTTCATTATGTTTTATCACAAAGTCTTTGTAATTTCATGTGACACTTAGTATGAAATTATTCCAAACTATAGCATTTCTATTTTATTAGCATGCAGGTAGTAGTCTGAGGATAACAAAATCAATTCAGCATTGTATTGGGTTCAGGAAAATATAGGAACTACCATTTTAATCCTCACTTTGGACCAAAAATCTCCCAACTATTTCCATATTGGGGTCTTGGAGACCCCCTAGTATGTCAAAATTGGAAAAATACATGGGATGCATTTAAAACTGACTTCATTGTAACCAGTGAACTGTAAATCTATGAACAAGTTAAAACATTCCTAGATTCAGAAGTACACTACACAGTATTTGTGTTGGGGTCTAACTGACCCAGTAACACACACATTTTAAAAATAGCTACACAGTACACGGGTGTCGCGTCTAACAGACCCCGTTTTTAGACAATGAAAACAGATAGCAACAGCAGCATTATAAAAGGCACAAACGCAGCAAAGTGGTAGTAAATGGCTTACCACTTTGAACAAATAGAGCAAATAAGCTGACATATATTCTGAGCATACAACATTTTTACATTTTGAACATTTGTTATGTGTTTTCCTGCCTCGTTCTCCAGAACAAATGTAGCATCTTCCCTGTTTCTTAGGCTCTGGATCAGTACCCAGCACACAGATACTACTTTCCTAGAAGCCTGAAGCAAGGCTGCTATGTTCCTTTCCTGCACCAGTGGCTTCACCATTTCTGTGCTCAGGTCCCTGTGAAACATCCATCTCTTCCTCAAATGCTTATGTCAGGTGTGATTCAACAAAATCCAAACAATATATGCATTCAGACATGCAATGTGCATTTGCAATGCAACAGTAAGTCTTTGCCACAGCAACAGCATCTGTCAAGTGTGAGCTTGCCAGAAACTAGTATCTCACAATTGTGGCTTCCTCAGAAACTTTCTAGCAAGTGTAGGCTTCCCAGAAGATCAGTGCGATGGGATTATCTTGAAAGAAACTCAATTTGCTGTACAATTGTGATGATACCTGTGGGGAACATTAACTGGGATCTCACAGACCCCCAGGATGCTTTTGGTGCATTTTTTTTTAAATAAAAACCACTGAAACTGTTGATTAAAACAATGATGAAAGGTTCATATATCATATCATTACTGCTGCCTCAACATAAAAGCAATCTTATGTTGGAATGCATAATTAAATTGGGATCTAACAGACCCCAATACCTTTTGAGTCATTTTTTCACTACACAAAAATCACAACAAGTATGCAGATAAAACCAATGCTAATTGGTTGTCCGCATCATAGTTTGAGAATACTTAAAGAAGAGGCAATGTTTTATTTAAATTTTTGTATGTGCTTGGAGTTCAAAAGACCCCCAAAGACTTTGGAAGTGTAGTACTTTTATTTTCCCCATTGACTACCATTGAGGGGTCCAACTGATCTCATTACCTTTTAAGTGACTTTTTTGCTACACAAAATCCTACAAAAAGTGGAAACATGGTCAAATTGATGAGTACAAAAGAACAGCACAAGTATGTAGGGACAAAATCAGAAAGGCTAAGACACCAAATTAGTTACACCTGGCAAGGAACATAAAAGGTAATAAGAAGATGTTCTTTAAATACCAAGAGAAAGATGAAGGAAAGTGTAGGTCTTCTGTTCAGTGGGGGAAGGAGCGCTAATAACGCATGACATCAAAAAAGCTGACATGCTTAATGCGTAGTTTGCCTCAGTCTTCACTAAAAAGATTAATGACGACCAGATACTCAACACAATTAATTTAGACAACCAGGGGGAAGCAATGCAAGCCAAAATAGGGAAAGTTAAAGAATATTTAAATAAGTTAGATATATGCAAGTCATGAGGGCCTGATGAAATTCATCCCAGAATATTTAAGGAAATAGATAAAGCAATCTCGGCACCATTAGCAATTATCTTTGAGAACATAAGAACACCCATACTGGATCAGACCAAAGGTCCATCTAGCCCAGTAGCCTACCTTCTGACAGGTTTCAGAGTAACAGCCGTGTTAGTCTGTATTCACAAAAAGAAAAGGAGTACTTGTGGCACCTTAGAGACTAACCAATTTATTTGAGCATAAGCTTTCGTGAGCTACAGCTCACTTCATCGGATGCATACTGTGGAAACTGCAGAAGACATTATATACACAGAGACCATGAAAAAATACCTCCTCCCACCCCACTCTCTTGCTGGTAATAGCTTATCGAAAGTGATCACTCTCCTTACAATGTGTATGATAATCAAGTTGGGCCATTTCCAGCACAAATCCAGGTTTTCTCACCCTCCGCCTCCCCCACACACAAACTCACTCTCCTGCTGGTAATAGCCCATCCAAAGTGACCTCTCTCTTTACAATGTGTATGATAATCAAGGTGGACCATTTCCAGCACAAATCCAGGTTTTCTCCCCCCCTTTCCAAAAACCACACACACAAACTCACTCTCCTGCTGGTAATAGCTTATCCAAAGTGACCACTCTCCTTACAATGTGTATGAAAATCAAGGTGGGCCATTTCCAGCATAAATCCAAGTTTAACCAGAACCTCTGAGGGGGGGGAAGTTAGGGAAAAACAAGGGGAAATAGGCTACCTTGCATAATGACTTAGCCACTCCCAGTCTCTATTTAAGCCTAAATTAATAGTATCCAATTTGCAAATGAATTCCAATTCAGCAGTTTCTCGCTGGAGTCTGGATTTGAAGTTTTTTTGTTATAAGGTAGCGACCTTCATGTCTGTAATTGCATGACCAGAGAGATTGAAGTGTTCTCCGACTGGTTTATGAATGTTATAATTCTTGACATCTGATTTGTGTCCATTTATTCTTTTGCGTAGAGACTGTCCAGTTTGACCAATGTACATGGCAGAGGGGCATTGCTGGCACATGATGGCATATATCACATTGGTGGATGTGCAGGTGAACGAGCCTCTGATAGTGTGGCTGATGTTATTAGGCCCTGTGATGGTGTCCCCTGAATAGATATGTGGGCACAGTTGCCAACAGGCTTTGTTGCAAGGATAGGTTCCTGGGTTAGTGCTTCTGTTGTGTGGTATGTGGTTGTTGGTGAGTATTTGCTTCAGGTTGGGGGGCTGTCTGTAGGCAAGGACTGGCCTGTCTCCCAAGACAGGCGCGGGCGGAGGGTGAGAAAACCTGGATTTGTGCTGGAAATGGCCCAACTATCATACACATTGTAAGGAGAGTGATCACTTTAGATAAGCTATTACCAGCAGGAGAGTGGGGTGGGAGGAGGTATTGTTTCATGGTCTCTGTGTATATAATGTCTTCTGCAGTTTCCACAGTATGCATCCGATGAAGTGAGCTGTAGCTCACGAAAGCTTATGCTCAAATAAATTGGTTAGTCTCTAAGGTGCCACAAGTACTCCTTTTCTTTTTACCTTCTGACAGTGACCAATGCCAGGTGTCCCAGAGGGAATGAACAGGTAATCATCACGTGATCCATTCCCTGTCATTTATTCCCAGCTTCTGGCAAACAGAGGCTAGGGACACCATCCCTGCCCATCCTGGCTAATAGCCGTTGATGGACCTATCCTCCATTAATTTATCTAGTTCTTTTTTGAACCCTGTTATAGGACTCCTGGAGGATGGAAGAAGTCCCAGAAGACTGGAGAAGGGAAAACATAGTACCTGTCTTCAAAAAGGGGAAGGAGGAGGACCCAGGGAATTATAGACCAGTCAGCCTAACCTCAATACCTGGAAAGATACTGGAGCAAATTATTAAACCATCAATTTGTAAGCACTTGGAGGATAATAGGGTTATAAGGAATAGTCAGCATGGATTTGTCAAGAATAAATCATGCTGAACCAATTTAATTTCCTTCATTGATAGGCTTACTGACCTAGTGAATCGGGGGAAGCAGTAGACGTGATATACCTTGATTTTAATAAGGCTGTTGACAGAGTTCTGTATGACATTCTCATAAGCAAACTAAGGAAGTGTGGTCTAGATGAAATTACTATAAAGTGAGTGCAGCACTGGTTGGAAGACCGCACTCCAAGAGTAGTTGCAATTGCTTGATGTCAAGCTGGGAGAGTGTATCTAATGGGGTCTCGCAGGTGTCAGTCCTGGATCTGGTACTATTCACTATTTTCATTATTGACTTGGATAGTGGAGGAGAGAGTACGCTTATAAAATGTGCAGATGACACCAAGCTTGGTGGGGTTGCAAGCACTTTGGTGAGCAGGTTTAAAATTCAAAATGACATTGACAAATTGGAGAATTGGTTTGAATTCAACAAGATGAATTTCAGTAAAGACAAGTGAAAAGTACAGTACTTCACTTAGGAAGGAAAACTCGAATGTACAGCTACAAAACGGGGAATAACTGTCTAGGTGGTAGTACTGCTGAAAAGGATCTGGGGGTTACAGTGGCTCACAAACTGAATATGAGTCATCAATGTGCAGCAGCTGCAAAAAAGGCTAATGTGATTCTGGGGTGTATTAAAAGGAGTGTTGTGTATAAGACACCTGAGGTAATTGTCCCACTCTACTCGATGCAGGTGAAGCCCCAGCTGGAGTACTGTGTCCAAGTCTGGGCACCACAATTTAGGGAAGATGTGGACAAATTGGAAGGAGTCCAGAGGAGAGTGACAAAAATAATAAAAGGTTTAGAAAACCTGACCTATGAGGAAATGTTAAAAAACTGGGCATGTTTAGTCTTGAAAAAAGAAGACTGGGTGGGGGGGGGTACCTGATAAGAGTCTTCCAAAATGTTAAGGCCTATTATAAAGAAGACAGTGATCAATTGTTCTCCATGGCCACTGAAGGTAAGATAAAAAAGTAATGGGATTAATCTGCAGCAAGGAGATTTAGATTCGATGTTAGGAAAAATGTTATAAAGTAGGTAAGCTCTGGAATTGGCTTCCAAGCGAGGTCATGGAATCCCCATCATTGGAAGCTTTTAATAAAAAGTTGGACAAACACCTGTCAGGGATGGTCTAGGTTTACTTGGTCCTGGCACCATCCAAGGGGCTGAACTTAATAACTTCTCGAGGTCCCTTCCAGCCCTACATTTCTATGATTCTCTGAAAAACCACAACAGGCATGATGATAAAACCAATGTGGAAAGATGGACCTCATCCTAGTCTGAGAATACTTAATGTACGAAGAGACACAGATTTGGCACAAAAAATTGTGTTTACATTTTTGTGCACATTGGAGTAAGATAGCCCCTAAAACATTAGGAGGTTAAATCTCATTTAAGTGTTACTAACCAATACTTTGAAAGTGCTGCTAGGCAATCAAATGGAGGCAAAATAGAGTAAAAACAGCATCTGCTTGACTTGCTCCTGTGAATAATTCCAAGCAAGTCAATGGGACTCTTCATTTAAGTAAAATGAGTAGCATTTGATCCTTAGACAATAGAACTATTCCTCCGAAATAGACCTCAGAATTCCACAATCAAATTGAACTAATTTATCAAGCAGAGACATTTGAAGAATGCCCCCATCCAGGACCAAATCCTGATGTCCCTACAGCTTACCCATTCCTTAGAAGAATTGTGTGTTATTCCGTGGAATTAACCCTGCAAGATGGGGAGTAGCCTGATGGGAAAGAGAAATCTTAAAATAACTCTGTTGTCATTCATCCATACATTTTCAAAACATTGGCCAAGTTTTTTGCATTAAAGTTTCCATAGATTTGAGTGGAAATTGCATAACATAGATTGAGCAGATCTCTCTCTGAAAATTTAGGGGTGAAATGAAGCCTGATAAACAAAATGATTTTAAGAAATCTCTTGAAATGGAAATGTGCATTAATTATTTAGGGCCTGATTCTTCCCTCCAGCCCCCCATTCAGTAATACTTGACTCCATGAGTACTCTCCATTGAAAGTACTCAATGGAATTAGTACTACTAAATGTCAGAGTGAACCATGCCCTTTATAAGGAAGAAGGATGAAGAGAAATTAGATAGGTTGGTTGATTTTTATTTACAGGAAAAAAATTAATGTCTGCTTTGGCAATTTTCTTTCTTTTGCAGCCACAAGAGATGTTTAAAAGGATGGTGGTTTACAATTCATCATTTAGATCTAACAAAAAACAAGTAAAATAACACTTTCCCTCTTTGTTTGTGTGGTACTTTTTTGTTTTGACTGTTCATAGATGATAACCCTTTCTTTTTCTCTTTCCTTTTTTGTTGACAAACTTTTCAGACCAAAGATGCACTATTGCCCTAATGCATGGAAACTATTACTCTTTATAATCTTTCAATGCGTGCATGTGTTCTCCTAAACAGACGCTAAATATAGAGAATGAGAAGAGAGTAGATACCATAGGACAAATTCTCTCTTCAGCTACTCATGTGCTCGCTGATAGTTTTAGGATAGTTGGGCATCTATAACCAAGGTCGAAATATAAAAAAATAATCAATTGTCTGACATTCCAGTGCTGGTTGTTTCTCTTTGTTACATACTCTGCTGCTTGTGCCATCTGTTGTAATAGGTGTATTGTTTTCCAGAGCAAATAGCTAACTGGTATAGAATTATTATTGATTGACTAGATTTTTAAATGAAATCATAGGAAATGGAGATGGAAAAGATCTATTAAATCATCTAGTCCAACCCTTTTCCAATACAGGATTGGTCCCCATGATACTACTCCTAGTGCTTCTGTCCAGTTTCAAATAAACCAAGTGATGAGGTTCCCTTGGAAAGCTATTGCATGGTGTACTACAGTTTGGTCACATTTCACCATGATGAAATAATCCCTGGTCATTGCTTAACATGAGGGAAATTTGCTTTTTTTCTTTGCTGTTAAATGTACCAGGTCATGTACAAAGCATCTTTACTATTGCCAGTTATGTTGGATTTGTTACAATGTTCTATGGAACATCAGTAGAACATGAATTGCTTGAATTCAGAACCAGCAGTGAAGAACAAATAATAACTGTTTTCTTTGATTTTAGTAGTTGTGTGCCTTTCATGACGTTTATTTTTACATGGGCTTTTTTAAAAAGTGAAAGGGTTTTATGGATCGTTTTTCTTGGAGAACAACCCAGTTTCAATGCAATATACTAGATATCAGGAAACTAAAAATTCTCGGTGTTGGAAAAGTTTACACTATATATAATACATTCTCAGGAAAATGGAGACGTAGGGTTGTATGCATTTGATTCAGAGCTGTTGTGTTTTTGTAAGTGCTGTCAAATTAATAAACCATTTGAATAACTGTGAAATGTGACAAATCCCTTCAATCCACAGCAAGCAGGACAATCATGCACTGACAAAAAAGATTAAATCTCTGGTTAAAATGTTCTATTGGCTATTGTTTTCCATGATTTTAGCATGCACTTTTCTGTTTTATTACTCTTCTCCAGATATGATATTGACTAGAAAAATGGAGAATGAATTAGAATTAAACAGCATATTCTTTGCGAGTGAACATATTTTAATCATTAATATTTTCCCTTGTGGTTTTTAAAATTCTCAGATCATCAGATTAGTAACATGTGAAACATTGGCCCAGATCCTGCAATTGGATCCACATGGAAGGACCTCTGCAGCCATGCAGAGCACCATTGCCTTCAGTGTGGCTCCACAAGGTTGCAAAGATCTACTTGTAAAAATCTAGTTTTGGATGAGCAAGGAGTACTGGATTGGTTTTAGACAACAAGAAGTCGGATTCTGGGGCTGATTGCTACTGAATGATATTATAATCTGCTTGTATAACATTAGCATATTCAGAAAACCTATTCATTTATTTTTACTTAATTTTAGTTCTCCCTGGTTGTTTTGAGATTTTTATTTACTTGTTGTTTTTTAAAATTGCTTGGTTGCTGCTAAATATGTAGGATGGGATTTCAGTGGCCAACTCCCATTGGCTTAGGCCCTTTGCAACTTTCAACATTATGCTTCATCTATATGTTTATGCAAATGGCTGCTTGGGCTACCAAATATACAGCATTTCTAGAGTCATTCTGTTCATAGTTACATGCATTCAATCCCATGAACGCAAAGGGAGCTGCATGTTTAGTAAATGAACAGACTTTGACTACCTACCCTCCAGTAGAGCTGGGCAACATTTTTCGGACTAATAGTTCATTCACTGGAAAACACAGTTTTGAGTCTATCACAACTATTTGCAAATTTGTGTCAAGTTTGCAGAATAGTTTTGAGCAAACCAAAAAACGTCTAAAAGTTTTAGTAATGTTGAAGTGACACTTTTCATTTTGATTTTCAGGCATTTTGATGAAAGGAAAGGAGGATTAGATTCAGCAAGTGGGAATGAATGATTATAAATTGCCACTGTGAATAGCAGTGGATAGTCAAATGGGCCAGGCAAAGAGAGTGAGACTAATTCTACAGGCTGGTAGTTAGGGGATTCACCTAGGATGTGGGTGGTACAGGTTCAATTCCATACTGCAATGACTCTTTAATTCTTTCTGAAAAGTGGAACAGTTGCAAGAGGAGAGATTGAGAAAGGCCATCCCAGAATATCCCATCGCCCAGTGGTCAGGGCACGCTCCTGTGGTGTGGAAGACCCATGCTGAAATCCATTCTACACATCAGCTGTAGGGGGAGGGGGGAAATTGAACCCAGGTGTCCCACATCCCAGTTGAGTGCCCTAATCGCCGGGCTTATAAGGAAGGCACCACTACCTCCTTCTCCTCATCCAGCAACCTTGTGAATCTACTCCTCCTTTTCTCTCTCGTTTTGGTCAAAATGCCTGAAATTTAAACAATTGGTTTTCAATGAAACATTTTGTTTTGACTTGAGGCATTTTTGACTTTTCAGCTGACCTAGAATTTTTGAAAAATGCCCATTTCAGTTGACCGAAAACAAAACTTTTTAAATATTTTTTGGAATTTCTCATGAACCAAAAAAATCCATGCTTTATTCACTCTACCTTCTAGTCCCATAAGAGGTGGCAAGTCTCTTCCCCAAAGAGGCACTTCTGTAACCTGAGGGCAAGATTGGGCCATTGAGGGTTTTTTTCATCTGGTTTTGCCACTTGACTGAAATATTAGCCCTCTCCTGAATGTGCAATGTTCAGAGCACTGAATACACTGCGAATGACTGTGGTGCCATTTTTCCTGGAAAGTTTAATATATTTCAAAGAATGTGTGGCATTTGTGTGCTTATTGGATCCCGATTGTGTTCTCTTTTTGTTCAAAAGTATCTGTCTACCTATTTATTTATGTTGTTGTTTAAAATATATTTTCCCAAGAAAATTTTCTTCAGGAGCAACATCTGTTTTGGAAGGTCAAGTGACTTGACCTCGGTTACATAATGAAGCAGTGGTTCTGACCAAATTAGAACTCCTTGCTCAAGGGTGACAGGTTTCAGAGTGGAAGCTATGTTAGTCTGTATCAGCAAAAAACCCGAGGAGTACTTGTGGCACCTTAGAGACTAACAAATTTATTTGGGCATAAGCTTTCATGGGCTAAAACCCATGTCATCGGATGCATGCAGTGGAAAATACAGTAGGAAGATATATATATATATATATATATATATATATATATATACACAGAGAACATGAAAAAATGGGTATTGCCGTACAAACTGTAACAAGACTAATCAATTAAGGTGGGCTATTATTGGTCTCATTACAGTTGGTATGGCAACACCCATTTTTTCATGTTCTCTGTGTATAAATATCTTCCTACTGTATTTTCCACTGCATGCATCCGATGACATGGGTTTTAGCCCACGAAAGCTTATGCCCAAATAAATTTGTTAGTCTCTGAGGTGCCACAAGGACTCCTCAGGTTTTTTGCTCAAGGTTGTTTGCTCCAACATTATGGTTGTCTAGACCAACCTTTCCTCCTCAGATCAGATACATAAATCAATTATTTAAAATCAGTGGTTCACCTGGATCAGTTTGGTTTCCATTTTCATTGTAAAATTTACAATAATAATTAAAATATAATCATAATATTAATTTATCTAGTATCTAACATGCTGTCTAGGTGCATGAATACAATTTTAAGGGTGAAATTCTAGCTGCATTGAAATCTATGGCAAATCTCCCATTGACTTCAGTGAGGTCAAGATTTTATCTCCTAAGATTTTAATTGAACATGCTAAGTACTGGGTGAGCTGGCTAACTGTTAACTAAAAGATTTAGCAAGACCTCCCCATAGCCCTTTCACCAAAAGAGGTCTTGAACCCCTACGCATCATCCTGTCAGGGAAAAGCCTCTAATAATGGACAGGGTCTGGCTATGTGTGCTGAAGGGTTAACTCTGTTAGAGCAGTGGGAGCAGAGTCAAGTGCTGGAACTGCAGAGTGAGAAGCACTGGTGCCATGGGCTCTGTGTGAGAAACACTGCTACACAAGAGGGCAGTCGCACTAGCTGAGTCTGGAATATTCTTCAGATGCAGCCCTGAGCATAGTGCACTGGAATAATTCACGCTGGGGGTGAACAAGGCCTGTATGACTCTGATACGGTCCATGCCCCAGAGGAAAGATCACAAGTGCTTAGACAGATTCAGATGGACAAAAGCACTTTTGGTTACTGCTGCAACTTGGGCTTTTAAGAGCAGCCAAGAAGACAATGGGCACAACATAGCGCTCCTCTTTTTAACAAAAGGTGGAGAAACCTCTGTTTCAGCTAGACATTGGGGTAGCCAAGAGACTCTGTCACCTGTATTCAGTGAAATAGAGACTGAGTCTGAGGGTAGATGGAGAGGCCAAATTAGACCGGTGAGACTGATGTTAAGCACGGCACCCCTGGCATATACCTAGTATCCCTTCACCTACCGTGTCAATGATTGAAGGACCCGGACTCCCACAATCGATCTTCCTGTCTCCAAGTCTCTATAGCCCCAAATGATGGCAGCTTAAAGTGGTCACGGAAGTGTTGCCGCTGCCAGAGCTGGGTACACAAGCAAGGCTCTCCAAGCTGCAAAATTTATCAATACGACACCCCCCCCTTTCAAACAGAATTAATGCCGAACTTCCATACACCTCAAACCCCTACCCACGCTGCTCACCCAGCAGCTCCCGGGATATCACAAGGGATGTCTCACCTTCTTGAAATGAGATCATCACAAACAACCACCTGCCTATCCAGGAGCCACCTGTGCAGTAATGATAGTTGATCGTGTTTCCTACCCCAGATGCTCTGCTTAAGGTAATGGGCTTGGGCCTGAAAGCTAAAAAGGCAGAGAATCCCCTAAAAATTTTAAAACAAACCCATCTCAACATAACTCTCACTCCACCACCACATCCAACAAAAACAGAACCAGACCCATCTCCAGTCCCACAGCATCTTCCTCTTTATTTTAACACCATCCCCACCAATGTACCATGAAAGTAAAACCAAAAATTATCAAACATCTATTTCCATTAATCATCCCAGAGACTTCAGTGATGGTAGGGGAGAATGGAGCAGCTTTGTAAAGGACTCAGTCCTGTGCACACTGAGCCACTGTGACTGATTATAGAGCACCAGATTCTGCCACCCTGAGTCATGCCAAGCAGTGCCTTTCTCTGTGAGAGCGAGGGAGGCAGAAAATGCTGACCATATAGGGCCAAATCCTGAGAGGTGCGGAAGGGTTGGTGAGTCTACCTCCCTCCCCCGCATTCCTATGATCTTCCTTACCTCTCCAAATGTGGTCTATAATCTTACCAACTCAAATTGCCATCCTGAACCCCCTCTTCTGGCCTTCAAACAAGCCCCTAACTTCTCTGAGGCCATCATCAGAAGCAAGCTCCCCTCAGACCAGGACACACCAACTCAGAGCAGCACAAGACCTACAAGAACAACAGATGCGAAACCTACAGACAAATCTCCACTGCTACAATGATCAACGCCCGCCACAACACACCTTTCAAGATCCGTGGTCCTACACATGCTTATCACAACATGTAGTGTACCTCATCCAGTCCATGAAATTCCCCAATAACTATTGTGCGTGCGAAACCAGGCAATCACTATGCTCTTGAATGAACTCTCACAGGAAAATGATAAAAGACAAAAACACCCTATCACCTGTGGGTGAACTCTTCTTGCAAAGCGATCACTCTGTATCTCACCTGTCAGTCCTTATCCTCAAAACAAATCTGTACAACACTTTCAAAAGATGAGCTTGGAAGCTTAAATTCATAACTTTGTTAGACAAGAAAAATCATGGTCGTAATCAAGACACTGGATTTATGACTTATTACAACAATCTGTTACCCACTAATCCCCATTATTGTCCTGTACTACAGGGGTGTTAATGGGCCACTTCACCTTAAATTGTCCCTTAAAATATATGCTAACTGCTTATGCTAAACTATCTGTTCGATCTGGTATGTAGCTGTGACCCTCTCAGTACCTTTCCCAGAGCTGAAGAAGAGCTCTTTGTAACTCAAAAGCTTGTTTCTCTCACCAACAGAAATTGGTCCAATAAAAGATAGTAACTCACCTACCTGGTCTCTCTAACGTCTTAAAATAAGGCTTTTAAATATCTTTGTCAGGAGGCATATCAGCTACCTGTATGTCTTTCTCCATGTTACGTTCTAACCGTCTTTTGTAGTTTAGAGTAGTTTTTTCACTAGTGAGTTTGGTGGGATGTTGTGTGTGTGATCTGCATATAATTAAACTTTTATTTATTTTCAGGGCTTCCAGAAGTACGTGGAAGATTTTGACCCCTACACAATGGTAAGAAGATTTAATTATGGCACAGAGGTTAAGATTAAATGATGTGGGGAAAGACAGGGTTACATACTATCTTTGATTTGTGATGTGCCTGTAGAGCTCCCTTTGAGACCGGAGGTAGTTCTGCTAAGGAAGCAGATGGTCCTTAATGGACTAGTGTTCTATTCTTCCCATAGCTGTGATTTAGAAGAGGTGCATCGTCTGAATGACTTCATGCAGCTGCTTTGTAACGGTGGAAATGAGTAACTGATGTGTCTTTTGATAGTTTTCAGCAGATCAGATCATGGGAAAAGATGTGCGGCTGTTACGTATTAAAAAGGTAACCCCTGTAATTGGGTTGAGACATTTTGTGGGTCTGGTGGGCTCTTGATTTTTCAGAGTATATGGGGCACATGATTACATCGTCATGGTCTACCCTTGATGAATCTCTTGTACATAACAGTATTGGGTCTCCTCTCTGACAAAAGACAGGAGATTTGGGTGGTGAAGGGAGGGAAACACTGGTGCTTCCCCACTGCAACCTTCTCCTGCACCAGCTCCCTGCTAGCACTCCCCTCAATAGCATTATGTTCTTATGTTTCTCCCAAACCCCTAGGACTCATGGGGGTACACAGAACAAAGTCCATGCACAGGTCGCGGGACCCCTACAAGCCTAACTCCTCAGTCGTTATTGAGGGCCCAATTCTGCCCAGTTCCGAGTGTACTCAACATATAGTTGCTACTCGCCACCTTTCAGAGTCAAGCCCTGTGACAATCCAGATGCTAACTGCGCGTCATTTTAGACGCAGAGTTCATATGTTTCCCTAGCCCATCTTCGTGCACGCAGATCATGAAAGGAGAGGACTTGAGTGAAAAGAGCAAAAATTAACATGGTCACAAAGCACGACACTTACTATTAGAGACATGTACCTATGAAAAAATGCCCAAAACAAAGTTATGTGATACACAAATGGGACAGTGTGTATAAATGACACGTTCGAGAGCAATCAGTACTGAGTCCAGCTCCCTCATGCTAACATTAGGGAGAAAATTTTCAAAAGTGAGTGAGTTTTGAAAATGGGACTGAGGCTTCTAAGTCACTTAGGTGCTTCTGAAACTTTTATCTCCATGCTAACCAAAAGCATGGACTCCAGTTTGGTAAGTTGTTTAGGTATGTGCCTAATTTTAAGCACAAGTAGTTCCATTGACTTGGAACTACTCTTGTGCTTATAGTTAGGTACATGCTGAAGGACGTTCCTTCCTGAATCAGGGCCATAAAGAGGTTGAAAACTCAGATTCCTCAAGCCACACTCCCATTCCTGTGCCCCACTTTACGGTTCACTCCAGACAAATTGCTAATCAGGGAAAACATTAGTTTCCTTAACTCTTATTCAGTAGACATTAATGGTAACATCTAGACAATGTAATTATAGGATCTTAGGCCTGGTCTACAGTAGAGTTAGGGCGACATAAGGAAGCTTACCTAACTCTTTAAATGTCTGCACTACAATGTTCCTCCCACCGATTTAATCCACCTGCTACGCCAACCTAAAAACTTCATGAGAGGCGTAGCGCTTAGGACGATGTAGTTAGGTCGACGCTGCCTTTGATGACAGGACTCCAGCTGTCAGTGCCCCACAATGCCCCACGTCAGTCAGTGCACGTGCTCCTGGTGATGCGCACCGCCGTTAGAAGGAGTAGAGTATGGACATGAACAGCCAATTTAATTATTGCGTGGATGTAGCTCAACCTAAGTCGAATAAATTTTGTAGTGTAGACCTGCCCTTAGATAGCAGTGGCATTGGCGTACTATAAAATCTATGAATCCCTGCAAGATTGAATCTCCTTCTTACAGTTACCTCTTCTTCCCACTTCAAAAATGGGTCTTCATGTAAAAAGTCACCACAGTATTTAATGCTAACAAAAATAAATCTGAATTTGTTGATTTAGTCATAACTTTAAATTTTAAGTCAATCTGGGTAACATGCACAGTTCAAACTCTCTAAAGAGACCAACTATTTTTTTCTGATTTTCTTCTTTTGCTAAAAGCGTGTTCAAATTGTAACGAATCATACATTTTTATTTCAATAATGTGACATTGTTTTGTTTTGTTGCCGTTATTTGACCATTTCAGCATAACAGTGGTCATTCTTGGACCTCTTTGAATGAAATAACATGGAAGAATTATGTCCATTACCTTTTATGAACTAGTTTGATGCTGACCAAGATTATAAAAAGGGATTAGTGCCCAACTTCAGACACCTTAAAGAGGCCTGAGTTTCTAAAGATGCTGAAAATCCAGCCTTTCCTATCTCAAACTGTCCACTCAAAGAATGAGGCACTCAAAATCACTGAGCACTTATTAAAACCTTGACCACTGGTACTACTACAGAATACACGAAGGACCTGATCCTGCAATGATTATGTGTATAGTCCTATTCACTGTAAGGGTGGAAGGATCAGGCCCTACTGATTTTGGTGTCTATCTGTAGCGTATTCTGAACTAAAACTTTTTCTTTAATAGGAAGGACCATTAGATCTTGCAGTAGAGGGAGGCATTGATTCCCCAGTTGGAAAAATCGTAGTGTCTGCTATCTATGAGGGTGGTGCTGCAGACAAACATGGTGAGTAACCTGGGGAAAGTCAGGGGGATTTTGAACCTGATTCTAAAGCACTTCATCTGTTAGCCTCCCAAGTTTACGCTTTCTTCATGACTGTGGCTGATGTCTATAGGCGCCAGAGAAATACTTGAGGCAGATTAAGTCCCCAAGAGTTTTATGTTCAAAGCCACTTCAGAACTAGGCCCTTCATTTGGGGAATGGTGCTTATAGTTAAAAATAATTGGAACTCGTCAGATTTTCTGGCAGGTTCTCACTAAGTATAAAGAAAAAGCCACAGCTGCTGTCATTTTAGCAGCAGCAGCCGAAGGCCAGTAATTGGGGAAGAGGAGGAAGATGGAGAGCTACTTCATTATTATCAGCCCAGTTCTGTCACCCTTGCAGTGTAAGTCATCCCATTAAAATCAAGGGTGGCACAGTCTGGCCCCAGATGATTGTTTCGATGAGAGGCGGAAGCTATGTGTCAATGTAACTTACGTTGCTTGGGTCAGGGGTTCAGACTCCTGAGCGACGTAAGTTACATCGACTTAAGCAGTAGTGTAGACAAGCCCTTAGTCTTCTATTCCATATGTAATTCACTCTCTAGTTCCTAAGAATGGCCCTGATCCTGCAAAACAATCCTGCAGTGACTTCAGTAGCAGGCATGAGAATCTGGGTGTAAATGATGGCAAAATTTAGCAAAGTACCTATAATACCTTTGACTGCCCTGTTTAAGAGAGTTCACTGTCAGCAAGTTTCAAAGCCACTGTGGTGGTTAGGAACCCATCTCCATAGTTAAGGACCTACCTGCCATCCCTGCCTTTGAAACTTTCCCCCTTAATATTACCATAGTCTGTTCATAGCCAGGGACTGATTAGCCCTTATTGACCACAACCAACAGAAGAATGTTATACTCACTGCCCCAGCTTCCAGTGATTTTCATTTACAACAAGCCACCTTCTCTGCACTACTTCAGTGTACACCTGGGCATTTAGGAAAGGTTTCAAGCTAATTTACATAAGGATGTTTGTTGAATGTGCATGAAGAAAAGGCATCTGGGAGAGAAGTCTCTGACAGAAATGATTTTGCTGATATGGTATTTTTGCCCTGTCTTTGCTTCACCAGGAGGCATCGTGAAAGGGGATGAAATAATGGCTGTGAATGGCAAGATTTTAGTCGATGTGACACTGACAGAAGCCCAGACAACTCTAGCCAAAGCCTGGAATGTGGGTGGGGTAAGTGAATGGGTGTTTTTCCCCCTGAGAAGGACACAGCGGCCACGTGAGTTGTTTGGTTTAAATGTATTCCGCTCTGGGCATTTCATAGTAAGACTCTCCAAGATGTTAACATTGAAGATGAATTGGGAATTGTCAAGGACTTTATCACAGCATCATAGTTTTATCTAATCCTTCACAAAGGATGCACAAATAACTACTGTTTTGGCTACAGTGAGAATCTTCTAAAGAAGAATGATATCAAGGGTTAAAATTGCCCAGTGCAGGGTATAAATGATCATCGTAAGGGTTTGATACACAGCAGTCGAGAAAATATTTGTTCATTTTGGGATGTAACTCAGAATTAACCAGCTTATTGTTAAAACACTCCTTAGACTTTTGAGACTAACTTCAGCCAGTATCAAATAGATCTTTTTCCTGTTGCCCTTTTCCCTCCTAGCAATGGATTCCTCTGTGACTCTTCCCATGATATTGCCATGTTGGTACTGTAGCCTTCCCTCTGCACCTCCTGCTATGTGGAGTCGCATCGACTTTCCACCTATGAGGTTACTTGGATGTGTCTGAGGGTGGGCAGAGTTTGTCCCTTTTGTGTTTAATCCTGATATGGTTGAAGCTTTCTGTCAAAGTTCCACTTTCAAAGGGTCATGTAACGAGAGATAGAATTACCTGGCTGCTTAAGTCTCTTGTAACGATAATACATTCTTTTTACAGGATTGGATTGACTTAGTCATTGCAGTGTCTCCTCCAAAGGAATATGATGATGAAATGTAAGTGTGTACATTCTGTTTCCCCAGCAGTTAAACAGCTAGTAACAACAGTCTGGCTAGCTTGCCTTTTAACATACAGATAATGTTACTAAGGAATGTTTGTTTATTTTAACTCTTACTCTAATTCCTTCTGTATGCATGGTCATTAATTGCCTTCCTCATAGATGTTATTATACACTATCAACTTCCTTTTTCAAGCCTGAAGATTTAATTATATTTCTTAATCCGCAACTACTATATTTGGCTAATTAAATAAATTAGCCACTTGGGGGAATTTTCAGAAATGCCTTAGTGACTTAGGCACCTCAGTCCCATTTTCAAAAGCAACTGGGGCATTCACTGGGACGAAGGGTATCTCTACGGTTTGAGCTGGAAGGTATACATTCCACCTTGCGGAGACATAATGCTAATTGAGCTAGTGCACTCAAAACCGAGTGTAGCCAGAGCAGCATAAGTGGCAGGAAGGACTAGCTGCCCCAAATACATGCCAAGGACCTTGGACGGGTACATACTTAGGGTGGTTAGCCCCTCTCACCGCTTTGGCTGTGCTCTATTTTTAATACACTAACTCAATCAGAGTTAGCGTGGGTCTTTCTCCTGGAGCTGGAATTTGACCTCCGTTGTATGGAAGGTCTTAGAACAAATTTTGAAAGAGAGAGTAATTAAAGATGTAGAGGTAAATGGTAACTGGGATGAAGTACAACATGGTTTTACAAAAGGTAGATCATGCCAGATCACCCTGAGCTCTTTCTTTGAGAAGAGAACTGATTTTTTTAGACAAAGGAAATACAAGAGATCTAATCTATCTGGACTTCAGTAAAGCATTTGATACAGTTCCAAGTGTAGACATATCCTTAGGCTCCCAAGTACCTTAGTGAATATTACAAATATCTAAAGCAATGAGATAATGCAAAACTAATCAGTATATTCAATTAAGCAAAGGACCAGGTGAGTTAAAACCAAATGGGCACATTATATTGAAACCAGTTGTTTTATTTCGGACAGATATTTTCAAAAACAGAGCCTGGTTTTCTAATTTGCCCCAATGAGACATATTTGCAGGTGCATGCCAAATACACTGGTAATGGGAAGTTATATAGTTCTTATTAAGCCTGATTTCCCATTGCCTACAGGGATCCAGATCCTCAGATGGTGTAAATCCCAGTAGCTGCCCCGACTTAAGCGGGGCTACACTGCTTTACACCAGCTGGTTTCTGGATCTGACCCAGAAACTGTAGTAAAAATGTTTAATACCTATACACGTACCAGCAAGCAAGGAAATAACTTTCATCATTATTGTGTGTTTTCATGTCCTGTACATTTGGCCCTACTGTTCCCTCATCAGCAATCAGCCCCAACACAAACAGAAAGGGTTTTGAAGGCAGTGCAACTGTGTACAGACAAGGGTATCTCCTGCAGCTGTAGCCACTGCAGTGGTGAATAGCCAGATCTGGGTTGATACATACTGTTTCATTGTGAGGATGCATTATTTTCTAAAGCATGTGCCTGCCTGTGCATTGCATGCCTCAGCCTCTCTTCTTACTTGGGTCTCACATGGTGTATTGGTGTGTCCTTTGCGCTTTTGCCTTGTCTGATTTTGCTAGAGCACAAGGATTTACAGTTTAGAATGATAAAATTTAAACTATGTTTTTAATAAATTGTATTAGTGATCATAATTGAATAATAATTATTATTATAATTTATATTATGGTAGCAACCAAAAGCAATAACCAGGATCAGCGCCACACTGTACAGAGATATAGTAAGAGACAGTAGCACACACATTTGGGCCTTTCTCTGGGTTGGGATTAGAATTAACTTGTCAAAGTAACAAAAAAATTTATATTGCTTTAGCTCCTTTTTGTTAAGCTAAGCAAAACATGTCTGATTACATGTATCTGTTTTAGGCACTTGTGGAAGACCAGTCACTGTACTATCTTCCAAAAATTAGTAGTACATTTTTTTGAAATGTTTTGCATTAGAGATGTAGAACAAAGGGTTACATGTTGCTTACACATGTGAATTGTTACACATTACTAGTTTGCACAAGATAAGACAAATTGTACAGCACCACTGGCTTGGAGATGCTCATGAATATCTGGGAGCAGAATTTGGCCCTTTTTGACCCGATTCTCACCTAATATAGATCAGCATGGTTCCATTGATTTCAGTGGAGCTACACTGGTTTATGCCAGCTGCAGATTTGGCCCTTTGGGTGGGTGGTAGTTTTGTCAGATCAACAAAATCAGCACATTTAAAGTGCCAAACTTCCAGATGTGCTGAGCATCCCATCTCCAGCTGAAGTCAGTGGGAGCTGTAGATGCTTTTCAGCTGTGAAAATCAGATCCTTAAATCTATATCGAAAACTGGCAGTGTTCAAGTGCATAACTTCAAGATTTGTATTATTATCAGCATGTATGAGCATGTGCATGTTATGGGAAAACAGGTCAAGAAGTGCAGGGATAAAAGGAGAATATCCGAAAGCCGAGCAGAACAAAGAACCGTGCAAAGAAAATTAAAATCAATAGTACAAGGTTCTTTAGCCATACAAATAAAAAGCAAACCTGGAAAGAAATGGGACCACTAAGCACTGAGGACAGGATGGAGATTGAAGATAATCTCTGTATGCCCTAATATTCAGTGGGAGTTAGGCACCTAAATACCATTTCAGTGTCTGGGCCTAGGTCACTACAGAAACCCAGGAGTCAGTGACTGACTGAATCTAAGGGGAAACTGAGTCACTAGCAGGGTCCACTGCCTGGTCTGGATGGGCCTAGTTACCCTTGCTCAGGGCTGTTCCTAAAGACACATTCTAGCCCTCTGCAGATCTAGTTTTTATCCAAGACTATGAGTGTGACAGTCCATTTAACTGACTAATAACGAGATAGAGGCTTATCTAGCATCCCATAAAATAATATATCTATGTGAGCCAGTTAAGAGCAGATTCGTCTGCCAGAGGCAGGTATCGTGGGATTTGATGGAGCTACGGTTCTTTCCATCAGAAAAATTCTACCCTTACCTAAACAAAGAGTAGCATTCTGTGTGTATTGACAGCAGCAAACAAGTTCCCTCAGCAAACAGACATAATGCTTCCTGCTGAAGGAAACTATTTTTCTATCTAATATATCGGTCACCCTAGTTAAATGCCTGTTGTACAATCAGACCCTCCAGGGTTCTGTTGCAATAAACTGGAGCTGATATTTGTTTGGCATCAGTGTGATCACATGCACATTTGATTGTTGTTCGTGTATCATGGTGCCTCTGCTGATATTTTTTTTTTCTCTTGGTCTTTGGAATAGTTCTCATTCTTTCCACCCCAAAACAAACATTTGCACTTGTGCATATACACATATAGCTTGATCCTGTCCGTTCTGATTGCACTCATGCCCCAGTGGTCTCCTCAAAAGGGGCACAGCTGTTTACAGGATTAGATCCTCACCCACACTGGCATGGGAGAGCCTATTGTTACATAGGCAGTTGTGAAAACAATTACATGAATTATATCTCAACACCACTTTTCTTATTTTAGGAATTTATGGTTATTTAGGCAGCTAAAAATGACTCCTTCCATGAGTCCAAAGAACAAGAGTTACTATTAGGGCTGTCGATTAATCTCAGTTAACTCATGTGATTAACTCAAAAAAATTAATCGTGATTAAAAAAATTAATCACGATTAATCACAATTTTAATTGCACTGTTAAACAATAGAATACCAATTGAAATTTATTAAATATTTTTGGATTTTTTTTTTACTTTTTCAAATGTATTGATTTCAATTACAACACAGTATACAAAGTAGACAATGCTCCCTTATATTGTTATTTTTATTACAAATATTTGCATGATAAAAATGGCAAACAAAAAACAATATTTTTCAGTTCACCTCATACAAGTTCTGTAGTGCAATCTCTTTATTGGGAAAGTACAACTAACAAATGTAGATTTTTGTTGTTGTTACATAACTGCACTTCAAAACAAAATAATGCAGAACGTTAGAGCCTACAAGTCCACTCAGTCCCTACTTCTCGTTCAGCCAATCGCTAAGACAAACAAGTTTGTTTACATTTACAGGAGATAGTGCTGCCCACTTCTTATTTATAATGTCACCAGAAATTGAGAACAGGTATTTGCATGGGACGTTCGTAGCCAGCATTGCAAGGTATTTATGTGCCAGATATGCTAAACATTTGTATACCCCTTCGTGCTTTGGCCACCATTCCAGAGGACATGCTTCCATGCTGATGATGCTCATTAAAAAAATAATGTGTTAATTGAATTTGTGACTGAGCTCCTTGGGGGAGAAAATGTCTCCAGCTCTATTTTACCTGCATTCTGCCATATATTTCATGTTATAGTAGTCTCAGATGATGACTCAGTACATGTTGTTCACTTTAAGAACACCGTCACTGCAGATTTGACAAAACACAAAGAAGGTACCAATGTGAGATTTTTAAAGATAGCTACAGCACTCAACCCAAGATTTAAGAATCTGAAGTGCCTTCCAAAATCTGAACAGGACGAGGTTTGGAGCATGCTTTCAGAAGTCTTAGAAGAGCAACACACTGATGCGGAAACTACAGAACCCAAACCACCAAAAAAGAAAACCAACTTTCTGCTGGTGGCATCTGACTCACATGATGAAAATGAACATGCGTTGGTCTGTACTGCTTTGGATTGTTATCAAGCAGAACGCATCATCAGCATGGACGCATGTCCTCTGGAATGGTGGTTGAAGCATGAAGGGACATATGAATCTTAAACGCACTGGCATGTAAATATCTTGCAACTCCAGCTATGCCAACAGTGCCATGCGAACACCTATTCTCACTTTCAGGTGACATTGTAAACAGGCAGCATTATCGCCTGCAAATTGTAACCAAACTTGTTTGTCTGAGCGATTGGCTGAAGTAGTACTGAGTGGACTTGTAGGCTCTAAAGTTTTACATTGTTTTATTTTTGAATGCAGTTATTTTTTGTACATAATTCTGCATTTGTAAGTTCAATTTTCATGATAAAGAGATTGCACTACAGTACTCGTATTAGGTGAATTGAAAAATACTATTTCTTTTGTTTTTACAGTGCAAGTATTTGTAATAAAAATAAATATAAAGTGAACACTGTACACTTTGTATTGTGTGTTATAATTGAAATCAATATATTTGAAAATGTAGAAAACATCCAAAAATATTTAAATAAATGGTATTTTATTATTGTTTAACAGTGTGATTAATCATGATTAATTACTTTTTTTTAATCGCTTGACAGCCCTAGTTACTATTCACATTATACCTTGGTGTATCTGTCAACAACCATTCATGTCTCTTTGTCTTTTTATTGCGGGCCTGGTTCTATTACTGTACTGTCATTTAGTGATTGTCCCAAGAATTATCCTTAACTGCTTCTCAAACCCAGTTTATAGTGTAAACTTTCTGTGTGCTTTTCATGCATGGTTTTTCTAAATATGATTACAGGCCCCTAGAAGGACTAAGGTAAGACTTCTCATGTAGGCTTGCATGAAGATTTTGTGGTCGTTCTCTCTCTGGTTAGATAAAATGCAAACCAAAATCAGCCAGTTGTGATTTCATTATTTTATATGGTGCTTATCACAAACTCCTACAGATGCATTCTAGCTAATTGTTTCTTTTTTATTGCAGGACTTTTTTTTAAAGTAAAGAAGGTAAAGTTGAAGAAACTAAGTCTGTGCCCTGAAGAAAGCTGCTGATTCATAAATATCAAATCAATACCATTGCAAAATCTACTTTTATATGAGAGAAATATGATTTTTGACTGTACTGAGAATTCAGTTGGACTAGAGAGAAACCTCATATTTAGACTCTTTGGGCAACTTATGTAATTTCAGGATCTTCGCATCGATCCAAAGCAACATGTGCTTATAGGAGAAAGATAATTCCTGAGAAATGTTGCCAATGCAAAATAGTTTATTCTATAAAATCCATTTTTCTATAAGGTTTAGGGGTCAAATTTTGAAAACCAGGCTCCAAAAGTGCACCTGCAGTTTGCCTAGAAATGGACATCAGTATGCACAACTGAGGAGTTGAAAATCATATACTTTCTCACAAGCAGTTTCATAAGTCAGCTTGGAGGGGATTGTCTGGCATTTTTACCCTACATATTGTATTTTTCTATTGAGGTCTGAGGGATCAGTGTTTGTAACGCCTGTTAACATGAATAGATATTATCCTTGTAAATCAATCAAAGACCAATTCTGCCTCCCTTCTGCACAACGGTGAATTTCACTCAGTGTGTGTAAGACCTAGACCAGTGGTGGGCGAACTGTGGCCACCGGGAGCTGCGGGCAGCCATGCAAATATAAACAAACTGGCGTTCCGCCAGTGAATTACCCTGACGGGCTGCGTGAAGGCCGCAGGTTGCCCACCACTGACCTAGATTGATTTTGAACGCTTGCGGGGGCTTAAATGGTGCAAAGGATTTATGCTGATTCTGTACAGAGGTGAGTTTCATCCATTGCGTAATATCTTAGTCAGCAAGGATTCCCATTGACGTCAATGCACTTGTTCAGAGTGAGGTACTACTCAGCCTGAATATTGGTAGCAAATCAGGCCCTCAGGTATCAATGGGTGAAGAGATCCAGTTAAGGATACCCTTACTCGTTTGATTAGTACCCAACGAGACTATTAATGTTAAGGCTAAAAGATCACACCCAAAATATAACCTCATATTATCAATGACTCAGTATCTTACAGTTAACGATTATAGTAACTCATCTGATTTTAAAAGAAATTGATAAAATTGTACTTTTTAGAACTTGTTCTGAATCTCTTTTAAAGCCATTGAACGTTTCTTACAGTAAAAGTTCATCTTGCCTTCCTTAGATTACCCTAAATAACAACATGCACAGAGATCTAAGCAGTTTTTAATTTCACAGACATTTTAACAACTAGAAAATCAAGATGAAACTAACAGATTTTATTTCTCAATCAAATACTTTCTTAAATAAGTGCAAAATCTTGTCAGATTCAACACCCGGTAGATGTTAATAACACAGAGGGCCTGATCCTTGGCAGGGTAAATTTGTTTAGCTCTTTTATAGAATCAGACCTTATATCATCTAAATATTCCATTACGTCAGATTTCAAAAGACACCTAACATGAAGACATTATGTATATTCCTATCTGTATATTGCATTTCATGTTGTCTTTAGGTTTTTCCTTTCTAATTTACTAAGAGCTGAAGCCCATAATTCATACACAGTAGGAATTTTATATGCTCAAGGCATATGGGATTGGGCCCTAAATGTATAACATGACAAAATAACAAAGTATTAATTCCAAGTTGAATCATAATGGCGTACCACTATGTGCACTGATATCTTTACATGTGAGCTGATCTCTTTGGTTTCACATGCAGTAATCTATCAATAAACCAGTTTATGTATCTGGGTAGGATACATGTTAAACTTTTTAAATCACTGTCTTACAAATAAATAGCACAAGAATAAAATTGTTCGTGCCAAACACAAGAACTCCTGTTTCTTTCTTTATGCACGTGTGTTGGGGGTGGGGTGTAAGAGCAGATAATAGCAATCTGCTGAGGATACAGTTTTTCCAAGCCAATCTTGAATAATAAGCTTCTTTGCAGCAAAACAAAAATGCTTCAGGAGGCTGGAGGGAAAGATGTTGATGGATAGATGGAGCTATGGCTGGTCTGAGCAGCAGTAACCCCCTCCCAGATTTTCAGATATGCCCAGTTGCTTGGGGGCATGCTAGAGTTCGGCTGCTCCCTTCTACATCCTCTCCCAGAGTTGTAGAGTCCCTATCAAATGGAATAACCTAAGCACATCAAAATAGGGCCAAGAGGAGAATGCAGCAGAGCATGCTCCCTCTTCTGCTCTGGCTCCCCGCTTGCCACATGTTGCCACTGTTGTGGAAAACGAGTCACACCATCTGCTTGGTTCAAACAGTTTGAGGCCTTTTATTGAATACAAGCATGCAGGGAGAGGGAGACAGAGATGGTCACACGCAGGTGCCACTCTGGTCTCTGTCTGCCCTGCCCCTATAATACCAGTCTTATATAGGTCCAAATCCAAGCCAAATGATACATTTCCTTATTAGTTATTTTTTTCACCACTCAAGCATTATTAATAAAACCTTATAGGGAGATAATGGAAATACAGTTTCATAATTAGCACTGTGTTGACACACCTTGTTGTTATCAAGATCTGCGGTTTGCTGTGGCAGTGTTTTGACTAGGGACTTTTGCAGGGTGGAGGATGCATATAATGGACAGCTAGGGACTCTTCCGGAGGCCCTTTGGCTCTTTTCTAGTTAGAGATTGGCCTCGTCCATTATCTGGGTCAAGTACCACAGCCTAGCATACGTAAATGCTTTTAGCTTAAGCCAAGTCTTACAGCATACAGGCCTGCAGGCCTCTTACGTTAAAGCTCTTGCATATGATGCATATAGTGCATAGATTGTGCCGCAGAATGGGAAAGGGTCAGGTCAATAGTAATTTTCCCCACACCACCCTCTGCACTGTATAGTGAAAAGTATCATGCAGCCTGGTGATGCTATCAAAAGTAGAACACTCAAAATACCCTCAGTGTATTCTGTGACACACCTGTAGCATATAGAGTAGAAGTATACTGAGATTGAGGCCCCAACTGTGATTAGTGCCCTAGGCACTGTATGGACACATAACAGAGAGACCCAAAGGACTTACAATCTAAGTAGACAAGACCAGACACAGTGTAAGAGAGGGGAAATATCTCCCTTTTTTTTTTTTTCTCAGATGGGGAACTGAGGCATAGAGAATTAGTGAATGAGATTACCTGGGAAGTCTGTGGGGGAGCTATAAATTGAACCCAAAGCATAGTTCCTTAACATAAAACCATATTTCCTCTCCACTTCTACCCAACCAGCTGATTTAGTCAGACATCACTTACAATGCACAAGAGGCAGCTGAGAAAACCGCATTTCTCTGAGGGGTGTTCTATTGCCATTCAGCACTGATGTTTGAGCACTGGTTTCTTAGAGGAGGAGTTGTGTCTGCTAGTTCTGATTCAATACCATGGTGGCAAAGCCACTGCAGGGAACCTAGCCTGGGAGCACTCAAAAGAAGCAGCTGAAACTTCTGAAACCTCAAGTCTGTTTTTAAAATTGGCCATATAATGTTTTCTTCTTGTTCATTCTAGCTTTCACAAATGTAGGAGCTGAGTCATTTCTTCACCTCTTCCAGCCATTCATGCTAAAGATCCTAAGCTAGAAATAAATACAGTTTTCAAGTAATTTTTTCATTGGTTACATCTTGTTGCAGAATTTTCCAAGGTGCTTAAATGAGTCAAAGGCACCATTTGAACTGACATCATATTGTTTCCTGGCTGCTGTAATAGGTTTTACATGATTACATATCTCATATTAGGGGATTCCTGGCTTTATGTAGGCGAATCAAACCAGCTGCTAGACGACTGCAGTAAGTTAAATGGGACTTTCTCTTTTATCCAGTTGAGATATGGTGTCTTCTTTGAGAGTATGGAAATTCTGATCAGGTACACTAAATAGCAACAGGTCTGAGTGCCACACTGACAATATTGCGTGTGTGTCTAACTGCCTTTAATGTAAACTTCTCTTTTTTAAAAATTTCCTTTACTCAAATCTCCAGGGGAACATTTCTAGTTTCTCAGAGCTGTTTGTTTGGTTAAGCCTGTTAAAACCACTATCACTGTCTATGGGATAATCGTCCAAGGAAGATTTTCTCAGAACTGTTAGCAATCATTCTTACTCTCTCAGGAATTTCCTGGCCCAGTTCATCACAGTTGTCTTCAGCTCATCCTCGCAATCTCTGAGCTGAAGTACGAGTTGTAGGAGTGACTTGTGGCTTCTCTGTCTGCTTTGTGTGTGTTTGTATGCAGGCAAAGAATGTGAAGTCTTATGGATAGAAGGCATAAAACTTTTCAGGGCAGGGGACCATCTCTTTGTTGCGTGTTTGTACAGCACCCAGCACTAAGGAGCCCTGATCAGGGTCCCGAGGCATTACCACAACACAGATTATATTTTTAAAAAGCACAATTTTGCTATGGCTTTTGCATATGATACATATTTTCCTCTGAATATGCTTTTTAAATCGGTCATGCCTCTTTAAAAGCAGTATTATATATATTCTCAGTGTGTACACATCAATATGGTGGATTCCTTTAAATTGGTTGCATTCATTCACAATACACTGGATTAAGTAGCACTTTCCTTCCAAGAATCTCAGCACTTTGCAAACAGTGGGCTAGACTGTCAGTATATACCATTGCCCTGAACAAGGATTGTGTCACCTCAGAGGCCAGTTATGGCTCCCTGATTCTCAAAGCAGCCACACTGAGGCTATGACAGATTAATATACGACAGCTGATGTATGTGGTCCCTAAGAGACGATATGTCAGCTGTGAATTGGCAAAGCTGTGCCAGGGCAGTCGCTACAGAAGCCAGCTGTGGCCACTTTACATTAAAGGAGAGTTCCCCAGCACCCTGGGAAATTGTCAGCTGGGTTGATGTAGCCCGATTCTGACCCCTTTGCACCACTCAGGCAGCACAGAGGGGCTGGCACCAGGGCTGAGAATCTGACCCGCTAAAACCCTATTTTTCTTTTTCAGGAGGAACTGGTTTTTAGACTCACCAGGTTTGTGACCCCAAAATCTCCCTTTGTCACCATAGGTCAATCCTGGTAAAATTTGGTCCCAGTGTCTAAATGTTTCTTCAGTGTTTATCTGCCCACTTTATGCTATATAATTGTTCCTGTTCTCAGTTGATTTCTGTGTGTCTTCTCTTTTTACCTTAAGGATTTTCTGTTTGCCAAAATGCTCGTGTGGAGGTTTGCATTCTGGAGAAACGGTGAGAGATGCACATGCCTCTGCCAGGGGATCAATGCTCATTTTTGTGTGGGGGACTCTGAAATTATACTGTGGCTGTTTTAATTAATTGTGTTTTTCACTAACCGCTTTGGGTCCCCAGAAAATGCCCTTCCCACTCTGTTTCCGTTTATTTTTATTCTCTGTTTTCCCCTCTTTTCCATTTTTATTTTTAGTGCTTCTCTTCTTTCTCATTTCTCCCACTCCCCCCCCCCCCCGTTTCTTCTTTCCCTTTCTCTTCTTGTTTCTTTTACTGTGTTTATTCTTTGTTACTAGGTGAAGATTTGTTCCTGCTCCTAACAAAGTCAATGGAAGTTTAGCCTTAAACTTCAGTAGGACCAGAGCAGATAGTTAGAACCAGACTCATAAAACCCAGATTCCTTTACAACACTTCAAATCACAACCCTGGATGGGATTTTCAGAATCTAAGTCATTTAAGAGCATAAGTCCTATTGGATTTCAGGGAGATTTGTGCTCCTAAATAATGTTAGGTGCTTTTGAAAAATCTTACACCCAGTTTTTTGTTTATTTCAGGACTTCCGCAACACTGCCAAGGAATTAACATAAGAAAAATAGTATCTGTCTTTGAGAGACCTGCAAAAATATTTTGCACTCTTGTGTGCCCTCTGCTGGAACACTAGGGGCAAAAACTCTGTTCCCAGAGCTATGTTATCTTTTTTCTCTGAAATCATAAAGTTATAGTAGCTTGGTGTGGTCAGGGACGATGCACATTTGGAGTAAGTTATCGGAAATAGCCACAGCCTTTTCCGCTTTCACTGAAAACATGACTGAAGTAGAAGAGAAACTGCTAAATGGAAAAGGAGACGGGAAAGCCATTCACAATAAAAAAATACCTCTTTGAAAGGTAAATTGTGTTCAGTACTGAGAGGCTCAAGACACCAGAGGCAAAACATAAATTTGTCCTTAGAGCTGTGTTTTCAGGTGTGTCCTAAAATACTGCTAGTGCATCAAACAAAGAAGGTAAGTTTTATACGGTATTAACTTGTAATAAGTGCACTGCAGATTTGCAGCTGGATAGCTAAATGCTGGCGTTAAATTTTGACTATTTAGAAACTTGGAGAAAATACAGCCTCTAATCCATTGCAGTTCTACATAGATTTATTTTCCAGCAGTGGAAAAACTCAACACATAGTTACTAATATAGTGGATATCACTTGTGGGAGATGCAGATTTGAAAGGTTATTTACAATGGTACATAATCATGGCTAGAAGCTGCTTCCTGTTCACAAGGCAATGACCATATCCTGTGATTAATAAGGCCCTGATCCAGCAAAGCTCTTACTCCCATAATTTTAGGCCCATCAACCATCAATCAATTGAAGTCAATTTATTGCAATAGGACTATGCACATGCTTAAGTGCTTTCCTGGATCAGGGCCTAAAGTCCAAGACCAAGGTCTATTAGGCCAGCAAGTGCTTATTATAAAAAGTTGTTATGGTTACACTTAATTTCTAAATATTTGAATTTTAAGTGAAAGCAGAAAATGAGCTGAATTTAAATTGAGTGTAAAAAAAAACCAACCCAAAAACTTGTTTTCGTCTTCCTTCCCCCAGCTTTTCTTATTTCCTTTAACTACTTCCCTTCTAACAAGCCAGCAAGACTTTTCAGCCTCAAACAGCTGTAATGGGATTTTGTTTACATGGTGCTTAAAAGTGAATTTAGGAGGGAAAGCGTAGGTCAAAGAGCGTAGATCAGAGGTCGGCAAACTATGGCCCAGGCGCCACATCTGGCCCTACAAACATTTTAATCTGGCCCTCAAGCTTCCTCCGGGAAGTGGGGTCTGGGTCTTGCCCCGCTCCAGTGGGGGAACGGGGTTGGGGTCTTGCCCCACTCTGCACGGCTCCTGGAAACAGTGGCATGTCCCCCCCGCGGCTCCTACACACACTGCTCCCACCCCAAGCGCCACCCCTGCAGCTCTCATTGGCCGGGAACCACAGCCAATAGGAGCTGCAGGGGCGGCACCTGCAGACAGGGCAGCGCACAGAGCCGCCTGGCCTTGCCGCCATGTAGGAACTGGAGGGGGGACATGCCGCTGCTTCTGGGAGCTGCTTGATGTAAGCGCCACCTGGAGCCTGACCCCCTCCCATGCCCCAACCCCCTGCCCCAGCCCTGATCCCCCTCCCACCCTCCAAACCCCTCGGTCCCAGCCTGGAGCATCCTCCTGCACCCCCAACTCCTCATCCCCAGCCCCAGGCAGAGCCCTTCCGCCCTCCTGCACCCCAACTCCCAATTTTGTGAGCATTCATGGCCCGCCATACAATTTCTATACCCAGATGTGGCCCGCAGGCCAAAAAGTTTGCACACCCCTGGCATAGATACAAATCTGACCGTTGTTCGTGGACAAGTACTTTACTGACCTGTAGGGGAAGGGAGCAGGAGAGAAATCAAAAGAGTTAAACTTCTTTTTAAAACGAAGTTTCTCTTGCAGTACATTTGAGGGTCCTTGTTTGGGGGCTTTTTGTTCTGTCCTCCTTTCTGGAAGTTCTGGATGACAGCAGTAGGGAAACTGAGCCTGCATCTTTATTTCTGGCAAACAGCTTGAGAGTTCTGAGCAGAGGTGCCAGCAAAAGCAGGTGGATTTTAACTAGGGCTGTGTGAAATTGTTTCGTCAAACCTGTTTGACTAAATATTGGAGGGAGGGGTTACCAAATGACAATTTTTGCAGAAAGTGTCAGCTTTCTGAGGAAAAATTTGACTTTTAATCAAAAAACTGAACACCGCCAAACTGAAAATGTTTTGGTTTTTAGATCAAAAAAAAAAAGTTCAAAATATCCCTGGGAAGGGGGAACGTTTTCTGACCCGCTATAATTGTGACAGCCAATGGGAGTAGAGAAATTTGCATGTTCTCATTATACTTATTCAGAAATAAGTGTTTCTGCAAATCCCTGTATTCTAGTTCACACTGGCTGTTGGCCAGTTAGAACAGAGGGATTTGCCAAATGTGCAAAGATAATGGAAATCAGACAGCCCCAAGCAACCACAGTGCAAGGAATGAACCTCATAACTGGGGTGAAAAATTGTAAAGCTACTAAGACAATTCCATTCCAGTGCAATGGCTTGTAATGTAATCACCGTGTCCTGCATACAAATAATCATGAACAGTTAAATGACGAGAAGAAGATAGGATAAGTCAGATTCAGAACTTGCATAGTCTTAACAATAGTGCTCTTGACTGTGGACTGTTTTCTTCCAAGCCCATAACAGAACCCTTCCCTTCACCTATCACATGGTACACCTTTGTTAATAAGAACTGATTATTCACTGTATACTTCACTCAAAGGAATTCAGAAATACTGCAAAGGAATTTGAGTGCACATGGCACTGACTACAGAAGGTTGGTGGTAGGAAAGGAAGATAAACAACACGAATCAAGATATGACTAACGCAGAGAATGAGAAAGGCAGCCCAATCTATTGGTACTACATAGAAACAAAAGTTTGTTCCACCAATATATAAACATCTTGACAGTCCCTTTAGGGTTGACAGATCAGTACAAAAGTAATATGTAAAATATTGTTCTGTGTGGAATAGAAGATCTGATTGCAGTGACATTTTACTTTATTAATTTGCATTGGATAAGGACAACAAAAGGTGGGGAGTGGGGAAGAGTGTAAGAAGAGGAATTGTTTGAGGGGGAAGGCTATATGAGATTTTAAATTGCCTGGCTTATTGCTGGTGGGTTTCTTACATCAGACTTTTTCTGCTATTTTGTAAGTGACTGAAATGCACCACAAAAACAGGGAATGAAAAGTACCTTCTAGATTATGAATGTTGTTTTTTAAATAGTTAACTAAACCAATGTATAAGTGAACAAATATATTCAAAGTATTAACATAATGGATGGCTAGGTACCTAGATATACAGATTAAACAGAGAAAAATTCTGTGCTAGTTTACACCAGGGCAACACAACTGAATTTATATATGACATGTAATTCTCTAGAACTATGAGCAGAGGAGCCAGAATGGCCCAGAGAATCAGGCCCCAAAGTATTTATTGTTCATTGATTATACACTCTCTTAATCAAAGACCACTGATCAGTTGCAGAACTTAAAGTCAGCTGTGTTGCTCAGGAGTAAATGAGGATGGAATTTTTATCTATAATATGGCACCCATCACTGTAGTATCTGAGCATCCTTGACCCAGATTAGGAGGGTGTATCTGGGTAAAAAGGTATATGGCCAGCATTCCTCTGTGCTCTGGTGATCCCTGGTTGCTGGAATACACCATTGGGGTCAGAGGTAACTGGGCATAAGTTAGGACAGCCATGACTGGCTCTATGCTCAGAGAAGTATAAAAGTGATTTAAAGTCACCTGTGCTTCCCCACACGTTTTGGCCAGAGCAAAATGAACTTGTGCTGTTGGCATACCACTGGCACGCATGAGAAAGTCATCGCCCCTTGATTGCTTTCCAGCTGAACACAGTGTGATCTTGCCGTCTTCAATATCCTGCTGTGACACCATAGGTGAGAAACAGACTTGAGAGGATTATGCAGGCAAAACTCCTTCCTCAGCTGAACCTCGGAACATGATGCCTCCTTTCACATTCTGACAGCTAAACAAAGGCCCTGCAGAAAATGTCAACCGACCTTTGCTTCAGCTTCTTATCACCAGCTCTTTTAAAAGGACAGTGCCCCATTAATTCTGTAAACACAAATGCTCCATTCTCCCCAGAGCTTTAGTGAGGGATGTTTATGAATCTCTGGAAGTGACGGAGCTGATTTTACAGATGATTGATTTTTGCTGCATGTAGGTCTGAAGAATCATTCTTGGGCACAACCATCAAACCCATGACCAAGAAAATGAGTCTTCCATGCTATTGGGAGGTAGAAGAAAACAGACCCTACATGTATATTTACAGTGAGCCTGGGGAAAGCACTTTGACACAGGCAATGTACAGCCACTGGAATTTGGAACCAAAATTCAGAACCAGAAGCATTCACAAATCTGGAGCAAGATCAGAATCTGAAGTATGCACCATTCACATGAGCATTTCAAAAGTTCTCTGCAATTTCATATACGCAGGCAGGATTGATCTGCATTGTGCTGACTAGCCTTTTGCTGAAGATTCTGGTTATATGTGGACAGGCCCTGGGTATCCAAATAGATGGAATTAGTCTGAGAAGTGCCTGGGGCTCTGCTCAGTCATATGTCTTGCAGGCGAGACTCAGCTTTTACAAACTCTGTAAATTCTGGCTAAAGCATTTTCCTTAAGCCGTAGGAACTGGCCTCCTAGTTATAAAATTTGGCATGGTTCTCATTTACACGACATGCAATTATATTAACACCTCACCATAAGGCCTCTTTATACTGACAGAGCTGGAAAGGGGCCTTTGTGTAAATGAGAATCAGGCCCATCATCTTTACTTAAATTACTGAAAGAAACAAGTCTGAGGGTCTGTGTCAGCAAGTGAAAATGGATTGTTGGAAAATCTCCTAGGAACAAGGGATAGAGGAAAAAGTAATGGATGTGTCTTTAAGAAACCAATCAGACAGATCATTACAGCAAAGAGTGTTGCCGTCAGCAAAAAGGACTTACGCATGTACAGGAGGACTTTGATCATTTCTCAGGGGAAAGGGAGACTATCCACTTCACAGGAATAATCAGACAAAACCAATTTCCGTTTCATTGCAGCTTGCATTGTTTAAAAATCTGGACTGTGAACAAAAGATCATTTTAGAAACCTACAACCCACACAAGCATGTTCACTCTTACACTTAAAAGGATGTTTAGTTTATATTTCTCTTATAGCATCACTCAATGAAGAATCAGCAATTGCTTCATAAGCATTAGTTAAAAGGACATTTATTAGTACTGTTGTGGTTAGCAATAGTATGAAAGCACCCAGAAGCATCACCCAGGATTGGGATTCCATTGTCCTGGGCCTTGTACAAACATATTAAATATGGCCCCAAAATTAAATGCTTTTAAAATAAGTTTATATAAAACCTAAGATTCATAAAAATGTTCCCATTATTTTATTTCAAATTCCTTTGGACACAGTTGTTCAGAAACAAATATTCCTCTGCAATGTCTGTGACACACACAGTTGCACTGAGAAGCTGAAAGTGAAACTGACTGTACAGAAAAACTATTGATTTTCATTGTCCAATAAGTAAACACACTGCATAATTGGTTAAAACTAGCATGACCAGGCAGCAAATGTGAAAAAATGGGATGGGGGTGGGGGTTAATAGGAGCCTATATAAGAAAAAGACCCAAAAATCAGGACTGTCCCTATAAAATCGGGACATCTGGTCACCCTAGTTAAAACTGTAAACTAGATATTCACCATTCCTGGCCCCTGGCCCCATAGATTAAGCAATTACTAGTAAGAGAGGTTAAAAAATGTGTTCAAAATACAAGGGGCTATATCTGATATGACTGACCCCCTTGCACGTTTCAGTGGCACAAAAGGGATGTGGATTCCTTTAGTATGGGGGAATCACTGGGTGGAGCTACACCACTACCTACCTGCTTTCCACTGCAGGAGACTTGTTGCTGCTGAACTCCAGCAAAGCCTGGCAGGTGAAATGGCCCCTGTGGGGCTACTTCTACCAGTATTGCCCTGTGCTGAACTGGTCCCAGGTTTGTGGCAGTCACTTTGCCCATCCCATCTTAGGTCCTGCTTCAAGCACAGCTGAGTATCAGAGCCATGGGCTTTAGATTAACAATGACTTTTTTTTTTTAAGACTCCCAATATCCCTGTGAGGTAGATATTATTCTCACTGACCTTGATCATGTCACTGATACACGAGTGTGGGGCACAGTCAGAAATAGAATCCTTTGCAGTAACTCCTAGTGCTGTGCTCTAGCCTCCACAAGGAATTTCCTTATAGCTGCTAATGCATATCACATAACTTCTAATTACAAGGATAGCATCACTGTTCCTCAGCCTCTTCTCTGCTTCTTCTTTGTTACCGTGGCAGCTTTCTCCTCTGTAGTAGCTGCTCCTTGGAACTGTCTATTTCTCTCTCCCTCGTTGTTGACTCTGCATCTAATTTAAAATCTCATCTAAAAACATCTTTCTTCCTGTAAATCCCTTAATCAGAGCCTCTAGTATTTTGCAATCTCATAGCCATGGGATTTGCCACAGAATTGCGCTCCAGACTCTAAGCTTTCATTGCAAGAAAATGTATCTCTAACCCGTTTGGTTGTGAAAATAACCTTCAAAACGTTAACTGCTGCAGTTTTGTCTTTATATTGCCTGAAGTGATGGTTCTGAGAGGTGATGTCCCTCATTCATCTCAGGGGGAAGCCCAGCACTGACACTTAAAGGTGAACATTATATTATTACCTATTTTGTGGCTGATTCATTTGAGTGGAAACATCCTAATAATGTCCCTTGCCACGCAACCCAAAATATCTCCCATGCCGAAAAACCTCCTGGTCCCTACCCTGTTCTTTAGATGTGTCTGCTGGAAAACTGTTGCTCCTCTCAGCAACAGTTTGGTGGTTTGGCAAACTGGGACCAGGTCTAAGTGTTGACCCTTTAGGAGGCAGCTGTCAGTGCAGTGACCAGGAGGCTGGGTGCCCAGTTTGTCTTATTTTGTAGCAACAAAACCTTTTTATTTGCATGCAGTGTTCATGACAATTTAAAGATGAGGGAAGAAAGGAGTGAGGGTGCAGCAGAGTTATAACATTGATGTGGGATCAGGCATATTACTGGAGACAGGTGTGAAGCAACCTGCTTCTCACACATGCCAAATACCTAATTCTCCCCATAGGATAAGGACATATTGGGACCTGCAATTCAAAGCAGTGGGTTTCTTGTTAATTGGAACACAGAGATGATCATAGGAATTTTGGTCCTACTTTGTATTATGGGGACTCCCAGGATTTACTGCTGCCAGGTAACCTTCCACATTTCATGCTTAGAATGAATTTATCTAAAACTTGTATCTAGATTCTCCAAACCCCAATGACCCGTGAACACTGATTTGCTAGATACAGACAAATCTGCGGTGTCTCAAAAAGTTATACTCTCTAGTGCACTTTAGATTAAAAATGGTATGGAAAACACTATGCAAAATAAGAGCTACGCCTACAGGCTGAGGATTCCAAAGGAGCGTAGGAAGTTAGGCATCCCATTTTCATTGATTTTGCAATGGCAGTTGTGTGCCTAATTCCCATTAGGCCTCTGGAAACTTCAGCCACAGCCCATGTGTGGGCTAAGATACTGAAACCAAGATTAATGTTGCCTGTGGTAGGACTGCAGCACTACAATCATAAAGTCATGTTCATTATGAATACAATAACCACGTCAAGGAAAACAAAACTAGAATGTTCAGGGTAAAACTCTTCTGAGAAAACTTGTAATCCTGTTCATTTAAAATGATCTGCAATGATGTGATTTTTGAGCTATGTGAAACACCAAGTTTTCATTTTGTCATCTATATGGTTAAACACTGAAAAATTTTGCTGTGCAAAAAAGCTCACCCAGCTGTAATACTTCTCGCTTTCTTTTTCATAAGTATGTGCCTAATTCTGGCTAATAATGGCACAGCTAAAGTACACAATGAAACTCCAAATCTAAGGTGCTTTGTTTTTAATTGTAATGCAGAGATAATTCACTTGATAATTTAAAAGATAACTTGGGTCAATTCCCAGATGGCAAAGAAACAAAGCAACTAACTCTAATCTTCATGTGTACTTAAAAGAAAGCCGTCCTTTGTTTCTGAAGAAGAAAGGTGGTAGTTTCATTGTGTTCCTAATAATCTTGAACAAATAATTCAAATCTTAGATTTAAATTTAGTATGAGATTTTTGGGACCAGTTCTAAGAAATGTCAATGACTTTTGCCCCTTAAATCTCTTAGAAATTAATAAATTGATATCCATTTCTTTGGAACTGTATATGATTCCCTCCTGTAGCATAAGCATGCAGAAACTCTTGAATATGAGAGATTCCACTACATGGTAAGTTAATCTCAGAAGCGTTGAACTAAGTCAGTAACTACAACATTTACAAAAGAAGAGCACACTTAAGCCAGAGCACAAGTTGTTTATTGGCATGAGTTTGTTCTTAGTTTATTCTCCTGAGAAATACATGGCATTTGAACATACCGCAAGAAGTACCCAAAACATTGACTATTTAATGCCATCAAATGAACCAGGTACAGTCCGATAGTTCAAGGATTTCAATAGTGCATTCATTTATGAGAGAATACAGGGGTTGGTTAGGAGGGAATGGGAGGTTAGTTGAGATCATTTTATATTTGATGCTTTATGTCTAAATTTTCACAGGTGCCCACCCATTTTGATTGCCTCCGTGTTTTGGTGCCCAACTTGAAACACACAGGGTCTAATTTTCAAAGGTGCTGAGTACCTGCAAAGCCATCTGAAATCAATGAGAGCATAGGTATGCGCAGCACAAGGTATCTCAGTCTGGACTCCTGACTCTTTCCTAAAGTAGGAAAATGGACAAATGAGACAGAAAAAACCCTATTGAATATGCTACCAGCTCTTATGTTGGGACTGAATGTGCATATGCAGGAGGAGGAAGATGCGTGATGTGGAAGTTGCTGAGCTAACCTTTGTACTGAATATTAAGAAGCTATAAAGTAATGTACTCAAATGAAACCCTGCACCTTTAGTGTGTTCTGCACATACACTCGGCTCCCATTGTAGAAAGGAACCCTGAGGCTGAAGGAAGGTTATAAAGCATCTGAAATACCTTTATGTCATGTTACTGAAGGAAAGGACCTGCAACCATCCATCCAACCTACCATCCAGTTGCCTTGCTGCCACATAACTTATAGGCATCACTTTTGCCAGCTATTGCTAGTTATCTGAGTGCCTAATTAACACTGTAAAATAGTGTATTGGGAGAAAAGCAGGCTTTTCCCAGATGGCTTCTGCCCATATTTCCATGAGTGCCACAGCATCTTCAGGTTGTCACAACTCTGGCTGGATTGAACTTGGAAACTAGTCTTCAGTACAGGAGCTAGTCTAAAACAAACTGAAGAACATTACACGAATTAGGATATTTTCCTGGCAGCTACTGCCTAAATTTTCTGCTCTGTGTTGAATCCGGATCTATGCTTTGTACTGTCATTTAATCATAAAAGTCATGTATGCATCTAAAGCTGCGAGAAACGGATACTCGAAGGATTAAAGGTGTGCATAGCATACACAAATATAATGTTATTACAATATACAGTTGAATTTTGCTGCCTGTTTCATAGTTTCATGCTACAGATAAAACGTATACGGACATGCCTTTTTCTTCTGTGGAGTGGTTAAGATCTCATGTGATACCTCAGATTATTCACAAATATATTTGACAATGTCACTTATAATAGAAAATATTAAATAATGGCATTAAGTAATGATGTGCAAGTAGATTATGCCCACTTCGTTTGAGCTAAAATAGCTTTCTGGTAGAAAAAAAAGAATGTCCAGACTCCTGGAGAATATATGCTGTAGATTTCCAAACAAGCTAAAAATCCCTTCTGTACAACAAGACACCTGAGTATGACTAACGTGCTGTATACATTGCGAAAAGAACTGCACTGTTAGATTGGCTTTGACAATTGACTTACCAGTACCTTTATTCATGTGTATTTCATAGAAAAACTCCTGTTTGGGAAAAATATGAAGCTACATGATCATTTAAGTAGAAATTCTTTTAGGGCCAGATCCAAAGCCTATTGAGAGTGTTCACTGACTTCAACAGGCATTGAATCAGGCTCTTAGAATGTGAATGTGTGAGGTACATACCAGAGGGAGAATGCACAAACACTATTTGCTTGGTTGCAAAACTATATATGTAAGGCAGGTGTACTAAACAGGCTGTGTTTCGAGGTATTTAAATAATGATATTTTAGTTTTGCATCCTCTCATGACATATAATGGTTTAAAAAAATAAATCTGACTGTGATCTCACAAAAACCACTTTAACTCAATTGGTTTCCATAAAGATACACTCAGAGGTAAGTCAGAGAAGAATCAGACCCACTGAATGTATAGCAAATCTTAGATTTGTAACTTGGAATATATACCAAACAATGGAACTGTAGCTCATTATTAGCTCATTTACTTTATACTGTTTGAGTATCTGAATGTGAGTTGCATCACAGTAATTTTGCACACAAATACCATTAAATTATGCAGCCATTCACAATTATTTATATTTTTGTATGAAGTAAAACAAAAAATCCTGTGAAGAATCCCTCTCTTGTAGACTCTTTAATCAGAACATTCACATGAATTGATTTAACTAATGGAGCATCTAAGAACGTGTTATGTGAACCTGTTATTCCTGTTGGTGCCCGATTATTCTCACAAATAGTCCCACTGAGGTAAATGAGACTACTCGTGTGAGTAATTCACCAGAGAGATTCACAGTCTGGTCCGATCAAAACTCTTGTACTGTGGTGTAATGGTACCCTTTTAATATCTCTTTCTTATACACATCTCATTTTACAATATACATTCCCCTTTTCCAGCTGAGCTTATGAGTTGTACATTCTTGGTTTGAAAGTATGCGTGTACTCATCCCAGTTGAAATACTGAGTTAGTTATTGTGTTCAAAGCAAGACTGTTTGTTTCATTTGACAAAGACTGCAAAATGTTTGTCATGGTTTAGTAACACTTTCCCTTACGTTCTGGAAAGCCCCATTGCTTTTTGCATTCATGACAGGTCAAGGTATACCTCAGTGTGCAAAGCATTTGTGGCGTACACCCCAGAAGAAGAGCCAATACTAATCAGAAACATTATGGGGGTGAGAGCACTACTGATTTGCACATCGAAGACCGGAGTTCCCTGTATTTATAATATTTGTGATGAATTTGGGCAGCATCATGGTCCAAGAAACAGGTTTGCTTTATCCCTTCTTTCATGACTGCATAGATGGAACAGGGACGTGAATGGCCCTCCAGCCCATTTACTCCCACAAATTGGATCCAATACCCAAAGGCATAACAAATTGCAGACAGGATCATCATTCCCACTCTCTTAATGCATATAACATGGCATCAGCCATCACAAAGAGCATGTGTTTCCTTTTCCCTCTAAAACAGGTTGACTTACTCATAAGTCCTTTCTTCATTTTTAATGAAGGTCACGAATTGTAAATGGGTAAAATTATTATTTATTTAGAATGAATATGCATAGCTCCTAACCTCCGTTCATATGCTGTTACGACTATCCGGGCTTGTTACAATCACAATGCACTTACATTGACAGTTTACTTGTTTTGTTACCAAATATTTTCTATCAAATGATGAAATAGCATCTTTTGCTGCTGAGCAATAAGGATTTTGATTTGTGATCATGAACCCTTCTTCTTTTGAAAGGAAATTTGCCACTGGATACTCACACACAGTTCCCCTTCCCATGAACTGCTGTTCACCTCCGCATCAGAGAGAAGAATTTCTCCCGAAGTATAAATATTTGATATATGATTTATGAAATCTCTATGAGTCCACTGCAGAAAGGGATGTGTTCAGCATCTGCAAATCCCATGACTTTAGTAAGAGTTTCAGACGATAATTTCTTCTCAGGCCTTGGTCCTCTGAACATTCCAAAATCCCACATCCAAATTTTTCCAACTTGAATGCCTGCATTTAGATGCTTAAATAAGTGGCCTTATATTTCAAATGAATGTGAGCCGTGGCTGCCAAGTGCTTTTTGAAAAATCAGGTGACTTATTTATGTGCTAAATTATGTATTTAAGTTTCAAACAAAAGCTAAAGCCTGAATAATGATCCATATAGTTTATACCCTCTGATGCACAATTTTATGCTGTAGAACCACTTCTGATATTTAGTATTGCTGATAAATGTAAAGAGAGAGGAGTCCGCATACAAGAACTGAATTAAGGAGTGAGGAACAATAAAAAATGCAGGAAGCAATTGTGAACACTTTCATTTAAATGCTGCATGTTTTCTGGTGTGTTGGAAACAAACTCAGCAATTGGGTATTACATTCTGAAAGGCAGTTAAGTCAATGACCTATTTACATCATTGGTAAACAAATTCTGATTGTTTTATGTTACGATATTATCCATTACTTGTTTGGAATTCAATTTCAAACCCTCGGACAGCCTCTGTAGCATTTCTTGCCAAGCAAAATTTATGTTAAGCTATCAAATGTGCTCGTTGCTGTCCAGACACTGATCCTTCATTAAATAGTTGGAGCCATAATCATGTGAAAAGATGGAAGAAAGATAGCATTGTGGAAATAAGGAATATAGGGTGGGAAAAGGCATTCTGCAGAAGTTTTGAGAAATATTAGGTAATAGCTACTGCATGGGAAGATACTATAGGGTTCATGTAACCCACAAGAATTTACCATACTGCTCCTTTACTCTTCCTCGAGGGCATTCATCAGCTAACCCTCCTATTATAAGGTTCAATAAAAGACTTGCAAGTCAACTTTAAATGAAAAGCTTATCTATTTTGGGCATGAGTCAAAATCCAATGAAGTCAAAGAGTATCTTGGTTCTTATCGTAGCGTTAAACTGTGAACCCTTTTGACCCACATTGGTGAGAAACTATTTTCACAAGTAGTCCTACTTAAGTCAAGGGGATTACTTGCATGAACAATTGCTCACCATTATGAGTAAAGGGTTCAGAATCTGGCCTACAGATGTCTATCTTTCCCCAATATGCTTATATAATACCCACTAATGATACCTGTTAAATACCAAGGAGACAATAGAACCTGTAACCATTTGTGAGGGGAAAGAGAATACCACTTGATGCACTAATAAGCAAGAAATTATATTAGTCCAAATTCATCACTGCTGTCCATTGATTTCAGTGAGGTTATGCCAGGGACAAAATTGTGGCATTGTTCATAAAAATGCGAAATTTAAAAGTTTCTTAAAATATGTTTTGGGTTTTGTCCTGATTGTGTTTTAAGTATTTTTCCTGGAGAATCATACAGGTAAGTACTCTGTTGTTTCCATGGTCTCATATTTTGTCTTTGTTTGAATGGCTCATCCATAAAGCATCAACATGCCAATTAATTTCAGTTGTTTTGATTTTTGAAGCATACTTTGCTACATTTTAAATTATTTTTAAAACAGTTAAATATTTTGTTGTAATTCAACTCTAGCTACAATTTATCACCATTTACTGAAAACTCCACACTCTGATTCAGAATCCAATCCAGTCTAGCAACCAGTAAAAATGATTGTGGAACGGATCTGGAGAACAAAGGGTTATATTTAAGTGAGTTAAATGATTGCAAAAGTTACCTGACCAACAATACTAGAGACAGAAATTGTTTATATATCTACAAAGTAGGTACAGCTGGGTAGCAAAAATAAAAGCTTACCCAAGCTTCTCTGCCTTACTCATTTTCTAGGGGTGAGATTGTAGCCTCTCCTTCAAGAATGACAATACACTGCTAACTGAAATGATTGTTCTGTGATGTGTGGACCTGGACTGAGGCTGCTAACTTCAAACAGCCATATTAGTGATCTGCTCTCTGCTGGAATGAAACCAATTAAAGGATACATATTGAATCCTCTATTCCTGAGCCACCTACTTCCCTGCTGCAGATTATTTTGTGAAACGTCCATGCTTCAAGAATTACAATATCTTGATTGATACTTTTAGCATATGAAGATGGACTGGTGATTCAGAGACTGGACTGGGAATTGAGATCTGAGTTTAATTCCCGGTTCTGCCACAGACTTCCTATATGACTTTGAACAAGTCACTCAATCTCTCTGTGCCTTCATGCCTCATCTGTAAAATGGGAATGATAATTATTTTCCCTACTCTTTGTCAGTTTTTCTATTTCACTTCAGGGCAGGGACTTTCTATATACAAAACACATAAAATACTAAATAAGTATATTTTAAAAGTTGGAAAATAAACAAACATACATGATTTGGCTTAGATTTTGTACCTTCTAAATGTAACCAGTATAGACACTATTTCATCTGCCAGCTCTTTAGGATTAAGTTCTTGTCCAAATGAACCCCATAAGTGAAACAATACTGTGCTTTCACAAAGAGAGAGTACAGTAACTTGCATGCATATTAATGAAGTTGTTTGCCTCAGAGTTCAGATCTATTCTGTCCTATCCATTACCTTGACCATTCAGGGCATGATTCTTCAAATCAAGATAAAAGATCAAGAAGTTGCTCTCTCTTTGTAAGGGCACAGTATTTACTACTAAGTTCTTGTGCAAATGAAAAAGATTTGGCAGATGAAATGCATCCTGCATTGGTTGCATTTTGAAGCATAAAACACAAGCCAAGATATATATTACTTTATTTACTTGCTTTTCAACTTTTAAAATGTGACTACCTGCATGAACTACTCACAAACAACTGGTTTGCTTGCTTGCTTGGGCCTGTTTGTATCTAGGGTTTTATACAGACCCATCTGTAATGAGAAAATATTTGCTTTCCACAATAGTTATTGAGAATTTGATTTAATTTTATCAGGTATTTTGATACTTTACATTTACCTAAGCCCATTAAAAGACTTGCAAGCCATTTACCAAAGCCCATTCACGAAGAATTTAAATTTCATCTGGAATCATTTCAGACAGAAATAGCCAAGGGAGTAAATTCGATAACACCAGTTTCAGATATGATTACACTCATTTAGAAACCTGCACTGAGCCCAGGGTGCAGCTGTTAAAAAGGTTTAATCTAATAATGTCATCATTTTGGTGAAGAAACAAAACCCAAGAACTGATGAGTATATACATATAATAAAATCTGTAGTCTATTACAGCCGCATAGGTCCCCTGGCATTGCTAACGTAGTGCTGTTTTATTATAGAAAATGAATGAAGGACATGCTCTTGCTGACAGCATGTAAGATGCTAAAAATCCTATATCCAAGCTGCCTGAGTGGATTTGTGCAGGAAATGGCCCAACTTTATTATCATGCACATTGTGTAAAGAGTTGTCACTTTGGATGGGCTATCACCAGCAGGAGAGTGAATTTGTGTGGGGGGGTGGAGGGTGAGAAAACCTGGATTTGTGCTGGAAATGGCCCACCTGATGATCACTTTAGATAAGCTATTACCAGCTGGACAGTGGGGTGGGAGGAGGTATTTTTTCATATTCTCTGTGTATATATAAAGTCTGCTACAGTTTCCACGGTATGCATCCGATGAAGTGAGCTGTAGCTCACGAAAGCTCATGCTCAAATAAATTGGTTAGTCTCTAAGGTGCCACAAGTACTCCTTTTCTTATTTCCTCCTTTGTCACTCCAAAGTGACTGAAGTCAGAGAGCAAGGACTGGTTGTCCTTGCTTTCTGACTTGTTTCTACTGGAATCAAGATAAGGGCACAACCTCCTCATTTCAGCAACCCCTTCTCTGGAATTCCCTCTGTGGCTCTTTCCAAGGTTTAGAGCTAGATCCAACAAATGGGTGCACCCTGCACATCCCTGTGCCTATGCAGAGCCCCTCTGAAGACAGGCAGGACAGATCCATTTGCAAGATTTACCCCTTACTGTGCAAGAACTTTCTGCATGGTTCAGTTTGTCTTTAATCCCTTTGAGAGAGACCAGGTAGGGGAGATAATATATTTTATTGGACCAACTTCTGTCGGTGAGAGGGACAAGCATTCAAGCTCCGCAGCTCAAAAGCTTGTCTCTTTCACCAACAGAAGTTGGTCCAATAAAAGATATTACCTCCCTCATCTTGTCTCTTTCATATTCTGGAACCAACACAGCTCTAACAACACTTTAATCATTTTGGCTTTTTTCACTTGTTCTTCCTTCTTGGCACTTCTCCTCCTCCCACATTCAGGCACTTTTAGTTTCACATTAGAGTGGGTCCAATGGTCCAGAGAGAATAATTTTCATTATTATAAAAACATTGGTAAAGGGTTGAGATATATTATCCTGGGTGACACACACATCATTAAAGAGATAAAACAAATCTTTTCCCCGATCTAGGTATCTCTATCACCAGTACCGGATTTACCATGGCGCCGGGCCCAGGCTCCAAAGGGGCCCTGGCCTGGCCCACTCTGCTTACGCTGCAGGAAGGCCCCGCCAGCTCTTCTCCGCCCACCGCTCTCTCCTGCGGGGGAAGAAGCGTGGTCCTGCCCGCTCCTGGGGCTTCTGCTGCAGGGCAGGCTCCGCCCACACCCACAGACAGCCAAGCTCCCCCCCAGCATGCTGTGTTCCCGCCCCTCCCACTCCCAGCGCTTTCCCCGCCGCCGAACAGCTGTTTGCCAGTGCTCCTGGAGGGAGGAGGAGGAATGGGGCCACAGCAGGCTCGGGGGAGGAGACGGGGAAGAGGTGGGGGTGGGGCCTTGGGGAAGGGGGTGCAATCGGGCCAGGGCAGAGCGAAGGCGGGGACCCACACTCCCCCTACACATAGTGGCCCATGGCAGAGTGCTTGAGGGGGTAAGGGCAGGAGGCTGGGAGCACCCCCACAACCAAACCAGAGCACCTGCACACACACACCCATACCCACATTCCCACCTGCACCCCTCGCACCCCAAACAGCAGCTGCCCCAGGTAAGCGCTCCACACGCCAACCTCCTGCCCCAACCCTGAGCCTCCTCCCTCACTCTAACTCCTGGCCAGACCCTGCACCCCCACCCCCTGCCTGCTCCTGCATCCCCAGCCCTGAGCCCCCTCCCGCACCCTAAGTCCTGGCCAGACCCTGCACCCCCACCCCCACCCTGCTCCTGCACCCCCAGCCCTGAGCGCCCCTCCCACACCCTAACTCCTGGCCAGACCCTGCACCCCCAGCCTGCTCCTGCATCCCCAGCCCTGAGCCCCCTCCCTCACCCTAAGTCCTAGCCAGACCCCATACCCCAACATTTTTTTACATTTTGTTTATAAAGCGCTCTTATCCCAAGCTCTTTACAATCGTTCACTAATGGTACAAACAATATTTGGAAAGATCATTAAGTGGTCTGCTGAGAACCCCAGCAATTTTCAAGTGGTCTTGGAAAAATAAGTTAGACTACAAGAACAATCAAGATACCTCACTTTATTTTCATTTACTTGCTATTACTTATAGGAGGAGGATGAAGAAAAAAAGAATGAAAAATGGAGGGTCCAGGGGGAGATAAGAGAGAATGTTATTTTTCTTGGGCTGGGTCCCAAGGAGCGGCCCCAAAAACGAAGCTGAGCACAGGGCCTCACTAACTCTAAATCCGCCACTGTGGCTGACCCCTCCCCCACAGCTCCCCACGCCGCAGCCAGGGGCTGACCCCCCATTCCCCGAGCTCCATGTGCGCTGCCAGGACAGGGGCTGACCCCTCCCTCACCCCAAATCCCCACACCACTGCCAGGAGATGGGGCTGAGACCCTCCCCCCACCGCTGCCAGGGGCTGGGGCTGGCCCCTAACCCCCCCCAAGCTCCATTCTGGCTCAGGCTGGGGCTGATCCCCAAGTCCTGCTGCCTGACACCTCGCATCGCCACCCCCCCTACACACACACGCTCCTCCATGCCCTGCTAGGGGGGGCGCACCAGGCTTTTTTGGTAAACTGGACATTTGTTCATTTGCTCTTGCTAGCTGATCAGTTGGCAAGAGCAAACGGGATAAATGTCCGTTTTTGTCAAAAGAAAGTCAGGATGGCCGGGACAGAGCTTAAAAAGGGAACTGGCCCAGCCAAATGGGGACTTATGGTCACCCTATCTCCAGGCAAGTGGGTCCTGAGGGAGTCCAGCCAGGGCTGGGGCAGAGCCTGGCCTGGCTAATCGCGCCACTCCCGAGAGGCCAGAGTGATTCCCCACCCTGGCACTGGACCAGCCCCGGCCACCCTGCCAGCTCAGCCTGGCAGATGCTATCACCTTCCAGCAGGGCTGGTGAGTGTGGCCAGGGTGTGGGGGGCTGCTGGCCAGTGGGAGGTCTCTTGTGCGGGGGGTGGGGAAGGTCTGTGTGTTGGGATGCTGGGCAGTGGGGGGACTGAGTGGGCTGCTGTGTAGTTGTGGTGGTGGGCTGTGGGGAAGTGCACTGGGGAGTAGTGGTGTGTCTGTGGGTGGGGTGCTGGGCAGGGGTGGTGGTGTGCAGGCCACTGTGCATTTGTGGTGGTGGGGGCTGCTGGACATAGCAGTTCTGGGGGACACTGGGCATAGGAAGTTGGGGGCTGTGTGACATAGTATGGGCCCTGAGGGGAAGGGGCACGCTGGCAGCACAGGTCTGGGTGGGCCAGTGTGTGTCTGGCAACTGCTGGTTTGTATACAGTGACCTTGCACTGGGCCCACCATGCTATTCCCCATTGCCCCTGGCTGGCCCATTGCTCTGGGGACCGACCTTCCCACACCATGCCCCTTTGCCCCCATGGGGGCCCATAAATATGTTTGGCGCCGGGCCCATGAAAGGTTAATCTGGCCCTGTCTATCACCATAGTAGTTGAATGCCTCAAGTATTTAAAAGTAGAAATAACAAAAATGAAATCATTCTTTCCAGACTGTAGGAGAAATAACCGGTGATCTTCCTGAAAACACCATCCTGGCCACTATGGATGTAGAAGCCCTCTACACCAACATTCCACACAAAGATGGACTACAAACAAACAGGAACGGCATCCCCGATAATGTCACGGCAAAGCTGGTGGCTGAGCTTTGTGACTTTGTAATAAAAGAATCAAATGGACACAAATAAATGGACATAAATCACCCATAACTATTTCACATTTGGGGACAATGTATACCTCCAGATCAGCGGCACTGCTATGGGTACCCGCATGGCCCCACAGTATGCCAACATTTTTATGGCTGACTTAGAACGCTTCCTCAGCTCTCGTCCCCTAACGCCCCTACTCTACTTGTGCTACATTGATGACATCTTCATCATCTGGACCCATGGAAAAGAAGCCCTTGAGGAATTCCACCACGATTTCAACAATTTCCATCCCACCACCAACCTCAGCCTGGACCAGGCCACACAAGAGATCCACTTCCTGGACACTACGGTGCTAATAAGCGATAGTCACATAAACACCACCCTATACTGGAAACCTACTGACCGCTATTCCTACCGACATGCCTCCAGCTTTCATCCAGAACACACCACACGATCCATTGTCTATAGCCAAGCTCTACGATACAACCGCATTTGCTCCCACCCCTCAGACAGAGGCAAACACCTACAAGATCTCTATCAAGCATTCTTACAACTACAATACCCACCTGCTGAAGTGAAGAAACAGATTGACAGACCCAGAAGAGTACCCAGAAGTCACCTACTACAGGACAGGCCCAACAAAGAAAATAACAGAACGCCACTAGCCGTCACCTTCAGCCCCCAACTAAAACCTCTCCAACGCATCTTCAAGGATCTACAACCTATCCTGAAGGATGACCCATCACTCTCACAGATCTTGGGAGACAGGCCAGTCCTTGCTTACAGACAGCCCCCCCCAACCTGAAGCAAATACTCACCAGCAACCACACACCACACAACAGAACCACTAACCCAGGAACCTATCCATGCAACAAAGCCCGTTGCCAACTGTGTCCACATATCTATTCAGGGGACACCATCATAGGGCCTAATCACATCAGCCACACTATCAGGGGCTCGTTCACCTGCACATCTACCAATGTGATATATGCCATCGTGTGCCAGCAATGCCCCTCTTGCCATGTATATTGGTCAAACTGGACAGTCTCTATGTAAAAGAATCAAATGGACACAAATCAGACGTCAAGAATTATAACATTCAAAAACCAGTTGGAGAACACTTCAATCTCTCTGGTCACTTGATTACAGACCTAAAAGTGACAATACTTCAACAAAAATACTTCAAAAACAGACTCCAACGAGAGACTGCTGAATTGGAATTAATTTGCAAACTGGATACAATTAACTTAGGCTTGAATAAAGACTGGGAGTGGATGGATCATTACACAAAGTAAAACTATTTCCCCATGTTTATTCCCCCTCCCCCGTTCCTCAGATGTTCTTGTCAACTGCTGGAAATGGCCCACCTTGATTATCACTACAAAAGATTCCCCCCTCCCTCTGCTCTCCTGCTGGTAATAGCTCACCTTAAGTGATCACTCTCCTTACAGTGTGTATGGTAACACCCATTGTTTCATGTTCTCTATGTATATAAATCTCCCCACTGTATTTTCCACTGAATGAATCCGATGAAGTGAGCTGTAGCTCACGAAAGCTTATGCTCAAATAAATTTGTTAGTCTCTAAGGTGCCATAAGTCCTCCTTTTCTTTTTGATCTATCTAGGGTTTGTGGGGCAGGGGTGGTAAAAGAGAGGAAGACCTTGTTAGGGGGCTTATTCCTTCAGCCACCTACTTCCCTGGTCCTTCTCGCATGAACAGAGAGCAACAATACCTGAAGTCCAAAGGTGCAAACAATTCAATGTTTATTGGGGCAAACTTCCAGCAAGCATGATTCCAATTTCCTTCCTTAGTGTCCCCCTTCCCAGCTCTGACACCACAGAGCCTTACCTGTGTCCCTGTTCCCATTCTCCCCACCCGTTAGCAAAACATGAGTTCAATTTCCCAACCCCCATTTGCTGTTCCCATTTCCCCCTTCAGCAAAACATGATTCCAATTTCCCCATTCCCTGTTCTCATTTCCCCCCCACACACACACACACTTCCTGATTGACTGCAGACTATATAGTAAAACTTGAGTTTTGCTTAGCTATACCTTAACTAATCATTTTCCTGAAATTTAACTAACCAATCCTAACATACTGTAACATGATTATGTAACCAATTATATCCCATCACCTTAATTAGTTTACACCCAGGAAAATTAATTATACAGCAGACAGGAACAATCACAGAACCAGCTACAGACAAACAATAGCAAAGTGGGAACTATAATGACAAAACAATACAGAAGTGAGGATTTCACATCCCAGCTATTGATAAGTGAGTTCTTGCCAGACAGAATGCTATCAAACTAATTTTCCTTTTACATCTTCTAGGCACTTCCCTTTCTCTGGAGGGGATAGGCATTATCAGGACAGGATTGTATTCCTAACAGCCCAATAGCACCTTCTTTCAATGTGACTAGTTTGGAATGTGAGGATGTGACCGGTCGCTTCCCAGCTTACGGCTGCCTCTGTTGCTTAGCCAAAGGCCTTAGCCTAAGACCAGGGCCTCAGACTGTCACAGTAAGAGAAGGCCCTTACACTGGCAGACAGTGATTTTGATTCTTTGTTTCATACCTCTAAAACTGGCTAAGTGATAAGAATACACCTAAATTCTTAGAGTATAGGCCTTTACAGACAGGCCTGAATATTATATCCTAACAGACCTTCTTAAGAGAAAGTGTCTACATCCTAGAGAAGAAGTGTCTGTACCTTGATAAAATTCACCATCTCAATTAGCATTCATTTACAACTTGATTGGACATTTCAACAAAGAAGCTAATGCCTGAATGCAGACTCTGGTGCAGATTCTCCACTGCCTTGCACCTTATGCTATCAAACTGGATTTAAATGCTCCCATGCTGATTTGCCAGTGTCTTACCTGCACTTTGCATGAGTGTAAGTGATTGTACAAAGTAGTGGAGAAACAGGTCTTTTGTCTCCCAACCCCTAGAAGTCTCCCATCCCTAAAAGGGATCCTTCCAGGATAGGCATGAGCAATACTATCAGGCCACCAGGATGCTTACACTGCTGCTGTACGTGGTCTCCTGATAATAAATACAAGATGTTAGACAGCAATTTTCAAAGGCACTTAGGGGATCTGGATGACTAATTTTCATGGGAAATGAGTATCCATCCTCTAGCCAGCTCTGAAACTTCCACCCTTAGCCTCTACAAAACACCATCTTTCCTTTTTTAAAAAAAGTTTCTTTCATGACAAAACAAACACTCAGAACACTGCTGTTCTGAACACTCAGAAGTTGGCTCACATTTTTGCTTCACGCTAAAAATTTGAAAAGTTGATCTTCTTTGATACTTATTTACAAATGTGCTGACAACTGAAAAAAAGTGGGGGGCTCTGAGGCTTACATTGAAATATCTCTGGGATTTCCATGAAAAATCCCATGAGATAATCAGATTCCATGAGCTCTCATTCTGAACCCCACAAGCTCTTACTACTTTGGAGTGGTTGGTGCTGCAGTGAGTTAATCGTGCATTAATCTTTCACGGCTGCAGAGCTGGGTTTAATTTCAAGGCTATGGTGAAACACAAATGTAATTACAGTAGTGATTTCTACCTAATATCCAATGGACATCCATCCAGATCCCCAAAGCAGCACCCATTTTGGTTTCAGAGTAACAGCCGTGTTAGTCTGTATTCGCAAAAAGAAAAGGAGAAATTGTGGCACCTTAGAGACTAACCAATTTATTTGAGCATAAGCTTTCGTGAGCTACAGCTCACTTCATCGGATGCATACTGTGGAAACTGCAGAAGACATTATATACACAGAGACCATGAAACAATACCTCCTCCCACCCCACTCTCCTGCTGGTAACAGCTTATCTAAAGTGATCACTCTCCTTACAATGTGTATGATAATCAAGTTGGGCCATTTCCAGCACAAATCCAGGTTTTCTCACCCTCCACACACACACAAACTCACTCTCCTGCTGGTCATAGCCCATTCAAAGTGACCACTCTCTTTACAATGTTTATGAAAATCAAGGTGGGCCATTTCCAGCACAAATCCAGGTTTTCTCACCCCCCGCCCCCCAAAACACACACACACACACACACACACAAACTGGTACCAGCAGGAGAGTGAGTTTGTGTGTGTGTGTGTGTGTGTGTGTGTGTGTTTTGGGGGGCGGGGGGTGAGAAAACCTGGATTTGTGCTGGAAATGGCCCACCTTGATTTTCATACACATTGTAAGGAGAGTGGTCACTTTGAATGGGCTATGACCAGCAGGAGAGTGAGTTTGTGTGTGGTTTTTGGAAAAAAAGGGGGGGAGGGTGAGAAAACCTGGATTTGTGCTGGAAATAGCCCACCTTGATTATCATACACCTTGTAAAGAGACTGGTCACTTTGGATGGGCTCTTACCAGCAGGAAAGTGAGTTTGTGGGGGGGGGGGGGGGGGCGGAGGGTGAGAAAACCTGGATTTGTGCTGGAAATGGCCCAACTTGATTATCATACACATTGTAAGGAGAGTGATCACTTTAGATAAGCTATTACCAGCAGGAGAGTGGGGTGGGAGGAGGTATTGTTTCATGGTCTCTGTGTATATAATGTCTTCTGCAGTTTCCACAGTATGCATCCGATGAAGTGAGCTGTAGCTCACGAAAGCTTATGCTCAAATAAATTGGTTAGTCTCTAAGGTGCCACAAGTACTCCTTTTCTTTTTACCCATTTTGGTGTGATTCCAGCATGGGCCCAGAATTACAATAGCTGGTGTGCAGGCAGTCACTTGCCTGGGCAGAGCTGGTTGGGGGGGAGGGGGATCATGAGAGACAGCTGGGAAGAGGATGTGAGAAAGAGCTGCAGATGCTGGTCACATCACTTAATGCACCATTGGAAAGAGAGGGAGTAACATGATGATGAGGGCAGGATAAGAACCTGAATAAAAGGGCTAGGTACAGCACCTACCTGCACTGGGCACTGATTTTCTTAGCTTGAGATTGGGGATGAGTAGCCAGCTCTCCCAGTGCCTGGGGGAGGATGGGTCTGACTCAGAGTGCTTGGTGGGGAAGGGGACGATCTCTCCTGAGCGCTTAGTCCTTTCCCAGAGGGAATCTGGGCTTTCTTTGGCCAACAGTTCTGGCCTGGGGCAGAGAGGACTGGAAAGATTTCCCCCAGAGAGCCCGGGCGGAATGCAAAAATGTTTACAAACCAAACCCCGGCCCGTTTTCTCCACAGACCCCAGGCCTGCCCGGGACAGTGCAGAGGGGAGGAGATGGGGGGAGCCTGCTGCCCCTGCCTCCTTGGCGGGAGAGGGGAGGGGAGGGGAGGGGAAGGAAGGCGGCTCCTTTAAGGCCGGAGCTGCCGCTGCGCTCACGCCGCAGTAGCTGAGGCGAGGCCACCGGGGCGAAGCCTCCTCTTGTTTCCTTGGCTGCGATGCTGCCGCCGCCAGATGTTCCCGTAGTCTCCAGCCTGCTCGTCCTGCAGCCTCAGCGGCTCCCATCCTAGCAGCTGCGGGGAGCGAGGCAGCCCCCCAGGAGCGGGCACGGCATCCCCCCCCCCGCCGGCTGGCCTAGGGCCGACTGGGCAGCCGGACCCAAGGGCTCCGGGCCGGCGGGGAGCTGGGCGAGGCGCGCGCGGGGGGCCCCCTCTCCCGCGGAGGGGACCCGCGCCCGCCTCTGCGGGGCGCAGCCCCCGGCGGCCTCTCCCATGCCTGGCGGGGCGCGCGCTCTGCCCCCGGGGCCGGGGCTCCGCACCGTGTCCCCCAGGTAATGCCGGGGAGAGAGGCTAGCGCCGCCGCGACCGTCTGCGTGCGTGTGGATGCGCCCCCGCCCCGTTCCCTGCGCGCCGCGTCCCGGCTCCTCCACCATGTCCTTGGCGTTCTGCGGCGATGAGAATAACTCGGCTGCCTACAACGTGGACAAAGGGGTGCTCAACAACGGCTGCTTTGTGGACGCGCTCAACGTGGTGCCGCACGTCTTCCTGCTCTTCATCACCTTCCCGATCCTCTTCATAGGTGAGTGCGGCTGCACGGCCCTGCTTGGGCGGCTCTGTTTGGGGGTGTGTGGGGGGTGTATTTATTGTTTTTCTGGCGGTCCCCGAGCTCTGCAGCCTGCCTAGCCTGCTCCATATCTCCAGGCAGGGAGCCTTTGCTTCCTTGCTTCAGCCGTAGCATCTGTCTCTTCCTGGAGACCTCCGCACCTTGCCTTGCTGGATGGATCCACCCCCTGTAGTGTGCCTCGGGGCATTCCCCAGGAGCCCACCGCTCCTGGGTTGCAAAGCGCTAGCCTGGGGCTGAGCAGCTGGCACATGGGTCGGGGCAAAGATCGCGACTGGATGCATTTGACAGAGGAGTCTGACATTGTTGCCAGTCGCCTCTGAGCGGGTGGTTTGCAGTCGCTCATTCCAGACTGGCAGGAGAAGGGGAGAGCGAGTTTCTTGATGGAAAATCCTTCCCGGTTGAATTACACAGGAGCGATTTTCAGAAGCACTCCGCCTAAGTGCTCCTGTTGAAGTCAAAGGTAACATGTCCATTACTTCGGAAGGTGGAGGGCTTGGGTCTTGGTGAGCTTTTCTGAAAATCCCGTGTCGCTGCGGATTATTCAGCATGTTCACTGAAGCTACTAATGTTAACACAGTTTAGTTGACAGAAAGGGACACCCTTAAATGTTCATTAAGGACAGTTTGAATTAACCATATCCTACCAATGCGTTAGAGGAGCCTGAGGTACCCCAGTATAAACAGTGTAACTAATCAAGCTATCTGTACCAGTATAATCGTTTGTTGCTTCTGGACTAAACTGTTTAAACATTAATAGACAGCTAAAATGTTAAATGTTTAAAGTAATACTGACTAGATGCATATTTTTAGGATGACTTATCAATCAATCTTACATTAATTATTAAGAGTGAATGCTTCCATTAACACAAGTAGCTCAGATTTGCCTGTGATAAGGGGACTTTGGAAAATCATATGGACTACAAGAACTGGCCGCCTTTATGCAGGCAAAACTCCTCTTCAAGTACATTAAGTTAGTGGAAGTTTTCCCCATGTAAGGATTGAGTAGAAACTTCATAAGGACTCCAGAATTTTGCCCTGTGAGTTTTGTAAGCTGAGGAAATAACAGAACAAGCTTACTGCTAAAATCAGAAAGCTACTGTTTTAGAGCAAGTTGATTTCATATTGTCAAATAATATAGCCACTTCCTGAAAATTAAGCTATCTTAGCATGAATTTACTACCAGACATTATATTGGGGCTAATCCACTTCTTCATTACTGGAACTATGAGTGTCAATTCTGCATAAATTTGTAAGTTACAGGAGTCAGTCACAACACACAACCACAGCACACAACCACAACATAATGTGTCAAAATAGATGTCCTTTGCTCACAAAAGCTCAAAAAAGTCATTTGAGGAGCTATTTAACAGGAAATCTGTGCAGCATAAATGCCATGCTATGCTCTAGTATTTAACTTTCTTAAGAACTAAACATTACTGCTTTAATTTTTAAATTTAAGCAATGATATTTGTGAGCAAAGATGCCTGTCAAAAAGAAAAATTAATTACTTTATGAAATTTATACTTTTTTCTAAGTTATATTGATCAAATTAATTGCACAGGATTTTATTATATATTAAAAATACTGGAATTTTTAAAAGATTTGGTTATAAATATTGTTTGAGATTATTTGGACTCATGGTTTTAAATTTACTGGAAGATCGTTATATATTCTGTGTGCTTTTCGGCTTATATTCCATAATAAAGTTGTTACATAAGTCTCCAATCTTGCAAATACTTGCATAAATTTACTTGCATGAGTAGTCTCATTGATTTAAGTGGGTAGATTCATTTGAGTAAAGTTATAAACATGCAAGTGTTTATAGGATTAGGGTCTAAATGTGTCACTGGTTTGGGGTTTTTTTGGTTTTTTTTTTTTTTCCTTTATACTTGGGCCCTACGCGCTACTATTTTTACAACTAAAACACCCAGTGTTGGTCTTGGAAGTGTTTAGTGCACAAGAAATGTAGGATCAGTCCCAATGTCACATTTTTATAGTGTAGTTGCACAGTGAGTGTCCTCACTTGTAACATTTTCCAACTCAGTTATTGCTTTTAAATATGAAAGAGAGAAAAGAGTTAGGTCAACATTTTTAGCTTAGAACATTTTCTCATTGGGGGGTTATGATTGCGCATAAAAATCCTTATGATGATTCTGCTTTTACATTTAGGATGGGGAAGTCAGAGTTCCAAAGTTCATATACATCATAGCACTTGGCTTCATTTTCCCGGCCACAATTTACGTTGGATCTTGACTTTCATCCTTTTGTTTGTGCTGGTGTGTGAAATAGCAGAGGGCATAGTGTCAGATGGGTAAGTGGATGCATAGTTCTTCTTGATAACACCAACTATCTTTGAAGGGTTTCAATGTAAGTACTACTCCCCTGTCTAAATTTTCATCTAAGCCATTTGGCTTGTTATAAACATATAATCTGTACTCATGGTGATTAACCTACAGACTTCGTATCAGAAATTCCATAGACCTTGCCAAGTATGTGCACACATAAAAATGGCCTGGCCTTGAATCATTTTTAGTTAAATTTAATGACACTATCATTCCAAAGGATAATCTTAGAAATATCCTGACAATTCAAGCAGATGGTGATGTTTTAATGAAATGTCTAAGGACCTGATCCCACAGTCCTTGCTCAGACAAAACTCCCATGTACAGGATTAGCTAATAAATGTTCCTCTATGAGCCAAGTTCTGCTTGCCTTGCTCAAAGGCTCATTGGACCTGATTCTCTTCTCACACATGTTTTACACTGGAGTAACTCCATTGACCTCAACAGAGTGCCACCAGTGTGTGAGAAAAAAGAATCAAGCCTAGTGCCTTCTTGCCTTGAGTGGAGCTATTCACGTTACTATGATGGGACCGAAGCCTATTCACTAAAGTTGAAATATAAAGAGAATGAAACATAAACTGGTTCTGTTCCAGTTGAAATCAATGTGTGTTCGACTTTATCCATTCATTGGGAGCAAGATTAGGAGTAGACTACTATACTAGCATATATATATTCTTATTTAATTCTACTATTCCTTTACCTATGACCTGAAATTTGGCATAAGAGTTTATGTAATAAAATATGAGAGAAATTTTCTGAATAAAGCAAGTCATATGAATCCTAGGAGTGCTTTATGGTACCAATAGTTATTTTGTTTTCTTTACCATAATAGGCTGAGAGTATATATGTATAAACATCATGGACTGCATAGCAGTAGCCCTAGTTTAACTGAATTATATCTGTATCAGTTTTGCCCACTATTATTATATTTTATCTCCTTGTAAGTATACATTAAACAGGAAATCCCTCAGCACCCAAAAATCATTTTAGAAAGAGCTTTTCTAATACTGATTTAACTTTTAATTATAAGGATGTGGAGACTTGAAGTAGAAAAATGCCCTTTTTAAGGTTATTCTTAAACTGACCCAGAACACTGCTGTTGAATAAAAAGTGCTTCCTGATGAAAATCAAAGCTCCTAACCATACTGGAGGACTGCCAGCCCACAATCACATCTCTGGAGCACTCGGCAGCTTAGCAAGTTGTTCTGTGAATAAAAACAGATTTTGTTCCTGTAGCAAAGAGACTCCTCATCTTCCTAAAATCAAAACAAGTCTTGCTGTTAAAAGCCCTCTTGATAGTAGTCGGGCTGTCAAAGGCTTTGGCAACCAGCAATAGACCCGTGCTACTGTGTTGTAATAATGGCTTAGTGATATGCTTATATAGTAGCATTCTTGCCGCTTGCTTCTATTTGTGAGTTATAGCAAAATACCTCCTACTCCTACGGCATTATCTGCTAAAACATGGAGTAACTGAAGAACTCTGCTGAAATCTGTGTAAAAAAGATGTGATCCCTAAAATATTGGCTTCTCACTGTTGGAATTCTACTCTGTTGTATAAAAATCTGCCCTTATTTATAAATTTAATGGCATTAAGGTATCCACATATGTCTCCCTATTACCAATAGGGGTTACTTGTCATTAAGCAAAGCATTTAGGCCAAAGGTTGCCCATGTGACCTCATTTATGTCAATGTGTGTGAATTTCCCCAGATTATTCCTTTGGGGGCAGGATTTTGCGTTCCCCGTGCACAGACCCTAGGAATGAACAGTGTTTCAATCCATGCCCTGTGCAATCTCTTGGAGGACAGAACCTTTGCACACTCAGCTCCAGCGACTTCGGTAGCCCGTTCAGGTCTCTGACAGTTCAGTTCTTTCCACCCCACCTCTACCCCATATGCATACCCTCCACTGCCTCTCGATTCCCTATATAAGGGAGGGGCAGAGGGAGCCAGAGAAGCATTCATTCTCAAGTGGGTTTTCCATTAGGATGGGGGATGAAGGTATAAATCCTCCTGACTCTCCCACTCCTGGATTGTTCACAGACCTCTCACCTTGCATGTCCCCACCCTCACTTTAAGCAGCTCAGAACTGAGCCAGGCTGAATTGTAGCCCTTGCTTTCCGAGGAGCACAGGACCTGCTTTGCCCTTACTACCTTGTGGGGAAAAGAGGAAATGGGGCTATGGCTCATCCAACTATCTGCCAGCCGGCAGAAATGTCTGACCAGTACTCTGAAGAGTAAACTGCACTGTCAGTGCAATTCTGCCTTAGTCCTGCATTGCAGGACTGTGTCTTCAAGGCATATTGTAATTCCCTGGTTATTTGGGTGGGTTGGTTTGTTTGTTGATTGTAATTGTTGAAAATGGAATGAGCTAGAATTTGTACAATTTCACTGTACACACACGACCTGACACAAAATATTTCTATAGATGGTGATTGAAATTTACGGATAAACAAAGGAAGAAAAATGCTGCTTGAGAATTTTTTGAGTTTGGGGATTTAAGGATATTTGCACTGTATATTTTGACGTGATTTTTGACCATGTATTTTAATGGTTATGAAGTTTTAACTTTTTGAATTTGTCTTTTGTTGTTAAATAATTGTCTGACCTTCTTCCATAATTTCCCACAACTGTGAAAATTTAAATTGAAAAAAAAAAGTTTTAAACACACAATTTTGCACATTTGTGAAAAATGTAAATGGTTAAAAATAAAAAATGCTTTAAACATTTTAATTATCTGTCAATTCTTAAGAAAGACTCAAATTCTGCCAAGCCTAATGATAAGTAAATAGAGAGGTGAATAACTGACAATTAAACCAGTGTATACTTAAATATATGATTAAGCTTTGTTTAGGGGTGGATGGCTGTGTATGTATGTGTGTGTATATGTAATTTTTGTTAATTTTTATTTTTAAGGGTCTCAGAATCCCGTCATTTGCACCTGTACATGCCAGCTGGTATGGCATTCTTGGCAGCCATCACATCTGTTGTTTACTATCATAACATCGAAACATCAAATTTTCCAAAGTTATTAATAGGTATGTTCCACAATACAGAAAGCTGTGGATGTGTGAATATGTTGCTCTTGTGTTATCTGTTAATTCTGTAACTAAGGTCTGACAGGTTCTGGCAGGAACTCATCATACTCTCATTCGGCTAGGTTTTTGCTTGCTTATCGGATAAAATTAAGCTATGTTTTGTTCTACTGGTTCCCATTATCAAACTTCAGTTCAAATGATATATGCTATTTTTATGCAACCTAAGCTTTCCAACACATTCAACTTCTGTGGGGTGCATAGTGTTTTCTTGGATGCATTGGGCCATGTGCTTTTGTACCTTAGATGGTAGGAGAGAGTTGCAATTGTTACGACTGTAGTCTCAAAAGCCCAGGTGCTGACTAAACCAGCTTACTTAGTGTAATGTGTAATATAAAATAAAAAACTGTAATATACAATTATAGAGCATCAACAAATGCTTTAAACAATATAAAAGTGGGTGTGGTCTGAAATGGGGGAGGAATCAGGGGAAACTGGTGCTGACACTGACCTTCAGCATTTTAACCTCTCCGTGCCTCAGTTTCCTTGTCAGTAAAATTCTCCTTTGTAAACTGCTTTCAGATCTTTTGAATAGGAAATATTGTATAAGCCCAAGTGTTACAATAATACTATGTATCTTACTGTGGAAACAAGGGTACATCCAAACTCTAAGTAGCTACAGAAAAGACACTACTGTTGGTAACCTTACATGCATGTAGGGTGCATTATATGAAGTATAGCAGTCGATTTCAGAGAAAGCCCATTTGAAAAAGGTATAGGTGTGATAAATTAATCTCAGACTGCAAGAGGTTTGAAACTGCTCGTTATTTACTTACACATTTCCTGGCCCCCTGCTATGGCTGAAGGCATACAAGTAGGGGTGCAGTCCTACACAGCATCCCAGCAAGGTCTCTGTGAGTTCTAATTCTTTACGCTTTTTTCAGAACATGGTTTTCATGCTGAAGAGCTTGCATGGTGTGTATCTGATTACTATGCCTATGTTTCACCGGTGGTTTTCTTTTTTTTTTTTTTTAATGCATTTTGTTTCTTTCATGCCAGGAACAGATGAGCCATTTCCACTGAAGTTAGTCTGTTATAATGCAAAAAAGTAGTAGGGGAGGGGTTTCTTCTTCTTCTTGAATAGAGATGTTAATATGAGCTGTCTGGGGCTTTGAATTACCCTTTTTCTATATTATAGGAGGCAAATTGTCAATTGGTGACTTCCCATGAGTCTTGAAAACATTTACAGAAAGAATCCATCTGAGATGGCGCTTCCCCAGAATGCAGCTCAGTAGCTATCATTTCCATTTCCATTTCATCTTAGCAAGTTCTTCTTTTACTATGGCAGACTTTTTTTCTATCTAAAATTACATTTCATTATAGCAATGTTTCAGGGATACTGAAAATCTGAAAGTCCCTTGTAATTCAAATAACATAGTTAGATATCAGCAGCAAATCCTCGGAGCAGGTTTTTCCAACCAGGACTCTAATAGAAAGGTGCACTGTGAACTGACTGAAGAGCACATTCATTGTTTCTTACTCATCATTAGAATAGCAGTAAGGGAAGTAACACTCCGCTTACCTGAAAAGAAGTAAAGCAGCACTTGAGTCAGCATTGGAACCCGTGGAAAGATTGATTTGCTGGTTAAAGTAAAGGCCAAAAACACAGACCAAGATTTTTTAATGTGACTAGCAATTTTGGTTTCCTCAAAAATTTGGAGGCCCAACTTGAGGTGCTGAAAAAGTGCCTAAGCACCCACCCTATGGAGGGGGAAAAAGGAACATAAGAACGGCTATACTGGTCAGACCAAAGGTCTATCTAGCCACTATCTTGTCTTCCAGCAGTGACCAATGCCAGGGAATGAACAGAACAGGTAATCAAGTGATCCATCCCTTGCCCATTTCCCAGCTTCTGGCAAAACAGAGGCTAGGGATACCATCCCTAGCCCTTGTAAGGTATCTCAAGTTGGGCATCTAAAATTACTAGTCTTTTTAAAAAAATGGCTTAAATATATATCCTCCCCTATTTTATGTATTTGTTTAGCCCTTTTGTATACACAACCTGCAGTCGGGTCTCAGCAGTGGAGCCACATGACACTCATAAGCACCACATGGAGTAGGTTGCACTGTTCAGGATCACATTAAAATAGATTTTTCTCCTACATAAGCTCCATTGGTGTGGGAGGAGGGAGTAAGAAAGAAACCTGTAACAAAGTACCTACATTTTTTGTTTTTAAAGGTATTGGAGATCAGAGAGGAAAGCTGGAAGTAGAGGGGATGGAGAGGGAGGGTTGTAGGAGTTAAGTGCTTTAAACGGCCATCTTGATTCTTTGCTAGCAATAACTCAAATCCATATCCCATTCATTTTTAAGCTTGATTCCCCATGTAATTCCATGGTGAGTTCTGCTTATAATGGGATACAGTCAGGGGTGCCTCATTTATTACACCTGTTTTTCCAGGGCCTTTGTAAAGTGGTCCCATGATGCAACTGTGTCTTTTAAAAGTGTGTAAGGGGTAGTTGGGAGGAAGGGTGGGTAACATCTGGCTAGTGTTCTAAAAGCTGAACATCTTGGAGGACCTTGGCAGAAGTACAATTAAAGACACGACCCAAACCCCCAACGGGGTGAGCAATAGTCTGGATGCCGCAATGAGGTATGGCAAAGTTCAATCCTCTATGCTACTTACTGGATTTTGCCATCCTAACTAATGTCAGTGGGGAATTTTGCAACAATATGCACCTTGGGAGCAAATCCAGAATATCAGTAGCTCTCTCTTTCTCTTGATACTGTCTATCCATGATGTCCACCCCGGTCTAGAAAGAGCTTAGCAATCATTGCAATATTTTATTCAGTGTCAGTTTAAAGGCTGAAATTATTTTCTTTCTGCTAGCCAAGCCAAGGCCTGCATTAAACAGAGGTTTTTTTTCCAGAGCAGCAGAAATGGGTAGCAGATAGGATAACACTTTTTGTTTTTTATTTTAAACTATTCTGAAATTTAATCAAAGAACCTGCTTTTCTTCATCTCTGATTAGCATGGGGTAGAGAGAGAGAGAGAGAGGCTGTACTGAAATTGGGACACAACTCTATGTGTTGTGTTCCCTACATATATATTATTACCCCCACCTGTGCCACAATGATCTTTCTCTGTATGTTGCCTATAGAATCTTCATTTGACAAACTGCCAGTAAGACTTTTGAATGTAGGGCCTGTTCCTGCCCAAAGTTATCCAGTGATTTAATGGGGTGAGTAGGGGAAATACATTTCAGAGGAGGTGCTCATGCAGGATCAGTGGAGATGGGAAATGCAACATTCTGGGCTTGCTCAACATGTGCTTGCAGCTCTCCCACTCCCTTGAATGTTCTTCATGCTACAGGATCAGGTCTTTAGTCTTAAGTGTACAGCAGGCATAGTTTTTTCTAAATCCAGTTCCCATCTATTAGGGTCAAATCCTACTCTCAGTTGCATCTGTGCAAACCTATTGAAGGCAGTGGGATTGTACAGATGTAACCAAAGGCAGAATTTGGTCCAGAGCCTTTATTTCACTGATAATCGAATTAAAATGTATGTCATTAGAAGCAGGCACTCTTCCCTACCTGCCCGACAAATGTAGTCCACACAGTATGAAAAGCACAAACTCCTCTCTCTTCCTGACGTTTGATTAATTGGTAAAGCAAACCGAGATCATATAAAAATGAGTTCAAATCTTCTTCCCCAGGCTTGGCTGCCCCTAGGTCTCTTCTCTCTAGAGTGCAGGCACAGCAGTCCTGATAACCTCTCTGCATCCCTTAGAGCCAAGTGGGGTCATGAGCCACCTGCTTGGAGTCCAAAGGATTCCTTTTTCCTGGCAGGATAGACACCTGCTCGCAAGAATGGGGTGTTTCAGGCAAACACTGCCAGCTTGTTACGGTCAAAGAAGAAATTCAGTCACCCTGATTTTTTTTCATATTGTATAATGCAGTGTTTAATAATGCAGCACTGCTTCCACATTCGCTCTGTTAAATCACTGAGAATGTAGTGCAGCTGGTTAGCCATTTTATACATAATCCCATTCCCCAAAGGGATCTTATATTCTGTTTTTGTGCAGTACCTAGCGCACAGATCCCATGGGAGGCCTCTGGAAGTACTTGACTAGTAATAATCATCATCATAATTAATAAAGCATTGAGGCTGCGGTTTTCAAAGGGGCCTAAGGGAGTTAGGTACCCAATTCTCATCAATAGTCAACAGGCTTTTTTGAAAATTGGAGTCTAAACAGTTAACAGACCAAAAGTTCATCAAATTGCTAGATCACTTTCCTGTCATCTGATGGGGGGGGGGGGTTGGTTTGGTTTTGCTATCATTGCTGCATCCCAGTGAGACATGTGAAGAAATAAATTTTTAAAGATCTCCTCTCTGTATACTCAACTGCACAAATTAATCATTAGCAGCTCTTAGACTGTTCTACTTTCAGTTTTAAATGTGACAGCATAGATTGACAGTGTGAGGCTAGATAATGATGACGATTTTATGCAGATGAGCAAATAAAGAGGAGATGTTTGAAATTATTTACTTAAGTATCAACCCCCTACATTGGCAGCATGGCCATGAAGCAACATATCTTTGCAGTCCTTAATGTGAACAAATTATTTGGAACAATGTACAAAATATTAAGCTCATGATAAGTTTTAGAATGGGAGCACAAGAAGAGTAACCGAAAGAGGTATCTTTCACTGATAGATTTACCAAACCAATCTAATTTAATCCCTAGTGAAATAAATAAAGCCTCCATTCTGCAACAGGATCCACATGAATGGACCCTTATGCCCATCCAGAGTCCCAGTGGAGCACCACCCAGGTTCAGGGTACCATCTACACCAGTGGTTTTCAAACTTTTTTTTTCTGGCGACCCAGTTGAAGAAAATTGTCGATGCCCATGACGCAATGGAGCTGGGGATGAGAGGTTTGGGAAGAGCTCAGGTTTGGGGTGTGGGAAGGGCTCAGGATTGGGGCAGAGGGTTGGGGTGTGGGGGCAAGGGCTGCGGGATGGGGCTAGAAATGAGGGGTTCAGGGTGTGGGAGGGGGCTGTGGGCTGGGGGAAGGATGCAGGAGGGGGTCAGGGCTCTGCGCTGGGGGTGCAGGCTCTGGGGTGGGGCCGGGGGGGGGAAGGCTTTGGGGTGCAGGAGGGGCCTCTGGGTTTGGGGGAGCTCAAGGCTGGGGTAGGAGATTAGGGCACGGGGGTGGGGTTTGGGCTTACCTGCTGCAGCTCCCATTCACCAGCGCAGTGGGGGTGCTAAGGCGCACCAGAAGCGGCCAGCAGCAGGTCCAGCTCCTAGACGGAGGTGCACAAGCAGCTCCGCACAGCTCTCGCCCACAGGCATCCACCCCGCCCCCCGCCAGCTCCCATTGGCTGGGAACTGGCCAATGGGAGTGCGGAGCCAGTGCTCGGGGCGGGGGACAGCATGTGGAGCCCCATGGCGCTCCCCTGCCTAGGAGCCAGACCTGCTGCCGGCCGCTTCTGGGGTGCAGCGTGCTGTCAGAACAGGTAGGGTCTAGCCTGCCTTAGCGGGGCAGTACTGCCAACCAGAATCTTAATGAACCGGTCAGCGGTGCTGACCAGTGCCTTACCTTACACAACCTAATACTGGGTCGCGACCCGCAGTTTGAAAACCACTGATCTACACAGATTAAATTGCAGGGTCAGGCCCTAAATTTGCAAATAGTTCTTGGAGGTTAACAGAACCAAAAACTGGGGCTTATAGGGCTTGATCCAAAGTCTACTGAAATCCATAGAAAAACTGAAGATGCCAGTAGGATTTTGATAAGGCCCATAGGGAACTAATCAGGCTAAATTTGGTTGCTGTCTAGATTGTGTTGCAAAATGGGAACACATTAGGGATACAGTTTTAATAGCACAAATTGGAGTGCCACATTCATAAATGTATTCTGTCTTGTTCTGGAAAATATTGAAAACCCCTTTTTCTCAATATTACAGACTATGTAACATAATTATAGTGTCTAATCATGATGTTTAACAGCTACAAAAACACATATTTGCCTTTACAGATTTAAAAATTAGACCTAAAAACAAGGATAAGATTTGGATGACATTTGGAGTTTTCCTGAGTAGGGAGCATTAAGTTGGGAGGCATAGGGGGAATGTATTTTATTAATAGAGTACTAGTTCACTTGTATTCATAGCAGAAGGGCTAAATCACTGTCCCTGACAGTAATCTGGTTCACTAATTACTATCACTACTTGGCTGTTACTCCTAATTTATTCCCTCAGAATTAGATTATTGTCTTGTAAAATGGAACATCCTTCCTCTTTCCCTTAAACAATGCCCAATGCACAGGACTTCTCTCTAAACAGACACCGTATAGTTCATTAATCCCTGCTTACTTAAATGCCTGGTCTTGCAGATCTTGTGGGCATGTTACTCTCACGCAACTCCCTGTAACTCATCAGCAGGAATTTTGGGCATTCAGCAACTGGATGAACCAACAGATGAAGATGTGAGAAAATGTGAACATAGAAGAAATGAGCTGAGAAAGAGGAAGACTAGAGAGGAAAGATGGTCTTGTGGTTAAGGCGCTGGACTGGCTCCAATTCCCAGCTCTGCTACAGATTTCCTGTGTGATCTTAAGCAAGTAATTTAATCTCTCTGGGTATGTCTACACTGCAATTAAAAACCCACGGCTGGCCCGTGCCAGATGACTCAGGCTCACAAGGCTTGGGCTCGGGGGCTGTTTAACTGCAGTGTAGATATTCGGGCTGATGCTGGAGCCCAGACTGTGGGACCCTGCGAGGGGGGAGGGTTCCAGAGCTCAGGCTGCAGCCTAAACCCGGACGTCTACACTGAAGTTAAATAGCCCCTTAGCCCAAGCCACACGAGCCCAAGTCAGCTGGCATAGGCCAGCCACAGGTGTCTAATTGCAGTGTAGACATACTCTCTGCCTTATTTCCCCACATATAAAATGGGGATCATAACACATTTTTTCCCACTCTTTCTGTGTCTTGTCTATTTAGACTGTAAGTTCTTAGAGGCAGACACTGTTTCTTACCATGTGTCTGTACAACCTATTACCTCATGATGTTAGGGTTAGAACCTTCTAAGACAACACAGCTGACCTGCTCAGGTAAAATACAAACGTTTTACTTGACAAGAACAGCTTTGTCAAATTTATCCTGTAATTAGGAAAATTGGTCACATAGACTTGTACTTTAATTCCCAATAGAAGAATGGCCTTATTTGCTAATACAGTTACTCTAAATTGATATTTCTATTATTTTTAAAAGGGGTGCCCTCAGTTGATGATACTTTACATAGCACCCTACATTTATATAATGCTTTTAAAACATTCTCCACCCCAAAGGGATTACAATGTGAGATAATTTAGACAAAACAAGAGGGAGCAATAGTGCAGATTAAGCAAGGAAGTTAAGAGTAGAACAAGGTATAAAGTATTGCAAGAAGAAGTGGATTTTAAAGAGGGATCTGAAAGAGGAAAGACAGGGACACATGGCAGACAAGGAGTAGGAGATTTTCCAAGTGTAGGGGTCAATTTGAAAGAAGTAAGCAGATGGTTGTGAGTGGGGAGATCATTAAAGAGACAGAATTGAACCAAGAGGAAGAATAGCAGGAAATAGTAGCAGAGATGTAGGTAAGGGTGAGATTATGCAGAGCCCTGAAGTTGAGACAGAGACTGAACTTGATTCAGTGAGTGTTGGGAAGCCAGTGAGGGGCTTCAAGGAAGGGGTGACCTGATCCTGTAAGCAGGAGAGAAACACATGGCCCTCCCACCCCATTCTGCCCTGAGTTACACTAGCCACCAAAGGCTAGTCCTGAAGATCTTACCATATATGGGCTTTTTTCTTACACTTTAACCTGATCCTACTATAGGAAGATCAGGTTTCCCTGACAACAGTCATTCCCTTGTAACAGCTGTTCGTGACATTGATCATGAAGTTTGATAAGTAATTGTAGCCCCTGGAAGTTCTGTCTTGATGAAATACAGCGCTTCCATTGTCTTGTAGCAGTAATATAAACTCTACAGGTGCCCCCTGTGATAGGGTTACACCTACTCCCATTGAAATAAATGGTTGCTTTATCATTCACTTCAGTGAAAGTGGGATTGGAGACCATGGGCCAGATCATGGCCCCAGGTTCTGTTAATGCAGGGGATTCTCCACATACGGATCTCAATCCTGCACAGAAAATGTGATCAGATGGACCTAAGTCTCCATCCCTCTCCCCTTGCTGAGATATCTCAGAGTGCCTTGTCCTTCTGTGGATTGCTTAAGATTTACATGGATCCCCTGGGGACCATCCAGCTTTCTGATGAAGCCTCACAGTTGATTCTGCCTGGGGTGGCAACAAACCCCTCTGCCCCCAAGCCTTGCAACAGGAGAATTGGAGAGAATGCTGCAAATGGATACTCTCAGCATTTTCCTCCCCATACAGTTCTACTGTCAGAGTGAACAATCCAATTTGATATTATTAAATATATAAAACCAAATGTGGGGTCAACCTCTGGCTCATCCTACTCAGTTAATGAATCCAATTGATGCTAGTGAGACTACTCCCAGAAGAGCTGGCTCGTGACATGGTGAATGACATGAAATAAACTCCTGATTGGGGTTTCAGTGTCACCAGAGCCTCTTGGTGGAATTATTTGTCTATAGATGGCTACAGCCTGAGTACACTTGAATAGAAAATGCTCTGTGAACATCAATATTCTACAAAAGTTGTAGTTTCCTACTCACATGCCTATTTGCTTTTGTATTCTGTGTTATAAACTGTGTTGCATGGAATTTGCATAGTACATACGCACTGAGGAAAGCAGCAATGTTAGGGGGAAATTTTGCTCTCAGGACTATTTGGCGGCTTTTATCTTTTACATCAAGTAGAGTTCCACACAGGTAAGGAAAGCAGAATATCTAGGTCAACATTCAAACCAAATGCTGTGGATTCCCCAGAATCCAAAACCTTTGGGGTTGGGCCCCTTGGCCTCCTCCACTGAAACAGCATCGCTCCCTTGGAGGGACTGATACAGGCATAGCTTTACAAGCGGATGGAAATTTCCACCAGCAGATCCTCCTGCAAAATTTTCCATGGTCTTACTGAATGTAATGGGAGCAGGATCACATTCTTGGAAACTGAATTGGTTGCCATTTTGATAGGAGAAAGAGCACTGTCTAGTTTCATGCATGCTTGTCATTTCCCTTCTGCATAACCATTTAACAAAGTCTTCTAATTTTGTCTAAAATAAATTCTTTCCACAATCAGTACTGACTAATGTTTGTTGTTTTTATTTATTTATTTATTGGCAGCCTTGCTGTTCTACTGGACCTTAGCTTTTATAACCAAAACTATCAAATTTGTGAAGTTCTGTGATAATGGGGTTGGATTTTCTCAGCTTCGATTTTGCCTCACGGGACTTCTGGTTATTCTATATGGAATGCTACTAGCTGTAGAAATTAATGTCATCAGGGTGAGGGTAAGTTAAATTTCAAGGTAATTCTCATTTGTTTCTTCCTTTTCTTTTATCTGGCTGCTAAATGTAAAAACAAAATCCGTCTGAAATAGAGACCTATTTGAAAACCAAACACTTGAGTAATGTAGTTAAGCCAAATTCATCTTTATTGCAAACTCCTTTGACTCCACTACATTGGCAATTCAGAATGAATTTCCTCCATTTTGTTCTGAAAAGGTGTTTCTTATATGACTGACAACTTCAGTTTTCAGAAATCATTAATCTTCATAAAGGGAAAGATACAGTGAAATGGATAGTCCGTTCTATCAGAAAACAATAGTCAGTGATACCCACACAGAGTATCTGTTGTTTTCCAGTCTCCAAGATCACACACAATGTGATTTTTTTTTAAAATTATTATTAATATTTTATTATTATCATGGTGCTAGAGCAAATCCACTCGTCTCTGGTTATTTCCTCTTTGCTATGGCCACAATCAGAATCCCTATTAATAGATGGCTTTGGAGATTGCTACATGGAATACAATCCAAAATGCCTTATCGCTTCCCTCACAGACAGTGTAGATCAGACTATGGGAAGTTAAATATTAATCTCACGACTGACAACTGTTGTGTCAGCTCATGAAATAATGAGACTCAGCTGTGATACCAGAAGGACCTTTCTTTTAAATATGATTCTTTTTATATAACTTTATAATCTAATGATATTTAATTAGATAGAAAATGTTGGGGCCACAAGGGAGACTATCAAATGAGCCACTAAAATGATCAGCCATTGCTTAGTGTTGTTTGTTTCAGTTTCATCTTTCTTTAGAGTAAATAATTAAAAGATGTTACTTTTTACATGTGACTTGAACTAACCAATAATATAGCATCATTCCAAGCTTTGAGGCAAAAAGTGCTTTTCTTCTGGCAACTAAGAATATGAATGATTGAAGGCAAGCAGATCAGAAGCAAAACACAGCACAGGGATTGTAGTTTTTAATCAAGAGTTAAATAGAATGTTCAGTTTGTCACTCCTATTGATTTGTTGGAAAAAATCCCTCCACGGCAGCCAGGAGTGAAAGTTATTTTAAATGATCACTGGACTGAATTTCCAGTAAAATCCTTATTAGAAATGGAAGTAGAAAGCAAGTAGTGAAAAGTCATTTTCCCTGCTCCCAGAAATGCCTATTTTCTGGGAAGAAAATAAATTGCAGCAACAAACTGAAATCAGGTTAAATAAGGCTTAATTGTAAACACAGAATTATTGTTGCTGAATATGATGCAAGGAAGTGGGGCTTCAGGCCACTAGCTCGCAGTCAATTTCAAGCCCTGAATGGATCTGTTAAATAAATTTACCTATCTGCATAGATCTATGTTGTTAGATAAAGGGAAAAACCTGAAGTACATTAACTAAATTCTCCTCTCGCTTACACCCATTTAACCTTGTTGATTTTTCTGGGGTTGCATGGGATTTAATTAAATACAGAATTTTAATCAATATGGCTTTACATAATTAACTACAACCCTACAGTGTATTAAATTCCATGTTAATAAATATTGTAGGAGCAAATGATGGGCCATATCATGTTATCTTTGTCTGAGCAGAACTCCCTAGTGATAGTACTACAAGATATTTTTAAATATGGTACACTGTACAAGAGCTTTGATCCTTGCAGCATGAAACATCATAGTCTAGGTGCTTGATCTTTCTCCCATTTAAGTCAATGGAAATATTTGCTAGTGCCCTGTGCAGTCTAATTTTAATGGTTCTCTATGAAAGTTTGCAGGGGATGCCTGGGTGTTGTACTATGCAGTTTGCAGCATTGGACAGAATAATCTTCAATGTAGATTTTAACATAAAATATTGCAAATATTCACTGAGCTTTAATATATTTTCCCAGTGCAGGATTAAATTCACAGGCAAATTTTGATCTTTGTGTGGGCTTCATTTAGGGCTTGAATATCTTTCTCCTTTTTAGGCTGGAATTTTCACAGTAATTTAAGGAATAGGTACCCAAATTTGACTGAAATTCATAGGAGTAGGGAGCCTAATTTCATTAGCCTATTTGCAAATCCCAGTCATACACTCGGTGGCTATCTATTCCTCCTGAACAATCACAGGCATTTCTATTATCTCAGTATCCCCTTCCACACAGATTTGTCTTTTTCTTTTCCATGTACTTGATGTGATTCTTTTTGGGCTTTTTGGATTTCAGAGATATGTTTTCTTCAAAACCCCCAAAGAGGTTAAGCCCCCCGAGGATCTTCAGGATCTTGGAGTTCGGTTCCTACAGCCCTTTGTGAATCTGCTGTCCAAAGGAACATACTGGTGGATGAATACTTTCATCAAGACCGCCCATAAAAAGCCAATAGACTTGAAAGCCATAGGCAAGCTGCCTATTGCCATGAGAGCTCTGACAAATTACATTCGCCTTAATGAGGCTTTTGAAGCACAAAAGGTATTAGGGGAAAAAAGAGGAGTGGGATTATCTACAAATGTTTGTGCTGTTTACACATTGCTTAAAATACCTCATTACTTTTTTGATAGTAACCGTATAAAGTCATATAAAAATATAAAGTGGAAACATGGTAGGTATTAAGAGCCTGGTTTGCGTAAAGCTAGGCATGCTGCTGGGTGCCTAATTTGTATGTGCACCTTTTGTATTTACAGTGGTTTTTGTGCATGATTACGTCCAGATGTTAACGTAAATGGTTATTTGCATGTGCAAATGCTTGGTTTGCATCTACAATTATGGAAATATAGTTGTTTGCACAACTATGGATTATACTTTTGTGAAGATGGTTAACTTGCCTCTTAATAAGAACCTAAAATAAGTTTGACTAATCTTACAGGGGCTTTATAGGAGTAATTTTTATTGAGATCAGTGGGAGTTTTCCTGAGAGAGTGTTCAGGATTGAGCATGAAATGAACTAGCCTGGTGGTCTTCACTTAAGACCACTACCTGCCCTTATATGTATGTGCAGTGGAATAAGAGGTAGTTAGGAGACTCCCTCCCTATTTGTGTGCAGCCTGTTTAAGGGCAGCATTCCAGGCTTGACCTCAGTGGAGAACAGGAACTGCTTCCTCCCTACTCCTTTGGCATCCAGTAAGGAGCAGAGAGGAGGAATAGGCCAATTCTACCACTATCAAGCTAATTCAAACCATGTAGCAGTGGGCAAACTGAGAGGAATTCTACCTCTTTAAGACAGAACCCCTCTCATTGCTCCCTATAGAGCAATGCAATTTATGCCAGTCTCACTATAGACTATGTGCAATTTGCACAAATTCCCCCTATATTTTTTAGCACAAAATGGCTTTTAATGTAACACTACGTTGTAGAACCATTGTGTTACTGTTCACTGTGCAACTCGTAAGCCAAATCAGCATAAGTGGGTCTTGTGGCTACCCATTCTTAGTCTTCCTGTTTAACTAGAGAAAATTTCCCCTCCTCTTTGGCACAAGGCCAAGAGTACAGCTGCTTGAAAATTTTCCAGTGAAATGTTTTGCTATCAAATAATTTTGTTTTGACAAAATTGAAACTTTGCTCAAAAACATATTGATGTCAACAAAATTTTGTTTTGGGGGAAAAAATAATAATGAAGCATTCTGATAAGGCTGAAATAGAATGCTTCATTATTTTTTCCCAAAACAAACTTTTTTAAAATGGAATGTTCCAATTTTTTTGTTTAGCAATTTATACTATAAATTTAAAAGTCTAAATTGAAATGAAATGATTTAAAAAAATAATTTGTGGTCAAACTTCATTCCATGGGAAATTTTTTTATGTTCATTCTGATTCAGAACAAAAATACAATTTTTAAATTTCAGAGTAGCAGCCGTGTTAGTCTGTATTCGCAAAAAGAAAAGGCGTACTTGTGGCACCTTAGAGACTAACAAATTTATTTGAGCATAAGCTTTCGTGAGCTACAGCTTGCTTCATCGGATGCATTCAGTGGAAAATACAGTGGGGAGATTTATATACATAGAGAACATGAAACAATGGGTGTTACCATACACACTGTAACAAGAGTGATCACTTAAGGTGAGCTATTACCAGCAGGAGAGTGTCGGCAGGGGAAGGGAGAACCTTTTGTCATGATGATCAAGGTGGGCCATTTCCAGCAGTTGACAAGAACGTCTGAGGAACAGTGGGGGGTGGGGATAAACATGGGGGAAATAGTTTTACTTTGTGTAATGACCCATCCACTCCCAGTCTCTCTTCAAGCCTAAGTTAATTGTATCCAGTTTGCAAATTAATTCAAATTCAGCAGTCTCGCGATGGAGTCTGTTTTTGAAGTTTTTTTGTTGAAGAATTTTTAAATTGTGGATTTTCCCATGAAACAGAATTCTAGTTCCTGCCCAGCTCTAGCCCAGAGGTTACTGCTTATCAAATCAATATTCTGAATCATCTACTCTCGAGGGTCATTTTTAAAATTTAAAATATCAGTTGTATTTACATATTGTAATGTTTATATAACCTTCTTTTTATTTATTTATTTTTTTTAATTCTGGGCAGAACAAAAGGTCTCCATATCCACAAGGATCCAAATCAATTTGGTGTGCTCTCTGCTGTGCTTTTGGGAGACCACTAGTTCTCAGCAGCACTTTCCGTATTCTGGCTGACTTGCTTGGGTTTGCTGGTCCCCTCTGTATCTCTGGGATTGTTCACCACGTTGGAAAAGGAAATAACACCATCCGTCCACAGGTACTACCTAGAATATCTTAACAAAGAGCCTGATCCAAAGCCTACTAAAACTAATTGGAATATTTCAGTTGACTTCCATGGGTTTTGGATCAGGCCCTAAGTGAACATATAGAGGTTGGCCTCTGACACAAACAGAACGCTACTCCTGAAGTGTGTTTTGATTACTCATTTGGAATTTTCTATTTATGATCATTATTTGTACACTTGTGATGCCAAGAATGTACTAGGTGCTGTCCACACACATAAGACGTCTAGGGCCCTACTTCAGGGAAGCATCTCTATTCAAGACAGTGCTTAAGCACATACATAAGTCCCCTTGAAGGACTTAAATATATGCTTGAAGTTAAGTATGTGATTAAGTGCTTTCTTGAACTGGAGCCTCGGTGCCTGCCCTGATGACCTTATGCTCTGAAAAGGGAGAAGTTTATTTTAAGGATGGGGGTCCAGCTTTTAATTTCTGACAACGTGGGCTATCTTAAAGGACTGAAGCAGCAGCAGGCTTTTATCCTAAAACTATAGGACAAAGTAATTGAGCTATGACAAAGAGTTTCCATCAGAGTCTTGAGGGAGCTCATCTTTGAAAGGTCAACTGAAAGGTCAACTATAAGAGACTTAGACGATGCTATCCAAGGAAATAATATCCAAGAAAAAAAGACTTCATTCTTGATTATTCTCAGAAACAAAAGCACAATGAGCATTTTCACACTATACTGCTAAGTCATTTCTAGGAAAGGATCATTATTTGTGCTATTCGCTGATTTTTTTTTCTTTTTTAATATAACATTGTTTCCTGTAAGGGCCTGATCTAAATCCCATTGACTCCAATGTACTTTGGATCAGGCCTCAAACTAAATATTAAAATGTATTGCATGTGTTGGAGAGGCGAGATTTTTGACAAAGTTTTTAAGCTTAGAAACAATCATTCATTTATCCAACAACAGTCCTTTATCTTGTGCTTATCCTAATTGGAGAGCTGTGGGGGTCCCTGCCTCCGTAGGTGGCAGGGGACCCAGCAGCTCCCAGCTGGCACTGGCTGAAGTCACGGAGGTATTTGGAAGTATCAGATTCCATGACGTCCGTGACAAAATCACAGCCTTAATCATGAGCTGTGACTCTTGCTGATTTGCCTGGAATGAAGGCATTTATTGATTCTGCTCTGTTTAACTTCCCCTAACAAGCTTTGACTAATGATCCCCCCCCCACACACACACCCCATGCAGAAATCTCAAGACTGGCCCTGATAAACTTGGAACGGAATCTCATCCAGCTGTGCTTGATAGCTTGACACGATCATTGGGTGCAACTGAGGGGCAGCCTCTTGGCTGTTCTAAATTATGCAAGTTAGGGGTCACCTGAATGTAGCCAGACTAGTTGTTTTCCTTATTTTCTCATGAAGGTTACTGATTCTCTTTCTCACTCTATGCACAAGAGCATCTGCTCCCCTCTCTCAATAGAGACCTGGGTTAGGTCCAGACAGCTGCCACTTTTCTGGGGCTGCCTCCTGTTTGGCTCATCTCTTTACCTCCTCCCCTCCCCCTCCCCCCAATCCAAATTCTGCTTGAATTCCATTTTCTCTTTTCACAAAGGGAGGGGGCTGATCAGACATCATGATTCTTCAGCTGTCCTTTTGCAACATCTGACCCTAACCTCATCATGCGTGTGGGTCAAAGCCTCTAGTTGCTACTTTTCCTTGTCAGAGTCCGAGGTGAGAGAGGAACCCAAGGGGTAACAAAAGCAAAATATGAAGGAATTCATTTTCCAGTGTAATCAACAGTTCAGGTATAGACTGTTCCCCATCTTATCCATAGTTCACTTTTTGTATACTATTAATAAAAGTGAGATAAACAAACTTCTGTTCCAAACTTAGAGCTTCTTTTATTTATTAATGAAATCCTTAAATCTTTTTTGGTGGGTGGGCTAAAGCTGCAAGTTGAGAATGTCCATGCCAACAGCTGCCTGGAGTGCAAATGAATGAAGCCGGTTGGTCCACTGTCCCACTATGGACCATGAAAGACTGCATGATAGGATCTTGCCTTTGGTACAATGATGCCCAGAGAAGCTTTCTCTTTTCATTAGGCCTGGCTTTCACATAGCTTCACTGCCAAAACAGCAATTGGACTTCAACTGTGAAAATTGCTTTTAGCTCTTGCAAAATAACAAGAAATGTCTTTCAATTCAAGCTGTATGTAAATAAACCAATATACTTAGAGAAACCTGCATGTGCCTAGGTCTGTTATGAAAAAGCTTTTATGTGTGATTTTCCTTGCAACAGGAACAGAGCTGGTACTAGATATAAGCAGACTAAGCCATTGCTTGGGGCCCCGAGCAGCTCAAGGGAGCCCCCATTCACTTTTTATAATAACTTGTCTATTTTAGTATTGGGAGAGGCCCCCCCCCCCAGTATTCCTGCTTAAGGTCCCCAATAAGCTAGCACCGCCGCTGAATGGAAAACCTCTTTATTTGTGATGAATCAAAGGGTAAATACCTTTATTAATAGTTTGCTCCTGGGAATGTAGGAAATGTTTTAGCTGTGGGAAAACAAAGATGGAGAAACCTTTTAGAAAACAATCTTATGAAGATAAGGATAATTTGGGGGTGGAGGGGAGGAGAAGTTTGTCTATGAAGGGCCAGATTCTGTCTCAGTTTCAAATCTAGATTAACTCCACAGAAGTCAATAGGTCTGATTCTCTGTTTGCTTGGATTTACTCCATATATACGCTGAAGTAACAGGTCAGAATCTGGCCCAAAGTGTAGTACAAAACTTTAGTTACAAACTGTACGACACTAGCAACTACTGGGGGCTGGTGTGTTCACAAGTTAGGTATGCAGTGCTGTGTGTGTTGCGGGAGAAGTCCGAGACTTTAATTAAGGTTTTGCATTATCCTGTGAGTGATGCTTGTGTGTTACAGATTTCTGAATATGATGGAGGCAGAAGGAAGTTCTCTGTAGTGATACAGAGTCTGTCACTATCAGTCAAAACATGCTGTGTGGGCATTAGGGTGCAGCTACAAGATGTCCCATAACTTGGCATTTCTTTGTTCTAAAGGGCTTGCACTGAGGAGATGTCACAGAGAACCAACGCTAATGATCGCTTTCAAAGTTTTCCTTTATGAAATTGTATACACAGTACCAGTTAAAAAACCTTAGAATCTGACATGGATAGTTTAATATTCTTATCTTATCCACAATTTCTGCCTGTATCATTTTTGTTTTAAGCAAAATTACAGAAACAATCAGAAGATACTAAGAGCAGCTTTAAAGTAAACAGCTATGAGGATAATATATGGTATTTGCTACATCTTTCAAGCCCTCAGTCATAGAGACTGAATGTCTGGGCTCTTAGGTCATACGGATATCACAGGCAGTGTAATAACTACCGTTGGCAGTACTACAGCAAGTCACAGATCTATAATTTTATAAATTCTATCAAGCTTTTCATGTTTGTTTATAACTCGGTAGCATCATGATTTGTTGTTCACCTCTCGGAATGTTCTTGTGATATTTAGCTTGTATGTACCTCAGTCATCTTGCATTGAAGAAAAGATCCTGATGATGTGACAACCTGTTTGGTTTGTCAATGGGATGTGTATCTTCCATCCTGAATGAACATTAGAAATCATAGATGAAGTAACAAGAGCAGATTTATACAGCAAAACCACAAAGACATGGGGGGGAAACCCCTAACAATTATAGGGCTTGACATGGCAAAGTGCTGAGCACTCTGGTCCCAGTCCAGCAAAGCACTTATGCACATGCTTAAATTTAAGTCAATGGGACTTCACTTCCTTAAGTGCTTTGCTGGATCAGGGCCTTAGCACTCGGCATATTGCTGGATAGAATGCATTCATATCTCCATTAAAATCCATGAATAACTCCTATGTTTAAGTTAGGGTACTTTTTTTTTTCTTTTTTAAAAAAACATTGTGATACCCTTCATAGCATCCTTGGAATAGTTATCAGTGGTTTTAAGTAGTTGTATTTCAATAGCTGCATTTAAAGGGTTTTGTAATGCCCCTTTGGAAAACAAAGACCCAGGTTCTCTGCTAGTATAATTCAGCCTTGAATTTGCAAGTCCTTGCATAGTGTGCAGGAAGAAATACAAGGCTTTTGCACTCTCGTTTAAGTGTGAGCAGAGGCTACACATGCATAGATATGAAGTTAAATACTAGGTATGGTCATCTGTAGTAAGTGGAAGCCGTTCACCAGCCACCTATATGCCCAGTCCTTTATTTTATAGAACACAAGGTTAAAAAGGGTCTAGTTTGGGATGGAAAATGAGCAAGTTTGAGGACACTTGGGCTTAAGCACCCTCCTCAACATGTGAATAAGGGACATATCCACATGTTCCCCCATCCCCCAAGTATTATTCCTGCTACAAGGCACAAGTAACCTACAGTAACCCTTTGTACCTTTTGTTTTGTGGGCTAAAGCTTTCCATGCTAAACTGTGGGACTTTGGGTGTTAATTTCCCTTCTATTTGATTTTCACAGAAGTTTGAGTTTGCAGCTGCAGCTCCATCTCCATAGAGTTAGAGGGAAGTTCACTGTTACCTGAAATGCCAAAATCATAAGCAATCTGGGACAGGGACTTCATTTTACTATATGTATGTACAGTGCCTATGTATGTTGACACTACCTTAGAATAATGTGAAATCTATAAAACTATGGATAATTAAAAATACAATATAATATCCCATTTGCCATAATTTCATAACTATAATGGATGGGCATGTAGCATGATTATTCAAAGAAATTTTCTACTTGGTATGTGTTTAGCAAAACAAGTATCACCAAAGATTTTTTGTGTTCTGTTGATATGCCTTGGAGACTCCATCTGGTTGAATATGTTTTCAATGGGTCCATTCTTGATATGGATTAAAATGCAGAATTAGTACCATTCCACACAGTCTCCTTATCTGTTCACAAGTATAGCTGCTAAAGTATGTTGACAAGTGAAGCAAAGAACTGATGCTATTATTCTTTAATTGCCCTTAACTTTGATGTTGTCTGTTCTCCACTACTCAGTGACACCATCAAGTATCAAATGAACTGGAAGGATCAAACATTCAAGTTCTGGTACTGAAACACATGACTAACTTTAGGCATGTGAGTGGTTCCATTCATTTCAATGAGAGAAATTAAATGCTTAAAGTTGGGTCTGTGCTAAAGTACCTTGATGAATCAGGGCCTTATGCTTAGTTGCCTGCAAATTGTTTCTAAAAACCATGATAAACTGTATTAAACAAAGTAGTAAATTTTTGGAGCATACCTGACATGAATTCCATTACATCATCATTATTCATTAGTTCAGTTCTCAGTCTTACAGAAACTGTCCTTTCCAATCCTAACAAAAGATTGTAAATTGGCTTTGCTTTCTCACTGAAGTCAATGATTTTCTGGCTGATATATGTAGTATATATTAGCACGTGAATAATTGAATGAATTGGCTCTGATATTGGATGTAGCCCCTTGTAAACTAAGGCAAACATTTTCCAAAGTGGTTTGTAACTTTGGGTAACTCAATTTTTGATCACCCAAAAACTTAGGTGCCTAAAATTAGAAGATGAGCAGTTTGGAAAATTTGGATGCAAGTACTTGATATCAATGATTTTATGTGTACCTAAATGTAACCTTAACTTTGTCACAGAGATCTGACTCTATAGCAATCAATTGAAATAATGCATTTCTGCTAGATTAAACGTCTGTGGTTTGTAATACTTACGTCACTTGAATGATGGCAAATGGCCTAATGTTTCTTTTACTGTGGCAACAGAAATTGTTCTTCTGTCCTTGGTTTTTATTGTGGAAAACAGCATCTATCAATTTAGTCTTGATGGTAGAAAATAAACAAACAAATGGTGTATGCTCCTATTTTGGGAGCTTGGGACTCTCATGTAATATTCGATGCTCTTGTGAATAGTCCACTGACTTATTATATACGTAGGCTATGACTTCAATGGAACTACTCGTGTGAGTAAGGAATCCTTGAATGAGTAAGGGTCTTCGGGGCAGACTTTTTTGTTACTTGTGGCAAGCTGAGCTCAGCCTCAGTGGGAATCTCAATACTCTATAGTCAGCAAACACCGTTTACAAGATGTTATGTCACTAGGAGATGGGAGGGCTAAGAGACCTTCACTCATTCAAATCCAGCCTAGGTCAGTGCTGAGTGAAAGTCCTTGCCATCTGATAGCTGTTCAGTTTGGCTAATGTTTAGTGAGGAGTTTGGCCTCAGTCCAATTCCCAGTGTACAGGTGTCCACAGTACAAAAACACAATCCACATTCGGTACTGATTGGTCACTTCATTGACAGTCTCAGCAGAGATGCCAAGAACTGTGTGTGGATAGATGCTGAACTATCTTCTTACCATGGGAAGGAGTCCTGCTAGGCGAAAGCTGGGGACTGCTGGCAGGGAACCATGTGAGGAAGTGTGCACTGCCACTGCATGAAGAAGAGAAGATTTCAGAAGACTTTCTACTGATTATCCTGGGCACTAGAAACTCTTACACAGAATTTTTGGATATTGGCCCATAGTCTGCAAGATAACTGAGCATGTGCCTAATTTTAAGCTTGTGAATAGTCCCACTGAAGTCAGTTAAATTAATCATGTGTTTCAGTACCTTGCTGAAAGGGGGTCATGTTGCCCATTAAAGAATGTAAGAACAACCATACTGTGTCAGAACAATGGTCCATCTAGCCCAGTATCCTGTCTCTCTGACAAAGGCTGGTTACTGGTGCATCAGAAGGAATGAACAGAACAGTGCAATTTCAAGTGATCCATTTCCTATCGTTCAGTCCCAGCTTCAGGCAGTTGGAGGTTAGGAGCACCGGAGCATGGGGTTGCATCCCTGAACATTTTGACTAACAGCCATTGATGGACTTATCTAATTCTTTTTTGAGCCCACTTATTCTTTTGGCTTTCACAACATCCCATGGCAATGAGCTGCAGGGATTGACTGTGTGTTGTGTGAAGTACTTTGTTATGCTTGTTTTAAACCAGATGAGTATTCATTTCATATGGTGACCCCTGGTTTTTGTCATGTGAAGGGGTAAATAATGTTTCCTTATTCACTTTCTCCACACCATTCATGATTTTATAGCCTTCTATCATATCCCCCCTTAGTCATCTTTTTTCTAAATTGAACAGTCCCACTCTCTTTAATCTTTCCTCATATGGAAGCTGTTCTGTAGCCTATTTATTTTTGGTGCAGAGAAGAGTAACCTTTCCAATACTAATATCTTCTCTAACATGGGACCAGAACTGAAGTATTCAAGGTGTGAGCATACCATGGATTTATGTAGTGGAATTATATTTTCTATTTTAATATGTATCCATTTTTCTAATCGTTCTTAACATTCTATTAGCTTTTTTGACTGCTATGGATGTTTTCAGGGAAGTATCCATGATGACTCCTAGATCTTTCTTGAGTGGTAACAGCTAATTCAGATCCCATCATTGTGTATGTGTAGTTGGGATTATTTTTTTCCAATATGCATAACTTTTCACTTTTAACATTGAATTTCATCTGCCATTTTGTCGCCCAGGCACCCAATTTAGAGAGGTCTCTTTGTTACTCTTTGTAGTTAAATCCAAAACTGACTAGAGTAATTTTGTATCATCTGCAAATTTTGCCACCTCACTGTTTACCCCTTTTTCCAGATCATTTATGAATATGTTGAACAGCACAGTCCAGTACAGATTGTTCAGGGACTCCACTATTATTTACCTCTCTCCAGTGTAAATAACTGACCATTCTTACCCTTTATTTCCTATCTTTTAACCAGTTACTGATCCATAAGAGGAGCTTCCCTCTTATTCCCTGACAGCTTAGTTTACTTAAGAGCCTTTGGCGAAGGACTTTGTCAAAGGCTTTCTGAAAGTCCCAGTATACTATATCCACTGGTAACCCTTGTCCACGTGCTTGTTGACTTCCTCAATAAATTGGTGAGTGTCCTCGGATTTATCATCTAAAAAGAATTGCTTGGGTGTGGGAATCACTCTCATATCCACTGCAATGAAGACAGATGCAAAGAATTCATTTTTATTTCACAGCAATGGCCTTCTTTGAGTGCTCCCTTAGCACCTTGATCATCCTGTGCCTCCACTGACTGTTCGGAAGGCTTCATCCTTCTCGTGTACTACTTAAAAAAAAAAATTGCTGTTCGTTTTTTTGTCATTAGCTAGTTGCTCTTCCAATTCTTGCCTGGTCCACCTTACTATACTTGACTTGTCAGAGTTTAGGCCCCTTTTTATTTTCCTCACTAGGATTTGACTTACAATTTGTAAAGGGTGGCTTTTTGCTTCTAACCACCTCTTTTACTCTGTAGTTTTGCCACAGCAGAAATTTTTTTTTGTCCTCTTACCTTTATTATTTTTATTTGGGGTATATACTTAGTTTGAGCCTGTATTATGGTGTTTTTAAATGGTCTCCATGCAGGCTGCAGGCATTTCACCATTGTGACTTTTTCTTTTAATTTATGTTTAACTAGGTTCTTCATTTTTGTGTAGTTCCCTTGTTTGAAGTTAAATGCTCTTGTGGTGGGTTTCTTTGAAAACTTTTTCCCCTGCAAGGATGTTAAATTTAATTATGTTACGGCCGCTGTTACCATGTGGTTCAGCTACATTCACCTCTTGCACCAGACTTGTGCTCCACTTAGGACTAAATCTCTCCCCTTCTGGGTTCCACAACAAACTGCTCCAAGAAGCAGTCATTTAATGTGTATAGAAATTTTATCTCTGCATCCCTTCCTGAGCTGACATACCCAGTTAACAGAAGAATAGTTAAAATTCCCCATTACTGCATTTTATGTCTTTGTAGCCTGTCTAATCTCCCTGAGCATTTCAAAATCACTGTCACCATTCTGGTCAGGCAGTCAGTAGTACGTTCCTACTGCTATACTCTTATTATTCAAGCATGGAATTTCTATCCAAAGAGATTCTGTAGTATTGTTTAATTCATTTAAGATTTGTACTTTATCTGACTGTGATTTCCTTCACACATATTGGCACTCCCCCACTGGCATGACCTACTCTGTGATTCCTATATATTTTGTCCCCTGGTATTACCACATCCCATTGACTATTCTCATCTCACCAAGTTCCTGTGATGTCTATTCTAGCAGTATCCTTATTTCATGCCAGGCACTGTAGTTCACTCATCTTAATATTTAAACTTCTGAGATTTGTATAAAGAAAAGGAGGACTTGTGGCACCGTAGAGACGAACGAATTTATTAGAGCATAAGATTTCGTGAGCTACAGCTCACTTCATTGGATACATCTGATGAAGTGAGCTGTAGCTCATGAAAGCTTATGCTCTAATAAATTTGTTAGTCTCTAAGGTGCCACAAGTACTCCTTTTCTTTTTACAGATGCAGACTAACATGGCTGCTACTCTGAAACCTGAGATTTGTATATAAGCACTTGCACATTTTGTCAAAATTCAGTTTCTTGCCTTCATGTGTTATCTTTAAATGGGACTTTGTACTTTTGACTGTTCCTCACTAGCTCCTACCTGTTCTTTACCAATTCTTTTCTTATCCGCTTTACTAGGATATAGAGTTTCCACTTTTAATAAATTAATCTGTAAGGGATGTCTCCACCTGAACCATGTGTCGCTCCACAACTGTTGGCTTTGCCCTTACCCTTTTGGCTATGTCTACACTACCGTGGTAAGTCGACCTATGCTACGCAACTGAATAACATAGCTGGAGTCAACGTATGTGAGGTCGAGTTACCACGGGGTCTACACTGCAGGGGTCGATGGGAGAAACTCTCCTGTTGACTTACCTTACTCTTCTCATCGGGGTAAAGTACAGGGGTCAGCTGGAGAGTGATCTGCTGTCGATTTCGCAGGTCTTCACTAGACCCGCTAAATCGACCGCTGATGGATCGATCTCAGAGCATCGATCCTGGCTGTAGTGTAGACATAGCCTTAGTTTAAAAAAATCCTCCACACCTTTTTAATCTTGCATGCCAGCAGTCTAATTCCATTTTGTTTCAGATGGAGCCCATCCTTCATGTATGGGCTTCTCCTTTACTAAAAGGTCCCCCAGTTGCTAGTAAACCTAAAACCTTTCTCCCTACACCATCATCTCATCCACACAGTAAGATCCTGCAGTTCTGCATCTTTCTTGCCCTTCGTGTGGATCCTGAACCATTTCAGAAAATGTTACCATGGGGGTCCTGGCCTTTAATCTGTTATCTAATAGCCTAAATTTGGCCTCCAGGACCGCTCGCCTACCTTTCCCTTGTCTTGTGAAATATGCAACCTTCGCATTTGGCAGGCAATTTACCATGCTGTTCTCCCAGTCCTCACAAACCCAACTATCTATATTGCTAATAATTAAATCCCTCATTACTGTAGCTGGCTCTTGCTAGTAACTCGGGTTCCCTCCCTGGGTGAGGTATCCTCAGTGGAAGAGGATACCATGACATCATCTGGAAGAAAGGTCCCAACTATGGGATTGTTTCCCTCCACTCCAGCTTGATGATGTCCTTTCCCAAGACTTTCATCCTCCTTGACAGCAAAGAGGCTGTCAGACTGAGGGTGGGACCTTTCCATTGTGTTCCTGAAAGTCTTAGCTATATACTTCTGTGTCCCTTAGCTCCTCCATTTCAGCGTCTTTGGCCTCAAGCACCCGTATTGCATCTCTGAGGGCCATGAGCTGCTTTCACCATATGTGTACATACACCACCTGCCCACAAGGCAAGTAATCATACATGCTGCATTCAGTGCAATAAACTGTATAGCCCCCACTCTGCTTCTGGACTTCTGCCTGCATTATTTTTATTCTTGAGGGGGATTTATTGGTGGTGGGGGGGAAGAGTGGCTTGTTTGTCTGCTTGGTTGGGTTTTGGGCGGCGGAGAGGTGGAGGGGTTATTGGCCTAAGATTAGAGTGTGCGCGCTCTCTCTCTCTCTCAACCTTCTTATAAAACTGCCCTGTTTGCCAGCACCTCTGGCAGCTTAGGTGCTGGCTTCTTAAAACCCTGCTCTGCATGAGTTAGTCCTCCTCCCCGCTTTTTAAGGGATTCTACAGGGGTTTGGGTGTGTCTATGGATTTCTGTTATTCCATAAAAAAAATTCTGCTGAATATAATTTTGCAGTTAAACAAAAATCTACTAATTCTTCTGAATCCAAAGATAGACTTCACAGTCTGATGCACTACACCACTGTCTTCTTGAGTCTTCAGACTGACTGTATCGGGTCAGATTTGAAACAACTTCCAAAGTAATAAATTGAACTCTTCAAACATGAGTTGTACAAAATTAAGCTTGACTGAAAAAAATTCCAATTTAAATCTGTTTTTTAACTTTCTTTTTCTTACAGATTAAAATTCTTGGTGTTTTCTTTATTTCGTCTCAAGAGTTCCTGGCCAATGCTTATGTTTTGGCTGTCCTCCTATTTTTTGCCCTTCTATTGCAAAGGACAATTCTCCAGGCATCATACTATGTCGCCATTGAAACTGGAATTAACTTGAGAGGAGCAATTCAGGTACCCAAGATGATGATAAGTAACATGTCTACATAGGGAAAATGCATACATACTAGAAATACAACCGCTGTAATAGACTCATAGGTTTAAATTCTACTTAATTATATCATAGTAAATTGGGAGCTGTCCCACCGAGATAAATGAAACAAAAATGTTCCTATCCCCCATCACACCATCAGCCCTTCTAGTCCAGTATTTGGCCTCTAATAATGGGCAGTAATGGATGCAGAGGAAGTACAAGGCCTCAGAAGTTGCTGGTTATGGAGTAATATGCTCATAGGAGAACTTTATTCCTAACATTCTCATTTAGAGATTGTATGCTCTGAATCATGAGAGTGCAGTGGCACCAATTCCGATATATTTGGGGGGAGGGGAGGAATTCTGGTTCCCCTCCCTCTCAGCAGGGACCTCATTCTGGTCCCTGCTCATTTTCCATGCCCTCCCCCCAGACCCCCTTGCTGGGACCCAGAGTCTCCCTCGGACAGGAAGTCTCCTCTCTCTCTCTCACCCACACAGTACATAACCCAGTGCCTCCAGGAGTCAAATTCTTAGAGGACTCCCCTGTGCTCTGCCATATTGGAACAGACTCCCTGTGCACTTGATCGCAACACCATTGGCCCAGCCACATTTCTGTCTGGATGGAGGGGCTGGGCCAAATTTCACTCATGTTGTGACCGTGCCTCTGGCAGTAGCCTTTTGCTGATTTAGTACAGGACTACTGCTTTAAAGTAATAGGGCCATCGCCACCTTCAGTTCTGTGGCCTATGGAAGTTTGAGTGCAAAAACCTTTGGGAAAGGGGTCTTTTCCCCTCCCGATACCCCTAATTGGTGCCACTGAGTTATTCTGGATTTACAGCAGGGTAACCAAGACCAGAATTTCTGACTCTCGTAACAGAGAGAGTCATCAAAGAAGTGGGTTTCCATAAAAGACAAATAATCACCCAAATTGAACCCATTAGGATGTTATGTGGGCCTTGTACAATAAGATCCTTTGTTACAATTTGCATTTAATCATCTTATTTACCGATTTCATATGGCTATCGATGGAATGTTTATATATTTTAAACTGTGTACTGTAATCTCTGGTCATGTATAATAAAATCAAATATCTATATGAATTAAAATATCAATAATATTAAAAGAAATCTTCCCTCCATGGAAAAAGAAATAAACCTTCACCCTTTTGCAAAAAGTCTTAGTATACAGATGGGCTTTGCAATATACCTCAAAGGTGAAGAAATTCAGTGTTTGTTAGATTAACTGGGGAAGTTAATTCCAAAGAGAAGCTGTAAAAGATACAAGAGCAGAATTCAAAGAGCCCATCAAAATTTTACCTGAAGCAGAGACTTAAAACAATCGGCAGAGAAATTTTAAAAAACCACAGATTTACTAGAAAAATTCTCACTGAATATTCAGCCCCATGTTATGTCCTGGAATAGACATATTATTTGATAGCGAATTTTAAAATATCATCCTTGCATACATTCAGCATGTTGACTAAGGATCATTTACACAAGTCATAATAAAGTTATGCTCTTTCAAGAAGTCCATAATTGGACTTATGGATTGTTATTACATGGAATACTGGTTATTTATAGATAGTAAGGTTGAATGTACCTTAGAGGGATCTAGATTTTAAAGTATACTAGAGCTCTTCTAAAAATTGTGATTATGTAAACAATGAATCTTTAAAGTGTCCCTTAAATGTATTGTGCACATAATTCTGCCACCATTCCACTGAGAAATGTCTTATTCCAAAAATAGTGTCCATTGAAATCAATAGGACACCTTGAAAAATACATTACTACTCAACATGAGTGACGGTGGCAGAACCAGGCTCATAATATTATATAACTGTAAACACTGGATCAGAATGACTTTATTTGCTATACAGAGTTCTGCAGTTAGAAAAATTCTAACAGTAAATGGAATAATTAATTGTAATGTTATAAGTTAATATTGCTAGATACACTGGTCAAAACATACCCTAAGAGATGTGAAAAGTCAGCCCGATAGTAATTAGCATTAATTAGACCTCCTATCCATTCAAATACACTAACAGCCACTGAGAGTACCCATTTATTACAAGGACTCTCATTAGCTGCCTTATTATTTAATCCACTTCTGATTATCCATTATAAATTCTTCTTAGCTGCCAGATCTCTGGATTCCACCCATTCCAACCAGTACTGCCCTGGTTAGAGCTGATCAGAAAATTTCTGTGAAAACAGAATTTTGATCCAAAATGTGAGGAAATCACAAATGTTTGGTTTTTTACCAACCTGTTCTCCTCCTCCTTAGCCTGGTTTCCCACGTTGTCCACTACTTTTAGCTGTCCTTAAAACTACCAATAACTATGAAAGGTACTTAAAATATCGTTGCCAGAAACTGATACAAAATTCCCTAAAAAGGTTACTGAGTTGCTGGAAATAAGTGTGCTTGCCAAACACTCCTTCCAGGATAGTTGTCACAAGCTAAGATTTTTGTTCCCTGTACTGTATGTTACACAAAAGTCCAGCTCGCGAAGAAATTCTGTTGCCATTCCAATGGAGAGCTTTTAGCAAACATCCTGGCGGCAGGAGAATGAAGATCATCAATTTGCCTGGCAGTCTTCCAGCCTATTGAGGTTTTTGGATACGTTCTCTTTGCTATAGTTTCTCAATTTCCTGGCAACCTTCCATTTCCTTTCCTCCCTCATACAAATCTGCACCTGTCCTACATGGCTTAATCCTTTGTGATTTATGGCTGGCAACTGAATGCAATGGATACTTGGAATCTGGGTGCCTTTCATCAAATAAATCTCATTAACAGCCATGAAGCCAAGCTGTATAGCTTTAGTACCTAAACTGAAAATCAATTGGTAAAAAGTGCTTCTCAAATATTGCATATTACTTATTTTCTGAATCATGGAGCCTAATTCTCCCCTCTCTTAACAATGGTTTTTAATTGAAAGGAGCATTAGCCCAACTATTTTATTCATCTGTGAGCTTGTGAAATTTTTATTGCAAATCTAGAGTTAAATTCTCAGATCCAACACAGTGAAGATCAGCACAGCAAAGCAGATCCTCTGGCTGGGTGAGGCCTGAACCAAACGTCATAGAAAGTTAGAGAAGCAAAAGTACCACAGACAGGACCAGCTCTCCTTGCAGAATCGGTGGTTTCCATGAAAGTTACCAGTAGGTCCTCGGGCTCTTTGAGGCTTCACCTCCCTAGTGGGGAATATTCAGCAAAATGTTATAAATCTGATCTCTCAGAGTTTTCCATGGGAGTGGAGGACAGAAGGTTCGGAAATTTTAAGTCCCATACAAAGAGTTCCTTGCACACATGCACAACTCCCACTAAAAGTAACAGTTTTTGTTATTTAAAGTTTGCAGGACTAGGGCATTTTTCTGTTTGTAACTGGAGGTCTTGTTTTGTGTATGTTCACTCACGCTTTTTGGCCACCTTTGCTGCATTTGTCTTCTAAATAACAAATTGGTTATATTTTAAGATCAGCCCTTCACGTGGCGGGAGTGTCTCTAAAATGCAGAAACCAATCTGTTTTAATGGTAACGTAAAACAGTCAGCACTGTCAGATTTTTCTCTGAACATGAAACTTAATGTTCTAATTTCCAGACAAAAATATACAATAAGATTATGCAACTGTCCACTTCCAACATGTCTATGGGGGAAATGACTGCAGGACAGATCTGTAACCTGGTTGCCATAGATACAAACCAACTGATGTGGTTCTTCTTCCTCTGCCCTAACCTTTGGGCTATGCCTGTGCAGGTAAGAACATGGAATGTTCATATGTTGTTACTGTACTTACGCCTATAGTGATCATTCGCTCCTGAATTTTATTGAAGCAGGGAGAACAAGAAGATAGAAATAAAAATGTTATAACAAGGATAAAAGAGGGTTTTCACTTAGAATGTCATAAATTTCCTCAAGAATGTGTAGGTGGTGGTTGAAAATAGCATGTAAGTTGGCAGTGTGTTAGACTTGTATTGGGAATTAACTCTTGGAGTGTTGCCAAACAAACTTAGCTTTCTGCCACAAATACCATCAGGTGCTGCCCCTTATACCAGTTGCATTACTTTGATGCACCATCACGTTCACTGCATTGTGACACAACAACAAAGGGGCTAACCATAGAGCATTACAATCACTTGTTTTCTGAATCTCAATGGTGACCCACTGGAAGATGTAAAGGAAGCAGGGGCTTATTGAAATCACTTAAGGCTCAATCCTGCATTCTTTGGTCATTCAACAAAACTGCCCTCCAGGGCATGCCAAACTCCCCTGAAAGCCTAAGGACAGTAGGAGCTGGCTTTTTTTCTCTTAAACATCTATGCTCATTAGCCTGTCTTAAGCTGTTTTCAAAAACATATTTTAAACATTCGTCTTGAATTTTAGTGTGCATGAAAGTGGGAAACTAATAGCACTGGTCACCACGGGTATTGTACAGATGGGCACTGTGTGTACTTCCTACCAAATCCCTCCTGGTACAGCTCATTCCACCCTGATTCCTCTCCTATTTTAGCCCTGGATCTCTGTCAGTCATAGAGTGCCAAGGTCCTGTCAAACTGCACAGTATTTTGTTCTGGCTTTTCTTTGTGGATAAATGTTTAACAGGAACTAGACGCAGACCACTACATTTATATCCCAAAATATTATTTGATGCCTTGCCCCAGAGGATAATACATACGCCCACTATTCCTACTCCTCGAAATATCCTTCAGGGCCATTACATTTTTACAACTCTTTCTTCTTGTGAATTCCAGACAGACCAGATAAAAATCTGGAAGAAAACATAGTTGTTTCTACACAGACAGCTGTGTTCTTTTGGATACCTATTTGGCCTAATTTGCTACAGTATTTAGCCTAGCCAAAAGCTGCATACACACTGTAATATGTGGGATTGTAGTACTAATAATTTCAAATGATTGTGGCTGTTGTTTTACACAGGTGCCTTTTTAATGTATCCAGATACTATAACTAGCAGCAAATCCCAATCACAGCTCATGCTCATGAAATTGCACAGCTTTGCTTGCCACATGAAATCGGTTTGCTATTTTATCCTCTCCTGTTTCCTTGCTCTGATCTATATACATGTCCATCCACAGTTCTTTACTCTTCTTTTTCCACTTGTACAGTACTGCCACCACCAGTTGTTGGCTCTTAATTGCCCAGTTCTGAAGCTCTTATGCATGTGTAATGCCCAGTGAAATCAGGTTTGCTTGCATCAGGGCTTTAAGACGAAGAAAGCACAAAGTTCCTAAGTGTCTAACCCACTAAAACAGAGAGAGAGAGAGAAAATTACTTAGTTTGGAAAAGTCCATATTTAACAAAACCATAGAAATCTCCCAAACTCCTACTGGGAATTTCGAGAGGAGGTTGATGGTACTACAGTGTCTCTGTATGGAAATTATTTCATCTGACATAAATACAGCAACTCCGATTGTATTTGTTGGGCTGCTTTTTTTGTTTTTGCCAAGAATTCCCCCCTGACAAATATAAATTCTCAACAGTGAAAGAGACAACAGACTCTAAATTAATATGCTGCTTTTTAAAGTAGACAATTCAGTTTCGAGTACATCAGTGATATTTCTGTTCATACTGCAAAGGTACTCTGTGAGCAGTTACATAGGGGATGGTCTGGATAGTCTAAAAGTCAGAAGAATGGATGTAGTCTAACTCAGCTGCTCTGAGCTTCATGGTGATTACTCCTGCCCCAAGCAGGTATAATTTCCATGAGGGTATGCATGAGGATACAGCTGGCGTGAACATATGGGTATTGATGATGTAATCATCCATTAGGTATTGAGGGAATAAGGCTACTGGATCAGAAAAAAACATTTTGTATAGATGATACCACAATAGTCCAGTGGATAAGGCACTGGCCTTGAAGTCAATAAATCTGGATTTTGGTGCTGCTGCTGTAACCTTTGGCAAGCCACTTTAACTTCTCTATTCCTATGTGTCTGCATCTTTAAAATCAGAATAATGATTCTTATGCCCTCTTTTGTAAAGCACTTGGAGATCTAAGCATTATTATTCAGCTTCCCTGGAATTCTAATTTGCAATAAAAGGCAGCTATTTTATGCTCCTGCCTTTATAGACTTTCATTTCTCAGGGAATTGGGAGGTACTAGTTTGCAATTCCAATATTTTGAAAACTGCAAGGGCAAAAATGAAACAGTCAAACAATATAATGTCTGCAGAGCTCAAGCAAAGCCCGTTCCTAAATTCATACCAAGATCTAAATGTGTGTAAAATTTAATGCAAATAAATCATTTACTACTTTTTATTATTTATAAAATGCGTTTTAAAAAGAAAAGTGCAAAAATTGTCTTACATTTTCTCCACAAATAGAGCATTAATTATTGCATCACTAAAATGTATGTTTCACTTTAGAATGATTGCCATAAATAGGAGTTTCATGTGCAGATTAAGGGCATGGTAAAGACCCCAACACAAGAGTGCTTGGCATTGCATGGGCAATACAATGGATTCCCTCATCAAATCTTTTTCCCTCGCTTGGTTTGTCACTTGCACAACTCTCAAATCAGACTGAAGTAGCTATAGCTAAGTTTGTCAGTCAAAAGAACAGAGGGACTTATTAATAGGGTAGATGTTGTAAAGAAAATGTTATTTCTAGAGCTATTTAGGAAGTTACTGATTAAACATTTTTTCATCAGAAAATGCAGATTCATTAAATAGGTTTCTCAGGTCCAGGATGGAATTTTTGGTGTGTGAATGAGTCTAGAATAGCCATTGGCCAGAATAGCTAGTAGCCAGGAAGTTAGAGCACTGACCTAGGATATGTTCTGGGATATGGGTGACTGCTCTGTTCCAGGTTTCAGAGTAACAGCCGTGTTAGTCTGTATCCGCAAAAAGAAAAGGAGTACTTGTGGCACCTTAGAGACTAACAAATTTATTTGAGCATGAGCTTTCGTGAGCTACAGCTCACTTCATCAGATGCATGTAGTGGAAAATACAGTGGGGAGATTTTATATACACAGAGAACATGAAATAATGGGTGTTACCATACAGACTGTAACAAGAGTGATGAAGTGAGCTGTAGCTCAGGAAAGCTTGTGGCACCTTAGAGACTAACAAATTTATTTGAGCATAAGTACTCCTGCTCTGTTCCAGGTGAGGGCCCTAACTGTGTGTGTGGGGGGGTGCGTGGGTGGGTGAATTGAAAGATCTCTGTTTCATCCCAATTGTGGACCAAAAACAAATGTTGAAACCTCAAAACTTTTCACATAATAGGATTGTTGTTTTCCAGCTATACCTAGTTCTTTTTCACAACAGTGTCTTTCAGCACTTCCTCATCTGCCCCATTTATGATTATTGTTGCCAGTGTCTGGACTACAGGAATAAATTGTCATGTTATTGTACAGAAAAATGAATTGGCTCGTCAAAAATGGGAGGGTTGAATCAAACAATTATCTGAGCAAGCAAAGCAATGTTATGCATTGAACCCATTTCCCTCTACTGCAGTTCAGAAGTTCTATTTAACAGTCAGTGCTGGGAGTGAGGAAAGGTCAAGTAAAGTTACTTCATGTGTTACTGAACTGAATGTTATTAGAAGACCATGTGGAGAGGAAGAAGTGATGTTTTCTGGATTAGGAAGCTTTATTTCTTCCTTTGCAATCCAATTAATCATTTCCTCTTGAAATGCCTGGAGAATGCTCACACTTTTGAAATATCTAATGTATTACCTTACACTTTCTGTTATCATTCTAATAATATTGTGCTTGATTGAAGCTCTTCTAAGCCATGACATGAGCGAGAATAGGAGGAATTCTGGGTGACTCGGTGGCAAAACTCCCATTGACTCCAACAGAAGCTGCATCAGACCTCAGATGTCAAGTTAATGCATGAGAATTGAGAATAATGTCTATTGGCACAGAAGGGAGGCTGGCTATGCAGAAAGCCGACTAAAATACAAGTAGTAAACAAATTACAAAGTAGCAGCTATTTTTTTTAATTGCCTTCATGTTTAGGGCCAGATCTTCATCTGGTATAAATGACGACAGCTCCATTGGGCTCTTCATGCGCTAATGTCTGGTTTACACTTGAAAGTAACTGTCCATTAGGCAGTATGATTGATTTTTTAAATTTTACTAATACAGTTATTCCAGTACAAGCGCCATTGTGAATGCACTTGCACCAGTATAAAGAAGAACTATAGCATAGTTATAGGTTTCAGAGGAACAGCCGTGTTAGTCTGTATTCGCAAAAAGAAAAGGAGTACTTGTGGCACCTTAGAGACTAACCAATTTATTTGAGCATGAGCTTTCGTGAGCTACAGCTCTGATGAAGTGAGCTGTAGCTCACGAAAGCTCATGCTCAAATAAATTGGTTAGTCTCTAAGGTGCCACAAGCATAGTTATAGTTACCCCCTTGTGTGGATGCCATTATATCAGTATGTTCCACTTTAACTATACCTGTATCATTAAAACAGTGCAACTTTCTAGGGTATAAAAGGCCTAACATGTGACTCTCAACAAGTATAAGTAAAATGTTTGTACAAAGAAATATGTTTTTTAAACTTTTTTAAACCCTGAATTTCCCTGATATTGTGGGAATAAATGAGAACCTGATCATTATTGGAGCAGGTGGGGGGCGGGGAGAGAGAGAGAGTGTGTGTGCCCGTGTGTGCATGCATGAATATTATTTCCAGCAAAGCTTGTGAGGACAATTATAACTGAAAGTAACTGTATTGAAGAGATGGCGAAAGGCTGGTTGTTCGCTCTTAAAAGAAATCTGGATGTTAGAGCACTGTGTCCATTCGCTGTAGAGTTATCCTGCAACAAACACACAGAGTGAATTGTACCCAGATAAAAAGGCACTGCTGAAGGAGCTTTGAGACACATAGAAGAGTCCGTGTCTTTGATGAAAACATAAGGCTAGATTCTCAGTTACACTCTGGCCCCCTCCTGCACTAGTCTGGCAGTGCAAAAGGGCTGTAATATGGGTGTAAGTTACATTTACACCTACTTTAAGGCTCCTTTTAAACTGCCAAATCGGTGTCAAGGGTCCTCAATGTGACTGAGAATCAGAATAATTTTGTTTTGATTGTATGTAAAGGATACAACAATCCTTTAGCTTTTGAAAATATTGTGTCCAATATCAGTGAGTGTTATAACTTTCCTGTCAACCTAGCAAAAAATATATCTACATTAAAATGCATTATTATCTGACAGTGTTCTGCAGCAAATCAGGATAATTCCTGTGTTGTTGTAGCATACTGAATGCACTGTGCTATAGAAATCAATGAATTCTGCGTCAGGTTTGTCACACTCCTCTCCAAGATGCCTTTGCCCTACATCCATTCATTGCTTTTCCTAATAATACAGCATGAGCACTTTAAGGGATGCTCAAAAGAGTCTTCTAATCAAAAATTAAACAAACCAAGCAATTATTTAAAGCAAATTAATTTTTACTTTGGAGAAACTTAACCAACATTTTAGTCATTTTCATGAGCTTCATAACTTTTCCTTGATTAGAAGATTTATGCATTTATATATTTTTTTCTAAAAGTGTATGGACTTTGAGCCTATCTTTGTTCCAACTGAAGTGAATGGGAGTTTTGCTACTGCTTTCAGTAGCTGCCTGATTCAAGCCCATTGAAGTCAATAGAAAGATTCCCTTGAAGCAGTATTAGGCCCTGTAAGGGCTTTTACCTTTCTGCCACAGATGTCAGTCTTTCTCTATGGAAAATCCCACATCCTTAAACCCCCGAGTCATTGAGAAGGATAATTTATATTTTTACAAACATACTTTACTTTTAAAACCATACAAAAGGCAGTTACCCACTGGCTCTAAATATGTACCCTCCTCGTGAAATATTCAAAACACTAGGTTTTTATTCATTTGTAACAGAATCAGTCGTAGTAATGAGTTTCTTGGTCATGATAAAATGTCCTAAATATCCCTGTCCTGGGCAGAGAAGAGCTTTGAGGTTTTGCTTAAAGGAAGTTATGTAAAGTTTCATTACAGGATTTTTTAAAACCATGATCCTCTGGGAATTGTGATAGAACTACTTGCTAGCTGCCAGATAACATTTGAATGAGCTGAGAACAAGGACGAGTTACTCTTCTAGAGAGACAAGGTGGATGAGGTAATATCTTTTATTGGACCAACTGATAGTACCTCTAATACCTTGGTACCAACACAGCTACAACAACCCTGCATATCATGATTATGTGGTGTCTTATATGATGAGGATTAGAATTCATTGCAATAATAATTAGATGTTTCAGCTACTAATATCCACACCCTTGTATTGCAAAGGTATTTTTGTCCAATGTATGCTTTGTATATTGAAGACATTTATGTCTTGTATCACAGTATGGGGCAGAAGGTGAGGATAGGATCACTTTTAATCAACTGTAAAGTACAGGATCATAGTCCTGCTGTCCCAGATGCTGGCCACTCCCACAGTGAGGACAGTGAATCTCATGAGTTTGCAGAGCACAAAGTTTGTCTCTGTGGCAGATAAAATAAATGGGTTTCCCCCTCCTCTCTCTGTTCCATCCCCAGAATCAGTGGATCCCCTGAGAACTGTATGGACCTTGGCAGTCCACAAAGGTTACGGCTGTCTACTTGGAGTTCCTGTGCCTTTGCACTGGCTTCAAGAATACACGAGGTTTCTGGCCTTTGTTGGAGCTGTGCTGCCAGGCTCCTCCTCACAAAGAGTTCTATGGCGTGTTCACAGCCTTCCAAGACTCTCTCTTGGGTGGGAGGATCTGCCCCTTACTGATTTAGGGCCTCTACCTACAAACAACTCCATGCAAGAAACTGACATTGAGGTCTTCAGTGGCAGTTCTACAGTGAAACACACCCTACTGAAGTCAGTGGAAAGAATCCCATTGACTTCAGCTTGCTATGAATCATGCTCATGGAAGACTTGTAGGATCACACCCTTATGACTGCAAACAGTTTGTAAAGTGTATTTCAATTAATATTTAACTTTTTGTTCCTAGAGGATTCCCGTCCAGCGTGTACTATTCCTCCCTTATACCTTTCATGACTCTGTATTTTTCTAAGTAAACGCTGCAATTTTTTTAAAAGTATGCATTGTCAATTTTTAATACATTTTAAATAATCTGCAGAGATGTGCCAAAGGATTATTCAGAGGTGTGGGGAGGGGGAAAGGCTGCAAAGGGTCAAAGGAAGCTTTGCATTAACCCACTGAAAAAGCTCAGATTGTAATGGGCAAAATAAAGAGTCTGTTTTCCTCTCCATATGCACACATAACTCCCATTAATATCAGTGGAAGCTATGTGCTTGGTCTTCATCCTACTCTCCTAATGTGAATGTAACTCTGACATCAGTGGCAGTTATACATGTGTAAGCATTATAGGACTGAACCCATACAGAGAAAACATTAGGCAAAGTATTAGGGAAATAATTAAAAATATAATTTAGTAAACTTAAGGGAAATGGCACATTAAATTGATTTTCTTATCTTATGTCCTATGCCCTCATTTTATGTGGAAGGTTAGAGTTTAGTTTATACAATCTGTGGTGGATAGAATGTCAGTGGCCCAAATTGTTCACACATTTGTACATTAGTACATCATTTCTGGGAACGTCTTGCCTGATGGGTTACATTTATAATGATGTTTATAGGATCTAAGGGAAAAATTCTCCTCTCCAATCTACACTGCAGTTTTATACTTCAATACCTACAGCATAGACTGGCAATGAACGTTTTGTCCTTCAGCTGTTTCCATTCGCTAAAGGACTGTGTGTCTGACATGTAGGATCATGAAACTTCTTACAAGTTTACAGCGGAATTTATCTGAGGTGGAGATTCTCGGTGGCATGAATTCTCCAATGATTTTGTTCCTTATTTCTTTGTACATTATAATGTACAGTGTGGCCTTTGTCTGCAGCAGGGCCATCGCTGCACAGTATAATATCCTGCTCTCTGCTTTAAATTCAAAATGACTAAAATATCAACTGTATTTTTAACATTCTTTAATACTATTCTCTATTGTGGGAAACTGCCACTCTGTGTGTATAAAACCCAATGAATTAAATTAGACTTTTTTGATGCATCATGGACTGAAAGATTGAGATCAAACTTGGAGCTGTAGGTTTCCCGTTAATTTTAAAAAAAAGGGGGGGAGACCTTAAATCTGCCAAAAATTGTGACAAAACTGTGCACGTGCAATAAAGGACACATCATGCCATCCAATTACCATGGCGGGGGTGGGGGTGGCAGGGAAGGGCTGTAGAAACTGTCAACAGCATGGCAAGAAATACCAAATGAAAAGATTTTCAACTATTTTTATTGTTTATTGTAGCACCTATGGTGCTTTGTTGCAGTACAGAGCACTGCAATATTCGGTATATGGTACTATCAGTAGCAGGGAATCCAGGCAGTACAGAAATGTACAGCAAGCTTTTCTAAACTTCTTGCAATCGGAGATTAAAAACACACAGCCCACCAATTGAAGAAGATCCTTGTATGTTTATTTAGAGTCACACTGGAACATCCATATTTTTCCACACCAAGCTGTGCTTTTTCTACCAGTAGTAAGTTAATGGGACTCTGAGCAGAGTAAATTGACCATAATGCTGGGTTTGGTTTGGGTTTTCGTTTTTGGGGGTTTTTTGTACTTTGGCTTGACCTCTACTCCGCCCATCTTTGTTCAGACCACATGCCTTCCTTGGAGATTGCATAGCTTTGATGATTTTAAACACTTTATGTGGTAGGTTAGCAATGCAGCATATCAAGCAGAACTCCCAGGGTTGTACATGAAACCCTGAGGCAGGCTTTGTCATAGTGAATTGCTGTTTTTCAGCACACAATCCAGGGGCACTTATGGCCTTCACTGTCTGCTTATTCTTTGTTGTGCGTATACATTGAGGTAATTCCTTGTCTCTCCGCCCTTTCTTACATCAGATTATTGTAGGCGTGCTTCTGCTCAACTACTTGCTTGGAATCAGTGCCTTAATTGGAGCAGTAGTGATTATAGTGCTTGCACCTGTCCAGTACTTTGTGGCAACAAAACTCTCACAGGCCCAAAGAAGCACATTAGTAAGTATCTCTGGTATTTCTTCATCCGTCTGCATTTAGAATTGCAAAGCGAAGCCTATGACATTGACCAAATACTACCTGGCAAAGATTTTGTAACAATCTAGAATGTCAAGGGCAGGATGTGAAAGTGATGAAAAGAGAAGCAGTAAGGACACAATTTGTCTTAGATTTATTCTCTTAAACAGGGTTGTTTTTTTCTCTTTACAGTAAGCAGCTTGAGATTTGATCATTTTTCTCCTTTCCCATCTTATAAATTAAAACTAAGTCAACTACCATTCTGTCCACTGAAATGCTATTGTACATAATAGAGCCAAATGCTCATCCCATAGAAAGCCCCAAAAATGAACCTAGTTGGAGGGGGGCATAGGGAGAAGGACTCCTTCACTCTAACTCAGAACCAAGTCACAGAGCATAGGTGTGAGAACTATAGGTGCGGGGGTGCTGCAGCACCCCCGGGGTCCCGGCTGCCAGCCACACACGCCCAGGGTCCTAGCTGTTGGCCTCAGTTCAGTGGGGTGGGGTGGAACAGGGGTAAAGGGGTTGGCTTTCAGCACCCTCACTATTAAAAATGTTCCAGCACCATTGTCACAGAGTATCTGTGCAAACACATCTCAGCTGTTACTATAGCCTCTGAAAAGTACTAGCAGCCATGCAACATGATATATGCAGGGGTTTGATCAGTAGAACCCATAGTTTGCATAGCCACTGGTCATCCCTTAACCCTGCCCTGGACTTGCACTTAAATTCTCCCCCACCCAATCGCCTGCACTGCTGCAGCCCAAGTTGCCACGGATCAGTGCTTCACCGCACAAAGAATGTGGAGCTCCCCTCTGAAGCCTGTCCCTATACTCAGTAGAATCACTATTTCATTGCCTCTCCAGCCATGTGAGCCCATTTAGGGGGTCCGGGGACAAGATTTTTCTCCCTTAGATCTACTTTGCCCTCAGTATGCACACGTAGCACTGAGTATTAATGGGAGTTATACATACGTATCCCCACCTCCAAATACCTTTCGTAGTATCAACTCATCTAGATGTGTGGTCTTCATTCCCATATCTGAGCAATAATGGGTTGCCTTGGAGAAAAAAGAAAGAATTTGGAAATGACATATGTGTTCAGTTTAGCACATCATTACTAGCACATTATACAGGAGCAGTCTGTGCTTTTAATTACCATGTAAAAATGTTTATTTCAGATTGTCAGCAGTTACTGAGAATTACTTACGTGGGGATATTTCATTACACAGTGAAAATTCAGCAAACACTTTTGGCACTAGAAGCCAACCCCTTGGTGTAACTGAAAGCCCATGTAGGGGTGAGACTGTCATTAGGAACTAGGTGATTTAGGAGCACTGGTCCCATTGAAAGTCAGTGGGACTTTGTGCTTCTAAGTCACCTAGACACTTTTGAAAATCACACCCCTAGAAAGGGAAAGTTGAATGGACAGAGCCATTGAAGATATTATTGACTGATTACTGTACGCAACCTGCTGTTGACTGCAGGCAGCTTACACGGTGACACAGATCCTCATTAAGGTGCTCTAGTAATCCTCCTTAAATTAATTTACATGTAATTGTTGCAGGAATATTCCAATGAGAGACTGAAGAAAACAAATGAGATGCTTCGGGGCATTAAACTCCTTAAACTCTATGCGTGGGAACACATCTTTCACAGCAGTGTGGAGGAAACCCGGCAAAAGGAAATGACTAGCCTTAAGGCCTTTGCTCTCTATACCTCCGTATCAAGTAAGTTGCTTCCTTATCACACTGATGAGCTCATGTACTGGTACATTATTACCTCCTAATGAGTTTACCATTTCTCAGCTGGCATAGATCCTACCACTTTAGGGTCTGATCCCATACTCCTTACTGTGCACACAGATCTTCCCTTTGATTCAAAAGAGTTCTACCTGTATGAGGTTTATGCATGTGTGCCCTGAATAATTAGGTCCTTAATGGGCTAAAGAAACTAAATATCTAAAAAAATGTCAGTTCAGGTGATCCATGGAATTTTTTCTCTTTTACAAAATGTGAATTTGGAGGTCAGGGTGAAGGACAAATAGCAGCAGCTAGAGGAGGGCTCCCTGGGGGAGTTTAGTGCTGTGTAGCCTGCCTCATCTGGCTCTGCCTATGCTCCCCAATCCTGTGTAGCATCACTTTTTCTATTTTTTTCAGTCTTGAGCCTCACTGGAATGGAGAGTGTCAGTCATGTGATGGTTTTGTGATGTGTGCAAATTAAACTAGCGTTTGTACGTGGGTCTGCAGATTTGAAAAGTCATCACAATTTCTTGTACAGCCCCAGTAATCCAGGATTATCTGAACTTCAACCTACAAAATCTTGTGTAAAATAGTGGATTTAGGGCCTGTTGCTGCACTGTGATGCACTGGTGAAAAAGCCTGCTTGTATAGCACTTTCACTTTGAGAATTGTCTGGCTAGGGTAACTGAGGTTTCTCAGCGGAAGCAGTCTGTATTGCCGCCTGAGGAACAGTAATAGGATCCTATTGGAGTTGGGAAGTGCCAAAGGCAAAGCAGAGATACTTGGTTTTATTCAGGACAACACAGTGTCTTGCTGTGCATCATTTAGGGTTGTAAAAAGTTCCTGTATATACAGACTAGAAGTAATTGCCTAATTGCTGCTTTAACTGGGCCTGTGACTTCATAGGGATTTTTCCTATGAACAGTAGACAGCTAAAAAACCTAGATGGTTTCCTTATGAAACTATGGTGATTCTCAGCAGGATCCTAGCATTCTGGGGATGTGTGAAGCTGCAAGACCCCAAGCAATTTTCAGCATTCCAGCTTTTTTTTTATTCCCTCTTCAATCTTACTTCATTTCTTAGCCTTCTGTAAAGCATTTACTCTCTCTTTGAGTTGAGCTGAGCCAAGCCTATAATTGAAGAGGTTGTAAAAAGTTCCTATAACCTCAGGTCAGGAGTATCTGCACCTTTGCTGCTTTAGCTTAGGCCAGGTTTACACTACAAACTTACATCAGTAGAACTAAGTTGCTCAGGGGTGTGAAAAATCCACACCCCAGAGTTATGCAGTTATAACGACCTAGCCCCCTGGTGTAGACAGCGCTATACTGATGGGAGAACTTCTCCCATCGACATAGTTACGGCCTCTCACGGAGGTGGATTAACTATGCCAATGAGAGAAGCTTTCCTATTAGCACTGTAGCATCTTCCCTAAAGTGCTACATCAGTGCCACTGCAGCTTTTTAAGTGTAGACCTGCCCTTAAGCTGTCAATAGAGCTGCATTGATTTACATTAGCTGATGCTCTGGCTATACGGGGATTATAAAGGCACAGAACTCATTAGTTTTCTCAATATAGATATAAATAGAATGACAGGCATAACCAACATTAGATCTGCTGTCTGGGTTTCAGACGTCTTTTATATATATTCTTTATTTGTTGTTCACATCCATAAGTGAAAACTTGTCAACCTCATTGTCTCAAAGCAATAGTGTAAAAATACAAGTATGTGTCCATACAAATTAGCTCCAAAAATGATGCACCAGTAATAACTTATTAAGAATCACAATAGTGACTCAAAACAGCACAGAAAAATAGCACTATTGTGATATTAACTAGGTGGAGATAAACTTGATGGAGACTCTTGGTTATTATCCTGGCAGTACAAAGCAATGGAAATTAATTTTGGTGAGTTTTGCAGAACACTTGATCAGGTAAACATAATTCATTAGAATGGATAACTCTAGCATTCCAGTCTGCCTGCCTATCAAAATTTCTAAGGTAGTTATCCCTGTGGTATATAAGCGTTGGTATCTATATACCTGGTATCACCATAATTCACCACAATAAAATATATATTGCACCTGAGAATGTAGTAATAATACATGATGATGTCATCCTCACTCTTTTTCTCTATATATAAAGCTATGTGTTGCCTGTGTAAGATTTTATTTTTAAAAGTAAAGGGAAAAGGGTGAGAGATATGTTGGAGATACTTTGTGTGTCACTGGGCAAGAGGAAGGATAGACATTTTTCAGGACAATGGGAGCAGAAGAAATTGGATATTTTCTAGAATTTTTGTTTTTAAATGTTCTGAACGTTGAATCTTGAAGATGGTATCTTATCTATACTTAACCAATAACCTGAACAGGAGGAAGCAGTTGAGTATACCTCACCTTTGAGGGAGAGATTTTCAGTGGATCACAATAAATGCATTTGCAACATTTATGGGTATATCAGTGAGAAGTGGCTTTAAGAGAACCTTCATTTGAATACACAGATTGGTAGTTAAATGTCTGTCACTTCACTCATGTACACAAATGTAGAGTTTTGCATTTGCAGGGAACTGCAGTGGATGTTTCTATTCTTGGAAATAGGCTCTTACCATCGATTTGATAAATTGCCCCTGTCAGAATCAAACCAAGGAGGACAGCTTAGCAGTGATGCAAAGTATTTTCAGTGAAAAGCAAGTTTTGACTTTTTTAACAATGAATTTGTTACCAGCAGCACAACCGCCTCCTGTGAGTTTTCACACAATGCTGGTAAATGAGAGATTCACAAATGTATGCAGTGCAGCTGTAGCATGTCGGTTGCAAGAAAGCTTGTCTCTGTCACCATTAAAATAGTTTCATTTAAAGAAATTAGTTGGCCCCATTGAAATAACTGGCAAAACTCCCATGGACTTCCATAGAATCAGGATTTCACCTCCAGTCCTGCCCACAACAACCATTTTCCCCCTACCCGCAAGTGAATCAGTTGGATAGGTCACTGTTATGATCATATGCTGGAGGAGAATATTGCTGGTGGGCAGTCTGCAGCAGAAGAGGGTCTATCCATGACCAAACTTTGCTGTGTTCTCTGCCTAGACATGCACAAAAACCAAATCTATGTACTTCAAAACTCCCACAGGTAAACTTCAAATACAGTGGCTTAGTGGATTTAAGAAACCCACAGCTACAGGATGCAAATTTCTTAAAGGCCTTAGGAACACATTCCTTATCCTGCATCATAATTTCTCCATATTTCATACATGTGACAACTGTGCAGCAGGAAGGTCATGGGGGACAGAGTTGAGGTTGTTTTGAACTTCAGCACAAAAATTTCATTTTATCTTTTTTTAAATGTAAACTTGACTTTGAATTTTCCAGGCTTTTAAACATTTGTGGGTTGTTTGGGAGGGAACGGAGGGGAGAAATCATTTTCCTTTCAAAAAAATTGCCTAATTATTGATCAATATTCACAATTTAATTCTAGCTTTAACCAAGTTTTTGCCTGGAAATATAAATATATGCAATATTAATTAATGCAAATACTCTAAATAAGAATTAGAGCAACATTAACATGACAAATTCATTTTTTTAAACATATAGAACATGAAAAAATGGAGAACATTTTCAGGATTCATTACAGATCTTTTTTAATGTTTGAAAACAGGAAGGATCGTCTACCAATGTCTAACAGCACACTAAATCCTTCTGGGAGTTCATGTCCAAAAAAGGACAGCCAGGGAGTCAGCCAGAATTGTTTGAGGGTCAAATGAGGACATTCCGCAGGAGAAGATAAAATAACTTGGGAATATTTTTGCTGTCTGAACATTGACTAAGCCTGGTGAGAGGAAAAGACAGGAATGGATATAAATAAAAATTGAGGTTAACCTCTTTCTTTAGTGTTACGAAACTACTGGTATTTTCCTATGATAGATGCAATGAGGTATCTTATAATATGCTTAGGCTTGGAAGAAGTAGATTTTTATCGGTAAATGTCAGTAAACATCGACTTCTTTGTACACACATGAACTGAAGAAAAAATATTTCCATCAATAATATTTGGAATTTACAGATAGGCAAAGTAAGAGAATACTGCTTGAGATCTTCTTAGAGTTTGATTTGAGGATATTTGCTTTGTATATTATGACAGCTGATGTTGACAGTTTCATAGATTCGTAGGTATTTAGGTCAGAAGGGACCATTATGATCATCTAGTCTGACCTCCTGCACAACAGAATTTCACCCACCACTTCTGCGAAAAACCTCTCACCTATGTCTGAGCTATTGAAGTCCTCAAATCGTGGTTTAAAGACATCAAGGAGCAGAGAATCCTCCAGCAAGTGACCCATGCCCCATGCTACAGAGGAAGGCGAAAAACCTCCAGGGCCTCTTCCAATCTGCCCTGGGGGAAAATTCCTTCCCGACCCCAAATATGGCGATCGGCTAAACCCTGAGCATATGGGCAAGATTCACCAGCCAGATACTACAGAAAATTCTTTCCTGGGTAACTCAGATCCCACCCCATCTAATATCCCATCACAGGCCATTGGGCCTATTTACCATAAATATTTAATTACCAAAACCATGTTATCCCATCATACCATCTCCTCCATAAACTTATCGAGTTTAATCTTAAAGCCAGATAGATCTTTTGCCCCCACTGCTTCCCTTGGAAGGCTATTCCAAACAGTTGAGTTTTTAACTGTTATAAAACTTTAATGACAGCAGAAATTGAGATTAAAAACATTAAATAATTATTGTGTGACCCCTTTTAATTTCCTATAACTGTGAAAATTTAAATCAATAAAAATTGAAAAAATGCTTAGAACCCATAATTTTGAACTGTGAAAATGTAAATCAATAATTGGAAACAATGCTTAAAAATAAATATAGATAGCTATAAAAATAATAAAACCCCCAAAAAAATCAAATTCTACCAAGCCAAAATATAAGAACATTAGAATGGATGACTCTACCATTCCAGTCTGCCTGTCTGTCTATCAAAATTTCTATACACATTAAATGACTGCTTCATGGAACAGCTTGGAACCCCCAAGGAAAGAAGCAATGTATTACCTTATGGTCCATCTAGCCCAGCATCCTGTCTCTGACAGTGGCCAGATGCTTCGGAGAATATGAGCAGAACAGGGCAATTATCAAGTGATCGATGCCCTGTCATCCAGTCCCAGCTTCTGGCAGTTGGAGGTTTAAGGACGCCTGAAACATGGGATTGCCTCCCTGACCATCTTGGCTAATAGCCATTGATGGACCTTCCTCCATGAACTTATCTAGTTCCTTTTTGAACCCATTTATACTTTTGCCTTCACAACAGGCCATGGTAATGAGTTGCACAGGTTGCCTGTGTGTTGTATGAAGTACTACTTTATGGTAGTTTTAAACCTGCTGTTTTGTTTTAAAATTTCCTATTCTCATCGGGTGACTGTTAGTTCTAGTATTATGTGAAGGGTTAATAACACTTCCCTATTCGCTTCCTCTATATCTTGCATGATTTCGTAGACCTCGATCATATCCCCGCTAAGTTGTCTCTCTTCTAAGATAAACTGTCCCAGTCTTTTTAGTGGTTCCATACCCCAACTCATTTTTGTTGCCCTTCTCTGCACCTTTTCCAATTCTAATATATCTGTTTAGAGATGGGGTGGCCCGAACTGCACACAGTATTCAAGGTGTGGGTGTATCATGGTTTTATATGGTGGCATTATGATATTTTCTGTTTTAATATTTATCTCTTTCCTAATAGTTTGTACCATTGTTAACCTTTTTTACTGCCACTGAACACATAAAGAAAGTTTTCAGAGAACTATCCACAATGTCACCAAGATTTCTTTCTTGAGTGGTAACAGCTAATTTAGACCCCACCATTTAGTACATATAGTTAGGATTGGTTTTGCTAATGTGCATGACATTGCACTTTTCAACATTGAATTTCATCTGTCATTTTGTGACGTAGTGACCCAGTTTAGTGAGATTCCTTTGTAGCTCTTTGCAGTGAGCTTAGGACTTAACTATCTTGAATAAGTTTGTATCATCTGCAAATTTTGCCATGCCACTGTTGACCCACTTTTCCAGATCATTTATGAATATGTTGAATACCACAAGTCCAAGTACAGATCCTTGGGAGAACCTGCTATTCTCTCTCCATTGTAAAAACTGGCTATTTATTCTTACACTTTGTTTCCTAACTTTTAACCAGTTACTGACCCATGAAAAGACCCTCCCTCTTACACCATGACTGCTTAGTTTGCTTATGAGCCTTTAATGAGGGACCTTGTTACAGGCTTTCTGAAAGTCCAAGTACACTATATCAACTGGATCACTCTTGTCCACATGCTTGTTGGCGTCCTCAAACAATTCTAATAAATTGGTGAGGTATAATTTCCCTTGACAAAAGCCGTATTGGTTCTTCCCTAACATATCATGTTTATCTATGTGTCTGATTATATTGTTCTTTACTATCGTTTCAACCAATTTGCCTGGTACTGAAGTCATTCTTACTGGCCTGTAATTGCCAGAATTGCCTCTGGAGATTTTTTTTTAATTGGTATTATGTTAGCTACTCTTCAGTCATCTGGTACAGAGGCTCATTTAAGCAATAGGTTACATACCACAGTGAGTAGTTCTGCAATTTCATATTTGAGTTCCTTCAGAACTCTGGGGTGAACACCATCTGGTCCTGGTGATTTAGTACTGTTTTAATTTACCAGTTTGTTCTAAAACCTCCTCTATTGACAATTCAGTCTGGGACAGTTCCTCAGATTTGTTACATAAAAAGAATGGCATGGCTGTGGGGGCCTCCATATCCAATATCCTCTGCAACAAAGACTAATGTGAAGAGTCCTTGAGTGATCCTTGATCATCCAATGGTCCCATTGACTGGCAGGCTTCTTGCTTCTGATGTAATTAGCTAGTTGCTCTTCAAATTCTTTTTTGGATTGCCTTATTATACTTTACATTTGACTTGCCAGAGTTTATGCTCCTTTCTATTTTCCTCATTAGGATTTGACTTCCAGTTTTTAAACGATACATTTTTGCCTCTAACCACCTCTTTTACTCTATAGTTTAGCCATGGTTGCATTTTTGGTGCTCTTACTGTGGTTTGTTTTTTTTTTAATTTGGAGTATACATTTAGTTTAAAAACATCTATTATAATGTTTTAAGCTAGTCTTCATGCAGTTTGCAGGCATTTCACCTTTGTGACTGTTCCTTTTAATTTCCGTTTAACTAGCTTCTTCATTTTTGTGTCGTTCCCCTTTATGAAGTTGAATGCTACTGTAGTGGGTTTCTTTGGAATTTTTCCCGTACAAGGATGTTAAATTTAATTACATTATGGTCACCATTTCCAAGCAGGTCAGCTACATTCACCTCTTGGACCAGATCCTGTGCTCCACTTAAGACTAAATCAGGAATTACCTCTTTCCTTGTGGGTTCCAAGCTGCTTCATGAAGTAGTCATATAATGTGTATAGAAATATTGTCTCTGCATCCATTCCGAAAGTGACACGTATCCAGTCAATCTGAGAATAGTTGAAATCCCTCATTATTTTTGCAGTTTCTGCCTTTGTAGCCTCTCTAATCTCCCTGAGAATTTCACAATTGCTGTCGCCATTCTGATCAGGTGGTTGGAAGTATGTTCCTCTTACTATATTCTTATTATTCAAGCATGGAATTTCTATCCAGAGTTCTATAGTTCTACGGTACTTTGGTTCATTTAAGATTTTTACTTTATTTGACTCTGTGATTTCTTTCACATATAGTGCCACTCTCCCACTGATGCCACCCACTCTGTCATTCCTATATATTTTTGTACCCTGGTTACTGTGTCCCATTGGTTATCTTAATTCCACCAAATTTCTATGATGCCTGTTATATCAATATCCTCATTTAATGCCAGGCACTCCAATTCCCCCATCTTAGTATTTATCCTTCTAGCATTTAAATATAAGCACTTGTGCATTTTGTCAATATTCTGTTGCTTGCCTTCGTGTGTTATATTTAAATAGGACTTTTTTTTTCCCCACTGTTCCTCACTAGCTTCTACGTGTACTTTACCAACTTCTTCCCGGTGCTCTTTACTAGGATATAGAGTTCCCTTACTAATAAATTCATCCCTAATATGCCTAATGCCCTTCTTAAAAGAGATTTAAGAGAGTGCTATGTTCAGTAATGACAACAAGCAGATGTCTTTCCCATTCTTGTCAAGCTTCAGACGGGTAGCTGTGTTAGTCTGGATCTGTGAAAGCGGCAAAGAGTCCTGTGGCACCTTATAGACTAACAGACGTATTAGAGCATGAGCTTTCGTGGGTGAATACCCCCTTCGTCAGATGCATGTAGTGGAAATGTCTCTGCCATTTTTTTAAAGGGCCAGCTAATAAATGCAAAGTTCTTGGTTCAGGCTTGTAGTAGTGATGGAATAAACTGCTGGCTTAAGTCAAGTCTCTGACTGCTTCCAAATCATTGGAAAGTCTTCAATTCCTTGATTAGAATGCTTAATATAAGTTTATAGTCCAGTGGCTGGAGCAGGAGAGAGACAAGCAGCTGCAGCCCTAAAGTGACCATTTTGTAACTGGTTGCTGTGTGCTGACATTCTCTCTTCCAGCTGAATGCACTAAGTGGACTGTTTCCCCCAGCAGAAGGAATATGACTGTCTCAAAACTTCTGCATGTTGTATAAATGACTAGTGAAGAATTCTCAGCCTTCTTGATATGCTTTGAAACTTTAAGGTCTGAGTGATTGTCCCTTGTGCTTCCTGTTTGGTCTGGGTTTCCTGTTCTGGGTACTAATCAGCAGCTGGACTGGACCTCTACAGCATTGAGCTTCTAAGGCAAGATAACATCATCTGAGGCCTGACAGGGAGTTTCGAGAGGGAGTTCTCCAGGTGAAGGAGGAGCAAATACGGGACTCTGGGGCTGGAGAGAGAGTTTTAGAAGAAAAATTCCCCTTGTTTGAAGTCTCAATGATGGCAATAACTGTCCTTTGGGGTACAGAGAAGAAGTTCTGATTCTTGCTTGCATATTTATACCTGCCTCTGGAAATTTCCACTACATGCATCCAAAAAGTGGGTATTAACCCATGAAAGCTCATGCTCCAATACGTCTGTTAGTCTATAAGGTGCCACACAACTCTGCCGCTTTTCCCATTCTTGTGGGTTAACTATTGCACAGAGTGACCTGAAGAAAAGCTCTGTGTATGCTTGAAAGCTTCTCTCTCACACCAATAGAAGTTGGTCTACTAAAAGAGATTACCTCACCCACCTTGTCTTTTTAATATCCTTGGATGTTGTAACATGGCTACAACAGCACTGCATATTGCACAAATTGCATAGCTGCATAAATCCCAGGCCTTTCCACTAGTGGGTGCAGGAAGCTTGAGAACAAAATTCTTAATTAAATCAGTGGCTCTTTAAAACAAATTACTAGAATATATATAAATGAGATACCTGTGACCTTTCTAAGCTCACCTCTTGCTATAGTGAGAAAAATATTTAACTAAGGGAAAGGGATTAGTTTTCTTTATTTTTTCAATAGATTTTAAATTTTTTCTCTCTCTCAATTATACTCAGATAGTGAAATAAGACTGGGCAAAACAAAAGCTCAAGTAAATGGGTTTAGATAGAGGAGTGAATAGCTTGTGATGTGACCACAGCTGACTCTGACAAAAACAAGCAAGGTTCTTCCTATGCTTCCAAACAGATAATTAGTCATTATGTAAAGTTGTTAGTTTATATTCATGTCCGGTCTGAAAGTGGACCCCAGCCAGAAGCCACACATTCTTTCCAGTCCCCAACCATCTGTGCTTAATAACCTGGCCATACTGGGGAAATCAATGACACCATACCACAGGAGGGACCATACAGCTAGAGGACAGAGAGGAAACTACAGTTCATTATTTGTATTGCAGCAGCACCTGTAGGCCCCATCATATTTAGGCACTGTACAAATACATATCAAGAGACAGTCCCCATCCCAAAGAGGTTACAATCTAAATGGACAAGACTGATAAAACAAGTATTATTATCCCTATCTCCTAGATGAAGAATGAGTCAGAGAATCAAGTGACTTGCCCAAGGTCACAGAGGAAGTCAGTGGCCGAGCTTGGAATAGAAGCCAAGTCTTCTGAAGCCCAGGTCACAAGCCTTAATCACAAGAACTCCTTTTTTCCCCACTATGTGAAGAGATTTCAGCTCTATCCCTAGCGTCAGGGATCTGCAGCTTTTGGGACCATTCTCTGCAGATTCTTGTACCTAAGCAACCCCACTCCTTTCCCCTTCTGTTAGGTCACAAACCCTGACTCACAGAAGAGATGGTTACAAGAAAATATCAGTATAAAAACCTGTCACTCTTCCCAACACCTGCCCCTTTCCTTGTTATTTTTTACTAACAGGGAAGCTGTAGTCCTGCAATTTTATAATAGAACCTTTAAATGATTCTCTCCTGAAATATAGCAAAATAGGATGGGCCAAATCCATTCCTGGTGTATACAGAGAATGACTCAATTGAAGCCAGGGATTAATATGATCTTTCAGCAGTAACCTGACAGTTAACTCCTGTCTCAAAATGCATCTGTTACTGTAATCATGATTGTAATTATTTTGGAATGTTACTGAGTGGAGGATATGTCAGTAATGGCACAATTGCTACCTATCGCACCAAAAGAGTACCAGAAAAAAGAAAAACTTCCTCTTGACAGTGCAATGCAATGTATAAACCAATAATCTATCCATACAGTGATTTGATGGGTGCTGTGTATTTTTACAATCTGGAGTGCAATATACTGTGGACACCATAAAAAAAAATACAAATATATTGGCTGCAGTAGTTAAATTTACCACAATATTTGTGTATTTCTCCTATTCTAAACATAGGAAATGCTATAGTAAAGTCAAATACTAGTTTATATTGTATACTCATTGTATTGTAAATATTTTCAACTGCTCAGTATAAACTATCTAAATAGTGATGCATATTTTCCTTCACAGTTTTCATGAATGCAGCAATACCAATTGCAGCTGTACTTATAGTAAGTATGAACTTTTCTAAATAACAGTGTTTAGAAGCCAGATCGACCTGATTTTTCGTAAAGCGAAGGCTGGTAGATTCCAAACTGAGATCTGTCAAATGCTGCACCAGAAACATCTGATTTCACTTGCTTTTGCTAATTTAAAAAGAAGTGCCTCAGGGTTTTTTTAAATATTACTTCCCTAGTGGCTAAAGGGGTAAGCTGTAGGCATGATGTAGCTTTCTTTTTAGAAAGGCTTTTGACACAGTCCCACATTACATTCTCATAAGCAAACTAGGGAAATTTGGTCAGCGTGAAATTACTGTAAAATGGGTGCAAAACTGTTAAAATACCATATTCAAAGAACAGTTATTCATAGCTGGCGGTTAAACTAGGGGGACAAATTTTGTGGGGTCCTTCAGGGATCAGTCGTGGGTCTGTTACTGTTCAATGTTTTCATTAATGACTTTGATAATGGAGAGGAGAGTATGCTTATAAAATTTGTGTATGACCCCAAGCTGGGAGGGGTTGCAGGCACTTTGAAAGACAGGATTAGAATTCAAAAGGACCTTGACAAATGGGAGAATTGGTCTGAAATCAACAAGATGAAATTCAATAAAGAAAAATGCAAAGTACTACACTTGGGAAGGAGAAATCAGATGTACAAATACAAAATGGGAAAAAACTGGTGAGGTGGTAGTACTGCAGAAGATCTTGGGTTTAACATGGATCACAAGTTGAATACATTCTGGGGTGTATTAACAAGAGTGTTGTATGTAAGATATGGGAGGCAATTGTTCACTCTGCTTGGCACTGATGAGGCCTCACCCGGAGTACTGGGTCCAGTTTTAGGTGCCACACTTTAGAAAGATGTGGACAAATTGGAAAGAGTCCAGAGGACAGCATGTTTTAGTCTTGAGAAAAGAAGACTGAGGAGGGATCTGATAAGTAAGACTGCGATTCTGTCACAGAGGTCACGGATTCCGTGACTTTTGTAGCTGCAATGGCCAGTGCAGCTGATCCCTGGGCCAGCTGCTCGAGCGCCCTGTGGCCTGCCACACCGGGTGCTGCTGGAGTAGCCCTGGGGCCAGCCACACCAGCTGCTGCTCAGGTGGTCCCGGGGCGACTGAGCAGTGGTCCCAGGGTCATCCCTGAGGGAGGGTCTGAGCAGCGGTCCCAGGAGCTTCCCTGGGGCCAGCTGCACCAGTCGCTACTCGGGTGGCTGGCCCGGGGGAAGCACCCAAGCAGAGGTCCCTGGGGCCTCGGAACAGGGGTGGCTGGGGGGGTAGTCAGCCCCCACGGCCAGTGCAGGGGCTAAGCATCGGCCCCTGGACCCCCACAGCAGCCATGTACTGGGGCCCCCCAGAGCAGCAGCACCCTGGGCCCCAGGAGCTGCTAAGTTTTAGTCGGGTATTTATATAGTAAAAGTCATGGACAGGTCACCGGCCGTGAATTTTTTTTTTATTGCTCGTGACCTGTCCATGACTTTTACTAAAAATACCCATAATTAAATCTTAGCCTTACTAATAAGTCTTCAAATACGTTAAGGGCTTTTTATAAAGAAGGACGATGATCAATAGTTTTCCATCGCCACTGAAGGTGATGGAAGGTGAAGGTGATAACAAGTAATGGGCTTAATCTGCAGCAAGGAAGATTTAAATAGGATATTAGAAAAAACTTTCTAACTATAAGGATAGTTAAGCTCTGGAACAGGCTTCCAAGGAACCTTGTAGAATCTCCATCATTGGAGGTTTTTAAGAACAGAACAAACAAGTGTCAGGGACGGTGTAGGCATACTTGGTCCTACGTCCCCAGGGGGCTGGATTAGATGACCTCTAAAGGTCCTCACCAGACCTACATTACTATGATTCGGTAACGGTCCAACCCATTCCCACTGAAGTCAAGCCTTTTGAATCAACAGTAACAGAACTATATGGAACAAAACTCCTTATTCTTCCCAGACTCACCACAGATCTGGGACTGTGTGTACACCAAGCTTTTTCTTAACCTTTCCCACAGTGGCAGAAGCCTTAGCACAGCTCCATTGGTGGTAGTCACAGTGGAAGCATGAGTGCAGACAATCCCACAGGCATTTTTATCTTTGTATCCTCTAACCCTGCTTAGAACAAGTCTAGACAAACATGGTTGTAAAATCACTGGCACCTTGTCTGCACTCATGCTCTGCATAGGACTAAAACCTATGGAGCTAAAATGGTGCCAGTACAATGGGGAAAAATTTTAAGCTTGGTGTAGACCAGGCCTTGAGGAGAGAAAGACCTTAATGATTTGCAGGTTGAGGAGTAATTACTGAGCTCATGCAATAAATATCAGAAAATAGAATCCCAGGGGGACTTTGTTTGAATGAGACTGGGTTGAAAACTCTGCAAGGAGCTCAGACTATGGCCCACTATGGATCTGGTTATTCAGGACTAGATATTCTGTATGCAGTGTGACATGATTTGAAGCGCCATTCTAGCAAATTTTATTTTTTCTCAGTCATCAATGATCTCACCATTAAAGCATATATGGGTCTTGCCTGCTTTTTTGTTCTTTTGTTTATTTGCTCCTGCAGCTCAATTCTCTGCCCTTGCATGGGTGAGTAGGGGACAGGAGGCCATGAGAAAGAGGTGCAAGGCACCTCCCGTCCTTTTCACTTACTGCAGTGTCTAAGCACAACTACAATCCCTGTGCTTGGGGCACTGGGACTGCTCCCTTACAGCCCCTCTCACAATTTGTCATAGCCCTGAACCTTGTCTCCCACATACACGCTAGCCTATAGAGCTGGCAAGGTGCCCCGGGGAGCAGGCTGCACCATTCAAAGGGATGGAGTAGTGTCCATGTCCCCCCTTCTCACTTCAGAACTATGGGAGGGATAGTACCTCTCGGACACAATCCCTCCCGGAGCTCTTGCTATGGTTGGGTGGCTCCATATTAACAACCCATGTGTATACTAGTAGTTAAATGCTACAATCTGACCCTTAGTGTGCTTGTCTCTTTTTACTTATCACACAACCAAATGTATGCCTCTTGCCACTGGATGAAAGGAATTACAGCAACATGAGACCAAAAGCTGAGACCATAAAAATCTTCTTACATAACTGATGTATGAACAGCAAATTGTAACAACTATATAATGACTGTCAGGAGGAGCTCTGCAGTGGTTGGTTGCATGATGTTTCCCAATTAAAACAATAAACTGACCATTACAAGATGGAGAATACAGTGCAATGTGAAACATTTGCTTCTTTTAAGACTGTAATCATTGTATCTTTGTAGACATTTGTGGTCCATGCCCACTTGACTGGAAATGCTGACTTCTCTCCATCAGTGGCCTTTGCCTCACTCTCCCTCTTTCACATTCTTGTCACCCCACTGTTCCTGCTCTCCAGTGTGGTCAGATCTACTGTCAAAGCTCTGGTCAGGTAAGAGTTGCTGGATGAAACCTCCCTCCATTTGAGAGCCATTATTGTTCAATTCCCCAATGTATAATTCAAAAATAATGCTGTGGTTATTTTTCATCATTATTTGGAAATTGCTTTCCAGACTCTTACCTTAAGTGTTGTCCCATGTTATGATATGTGGACCAAATTCTCTGAACTAGGTGAAATGGAGCTAACTAGCCTGATACTGCAGCCATTTACACCAGCAGAGAATTTGGCCCTGCGTATTTTCAGTTGATCGTTACTGCAAAGTGTAAGGATTTGCCTGTTAATAAATTATTGTATGGTCCACTGTATAGATTTTGTTGTGTAAAATGAACATCACTGTGGTGGCTACAGTGTATTCTGTGCTGCGCTCTGTTTGTGTGTGCACATGCATGCATCTGTGTATACAGAAACAGGAAATAAGCGATAAAAGCTCATTTAAGGGTTGGGTTTTTTTGTTTAAAATCAGCTATCTCTCTCCCTCCCACGTAAAAACATGTGGAAGGGAACAAAATAATCACAAAAGCACATGAACATCAATGTGTGTCACTTGCGCTGAATTCTTTTTCCCTGATTCTGGCTGTAAGTCCAGGGAGAATTAGATTTTAGCAGGGAAAGCTCTGTGATAGAACAGTTTAAAATAAAAATTTTGAAGTCAACAGGGAAAAATTTGAGTGAATAAATTTTCAATCTGGACCAGATGAATTTCTTTCTCATAATGAATGTGCTTAATGAGTGTCAAAGTCCAAGTTCTCCTGAGCCAATGGCTCATCAGGCTAATGTGGTTAAGGCACATCAATTTCATAGCCAGCTGTACGCAAGAGAGTGTTGTGGCCAACAATAGTGATAGCAGAATTAAAACTTCAGCCTTTAACAAGCCAAACTCCCACTCATTTCAGTGGTGGTTTTGTCTGATCAAGTACTGCAGGATTGAATTAAATGATTCTTTGCACTTATCCTCTACAAAGTGCTTTATAAACATTAATTCATGTTTTCTACCTCTTTGTGACATTACATATAGTTCTCTAAGGCCTTAACAAAGCAATGGGCCAGATCCTGTCTCACGCTTAATTCTATTTGTGCTATTCTAGTAGTGCAAAGGGGATTTAAACAGAGAGCTGAGGATTCCTCCAGTGTGGCAAAATCATCCAGCAATGTAGCCAGCTCTATGCACACCCTCCTTCCAAGTGTATAAGGGCAGTGGCTGGAATAGAGTCCTCTCCTGCAATTCCCAGCTGGTGTAGTAGCCCACAGGGGACTACTCCAGGTTGGCGAGCTGGGCTTGTGGCCTGCATTGGATCCATCTCCGGATCATGGAGATTCCAATGGCCTTTACAGCACCCCACCCTGTCAGCTGCATCAAGCACATATTTGGGAACAACTAATGATTCCACTGTAGAACTTTTCACAGTTTGTAAACAGTTAGTGGCATGGTTGTCTCGTGACAGGGTTTCTGTTCATGGACAAATGTTTCGAACAGAATTAGGCATAGAATTTAAGGCCAGAAGGGACCACCAGATCATCTAGTCTGACCTCCTGTCCATCACAAGCTACCAAAATCTGTGCACTAAACTGAACACAAATGAAATTAGACCAAAGTATTACAGCCCTTAGGAGACTCCACTATTATGTGCTACAGGCAGAGAATAGGAGGTACTGAGGTTTACCAGTGCTTGAGGCACCTGCCTACAACGGCAGGAATTGATTAAGTAAGATTAAGACCCAGATAGCCATGTGTCACTCTTGTTAGCAGTGCCCTGGGCTACTATTTGATTGCCTTCTTGCTACCAAGTTATTGCCCTGTTTGGAATATAGACAGGACAGGCTCAGACTACATAACCACGCTGTCATGTCCTCCTTCCTCCCTGCTGTCGGTGTGGTAAGAATCTGAGTCCATTGTTCTGTTACTTGTGGAAACACAACTGCTGAGTGCACACAAATCAATTGTTTGCTGTAATTGTGCCCTTCTGTTTCATCTTTCTACTAATAAACGTCTTATCAATAAGGTCAGATAAAGGTAACCTAACCTGATAGTGTATATTTGGCTTTCTTCAGTCTCTGGGACAACCTGAACTGGCCTCTAAACAAACACCTGTGGTTTGTTAAATAGCCAGCAACTGAAAAAAACTGTCTGATTAAGTGAAGCAAAATATGTTCCAGGAGTGGGACCAGCCCAGGAGGAACACAAACTGGGACAACATTGCAGTGATGTTGGCTCTTCACACTTCCATTTCACAGCTCCACGCAGGTCAACATTGGCCAGAATATTTAATACAAAATGATCTTCAAGATAATGTATCCTCTCTCATAACCTTGACAGCTTTTTTGATTCTTCAGCTAATGTCCAAATTAAAAGCATCATAGTGGATTTCACTGACACAGTCAAAACAAATGTCAGTTAAATTCATGTTGGGCCCAGTCCAGCTTCAAGGCTTTTGTACCATATGGGATCCATAAACCTCACAGGGCAAGTACGATTTAGAAAGGGAGGCTGTTTATGATTCAGAAAGGCAATTACCCCTTAGTGGCAGAAAGGCCACTAACAAGGTGAGGACTTCAAAAGTGTCTATTTAAAAAGCAGTTTTAATCTGCAGGGTGTTTGGTATAAAAATAAAACCAAGCAGCTGACTGGTGTACTGCTAAAAGGTGGAGAGAAGACATAAAAAGTGAAGGGCACAGCTATGCAACTTTTCCTCACTGGGGGTGTATAGGAGCAACTGTGGTATTTGGTATCTGAGTGGGATTCATATGAAACCACGTGTGCAATTAGCTCTGCAAATAACCACCATTGCCTAATCCAGCTGTCCAATCTGATGGTTAAAAATAAGATCCCTAGTGGAGATATCCGAAATCCAGAAATTATAGCTTCAGTTTGTGAAACTGCTGTGTCAGCCACAGCATTGTAATACATATACATTTAGTACTTAAAAGCATGTAACCGCGTCATGCTACGGGAAGCAAGCCATCATCGTTCTTCACAGGATTAAGTTACCGTATATGATGGTATGTGCAGCTGCAGCAGCAGTTGGAGGAGAAGGAGAATAAGCCGATTGTTAGAAATCACCTTAGCAGTTAGAAGACTTGTCTCATGTTCTGAGGTAACACTGTTGACATTCAAAGTACCTCCCTCTTCATGCAAAATCTAAGAAGGATCAGAGAGGGCAAAACATAGGCTCAGAAGGTACAATTGTGACATGGCTTTACATGGGTATATATAGAAGAAAAACATGCTTGCAGCCTCTCACCCTTTGTTCCCAGTGCAACTGCACAAGGGCCTGTCCTATCTGCAGTCCCTGTACATGGACGAGCATGGGAACTGCACATCTCCAGAGACACACAGCACTCCAGAGGGGCCATGCTCTTCACTGTTTCCTCTGCATCAGTCTGCAGAGCAGGCTAACCTCCCTGAGGAAGCAGGCAGCATTATTCTAAAGGAAGATGCAGCCTAGGTAGTCTGTGTACTCATGGGGTAGACCTCATGGGGGGTGGGGTTGTCTCAGTCTCTTCCTGATTTTCCCAAGAAGGAGAATGGGCGTACAGCTCCACACCAGCCCCTACACAGGACAAGGGTTAAAACCACAGTTTGGCCCATCACAGTCAGTTAGAAAATCTCTACTAAATCATTTAGTCCACCCCACTGAAAGGACAGGATTCGCCCCAGCATTGTTTTCTATTGCTTTGTTCAGTTTAGATATAAATATAGTCAGTGACAGGATGTTACCACCTCCTCCCTTGGTCTAATAGACCTTCCCATTGAGAACTGTTGTCCTGGTATCCATCATTACTCCTAGCTAAATCCCTTTGCCCCACACTAAATAATTAATTCCCATCTTTGGTTTTTAAATTCTTCAGATGCTTGTTGCCACTAGACCAGATTCATTCCCTAGTCAAGCAAACTATTGCATCAGTCTCTTGGCCACAGGAAGGCTGCCCAAGGTTGAAAGGTGGATTTGTGCTGGCACCAGGGCCCAGCAATCACCCCTGTATTGGGGAGTCCACAGGTGGCCTGTACCAATCCCAAAGCGGGCACTGGTGGCCGTGCAGGGAATGTGTCCAAGGCAGCCACAGATGAACTGATTCAGAGCATCAACCTGCTAAGTGGAGCTCCAGTGGAGTCCATAAAGGAAACTAAAGCTAACCTCCCAACAAGGAACCTGCAGTGAGCGAGTGCAGTAGAAATACCACCTGCTATCCTCATCAAGGGCTCCCCTGCTGAGAGTGGCACACCAAGGCATGGTTTGCACCCCACTATGCTAATATGGCACAGTCAGTGTAGCTCCCCACATTTGCTCCCATTGAGCCGAGAGACATATTTAAATCAGTTATTTCAGTCCTCCTTCATAAATCGGTACCAGGGCTGGCCTTACCATGAGGCGAACTGAGGTGGCCTGAGTGGGGGGGACCACTAGGACCCAGAGTGTAGAAAATTGTGTCTGCTGCTGGGGCATATGTATTCTCTCTTCTCTAGATGCACAGAGATGGTGGAGTGCTGTGCTGGAGGAAGGAGGGCACAAGAGACATAACAGGCAGGCAGGAGAAAAGGTGAGAGGGAATAACAGAAAGCAGCAGGAGCTGCAGGGAGAGAGAGGAGGAGGAGCCTCTTATGTACCTCTCTGGCAGCCCCAGGAGCCTGGACTGATTAACACCAGCTTCTCACAGAGCTTCCTGTTTCTGCTGCTTCCCTGAACCCACTTGAGGAGAACAGGTAGTCAACTGAAGTAGTAGGAGCCAGTTAGGCCCTTAAGATGCTGATATCTTTCCTCACTCAGGCCCTGCTACCAGCCTGCTTATTTGTCCCCTTCACTTGAGTGTTGAGAGCCACTGTAGCTGGCACAGAACAGCAGTCATGCATGAAAGAAGAAAATGCCCCTCTGAGGCAGCATTCAGAAAAAGAAAGAAGGCAAAGGAAGCTTTCCTATCTAAGCAGGAAGGAGCTCTCCTGAGATATCTGTTCACGGTGAGCCTTCCGGCCCCAGTGAGAATGTGTGAGGAGATACCTGATCTTCCAGTTACTCAGAGTGCAGGTGACCTGGCAGCTACTGCAGCATCCATGTCTCCATCTCAAATGGATGTAACCATGCACATTCCTAAAGAAAAGTATAGATCAGAGAAGAGTGTGGTGGAGGCGCAAGAAACAGCTGCTGCTGAGTTTAATTCCTTAAGTCTAGGTGATCCAAGACTGTGGACCCACTTGAGCAGTAGCCTGAGGGACTTCCTCGTACTGTATGGGCCACAGCAAGTGAAAAACTTCATGTTCCCCAAAGACAATGAAAATAGACATTTCTATCCAACACATTACTGGCATGAAATCCCCAATGGTGACAAAGTGGAGAGGCCATGGCTTATGTACTCAAAAACCCAGAATGCTGCATAGTGTTTTTGTTGCAGACTCTTCCAGTCTAATGTTCCAGCCACATTGGGTTCTACAGGAACAAAGGACTCGAAAAATCTAGCTAGAAATCTGGCATGCCATGAGAAGGCAGCAAATCATGAGAGATCATTCCATAGGTGTAAAGAGCTTTAGATGAGACTAAGGTTAAAGGCCACCATAGATGATCAGCATCAAGAGAAGATTGCATCAGAGTCTCTTTACTGGCAAAATGTTCTGAAAAGACTCATTGTAAGAATGCTTGCTTCCCAAAACCTAGCACTGCGTGGCACTTCAGATCAGCTGTATGTGCCAAACAATGGAAACTTCCTTAAAACTGTGGAGCTGATGGTTGAGTTTGATGCTATACTCCAGCATCTAAGAAGAGTCACCACCCAAGAAATGTACACACAACACTACCTTGGGAAAAACAATTGAAAATGAGATCATACGGTTACTGGCAACAAAAGTCAAACAGAAGATTGTGGCAGAACAGAAGTCAGCAAGATATTACTCTGTTATTCTGGACTGCACACCTGACATCAGCCATACGGAACAAATGACTTTAATGGTGTGTTTTGTAACAACAACAGAACCTAGTGAAAATGTCCCTGCAATGGTGACTTTCAGAGAGTATTATCTAGAATTTATTGACATTGATGATACTACAGGAGCTGGTATGACTAATGTGCTTCTTAAAAAGCTGGAAGATACGGGAATTGCGATAGCTGACATGAGAGGTCAGGGCTACGATAATGGTGCCAACATGAGAGGAAAGAACAGAGGAGTGCAGACATGGATCCAAGAGTTAAACCTTCGAGCTTTTTTTGTCCCATGCAGTTCTCATTCATTGAACTTGGTGGTCAGTGATGCAGCATCAGCTTCTAGTGAGGCTGCTGAATTTTTTAATGTAATTCAAAGCATCTATGTATTTTTCTCTGCATCAACTCATCAATGGCAAATTTTGAAGCAACATCTGGGAACATCCTCTCTGACACTGAAACCACTGAGTGCCACACGATGGGAAAGTTGAGTGGAGGCAATAAAGCCTATCAAACACCAAATTGGGAAGATAGATGATGCCATAGTTGCCATTATGGAGGATAATGCTATGACAGGAACTGTTTGTGGGAGAACAGGGGCAGAGGGAAATGGAATCACCAGAAACATACATAACTTCAAATTTTCTGTGTGGCTTAGTGTTGTGGCATGACATACTGTTTGAAATAAATGTTGTAAGCAAGAGGCTCCAAGGTGTTTGCCTCCATATATCTGGAGCAATGGAACAACTGGACAAAGCAAAGTCATACCTACGGTCTTCAAGAATACAAGTCACCAAAGAAGAAGGTATTTTGATTACAAGGCACTGGATAATCCCATAAGAGACTCCAAACAACAATTCAAAGTTGAATTCTTTAACCAGGTGCTAGATTGTGCAATACAGTCAGTTGAAGAACGTTTCATGCAGCTCAAGGAACACAGCAGTATATTTGGGATGTTGTATGATATTCCAAAGCTCCTCACTATACCTGAAGAAGACCTACACCAGCAATGCAGGGCACTAGAGACAGTGTTGACACTTGATGACATGCGCGATATTGATGCGAGTGATTTAAGTGATGAACTGAAAGCCCTTTCATTTCAGCAGGATCAACTCCAAAGGCTGTTCTGGAATTTATGTGTACAAATAAGATGACCACCCTCTTTCCAAAAGCTTTTGTTGCTCTGCGCATACTTCTAACGCTTCCTGTAACAGTTGCCAGTGGAGAACACAGCTTCTTCAAGCTGAAGTTAATAAGAACACATCTACGCTCCGCAATGACACAGGAGAGGCTGCTCGGCCTTGCAACCATCTCAATAGAGCATGAGCTGGCCCAGACAGTGGACCTTCAGCAGGAAGCAGTTCAAATCTTTGCAACCAAGAAGATACGGAAAGCACCACTTTGATTTGAAACAGATTAAAAATGCCAGTGTTTACTATGCAGACAAGAAAAGTTACATTTGCTGTTCAGGTGTTTGAAAGTTAAGTGTTACTTAAAATTTTTGAACAAGGCATTTTAAGTTGTTAGTTCTCCTTTATTGGGGTAGGTAGCAGAGCAGTACCATGAGAGCAGTAGAAGAGGAAGAAGGCAGAATTGAGACCTTTCAAAGTTTTGGCCCAAGCGAGGGGGCATGGGGGCATCATTTGAGCTCCCCACTTCAGGTGCCAAAATGAGTGGACCAGCCGTGATCGGTACCTCCAGCACCTCCTCATTTTGGTTGCTGCTATTTGAACTCCTTCCCTTTTGTCACAGTCTTTTTGGTATTGAGTTGTTCAGGATTTAACCCATTATTCTAGTGCTGCAGAATGGATTTGCCTATTGTCTTAGCAGTTTGCATGGATGGACATTGTAAAGCATGTGCAGGCACACAGGAGAGTCAACATCATGGGCTGCGATAGGATAAAGGTATTTAGCCTCCTAACAAACTAAATGTTAAATATTCAAGGAGTATTTTGTTCATTCTTCTTTAATGCTGGTCTCCAGGATTCTTTTTACAATTGTATTTGTTAGGCAGGTCTGCCTCTGTAAACACGCTGGGACAGATTCATCCTTAGTGCCATAGTGGGCTAAATTCGTCTCTGAAGCTGACACAATAGATGAATTTGGGCCATTGAAAGTAAAACAGACTCTCTCGAGGTCCTAATTCTTGTCAGTTTGCTCAGGACTAATTGTGTGGCACTTTATTAATTTAAGTGACCTATTAATGGTTTTGCTTTAGCGTGTGGCATCAAAATTAGCTGTGATTAAGTTTAATCTCTGTCTCATTGTTTAAACTAAAGAAATATTTTGTCCTAATTTCTCCTTCCTAGACACTGACGGTGTGAGTAGAAGAAGGACCCAAGAAGTATCTAAAATAATCATTATGAAGTCATTGATTGTGATAGAGAACACTGCACAGTTTTTAAATTTCACTGCAGAAACATCCCTTACTGCATATTTTTATAGAGAACAAATGTATAAGCCACCCAGTAAACTGAATAGCTGGGGCACTGCAGTGGGTATCCTCTAATGAACATTGCACTGATCAGAAATTTTGCATTCTACATTCTGCCCGATCCCTTTTCTCTGCTTTCAGTGTGCAGAAACTGAGTGAATTTTTATCAAGTGAAGAAATTGGAGAAGAGCAAGATAAATGTTCAGAGTCAAGAAATGCAGACAACCACAGCAAATACCAGGTGGTTGTAAGTAGTAATGTTCAGTTGTACACTGTGTGGGTGGACTGATTTACTCCCCTTGCTAATTCCTGGCAGATCACTCCAATAATCTTGTCCACTTCCTATTAATTAATGGCTGTATTTGCAAAAATCCATCTTAATATCCTGTTTCCTGTAGATCATAGCATGAGTGTTTTGAAGACACTCTCCTGGTCCCATCACCATTCACCATGTATTTCTGTCTTCCTGATCTTGCACAGCCCCTCAGAGTTGTTAACCGCAAGAGGCCTGCGAGAGAAGACTGGAACAATTACAGCTCTCACATGAGAAGACCTGTTAACATCACAGAAGGAGATGATTTTTGTGTAAAGGTGATATTAAGGTCACTCTTTCTAACAATGCTATTACTAAATTTGACTAATAATCATTCTCAAACTCCTACAAGTTCAAAAATTATTGGATAATCTAGAGCTGCCAGACACCTAATTCCACTTAAAGAAACCAAAAGCAAAGAGTAATTTTTATCCCCACTGTTTTCTAAAGAAGCTGTTGCCATCCATTTTGCTTCAAGTAGAGAACAGATTGCTGAATTGATTTTCAATTTATTGCTTTTGAATAGTTGTGTGTATGTCCTCCTTAAAACTCCTTCAGCCCTTCTACATTTCATGTGTTTTTGAACAATTAGCCCTGACCTCAAAACAAAAACCTCCAGCTTCTCCTAAGAAAGGATTGGAAGCCCTCAATCCACTTTAAAGATGGATGTGTCTGACTTGCTATAGAACTGTCTGGCAGTAACAAATGTTGATACCTGTTATAATGATGGAGTTATTTATCTAGCCTGTCTGCGACAGCATGTACATCCCTGACACAACAAAATGAGTGATATCTGTGCCAGTTCATTTACTACTAAAGGGACTAAGTAGGACAACTGGTTAGTGCATTAGCTTTTACACTCGGAAGAATCCAGTACATATCCTGGCTCTGCTCAGAGGTGAAATGGGATTACTGTTCTGATTTTTGAGTCCTTGAGCCCTTCTAGCATGGGGCAGACTGCCAGGAAGATAGGCTCCTTCTCAGAGATCAACTCTTTCTGGGGAAAAGAACATCAGGCAGCGCTGAGACAAGAGAGAGAATTTTGCAGCCCCCAGGACTCTGGAACGGTAGTGATATAGCCAGAAACTATGGATGCAGGATTTGACTGCAAATAGGGTAGAAAAAAAAATTGATCAAGGGCCAGCTGCCAGCAACTGTAATCTTTGGCTCCCTCAGCTGTCACCATTCTCACCAAGGTGACCCAGGGCTGCTCCCAAGCCCCTGGTGTTCCTGGCTTCTCTTTCATCCCAGGCAGTTCCTTGCTGTTCCTTTCCCCGGGGAGTCTCTTTTTCAAGTGAGGATTCCTTGGCTGCTGCCTTTCTTCTAGAGAGACAGGGAAGGACCCCAAAGCCTTTCTCTCATTTTTTCTTGGTGGCTCCCCAAGGTAACAAATGTCACTTTTCCCCTGTGGAAGTTGCAAGCCAACACAAAAAGGTGCCCCATTCTACCTCTTTCCCAGGTCCAAATATGCTGGGCCAGACTCTGAGCTCTTACATCGCTGCAAACCTGTTGGCTTCTTTGGTGGAGTCATTCCTGCTTCGCACTCAGTAAGAGAGGACAATCAGCCCAATTTATCTACCGTGCTGGAAAATTGCTCCCCAAGTCCCCATTTATCGGAGTATCGCAGGAAAGCTTCACTCCAGTTCAAGCCCTGGAGCACTACTCTACAATAATTTTTAAAAGGAGTGAAGAAAGGATCAGATAAATCCGGGTGAGGGAAAAAGTTCCCTCAAAACCTGGCAGAGAATCATACATAAGAAACACAAAAGAAAATAACGTAAGAGTGACTATTGGCAGCAATACTTAATTTCTGCTTCAGAAGATGTATTATGTGGAAAATTCTGTAAGCCTATTATACCTGGGACTCTGACTGTAGTTATGTAAAAGAGTGACATTCTGGGGTCTACAGAGAGCAGCCAAGGCCCCTGAACCATTTAAGTGATACACAGACCTTGTGCTTGCTCTCTGCACAGGGATGAATGTCACCCATGTTTTGCTGATATATTCCTAACACTTAAGATGTGGCAAACCCACAAGGGAAGCTGCAGAATTTGTAGTAGAATTACATGAAGGCTGACACCTGCACATAAAGAGCGGGTTAAATTATTTTAATTTTCAGAATTTCATCAGAATTGTTTCACACAATAATTCAAAAACTTTTCACAAAAGCTTTTCACCATTTTTCAACCAGCTCTCGCAGTCACATGGGTGCAGAGTATCAGACACAGAAAAGGAGGGCCTTTTTTGAAAATCAGGCACTGAAAGTTTCAGCTTCTCTTCTTTGAGCAGAGGCAGCCTCTGGTCCCATGTCCAATGTAAGGATGACAACAGATGTTTCTCTCATACACCAAAAACAAACAGGTGTGTCCTGACGGTGGGGTTTTTTTTCCATTTTTCATTTCTCAACGTATTGCTATAGATCACAAATGGATTTTTCACCTGGACACCAGAAGGATCTGCAGCATTGTCCAACATTGATATCCGAATCCCTCAAGGTAAAAAACCACAGCAGATGTATAAAATAACACATGTTCAGCAAATGTCTGGTAATCAGAACCTCAAATATGCTTCCCATTCTCCCAGGTCAGTTAACAATGATCGTAGGACAGGTGGGCTGTGGTAAGTCTTCACTCTTGCTTGCGACACTTGGGGAGATGCAGAAGACTTCCGGGAACGTATTCTGGAACAGGTAACTTTATTTAAAGATTTCATGTTTGTGCTGAATGGTAATAGGTCAGAAAAGGGCCAGATTCTACCCTCAGAGCCATGTACACAGCTCTTGTGAATTCCGTGCGTGTTGTGGACATGTATCCAAGGGGAGAAGTTAGTCCTAAAGGTCACCCTGTCTCATCCGTAGTCTCGCATCCTAGGTATTGGATAAATCACAATGTGCTCAGGATACTTCCCAGATGCACCTGGCCTGCTTTGTGGGCCATGCTGGGAGAGCATAGTCTTGTCCATATGCCATTCTCAAGGGGACACAGAAGAAGTTGTTCCTGTGCTCCCACAAGGGCAGGCTGTTATTATGTCTGGCTTTTGTATGGGCAATGCAGAGAGAAAGCGACTGCACCCCAAAACTTGAATAAGGGATAGTCAGTCTGGTCTTTTAAATATCAAGTCAAATTTCAATTAATGTACTGTATACTATGCTTTTATAAGATTTTCAGTAACATCCCACCATCTCTGCTCATGATCAGAGAAATGTGTGTGAATGTTTTTCATCTTGCGCTTATTGCAAGAATAGATTTTTTTTTTTTCAGTTTTACTAGGCACTGTGTCCTAAAACTCTTTAAGGTACAATTGCTTGCATGAAGTCTATGGACAAGTTGCAGAGGAATCTAGCAGATATTAATACTTTTTCTTCCAGCTGACTGGGAATTAAGGAACAACCATGCAGTTATAGGACACTCTGATTGGCTAATAATGATTCTCAGCCAATCAATGAACAGGGATTTTACATACTGCACTGTTTCAGAGAAGTAACTTCACCCTCAGCCAATCAGAGTGATATTCTTTTTCATAATTGATGATACCTAGCTCAAAGTGCTTTACAAAGGAGGGCAATATCATTATCCCCATTTTACAGGTTGGGAAACTGAGGCACTGATAGGTGATGTGGATTGCTCAAGGTCACCCAGCAGGCTGTTGGCAGAGCCAAGAATAGAAAGCAGGTCTCTGGATTTTTAGTTCAGTGCTCTGTCTATTAGGCCACACCGCTTGGGAGAGAAACCAGAGTATAACCACAAGAAAGTTATGCATCAGCAGCTGTACAGCATCCTTTCACTCTGATTAGCTGAAATAACTCCATTTCAGTAAAACTGTAAATATTTTATTTAAAAATATCATTAAAAATGTTGTTTTCACTGCAGATTCTAAACTAAAGCAGACGAAATTATGAGTCTTATCAGACTGTTTATAAATAGTACTGGCTTGTTGACCAAGTATGTGCTCAATAACAGTGTAAAGGTCATGACTGGTTTCAATTTCTTTTATCCCATTGTGCCAAAGTATGACAGGTTCAAATACAGCAGTTATCACATTTGCTTTGCTATCTGTCACATGTGTATACAGGAGCTTCCAACTGAAACAACCTTAGCACAGCTCCTACTGACTTCCCAAGGGCGAGATTCTTTTCTCATCTTTCAGAACCACCGTCTGTAGAACATTCTGCAGGGGTCCCAGTTTGAGTGTTGGCTTCAGTTGTATATAAACTGTGCACACCTGCAGTACAGCTACCAGATGGGAGCTGCACTGATTTGATAAGACTGCCCTAGTTTCTGGCCAGGCAGATTCTAAGGGGATGTCTACACTGGCAGAGTTACAGCGCCAGCAGTTACAGCACCGCTCAGAGAGCACTGAAGGGAAACTGCTGTTGTGTGTTCACACTGTCAGCTGCCTGCGCAATAGCGTGTTCACACTTGCGCACTTCAAGCGGTATTCAGAGCAGTGCACTCTGGGCAGCTATCCCACAGAGAAGCTCTTCATCTTTTGCCACTAAGAGTTGTGGGAAGGTGGAGGGAGGTCGCAGGGCATCCTGAGTCCTGTCCCAATGCCCCATGATGCATTGCTTCACATCCCAGCAATCCCTGTGCTTCCATCCACATTTGGCACCATCTTTCAATGGTTTGTGTACTGCGCGCTTTGCCTCTTCGGTCTGCAGGAATGGATCCCGAACTGTTGACCAGTAACTTACTACTCACTCTGACTAACATGTCACGAGTGGCAGTGGAGTTATTCCTTAAATGACAAAGGCAAGAGGAGTGCAACATTAATCTCACCACGCGTAGTAGCTACGACATGAGAATGCTTGTGGCATTCATGGAGGTGTTGACCACAGTGGGCTCGGGAAACAAGCACTGAGTGATGGGGTGGGATCACATCGTCATGCAGGTCTGGGATGATGAGCAGTGGCTGCAGAACTTTCAGATGAGGAAAGCCACATTCATGAGACTGTGTGGTGAGCTCTCCCCAGCCCTGTGGCACAAGGACATGAGAATGAGAGCTGCCCTGTCACTGGAGAAGCGCGTGGCGATTGCACCGTGGAAGCTGGCTACTCCAGACTGCTATCGATCGGTTGCTAACCAGTTCAGAGTGGGGAAGTCAACCATTGGACTTGTGTTGATGGAAGTGTGCAGGGCCATTAATCGCATCCTGCTCCAAAAGACTGAGACTTTGGGCAACATGCATGACGTTGTGAATGGCTTTGCACAAATGGGCTTCCCTGACTGCAGAGGGGTGATAGATGGCATGCATATTCCAATTCTGGCACCAGACCACCTAGCTACCGAGTACATTAGTCAGAAGGAGTATTTCTTTATGGTTCTCCAGGTGCTTGTGGATCACCGTGGGCATTTCACGGACATTAACACATGCTGGTCCAGAAAGGTGCATGACACATGCATCTTTCAGAACAGTGGCCTGTTCAGGAAGCTGCAAGCAGGGGCTTTCTTTCCGGACCAGAAGATCATTGTAGGGGAAGTCAAAATGCCCATTGTGATCCTCGGAGACCCCACCTACCCTTAATGCTGTGGCTTATGAAGGCATATATGGGGCACCTTGACAGCAGCATGGAGTGGTTCAACAACAGTGCAGAATGACTTCAGTGTGCTTTTGGCCATTTAAAGGCCCACTGGTGCTGCCTCTATGGGAAGCTGGACCTGGCTGATGACAATATTCCAATGCTTATAGCCGCATGCTGTACACTCCAAAATATTTGTGAAGGGACGGGTGAAAGCTTCACTCAGGGCTGGACCGCTGAGGCTCAGTGCCTGGAGGCTGAATATGAACAGCCAGAGACCAGGCTATTAGAGGGGTGCAGCACCAGGCCATAAGGATCAGGGAGGCCTTGAGGCAGCAATTTGAAGCTGAAAGCCACTAGTATTTGTTGCTATGCTCAGGAGTGCAGTGCTTGTAGTGCTAGGAGGTGATTGTGATTGGTGCAGACGATGCACTATGAAGGTTTAAGATAATTTAAGATAATTTAAGATAATTCTGTTGCTTTGCAGGGCTCTGTTTGCTTTCAATTAATAGAATGAAGATTGTTTTCAAATCAACACAATTCTTTATTAGAAAACACATGGAGGAGAGAGACCAAAAAAAAAAAAATCAGCACTGAAGATATCAATATGAGGGAAGGGAAGGTCCCAGGAGGAGGTGGGGTCCCGAGACCATTAAAGATTGTGTATGTTTAGGGATCATATCCAACCTTCTCCTTTGGAGTACTTTAGCAGGGCCAAATGCAGACGGATGGGTGTTGAGTGCAGTGGTTAGTGAAGTCCACAGTGCTGGATTGTGACAGGGGAGGGGTGGAATGCAATGGGTACAGACTGGAGCCAGGAGGTTGATAAGAGTCTGTTGGCAGTGTCTGGCGCATGGGAAAGAGTTTTGTGACAGCAGCTGCAGAGGAGGGCGGGCACGGAGCTGCTCGGTTCGCAGCGCTCGTATCTCCTGGAGCGTGTCAGCTTGGCACTCCATAACGTGTAAGAGCCACTCCATAGCTTCATTCTGGCATGCTGCGTTCACCTTTCGGTCCCTCTTCTTGCTGTCCCGTTCAGCTGGCTATAGCAAAGAGGGAGGCTGGGCTCTCAAGGTCATCTCCGTCAAGCCAAAATGCAACATTTTACAGAAGCAGTATTGTTTGCAACACACAAACCACTGATTCAGTGATTTAAAACACAGCCACTATTCATATACCTGTCACTAACTGGCTGACCCAAGGCAAGCACACATGAACTACAAGCCCCCTAAAATGGTGAGTAGCTGCAGGGGCAGGGTAAATCAGTGTTCCTGGACCCTACTGTACACTGGGCACATGGCTCTTAGGGAGATCCAACACTGTAGGGGATGCCTGATGATCATTCCTGTCCCCACATTTTCCACAGACTGTGTTCATTATGGAAGATATCTTGCTGCTGAGGGTGAGCAGGGAATCAAGGGAGGGTCTTCTTCAAGACTGCAGCTTCTGCCTTGGTCCTTATGTGGTTCATCTGTGTGCAGCAATGGTCCCCGCCCCAGTGATGGCACAGTGGAGCAGGAAAGTTACCATTAGTGGGGCAAGAAACAAAGCAGCTCTGCCAAAGAACCTGCAGCAGTGGATTGCCCAGTATCTCCACGAGAGTTTCCTGGAGATCTCCGTGAAGTGAGGGAGTCAATCAACAGCCTGTTCCACCACTCAGACTAGGCATGTGGTGGTACGTGGATCAAACAAACACAAGCCTGCTTTCTGCAACCCTCCTGCCCCCAACAACTCACTTCAGTGGTTCCCAAAATCAAAGCCACTTACCAGGGGCCTCCTCTCCTGTTTGCACTTTGCCAAGCTCCGACAGCTGTGACTGGCTAGCCTCCTCCAGGGTAGAGAAGAGCTCCTGGCTGCATGCAGCTCTGACCTCCAAGTCATCCTCTGCCTCTGGGTCCCCCTCCCCTCCACATCCTCATCCAAGATTTCCTCCTCCTGGCTCGCTCCACTCTGGACTGGCACGCGAGCCACCGAAGTATCCACAGTGGCCTTCACAGTGGAGGTGGGGTCATCATCAAGTATCACGTCCAGTTCTTTGTAGTACTGGCAGCTCATGGGCACAGCACCCGAGTGGTGATTTGTCTCCCGCGTGGTTTGTCTCCTGTGGTAGGCGTTCCACAGCTTTCACTTTGACCCTGCACTGCAGTGTGTCCTGATCATGGCCCCTTTCTGTCATGCATCGTGAAATCTGTCCGTAGGTATCCTCATTCCTACGGCTGGAGCGCAGCTGGGACTGGACAGCCTCCTCTCCCCAAATGCTGATGGGGTCCATGGGGTGTGGAGCAGGCATGGCCACCTGGAAAGATGTGCTGAGACCACTGCATGCATCACCGAGCAAACCGGAAGGGGACTTTCAAAATTTCAAAGGAATTTACATGGTGGGGATGACGGTTGGTCACCTGAGGGCAGGGCAGCAGAGTTCAAACCGATGACCAGAGAGGCGAGAACAGGCATTGTGGGACACCTCCCGGAGGCCAATCACAGCGCTGTAGTTGACCAGGGTGTCTCCACTGGCACTGCGGCGCACTACCCCCAGCGCAGACAGCTGTACGCCTCTCGTCAGGGCGTTTTTCTTACAGCGCTGTAACGGCGCAGTTTCTGTGCACTAAGTGGCTTGGCAGCGTGTGCACCTCGAGAGTTACAGTGCAGAAAGCTGCTTTACTCTGCAGAAACTTGCCAGTGTAGGCAAGGCCTCAGGTTCAAAGAGGGTAATCTCGTCAAAAAATCAGCATCATTTGCTGTACTAGCTCAGGCAGTGATATGTGCCATGCAGGTTAGTATGGGCTTTGTTACAGTACAGGGCAATTCTTGGCTTCACATTACAAAATAGCTCTTAATTCCATCGCTCCACATTCTTTCCCACAAGGACATTGCTCTAATGAAATTGGAAGGTCTATCCTTCATATATATTAAAGAGAAAATGTATGATTCCCATTGAAATCAATGGGAGTTAAGTGCCTACTCACTTTTGAAACTCCCACTAAGCATCTATCTGCATCTTCAGATGCCTAAATAGCTTAATATTTGGCCCTAGATGCAGTGGTCACAGCTGTAATGCTGGAATATGGCCCTATCGGAATCGAAATCAAATGCCCTCTAATTAAGGTGCCATAAATATGCAGAATAGTGGGGATAAGGAGGTAAAGCAAGGGGAAGAAGACGGAGGACACGGAGGAAAGCAAAAAGAAGACTGAATTTGTGGGAATGTTATCCTAAGAACATAAGAATGACCATACAGGGTCAGATCAATGGTCCATCTAGCCCAATAGCCTGTCTTCTGACAGTGGCCAGTGCCAGATGCTTGAGAGGGAATGAATGGAACAGGGCAATTATCGAGTGATCCAGTCCCAGCTTCTGACAGTCAGAAGTTTAGGAACACCCAGAGCATGGGGTTGCATTCCTGACCGTCTTGGTTAATAGCCATTAATGGGCCTATCCTCCATGAATGTATCTGGTGTTTTTTTTTAACCCAGTTAACTTTTTGCTTTCACACATTCCCTGGCAATCAGTTGCACTGGGTGTCTGTACGTTGTGTGAAGAAGTACGTCCTTATGCTTAAAGCAAATCTGCTGCTTATTAATTTCATTGGGTGACTCCTAGTTCTTGTGTTATGTGAAGGGGATAAATTATATTTTCTTATCACTTTCTCCACACCATTCATGATTTTATAGACCTGTATCTTATCACCCCTTATTTGTCTGTTTCCTAAACTGAACAGTCCTGGTCTTTTTAATCTCTCTTCATATGGAAGCTGTTCCACACCCGTAATAATTTTGTTGCCCTTCTCTACACCTTTTCCAATTCTAATATATCTTTTTTTGGAGATGGGGCAACCAGAATTGCATGCAGTATTCAAGGTGTGGGCGTACTATCCACTTATACAGCGGGCATTATGATATTTTCTGTCTTTCCTAAAGGTTCCTAATGTTCTGGTCGCTTTTTTGACTGCCACTGTATATTGACCAGATTATTTTTAGAGAACATGTGCTCAATACATTACAGAAACACAGAGCAAGGACCTGATTGAGCATTACTTGTACAAAACCCACCACTTTCTAGGATCAGGATTCAGGTAATGCAGTAAGTCAGATACAGGCTCATCACAGTGTATTGCTGCAGCACGTGTTTCTTGTTCAGAGGATGATGGTGCCACTCAGGCACTGCCTTGAGTAGAGTGGCACAAACTGCCTGAGGGGAGAACTCAGTAGAATGCATGATACAGGCCATGAGTGACCCATCTGAGGCTGAACGGATCTGTACTACCCATCACACTGAGAGAGATACAGTCCCTTCCTGCACTACCCAGTGCAGAGAAGGACCATGCAGACTGCATAATCCTGCTCCTAACCCACTCCACAGGCTGACATAGGGGAGTGAGGCCAAGTCTCTATCTCTCCCTGACCCCATTTGGGGGCAATGTGTGCTACAGGGACTGAGACTGTCCCTGGTCCTTGTGCAGGGCATGCAAGGGATGGAGAAGATTTTCAATATATCAGCCCTTTCAGTGTTTCAATAAACAATATATTGCTGTTGAATAAACTTAATATACTATGAATAAACTTGCTATGCATTGAGATTCATGGGCTTTTGGACAGGAAGGTGTGGTGGGGTTTACTTTTGATTATGTAGTGGCTTATGTGAGTAAAATGTACGTTAATTGTGTGTGGGAGAGAATTTTTTAGTACAATAATGCATAGAAAAAATACAACATGTTGAGAATTTTGCAGTCGGGAATTTTGTAGGCAATTGAATTTAGGTACCATGATGGCTTATTATGGACTAACTTTTCAAAGGGACCATAACCTAGCTTTTTAAACAGCAGGTGTAGTTTTTTCCCATGTGCCTGCACAAACTTGCATTTGTTAGCAGAAATAGGGTAATTAGGTGGCTCCCGTTAAAGCACAAAAATTGTGCTCCTTCCTAATTTCATTTGGTTTTCCCCATTGGACCACACACTGATTTCCATTCTTCTCACTGGACCTGAAATTAGCATGACTCAGAAAAGGGATGGCACATTTATATATGTAATAGATTACTGTATCAAAACACCTTGGTTTTTAGACAGCTTGATACATTTGAAAATAGTCTAGGCAATAATCCTCCGTCCCTCTCACACACCTACATACATATACACACCTCCTAAGAACAGTGCTGACCCCGGCTGGGAAGACATGCCCCTAGGCACTTATAGAAGCCTCAAATGTTGTTCAGAGCTGAATGAGCTGACTATGAGGAAAACACTGCTGGTCACAAATTCACTTTTTTTTTATGACTGCTAAAACAAAGTGCAATTTCTGTAGAAGGAACAGATGCTGCCGTCTTCAAACAGCAGCAGCCTGTGATAAACAGTGTTTGCAGTCTATACGCAAAGTGGAATTTAATTGTTACTCTTTCTGGGGCAGATTGCTCATATTTACTTAAGTAAACAATCTTTGTCTGCTTTTTATTTGTGATACAGCAGTATTCCTGACAGCGAGACAGGGGAAGATGTCAGGTATGGTATTATATGTGATTGTTGGTCTTTCTACTTTCTACTGAATTAATCACAGTGGAAGGAACCACAGGGGAATTCAGCTTGTCAAACTATTCAATACTATTAAAAAGAAAAAACTTAAGGTGAAGTGTTTTTTTTAAAGTCAGTGGGGCTTGTGCTCTTAAAGCACTTAGGATAAAATTTTCCACAGCACCTAAAAGGCTTAGGCTCCTAAATCACTTAAGTGCTTTCATGAATCCCACTGTAAATTCCTCAATCAGGTTATTCCCTAATTCCACATTTTCAGCACTAATCAGCACTTTCCAGCACTATCACTTTAAAAGTCTCATTTGTTAATGCAATCTTTCACCTTTACCCTTGTCTTCATTTCCTTCATCCTGTCATGAGGCTTTTATTTTCACAGCCCCAGGTCTTCGGGCATGTGGGAAATTAAAAAATATCTGGGGAGTCCAGATTAGTCCATGTCTTGGCCTGGCATCCTGACATGGAAATCATGTTTGCCTTATAGCTAATTTGAGAGCTGAGTTCAGCTTAGATTTCTGGAATACTTCTCAAATCTCATTCTGGAACAGACATTGCCATGCTTGGCATCTTAGCCTGGCATGCAAATGTCTGGAATGTTGTACAGATGACAGTTCTAAAAAATCAGGGGTGAAATCCTGGCCCCTTAAAATCAATGAGACCTTTGTCATTGATTTCAGTGGAGCCAGGATTTCACCCTATGTCCTTTTTTCTGACTCTCCCTATAGTGTATATCCCCTGCTGACCAGAATGTCTTCCTGGCTCTCTGAAGCATTAACTACTCTACTGCTGTTACTTTTGGATCCTCATGCTCCTCCACTACTGATTTGCTTGTTTCTCAAGTTTGTCCCCCAACCCATCAGATTGAGTACCTTTGACTGTGCTTATTTCCCACCTAAGTATGCATCTGATAGATCCCTTTGACAAGATCTTATTCCTGACCTTCAGTACATTTCCCTCTTACTCTCCAATGTTCCTTTACAGCCTCTTTATCTGCCACTACTATAAAGCGGTTCCTTATGTCTAATTCTGAGCCAGATTTCAAGTTTTCTGTTCTCCTTACCTGTTCCGAATTGTCAAACCAACTAATATTTCTTTGTGAAGAAGGGTTATCAATTGACTGCTTATAAAGAGACAGAAGTCATATGGCTTGCTGATTCGTTATTAGTTTGCATTACACTGGATTAATACACTGTGCAAAATGTAGTTATTTCATTATTTGTGTCATCAGTTATATTCAAAATGCGGCCAGGACAATGTAAATAATTTAATAGAAAGGCTGCTGACAAACTGTAGAAAAGATTAATTTTTATTTAAAAAACAGTAATTTAGTGCGCACCATTTGCTGTAATAGCTATATCTGCTCATTCTTAGCACTAAATTATCAAATTATTAGAAGTCATTTGAGTATCCTTAACCTTACTAACAACAAGAGGAATAACCTTCATGTTTCATTCAGATGTAGGAATTTTGTTATAAATTTGTAACATCTTGTCGTGCATTAGTAGTGTGTGTGTGTGTGTGTGTATATTGATAGCTACATATAGATAGAACTCCTTGTATTTCAGGAGGCTTTTTAGCATAAAACTGCACTTATTTGTTACTATTCCCACGGAACATGGTTTGTTAAAGGTTCTAATCTTCCTTTGTGTTTGTGTTTTGAATTTTTAAACAGTTTGTGAAATCCTTATGCAGTGTGTTTGCACTATAGGCAAAATTCTGCCCTAATTCACATCTGTGCAACCCCTCTAAAACCAGTGTGACTGCATGGGAGAACGAGAGCAGAAGTTGACTGTGTATTATGTGATTCCAGGATTATATGATATACTGAAAAACAGCTGCAGTACCTTGCAATTAAGCCCCCTTTTACTCTTTTTTGGTCAAAAGGTACTGGGCAGGGGGGAGGCGGTTGTGGGGTTTTGTTTGTTTGTTTTTGTTTTTTTACTGTTTTCATAACAATTAATATTGTAGTAAGCTTTCGTGAGCTACAGCTCACTTCATCGGATGCATTCAGCTCACTTATACTCAAATAAGTTTGTTAGTCTCTAAGGTGCCACAAGTACTCCTCTTCTTCTTGTGAATACAGACTAACATGGCTGCTACTCAGAAACCTGAATATTGTAATGTTTCTTTTGTCCTCATTTCTATAACTTGATATTTGTCTGCTTATAAATGTCCTGATCTTGCAGGATTGGGCTCCAAGTATACAGCTATCATCTCCATCAGCTTTCTGTTTTTAAAAATGTTTAAATAATCCAGACTTTGAATACATGTTTTTTGTGTCTGAATTGAGAAATATGCTAAATGTGCAACAGTATACATATTCTGCAATACTTTAGCAATATCCTTTGGATAAATGGGAGTTTTGTGTACATAAAGGCTGCAAGAATGTGGAGGAGAGGCACTCAGTTGTCTGATAGTTGCTTCTGTACAAGAATGCTTTACAGTATCTGCATTAAATAAAAAATAAGGTGATTTGAAACAGAACATAAAAACTGATCAGAATTAGAGAAACCTACAAGATTTTAACATTTTTATAAAGAGATTAATAACAAATAAGGCAATGTATATAACAGTGTTGTGTAATTAGCATTTCCTCAATTCCCATTAAGGGTATACAGCTTTTCTCAGGTGGGGGCCTGAGTTACCAATTTCTCTGCTGTATTTCCATATCATAAAGAAAATCATTGTACTTATTAAGGAGCTTTGTTTCTATATATAGCTATAATTGTGATACTATATTTGGAATGTTAACCATAAAGAAGTGATGTAACTTTTTACTTACTTAGTTTCACATTTTTTGTATTAGAATATTTTTAACGTGTCTGGTGAGCCGTCTACAGATTTTAAAAAATAACTGATGTTTTGGTTTCTGCAGCCCAGAGAAGGAAACCGCTGTTGACATGGAAGTCAGGTACAATATTTTAAAACCTAATTGGAAAGAAATCAGTCTCCTATTAATGAGTAGCAACTATTGAGCCTCCTGGGAAATCAGATTGAATTATTTTACTTTCTGTGCAGCTGCTGAAAGCTTTAGAACAGATGAAAACAAACAGAAAAGCAATTAGACTTTTAGTGTAGACTTTTCTGGTATAAATTAGACAATGACATAAATGGATGTTTCTGCATATTCGTAGGTGGTAATGCAGCAGCATTCTACTACCCTGGGACCTGAGCCAGACTGGAGGGGAAAAAAAAGCAGGGACTCATTTTATTTTTTGTAAAAATGAAAGAGTGGCACAGACTGGTATAAAGACCAACACAGTGTATGTTCCTCCCTCAGATATGCCAGGGAACTTCAGTGCTGACTTGTAATGTTTTTGTTGTATCAGTAGTAGACATTCATGAGTTTTGCAAAAACTTGAGAAACACTCAACCTAAATTTTGACCCAGGGCTCAAGAAGCACAATAAAGGGTTTGCAACGTACTGTATCTCACCTTTTGACCAATTCTAACTCCACAACATTTTTAAGTGTGTTGTTTTTTGTTTGGTCAAATGTGGTGGCCAAAATTTAAGCATCTGCATCCATATATAAACAACTGAATAAATGGCCTTATTTTCAGAGATGCTAATTATGTACGTTGACTTGAATTGATTTCTGAAAATCAGGACTGAATATGGACTTAGGTCAAAAGTTTGAATTATTTACCCATTTTCCTATATGATACATCAATATGGAATTGACTCTGACTCTACTGGGTACACTCCAGTGAAATTAATGGACTTGTGCCCACTGACTCTAAGGCTGAATTTGACTATCAGCCTCCTTGCACTGGTTAAGCTAATGTGAACAGTCCATCACGTTTTGTCATGAAAAATTATACTTCTTGGAAAAAGAGAGATGTTTATCCAGTGGTTGCAGTTATTTACTTGCAACCTACAGAAAGTAGGTTTGTCACAGTGTGTCTTTCTCTGTTAAATTATCTGTGTTTGCATGTACTCTTTCACTGAAATGTTTGGTTGTTCAGGCCTGACTTTCAGAGATATAAGTGCTCAGGCTCAACTAACAATATTTTGTGTTCTCATATTATGATCCTGTGTTTGGATTCAGATGATTATTCTTTTGATTTGAATGAGAGGTTTGAATGAGCAGTTGGATTCCTTATGAGAGACACTATGGGCTTGGGCATAAATTTCTCATGCAGGTAAGAGTTCACGAGAATTTTGCCCATGTAATAAATATAGGATCTACCCCTGTGTGTCAACCTGATCTCAGCTTCCAGTTAAGAAGAATTGGATTTAAAGAGGGTGAAATTCACCCCTGTGCAGAGAGCCAACTCAAGTCCTATGGGCCACTTAACTCCCACTAAAGGGCTCAAAATATGGGCTAAGTGGGACTCAAGCAATTTGCCTGTGCTGGTTCACTGCACATGGGTGAATTTCACCCACAGTGTGCTAGTCTCCATAGCAATGTTTTGAAAGACAAAACACATTTCCTAGAAGACTTTCCCCCCTGAAACATCACAATCACACTAGCAATTAACTATTCAGAAAAAACTAATTTGCAGTAACCTTTCAGCAATCTTCAGAACACGTACAATTTTAAGCCATAGCAAGTGAATGGAAGACACTCTGGACTTTAAAGTGAATTGCTGAATACATATTAATCCTATAACGTATGCACTGATTTCTTCTAAAAATTATTTATACATAAACTTCACACTAATTTAACTAATGGTTTCTTTTTGAGTTAGGACTGAATGACTGTGAGGAGTTAGACCTAGGAGTAAAGGGTTTTGGATGTTCCATTTCAGCTGTGAGCCAGGAATATTCATCAAACATAATTAAAATACCAACTGAGCACATACTTTTTGTGCTCCGAAATGATGTCTAGAATGTGCTAATAAAGCCTTTTGGGTAGCATAACACTGTGTCTTCTCAGCTCATCAAAGAAACTTGTGTCTCATAAATATGTCTAGGCAAGTCTGGTGAATACTTGAGAGAAGATCAGGGCAGAAGACCTCAGTTTCTGATAAGAAAGGTGCCTAGTGCACTTGGCTGTCAGCACATGATTTGAATTGCATTAATGTCCAGCTAGAAGAGGAATGATGAAATGGTTGCTCCAGCAGACAAAGATGGTGATCTGGGGAAGGCAGACAACATTTTAAAAGGGAAAAGAAACTATTTAATTTAAATAAAACACATCAGGCCAAATCTTGCTGATCTTACTTTGATGAGCAGTCTCATTGAAACTGACTTCTTGAATGAGGAAGGCCACCACCGGTCAGTATCCTATATTTATCCAAGAACTGTCTGCGCTACATATGTGGGAATTAAGGTCTTGATCCTACAAGGTGCTGAGAGTCCTCAACTTGTATTAAAGTCAGTACAGTCAGGCCAACTCCGCACTGAGGTAACCTCCCACCCTGTAATGGAGGAGGCACCATGGTTTATTGCTGGTGAAAGATAGCAACCATGCCTTAGCAACCATGCCTCTTAAAAATGGGGCGGGGGTGGAGTGGAAGAACAAGCCTTCTGTGATGATACCCTGGATGTACCCTCTGAGACCTGCAGATTCTTGAGGCTGACCCCTACCTACTTGTTGCACAGTGAGGGCAAACATCCCATTTGGTGGGGCAAAATGGGGACAACTTCACAAGGGGAATCTATCAGAGTCTTCTTCACTATTAGCCCTCTCGTACTACTTTTTCTATGTTATGGGGCAGCCTGACTCAAAAATATTTTACCTGAGAAATCCAAAGAACTATTATTATATTGGGGAAACAGTGTGTTTATTTTATTGTTTGTTTGAACTCCTTAAATATGCATTTTCAGAATATCCCTTTTGTGATGTAATATGTATTCCTCTGTGATACCTGTCTGGTCAGCTGCTATACTCTTTCTGTTAGGCTCTCGGAACAATGCTGTAAGCAGACTTCCTTGCATTTGCTGGCTTGCCTCACAATACCCTCATTACTCAAGCAGAATATGGAGTGTGTTAGCTTTCTCTTAAAGTCATGTCAAAGAGGAAAATAAATTAGGGAACAAATGTGTTTTCCTATTCAAAACCTTTGTTAGGAAAACAATGGCAATGTGCAAGACGGATTCTAATTGTATAACATTTCTTTGGTGAGAGATGTGATACGTGGAAAACTCATTTGCCCTAATGAAAGGAAATAGAAAGGTTGCATTAGTGAAGACTCATTACCAGTTTCTGCGTGTTGTGTTTGTTTTTTGTTTTGTTTTGTTTTTTAATTGTACTGATGAGGTGGGAATTCCTGTTTTTCCAGGAAAAGAGGATCAGTGGCATATGCCTCACAGAAACCATGGTTGCTCAATGCTACTGTGGAAGAGAATATCACTTTTGAAAGCCCCTTCAACAAACAAAGGTAACATGTTTCAGCACCTTGCCAATAAAAGGAAGGGAAAGATTAATTGCCTTTCACAGAGACAACTGCATTGGCTGTTTATGGCTAACCAGTCATATTCTCCTCCTTGGTTACTTGGTTTGCCAATAATGGTGTCTTGGTATGATGTACGGCATGGTCAGGTGACCCAGGGATCTCTTTCTCACCAGCAGTTCTGTACCGACAGCAGACATAATACTCTTGTTGAATCCAAGAGGGAAATTCTAGCTATTTAGATAGTGGTCCATGTCCCCCCAGTGGACATATGTTCCTAAGAGAGAGGATAGCCATCCACTCAGCGGGCTCAGTGGCTGTGGACCAAATTCTGTTCTTAATCACTCTGATTTTACACTAGTGTAATGGAAGAAGAATTGGGTATATTTTATCTGCTCCTATATGAGACAGACACAATGGGCCTTATGCTGATCCAACTTGTCCTGGTTTAATTCCATTGACTTCAGTGAAGATACTCCTGATTTATATTGGCATAAGCGAACTCAAAATCGGTCCTGATACCTTCAGTCACAGCTGCTCAGATGATGCCCCTCCTCTCCTACTCCCTCTAGCAGGGGTTTGGCTCTAAGCGCTTAATTGAGCCCTTTGGCTTTCATGGGAGTTGCATTTGTATAGAGGAGAGGAGAATTCGGTTCATTTTTCTAAGAAAACAGAGTTATGCTCATGTAAGGCTGAGACTCTGGTACTAAAGTTACTCATTTCATTGCAAAAGAATCCAGTGTTTACGTCAGAGTACCACAATAAATGTCCAATGATAACATTATTTCAGTTAACCCAGAGATACACATACCATTACTGACATTTATTATTCAATATTGAACTACCTCTTCACAAGAAAACTGTGAAACTCCTTATAATTTCCCAGATACATGACATTGTATTTACCCATGTCTTACACTTCCAGAGCCAGCCTCCCATATTTGTGGCATTTGCAGCTTCTGCTCAGTACTGTTGGGAATAATATCAGTGTTACAATCTTTTTAGGTTGTATGTTGGAATCCTGTTTTTTTACTACAAATGTAACTGCACTTTAAATAATGCTGTTTGGTGTGCCAGCAAAAGTAATTACTAGACAACCCATTCTGTGTTTTTTGAAAGGAAAACATTAAACAAACACTTCAGCTCCAGGTCTGGGGCCATCTGTTAGGTGAACAACTGACCATATGTTTCGTAGGCATAAATTTACAAACTGCTCCTTCAGCCAAATATTTGATGTATTTTGATCAATTTGTTGTGAAAGTGTATGTACGGTAAATGTTCAGCTGGCTTCATCACACATGGAGATCCACCAAAAAAATCATTTTAGGCGCTTTTGTTCCTTCCAAAGAACATCTATGTGTGATGCACAGGATTTAATAGACCAGAGTGGCACTTTTGAGTAAACTCTCTTGTAAGCTGATCTTAAAGCTTTTTTAAAATTTAAAAATTTGAAATGTTATTGAAGATAAATGCTATGTTTGTGCTTAACCTGAGTGGATCACCTAATCTTTGAACTCTGTTTTTTTACATTCTGAAATAGCATTTGGCATTGAATCTCTACTATTATTGACTTTGGAAAGGAAAGAGGGAATAGCAAAAAAAAAAATGCTATTTGAAAAATAAAAATTGTTTGAGTAGGTTTTTTTTTTTTATTTAAAGGGGTCTTGCTAAGTGCTCTGTTGCAACATTTTTGTTTCCAAATGACTGTTTTGTATTGCCCAGGAGATTAAATAGTATCATTATGGTCCAAATTCTGCTTAGATTTATACCCTGTGCAATCACTGACTCCAGTGGAATTGCATGGAATAAAAGTCAGTGACAAATCTGGCCCTGGTGGCTTCTGAATCTAGGAATGTTGTCATGTGTCCCTTCATTTTTGCCACCAGTGACCTGCACTCTCTAATTTGGCTGCTTGGGTTCCATCCAATAAAACAGTTGAACAAGCTTAATTAGAAATATTGATAGAACAACCCCACTTGATTGAATAAGATCTTTACAAGTTCCCTGTTAACTTGAAACCTAAAAAGTCTCTTACAGTGAGTTAAAATTAGTATCGGGTGCCTCACCTGCTCCTGAGTAGAGCTGGCTGAGAATTTTCCAGTGAAACTTTTTTTGTCAGAAAATGTCGGTTTTTCAAAATTGAAACTTTTTGCAGGAAAGGACTAGGTGTGAAGAGCGTTTCTTGGGTCAGAGTGGAATTTCTGAGATGAGAGAATGAGAATGAGAGAAACTCCAGAACAGAATCTCGGCATCAGCAGAGCAGGGTCTTGAACCTGGGTCTCCTATATCCCAGCCAAGTGCCCGAAGTATTGGCTATTTTGGGGGTGTCTCTTACTCTCTCTGTTGTTCATTGGTTTTTTATTATTTATTCTGGGTTTTTTTGGTGGAAAATTTTTGAAGATCTCCATTTTGTTCCAATGATGAACAAGGGAAAAAAACATTTGCAGGACAGGAAAACCGTTTCCCATCCATCTCCACTCCTGAGTCCCTCTCCCAATTTTGTTGGCTATACAATCACATTGTATATGTTTTTACTGTTTCTCTCTTGTTTCTGTGAAGGCCACACAAACAGAGGAAACTAAGGTCCTGATGCTGCGAACAAGTAAACCTTAAAGGGTAACAATGCATCATAAAAGAACCAGTGCCTGTTCTGCCTATTTTTAGCCTTTAAATATTTTTAATTGGTCTGGGGAGCTGGCCTAAGGTGCTTTGCTAGCCAAAATGGTATTTACTTGACTATGATTGAAAGGGATTCCATTAGAACAATTAGTGTCTAACAAACGAGTCTTTTCCACTGTGTGACTTTTTACAGCTGGTTAATCTTTGCTCCTATGAAGGTAGAAAGTGTGTTTCTCTAGCAATATCTGTGTGGATTTTGCATTATCTTTTCTGTTTCCACAGGTACAAAGCAGTAATTGATGCTTGCTCCCTTCAGCCTGATATTGACATTCTTCCTCATGGAGACCAAACTCAGATTGGAGAGAGGGTCAGTAACCATCTACAGGATTTGTTTTTGTTTTGATTTTAAATCGTTTCAGTACTCTAGTTGCCAAATAAATCTTTGAGTTAAATATACTTTTGGATCATTAGTCTGAAAGCTCATCGCTTAGTAAATATGGGAACATTGCTGTTTGTGTGAAATGTGCTGGTTTAAATGTTCTGCTACCAGAATGTTTTATTAGTCCCACAGTCACTATCTGAAATATCAGTGCCCAAGTGTCACTCTTTGTAGTTTGGTGTCTACAGGCATATAATAAAAATGAAACTTTACAGTTTTAGAGCACCTTCCATCTGAAGGTATCGTGTAATTAACAAACATTAATGAATTAAGCCTTGCTATACCCTGGTGAAGTAGGAAAATGCTAATACATTGCAGCTGAAGAAACCAATGCACAGAGATTAAGTAATTTGCTCCAAGCTACACAGTAAATCTGTAAGACAGCATGGGTGAGGTAATATCTTTTATTGGACCAACTTCTGTTGGTGAGTGAGACAAGTTTTTGAGCCACAAAGCTCTTCTTTGGGTATATATCTGAAGAAGAGCTGTGTGTGGCTCAAAAACTTGTCTCTTTCACAAACAGAAGTTGGTCCAATCAAAGATATTACCTCACTTACATTGTCTCTCATACATCCTGGGCCCAACACACCTACAGCTACACACACTAAATCTGGGTCAGGGCTGGGAATAGAACCTAGATCTCTCATAGCCACCAGATTATGCTTCATCTCAACATAGTCGGATATTGTGATTTAAAAATTACCTCTTGTAATTCAGTTACCTAGTATAATTATGATACATTAGATAAATAATATAGCATCACAGCATTACACAAACCTTCACATGCCTCAAGAATGTTCTCAGACTAATGTTTCTGAATAAATGATTGGGGGAGTGCCAGTTAAAACGTAGTTTTAAAAATTGCTACCTTTAAAAGAAAAATAAATGTGTTATGGGCAAACTCTGCCCTTCCTTTCCACCCTACCAGAAGCTGAAAATGTTAGTTTAAGGACAGAGAGTCCAAAGATCATCCACAAACCCAGATCTCTTCAGTGGTACCACCAACGCATCATGACCTTCTCACTGAAAAATGAGTCTAAGGGCTAAAGTTAAACGGTTGAGACCTTATTTTAGCACCTGAACAAATGGTCTGCTTTTTCAAAAGTGTCAAGCTTTTCCCATGGAACTGAATATGGACATAAGAATTTAAAAATCTTGGTCAAATGCACTAAAAGTTCTCCGCTGATGTTGAAGTACAGTTTGAGCGAGGACAAAGAACATTAAAAGTCAGTTCCCGCTGCGGGTAGCATACAACTGAGGTCATCTAAAAGTTTCCTCTTACTTGTAAGAGGAAATCTGGAACATCTCAGCAAATCAGTGTAATCTGCATTGCATTTGCTCAATAGCAATGGAAGCTTTAACAATTTTATGGTTGTGTATATATGGCCCAGAATTCATGGTAGAGCATTCCAGATATCAAGGCAATTAGTCTGCTGCTTTCCCAAATGAACAGTTGGGCTACTTTTTCAAAAGGATATGCCTGGGTTCTTTCATTCCATGGTGCCTTCTCCACAGAAACTTCTAACAAAGCAAAAATTGAGTATTCTGGTTTTAGAGCTGGATTAGAGATTTTGTGATCAATTGATTATTTTTTTTATCTGTTTACTTTCAGGGTATTAATCTTTCTGGAGGGCAGCGCCAGCGCATCAGTGTGGCAAGAGCACTTTACCAGCAGACAAATGTTGTGTTCCTGGTGCGTAGATGCCATTGTGTCTGAGCTGTAAACTGCAGCAGCAAGTACACTCATTCAGAATGTTTAATGGGCAGCACATGAAATTCTGCTCCACTGAACCAAAAGGGGTAGTCGCAGCTGAAATGTGCACTACTTTATTTTACATTTGTGATAGCTGGGATACCCAGGGGACGGACCGACCCATAAACACCAAAAATAGATCTTGGGATAAATAAATGTAAATAGAAATCATGGATCTGATCATTCACTTTACTCTGGGGCTGGGAACATGCCTCCAAGCAGACAGGCTCAAGTTAGTGCACTAAGAATAGCATTGTGGATGTGGTGGCATGGATGGCAGCATGGGATAGCTGCCTGAGTCCAAGTCCCTCTGACCACTGGGTTTGAGCTTGGGTGGCTGACCCATGCCATCACCCATGTCACAAGGTCCACACCACTCCCTGCTGCAAAAAACACGCCCTCCTCAGTTTCTACTTGAAATGCTGCTTTGACCAGTGCATTTATTTTTGGTACTTTGAGATTTTATTTGAGCTAGTACATTTCAAATATTGACTGCAGTATTTGTAAAAATTCCTAAATTCTCATCCATAAAATTAATATTGCCCTGTGCCTAAAGCATCTCTTTTCTTTGTGGAAACAAGCTCTCTGGCCATCTTGAACAGTTCTCTGCATATTTTGCCCCAATGGAGGTACTATGGGGAGAGGGGAGTGGAATTAGGTCCTTGGATTAGTATGAGGAAGAATCAAGTAATCCCCTCCCCCCCGCCACACACACACACACAAAACGTCCCTAAGAGCCTGGGAGGCAGATTCATAGGCCTGTCTTTATGAGCAGGCCTCATAGCAATTATGTGACTGCCCCAGTGAGTGAAAACCCTTTCACAACATGAGTAGCTCTTCCCGGGCAGTGAATATAGTACAAGTGCTATATCGCTGCATTATCCGGCCAAGCGCTGCAGTGGAGCATGGCCAATACTTGGCCAAAAGTTGCCTTTGTCTATCACGAAGAGTACAACATTGCATATGTAGCAGGCATGCACAAAAACTATAGTTAAGGAAGATCGGTTTTGATCCAAATCCTCACGGGATTCAAGGGAATCCTCAAGGGAGTTCAGCATTTCACCTGACAACTTCATATACATTTTTTTTAACCCTGCTCAGTGTTTTAGATGTATGGTTCCCATGGACTTCACTTGGAACTGGGTGACTAAAGCTCCATGGAAAGATTTGAGAATATACACTTTGTCAGGGTGAGAGGTTACTGTAACATATTGTGACAGATTTTTGTTACCAATCTACCTGAAGCATTAGGTGATTAGGCCGAGGCCACAGGATTGATAAGGGAGGAGATGATGTAACACTCCAAGTGTTTAAATTTTAAAACTTTAGAGTGCTGGAGGGAGGGCGGTTCCCACATTACTTAGAGGAAGGAAGAAAGCGTTAGTGCCCCAAGCCCTAACCCACTTTTATACGGACACCCACACTACCCAAGGCTGGCCAAGCCTGGGTGTAGTGTAAGAAGAAGAGGGGGTGGGGTGGACAGGAGTTTTTTGTTTTGTAAAAAAAAAACCACCTCAGGTAGCAAACACCATATTAAAAAAAATTAGTTTTAAAGCAAAAATTATAAATGCTATAAACCTAAAGGTAATTAAAAATAAGCTCTCTGTCCCAGCTACAAAACAGCCTAATACTAAAACAAATAACAATAAAAAAAACATACTGCTATAGCTATAAAATGTACTAAAATGCAAATACTTGCTTTGTTCACCTTAAAATACAAAATGTTTTGGGTAATATCATAAAACACTAAGGTTTTAATATACTTGCTAAAGCAAAAAAAAATCACTATTCAATACTTATTAATACAAATAAATGCAATATGTTTCTGGCTTAGTAAAGCCAAACCTTTTAATTAAAAAAATTGTTGTTAAAAACGCACACCAACAAGCTCTAAAAGCAAAAATATAAAAAGTTCACCCACTCCTCATATGAAACATAAAATCTTTCTGGCTACCCCAAACCTCAAGCCAGAGGGCTAAAAAAAAAAACAAAAACCTATTAAATACCAAAGGTTGTACCAAGTAAACTCCCCAAAAGTGGGTGTGCTTGTCCTTTTCTGTTGCTCCAAAGCCCTGTAGTAAAAATATTTCGCTAAAATCCCCAAGCCCTAACCCGCTTTTATACTTACACCCGCACTACCCAAGGCTGGTCAAGCCTCGGTGTAACGTAAGAAGAGGGGGAGGGGTGGACGGGAGATTTTGTCCCGTGCACGGGTCGTCCAGGGTCCGCTGTGATCTTTGAATTACTCCAGCTTTCGGGAGGGTTTTAATTTCTGGGTTTTTTGGGGGGGGCGGGGTTTATTCCGCGACCTCTGTTCCTGGTGCTTTTTGTGCCAGTCCAAACCGGCTTTCTGTGGTCTTCTTCACTTTCCCAAAACACAACAGCTTCAGGGACACGAAGCTCTGCTCCCCCCCCCCCCCCCCGACCTCATCTTGTCTTGCCTGTGTTTTTTATCTTTTCAGCCCTGGTTTTTTTATGGCTGGCTGTGGCTGGGTGAGAGATAAACTTTTTGTTTAGCGCCATGACCTTGGACTGGGGCCAGCGTTTTATCGTTGGACAGAGCTTGCTAGCTGCAGTGTTGTTAACCCGTTTTTTGCTTTTTGCTTTTTTATTTTTCCCCCTCCTTTTGCCTTTTGCAACCTGCAAAAGAATTTTTCACTCCCCACTTACACCTTTGACCCTCCCCAAAATGCTTTGCAATGCTTGCAACAGCATTAGCAACATGCAGTGCTAATTTGCCTTCCTCAGGGGAACCCCTGAGGTTGTGACAATATGTGCAACAATACCTGGCACCTTTGAATTTCCTTCATTTTATTATATTCTGATATTTTGCACCCTCAAAAATCATCATCTCTACATCATCATTGCTTCTAGATGTTTTAAATTATTTTTATTGATTTTTTGTAAATGTACCAATACAACAATAAATATATTAAATGTAATTACAATATGACATTATTCCAAAATTCCGGGGGGGGGGGGGAGAGTAAGGACATCAAATTTTCAAAAGCATCCAACTTTGACCTAATTGCCCCCATTGAATTTGATTGCAAAACTCCTATTGATTTCAGTGGGAGAGAGCAGACTTAACTCAATGCTCAGAGAGCAAAATTCCCCATAAAAAGAATCAGTATAATTCCTTTAATAAACAATATCCAGTGGGAAAACAATGTAAATCCTACCAGTAATATCAGTACTACCATCCACATGTTGTGTTTGTAACTCTGAATATAAATGGGAACAAATGAATAAATCCTCAATAAATGTTAGATCTTTCCTCAGTAAATTAAATACAAATCAGTGAGTCAATAGGACAGGATTAATCTAATTTTAGCCCTTAAAAGCAATTAGCTAATCAAGATCATACAACTGATCAATCTTTCTGTCTCAGTGGTTTAATAGGGAAATTTTTCTCAGAGGTGGGAATAGATCACTCACAAGGGAGCAAGTATGTCACTAAGAAAAGCACCAAGATGTGCTTATACTCTTTTTCTCTGGAGGACTTCAAGTCATGTACACCATAGTTTTAGGCTACTGTTGACTTCACTATGTTCAGCCTAAATAGGGGCTTGTCAGTACTGCGGCGCCATGTAGACAAGCCCTTAGTTACACCAGTATATCAATATTTGAAATGTGCAGGTAAATAAACTGTCAGTTACCCTAAGGCTCAGTAAACCACAGCACAAGTCTAGCTAAAATTACCATCTTTCAGCTTAGTCATTGCAAAAAGATAATTCATGCTTTGTTGCCATCCATCTGAGAATCCCCTGCCACTGCAAAATACTGATTTACTGTTAATCTTCTCCTCCCTCTGGTTGTCTGTGTTGATCTAACTGACTTGACTGAAGACAGCACTAGTGTTAAAATATATCACTTCCATTAAATCCTGTAAAGACTTGGCTGCAGCAATATGGCATGTACTTAATCTCTTTTCCCGTGGCTAGGATGATCCGTTTTCTGCACTGGATATCCACTTAAGTGACCATCTTATGCAGGAAGGGATCCTTAAAATGCTAAGGGAAGACAAGAGGACCATTATCCTGGTCACTCACAAACTACAGTACCTGCCACATGCTGACTGGGTAAGAAAGCTGTCATTTTTAATGATGAAATCGAAAAGTGACTTGTTAACTTCTATTGCTATAAAATAAACATTATTGAAAATAATATTTTTGCATTTCGGTATCAACAAAGGACTGCATAGGGAGAATGTACATTATTAACATTTTCAAAATTGACTAGTGATTTTGGGTGCCTTTAATTTTTTCATTCTCAACTTGAAACACCTTAAAGGGGCCTGATTTTCAGAGGTGGGCAATTCTGGAAATTGGGTCCCTTTTAAGGCATCTCAAGTTGAGCACCGAAAAACAGATACCCAAAATCACAAGTCCCTTTTGAAAATCTGGTCTACATGATGTCCTTTAAACAACTGCACCTATTGGAATGATACATCTGTTTATATTTTTGACATTACTATGCAGTTGCTTTATTACCACAGAAGAAAACGATTATAAGGAGACTGAGTCAAAGGAAGACACAAGGCGGGGAAAATGGACAGCATGCCTAATTTATGTGTAGTAAATAACATATTGAGATGGGCACTTTCCCTTTCAAAATAATTCCATTATTTAGGTAGTTGTCTGTTGTAGCTCACGAAAGCTTATGCTCAAATAAATTGGTTAATCTCTAAGGTGCCACAAGTACTCCTTTTCTTTTTGCGAATACAGACTAACACGGCTGTTACTCTGAAACCTATTTTATATCTTGTAGCTGATAGACAAAATAGAAGTAGCATTTTTATGTAATGACTCTCACAGCCACAAACACCAAAGATTTCGTGAGTCAGATGGAGTGGAAAGTTTTGTTTTGTTGTTTTGTTTTTTGATCAGATTGTACACTTCTTCACTGTGTCATCTTGCAACAGCAACACATGTCTTCCTGACCACGAGATTGATTATTGTAATTAATTCTCTTAGCAGGGCTTCAGTCACTTGCAAAACATATGTAATGCAGCAGCACAGTTATTCTCTGGCCTGAGCAAGCCTTTGCTGTGGTGATTCCTAAGATATGGAATTCCCTCCCTCTAGACATCTGTCTTAGTCCGTCCCTTCCCATTTTTAAACACCTATACGCATTTTTTCCAAAGATGATGTTTTAAATAAGTACAACTGTTGGCCTCATATTAATAACCTCTCCCTCCTTTTCATTTGTCAAACATGTCTGTTGTCCTAATTTGAAATGTTATGAGAATAGTTATTAAAAATAATAAGAAATTCTTTTTTATATTTTTGTTACTGTAATACTGTATAGGCAAATGCATGCAGGGTGCAAAGGGGCTTTTAAAATGCAAATTATAATTAGTCATCATTATCTATTATTAAGCTAGATCATGCAGTCCTTTCTCAGGCAAAATTCTCATTAAAGCCAGTGGGAGTTTGTCTAAGGCAGGGCAACAGAACTTGTACTAGTTGTTGCTATTGTTATTCATTTAGAAATATCTCAGACTTTTAATGTGAACTATATATGTCAAAAGACACTCCTAAATTTTCCTGCAAAACCTTTGAGAGAATTTAAGTCCCTGTTTTAGAAGGTGTTTCCTGAGTAGAGGTCATCAAAAAATAGGGCTTTTTTTCCTGTGGAAATTTTTGGCACAAACAAAACAAAACAAAAACTCAGGTTTTTTCCGTGGAAGTCAAGTTTTCAGTGAAAAACCCAAATCTGAAATATTTTGGTCAAAGACTATAATATTTCAATTCACAAATGTTGCTGTGGTGCCTCCTGGGAGTTGTAGTTTGGATGCCTTGTGCTCCTAGTCTCTGTAGACTGGACTCCCTGTCAGACTACATCTCCTGTGATGCACCAGAGTCCAGCGTGTGGTGAGGGGAAGTGACGCATCATGGCAGTGATGCATCATGGAAGATGAAGTATAGGTGGTTCAAAATTTTTCAGTTTTCAGGCATTCGTTTTTCAATGAAAAATTGAACTTTTCCATAGAAAACAGACACATTTTGAAAAAGTGTTGTTTTTTTAAGCCAAATTTTCCACTGAAAAACAGTTTTGACTGAAATTTTTTGACTAGCCCTATGCCTGAGAGGTGCTGAACACCCTCAGCTCCCATTGACTTCAGCTGAAGTTATCAGTCCAAGTCACTGAGCTTCATTTCCTCCAGCTTTCCTCAGTGTTCATCAGAAGTAACTCCGCTGAAGTGACTGGAGTTCTGTTATTTTCAAACTCATACAAGTGAGATCAGGAGGCCCATTGACTTGAAATCAATAGGAGTTCAGAGGGCCTCCCATTCTTCAGTGTGACTATGTGACTATAATAATTTCCTGCAGAAAGGTGTGTTTCTTCCACCTAACATTTACTGTTTGGAAAACTTTAATAACCAGAACCCCACAGCATTTCCCAAAGGCTCATGATGGCAAACAGGCTGTGGAACCAGAATATTTACATGTAATTTCCTGCATGAAGGGCCAAGGTGCTGGGCACAGCATGTAGATAGAAGTCTGTGCTTTCATTTTTCAGTGGTAACAGCTCTCATTTGAAAATTGTTATCTTGTTAATAAACTGTGTTTAGAGAGAGTTCTAAGCTCCCTGTATCTTCCGTCATCCTCCAGGGAGTGGTAAGCTAGGAACAAAGAATTAAAAGCAATCTGTGTCATTAATATGAGGCATAGAATGCTGAGGTGTGTTTTTAAAGGGAATAAGAGTTGAAGGATAAACAGGGGTTTTTTTTAAGAAACGGATTAATTCTCAGAAACAGTAACTTATTTCAATGCAGAGGCAAAAATCTGTCCCGGCACCACCGTACCTCAAACTAAAGTGATATAAATAAAAAATGATAAATCCAATGAACAGACTTGATTATCCACTGCCTAGCACTTTGTATGGTTCTTTACATCTATGAAAAAGGGGTATAAAATATTACCAGTTCAGAATAATAGTGTTTTGCACCCCCTTTGCACAAGGGGTGATGTGTATACCAGGTGTAAGGCAGTGGAGAATCAGACCCAGCATGCCTAATTCTGTTCTTTTATGCTACTACAATGCCACTGACTTCACTGCATAAGTAAGAGCAGCATTTGACTCATGCCCTATTCTCATGACACACAACAGAGGAGGTATCATTAACTCACTTTAACAGTGGGGTTAATTGTCTTGCCCAATGTCATGTAGCAAGTCAGTAGCAGGGAATTAAAATACAGGAGTTCCTGGCTCGCTCGCTCTCTCTCTCTTTATACAGTCTAGGACCAGCTACGCTCCTTGTGCTGGGGACCATCTCTTCACATATGTTTGCATAGCACCTGGTACGGTGGGGTCCCAATACTCAAAGCGGGATGCGGGCACTTTTGTAATTCAAATGTTAGTCAAATGCCATGTTATGTAATTTCTGTGCCCAAACTTGTTCTCAGTCCACTAGCTCATGCCACCCTCTTTAATTCTAAAAATTATCACACCAAGCAAAGGATTTTTTTAAGGGAAATATGCATTTGTGATAAAACAGAGACATTCTGAGAATCTGTTGCCTTAAACTCACTGTGGGAAGCTCTTCTGCTGAGTAGCCTCAATTGCTGCTTACTCCCATTCCACATTTTTTTAGATATTTCAACCTGTGAAAACTAAAAAGAGGTCTTTTTTTTTAAAAGATCTGCTTTATGCAATAAGGTAAATTCAACTGAATGTGGCTTTTGGAGAGGTTGTGCTGCATACTGAATCGTTTTCAGGTAATATGCCATATCAATGAGCCACATCACATCTAAGAGTATCTCATGCTGACTACAACTGATGGTGCTTGAAACATAATACATGTCATCCTAAAAATGAAGCAAAAAATAGATGTCGTTATGGCATACATGCTGCACGGGTTCAAAGCAAATGATGCCATGATGTAAGGGGAAAGGAAGGCATAAGAACCTGGCAGTCAGAGGCTGCTGAAGAGGAGAGGGAATTTCCTGTGTCATTTGGAAATAACAAATGTCATCTGTGGATGAGGAGCCCAAAATGCCAGCAGACTTTCTGTGGGTTCATATCCTGAATTTACTTATTCCATTAAAGTGGAATTCATGTTTGGAGGGATGAACATAAGGGGCTCCATCCCGCCCTGCAATAAATCCTTTTGTGCCCCTCTACCATAAAGGAATCCTCAGCTGACATAAAACCAGAAGAGCTGGCTCTAAAACAGCTCCTCCTGCCCATCCCCTGTGCAGTAGGCGGACTTATCAAGAATGGGAGGGGCCTGAGCATTATATGCTTTAGTGATCCTGGGTCAATGGAGCAACCTACAAGGAACCATTCCTGGACAGTACAATTTAAAACAGCCAGGGCTGCTCTAATTTATTCTGGTAGCTGGAAGAAGCCCTAGCCAGTCCCAGGATTGGGAGGAACAAAAAATTGGCATAACCCCTCTTCTGGTTCACCACGCTGAGCTCAGGCAGCACATCAGAGGATTGAACCAGTGTTATCACTGCTTGGATTTCAGCCATGATGCTTGCCGAAGCTCTGAAGATTCTGGGGATTGTAACTGCAAATAAGACACCCGTGCCTTATTGTGCCAGCTATTGGGAAGTATTTGGTCCATTCTGGAGTAAAAAGTGAATGCCTCCCTGAGGAAGGGCGAGTTGCTTGTTTCTCTTAAAGAAGGGAAAGGGGAACAACTGACTAACGGGTAGCTAAGTCCTTGGTAGCACTTCACAGCCCACTCTGAGGTGGGAATGACAGAGAGGCTGGGGTTTGCTAAAATGGGAAGTGTCTTGAGTCATATAGTCAAGTAGGATATCAACCTCCTCCCTCTATGTATCCATGTTGTCTATATTGATCTATGGAATAGTATTGGTTTGGTTTTGTTTTTTTTTAATTTTTTGTACAGTGCCCAGATCACTGGATGGGAGCTTCATAAATATAACCAAATATCTCCTTGACAGTTTGTATTCCTAACTTCTTAGATCATTGCAATGAAGGATGGTACCATTCAAAGAGAGGGGACACTCAAGGACATTCAGAAATCAGAGTCTGAGCTCTTTGAACACTGGAAAACACTCATGAATCGACAGGACCAAGAACTGGAGAAGGTTTATTATGTATTTTTTCTCAGCATCTTAAAAAAAATTTATTCCTTATGTGGTGAAGCATTTTAAATTGAAAACATTAGTAACACATACTCTGTGTGTGTGTTTGAAGTTTGCTTGAATTAACTTTGTTCCATTTATTAAGACAAAAACCTTATATCTGAATGTATCATATTTTCTCCATACTAGGTAGGACATACGCCCACCCTTTTTAGTGAAGTCCCATGGGAAATTTTCTTGCATTAGGAGTATGGAATTGGACCATTCAGTACAGAGAAAATTGAGTTAGTGGCATGTACAGGAATAGTTATGCTGCAAATGGAAATGTTGCTGAATTTAGCCATTGTATTGTTTTTAATTTTTTTTAAATTCTTATATAAAAGCCACAAATGATAATTAGACTAGATCTTGTTAATTAAAATATTATGAGTTAGGAAGATCCAGCACCTGACACTATAGTTCTTACTCAGGCACGTACTTTCTTCAGTGGGAGCTTTGCCTGAGTGAGGACTGCAGAATCAGCCTCCAAAGGTGGAAGGAATTCATGTCCTGACTGTCACTGTTTCAGGGGGATGTCACCTGTATTCCCTCTCTGTGGTCTACTCCAGGAGTACGCAGTCAGGTTTCAGGACTCCAGCCATGACCTGAATCTGGGAGGGACCCGGGCCCATGTCCCACTCTCTTCTGACCGGGGGCAGAGGGAGGAAGGGGGGAGGGTTTAAGGCTGCACAGCTCCCTGCCTTACACTATGAATCCTGGCAAGTCAGTCTGCCTAATGGCAAGGACCTGTACATTGCTTTCTTTCCAGGGACTGTGAACTGTGTATTGCCAACAGTTGCAAGTTCCCACACAGCTTTCTCATTTAATCTTAAATTAAAAGAATTACAGAGAAAACATATTAATAAATACACAGATTTAAACACACACTAAACACAGCATGGAACACCCATCAGTCTTATGGGGTCTTAGTAGGCCAAAGGCCTCCAAAGCCTTTAGCACAGAGGTGGGCAAACTACGGCCCACAGGCCACATCCAGCCTGCGGGACCATCCTGCCCAGCCCTTGAGCTCCTGGCTGGGGAGACTAGCCCCCGGCCCCTCCCCTGCTGTCCTCCCTCCCCCAAAGCCTCAGCTCACCGCGCCGCCAACGCTCTGGCCTGCTGCTCCTGCCAGGCAGCGTGGCGGCATGGCTGGCTTCAGCCAGGCGGCCTGGCTGTGAGCTTCTGCTGCTCTGAGCAGCATGGTAGGGGAAGAGGGGGGTTGGATAAGGGGCAGGGAGTCCCAGGGGCAGTCAGGGAACATGGAGCGGGGAGGTTGGATAGGGGGTGGGGTCCTGGGGGGTCATTAGGGGCAGGGGTGTGGATAGGGGTCAGGGCAGTCAGGGGACAGGGAACCGGGGGGGGGGGGGGGAGTTGGATAGGAGGTGGGGTCCCGAGAGGTGGCGGTCAGGGGACAAGGAGCAGGGGGGGTTGGATAGGTCAGGGGTTCTGAGGGGGGCGGGAAGTGGGGCAGGGGCCAGGCTGTTTGCGGAGGCACAGCCTTCCCTACCTGGCCCTCCATACAGTTTTGCAACCCCAATGTGGCCCTCGGGCCAAAAAGTTTGCCCGCCTCTGCTTTAGCAGAATCGAGGCCCCTCAGAGAAAAGTTCATGTCCATTTGCTGGCTCAGAAACAAGGTCCTGTGTCAGTTCAAGCTCAACTTTTTCCACCAAAAGTCCTTTCTTTGTGTCCCAGTCTCTGCGCAGTTTGGACCAGAATAAGCAGGACACTTCCAGAATTGTACCACTCCCTGGGTTGTTTATAGTTTCAGAGAGTAGCCTTAAATACAGCCCACGCTTGTTTTTTAGTTCCAGGAGGAGCTGTAGTAACCCTCTCCCTTGTAATAGAATGCAATCACAAATAAACGATTCATAGATTTAATACAATGGTCCCCCAAAGGTACTGCATGGGGTTGCAGCGTTTGTCACACTGACATTGTCATTTGCATGATTTATGGCTTTTGGATTTAAAAATAGATGGCACATCAAACATTCATGACAGCCAATTGTAATCCTCTCCCTTCCTTTTTCCTGACACACTGATTTGAAAATACATTTGTGACATGTAATTTTAAAAATCTTTATCAAGCGAAGCCACATGACTTGTCCTGCTTTTAGGAAACTATAATTGAAAGAAAAACTGTTTTGGAGAGGAAGAACCTCCGGAGGACCAGGTATTCCCGAGAAGCTCTGCTAAAAGATGATGAAGAGGATGAAGGTAAAGTAATTTTTCTAAAAGGGCACCCTGAAACCCAGTGCTGACTGCGTTGTCGTTTTACAGTTCAAACTGTTTTAGATAGAGTCAATTCACAAATTTCAAGTTCGCAACCAAATCAGTCTTTTCCAGGAGGAACTGTGGCCTGGTTCTTTGTGTGGATCATGGCTCCTAAGAGTTACATACTAAAACTGGGCTTTAACTGATAGTTAAAGAGAGCAATCTGAAGGTGCTGGTTAGCCATGGCCTTGTGAGAGCTGTCAGAATTGTTCCCACAGGATCTCTGATTTGGAAAAGCGTCCCTAGTGAGGAAAGTTTTTAAAGCACATACTTCATTTTAAGCATCTGCTTAACTCCCATCAAACTCAATTGCATATGCTTAAGCATAACCTTGGGCTTCTAAATGCTTTCCTGAGTAGGGATAGATTTAAGAAAGTGTTACATACTTTCCTGAATTGGGGCTTTAGTAAACTTTCCAGCAACAATACACAAGAGTTAGTGGGCCCAATTTTTTGATGGTGTAAAAGAGCACAGGTCTGCTGACTTCAGTGGAGTTTTGTCCAATTGCATTAGCAGAAAATCTAGGCCAATATTATTTGGATTGCTTTGTTTCGCAGTTCAAAAATATCACTACATTTTGAAAACATTTTGTCTTTTTTTTTCCAGTCAGAAAAATGCGCACACAAAAAGAATCCCATACTTGATTTGGTAGTTAATATAGGAAATAACAAAGGTTGTTCCGCAGCTTGTAATTTATGGTTCTGGATCATCGAAGCCTCAGGGCAGAGAAGGTGTAGCCATTCTCTCTGTACTAAGCCATCCATCCTTATGGCACTATAGACTGTGTAATTTAAGATATTGTGCCCTGATACTGCAATTAGCACCTGGGCTGAGTACTGCTCCTGCATGGAGCCCTAATGACTTCAGTGGAGCTTTGCATGGATACAGCACTCCATGCACACACTATCAATTGACGGATTTGTTAGCGGCTGAGGGCAGGAACTGTGGCCCATATTATCGGCTATGACTGAGGAGCACACAGTGCAGTTCAGGATGGGGGATGCAAACATGAGGCTGCTCGTCTTATGCTCACCTTATGACCCCGAGCTGGCCCCAGGACCAGGGGAGCACAAAAGTGGTTTTAAGATACCTCTCCTCTGCTCAGATGCCCCAAGATGAGTTCTGAGGCACATGGGCATCTGCCTCTTTGCTTCAATGATTTTTTAAGCTATTTAAATTTCAAATAGGCTGCTTGCTGGAGATTTTTCTGTTCCTTTTTCAAGAAGGAAATAGTGTATCCACAATGTATTTAGAGCTATCCATGTGTATTAAAGTATTTGAATGTTTATTTGACAAACCTACCTGATCATTTAAGGGGAAATTTTCTACAATGCCCACAAATCCTACTGGTCACATTTTAATTTATTAGCAGTTATTTAGGAAACTTATGTTTCATGAAAACTAATTTTAGGTGAGCCTAAGAAGCTATAATAATGTAACATTCATGTACCCGTGCTATTTCTTTCATAGTGATAGACTGGAGAAGAGTCATGCGAAGGTTGTATTTTCTTCTGGATTATAAGATTAAATTATTCCAATCATGTATAAATCATGGCATCTTGGAAAAAAAAATCAGAGTACCTGTTAAATAATTTAAATGCCTATCTGAATGTGAGAGAATAGATGAATTAAAGATGAATAGCTAGTGCCAGCTGAATCTACAGACCTCTCTATAGCCTGGGAACACTGGCTTATGCTTTTACCTAGAAAAGAAAATCACTGTTTTATTTCATTATTATCAAGAAAACCTTGAACCAATAAGATATAAATATCACAAATACATTGGTGTAAAGACATTGATTATTGAGGGCCAACTTTTTCTTCACTTATGACCATGCAACTATACTGAATCCAAAGGTGTTGTGCTGGTAACCGAGGAGGTAATTTCACCCTAAAACTGTATCCCATTCAGTAAGCTAAGCATGATGTCCATGTATGCAGATGCAAGTGCTCCTTTACTTGCTTTCTCTCCCCTCTTATATTAAGTTAAAGCTCCTCTCCTCAGTTTCAAACTGTGTGCAACCCCCACCCCAGCCTTCATCTCTGATCTTATTGCCTCTACACAAACTCCCATTCTTTACGTTCTACCTCAGTTTCAGTCTTGACTGCTGTCTTATACTACTTCTCCTGTCTCCCACTTCACTCCATCTCATGCAGTCCCTTATGCCTGGAATATTTGCCAAGCACCCACTCCACTCCTTCAAAAAACAACTCTGATCCCCTGCTGGTTCTGTGAGGAATATTTGCTATAATAATCCCCCTACAATTTCTGAGTGTTGTGCACTGCATTTTACTTGTTCCTTTAAAATGCAATTTGTTGGCATATTTGTTTGCCATAATATTTAAGCCATCGGAGAGCATGTTAATTTGCAGCATTGTGGTTAGGATTCAGCAAAACTCCTAAGCACCAGCCTAGGGACTTTTCTGACTTGGGGCTTACATAAGTAATATATAAAAATGTGTAACTAACAGACAGATACATTTATGAAAACTTCATGGCATGTGAAATAGTTTGAATTGTTCTTTTATTTTGCAATTTGGCACCTGCTATTTGGTATAGAAAAAATGAATATAAAAGGTTTCCAGGGCAACGTTACAATCCAACAGTCTTTTTTCCCCTGCTGATTACAGAAGAAATAACAGAAAGTGATGATGATGACGACAACCTATCTTCTGTGCTACATCAGAGAGCAAAGATGCCTTGGCGAGCCTGTGGGAAGTACCTCAGCTCGGCAGGGATTCTGCTGTTGCCTTTACTGATCCTTTCACAGTTCTTGAAACACACTGTTATGGTGGCTATTGACTACTGGCTTGCAAAGTGGACATCTGATGTAATTTCTGCAAAGAGTGACCTAGAACAAAAGAATTGTTCTGTATGCCAGGTACCGTACTTCTAAGTCAGTTCTTTTATTTGAAAAAGAAACATCGCCCAATCCTAACTTCTGCTTGACCATTAACATGCAATATGCTATATTCCTACTAAAATGTACATCACAGAATGCTTTCAGGCCCATCACATTTTTGAGGGAGGGGGTGTTATTTTTTTTTTGTTTTTTGTTTTTTAGTTTCTCTCTCTCTGCTTTTCTTTTCGCCACCCTTAGCATTGCTTGATAGACTATGTTCGCATCTCTAAAATAGTCTTGATAGAACTCACAGCTCTTTTTTTTTTTTCTTTTTCTTTCTGTGCTGCAGCATTCTGGCTGCTGGTAGAGCATTCAGGCTGAGTTTCATAACAAGAGGGAACAAAGATCTTTTAAAATGAACTCTCTGTTCCAGGTTATTCCTCTTTGATTGACTTCATCTTAATTTTGCACAGAATGGTAGGCTTGCCTAAGACTGGCAAGATGTGACATGTACAGTGCAGTCATGCACATTTCCATCCCAGCTTCCTTTGGCATTAAATTACCAATAACCCCTAATTTACCTTGCTAATTGCTCAGGTGAACCAGAGCATCACCTCCCAGGAGATTCTATCCTGCCAAGGAAAAAAAGGCATAATTTGTGTTGAACAACATCGTCATAATTAACGTATTTTTAAGGCAGACTAATTAGCCATCCCCATGGATCTAATTAGTTAACAACAATGACATTATTTCATTAAAATTCCAGTTGTCTTCTATGAAGGGATTAATGTCTATAAATAAGCAGTCTTGACTATGGTTTTCAACATTTTTCAATCCAAGGTATTACAAGTAGTGGCTGGATGGAAATCTAGGATGAAATCCTGATGCCACTGAAGCCAAAGAGGAGTTTTGCTATTGACTTCAGTGAAGCCTTTGTTTTCATTCCTAGAGAATATTTTATTAAAGCCAAGTTTTAATGTGAAGTTATTAACAATTTATTTAAAAATTTTCTGGCCTCTCTCCAGCTCCCGCTGAAAAAGGGCTACTAGCATGTCATATTACAGTCTTTACAGGTATTTGTTTCCCCAACTGGAAGTAACTAATGCGTAAAATCTTTGGAAACTTTTTATGCGATTCTGTGGCTTTTTGAATTTTTAATCTAATCCAAACAGCATTTTTTCCTGAATAATACTTAATTATGGCTTAAGATGGCAGAGAATCATTGGCAAAACAAAATGGGGAAGCTTGTGCTGCCTCTGCCTGTACTGTCCCTGATGTGACAGGTTTCAGAGTAGCAGCCGTGTTAGTCTGTATCTGCAAAAAGAAAAGGAGGACTTGTGGCACCTTAGAGACCAACAAATTTAATAATGATAAATTAATAATAACTAATAAATGTGTTAGTCTCTAAGGTGCCACAAGTCCTCCTTTTCTTTGTCCCTGTTGTGTAGAGGAAAAGAGAACTTCTTCCTCAAGGCTATCAATCCCACCTCCACTTCTCTTAATGCAAACTGTATTTTAAATGATTAAAACATTAAAAATAATATTTTTGCTTCTGTTTCTTTACTACTTAGGAATTTAATCATTCTCGCTATTCAAGGATGTTCAGCATTCTCTGCTGCCTTGGGATTATACTGTGTCTTGTCACGTCAATAGCAGTGGAGTGGACTGGTCTAAAAGTTGCCAAAAAACTACACTATTGTCTGCTGAATAAAATTATTTTGGCACCAATGAGGTACTACTTTGATTCTAATGCAAGCAGTAGTGCAGCGTAGAGACTTCATATTCTTTATGTCAAGGCAGCTGTTCCTGTGCAGTTCCATTCTGAAGTTACTATGAATTAAAAAATGTGACATGACTCATTGAAAGTCAATAGACACTGCCCATTTTTACGCTATATAAAAATTCTACCTTCTGATTCAACAGATTGATTCCCCAGAGTCATATCTGATGAAAATACTTTTTTACTTCTTTTTACACTTTTGACCAAGAGAAAACAGGAGGAGGAGTCCATGAGCTGCAGATTCTATTCCATGATATTCATCATCAATGGAAACATTTGCTGAGGTATAAATATTTACACCTGAGCAACTCTATTGAAGATAACAGAAAGGAAGAAGTATCACCAAGGGCATCATTAAAGATAGTGGGATTGCACAGGTGTTGCTGTGGTCCTCATTTGGCCTTTATAATTTTTATTTCTGGTGATGATGCATGAGAGGGAAAGAACCCAGCTTCACTGTCAGAGTCCAGGACAGGGCTGGCAGTTAGAAAAACATCTTTTTGTTTACAAGCTTCATTTGACAAGGAAGTCACTGAGGGACAATAAGCATGGAACCCTACAACACTATTCTTGCAAACTTACTTTTCAGACTAGAACCACACTTTAAAGTTAACTCTAATGATGGAAAAGTGTAACCTTCATTTAATCTTTGTTTTATATATGCATACTTAGTGGATAGAATATAAAATGAACACTAAATAGAAAATGAAATAGGCAACAATAGAGTTAACATCCTCTCTTCATCCTTTTAAAAATCCTTTCTAAATTATTTGATATCCTTTCCTTCCTCTACTAAAAAGGGTCCCAATGACTTTGGTGGACTGTAACCTAAAATAGACACCTCCCTATGGTCACCTTGCTGTCATGTCCCCACAATAACTTCAGGTTCATTTTAAAATGTCATTAATCCTTTTACACTGATAATTTTTTGACTACGGTATATTGCTGGTCCAAGAAAAATTAATATGATCATGCAAGACTTGCAATTACATTTTGTCTGTATTTTTCCTCACTGAGGAGTGCTTTGTGTGTGTGTTTAATACATAATTAAATAAACAACATAGTTAATATTATGTATATATAATATATTTATAATATGAAATATTTTGTTTAGTTATGTTACTTGTATTGTGCAGGGAAGTCCTGTGAAATCTGGAGTGATGATTCATAGTGCTAGGACACAGTTATTCCTTTATTATGCCTGGTTTTGGAATGCAATAAGTTAGGGCTGACTTCAGCACAACAGAGACTATAGACCTATTACTCATTCCCCACTGTTATCAATAGATTGTGTTCCAGCTCAGTATAGAGCTCAAGAGAAATGGAAAGAAATGGGAAAGTATTTTAATATCTACTTGCGTATTAACTTTGACTGTGATGGGTTGGATCACAGAAACCCCCTGGGAGCAGCCACCTGATGTGTCAAGACTACTGCTTCTCCTGCTTTCCTGCCCAGTCAGCTTAGGACTTCAGTTCCCTGCCTGGTTTGAGCCAGACCTGCTACCCTGCTGCAAACCCAGACCCAGGTTCCCTAACAGCTGTAGGCTTAACTGAAAGAAGCTTACAGAAGTGTGCCTGTCTTTAACGCTCAGATGCCCAACTGCCAATGGGGTCCAAACCCCCAAATAAATCCGTTTTACACTGTATGAAGCTTATACAGGGTAAACTCATAAATTGTTCACCCTCTATAACACTGATAGAGAGATATGCACAGCTGTTTGCCTCCCCAAATATTAATACATACTCTGGGTTAATTAATAAGTAAAAAGTGGTTTTATTAAATACAGAAAGTAGGATTTAAGTGGTTCCAAGTAGTAACAGACAGAACAAAGTGAATAACCAAGCAAAATAAAATGAAGCACTCAAGTCTATGTCTAATCAAACTAAATACAAATAAAAACCTCACCAGTTCCAGTAAGCTCTATTTTACGGACTAGCCTCCTTCTAGTCTGGATCCAGCAAGCACTCACACCTGCTGTAGTTACTGTCCTTTGTTCCAGTTTCTTTCAGGGATCCTTGTGGGTGGAGTGGCTGTCTCCTTAGCCAGCTGAAGACAAAATGGAGTCAGCTGAAGACCAAACGGGCTTAAATAGACTTTCTCTTCTGGGTGGAGACCCCCCTCCTCTCTCCTATGCAAAGTCCAGCTCCAAGATGGAGTTCTGGAGTCACCTGGGCAAGTCACATGTCCATGCATGACTCTCAGTTTTTACATGCAGAAGCCATTGCCCACATGGTATCTTGAATGTCTCCAGGAAGACTTCTTATGTGGATTGGAGCATTCCAAGATGCATTGTTCCTTAAGTGCTTCTTGATTGGGCGCTTAACTTTGCGAATTCCTTTCTCCAGGAACTGACCAAATGCTCTACTAAGGTTATTTAGAAATCAAGCCAGTACACGGCCAATATTCATAACTTCAAATACAAAAATGATACATGCATACAAATAGGATTAATAGATTCAGTAGATCATAACCTTTACATAGATATGTAATATCGCATTTGTAGCATAGAACATATTCCAGTTATGTCATGTATATCCATAAGCATATTTCCATAAAATCTTATGGGGGGCACTGTTGCAATGACCTTTCCCATTTACTGTCCATTTTAGATTTTTTGAAACAACACCACTGGGAAGCATCTTGAACAGATTTTCAGCTGATTGCAACACCATCGACCAGGTACAGAGACAAAATAAATCTGTTCTCCAGAAATGCATGCCAATTTTCCCCTATCATCTTCAGCCCAGAAAATGTCGTGTCTGAATGCCGCCATGTTGTGTTAAGATGGACTAAATCTCATTTAGCTATAACTGATCTGAAAATTTTGTTGTGTTTTTGAATGCATTTTATATTTGTTTCCATTATCATAGAATCATAGAATAGAATATCAGGGTTGGAAGGGATTTCAGGAGGTCATCTAGTCTAACCCCCTGCTCAAAGCAGGACCAATCCCCAAATAAATCATCCCAGCCAGGGCTTTGTCAAGCCTGACCTTAAAAACCTCTAAGGAAGGAGATTCCACCACCTCCCTAGGTAATCCATTCCAGTGCTTCACCACCCTCCTAGTGAAAATGTTTTTTCTAATATCCAACCTAAACCTCCCCCTCTACAACTTGAGACCATTACTCCTCATTCTGTCATCTGCGACCACTGAGAACAGTCTAGATCCATCCTCTTTGGAACCTCCCTTCAGGTAGTTAAAAGCAGCTATCAAATCTCCTCCCCCCCCATTCTTCTCTTCTGCAGACTAAATAATCCAAGTTCCCTCAGCCTCTCCTCATAAGTCATTATGACTTGCAGTGTTCAGAAAAAGGGAATCCTATTTTTAAAATCCATGCTGAAAAACTTGTTTGGTTAGAGGCTTTTCAGATGCTGAAGGGTCTTGGGTATGTTTTTTCTTCTGTAAAGAAATGTAAAGGGACACTGTGTTGTCTCAGGGTTGGAGCACTTGTGCCAGAATGAACTAAAAAGATGTTTAGAGCACCTCCAACTAAAGAGGGTACCTAGAATAGTCACAGGCCTTGAAGCTGACTGGTTATTAACCTCATCTCTATTGCTAGCTGTGCGACATGTATTCTTTTGGAGGAATGTGCTGTGCAATGTATGCGTGTAGAGGACCCACATAAAAATACCATCAGTTTTGCCCAGAATCCATCAGCCAGTTCAGAAATGTTAATCTTCAAAGTTATGGTAACTTTTTGTGAGTGGGGAGAAGAAGAATGAGATAAGATGTTGACTTGTGTGTTACTCCTTTGTTTGCCTTACCTTTGATATTAAATGTTCTTTATTTATCCAGCACATTCCTGCTACCCTGGAGTGCCTGAGCCGCTCCACTTTGCTATGTGTATCTGCTCTTGCTGTAATCTCCTACGTCACGCCAATGTTTCTCATTGCCCTGCTTCCTCTTGCTATCATATGTTATTTCATCCAGAAATACTTTCGAGTGGCCTCAAGGTAAGAGCATTGACCGGGCTCATTCTGGTATTTAAAACGTACTCTGAAATTCATGATCTGGTACCAGGAAATAGAGAGTTTTAAACGGGGCCCTGCCAAGGCTGTATCCCTACATGAAAGCAAGTCAGGTCTATCACAGTAAAAATGTATCATTTTACAGCTGCATTGTTTATAACTATTAAATTAGAATTTCTGAGTGGGAGAAAAGTTTGTTTCCATCATTAAACCAGTGACCATACCAGAATTCACAATCCACAAAACAAGGGCCAAATGCTAGCCTCTCCGGTGAGGTTGAGCCTTAGGAGAAGTGTGAAGATATAGCAGCAAAGCAGAAATGGCCAAAGGCATTTAGCTTGACCAGGGCAGATGGAAATGAAAAGTTCAGGGATCAAGGAGAAAAATTGAGGGGTGGAGCTTACTCCGCATCTGTACCACGATTGCCTCTAAAAGATGCAGCATTCTCACCCTCAGTTGCTATTAGATGCCATCAGGTCCATAAAGCCACGTAGATCCCCTCTCCACAGTGTTCAAGGAGTGCTAGTGGAAGCGTTCTGCCAAGATCCTGCATATGTGCACAAATTGAGAAGGGGCTACCTGTACCCTTTCCCACTTCCTACAGGACTAAACAGAATTTTAGTGGTGGTTATTGCTAAGCAGTGTAGCAAAAATTAATTGCTTCTATTCATTTGAGTTAATTGAAGCCAGAATGGTGTTTCAGAAGTAAATCATTCCACATGAGAAATTGGAATGTAGGAACAAAGTGCATGTTGGGGTGAAGTGCAGTAAGACCTCTCAGAGCTCCAGTACTGTGTGTTTGCGTTTAGTAAGAATGATCCTCTTGCTTTTCTAGGAGTATCTGTCTTAGTGCAAGAGTCTTTGCATTTGAAATTCTGCCGTTTTAGGCTCACGGGCATGAGATTCTGTTCTGTAGATGTTCCATTTTACTCCCCAAGACACTGTAGTGCTTATTTCAAAAGGATCACTGTATTATTAAAACTGATTTTCTTTTTAAAACTGTTTCCAGGGACCTGCAACAGTTGGATGACAGCACCCAGCTGCCATTACTTTGCCATTTTTCAGAGACTATGGAGGGTTTAACCACTATACGAGCTTTCAGGTATATTTTTTTAGAAAAAAATTGTATTGTTTTGATATATGCGAGACATAGGATATATGTCATGAATGAAATGTTCAACCTACCCTTAACTAGGCACCCACTTCTGCACCTACGGTTTGTAGGTGCAGATAATTATGGTTTGGGTCACTTTAGAAGTTTAAGTACCTCACTGCATCAGTAAATGGAGTTCTTGGACACTTAAGTGATCTAAAATGTGGATGCCAATAATTTTAGGGGGGGGGTAAAATTGCACCCCCAGTTATTTGATCCACACTTGCAAGAAAGGAGGCTGGTGGCTACAAATCTGGGCATTTATGAAGAATTTGAATTACAATACAACGATCTTTTAAGTCCTTGCTTGCCTGACTGGTCCTTGTCCATAACATCTATTTAGACTTTTGGAAACGGCTGAGGAAGATCTAATAACACACCTGAGTTGTGCTTCTGTATTACAAATATAATATAATCTCCTGGTGTGCCAGTAAAAGTTCTGCCAAACCTACCAGCTGCTTCCCCAAACCAACATTATCTCTGTCATTTCTAAGTTGAGTCAAAGTTGAGTCTTCCGAGCCCCGTCTCATCTACACATACACATATGTTGCAAGTTAACATTGCTGCTAACAACTCACCTTTGGAATTCCATAATTCTTTGTGGTCATTCCTGTACAACCTTAATGTTTCATTTACATAATTGTATAATACTTTTCGTCCACAAAGTTATGAACCTATAGGGTCTTTAGCATTTAATTTCCTTTCTTTTCTGTTTAATTTTTTTAAGAACAGAAAAAATGGAGATCAAAAACATATTGCCTGTATTTAATTATGTTAGTATTTAAATTGTCCCAATCAGGCTTTGAACTTCGTAGCTGAATGAGAGTACAGTATGCTGGCATATTGCTGCTGTTTGGAGAACAGCATAGTATTTCTCAGTATTAATTATTATGATTATGCTTGTTGTTTAAGTGCCAACAGTCTTCTCTAGTTTATTGGTATGTGTTCTCCTGTGTGCCCCATTAAGGAAATTTATTATTCCATTCTGGTTTCTAATCCTTGCTTTTCTCTTTGTCTCTTATCCTAATGCTCTTCTACTCTGGAAGAAATTAACAGAGATGTTGTGACCATTAGTGCTGCACTGCTTAAGAGTTTTGCTACAATAAATCACTCCTAATACCACCTCACTGATACCCTTCATTGTTTAGTACACTCCCTCGTGATACCCCATCCCCAGTCACCATGAAATGAACTGCTCCAGCAAAGCCTGTTCAGAATTTAGGGAGCCTCATGTTTGTGATTTCATCAGCTTGAAATCCCAGAATAACTGATGAATCTTTGACCCAAACAGCAGGAGACATTCAGTAGGTTTTGTATTCCATCTACATGTCAAGCTTCTGTGTCAACTTGTATCTTGGCTATTTTTAGGAGTATATTGCTTTTCAGCTGCATACTGAGTAGTAGCAGTGGCATTTGAAGTTTAGACATTAAAGCTTGAACAAAGTACCCAGCTCCTACATTCCTAAAAATAACACAGTAATATAGGAGGAATCCAGCCATAGGGCTAACAGGTACCAGTTGTTCCTGTGGCACCCTTACTGTCCTATATTTTTTCTGGGCCATTTTGAGCAATTTATAAAAATCCAGGAATTGTATCAGAAAGACAGCAGCTGCTGTCGCTGCAGCCACAAAGAATCCTTCATCAAGTATCCTGGGTGTAAATATACCTTCTCCATATGTTGTCTGGTGTATAAAGGACTTTGACATGGTCTGTCCTAAATAATAAATGAAATGTAAGCAAGGTTTCCCCAGGGAAGGGTTTCACTTTAGGGACAATTTCTGTAGTGAGAGTCTGAGAAATTTGCAGCACTCTAATGACAAATTGTACTCGTCAGCAATTGCACCGCCCACACACATTCCGCTGCTGACTGCACACTGCCAGAATCCCTAGCGTTTTATAGTGTCATGACCACTGGGATAATCTGTGAACAGCCTGGACATTTTAATAAAGAGGGTCTGTGATTTTTTTAAAGGTAATTACTTTTTAGCCTGTACCTGGAAGGGGATACAGGAATATTGGTAATTGACACACAGTAAAACTTCATTAATACTCGGGCTTTATCATTTGTACAAAATGTTGGCTGTCTCTCTCCTCATGTCGGTGTAAAGATTTGATAACAGCTGAATTTTATAACCAAGGCTTCATTTCTTTTACAAAATATTTTACAGTCCATTTACTGGTATGCTGTGTAGTATTATTAGTAGCTATCAAAATAAATGTACAAAGTGCATGTTTTGGTATATTACCCTGGCTGATTTGAGTACTAGCTAAGACCCTGATCCTGCAAAGCACTAGAGTGGGCAGTCTGCTGCATGCACATGGAGCCCCACTGACATCATTGCAGGATCAAGGCCTAATGCAGAAGTTTCACTAACTAGCAAATGTTCTTCTAGTTGTTAGTGTACATCAGTGTAGTTCTACAGTAGTAAATGTAAAACAAACTTGCTGTATTTAACAGCCTTTGTACTCTTCGGCTGGTTTATGTTGAAGAGAGAAAAACTGGTTTATAAAAGTCTTATTGCTACTTTTATTGATTGTAGTTTAGGGGCTCCCACAATGTACTGGGCATTCTCTATGCACAAATTAAGAGACAGTCGCTAACACTGTGGGGTCTTGATCCATGACTGGGGCTCCTAGGCACTACTGCAATACAAATAGCAAATAACCCACTCGATTTTATATGGTCGTGAAAAGAGGAGTTGTGTTTTCTGTACAGCTAACACATCTTTCAATTGCTCACTTTCTTGCTCTCTCTCTTGTGCACGTGTGTGCGTGCACACACTTTCTCAGACTCTTATCTTTTTCTTTATTTCAAGCCACCTTCCTCACTGCTGCCACGGTAGTGAATGACTAGCCAGAGTCTGTTGTCGTTTATAAATTATAGTTTTAATATGAACTGCCCAGCTAGCCAATGTTAGTCCCAGAGTCCTATATAAAATGTCAGCTCCAGTTTAAGAAGATAGCAAAATCTTATTTGTTCCTAAAGAAAGGACATTGTGGCTGAGGGATGATTGCATATGGTCATGTTTAGGACACTCGGGAGGTTCCAGTTCTTGAACTGTTGTGTGATGCAGACATTTAAAATTAAAGTTTTATCTATAATTAGAAGCTGTGGCAGCATGCTGCAACTTACAGCTCCACAATTTGGGCATGCAAATTCTGTTTGTGTGTGTCTAATATATACACTCCAATATCTGGGTATTAGGATTAAGAGGCTGGGTTGAATTGCTCTTAAAAATGCAGCCTATTAAATGCTTTTGCTTTTTTTTTTTTTACTTTTCCAAGGCCTCATGACACACAATGACTCCTTGCTTTGCCATTTCTGTTTTGAAGGTATGAAGGCCGGTTCCGACAAAAGCTTCTTGAATATACAGATTCCAACAATATTGCTTCCCTTTTCCTTACAGCTGCCAATCGTTGGCTGGAAGTCCGCATGGCAAGTACATTACTCTGTTTGGGGCGGGAGAGGGCGGTGTTATGCTTCGCTTTGATCCTGGCGCTCCATTGATGCATATGAGTTATCCAGCCTATACCTTTGCCATGTACATGTCTTTTTAAAGAAAATTTGCCCAAGTTACCCCATCGATGAAAGTCCAATGGAGTGCAAGAGGGGAGGAATTATTCCAGAGCAGGAATAGGATTCATGGCCCTTTTTTGCCTGCCTCCCCACCTCCGCCCTTTCCCTTTTGGGGAGGAATGATCAGAGCCAAAGATCCTCTAGCTGTGCTATCAAGATCCCACAGGGGGCTGTGCATGTCAGTACACCTGGGCTTCATCCATCCAGCTACCTGTGCTGAGGTTCCACTGTATTGGGTGCTTTCTGCACCAATAGGGTGTGTGAGGATTTGGGCCTACGTCCTTCCTGAGTCAGCCAAAGGACAGGGCTATTGCCTTTTGTGTTCTTGTTCCCTTTGTAGTGCAAGTACAGCAGGTAGGTGAAAGAAATTATCTGTTAAAAATGAGTCTTCAGGAAGGCAATACAGAGAGCTTCTTATGCTGTGTGGTGTTGGCATTTGTATCTATTTCTGCAAGGCACCGATGTAACAAAGCTGCTGCTAGTCATGTTATAAATGTGTGATTCTTCCATATACATTACAAGTACATCAGTGTGTCTATTTCATGTCAATCTGCACATTAATTTTAGACTTTCACATATATTGGTATATTTGCCACCTAAACTCAGTTTCTTGGGTGACTCAGAGGAAAGAGAACTAGCCTGTATTCTATTCAGCAAATAAGGAATAATAATGAAGAAGCATCTAGAGATGATCGAGATCCTGTTGTACTAGGCACTGTATAAACATAGACTACATCTGCACTGGCAACTGGACATGGTCCAAGCACATGGTTGTGCCAGAACCCCCCTAGCATCCACATCTAAACCCCAGAAATACAGGTTTCAAGACCTGTCCAGGGAAAGAATGCTAGTAGACCTGCGGCGTGTGGGTATGAACATGCCTCGGGCTGTCGCATGGCCCCGTACCCATGCCAGTGCGTAGAGTGGATGGGGTAAGGGGCGTGTCTTGAGTTCAATAGTCCTCCAGTCCTGTTCCCACAATGTACTGAACCCTTTCCTGCCTGACCCTTATCCAAATCGATAAAGGTCCCTGCCTCCTCATTCTCACCGGTAGCAGTGAGCTGCACTGACCCCTTCACAACAGTTTTCCACTGGACTCTCTTCATCAGTACAAGTGAACATGTTCCACGAGCTGCCGCCCAGTCAGCCAACCACACCCAGGTCCCAATAAATGTGTGGTCGGAGTTCACCTTTTTCCACAACTTCTCCCACAGCATCAGGAACTTACACCTGTAACTGAAAGTTTCAGATAGGCTGGTGCAGGTGGGCATTCACTGTACTCTGGTCCACTCCCGGGAAGGAATAAAGCACCTGAGGCTCTGGTATCAGAAGGCAAAAGACTCCACCAGTCGCTCCAGGAGAAGTCCTCCAATCTGCCTATCCTTCAAGGAGCCGGACCAAGTGTTCTCCCAGGCTCCCGCTACCGAGCCTGTGGTGATGCACGACTCCCTCCTCAACCCGCACCAGCCTCAGCTGATGGGATGGTGATGGAGGCCATGGTGGGGACTGCAGAGGAGGAGGCCTTGGAGAAAGAAGAGCATGTCATCCTGCACCTCTGCAAGGAGAAGACGGCTCAGCAAGCCCCTCCTGATGAGCAAGAGGAGAACCTCTCTACTCAGCAGCAACTAGAACCTGAGGCTGGTAAGTTAAACCCCACCCTCACCCAGATGGTCCCCAACCAAGATACAACTGTAAATTCCATTTTATTGAAAGACCGTAAACCACTACAAAGCTTTTTTGCCGAAGCTATAGAGCGGATTATTTGTGAACTAACCTATTGCCCCTGGGTATGTGAGTTTATTGGCCGACAGGCTGACAAAGAGGGAGGGGGGTGGAAAGATCCAGCTGTGGGGACAGGACATTTGTACTAGATGAATGATTCTCCAGAGTTATAGCTCCTTTCAAGATTACAAACTTTCACTACAATAATCCCTCCCCGCAGTTGCACAACAAACACATGGGAGCTGTGCAGAACTGGGCTTTGGTGTAGTATCAGGATCAGTTATGTACAGGAAAAGAGAAGGGGAGCCTTTGCTTCTCTGAGGAACACAACAGCAGCCCTCTGTCGCAGTATAAATGTTTTCAAACATTACCCTGCCCTGGTGTCCTGCCTCTCCCCCCTCAGTGCTGTGCTCCATAAGCCGGGAGAAAGAGTCTGGGATCTGTGCTGGTGGCTGCACAAACAATCCAGTTTCACTTTGCAGTAGGGAGGTCATTGGTTTGCGGCCTTGATCAAGAAGTTCAGGGAACACAGTACAGGTGCGATGTCCCTCTTTCTTTCCCTGTTCCTTTCTCCACTCTTTGTTGGAAAAAGGGAAATGATTTCCTGGTTTGGAGATGGGTGGGCATTTGCAGTGGTTTGCTTCTCCCCCTCCAAGCAGGCTCAGTCTGATATCTTGGACTGTAGTCTGTTTCCATTCAGATTGTCTCCCAGTCCTGTAAGCATAGGTCAAAAATATTTCTGGTGCAGCAGAAACTCCAACTGGTTTCTTAAAGTTCAAAGGCAGCACAAATGTGCTTGGCCCACCTTCAGAGTTCACCAAACCCTCCTGTTCAGTGATATCAGTAGGATGACAAGTAGCACAAACATCTCTCTGTCACAGATTGGCAGATCCCCACCACGGGACTAGAAATCTATCTCCCCTTTCCAGTCTGGTAATTTTAAAACTACTAGGTTCTCCAGTCATTGGCCAGCCTTAAAAGAAGGAATTAAGAACAGTTACTACTGCCCCAGAAATAAATGCCCCCACCAGCCCAATCATATGCTTTAAGACATTAATTTTTTCAAAACCTTTAGTTGATGCTAACTCCCATTGTCAGCAGGTGTTCCTTTCTTGGGGGCTGTAAAAGTTGTCTGAGAATCAAGGATACTAAAACAATCACATTCCTGAAATGCTGAGAAGTATCACTACTGCGACCTCCACAGCAGTGTTATGTTATGTGGGGGGATTTCTTACCTGCTTTCCAAGGAAAGATGAAATATAATGCTGCTTTTGTGATTGACTTGGCAGGAAGAATGAGAAGAGTGAACCCATTCTGCCTAGAATCCAGGAGCAGCAGCCCAGGGCGGTAGGGGCAGACAAAGGATGACACTGGAGGATGTGCTCATTGGGGTCGACAGAAGGAGCCAGGAGAAGTTTGACTTTAAGGGCAAGAGAGGAATGGGCTATTGGGCTGGAGCGACAGTCTATGGAGTGGGAGGAACGTTTTTTCCAAAGGCAGGAGTCATTAATGATCTGGTTCCTGGAGCAGGACACATGGTACAGGGGATGGGAGTTGCCCAAGGGGACTGGGAGCACGCCCTGTTGGAGTCCCTGATACAAGGGGAGGTGGAATGGATTCAGGTCCTGCCTGCCGCAGTAGCTGTGCAAGTATCCATAAATTGGCACCTCCTCCTCCAGCTACTACTCCTCCTGCACCTGCAGCCCACCATGCTGCTGAGTTAGGGGACCCAAACCCCACCCTCTGTGATGGGGTTGGGAGGCTGCAAGACTCCAGGCCCAATACTCTGTACTGGCACCCAAAACCCCTCCCGGGGAAATTCTGTGACCGTGGAGGAGAGAAACAATGAGCCCAAAACTGCCTGAAGGCCAGCGTGTGTCTAGCCCCCAAACCCCATTCAGGAGACATCCCTTCCCCCCCACCCCTCTGAATGTTTTAAAGACATTCCCCCTCCTTGTACAAAGTAGGGGAAGATCAGGGCCAGGAAGATGGGGCCATAGGGAATAAAGTTTTAACATTCTTCAGGAAGTCTGATCCATTCCGTTTTCATTCACAGTTCTTTTAAAAAAATGTTCAGAATTATGCTACATGTACTAGTTTCAATAAATGTTAGTTTCTTTTACTTGTGTGTGGACCTGTCATTTGAGCTTTGGTAAAGGTACAGCGTTTTTTCCCTTTCAGTTTTGGGCTCTATCAGTCAGTGCTTTGAGTCATATAACTCTCCGGGGTAGAAAACTGAAAAGTCCAGTCTGACCCTCCCAGAACCACCCCCACCCCCCAAAACTCTCCCTGTCCTAGTATATGTGAATATAAGTAAGCTGGAGACATGTTGGAAGTGCAGTGTGCATGGAAATAACAAGTAATTTTATTAACTTGGGCCAGGGGAGTGGGGAGGAAGAGAAGGTGGGTAAATCCCCCCACAATCACAGTCACCAGAAATGAGATGTAAAAGCCCCTCCCACCAGCTTCATCAACTGTTCTCAAGGTCCTTCAGACACTGAGTAATCCACCTGAACTGGTCTGGCTAACAGTTGTGAACATTAACACAAAATGAAAGAACAATAAGTGTAAGTGCAATTTATCTGGCCAGATACCATCTGCAGGCCAATCACAGAACAGAAGGTGCTATACCTGCAGAGGTGCCCTGCCCCAGTTACCTGTAATGAGTCATTACCTAAACAATCAGCTAATGACAGTCAGTGGGAGGGTAAAAAAGCTGCATTGAAACACAAGTGAATGGAAATGTTCCCTCTTTTATTTTTACAGTAGATGCATGGGGTGTGGCACTTTGTTTGGGACCAGGCTGCAGTTACCTACCTGCCCGCCCATTCATCCATAATGTAGGCACAAATTGCATCCTTGGTTTCCCTGGCCCACTGTGGTCCAGCACCCAGTATGAACATTCACTGGATCAAGCTGCTCTGTAAAGGTTTTGGAAGCCCATCTTGTCCTGTACACAGTCTGTCCTAAAGTACTCACCTTTAATCTCACAAATGTTATGAAGGGCACAGCATGCCACAATAATGCAGACAGTGTTGGCTACACTGGCCTCCAACCAAGAGCATAAGCATCATCAACAAGCCTTCAGCCGTTCAAAGGTATTCTCCACTATCATCCTGCAGCTGTTGAATCTCCATTTTGCCAGGTGCTGAAAGCTGGGCTAGGGTTTCATTAGGCAGTGTGGGAGCAAGTATGTGGGGGTCCCCCAGAATAACTGTGAGCAAAGAGAACCACATTGCTTCTGGGGAATAAAGTCCCTTCCTCCCCCTTCAAGTACAATCCCAATCTCCTCAGTACTCAGTGTCATGGCCTGTCCTATGTGTTGGACAGCATTCAGGAATCTGCTTTTGTGGTCCTCTAAGCTTTTAAGAACGAGTGAGTAGTAACCTTTTCAACTGATGTACTCACTCATGCCTTTCAGTGGGCAAAGTATGGGGATGTGGGTGCCATTGATGGTGTTTCCGAATTGCACGGGGCCATTCTCTGGGACCCCACTGTAATTTCTGGAACTTTGGTGATGGCAACCACATGTGGGTAGATGAATGCATGGATGGTTTCACAAACCTGCACCACCACAACCCGTACAGTGGTTTGGCACTGGCTGATAGCGGTCTGATGTTGCCAGCTTCCAGAGGGCTATAGCCATCTGCTCCTGCATTGGGATGGGTCTCCAAACCCTTGTGTTCTCCCACTGTAGGGTTGGGGCCGGCTCTTCACAGAGCTCCATGAATGTTGGCTTCCTCATCCTGAAGTTCTGTGGCCACTGGTCGTCATCTCAAGTTTCCAACACTATGTAATCCCACCACACGGTGCTGATTCTCCTGGTCCAGAAGTGGTGGCCTCCCATGGACTTACAGTTGCAATGCTGGTAGTCCTCTGTGTCATGGGGCAACAGTGCATTACTCCCCATCCTGGCCACCATTCTTTGGCTTGTGAGAGAGGTCCGAATCCTTTCACCCAAAATTGTCACCGGTCCTGTATTGCAATGCACTCTCATTTGTCTCACAAGAAGGAGCAGGGTACCATCGGTCACTAATGCCATGTCTTCCACCAGTTGGGCAGGAGAGGGGTGAGTGGGAGCTCCCATCACCAAATGTGTGAAGGCATCTGCAGTCCCACCAACACACACAGCAAGGCAGATCCTAGAATGTATTCTGTGACTCATAGAGCCTTGGGATACTGCCCCTGAAATACTAGTGCTAACCTTGCTTACCCAAAAAAAAAGCTGTGTGGACATGGGTATTCCCAGGTTCAGAGTATATACCCGTGTCCAGCACAGCATATTTGTACACTGTGCAGGTGTGGGTTATGTGGGCAAGTGTACACACAGCCTTTACCTTTGTCCAGTTGCCAGCATAGATGTGGCCATAGAGGAGGCCAGTCCCTGCCCCACTGACTTCCCATTCTAAAGTTTTTATCTGTATGCAAAAATTGTACCACTTTAACTACACCAGTTCCATAACCTCTAGTGTGGACACAGTTATACAAGTATAGCTTAATCCTGTAAATGTAGGGAATAAGCTATTCTAATATATGGCACCTTTATATTATGGGTATAACTGAATCTATACTAGGCATTGTATCAGTATAACTATTTCAGTAAAACATCACACACCTAACTGAGATAGTTGTATTGGTACAAAAATTACATGTAGACCAAGCCTAATTTAAGATGGGATGGGGACACAACAGTGGATACAACCGACAATACCAAGAGGTGAGAGAGGGGTCATGGGACACTGAAACAAAAATGGGGGTTAAATGGCCCTCTCTACCCACAGATTATTTAAAATCTTCTGCATGTGTTTCAGTCTTAGCCACGTAAAGGGTTTATTGTTTCAAACTGAACTTACCGAAACATTTGCATGGTGTCTCTCTCTCTATGTGTGTGTGCGTGTGTGTGTGATATATAGTGATGGAGCTTATTCATATTCCTTCAGGAATACATTGGAGCATGTGTGGTTCTCATAGCAGCTGTGACTTCTATTACCAATTCCTTGTACAATCAGCTCTCTTCAGGACTTGTGGGTTTAGGACTAACCTATGCTCTTATGGTAAGTTAAATCATGCATTGAGTGGCTTCCCACACACACACTGCTTTCTTCAGGACACAAAGATGGGAAGGACAGAAGGTGCTGTTTACACATCCTTATTGGGAAGCTGTAAAAACACTGAAATAGTACATTAACTTCAATTCACATTGCGTGGGTGATATGTTTGTTAAGCATATTCTTTTCTGAGTTCTTAAATCCCATGTAAGTAATATATATTGCAGTTATTCATAAATATATCAAAATGTTATCATTCATACTAATTGAAAAGTAGTATTACCAGATCACTAATTTACTCACCATTATGCTGCAATCTCTCATTCTAGATATTCAGGCTTTTTTTTCTTTTTATAGAAAAGTTATATCTGTTTCTCTCTCTCTCAGCTTTTATTTTCTTTTTGAATATTGGCATGCAGCACCATAATACCAGAGCACCATGACTAGAATATTTAACTTGCAACCAGTCTTGCCACTGTTTTAATGTGCACCAAATGTTTCATTCAGTGGTCCAGCTTATTAAGACTTTGTACTCTGAATAAACTTCACCGAAACAATTAAAAAGCTGTCTTGGAGGAATGGAAGTGCTTGGTGGCCTAATAGTGTTATGCTGTTCCTTTTCCAGTATTTCATATTAGCAAAAAGTGAAATTTATTTATTTATATTATTTCAGGTGTCTAATTACCTGAACTGGATGGTTCGTAACCTGGCTGATATGGAGATCCAGCTGGGAGCAGTGAAAAGGATCAATGGCCTTCTAAAAACAGAAGCTGAAAATTATGAAGGGCTCCTTTGTGAGTGTGGTATAGTATCTCTGCAGAAAATAACTCGTTAAATATTTAATGATTCACAGTGAATTGCCATAAATAACTTATTAGAGCATTTAATGAATTGATGAATTGATCACAAGTGGGTTTTTATGCTCCGGGTACAGCTCCTTCACAGATTCCTCAGAACTGGCCTGACAGAGGTGAGATCCAAATACAGAACCTGAGTGTCCGGTATGACAGCAACCTAAAGCCAGTCCTAAAGCACGTCAGTGCTCACATCTCTCCAGGGCAAAAGGTAAAAAAGCGGAGATGATTTGAGAAATGACTCTTTCCCCAGTCAGACCAGCTTGTAATAGAAACCACAGAGTGGTGAGAACGTACTAAGCTATTTTTTATTCATGATTTCCAAAGTTTTTCCTCCACCAAGTTTTTCTTCCTCCAAAATAATATAGTCCGGTCCTAATCCCTTATACCGGTTTCTTTACAGTTTTGCTCTGATGCCTTCAAAAATGTGTACCGTTACAGTGATGTACAGTGCTGCTTAATCTTCTGGTGCTCCGCTGTGGGACATAGGGCCCCAAAATAAGGGACACTGACACTTGCAATGTGAGATATACACTCCATCATTCCCAAATGGCTCCCCTACCCCATCCCTTCATTGGTCATCTCTCCCCACTTGTCCCTTTCCCCTCAATCTTCTTTCATCTCCTTAATCTTGTGTGTCAGTGTCCCATCGTACAATGGACTCTCCCACCCAGACACACCCCCTCTGGGGTTCTAAGCTTTGCTGGCAGCACTAGCCAACTCTCCTTGTGCTCCAGAAGGACTCCCTGTGACCCACTGTTCCCTAGCATCCCCATGGAGGGCCAGCCAAAATCTAACCCTGAATGTCAATTTCTCTTTTAAAAGACAAAAGGGCGAAAGTATGGCCTCTGCTGAAGACAATTCAGTTTTGTCATTGACTTCAGACGGGGCCAGAATTTCACCCCAAGATGTTTGTTGCAAATGCTTTCTCCTTCCTACTCATTTAATGTTCTACTCATCTTGTTTCTGTGTTGTAGATTGGAATCTGTGGCAGAACTGGCAGTGGGAAATCCTCCTTCTCTCTCGCCTTTTTCAGAATGGTTGACACCTTTGAAGGTAGGCTCATAGCTGTTCCATCCCGTCATGGTTAGATCCCTGGGGAAGCAACTTTGAACCTTGTTCCTCTGACCCTAGCAGTTGTGAATTACAAAGACGGTAAAACTGTGCGAGGCATTGTTGCTGGGCTTATTCCAAGTAAGGGACCATCTGTCTTTCATCAGCTTCTGCCATATTGATAACCCAAGTCAATATAAAATCTCATTCAACGTGATCAGTGTTTTCTAACGCCATCAGCAGCCTCAGGCAAGTGTTTCCATTAAAAATAGAAAAAGACTTCAAATGTGTATTTTTTAAAAAAAAATCCATATTCTGTGTCAATATTGATTTCCTATAGGGCCTGAACCTGCTTCTTTGGAAGTCAATAGCAAAATTCCTATTGACTTCAGAGAGAGCAGGATTGAGCCTTTAATTACAGTTATTTCCAGAAGTAGACTTGCATGTCATTTTTCTTAAGCGTTTACCAGCACGCATTAAAGGGGTAGGCAAAGGTGCAGAGGCAGCATATTTCTGTCTCCAGCACAAACCAACAAGCATAGTGTTTATCAGTGGCAGGGAGGGTTGAAAAGATATGCTATAGTGCAGGTTACTCCAAGGACAGAATTGTTCAGGGCTCCAAGGATAACCTGGAGCTTTTGCTACCCATGCTGTGTCCAAACAGGTGGTTACTTCCATCTCAAAATCGCTTCCCATCACTGCACAATGCTATGATCTCCTTTGTGAAGCAGTATTTCCAGGGCTGATGTGTAAGAATAGCAAATAGTACCTCCTGGGTCTACTATGAGCACAGAGGCTACTTGGGGAATTGTCATGTGCACCAGTCTGAGTTAGATGTCTCTATTTCAACTCATCTGGAAATAATGTTCATTTGCCTTTTAGTCTGAACACAGGCACAAAGGAGTAGTCCTCATACACCCCCTGTGTCATGCTAGTGAAAAGAACCTTCATCCCCCTAAGTACAAGTGCATATTAGCTGCCACTGGGAGGAGGTGGGCTCTCCCCCTGTGAATATTCTTAGAGCCAAAATCTCTCTCTGTTCACTTTTCAGCAAAATATGGATATGTTTTTCTGTAGAAGCACCATTCATTTGCAATCCATTTCTGGTTGGCCTATCCACATACAATTCCTGCACAGCCATCCCCTCTGACTAACACTTGCCAGAGCAAACCAAGCAGGGCAGGAAGCCTAGAGGGCACAGGAAGATCTGGAGGGCATGTGCTAAAGCTTGAGGAGCACACTCCTCATCCTCTATGCCCTGCTCTAGAATATCACAAACTCTTTGTGACATTTTCATATGGGGAGGAGAGGAGAGGGAGGGAGAAAGAAAGAACCACTCATGATAGAGGTTAGTCACATCACTTAATGCACTCCTGGAAGGCACTTGCATATGGTTGTGATGGAGGGGCTACAGGAACCTGACTAGAACAGAATAGAATTGGATCTCTCTGTGGCTTGGGGCATGGGCAACTCATGGATGGCATACAGAGTGTGAACCTTAGAGACCTGAAGGGAAGAAGTTTCACCCTGCACTTGCCCTTCTTAACAAATGCACCTTAGCTATGTTCTCAGGTAACTTTATGACATTGCACTAAATCAACATCTGATCATTTATTCTGGGTTATTAGACATCCTGCAAATTAAATATATAATTATTTGTGTGGCTCTTCTTACTGTTCAGGGCTAGTGTCCTCTCTGACCCCTTCCAGGTCTTTCTGTGTGCATCCCTCCGGGTGCTAGGCTTTTGCCTCTTCTGGAGTGGAATCCCCTGATTCTCCCACTTTCAGAGTGGGCCCAAGGCTACAATAACCCGATTACCAACTGTGATTGTTCAGCAGGTCTGACTGGGTTCAGCTACCTGCAAGTCTTCCTTTTGGGAGCCCTGACCAGTGGTATATACAGTAACCCACTACAGCCTTTTCTAAACAAAGCATTGTTTAATCACAGGAACAAAGCACAACAAGAGAAAAGGGAGCTTAACACAATAAAAGGTGTATACACATACCTACCTGACCTAAAGCTTAGGTGGGCAGAGCTTGACCTAAACATCCCAGAGAGTGCTGGGGACCAAACTGAAACCCTTGAGGTCAGGGGATGGGGTTTCAGCCTGTTCCCCAGCACTCTCATCCCCTGTGCTTCAGGGACTTCTCTTTATCCTTCCTAAAAGTTCTTTATTCCATTTTGCTGGCTGTAGTCCCCCCATGCCCCACCCCCACTTACCAAGCCAGACTGTTGAACTCATCAGCATAGCTGGATATAAAACTTCAAAGTGATTGACACCAGCATTGTCCTTCAAGTATAGTAAGTAGGGCAGTCTGAAGCTATTGTCCCCTTTCCTGTGTGCCTAACCTTTGCTTGAATTTACCCCTTGTAATCATATAGCAAACCACACAATAACCAACAAACTACCAGATGTGACATACAATATTCATAAAATATAACAGGCATCTTCCATGATTTAGTCTCAAGGGAATTGCACTCGCTTATCAGTAACTCGTTTCACTGGTGAATAAAGTAATATGTAGCCCATGGGTTAGTCTTGCATGCTTCTCTGTAATATAATGCAAACTAAAATCAAGTCGTGTTGTTGGCTGCTAGCTACATGATGTGATGAACAATCTAGCAGACTCTCAATGTTCTTTTGAATAGGGAGGATTATCATTGATGGCATAGACATTGCAAAGCTCCCTTTACAGACGCTAAGATCCAGGCTGTCCATCATTCTCCAAGATCCTATTTTGTTCAGCGGTACAATCCGGTAAGCATAAAGCAGAAACAACAAGAAACAGCTAGGGTTTGTGTTATCACAGATTATGATTTTCACAGAGAGAGCAGCAGCAAACAATGCATTTAAGAGGCCTCATGCTCCACTACCTTTAATTAAAAGAGGGGAGCATTGTCTTCTCTGTGTGCTCCTCCCCACATCCTCTTCAGAGCCCGGGGAGCCCTTCTAGAGCAACTGCACCTGGTCAGTGCTCCACAGTTTGGGAGGGGTGCTCCTTAAGGTGGGGCCTGGGACTAGTCACTATCTGTGACCTGCTACCCTCAGGACCCAGTGGGTTTGCCAGCCGAAGTCAGCTCAGGAGAGTGTGCGACTGGCATTCACCAGCCCTTTAGAGGTGAAGTGGGGAAGATGTAGGTGAGGGGGACGACAGCCATGGCACATAACAAAGGAGAGTGGAAGGGAATCAGAGAAGCCGTGTAAATGGAGTTCAGGTTCTGTTGATTTGGAGCTTAGTGCTCTGTTAGGTTTCCAGGACCTTGCCCCATTCCGTCCTCCATGAGATTCAAAACTCTTTCCTATGTGGGGAAGATGAAATGGAAACTCAGAGAAGAGAACTTCACAGAGTTTCCAACAAATGCCATCCCCTCCTATGATGTTTTCCACAAAAGGGGACAATCTGACCCTTAATAAACAGTTATACTGCCTACATAGGCTAATTTGGGCATTAAAGTAATTAGAGTGGAGTTTCATTTATAATGACTTAGAAACTGCTGCAATTTGCCTACTGATTCCATGAGACTTCAAGCTGTACTTGCTTGAATAGGTAATGAATCATTTATATCAGAAGATAAAATGGCAGTATATATTTGTTTTGTTTGTTTACTTATTCAAGATTTTATTTAGGCCAACACTGGACATTCACCTCATGTACACTAGCAGTAAAAAGTAAATCAAAGATCACATTTGCTGCTGTGAGTCTTTTATTCCGGAATAAAATGAATGAGCCTTGTTTTATTTTAAGCAACATGATATGACATGAAGGACATTAGCACCTGTCGCTGCCTATTTTGAGTGATAATAGACTAAGGATGCATTCAGAGTGGTTGATAACAACTGCTGAGTAATTTATAGCTACTGTTCTGCTGTGGTGATGCTCGTTTGTGTTTCATAATTCAGCATGATGCTGATCATTCTGTGTACCACAAACTGGTATTGTAAAAACTAAAAGGGGGTCATGTTGGATTCGAAGGGTCAGATTCTGATCTTAGTTTCACTGGTGTAAATTCAGAGCAAATCTACTGACTTCCATGGAGTTATTCCTGACTTAGACTGATGTGAGATCAGAATCAGGCCCAAAGTGTTTAATCCATGTATATATAATTATGTCTGTGTTTGTTTTTAACCACACAACTATAAAGGTGCATGGGTGAATTTGATGTTCGTAGTTAACTTTTAACTGTATTGAATCATAGGTTTAACTTGGACCCAGAAAAGAAATGCACAGACAGCATGCTGTGGGAAGCCTTGGAAATAGCACAACTCAAACATGTGGTGAAAGCACTACCAGGGGGTCTAGGTAATACTTCTCTTTTCTTTGGGAAAATGCTTTCAGTGTTAAATTCATTTCTATTTAACATTTAGTTAGTAACTTCTGGCAAAATGGCTCTTACTGAAGCAACTTCGGATCAGGCAGGCTGGCCCAAGGTTTTGTGGGGCCCTGTATGAAGTCAGATAAATGTGCTGGGTCCCATCCAACTCCCTCTTCTGTTTTACCCATAGCAAAACTCCCATTGACTTCAGTAAGGCCAGATTTTCACTTTTGGTCTCTGGTCCTGTGGCCAGTGGCATACCGTCTATGTATATAATGCATGCATTGCATGCCCCAGAAATAAGTTCTACAAGAATACAAAAGCCCTGACCAGCTGTGTCTGTGGGACAATTCCTTCCGGCCCCCAAACGCACATGAAGTACACAGTTTTGTATAACAAAATGGCATCTTCCACACAGCATAGTGTGTGCAAGGTCACGCCCTGCAAGCAAGTGTAGATTTGTTTGCCTTACTAAAAATGTAATGGTACACCACTGACTGTGGCTAATAAGTCAAGTGTATGCAAACAGGTATAAAGGTAATTGAGATATTAAGGAGCTTGAAAATGGAAATATAAAACAAATTAGAGAAAATTATTATCTTGTGGGATGGAAAAAAAAGATGGACATATAAGCTGGCAGTGGGATATAATGCCCCAATCCACACACAAAATCAAAGAAAGACCCTGTTTCAGGAAATGAAATAAGTCCAGCAACCCACCTATGTTACAGATTCAAAGAATACTGCATGGTTGGAGTGGTACTGAGAATAGATATACTAAAGAGAGAGATACAATCTGTCACATAAACATGTTAAAATAATGTTGGTATTCATGGAATTGTTTGTGAGTGCTGCCCTGTGTTCTAATATGCACGAGAAGGCAGCATTTCCCCAGATTATTTTTCTCCCTTGAAAGAGCAATGCCCTTGGACTTCTGTGGGGTGATTAGGTCTTCTTTAGAATTCCAGCATTTCTTGTAAGCTACTTTCACTATTGCAAATGCATTTAAGTACTTGAGTGCAGTACTCAGACACATAAAATGAATCTTAGAATAGGCAAATGAAACAGGTATTGTGTGCTAAATGAAATGTACTGCACAAATTGATCCAGACAGCTGTTTTTAATAAAATAAAATCAAGTATGAAATGCACAATAAATTACAAACAGCATTGTAAGCTCCTTGTGACAGGGACTATCTGATACTCTGTGCTCTGCACAAGGCTGAGCACACTGTCCAAGCTCAACAAACAACAATAATGGTATCATGAGCTACCTCCTGCTCTTGGTTACCCCTGTTCTACCTCACTGAAGTTAGTGAGAGCAAAACTTTTCCCTTCTTTATGCATTTATCAATACTAGCCCTATCCATTTTTGAAAGAAAAAAAAATTCCTGAACATGAATTTTAGGTAACCTAATCACCCATGGTATTCCTAACACATTCCTAACCACAACCAGCAGCTGACTGCGCAGTCATGGAGCATAGTTCCAAACTGTTCAAAATCCCAATGACTTTAATCTCTATTGAGGACATCCCAGGTAACTAGTAGTACCCAAATGTGCAATGTTACAAGGGATACATTTGTGATTTCAAATCAATCTGCTCTTGGAAAATGCATATTACCTGTCTTTTACTGTCACTTTTTATGCTGCATGACACCTGCTGTACCTTTCTTTTAGTGCACAAGGAGTCTGATCCTGCTGACCTTATTCAGACAAAGCTCTTTTTGATTCCAGTAGGATTTTGCCTGAGTAGAGACTGCAGGGTTGGGCCCACAAGCAGTCGGTGCTGCCTCACGTAAAGTTGTTTTCTTTCAAGAAGGCAGCATTGTAAAGATACAACTCCATTTAAAATAGCTTATAACAACTAGTTGTTCTGACAAGTTCCTTTGAAGTCAGTCTCATTTTTAACAGTGTGTTTCCTTTTCCTCAATTTAATGTGTATATACAGAAGGTATTCAGCATTGGGGTAAGCTAGATAAAATGATACACTCAACCAAATTTGTAGAAGGGAGATCTTCCAGGGATTGTTGTCTGATTTGCAAGAGACATATATCAACAAATGAGGTTAGAGTGCTTTAATCTACACACAGGCATTGTAGCAGGTTTATAAAACAGGAAGACACATTTCATATATTAGTTTCTCCCCTTTGCATTTGATGTACATCAAAATATGTTGGAGGGGAGGGTTCCATATGGTATTTCAGTTTCTTATTTACTTTGCATAGTTCTTTTCATGCTGTTCCTTCAGACAACATGTCAGAACACTATGCCCATTTTTATTTATGTGAAGAATTATATTTAACTATGTGTGTTATGGACTTTGGGTTTTCATTTCTGTGCATAAGATACATCCATTTTGAAAATAACTATGTCCTGTTCTGCCATCCTCATGAGGAATAGTAACTTACTTCATGAGTAATTTGCTGAAACCAGTGTTACTACCCAATGTGAGTAAAAGTGGCAAAACTGGGCACCAGCAACTTAAGACTTATAAATTATTATCTTAAAAATTCTTAATATAAGTATGAGATCTTACTTTGTCAGCATGCTCTCTGTGCTCCCCACCCGCGCAACAGCCTAAATATTACTTTTGTTGTCCAGATGCCATAGTCACAGAAGGTGGAGAAAATTTTAGCCAGGGGCAAAGGCAGCTGTTCTGCTTAGCACGGGCATTTGTGCGGAAGACAAGTATCTTCATCATGGATGAAGCCACAGCATCTATTGACATGGCAACGGTGAGTTCAGAGTTTCAAGTTTTTTTTATATGGCACATGATTTTTCAGAGAGGGTAGCCACGCTATTATTAGTAACCAGAGATGAAACTTAGGTAAAATAATTCTACTTAATAATGTGTGAACACAAGTTTCCTTGCAAGTGTGTTTACAGGCTGGCCCCATGCCCCATATAGACATTGACCCATATATGAGAGTCACTGTTAACTAGTCTGACAAACCTATCTTGATAGTCCCTCACTATATACTAAATTCAAGCATTGATGCAAATGTTTTTTTTATTGACAGTTCAGTTTCCTAAAGTAAATAAGTCTTCAGAGGCTTAGCTATGGTGGTCAATTGAGGACAAACTTGGCTGGTAATGTTATGCCTCCTCCAACTTGTACTTGCCAAGCATAGCAAGTTTCTTGGTGAATTCTTCAGCATGATGGAGAGGACAAGTGATGAAGAAGTTTTCACCCTGCAGGGGGTTGAAAGTAAGGTCAAGTAAATAAATAAGAAATAAAAAAGACCTGTTAGATCATTGCATCTATCCTCCTGCAGGTGCAAGCTAGAGTCCCTAGTAGAGGATAAACTGCACACTAGTACTGCCCTGGCTGGTCTTAGCCAAATACAATAGAATATTCTAAGTTGCTTTGTTCCCAGTTTCAATAAACTCTGTTATCAAAGGCTGTCATAAGATATGTTGAGATCCTCAGAAGGAAGACACTACATAAGTGCAGAATATTATTGCAGTGGTTTATTATAGTAGCTAAATATCTTTAGTACCGGTTGGTGTAAGTTACTGCTGTGTCAAGCCTTGATACTGTGGTGCTGAGGGCCAAGTTAGCAGTTACTCACAGACCAGTTAAAACACATTTTGAATGTTGACGTATTAAGCAAGCACTCCATTCATTGGGGCACTTGTACCTTGGGCACAGATAATATGAAGATAACTATTCTAACAATCTTGCCTTGCTGAGCTTGGAACGCACCAATACATTCATAAACAGCAATGGTGAACACTCTGTGAGGACCGCTGAGTATTTTAAGACTGTCTTAAAGACCTCCTCTGCTGTTGTACCGGCCAGGTACATCTAGCAAAATGCGCCTCCAGTGCTGTCAACTGTATCGAGTATGTCGTAACATTCCATGCTTTCAGCGGGACAGAAAGAATGCCAGAATGGAGCGGGATTGGTAGCAAAGTGAATATTCCTTTGCAACAACATGATTTAAAATGTAGTCCTCAACTTTAAAACAGACATAGTGATATGCACCCTTCTTTGTAAAGTGCTTTAGGGTCTGCAAAGGAAAAGTGCTATGTAAGAGCTAACTAAGTAGTAGTATCAAAATTCAGTACGTTGAGGTTGCTCAGTACCACTGTTCCCTCTAAGCTGTGCGCGTGTGCGCACGCACACAGATCCTAAACCCCGCGCACACAGCGAAACGCCTCACGCACAACAATTTGCACAGAAGCACAACAATTTGCACAGAAGACATTTTTTGCGCCCACGGCCTGTCAAAAATTTGCACAGAAGAAATGTTTTGTGCACGCAGCCTGTCAAAAATTAGAAGGAACATTGCTCAGTACCTCACAGAATGAGGCCCATTCTGGATGATCATTCTAGAATACCCTAATTTAGCATACTGTTAATTTCTCATATCTTTACAGGTATAAAAAAAATTAGTATTAATTGTTTGACACATGTTTTTATTGTTATGCCCATCACTGAAGAATCTGTTATTTAAAAAATAATAATTGTTGTTCCTTTATGTAGGAGAACATTCTTCAGAAGGTTGTAATGACGGCGTTTGCTGACCGTACTGTGGTAACCATAGCAGTAAGTACACTCTATGTGGCTTCTTCAAATGCAAACAAGTATCTGAAATGTAAAACAATGCATCAGGTACCTTGTTAATTTTTCTGATTTCTCTAGTCTATTGCTTTCTAATATGGCACTTATTTAATTAAAAATACATTTATTTTCCATTTAAACCATTTAGAAAGTAGTTCATATATTTGTATTTTAAATATTTAATGCGTAATCCTGAAATGTGCTCCACAATAGTAATTACCATTGACTTTAAAGGACCACATATAAGGATATTGTGTACTTTCTGTGACTTATTCATTTTAGGCCAAGTTCAACTGTGGTGTAACTCCACTATCTTCAATGGAAATTGTACATGCCTATCTGAGAGTAAGATTTGGCCCTTATTAAGCCAGGATACTTTAATTTAAGAAGAACAAAAATAACAATATAGCTTTGCTGTTGGATAAGTTAAACAAATAAGCATTTTAGCAGCTTTCAAAATATTATTTGGTTTTATTGTTAAACATAATCAGATTTATTAATCAATGTATTTTAAAATGATTAGATAATTATTTCAAACAGTAATAACTAGAATTAGTTAATAAAGAGAAGATTTGAACTGAACCAAAGAAATGTACTTGACAGTCATGTCATTATTGATAAATACCTTTCACTCCTTTATTTTCTAAAGATAAATGTGTCTTTGGGCAATGAAATAAGAGGTTACTGTATATTTTTTAAAATGTTAAAACTATATTATAATTGACATTTTATGCAAACAAAAGTCAGGAAATTCATAGTTAGTTACTGCAGGACTCATAACTTGACCTTCTTGCATGTATGTAATATTACGTATTAGTGTACACTGTTATTTTATACACATTGAATGTCTAATATACAATTGCTGCAGGAATCATAATTTAGAATTTCATGACTTCTCTTCATTAAAATTTTTAGGTAGTGTTGCACTGAGCTTTTTGCATTTGAGTTCCTTATTTTGTTTGTTTGGGAATGTGTGGAGGGAGGGTTTATTGGTTTTGTTTGTCTTTTTATTAAAGTTGCCAGTGCATGCACATTTAGCCTCTGGGTTCTAAAACGGGTTTTAAAATACACAATTCATACATAAATATTTTTAAATAAACCCAGTTTATTACAGCCCCAGTTGTAAATGTAATCTCAGCAGCTGCAGCTGTTTTAGAAACACAGTCATCTTAATAAAGATGAAGTGATAAATTGTAGGGAAAGGGCTATATTTGTCTAATCCATATTTAGCAATATCAAAATACTGTAAAAGTGCATCTGTAGCTCTGACCCTGCACGTGACACCATGCGTGCAGATTCCCGGGCTTGCACAGAGCTCCATTGACTTCATTGACTATGCATGGGTACAGGGATCCATGCCCATGGAGCCAGTTTCAGGATTGGGGCCTAAATATATATCTACATAATTGGCATAATAATGAGATTTCACTAAATTGGATTAAGACATCTCCATCAAGCTTGAACTTTGATAGGAATACTGATTTCTAGAATTTCTAATTTCTGTCTTATCTTGCACAGTTATATTCAATACACTGAACTTGTATTTCATCTGTTTACTTTTCAGCACAGGGTACACACTATTCTGAATGCAGATTTAGTCATTGTAATGAAGAGAGGGGTTATTTTGGAGTATGATAAGCCTGAGGTTCTGCTGGAGCAAGAAGAGAGTGTGTTTGCTTCTTTTGTACAAGCTGATAAATAATAGGATAAAATGAAGCCTTTCAAAGTGCAATTGTATTACTCATTTTCTAATTATGTAAATTACCTGTAAATAAAATATTGATTATTTCATAATAAAAGACTGAGTTTTTCCATTCTTGAAATAACCTGAGTGGGTCTTTGTTAACTCTTAATGAATTATCCATGTGCCTTTCCTTTTTGTTTGCTGGATTATTTTGGTACTAAGGACTAGTGAATTGGGTGATTTGAGATAAATAGATTTCTGAAACGTGGCACAATGTACAGCAAATATGAACAACTGGCACAGGGTTTGTTTTATTACTAACAATGAAACCTCTGCTGATAATATTTCATTACTGCATTTTTTTTCTGAGAATAGCAGATGCAACTCGAAGGAAATTGCTCTCTCCATATTTACAAAAATAACTACTTGGTCTCAAAAGTTCCAATTGCAACTTCCTATTAAGTAATAGTTCTGGAGACTAAAGTGGATTGGGGAGAGAAAGAGATACATTGCAGCCTTAAGATACAAGTGTTCATGCGTGGAGTCCTTGTGAAAATATTTTCCTATCTGTAATATACACTGAAACAATGCAATTTCAATACGGCGCCTTCTCTACCATCACAAAGATCAGGGTAGGATAGGTGCTCAGCAGAAAATATCAAAAAAATATGCCACAGTACAGTAAAAATGGTTGAAAACAATAAAACTGCTGGTGTCTCACAGTTTGGGTGTGGAGGGACACTTGTGATCTATAATTCATGGGGGGAAGTAGTTACACCTGCATTCTTTCTCAGGATCTGGTTATCCAATACACACCCACAATGATATTTGGTACAGTAAATTCACTCTTGTAACTGGACCTTTATGTCATAGATGATGCTAAGTTTATCCCTACTCTGTATACCACAAAGTACTAGCCTAGACAGCAGCAGGTAAGAGGTGCATCAAAGGTTTTTTTCTAAAGCATTGATCTCCTTAGCCTACCACTCTCTGAGGCTGTTAATAATTTCTTTTCTTTCTTTATACAGTACACTGTTATTTGTTGATGCTGATCATGTCCCCTTGGCTTCCTCTTTACTACATTGCATCCAGTTAGCATCCTTGGTCACTGCCCGTGTTCCTTATTCTCACTCAAGCTAATTTCAGCCTTTATTGAGCTGTACTATCTAGAAATGTGGACAAAATCTTCAATACAAAGACCCCTCCCAAACACTGGAGAAGTTCAGAATCTGCCCAGCATTTTGATCCAAACTTCAGAGCTTCACTCCCAGCCCTTCTGCCACCCCTGTTCCCATAATGGATCAAAGCAAAACCATGGGCCCAAACTTCTGGATGTTTGAAATCTAGATCTGAATTTTGAGATTCAGCCTCATCTCTGGTGTTATTAATTAGCAAGATGAGATCTGAAAGACCTTGAAACCATCTCTTTACTCACACGAATAGATGGAGTGAGCTCAGGATAGCTAGAGAATAGAATTCCTTTTCTCTTGCTCCCTTCTAAGTACATTCAAGAGCTGTATTGGATGTATGTATCTTCTGGGAGATCATGTGCTTTGCTGATGTTCCCCGTTTGCTATCATTAACACTCTATTGATTAGAGAGGGGCCTGAACTAAAACCCCAGCTCCCATCACTCCATTTTTCTAGTCTCTTCTACATAAGTTCTCATTCTGTTCTCATCACGGTAGTACCTGAGTACCCTACAGTAATGCATTAAGAGGTGTGACTGACATCTGATATGTGTGGTTTGTTCTTTCTCTCATTCTCTCACCCGACAGAGAACTGTGTATGCAGTGCAGTGTTTAGTTTTGGCAAGGTTTTGGTTTTGGTGCTTGCAGTAGCCAGTGTTGCTGAGGAGACGTGCTACAATGTTTGATACTAGCTGGGGTTTCCCAAAAGCTGATGGCTTCATGCCCATGTACACTTCATTGCTATAGTCCAGATAGGAGGTGATGAAGGAGTGTATAATAACCAAAGCAAGGTCATCACCTGCTGGGATGGGATGGTAGAAATCATAATCTAGCTGGGAAGCAGAAGGGGTGACTGCTTTAGGAGTGGGCAGGACAGCCAATCAGAGGAGATTTCTTTCTAGACTGACCGCTTTTTCTGGTAAAAGGGTCAGAAACCCCCAGTTTACAGGGGAAAACCAAAGTGTTGGCAGATCGGTGAGTGCCTGAACTAAGTTCTGAGAGACTGTGTAGCCCTATAATTGCCATTTAGATGGGGAATTAAAACACCCCCCAGGCAGGGAGGGGTGGTTTTAGTTTATAAATTCCATGGATGCATCTTATTTGTTTCACCCGCTTTGTTGAAGTAGCAGCCCACATCACAAGTTTCAAGTCACCACTGCTATGCTGCCCAGGAACAAGACTTGGAACAGTTGGGCAAATCCATAGGATTGCCAGCCACCTATGAGGAGGGGGACTTTGGGCTAGATGAGCCTGTTCAGGTACTATTCAATAAAGGCCCTTGAGTTTTTAAAAGGCCATATAACCACTACAGTTTTCCAGTGCTCTCAGCCACCCCCTTCACGGAGGCAGGCCAGACTTGTGATAAAATAACAATACGTAATGCGCACTATTTCCAAACGTTAGTTAATCCTCACAACATCCATGTGAAGCAGGTAAACATCTATTATGCCCCTCATAAAGATGGGTAACTGAGGCTCAGAAAGGCTGTTACCTGCCTAACACAAGTGAGTGGAAAAGCCAGGTGTAAAATATAGTTCATTGTCTCCAAGCCCTCCATGTGTTCAACTCACTATCACATTGTCTCTCCAGTTTGCTGTGACTTTTATCAATAAGTGATACATGCATATGGACTATCCTTTATCAAGGGCGCTGACACCTACTATAATCAACCTACTATTTATTTAATTGCTAGACAACTACCCATCCTCACTCCTATTCCCTGATCTAAAGAAGCAGTCTTTTGAGAATACACCAACTTCTAAACATTCTCAACGTAAATGAGTCAGTAGAAGGCTGCAGTCAATGTTATTCTGGTATTGTCTTTCTGGTGACTTCTGCTGCACATCCTTGTCATCTTCTTCCCTGGTAGGGATTCATAGAATTTGGAAAATCAGGCATGCCTGGGGAAATCCAGATGGAGTAGTGCACTAGACTGTCATTTTCAAAAGATTGTTTTCTGCAACCAGCGACCTCAAATTTATCATGGGACATTTTTCATGCACTAGTTATTCTCTTCCAGTGCCTCAATGAGGAGCAGGAAAACCTGAAGACTGTTTGTGTTGCTTAAGTGAAGGCTTACAAATTCCGCTATGCAAAGTTTTTCAAGTTTAGAAATGATGCTCTTCTTGCACCACTGGCTTGTTGTTATTTGTACAATGCATGTGAAATGGCATTAAACTGGATTGTGAGAATATACAACCAACAGGAGCTTCTAGCACTAGGAACAGTAAAAATGGAGAGGCACAATACAGTTACATAAATAAAATGTGTCAGATCGGTCACCGCCACCTATATCTGAAGAGCTGGAAAACAAGCATCAGGAAACATCCCTCTTCCAAAGAAACTTGGTGGCAAGGAGAACTTCCAAAAAATCAGCGGCAAAACTACAAGTATTACTAGAGTGTTACAGCAGTAAAATTATTTAAAGTCCTGTGCCACAAAAGAGTATTCTATAGTGCGCAAGTATCATAGGATATGTAGCAACTATATCTGCTATAGCATATCAGTAATGTTGAGAGGATACAACTAAAATACAATAAGAAAAAGATTTCTCACTGATAAAACTGTGGGTGTGAGGGCATTCAAAATGGCTTCTAGATTTTATGGATTCGCTTCACATGCGTTAGGATATGACAGTTGCCTCTGATTCATAGCTAACAATTTCCTTCTGCGTGGTAGCTTGCTGGTGAGTGATAGTGTGACCTTAGAGGCCTGATTAAATACATGCCACTTAAGATTAATAGACTTAGCATGTCTTCCCAGCACTCTATATCTATATGTTATACCAGAAAGAAATACTTCACCCATATCAAAGGCCAAATCCTAAGGGCTTCAAAGGGCCCTTACTCCTGTGAGGTTAAAATCCTGGGGCTCGTCAGGCACATGCAGTGACCGATGCAGAGTGGCTGCTCTGTGGTGAGAGCTGTGAAACCCTAGAAGAGGCTGGGAAATTCACTGTCCTTTAGGGGATCCTTGATCCCTGTCTCCCCAGAGATTAGTAATGCATGAGGCAGCAGCACGTTAGCCCCACAAGACTAAATTATTTTGCAGGCTTTGGGGGGTCTGATGCCTCCACAACCACCCTTTTCCTTGAAAGGAGTTTATCAGGATTATTATTTAACTCAAAGGCTACTGTGCAGAGGGAGGTCTACCACTTCTCAATCCACTTACCTTAGGGTGACCAGACAGCAAGTGTGAAAAATTGGGACGGGGATGAGGGGTAATAGGCGCCTATATAAGACTAAGCCCAAAATATCAGGACTGTCCGTATAAAATCGGGACATCTGGTCACCCTAATTTACCTATCCTTGGGCATGGAGCCTAGCTGGGGCATGAAGCTATTTCTGGAATCTATACCTGCTGTGTTGCAAAGTCAGGATTTGTCCTATAGTGCTGCAATATGGAAATGCTTCCACTAGGATAAATATTAGTATTATAAAAATCAGTGCTTTAAATAACATTTAATTCTATTTCAAGAGAGGCTGTATTACCATCTAGTGGACAAGAGGAATCAGGACTCTTAGGGCGAAATTCTGGCTCCACTGATGTCAGGATAATGTGACTATCAGTCACTTAGATTCTATTCCCAGTTCTGCTAATGACTTACTTTTTAGTGCACGCTCTCTCTCTGCCTCAGTTTACCCATCTGTAAAACTACACTGATAATACTTTGACCTCATAGGGGGCTGCAAGGCTCAATTCATATTTTGAAGCACTTTGTGATCCTTGGACTAAGGGTCTAATATAAGTGCAAAGTAAACAGTAATATCGGAGTGCCATTTTAATGTTGTTTTATAGTTATGGGTCCCTTATAATAAAACCACAATTCCCATCGGAAATGATTCAGCAAGACAAACCAATAAGAAAAATGTATAAAAATATGAAATCCATTTTGTAGGAACAAAAGGTCTGTTATCCCATCTTTATTCAATGTGTCAACCCTCAGGCTGAGGGGTTTTTCCTGTGAGCTTAGTAAACCCCTATTTGTCCTACACCACTTAAAACAAAAACAGGTTGGCTCATAAAGAACTGCCACCTTTTGTTTTCTTCTAAATATCTGTTACTTGATACATAGAGACAGGGCACTTCTTTATTCTGCTATTTACATTCTTCATCAAAAAGCCACGGGTTTTACTGTCCCAGACTGAAGTTATGTGCACAGACAACCAGTGCTGGAGGTGGAGGAGAATAGAGTAAGTGGGTGACAGCCACCAGAGGTGAGGGACACTGAAACCCTCTGCCAGATCTGCAATACTGAGCATTCCTGAAACGAAAGTAGAAAGCCAGCTCATCCTTGATAGTGCAGCTCATGTCAGGGCTGGCCCTAGGCCAAAGGGTGAGGAATGTCTTTAGCACTCCACCCCCTCCTCCATTTGTTAAACTTTTGAATGCCTTATTTTTATAGCCTTTGTAGCCCATTTCACCCTGAGCACAGCAACCCAGGCAGTCACTTGCCCCTAAATCTGACTCTGGCTCATGTTAAACTATTTCAAAGTTCCACTGCTGGTTTATTGCCCCAAGCATTGAAATTAGTGCACTAGTAGTGAGCTAGCTTCCTTTCGATAGGATTATTTTAACACAAACGGTGTCAGACATTTTTTTCTTTCTTTTCAGTTTCACTTCAAGTGAATGTAATTACTGCCCTCTGGAGGACAATGGAAAGAATAAGAAAATGATTTTGTGATTGATCGATTGATTTCAACAAGGGCCTGATTGTCTAGTGCCCCAGCACCTTATTATTATTTGAGAATATATAGCTTTAGTAAAGTGAGTATAAAACGCTACCAAGTAAGTATAGAAGCATTTTACATGGACTTTGCACTTATGTTACACAGGTGTAAGTAACTGCTGCACAAGATGCAATGAGGTGCAGAACTGGGCCTTTAGCATCTGATCCTTTAAATTAGTTTCCCCATTTTTAAAAATAGTCAGAAAAATGTAGAAAAAAATCCTGTTTGAGTAAAACCTATTCATATTACGTGTGTGAAGGGTGTGAATTTAAACATAGATTCTTTACCATTCAAGATTTTCATCTGCCATGTACAAGGGGTGAACTTTAGAGTTCAGCACCAAAATATCTGCAAGAAAAATAAAGTGGACAGGAAAATTAAAAGCATACTTGGCTCAGAGCACAGCCCACAGAACCAGGGTGCCTGAGCATTTCACCACCATCTTTGTGTTAGAGATCAAAAAGGTATGAAAGACAGCCCCAGAATGTCAGGGACAGGAGAGAGAGAGAGAGAGAGAGAGAGAGAGAATATTGAAAATAGAGCCTCCCAAAGCACTATGTACGTCAATCTAAGATATGTTTGGGTGTGTGTGTGTGTGTATATATATAACTGTTTATCCATATTTTTAAAACTATCCAGGCAACATTAATCAATTTAATTTGAGAATCTGGAATGATTTTTCCAGGCTAAGAGTGTATAGTCAGCAATATTTATTCTAAAATCAATAGTCAGGTCACGAGAACATTAGATGCAGAAGTTTCATAGTTCATTTCAACCTCAAATGCTGGTTGGCTCCCACCCACTAACCTGCTTTATAGTATTGATACAGTATCCAGTAAATCAATACCCATAACTGCTTAGATTTTATGGCACAACACTTAAATCCTCCAAAGCTTAAGGGGGATCTGACCAGTGCAAACCCCTGGAAACCTCCAACCCTTTCCTTTTAATGCAGGGCAAAGCAATTGTTTTGGTGTATATTCTTTAATGTTAACACAAAAGAAAGACATCCCAGGCCGTACATGCTGGTAAACTCAAGCAATTCAATCATTTTACTATCTAGGCACAAATATAAAACAGTATACTTATTTACTGTCTTTATTCAATTAGTTTTGAGCATAAACCCTCTGATGGTGCCCTTTAAAAATTATTGCTAACTATACACTCTGGAAAAATCATTCCAGATTCTGTAATTAAATAATTGAAATTCTCTTGGTTGCACATGGTGTGTGAGTACGTGTGCACACACAAACATAAGCTCTGGGTTCTTCTTTTTTGTTACCTCCTCTAGCAATTTTAACATCTCTTGAAGTCATGTTGTTGTTTTAAAATACACATGGGGTAGGATTAAGCCTTCCCTCCTTCCTTTCTCTTCTACTGCATTTGCAGGGTCCATCCAACAACCCCTTGCTTGCGTTCATGTGCCTTCCTGCTCTGGCTCACATTTTCTCCACCTCTCATAGTGGAGCACTGGTTCTTGGCTTTAGAAAACTACTTCTTCTGCTTTATTAGCTATCCATTCAGCAACCTTTCTTTTAAAAGTTTAGGGATAAATGATAAATAATTCTAGACAATTCAATTAGAGCTAGTTTGGGCACTGATTCATTTAAGCCCAGGCTTAAATGTATTTACAAGCTTGTATTTAAGCCTGGGCTTAAGTGCTTTGCTGGATCAAGACCTCTGTAAACAAAGTTCCCATCCTTCATTATCCAGCTGAACCATCTGATTCTTAAATGCAGCCTTTCCTACTATTTAAATAAAAACTGCAATGCAACCTCCTCTGAATTTCCTTTTAATAAAGATTTATTTAAAAAGAGCCATTTTATATGTCAGCACAAGTTAGACAAACACAAAACTTAATCATATTAAAAAATATGAACAAAGGTAAAGCTATCCTCAAAATACTCTCAATCAAGACCACCACTCAATAAACAAGATAATTAATAAAATTTAATGTAAATATTTATGGAGCCTACATACCAGCAGTCTATATGCCACAGAAATAGCTCAGAGATGTATGTATTTATTTATCACATGGATCAGCAACCAGAAGTTGAGAATTTCTGCAGTTTTATGCCCCATTGAGCTAAAGCAATATCATATAACTTAATCAAAACGTCAACTTTTTTTTTAATTGTACAAGATACAATGTTTGAAACTGATAGAAAAAACAAGATTGGTTCCCCAACATACTGATTTGGGATTCAGAGAATCATGGTGCTAAAAATTATCTTAATTTTTAGGTTATAAATGAATTTGCCAAGTGACCTTTGTCTAGGTCTGCATTACCCCAATCTGTTCTGCCCCTGATCTGAACCGGTTTACGAAGTGCAACAATTTGACTAGAAACCTCCCCCTGGAAAAACTTGCCAAACCTCCCTTTAAAAAACATTTTATTTATAATCTTGCCGTGTTCCACTGCTAAAAGGAAACAAGCCTTGCACAGAACAGAGCTAGCTTTCAGTGCAGCAGCAGAATGTAAATATAAACAGAGCCAAACCACCCCTTTTTAATTGCAGTGCGCAGCATGCGTAACGATGGGGATTTTTTGTTTGTTTGTTAGAAGACCATCAAGCTCAAGCCCCAGAACGGCTTGCTCCACCAGGAGCCTGGTCACTAGGGCAAGGAAAGCTGCATTGCACGGCATTAAAGCCGCGGCTATTCCCTGGTGGTCACTCCATTCTCCTTCCCTCCCACTCTTTCCTCGGCTAGCTTTATTTACACCTGGCTGGCGGCAGATTTCCCTTCTGCTTCGAGCAGGCTGGCGATGACCGCAGGGCACTTTCTGTCCCCGAGGAAGGGCACACCCGGAGCTGGTGCAGGGAGAGCGCTGCAGGGAAATGAGCCGACACTCGCAGGCCCACAGGGACCTGCACGGTGAGGCCCTTTGCGCGTTTCTCCCCGCCCCCCGGCTGAAGGAGAGAGGATTTGTGCGTCCCCTGCTAGCTCCGCCTCGTGACACCCGCTCTCTCGGTGCCCCCCCCCCCCGGCTCCGCTCCATCTACCTGAGCCGGGAATCTCTGGCGCCGAGGCGCCCCCTGGTGCTCCCCACCTTGCACTGGGCGGCGCAAGAGCGCTGCAGTCGTGCCGAGCGCAGGGGGGCTGAATGCACCTCTCCGCGCATCGTCCCTTTCACGGGTGGTGGGGGGAGCTCCCCGCCTTTGGGGACAGGCCCGGGCGCAGGCTCTGCATGCCCGAAGCCCTGGCTGCTGCAATCCGGAGCCGCGCACCAGATGCTAACCCTTTGCCTCCCCGTTTCCTATCCCCACCCTCCCGCGCCGCTCCCGGGGCGGTGATTGGCGTGAGCAGCTGGGGCTTGCCCAGGACTGGGCTGCGGGGCCGGAGGAAGAAGGCAGCGGGGCCTGGGAGCGGAGCCGGGGAAGGGAGAGCAGGAGGGTGGGGAGCATCCGCCTGTGCCGGTCTGCTCGCCGGAGCCGGCATGGGGCATTGCTGAGCGCCCCGGGGGAGCCATGCTGTCCAGGAAAGGGATCATCCCCGAGGAGTATGTGCTGACCCGCCTCGCCGAGGATGTCCCGGATCACGCCCGCTACCGCGCCCGGGAGCGGCGGGCCAGGTTCGTGGGGAAGAGCGGCACCTGCAACGTGGCCCACAAGAACATCCGGGAGCAGGGCCGCTTCCTGCAGGACGTTTTCACCACCCTGGTGGACCTCAAATGGCCGCACACGCTGGTCATCTTCACCATGACCTTCCTGTGCAGCTGGCTGCTCTTCGGCATGACCTGGTGGCTGATCGCCTTCGCCCACGGGGACCTGGACCACAGCACGCAGCTGCAGGCAGGGGGTAGCCGGGGGGCTGGGGAGGCGGAGGCCGGGGGGTTCGTGCCCTGCGTGACCAGCATCCACTCCTTCACCTCCGCCTTCCTCTTCTCCATCGAGGTGCAGGTGACCATCGGCTTCGGGGGCCGCATGGTGACCGAGGAGTGCCCGGCCGCCATCCTGATTCTGATCGTGCAGAACATCGTGGGGCTGGTGATCAACGCCATCATGCTGGGCTGCATCTTCATGAAGACGGCTCAGGCGCACCGCCGGGCCGAGACCCTCATCTTCAGCAAGCATGCCGTGATCGCCCTGCGGGAGGGCAGGCTCTGCTTCATGCTGCGGGTGGGCGACCTGCGCAAGAGCATGATCATCAGCGCCACCATCCGCATGCAAGTGGTGAAGAAGACCACCAGCCTGGAGGGCGAGGTGGTGCCCCTCAACCAGGTCGACATCCAGATGGAGAACCCGGTCGGGGGCAGCAACATCTTCCTGGTCTCCCCGCTCATCATCTACCATGTGATAGACAAGAACAGCCCCCTCTACGACATCTCCCCCCAACACCTCAACCACCATGAGGACCTAGAAGTCATCGTCATCTTGGAAGGGGTGGTGGAGACCACTGGCATCACCACCCAAGCCAGGACCTCCTATCTGGCTGACGAAATTCTCTGGGGCCAAAGGTTTGTGCCCATCGTGGCTGAGGAAGATGGTAGGTACTCAGTGGACTACTCTAAGTTTGGCAACACGGTGAGAGTACCCACCCCCCCTTGCACTGCCAGGCAGCTAGAGGAAGACAGGAGCATCATAGACTCCATCCCATTGTCACCTAAAAGCACCAGCAGGAAGAGGTCTTTCAGGTTAAAGCCCAAATTTACCATAACTGATGAGCCTTCCTGACACCCTTTTAGAGGAAAGATGCAATAAACAAGAACACTGAGATGGCCTCTTATTTTTCTTAGCCAGGTTGGTAGCACAAGGTGTGTGTAATATTATTTATTGCAGGATAAATTAAAGTTAATTTTATTTTTTTAAAGGCGTGCAACATTTTTAAGCAACATTGGGTGTGGAAAAATTTTATTCTGTTGCTTGTAATTTCAGTTCAGACTGTCTTGTTTATTTGCATGATCATTTTGGATGATTTATGCACACTGAATAATGCCTTTTCTTGAAAAGTAAGTTTATCTGTAGCCTATCAGGTTGCATTATTTTTGGTCTTGCAATGCCCTCAGAAAGTTAATGTTTTAAAACTGGTTTTATAAGCAATCACAATACAGGGAAAAAAGTCTTCAATTATAATTATTAAAGTTAAATGGAGTTTAAATAACAACAAAAAGACCATGCAATAAGATTTGCACCCCAAAAAAGTCCAGATGTGAAGGTGTCTGTTTAGATTGTGGTGCTTTATGTCTTAAAGAAATAAACTTACAGATTTATTTAGTCCATATTGTATGTTTGGATCTGTTGATTGAAAAAGCAATATAAACTGCATGCTTTTGTTAATTTTAAAACCATTTTACAAAATAAACATTTAATATATTTAATATACATTTCTGACAGTGAATGATGCAACTATGGCTCTAAAAATATTTTGTCTTTACAAAGAACAGCAGATATTAATTGCTATGACGTGAATGAAATGTACTGTACATAGAAAAAAATGAAATATATTAAGTGACTGTATGTAAGAAAACAAACAAAAACCCTGCCACAATGAAGTAGGACACTTATGAAAATTCATTTCCCAGTCCTACACATCAGAGTAAATGCCATCAAATAAGATGTAAATTAAATAAAATCAGAGATCTTATGTAGAAAGTCATCTGCAGAAGAGCAGACCCAAATTACATTGAACAGTATTTGCATGCACTCAGCAACACCTGTTAAAAAAATTTCAGGTTTAAAAGTGATGTTAATGTGATTTGTGGTCATGAAAAGGAGGGACTTCTGGGACAATGCAATCCACTTTCTGGGTGCCATGTCACCTTTGTTTCCTTTTCATTTAGGGTCTGAGCCTAAATTCCCCTCATACCTTAAATTCTCCTTGCCTATATTGAATTTTGTGTGAGCTGTTAATACAGGATCAGGCACTTAATGGAAAACAAACTATCCATATTCATACAACGAATTCACTCAGTTTACAAATAGAAGAGAGAAAACTGGATAGCCAGTCCCTATTAGCCGGATCCTGTAAATCCTCTACAGGAGGAACCCCCCATTAACAACAATAGCATTTCCATGTGTGGAAGGCTTACAGTATAGGACCCTGATAATGCAATTTACAATATATTGTTTACAAATACCTCAAATTGTCATTGAAGTGAAAGGGAATTTGGTCTAAGCCTGAACAGAGACTGGGCCCACACTCGTTACAGAAGTTGTTTGGTGTTGATATTTCATAAGAAACTGTGAAAGGTTACATTACTAACGGTCTTTCATTCAAAGGCATTTCAGTGGGACAACTCTTTATCTCTTATGCACTAAGACAAGACAACCCCGAAAGCAATTTGTGTTAGCGTTGCTCTGGTCAGTTTTTGTAGACTTGTCAGTATCATAACACATTCGCGCAAGCTAAGGTTAAAAGGGAAAAGGCAAGTTGCATATTCACGAAATAAGAATCTATGGTAAAATGAAATGCAATTCCAGACATAAAATCTCAGTCCATTTTAGAATATTAGAAATACTATTTATATTGTTAATAGTTGCATATTTTAGCAATATTGAGGCTTGCACTGGCCCTATCCAGGCTGCCAGCTAAATGAATGCTAAGGAGCATGTAAATATGTGTCTAATTTTCCAAAGGGTTAACAAACTTTTCATTATTTGTACAGTGCTAAAAGTATACTAGGTGTTTCACAATGAGAAAACAAGGTCCCTGTCCGGAACAGCTTATGATCAAAATAGGACTAATGTATAGCCACATGCAAGGAAAATTTGAACATATACATTTTATATTTTGGTAAAATAAAAACAAATGCTACATTTTTTAAAAAAAAAATAGGAAAAGCCTAAAAAATGTTTCTGGTGGTGAAGTTACTTTTTTGAAATTCAATTTAATTGCAAAGTTATTTGCCTACCCTTTGTTTTACTTACTGTGCCATTCTGCTCCTGAAAGGTAGTTCTGCATGTTTCTCCTAGGTGCAGGTGGAAGGTGTATGCCCCTTTGAAAATTTACTCTTCTGTTTGCTACCTGTCACTATCCTACCATCCTGTCATTATAAAATGCATAGATAAATATCACTAGGGGAATTTCAGATGACCTGAAAAGTCATTGCCTTTTCTCTGTTGTGCCTTATATCAGTGTATAAGAGATACTTGTAGATGTTTATTGGAAATTGTTTGGAAGCTGTTATTACACTAAAGCATTTTTTAGGATTTGGCCTACGTGAGAAGCAATTTAAGCAACACTACCATGCAAGTGCCCGTGATTATTCTTCCCTCAAGGGAATCTGTATTACTCAAGCTACATGGATTCTCTTTGTTTTCTGTGAGATGAGGAGGGCAAAGCTGGGAGGAGGAGCTTGCTGTTACTGAACTGTTTTCAGGACCATCTTTTGTGTATCTTTAAAAGAAATCTAGTTTTCTCAAGTGTTGGAGTAACAGATGCCAAAGAAAGGAATCTCAAGGAAGAGAATGAAAAGGAAAGGAATCACAAAATAATGGTTTCTGTGGCTTTAACCAAGATTTTCATGAATTTAACCAAGACTTTCATAAATCTGTTTCCAGTCTTTTATTTTTCTCAGTTTAAATTACCTTCTTCTTTAAAGGTTTTAAACACACACAAAAAGAATTTTCAAAGTCAAATGTCATGGGGAAAAAAGGTAAATGTTAAAAAGTGCCTCCAGACATTAAAAATTTGTGAAGAACATTTTATTTTGTTGCCATCAACTGTTATTTACAAGGGATGTGAGAACACCCAAAATCTGAAGCTTTCTGTGAGTTTGGGTTTACACTGACCAAGCACATTCTCTCTTCTGAGTGATCCGGTTAGAGCTTTAGTGCTATCATTCTGTATGGAAAAAAACTTTATCTTAGCATGAAGCTAAATGACTTCTTCTATAGTCCACGAGTGGGGGTTTTGAACTGTCCAAGAGTACCCTGGGTATCTGATGGGAGTAATCCCTAGCAAGTACCCTGAAGTGGCCCACTAATGGTTATTAAGTTATGAGAAGCTCACAGTTCATGCTGCCTAGTACTCTATTTGGCAATATTGAACAGGGTAAATGAAACTGTTTGAATGATGAAAGAAAGGATCCAATTCTGCAAACATGGACACGAGAAACTTTATTCACAAATACATTTAGTCCCATTTAACTCAGGATCACACCCTGAATAAGTTTCTGTGAAAAGCCAAGTGTCATGACTCAGATATTAATATAGCAATAAAGGGATGGAGAAGATTCAATTTAACAGATGGGATTACAAGAAAAAACAGGTGAATCATGTTAAAAAATCAATTGAAGGCTAGTCAAGGTATTTGTCACAGTTTTAACATAATTTTTATTCACTGTTAATAAGAATAATAAGCCCTGTTGTGCCGTCAGTTTTATGCAGAGCTCCCCATTGAAATCAATAGGCACTATTTTTTTTAAATGATAGCATTATAGAGCCCAATATTAGTTATAAATGACCCTGCCACAAAGCACTGATGGACAAGTCATAATAATATAGTATGAAACACAATAAAAATCTCAATATTACAATATCTGCAACAAAAAATATTAAAAACCAGAAGCAAATTCAGGCAGATGCATGTGGTGGCTGAGAAGGTCAAATAACCGTCATAGCAAATATATTTTTAAATACTTCTTTAAAAGAATATGATGGGGGGGGGGAGGAACTGAGACAGATATCAAGGAGGAGTAAGGGCCATGCCTGGGCAGTCACCACAGCAAAGGCTTGATCAGCTACTGACCTAAGCTGAGATGACTGAATACCGAAAAGGTGGATGGGATGATCAGGAGACAGGAGCAGGTACCAAATAAAGCCAGATCCTACATAATGTAATGGGCTTTGATTTTGAATTGGCCTTGCTGGTTTTTAATCTATCCTTTATAGAAGTCATAATAGAGAATGCAGGTCCAATGTAATATGATCACAGTTGCTCAATCCAGTGAGTAAACGCATTGCTGCATTTTGCACAGAGGAGCCCTGCTGGAAATCTTGTTGGGAGGGAACTGCAGTAGTTGAGTCTCATTGAGTGATTGGCTATTTATTCCTAGTTAATAATGTAATACTAATTATTAATCAACAGAATGCGCGTTGAAGTTGTAATTGTTTCTTTAAGCTTTTCCCTATCCCCCTCTCTCTCTTTCACACACACAAACATACGCTGGTTCAGTATTGTAGCACAGATCTGATTTTGTGAAAAAAGCACTGAAGAATTTGTTTCCAAAAAAAAACCATAAGAATGTCATAGATTTCAGCAACACAGAAAACAGTTATGTGAAATATCAAGCCTCTCACCTGACACTGATTCTTATTAATAAAACTTAAAGAATCAGTGGCCTATTAATATCTATTGGATACTAATAAGGTCTAGCAAAGCATCTTGTTTTGTTCATGTTGCAGGGCATTGTGGGAGGGAGTGTGGTTTAGATACTGGGGAATAGGTCAGGGAAGGAGTCAGTAATCCTGCACTCTAGTCCCATCTCAGTTATTTACTTATTTGGTGCCTTTGCTGTAGTCACTGAAGCCTTAATCCTGCAAACTGTTCTGCACAGGTAGATTCTGTGTCCACCCAGAGCTCTTTGCCACCCTTGCTGGAGGGGTCTGTGCGTATGTTTTTACAGAAATGCTCTTAACACGCAGATCACCAGTGTGTAGGATTTGCCTCCGTTAACATATCTGTAAAATGGTGATAACCATTGTCTGGGTGTTTAAACCCCAGTTATCACCATCCTGTCTGAGCACTTGCACACCTCACACAGTCGTTGTGAGGCTTAGCTGATGCTTAGCAGTCTGTGAGCTTTGGATGAAAGACGCCCTGTTAGTTGTATTAATTAATATATGTACTGTGTCTCCACGCCCCAGCTCGGGGCAGGGCCCTAGTGTGCCACAAACAATGAAAAAATGACCCTGCTCAAATGTGTCTACAAGCAAAGGGTGAGGCAGGAGACAACAGCTGGATACTACAAACAGACAGGGAGCACAAGGGAATGTTGAGACAGCCATGTGATTAGTGACTAAGCATCAGTCATAGCATATCAGCTGCCTACCCACAGTCAGGTAGTTTGTGGGTATCACAACACAAGTGGATTTTCAGGAGGATAGAGTAGTGGCTTTGTGGATTTTTATGAGTTCCCTCCAGAATGAAAAGAATTATTAGGAACGATGGCTTTGGAGGTGGGACAAATGTGGATGAAGCCTCTGCAGTTGTAGGTCCCAGAGGCAGTGTGATGACTCTACTAGGGAGTGAATCTGCTGCTCTTCTGACCCTTGCACTGGTGGGCTATAGGCTGCCAAGACACGCAGGTTCCATGCCACTTGTGGGATGGTTGCAGAGAGAGGTAGGGAGTCTGAGGGTGGTCACAGAGGAGTGTAAAAAGGCAGTTGGAGACTAGAGGGACAGACTGAAGGAAGCTGTTCCTGGGCAGCTAGGCTGTGATGACTGAAATAAAGAGAGGAAAGCCTGTCTAGTGGTTAGAGCAATAGTTTGGGACTAGTGCCATATTCCCTGCTCCTCCACAGATTTCCTGTGTGACCTTGGACAAGTCACTTAGTCATGCAGTGTCTCAGTTTCCCATCTGTGAGACTGGTATTTTAGTGCTCCTTAACCACACAGGAGTGCCATAAACATAAATACATTAAAAAGTGTGAAACACTCAGATACTATGGTAATGTGGAGGCGGGGGGACATAAGCTCGGTCAGTCCCTGTAAAGCAGATTGCCTGCTTGCAGCTTGTGACTCCCTCTGCTGAAAACCAGCAACATGTAATATATATAGTGTGAATGAATAAATCACACTAGAAGATGCCGGACTGCATGAACTCCAATTTCACTAGCAATGGAATCTGACCTGCTGCAAGGCCCTGAAATTAAAGGTAAGAGTAAATGATTCCCCTATAGTGCCCCCTCTGTGTATCATCTTCCCTCAGCAGTTGATGCTTTGGGGCTAGGAACAACAGGGAGAAAATAAAATTTTATGTTTTTAACTAGGTGGAAGATGGAAGCAATGAAAGCGAAGCGGCCATGAGGATGGAGTGACAGGACTTATGGGAAGAAGAGATTTTTAAATAACTGGCATTTCTCTTCCTCACCCCCTCCTCTCTTGCAGTGCCACACTTGTGTTTCCTCTCAAATTTGTGAGATCAGAACTGATTAGTGGTACTCTCTGCATTTTGACCTCACACACTGGCTTACATTCAGTCAGATATAACTGCCCCAATCTGAGAAGTGTAAAAGGCCATGTCCACAGTATACAGAAGCATAACAGGCCTGATACAAAGCCAATGGAGGTCAATAGAAAAACTCTCATTGACTTCAGTGGGCTTTCGATCAGACCCAAAGGGCCTCACCTGTCTAACTTCACACAAACATATAGTCTCATTGAAGTCAGTGGTGGGAAGGAGTTAACCCAAAGACAGAGAAGATGGAGGGGCCAGTCCTGCAGTCATTACTCAAGCGAAGCTCCTGCTGAGATCAATGAGAACTTTGCCTGAAGAAAAACTAGGAAAATATTTCAGGATTTAGGTCCTACAAGATTATGTGAAGTGTGTTCAAAATGTCTGGTGGGTGTTTTGTTCACTGTCTGTAACAAATGACTCTGTGTACTATTTTTGATGTTAGCAACAGGAGAAAGATACCTGATACAAACCTATACACCCTTGCCCAAGCTGTGCTATTAAAAGAGCAGAAGACATTCTTGAGAGTGTCTAGATATCACCATCTCTTAGCAGTTCTGGGGGTTTATGAGTTGCTGTATGCTACATGCAGCTCGGGTTTACCGTGACATTTACAAACCACTCAGAGGCAGAAACACAATAAAGCTTTAAAGAACTGTCACACATGTGAGTCTGCAATGACGGACTTGGAAGAATTTCCCAAGGCAAAGCATTTCCAGTCTCTCTTTACTCTGTTTCCTGTTTGTCTTCTGACACACCTATTAATACTGAGTTCAGTCAACAGATTAAAATATCTGCACTTACCCATAGACGCTAACTCTTTGAGGGCTCTATGTTTCCTACCTGTCTCCTTTTCTGCCAAGGATAGGGGGGTCTAGGTGATCCTGCCCTGCCCTGGGCTGTAGCCTGTATCCTGCATCCCGTCAGAGCTGACCTCTCCAGTCCTGCCTAGTGCCTTTCTGGAGTGGGAGAGGAGGGCCGGGGGACCCCACCACCAGACTGGGCTCAGAGGAAAACTGCACTCTTCCCACAAAGCCAGATGAGCTCCCAGTGGGACACTGGATATGGGAAGCAAGGGACACAGACCATTCCTTTCACCTGTTTTTGTCAGCCTAGCTCTCTCCCTGAAGCCTGATGGGGCAGCAACTGCTGCAAACATCTCAGAAGGAGAAACAGAGCTGAAGGAGAAAGTCACCCCAGAAATCAAATGCAGCCCTGGGACATGCCTGGGAATTACATGGACACATTTTTGAGCTGAAGTATTAGTCAGAAATTTGAAATAAAGTCTGGAATTTTCCCCAGCAAAGTTCTGCAGCAGGGAGGTCTGGCTTAGCTGCCAACCACTGAGGAGGCAGAAAAATCTGAAGTGAGCTGTAGGGGGTGGGACATTCCCCTGTGTGGTGTTCAGAAATCACTCTGGGACCAAGTTGTTTGAAAGAGATCCTCTCCACTCCAACTGCCCCTAACAGAACATGGGCTTCTGCAGCACCCCACCCCAACCTTCCTGTCTGGGAAGCTAGTCCACTTGAAGGGACAGTTCCAATGCCTGACAGGTGGTGGTTCTGCCCCCAAGCAGGCTGAAATACCCATTGTAATGGATCTATGGACCTGAGCACTCAAAAGAAATTTTCTAGTAAGCACAGAATACATTTTCCTAAAATGGTTTGGCGGGGATAGGGCCTGCTGCAGAGACACGTGTAGACTGAGCATTTGGGAAACCCTTGGCCAAATCCCACAGACTTGGCACCAGCTGCACAAAATTCTCCTCTCTCAGTCTGCCAGCCATGGCAACATGGCTGCCCTGGTTTCCATGGTACCATTGGCTCCCAGGGCTATAGCAGCAGCAGTCTGCGATCCATGATATAGTGGAGGACACTGAGGGCTACGTAATGTACTTCTGAGCAGAAATATTTTTTTATTTACATGGAAATGGACTTGCCTTGGAGGGGGCAAGGTGCTTAGCCCCTTTATCCTGAAATCTCCCTGCTTTCTAACTGCCTAGTGACCAATGTGACCCTTCCCTTGTCTTGGGAGCCTTTCTGAGCATGCTCTCTTGATCGCTGGCCTTTTTAATCTGGGAGAGTGAGCCAGCTGTGCCCCTAAAAGAGCAATTTTGTCTTCAGCAACTACAGGCTGTAACTCCTCACCTTTCCAGCTTGTGAGTATTTAACTCTTTTTGTATGGTTTTTTTCTTTGCCCTGAGAAGCTGGTAAATAATCTCACAGATATGTAAATAAATTGAACAATGTCTTTTGTTTGAGATCCTGTTCATTTAAGATAATTAAATTTTTAACCCCAAAAGCTACTGGAATGCACACACAACACTGGGGTAGGATGTGGGTGGCTACTACTCTCAATACCCCTTTGCTGATTTGGAGAATTAGCCCTGGAAGGTGTTTTTTGGGGTGGAGATGTCAGTAACTCTGCTGTTGGGTTGAAAACAAGTAGCTTGGAAGACAGGCTGAGTGGGAAGACAAATTGAAAGGCAAAAGGGTAGGGATTGGCAGTAAAGGGAAGATAGTGGGTGTCTGGTAAAGAAAAGGAGAGAACCAGCCTGGGGAGTAGGGGTAAGGTTAGCATATTTCCCAGGTGGACTGTAGATCGATAAGGGAATAGGGAGAGGTCAGTGAATTGTCCAGAAAATTGTTTCTCTGAAGTGATAGTTATTTTGATAGGGAGGGTCACAAAAATAAAACCCTGTTAATGTATTTATCTACTCTGTAGGAGTAACATTGAAGACTGTGTTAATGTTAGATAGATTCAATTTACAGTAATTGTCTGAAGTCTGTAGAATTTGCAGTAGGAAACTAGAAACCATAGGGAATAGGCAAAATCTTGTTGGAAATTTACCTATGACTGTTACAGGAAAACTGAGACCCTGTCTACATGTGAGCATTCCACTGTTAGAACTGTCCTAGTTAGTACATTGTGCTTATGTATATGGTGCCTGAAAGATATCTTTGTTTAAATTAATTTCTATAACTCTTAGAGTGTTTCTTCAACAGCATAAATATAATAAATAAATATAAAAGGTAAAACTGTTCAATTTCACTTCAAAGTCCTGTTACCTGGGGCTAGAAATTGTAACTGGCTACATTATACTCCAAAATATTCTGAAAACATCATGAGCATTTGTAAGAAGGGAGAGCTCTGTTGCTACACCAAAAGTAGTCAGCAGTGGGATACAGTCAAGGGGACAGCTTTACAAAGGACTTCAGGTGCCTAAAGATGCAGATAAATGCATAGAGGGATTTACAAATACACCTAAGCAGGATAGGCACTCGACTGCCATTGAAAATCAATTGGTTTGACACTGACATAACATCAGTGCATAGTAGGGTTTACAAAAACACCTATCTTCAATCTTTACGCACCTAAATATCTTTGTAAATCTGGCCCTAGATCTTTTCATCAGACTCCCCCTATGGAATTTCCATATAGTCCTGACTGAAGCCTAAAGTTGTTCCAGCACAATATAAATGCGGAGAGCAGTGGCTAGTAACATTGTTTGCCCTTCTCTGGGGTCAGTCTCTGTAGCTGGGAGGCATAATGTACACCCTCCTGCACCACACTTAGGGGATCCAGCCCGCTATCCATAAAACAAAAATACTTCTTTTTCTCAAGTTCAAATATTGCCCTATCATGCCTAAAAGTAAAACAACCCATACATTTGTTATACATACCTGGGAGTTTTAGGTACACGTTTTTTGTAATGGGCTTTGTCAGAGTCTTGTGCAGCACCATTAAACCAATCTTTCTGCCATAATCTAGAACAGAGGCTATTAGTTGAAGATTAGAAGACATATAGAAAAAGCCCCTTGTATCCTGCTTTGGCTCTTGTACTGATGAACCCTTTTTGATTTTACCATCTTCCTGAAACCAATGGACCTGAATATCTTTGGGATAGAAGTCCATGATTTTGCAAGTAAGGGAAAGCGTTTTCCATACTCCGCATCATTTGGACTAAGAACAATGCTTGTAATTCTTGGAAAACCTGCAAAAAGTGTGGAAATAAATAAATATGTTTAAATCTATAAAAACAAAGTTAAACTTCAAGGAAGGTACTAGGTATGCTGTAGTATGTGCTCATGATAGACATATAAAGAGGAGTGTGAAAGAATTTTATATCAAATAAAAAAGTAGCTACAGAGTCTGATATGCAGGAAGCTGGAAAGCAAAGATTCAGTGCTAATGAAGAAGTTGTTAATGAAAAGAGAGATTTTGCTCTTCTTGGCTTAAAACACATTGCACAAGGGATAACTTCCCAGACTCCCTTTTATACTTGTGCATTATAAACATATAAATAATTTTTAACTACCAAGCTTTACTAAAGAATAATTCCCTCTGATCTTTTTGGTACAGCTCTCACTGAGATATTCATACTTTTATTCTTCTAAAAGATATGGATAGGGTAATGTTCCATAGCTTCTAAGTGTGTTTCTTTTCTCTTTGTTGTTCCTAAGAGGCTCTTGAAAGCTTGAAGTTAAGCTGAGGGATTTGGATACCTAGTTCCCATTAGAGTTAATGGTAATCAGATATACAAATCCCTTGGCAGCTTTGAAATTTTTAGTCTAAATCTTTCTCTGCTGAATATTTTTCCTCCCTTGCACACACTGGTTTGCTATTGTAGGGTTGCTTGCAAGAAATCTCTGGCTTTTGACACTGGGACAAATTTTTGAATTTAAGCTTTACATGTTTGAGATACTCTACATACCTACTCCACTCTACATACAAGGGGAAGGGAGCAGAACCTTGCGGAACCAGACTGGATGATGAAGAGGACAGGAACAGCAGTTCTACTGCAAGCTCACTCCTTATCCTCAGCCCACACAACACCCCATGTTTGTTAGGGGTGGGCTCTGTAGAATAGGAGGAGTTGTACTATGGTTGGAATAGCCAGGGTGAAGCTATGCTCAACAGAATTTCCCCACCAGAGTCACTGATCAAATATCCATATGAGAGTTAATGCTGGTCCCAAACAGCATCAACTTCCATTCTAGGTCTGAGCCATGCCCTTGTAATGTGAAACAGAAAAATGGAGAGAGCAGAAGTGCCTTGCACAAAACCAGTCACCTTTTAAATTTTAGGGGACAAGCATTTCTTATAGTTTGGTTGCAATGGATGACTTCAATAGTGAACTCTAATGCATGGTCCTCAGGTTCAACTGTAAATGTCACTTGGCTTTCTCTGTGGTACAGATTTGTTGCTGTATCAAGCTGAGGTTTTAATTGCAGCCTCGGTGAGCTCTTCAACAACTCTCATCCAGCACACCTGACACTGTGCTGGATAGTAATTTGTCACCTGGCAAGATAATGTGACAGCCTCCCACTCACAGAGATACTGGGCTCACATACAATTTTTGAGGCTTCTGGAGTAAATACTGCAAATAAAACAACAAATAAGGCAAAAGGAAAATGATTAGGAAGTAAAAGAGCATAGAAGTAAAAGTAGAGACTTTCCACTATGTTACTTGCAGTATTGTTGTAGCCATGTTGGTCCCAGGATATTAGAGAGACAAGATCGGTGAGGTAATATCTTTATTAGACCAATTTCTGTAAGAGAAAGAGACATGCTTTTGAGCTACATAGAGCTCTTCTTCAAGTATAGCTTTTCGAAGACTAAACTAGGGGTGACATCATGGTGGAGGTCTACTATAAAGTACCAAATCAGAAAGAGGAGGTGGATGAGGCATTTCTAGAACAAATAACAGAAGTATCTAAAACCCAAGACCTGGTAGTAATGGGAGACTCTAACTACCCAGACATCTGTTGGAAAAGTAATACAGCAAAACATAAAATGTCTAATAAATTCTTGGGATGTATTGGGGACAACATCTTTATTTCAGAAGGTGGAGGAAGTAACCAGAGGAAACAGCATTTTAGACTTGATTCCAGCTAACAGAGATGAATTAGTTGAGAATCTGACAACTGAAGTCAATTTTAGGGAGACTAATCATGACATAATAGATTTCATGATTCTCAGGAAAAGAAGGAGTGAAAGCAGCAAATTAAGGACAATGGACTTTAAAAAGCAGATTTTAACAAACTCAGAGAACCGGTCCTGTGGGAAGAAAATCTGAGGGAAATAGTTGTTCAGAAGAGCTGCAGTTTCTCAAAGAGACAATATTAAAGGCACAACAGCAAACTATCCCAATGTGAAGGAAAGATAGGAAGAATAGTAAGAGGCCAATATGGCTCCATCAGATCTTTAATGACCTGAAAATCAAAAAGGAATCCTACAAAAGTTGAACATGGACAAATTGCTAGAAATAAGGACAAAAGAATAGCACAAGCATGTAGGTAAAAAATTTGAAAGGCTAAGGCACAAAATGAGTTATGCCGAGCAAAGGACACAAAAGGCAATAAGAAAAAGTTCTACAAATGCATCATTCTGAATGATTTCTATGTAAATTAGACTTCCATTGTTCCTGATTCCACTATGCTTAATTTACACAGAAGACATCTGTGACATTCCCTCCTGTCTGGGCAGACCATATGGCCTAATATCAATGAGCATCCATAACTCCTTATAAAGTGTTAATACATACATTTCACAATGATATTAATCACCAGTTTGTCATTAGCTTTCAGAAATGACCTCACTCTATATATTTGTATAATACAGTAATATTATATACAATCAGTTGATTCAGTTGCTTATCACTTCAGTTTCAGCCCCCCTGTCTTTATAGATCAGTAAACTTTTGCATGTATTCTTTCAAAAGTAAAACCCAGGCCAAGCTTCTCTCCTGCATGTTTCTCACTTATATTCGGTTCCAGAGACTTCAGCTCCCACTCTGTCATTGAAGGACCTATCTGTCTCAGCTCATAAGAGTTCTATGCCCCTGTGTCTGGCTAGTGATGGATACCAATGGTGGCTTCTCTCCTTGCTTATATCTTCCAAAGTTCAATTACTTTGTTTCAGGAGGCAGGATGACCTCATACTGTTCTTCCCTTCCTGTGAGCTAAATACAAGTTGGGACAGACTGTTAAGTGGAAGGGGTAACACACATTGAAGGTAGGCACTTGAAATGAAGTGGGCAGTTGGGGGGTTAGGATTATTATGCATAAAGGGTTTGAGTGGGGACAGTTACCAAGTTTTCATTCTACTAAAAGAAAATAAATAACGCTTTGAGATTTTAAGTCACTCAAATTTTTCAGCATCCAAGCACATTCTCTATACTGGTGTGAGCCTTTAAATTTAGCTTCGCATATGAATTTATTTCCAAGTTCCTCAACTTTAGGACAAAATGTTAATGTACTGGTGCAAACGAAAAGCCCCTCTGGTCCCTTAGTCACATCACTAATTAAGGGTTTCTCTGGCACTTGTTCATCTTTATACCAAACCAAATCAATTGTTTCAGGGAAGAAAGAATTAACTGTGCAAGTCAAAGTTAGATGCTCATCTGGTCTTGGCACATCTGTGGAACACAGCACTGGATCCAACACTGGCACAGTTTAGAAAGGAAAACAATCAGATTTGCACACTTTTTAAAATGTGATGAACAATATATGTCTCAGTCCTATAAAGTGCTGCATCTCTCCTGCCAGAAACCGCACGCTATCAGCTCTTATGCTGGGGCATCTCTTAAAATGACAACTGTTGAGGTTTTATAAGGGCTGATGCATTTTCCCAAGTTTCATAGTTTCACTCAAAAGTAAAACATTTTACATTGTGCCAAATGAAATGCTGTCCTCAGGTACATCAAATAATGAACTTAAAAAAATCAAAATCACAAAGTAAATGTAACAAAGGTCAAATTTTAGTTTCTCACTGATGTATTCTATATGTATTTGTAAATGAGATATTTTCTGATGTCTGTTCAGGAAAAATCAAACTGCCTCCCACCAGTAAGTATTCCTTTGAATGTCTATCAATACTATATACTTTTATTTAGAACAAAATACTCCCAAGATTATGCTCTGAATCACAAATCACAACCTACAGATCTGAAAGCTAGCATGGAAAATAGACTGTGAGCGTGCACTTTGCAATATGCGTTTGAAACATCCATATGCAGTACCTACAAAGAGATGCAGTTTTTTATACTACAAGGCTCTACTACTCACCTATGGCTCTGAACAGAAAGCAAATATTACATACCTCTAACTTTGGGCAGAAGTTTGCTTCATTGATACACTGAAGTGGCACCCTTACACACCTGTTCTGCTAAGCAGTCAATCCGTTTGAGAAAGCTTGACTATCTTCTCAATTCTAGACCTAATATCCTAATTTCAGAAGCAGAAACAAAAGATCAATTAACTGATTCAGAGCTTGGCATCAAGAATGCAATGTCAGTGACTGGGTGACAGGGTAATTCTGAATCTACATGTAACTCCTGCCATTCCAACATTGAATATGTGATGCCGTGACATCAATATCTACCTTAAGCAACTCAAACTTGTACATGTTGTCTTTGACACAGTAGAAAACTTCTGTGAAATCTAAGCCCAATATACAGTAGTCTCTGGTTCTGAATGAGAGTTGGTAGATGTAGATCTTATTCCAGTTAAAGGGGCCACAGTAGTCAAAGTTTAAAATAACAAATTTAAATGTCAAATTCTGTATTATTAAATGGAAGAGCAAATATATGTAGGAGTTTCCACCTGAATATTATCAGGTAATAAAATACTAGATCTGAATGTTATCGAATACTATCTTATTGACACTGTTCCACCAACTATTGTGTAGTATATTCATCTTTAAGTTCTGTCATATGCTGAATTATATCTGATGCAAAATATATATATGTGTGTGTGTACATTTACCATGTTCAAATAAAACTGTGTATCTCCCCTCAAGGAAAAATAAGGAATTGGGACTGCAGGGATGCTACCAGTCAGTAGTGAGGTCCATTGGCAAAGCTGGAGTGGGAACCTACCTACACCAGTCTGCTTCAAGCCATTGCTGCTAATTCTTCTTGCTCATAAGCATTAAGTTGTACAAAAATGTATGAAAAAATAGGGTTCATGCACACATCTACCAAATTAGAGGCACTGTTACCACAGAGTAAGGGTTGAATTGTGCCCTAACTTACATAACAAAAGGGAGCTGCCACATGTGTGTTCTGACCACCAGCTGAACCTGTGCCCATTGAAATCAATAGTCAAGCTTCCATTGACTTCAGTCATGTAAGATCAAGACCCAGGTCAGGATAGGGGGATGTGTTGTGAAATTCATATCGCTGCATCTCTGAGAAGTAGCAAAAGGAGTGTCACCAGCCATCATTTGCTAATGACAACATATATGCTAGTGATTTGGGTTTTTTCAGAGGTTAAACATGCCACCAATTCACAGACCATGCCCTCTTTAAGGTGGCAGGCCAGTATACTAGCCAGGCATACTTCCCACCATCTGTAATTCCTTTAGACTTTATGTCCATCTCAAGTGTACCCTTTGAGTTGTCCATTGCAAGACGTACACGATATTTAAAAGGACCTGTCATTCTCAAGTATCCATGTTTCTAGGAATTTCAAATGCAAACTAGGGAAGCACTTTGTGACTTTAACATCTTATACGGGGGAGGCGGGGAACAAGGAGAATGACTAGATACCAGGGAATTCAGTACTGATATAACAACATAGCCACATAGGCAGGACCTATTATCTTACCACCAGCAATGCTATGTGTTCAGATCAGGATAACTAAAGCCCAGAGGTCACCCAGGAAAGGAAGCCGGGGACAGAGCAAATGGCTCTTACCCTCAGAAAAAAACACCCAGCCTCAATACCATGAAGCAAAAAAATAAATTGCTGCCTGAATTTCCCACCATGCGGATTTGCTGTGTGGAGCGAGACTCAATATTCATTTTGATAAATGTTTTATTGTAATGCCAGCTATGAACCTGTCAACAGGAAACCTACTGCACTTGCAGAAGCTAAACCAACTGCTTCACATACTCTAAAGCATTTTGCTTACCTGTGACCGTCAGTGTTCTTGACTGAACAGCAGGACATTGCTGAAGGGCCTTATGTGTCACTTCAAGAGAGCGCTCTGCCTCGTCAAGCTCATGCACGTCTGAAGATACACGAATAGTGCATGGAACTTCGAAAGTGCCATTACCTAGTGACTTCAAATGTATCTGAAACTAAAAATTATTTGACGTAGTCAGGAGAGCAGCACTTTCCGCATCTCCTTCGAGGGCACCCTTTTCACTGTTCCAAGAGTACATTTCTCCTTTTGTTCTTGTTGATACTTTTTTAGAAAAAAGACTACAGTTAAGGGTTTTGTACAAAAGCCTGAAATCTGGCAATGCAAAAAAGCATCTTCCAAATGCTTCACTTCCACATTCCTTACGAATGGTATTATTGTCGACAGGGCCGGCCCACAACATTTTGGCACCTGAGGCAGGGAGCTCAAATGACGCCCCCATGCCCCCTCGCTTGGGCCAAAACTTTGAAACTCTGGGTCCTAGTGGTGCCTCACCTCCTCCCAATCTGGCACCTGAGGTGGCCACCCCAGTTCACCTCATGGTAAGGCCAGCCCTGATTGTCAGTGGTGTGATGGGTTGGACCCCATGTCCGGGATGCCACTTGATGTGCTGGAGTCCCACTGAGCCCACCCTTTCCACAAGCCTGGATTTCCTTACCCTGTTCTTGCTGTGCCAGGCTCTCAAGCCTTCTCTGACACAGACACAGGTAAGGCCACACCAAGCTAGAGACACAGAATGCAGCCAGCTCTGTGTGGGAAGACGCAGCTCAGGGATTATATCCAGCACTCACATGCACATCCCTTTTGGGGTGTAAACCCAAAATAATATTGTCTTGCGCTGTAGAGAGAAATATGTACAGTGTAAGCTCATAAAAATCGCCCCCTCCCTCAATGTGGAGAGAGATATGCACAGCTTCTTGCCCCCGCCCCCCGATATGAATTGCACAAACTGGGTTATGTTATAAACAAGAAATAAGTTTATTAACTACAAAAGGTAAATTTTAAGTGACTATAAGGGATAGCAAACAGAACAAGGCAATTACTGAGCAAATAAAACCAAACACGCAAACGAAGCTTAATACACTCAAGACACAGGTTACAAAATATGCCCAAATAAATGTGTTCGTCTCTAAGGTGCCACAAGTACTCCTCGTTCTTTTTGCTGATACAGACTAACATGGCTACCACTCTGAAAGGTTACAAAATGTAATTTTTAACCCTAAATGTTGTTTTAGGCAAGTGGCAGAGATTCTGTAGCTTAGAGTTCCAGTTATTTCTCTTTACAGATTGGACCCCTTGTCTCAGCCTGGACTCAGCCATTGCCTTGCCCTCAGCTCAGTTCCTTTGTCTCTTCAGATACTTTCAGCAGTCTTTCTTCTTGGGTAGGAAGGCAATGGAGAAAAGTCCTATTTGTCTTACTCCCCTGCCTTAAATAGAATTTACATAAGGCGGGAAGCCTTTGTCTTCAGTGGAAAAGTACCAGCAGTGTCCAAGGTGGTACTCTGTACCAGGTGACATTATCCAGTGACCTAGCAGTGTCAAAGCAACTCTGAAACCAGGTTTATTTGCCATGTCCACAGGAAGGAACTCCCAGAAGATGGGAGATCCACATCTTTAAAGACTCATTGTCTTTTCCTAATGGTCCATCAAGGGTGATTGCTTACTCTCTGGTGGGCGTCTCCAAGTATAACCACGGTTGTAATTGTTACATAGTCAATATTCCTACACCCAGATACAGAAATGATACATGCATACAAATTGGATAATCACATTCAGTAAATCATAACCTTTCCAATTATACCTTACATGAGTCATCTTGTATAATATCTATCTTAGTTATGCCCTATTCATATCATAGACATATTTCTATAATTAATATGGAGTGTCACGTCACAGGTGGAACTGCAAGGAAAAATATGTAAATTAGTTGCTTGGTGCACCACATTATGAAGAAAGACAAGTGAAAAAATTAACTGAAATTTTTCCTATCTCTGCAGCATAACATTACACTGTATTTCAATACACTAAAAACCTATCAAAATCAATTACATAAGAATAGAAGAATGGCCCTACTGGGTCAGATCAAAGGCCCATCTAACCCAGTATCCTGTCTTCCAACAGTGGCCAGTGCCAGGTGACCCAGAGGGAATGAACAGAACAGGTAATCATCAAGTGATCCATCCCCTGTCACTCATTCCCAGTTTCTGGCAAACAGAAGCTAGGGATACCATTCCTGCCCATCCTGGCTAATAGCCATTGATGGACCTATCCTCCATTAATTTATCTAGTTCTTTTTTGAACCCTGTTATGGTCTTGGCCTTCACAACATCCTCTGGCAAGGAGTTCCACAGGGTGATTGTGCGTTGTCTGAAGAAATCCTTCCTTTTGTTTTAAACCTGCTGCCTATTAATTTCATTTGGTGACCCCTAGTTCTTGTGTTATGAGAAGTAGTAAGCAACACTTCCTTATCTACTTTCTCTACACCAGTCATGATTTTATAGACCTCAATCATGTTTCCCCTTAGCCCTCTCTTTTCCAAGCTGAAAAGTCCCAATCTTATTAATCTCTCCTCATACGGAAGCCATTCCATACCCCTAATCATTTTTGTTGCCCTTTTCTGAACCTTTTCCAATTCCAAAATATCTTTTTTGAGATGGGGCAACCTCATATGCACACATTACTTAAGATGTGGGCATACCATGGATTTATATAGAGGCAACATGATATTTTCTGTCCTACTATCTATCCCTTTCTTAATTATTCCCAGCATTCTGTTTGCTTTCTTGACTGCCGCTGCACATTGAGTGGAAGTTTTCAACTATCCACTATCCACTATGACTATCCACTATGAACTATCCACAATGACTCCAAGATCTCTTTCTAGTGTGGTAACAGCTAATGTAGACCCCAGCATTTTATATGTATAGTTGGGATTATGCTTTCCAATGTGCATTACTTTGCATTTGTCAACATTGAATTGACATTTTGTTGCCCAGTCACCCAGTTTTGAGAGAATCTTTTGTAGCTCTTCGCAGTCTGTCTGGCCCTTAGCTATCTTCAGTAATTTTTTACTGAAGATTTTACAAAATTTTACAAAATTTTACAAATTTTGCCACCTCACGGTTTACCCCTTTTCCCAGATCATTTATGAATATGTTGAATAGGACTGGTCCCAGAACAGACCCATGGGGGACATCACTATTTACCTCTCCCCATTCTGAAAACTGATCATTTATACCTACCCTTTGTTTCCTATCTTTTAACCAGTTACCAATCCGTGAGAGCACCTTCCCTCTTATCCCATGGCAGCTTACTTTGCATAAGAGCCTTTGGTGAGGGACCCTGTCAAAGGCTTTCTGAAAATCTAAGTACACTATATCCATTGGATCCCCTTGGTTCACATGCTTGTTGACCCCCTCAAAGAATTCTAGTAGATTTGTGAGGCATGATTTCCCTTTACAAAAACCATGTTGATTCTTCCCCAACAAATTATGTTCATCTATATGTCTGACAATATTGTTCTTTATTATAGTTTCAACCAGTTTGCCCGGTACTGAAGTCAGGCTTACAGGCCTGTAATTGTCGGGATCACCTCTGGAGCCCTTTTTAAAAATTGGTGTCACATTAGCTATCCTCCAGTCATCTACTGTAGAAGCTGATTTAAATGATAGGTTACAGACTACAGTTAGTAGTTCTGCAATTTCACATTTGAGTTCCTTCAGAACTCTTGGGTGAACACCATCTGGTCCTGGTGACTTATTGCTGTTTAATTTATCAATTTGTTCCAAAACCTTCTCTAATGACACCTCAATCTGGGACAATTCTTTAGATCTGTCACCTAAAAAGAATGGCTCAGGTTTGGGAATCTCCCTCACATCCTCAGCCATGAAGACCGATACAAAGAATTCATTTAGTTTCTTCACAATGGCTTTATCGTCCTTGAGTGCTCCTTTAGCACCTCGATCGTCCAGTGGCCCCACTGGTTGTTTAGAAGGCTTCCTGCTTCTGATGTAGTTAAATGTTTTATGTACTTATGTTTGCCAATGCTGCCATATTTTAGATTTTAATTTTTTATACTGATAAACCATCCAGTTGATTTCCCTTGATTCAAATCCCTCAATTGTTTTTTTTTCTTTCTTATCCATAGTTCTTGGCAGATAAGTGACTATATGGTCAGCTACTTACAGCCTCTGACTTTTCAGTCTGTTACATGAATCTCTCTCATGAAGGCAGTGATTTGGGCAAGAGTTACTTCTCCCTTTGTGTGTGTGTGACAGTCAGTGTTTTTTCTGCACAGTTACACGAACAAAAATGGATCATCATACTGTTAAGAGTTACCACTTTAAGTTAAAAGAAAAGGAGTACCTGTGATACCTTAGAGACTAGCAAATTTATTTGAGCATAAGCTTTCGTGAGCTACAGCTCACTGCATCCGATGAAGTGAGCTGTAGCTCACGAAAGCTTATGCTCAAATAAATTTGTTAGTCTCTAAGGTGCCACAAGTACTCCTTTTCTTTTTGCGGATACAGACTAACACAGCTGCTACTCTGAAACCTGTCACTTTAAGTTAGTTCCAGTTACTATTGATGCTGTGTTTGTGTGGAAGAATTTCCTGCTACTAAACCAATAAAAGGCGACTTTAAGAGCAAATCCTTATGTGACAGTATATGAAAGCAGAGCATTTCTTACCAAGCCTGTCATTTCTCCTAATTGATAGCTATCATGTTCCAGGTTGTTTAAAATGTTCTAGTCACATACAATATGACCCCAATTTTTCCTAAAGGGCTTCAGAGGCACCTGACATATTTAGCAAACGTTTTTTTCATAAACAAGGGAGCAAAAGCATGGTGTGCACGGCTCTTGGGAGATGTGACTAACCTTCACTTAATGGGTGAGTGGATAATGAACATTCTAAGGTTTGATTATTGTTAGTTTGTTTTGATTATTGTTAGTAGTGTTAAGGCTCAGAATTCAAGCATTCACAAGAGCTACTAAGTTGCCATTAAGATATCCTTAGCACAGTGCATCTTTAAAACTACTTACTTTTCTTCAAACACCTACAGTACACGAAAGTACCCAAACCGAGCACAATAATACAGGCTATTATTGTTCCAATGACTGCTCCAATTATACTGTTCAAATCTGCCTTGGGGGCTGTGAATGAAAAAAATAAAGAAAATTCTGATTCTATGCTTGTTCGTATTAAAAAAGCAAATTTAGTTGACTGCACCTACACTTTCACAGTAAGTGATTAACTGGTTATTTTTCTGGCTGAGTATTTGAAATTGATGTCATAAGAAAGTCAAAGTAGGAGCAAAACTTCTACTCGCCACTACACTACTAAAGAAAGCACAGAATAACTGCCAGGCACACTGTGTTGTATCAAATCACAGCTTCAAAATGCTTTCCCCATAAGTAGATAGCATTAAGGGTATCAAAATGCCCACTTAAAAACTTAAATATTAACAACATTCTATAGAATGAGGATAATAAAATGTAGGGTCAAAACAGGCTTTTGTAAAACATACCTGTGGATCAACTCAATTAGCTCAGAGAGGCCCTAAAATGTGGCATGTGTCACACAATCTTACCAACACAAATATATGGCACTAAAATGGTGCACCCAGAAAAGCCCTGATATCGAAAGGTCAGACCTGTGACATGTTGCCACCACATTTCAGCCCCTTCTTTTCACTGAACTGACTCTCCTTGGCTTCTCTGCCACTCCTCCCACTCCCATTCTAGCTGACGTGTCAGCAAGCCAATTGTTCTGAATGTCACTGCATGGCCAGCTCTCCTGCCCTGCTGTCTATTTCAAATGACACCTGGTCTCACTGCACCGCTGGGAAAACATAAGGTTGACATGGTTCAAATTCCTTCAAAAGAAGTCTAGCCACAGCATTCTGGAACACATGATATATAAAAAAGAAAAGAGATAAGACCCTAAAGGGGGTGGATACCTGTGACAGTCAAGGTGCTATTGAGAAGTAACTTGGCTGGAAATGTTTTGTGACTCACAATACATCTATAGACATTTCCATTATCTTGCAAAGACGGTTGCAGCCTTAGTATGCTAGTGACATTAAATGTGCCATCTTCATTTTCCACAGAGGCTCCTGTGCGGATATCCTCTGCTGCTACGCTACTGTCCTGGTTATTCTTTGATACCTTCATCCACTTAATATCAACCAAATTTGGGTAGAACTTATTGACTTCACACGACAGGGTCTTCTCCTTGTCGCTTTCTATTGTAACTTCCTTTGGAGACAGGCTGACTTCCGGTTGAGCTGTTTGGAGATAAAGGTTATATTACTATCATAGAATATCAGGGTTGGAAGGGACCTCAGGAGGTCATCTAGTCCAACCACCTGCTCAAAGCAGGACCAATCCCCAACTTAATCATCCCAGCCAGGGCTTTCTCAAGCCTGACCTTACAAACTTCTAAGGAAGGAGATTCCACCACTTCCCTAGGTAACGCATTCCAGTGTTTCACCACCCTCCTAGTGAAAAAGTTTTTCCTAATATCCAACCTAAACCTTCCCCACTGCAACTTGAGACCATTACTCCTTGTTCTGTCATCTGCTACCACTGAGAACAGTCTAGATCCATCCTCTTTGGAACCCCCTTTCAGGTAGTTGAAAGCAGCTATCAAATCCCCCCTCATTCTTCTCTTCCGCAGACTAAACAATCCCAGTTCCCCCAGCCTCTGCTCATAAGTCATGTGTTCCAGTCCCCTAATCATTTTTGTTGCCCTCCGCTGGATGTTTTCCAATTTTTCCACATCCTTCTTGTAGTGTGGGGCCCAAAACTGGACACACTACTCCAGATGAGGCCTCACCAATGTTGAATAGAGGGAAACGATCATGTCCCTCGATCTGCTGGCAATGCCCCTACTTATACAGCCCAAAATGCCATTGGCCTTCTTGGCAGCAACGGCACACTGTTGACTCATATCCAGCTTCTCGTCCACTGTAACCCCTTTTCTGCAGAACTGCTGCCTAGCCATTTGGTCCATAGTCTGTAGCGGTGCATGGGGTTCTTCCGTCCTAAGTGCAGGACTCTGCATTTGTCCTTGTTGAACCTCATCAGATTTCTTTTGGCCCAATCCTCTAATTTGTCTAGGGCCCTCTGTATCCTATCCCTACCCTCCAGCGTATCTACCTCTCCTCCCAGTTTAGTGTCATCTGCAAACTTGCTGAGGGTGCAATCCACACCATCCTGCAGATCATTAATGAAGATATTGAACAAAACTGGCCCTAGGACCGACCCTTGGGGTACTCCACTTGATACCAGCTGCCAACTAGACATGGAGCCATTGATCACTGCCCGTTGAGCCCGACAATCTAGCCAGCTTTCTATCCACCTTATAGTCCATTCATCCAGCCCATACTTCTTTAACTTGCTGGCAAGAATACTGTGGGAGACCGTGTCAAAAGCTTTGCTAAAGTCAAAGAACACCACATCCACTGCTTTCCCCTCATCCACAGAGCCAGTTATCTCGTCATAGAAGGCAATTAGATTAGTCAGGCATGACTTGCCCTTGGTGATTCCATGCTGACTGTTCCTGATCACTTTCCTCTCCTCTAAGTGCTTCAGAATTGATTCCTTGAGGACCTGCTCCATGATTTTTCTAGGCACTGAGGTGAGGCTGACTGGCCTGTAGTTCCCAGGATCCTCCTTCTTCCCTTTTTTAAAGATGGGCACTACATTAGCCTTTTTCCACTCATCCAGGACCTCCCCTGATTGCCGTGAGTTTTCAAAGATAATGGCCAATGGCTCTGCAATCACATCTGCCAACTCCTTTAGCACTCTCGGATGCAGCGCATCCGGCCCCATGGACTTGTGCTCATCCAGCTTTTCTAAATAGTCCCGAACCGCTTCTTTCTCCACAGAGGGCTGGTCACCTCCTCCCCATGCGGTGCTGCCCAGTGCAGCACTCTGGGAGCTGACCTTGTTTGTGAAGACAGAGGCAAAAAAAGCATTGAGTACATTAGCTTTTTCCACATCCTCTGTCACTAGGTTGCCTCCCTCATTCAGTAAGGGGCCCACACTTTCCTTGACTTTCTTCTTGTTGCTAACATACCTGAAGAAACCGTTCTTGTTACTCTTAACATCTCTTGCTAGCTGCAACTCCAGGTGTGATTTGGCCTTCCTGATTTCACTCCTGCATGCCTGAGAAATATTTTTATACTCTTCCCCGGTCATTTGTACAATCTTCCACTTCTTGTACGCTTCTTTTTTGTGTTTAAGATCAGCAAGGATTTCACTGTTAAGCCAAGCTGGTCGCCTGCCACATTTACTGTTCTTTCTACACATCGGGATGTTTTGTCTCTGTAACCTCAATAAGGATTCTTTAAAATACAGCCAGCTCTCCTGGACTCCTTTCCCCGTCATGTTATTCTCCCAGGGGATCCTGCCCATCAGTTCCCTGAGGTTGTCAAAGTCTGCTTTTCTGAAGTCCAGGGTCTGTATTCTGCTGCTCTCCTTTCTTCCCTGTGTCAGGATCCTGAACCTGACCATCTCATGGTCACTGCCTCCCAGGTTCCCATCCACTTTTGCTTCCCCTATTAATTCTTCCCGGTTTGTGAGCAGCAGGTCAAGAAGAGCTCTGCCCCTAGTTGGTTCCTCCAGCACTTGCACCAGGAAATTGTCCCCTACCCTTTCCAAAAACTTCCTGGATTGTCTGTGCACCGCTGTATTGCTCTCCCAGCAGATATCAGGGTGATTGAAGTGTCCCATAAGAACCAGGGCCTGCAATCTAGTAAATTCAGTTAGTTGCCAGAAGAAAGCCTCATCCACCCCATTCCCCGGGTCCGGTGGTCTATAGCAGACTCCCACCACGACATCATCCTTGTTGCTCACACTTCTAAACTTAATCCAGAGACACTCAGGTTTTTCTGCAGTTTCATATCGGAGCTCTGAGCAGTCATACTGCTCTCTTACATACAGTGCAACTTCCCCACCTTTTCTGCCCTGCCTGTCCTTCCTGAACAGTTTCATCATCATCATCAGGGATATTCTGGCTCTTTAACAGTGTTTATGCACACTGAATATACACCTTTCCTAAATGTCTGATATGTGCAATGTTTAATGTTCATTGCAGAAGTGGGGTTTTTTGTTTTGTTTTTGTTTTTTGCTAATCGAGTCATTTTTTCCCAGAAACAAGATCACAAGAGTGAATATTCTTTAGAAGATAAATAGCATTTATGATCATTAGGACTTTATTTTCTGCTCTTTGTAAATAAGTATCTATGAAATTAATAGAGTTTCTCAGATTTAGAGCATATCTGGATATTGAAAATGCCACTGCAAGTCTGAGGATTGGATAAAGGAAAACCTTACCTGGCCAAAACCTTAGAGATTATGACAAACAGGCTATTTAGGTCCCTATTTTCCCCTCACCTGCAAAAAATTCATGGAAGGGGAATATTTAGACTGATACAACTATGGAGAGGTTGCAGGGGAAAATGAACTGCAGTCTTCTCTGCTTGTGGCAAAGAAAGTGACAGTGAATAAGGAATAGGGACTGTGCCCTTTTAAAGGCAACTATGATGGAGAGAGATGAAAAATACCAGACTAAACCCCAAACACATTAGCCTGATGAAGACTGCTAATGCCCATATACAATCTCCTGCAGACGGCTGGGCTCACCACACCATCACCATAACCGTTAGTACAGTTTACCCAGATGCCTTGGCTATTCCACTGATATAATGCAATTCACACCCCCACCCCATCCCCACAGAGGCTCAGGGGGGTGGGGAAACTGGTACCACTAAGATGGACTCTGATCTTCTGCCTTCAGGTCCCCAGGTAATGCAGTATAAAATAAATGGTACAATAAAGTCACTTACCAACTACCTCTAAAACAGATGTTCCATGAGCATCAGAAGGGACGACAATAACATAGCACCTATATATTCCTGCTTCCTTAAACTGTATCTGTGGGAGAGAGAGTGCAGCATTTCCTCTTCTCAGGTCATTGTCAGACATACTGGCCCCATTTCTATGGGAAATATGCGCTCCAGCATGAAATGTGAATACTTTTTCTTCTTGGTCTGCCCTTGGAGTCTTAAGATACCAGGTAACTCCCACGTTCTTGATATCCAGTTCTGCTGTATTGTACCCAGAGAGATTGCATGGTATGGAGATGTTATCATTCAGTGACACTACTTGTGGGGTGCTTCCCATCAGCACTTGGAGAGTTTCTTCAAAAATAGAAAATGTATATTTGAAGAAATACATCCTACAGGTTCCTTTTAAAGGAGTTATTATTGGCTCAAGGATCATGCAGTTTTTTAGTAGCCTGTTTCCGCACTCATAATAAACTTTATAAACTGTCTCTATGGTAATCTAATGAACACTTTCCTTCCTAAATTGTTAATGGCTTTATAAATAACAATCTTTGCTTTTATTTGAATGAAATAATAGAGATAACACAGGTTAGTTGGGTGGCCTTGGCTCTTGGGAACTACAATGCAGGTGTTGTACCAATAAAATAAAAACCAGCAGGATCTTATTAAAGGGAAAAAGGCAAAATACCACATTTATTGTGAATACAGAAAGAATCATAGTAAGCAGTTAGTTATAGTTATAACATTCCATTCAATCTCAAATTTATTCTCACATTCATTCATACAAACACACACACACAGGTTCTGCAAGGTTGTTATCATAGTTACCAGCCTTAGAGTTGCTCATGCCAAGCCACTGGCCAGGTGGCCTGGACATGAGGAGGGAGCAGGGCCTTGTCAGATGCTCATCTGATGCTCCTGGAAGTTGGTTTGCAGAATCAGACCCCAAAGTTCTCACTTTTTAGAGTCTATTTTTATAGGAATTTCTTCCTATGCCAGTCTATGGGAATTGCTTCATCATGCTGTTGCTGAATCAATCAGCAGATAGCACATTCCTGACGGCTCCAAGATGTTATCTTGTTCTTTGGTTCTCCCATTCTTGAGGCTGTTGGGTGGATTCCAGTCTGCCCTCCGGGTGGGGTCCTCTGGTTATTTCCACTTGACGCCTTCTTCAGCCGATGGACACTGGATTCTTAGGCTGGCACCTCCCTGATCATTCAGTTATTATCCACACCAAGCATCCATCCACATACATCCTCTATCTCTATTTTAATGACAATTGTTAATACAACAAAAGGGTGGGGAGTCTCTGGGTGCTGTTTCTGTTGTTAGAGTATTGTTTTGAGTCTCTCTCTCTGTGAACTGCTTTGAGAACAGACTCTGTCTTAGAATGTACTAACACAGTTAGCAGCTTGCAAGTTTCACACATAGAGGGAGAGAAACAGTACCAAAAACCAAGAGACCTCTTAATTAGTAATACCCTGGAATTTGAACTATGGGGAATCAAACTCATTTGTGATTTTAATACAGAACTTCTTTAATATGATCCAACACAGGAGGGACTTTAGCAGTGCATACACTGCATATTACATGTTATACACTGGAGCTTTGTGGTGGAACTACAGCAGCACCTAATGGAAGGGAAATGTGCATTCTATGTATCCATCCATCCATCCCAAGTATTTATGTGGACCCTATTACCATAATAGCTGAGCACCTCAGACTCTTTTATGTATTTTATCCTCACAGCACCCTTGTGAGGTAGGGAAGTGCTATTATCCCCATTTTACACATGGGGATGTAACGCACAGAGAGACTCAATGACTTGCCCACATCCAAGTAGGAAGGTGGCACACAGAATTTAATGCAGGTGAGTTCCAGACTAGTGCCCTAATCCAGGAATCACTTGTCCATCTCCTTTAAAGGAAAAACTGTCCTGCTGGCTCCCCATCACTGCTGGGGAGAGGGACACATCATCACCTATTTCTTCTCCCTTCCCCTTGAGGAGAAAGACAAATTAATAATTAATACAGATAGAATTTTTGTAAAAATCTGATAGAACTGATGGAAGAAAAGATCCGAGAATTGGAGATGCAGGTGGAAACTCTGGAGATGCAGGTTTAGAAGGGGGTTCGAGCGGACGATGGAGCAAAGACATGAGAAGGTTGAAGGGAAAACCTCAGACTTGCAGATGGACCAAAGAACTCTGAGGGAAGCCTGCTGGGTAAGGAAAGTGGACAGTGGAAACATGTGATTAAGAGAATCAGACAGAGGAAAAGACATGCTAGTGAAGGCAAAATAGAGCTCAGGAACAGGTTTGCGGAGTTGGAAAATGAAGAAGGGGCACAGCAGGTGGTCACTGATGGTGAGAGGGCAATGAAGAAGAGAAGAGCAGCTAGTCCTATAAGAAGAGGGGAAGAGTCAATGGAGATAACAACACCAAATGTGAGCCCCAGGAGGATACAGGATGGGTTGCAGAGGATTGCAAAGGATAATAGGAATTGAGAGGACTTGCAGCCAGAGGGAATAGGGGATAGACGGAGAATCGCACCATCTCCAGGAAAAGGCAGATCTATGTGATTGGGGACTCCTTACTGAGAAGAATAGACAGGCCTGTAACCAGAGCTGATCCAGAGAACAGAAGGGTGTGCTGTCTGCTGGGTGCTAAAATACAGGATGTGGACCTGAGGCGGAAGAAGATCCTAACGGGAGCGGGAAATAATCCACTGATTATCCTTCATGTGGGAACAAATGATATGGCTAGATTCTCGATGGAACGTATCAAAGGAGACTATGCCAGGCTGGGGAAGATGCTTAAGGAAATCAATGCTTAAGGAAATCGAGGTGATCTTCAGTGGGATTCTGCCTGTTCCTAGAGAAAGGCAACAAAGGTGTGACAAGATCATGATGACTCAGGCAGATGGAGGGCTTTGGGATGTATGCCACTGGGAAGCATTCATGGACAGAGGACTTTTCTCTCGGGATGGACATCACCCGAGTAGGGAGGGAAATAGACTTCTAGGATGGAGGCTGGCACAACAGATTAAGAGAGCTTTAAACTAGGAATTTGGGGGAGATGGTTGGGAGATGTCCAGGTAATCTCCACACCGGATTTTAACATTGAGAGGGAAGAAAATGAAGTAAGAAAGGATACTGCCATGGGTAGGAAAATGGACATAAGGAGGAAGGACAGTGTAGATACCAGTCTAATAGGTGATACTGGCAGTAGAATGACCGTGCCTAATTGGGTACAGAATGTGAGTGAAGCCAAAGAGCAAAAATTAAGATGTTTGTACACCAATGCGAGGAGCCTAGGTAACAAAATGGAGGAACTAGAGCTACTGGTGCAGGAAGTGAAACCAGATATGACAGGGATAACAGAAACATGGCGGAATAGTCGTCATGACTGGAGTGCAGCTATTGAAGGGTCTGTGCTGTTCAGGAAAGACAGAAATAAAGGCAAAGGTGGTGGAGTAGCATTGTCTATCGATGATGAGGTAGACTAAAAAGAAATAAGAAGCGATGGAATGAATAAGACAGTCTGTCTGGGCAAAAATCACATTGGGGAAGAAAGCTACTAGAGCCGGGGTGGGCAAACTTTTTGAGCTGAGGGCCACATCTGGGTGGGGAAATTGTATGCAGGGCTGGGGCAGCAGGTTGGGATGTGGAAGGGAGTGCGGGGTGTGTGTGTGGGGGGGTGTGGTGTGCAGGAACAGGCTCAGGGAAAGGGATTGGGGCAGAGGAGGGCTGCAGGGTATATGAGGGGGCTCAGGGAAGGGGGTTGGGGAGCAGGAGGGGTACAGAGTGCAGGAGGGAGCTCAGGGCAGGGGGTTGGGGTTCGGGGGTGTGTGGGGTGCGACAGGAGGCTCAGGACAGGGAGTTGAGGTGCAGGAGGGGTGTGAGGTGCAGGCAGGGAGTTGTGGGGCAGGGTGCAGAAGGGGTTCAGGCTCTGGCCTGGTGCCGCTTACCTAAAGTGGTTCCAGGGTGGCAGCAGCACGCACCGGGGCCAGGGCAGGCTCCCTGCATGCCTGCCCTGGCCCCACGCCACGCCACGCCATTCTGGGAAGCGGCCAGCACCACATCCCTGTGCGGCCTCTGGGGGAGGGGGTCACAGGGCTCCGCGTGCTGCCCTTGCCACACCTCCAGGTACCTCCCCCGAAGCTCCCATTGGCTGCGGTTCCCTGTTCCCAGACAATGGGAGCTGTGGGGGGCGGTGCCTGGAGGCAAGGGCAATGCACGAAGCCCTCTGCCCCCCGCCCCACGAAGATGCAAGGACGTGGTGCCAGCCACTTCTGAGAGTGGCACGGGGGCTGCGGCACCATGGGGAGGCAATCCCGCGGGCTGGATCCAAAGCCCTGAGGGGCCAGATCTGGCCCGCGGGCCGTAGTTTCCCCACCCTGTGAAATTTCAAGTCTAAACTGGCCATCAGGAAGTTTAGACTTGAAATTAGATGAAGGTTTCTTACCATCAGAGGAGTGAAGTTCTGGAACAGCCTTCCAAGGGAAGCAGTGGAGGCAAAAGACATATCTGGCTTCATGACTAAGCTTGATAAGTTTATGGTATGATGGGATAGCCTAATTTTGGCAATTAATTGATCTTTGACTATTAGCGGTAAATATGCCCAATGGCCTCTGATGGGACGCTAGATAGGGTGGGATCTGAGTTTCTACAGATAATTCTTTCCTGGGTGGCTGGCTGGTGAGTTTTGCCCACATGCTCAGGGTTTAACTGATCGCCATATTTGGGGTCGGGAAGAAATTTTCCCCCAGGGCAGATTGGCAGAGGCCCTCAGGGTTTTTTGCCTTCCTCTGCATCATGGGGCACGGATCACTTGCTGGAGGATTCTCTGCACCTTAAAGTCTTTAAACCACAATTTGAGGGCTTCAATAGCTCAGACATAGGTCAGGGGTTTGTTACAGGAGTGGGTGGGTGAGATTCTGTGGCCTGCGTTGTGCAGGAGGTCAGACTAGACGATCATAATGGTCCCTTCTGACCTTAAAGTCTATGATTCTATTAATATATCTTTTGGAAATTACTCAGAATTTCACTGGGTGTTTCAAAATACCCAGGAAACAACTCTAGGATCCCGATAATGATCTCAATCTTTGGCAAATCTAAGTGATCACAGTAAAAGAAATGGCACCGTATGCACATTTTCTTGCTTGGCTGCCTATGGGCCTGGCTTGGGGACTCTTTAGGTCTCCATTTAGGTACATTTCTGCTCTTGTCCCTATTTTCCATTTGCCGTGTTCCGTACACACAGGACGGTGTAATGCAGCATCACTCAATGATGACGAGAACCGTGACCTCAGCCTCTCAAATTTGTGGGCTCCCCCTAAGTGTTGGGCATTCACACATGGTTTAAAGTTATTCATTTTCAACTTCCTGAGCTCAGACTCATACTGCTCACATACCAGGAGCTTCAGGAATCCTTGTATAACACTCCCTCAGGTGGAGAGATGACACAAGATGGCATGTGCTGAGGCTGAGGAAGATTATCAGGGGATAGAGTAAAGGCTGTATCACTTCCTTACTATACTCATTGCATTGAGAAGACCTATACAGACTGTAGGAGGTCTGATGGTGGTCTCAAGAATTTAACTGTTACTGCAGAGTCCTCAGGCAGTGGGGAACCCACCCACCATACCTATGCAGCAAAATTGGGCACTACAGTCATGGAGGCAACTTCATCAGATATGGAGGGGGAAACTCCACCCTAATGGGTGGACAAATAATTCAACCCCACCCCCTACTCCGGGACAGAATTCATGGTTCCTGAAGTGGTGGGGAGGCACTACATACTCCTAGTGCTATGATGTGGGAGGGGGGGTTGGTTTCTTCTCTCTTCCCACTGTCCCCAGAGGAACTTTAGAAGGACTGTGCTCCCTGAATGCAGCATTTTCAGCTGACAGCACTGAAATTGGCAACCAGGGGAGGTGATAAGGTCAGGTGGACAATTAAAAGGGCATTGAAAAACAAAAGAAAAAGAAAAATCTTTTGGAATACAGGAATTCTCCATCCCCCTTCCCATAGGAGTGGCTGTGGGATCCTGCTGGCCAAGTAAGGGAGAGGCACTGGATTATTGTGAGCTAATCTGAGAAGTCAGGATTTAGGAGAGCTCCTTTTCTTCAACTTGCTTCTGTGAAGAAGAGGTGCAACGGTTCCACACTGAGCCAACTGTCCTGAGGATCAATCTGCCCAATTCATGGCTAGTTTATGTGGCAATGGGGGGTTACCCTATCCACTGTTACTGAATAACCAGCCTTGAGGATTTGGTCCACCAGGAATAGCTAGCATAGTACTTCCCTTTTACATGTCTATTTTTAGTGACTGTCTAGCCTGAGTGGCTACAATCCATCTGTGGCTTAAAAATAGTTCAGTTGCGAGCTTCTCAGCTCTAATTCTTAAGGTTTTTCCCAATAGGATGTCTCTTAGATATGAAATCATTTCCTGGGATAGAATATTTATTCCATACTATTGGCACTATGTTTAGGTTTGCTCACATATTACAGTTTGGAGTGAAGCTTTATAGAGAATATGTATCAAATTAACCTTTCTGCTGTTAAAGGCTGTATGCACCTTTTGCTGTCAATGAGAGGAGACTGTTAAACTGTTCTGAAGGAGCTGGTACATGCCACTTTCTGACCCCAGGTGATATTTCTGTGCTAACTGCTGCCACCCCATAGCCCGACCCCCCTTGCAGTTTGCTAATGCTCTTTGAATAAGAAAGGAAGGAAGGAAGGGACCAGAAATAAAGCTGTGTGTCAGGGAATGGCATGTGCCAGTTACTTTGGAACAGCCTAATGGTCATAAGGATGAGGCCCTTGGCGTGCCAATTATTTTCTCACAGCTATTCAAAGCCGATTCCTTACTGGAGCAGCATTTGCAAATTGGAAAATTGGGTGGGGGTGATATATACAGCATGTTGCACAGAAGTAAAACTTCAGGTCAGGGAGTGGCATGTGCCATCTACCTCAGAACAGATTAATAGTTGCAGGCATGTGTCAAGTTATTTGTCAGTTATACACCCTCAGACATCAGTTACTTATTGCAAGTGAGAGGCCATTACACCATGTGGGATTGGGGGTCTTGGTCGAATATATATTGTTACAACATACAAGAGCATTTAGTCTGGTGAAATTTCTAAAACTAGAAGCCTACAGCAGTGACTTTTGATGGCCTTTGGAATCAAGACCTGGGACTAAGGAACCAGCTTCAGTCTTGGGATGCCAGAAGTGTCACCCCTACCCCCCCAGACAGACCCGGTCCCACCCCCACTCCAGCTCCCCCTCCAGGCGAGTATTCGGGGGTGGGGAGGACCAGGAACCTGGTCTGGGAGAATCCGCAGACCCCAGTGACCCTGCCCCTATACCCTCTTTGCCAAGGGGCAGCCGAAGTTGGACCCGATCCTCCCCCGCCTTATGGGACCCGGGATCCCTCCTTTACCTGCAGGCTGGAGCCCGCTGCTGAGACACAGGAGCAGCCCGAGCAGCCGGCAGCACCGCCCGGCGGAGCCCGCTCCCCACCCCATGTTCTCAGGTAGGGTTGGGGGCTTCGCTGGCGCGGGTCGTGGCAGTGACGGGGCTGAGCGGTTCCCCTTCATTTTCCTCCCTCGGACACGTGCCCCAGTAAGGCAGCGCCCCGGGCAGGGCTGGGAGCCAGCAGGTAGCTGCTGTGACTATATAGGGCAGTGACCGGGCTGCAGGCCCTGTGCGACCACCCACAGTTCAGTGCCCCTAGGGCAGCGCCTGGGAAATGTACCCGAGCGGCCCGGGGTGTCTGGGTCTGTCGGGGGGTTAATCCCCACTCCGCAGATCGGGACCTGATCCACAAAGTCTGGCACGCTCGTCTGCGTGTTTAGGGACGGTGGCTCTGTGCCTGGTCTAACATAGCGGGTATGCGCTGGACTATTGCTAGCACCAGGGGGCGTTAAGAATAGATTTGCAGCCTTAACTCTGGATTTTCTAGCTGTTTGTGCGTTTACATCAGAGACTCCCACCATCTTATCTGAACGTCCTTTTTTGGTTGATTAACTGGCCTCCTTCATCAGAGAGCAATATCCAAGTTATTTCACTTATGCGATGGCCACTTTCTCACTCACTCCACGTTGACAGGCAGAATTTGGTTTTAAAAAAAGAAAACACCGGCCATCTGGTTCTGAGTTCTAATTTTACCCACTTGCAAATTAATCTGTACAAAGCATGACTGAGGAAACATTTTCCCAAAAACACTGCACTGGGAATTCTTAATTTTTACAAGTGACCAATCCCCTTCCCTGTCTCCATTACCCCAAAAATCCCTACCTTAAAAGATTGTACAATCAATGTTTACATCTGTTGGAATCTCAGAATTCTTCCCCAAACCAAGATGCATTCAGTTATTGCCATAAATCAAAGATTCCATTCCATTCTCACCAAAAAGCACCATTAAAAAGGGGTGGTCAATGTATGTGATAAGCCTTCCTAACACAGTGTAGACAAAACTGTTAGGAACTGTGTCTAAAACTGCCACAAACACACTGAGATGGCCTCTATTTTTATTACTCAGGTTGGTAGCAAAAAGTATGTGCACTGTTGTTTGTTGCCAGACAAATGAAAGTTAATTGCATTTTTTTAAAAGACATATGTAACATTTTAAGCAACATTGGGCATGCTAAATTTATGTTCTGTCACTTAAATTTAAATCAGATTGTTGTGTTGATTTGCATGATCATTTGGCATTGATTTATTGTGATTGAATTATGCTTTTTCTTAGAAACCAAGTCCAGCATATAGCAGGCTGTTTTATTTAGGGGTTTGCAATGAATATAATAAATTTCTGATATGTTAACTTATTTTTAAAACACAAATGCTATCATAATTTAGAGAAAGGCTCTAACAATAATTATTACAATTAAGTGGAATTGAATAATGCAAGACCAGGCAGCAATATTTGTGACAAAAACAAAAGTTCCATGAAGATGTCTGTTAAGGTTACAGTGCTTTATGTCTTAATGAACTAAATTTAGGAATTCATTTAATCTACATGTTGCATTGTGTGGATCCAACCATTGCAAGTGCAATATGCAATGTATACTTTTCAATACATTAAAATTCCTCTGCAGATCAGATCTGAAAACTTCTTGATTCAGACATTAGTCTGAGTTACTGACAAATCATCTGCTGAGCCAGTCTGTTTTAAAAATTAAAGTTAGCAATGAAATGGTCACAAGCAAAGCAAACTGCCACTGACTGTTGTCCTGGTGGCAGAAGTCCTAGAGGGCTGCACAAATGCACAAGTCAAGGGGGAGTGGCCAACTTATAAAACTGCGTGTCTGAACTGTGGAAGACTGAGCTGCAGAATGCATATTTTTCCTCTTGAGGATTTCAGGCCCTGATTCTAAGACAACTGAAGTCAGTGGGAGTCTTTGAATCTGGGCCTCGGGTGAAATCCAAGCCCCTTTGACGTCAGTGGGATTTTTGCCATTAATTTCAATAGAGCCAGAATTGCACCCTCAGAGTTTAGCACTGTGAATAGATTAATGGGCCAAGACGCTGGTCCTGATGATACATAAAGTTTCTTTTGTCATATGTATGAAGCATCTGTCAATGTTCAAGTGGTGACATGCTGAGAGATGTAGTCCCTTTTCCCTCCCTGCTTTCCCTGCCTAGCTACCAATGCCACTTTTCGTGGACACCTTTCTGAGCATGCTCTCCTAATAGCTATGTGATGGTTCCCAGAGGTACCCAGGGTTGTGAGGCTCCTCACTACCACCTGCCTTTCGGGCAAGGAAGCCTTGTATGTGCCTCCTGTGAACCAGTTCCCCAGCACCACTAGCCTCTGGCAATACAAGCCCTGACTTCCAGCCTTCTGCAGGCCTCACTCTCTCTTTACAGGTTAGCGATTGGCACACTCCAACCTCAAGTCCTCCATGGTGTTTCCCTAGAGTGCCCAGCTCCTGAGCTACTGGACACTCACTGAATTCCCATTTCCTCTGCTCCCAAAGGAGCTGTACACCAGAGCTTACCAAACACACCTCTGCTTAACTCAAAGCACTTCGTTTGTTTATAGAGAAAGCAAGTATAATTTTATTGAACAAAGACCAGAGTTCAAATTATAGCAAGCAGCAATATTGAAAACAAAGGGTTACAGATAAAATAAAAGCATGACACACATACCAGAGCCTGAACTTAACTAATAGGACATGATTATGTCATAAGACCAAAAGCTCACGCAAAATCCTTTCAGTGAATTACAGCCGCCTGGTTGGGATCTTTCATTCATGAAGCAAGCCCACTGTCAGCTTCCGTCCTAGGTGAAAGATACCAGGGTGTGCCTTTGCAACCCCAGATACATCAAAAGAGCCCTTTGATCTTTATTCATAAACCAGACACCATCTGGCTGTGTGTTCCTTCCTGTAGATTTTATGATCTCTTGTTAATTTCTTAATCTTGATTATCTGGTTGCTTAGTATGCAAATAGGCATCCACTGTGAAGTATACAATATTCACTTTACATACAACCAGACAGATAGATAAGCGTCTCCTGCCTGTCTGAAAGAAACATGTTTGTCACCTCATGGTGACCTGCTTTAACTCACAGACCTTAAGAACATAATTTCCAGTATAAGTACATAACTCCTTATAATCTTATCTTTACATACATTTTGAAATGGTTATGATGATCTAGGTGTTTTTGGCTCTTAGCAGAGATCTCACATGCCACCCTTTATGAATTATTATGCATATAACCCACCCAGGAGATCTGTGCACCCCCTTGTGCCTTCTGCCAGGTAGCATCAAGAGGTTCCTGTGTCACAAATTGGCCCTTTCAATCTGGGAGCAAGAGCTAGCTCCATCCCAACAGAGCAATTTTGTCCTTAACAGTTACCAGCTGCAATTCCCCCCATCACTCTTTCAGCTAGTGAGTACTAAGCTCTTTTTATGTTCTTCCTCTTAATCGGGCATGGAAACCAGTAACTTCAGATTTCAAAATGGTAGCTGTGTTAGTCTGTATCAGCAAAAACAACGAGGAGTCCTTGTGGCATCTTAGAGACTAACAAATTTATCTGGGCATAAGCTTTCTTGGGCTAAAATCCACTTCATCAGATGCATGGAGTGAAAAATACAGTAAGAAGTGTTTCCACAGTATGCATCCGATGAAGTGAGCTGTAGCTCACGAAAGCTTATGCTCAAATAAATTGGTTAGTCTCTAAGGTGCAACAAGTACTCCTTTTCTTTTTGCGAATACAGGCTAACATGGCTGTTACTCTGAAACCAGTAAGAAGACTGTATATCATAGCATATGAAAAGATAGAAGTTGCCTTACCAAGTGGGGGGGGTCAATGCTAACGAGCCAGTTCAATTAAGGTGGAAGTTGCCTATTCTCAACAGCTGACAAGAAGGAGTGAATACCAAAGGAGGGGAAATTACTTTTGTAGTGCTAACAAGGCCAATGCAATCAGGGTGGCCCATTTCAAACAGTTGACAAGAAGGTGTGAGTATCAGCAGAGGGAAAATTACTTTTTGTAGTGACCCATCCACTCCCAGTCTTTATTCAGTCCTAATTTCATGGTGTCCAGTTTGCAAATTAATTCTAGTTCTGCAGTTTCTCGTTGGAGTCTGTTTTTGAAGTTTTTTTGTTGAAGAATTGCCACTTTTACATCTGTTATTGAGTGTCCAGGGAGATTGAAGTGTTCTTCTACTGGTTTTTGAATGCTGCAATTCTTGATGTCTGACTTGTATCCATTTATTCTTTTGTGTAGAGACTGTCCGGTTTGGCCAATGTACATGGCAGAGGAGCATTGCTAGCACATGATGGCATATATCACATTTGTAGATGTGCAGGTGAACAAGCCCCTGATGGTGTGGCTGATGTGGTAAGCTCCTATGATGGTGTCCCTTGAATAAATATGCAGACAGAGTTGGCAATGGGGTTTGTTGCAGGGATTGTTTCCTGGGTTAGTGTTTTTGTTGCTGTAGTTGTAGTTGCTGGTGAGTATTTGCTTCAGGTTGGGGGGCTGTCTGTAAGCGAGGACTGGCCTGTCTCCCAAGGTCTGTAAGAATGAGGGATCATCCTTCAGGATAGGTTGTAGATCCTTGATGATGTGTTGGAGAGGTTTTAGTTGGGGGCTGAAGGTGACGGCTAGTGGCATTCTGTTACTTTCTTTGTTGGGCCTGTCCTGTAGTAGATGACTTCTGGGTACCCTTCTGGCTCTGTCAATCTGTTTCTTCACTTCAGCAGGTGGGTATTGTAGTTTTAGGAATGCTTGATAGAGATCCTGTAGGTGTTTGTCTCTGTCTGAGGGATTGGAGCAAATGCAATTGTATCCTAGAGCTTGGCTGCAGACAATGGATCATGTGAGGTGGTCTGGATGAAAGCTGGAGGCATGTAGGTAAGTATAGCGGTCAGCAGGTTTCCAGTATAGGTTGGTGTTTATGTGACCATTGCTTATTTGCACTGTAGTGTACAGGAAGTGGATCTCTTGTGTGGACTGGTCCACGCTGATGGTGGGGTGGAAATCATTGAAATCCTGGTGGAATTCCTCAAGGGCCACCTTCCCATGGGTCCAGATGATGAAGATGTCATCAATGTAGCACAAGCAGAATAGGGGCGCTAGGGGATAAGAGCTAAGGAAGTGTTGTTCTAAGTCAGCCATAAAAATGTTGGCATAGTGTGGGGCCATGCAGGTACCCCTAGCAATCCCACTGACTTGAAGATATAAATTGTCCCCAAATCTGAAATAATTGTGGGTGAGGACAAAGTCACAAAGTTCAGCCACCAGGTTTGCCATGATATTATCGGGGATACTGTTCCTGATGGCTTGTTGTCCATCTTTGTGTGGAATGTTGGTGTAGAGGCAAAGGGATAGAGATTGACAATAGAGAGGAGATAACAGATGTCTGGTGTTGAAAAGAGATAGGGCAAGATTAGCAAATTTCTCAGGTGGGATGTAGACTGATAAGGGCTCAGGGAGAGGTCAGTGTTTTGTGAATTGCCCAGCAAATTCTCTAAAGTGATAGCTGATTTTGATAGGGAACATCAAAAAAACAAAACCCTGATTGGTAACATGTTTATACACCTTGTAGGACTAATGTCAATAAATGCATTAATGGTGGATAATTTAGCATAAAATAATTGTCTGAAGCCTGCAGAATTCACCATAGGTAACTAGAAATCATAAGGAAAAGGCAAAATCTTATCTGGAATTTACCTATGACTGTACAGGTGAACTGAGGCCCTGTCTACATGCAAACATTCCTCTGTTAGAACGGTCCTTGTATTGGCAGGAACTGCTGTGTGTCCACACACAAGTTTTCTCCTCTTGAGGGTTCTCTGGATATCGACTGATTTAAATTACTCCGACACCCATCCTGAGTAATTCTGCACTGGCGTAAAGGTTATATATTTAGGCAACCTCGAGTGCTCTTAAGGTTCTCTCGTGACTTTTGGTCTGTTCCATTTTATGGGATCATTGGGATGGAAAAAATACATTTTTTATTAAAATTATTTCCTATTTTAGTGTATTTCTGCTTTGCATACATGGTGCTTGAAAGATAGAGTGACTCTTTAACAGTATATGCAAGCTAAAACTATTCAACTTCACTTTATAGCCCTGGAACCTGGGGCTAAAACTTTTCACTAGCTCCTTTGCAATCCAAAATATTCTGGTGGCATCATGAGCATTTGTAAGAAATCACCCTGCAAGGACTTTTTTCCACCATTTCACAGAGTATGTTATTTTGCAGACTTTAAAGCGCCATCATTGTGTTTCATATTACAATATAGCACCATAAATATGTGTGGTGTAAAAGCAGATGCAGGAACAAATTGTGTGTAACATTCATCTGACTTAGTTTTCCTTTAGAATACTAGCAGCGAAGACTGTACTTCAGGTGGTCTACTGAAAGGTTTCATAAATCTAAGGACAATAATAGGCTGATTTTCAAAGGGCTAAACCCTCGCAGTGCCCACTGAACTTATTTGTGATGTTGAATAAACAAAATCTTTAAAAAGACTGATTTCTAATCTTGCTCACTTGTTAAATTCAGGACAGAAATCAATTAAAGCTGTGTGTGCTCAACCCCATTAAAAATCAAGTCACAAACACATAACCAGAGTTCCTTAATTTCTTCAGATATAGTGTCAATGCCTTTCTCTATTGTAAGACAATGTAAGGGAATGTTTTCAAGAAATTGTGGAAGTTTACTCATCTCTTTCTGGGTAATTTACATCATACTGTGAAAATATCTTAATGTGGGAATGAACATAGAAGTAGTTGCCCTTTAGTTATATCCAAGAGATTTCCTTCAAATTCACTCCCAGACTATGTTTCCCTATTGCTACAATAAAAACCTTCTAAGATACTACTAAAGTTTAAAAAATATTTCATAATTTTTCCAAGTCTTGGTGAATATGCATTTTAATTAAGGATTCACTCTGTTGGGTGTTAAAACCATTTTCCTTAGTTCTTTTATCATAGGATCATTACAGTCTCTGGCCAAGAAATCAAAGTAAAAAAATACTTGAGATGGAGGAAAAATGGTCTAGACAACTTCAATCCTGCGGAAGAACTTGGGTCCTGAATAGTGCATATTTTCTCAAACCCTGGTTCTCCTGAGCAGTGTATTTGTATACTGTGACAGGGCAAGGCCAGATGGCTATAGAAAAGTAGTGGGAGATAGATATATTAGCTCCAGGCTAAACAAATCCCTGGTACCAGGATAAGTGAAATGGCAGCTGCTCCAGGTCAATTAAGACACCTGGGGCCAATTAAGAACTTTCCAGAAGGCAGGGAGAAGGCTAGGTTGATTGGGACACCTGAAGCCACTCAGGGGCTTGCTGAAACTAGTTAAAAGCCTCCCAGTCAGTCAGGTGGATGTGCATGTCAGGAGCCGTGGGAGGAAGTTGTGCTGTTGGAGAGGCTGAGTAGTACATACCATATCAGGCACAAGGAAGGAGGCCCTGAGGTAAGGGTAAAGTGGAGCTTGAGGAAATGAGGGCTGCTGTGGGGGAAGTAGCCCAGAGAATTGTACATGTCATGTTTCTAAAAGGTCAGCTACCATAGCTGATACTATTAGGGTCCCTGGGCTAGAGCCCGGAGTAGAGGGTGGGCCCAGGCTCCCCCACACACACACACCTTTGCCCCCTGATTAATCACTGAGACTGGGAGACAACAGAGACTGTGCAAGGAAGGATAACTTCTCCTCACCTCCCTCGCTGGCTTATGATGATAATGGCTCAGTAGACTGTGACCCTTGTCTCTAGAGAAAGAAGGGTTACGTGGAGGGTCACAATGAGCCTCTGAGGCTAGCGAAATCCGCCAGGAAACGCGGAACCCACAGAGGCTAGGACAGAGCTTTGTCACAATACGTTAATAAAGTTTTAATTCCTGAAAGAGGTTTTTTTTAAAAATGGACTAACTGTTCACTGAACCCTTGAAACACTGAAATAGAGTTGCTGTTTGATGGCCATATTGTTCACTGAAGGGAGATTATGCAAGTTTTAAAATGTATGAATCCTCAAAAGATTCCTCATCGGTAGAAACCTCACATCTGATCTTGCATTCTTTGTCCTGTTCTTCAGGTTTAAAAGTTACAGAAGTAATAAAACCAGACTCATCCTCACAGTCTGTGTTCTCTATTCCATCTTCAATGGGGTATTTTCCCTTAAACCAAGAAACATAGGTACTCTCCATAGTCCATGCATGTACAAAACAGCGAAGTGTCACATCCTCACCAGCCTTTGGGTTGCTAGTAATGCACTCTATCTTCAGGGTGTTAATCTCTTGATTGATGAGTCTAGGGCCTAAAGATAGATACAATTGTCAGAAAAAGAAGATTACAAACAAAGGCCTCAGCACCAGGGCCATTTCATTAATCAGCTGCATTCTGCTATTAGTTATATATTTTCCATGTACATGTCACTGATATCTTTTATGGTTACATTGATGTGATGGACTGTGAACCCCACAGGGGCCCTGAATGGGTTAATGTGGGCCTGAGAGGCCAATTATGTTAGTTGGCTGCACCCAGAAGGACAGCCAGGCTTAACTGATCATGAAGCTCAGCTGGGCAGGAGCAGGCCAGTTAGTAAAAAAGAAGCAGTCTGTAGCAGAAAGGGGACTGGCTGGCTGTAGGCTGCGGGTGGGAAGGGCTGCATGCTGGCATCTGGCTGAAGCCAGTGAGGCTGGGGTGTAGGAGCAGGTTGGGTGTAGGGCTGCGGCTGACCCCTAACTGACAGGAGGCTGAACACTGAAACTGACAAGGGGTGGGGGGCATAGGCGCCAACTCCATGGGTGCTTCAGGGCTGGAGCACCCACGGAAAAAAATTAGTGGGTGCTTAGCACCCACTGGCAGCACCTCTCACCTGCCGGTGGCCCTACCACTCAACTCTTCCCCCTCCTGCCCTGCAGTGCCTATCGCCCACTGCAATCAGCTGTTTTCCAGCGTGCAGGACACTCTGGGAGGAAGGGGGAGGAGCAGAGACGGGGTGCGCTCAGGGGAGGGGATGGAATGAGGAGGGAAGGGTTGGGGGTGGGAAGAGGCAGGGTGGGGACTTGGGAGAAGGGGTGGGGTGGGGCAGGGCCTCGGGCAGAGAAGGGACAGGAAGAGGCGGGATGGGGGTGGGGGTTTGATGTATTGATGTAGGTGACGAGAAGTTTATAGTGCTCATTATGAAAGCAATTAACTGCATCTTGCAGATGGGGGGTGGGAAAATGAAAGGATTAAAATCATAGCAAAAAAAGCAGAAAAATATCTAAAGATCACATAAATATCTCAATAGATCACATTCATGCAATTTTAAATGAAGGCAATAACACAGCTTAAATAACCTGGTCTTAATGATCATTAGCTTGAATGTGCATATTTTAATAATGCATGGACAGGAATTTAAGTCATCTTTGAAATGTCAAAAAAGCCTAATGTAATACTGGTGCAAGAAACATGGCTAATAAGTAAACTAGTGTTCAATCTACCAGCTAGTAGATGCAGCTGGAAAATTCATAAAGAAGATGGAATGGGACAAGATCACTTACTGAGTACCAAGGCTGAGAAAATGTCAAAAACACAAGAGGAGTTCCTAGCTGGAATTTTCCAAAAGCTGACTGGGGCTTTTTCAGGAATAAATGTGATGCAAATTTATGCAGAAATGGTACAGGTGATAACCTAGGAGAATTCAATAACGTAATAAAAGGCATTACAGCAGCAGCTGATCTGGCATCTATAAAACATCAAATTGTCCCAGACTTAGAAATCTGGATCCTGGTGGAATAAGGATTGCAAATTAGAATGAACAATAATGACTTAATGAATTATAAACTATGTAAGGTGGTGGCACAAAGAATTATCAAAAACACAAAAAAAGAAAGCTGGAGAAAATTCTGTAGGGAAATTGAACAAAGAATCAAAGCCTTCAGAAATATATAAGCAAATTCAAAGAATGAATGGACTTCAAAATAAAAGTAAATGTATACCTGGTCTTATTAAAAACAATGAAAGTGAGGTTTCCAATGTAGGAAAGGCAGGCATTTTAGCAAAAGAATTCCAAAAAGGACAGTAGTGATATGAATTAAAACAATGAGTTTCGTGAAAAAGGAGGTTTATTGAGGATAACTGTTAACTATTAAATGGCTAGAGAGAATATACTGATGATGTGTTAAACAAAAATTTTGGTTTGCAGGAGCTTATTGCAATCATTAGAAAAAGGAAAAATGCAGCTACAGGTAAAGATAATATATGTAATTAACACTTGCCAGAAGGGAGTCTGGTTATATAATGATATATGAGAATAAGAACTGCTGCCAATAGAATGGAAACCACCATTGGCGGTATCAATTAGAAAATCAGGTAAGGTACATACCAGATCTGATGCTTATCAGCCTATTGCCCTCATATCATGTGTTGGAAAAATCATGGACAAAATGAAACATGTAAGACTAGTGGGATACTTGAAGAAAAATGATGTAACTGAGGTACAAAGTGGTTTCAAAAAAGGAAGATGGACAGTTGAACATATAGTAAGAGTAGAAACAGAGGCACAAAAAAATCGTAAGGGCTTAGACCTTTACAATAACTGTCTTCCTGGACATTGAACAAGCATATGACATGGTAGAGAGGGAAGGTCTCCTATATAAACTGGTCAAAACTAGAGTAAAAGGGAGAATGTTTTGGAGGATAAGGGACCTCTTAAGTGACAGAACTATACAAGTCAAACTGGGAACAGCTTTATCAAAAACCTACAAGCTTACAAATGGAACTCCACGAGGGTGTATTATCAGCCCTGCTTTGTTTTCCATTATAATAAATGACCTTCCAGAAAGTGTGCAGATAGGAATAGGTATTTCCCTTTTCGCAGATGATTGTGCTATATGGACTAAGCAAAAAGACTTTAAGTAGCATGGAAAAGACAAATGAAGCACTCCAGAGAATTTCCAAGTGGGGAAATGATTGGGGATTTAAATTCTCACTTGCAAAAACAAAAGGAATGCTTTTAACCAGGGAGAAAATCTGGGAAAATTTGACTTACTTCTTTATGATGAAAAAATTCAGACAGTTCACAAGTTTATGTGGTAGGAGAAGTGTCTGATATACAATAACTTGGACAGGTCACATAGATAATAAAAAAGTAAGATGAACTTACTTAAAAGTGTAGATGGAAACAAATGGGGTGCAAATAAGACGATACTAATGATGGCGTATAAAGCATTGATAAGGCCAGTTTAGACTACAGAACCCAAGCTTCTGGTTCAGCCTCGAAAACAACTCTTGGCCCTGGAGCAATTCCAGGTTTCTAAGCTCTGAGAGTGGCATGTGGCACAATAACCCCAGTGTCTGTGCTGCAAATAGCCACGGGAGAAGCACCTATAAATCTAAGGATGAAACTATTAGATCAAACCTTTTGGGCAAAAGGTAAAAGGGAATCATGAAAACAGAAGTAAACAACAGATTTATGAGGATTACTGAGAGCTTAGTAGACAAAATGATATAGGTGGCCAGAGACTTCTTCATACTAGCAGGGTCAAAAATGGATAAAGGGGATATGTAAAAAAGAAAAATTGAGAGAACTAAAAAATTTTAGCCATGGGAAATCAAATTACAGCTGAACAGTTATTCCAACATTTGTAAATTTGGAGCTGTATGAAAAAAAATGAGGGAAGGAAAAAAAAACATGACCAATGAAATTTCTGAATTTATTTATGAAAAATGGGGCCAGCTTTGACAAGTCTATACAGACAGATCAAAAGATGACAGCACTGGTAGAGTGGGAACAGGCTTGTATGTTCCTAGTCTTTGAATCCAGCAATCAAAAAGGCTATCAAATTAGGTGACCATTCTGATGGCTGAAGTAATGGGGTTAAAGCTGGCACTAACCTGGATAAAAGATGTGCGACCAGCTGCAGCTGTAATTTTATCTGATTCCTTGTCAGGCACAATGACAATTAGAACAGGGACTTGGGAAAGCAGAAATGACATAATATGTGAAATCATGTTCCTAACTACGGAAATAATGCAAGTAAGTAACAACAGCATGGATTCCAGTGCATATCAGAAGGCCTGGAAATGAGATGGCTGACAAAACAGCAGAACATGCTCTAAAAAATTAGGAGATTGATATTGAGATACCCTTAAGTAGACAAGAATTTAAAAGTGTGGCCATGAAGAAACTTGTAAAGGAATGGCAAGATTGTGGACCAAGAAAACAAAAGGACAAAGGTTCTATGATATATGCTCAAAAATCAAAGATAATACTATACTCCACAGCCATGACAGAAAAAGTGAAGTAGTTATTTTTAGAGTATTAGCAGGTCACTGTGCTTTATATAAGTTAAACTTATTAAAAAGACATAAAGACGGGCTGTGTAATCTGTACAAAACCACAGAAACCGTTGATCGTGTTCTATGGGAAAAAAGTTTCTTTATGAAATACTGAGTCTGCTTGGCATTAAAGACTTTTTTCTAAAGGGACTAGTGAGAATGTCAGGGAAATTGAATAGTGCCAAAAAAAAAAAAAAAAACAACCCACCCTGGCTACATTTCTTTAAGGAAACTAGACTGAGTGACTGGATATGGGGTGAGGGGAGGTGGGGGAAACTTGGCTAAAAAAGAATGAAGAAAGGGGCGGTCATAGTCTTGTACGATGAGGTTGCTGCACCAAAAAACAAAGACAAAGAAGGGGGACTGCCAGGAGAGAGAGCTTGCAGCCACCCTGTGGGAACAGAACAGTGGTAAGAAGGAAGCCCAGGGAGGAAGCAGCAGCCCTAAGATCCTAGCAGTTGAGGAGCAGAAAAGACTGGCAAGCAGCTGGGGAGGTAGTAGCTACTGGGTTGGAGCAGGCTCCTGCAAGAGAGAAGGGTCAACTTAGAGAGGTTGTGGTGGAGATGGCTTGAGAAAGGCTAGATAGGAAGGAGCCCAAGGAAAAAGCAGCCAGGAGTGGGACTGAGCAGACCTGACTGCTGGTTACAGTGTCCCTGGGCTGGAACCCAGTGTAGTGGGAGGGCCTAGGTTCCCCTGTCAGCCTCTGGTAAGGTGGTGTGAACCAGGAGATGGGCAAAAGGACATTGGAAAGCCTTAAGGAAAGGGTGTGAGGACCAAGGGCCTGGAGTTGGGACCAAAGACCCTCTTGTGAGGAAACTGAACTGTTCTATGTTGAGCTTTCTATTACTCTGGAATTAATTATGATGTGGTCACAGGGCCAAGTTATGGGAAAAGAGACTAGACAGAGAGAGACCACTGGCTGGGGGTACCATATTGGAAGAGAGCTGTTATTGCCACGCCTGGACATAACGAGGTGCTCCTGCGGTGACAGAACCCTTTCCCAATTAATTAACTGAAGACAAAGTGGCATAGGTTCAAATCGTCCCTAAGCAGGGACCACTTGTGGAGTTTCCAGCAGATTATTCCTCCAGTTGGGGGTGGGGAGTGGTGGGTTTGCTACCTCCCTGTGTGGGACAAAAAGGGGTTTCAGTCCCCAAATCCCAGGATTCTTGTGAATATGCTGGAGACCAGGACCATCCATGTGGAAGCCCTGTATGTTCACATTCCTTCTCTGGTCTCTGGACTTCTCCAACTACCCTACCTGCCATGAACCTCAGAATTCCCCTCGGCCATCCTCAAGGGTGTTCCACAGCTGAAAGGGCTCTGTCCAAAAGTTAGGAGGGGGGTTGAGTTGATTCTTTCTATGCAAGGTTGAACTACCACTATCCTGCCTGCCCCAACACACATATCCCTGATCCCACACCCATAGGAGAAATGGGAAGAGGATGCCATATAGACAGCATTGCGGCCTTCTCACATCTCCCACTAGGCTTTTCATCCCCTGTGCCTGAGGGGACAAAGTGATGGGTTGGACCATTGCTATTAGACGGAGGATTTGCAACTTATCTCAGTTAGATATAAAACTCACTCAACGTGTGGTTCTGATTTCCAGTCAGAGTGGATATATCTCCGGTGCTAGTAGAAAAATCTGTAAAGTAGGAAGAAATACCACGTTATCTATAACAAGCATACATTTATCATCGGGGTAGTTAACAAATCAGTAGGAAAACACACAATTATACACATTACGAAATTTTGTATGGTTCCATGGCATCCTTATAAATATGTTTTCATCCCGTTATTTAATACATCTGTTTTCACATTCACTGTCAGAGGACCTGATCCAAACTCCTCTGAACTCAACAGAAGCCTTTTCACTTATTTCACTCATTTCACTTATTTTCTCTGATCATTAAAACAAGCCAAGTTTTGAGCATGAGTATCTCAAGAGGTTCTATCTCCATTTTAATTATAATATAACAAGCCATTTTCTCTATAAAGCTAGGGAAGTAGATATAGTTAGTTCAGTGGATGATGCTGGGAGGGAAAGTTAAGGTTCAGAAGTGAATTCTACATTGATACTTGTATAGAGACTCAAGCTTATTTAGGGTCTGATCCTTGACACCTTTACTCACACTGAGTAGTATCTTGGCGGCAGATTTTCAAGGTATTTAGATGCTTAAAGATGGATAGGCAAGTTTACCCTGCCTAAATACTTTTAAAATCTGTCCCTTCCTTCATTAGCCAGTTCCACTGAAATCAATGTGAGTATCTGTGGAGTAAGGTGTTACCCAACCTAAAACTGGCACTGTGATGGAGTGCACCTGGCCTTTGTGGCTCCCCACAGGAGGCCACACTGCTCTGCTATAGCCCACCCCAGGAAGCAGCAAAGTGAAACAGAAAGGAGCAGCAAAGATGAGTCCTCCAAGCCTGCCTAGAGAGGCTTCCTGGAAGCAGTCAGTCCGAGCCTAGCAGGCTCAGATAAAAGGATCTGCAGAGCCTTAAAAGGTTAGTTCCTAGCTGGGACCAGAGGACAAGGGTGCTGCGCTGCGCTGCGCTTTTGAGCTTGAGGGAGAACTAGAGTTTGTTTCTTGCTGCATTTGCTTAAACTGGGTTTGCAGGGAGAGAGAGAACCTAAAATCCTTAGCCCTGAGGGAATGGTGACACTAAAACAGGCCAAGTAGGAAGAGGCCCAAGGAAGAAACAGCAACAAACTAAAATCAAGCAATGTGCACTGCTGTTTATAATGTCCATAGGTTGGAACCTGGAGTGGTGGGCAGGCCTGGGTTTCCCCTGCTGCGACAATGGCATAAACCCCAAGAAGGGGACAGGGCGTAGGTGAGAGCCAAAACAAAGGGCTCAGAGCTAGGGCTGAACATCCTAGTAGGGGCAACAGGACTGCTCATTTATTGAACTCTTTACTACCCTGGAAGTGATTCATTTGGACTCTGTGACTCAGCCAGAGGGCCAAGTCATGGAAGACCCACCCGGGTCAGTCAGCAGCTTACAGGAGGCACAGGGTGAGAAAAGAACTGCAGTACCACACTCAGCTGCTAACAGGCACTCAAGAGGTGAGTGCCTCCCATCGCAGGCCCTTAATTAAAAAATCCAACTTACCATCGAGTTTCAATATAAACGTTTTATCTGTGCAGGAGTTTGTTGCTGGATGAATAACCTCACATCTGAATGTTTTTCCATTATCAGATGCATTAGCAGTAAATTGTGTTTTCAATGTAGAGAAACATAAATGATTTTTTCCAATGTGGGTATCTATGTTATGATTGTCTTTAGGTAACTCTAACCAGTCTTTATACCATGCAACTTTTATATTTTCCGGTGCAAAATCTGATATGGAAACTTCAAGACAGACAGTCTCATTGACCTGGGGTGATGCGGGTGTTGCTCTAATCTCAGAAATGGCAGGAGACTTTGCTAAAAAGGAGGGATAGTTTTCCATTAGAAACACAGTACAATAAAACAATCCTGGGCACTATCAATGGGATTATCAAGAAAAGAAAATTAACCAGCAAAAGAGAAAATATTCACTTTTTTTTTTAAATGGGACAGAGCACCTGGGCTTGATCCTGCACAAGGCCATGTGCACAGTACTCTTCCATATAAGCACAGGTTAAAAGTGTTAAGCAGAACAGAGAAAGCCAGGGAATTTGATCCTGCATGAATGAGTTCTGCCACCAAATCACTTTTCTCCAGGAGCAGGAGTAAGGCCAAAGAGTGGCATGTGCTGCTAAGCACTTCATTAGAATGATGAGGATTGTGATTGAATACATATGTCAGGAACACCCATCTGTAGGGCCCTATCAAATTCATGGCCATGAAAAACATGTCACAGACGGTGAAATCTAGTCTCCCAGCCATGAAATCTGGTCTTTTGTGTGCTTTTACCCTATACTATACAGATTTCATGGGGGAGACCAGCGTTCCTCAAATTGGGGGTCCTGACCCAAAAGGGAGTTGCAGGGGGGTTGCAAGGTTATTTTAGGGGGGTTGTGGTATTGCCAACCTTACTTCTGCACTGCCTTCAGAGCTGGATGGCCGGAGAGTGGCGGCTGTTGGCCAGGTGCCCAGCTCTGAAGGTAGCACCCCGCCAGCAGCAGCAGCGCAGACGTCAGGGTGGCAATCCCATACCAGGCCACCCTGACGTCTGCGTTGCTGCCGCTTTCGGAGCTGGGTGGCTGGAGAGCAGCGGCTGCTGACTGAGGGCCCTGCTCTGCAGGCTGCAGCGCAGAAGTAAGGGTGGCAATCCCATACCGGCCCTCCTTACTTCTGCCCTGCTGCTGGGGGCGGCTCTGCCTTCAGAGCTGGGATCCCGGCCAGCAGTCGCCGCTCTCCAGCTGCCCAGCTCTGAAGGCAGCGCTGCCCCCAGCAGCAGCACAGAAGTAAGGGTAGCAGTACCGCAACCCCACCTCCTACAATAACCTTGCAGGCCCCAGCCCGCTACTCCTTTTTGGGTCAGGATCCCTACAATTGAAACACTGTGAAATTTCAGATTTAAATAGCTGAAACAATGATATTTACTATTTTTTAAATCCTATGGCCATGAAATTGACCAAAATGGACTGTGAATTTCATAGGGCCCTACCCATCCGCAATCCATGTAAGAAGGGGAAGGTAGAGACTCTAAGGATATGTCTACCTTACAGTTAGAAACCCGCATGACCCATGTCTCGGGCTCATGGGGCTCAGGCTGTGGGAGTGTAAAGTGCAGTGTAGATTTTCAGACTTGGGCTGGATCCTGGGCTCTGGGACCCTCCTTTCTCGAAGGATCCCAGAGTCCAAGCTCCAGCTCAAGTCCAAACGTCTACATCGCAGCTTTACAGCCCAAGCCCCAAGAGCCTGAATTAGCTGACACAGACCAGCTGCAGGTGTCTAACTGCAAAGTGACTATGCCCATTTACAGACAAGATACATGTTAGGAGAGACTTGAGAGGAGTGTCGCTTTAGTTTTAACACATTTTCCAGGGGGAGGAATCCCAGATCTTTCTGAAACCTGGAATTTTAAATGTCTAGCAAAAGACAGACAAACCTTGGGTTTAACTTCAGCCTGTGTCAATCCTAATTTCTGCCAACGTGAACCGATGCACAAGGCCCCAGAGGCAAAAAGTCCCTCCGGGTGGGGTGGTGTGTAAGGGGAGTTCTATGGACTGCTGCTACACTAAAAGTAGCCAGCAGCGGGGTATAGTCAAGGGGGCAGACTAACAAAGGTCTTCAGGTGCTTAAAGATAAGTGCTTAGTTGGATTTATGAATGGGTCTGGCAGGTTAAGTGCCCAACTGCCGCTGAAAAGCTATTGCAATTAGGCACTGATATCATATAGGTACTTTTTGTAGATCTTACTAGGCTCCTATCTGCATCTTTAGGCACATATCTGCCTTTGAAACTCTGGCCCTAGATCTTTTCAGCAGACTCCATCTCTGGGACTCCCATGCAGTCCTGACTGGAGCCTAAACTGCCCCTGACAAAATACAAGTAGGGAGAGCAATACCCAGGTGAATCTCATTGTTGCTAGAAGATATAATGTACACCCTCCTGCACCATGGTTGGTGGATCTGGCCAGCTATCGGTAAAACAAAAATATTTTTTTCCTCATGCTCTAGAAAACTCATTGCTCTATTGTAGACCCACAGACTTGTTAAACATACCTGGGAGTTTTAGATACACATTTTTTGTAATGGGCTTTGTCAGAGTCTTGTGCATCACCATTATACCAATCTTTCTGCCATAATCTTGAGCAGAGGGTATTAGCTGAAGACCAGAAGACGTATAGAAAAGGCCCCTGTTATCCTGCTTTGGCTCTTGTACTGATGAACCCTCCTTGATTACATCTTTCTCCTGAAACCACTGGACTTGAATATCGTTGGGAAAGAAATCCATGATTTCGCAGGTCAGAGAAAGGGGTTTTCCATACTCCACATCATTTGGACTAAGAACAATACTTGTAATTCTTGGGAAATCTGCAAAAAGTGTTGAAATATATTTTATCTGCACAAACAAAAGGAATATTCAAGAAGGTACTACTGTTGTTTGTGTTAATATTAAATATATACAGAGTAGAGTGTGAAGTTGATAGCTGTGGGGTCTGATACACAGGAAGTAACCAAAGGCTCAGAGTTAAGGAAGTGACTGTGCTTTTGGTAATTTAAACACATTACAAGAATAACTTTGCAATCCCCCATAAATACATGTATATAACTGGCCAAGGGAAGTGAAGTCCTACACTCAATTTGATGACATTTCTCTGTTTTTATCTGGATATAATGCAAGAACTCTTAAATGCTGCATCTGCTCAATTCCAAAATTTCAGGAAATGTTATAGACATCAGTGGGCAGAATGCTATTGATTTTGGTGAAAAATGGAAAATCGGAAAGGGGGATGAATGAAGATGGGCGCTATCATCTGGTTAGCATAGACAACAGCTTCAGCCACTTATCTAATTGTCTGTAGATCCAATAACCAGTTGATGGCACCCATTAACACATTCCAGCCTAACTCCCCCCACCATCTAAGCTCTGCCCATCTTCCCAATAAAGTTTAATATGGTGACATCCTGAATGACTTTTATCTCCCAGAGAGAAAGGGGGGGGGACCAAAAACAAACAAAAATGGTGAGGTGGGAATAGAGTGGCAACTAGAGTGGCATGAGCTGAAAGAGGGGAGTAGGGAGCATGGTGGACTGAGAGTGCACCCAAAGCCTCTAGAATGGCAAAATGTGAGACCTTGGCAAAGGGAAAAATGGGAAGCACATAGAGATCTTACCATGGGGGAGAGCTAATGGAGGGAGAACACAGAAACCCTGGGATGGAGGAAGAATGGAGAACAATGGTACAGGCCTGGGGGGCGGGAACAGACCCCTGCCAGGGTGTGAGGGTGCAGGGAGTCCCTACAAAAGAGGGGGATAGGAGGGTGGCATTCAGGGAACTTGTGGTGGAGAATGGAGGGATGCAAGGGTCCCCTGGTGCGTGCAATGAACTTGGCCTACAAAAGCTATGAAGTTTGACCCCTAATTTATATACCTTTCAGTAATTGTTCAGCTATAGAGCTTTTCTAAAAAATAGTTCCTTCTTTGCTTTTTGGCAGAGCTCCCAGTAAGTTACGTCATACTTCTAGTCTTCAAAAGGACACGGATAGGGAAATGTTCCATATCTCCTAAGAATGCTTGTTTTCTCATTGTTGATCATAAATTTTTTAAGCTTCCTAGAGTCTCTTAAGCCTGAGATTGTGAAATTTGCCTTAGGGATTTGGACACCTAGTTCCCATTAAAGTTAATGGCAATGAGGTATCCAAATCCTCTCAGTGGTTTTGAAATTCTCAACCTAAATCTATCTTTACTGAGTATTTTTCCCTACGTTGCACACACTGGCTTGTTATTGTACGGTTGCTCATCAGAAATCTGTTGGCTATTGATACTGGGACAAGTAAGTGTTTTACTTGATTAAAATATTCTATGTTCTCCCCTCTACATGCAAGGGGAAGGGAGTAGAACCTTGCGGAGCCAGACTGGGTGGTAAAGAGGGCAGGAGCAGCATTTTCACTGCATGTTCACTCCTTATCCTCACACCACACCTCAACCCTGTGGGGGCAGGGTCTGTGGCCAGTGGGGAGCTGTGCTATGGCTGGAATAGGTAGGGGAGAAGATGCTCCACACAGTATTCCTCCTGAGTCACTAATGAGATATCTCCAGGAGAGTTCCTGCCCCCCAAGGCCCGTACCATTGTTCTCTGTTCTTCCTCCATGCCAGGGTTTCTGTGTTCTCCCTCCATTAGCTCTCCCCCAGGGTAAGATCTCTATGTGCTCTCCATTTTTCCCCTTGCCCTTTGCCAAGGTCTCACATTTTGCCATTCTAGAGGCTTTGGGTGCACTCTCAGTCCTCCATGCTCCCTACTGGTCCAAACAGCATCAACATCTGCTCTAGGCCTGTGCCCTTCCCATATAACATAAAGAAGACTAAAGGAGAAAGCAGGATTACCTTACACAAAGAACAGACAATTCAATAGTCACCTTTTAACATGAGAGGATAGGACTTCTTCGTAGTTCTGTTGCAATGGATGACTTCAATAGTGAACTCTACTGCATGGTCCTCAGGTTCAGGTGTAAATGTCACCTGGCTTACTCTGTGGTACAGATTTGTTGCTGTATCAAGTTGAGGGTCCTGGGTTTTAATTGCAGCCTCGGTGAGTTCTTCAAAGCCTCTCATCCAGCGCACTTGACACTGTGCTGGGTGGTAATCTGTCACCTGGCAAGATAATGTGACGGCCTTACCACTCTCAGGGATACTGGGCTCACATACAATATTTGAGACTTTTGGAATAAATACTGCAAATAAAACAACAAATAAGGCAAAAGTAGAATGATTAGGCAGTTGAGAGAAAACAGAAGCTAAAGTACAGACCTTCCACTGTGTTTCTATTAATAAGAAATTCACAATAGCTCCCAATGACAGCAAAGATCTTAACAGCTGCATGTGAGCAACAGGAAAGGAAGGAGAAAAATAACAGAGGAAAATAGGAATGAAAATGGGAATAAAACTCAGGGGAAGAGGTAGAGACTCTAAACGATACAGTTCTGTAAAAAACAGCACATCCTGTCTGTCAGAAACAGAAGTGTTATCTCTGTGAAAAGTATCAGAGGGGTAGCCATGTTAGTCTGGATCTGTAAAAGCGGCAGAGTCCTGTGGCACCTTATAGACTAACAGACGTATTGGAGCATAAGCTTTCATGGGTGAATACCCACTTGTCAAATGCATGTTAAAGTGGGTATTCACATGCTTCTGACGAAGTGGGTATTCACCCACGAAAGCTTATGCTCCAATATGTCTGTCAGTCTATAAGGTGCCACAGGACTCTTTGCCATTATTACATCTCTGTGAAAGTCTGTTTCATTATTTGATGTCTTATTTTATTTATATATTGTGATAGACCCAGACCAGTTGGGTACAGCAGATTAGAAGAAGGTAGATATACTGGCCACTGGATTAACAGTTTTCTGTTCCCTGACTGACCAGAGCAGGGGCTTCTCCAGGGTAATGAGAACACCTGACTCCAATTAACCTGCAAAGAGTCAGGTGAGGCCATTAAGCTAATGTGACCACCTGACTCTAATTAAGGCTCCTCTGATAATATAAAAGGGCTCACTCCAGTCAGGCAGAGAGGAGCCAGGGGAGAGGAAGTGTGGCTGAAGGGCTGGTTAATGAAGACACCCTCAGTCATTGGTAAGGGAGAAGCAGGAGAGCTGTGGGAAAGTTGCCCAGGGAAATGTAGCAACTCTGGCAGTAAAAGGTTGGCTGCCAACAGCTGCTACCGTTAGGGTCCCTGGGCTGGAACCCGGAGTAGAGGGCGGGCCCAGGTTCCCCCCAACCCACCACTACAGAAACACTTCCTGGGAGGGGAAAACAGGCCCCTGTCAGGACAGAAGGCTAAACTATTTTGGCATGAGGCCACAGGAGCAACAGAGACTGTGGGAATTCTCTCACCAACCTCCATTGCTGGCTTATGATGAAAAGGGCTCAGTAGACTGTATCCCTGGCCCTAGAGAGAGAAGGGCTACGTGGAGGGTTGCAGTGAGCCTCTGAAGCTAGCATAAACTGCCTGGAAGCGCGGGACCCACGGGGACAAGTTCGGAGCTCTACCACAATATATATATACATACACATATACACACTAGGGCTGTTGATTAGTTGCAATTAACTCAAACAAATTAATCACAATTAAAAAAAACTAATTGCAATTAATCGCAATTTTAATTGTACTGCTAAACAATAGAATACCAATTGAAATGTATTAAATATTTTGGAAGTTTTCTAGATTTTCATATATATTGTATTCTGTGTTGTAATTGAAATCAAAGTGTATATTATTTTTTATTATAAATATTTGACTGTAAAAATTATAAACAAAAGAAATAGTATTTTTCAATTCACCTCATACAAGTACTGTAGTGCAATCTTTTTGTCATGAAAGTGCAACTTACAAATGTAGAAATTTTTTTTGTTACACAACTGTACTCAAAAACAAAACAATGTAAAACTTCAGAGCCTACAAGTCCACTCAGTCCAATTTCTTGTTCAGCCAATTGTTGAGAAACAAGTTTGTTTACATTTAGAGGCGATAATGTTTACAATGTCACCTGAAAATGAGAACAAGGCATTTGCATAGCACTTTTGTAGCTGGCATTGCAAGGTATTTACATGCCATATATGCTAAACATTCATATGCCTCTTCATGCTCCGACATGCTTTCATGCTGATAATGCTTGTTAAAAAAAAATGCATTAATTAAATTTTGAGACTGAACTCCCTGGGGAAGAATTGTATGTCCCCTGCTCTGTTTTACCCACATTCTGCCATATATTTCATGTTATAGCAGTCTCAGATGATAATCCAGCACGTTGTTCATTTTAAGAACACTTTCACTGCAGATCTGATAAAACGCAAAGAAGATTTCTAAAGATAGTTACAGCACTCAACCCAAGATTTAAGAATCTGAAGTGCCTTCCAAAATCTGAGAGGGACAGGGTGTGGAGCATGCTTTCCGAAGTCTTAAAAGAGCAACACTCCGATGCGGAAACTACAGAACCCGAACCACCAAAAAAGAAATTCAACCTTCTGCTGGTGGCATCTGACTCAGATAATGAAATGAACATGCGTCGGTCTGCACTGCTTTGGACTGTTATCGAGCAGAACCCGTCATCAGCATGGATTCATGTTGCCTGAAATGCTGGTTGAACCATGAAGGGACATATGAATCTTTAGTGCATCTGGCACATAAATATCTTGCAATGCTGGCTACAACAGTGCCATGAGAACGCCTGTTCTCACTTTCACGTGACACTGTAAGCAAGAAGCGGGAAGCATTATCTCCTGCAAATGTAAACAAACTTGTTTGCCTGAGCAATTGGCTGAACAAGAAGTAGGACAGAGTAGACTTGCAGGCTCTAAAATTTTACATTGTTTTATTTTAGAAGGTTTTTTGTACATAATTCTACATTTGTAAGTTCAACTTTCATGATAAAGAGACTGCACTACAGTACTTGTATTAGGTGAACTGAAAAATACTATTGTTCTTTTACAGTGCAAGTACTTGTAATCAAAAATAAATATAAAGTGAGCACTGTACAGCTTGTTTTCTGTGTTGTAAATCAATATATTTGAAAATGTAGAAAACATTCAAAATATTTAAATAAATAGTATTGTTATTTTTTAATCATGCCATTAATCGCGGTTAATTTTTTTAATTGCTTGACATTATATATATAGTGTGTGTGTGTGTCTATATAAGCTATATTGATTTCCCAGAGGAATGCTTTAGAAAGTAAAACATGCCACATTTATGTACAGTAGTTTACAAATGTCCCCAACCTCCTTGAGCAGTGAAACTTTGCATGCACAAAAACAACGAGGACTCCTTGTGGCACCATTTATTCTTTTGCGCAGAGACTGTCCGGTTTGGCCAATGTATAAATAAATAAACACAAATCTGACATCAGGAATTATAACATTCAAAAACCAGTAGGAGAACATTTCAATTGCCCTGGTCACTCAATTACAGACTTAAAAGTGGCAATTCGTCAACAAAAAAACTTCAAAAACAGACTCCAACGTGAAACTGCAGAAGTAGAATTAATTTTCAAACTGGATACCATCAAATTAGGCCTGAATAAAGACTGGGAGTGGATAGGTCATTAAAAAAACTAATTTCCCCATACTAATTTCCCCCTACTGTTACTCACACCCTCTTGCCAACTGTTTGAAATGGGCCACCCTCATTTCCACTACAAAAGTGATTTTTCCTCCCTTGGTATTCTACTGTTAATTGAATTGTCTTGTTAGACTGACTCCCCACTTGGTAAGGCAACTCCCATCTTTTCATGTACTATGTATATATACCTCACACATCTGATGAAGTGGGTTCTAGCCCATGAAAGCTTATGCTCAAATAAATTTGTTAGTCTCTAAGGTGCCACAAGGACTCCTCCTTGTTTTTGCTAATACAGACTAACATGGCTACCACCCTGAAACCTGTTTGCATGTGCAGGCATCAGTCTGGGATCAGAAAAGAAATGTTGGTAACCTGAACCAAGCACAGGATTTTTAAAGAAAACTCTGGGGGAGGAGTTAGCTCTTGGTTTTCTTTTTTAGATAGTAAAAGTATAAAACGTGATCCTGCACTTACCCACTCATTTTTCTAGTCAGGCAAAACCAGCAGTGATTTCAAAGGGTATTTTGCCTTCATAAGGAGTGTAAGATCTGGCCTACAGAGAGAACACAGAGGCCTTGCCTTCACTAAGAAAAAACGTGGTTTGTTTGGGTGTTTTACATATGTAAAAATCCATATTTTAATACATGTTAGCTCACTGAGGTGACACCAAAGCTCCTACTTATTAAAATTGCAATGGTCTTGTCTACCAGAGGATTTTAACGTGTGTGTTAATGTATAAAAATACACCCGTTTTCCTACTGGGGATGGGGCCTTTTGATGAAATTCACCCCCATGTAAAGATCTAGCAGCTCTAAGCCTATGCAGCAGTTAAATCCACAAAATGTGGCTTTGATGGTGCCTAGGCCTTCTGCTGGCCCTCTGTGGAGGGCTGTATTTCCCCTTTTAAAAGGGAGCACCTGAGTACTGCAGAAAGTGACCCAGAGATCGATAATTTTTTGCTTTAAAAGCAATGTGTGTGTTATGGAGATGGTTGATACAGTTTTCATTTTACTATTAAAATAGTATTTTGAGAATTAACTTACTCAAATTTTCCAGCTCCCAAGAAGATTCTTTATACTGGTGTGAGCCTTTAAGTTTAGCTTTGCAGATGAATCTCCTTCCAATATCCTCAACTGCAAGACGTAATATTAAGCTACTGGTGCAGAAGAAAAGTCCATGTGGTCCACTTGTCACGTCACTAATGAAGGGTTTCTCTGGCACTCCATCATCATCTTTATACCAAGCCAATTCAATTGTTTCAGGGTAAAAAGAATGAATTCTGCAAGTCAAAGTTATAGGCTCATCTGGTCTTGGCACATCTGTAGAACATAGGATTGGATCCAATACTGGCATGGCTAGAAAGTAAAACAATGAGATTTGCGCATTTAACAAGAATCAGCTTTTTAAAATGTGATGATCAGCACACGACCAGTTCTGTAAGGTACTGAGCACCATCTGCTCCCCTAGAAATCAATGGGATTTGGGGGTGCTGAGCATCTTGCAGGAGACCTTATGTCTAGACTCTTCTACCTCATCCATCTCATTTGCTATCTTAAGACTTTGTACTCAACATACATGAGTGTCATAGTTCACTCAAATAAAATATTTTACAGTAGGCCAAATAAAATATTGAGCTCAGGTACACCTAAAGGTGAACTTAAAAGATCAGAATCACAAAATAAGCAGTTAAATTCAAGCTTCTCTCTCTCTGCAGATTTCTACATGTGTTTGCAAGGGAGATTTTCTGATGTTTATTCAGGAAAAATCTACCCTATTGCCCACAAGAAGAATCTCTTTGGACATCTATCAATATTGTATACTGCACAGAAAGCAGACGTTACATACTGCTACCTCTAACTTTAGGCAGAAAGCTGCTTTATTAATGCACTGTATGTAGAGTTACACACTAATACAGCTGTTCTACTAAGCAGTCAGTCAGTCTGAGAAAGCAGGACTAGCTGTCATCTCAATTCTAAACCCAATATATAAATTTTAGGAGCAGATACAAAAGATCAATTAAGCTATAAAGAGCTTGAAATCACAATGTCCAGGGGAAAAAATAATTCTCAATCTACATGTAACAGTTGCTGTTCCAACACTGAAAATGTGATGCCAAGACAACAAATCTATTTTAAGCAGCTAAACTCACCCAGGTTGTCAATCGTAGAATATCAGGGTTGAAAGGGACCTCAGGAGGTTATCTAGTCCAACCCCCTGCTCAAAGCAGGACCAATCCCCAACCAAATCAATGACACAGTAGAAAAGTTCTGTGCTATGGGGTCAAGTTCAATATACAGTTAGTCCCTGGTTTTAAATGAGAGTTGGTAGTATTTTCCCTCTGCTGATACTCACAACTTCTTGTCAACTGTTGGAAATGGGCCACCTTGATTGCATTGCCCTCATTAACACTACAAAAGTAATTTTTCCTCCCGGGGTATTCTCCCCTTTTTGTCAACTGTTGAGAATAGGCCACTTCCACCTTAACTGAATTGGCCTTGTTAGCACTGACCCCCCACTTGGTAAGGCAACTCCCATCTTTTCATGTGTTATAATATATATTCCGCTTACTATATTTTTCACTCCATGCATCTGATGAAGTGGGTTTTAGCCCACAAAAGCTTATGCCCAGATAAATTCATAAGTCTCTAAGGTGCCACAAGGACTCCTCATTGTTTTTATTCCAATTAAGGAAGCCACTTTAATTTTAACATGCCACAGACCATACTTTCTTTGGGCCACGATGCACAGGCCAGCATGCCAGCAAGGCATACTTCCCAGCATCTGTAATTGCTTCTTGACTCTATGTATATCTCAAGTGTAACCTTTTAAGTTCTCCAATGCAAAATTTACATGATATTTTCTGAATACTTAAAAGGGTCTGTTATTCACAAGTATTCATGTTTCCAAGCAGTCCAAATGAAAACTAGGGAAACACCTTGTGACTTTACTAGTTCTTGGAAAAATATGAGAAGATACCTAAGAATTCAGTTCTGAGATACTAACATTACCACATAGATAGGATATAATATGTTACCAACAGCAATGCCAAATAAGGGAAACTAAAGCCATAGATCTTCAAGCAAAGGGAATCTGGGGTAAAGTATTATATATAACCACAGAGACAAAGAGCACCAAGCCTCAAAATGCCATGAATGAAAAACCCAAGGTTAAATGCTGCCTGAATTTCCCATCAGATGGCTTTGCAATGTGGAGCTAATATTCATTTTGAGAAGAAATATTTTATTGTAATGCCAGCTATGAACCTGTCAACAATAAAATTGTCAACAAAAGTCATTACAAAATTATTCAAGATAGCTAAATCCAAAGCTGACTGCAAAGAGTTACAGGGGGATCTCAAAAAACTAGGTCACTGGATGAAAAAATGGCAGATGATATTCAACATTGAAAAGTGCAAAGTAATGCATGTTGTAAAAAAATGATAGGGTCTAAACTAACTCTTACCACTGAATAAAGAGATCTTGGAGTCATCATGGATAGCTCTCTGAAAACTTCAGCTCAATACACAGCAGTGATCAAAAAGGCTAACAGAATGTTAGGAACTTCCAGGAAAGGAGTAGAAAATAAGACAGAAAATATCATAATGCCCCTATATTGATCCTTATTGTGCAGGCACCTTGAATACTGTGTCCAGTTCTGGTTACCCCATCTCAAAAAGGATACAGTGGAATTGGAAAAAGTTCAGAGAATGGCAACAAAGATTATCCAAGGCATGGAACGACTTCCATACAAGAAGAGACTAAAAAGATTAGGGCTGTTCAGCGTCAAAAAGAGACAATTAAGGGGAAATATGATAGAGGTTGTCATAAATATAAAGGGAATGGTAAACACCTTTAAATCACTCCTGGCCAGAGGAAAAACCCTTTCACCTGTAAAGGGTTAAGAAGCTAAGATAACCTCACTGGCACCTGACCAAAATGACCAATGAGGAGTCAAGATACTTTCAAACCTGGAGGTGGGGGAAACAAAGGGTCTGTCTGTCTGTGTGATGCTTTTGCCAGGACCAGAGCAGGAATGCAGGTCAGAACTCCTATAAAGAGTTAGTAAGCAGTCTAGTTAGATAGGCGTTAGATTCTGTTTTGTTTAAATGGCTGATAAAATAAGCTGTGCTGAATGGAATGTATATTCCTGTCTTTCTGTCTTTTTGTAATTTAAGATTTTGCCTAGAGGGATTCTCTATGTTTTGAATCTGATTACCCTGTAAGGTATTTACCATCTTGATTTTACAGAGGTGATTCTTTTACTTTTTCTTTAATTAAACTACTTCTTTTAAGAACCTGATTGCTTTTTCATTGTTCTTAAGATCCCAGGGTTTGGGTCTGTGTTCACCTATGCAAATTGGTGAGGATTTTTATCAAGCCTTCCCCAGGAAAGTGGGTGTAGTGCTTGGGGGGATATTTTGGGGGAGGAGACGTTTCCAAGTGGGCACTTCCCCTGTTCTTTGTGTAACACTTTGGTGGTGGCAGCTTTTAACCTAAGCTGGTAAGAATAAGTTTAGGGGGTCTTTCATGCAGGTTCCCACATCTGTACCCTAGAGTTCAGAGTGGGGAAGGAACCTTGACAGAGGTCTATACAAATAGGAAAGTGTTATTTACCCTTTCCTACAATACAAAAACCAGGGGTCACCCGATGAAATTAACAGTCAGCAAGTTTAATACAAGCAAGAGGAAGTACTGTTTCAGTCAACACATGGTTTACCTGTGGAACTCACTGGTATGGGATGCTGTGATGGCCAAAATGTATAACTGTGTTAAAAAAGAACTAGATAAGTGAATGGAGCATAGGTCCATTAATGTCGATTAGCCAAGATGGTCAGGGACATAACCCCATGTCCTGGGTGTCTCTAAACCTCTGACTGTGTGGGAGGGGAAGACAGGTAGATCAATCCAGTATTGCCCTATTCTGTATGCTTCCCCTGAAGCTCTGGCACTGGCCACTGCTGGAGACAGAATACTCAGCTGGATTAACCATTGCTCTAACTCAGTATGGGGCAGTTCTTATGTTCTTAATTCAGACAGTAACTGAACTTGAAGAAGCTAAACTTTGCGTACTGCAAAGCACTTTGCTTACCTATGACCTTCAGTGTTGTTGTTTCAATAGCCGGATGTTGCTGAAGGGCCTCGTGTATGATTTCAAGAGAAAGTTCTGCCTTATCTAGCTCATGCACGTTTGGAGATATATGAATGATGCATGGAACTTCATAAGTGCCATTATCTAGTGACTTCAAGTATATCTGAAACTGAAAATTCTTTGACTTAGTCAGGAGAGCAGCACTTTCCCCATCTTGCTGGATGTCATCCTTTTCACTGTTCCAACAGTAAATTTTCTCCTTTTCTTTTTGTAGATACTTTTTCAGAAAAAAAGCTACAGTTATAGGTTTTGGACGAAAGCCAGAAAATTGACAATACAAAGAAGTGTCTTCTAAATGCTTCATTTCCACATTCCCTATGAATACCATTATTGTTGGTGGAACTGCAATAAAATATGAAAATATGTAAGTTAGTTGCACAATGCACCATGCTGGGAAGAATGACACTAAAAGGTGAACTGCAATTTTTCTATCTCTGCTGCATAAGTTACACTGTATTTCTGTATGCTAAAGCATTGTGCTTACCAACATTAACTATCTTTACCAATGCTGAATTTTTAAATATACCATATGGTTGAATTCCCTTGATTCAAATGCCCCAATTGTTGTTTCTTCTCCACAATCCTTAGTAGATAAGTGACTATATGGTCAGATACATACAGTCCTCAAATTTTTAGTCTTTCACATAAATCTTTCTCAATAAAGGGGTATCTGAGCAAGGGTTACATCTCCCTTTTTATGTATCAGTATTTTTTCTGTACAGTTAGTACTAAAAAAATAGATCATATTGTTAAAAGTTATCACTTTAAGTTAATTCCAGTTACTACTGATGTTGTGTTTGTATGGAAGAATTCAGAATGACACTCTCACTTACTAAACCAATAAAAGGCAACTTTAAGAGCAAATCCTTTTGTGACAGTATATGAAAGCAGAGCATTTCTTACCAAGCCTGTCACTTCTCCTGTTTAATACCTATCATGTTCCAATTTGTTTAAAATGTTCTAGTCAAATACAAAATAATACCTAATTTTTTCCCAAAGGGCTTCAGAGGCAGTGAAGGATTCAGTGAAAATGGGGGTTGAATAAGCAGGGGAACAAAAAGCAATGGCGTGCCCTGCTTTTGGGACATTTGACTAACCTTCAGTTAACCGATGGGTGGCTAAAGAGCATTCTGAGGTACTGATTGTTGTTAGTTTGTCCACTAGTGTTAGCTCTTGTGAATATCTGAATTCTAAGTTTATTAGTTTCCATTAGGATTTCATTAGCACAGTGCACCTTTAAAACTACTTACTTTTCTTAAAACACTTATTGTACACGAAAACTCCCAAACTGAGCACAATAATACAGGCTATTATTGTTCCAATGACAGCTCCAATTAAAATGCTTGAATCGGACCTGGGGGCTGTGAATGAAAAAAAAAATCTGATAATCCTAAACTTGCTCAAATCAAAGAATTTAGTGAAACATATCCACTCCTTCATTTCCTTGTTGAATATTTGAAATGTCACAGAAAAGTTAAAGTAGGCCTAAAATTATAACCCACTGAACTACAAAAGAGACCACAGAATAACTGCCAGGTATGTTTTGCTGTATCAGATCAGAGCTTCCAAAGGTTGTAATAAGAGACCACTAAGAGTACTGAAACGCCCACTTCAAACATTACATATTTGCAAACCTTCACGGATGAAGACCACAAAAAAGTGTTGCAATGTATTGTAGAGTCAAAAACAGCCTTTTGTTAAAGACAAGTCTGGATCAACTCAGTGAGCTTAGAGAGGCACCAAAATGTTGTTAGCCTGACCTACCACCAAAAATACACGCCACTAAAATGGTGCACCTGGAACAGCTCTAATATCCAAAGGTGTCCGTGGCACCAACATATTTCAACCTCTTCTTTTTGCAGACTGGCACTCCTGGGCTGCTTTGCCAGTCCTCCCATTCCACAGCTGTTTCTTTGAGTGTCATTGCATGGCCAGTTCTCCTGCCCCGCTGTCTCTCCTAAGTGACACCTGATATCACTGCACCCCAGGGATAGCAAAAGGTTGACATGGTTTAAATTCCTTCAAAAGAGGTCTAGCCACAGCATTCTGGAACACATGACATATCAAAAGAAAAGAGATAAGACCTTAAAGGGGATGGATACCTGTGACAGTCAAGATGCTATTGAGAAGTAACTTGGCAGAAAATGTTTTGTGACTCACAATACATCTGTAGACATTTCCATTATCTTGCAAAGACGGTTGCAGCCTTAATTTACTAGTGACATTAAATGTGCCATCTTCATTTTCTACAGAGGCTCCTGTGCAGATATCCTCTGCTGTTACGCTACTGTCCTGATTATTCTTTGAAATCTTCATCCACTTAATGTCAACCGAATTTGGATAGAACTTATTGACTTCACATGACAGAGTCTTCTCCTTGTCGCTTTCTATTGTAACTTCCTTTGGAGACAGGCTGACAGTTGGTTGAGCTGTATGGAGAAAAAAGTTAGATTACGGTTATAGTCATAGCTATGGTGACACTTTAATAATGTTACTTTTGTTGTAACACACATATTACCTAAATGTCTGATATGTGCAATGTTTCATCTTTTTTCCCTAAATGAGTCATTTTTCCCCGGAAATATGACTGCCGTAGGGAATATTACTTGGATGATAAACAGCACTAATGTTCATTAGGACCTTGGCAGTTTTGTTATTCTCTGCTATTTCTAAAAAAAATTTATAGAGAGAGAATAATAGTGTCTCAGATTTACAGCATTTCTGACTAGTGAAAATGCCACTGCAAGACTAAGGTTTGGATAATGAAAACCTTATCTAGCTAGAACCTTAGCAATTATGACAAACAGGCTTATTTAGATCCACATTTCCCCTCATCTGCAAAAAAATCATGGAAGGGGAATATTTAGACTGATACCACTGTGGAGATGTTGCAGGGGAAAATGAGCTGCAGTGTTCTCTGCTTGTAGCAAGGAAAGCGACAGTGAATAGAGAACAGGGATTGTGCCCTCTCCAAGGCAACTAAGATGGAGATATATAGAAAATACCAGGACAAACCCCAAAGATGAAGACTGCCAATCCACATATACATTCCCAGGGCAGGTGTGCTCACCAAACTCCTGCCATCATTACTGGCAGCACAACTTACCCAATTTCTTGGGTTATTCCACTTATATCATGCAATTCCCACTCCTCCACAGGGGCTCCGTGGGGAGAGGAAACTAGTACCCTAAAATGGACTCCCATATTCAAATAATCTGCCTTCAAGTCCCCAGGATACAATATGAAAAAAATTCTACAATAAAATCACTTACCAACTACCTCTAAAACAGCTGTTCCCTGAGCATCAAAAGGGGTGACAGTAACTTGGCAGGTATATGTTCCCGCTTCCTTAAACTGTATCTGTGGGAGAGAGAGTGCAGCATTTCCTCTTCTCAGGTCACTGTCAGACATACTGGCCCCATTTCTATGGGGAGTATGGTCTCCAATAAGAAATGTGAATACTTCCTCTTTTTGGTCTGCTCTCGGAGTCTTAAGATACCAGGTAACTCCCACATTCTTGAGATCCAGTTCTGCTGTACTGTACCCAGAGATCTTGCATGGTATGGAGATGTTATCATTCAGTGACACTATTTGTGGGGTGCTTCCCATCAGCACTTGAAGAGTTTCTTCAAAAACAGAAAGTATATATTTTGAGCAATACATCCTAAAGGCAAGGTTCCTTTTAACGCAGTTATTTGGCTGAAGGATCATTTGGTATTTTAGTAGCCTGTTTCCTGACCCATAATCCTCTGTAACCTGTCTCAATGGAAATCTAATGAAAGCTTTCCTTTCTAAATTGATAATGGCTTTATGAATAACAATTTTTGCTTTTATTTGAATGAAATAATAGAGATAACACAGGCTAGTTGGGTGGCCCTGGTCCTTAGGAACTACAGTGCAGGAAGAACTTTAGAAGTGAATACACTGCATATTACATGTAATACACTGGAGCTTTGTGGTAAAACTACAGCAGCACCTAATGGAAGAGAAATGTGCATTCTATGTATCCATCCATCCATCCCAGGTATTTATATGGACCCTATCATAATCATTTATATGGACCCTTATCATAATTGCTGAGCACCTCAGACTCTCTTATGTATTTTATCCTCACAGTAGCCCTGTGAGGTAGGGAAGTGCTATTATCCCCAATTTACCCATTGGGATATGACGCACAGAGAGACTGAATGACTTGCCCATGGCCAAGCACGAAGTCTGTTGTGGAGTGGAGAACTTAACCCAGTTGAGTCCCAGGCTAGCGCCCTCAACACTAGACTCAGTGTCCCAGTCAGAAGCCACTTGTGCATCTTCTCTAAAGGAAAATCTGTGCTGCTGGGTCCCCATCGCCACTGGGGTGAGGGGAAGAGGGACACAACACCACCAATTCCTTGTCATAGAATTATAGAAGTGTAAGACTAGGAAGGGACCTCAATAGTTCAGTCCCCTGCACTTAAGGGGACTGATAATAAGTAATAACTAAACCATTCCTGACAGGTGTTTGTCTAACCCAGTAGTTCTCAACCCGCGGCCCGCAAGCCACTTGTGGCCCAATCAGCACACAGCTGTGGTCCATGTGACATCCTCAGGGCCATACAGGTAGTTTATATATTGTGTGGATGCAGCCCACATAACACATAGAGTGCTGCATATGCGGCCCACAATGGTAAATAAGTTCAGAACCACTGGTCTCACCTGTTCTTGACCTCCAAAGACAGACATTCCCCAACCTCCCTCAGCAATTTGTTCCTGTGCTTAACTACCCTGACAGGAAGCTTTTCGCAATGTCCAATCTAAACCTCCCTTGCCTCAATTTAAGCCCATTGCTTCTTGTCCTATCCTCAAGGTTAAGGAGAACAACTTTTCACCCTCCTCCTTGTAAGCACCTTTTATATACTTGAAAACTTATCATGCCCCTTCAGTCTTGTCTTCTCCAGACTACACAAACTCATGTTTTTCAATCTTTCTTCATAGGTCATGTTTTTTAGACCTTTAATCATTTTTGTTGCTCTCCTCTGGACTTTCTCCAATATGTCCACATTTTTCCTGAAATGTGGCATCCAGAACTGGACACACCACTCCAGTTGAGGCCTAATCAGCACAGAGTAGAGTGGAAGAATTACTTCTTGTGTCTTGCTTACAACACCCCTGCTAACACATCCCAGAATGATGCTTTTTTTGCAACAGTGTTACACTGTTGACTCATATTTAGCTTGTGATCCACAATGACCCCCAGACCCCTATCTGCCGTACTCCTTCCTAAGCAGACATTTCCCATTTTGTATGTGTGCAACTGATTGTTCCTTCCTAAATGGAGTACTTTGCATTTGTCCTTATTGAATTTCATACTATTTACTTCAGACCATTTCTCCACTTTGTCCAGATCATTTTGAATTTTAATCGTATCCTCCAAAGCACTTGCAACCCCTCCGAGGTTGTTATTGTCCACAAACTTTATAAGTGTACTCTCTATGCCATTATGTAAATCATTGATGAAGATATTGAACAGAACTGGACCAAGGACCGATCCCTGCAGGACCCCACTCAATATGCCCTTGCAGCATGACTGTGAACCTTGATAACTCCTCTCTAGGAATGGTTTCAGAGTAGCAGCCGTGTTAGTCTGTATTCGCAAAAAGAAAAGGAGTACTTGTGGTACCTTAGAGACGAACATTTATTTGAGCATAAGCTTTCGTGAGCTACAGCTCACTTCATCAGATGCATCCGATGAAGCTCACGAAAGCTTATGCTCAAATAAATTTGTTAGTCTCTAAGGTGCCACAAGTACTCCTTTTCTCTCTAGGAATGGTTTTCGTGCCAGTTATGCACCCACCTTATTATAGCTCCATCTAGGCTATATTTCCCTAGTTTGTTTATGAGAATGTCATGTGAGACAGTATCAAAAATCCTACTAAAGTCAAGATATACCACATATACCACTTTCCCCCATCCACAAGGCTTGTTACTCTGTCAAAGAAAACTATTATATTGGTTTGATACGATTTGTTCTTGCCAAATCCATACTGACTGTTATTTAGTTATCTTCTAGGTGTTTGCAAATTCATTGCTTAATTATCTGCTCCATTATCTTGCTGGGTACTGAAGTTAAGATGACTGATCTGTAATTCCCCAGGTTGTCCTTATTCCCATTTTTATAGATTGGCACTATATTTGCCATCTTTTAGCTCTCTGGAATTTCTCCCATCTTCCATGAGTGTTCAAAGATAATCGCTAATGTCTCTGATATCTCCTCAGGCAGCTCCTTGAGTATTCTAGGATGTATTTCATCAGGCCTTGCTGACATGAAAACATCTAACTTGTCTAAGTAATTTTTCACTTGTTCTTTTCCTGTTTTAGCCTCAGATCATACCTCATTTTCACTGGCATTCACTGTGTTAGAAGTCCAATTGCTACTAACCTTTCTGGTGAAAACTGAAACAAAAAAAGCATTTAGCACTTCCACCATTTCCACATTTTTTGTTGTTGTCTTCCCCCCTCATTCCCCACTCTTTCCCCTGTCCTTGGTCTTCCTCTTGCTTCGGATGTATTTGTAGAATGTTTTCTTGTTATCCTTTATGTCTCTACCTATTTTAATCTAATTTTGTGCTGTGGTCCTTCTAATTTTATCCTGACATGCTTGTGTTGTGTGTTTTGTTTTGTTTTTTATACATCCTTTGTAATTTGACTGAGTTTCCACTTTTTGTAGGACTCCTTTTTGATTTTGAGACTAATGAAGTTGTCCTGGTTAAGCCAGGATGGTCTCTTGCCATACTTCCTATCTTTCCTATGCAGTGGGATAGTTTGCTCTTGTGCCCTAAGTTATGTCTCTCTGAAAAATTGTCAACTCTCTCAAACTGTTTATCCCTTAGACTTTTTTCCCATGGGATCCTACCTACCAACTCTGAGTTTGCTAAAGTCTGTCTTCTTGAAATCCATGATCTTTATTCTGCTGTTTTCCCTCCTACCATTCCTTAGGGCTTGGCTACACTTGTGAGTTAGAGCGCATTAAAGCAGCCCTGGGTGCCCTAGCTCACTACCCGTCGACACTGGCAAGGCAGATAGAGCACTCTGACTTTACGGCTACAGCGCTGCTGGTACTCCATCTTGGCGAGAAGATTAACACTTGTTGTGTAGTGGCTGAAACACCCGGGCGTCAGTGTGAAGGAGGTGTTGCATTACTGCGCTCTGATCAACCTCCAGAAACGTCCCATAATCCCCTTAAGTCAAGTGTCCACTCTTCTCATTGTTTTGAACTCGCCTAGGAATGCGGATATTCCTTTGAAAGCTCCGTTTCTGACAGCCGGCTCGGAGACAAAGCAAGCCGTTACTGTGGAATGCTGTCTGTGTGTGAGAGAGAGAGAGAGGCGGGGAGGAGGGGGAGGTCTGCTGCTGTCTGAACTTACGAGACAGCACGCTGACATGCTTTCAGCCCCCCAAAAGCCCACTCTCTCTCCCCCCCACATACACACAACACACTCTCTCTTGCACTCCACCCCACCACACCCCCATTTGAAAAGCACGTAGCAGTAAATTGCATGCTGGGATAGCTGCCCATAATGCAACGCTCCCAATGCCGCTGCAAGTGTCGCAAAAGTGGCCACGTCAGTGTGCTTGAAGATGTCAGTGTGGACAGATTGCAGCGCTTTCCCTACTGCACTCTACAAAGGCTGGTTTAACTCAAAGCACTCTGCATCTGCAAGTGTAGCCATACCCTTAGAATCATAAACTCTATTATTTCATGATCACTTTCACCCAAGCTGCCTTCCACTTTCAGATTCTCAACCAGTTATTCCCTATTTGTCAAAATCTAATCTAGATCAGCCTCTCCCTGGTAGCTTCCTCCACCTTCTGAAATAAAAAATTCTCCCTTCCCTTTGGGGAGACAGATGAATAATAAATACAGATAGATTCTTGCATAAAATCTATCTTTGGAAATGTGTCAGACTTCCATAGGCTATTTCAAAATAGCCAGGGAAGAACTCCAGGATCTCCAAAATGATCTCAATCTTGGGCATGTCTACATGACAACAGTAAAAGAAAAGGTGTCTCCCTATACACATTTTTTGCATGGCTGCCTATGGGCCTGCTTGGGGACACTGTTTCCATTCGGGTACATATCTGCTCTTGTCTCTATTTGCTGCATTCTGTATTTCCTGCATTCTGTACACACAGGACGATGTAATGCAGCATCACCAAATAATATAGAGAACTGCAACATCAGTCTCTCAAATGGGTGATCTCCCCCTAAGTCTGGTGCATTCAGATTTGGTTCAGTGTTGTTGATTTTCAACTTCTTGAGCTCAGGCAGTTTGACTGCTCACATACCAGGACCTTCAGGAATCGTTGTATAACACTCCATAGAGTGGAGAGATGACAAGAGATGGCATGTGCTGAGCGTGAGGAAGGTTACCAGGGGAGAATGGAGGTTGTATCACTTTCTTACTGTACTCATTGCATTGACAAGACCTGTACAGACCATAGGAGGCCTAATGGTGGTCTCAAGAATTTAATTATTACTGCAGAATCTTGAAGCAGTGGGGAATCACCTCACCATACTTAAGCAGCCCAACTGCACTGTACAGTTATGGAGGCAACTTCAGCAGATGTGGAGGGGGAAACCCCTCCCTAATGGGTGACCAATTAATTCATCTGCACCCCTACACAGAGGCAGAATGATTCCTGCACCCTGGTGGTAGTGGTGGAAGTAAGATATCAGCAAGGCACTGCAAATTTATAGCGCCATGATGTGTGTGATAGTGGGTTGGTTTCTTCTTTCTTCCCACAGCCTCCAAAGGAACTTAAAAAGGGATGTTCTCCCCTAACGCAGCCCTTTCAGCTGACAGCAGTGAAAGGGAGCTGGCAGCCAGAGGAGGTGATGAGGTGGAGAAGTAGAAGGATATTACAAAACAAAAGAAAAAGAAAAATATTTTAGAATACAGAGATCTTGGTCCCATCCTCCATACCACAGCAGGTGGCTGTGTGATACTGCAGCCCAAGTAATGGAGAGGAACCGGGATATTGGGAGCTCATTAGAGAGGCACAAAGTTGATTTATGTGAGCTCCTCTTCCCTTCCCAAACACTTCCCCAACTTGCTTCTGTGAAGAAGGAGTGAGATGTTCCTGCACTGATCCAACTGTTGTGGGATAAATCCCAGTTTATATGGCAGTGAGGGGTCACCCCATCCATTTCTTCTGCATAACCAGCCCTAAGGATCTGGTCCCACAGAAACAGCTGGCATCCGTTTACAAGCCTATTTTAGTAGTCATGCAGGGTATGTCTGCACTCCAAATGAAAAATGTGATTGTAGCACATGTAAGCATACCTGTGGTAGCTTTAAGCTAGCTAGAGCATGGATAACAGTGAAGTGTAGATATGTTGGCATGGCCTTCAGCATGGGTCAGCAACAAGAGTACATACCCAGACTCCCTGAAGGGCTTCTGCTTGGGTTTTTGGCACAGGCTTCAGCATGGTCTAGCAACCCAAGTATTTTGTTGTTTATACTTCCTGAAATTTCAGTTTTTTATGGATTAAGAAGCAATTACACTGTGTAGGTTTGGGGTCTTGCTTGGGTCTATACTTTTACAAAACTTCTCTTTGTTTTATTCTATATGTCCTTTATTTTGGTGAAATTTCTAAAAATGTAAACTTACATTGCTTTTTTTTAAAATTAGCCTTTGAATAAAGAACCGAGAGCCTTGAGTTAGGTGGGAGAATAACTGATTCCAGGAGTGAAAGTAATTTAAGGGACTTACCGGTATGCAGGGCGGACAGGATCCTGAGCACGGTGGGGGGATGGCTCAACCAGAAGGGGCGGGGCATGGGGTGGAAGGGGCGGGGCTGGGGTCAGACTCCCCTAGCCTGTCCTTCAGCATGGCCCAGCAGTGATTTAAAGGGCCCGGGGCTCCCGGCCACTGCCACCAGCGCTACCCCAGGGCTCCAGCAGTGATTTAAAGGTCCACAACCTGGGGCCCTTTAAATTGCTGCCAATCCCTGAGGCTCCCAGCTCCTGCTGCTACCCCAGGACTCCGGCCGCGACTTAAAGGGTGCTATGCACTGGCATGGAGGGTAAATCATAGTCAGAAAATCTGAATCTACTAGAAGGGAGGTAGACAGATACTGTCTTCTTTTTTTTCTCCTGAATTGAGTGTTTCCATCTTGAACAGTCAACACAGCAACAGACCAGCACAAGTGTGTTGCTATTGCAATCCTTCATGTGCTCTTGCCTACTTAAAAAGAGTACCAGCCTAGTGGTATGCCGCTTAAGTGGCAATAGCTTGTCCCAGGCTCCAGTCCAACCAACTTATTTTTTATTTATATATAAATAAAAAGTTTGCACAATGAGCTGTGCTAAAATTTGTGAAAGAACGCTGAGGCTCATTTATGTCAGCTGCACTCTTTGAATAAGGGCAATTTTGCATTGCAAGATCAGTCTTTAAATGCAAAATGTAAGTCCAGTTCATCTAAATAAGTCCCAATGTGTTTTTAACTAATTTAAGAACAGCTGATTGTACAAATTACTGATAGAGGGGAATCACTTTGCTCACCATGTAGCCAACTTGGGGGTTAAGGGCAGCTGACTAATAGCAGACAGCAGCACAGCCCTAGCGTATGGAACAGGAAGTACAGCAGAGGCTAGGCCATTGAAAATACAGGGGGAGTTTAGGCTGGTCCTGGCTTGAGATCCAATTATGTTAGACCTAACACTCAAACTCTAATTAATAAACAGAGTGAAAAGAACTGCTCTGGTACCAGTCAGCGTGGGGATTGTCACTGACTCCCTAGCATCACCTCCCCACCGGACTCAGCCTCCAGTTGTGACATTTTAAACAAACGGCCCTTTGTAAATTTCAGAGTAACAGCTGTGTTAGTCTGTATTCCCAAAAAGAAAAGGAGGACTTGTGGCACCTTACTTGAGCTTATGCTCAAATAAATTGGTTAGTCTCTAAGGTGCCACAAGTACTCCTTTTCCTTTGTAAGTTAAATATTAAACGTCTGGTTTAAACAAACAGCCAGGCCCCGGATAACCCCTGAGCCCCAGGGAGAGGCCAGATCGGATTGGTAAACAGGCGAGGGAGTTTGGGGGAGGCCGGGCCCAGCCGGGGAATCGGAACACTGAGCAGTTACAGAATTAAACCCAAGACACCAGCTGGGCCAGGCAAACTGACCCCTGCAATGAGAGGGGGGAGCCCCTCAAAACCCTTCCCCATCCCACCCCGCTGCAGGCTCAGGACGCCGGGGACACTGGGCGCTACACCCGCCCCCCACCCATACCCCTTGGCCCGGGGGCACCCGCAGCTTGGCCCGATTCTGTACCGGGGCCGCCCCCATCGCTGTGGCCCGAGGACCTCCCCCCGGCCGCCCCCGGCCGAGCGCTCGTTCACCTGCCAGCTGGAGCAGGCCGCCGAGACCCAGGAGCAGCAGGCACCGCTGCCCAGCGGAGCCCCCTGCCCACGCCATGGCCCGCGGCCGACCCAGCCCGGGGGCGGCGGTCGCTCTGCTCCGTCTGCCCCGGGCCTGAGCGCTGCGCGTCTGGATGGCAAAGGGACGTTGGTTCGCTTTTACTTTCTCTCTCTGGTATCCTTGGCCCCAAGAAGGGCGCGGTGCATGAAGCCTGGGGATGGGATCGGAGCTGGCACGCCGCGTAGCGTGTACTTTGTACAAGGAAAGACCGGTCATTTTCTGGCTTTGCGTTTGTGTGACCCCCACGCAAACACTAAAAGCTGGGACTTCCTTGTTTTTAAAAGCACTGACCCACCAGCTTCCACCTGCCCACCCCATCGCCCAAAGCCCTACCCCGACAAAAGTGTAATGCCTGGCAGAAAGAGTCACCCAAAGAGACATGAAGGAATTTTGTAGCTGCTAGGCTACTGATAGCCTCTCTCTGCGAGACGAAAAATAGTCCAAACCTAGAGAAATGGCTCAAAAAATGTGGGAGGTTGTTATGGAAAAATAATGCACCAGTTTAGTTACCATTTAGTCAATACTCAAAGTACACCCACCTGCAAAAAAACCCCAAAGCCCAGCACACCTGTCCATTATTCTTGAATATTAACATTCCATAGACTCACTGGTTTAAGAAATATGTGTAAATCGGGAATTTCAACTCCATTTGGTGCGATCACCAGCAACAACATGTCCTGGGTAGTGTGAGGAGAATGGTGGTTGCACCCAGTTAGGGGGAGAAACCTGTGATTATATTCCTGTATAAGGTTTCTCTAAACAAAGCTCACTGTGGTGGTGATTATCATTTGTCCCTGATATTTACATGGCAATGATTTGTAAATAGATTAATTACTACTGTTAGTCTTAGAATTTTTACCAAAGCCAAGATGCATGGCAATTATTTAAAAATGTCCTGTATATAATACCTATCACTTAGTGCACCCCTAGATTGCTGGAGGAAGACAGAAGCATCAGCCCTGTAGCTAAGGGGAGGCGCACATGAGAGGTCACTGCCCCCCTGGAAATCTCTTTCCCCACCTCTCCTGTAGAAATAAGATGTGTTCCAGTTTTTTTCCCTCAGTTTCTGAGTTTCCTCAGATGAATGATTGTAGTCCTAAGGCCCAGAGTTGTAGTCACAATTCCAGTAGCCCACGAAGGATGTGTTATTGACTGTGTTTCAGTTAAGTGAGTGTGGTGACTGCATTATGTTGCTGCTATAATAAAAGATACCAGTAAGAAAGTGTGTACAGAAACTGCATCTGCAGGGAGGCATCCAAAGTATATGAAGCAGAAAGGGGGGACATAGGGCTCTGTGCTGGAGTTTCTACAACCAGACCCTGCCTACCAGTTTGGAGGGGGGAAGAGGAGAGGACAGAGTTCCTTTCCAACTGAGAGAGAGGAGAAAGGTCCTTTTGGAGTGTGTAAGAGAGCATGGATAGGCTGACTAGAACTGGAATGCTCCTGTAGCATCCAGAAGAAACCTTAGATGAGCTGTCCACTGTCTGTGACATAACTGCAGTCAAAGAGAACCCCCTAGATTGGCTGGCAACAGGATTGTGAGTACCATTTCTATTAAAGCTGAAAAGGCCTTTTGTTTTCTTGTAGGCTGTATGCACAGCCTGGCGATGCTGGTGGAATGGGAGCTGCTATGGACTTTAGCAAATCTGGATTTTGCAATTGGAAAATTTTCTTAATCAAACAAGAAAACTGCTTAATCCACTTGAATGCAGTGGCTGATTGAAGAAATGCTACAGAGTTGGGGTGTCTTTTGTTTTGTTTTTGTTTTGATATTTCTTCATTTGTGACACTTAGGGTCTAGACACCCCAAAAGGAGTTCTGGGGTCTGAATCCCAAAGAATGTGCAATTGAATCAACTGGTTGTATACAATATTACTGTGTTTAAATATGTCAAGCAAGGTCTCGTATGAAAACCTGTAATGTGCTGAACCTGTTGGTTATTATAAGATACGTATACAAACTGTGGTTATGAGTTTATGTATTTGTGTATATAAACCTGTGCTCATAATTTGTGCTGCAGCATTCAGCTACACCTCATTGCAGGGAGGTGAAACAATCAGACACACAGGGCTACCTCCCCAGCCAGACAAGACTAGCTCTAAGTACTTAGCATTGTACAATCCAGAAATGAGAAGGGTGGACCATGAAAATTAATGGGAAAGCATTGAAGCAACTTGAAACTGAAAAGAAAACCTTAGTAAAAAAAAAAGGAGGGAATTCCCCCCCACACACACACCCACCCACCCTGAATAACCATGAATCACCATGCCAAGAAAGAGAGAGAGAGAGAGAGAGAAATATTTTAAAAACAGGCTCCTCGGCACCTATAAGAAATCCTGTATCATGAGGAAAGCTCCAAAACTTGATGTGAAGATCCAACATGCAAAATATTTACTAAATATTTATTCAGGTTATTCATTTGGTCAATAACTGAATTATTAATTTGATTATGATATTTATTTTACCATCACTTCGTTTTAGAGTTGCCACAATTGTTGCTTTGATCTCACCCTCACAAATTGAAAGAAAGAGGTACTATTTAAAAACCTTGGCAAAATACTGATCGTCCACTCAGCCACAAAAAACCCATCCCATTTGAATTTTGTGTCTTTTTCACTGTTAATAAGTCTGATAGACATGCCTGCGTTTGTAAACACAGTGCTCGTAGCCTGTCTACACTAGCACTTTAAAGCGCTTAGACTTGCTGCGCTCAGGGGGGTGCTATAACACATAAGTGTAGACAAGCCCTCAGACTCACTGCCACGGGGTGCAGCATAGACATACATTTAGTTCTCTCAGCCCTTACAGGCTATGTCTACACTTCATTGTAAATCTGGGTCAGTGGGATCCAGGCTTGTGGCCCTGGTGCTTCCAAACCCATACTTGAGCATTCACACTGCATTGGAAACCTGTATTTACAATTTCTGGACTCAGGTCTCATTGCCATGCTAACGTGTCCATACTGCACTATGCAGACTGTCTGATTTGGTTCTATGGCTTGAGCTGTGTCCATATTGCAAAATGACAGGGCTTGGATCCAAGTCACAATGGGACTCGGGCTCTGACCTATCCCTTAGCAGAACTTGGATCCATAGTGCTTGCTGACCCAAATCAGACCGATTTGTGTGTGGACGGCATGGGGACTTGGGCTCAAACCTGAGTCAGAGCCCATGCTTAGGATATGTCTACATTGTAAAAATAAACCCTCAGCAGCGAGTCAACTGACAGGCTCTGGGGCTTGTGCTACAGGGCTAAAATTAGCCATGTGGACATTCAGCCTCAGTCTGGAATTTGGGCTCCAAGACCCTCTCCAATGGCTGCATTAGGCACCTGCATTCCATGTAATTGCAGGGGACCTGACATGGTGACTCAGTTACTTGACCATGGTGACAAATACGGCTACAGTGGAGCCAGAACCTGTCCTACCTGTGCAGAGGATGCCAGTTTTGTTGAGAAAAATGGTGTGCTCCATACACTGTGACCTCACACATACAATACATGGGAGACCACGCTGTTCAGAGGATGCCATTTTGCTCAACAAAATGGCGTCCTCCAGGGAGGTAGAGGCCCCGGAATTGAACTTTGCACGGAGCCCCCATGGAACAAACGCTGCCCCCTCAGCCAGAGCCCAGGCTCCAGCGACAGCCCAAACACCTATGCTGCTATTTTTAGACCCATAGCACAAGCCCTAAGAGCCCGAGTCAGTTGGCCCTGGCTCTGAGACTTACTGTCATGAGTCTGTTTTCACAGTGTACAGGTACCCATAAGGTGCAGGGTAAACGTACCATTTGACATCCAGGAGTTCATCAAGCTCTCACCTAGCCTCATTAGTCCCCACCCCACCTTCTCAGGTTGGGAGGCAATAGATTATGACACAGGCAGGGCTGGGCCCAATGCCCTTTACAGAGGCAATCACCACGTGGTAATATCCTATCACATAGAAAAATGAGATTAACATATCCCTAAACAAAAAGCTTATGACTATGATTTGTACACTTGTTAAAATGTCAGAAATAACCCTTTCTAAAACATTAGAAATGCTACTTATTCTTATAATGTTGTTTGCTACAGGCCCAGCATAGTGCTATTCCCAGATCAGCCCAGAGCCAAGACTTTCTAGAGAGGACCATGGGAATTGTAGGCTGTAGCAGGGCATTCTGGGAAGGAGTGCCAGGAAAGGAGCCTTCCCTCAGAGCAGTAAGAGACAGCAGGCTTGTCTCATGGGTTTCTCCAGGTTGAACTCTAAAAGCTTGGGCAGCGACTAAAGGTGCCTTAGAGCTAGTGTATGCCAAAAGAGAGGAGAATAGGGCCGGTGGGTCTTATTTTTGTTTGTGGACTGGAGGGGCTTTGTTTGGCAAGTGCTTTTGAGATGAAGAAGGTGTCTTGTGGACTGAAGCAGGGCTTGTGGAAAGCCGAGGGTTAGCATCTGCTTCCTTTCAGGGTTTCCAGCAGAGGGCGGTGGCTTGATTTGCTGGATTCTTGTGACCAGGCTGGCTGTTTGTTATTGGAACTTTGCTACCTCAGAAGGGTGAAGCTCAGTTTGATTTAAGGGCTAAACCACTGCTACAGAAAATGGAAACTGAGGCAGGAGCTGCATCACCAGAGGCGGAGGTAAGAGCTCTATAACAATACTGTTACATATTTACATATTTTAGACATATAAAGACCCTCACTGTTACTATCCAGACTGCAATCTAAGTGAATGTCAATGTATTTCCAAGTTTCCAAAGAATTAGCACATTGACTTCAATATTTGTGCAGCACTAAATGTTTTACAGTGAGAAGACAAAGTCCTTGCTCGGAAACACTTTCAGTAAAAATAACAAATATGCACCCTGAGGAAAAAATTAACCTAGAAATATTATAGTGTGGTAACAAAAGAAAATGCTCCTTTTTAAAAGATACAAACTGCTTTAAAAATTGCTGATTAAATTCCTTTTGTAAAATTCAGCTTATTTTCAACGTTATTTTCCAGCCCTCTGTTTTACTGCAGCTGGGCAGCTATCATAAATGTGCATGTTTCTTCTTGGTATAGGCAGAAACCATATATACCCTTGTAAACATTCACTCGCTACTACCTGTCATTGTTTTAGTTTATGTTTTACAGTAATTTAATACAGTCAAATTGCAAATGACCTGAAAAGTCACTGTCTTCCATTTCTTGGTGTATAAATTACATTTGTATATGTTTTTAGTGAGAATGTTGGATGATGTGTTGTATGGAGAAGAGAGAGGTGTTTTGGGCCCCGGAGAAACAGAGTTGTTTCAAAACCCTTCTTCACTTATGCAGCATTAAACAATTAATTGTGGTTCTGGGTTTGCATCTGTTACTGCAGACAAACTCCCATTGCAACATCCAGCTAATAAATACATTTTAATAGCTTATTAATTGCACATGTTAAAGCGCTTGAAACTTAAAAAGTAACACTTGAATTTTAACAACCTCCCTTATTTCTTTTATGTTTGCTGTACGGTGTCTTTTATATTATTATTTGTGTTGCTAGGACCCTCAGTCATGGACCAGGAGCCCATTGTGCTAAGCACTGTACAAACACAACAAAAAGAGAAATCTCTTGTTAGTCTATTGAGATTATACTAAATTTCTAAAAAAAGGGGGAAGAATCCATTATAAATACCCCAGAACTGCTGAGGTCTGTTCCTTTTCAGACATAAACAAGAGACATTTGAGGAAAGCAAAAGACAGAAATTGCAGCTTTTGTTTGTGTCTTTCCCACTTGCAAATTAGCTGATAGGAAGTTACAGGCACAACACAATCTTATTGTGACCTGCAAACTCTTCTGTGTATGTTAAGGTGTTGATTTTACCTTGCCTTTTCTTATTGCAGCAGTGTTGCAAAATCAAATGCCTTGTATACTTAAGCCAAACTTTTAAGACAGAAAGCAAAAAAAGAGAAAGGAAAGAGATGAAATAAGGAAAAATGACACAACAGGGTGGCTGGGAAGGATAATAGTAACTCCAACCATCAATCTGGGTGCAGCTGAACCTAATGCAGATAGTGGTATTAGCTGGTGTGCTCTTCTTGTTCAGTCAGGACTCGGGCTAGTCAAAGAGTTTGTGTTTAAACTGTTTTTTAATGGAAAACTGGGTGTTTGACAAAACATTTTTCAGAGAAAGTCTTTGCTTTCTGTGGGAAAACTTAGGTTTTATTTATTTATAAATATATTGTCAAAAGAACATCTGAAAATCCAAATATTTTAGCAAAAAACCAAAATATTTAGATTCTGAAATGCCATCTTGTAGTTCAGGTGCTTTGTGTTCCCATTTTTCTCTCTGAGGCAAGTGCTCCAGCCATACTTAAATTCCCATTATACACTGCTGCCATGAGAGTACCATGGTGCACTGTTTCCCCTCACCAGTGTAGTCCAACCAGTGGGCCTTGCCTATAGAGCACCATGAGGCACCCGAACTGCAGCTCCCATAAAGCACTCTAGCAGCATTTCAGGATTGAAATATTTGGCCAAATCCCAAATATTTCAATTCTGGATTTTGGCCAAATATTTCATTTTTTTGACAAAAACAAGATAGGATTTTTTGGTCAACATTTCCCAGCAAAGGGCAGTGGGGCGGGAGGGAGAGGAATTCCAACCAGCTTTATTTGGGACCTCTGTCAGGATGAGGACCCTGGAGGTCCAACAAATGGTAGATTCCTGGATCCCAGCTGAGATACGAACCTGAGATTTCTGCTGCCACCCTTCACGGGTGTATCAAATTTCTTTCCCTACTTTATCTCTGTCTGGGTCTGGATTTTGGGCAGAGGTTCAGGTCATTTTTTACTATATCTGAACCAGTTTTCCCATCACTAATTGTCCAGCATGTGTATGCTGTCTCATAATAACTGTCATTCTGGTTAGAAGTTTAAAAGGAACAGAATAACTGTTTGTTAAACCCTAGAAAGTCAGGGATAGAATTGCTGTTTGATGTCCACCTTCCTTGCTTTATGGATCATCCAAGCTTTAAAATGTATTTTTCTTCTAGTCGTCCATCTTCAGTATCAGCCTCACATTGGACCTTACACTCTTTATTCTGTTCTTTGGCTTTAAAAGTCACAGAGGAAATAAAACCACCCTCATACTCAGCATTTTCTATTCCTTCATCAATGGGATATTTTCCCTTAAACCAGGAAACGTAGGTGTCACATGTATTCCTTCCACATATAAAACAGTGAAGTGTCCCATCCTCACCAGCCTTTAAGTTGCTGCTGTCTTCAGGGTGTTAGCTGTCTCTTGACTAGAGGGGCTATGGCAGTGATTCTCAACCTATTTACCATTGTGGGCTGCATCCAATACTACCCATATGGCCCTGAGGATGTCACATGGGCTGCAGGTTGAGAACCACTGGGCTAGGGCCTAAAAAAAAGATACAGTTGTCATGAAACAGGATTATAAATAAACCTACACAATGATAAGGCCTCAGAAGCAGGGACCTTCATCTTTGCTGAATGTTAGGATATGTTTTGCTGCTCAAGTTGTAATTTTTACAGTCATATTTTTTTCTGTTCACATGTGACTGTTGCCTTTTAAGCTTACATAAATAAACAGGGGTTTAGGTCCCCAAAGCCCATATCTCATGGATGTGCTGGAGTCTGGGTCCATCCATGAGGAAGCCTTGTCCGGTCATGTTCCTTCTCTGGCTCCCTGTGGGCCTCTCCAGCTGCCCTGCCTGCCATGGACCCCAAAACCCCCACTGCTACCTTCAAGGGGTTTCCAAAGCGTCAAGAGGCCTGATACAAAGTATTACTGATCAGTGTTAGTTTTTGTGTTAGTTCTCAATACATTGATTTGATAGTGTAACAAGGCACAGCCTCTCCAACCATGCCCCTTCCAAGCAAATGAATCCCTGATCCCACAGAGAGACCTTCAAGGGCATGGAAGAGGGAATGATTGCCTTCTCTCACTTCTCCGAGTAGGCTTTCCATCCCTGTGTCTGAAGAGGAAATGGGAGTGAGTAGGGCCATTGTTTTGAGATGGGAGCTCTGCAGATTATCTCAGTTTTAGGTATAATACTTGTTGATGGCTTTGTGTGGTTCTGATTTAAAGTCAGCAGGGCTGTCCTGACCCATATGCAAACTATGCAGGGTACCACGAAATTTGGGGCACCAAATTGCCCCAAATTTTCTGGTGCCCTATGCAGCGACATGCTGCTCCAGTGGCCAGCCCAATCCTAGCTAGCTGAGCCGTACAGAAAAGCTGCTCCTGCCCATGCTCCGCCCCTGCCCTGCCTCTCCCCCAAAGCCCCTGCCCCCACTCCACCCCTCCCCCTGAGCTATGTCCCGGGGGAATGCATTGGGGTCGGGCGTGCCCTGCAGTCACCAGGCAGCGGGAAATGGAGCAATCTGGCCCCAGCCCGCTCCACTCTGCCAGCTCCCAGCCGCACCCCCGAGTGAGTGCTGGGGGGCTGTTCCCCCCAGCCCCTCCAAATCCCAAGGCTGGGAGCCAGGGGAGCAGAGCAGAGCGAGCTGGGGCCAGGTCACTCCACTTTCCGCCACCCTGTGAGTGCGGGGACGGGCCTGCCCTGCAATCATCAGGCAGCAGGAAGTGGAGCGACCCAGCCTCAACCCATTCTGCTCCACCGGCTTCTGCTGGGGGGCGGTTCCCCTCTGCCCCCCAAGCCTGTTCCTGCCCCCCCCTGCAGAGGCCTGGGGCCAGCTCCCTCCCACCCACCAGCAGAGGCCTGGGGCTGCATAGGTCAACAAAAGGTCTAGGGACAGCCCTGACAGAGTAGGTATTTGTTCATAGCTAGTTGTGAAATCTTTAAATGGGAAAGTAAATACCATTTTACTTATAATATTAAGCATACATTTGTAATGGGGTAATTAACATATCAATGAGAAAGCACACAATGTAAAATTTGTACTACTCCATGGCATCCTTATCAGTATGTTCTCCTCCCCTGTTAGTCAATACAGCTCAGTGATTTCACTCTCAGAGCACATCTGACTGCAGCATACAAATAACTTGCTGTTTCATTTATCTTCTGAAACCTTTTAAACAACCCAGTTTTTAGGAGGAATATTTTGAGGTGTCACCTCTCAATTTTAGTGATTAACAATATAACCTGACAAGCCCTTGTCTCTGCAAAGCTTTGGCATCTGTACTATAAGAAAGTGAAGATAGCTAATTCAGGGCATAGCACTGAGAGCAGAAGGTGGACTAGGGTTTGTGTTGGATCATATTAAAGAAGTTTTGTATTAAAATCACAAATGAGTTTGATTCCCCAGAGTTTAAATTCCAGGGTATTACTAATTAAGAAGTCTCTTGGTTTTTGGTACTGTTTCTCTCCCTCTGTGTGAAACTTGCAAGCTGCTAATTGCGTTAGTACATTCTAAGACAGAGTCTGTTCTCAAAGCAATTCACACAGAGAGAGACTCAAAGCAATACTCTGTAACAACAGAAACAGCACCCAGAGACTCCCCGCCCTTTTGTTGTATTAACAATTGTGATTAAAACAGAGAGAGAGGATGTATGTGGATGGATGCTTGGTGTGGATAATAACTGAATGATCAGGGAGGTGCCAGCCTAAGACTCCAGTGTCCATTGGCTGAAGAAGGCATCATGTGGAAATAACCAGAGGACCCCCAGAGGGCAGACTGGAATCCACCCAACAGCCTCAAGAATGGGAGAACCAAAGAACAAGATAACATCTGGCAGCACGGAGCCATCAGGAATGTGCCATCTGCTGATTGATTCAGCAACAGCATGATGAAGCAATTCCCACAGACTGGCATAGGAAGAAATTCCTATAAAAATAGACTCTAGAAAGTGAGAACTTTGGGGTCTGATTCTGCAAACCAACTTCCAGGAGCATCAGATGAGCATCTGACAAGGCCCTGCTCCCTCCTCATGTCCAGGCCACCTAGCCAGTGGCTTGGCATGAGCAACTCTAAGGCTGGTAACTATGATAACAACCTTGCAGAACCTGTGTGTGTGCATGTGTTTGTATGAATGAATGTGAGATTGAATGGAATGTAAAAGCTATAACTGCTTACTAGGATTCTTTCTGTATTCACAATAAATGTGGTATTTTGCCTTTTCCCCCTTTAATAAGATCCTGCTGGTTTTTAATTTATTGGTATAACATTTGGAATTGAACTTCCCAAGGTTGTAAAACCTACCTTCATACTTGTATATAGATTCAAATATATTTAGTGCCAGATTCTGAGACCTTTTCTCATGTTAAGTAGTGTCTTACTCCACAAGCAGCATTGTTGAAATCAATGGGAATATTCAGAGAGCAAGGTACTACTCAACACGAGAAAGGGAAGTAGAATCTGATTTTAGGAATTAGCCAGTTCAGCTCACCTCTGAGTTTCAGTTCAAAGGCTTTCTCTGTACAGGACTGACCTATCCCCAAAGGAAACATACATTGCACTTTCAAAAGACAACCCTGGAAGCTTACATTCATTACTCTGCTAGATACTAAAAACCATGGACTGAACAGAGACATTGGATTTATGGCTTACTACAACAATCTGTAACCCAGTAACCCCTTCTTTTTGTCCTATGACTGCAGAGTTGTGAAGGGGACACTCTACCTTGAATGTCCCTTATAATATGTGCTAGCTACTTATGCTAAACAATCTGTTCCACCTTTCATTTTGGCTAGGGGCACCTTTCCCAGCCCTGAAGAAGAGCTCTGAGTGGCTGGAAAGCTTGTCTCTCTCACCAACAGAAGTTGAAGTTATTTTTTCACCTGCCTTGTCTCTCAAATGTAATGCAAGCTGTCTTACCCAGCAGGACCTCTCCCACATGTGGCATTATTTCCTTAGGTTGCATCTCAATTTTCCCCCCATAATCTTGGCACTAAGTATAGTTTAGTTTCTGTCTTACTGTTTTAAGTGAAGACTGGATATACAGGGACTCTATGTGTAAGACTAATTTGACTAATAAATTACAAAACTGCGCCAAAGACATTGCTACTGCCAGGTTCAAAAGCCATCCGATATCCTTCCATGCCTGGTCACTCCAACTCCCAGTGGAAAGCCCAGACCAGGTGGCAATGGGGCCACATAAAGAACCTGCAGAAAGTTTTGCTCTTGGTAAAAGCTAAAACGTTTTCCCCAGCCTCTTACTATACTTGCAAATGCAATACCCAGAAAAAAACAGTTACCCAGTATCTCAGGCTCCTGCACACGGGGAAGAGACTAAGCTTTTAGGCCCCGCCTGGGGCCCTCTTGATTAGCCCACAAAGACGACCCACGTGGGAGCATGACAGGTGACCCCAAAGCACCTAGCACTGCCAAAAAGTCACTGCTACAAGCCAGGAGGAGAGAGAGCGAGCCCCAGTGATCACCCCTTTGTCATCCACTCCAGTTTCATAGGCACAATTTGGTAAAAAGAAAACACCAGATGTCTTGCTTTGAGTTGTTTCAATTTAATCCAGTTAAAATCTAATCTATACAAAGCATGTGGGGGACATTTTTTTTCTACAATATTGCACCGGAGGATATGAATTTTTACAACATTGACCAACCTACCCCTTTCCCTGCCCCCCATGCCCAACAATAAAATAAAATAAATGTGAAATTCAATGTTTACATCTTTTAGAGCAGTGGTTCCTAAACTTGTTCCGCCCCTTGTGCGGGGAAAGCCCTTGGTGGGCCGTACTGGTTTGTTTACCTGCTGTGTCCACACGTTCGGCCGATCGCGGCTCCCAGTGGCCACGGTTCGCTTCTCCAGGCCAATGGGAGCCACTGGAAGCAGCGGCCAGTACGTCCCTCGGCCCAAGAACCTGCAGACGCGGCAGGTAAACAATCCAGCGCAGCCCGCCCGGGGCTTTCCCTGCACAAGCGGCAGAACAAGTTTAGGAACCACTGTGATAAAGTAATGGAATGTGTGTCAAAACCAAGTTGCATTAAATTTTCTTTTAATGGCCTTTAAGACAAAATAAAACCAAGTAAGCCTGAAAGTAGTGGTATCCATGACACTTCAGTCCCTGGTACAGCTTTGAAAATCTAGTAAGATGCCCATTATCACTTTCTGTTCCCTCATTTAGCTATAAACATTTTTATTCATACTTATGACTTTGAGAGGCTTCTGAGAAATCAGTACCGTAGTAACGAAATCTTCAGCTGAGATGCATGCCTGAAGTGGGCAATACTGGTTAGTCTTTCCATGCATGAGAAAGGAAACAGCAGAAATGAAAGTAACATGCTATAAGTAATTAAAGCTACAAACGCTGCATTTATAAGCATTATTTCAAGCACCCTGCACGACATCATCTTAAGGCAGAGGGTTCCTAACAGAGAGAGAACCCATAGCGATGCATCATTTTTTTTTATCCTGCTTTTACAAAAAAAGACTTCAGTGAATTTAGTACTGGAGAAAGGTGCCAGATTGAGAGCTCTGGTGACTCCTAGAACAGGTGCTACATGGGCAAGCTTTCCCACATGCCCTGCTAATATGTCAAACCCGGACCTGAAGACTAAACTTTTGAGAGTAAGTTCAGTCTCCATGTCCATTCACTCCTTGACCTCTTTGCAGACAGCAAAGAAGGGAACCATTTAAGGTGGGCTTTTGTGCAACGTAGACAATTGTCCACTAGCAAGTTGGTTAATGTCACGAACATTTTAGGCCAGACAGGTTTGAGAGTGGTGGTAGCCGTGTTAGTCTGTATCAGCAAAAACAACGAGGAGTCCTTATGGCACCTTAGAGACTAAAAAATTAGGCCAGACAGTTATCAGTAGGTGACCTTTGACTAGAGCTGGATTTGATCCAACAATCCAAAGTCTGCCCGTTCCTTGTAAAAATGTGCTATATCTCATTTTTTTTTAAAAAAAAAAATCTATTTAAAGAGGTTAAATTGATAATATTGTATGAAAAGAAAACAGACAATGAGAGCAGACCCACAGAAGTTGATCTGACAGTGTGCACTTCTTTCCTGGGAGCTCACCTACTGGCTGGCATAGAGTGATGCAGCTGCAGTATAAAACTGTTGAGAGATTTTTGCATACAGAAAAGTGGTGACCCACAATGAAGTGACAAAAGAAAACTTTGGCTTCCCCTGCATCAGGGCGGTCACAATAGCTGTGGCAGTCACAAAGGTAAGGAAGAGCCTATGTTCAGCACCTAGATACCACAATACTTTATTAATACCTCAGTGTTTGAGGGTTTGGAATAAATAATAAATGACTATAAACCTACATAATGCCCATCTTCCCATAAAGCACAAAAATAAGACAGATTATTATAATCAATCAGAACAAAACTAAATAGATGTTGTGCTTAGAATAAGCTGTGATCAGTGGTATAGAGTTGGGCCATTCTACCCTTAAACGGGGTGGGGCGGGGGGGGAGGAATCAAATGTTTGACTAAAGCAGTTACTAAGTTTGGAGCATGTGTGTCATGGGGTGCAGGTGTGATTTGTGGCAAATCCAGTTTTATTTTGCATTTAAAAAGATCTGTACTGCATTATATATAATACTGAATTATTGGGGATTGAAAACAACTTTGATGGCAAAAAGAAAAGGAGGACTTGTGGCACCTTAGAGACTAACATTTATTTGAGCATAAGCTTTCGTGAGCTACAGCTCACTTCATCGGATACGGGTGGAAGGATAAATTACTGAGAAAACTTTGATGTCAGAGACTTAACACAGAGAGAAGCTATTATTTGTATTGCAGTAGTGCCTAGGGACCTCAGACAAGGATTACAATTCCTTCATTCTGGGTGCTATGCAAATTTATGGCTGGACCAGCCTTCTCGCAGTAAAACCCGTGTGGAGGAGGGAGCAGATCTCCCCAAGTTTCTCCTCATGGACTCCTCTTGAGCAGTGTGGCTGAACTCCCATCTCCCAAGAATCAGCTTACAAACCTAACACCAGGGCCATTCATTGGAGAAGGTCCTGTGCTACATCTGGGGTCCCAGTACTGCCTCCTTGTGTCCTGCCATGCTAGTATGACTCTACTGGACCTGGCTACAACTGCCCAAAACCTCCTTTATGGGGGGATTCCTAGCAAGGGATTGGAACTGCAAAAAAGTAATTTGATCTGTGGACAAATAAATAAATCAAACTGATGTAAAAGTAACAAGGAAAGACCAAGGACCTGTTAATTTGAAGAAAGGTTTAAAATGTTACACATCTTGAGCAAACCATGAAAGAGGTTCGGGGGGGAAGAAACCTACCACTGCTTGAACAGTGTCAATGCCAAGGAGGAAAGGAACTGTGGCCGACATACAATTAACAAGATGAAATGGAGTAAAAAATCAAAACTGATCATCAGGAAAATTATCCTGACAAGCAAGCTCTATTAGACCTTGTGGAATTGTTTCCCAAGGCAGAACACAAGTCCTTTAAAACTAGATTGGAGAAAGGGAATATGCTCCATCCTGCATGAAGAAGTCTGCATTAGCTATTCTCTAATGTCTAAGATGCTACAAAACAAATGTCTTGAAGTTCTTCTGTGGAAAAAAATACTGCTTGAACTGCTTTGCAAATACCCATCTTTCTCTAGTTACCATGACACATGCTAGCATACATCTCTCCAGAACAGAGGCTTACTTTTATTTATTTAAAAGCTGACCCATTCCACATACTGACATTGTTGGCAGGCAGCTATAGAATGGGAAGGGATCTGAATGATCCTGATTGGAGGAAGGAATATGTTTATATAAGAAGTCAGAACCAGTTTTCTGCAAAGGGAAAACATTAATGTTAAAGGAATTGGGTTTGGACTTCAAGATACTTCCTTTAGGTCTGAAATACGAAATGGATCTTTTTCTACATCTTGGCAACATTCACAGGTAAATCAAATAATTTCTTGTAAAAGCTTGGGTTAACTTGAAGAAACCAGCTTGGTACCAATACCAAAACTATACAGTCATGACATATGCCTGTTTCAGGGAATTTCATAAAATTATATTGATTGTAAAACGAATGAGCACTAACAATGGGAAACCAGAGAGACTCTAGCAGTCAGAATGTCTTGTCTGAAAAAAGCTGTTTGAAACATACTGTGGATTTTGAGAGGATGGTTTTACCACAGGAGGTAGGATAATATGCACAGAAAAAGACAGTCCTTTTTCTATTTCTCACAATATTTTTTCATCAACGGAAGAAAACCCTCGTTTTAATAGCATGCAAAATGTTGAGAGCAGCTAGAAGATAATGAAAGAAAGAGGGACAAGAATATAGTCTTAACAGCCACTCTGCAAGATCAGCACTCAGCTGCTACACTGGATTCATCTTAACAATGAGGATGGTTCAAATCAACACACCATAAGTACAGTATTCCATTTTGAAGGCTTACAGCGAAGGTCATAGCTATCTGTAAACGTGAAAAGTATTCACTGTTCTAAAATTCTTTCCTGGAGTTACATTTTTAAAAGTGCTGATTTCTTGAAATTAATCAGAGCAGGTTTGTTTTTATTTGGTCTCAAAGGAGAAAAGCGTTGGCAGTACTGGAAACTGAAGACCTCCATTCCTGGGCCTAGTTTCCCCAAATTCTGCAGTTTAGTGCTTCTGGAAAGTGTTTCTATATGAAACAGGATTAGCTGGATCTCTAGTCCCGTTATCCGCTTCTCTAGAAAGTGAATTCCTGATTAATGACTAACTATTGGTCATAAGGACTTCTGTGCTCCAGGGACTAAGCTTTTGGAGATTTGTTTACAGAAAGTGGAGAGATGCTACTTTTTTGTTATTTCTTCCAACCTCCCGCTCCCTTTTAACCTGCAATCGATCTGCCTGTTATCTTTCTCACTGATGCATAGAAGATTAAATTAATCTAATTTAAACATCAGTTGGGTTTGAATTGTAAAGCCGTAACATTCCCAATGACTTCACTTTCTTCAGTTGCTTGTGGGCAGTTCATATTTCACTCTGTTTCTGTTTAAGTCCCCAACCCCAACCCCCAAAATAATAAAGATGGTATAAAGTTGAGGCACAAGTGGTTAAGGGTGAATTTGAACATGGTCACTTCCAGCGGCTGTTTCTTGAACTGGTATGTGGCCTGGCGGTAAAGGCTGATCACCTGCAAGATGGTTTTGTGCATTTCCGATTTGATGTTCCCCAGCTGTAAAACAAAATAAGAAACAGTGTCAATCTCTTAAGCAAACTGATCCCAAACTAGAGAAGTCCCTGAAAGAAAATGACAAGGTTCAAATGTAGGTGTAGCTACAATGTGCTTATTGTAAATAAAATGGTCCAGATTTTGCTAACGTGACCATCAGGTTCCATAACAGTATTAAGTGTTAGATTATAGGCCAGTTTAGCAGTTGCTTCATTCTCAGCAGTGGGGGGTTTTTTTTTGGTCTTTCCTCTTTTCCCCTGCTGGCCCAACAGTGGGATTGATGGGTTCAGGAATTGGGCGCGCACGTACGTAGATTAGAAGCAGAAACTTTTAAAGAGTGAAGGGTAAGGGGAGCTCCTAGAGCAAACTCAGCCCAATAAAGAGAGAGGCTTTTTTTTTTTTTTATTTAAAACAATATAGAAGTTTACTATAGAGCAGAGAGATTATATTAGGAAAATCTGAATTTACTAAACACAGGGTCCAGAATCTCCAAAATGGTGTTTTACCTTAATTTAATCTAGGTTAAATCTTCTGTACCAGCGCTTAGCAGCTCAAGGGAATGCCTAGTTCTAGTTACCAACAAAGGGCACCAATTCTGATCATAGCTACAAAGTGCATATTGTTAGGTATCTTGCAAAACCATGCATAGTGAATAACTGGACAAGGCGGAGGTCACAAATGCACCCAACTCCTTCTTCACTTGATGGAAATCAGATTTTTGTTTAAAATGTCATTTCTGATGTAGGCATCCAACATTAAAATGTTAATGTCTCCATAGAAATGTTTTCTGTCACATGCCTTGACATTTCATAGCAGTTGCATGAAATAGAACACAATCCACAATAGGAAGAGAACAGGTTAAAGACTCTTTGTATAAGTATTTAAGTTAGCAGGACCTGATGAAGGACCTAGATGAAGCAACCTTAGAACGGATAGTGATTATCTTGGATAACTCATGGAGGACTGATGAAATTCAGACTAATATCTATCTTTATGAAAGGGAACAAAAGAGGACCTAGGGAATTACAGACCAGGCAGCCTAACTTCAATTCATGGAATGATACTGGAACAAATTATTTAACAGTAAGTTTGTAAGCACCCAGAGGATAACAGGGTTATACAGAATATCCAACATGGATTTGTCAAGAACAAATCATGCTGAACCAACCTAATTTTTTCCTTGACAGGGTGACTGGCCCAGTGGATGGTGGGGAAGCTGTCAATGTGATAGGTCTTGATTTTAGTAAGGCTTTTGGCACAGCCCCACATGCTGTTCTCATAAGCAAACTAGGCAAATGTGGTCTAGAAAAAAATAGGTACAAAACTGAAAGCCCATACTCAAAGAGTAGTTATCAATGGTTCACTGTCAAACTGGGAGGATGTATCTAGTGGGGTCCCACAGGGGTTTGTCCTGGGTCTGGTACGATTCAATATTTTTATTTAATTATTTGGATAATGGAGTGGGGAGTTTGCTTATAAAACATGCGGATGACACCAAGCTGGGAGGGGCTGCAAGTACTTTAGAGGATAGGATTAGACTTCAAAAAGACCTTGACGAATTGGAGGACTGTCTGACAACAAGATGAAATTCAATAAAGGCAAGTGTAAAATACTTCACTTAGTAAGGCAAAATCAAATGCACCCCTCCAAAGTGGGGAATAACTGGCTATGTGGTACTACTGCTGAAAAGGATCTGGGGGTTGTAGTGGATCATAAATTACATATCAGCCAACAATGTGATGTAGTTGTGGGAAAAAAAGGGATATAATTCTGAGATGTGTTAACAGGAGTGTCATATCAACATGGGAGGTAATCGTCTCGTTCTACTCAGCACTGATAAGGCTCTGCTAGAGTACTGTGTCTAGTTCTGGGTGCCACACTTTAAGAAAGATGTGGGCAACTGGGAGTCCAGAGAAGAGCAAAACAATAAAATGATAAAAGATTTAGAAAACCTGACATGTGAGGAAAGATTTTAAAAAAAGTTGGGCATGTTTAGTCTGGAGAATACAAGACTGAGAGGACAACAGTCTTGAAATATGCTAGGATTGTTATCAAGAGGATGATGATCAATTGTTCTCCATGTCCACTGAAGGTAGGACAAGAAGTAGTCGGCTTAATCTGCAGCAAGGGATATTTAGGTTCCACATTTGAAATATATTCTTAACTATAAGGATTGTTAAGCACTGGAATAGGTTTCCAAGGGAGGTTGTGGAATCCCTGTCTTTGGAGGTTTTTAAGAACAGGTTAGACAAACACCTCTCACTGATGGTTTAGGTATACATGGTCCTGCATCCATGCAGGGGGATGGACTAGATGGTCCCTTCTGAGGTCCCTTCTAGCCTTACATTTTTATGGTTTTTAAATTAAAACAGTAAACATCTGTTACATCTTTATTTCCAATTCAATACATTCTTGTATTTATAATATCATCTGAGATACTTGTATGAAAGTCTTTATAGGCAGAGATGAGAAAGAGGCCATGCAAAACTGGGTAGAGCAATGCTTACATGTCATGACAATGGCGTGTAACAGGGATGGACTATATTAAAAGAAAGAGGCTGTAATTAAAAGCAATGACAATCTAAATAAACGTTCCTTCAGACTATTAACTGTGAGGAGAGAAAGCAAGCATGCAAGATTGCAGAAAGGGAAAGAATCATAAGAATCTGCAGTTACAGATGAAAAAAAGATTTGTTAGGTCATTCAGTTCATCTCCCTACCAATGCAGGATTAAAGGGACCACATTTCAGTTTCTGTCTCAGAGTAGGGCAAAAAGGAGGGTTTTAAACAGAGATATGAAGATGGGGTATAGTCAGTGATTTTAGCAGTATCAGAATTCCCCTACAAGACATGTTTTTCCTTTGTGGCCATAAAGCTGACTATTCCCCAAAGATTTTTTTTTTTTTTTAATTAAACAAATTGCTACAGCATGTGAGTTTAAAAGACAAATAGCAGCCAAAATGTCATGTTCATTCCGTTTGTAAACAAATCTGTGCATTTGCATAGAGAGAGACAAAATACACCAACAATAGGGACGTGTGTGTGTTGAAAGTGACTCCCTGCTGTAGTACTCCATTTTCACAAGGAAGAATACTAAGGGTGCATCTACACAGGGATAAAAGACCAGCAGCGCTGGCATGGCTGCAGCTATTGCGGGTCAACTGACTGGGGCTTACAGGGCTTGTGCTGTGCAGCTAAAAATTGCTGTGTAGATGTTCAGGCTTGGGCTTGCAGGGTCCCAGCGCTTGGGCCCCAGCCCAAGTCCGAACATCTACACCAGGGGTCGGCAACCTTTCGGAAGTGGTGTGCCGAGTCGTCATTTATTCACTTTAATTTAAGGTTTCGCGTGCCAGTAATACATTAACGTTTTTTAGAAGGTCTCTCTCTGTAAGTCTATATGTTATATAACTAAACTATTGTCGTATGTAAACAAGGTTTTCAAAATGTTTAAGAAGCTTAATTTAAAATTAAATTAAAATGCTGATCTTACGCCACCGGCCCGCTCAGCCCACTGCTGACCTTGGGTTCTGTTCACATAGGCTGGCAGCAGGCTGAGCGGGGCCTGCGGCTGGGACCATGGCTGGCAAGGGGCCGACAGCCAGAACCCCAGATTGGCAGCGGGCTGAGCGGGGCCGGTGGCCGGGACCCCAGACCAGCAGTGGCCTGAGCGGCTCGGCTTAAGAGAATGATTCCTTATCCTCACACCAAAAAAGGAAAACTGTGTCCAAGGTGATTTTTTGGCCTCTTTGTAAAGGTCTAATGGGTCTTAAACCAAGGCCTAGCAAGCTGCCAGGCAGCAGATGGCACTATGCTGCCACCCAGCAGCAGCTATAATCAGCTTGTGCTCCACTACCCATGACCTATTGTGGACACAGACCATGGGAAGAGCTATCTTATGGCTCCCAACCCTATATAAATAAGGGGCATTCCAAGAAGTATCCAGGCAACAGTGTGGATCTCCTATAGTTGCCACAACCATTCCTGCACCCTGTTCTGTGACCTTGGCTGATTTAGACTTCGCCTCCTAACCCAGACCCTGAAACCTGATTCTGACTCTGATCCTTGGTATCGACCCTGGCCTGGAACTTGACTGTGAACTCTTCTGCAACTCTGACTCTTGTCTGACCACCACTGTCAGGATCCTGACACCCTTACTATCTCTTTCAAATGTCTGATTTGATAGCAAAAGTCTCCATGGCCTAGTTTATACAAATTGAATCAATCATTCATGTGTCGGAGCAACAGCATACACACAATCGCAAGGATGAGAGTATCCAAATTACATTATAAACACATTATGACATGTAGAATTTCCTCTTGGATTACTAGCTATTTCCACACACATTTGTTTCCCTCTGAAACATTCTATTATGATGTTTGTTATCTTGATTTTTTGGAGATTACATAAATTTTCCCTTTCTGAAATGTGTCACGTTAACAAGGGTAAAGTGAACCTTCGATTCATAAACAGACATATGTAGTCTTTTTTTTGAAAATGTGAACTCCTGATTGAACTTTACTCCCTAGCGTGTTCGCAATCTGAACTCATTATCTCCTCACCTTCCCTTGAATAATGGTCACTTATTATAGTTGGTTGGAAACTTTAGGGCTGTAATCAGTTCTTCTCTTTTCTCTCTCGTTTCCTCTTGTTGGGAGCCAAGGATATGGCAGATAAAATGCACTGGCTACTTTGGTTTTCACCACATTAACTTGATGAACAAACTCTGGGGACACACACACTCCAGGAAGCATTTAAAATAATTGTAATTGATTTTTGAAGGAAATCTGTTATGCCAAAAATGTGAGAAACTTGGTATAAACAGTTTGTACTTATCCTAGTAATGGTGACAGCATCAGTAAGACCTAGGGGTATCACTTGTCTAATTGCCAGCGGCATCTTTAACTGGACCCTTCACTTTCACAAAAGTGCGGAGGTGGGGTTATACACTTTCTACAAGTTCGTGAGATTATGTAACCTGTTTAGCCCATATTTTGATCAGTTAAATTAACTCCAGTGAAGTCAGTGGAGTTATTCTGGATTTTCCCAGATGTTCAGAAACACCACCTTTTCTCTACCTCAACCCTACTTTTCATTTTTGTCCCTGCTCTTCTAGCTCCTCTAGTACTATGTACAGTATTTCACAAGGGTGAATGAGAATTCCCTGTTTATGGAGCAAATGTTCCTAACTGTATGGATAATCAGGATAAGTGACTGAACAGAACTATACAGAGAATATTGTGTGTGGAAACACAGTGATTGAAGACAAGAGGTCACCTATGTCAGTTTAACTTCTGTAGCCGGAAAAACAATGGAGCAAATAATTAAGCAAACAATTTACAAACATCTAGTAGATAATAAGATAAGTAACAGTCAGCATGGATTTGTCAAGAACAAATTGTGTCAAACCAACCTGACAGCCTCTTGGATGGGGTAATAAGCCTTGTGGATAGGGGGGAAAGTGGTAGACATGGGATATCTTGACTTTAGTAAAGCTTTTGATACTATCTTGCAGGACCTTCTCATACACAAACTAGGGAAATGCAACCTAGATGGAGCTACTATAAAGGTAGGTACAAAACTGGTCGGAAAACCATTCCCAGAGAATAGTTATCAGTGGTTAACAGTCATGCTGGAAGGACATAACAAGTGGGGTTCCGCAGGGATCAGTTCTGGGTTGGGTTCTGTTTGATATCTTCATCGATAATTTAGATAATGGCATAGAGAGTACACTTATAAAGTTTGCAAACAATACCAAGCTGGGAGGGCTTGCAAGTGCTTTGAAGAATCAGATGAAAATTCAAAATGGTCTGCAGTAAATAGGATGAAATTCAATAAGGACAAATGCAAAGTACTCCATTTAGGAAGGAACAAATCAGTTGCACAGATATAAAATGGGAAATGACTGCCTAGGAAGGAGTACTGTGGAAAGGGATCTGGGGATCATAAGCTAAATATAAATTAACAGTGTAACCCTGTTGCAAAAAAAGTGATGATCATCTTGGATGTATTAGCAGGGGTGTTGTAAGCAAAATACGAGACGTAACATTTCCGCTCTACTCCGCGCTGATTAGGCCTCAATTGGAGTATTGTGTCCAGTTCTGGGTGCCACATTTTAGGAAAGATGTGGACAAACTGGAGAAAGTCCAGAGAAGAACAGCAAAAATGCTTTAAAGGTCTAGAAAACATGACCTATGAGGAAAGATTGAAGAAAAAAAAAATGGGTTCTTTTGTCTGGAAAAGAAGAGTGAGAGGGGACAGTTTTCAAGTACATAAAACGTTGTTAGAAGGAGGAGGGGGAAAAATTATTCTTCTTAACCTCTGAGGATAAGACAAGAAACAATGGGCTTAAATTGCAGCAAGGGAGGTTTAGGTTGGACATTAGGAAAATATTCCTAACTGTCAGAGTGGTTAAGCACTGGAATAAATTGTCTAGGAAGGTTGTGGAATCTCCATCATTGTCTAACCTGCTCTTAAAAAACCTCCAAACACCTGTCAGGAATGGTCTAGATAATACTTAGTCCTGACATGAGTGCAGGGGACTGCACTAGATGACCTCTCAAGGTCCCTTCTAGTTCTCACTCTGAATGTTTTCACTCTGAAATGAGGAAAATCCTGTCTCTGACTATGTCATGCCTCAGAAACTCTGCAAAAGTGAACTCTGGCTTTTCCAGGGAGGTTATTAATAAGGAATGAGAAGGATGAGGAAAAATGAAAATCTCATATTTATTTGGTTTAATGATATTTTAATGATGTACTTCGACCTCAAGATTACTTTAGAAAACTTCAATACTTTCCTCTTGGGGTAAAGAAAGCTCAGCAATTTTCCCTAAAATGAATCACTGCAGACAAGTTATACTTACAATTTCACCAGAAAGAAAGGAGCTTTTAAACCACTTCTGAAATGGGATCTTAGATTTAAAAGTTTATGTCCATAATGTAATGTAATATAATTTACATACGTGGCTGGAATTTCAGTTCCCCAGCTGGTCCTGATAGAGAACTTCCTTGCTGTAGCTTCCTCTGTTCCATAACCTGAGGGGTAGGATGGGGAAAATAAAACAAGAGGGGTCTGAGAACTCAGCAGCATCAGCTTCCTTTCACCTTGCATAATTCAATGCTCTTGACAGTGTGTGCACTCATTACATATGATCTTCACCAGTGGAAACATACAGAGTTCAGCTTCACTGTTTGGTGTAATCTGGAGTTATAGGTTGTATCCTGCTGCAGGAAAAATGAGTTTAACATTCACCTGCACCCCTCAAGGCTCATACACTACCTAAAGGGACAATGACTCCAGAAGTAGCACCACTTTGCCTTTCTAAAATTCAGCGAAAGGCTCAGCAAACGGGAGGAATCCTCCTATTACAGTGACAGTACCTGCTGAAGTTCCTGTTTCTGAGCCTGAAGCTGGTCATGCTGTCTCTGTAGCTCTTCCTTCTGTCGTTGAAGATTTTCTGCCTTCTTCTGGAGTTCATCTTCCTGCTGCAAAATATGCGTTTCAAATTCCTTCAGCTCCTCTTCGGTGAAGACCTGCTGTTGATCCAATGTCTGCAAGAAAATGTAGAGAACTAAGAACCTTCCCACAGGAATAATAAAAATACAACTTGCAAAAGGAAATTAGTAATCTTCACAATGCTATGGCTACTAGCTGGATTCTAAAATTCACCAATACAGAAAATTTTGGTTTGATACTTCCAAAAATATATGGTACTGTGAAGGAATTCATCACTATTACTTATGAGGAGATGGTTTGAATCCTGCTCAAAATTTGGGATGAGGTGGAAAAAATTACTTCTCCTGCTTTTAATTGAACTCTGTCCTCCATCCAATAAAATCCATAGCCAAAATGTTTTTTCTGTTTCAAAGGCCTGCGCAAGCAACAGGCTTTCAGATAATCCATATGATGCCACAAGATGTATTCAATTTATGTTCTTAAACACCTAGATTACATTTTATTTAGCTAACGCCTCTAACCATGGTACGTAGGCACATACCAAGGATGAGGAAAAATGAAAAGTCAGAGACAAACATGCCACTTAGTTTCATGATTAGACTGATGGTAACAGTACAATCTGTTCCTCCTGGAACATGCTATGATTACCTCCCAGCTATCTGGCTCCAAAAATTCTTTTTTCTCTGTAGATTTCAGGAATTCGTGTAAAGTTACTAACCGGTCCTTGTTGATGTCAATCTAGTTAAAGCAAAAACAAAATGTAACACATCTTTTACCAATACAAGAGACTTTGAGGGGGTTGTACCTACATTTATAAAGCAACTTAATCATGTGATTGTTTTTTCATGTTAAACCAGATCTACTTTCATTTTCAAGTGCAAAACAAACTTTTTTCATGGATTCTTCTGGGGGTGGGCGGGAAAAGATCTTACACTTCAAGATTTCTAAACTTCCTTGGGAATATTCTCCACAATCCTAGTACTGAATTATAAATTAATTACCAAGAGAACTGACACAAGTATGTACAATTTTCCTGAGAAAAGATTTCACAATTTATTTTAGTGGTGCTAATTTAGCAGGAACAAGTAGTGTCTACCAGGGAGGCCAATCCTCAGGCTGGCTAAAAACATGCCAACTGTCAATTGGTTTTGATTCTGCTTTCCTTTCCAAATGCTTGCTTTACTACGGTCTCTCTCACTGGAATGTCTCACTAAGACATTAATTCAGGATTCGATTGAACACAGTCTTATGTTTCTGAGCTGTCCCAACTGCAAGCCAGGATTTCTAATACATCTATAACCTCAATATCCAGGATTTAGTTCTCTTGGCCTTTCAACTCCAAAAGACGCTCACACTAAAAGCTGACTGAAAACTTGCTGCCAATAATTGTGATCCATCCTAACCTTCCATTTTAGGAGGGAATTAAAGTAGCAGGAAACCAGCTAAACTGTCCCAGAATCCCTCCTTCAGGGCCTCCCTCTGACTAATAGAAGCACAACCTCAATGCACTCCTCAAGCTTTAGGGGGTATAGCTGGGTGTAGAAGTGCTGTTGCTAGAGGACACCAGCTCTATAGAATATCATTCCTTCCCAACACCCCTGGGAAATATCTGCAAGGCACTGACAAAATTGCTCAACTTGGAGCTGTTCTGACAGATATACAAGGCAGGCTAAGGGAACAACACAGAGGCCAGCCCTGGGCTACTCTATGCCCCAGGATTCACAGGTAATATCTGTGGATCCTGGGACATCTGTAGAGATCTCCATGCCTACTCCACAGTATGATGATTCAGGAACTCAGTAAGTGGGAACATAGACTTTACCAAGCAATTTTATCCAGCCAGCATCTTTTCTGAATGAGGACAAGATATTGCAGCATTGTATGCTTTGAATTAATTGTATATAGTAAAAGGGGCAAAATTTCCCTCTGCTGCACCTGGGCAACCTCGCTGACTTCAGTAGGATTGCACAGGTACAACAGAGCAGGATTTAGCCAACTCTGTTAACCTTCAGACCACACCTCATTCATAACATGCTCTCTCATTCTTAGCCTTTCTTCTTCCATTTCCACCATATCATCCTCTTCATTTTTGGGGTCATATACTTTCTCCAGCTGAAAATAAATGTAGTAAACGTTAGCTGGAAGAAAGGACTGCTTATTCAGAATAGAGCACATTTGAGACAATGATGTAAAATGTTGCTTAAAAACAAAACTTCACCAATTTGAACCAGCCCTGATACGGATATGCTTTTGCATTACATTTAGCTGAGGCACTTCTGACTGAACAGTAAATCTGAAGGGAAATGATTGTTCTAGGTAAAGAAATAATTTATTTTAGCATAATTTTAAGCAGAAAGTGAGCTTTTCAATGGTATGAAGCCTGTTTGTTAATTCAAGTGGACTACCGTAATGTCCTCCACACAGGATTATATTTTAAATTCACATGGAAATCTGATTTCATGAAATGATCCTGTGATTGCCTTACTGCAGGTGAGGAGCCCAACTGACTTCGATGGAATCCCGTGTGGGCACAGAGGTGTGACCATATGAGGTCAATTGCAGGACCTGGGTGTAAATCTGGTGCTGAACCAGTGTCCATTTGTTAAGTGGCGTCTCTTTTTGTAAATAGTGTTCTGTACTCCTTGATCTGCACTGGCTACCTATAGTTTCGGAGTCAATTTTTCAGGTTTTGGTTTTAACTTACAAAACCATAAGTATTTGGCAAACACCCATCTAAAAAAGACTGCCTCTTGCCCCACTGGTATAGAAGAGGTGGCTACTGGCAAGGTGTTCTCTGTAAGGTCTGTGCACTTTAGGATTCACTCTCTGCTTTGGTCCATAATAGCCTGCATTTGTTAACCGTGAGGGTATGTAGTCAGGTCCATCTCTTCTCACTGGCTCATGAGGAGTGGGAAGATTTGTGAGACTGGGTAGTAGCAGGGACGTGTGTGTGTGTGAGAAAGATGCTGAGACAAAACATGCTGGAAAACCAAGAGTATATTTATTCTACCTGTGCTCAGCAAGATGGCTCTCATCACAGTCGTGTCTATCACCAATGTATGTATCCTCACAACACCCTGTGAGGTAGACAAATACCAATACCCCCATTTTCATAGACGAGGGACTAACTGATTTCAATGGACATTTGGTACCTAAATACCTTTGAGGACCTGGGCCTAAGTGACTTTATCCCAGGTCACACAAGTGAGTCCGTGGCAGACCAAGACATTGAACCCATGATGCCTGAATCCCAGCTCTCTGCCTTAATCACTAAACTACTGTTTCTCTCCCTCACTGGTGTGTTGAATAATTTTAGAGTGTCAAGGTCACTCAGACCTGGGGATGAATGTTCTTGTTCATAGTCTAAAATAAAATAAGTAACTGTCCCTTTAGAAAGAGAGGGGAAGCAGCAACGTATTGAATGCTCTGAAATGGTTGGGTTTTTTTTACCTCTTTAGTAAACAGGGCCTCTAATTCTTGCTCATCCAAGAAGCCATCATTATTGACATCTAGAAAAGTATAAGTTGAAAATATAAATTCAGTAAATACAGAAAATAATGAATACAGTACTTCACAATGGGTCAGATAAGCAGATGTCAGCGGAGAGTCTAGAGTGGATTAACCTCTGTACCTAATAAGATGCTGAGTACAGAGTATGACATGAAGATTACTCCACTTAACAGTAAACCAGGCTGTGGTTGGTCTGCACTGGATTTCTGGCGACTTGGATATTTACTTATAATTAGATAAGGCTGCAAGGATTCCTCTAACTCTCAAATAAGAAAAGCTAAAAAGACATCTAAAGCTAAAAGAAACTGCTAACCAAACAGGTAATAATGGGGCTACCTTAGGCCCTCTGTCTTTTGGGGGGGATTTATTTTCATTTTGGGGGGCTTATTTTTAGCAATTTTTGAGTTTTATGTAGAAGTCCAAAAATGGTTTTTTTCCCCCAGGGCTTTCTTCTATATACTGTAATCTCTTTGTAATGTAGTACTGTTTCAAACAGCACTATGCTAAAGTGCACTCGGGAACCTTTGGTGTGCACTGTCGGGATCTATACAGATTCCTATAGTCTGCATTACTGCTCTATGTAGACAAACCCTTAGCTACAAGTAACCATTTCTGGTGTTTTTCCCGTGTCTATTGAATAAACACTAATTTCATTTTTGGGGCAGGAGGTGTGTGTGTTTTTTATTGGTTAAAACCTAAAATAAGAATACCCAGGCCACTCACACAGTTAGATATTGCTCAACATGAGAAAAGGTAGCTATATTTGGCCAAGATTTGTAAATATATCCCGGACCAACAGGAACCTGTGGAAAAGATTGGCTAAATGTATGGAAGTTTCTCCAAGCAAATTTCAGAATTGTGCTGACTGCTATATAAATACTCCACTCGTACTCCAGTTTAGCATGAGTTTGGCAAGACATGCTGGTAACTGTGGATCAGTAACTCATGCTATGTGACCATCCATTCTTAATCTGAATATTATGTGATACTTTAATGGTTGAGAGACTGTCCCGTCTAATTCAAATAAGTGTTTATATACTATTATAAGTTAGCTGCATCAGAGAACTTGTATGTTAATTTTCAATGGCAAGAGCTGGCTATTTCTGTTCTGGTGAAACAGACAAAAGAAGAAGCTATACGGCTCTACTTAGATTCCTAGGAGAAAAGTAATAAAATCTAATATTTTTTTGAATGTGAAGTAGAGTGGCTAAATTGCATAGGACTTTAATATACTCATAAACCAAGATTAAACAAGGTCAAATAGACAGTTCAAAAATTATTTGCTTCAGTTGGAGCTGGCATTAGTTTCAGCTTATGCATTTTTTCCCTTTGGGTGAGTCAAAACCAAAACCATACCTAGTTTCCTCCACTTGTTGTTCAGCCCTTCATCAAACCACCAGCACAATACCAGGCACATCCAGCTGCACCAAGTAAGGGCCTGCCTACACAGTGGGGTAACGTGCTTTACAAAAAAGTGTTATTTCCAAAGCACACTAAAATGTTGTACACTCATTGAAAGATTTGAAACACTACAACATTAAAGCACAACAGAGAACCTTTAGCATACACCAGCAGGGTCTACACAGACCAATTAATGTGCTTTAGAAATCACCCGTCATAGAGCACATTATCCCACTGTGCAGATGAGGCCTAAGTGCCTTTGCATACAGCTCAGCAGTAAAATTGTTAAGTAATGAGATTTAAGGACGTGAACATGCTATTAAGATAAATGGGCAAAGTTTACACCTCTCTGCTATTGTTTCAAGTTCTGGCTGCAGAAATGAGAAATAGTAAAGGCAGATTTATTTTTTAGAGGTCTCTGAAGGAGCCCAATTCTTTCCGTTTTTCCAGAGGCAGTAGAACAGGGGTGGGCAAACTATGGCCTGGGGGCTGCATCCAGCCCTTCAGATGTTTTAATCCAACCCTCAAGCTCCTGCTGGGGCGTGGGGTCTGGGGCTTGCGCCGCTCTGGTGCTCCAGCCAGGGAGTGGGGTTGGGGGCTTGCCCCGCTCCACACATGCCATGGCTCTGCATGTCCCCCATCTGGCTCCTACACGCAGAGGCAGCCAAGAGACTCCACACACTGCCCCTGCCACAAACGCCACCCTCACAGCTCCTATTGGCTGGGAACCAGGGTCAATGGGAGCTGCAGGGGCAGCGCCTGCAGATGGGGCAGGGAGCGGAGCCACCTGGCTGCGTCTCCCCCTAGGAGCCAGAGGCAGGACATGCCTCTGCTTCCGGGAGCTCCTTGAGGTAAGAGCCACCCAGAGCCTGCACCCCTGACCCCTTTCTGCACCCCAACCCCCTACCCCAGCCCTGATCCCCCTCCCACCCTCCGAACCCCTCGGTCCCAGCCGGGAGCACCCTCCTGCACCTCCAACCCCTCATCCCCAGGCCCACCCCAGAGCCCGCACCCCCAGACAGAGTCCTTACCCCCCGCACCCCAATCCCCAATTTCATGAGCATTCATGGCCCACAATACAATATCCGTACCCAGATGTGGCCCTCGCGCCAAAAAGTTTGCCCACCCCTGCAGTAGAATGGCTGACACTCCATTTACTGAGCTACAGTGAGATGGTGAAACTGCAAGTTCATTCATACAGTCCTTCTGTGGCTCATCCTGATGGCATAGTTTGTGAGCAAAATGACAACTAAGGACATTCCCCCTAAAAAAATTACCTGGCAACTAAAGAACCAGCTATGTCTTTTAAACCTACTGCCACATACAATTATTGCACTCCTCTTGGAGATACATGAGCTCTTTCTGAAAATATAACTTTCAGTTTTTACATTGCTCCACTTGAGTGTAGCAATACAATAATGCATATACCCAATGTGGTGTTAAGTGCTCTTGCATGAACAGTTTGAACCTGACAAAACTGCTGATTTACTCCTTTCTGTCCTCCTGGACTCATCCAAATAGCTTGTGTGACCAACAGAAGATAACACCTTCCAAAACAAATAGATAATGCAAGAATAATTTGACTTGTACCTTTTAAACTAAATCTAATCTCTTACCATGTAACTTGAAAAATGTTTTAGGATTGAAGTCATTAGGATCCAGCCCATCCGACTCCTCCCACACCTCTTTCAGTTGGTCTTTGCTTCCCTGTAGATTAGTTACAAATAGAAATCACTCAAAGTAATGACATGTAATTTTATTGCACTAAACTGGAGTTAAAGTTTCTCAAAAAGGCTTTTCAAAGACCTTTATAATGGCCCTGTTTTACAGGCCTGATCCAAAGCCCACAGAAATCAATGGCAGTCTTCTTCCATTGACCTCAATGGGTTCTGAGTCAGGCTCTACGTTGTCACAAGGCAGAGGGGTTGAGGGTGCCATGAAGCAGCACACTCAGACTCTGGGGAAACGGAACCTCTGGAATCGCTTTGCAATCGCTTTGCACAGCTCCTCATTTAGGAACTGTGTCTAAAGTGAATTTGTCTACTCTTCCTGCCCAGAGGGAAGGTAGCTGTAATGTTGGATTTGCAGTGTAAGCATGGGTGGGGCAGAATAATCCTGAATAATCTCTGGCGTCTTTATAAGCAAGCATTTTGCCAGTATATCACATAACTGTATACCAAACACAGCAAAGATAACAGGCATCTAGGGTAGGGTTTTCTAAAGCGCTCAGCACGGGTTTCTCTTTCTTTCCATTGAACTCAGTGGTAAGACTCTCATTGATTTCAATGAGAGCAGAGTTTGAGACTTTTGAAAATCCCACCCACAGAGTATTAGTCTTTTATTCCCCATTTAAATGCTGATCATATGTGAATGAACAAGGTGTTATCTGGGCCTGTTTTGTTATAAGCCATTGCTCTTCGGTATGCAAAGCTTTCTCTAGCAGGATAAGAAATGTGTAAACACCGTATCCTTACAGGATGATTCACTTTGGGGTGATCTCCATGTTTTTTCTTCATCTCCTCATATTTGGATTCCTCTTCCCGTCTCTTCTCTTCATTCAGTGTTTTTAAATATTCTCTCCTTTCATGTTCCTTCAACATCTCGTATTTCTTAAATTCATCGTGGCGTGTCTTGTCATAGTTTTCCAGGTCACTTGTAGCCTACAAGTAAGAAATGTTTATGCTGAAAAGACTGTATTGCTTCAAAGTGTGAATGACGAGCCATATTGCCACTGATTTGCCAAACACAAGGTAAACTAATTGGGGATCATCTTTCAACAGAGTGTAGTGTAATATCCGTCTCTTCCCCACTCTACCTGTTCAGCAAAACCAATCAGTTTCACAGGATTTAATGTTCTTGGAATCAACTGATTTGCATTCCTTGCCCATGCACTGGTCTAAGAGGAGGCAATAAGGCACCCTTTTCTCCTGTGTAGGCTACCCACATTGTACAAAGGGCCATTACTCTCCATCCTACACAGATGGGCAGGGACTGTAGAATGGACACAGTTTTGACTCCATTCTCCCCACACATGTTCCAGCCAGTGCAGCTGAACTAGGACAATGAGGGAAATAAGAGGCACCAGGTACAAGGGTAGCATAGTGCACCTCCTCCCAGGACCTAAGAGGTAGTAGGTACCAAACATCAGAGAATTTAACACCTGGGAGGGAGAGAAGTTATTTTAAGCTAAAGGCTAATGTTGGCACAAGAACAAATCGATATAAACTGGCCCTCAGCAAGTATAGGCTTGAAATTAGCCAAAAGTCTTTAACATCAGAGGATTGTAGTGCTGGAACAGCCTTCCAAGAGGAGTAGAGAGGGGCCAAAAATCTACCGTATATACTCAATCATAAATCAGTTTGTTTATAAGCCGACCCCCTAAGATGGATAAGTAAAAATGGAAAATTTTTATGACCCATTCATAAGCCAACCTTATAATTCAGGGGTTGGCAAACTTTGGCTCCCAGGCCATTAGGATAAGCCGCTGGCAGGCCGAGATGGTTTGTTTACCTCGAGCGTCCGCAGGCACGGAGGTAAACCTAAGTAAACAAAGTGTCCCGGTGAGCCAGCTGCTTACCCTGATGGGCAGGGACAGCAACTGGTGGGGAAATTTTTTGGAGGGGGGAGAAGCTGGGGGCCAGGGAGAAACCCCTGTGACCACCTGCCCTAGCGCAGGACCCCCACACCCTCCCCATCCCATCCCTTCCCACCTTACGTGGGGAGGATGTCTCTGGCCTGGCCTGCTCCAGCAGACTGGGCAGCGTGGTCGCAGCCTGCTCCAGCAGGCTAGACCGGGCGGCACGGCTGCAGCATGTTCCAACGAGCTGGGCCAGGTGGCATGGGCGCAGCGTGCTCCGGCAGGCTGGGCGGCGCGGCCACAATCTGCTCTGGTGGGCAGGGCGGAGCAGCGCAGCTGCAGCCTGCCAGCCCCGGAACTGCAGTTGCTTCGGAGGGTGGGGGGGGGGGGAAGCAGCGTAGCTAGAAGCGGATAGACTCTGGCCCCGCCTCTTCCCATCTGGCTCTGCTGCCTCTCCTTGCTCCCTCTGTTGGGGGGAGGGGCTGTGTCCCATCTCTCCCCTTCTCTATACCTGTTCATAAGCCAATCCCCTCCTCTGATGCTTCCCTTTACTAAAAAAATTCAGCTTATGAATGAGTATATACAGTAACTTGTTTCTAGACTGAGCTTGATACATTTATGGAGATGATATGGTGAGACTACCTACAATGGCATATGGCCTATCCACAACTGCCATTAGCAAATAACTCCAATGGCCAGAGATGGGGCACGAGATGGGGAGGGCTCTGAGCTACTACAGAGAATTCTTTCCAGGTGTCTAGCTGGTGGGTCTTGCCCACATGCTCAGGGTCTAACTGACTGCTGTATTTGGGGTTGGGAAAGAATCTCCCCACCGGTCAGACTAGCAGAGACATTGGAGGCCTTGGACCCTCTTCTATAGCATGGGGGACAGTTTACTTGCTGGTATGAATTATAGTAAATGGTGGATTCTCTGTAGCCTGAAGTCTTTAAATCAAGATTTTAGGATTTCAGTAACTCAGTCAGAGGTTATGGGCCTATTGCAGGAGTGGGTGGGTTGGGTTCTATGGCCTGTGATGTGCAGGAGGTGAGATGAGATGATGATGGTGGTGGTGGTCCCTTCTGGCCTTAAAGTCTATAAGACACTCCGGTGTCCCTTACTCAAGGTTCATGGCAACTCTACAAATCAAGCCCTTAATCTGTAATGACAGATTACTTTAAATACTGTGAGTGAAAATGGATAATATTGGAAGGTCTGTGTTAAGGCTCATCTATATGGAGAATTATTCCCAAACAGCTATTTCCTGATTAACTTCATGTGTGGACATTTATTCTGGAATAAGAGTGCTTTATTATGAATCAGCTTAATCCATTTAAAATAGTAAATGCTAGTGTTATCTCTCCCGGTGTTTGTTCCAGGATACAACTGTCTATGGTTTACTAGAGAGTTTAGTGAACAAACATGGAGTCACATGTCAGGGATGGTCTAGGTAATGCTTAGTCCTACCATGAGTGCAGGGAACTGCACTAGATGACCTCAAGGTCCCTTCCAGTCCTAAAATTCTATGTTTGTGGACTGTCCAGATTAGCATTTACAATCATGTTAATTAATCTGAATTAACTGATTGTCAATTAACTTGAGTTGAAACAGGACCACATGCTAGTCCTTATGGGGGTTAGTTAATGCAGACTTGCTTAAGCTTGGAAGCAGTTTGCAGCTGGTTAGTTTTCAGTTTTTAATGTTAATGTATTTAATAGTATTGAAGGAAGTTCAGCAGTCTCATGTTGTCCCCTAACGGATGTTCAGATTCACCTGATACTGACTTTCCAATTATTTAGAATTCATCTCCAAAATGCCACACATTTTAAAAAACAAATTATAGAGGAGATGGCCCCTAAGGTATCCCTTAAATTGTGTCATTCCAGCTGGTAAATGAAAGCAGACAAAGGTGGAATGGCTTAAGAACAGAAAGAACTGCTAGTTAAGGACTTCCCTCTCCCTACCAGTCAGAATTTTTCTGAAATGATGCTCCTAACTGGTAAGATTTTTGGAAAGTTTCTTAAGAGTAAATTAGGAGGGAGAATTTTAACTCACCAAATTCTCTGTGCAAGAAACACTCAACCAGCTTCTAATGTCAGATGTACAGTGCTACGTGCTGCATACCTGAGGTTAAAATCTTTCTTTCCATGAGAGGCATAATTTTTCCACTATTGAAAAAAGCCATGCTGCACTCTCAGCCAAACTGCATCTCACTGATATGTCAGCTGAGTGAGAACCATGCCTGTGACTGATATTCACTTACTGTACATTGGGCCTGGTAGAGATTAAGTGCCCATAAGCAACGTTTAGTATGGATATCTGAAGTTCAGTTGTGTTGTGGTATTGCAGCTTGCCATACACCAGAAATGTACGGTCCAGAAATCTATATGGCCATTTTGAGAGGGGCAATTGTTACCTTATATTACAGTCATTATGTGACAAGCTTAAAGTAATTTAGGTATAAAAATATACTTTAAAAATATTCTACGGCATAATACACATCTATCAAAACTGAACTGAATTTACATGCCCTTGACAAGTCATGTTTTGTTCCCAAAGCTTCTCACACTGGCACAAGAATGAGAATGCTGTAAGGTGCTACCTGAAAAATTAACAGGTTCTGTGGCGAACACATATCAATTGCATAGAAGCTTTCCAATACACAATGGAGCCAACTGAGTTCCTCTAAGATTAAGATCTATGTGGTATTTACAGAAGATTGGTATAGATAAAGTAAAAGGATTTGCTTTCACTGCAGAGAAATAAATAATCATAGCAAGTGAACATCTACAATATTTTATATCTAAAACTCACTGCTTTGATCAACATATCTAAATCTTTAGATTCAAATGTCTCAGGATTCTGGTGGTTGAGGTGTTCAAACTGTTTAAGGAGAGCTTGATGGTCTACGCCAGTGTCTGAAAGAACAAGGTAAAAATGTTTTTAAAACAAACATAAAACATATCAAATAAGTTTGAAGGAGAGAGTTCTGGAAGCTAAAAGCTTTCAAACACAAGCCTGTGATATACAAATATTTGAGGCTCCTTAGGGACTGGATAGGTATTTGCAATTTGATGAAAGAATAGCAACATTTCTAGACTAGCATTGCTTAAGGAAGACTGGTGAGCTTCACTGAGCTTCTAGCAATTTGAATAGGCACCCCTCCTACCAAGGTGGAATATTACATTTTTACACTGTAATTTTAACATGCAGAAATGAAAGCAGATCTCACAAGTATTTCAAGCTTCACAATCCAGAATAGACACTGCACTACTTTTCATTCATGCAAATGACCATATAAATAAAGCAGCTGCTTCTGTAGCTGTGATGTCAACTGAAGTGCCAAATTGCTGACCAGCATCATCCAGCTGAACTAGGTTCTTAGGGCTGACTCCTTGCCTTACACCTTGCAAAATCACCTTTATCTGGCCAAAGCGGATGTGAAACAATTCCAAATCAGAATGGCAGCAGTTTAGATTCCTTTTGTACTGACTACAAGGTGCAAGGCAGTCAGAAGTCAGGCCCTGTGTCCAAATGAGGCGCTTCAAACATTTTCCCCCTCCCTTCTGTAGGGGCTGCTTCCAACAATATAAAACATGCAAGTATAGTAACAGCATCAAACACTTCTAAGCTACCAGAGTTTTCCATATGCTACAGTGACTTTGGTCGATACAGTCATATAACACTCTAGACCAATATTACACTGAACAGCATCTATTCTATTAAGTTAGGCATGACAGTAATATCCAGTGATTCTTGAAGTCTATCAATTTTTTATTGGGCAGCTTGTCAAGATGGCTGAACAAAAAAAAAAAAAGAGGAAATGTTTGATCTGTATAGGAGACTGTAGGACAGTCTCCTTCAACTTGTTACCCTTTAGTAAGCTAAAGATATTCTTGTCACATCTGTGCTCTATTTTTATCATCACATACCAGCAAACAGTGGCCAGTGCATATTTCAACCACCATTCCTCCACTCTGAGATCACTTGTGCCTAAATACTTTCTCTGATGAATCACTGTTTTATAAAGCATTTTTTTAAAAGTGCAGTATTAGATTTTAACTTGCCACATTACTGCTAAACAAGACAAAAGGTTCTTATTTGATTGTTTGAAAATGGAACACTGTAAAATACATCCAGCGGGGTACATGCAGGGGTGAAAGTAAGTCGAGTGACTTACTGGTATGCTGGGGCCAGAAGGGGTGGGGCTGAGGGGGTCAGAGCCAGAGCCAGCCCCAGCCCACCCTGTAAGTGCCCCCCCCTCCTGCCCCACCCCACCGGGGTAGCAGCAGCAGCCCAGGGCTCTGGGGAGCCCTGGACCCTTTAAATAGCCCCCTGCTTCTACTGCCCCGGTCCTTTAATTAGCTGCCGGAGCCCAGCAGCCGCTACCCCAGGGCTCCAGCAGCAGGGCTCTGGAGGCAATTTAAAGGGCCTGGGGCTCCAGCCACTGCTGGGAGCCCCAGGCCCTTTAAGCTGCCCCCTGGGGAAGCCGGGCTGCCCCAGTACAGTGTACCAGCTCTTGCCAGTACGCCATACCAGGGCGTACCGGCTTACTTTCACCTCTGGGGACATGTAAATACCTTATTACTGTAGTATAAGCACCTCAAAATCTTTATTGTATTTATCCTGTGAGGTAGAGAAGTACTATCATTCACATTTTACGGATGGGCAACTGAGGTATACAGGATACTTGCTCGAGGTATACAGATACCATATATGTAATGGTGATAGCATTGTGATAAACTGCAGGCCATATGATACATAAAGTTTAGCACATGGATTCTGTAGGGTATAGGAATTTAAATAGTATGAGTCTTTAAGAGGCCTGGACTTTCTTTCACGTTACAGAAACCACTAGAACTTTGCCAAAGATGTATATATGTAATTAGGTCTTGCATTTTGTATGTAATAAGTAAACATGATTATGTGGACTCCAGTGTGCCTGTGTGGCACATATTCATATTACATATGTAATGTATATGGCAAAAAAACCATAATGGCCTTTGACTGCTTCAGCTGCTTGCTAATTCATCTCTTCCAGCACCACTGCTAACAATCAAATGTCCGAGCAGTTTCAAACAAACACTTTCTTTTTCAGGCATGCAGTTAGAGAAATATGCCCTAATTTACACACACACACACACACACACCTGTTGAACTCTCCCCATGCTAATCTGAAAATATTCTATCCTGCATGAGTGTTTTAAGGCTCAATATTTCAAGACCTTGTAGGGCTACGCATGGGAGTAACATGCCCATCCCAAACTCATGCTGATAAGACTTTTATTAATCATGGATTTTCTTTGACTTTCTCTCTGGCAGTGCAAAGCAGCCAGAAAGCTGCCCTGATAGGGCATCTCAGGGAATCACCAGGTGGCGTAAAGTCAGCATAATCAATAGCAGAGGAGGAGTAGGGAATAGCTAAAGGGCAATATGCTCTACCACTCCCTAGCAGGCACAAAGGCCCAGATCCACAAAGGGATTTTGACATTGTGAGGCTCAGCGTTGCCATGCTTAACTTTTAGGTGCTCATAAAGTCACAGACAATACTGTAATCCAGAAAGCCTGAGTCAAGCACGTAGGCTCCCTATACAGTGAATGGTGAGAGATAGGCATCCAAGAATATGATCCAAAAAAAGCCAGCAAGCTAGGAAGCTCCCCACCTAAACAAGCCAGTTGGAAATACCTTAGAGAAGGGGGGTGTACTAAGCCACTCCACTCTTGAAGAGAGGCACCTAAGTCGAGGCTACAGGGAGAAACCTAGTTCTCCCTGCAATCCACAGCTGCAACGCCCTCTTCTGGAGTCAGGCAGCTGAAGCACCTGCCCCACTCCACATAAAACTGACAGAAGAGGAGGAAGAGGTAATGACAGTATAACTTTTAGCCCAGTGGTTAGAGCCCTCACCTTGGATGTGAGAGACCCAGCTTCAATTTCCCCCTTCATGGAGCAGTGAACCAAGGATTTGAAAAGGGGTCTTCCACACCTCTGAGGGCTCTAACCACTGAGCTTTAGGATATTCTGATGTGGGCTTATTCAGTCTCCTGTTGAAGCTGTTCCACTGTGCATAAATACTTAGTTGCTGGGCTAGAGAGAGAGAAAATGACTTTATAGCTTGGTGATTAGGATGCCCATTTGGAAGGTGGGAGATCCAGAGTGCAGTACCCCTGCTCCAATCACTGTGCCTGAGGTGGGAACCAAACCTGTCTCCCACATGAGACACTGGGCTAGAAGTTTTAATCTGGACAGTGTTAGCACCATCACAACTACAACTGCAACCCAATCTGGCAGGTGACCTCTGGGCACACCTTCCCAATCTAGCCCTGCAGAAAGATAAGTGGATGAATGCTTATCTTCCCCTAGTTCATGTATTGCAATGAGGCTTGGGTGGGAGATAGGTACCTGGGTGCCTTGAGTGAGGCAGCAGTGTGCATGTCCAGAGGCAGAAATTAGGTGCCTCAGAAAACTTAAGCGTTGAGTGAGTTTAGGCACCTACAGCGTTTGGTGGCAGCTAACGGGGAGTTTTGTGGATCATAATGGTGCCTAAAACTGGGATTTAGGCACTTAAGTCTGGGGGTTAAGGACTAGATTCACAAAGGAATTTATGCTCCTAGAAAAATCACTGGGATTCACAAAGCCTGAGTTCAAGAACTAGGCTCCCTATACAATGAACAAAGAGAGAGAAGCTCCCCAGAATAGAATTCACAAAAGCCAGTCACGAGGTGGCACCTCACCTAAACTAGCCCATGGGAGATGCCAAGCCAAAGGATGTTTGCTAAGCCCCACCCCTCGCTTGGAGACAGGCATCTCAGCCTGGGCTCCAGGGCAGTGCCTCCTTTTGCTTGAGATTCTCTGCTGCAACTCCTCTCGTAGAGCTAGTCTCCATTCCCACTTACATTACTCTAACTTGCATTGCTCAGGGTTGTGAAAGACACCTGCCTGAGTGACATCAGTTACATCGACTTAAGAGCTGTCCACACCAGTGCTGTGTTGGCAGGAGACGCTCTCCCACCAACATAGCTTCTGACTCTCATGGAGGTGGACTAATCATGCCAACAGGAAGAGCGCTATCCTGTCAGCATAGCGCATCTTCACCAGACATGCTACAGCGGTGCAGCTGCACCAGTGGAGCGCGGTAGTATAAACTTGCCTTCAGTGTTAGGTGCCTATGATGATTTGTGCAGGAGGCTGTGGGAGGAGGGAGCTTAGGTATCTGGATGCTTGGCATGGTGCTGCCTGGCTGAACACTTGCAGATCTTATTGACTTTAGTGGAATTTGTGTGTGTTCAGCACTTCTAAAAATCAGGTCGTTAAAGTTAGGCACACTGGTCAAATTTTTCAAACCTGGATACCTAAAGTTAGAGATCTAAATAAAAGAAATGCTGCATGCCTGTAGCTCCCACTGAAGTCAGTAGCATCCAAATTTGAAAAATCTGACTACTGTGCATATAACATTTTTACATCCATATTATGAGGCTTTAGTTTGAGTGAGCACAAGCTACTAAATACAATAATACTGAGGCAGCGAGGGTTCATGGGGCATTGCAAAGAAATTTTCAGCTACATAAAGTTACCATCCACTGTACCATCCGCATTAGTTGTCCTGAATTAGATCATTGTGAGCTTCATCACAACTTCAGTGGAAAATCTGCCTGCATTAGAGTTCAAGATGAACTGTGGATCTTGTGTACATATATGAAGCAACCCATTTATTCCTCTGGAGAGGCTATGTGGTGGGTTCTGCTCTCTGGACTGTAACTTTCATTTAAAAAGAAAAGCACAAAAGACAGAAAAGTGATCTAAAGCCCTAGGCCAATTTTATTATTATTTACTAATTGTAGGACATAGCACCCAGAGGTCCCAATCAGGGATCAAGGCCTCACTGGAATAGCTGGGGCGGAGTAGGGTTTTGTAGGTCCCTTAGGCCGGAGCAAGTGGGGGCCCCTCCCCACCCTTTCTGCCTGCAGTCTCCCTAGCAGGAGCGCTTGGGGGAATGAGGGGAGTGGGGTTGGGGCACGGCGGGTACCCTGCTCCGCCCAGCTGGTGCTGCAGTGGGGATTGGAGTCTGGGCACAGGGGCTCCCCAGCAGAGGTGCTGGGAGGGCAGAGCGAGTCGGGGGCACGCATTTTCCTGGGGCCCCCCCACATTGGCCATGGCCTCTGGCCATGGGCCCTGTTGGCTAATCCACCACTGGGAATAAGCACTACACTAAAAAGCAGTAAAAATACAGTCCTTCCCTAAAGATCTTGTTTTTTCTCCTGGCATTACCAAGCCCTGACTCCCTCAATCCACCCTCTATCCCCACACTAAGCTCATTGGCAGTGTTTCAGTGCTACAGTGGGGTGGCAGAATGGCAAGAATACAAGTTTAGGTTATGATTCTTTGCCCACTGAAGTCAATGGGAGTCTTTCCATTGACTTGATAAGGAATTGGATCAGGCCACTACTACACTGATAAATCTGAACAGAAAATTACACATCCACTTTTTACAAAAAACTAAGTGGAACATTTTGGAAGATATTCCTAGCATCACCATCAGAAACTCCATGCTTGTGAATACAATTATTTCCAGAAAGAAACCTCCAGTAAAAGGTTTGCATCAAGTCTCCCTGGTAATTTCTTTTAAAATGTATATTTTGCATGTTAGAATTAAATCGTGCATGGTTGGGCAAGGAGAGGAGGTAGTATCCCCTGCCAAGCAAACTAACAGTAACTGTAGGCTGGCAACTTGTATACTTGGTTTCTAAATATAAAGGCCTACTAAGTAGATTGCAGTGTAGCATTAGCAATGCTATTATTATGGATGCGAAGACACTTTCATTCCAAGTCTCTGTTTCTGATGCTTAGAACTGCAACAAAAAAAAATTATCCTTTAAGCTGAGTTTCTCATGTTTGTTATAAGCCTAAAATTAATTTCTGGTGAGGAGAAGGTTGAAAGAAAGAAAGACTGCCACTTTTGAGCTATTCGACCAGTTAAAAAAAAAACGGTTCTAAAACCTAAAAAAAATTTAGGTTGCGCTAAATCCACAAAGACATAGGAGTCCAATGCCTAATTTTTAGGCACCCTGGCACCCAATGGAATTCTCACCCCCAAGTCAGACACCCAGGCTTCCTGGACAATGCATGGGGAGAGTTAGTTTCCTAAAGATGTGATTCATATAAGCCAGCATGCTGAGCAGGGAGCTGCCTAAACTAGCTAGCAGAAAATGCCAAGGAGAAGGATAAGACTTCAGCTCCACCTCTCAAAGGTAGAGCTGGCACCTAATTCTGGACAGGAGAGAGGCGCCTATCTGTGTTTGGGATTCACAGCCACACACCTGCTCCCAGAGTTAAGCCCCTAAACCAGGTCAGGTCAGTACTTTGTCTCTCTCTCTCGAGGGCAGGTGGCTGTTATAAGCAAAAGCCAAATGATTAACTGGAGTAGGGAGTGCAACATGGGTTTCCTGCATCCCAGGAAATGTTTAAGCCACCAGGCTACAAAGTCTATATCTTTTTCTCTTTTCCTCTCTGTCCCAGTGAATATTTAATTGTTCATACAGAGTGGAAGAGCTCCAATGGGAAAGACAGAGAGCCCTAATCCAGAATACTAAATAGCCTTGCAGGAGGAGGGAAGACCCAAATTCAAGTCCCTGCTCCAAATTAGGCATAGTTGGGAGTTGAAAACAGGTCTCCCACAGCCCCTGTGAGTGCCCTAATTCCACACACAAATTCTTGATCTGGTCACCCACGCTGTCTTTTGTGCAGGTTAGTCATACTCTGAGCCCGCCTTATTGGATCAGGCCCAGCAGGAGAGAGAGGCAGTGGAACACCCTAGTTTGAGAATCCTAGCAGGGCTTAGGCATGCGATAGGGAGCCAAGCAGCAGCAGCAGTTTAGTTCATGCCCACCGGTGGAAACATTGGCCCCATGGGAATTTAGGTGCCTACAGGGTGAGTTGGAAGCTGAGCAGCTTTCGAAGGATCTCAGTGGTGCTTAAAATGTTGAGCTTAGGCACCTCAGTGACTAGCCCATGTTCTTTTGTGCTTTGGGAAAATCTCTAAACAGTTTAATTGGTTAAATTCAACACAGCTGTATTGCTAGAACACAGTGAGGGATGTGGAAAGTGACACATTGTGGGGAAACTGTTGTCTGAGAAATAGTTATATAAGCATCTAAAAGTCCCATTGTCAGAATCAGTTTTTCTTACTTGTAAGACACAGATTGCTCCCCTTCTTCTCCCTGATTTCCTATAAGGACACAGTCTTCCTCATATTTTCCATTTCAGGAGTATGAAATGGGGACCCTTTTACCATTCCAACTTAGTTTAATCATTATTGCTGATAGGAGCCAGTGAGGAGAACAAAATTGGTGGATTCCAGGCTCCTATCTGATAAAGGCCAATCTGTTAATTCTGTCTGAATTCTGCTTCATATTCTTACCTTGAAAGGAATCCATTTTAGCTTTAATTAGCATCCTTAACCTTGCCACTTCTTGTCTTTTCAGTTCATCCAGCCTTGTTCTCACATGATGGCTTACTAAGTCTAGCTCTTTGCTTAGCTTTCCACTCTGTTAAAATAAATAAGTGATCTATAAAGACAATCGTGTTGTAGTTTTCAGATGCCCACCACATGTGGGCTGTAAGACTCTCTACTCATGGTAGTCATTGCCAATTCTGAAGACCTTATAAACATCATAAGTATCTCAAACATTGTTTGAGGAGAATATTAACTTTGTAAATTTATGAAAATAGAAATCGGGTTAGGGCACTCACTGAGACTTTTCTAAGCTGCCTTTTTATTTAAAAAAAAAAAAAAAAAAGGTGATGTGCCAAATACCATAATTAAACCAGGACCCTGGAGCACAGCTGCGTATCTGTATTTAAAGATCTCTTCAGAAGTGACCTTTCTGTAAATCAGAGAACTACAGACCAGCATGGTCATGTGGGTGCCACCCTCTTGCTGAAGGAGGAATCGGCACAGTAGCAGCCACCTGAGGGTGCTGTAAGAATCACCCTCAGCAGCACCAGAAGACTGTTGCCAGCCTCTGGGGACTGTGCCAGGAATGGAGTGGAGCCAAGAGCTGTCAGACTCTAGCACAGCGGTGGGCAAACTTTTTGGCCTGAGGGCCACATCGAGGAATAGAAATTGTATGGTGAGCCATGAATGCTCACAAAATTGGGGTTGGAGTGTGGGAGGAGGTGAGGGCTCTGGTTGGGGGTGCAGGCTCTGGGGTGGGGCTGGGGATGAGGAGTTTGGAATTCAGGAGGGTGCTCTGGGCTGTGACTGAGGGGGATCAGGGGTGCGGGAAGGGGTGCAGGTTCCGGCTGGGGATGTGGGTTCTGGAGTGGGGCTGGGGATGAGAGGTTTGGGGTGCAGGAGAGTGCTCCGGGGTGGGATTGAGGGGTTTGGAGAGCAGGAGGGGGATCAGGGCTGGGGGTTGGGGTGTGGGGAGAAGCTCAGGGGTTCAGGTTCTGAGCAGCGCTTACCTCAAGCGGCTCCTGGAAGCAGTGGCATGTCCCTTCTCCCGCACCTACGCGTGGAGCGGCCCCTGACCCTCAGAGCGGGGGCCATGCCATGGCTTCCGGGAGCTGCGTGGTGCGGCCCCCAACCCGGTGCCCCAGCTGGAGTTCACGGGCCTTTTGCCTACCTCTGCTCTAGCTGCAGCAGAGTTTTACACCAAAGGTAATGCAAAGCTTAGTGCTCTCTTCTCACCATAAGAGAATGTGGAGCAGCCAGCTGGACCTGGGGATTGGAGAAGGGCAGAGAAGGAATGCACATAACCTAGGGTAGCAACAGCGGGAGAGAAGAGAACACCATCACGGTGCTTGGAGTGGTACGTGAAGTACGGGTACTGGGAAGAGAAGAAAACCACAGCTCAGTCTTTTTTATTCTTCCCAAACTCTACCACCTTAAGCTCAAAACTTGAAGACAGTGTGTTGTCCTCCACTCTCAGTTGCTTCAGGATCAGGATTTGTGTTTGTCTACTTCCCCCACCCTTTTCCATGTCATTAAATTCACATGTGGCACATTGCTTCCATCTGGGAGGGCAGAGAAGCCTCTCTGCCGTTGGCTCAGCAGTGCTCTGAATCACTTGGCAGGCAATAAAGTGAGAGCTGTGCTAAGAGCCATTTTGACGTTAATGAACGATATGCTGTTCGTTCTGAATTTCAAAGAGGCCTTGCTTTCCATTTTGCAGGAGAATGCTAATAAATGTTTCCCAAAAGCAAGATATCTGCATCTAGTTGTTTTATTAGTAGTTAGGTAGCAAATTAAAACCTCTTGGGAGACTGATCTGGTACAGTTTCTTTAAAAAACAGTATCTGTCCCGTAGCTGCAGAGATAAAGATCCCTTTAAAGAGTCTAATTTAAATTGTGTAAAGTAATGTGAAAGCAATACTAAATAAAAAGTAAGAGGAATGGAAAAATATGAATATGCTAACACCTCAAATTATCATTTATTTGTAGCTGTCTAAACTCGTCTTGATTAAATTCTATTGATCTTTGCACATACCTTTATTTCCTCTATATCAGCAGTCTGAAGTTTCTCTCTGAAATGTTTATCTGTTTCTAGGACATCTATCACTTGCTTGAGATATTCATCATAATAAAGCCCAGTATCCTTTAGGAAAAGAAGTTTGAGATTAGAAAAAAAAAATGTCCCCAAATGTTTCATTTTCATATAAATGCAAAGATTTCATCTAAATCACTCACAATCCCAAATATCAGTAGTATTGAGCATAATGCACTGACTCAGTATATCAGCAATAAGATATGAACTTCTTTGCTTTGGTTGGTTTGCACAATTATCACACACAAGCTAGTTTTCTCTGTTTCCTTTTTGTTCTAGAAGTTGACAAAGAAGTAAAGGCAGAGAGATATTTAAGAACGTACATCACATGCACATTTGGGGCCTATCATGTAGATACAGTTTAAAATACAAAACAAAAAAACCTTTAATTTACTTGGTAGACCAACAGACCACAACAATTCAGAATGGCATAAACCCACCATTTTCCCCTACAGAAGATTATCTCCTTGAGTTTCCACTTGCTGAGTTTACTAGGAATTCTTTTTTTAGGGAGCATAATGTGCCACTTCAATCCCATCCTGATAGAAGCAGCAGCCACAAGTTTGGCCCCCATAACCCAATATACACCTCCAAGAATTATGCAAATCTTGGGGGAATTTACAGGAAGTACAGGACCATAGTGAAGCTTCACATCAAACCAGCAAAAGTCCGTATGGCATCAGGCTATATTAATGTCCATTGTGTTTTCCCCTGTGAGTTTGGGGCAAAGGGAACAATCCAGAGGAGCCTAGCCAGCTAGAATTGAACTGTGGGGGTACAGAACTACCCCTCTCCAAGATTTCATGTTTAGTAGCAGGACTTCACTTGCAAAACAGCAATATTATTGTTTAATAACTAAAAGCTTTTACATGCACTTTGTTTCATGGCAACTCCATTTTCCACTTTGGCAAACACATTATCTCAGCTGTCATTATTTGACATGGTTACCCACTGCATTCACAAACTCACTGCATTTTGTTACTAGGAAAATTGCTTGCAAAAATCCTTCTGTATTTCCCCAATTTAACCCTTTTCCATTCTCTGTTGAGGCCCAAGTTGGGACCAGCATTCTTCCTGCCAACGATGACTGGATGAACCTTCCTTTTAACCTATTAACGCCACTCAATCAGTTGAGAGGAGGTATACAATAGGCATTTTCTCCCATCAGGAGCTTTGTGTATTGCCTCTGTTACCTCCCCAGTCCTACCACATCAGGGAGCAAGAGACAAGGAGCAGGTATTGAACACTGAATATGACCACCCCACCTAGAAAGGTACTACTAGTTTCCCCTTGGAGTACAGCACCAACAAAGTTAATTATTTATTACAGCACCTAGGAGGACTTGTCATGGACAAATCTCAAGATGAAAAAAAAATCAATGAGCTTGTTATTGAGAGAAAAAAATACTGCCTTCTAGTATAAAGTATTTAATAAAATACCTTTCATTTACTTACTGGGGTTTCTATTTTTGCTCCTTCTACATGGGGTTCTCCTTGAACTTTTGTCTTGTCTATGTCTATAGGCACTGCTTCCAAATTGATTAGGAGACACGTCACCAGCAGAACACACTGTTGTGGTAGGATGGTTCTCCACCTCATCTGAAACATCATCACTCACTAGAGCTGTGTTTTAACAGAAATAAACTAGGTTATTAGACAGTATAAACACATTCATATTAGCACCAGCAATAATCCTACGGATTATACGTTATAAAGCCATCAAGGGACATTAGAGCCAAACAGGGTTAAACAGAAATACTACTCAAGGATTATTTTAAAATCTTAACAGATTCATAATTAGACCATCATTAGGCTGTCAAAGTGACAGTGATATTACACTGCTAGCATATGCAATGTAGCAAGTACCCTACCCACAGACAGGTAAAAGATGAGGCATTACAAGGATTATTATATTGGCTCTGTATGTTTATATGAAGACTCTTAAATCTGCTGTGGTATTTTCAGTAATTCTGTAGAATGGTTTGAGTGGCAATAAAGTTTAGGATTTATACACTAATTTAGATGTTCGAAGTCCTGTACAATTGTCAGTTAGTTAGTGTGAAGGATACTATACAAAATAAGGTCCAGATACTACTTTCGCTGAAATCAATGGCAAGATTCCCAATGATTATAATGGGAACAGGATCAGGCCTCAGGAATTGTATAGGACTTGCCTATTTTGGAACCAAGATTCTCCCCTGAACCTCATATCTTTAGGAGAAGATGAAAAGAAGTCATCAAATTGTTTCAGCATCTGGTGATAGAGAAGCCTTTAAACATTTGGGCTGTTATATTGTTAATGTCCACAATAGCTTTACCGTCTACAGAAGTAGTTTTAGCACTTCTACTCATTTCAGGGGATGGATCAGGAACATATGATGTAATATTTGCACGTTCCTTTGCTAGGTCAGTGATGTAGATAATTTTCAGAAAACAGCTAAAAGTTTTCAATAGGGTACCGTCCATGTGTAGATATGTCAAAGAAAGAGATGTAATAACAAATGTACCATGAACCAACCAAAAGAAGTGTGCTCGCTACAAGGGCAATTTTTGTACAAGTTCTTAAACTAGCCATGCAGATAATTCTATCACAAAGTATTTAGATTCAACGACAGCAAATCTTTTGAGATGAATAGAGCATGCAGTGCCAGTTTTCTTGGATGTATAATGAAGTCCCCAGTAGGGAAGTACGGCACCTTTTTTGTCTGATCTTAGCCGGTCCTTTGCTGAGAAGCTAAATGGAGATAAAATTGCTACTGTTTATTTTCCCCCTGCCCCAGCTTAATACACTTTTCCTGTTTTATCTGTGATAACAGAAACAAAGAATAGCATTCTAACATATGCAGAACAATAGATATAGACAGATGTTAATACAGGCAATCATAAGTCTTTTGTTAAGGAGGAAATAAAGCGAGAAAGCTAATGTATGTTGTATACACCTTTTGTTGAGCATGTCACAGACTAAAAGGATCCCAAGGATTCACTGAGATTATTTTTTTCTTATTTAAAGCAATCAGAAAAAAATGCCTGGTTGGAGTATATTAGTCCTTGGTATCTGGCAAGTAGGGTGACCAGACAGCAAATGTAAAAAATCGGGCCGGGGGTGGGGGGTAATAGGAGCCAATATAAGAAAAAGACCCAAAAATCAGGACTGTCCCTATAAAATTGGGACATCTGGTCACCCTATTGGCAAGAGCTGCTGTTGCTGCCACCAATCATGCACTGAATGTGTTCTTTTCAGTGTCAGCAGCTGTGGACAAAGTAGATCAGATTAACTTTCGCTGGATCATTCCTATTAAAAAAAAAATCTGAACTGATTTGCTGGAATCAGTAAATTAATTTCTAGCCTCAGCATAGCGTTGGTGACTTCTCTGTGGCCTGCAATGGCTCTATACAGTTGATGTGTGAGGCTGTTCTAAGTATTTTTAGAAGTCTGGAGTGTCTTGATTGTACAAAAATGTGCAGTAATTAAGATTATCGGATTTTTTTTAAAAAAACACTTTGTTGAGCTTTACAATTTCAATACAATACAGATTCATTTTGAGGATCTTATTAACAACTATCAAGACAGATAATGGTTTGCACCCTCTTAAATTTGATGGTAGAGTAGGCAAGGATGAGTATTTGTCCATACTTTTGAGTCACGACTTTTCAAAAAAAAAAAAAAAAAAACCCACACATCCTTGGCTTTTGACATAGGGGGAATTTTGTGAGTGACGTGCGAATAAGTAGTACACAGCTGCACAAAGTCCATTAACAGTTTTAAGGGAAAAATTAATGAGGAGGCACTTAGCAAGCAGGATATCAGAAACACAAACAACCAAGACTGATACACTTGCAGTCAGCTCCTCTCCCAATACTCATGTGCACTAGACCACCAGGGCAGAATAGGCCAACTGGGTAAAGGAAAAGAAGTAGCAGGAAAGCAACCCTATGTCCCTAGCTACAGTACAGCTTTTAACTGTAGTTGTAACTTGTTAGTGGCAGTCCTTGTGTTTACATACAACGTGACTAATATTTGATTAGTAACAGTGACAGCTAATCATGTGTCACTTGTGCCAGCAACCCCCTAAGCTGGCCAGTGACAGTCTCCCTGTAACCACTGTGTAATACTGTTGTCCTATGTGAGCAAGACTCCGTTATTGTGCCTCATTATCTGATACTACTTCCTCCCAGAGTTCATTGCCCTATGTGCTGCTAATGCTACTCTTTTTGCATGTTCTCCAGTTCTATCCCTAGTCCCTGCTGAGGCGCTATAGGATACGTACCCCCAGATACAAACATGGTTAGGCAGCATAGTAGTTGAATGCACAAGCTCAGTTAACAAATTATTGCGTTGTAAATAAAAGCTATTGTCAGTGGAAATAGCTCAACCATATTTGTGGCAACCAGTTCAGATAGTCACAAACTGGTTACAGAAACACTATTTTACTCATAATGTGGGCAGGCCCCTAAATGTTTCATTATAAACACAACCTCAGGGAACCTAATTACAAACCTGCTTCCAATGACCATATAATCGAACTGCTGCAACCTTAGATGGCCCAGTCTATGCTACAAATTGTTCACCAGGCTTATTTTAGGTGAGAGGAGAATTGTGTTGTAATAAGTTTGCTATAGGAGGTGTATTAACAGTGTAGATGTGGAGGTTTGGAGGGTGGTGAGAAAAAGGGTTAATTCTAAAGTTGGTTGATGCACAGCCATCAGAAAGCTTTCCTCCCTCCACCCTCACGCCTAGAGGAAAAAGGCAACTAAACTTAAGTTAGGACAGACACTTATTAAACTGAGTTGTCACCTCAGTATTTTTAAAGACAATCCTGGAGAAGAGCAGAATCTCAGGAATTGACTCTGAAAATCAGAGGAGCAGGGTCACAGTGCTGGCCCACCACCTCTACTAACTGAGAGATCCACAGTCAAATTGTAGAAACCACGTCCCTGAAAATTTTCCCCAAATGTGCTGCTTTGAGGGCAGCCTGGTGAACTGGACAAATGAAAGGGAAAAAGGACGCAGGAAATCCTAGGAATAGACATGAACATAAGATAATGACCAGAGCCTGAGGACATAGTAAGCAAACTCTAATGTATCTTTTCAAAAGTGTTTCTTAAGGAGATTAAAAGAGCAAATATTTTAATTGTTCATTTAAAGAAACTGCACTCTTGTTTTCTATGATAAAGCTTACAATAATTTGAGCCTTTAAAGATACAGGTAATTGTTTTGTTTGGTCTGAGATGTTTTCATAAATGCATACGTTTTCATAAATGTTAAGAATACTAACTTAATATTGCCGTAAATCGCTCTCTATAAGTGTGTAGTTATTTTTTTTTAAAAGTTGCTCTGCCACGGTCTCAATTTAGCCTTGGGCATGTCACTAAGGCCAGCACTTTCAACAGTGGTCTCTGATTGTATGTACATGTGCGTGAGAGTTTTGGCCTAATTTTCATAGCTGCTAAGCTTCAACTTGAAATTAACAGGAGGTGTAGATGCTTGACAGCTTTGAAAATTAAGCCCTGAGTGTCCCAAATTGGGCAATGAAAAATCAAAAGACAATTGTAAATTTTAGTCTTAACTTTTCAGGGCCAGATTCTACTCTCTGCTACATTGAATTTACACTGCTGTAACTAGTGGAATTACTCTACCTTTCCACGGTTGTACCTGAGATCAGAACCTGGCCCATAGTTTGTGGAATGGGAATATTTTAATATCTATCCCACAGGGCCAGATTAACTCTCCTGTGGGCCTGGGCCAATTAGATTTTGTGGGGCCCAAGTCTTTTTCCCAATTTAAAACAAACTGATCACAATAATGGCATCGAGGTTATTAACGCTATACTAAACTGGTCTTTAAATTAACATAAAGCTGTTCTGTGGTTACATTTCAGTTTTAACACATGTAGAATATGATTAAGTTAATTCAAAATAACCTACTTCTTACCTTAGAACAGCTGTTATATTAGTTTTTCTGAGAGGGAGTTTGGGTGCAGGAGGGGGCTTGAGGCTGGGGCAAGGGGTTGAGGTGCAAGGTGCAGGCTCAGGCCGGGAGGCGCTTACCACAGGTGGCTCCTGGCCAGCAGTGTGGCAGGGCTCAGGCAAGCTGCCTGCCTGCATGCCATGGCCCCACGCCACTCCCAGAAGCAGCCGGCTGCTGGCACATCTCTGCGCGCCCCTGGGGTGTGGGGGACAGTGTGTCTCTGTGCACGGCTCGCCCCCGCAAGTGCTGCCCCTGCAGCTCCCATTGGCCAGTTCCTGGCCAATGGTAGCTCTGGGGACGGTGCTGGGAATGGGGGCAGTGCACAGAGCCGCCTCCCGCCGCCCCCTGCCAGGGGACACAGAGACGTACCAGCAGCCGGCCGCTTCCGGGAACTGTGTGGGGCCCTGAGCCTGAGCCCTGCTGTGCCGGGGCCCCTCTTAGCCCAGGGCTGCAGCCCCTAAAGCCCCTGTGTTCATCTGGCCCTGCTATCCCAAAGGTGTGTACAGTGCTTTGAAGATGTAAAATGATAGATAAATATACACATGAAGCTTATTACATGTATTTTATGGATGAGTTTGGTACTATTACTATCCCAATTTGCATTGCACTCAAACTAAAACAAATAAATGAGGTTTCAAAGAACTGTTCCAACTTATAGTGACATCTGGGAATAGGAGTCCTATTTGCTTGTTCTACTGGCAATATTTGCTAATACTTTGGAGAGCAATAATGTTGGCTATTGGTGTATCTTAGAATTGCTTGCTGTTAAGATATCATGGTGTAGGAGAGAGGATGTAAGAGTAAACATTTGGGTTCATATTTTCAAAAGCGCAGCCTCTTTTGCAGGTGCAAATTCTGCCCACAAGATGTGCACATGAAGTTTTCAACCTACAACTGAATTTTAGTTGCAGTTCTGAGTATTTGCACCTGACTGTGAGTGCAAATCAGGTAGTTAGTCACATCAATAATTAAATTTATATCTGCAGTTCATTTTGTGGATGCAGATATTGTTGGTGCAAGTTGTGCATGTAAAAAGCATTCATAAAAATATATTCCCCCGAATTAAGGAGTATTTTCAGCTTCTAAGAACCTTAAATATTTCATAGTTCTTTTTAGACTATGATATTTAGTCTCAGTGGGATGTTCAAAAGAAACTAAATAACTCAGGAGCACAAGTCCCATTAACTTTCAATGGGACTTGATTTCTTAAGCAAATTAGATGTTCTTGAAAATTCAACCCTCTGATTAAGTATTAAGATATTGGAACGTGACCTGATCCACCCTTTATCTATCCCGTCTACCTGACATGATGCAGTGCTTTGAAAACCAGGCTATCAAAAGAAGGTGCAGATTACTGGATCAGATCTTTTTGCTTTTTAGAGAGATATGCTGCAGTGCAGCATTCCAACGATAGTATGATATTAGAGAGACAAGGTGGGCGAGATAATATCTTTTATTGGACCAACTTCTGTTGGAGAGAGAGAAGTTGGTCCAATAAAAGATATTACCTCATCCACCTTGTCTCTAATATATCCTGGGACCAACACGGCTACAGCTACACTGCATACAACAATGGATAGTATGTAGGATAGGTTAGCCAAAGCAGAAAAACCTGCAGGTATGGGGAAGAGTTAAAATTACGGAGAAGCTGAAATGGATGGACAAGAAATTTTACATATCTCTTGCCACTGACTTTGCAGAACTTGAGTTTTAACAGTTTTGTAATGCTTCCTGGGGGCACCCAGGTGCTGAGTCACCTCGCTACCACCTGAACTTAGCAATAGTAAGCCTTCTTTGTGCCTGCCAGGGGTCAGTGCCCTGACTCCACCAACCAAAGACAACACGAGCACTCGCCTCTAGGCCTGTAAAGGCCCTGCTCACTCTCTTCTACAGGTTAGCGATAGACACACTCCAACTTTAAGCCCTCCAAGCATCTCTCTGTGAGGGTCTAGTCCCCGTTCCTCTGGACTCTCACAGTATTTACAGATCCACTGCTTCCAAAGAGCAGTGCCCCCAGGTTACAGTTACACCTAAGATAACTTCTTTGCTTAACACAGAACACACGGACTGTTACAGTGAAAATGAGTGAAAGTTTTGTTTAGCAAGGTATAGAGATGCAAAAGATAGCAAGTATTGGAAACATGCTCACACAGAAAATAAACATCGTAACAAGCATTCTAGAACCCAGATTCCCGTAACTAGATACTTTCCTGTCTTATAGAGCAATATTCACCCGAAGTCCTTCCAGCATTTTATAACCAGGCTTGGCTGTGACCCTCCTTTCACAAGACAAACACACTGTTAGCTTGCCTTCTCAGTGAAGGATCCAGGATGTACCTCTGTACCCCCAGATATTCCTCAGCAATCTACTGTCTTTACTCATAAACAGGATCTCCCTCCTTCTGTTTATTTCTCCTGTAAATTTTCTCTCTCAACAGTTTCACAGTCTCTTGATTAGCATTTGGCTCAGTAGGCAAACAGGCATTCAGTGTGACATACAATGCCCAATACATACATGACCAGATAGAGAGAAGTTACCTGTTACCTCATGCTTGAAAGGAACCTGAGACATGTCATCTCCAGGTTACCTCCCTTAAGAACATAATTTTCAGTACAGACACAAACTCCTAAAATATTATCCATTCATTCATTTTACAATGATTATGATGACCAGTGGGCTACTGGTTCTCAGAAGAGACCTCAAATACCACCCTTACTCATATATCCAACACAGGGGATCCCTGTAAAACTCTATGCAAACCTGGGGCCCTCTGCTATTGGCAGCAAGCGGTTTCTGGGTCACAGGTTTCCAGTAGTTTGAAGGAATCCAACTGCTTACACCAACTGTTGAACATTTAAAATATTAGTCAAATGTAATTACTAAAATAGCAAATATTCTTAACTTGATCAAAACAGTCACTAGATTCAGATGCATCTTGGCATGAGATTACATTTATCAAATTGTGCATGCAAGAATAGGTGACTAAATTATGAGTCAGTCTTTAGAGTTGGACAGTCTCTACTGTGAGTCACTGAAACAACTCTACTGTGCCACACTAAACAAAAGAGGTAAAACAGGCTGATGGAAACCTTTGACACTGAGTAAAGGTATTAGGCAAAAGGAGAGAGCTACACTTCATAGAATCATAGGACTAGAAAGGACCTCGAGAAAATGTTAATGTCTTGAGAAAATGTCATGGTGTAGATAGTATACAGTGCATCTTTTAAAAAAAAAAAAAGTTAAATATGTAGGCAATAAAATGAACAAAATGGATATAATTACACTAACATAACCTAGATGTTGTGGACCTTTTGTCCCAAATATACAGATCTCCATCAGCTGAGAGAGATCAATGGAAAAAGAAAATTGTGTGACAATCAGAAATGAGTTTGAAATCCTCCACTCACCAAGTTGTAGGGGACAAGCTTAGAAATAAATCTTTAATTACCTTTAAGGAATTGTACCTCTATTACACTCAGTGATATCCTACAGCACATTCTTGTTTAGTACACAAATCTGAGCTTGTCTATTTTCATTTTTTTCCAGCCTATTTTCATTTTTGCTGTTCACTGTTCAGACTTATATCATCTTTGTATCTAGACCTGTTACCAGAAGGGGACATAAGACATAATCACCAACTTTTGGTCAAGTCTCATTTCATCCAGCGGATTTGCATATACCTGTTGGAAGCTAAGGCCTTGTCTACACTGCCACTTTACAGTGCTGCAATTTTCTTTCTCGGGGGTGTGAAAAGACACCCCCGAGTTCTGCAAGTTTCAGCGCTGTAAAGCGGCAGTGCACCAGCACTGTGGGGGGGCCTTACAGCGCTCTCTCTCAGCGCTGGTGCCATGACGACACAGCCACATTAACGAGCTACAGCGTTGTCACGTTGCTTATGAAAACGTGCCCCAAGTATGTTACACAGAGTAAAAAGCGGTTAGTTTTGATCCTCATTCTTCACTTAAGCAGAAATCATATAATTGTCTGTGGTTTAAAAGGAACATGTACAAGCCTGTCAACGTCATGAACAGTGTGGACAGAAAATCAATTACATTCCAGTCTTTAGTCACTGATTGTTAAGGAAATATATAAATACTTCTCCAAGGAGATGGACAGTATTAATGCTCAAAGCCAATTTTTCAAAAACTGAGGCTCACTAATATTTGTATAACAATATCTGTGTACACAATGATGGCAACATGTGTAAACTTGACAGCTGAATAGCCAGGCATGCAACGGAATAGCAAAGCATCCTAACCGGCAGTTTTTATGGGCACATTTGCCAAATTGTCTTTGCAATCCTAGTAAATGTGCACATAGATGCAGGCTTAATATGGGACACAAAGTGGTTTCTACACTAGAAAAATCTGACCCTTAACTGCTTCATCTGATGTGGAAGTAATGAAGCACACGATTAGTGATGCCAGCCATCTTGGTTATATCCAGAATCATGCTATGATTTCCTACTTTATTACTGTACTTTGGAGATGAGCATTATCTGATGAAATAATGCATATAAAAACCAAGAGAGATTTGACAGATAGGCAGTAGATCTACCTAAGGGTCTTTTAAATTCAGGACCGGTAAGCTAAGAACTCCTAAGTATTAATCTCAGTTATTAAAAAGACCCCTTCTGTAGCCTTGGGCAAGTCACTTTGGCACCCAACTCCTCACTTAAGGTACTTCAACCCACATTTAAGAACTTCTGAGATTCTCAAAACCCCTGCTCAGCTGCTCACTAGACCTGTAGCTGCCTAAAATCCCGTGGCACCTATGTTTTCACCATAAAAGTCCCCTAAGCATATTAATTTCTGCCATTGGGCATAGGGGCAACATATCTCACAACTAAGCCCCAGTGAGATCCTCAAACTAGGTGAAGATAGGCATTCTCCCTACCTGTCTTGCCTCTGGGGCCCAAACTGGTAGGTGTGCTCTGAGCATGCCTACTAAATCAGGGCCCAAACAAACTGGGTCAGAAGAGGAGACGACGGCACCAGTGATTCCTCCTTTTTAACTTTTAGCCCAGGGGTTAGCACACGCATCTGGGATATGAGAGACCAAGGTTCAATTCCTCCTTCTACCTGGTGGGAAGAAAGCATTTGAACATGGGTCTTCCAGCTCTCGGGAGAGTGCCCTAACCTCTAGGATATTCTGATGCAAGTTTAGCTTTAATCTCTCCTGTTGAAGCTGATTCATTTTGGATAAATGCTTACATGCTCATTGGGCTGGAGAAAGTGAGAATGACCATAGCCTGAGGACTAGGGACACTTACTGGGAGAGACACAGGATCCATTCCCCCTGCTCCAGTGACTATTTACTTACCCAAAGTGCAACAGCATCAGAGGGACCCAAAATATCCCAGAGCCCAGTGGTTAGGGCACTGTCCTGAGAGGTAAGAGACCTACGTTCAACTCTTTATTCCCATCAGGCAGATGGGGGAATTGAAGCCAGTGTCTCCCACATCCCAAGGGAGCGCTCTAACCACTGGTCTAAAAGTTACAAGTGACGTGGCAACACCACGGTGTGCTCATGTTCCATTTAAATTATAAGTTCTCTGGAGCAGCAACCCTCTATTATCTACCTTCATGGAGCACTTTGTAAAGTAATTTTTAATATTAAAACTATTCTTAATAAATAATAAGTTCAAAGGTAGCACTATAATTTTCCCCCATATGTTTCCTTTTTCTCGCTTTTTATGTTTTTTGCTTTGCCATCTCCCACAGTTTTTCACTGCATCTTCTTATTCGTCCTTCCTTCCCCTCGCCATGGCTGCTGTCCAAAGCGGATTCATCCTTTCAACTGGTTCTCCAGGATGGCTAACTCTTCTCAGATAATCAGCAGAAAGAACATGCCTTGTTCTGTTTGTAAAGCACAACATACGTTGACAGCACTATACATATAGTCATAAAATACATACGCCTGTTTACTAAACTGCTATTTATTATGTAGAAAAACATCTGGACTTGATTACAGTTGACACTGTTCTAATGTGATAAAAATTGTTTAATTCTTCAAGTGACCTTTAAATCATACATTGTAAGAGCCAAATTCAGGTCCCTCTCAAGTTAATGTGAGTTTTGTCATCAACTTCAATAGGAGCAGGATATGGCACTAAATGCTCTACAGTGACTTTAGCTATACGCAAGCCGTTCCAGAGCCAGAATGTTCCCCAATAGTACATATAGAGATGTAGATTGTGTAGTATGTATATTATATAAATATGTATATTACAAGAGCTTCTGTGATATTTATTTTGGCTACTGAGCAAATAAATAAAAAGATAGAAGTACAAGACATCACTAGGCAAACACCTTTGATGTACATAAGTTCAATTTATGGCAACCCTGATAGAAGGGCTTTTAAGTTAGCAATGAACTACATTATCTTTCTTTCTTAAAGCATTTGTTTAGTCAGCATATCGCTAGAAATAAGGGTCAATATTTTCACATCTGCGATATGTAAAATAAGTTTGTGATAGTGAGCCAAATGTTTCCCTTTTACCTGTACAACTACAATGATTGCACTGGCATTGTATAGATGTATCTGAGGTCTAGAATGTCTAAAAAACCTAAATGGTTTATTATAAACTCCTTTCTTATTTTATATTAGTCATTTTAAATAAGATTTCTTTACGGGGAGACTTCAACAAAGTTGATTGTAGTGTTTCTGAATGTAAAAATGAGCTAAGAGCCCAGATTTTGTTTTTGTACATAATTTCGTGTGCCAAGGTAAAGATTACTTAACAATCCACATAACAACATCAAGCCACAACTAACAAATTTATACTGATTGCTTTTGTACTGGATGTTCAAACTGCTTTTTAATCAAACCCTCCATTAAGCAAATAAATTAGACACAAATTGCATGCATAATGCTCAATGTTAGTGAAAGTTATGTACAGACCAAAGGGGGAGAATGCAATCCTTAATTTTGTGTTTCCTTGCTTTTGTTGGTTTCTGTGATTATTATATTGTTTAAACATAGGTTTAGGTGTTTATATCCTTTATTTTCATAATAATCAATTCTGAATTACTTTTGATTCCAAAGACATTTCACATACAAATGGGAAAATATAGCCCTTACTCTAAATGCAGAGATTCTGTCCTGTAGAACTAGGGCAGTTCTGTTGCGTAATAAGTGCACTGCATGCGTGGTACCTTGCTCTGTACAAGTTCCCTGTGTGGTAACCTACCGGATGGGGTTGAGTGGAACATGTAGATTTTCTCCTCACCCTTTGTAGGGTATTGTGTAATGGACATAAGAACTGTTCCAGAAATTGGGCCTGAGTAAACCTTAAGGAATGGTTCGTCCACTGCTATATAACCTTGGGAGTAAGAGTCTTCCCCCTGCTTGTCTGGGCCGGGGATCTGGGCCAGAATGGCTGCAGCATCAAGGCCACTGTAGGACCATTTTGATTATTAATTTAATTTTTTTTTAAGTAAACCACCTTCATGTCATCTCATTCAGTGGTAAACTGGAACAATTTCTTAGCTACTATGATGTTTTGAGCTTGAAAATACTGGATGCTATCTTTCCCACAAATAATATTTAAATCACAGGTAGTGCCAGTGTGAACCCCAATCCACCCACACTGAAATGTGTCACAAACCCAAACTGTTCTGAAAGGAACAGTTGTGTTCTTGTGAAAGTTTGGAAAGAAACTGACATTTTCACAGACACTATTAAACTTTTTCTTCTGTAATATTTCCTTTGCATACTTGGTTAGACTTACACTACAGCATTCTACCTTATCTGCCCACAACACCAGTAGCACTATTGTAAGCTGCAGTGGTTTGGACCATTACACTATAAAATCGTAGCATTTTTAAGAGCAGCAGCTTTGGGGATTTTTGGTTTACTGGAAGAACTGGAAAACCACAGCCCACACTGTGATTGCACAATAAACCCTCAATCAACAGTCATCTGCTGCAGGGTAAGCAACCATCCTGCCACTATGTTAAAACTAGCTCTGCTTACACACACAACCAGGGGTTGCTCAAGTATCATTTCTTCAGACCCACTTCTTCTTCAGTAGGGATTGCATAGATGAGTAACGACTATCTATTTTGCATAAGAACTTAAGGGATCGGTCCCTAAGAATATCTGCTAGTTATCTAAAATTTCCCTGTTACCCAGAAAAGTCACATTCTCTGACATGTACTAAAAATTCTCTCATCTCTCCAGCCTATTTTGGAGAAGTGAGTTTGTTACATACTTACCATTATAACATATGTAACCATTTTCAATACAAACATTTTCTGCTCACAGGGTAAAGTCAACTGTGCTTATCTATACTGTAAAGCAGGAGTTTGACCATGCAAGGTAGTTAGCGCGTATTGTTGAGACAGGTAACAAGATAAGCATCTATATTTTATTTCAGACATCTGGTAGCACATCAGGCCTACAGGGGGTTTTTTGTTGGTGGTGGTGGTGTTTTTTAAAAAGCACTATTAGCCCTTATCCTCAACTTGTAGGAGAAGCAGAAAAGGAGTTTTTCAGAGAATCCCATAAATGAAATCAACCCGAGACCCATTAGTCCGCTGCACCTGCCAAAGCAGGATTGCTCCGTCCCAGCTCTGTAGCACTTTCCCCCAGGGCTGGGGCTGGCACTGCCTTCCTAGGGAAGCCTGCGCCCCAAAGGGGCAGACCTCGGTAAGTTTAGCTGAGCTTCAGCCTACGTTTTCTTTTGCCCCAGCCAGCCCCGATTCCCCCCCGAGCCTGTCCTCTCCTGCCCTGGCATTCAGGTCCCCCAAGTCCCCATGGAGCGTCTCGCGGTCCCATCCCGAGACATCATTTGGACACACCCCATCTCGGGGCTCTTCTGGGAAGCCCGACGGCTCCCCCAGCAATCGCGCTGGGCAGGAGACGCTGCTAGCCCGAGCGTGGGGAAACCCCGCGCGGGGGCCGCTCCCCCGGGACCCGGGCGCCGAGAGGCAGGAGGACCGCGCGGAGAGCCCCGTACGCCACCCGCTCCCTTCCCGCGCCCAGGCTCGGGGCTCTCACCTTCCTCTCGCTCTGGGCGCCAGGGGCAGGACCCAGCGCAGAGACCTCTCGGGCAGGGGCCGTGCCGGGCAGGGCTCCGCAGCCGCTCCTGACAGCGCGACCAGAATCCGCCGCCGCCGCTTCGCCGGCACCCGCAGCAGCAGCAGCAGCAGCAGCTCTCCGCCAGACCCCGCTCCGGTTCCTATAGCAATAGGACCCGCCTGCGGGGCAGCGCCGATTGGCGGCGCCTGACCCGCTTCTGGTCATCGCGGAGGGTTCTGATTGGGGGGCCGCGGGTTAGGCTGCGCGGCAGGGAAAGCAGGTTTCAAGCAGGGTTGAGGCGAGAAGGTACGTGGCGGCGCCGGCAGAGGGGGCGGGGCTGGTTCACCTCTCGGCTGGGCCGGGGCAGGTCTCCCCGCACGGGCTGAGCCGCGCCCCGCCCCGCCCCGCAGCCGAGCGCCCCGCCCCGCGCCCATGGGCGGAGCCTGGCCCCGGCGTGCACGTGCTTCCCCCTGTCCTGGGACCCGGGGGTTGCTGGTCCTAGCGGCTGGGAGCCGGCGGGGAGTGAGGCGGTGGCTGCTGGGCCCGTGGACTGGGAGCCCGGGGGCGGGGCGCGGCGCGGCGCGGCTGGCTGGGTGGCTGGCTGGCTGGCTGGCTGCAGAGGCTGGGAGCCGCGGGTAGGGTTGAGGGGGTTGCAACTTGCGGCTGGTCCCAGCGGCTCATCCAGCGTGAGAACCTCTTGCCTGAACTGACCCAGCAAAGGCATCCCTGAAACAGCTGCCTCCTCAGACATGGTTTATTTGTGATGGGGGAGAGGAGGGTGATCCCAGCAAGAGGGATAATGGTTTCTAATGATAATAACAACTTGGTGTTTATGTCGCGCTTTCTGTCCTGTATGATCCCTGGCTTATTCACAAAGCATGGACCCCCTTCTACAGAGACACGGGCCAGGTCTACACTGCAAACTTGCATCGGTGTAACTGTGTCGCTCAGGGGTGTGGAAAAGGCCACAGCCCTGAGCGATGCAGTTAGGCCAACCTAACTCCTGGTGTAGACAGCGCTATGTTGACCGGAGGGCTTCTTCTGTTGATGTAGCTATTGCCTCTAGTGGAGGGCTTCTCCTGTCCTGTAGTAGAGTCTTCATTGAAGCACTGCAGCTGCCTCTGCCATGGTTTGAGGGTAGACCTGCCCTGAGTCTTTAGAGCAATCATTATTCACAGGGATGGTCTCAAGGAAGCCGAGCATGCTCACTCAGCACCTTGTAAGAGCAGGTTCTAAATGTGCAGTTTTGTTAATTCCAATGTAAAATGAAGACCTTGTCCATGAGGTTCCCCCAAAAGTGACTCATCTAACTTATATAGAAGGCTAGCTGTGGAAAAACATATCTTTCTTCTAAAGTGTTTTGTACTTGGCTGTAAATGTTTAATGACTCCCAATGTAGAGATTGTATTTTTCTCTGGTTTATTGCATTATTTGCTTTACTTTGATCCATGGGTAGGAGACCCTTAGAGACAAGCTTCCGAAGTCAAGAAGAGCTCTGTGTAAGGTTGAAATCTTGTCTCTCACCAACAGAAGTTTGTCCAATAAAAGATATTATCTCATCTACCTTCTTTCTCTAATATCCTGGGACAGACGGCTACACCAACACTGCATACATAAATAAAGCTAGGTATGTATTAATTAATAAAGACATCTGAGACAGAATAAGTTTATAGTAGGATGCATACAATCCAGGTGAGAGATTCAAAGCTGGCTAGAGGATTTCCACACCCAATTACCATTCATTTTAATATGAATTGAGTGTTCAAATCTCCTAGGTGGTTTTGGAAATCTCAGGCTCCATGTTTATCTATGTGAAAGAGAACTAGAAGTATATATTTTGTATAATGAAGTTGACCAATAAATATAAGGCTAACACAACTCTGAACTGTTGTCAAAGAAAATATTGGTTATCACTGGACTATGACATTTTGTTCACAGTGTTTTTCAATTTTTAAAAATGGTCCTGCCTTCTTTTATTATCAAATTTGAGAAAACATTTTCAGTGTAACTTAAAATTTATTTGTCCAGTAACTTTAACTGAGATGGGAAGATGAATAAAAAAGAAACAGCTCTTATTGAAGGTTGAGACAAACATACTTAACAAATTTAAAAAAAAAACTGAAGTGATCACATTCTTAAAAACATCCATGTTTTCATTTGAAATATTCCCCTGCGTATAATTTTAGTCCCAAAACAGGATTTATACCTTAAAACTATTGTTTACACAAGTAAGAACTTTCAAGTGGAAGACTGTGATATGCCAGTTATGGGAAAATCACTAATGTATTTTATTAACGGTACACTATGATAGAAAATTATCTCAAGTCTACAAAGTGTTCAGAGGGAAACAAAACTAGATCAAGTATTCACCCTAAGAATTAAAGTTCATTAAACTTCTATTGTGTGTGCTACAAAGACTGTGAACCATCTGTAATTCTAAAATCTAAACAGCGAGTCCACAATGACTAGTTTACAAGGCTAAGTGAAGATGCGGAGGGCTCTGGGTTACTACAGAACATTCTTTCCCAGGTATTCTGGTCTAACTGATTGCATAGCTGGGGGTCAGAAAAGATTTTTTCACCAGGTTAGATTTTCAGAGATCTGAGGAGGTGGGGTGGTTTACCTTCCTGTGCACCATGGGGGCACAGGCCAGTGACTGGTTTAAATTAGAGTAAATGGTGGATTTTCTGAACTTGAAATCAAGATTTGAGGACTTGGCAACTCAACCAAGTTATGGTCCTACTACAGGAGTATGCACCGTACGTCTCCTGGGTGCTGGCACACGTGGGCCTGCATTGCTACACAGCAGCAGCTCATTGCCTTGGGGCAGCAGAAAGTGCAGTATGACTGGCAGCTGTCCTCATCATCTGCTTAAGGTGAGCTATTACCAGCGGCCCACCTTGATTATCACTACAAAAAGTCCCCCCCGCCCCCCTGCTCTCCTACTGGTAATAGCTCACCTTAAGTGATCACTCTTGTTACAGTGTGTATGGTAACACCCATTGTTTCATATTCTCTGTGTATATAAGTCTCCCCACTGTATTTTCCACTGAATGCATCCGATGAAGTGAGTTGTAGCTCACGAAAGCTTATGCTCAAATAAATTTGTTAGTCTCTAAGGTGCCACAAGTCCTCCTTTTCTTTTTGTGAATACAGACTAACACGGCTGCTACTCTGAAACTAATTAAGAGGTCTCTTGGTTTTTGGTACTGTTTCTCTCCCTCTCTGTGTGAAACTTGCAAGCTGCTAATTGTGTTAGTACATCCTAAGACAGAGTCTGTTCTGAAAGCAATACTTTGTAACAATAGAAACAGCACAGAGAGACCCCCCGCCCGTTTGTTGTATTTATCTCGCTTTGTTAACAATTATAATTAAAATAGAGATAGAGGATGTATGCGGGTGGATGCTTGGTGTGGATCTGAATGATCAGGGAGGTGCCAGCCTAAGAATCCAGTGCCCATCGGCCAAAGAAGGCATCAAGTGGAAACAACCAGAGGACCCCCCGGAGGGCAGACTGGAATCCACCCAACAGCCTCAAGGATGGGAGAACCGAAGAACAACACGGAGCCGTCAGGAATGTGCCATCTGCTGATTGATTCAGCAACAGCATGATGAAGCAATTCCCATAGACTGGCACAGGAATAAATTCCTATAAAAATGGACTCTAGAAACTGAGAACTTTGGGGTCTGATTCTGCAAACCACCTTCCAGGAGTGTCAGATGTGCATCTGGCAAGGCTCTGCTCCCTCCTCGCGTCCAGGCCACCTGGCCAGGGGCTTGGCATGAGCAACTCTAAGGCTGGTAACTATGATAACAGCCTTGCAGAACCTGTGTGTGTGTATGAATGAATGTGTGAATAAATATGAAGTTGAATGGAATGTTATAGCCATAACTAACTGCTTACTATGATTCTTTTTGTATTCACAATAAATGTGGCATTTTGCCTTTTCCCCTTTAATAAGATCCTGCTGGTTTTTATTTTATTGGTATAACATTTTGGTGGAGAATTGCGAAAGGGGGAATATTGGTAAAAATCCTCAGTTATTGTAAATATTGGTGTGCACACCACCAGCTCTATTGAGTTCAGCATTTCCATTTGGTTAACCAGCCTTCTGGCCTCCAGGAGGCAGAGGTAAAATATACGGAGCTGATATTACTAAGCTACGATTACAGAATCCAAGTTCTATTATTCACTGAAGTATCAGGGGCAACAAGAAGGCCAAAGGGCCAGGCAGCGCTGCTTGCTGGAACAAGGAGTAGCAGGATCAGAGAATCTAGGCTGTGTCACTCGCTGACCTATGCCAGATGTGATGAGGAAATCTGATAAGCTACGATTTCAGAATCTAGGCTGTGTCACTCGCTGAATAATACCAGGAGTGACAAAGAGATTGAAATACCTGTGTTAAGATGTTTAAAAGAAAACAGGGCAAGCCAGTACCAGAGGGAGGAATGGAATCAGAAGGACAACCTCACCTTTTGTTAAAAAAAGTACACCTTTTAAACAAATCCGTCAAAAATTTGGGCACAGTCCTTGGACTAAACAAGCCCTAGCTGATGTCTGCGCTATTTCAGACCTAGAGGATTGATTTGCTCAGTATATCCTCATATACAAACCTTCTAGTGCTGCCAAAAGAGATGCAGCAGCAATTTGGTTGTTGTGGGAGGCATGTAAGGATTCTTACCTCCGCTTGTCTTCATGTAAAGAGGAAAAGGCATTTTTACAGGAAAAGCTAAACCAAACAGAAAAGGGAGCAGACAATTGGAAGGTGCTGGCTACAAATACCCAGAGTCAGCTGGAAATAGTGAAAGAAGCACTCCAGGAATGCAGAGAGAGAGAAAGATTCCTGGCAGACCAAGCTAAAGCCTCTGAGAAAATTGAAAGAGAGAATCATGTGCTTGAAGGTACGGTAAAGAAATTAACCTTGAAGCAGGGCAGAGCACCTGCAAATCATAGTTGTTGTGCATCACTAATTAAGAGTCTGAGACAAAAATTGGGCTTTGCCACTAAACAGGTAGCAGCCATTACAGCTGGTGAAGGGGGAGAAGGTCCTATGTACAGCACCCCCAGGCATAAATACGAAGAGAAAAGAGAGTGAAAAGTTAACTCTGCAGAGGCTGGAGAGAATTAAGCAGTTAAACTTTGTGAAAATGTTAAAAAGGAAAAGTGTTAGAGAAAGAGCATTCTTGGTTTCTTTGCAGCCATTCTGAAGTAAAAATGGGCCCTTTTCCAAAGGAATGTGTGTAAATAAGCCAGACAAAAATAAACTATCTGATTAAAATCATTTGACTGGACAATTTAGTCAAAATTGCAAAAAGAACATAAGGGGGTTCTATTGGAGCTTAACTGCCTCAAATGTATAAAGGGAATGTAAGATGTAAAAACAGAGCAGTGTGGAAGGGATGTTAAGGGAAAGAAAATGTGTATGTATCTATCTGTGTGTGTGTAAATATGTAAAGTTCTAAGGACCAATTGGTTTTGTTTTTGTTTTAAATAATGCCACTAAAAATCCATTTGACTCTTTAATTCAAAGTTGCAAAACTGACAGACCTTTTTGCTAAACAAAGGTGATTAGTGTTGTTTGGCTTTGGGATTTGGCATTTCATCCTTAAGAGGTAACTCAATGCTTTACAAAATTTAAAATGTTTTTAAGTAGTGGCTGCGGCAGGGCAGTCAAAATCAGGAGAATAGGAAAAAATTCTAGATTCTTTTTGTTTGGTTTGTTTGTTTTTGTAACAAAATAGCAGATGAGAGCTGTAGTTAAAAAACCATAAGAAATGAAAAAAGACAGTGCCCCTCTGAAGCAACAGCAGGGGTCAGGTGCACAAAACAAAAAGAAACAATGTTAGAAACACTGAGTCTTAAAATGGCTTTGATGAATCAGACTGTCACTTTGATAAAGGTACATGAAAATTCTGTAAGCACAAAAGAAATAGTTGCACCTTATGTAAAAATTGATATGGATAATGTTACAGAAGTTAAACTATGGAAGGAATGTGCATTTGCCCCAGAACATGTGCAGGGTATATTGTCGAAGGGGCAAAAGAAATGCAAACATACCATGCTACCTAATTAAAATGGGGACTCCAAAGGGAGCCACAATAGGTTGGGTTTTCTTTTTCAGATTGCTGTGTGTTTTGGAAGCAGAAGTTAAAAGTTGAAAGTAATCAAAACTCTGGTGAAAGTTGATTGTGTCCCTTTTAAGATAGGTTTCAGAGTAGCAGCCATGTTAGTCTGTATTCGCAAAAAGGAAAGGAGGACTTGTGGCACCTTAGAGACTAACCAATTTATTTGAGCATCAGCTTTCGTGAGCTTACAGCTCACTTCATCACGAAAGCTTATGCGCAAATAAATTGGTTAGTCTCTAAGGTGCCACAAGTACTCCTTTTCCTTTTAAGATAAAATCTCTGAGCTGCTGATGGCTTTAAATCCAAAAGCAAGCAGGAAGCGGCTGTGAATATGCAAATTACCTAACTGCTAAAGGAAGGAAAGAACTTTCCACAGTATGCATCCGATGAAGTGAGCTGTAGCTCACGAAAGCTTATGCTCAAATAAATTGGTTAGTCTCTAAGGTGCCACAAGTACTCCTTTTCTTTTAGCAGCACAAAGGAGCTGCAGATAAAGGACATACCTGGTCAGCAAACAAATTGTCTAAATAAAAGGCATGGGATAACAAGATAACTTTAATAACTCTAATGATAATACGTACCCATGTAACAATCATAGTGTGTATGATTTTTGGAAAAATCCTTTTAGGTCATATGGTAATGATGCTTCTCAGCTATTACCTGTAAATAAACTTAAAGCTTAACAGAGCAGGAAAAACATTATAAACTTGGTCTGCTGTATAAGACGGGGAACTGAGGTACCCCACCTCATGGATTTAATGACTAAACAGTGGGATAATTTCCCCATAACCCTTAAAAGATAGAAGCCATTGAAACCTGGCCTGCCTATAGAACAAACACAGGAAAATATGGGGGTAATTCCTCTGTTTTGCCTGCAATCAGCAAGGCTATTTGTAAAAGAAATATTTTAAGCAATAATCTGCCACCCCAAAAGGGGTAGAAACATGTTCTTTTTGCCTTTCAGAAATTCCGGAAAAGCTGATGCGAGCTGAAGAGCAACCCAATACTATGAATCTACTGTCACAATAGAAATTGTGTTTTGTGTTCTGTGTTTTGTCTTGTTGCTAGCACTGTTGTGTGTTCAAAAAAAAAAAAATACTGCAGACCTGCAGGTAATTAAGAATAAATTAAGCTCTCTGTCCCAGCTACAGGACAGCCTAATACAAAAACAAAGAAAGAGATCATTGTTTGACACTTATCAATATGAATGGATGCAATACGTTTTCAGTATTGTAAAACCAGACTTGTTAAGGGGAGAAATTGTTGTCAAAATTGCACACCAACAGTCCCTGGAGGCAAAGGTATGAAAGGTTAAACACCCTGAACTGGGCTACAACTTGCAGGAGTCTTCATGGCTTGAAAACTGACAAATGCTGCAGTGTTGCTATTGAAGCAGTTACCTCATCCAACATTTGAGAAGCACTTTTCTGAATGGTAGATGTATCAAGACACAGCAGGGGGAAGGGACTTTCCTTGACGAAGTGGTGTTTTGTGTTCCAGGGTTTTACAGTAGCTGGGGAGAATTTTTACAGGGTTTACGTATATCAATGTGCTCTTTATATTCATCAGAGTGCTGTTACATCTATTATAAAGTTCCCCACAGGTGTAAACAGTGAGTTCCTGCCACTGCATCTTCTCTCCCAACCCAATAATTGACTCCATGATAAATGCAGTGGCAAATACAGTATTTTCCGCACTGATTACAGTTAGCATCATTTACTCAGGGTAAGAGTGGGGAGAAAAATCTGCATGTGGGAGCAGTCCTCTGTTTAGCCATAGAATAGTCATATGCCCTCCAGAATGTTCAAACTGCTGCTAAAATAATTTGCCTCTCCCACATCCCTGCCTATGGCAGAGAGCAGCAGCAGTGAAATTCATGTTACCCTGACAGTATGCCTCAGTCCTGAGATAGAGAAACCACCTCTTGAAGAGAGTAGAGTTCATTCTCCATACTTGTATAATTCTGGGTTCTCTGCTATAATGGACAGCACAAGGACCCATTGGTGTCCTTGGGATGCTGGTTTTGTGTGGTGTGCACAATAGTTTGCTAGGAACTGAACTGAGACTGACAAACTGGTGGCCTATGGAAAATAAAACAGCCACCGGGTAACAGACTCATCACTACAAACATGGATTGGAAATGACATACTGAATGTAAAAGTTAAAAGCCCCTCTGTAATTCCTTGATCAGTCCAGTCCTGCAGAGAGAGAGTGTTGACAGTTTGTGATGGTGTTGATTGTTGAACTAATGCAAACATGATTAATTATTGGGAGGGAGACAGTAAAATATGTTTCTTCACAGGTTCACATCTCATTGTGTAGGAGGTGACTTCAGTGGAGTTACACCAATTTACTCCATCTGAGGATGTGTCCTATTTATTCTCTCTCTCTCTGTTTCTCTTCACTATAAAACTTCTGCCTCGTATCTTCCCCGGTCCTTTCATGTTACACTTTTGAATACACAATGCACATAGCCTCACATGTTCAACACCAGCAACCTTTTTACATATATGAGCAGTCTTAAATTATATATCCAAATGAGTCAATAGCATCACCACTTGACCAGATGTGATAATCTTCTGGCCTTTAGGAGAGTTTTGTCCAGTTGATTCACTTCTTGGATTATCAAATCCCATAGGGGATATAGTCTCCTGTTGCACAGGTGTAGCGCTGTTCTCAGCAAGATTGTCCCTTTTCACTGAAACTCTGGCATGAGTACCATTGCTACAAAGGTCATACACAACAATTTAACTGTGTTTTAACAGGACTGGATCTCCTGGTTTAAACATGGCAAAGCTGCATTCTAATAGTTACAGAAAACTTGAGGCATCTTAGATTTGACGTGTCTCAACTGCACTTTTTTTAAGCAGGACTGGTTTGGAGGAAGATTTACCTCTAAGATCACTATCAGTAGCATTGTTCTTAGCTTGTTGACACACAAGCACCTGAGCTGCTGTTACTCTGGTAAATGAGATGGGGGTCTGATCTGTTAATCCCTAAGCAGCTGATGAGCTCCTGATGGGTGGTTGCCCTCTCTTAGTTGTAGAACTCTTGTAACAATCTATACTGCTCTCTTTGCCAGTGCATACATTTGTGAACAATTGGGTTTGGAAGTAAAACACTTCAAATCAGACTGCATCCTAAAAGCTTGAAATTCAGAGTTGGCACACTGGCCCATTTTCAGTGACTACTTCTTCCAAAACAAGCAAAAATGCCTTCTAACTTTACTATTACCTGTTGACTTGTGAATGTAGTAAGAAATAGAATTTCTACAAATCTAGAAAAATAATTAATGGCTACCGGCAAGGTACGTCCCTTTTCTTCCCACAGCTCCAATGATGTCTGTTTTTTTAAGGCCTGGTGGATAATGCTGAGAGACTATTCACGTTTTGTCACTCTGGTCCTTCTGCAGGACTTGCAGGACTCCACCCTACATTTTCAGGCCTTCCCTATCCTGGAACACCACCCTGATGTTCAAACATTCTTCCAACATTGAGGCCCTGATGTATAAGGCTTGCAGTATGAATGGCATAGGTAATCAGGCTTTCTGCTTACAGGGAGCTCAGTTTTAAGCAGTTTAGGAAAAGCTTGGTCCTTTGAGGATAGATTAGGTATAAACTTGCTGCAAAATGTCATCATATGGAAGAAATGCATCTGTTCTATTTTCTGCACAGTGGTACATCAATCATACCTCACTCTTTCTAGATCTTTTCACCCTCTTTATCAATCACGTCCTAAAATCAATAGCTAAATTGATTGTACCATTAATTTTTCTTTATTTAAATTTTAATTCAGCAGCCTCAGTTGGCATTGGAACTTTTTAACCCTACATGATATTGTCCTCTGACTTCCCAGAAATTCAGATCTGAAGAAGAGTTCTGTCTTAGATTGAAAGCTTGTCTCTTTCACCAACAGAAGTTGGTCCAATAAAAGATAGTACCTCACCGACCTTGTCTGTCAAAAACTCAGATGTTATCTATACAAACTTCCAGAATCTGCAAGCCTTGGATGATCAGTTTATTTTCCTTTGGAAGATTTATGGGATACGTGTGATGCCAAAAAGGAGACAACAATAGCAATATCTTCCAAATGACATTGTTATCTTGGCTCTGTCAGCGTGGAGCAAAAGTTGTCACAATCCAATAGGTGCATCTAGTTAAAACAATAGTGTTATACTAGTTAACCTGGAGATTATAGGAGATTACCTGGAGGATAGGACTATATTTCAAAATGATCTGGACAGACTGGAGAAATGGTCTGAAGTAAATTGGATGAAATTCAATAAGGACAAATGCAAAGTACTCCACTTAAGAAGGAACAATCATTTGCACACATACAAAATGGGAAATGACTGCCTAGGAAGAAGTACTGTGGAAAGGGATCTGGGGGGTGGGTCATAGTGGACCACAAGCTAAATATGAGTCAACAGTGTAACACTATTGCAAAAAAGCCAAACATCATTCTGGGATGTATTAGCAGGAGTGTTGTAAGCAAGACACGAGAAGTAATTCTTCCGCTCTACTCCGCACTGATTCGGCCTCAGCTGGCTTATTGTGTCCAGTTCTGGGCATTACATTTCAGGAAAGATGTGGACAAATTGGAGAAAGTCCAGAGAAGAGCAACAAAAATGATTAAAGCTTTAGAAAACATGACCTCTGAGGGAAGATTGAAAAAATTGGGTTTGTTTAGTCTGGAAAAGAGAAGACTGAAAGGGGACATTAACACAGTTTTCAAGTACGTAAAAGGTTGTTACAAGAGGGAGGGAGAAAAATTGTTCTTCTTAACCTCTGAGGATAGGACAAGAAGCAATGGGCTTAAATTTCAGCAAGGGAGGTTTAGATTGGACATCAGGAAAAACTTCCTAACTGTCAGGGTGGTTAAGCACTGGAATAAATTGCCTAGGGAGGTTGTGGAATCTCCAATATTGGAGGTTTTTTAAGAGCAGGTTAGACAAACACCTGTCAGGAATGGTCTAGATAATACTAACTCCTGCCATGCGTGCAGGGGACTGGACTGGATTATGACGTGAATCAATTGCTTTTCTTCTAACACTAGACAAAAGACTTTATTAGAAAAAGGAAAACTATGTTATCCTTACTATTATTATTATTATTTGTATTATGGTAGCAACTAGAAGCCCAAGTCATAGAGTCGGACCCCTTTGCACAAGATGTTGTACAACTACCGAACAAAAAGACTCCCTGTCCCAGGAGCAGTCTAAAGCTACTTTGTCTCTTTCTCTGCTTCAGTAAAGCATCTGCCTATAACCTTCCCCAGCACCTTCTTGGCTGACTTCCTGCTACAGATCTAAAGACATGGTATACACGTTCTCACAAGGATTCACTCATTTAAAATTACAAAAGATTTTTGGTATTGCTAGGTGCTGTAATTTTAAGAAAACAACATTAAAAAGCTAAGATATACTGTTAATTTAAAATTTAGAAAAAGTTGAAGGGAGAAAGGGGGATTAAAGTTATTGCTCTAATTTGGGGGTAAAGATTTCATATTTTTAAAAAAATTCCAGATAAGTTAAATTTCACATAAAGAGATTACTAATGGAAAACAAATGAGCAAATCTGAGTTTAATTTGAGTTCTTTTTTGTTTGACTCATTTTCTCAGGGAGATACATGCAGAATTAGACACAACATATTTTCTCTTTAAGAGTTACAAGAGTCTGAATTTATTAGCTGCTGAACTATATAGGAAGGTAGGAATTTAGGCTCCAATTCAGCAAAGCAGTTAAGCTCATGTTTAGATCCATCCCTACTTATCAAAACACTTAAATGCATACGTAATTCTGAGCATGTGCTTAAATTCCTTTAAGAATGTGCCTATCGTCAAAGCATGTACTTAAATGCCTTGTTGAACAGGTATGGATTGCTGAATCAGGGTTTTATATCTTTAGCTTAGTAGTAAGAATTAGAAAGAGAAGTTTTACATGGTAATTACAGTATTTACATTGGATTTATTTAAAAATACATAGATAATCAGTGTTTATTTTGATTCTGAGAAGGATTATTATTACAGATATATTATACCATATATGTACATGGTGCTTTACATACATAAAAAAAACATGTTCCTGACTCTAAAGACCTTACAGTATAAATAAGGGACGATCTAGGATGGGTTCAGGAGGAGGTAGGGTGGAGATTATTAATGAAAGGATGGCTTGTTTGAAGAGAAAGGTTTTAAGGAGGTATTTGCATGGGCAAGAGAGTGATTGTTCCAGGCACGCGAGAGGCAGTATGACAGACATCAAAGAATAGGAGCGGGAAAAGCAGACAAAGAGAGCAGTAGAGTGAGGGGATTAGGAAGAGGATAAAGTACAGGAGTGAGATTAGGAAGAATGAGAACAGAGATATAGACTGGGACAAGTTTATGTAGGGCCTTGTTTGTGCGGATGAAGAGCTTGAAGTGATGTGGTAAGAGACAGGAACTCAATGGAGGAATTCAGACCCGGGTAATGTGGTCAGAGAGGGAAGAAGTAAACATTAGCAGCATTTTTTCAGTCTCTTGATGTTCATTCATGGAAACATTATCCTATAAAAAACATTATCCTATATTTGGGGTGAAAGGATGTGCTGTGTTGGTAAATTTCATAGTAATCCCACCCTAAACAACAGGAATAAGAGAACCATAAATGTCTAACTAAAAGAAAATGTAACACTTCAGTTTTTCTTTTATTTGCTCTCTGAATTATTTTTATTACATTTTTTTTCAGATCACCGGGAGTTCAGAAAATGCCACTGTCATTATCAGTGGGGCCAATTCAGATATTTCTTGGGAGGGCAAATTCCAGTCCCTGCCCCTGATATCCCTGCCCTTCCAGTCCTCACTTGTCCCCCACCTCACCCCTCCCTCCTTCCACAGGAAATCCAGATTTCCCTCAGCCAGGGAGTCTCTGCTCTCTCTTGCCCATACAGTGCGTGAGCTGGTACTGCCAGGAGTCAAATTCTCAGTTGACAACTCCCCCGCCATCTGTCACACAGGAACAAACATCCCTTGTGCCAGGTCAAAAACCACTCAATGAAATTTGACTTGGACACCCATGTGGATGGAGGCGTGGCTGGGTCAGATTTCAGTGGCATTGCAATCAGGCAGCCAGAGTGATTCTCCAGAGCACTCTGGCAGCACCAGTACTGATTTAGTACAAGAGCAGTGCTTAAAAAGTGGTTGGGCCGTGGCCCCCATGACTCCACAGCCTATGGAACTTTGAACAAGTGCAAAAAACTTTGGACGGGAGGGGGACACCATGGGGAAGTGTGCTAACTGATTATAAAGGAATTAGATGGTACCTGAACGTCAGGCTAGGTACACATCGCCATCAAATATGTCAAGAACTATAGACTTAAATAAAAACAAAAGCAGACCTTTAGATTGTAAACTTTAGAGCTGAAAATGTATCTTCTTTGTGTCCTGTAAGGCACATACAACATTTTTATATGCTGGATAAGTAATGGAAATATTTTACTATGTTTTCTCTGTTTTTGTTAAACCTACATATTTTTTATGATTGAATTATTTCTTTAAGGCTTCACACACTGCATAAACAACCACAAATGGCCAAGTCCTGTGAGGAAGTTGGGTTCACTCAATTATAAACCTCATTTCTCGGCTGCACAACTATGATCACTCATCGTGTGTAGAAAATGAAGACTGTCCTGTGGAGACTTGAGCTGGGTTGTGGGCATGGGGAAACAGTGGGATTGTGAGCTCTCTGCAGCAGGGACTGTGTGAGCCTGAATCTGTCACTGTCCTTCACCTTGTGTCACTATTTGCACCAGTGCATAAAATGTTACCATTCTGATTTGGTAACACTTTTCACCCACATTGCACTCCCTCTGCTGTGGTATAAATGACTACGCAAGATGCAAGGCAATGATGATTCAGGCTTTCTTTTTTGTTGTTTATAAAATGGCTACGTTCTTTTTAGAGTCCTTAGGTGCTATTGTAACAGAAATAATAATAAAGACCTCTGGCAGATTTTAGGATTAATTTTAAAGAATCAGTTAAAATCCCGGATGTGGCTGGTTGAGGTGGGGAGAGAGAGTGTGTTTGACAGGAGAACAAGACAGGGGGTTGAAACTGATAACCAAAAAGTGTGGTCTTTTATTTTTGTACCCCGTGGAAATGATCCTAGGACAACTGAATCCTTCTTGTATAGCTTCAGCTCATTGACAGTGCTCAGGAAAGTTGTATCAATTTTAGGACCAATTCATCCAAGGAAAAGCCTGCATTTCAAACCCAGAAGCCCCTTACAGAGCTTTTCCAGACACACTACAGTACACAAGTGCCTTGTTTTGTCCAATGCATTATCCAGTATGTTTGTGGGAAATATTTACACTTTCAAAGTGATATTGAAAATCACTAATAAATTGGCAGTTCAGATTTGCTTTCAATGTATGTGCTCACCAAGAAGAATGGTAAGAGGTTGGAAGATCTGTTCATGTGGTTTTGCATAACCAAGGACGGAGGAAACAGCATTTGGCAAAAACACATTGTGTCCTTTGCTGGAAATGTTATTACTTTGTTCCTGAAAAATAGGCTTAGTATCCTAACTGTACAGCAGTGTTTACTTATGTCATTTGAGCTGGATAAGGATGGGGAAACCTTGTTGCAGGGTCCAGGGCTCTGCTCCTTCCTGCATTTTTTAGGTTAATATCCAATAGGAACCATCTTCTCCACATCAAAGGCAAAACATGTTCTCTTCAGAAGTGTTTTTATGAGCCACAGGGATAAATAATCGCTGGCAAGAAGTGACTCCATCAGAGGCAGAGAAATCATTCCAACCTTTTCTCCATTTCTGTGGCAGAATTTTAATCAGGGGTCCCTATAGGTTCCCTCTAGTACATCACTGCATGTTTCACATTGACCTACGTAAAAGCCTATCATACACAAATGTCTAGGGATTTGTTTCACTTTGTTTCAACTACTACTCCTGATATATCTATATCTATCTATATCTATATAGATATAGATATAAATCACTGAGTCTTACTCTCTGTCAATAAATGTCTGACATTGATTTGTGTACGTTTCCCCCCTCCCCCAAACAAGTTCATAGGAATCAAAATTGTATTCTCACTGTGCACAAAGGAAAAAAAAAATAGAAGGAGCATTTCTCTGTTGTTTGCTTGCTTGTGCCAAGCTGGGTGGCTAGGAAATGGAAATATGCACTTCCACCAATTGCAGAAGAATGGAAATAAGTCATAACCCAACATTATGTAAATGATCCTATAAATCCAGGTTTGGGGAAACCGATATATTTATATGACATGCTTTGAACAGCACAAGCTTTATTCCAAAATACTGAAAATCTATATAGAGATTTACTTTAGCATCTGATTGCTAATTCTGGCATGCATACGTGATTTGTACAGAAGTTATGCTGCTGACATCAGTTTTAATTGAGAGGCCAAAAAGAGCTGAAGGGCACTGAGAAACTTTCATAGAAACAAAATAAAGATTATGGACCACGCTTCTGCAACTGAAGACAATAGGATCATTGTAGGAGTATGTTTTGCTGGCACAGGCACTAAATAAATGTAAGTAATATTAAAAAGTCAGTTCTTAAAAAAGGCCAACATTATCTAAGCACAGCAATGACAGTACATACTTTGTACTTATAGATGCTGTAGGTCCAAAGTGCTTTGCAACATTAATTAATTAAGTTTCACCACATCCCTGTGCAGTAAGTACATTTGCTTCACAAACTGGTAAACTGAGGAATAAAGAGGCTAGTGACATGCTCCAGGGTACAGAGGAAGTATTAAAGTGAGGTAGTTAGCTATATGCATTACTTGCAATTTTATTTATGAACACTAGATGTAGTTGCCGTAAAGATGATATGCAATTGTGAATGGGACTAGAGGAAATTTACAGGATCATGAAAGGGAGAAGTGTCCAGGAGACAATATATCTTTTAAGACAAAATAGGACAGCTAAAATTCTTGATAACTGCAATCACATCCTCTTTGGCCTAACATCCACATTACTACCAACCCCTCAAAAAAAAATTCAGGTAAACCATAGCATCTTTCATCAAAAGATCTCAAAGCACTTTACAAACATCCCTTAGGCTTCACAACACATCATGGAGATAGGAATTATACCCATTTTACAGACTGGTTAACTGAGTCATAGACAAGTTGATTTGTGCAACCAATTTGACTTCAGTGGGAGTCTTGCCTACGTTATGACTGCAGGATTAGGCTCCCCCAGCAAGCCTGGTGTAGCAGCAGAGTTGCTACTTCAGTCTAAGAGCTGAAGTAGGCTCTATGAGCCTAGAAATGGGAGGACTGCAAGACCTGGGTATCAGTGAATCTTTTGCCCATGACCTTCCCCAAAACCTACTGTGCAGAATCATGCAGAGCTCTGCATTATGGGTGTGCACAAACCCTCTAAAGCCTTCCAAAATAATGCCCTTCTGGACCCAACCAGTGAAATTACATGGGAACGGCAAAGTGCAGACACTGGGATCTGTGGGGGGCCGTGCCTGCAGATGGTCAATGTCAGCAAAATGTCTCATGGCCCACAATCAGATCACCCTGATAGGCCGCATGTTGCCCACCACTGGTGTATAGGGTCTTCTGTACCTACAGAGGTGGGGATAAATATTGTTATATAGCTGCATATATTCCTTTTAATTCTCTGAAGTTTCAGAGAACTTTCCCAGTAGAAATTATCCCATAGTTGATGTCCACTCTTTTTAGTAGATCAAATATAACCATAACGCCTGGTCTTCCAGGCATGAGGCAAAACTCCCTTTGGAGTAAGGACTGAAGGACTGGGATCATAGTACTAAATCTTTATGAGGGAACTGCTGTCACATGTACATCAGAATATTCTGACTTCTGCAACAGTAAGTTTGGTAAAACCACATCTCTGAAGATTCTGTTACTTACTCATTTGAGGTGTTGCAAACTCAATCATCAAATCTGCATCAGATTTTTGCAAAACCTCAGATGTGAGAACAGTCCAAAGAGCTCATCCCTATGCTTATAATGATCAAAGTAGCTCATACAGTTTAAGGATGGGTTCTTAAAATGGTTTCACAAATAGCTTTACCTCAATTGGCATATCTGCCTGCCTTTTGTCATTAGGTAAGGAGTGCCTTTGTAATGGTGTTGTTAGTCTTCCTCTCCGAGTCTTCTCCAGTCAGCGTATATCACATTCCCCTCTGTGCATATTCAGTTCTGAGCAAAATGTAGCATTTTGGGAATTGGTCCTGCTTTGAGCAGGGGGTTGGACTAGATGACCTTCTGGGGTCCCTTCCAACCCTGATATTCTGTGATTCTATGATTCTATGATTTGTTTTTTACTACTGAATGAATGTTTACTCACGAGTAACAGTATTTCATAGTGTTAAGAGGCTTTGTGTTGACCCTGAAAAATGAGGCAAGTTAGATGCCCATAATACCAGGTGATGAAATAATTGAATGCTTATATAAGAAATGCTTTGTTCAAGAAACCCAACAGTGGATTAATGGCCTTGTAGTCATTATGCTCAAGAAGTGTACTTAATTTTCAAACTGGCTTGACATTTGAAAAGGGATTCAAAGATCAAGAGGATGTCTTAAGTCATTCAGGGACAGTAATCGTGAAGAGGGTAAACAGGAGTTGCTGTATCTAGGGAAAGTGAACATGGGAGCAGATTGTGAACTATGACATTTGGATTCTATTGCTGATTCTGTCACCTTGGACACATCGCATATGGCCTGATTCTTCAGAGGTGTGCATGTGCTCCATAGCTCTGAAGTCAGGCCATTAACCTCTCTGAGCCACAGTTTACCCTGTCTATACTGAAAATATTATTGCTTACTTTACAGTTGTGCTGTAAGGCTTTACTAATTAATGTTTGTAAAGTCCTTTGAAATCATCAGTTGGGAAGCACAGTGTGACACCCTGGCACCCCAATATTCACCACTGTCATGGAATTAGGATATGTTTTGTACAAAGTATGCATTGTGAGGTATCATTCTAAAAGGCTTGATCTGCTAGACATTAATATCTCATTGAATTGCATATGTTATTGTCGAAGTGAAGTTATGAAGTTTGGCTATGTATGTGTTACTGAAACAAGTGAGGTTGAAAACACCCACAAGCAGCCTTTCAGGTGCAACAGAAATAAGGCCAAACAATGTTAACTGCTTATTGAGGAAATGCACACAAGCACAAGGATTACCGCAGGAACCGTGTACAATAGAAACCTTTGAGAGGTAGCACTACACAATGGGAACTGTTTGACCCAGGTCACAGCAAAAGAGCTTTCCAGCAAGTGGGAAGAAGATATAAAAGGGGAACAATGACATCATAATGATACCTTACTCTCCTTATAATAACACACCTGGAAACACCTGAGGAATAAAGACTGAGTGGGGGGAAGTGATGGTCCTAGGCTAAGGATGACTAGCCTGTGTATGAAAACCAAGGCAGCCTGTGCCTTAAGAATCTGCCAGGCTGTTTATCACTCAGGGTGAGAATTTGCTAATTCATATCCTGCCTATCTAGTATGTTAAACTCAGTTTTGCAGTTTTTGTTTATTTGCTAGGTAATCTGCTTTGATCTGTTTGCTACCATTTATAATCACTTAAAATCTATCTTTTGTAATTAATAAACTTGTTTTTGTTTTGTGGAAATCATAACTGGGGGGCAAAAAGCTGTTGATCCACATTGAGGAAGGGGGCAAATTTTGTGAGCTTACGCTATACAGTTCCTTGTGCAGCTGAAGACGGTATAATTTTGGGTTTACCCTTCAAAGGGGGCGGGGGTGCACTGGAGTAACTGGGCAGTCCTTTAGCTGAGCCTTCCCATGCAGAGCTGATCTCAGCGTCTGTGTGAAGCTGCAGCTGGATGTGTCCCTACCTGTATGTGTGCTGAAGGGGGCTTGAGAGCCTGTCACAGCAGTACAGGTGAAAGGGAGCCCAGGCTGGTGGGTCAGGCAGGCTCAGCGGTACCTCAGTTCCAAGTGGCACCCTGCGGGGGAACCCGTCACACACAATATAACTGCAAAGTATTCTCACTGGCCAAGAGAAGTGAAGTTCTATACTCAAATCGATGACATTTCTTTGTTAGTATGGATATCTTTTGAAAACAACATCTGATCAGTTCCAACATTTCAGGGAATGTTCTAGACATTGATGAGCAAAACCCTATTGATTTTGGTGAAAACTGGAAAAGTCTAATTTCCACTAAAATCACCATTTCGTCACTCTGCATACAGGGTTATAATCTTAGGGTTAGAGGGAGGATTAGTGGGCCCTTTTTAACCCACTCCAGAAAACCCCTCCTCAGCTGGGTTCCTTGTCCCTCCCCACTCTGGCCAGGCCCCTTTACCACCTCCCTCCAGCTGGGTCTCTCACCCCCCACTCTGATCTGTCATCCCCTCCCCCCCACAGCCTGAACTTTCAGTTTTCCAATTTTCATCAAAATCAATAGGATTTTGACTGTGGGGTGAGCGGGGCCCAAAGCATGGTAAGGGGCCAGCTGTTAGGGGAAGGGCCTGGCCAGAATAGAGAGCCATGGGGCACACCTGGAGGGACTGGCTGGAGTGTGAGCAAGCTACCCAGCCATAGTAGGGGTGAAGGTCCGCTGGGTGTACAGTTTAGCCTATATAAGCAACAAAGTGGGTGACCCTCTAGTTTTATTATATACCTACATATGTACCTTTATCTAATGCAGCATGTTTTCCCTTGTGATGTAGTGATATACTTGGGGTAAGAGAGAGTCATATTTTTTCCTGATTTAGAACAACTAATCAGAGCACAATATCTTTGTGAGCAAACCAAAAGTACAAAAAACTGGAGGTGCTTTGTCCTCTGGGATATTTTATTTAATAATATCTAAAACCAGTCAGAGAAATCTAAAATTTTGAATAAGCGTGCAAATTTCAGCGACTTTCTATTTGAATCCTGCTCCTACGGTATCTGAAGTCTGAGGGCCATGCCACCACGTTTATAAGTGTTGTCTCCATTGTTGTCAAGCAAAGAACATTTAGTGTCTGTGCTGAACAGAAACCCAGTGATACTGTTGATTATAAACCTAATGGAATGTTAAGAATGTACCCTTACTCCCCCCATTCATTAAGGTATTGGGAATTAACTGCTAGGAAAAGAACACTGTATCCACAGCCAGATGGAGACCAACTTTTTAACTTTTCAGCACATTAAGAAGTCAATGATTTTCCTGTCAGCCAAAGACAAATCCAGAGGACTGAGCCCAGCCTGAGTAGCTAAACTAGGATGTGGACGGATACGTGGGATAGAGATGAGAGATACTCACTGCCAGTTACAAAGCAGCTCCATGACCACCTTGCTGAGGTAATGACAATCGTCCTGCATGGCCCAAAGGTGTCTCAAGCTGGGTATTCAAAATTAGTGGACATGTCTGAAAATGTTGATGTCAATGTTGCCTCATATTCCCCATCTATACAATGGGGATAATAATACCTACACTTGTAAAACTCTTTGAAATCCTTACATTAAGTGGGTTGTATAAGTTGAAAGTATTATTACAGAAAGGAGCTGAGGCAAGCCTTATCCACCTATGCTCAGATATTGTTCAAAACATCTGTGCAATGCACCTGGATTGCTAGCAAGAGAAAATCAGCAGTATTGAACAATGTCCAGGGTCTACAGAACAAAGTGATAAAAGACAAGAACATAAACTGTTCTAAAACCACCAAGGATTATATTACCTGCAGCAGATGCTATTGCTTCTGCATATTTAATTCCATCCAAAACACTTACTTCAGAGTCCTCTGTTACAGGGAAATATAGACAATATAATATAAGCACAAGTCCAAATTCAGCTTTGGTGTAACTTCATTTCATTCCATGGATGAAATCTAGGCCCCATTGCAGGCAGTGGCAAAACTCCTATTAACTTCAGTGAAGCCCTATTAGCTCATCTGGCCCTTACTCTTGCAAAGCAGGATTCTTCCTTATAATTACACTTTAGTGTTCTGTCCATGCTATTTTCAAGCGATGGCTCACTATTTCCATGGAAAGATTATTCCACATTAATAGATCTAACTCTGGGAAATGTCTCTTTAACTTCAACCCATTCCACCTAGTTATAATCCTTTTAACTATGCTAAATAGTTCATTTCCCTCCTTCATTCCCTTGCTGTCCTTACCTTGTCCCTTATTTTTAAAACCCCTCATTGTTCATTCCTTTTTCAAATTAAAAAAATAAAAATTGGACTTGTTCTTTATTTTGCTTCATGATATTAAGTTTTGTTGTTTTAAAAAGACAAAAAACAAACAAACCCCTGATTATTTTTTACATTAGTGATTAAGATCATGTCTTCCCTTGAAGACTCTGTGGTGACTGGAGAACTAGTTAAACGATGACAGCAAAAGAGCCAAGAGATTAGAAACTGAGTAACTGAAAAGGGAAGAAAAGGAGTACTTGTGACACCTTAGAGACTAACAAATTTATTTGAGCATAGGCTTTCGTGAGCTACAGCTCACTTCATCGGATGCATGTAGCTCACGAAAGCTTATGCTCAAATAAATTTGTTAGTCTCTAAGGTGCCACAAGTACTCCTGGTCTTTTTGCGGATAAAGACTAACATGGCTGCTACTCTGAAACCTGAAAAGGGAAGGGATTTTTAGTTAGAATGTTCAAAACTCTGTTTTTGTTAACACCTGTTTAACTTTAGTGACTAGCATTTTGTAACAAAAAACTTCTTTGTTGAAGATCAGGTACCCTGCCTCTTCAATTAAAGGTTTGAGTGCTCACAATACACATACTCTGAGACATTCAGGAAATTCTCCAGCAAAAGCATAAAAGACTAGATTTGTTGTTCCTCATATTTCCAACATTTAAGTGTGGTATTCAGAATTTTTTTCCAGTGTAGAAATTACATTCTTAATTAGCGCCTTTAAGCAAGGAATACCTTTGTAAATTTCTAAGATTGTACTCTCAGTAAATAAATAAATAAAGTTTACCGGTCCTCTGGTTAGCATTTTTTTATTAACTATTTGTAACATGAAAGGTATTTGAAAAAGCAAATAAAATGAAAAGCCTTATGATACGGATGATTATAATTCAAACTATACCAATTAACTGGTTGTGGTTAAACAAATGGATAAAACATATTCAATTATTTGTATTTATAAGTAGGTGCCAGTTTAGTAAGCCTTCCAGAAGTAATTTATTTGGGTTAACTATCAAGCTAAATGAGTACAATCTGTTATGAATATCCACTATTTGTCCTATTTCTCCATACTGCACGGTCGTGTTGACTCAAGAATGTTCATCTACTTAGCATATAAGGATTTACCCACACAAAGTGAGCTGTAGCTCACAAAAGCTTATGCTCAAATAAATTTGTTAGTACTCCTTTTCTTTTTGCGAATACAGACTAACACTGAGTCTTGTAGGAGATCTTGCAGGTGTTTGTCTCTGTCTGAGGGGATGGAGCAAATGCGGTTGTATTGTAGAGCTTGGCTGTAGACAGTGGACCGTGTGGTGTGGTCTGGTGAAAGCCGGAGGCATGTAGGTAGGAATAGCGGTCAGTACATTTCCGGTATAGGGTGGTGTTTATGTGACCATCGTTTATTAGCACCGTAGTGTCCAGGAAGTGGATCTCTTGTGTGGCCTGGTCCAGGCTGAGATTGATGGTGGGATGGAAATCGTTGAAATCGTGGTGGAATTCCTCAAGGGCTTCTTTTCCATGGGTCCAGATGATGAAGATGTCATGGAAAAGAAGCCCTTGAGGAATTCCACCATGATTTCAACAATTGTCTACAGCCAAGCTCTACGATACAACCACATTTGCTCCAACCCCTCTGACAGAGACAAACACCTACAAGATCTCTATCAAGCATTCTTACAACTACAATACCCACCTGCTGAAGTGAAGAAACAGATTGACAGAGCCAGAAGAGTACCCAGAAGTCACCTACTATAGGACAGGCCTAACAAAGAAAATAACAGAACGCCACTAGCCGTCACCTTCAGCCCCCAACTAAAACTTCTCCAACACATTATCAAGGATCTACAAACTATCCTGAAGGATGACCCATCACTCTCACAAATCTTGGGAGACAGGCCAGTCCTTGCCTACAGACAGCCCCCCAACCTGAAGCAAATACTCACCAGGAACTACATACCACACAACAGAAGCACTAACCCAGGAACCTATCCTTGCAACAAAGCCCGTTGCCAACTGTGCCTACACATCTATTCAGGGGACACCATCACAGGGCCTAATAACATCAGCCACACTATCAGAGGCTCGTTCACCTGCACATCCACCAATGTGATATATGCCATCATGTGCTAGCAATGCCCCTCTGCCATGTACATTGGTCAAACTGGACAGTCTCTATGTAAAAGAATAAATGGACACAAATCAGATGTCAAGAATTGTAACATTCATAAACCTGTCAGAGAACACTTCAATCTCTCTGGTCACGCGATTACAGACATGAAAGTTGCGATATTACAACAGAAAAACTTCAAAACCAGACTCCAGTGAGAGACTGCTGAATTGGAATTCATTTGCGAATTGGATACAATTAACTTAGGCTTGAATAGAAACTGGGAGAGGCTAAGTCATTATGCAAGGTAACCTATTTCCCCTTGTTTTTTCCAGCCCCCACGCCCCCACCCTCCACCATTCCTCAGATGTTCTTGTTATACCCTGGATTTGTGCTGGAAATGGCCCACCTTGATTATCATACACATTGTAAGGAGAAAGAAAAGGAGTACTTGTGGCACCTTAGAGACTAACCAATTTATTTGAGCATAAGCTTTCGTGAGCTACAGCTCACTTCATCGGATGCGAATACAGACTAACACGGCTGTTACTCTGAAACCTGTCATTGTAAGGAGAGTGATCACTTTAGGTAAGCTATTACCAGCAGGAGAGTGGGGTGGGGGGAGAGAAAACCTTTTGAAGTGATAAACACCCATTTTTTCATGCTCTGTGTGTATAAAAACATCCTCACTGCATTTTCCACTTTTATGCATCCAATGAAGTGAGCTATAGCTCGCAAAAGCTTATGCTCAAATAAATTGGTTAGTCTCTAAGGTGCCACAAGTACTCCTTTTCTTTTTGCGAATACAGACTATCACGGCTGCTACTCTGAAACCTTTTTTTAAAAAAAATCCTAACTGAAGCTTTTATACAAGTTCTAATTAAATGTGCAGACAGGGTTTAAATCCTGCTTGAATCCACTCTTGAATAGTCCCAGTGAGAGTACTAGAACTAGTTGCAAGAGTAAGGTAAGAAAGATTTAGCTCTAGAATTTCAACTATTATGCCATTTTAGCTAATAATTGTTGAATACCTTTGAAAATATTTTTAACATGTAATTATTTCCATCATCTGTAAAAGCTAGTTATCCAAAAGATAAAATAACTTTACATGCCTTTAAGATATTTAGCCTTAGCCCAAATGTAAATGGATCTTATAGTTTTCCTGAACAAGGTCCAGATCCTGCATGCAGATGAGTGACTTTCCTCATATGAGTAGTATATTGAGAAAAATAAAACTGCATATTTTATTTAGTTATTAAATATTAAGATTTCCCCCTTCTCGTTTATACTGTGTGTATATAGTACAAACTAAAAACGAAATTGCACCAAATCTTTATTTTTTTTAAAAATCGATATTGGGTCAAATCATCAGCTCCAGATCAGAATAGCTCTATGGATCTAATCCCCTACTTTTAAAGCAGTTGTTCCCAACTACTGATCCATATGTCAGAATTAGAATTTTAGGTTTTTGTGACTGGCATGCTATGCTCCCCATTCCTATATTATTGCCTAATCCTATTCCTACTGATTTTGATGGAAACAGGTTCAGCCCCTTAATGATCAGTGTTTCCAGTACCAACCTCCCATTCAGTGAAGTACAGTTTAACTCACAATGGTGTTTGAGCTTACTCTCACCAGTGAATAAAAGCTAGCTTGCAATACAAATAATATAGCTAAGATCTTGGTCTGGTAAAGTGGCAGAGTCACCTGAATAGGTTGTGAATAGCTGTTTAAAAGACACTAAGGAGTAACTTTGCAGAAGTTTAAAAAAATATAAATTTTAATATCTTCATGAAAGCTTAAAAATAATTTTTTGTTATGTACATGTTTTGTCTTTTTGCACTGGGCATACATAAAAGTTATATTCTGTCTGGAATATTGTCAGAAGAAAGATATTTGCAAGCTGCACATATCAGGTTATCAATCATAACACTATTCTCATAATTAGTTGCTCAATTTTATTTGTCTTTTGCATACGTTTATTGTTATTCCTCTGTGAAAATACTGCAGTGAAATGAAACTGAAACTATATTAAACTAAACATGGGTGTAAGCCAAACTATCAGATCCAAACATTGGCGTGAGGAGGTCAGAAATCAAACTTGGATCGTGGTACAAATTTCACAACTACTCCTATTCATAAAAGGGACAGAAACAGGACCGCAAATAAAAACACTCCCAGAATTTGGACAGTAAGTTTTTAAAAATACAGCTCTGAATTTGGAGCTAGAACCATTCCTATTTTTAACCAAGAGAACTAATACCATATACCAAGAAGGAATTCCATCGACTTCAGTAGGCATTGGATCAGACCCCATAAGCTTAATATACTTTTATGAGAAATTAGTTCTAGGCAGCTGACCATTTGTTTAATTAGAAGTTCATAAATCCACATTTGTAATGAATAATGCAAAATAACTATATTTAAATAATAAAAAGATGTAATACAAAACCATAGAGGAAAGAAATATGCAGTTGAGACAAAACATATATGAGAACCAAGCATAGTGTCCCACGAGTGTCAAGGATGGTGAGCATAGCAGTGGCAGAGTTAATCCTTAAAAGAGATTTTTCCCATTTATTAATAGTGACACTGGTTATACATGTGTGCAGCATTTAAATGTTCACATTAGTGATTTCCTGTATCATAAATACTTTAAGGGTGACACCATTCTTTCACCCAAGGCACAGAGAGAACATTATAATTATGCCTTTATAAACAAAGCTGTGGGCTGTGTCAGCATTCCCCTCATCAGTTCAAATAAGAATGGGATAATTTTGTCCTATCTACAAGCTGGGCTTGTACCAAGTAGTTACCATTCTAGAGGCAGAACCACTTGGTTGGATCCACTCATCATTGAAAGTTTGACTGGTCAAAAAAGGTGTGTTGGTCCCATAACACCTTACATATAATAGAATTCCTACTGGACACATAACAAAGAGGAGACAAGTTCCAAAAGCTGGATGGGAGCTCTATTAAAGTATATCTAATGGTACAAAGGCAGGGGGTGTAAAATGAGCGAATTTAATGTGGATGTAGTTGAGAAACTATGACTATCGTACCACACATTGCTATTTTTATAGAATTTCTTTTCAAACAAACAAAAGAAAGGGGATATTTTAGGGTATACCAGGGGATCAGTATGTTTATACCATAGTGATGGGCACTTTAGAAATGTGTTTAAATAGATTAGAGTAGATAGTTAGGTAACTAGTTATAATGAGATAAAAAAGAATGTAGGCTGAATATCAGAAAACTTTCCTGACAGCAAGAACTACTGTATTAGACAGAAATAATTTCCCAAGAAAGGTCACAGAATCCCTGCTTCTTATGACATTTAATCTAGACTTGGAAATAGACTTGATAATAGACCGAAGAGAATAATTCTGCATTGGTCTGTGAAATGGACTAAATTACCAGATTAGTCCCTTTCTGTCTCAAATTTCTGACTCATATTTGGTCCAGTCCCAGGCAGTCATATTTTAGATAATATCTAGCACCTTCGTAGTGTTTTACAGCTATAATGATTAAAAGTCCAATCATGCAAGCCCTCTATAGTAGTTCTGAATGCAGAGTGTTTTCACCATCAGACCTAAAGGTCTTGATCCTATAGCAAAGCTCGCATTGATGTTAATGGTACAGGATCAGAGCCTAACTGATTAATCCTTACAATAAGCAGTCAGATACTGCCACTATGGGTGCCAATATAAAAACTAAGACAAGAGTATATTCCAGGTAAGCAATATATGTAATTTCTTCATGAACTAAACGATTTACTGACAGTTTTCATGTACCATCTAGCCTGGATTATATATTTTGTTGTTGTTGGGGGGGTCTCCAGAAATGTCAAAAGTTTTTCATTATCTGAATAAAATATCAATAGTCACAGTAAAAACAATGAGGAGTACTTGTGTCACAGTGAGTCATTGGATCCTTGTGAATGACACATCTTAGAATGTAGAGCATTTGGTGTCATTCTCTTGGTAAGCTTTTACAAAATTTAGACTGAAAAATAATATTTTTGTTACTATACATATAATGCATTTTATTAGCTATGAGATGTTATATTTGCCTAAACTTTGTCTAAAATGCCATATATAATACTTTTGAACATACAAAAAATAATCTGTACTTTTTAGAGTTTACTAAGACAAAATTTTTATTTCTGTTTGATTTTCACAGTTCAGAAAAGTTCAGTACTCCAAGTGCTGATCATTTGGAGGCTATGAAATATTTTGTAAAGTTACAGTAAGTGAATGTTTATTTAATAGAAGATGTCCCTGATTACATTATAGCCTTTTCCACTGACAAATGATGAAATACTTACTTCTGCTATTAAAAATCACAAGCTATATCTAATTCCATTTTACTAGAGCCATTCCAAAACTCTTAGTTTGATTTATTTTCTCTTCTCCAGAAAGCACACTCAGTACCCTTCCTCCACAGCATGTGATAAAGGAAGTTCATTGTATTTGTACTGAATTGCAGCCCCGGAGAAGGACATGTTTGTTATGCGAGTTTCCAGTAATTCTGAAAATTCTTACTTAGATCAGACGATAAGAAAAGGAAATTAGGTTGAGTAGCACCTCCCCCTAAAATCTCCCCATCTCTTTGGATATGGCAATTCATTTTTATGGCAATATCCAGCCTTTTGAGAGGTATATACAGCCTGGTCAAACATTTTTTAAATTAAATTAAGTTGAAGGCAGTCTTTAAAATATGTCCTTATTGATGCAATGTTTTTTTCCACCAGATATTTAAAATCTCCCTCAGGAGTTCTTCCACATTCGAATGGACACAGCCTCAAAGCCTGTACTGTTTGTGCAATAACACAATAGGCATTTTCCTGCCTGTGCAGCTCATTGATTTCAAGAGACAATTTTCACAATGGTCTTTCTTGAGTGGTGTCTGCAAGTTATATGCATGGTATTCATGCCAGAGATGGCAAGGGCCAGTTTGTCCCAGGCCCCATCTGAGAAGGCCCTCACACTTAGGGTGACCAGATGTCCCAATTTTATAGGGAGGATCGCGATTTTGGGGTCTTTTCCCTATATAGGCTCCTATTACCCCCACCCCCTGTCCCGATTTTTCACATTTGCTGTCTGGTCACCCTACCCAAACTGAGTGGCATTATGACCTAGTGTGCAGGGTTGCATTGCCACTCAGGTTTGGCCTGGCAACACATTGACAGTGGTTGCTGGTCACAACATTACTTACTGAACTTTGGCCCAGCAGCCCCTTGATTGATGCTAATATGACCCCTAAAGCAAGAGTAGTTCAGTTGTGCGTACCATGTGAAAAAATTCTGGCAGGGATTTTTGTTGCTACATGCAGAACGTGGCATACCCTCAGCATGAGCCAATAGTGGCCGCAACATGAGCCATGCTGTCTGAGCTGGAAAATTGGAATCTGGCCCCACCCCAAATTACCATTACAGGAACCAGCCTGCTGGGCATGGGGGTTGGTGCCAGTAAAAAAGGGGGAAGTTGGGGCTGGCTGCCCTTTCACCGCCCCGTGGTGCTGTGAGCAATGGCCCAGGGTTCAAGTGACTCAGCCCCCCAGCGTCATTACAGCCCTAAGCAATGACGTAACAATAACAACACAGGCGCGAGCTCAAGCAGGGCCCCACCCTTGCGCAACAGGCCACGCTCCGCCCCCGCCCCCAGGGTCCCGCCCTCTTCACCCCTTTCCCCGCCCCCCCCGCAGCTGAGTCGCTCCTCCCCCTGCCTGTCTCTTCAGCGCCCTGACTCCGCCCCCAGGAGGCGGGCTCTCGGGCCCGGCCGGAAGTGAGCGCACGGCGGTGGGCTCGTCCCTCCGGTGACTTTTATCCGCGGCGGCGGCGGCGGCGCAGGGACGGGAAATGGCTGCTCCCGCCGGGCAGCGGCGCTGCGAGGTGAGAGCCGGCCGGGTCTCTCCGCGAGGCGGCGCGGGGCCTGCGGCGTCCAGGGGACCCGGCCGGGCTCGCCCTTTCCTCGGGGCCCCTGCGGCGCCCGGACCCCGGCACCGCCGCCGCCGGGGCGCTGTGCCCGGGGCCTGCCTGGAACCCTTCCCCCGGGGCTACGGCCGGGGAGCCGCCTTGATTCAGCTCCAGCCGGTGCCGTGCGGGGCAGGGGGACTGGCCGCGTCGGCGACTCTCGCTGCCGCTCGCCCGCCCCGGCTCTGCCTCCTGCCGCCCTTGGGGGCGGTCCCCGGGGGCTCCGCGCTGTGCGGTGCCGTGACCTCTCCGGGTGACTTCCCGCCGCGCTGGGGAGGGCCGGGCCCGGGACTCAGCGGGGCATCCCGGCACAGTTAGCCCCGGGTCTGAAGCCGTCGCTGTAACTTGCTTTTTCCTTTACGTGGGTTCAAGTTTGCCGGGGGTGGCTGTCTATAAACGGCAGCGTAAAAATGCCTAGTAACTTCTCCCTGTTAATCGCATTATTTCAAGCGGTAGAACAACATGTCTTCTAACGGCAAGATCTTAATTGCAAGTCTCTTGAATAACATTTTGCATTTATATAGCACCATTCACTCCCAAGGATCTGGTTGCATTTCAGAGAGTGTGTTTGTACGATGTCGGGGTTGCTACCTTGGGTGGCCTGGAGGGGTAGGTGTCAACTGGTATATTGCATAGTGAACAACCATGAAGGCAAGAAAAACTTTGGCGCTGCATACTGAATCAAATTGTATGTTATGTAAAGTACAACCCCCCCCCCCATGCCAATGCAGGCTATAGGGGATCTCAATTGTCCTCTACAATACCCACAAAAGTTAGACTATATTTGGCTGAGGCGCCTAACTGATCATGTGTTGGTGTTTGACACTGATCCTGCTAAGTTGAGCATTTCAATGTTGATTATTAAACCACTAAGTTGTCTCTCTTTAAATTACTTTTTAGACATAATCACTTTCCCCCTTGTAATACATAGATGAAAGTACATAGACTACTAAGTCTTATCTTTACTGAAGCCATAATAAGAAAATAAAAAACATACATGTGTTTCTGGAAGTATAAATAACTTTTTGAATATTGCCCAGTCCTTGGGGAGGAAAGACACGAGTAAGAAAATACCTGGAAGAGGGAAATAAGATATGGAAGGTGGAAGAAAGGAAAATTAGTCTTTGTGATGTTTATAACTACTGTGTTAAATGTGTTCCCAAAATACAATGAAATAAAAGTGATGGTGTTTTGCTGACTAAAGAATTAAAGTGTAAAAATAATTAATGTACTTGGGTTGAGGAGATTCTCCTATTTTGAAGAAACGGATGGATGTAAAATAACTGGAAATTCTGATGTTTGCAGAGGAGTCCTTTCCAGCTCCTGTTGAGAATGTGGTGTGTGCAGCAGTCGTGAGTGAAATCCTAAAGAGAAGGGAAGGATAAACTGTAAGGGAGGGAAAATGAAGTTACAAAAAGGGAAGTAGTTTGTGGTCCACTGGTAATGCTTGTTAGTACAGAATGGAGTTCAGTCCCTCATTCTGGCAGAGTCTGTTTGCTTTTCCCTGTAATATTCATCACTCTATCTGATGCAGATTAGACCTGAAACAAAGGTTTTTGTGGTGGCCTTGTGGGAGAAAATAGGTTAAACTTAGTTATGTTATCAGGTCCTCTCCAGAAAAATGGAGGGTGGGGGGGTGGATAGAGGGGCAATTGAAGGCAGGAGAAACTGAAATAAGGTGCGGTGAGGAAAGATGAGCAAGGAAGCTGCCTGGTGGAAGAAGGTTAGACCCAGAGCAGAAAAATGAATGCTTGCTTTTAAAGGGGTGAAGCAGTCATTTTTCGGTTGACCAACAATCTAATGGTCATGCTTTTAAAGGAGCATAATCACCTTAAAAATGTACTTCAGTCTGAAAATGGTTTATATGCTGTTACTTGTAGTAATACCTAGAGAAAATCATAGTAAAGAGATTAGACAACAATTTTTGCTCCAGTTGGCTTACTTTAACTTAAAATGCTTTATGTAGTGATTTTTGATTTCATCTAAATCTTGATCCTGCTAGTGGATTGCCTGTGGTGGTCTGTGTCCTCAAGGAGTACCGTTGTTGATGGGGCTCTGCGGGGCATAAGGCTTCACCTGCACAAATCAACAACAATAAATGTAGGAGGAGGCTCTTAGTCATTTTTCCCTTTTGTCTGGGACTTTCAACAGTAATCAAGAAACAAGCTACTTAAAAATAGGAAAATGTGGTTGTAAAACCACAAAAAATGCACAAGTCCTTGGGAGCATATATAAAACTTACTCTTTTTAAATTGGCTGGATTTGAAATTGGTGGTATTCCTTACTCTGGATTGCTAGTTAAAACTAAAACAGTATCTTGATCTGTAGAGCCCCGTGTGGATGCGAATTTTGTATCTGCGTCCGATCTACAAACATGGCCCGCAGATAGCAGCATCCGCAGATGTGGATATCCCCAGAATATAAAGCAGACTGCTGCAGATTTGCAGGGCTCTAGGTAGCTACTATCAATAAATAGCTTGGTGGAGTTGATGAGTTTTTGATCTACCCTTTGTCAGTTCCTCATTCTGGTAATGTCTCTGTGTGGTCCTTTAAATGTTGACTGAATGAAGTGTAAACTGGGATTTGAAATTCATTTTAACTTCTGTAGTCAATGATATAACTGAACTCCAGTCAGAAAAGTACATTGAAATGGAATTAGCTGTTTTTTGGGGGTGTGCACCTATAAACTTTAGACACAGTTTAATTGCAACTTATAAAGAGTTAACAATTCTTGATGTAGTAAATAATCCAGTGTATGGGGTTCATTTTTTCTTTAGAATTCTAAACTCCACACTGTAAAATGCAATATTATGTTTTAAATTTAACCTACTGAAGTGGAAGAGAAAGTTTCTTTGTGTTTTATGAGTGACTGCTTTTTAGTATCTATGGTTGGTGCAGAATTTACTGTAGTATTCCATTTATATTGGGGAAAGTATTTACTGTAGTATTCCATTTATATTGGGGAAAGTAACAAGTTTTTTTAAAACTTTGCTGTAAAGAATAAATCAGTGGCTGCATGGATGTGTAGATCTAATTAACAAATTGCTGTACAAAACTAAAAAAATGAGTAAATGGATTTGTAGCCACTTGGCAAGGCTAGATAGATCGTTATTTATCCTGCAGCAGTCAGTGACATCAGCCTCTTAATACAGCACTCTTTGTACTTTTTTTATACACCAAAAAGGGTAGTTGTGGTATCAATTATTGCAGGAGAGTGCAGAAGTCTGGACTCTAGATTTGGAAATATTTGCTAATGTATTTGTAATGATATCTGCACATTCTGAAAATGATTTGGACTCAAATGTTGGCTTTTCAAAGTGCATATGATATTTTTGTGGGAAAGCTTACCCACAATAACTTAACTATTTTAATGTGTAGTGCTTATAATGCAGATCATTGACCCCTATTTCTTATAGGGGTCAATGATTGTTTTTCCTTAAACAGGAAAAGTCAGTACTTTCTTTAAATTTAACCTAAGCCATCATTAGGTGTTCAGCAAATACACAGTAGTTTAATTCAGTGACATTTAAAAGCAAAACAACCATAGGGACTACTTTAAAAAAAACCACACAGCCTAAGGCCTTGTCTACACTGCCACTTTACAGCCCTGCAACTTTGTCCATCGGGGGTGGGTGGGTGAGAACCCCCCCACCCCCCGAGTACTGCAACTTTCAGTGCTGTAAAGTGGCAGTGTAGACAGTACACCAGTGCTGGGAGCTACTCCCCCATGGGGTGGGGTTTTTTACAGCACTGGGAGAGCTCTCTCCCAGCGCTGGTGCTGCAACTACACAGCCACGTTAAAGCGCTGCCACGGCACTGCTTTAACGATGCTAGTGAAGACCTAGCCCAAGTTTCTTGAAGATAAAATTAGGGTATTGTACATCAAGGCATTACTTTAAAAAGAAGGTTGGAAATGGACCTATAAGTTACCATCACTATTTAGTGCTGGAATTTTTAGAACCTCAGTAGGTGGTTAGATTGCTGATAATTCTAAAGTTTCTATTAGAAAAAGACTGACCCAAAAAAATGTATTTGAGTGTACTGTTGTGTACCTCACTGAAATGGATGATCATAAATAACGGGTTAAATGAAATTGTGATCAGTACCTCCTATTTTGGGACAGGAAATTGCTGTCCAACTCTACTTAGGTAGATCAAGAATGTTAAATGTAGTGTGAGCAGATGGTGAGATTACCTGTGCTTGGGGTAATAGGATTTCTCTATAGAAAAGACATCCTTGTGATTCCAGATAAGAAATTACCTGGGATTTGAGGAGTTCTCAATTTGTTAGAAGTTTAAAATTGTGGAAAAATGAAAGTACTCTGGAATTAATGATTCCTTATTTGGATTTTCCTAAAATTATAAATTCATTCCTAATCTTTTCAATAGTGACATTGCTGTTAAAATGTTGTACACTGTTACAATATATTATATTTTGCATAGGCAACAAAACAGAAAAATTGTAACATAGGGAATATCCTGTTCCTGCCAGGTAGCCTTATCTGTAGCAGATAAAATGTTAGACTTATCTTGCAGTTTCCTCACATCCTTAATATTGATACAGCTTTTAAAATATTACTTTTCTAATAGTTTTATAAAATGATCTACTTGGAAATCAGTATTGAGTAAACAGATAAATGTCAACGTCTGATGCACGTGCTTTGTTAAAGTATCTCAAAGTATTGCTTGGGGGAAATGCTCTTAGTTCAGAGCCATGAAAACAAAGGTTGCATAATAGTTGGCAGATGTGTGGCTTAGTAAATCTAATCAAATAGTAGTACACTTGCTGTAAATAAGTTTATTCGCGCTCATTGCTAAAGACAGATTAATTCAGTACTGTGAATTAGAGAAAAAAAGAGCAATTTATTTTTTGGATGTTCAGTGTGAAATTCTGCTTTCATATGCTGTTTTTGGAATCTGTAGCAGAAACAAAACGATTACGTCCTTCTGTGCTCCTTCCTCTTTGATAGTGATGGGCGGCTCAGTGTACTCCTCTGAGTGGAGAGGAGCAGAAAACCCACCCTCTTGAGATAGAGGGTCCATTTTATGGCATCCTGTCTCTGACCCCACAGAAGTCCCTATCTGGGTGCTACACCTGGATTAGATTTTTGTGGGTGGGGACAGGATTAGGGTTTGAGGTACAGGCTCAGCCACTCATGGTGTTATCTGTTCCCACTTCATGGTGTTTTCCTGTGGGAATTAAAGCTGATGGGATCAGCATTATGCATTTTAACACTGTAGTTGCCCTCAGATGACCCTGCTGCCTCTTTTTCCCTGTCTCTTTTTTTGGGTGGGGTGGGAATGGTTTATTCTCTCTTTTGGAAGCTTGGAAATGGGGGTGATCATAAAGTGTTAGAACTGGGCAGTGGGGTGACTGATACAACTTCTCCCGGAAGTGGAGCAAGGAAGCAAAGAAACCCAGGCAAGGTATTTGCCATGTAACTTTAATCAAACTTGGTTGTTAGAGCTGTTAGTAAATAGAACTGCATCATTGTCCATTGGTTGTATCCTTCAAAGGTGTTGGAGATAATATGTACAACAGATAAAAAACAGAGCTGTGTTGACATAATTGATGCTAATACATAGACAAAATACACAGGTGTCTTAGTTCAATTTCAGATGCAGCGGAAAATCAGCGAAGTGGAAAAGGGAAAATGTCAGATTTTATTTGGAAAAAATATTGCAATCACTTGGTTTTTTTTTTCATTTAATTATTTGACAAATGCCATTTAAGTATTTGGATTGAGAATTGTGCTCTTGAAGGCAAATAGGTGAAGTACCTAGTTTAGAACTACATTCTAATGGTATTGGCTGCAATATATCGTAGAAATTGAGATCCGAGCAACAACTGAGTCTTTTGGGGTTACTTCCAGTGTTTGGAAGACTTGACTAAAACAACAGTTACACCTAGCTGTTAGCTAAGCTTAGAGCTTCCAATGAATTCCGGTTGTCACAAATACCTTTCATGAATCTACTGCAGACCTCTCAAGTGCATTTGATTTTTTAATTTTTTTCAACTATTCGAAAACTGCAGTCCAGTTGTAGCCAATGATATAGAATTGGAGAACAGGTTAAGACCTTTGGTTTGGCTTTCTAAATACCCTGAGGACAAGCCTTAAATGCTATGATCAAACTGAGTGTGTGCGCAATGACAGAATGTCTGCCTAGCAAAAATAAAACTAGAAAAGAACTCTGACTTCCATTAATATACTTCTAACTATCCTGTCCTTTCTTGGCTATCAGATGTAATTGCGTTTTTTGTCAGCGAAAGTATGCAACTGTTGACTACTTCATAGTATGAAAGTAATTTGCGATAGAAGATCTTCTGAACTTGTAAAGTCATTGAGAGACAGTTGTGTTTTTTTTTAAGGATGGGCTCTTTTATATGTTGTTAATTATGGGTGTTTTGCCACAGATGTGTAGCATTGCACCATACTTGTGAGAGCCAAGATATTGGGTGTTGATATCAAACCAGGGCCTAAAAATATCCACTTGCCCCTGGAGAATGGCAAGCTTTTTCTAGGAAAGGTACAAGTGCCTGATCCTCAATTTCTTCAAAACTTAAGCTTTACTTATTTTAATCCCTTCATAGATTGAAAATAGCCTGTGTAAACAGATGCAATATTATCTTTCTGATTCATCAGAAAACTGCATTGCTTCTGCTGCTCTTAATTTTTCCAAGCAGCACCAAAGTGAAAATCATGTAATTCTTGACAGTTGCTGCTCACCAAAGGGTTCTGAATAGTGCTAGTGAATATGCTGAATCTCATTAGCTTTCCCAAGCACAGCAGAATAATACTTGAACTCAAAGCAGTTTTCCTGCTGCTATTCAGGAGCCTCTGGGCAACAGTGCAACTGTTGCAAATCGTACCAATTTCACACCATTACTCAGAACTTTGTCAAGCAGTAGCAGTAGTGCCTGGAGTTATTGAGGGGATGATCAAAAAGTACCGTGGGCGAGAGACAGATAAAATAGTGGACACTTATCCATTCTCATAACACCCAAGAATCTCTGGTGTTGAGGAAGGGAGAGACTGAACTTTTTCTCCCTTCTAGTAATTGTGGAGAAAGGAGATGTGGGATAGAGCTTCACATCCATTATCTCTGCACATCTATTTAACTAGCCAGCTTCTGGTATAAAAGATTGAGCTTCCAAGTAGGAACCATGCACAGCACTCTGCCTCCTCAGAAACTGGTGTGAGAAGTAACTATGGGATTAGTGGTCTGTGGCAAGTAGGTGCAGTCCTTCAGTAGGTGACCAGTAAATATTTTGAGAGAAACCATTTCAGGAAACTGTATTGCAATGTTCTGTTAACAAGAGAAATTGTGAATAAATAAGTATGCACCATTTCCAAGTAGCTGGCACATCAGGCATGCTGCTTTCTGACCTTAATACCTATGAATCTACCTCTCATTAACCATCAGTGGAGTACAGTACTCTGTGCTTTCACAGAGAATGCTTTGATTGCAGAGGTGTGTAGAATAGAATGAAACCAGTTTAATGCACTACAAATTCCTATACGCTTCACTGATTTTTTTTTTTTCTAAAATTGTTCCTGTGCCCCTTATGACTTATCTGAAATGTTCTTGAGCAGGTAGGAAAACTGGTGACCTTCTGAGAAGCTGTGTGCCATAACTCTCATTTGGGACCATATTTTTTTAAAATGTGCTGGGAAAGATGCAAAACATCTCTGGTATGAAAAAAAAACATACGCATGTTTATGCAAACTGGTGATGGGATAAATTTACAAAGAAGTGTGTGCAACACTCCTCTTCACAACTGGAGAATTCCATAAACATGTAAGTATCCATTAGCAGAGAGGTGGGCAAACTGCAGCCCACGGGCCACATCCAGCTTGCAGGACTGTCCTGCCCGGCCTCTGAGCCGCCAGCCCCTCCCCTGCAGCCTCAGTGTGCTGCCAGCGCTCTGGACTGCTGCTCTTGCTGGGCAGCGCGGCAGCAAGGCTGGCTTGGCATGGTAAGGGAGCAGGGAGTCCCAGGGGGCAGTTAGGGGACAGGGAGCAGGGGGTGGTTGGATAGGCATGGGAGTCCCAGGGGGCCTGTTGGGTGTGGATAGGGGTCAGAGGACAGGGAGAAGGAGGGGCTGGATAGGGTGTGGGGTCCCAGGGGGCAGTTAGGAGTGGGGGTCCCAGGAGGGGGTGGTCAGGGGACAAGGAGCAGGGAGGGTTGAATGGGTTAGGGGATTCTGAGGGGGGCAGGCAGGGGGCAGGAAGTGGCAGGGGGCAGATAGGGGGCAGGGGCCAGGCTGTTTAGGGAGGCACAGCCTTCCCTGCCCGGCCCTCCGTGTAGTTTTGCAACCCTGGTGTGGCCCTTGGGCCAAAAAGTTTGCCCACCCCTCCATTAGCATAAACTAGTTTTAAGCCAAAGACGAGACTTTGGGGGAGGAGAAAAAAGGCTTTATAAAACCGAATATAAATAGGGAACTCTCAGATTTTCAATTTAGTGTTCTATTTTTCAGCATTTCCGTAGACTGTTGTTAACCCAAACACCACAGCAGAACCTGATGGCATGTTGACCTGTCTATTCAAGCTGAGTGAAATGTAAAAATAAACAGTATGAAGGGGAAAGTAAATTTAAAAGAAAATATTAGTAAGGCCATAGGGCTGTCAAGTGATGAAAAAGATTAATTGTGATTGATTGCACTGTTAAATAATAGAATATCATTTATTTAAATATTTTGAGATGTTTTCTACATTTTCAAATATACTGATTTCAGTTACAACACAGAATATCAAGTGTACGGTGCTCAGTTTATATTACAAATATTTGCATTGTAAAAAGATAAACAAAAGAAATACTATTTCAGTTCACCTCATACAATTACTGTAGTGCAATCTCTTTATCATGAAAGTTGAACTTACAAATATAGAATTTTTTTTTACATTATTGCACTCTAAAATTTTAGCTTACAAGTCCCCTCAATCCTTGAGTGTTCCTCCTTTAGAGGAATCTTGCCTTATTGAAGGGTTAAGATTTTTTTATCTCAGCAAGTCAATATTCTGGAGATGGGAAGGCAAGAGTTGTGCAGGAAAAGGGTGAATGCTGCTCCAGTTGTGTTTCTGGACTCTCCTCTTGTCTGCAGAGTTTCATCTTACAAATCTGCATTCTGTGCTTGGGGAGGGTGGAGTAGGGGGAAGCAAGCAATGACTTGTTCAGCAGGTGTCTTGCAGCTGCTTATGGAAAGGGTGGTTTCTGGTACCAGGATTGCCTCCTTTTACTGAGCTAGGTGGGTTCCCTTCAGCTGAGTAAGCCCTAGTTTGCAAGGGAGGGTAGATTTTTTTCCTGAGGGTCTTGGCATGCAGCAGGGGAGGAGAGGCTGAGCTTGCCAGGCCCCTGTTCTCTATGGCAATGGGCCCCAACTTTTCTGTTGCAAGAGCATATTCATGTTCCCAGAAGAGTGTGGCGGGCACTGGACAACCAGCCACCAAAATGTCACTGAGAAGCGGTGTCATCAAGAAGCGTCGCTGCCGAGAAGCAGAGGTATTTCGGCGGCAATGCTTCTTGGCTGCATTTTGGTGGCAGGTTGTCTGGCAGAAGCGCTCCCTTGTCAGTAGGCGGGTGCACATAAATTCCGTGGTGGCCGCCATGGCACCTGCGGGCACCGCGTTGGGGACCACTGCTTTATGGGTATCCCCTGTAATGAGGGCCCAGCCGGGGGCACGGTGCAGCGGTGTTGGTCCCTGGAGTGAGGAGCCAGCCGGGGGCAATGGCACATGGCGAGGGGGTGGGTGTCAGTCCCCAGAATGAGGGACTGCCCAGGGGCAGTAAGGCATGGGGCAGGTGTTGGTTGCCGGGGGTAGGGGGCTGGCCAGGAGCAATGAGACATGATGTGGGAGGGCTGTTGGTCCCTGGAGCTGGGGGGCAGGGTGGGATCAGGATCCCTACCTCTCCACTGGAGCTGAGATGGGAGCCACTTCTTCTTCTCTCCTTTCCTCCTCTTACCACTCTCTGGAGGTGGGTTGGGTTACTGCACCTGACCAGACACTGTCTGGTCCCTCTGCAGCCAATGGTGCCATTCCTGCCCAGAGGCATGTGATTAACCCTCTTTATAAACATTGACACGTTAATTTTGTTTTCAGTTTTGCAGGTGTTAACTGTGATAGACAGTCCTACAAGAAAGTTTGTATATGGATGTTGTGCTCCTTGAATTACACCTTAAATAAATTCTTTGTGTATGCATGTAATGGAAGGAGCGCATAGGAACATATTCCTGCACTAGTATGGTGGTAGGTGTTGAAGGCAAATCAGTTCAGTGAGAAATTTAGGTTGAAATCAAGAAGGAAATAGAACATAGCTGCTTCCAAGCCTTATAGCTACAGATTAGTCTAAATACAAATTTTAAATCTGGGCTCTCAATTCCATTGCAGTTTTAACATGCTGAGTCTGATTTATCTATTGCCTTGCATCTTTCGTATCTGTGCACAGTGAGTGTGAAACACTGTTTCTGAATGGAAGCATTTTGTGTCCATTTTACACTTACTTTGCACTGGAAGACACAGCTGCGTAAGGTTCAGAGCAATAGGGAACTGATCCACTTTTTTGTAGCATGCATCTTTAGAGAGTATGGTAAGCTGGTGGAGTGGATCAACTGGTTTAGCAATCAAAATATTATTTCGTGCAAATTTCTTCCTAAAGGCTTTATTGTGAAGAGCTTTTTATAAAGTTTGTTACAAAGAAAAACAAAGGCCTTTGCTTCCTAAGCCTGCTTTATTATTTCCTCCCCCTACCCTTAGTAGTTTGAAGTCTAACCACAGAAGTTGAGTAGTCTTTGCCCCAGCACAAACATGAAACATTTACTTAAAATAGTTTGACGCAATGTTTTGTGCTTTGGGATGCCTTGTTGCTTGGATTAAACTTTCAAATATGGTTTGCATATGTGTTGTGAGTCTGACTTAATTTATCAAATAAAAGGATATGAATTTGCTTTTGTAAGTTTAACAGGAACATGAAACTAAGATTAGTTATAGGCATAAGAGGGAATCCTTCATATAATTTTTGGTTTTGGGAATGGGGAATGAATTAGTTTCCGGGACTATTTTCCCTCTAGAATATAATAGTGGGTTCTTAACTGGAGGTTAGGAAAGCCACTCTCCTTTTTTCCATATGGATTTCTGCTCTGTAGCACTCTCTTCCTCCACAGAAGTAATTATGACTGTAAGAAGATTAATCCTTTATGAAGAGCTGTTTCTTCGTAGATCTATGAAACCATTTCTTGATTTTCAGACTTCTCCTAGATCGGTAATGGAAACGTTGCAGTGTTTGCTAGCTGTTTGCAATGCTTCCTTGCTTCTGAGGTACTCTGATTGTTGGTCTCAATTCAAAACTAAATAAACTGTAAATTCTTAAAGGCAGTGACTGCCTTGTATGTACAATGCCCCATACATTGCAGGCTCTACAGCAATTAGTTTTGGTGAGGAACATCCAGTGCCAAAAGCTGATTATAAATAATTTGTTTGCTACTGTAGCTTTCCACGTGTCAACATCTGTCGCAACAGGTGCTCTTTTAGGACATGTTGATTTCTCTTTGTGCCTTTTGAGGTGACCTGCAAAGGTATTTAAAGAAGTTGACATTTTACTTTTTTGCTGCTTTATAATGAATAAAGAAGGCCTGAAAAGTTTAACAAGAAGAAGCCTTATTTTACCTAATGTCAGTTCTGGTCTTGCTGAAGGGTTGGCTTGGGAGCCACAGATGATGCATATTCTCAACCCTCAACTGAAGAATAAAGGTGTAGAACCTTTGATTTCCTTTCTCCAGCATATTATCATTGAGGATAAACCAATGTAATCACAACTCTGCTTTAGGCTTTTAACAGCTGCATTAAAAATCTCTCTTCCTGTCCTTTCCTCAGTTAACTCAGGAAGGCTCAGCTTTCACTTTTCTGGCTAATGATTTTATTTCAGTAGTTGTCACCTGGATTCATCCTGTGTGGAAAACCAACTTTTGATTTTAAAAACAGAATTTTTTAAAAGAGCAAAAGAAAAATTCATGTAAACTTTGTACATCATAAAGAACCAAAAATATGTACAAGTCCAATTTTTGTTTCCCTTTGCAGATTGCTGTACAGTTTATTTAGGTGCATAATGCTCTCCATGTAGAGAGCATGTCCAGCCCAGTAACACTGTGCTTTAATAAGCATAGCTTCACTGGTGTTTGTATAACCTCTTCGTAGAAACTCATTATTTGTGATTTTTATCTTGCAATTTAATATGCATAATAGCTCAGCTGTTGTTGGTGAAAGTTTTCTAGCTCTTAGAGCCAGCAGCAAGTTGCCCGTGTTTCACAACTATAGAGGAAAGTGGAAATAGGTATAGTATGGTAAACACTGAAAAGTCAGATGCAAGACCAGATTCCTTGTGGCAGTCTATTGTACAATAATGATGCTTTTTAAAATGTGTTCCATTTTATTGGTTAGCGTTCATAGAATCATCCTAGAATATCAGGGTTTGAAGAGACTGCAGGAGGTAATCTAGTCCAGCCCCCTGCTCAAAGCAGGACCAATCCCTGCTAAATCATCCCAGCCAGGGCTTTGTCAAACCTGACCTTAAAAACCTCAAAGGAAGGAGATTCCCTCCTTGCGTTGGGAAGAACGGTCTAATAGTTTGATCATGGGATTGCGAATCAAACACCAGCCATGCCACTGATTCGCTCTCTGGCCTTGAGCAGTCATTTAGCTTCTCTGCCTTCATTTGTGTAATGAGGACTAATACCCACTTATTTTATAGTGCTCTTATGGGAATTAAGTATGAATGTAACTTGTAACTAGATATGTTGCTTGTACGTGACAAAGTGTTTTCTAAATGCTTAACTTAATTATGATGACAAAGTATGATGAAACGCCTCCAGAGGCCGTGAAATCCTTCATCATGAGTTTAGCATTGCTAATAGTGATACATCTTAAGTATGGTACACTGTGATAATTAATAGGGCCCTACCGAATTCATGGTCCAATTTGGTCAATTTTACAATCATGGGATTTTAAAAAGTGTAATTTCATGATTTCAGATATTTAAAACTGAAATTTCACAATATTGTAAGGTTCCTGACTCGAAAAAGAGTGGGGAGGTTGCAAGGGGGGTTGTGGTACTGCCACCCTTACTTCTCCACTGCTGCTGGTGCTGCCTTCAGAGCTGGGCAGCTGGAGGGCAGCGACTGCTGGCCGGGAGCCCAGCTCTGAAGGCAGAGCCACCACCAGCAGCAGCGCAGAAGTAAGGATGCCATGGTATGGTATTGCCACCCTTACTTCTGCGCTGCTGCCTTCAGAGCTCAGCCCTTTGTTAGCTGCCACTCTCCAGCTGCCCAGCTCTGAAGACAGCAGCACAGAAGTAAGGGTGGCATTATATGGTATTGCCACCCTCACTTCTGCGCTGCTGCTGGCAGGACACTGCCTTCAAAGCTGGGCGCCCAGCCAATAACCACCACTCTCCAGCCACCCAGCTCTGAAGGCAGTGCAGAAGTAAGGGTGACAATACTGGGACACCCCCCACCCCCATAAATAACCTTGTGACCCCCCCTGCCACCCACAACTCCCTTTTGGGTCAGGACCCTCAATTTGAGAAACACTGGTCTCCTCCTATGAAATCTGTGTACTATAGGGTAAAAGCGCACAAGACCAGATTTCACGAGGTGGGAGACCAGATTTTATAGGGAGACATGTTTTTCATGGCTGTGAATTTGGTAGTGCCCTATTGTCCTCATTGCTTTGTTAAACTTACTGGTGGTAAAATGGAGGGTGTTCTCTTAGAGTGCATCGGGAACACTACCTGCTTTGGTACTCAGGGTCCCTCAGTACATTTGTGAGGCAGGGAACTTTTCCACATCTTACAGATGACAAACTGAGGCACAAAGAGGATATGTGACTTGTCCAAAGTCTCTCAGATTTCCTGACTTGAAACCAGGTCTCCTGAGTTCTAGCTACAGCCTTAACTACTGGACCAGCATTCACCTCCAGTCAAAACATAACTGCTCTCTGCATGATTTTGCTGATAACATAATAAATTTATTGCAAAGAGTCCAACAAAATTAAGCTCTGAACTGTGTGTGTTTATAAAATTTGTATGTAGTTTAACTACATAAATCCAGTCAGAATAGTAGGAAAGGTTTGTAACTAGTTAAAAATTTAGAAAATATGGTATTCTGAAATGGATTGAAATGTAAAGCTTTAAATTTACATTTTACAGCTTAAACACTTCTTTATGTACTTAGTGTACCAATTATGCCTGTACATGTCTTTCTAATTTTTTTTTCCCCCTGTTCAGGTCTACTGAATCTATTGACAAAGTCAAGGGTCAAAGATTGTTAGGAAGAAGGGATTGATCTCTTAAATGGACATCTGCTTTCACGTTATGGCTCAGATATCCAGTAGCAATGGACTTAAACAGCGTTCATCTCCTTCCTTGGGAACTGCAAGGACAAAAGATGTGGACAAAGAAGAGGCATTGCAGATGGAAGCTGAGGCACTAGCTAAGATGCAAAAAGAAAGAGTGGTAACTGGTAATAAGCAAACTTCTGAGTCTTTAAGCAGCACCAGACAAAAAGCACAAACTCATAATAAACAGGACCATGATCTCATGGTGTTTCCAGAGGCTGTTGCCAAAAAAAGGGTGGAAGATAAATTAAGCACTGTTGATATAGATAAAATGACCCATGCTGAATTAGAGAAACTGCTGCTAGATGAAAGTTTTGAATCTAGTAAAGTACATGCATTACCAGCAACTCCTGTTCTGAGCCCATCATTTTCTTCACCATTTTATATTCGGCCTACTGGTCAAAGAGGACAGTGGACACCTGGGCTACCTGGGCCTCTGACTTGCACTTTACCTCCTATTTACCCATCAGCTTCTTACAACAAACAAGCTGGTGCATTTCAGAATGGCTTCCACCTAAGAATGTCCACGTATCAATCTACAGAACCTGTTTATCTTAGTCTTCCCGGGCGGTCTCCATACATTTCGTACCCGTTGACAACTACTACACCTTTCCATCCACGAGGAAGCCTGCCCATGTGTCCTCCAACACTCACACCAGAAATGGCAAAAGTATTTGACAAAATAGCCAGCACCTCAGAATTCTTGAAAAATGGGAAATCCAGCACTGACTTAGAGATGACTGGTTTTAAGTCTATCGTACCTAAACTACCAACCTCAGAAAACTCCAGTGATATTAGTAAATTTGATTGGCTGGACTTAGATCCTCTAAGTAAACCAAAAGTGGATAATGTGGAGATCTTGTGTAATGCAGAGGATGATGCAAAGGTAACTTCGTGTACAGTTGCAGAAGATCCATGGGATGCTGTGCTACTAGAAGAAAAATTGCTAGTAACTTGTCACCTTGAAAGAAAAGTGAATGGGAAATCCACTGCTGGAGCAACAGTTACAAGAAGCCAGTCTTTAAACATTCGAACAGCTCAGCTTGCAAAGTTACAGGACCAAACACCACAGGTATAATAAATCTGCAGTATTTCAGATTGCATTGTTAAACTTTCTAATACTTCTTACAATATCTTGCAAGATACTTAAACTAAAATGTGCACCTATGTTGTCCTTAATATAAACTATGGAGTTTTATAAATGGAGTCTTTAAAAACTATTGGCAGGGATAAATTTTCAAATAAGCCAGCAGTCATTGGAATATTGTGTTTTAAATTTGATGAATTTTGGAGTAGTCAATACTGATCTTTTAGAGTGATCCTAACTCAATCTAATCAATTTTAAATAGTTGCCTCCTAAGACGTTTTCGTGGTTCACTGAAGTTGTGGAATTCATTTGCTATTCTGTGACCCTTCAGTGAAAGGAAGAGAGTGATTGATTCTGGGTGTTTAAAGAAACAGTTTATTTGTATGGTAACTTCTGCTGTAGTGCTTGGATTTTTTTATGTTACATACATTTTATGAAGTTTATGCACTAGGTGACTCATGTTAAATTGAACTTCAACTTCTATTAACTCTATAATTCAACAATAAGCATACCCAAACTGTAGCCCTTGCTCCTGGAGCTCAGACACCTCTGCAAAAATTATATGCAGATAGGCATATAAAGTTGCCCACATTCATGTTCAGAATGAAAATATCTGATAGCTGTAATGTGGAGCAGCAGTTTTGTTGTTGTTTTTAAATTCTAGTTGACACACATTCTCAAAGTTGAACTTGTTACCAGTGGATTCTAATCTCTTCTAAATCACTCCAGAGGGCAGGTCTACACTAGAGGTGCTTCATCCATGCAGCTTCACTGCTGTAGTACATCTGGTGAAGACTATGGTGATGCTCTAGGCTCACACCCCTGAGCGACATAAGTTAGATCGACTTAAGCGGTTGTGTAGACCTACCCTCAGAAGCAGCGGAGTTGGAACATATGATCATTATGGACAAAACCTTGCACCTCCACTCATTGCACATTCGCATGGGATTGCTGTAGTTCTGTTGTATAAGTAGACCTCTCTTGCATGCCATGGAACAATGTTCTGAGGCAATGCTCAGGAGTTGGAGTGATACCCAGGGAGAGGTTGTAGATCTGTAACTACATTAAACCTTTTCTTAAATTGGTTTGAAGGATGAATGTACAGTCAATGCCATCTCAGTTCATGGGGTCATAATAATGGCCGGGCTGCTGTTCTGTCCTTCCACTGGGATTAGAGAAGAGCAGCAATTCTCCAACTGTGGGTTGGGTCATGACCCTGTTTTAATGGGGTTGCCAGTGCTGGTGTTAACTTGCTGGGGCTCGGGGCCCAAGCCTGAGCCCCATCACCTGGGGCTGAAATCCAAGGGCTTCAGCCCTGGGCGGCAGGGCTCAGGCTTAGGCTTTGCTCCCCCCACCCCATTTGGGGTCATGTAGTAATTTTTGTTGTCAAAGGGGGTCATGGTGCAATGAACCCCTGAAGCAGAGTGCAGAGGAGAGCAGGGATTCCATCCTTTGCTCTCTTCTAGACATGTTGAAGATTTAAATGCTCCAGAGTAACTTAACTGCTGATGTATGCCATTTGCCTGACTTTCAGAGTTGCTGAGCATCCACAACTCCCTTTGAAATTAGAGCTACAGGTGGTCAAAACTTCTGACAATATCATAAGCGGGCAATAGGCTGCCTGCCCTGGCAGTTGTCAGTGAAAATGTACATTCCATACTTTCAAAATCAGGGATGCAATCCATATTGCACAATCAAGTGATTACAAACAAATAACTTTAACCTTCCTCTTAAAGTTGATCTACCTGCCAAGGGAAAATATTGGGTGTTTTTATGATGTATAAAGTAGGCACAAGTTTTTTCCCCCAGAAAGTTTTTACTTTGCTATATCAGTGTGTCAAGTCTAATCTTCCTCTCCTCCTTTTTTTCCTTTTGGTTGGAGGATTTAGTGGATAGTTTTAATCAATTGACACTAAGGCTGTCAAGCAATTAACAAAATTAATCACGCAATTGAAAAATTGTGTGATGTTAAACAATAGAATACCATTTATATAAATATTTTGGGATGGTTTTCTACATTTTCAAATATATTGATTTCAATTATAACACAGAATACAAAGTGTACAGTGCTCACTTTATATTTTTATTATAATTGCACTGTAAAAATAAATTTTCAATTCAGTTAATACAAGTACTCTAGTGCAGTCTCTTTATCAAAAAAGTTGAACTTACAAATGTAGTTATGTACAAAAAATAACTGTTTTATTTTAAATGCAATGTAAAACTTGAGCCTACAAGTCCACTCAGTCCTACTTCTTGTGCAGCCAATCATTGAGAAACAAGTTTGTTTACATTTGCAGGAGATAATGCTGCCCACTTATTTACGAGAAAGTGAGAACAGAGGTTCGCATGGCACTGTTGTAGCTGGCGTTGCAAGATATTTACGTGCCAGATGCGCTAAAGATTCATATGTCCCTTCATGCTTCAACTACCATTCCAGAGGACCTGCTGATGATGGGTTGTGCTCAATAATCATCCAAATCAGTGCAGACCAATACATGTTCATTTTTATCATTTGAGTCAATTGTCACCAGCAGAAGGTTGATTTTCTTTTTTGGTGGTTTGGGTTCTGTAGTTTTTCCATCAGTGTGTTGCTTTTTCAAGACTTCTGAAAGCATGCTGCACACCCCGTCCCTCTCAGATTTTGGAAGGCACTTCAGATTCTTAAATCTTGGGTCGAGTGCTGTAGCTATCTTTAGAAATCTCGCATTGGTACCTTCTTTATTTTGTCAAATCTGCAACGAAAGTGTTCTTAAAACGAAAAATATTATCCGAGACTGATATAACATGAAATGTATGGAGAACGCATGTAAAACACAGAGCAGGAGACATACAGTTCTTCCCCAGGGAGTTCAGTCACAAATATAATGCATTATTTAACGAGCATCGTCAGCATGGAAGCATGACCTCTGGAATGGTGGCCGAAGCATGAAGGGGTATACGAATGTTTAGCATATCTGGCATTTAAATACCTTGCAGTGCTGGCTACAAAAGTGCCACGCAGAAGTCTATTCTCACTTTCAGGTAACGTTGTAAATAAGAAGCGGGCAGCATTCTCTCCTGTAAATGTAAACAAACTTGTTTCTCAATGATTGGCTGCACAAGAAGTAGGACTGAGTGGACTTGTAGGCTCTAAAGTTTTACATTGTTCTGTTTTTGAGTGCAGTTATCTACATTTTGTAAGTGGCACTTTCACGATAGAGATTGCACTGTTACTTGTATGAGGTGAATTGAGAGATACTATTTTTACAGTACAAATATTTGTAATAAAAAGTGAGCACTGTACACTTCGTATTCTGTTGTAATATAAATCAATATTTTCAAAAATGTAGAAAAACATCCAAAATAGTTAATTTCAATTGGTATTCTATTTAACAGTGCGATTAAAACTGCAATTAATTTTTGTGTTAATTGCATGAATTAACTGCGATGAATTAACAGCCCTAGTTACTACAGAAATGTTACCTTTGCTGAAACTACATTCCTTGGATAACAAACAATGTAACTAGCAGACATCTTTAAAGGTATATAGGATTTCTTGTTTTAAACTGCTAGGAATATGTAGCCTTGTGACAAGTTCTAAATCCTCGATGGGTGCTGTTAAAAATTACTTAAGAAATCAGTTCACAAGCCATTTACTATTTTCCAGTGTTGCTAGAACTTTAATCAATGACTCTTGGCACAAAGTGTCATGAATGCTGAGGCGAGGCAATTTAAAATACTGTTACATTGATTCATAATAATTCATGAAGATATACTATTCTTCCAGCAACTGGCAACACACGTTTGCCAAGTGTATATGCTTTATTTAGTTTATCTCCAGGAAAAACATATTAGCTTGGTGATTTGGACTTTCAAGTGTCTCTGTGAAAGTGCACTAAGTCAAAAACTGGTCATACAGTGGCATTATAAAAATCAGTGGTGTTGCCATCTGGGAGGATATTACAGAATTAGAAAGGGTCCAGAGAAGAGCAATGAGAATATATAAAAGTCATGCACCTTCGTAATCAAAGAGATTGAAAAGGCTAAGGTTGCTTACCTTGAGAAAGGACATGATGCAGATATACAAAATAATGAATGGTGTAGAGAACATAAATTGGAAGCTTTTGTTGTCCTTGCCCCGTCATAACATAAACAGACAGGTGGCAAATTCAAAACTGATGTTTTTTTCCCCACGTTGCGTAACTAGACTGTGGAACTCATTATCACAGGATGCTGAGACCAAGATCTTACCAAGATTTAGAAGGAATTAAATGTTAATAGGGACAAGAATGACCAAAGTTGTTCTTTAAATAAAAATATTGAAAGTGAGATGAAAAGATCATGCTGCAAGCCTTAACTATTTTATTAGGGATTATTACCTTTGGTAGGCAGATTATCTCCCATCTGCCTACTGTGGGGTTGTGCTTTCCATTGAAACAATCAGTGTTGGCCACTGTCAATCAGGGTACAGGACTAGATGGACCAAGGGGCTGATTTGGTTTGGAAATTACACCTTTTTAAGTGGCCAGATTAGCTTTCTTGAGCTGCTATCTCTCCAGAAAATAGTCTCACTATAGAATTCCTTATACTTGTCAAAAGAGGCAATAAAATCTCTAAAGACTTCAGCAGGAAATTTTTTTCTGCTACAATTCCCCCTTACAGTCTGCAAAGTCATATTTGTGGAAATTGTGACCACAGAAAAGGGATTTAGAGGATTTGACTGCTTTGAGAATTTTGCTTTGGTATTTCAGCTATTTGAATAACATCATACGCTATCTACACAACATCCAGACAGAACAAAGGTATGGATCTTCTGCTGGATCTCTAAAATACTTGTTGTAAAGTAAATAGATTTCTAAATTTGCTCCCTAAAATCTTCTAACCGTGCTCTTTGTAGAAAAAGAAATATTGACAAAGCAATAGTATAAAATGTTGGGTTTCAGAGTAGCAGCCGTGTTCGTATTTGCAAAAAGAAAAGGAGTACTTGTGGCACCTTGGAGACTAACAAATTTATTTGAGCATAAGCTTTCGTGAGCTACAGCTCACTTCATCGGATGCATTCAGTGGGGGGGGTGGGAGGGGAAAAAGGCTCGTCATACTTAATTTTCTATTAGTAATGTTCCTGGCATCTCAGTGAGCGTTTCCTGCTGTTCTGAGCTGGTTGTCATATATTTTGGAAGACTTTTTTTGCACCATAGTTCCCTGTATTGAGTAAGAGACTAGAGGTTTGAAAAGCTGATGTGTGAGGAGTAGAACGTCAATATAACTTTGTCTTGTGTAATTCTAAGCTTTGAGATCTGTGAACTCATTCTTCCTGTAGTCTGTGTTTAGAGAGGCAAACATAGTTTCCTTGTTTTTAACTTCTGTAGCCAACCCTTTAACAATGACAACATATCAGATGTCTTTCCCCAAAACATCAGGTTCATCATGGCCTTCAGCCACACTATTATGGCCTGCAATAAATCAATTGTACTTGTAAATTGGATCAATATTTTGATGTAAAACCTCCGAGGGGGAAAAAAAAAGAGAGACGCTATGGTGCTATAGGAAGTTTGACTCATTTTATTGAGTTTTCCTTCAGTCATTCCTAATACCTTGATTGAGTATTGGTTCAGTAATGTTGTGTTGGAGGAGCTGCCATCTTTTGGATGGTCCATAAAATGAATGTCTTGATTACTGGTGGTTATCAGCGATCCCATGAAACTTTTTCATAGGAACGGATTATTAACCCTAGTCAAACTTCAACTTGAGTGGCTACATTCTGCCTCCCTAAACATCCTCCTGCAGTTCCAGTGGGGTAAGATATTGTTTAGTTGGTCTTAAACAGTTGTATAATGTTACCCAAGTGGCAATGTTGTATCACAGGCGTACCTGTAGTTCATTATTGGAAGTGATCCCTGTGTCGACTGTACAGTACAGCTTGAATTGAAAGGTGTTGTCTAAATGTAAGATTACTTTTTTTTTTTGAAGACTCTTGGATTCTGGTTATCTTACTGGGTAGTGTTTTTCACAGAACAGTTCCTGCTCTTGGTACATTGCATGATGAAACACTTTTACTTCTAAAGCTATGCTGTGATATCCTTGAGTTAAATTCGTGTTTTTCCTGATTTGCAGTTTACGTGATATGAATTGAACCTTTATCATGGGTTTGCCTTCCTCTTTAGTATGCTAACTTCCTGTTTCCTTGTGCGTGATTTGGTATTGTGTGTTGCTGACTTGATCACCTAACTTCTTAAGAAGCTGTACTGGATTGCTGACAAATTTGAGTTACTTAGACATTACCTTGAAGTCTAGTCCCATTTAAAAAACTTAAAAGTAGTTGCAAGTGTGGCACATGTAACCAAGTCCACATTCCAGTTTTTGTGGGTTTACAGTCTTTATCCAATTTCCTTAAGTTTTACATAGGAACTGGGATTAGTAAAGTCCCAAACAGTGAAACGGACAATAATGCTATTAAATGCCAAAAATAAACTGCCTATTTTTGTTCAGTTTAGTCTGTAGCCTTTCAGCTAAATTAACTTTGTCACTAGTAACTATAGCTGGTTAAAACAAATTTGGCAGAAGTGATTTGTTTGTGGTCCCTTTTTAAGGTACAAGGCAAACTAAACCATTTGTAATAAAAAGATTTCCAAACTCAGTTTACAAAATAAACTGCTATAGGCTTGTTTACGTGACACAGCAACATGAGTTAGAGGGGTGTGAGTGCACAACACACTAGTGTGCTTAACAAATAACTAGCTTACGTAGACACTGCTATCATGAACTAAAAGATCCTTAGTGCATATTAACATAGTGCCACTTCATACGGATCAGTTAATGCACAGCACAGTTAGAAATTACACCCCTCTGGTACACGTCGTTGCACCATGTAGACAACCCTATGGCATGCAATTTTGAGAACTGTGTAAACTTTTTGGTCTAGACCAGGCAAATTTGGATCAGCATGTTTCTAGTCTGTATGTATGCTAAGTTGTTCATTTTAGTGCATTATGAATTCATATGCTCCCTTGGTCAGGATTTAATGAGCAGCTGTTACCAATTGAAGAATAGGTCAATTGGAAACGAGTTATTTAACTCAAGATGCAATATTTGAATATGAATAAATATGAAGTTGACTTGCTGAAGTACTGGCAACTATTGTTTCTACATGTATTACAAGGCTTTTCATAGCATTTTGAAACTTGAGTATGCAATGTGAATTACCTAACTTATGTTTTCAACTGAGCTGTACTATGTACAATGAGGACCTCTTCCTCTGCCAGCATAAACTGAACCCCAGACTGATATAATTAATCCAGACATGTTTACCCAATGCCGGGGATCCACTGGTTGTGTAGAGATGACTTTACCACGTGCCTTCCACATGAACAGGAAAAATAGGGTGTGGTTGAAGGAAAGAGGATGGTGCCGGGATACCCCCTTGCCACTCTTGGTTGCATTTCAGCCCTTTAGAGTTGTTGGCAGTCAGTGTAAGTTAGAGCAGCCCTTAAACTGTCCCATCATAGACCTGCAGCACGATCAAGGCAGTGTAAAGATTTATTTTAAGTTAGTTATGTGAATGCATGTATATCCTGACTTGCTTTTTGTACAGATCTGCCTCACCCCAGTCCTACTGGTTTAAAAACGGCTTAGAAAGGGCATAATCGATATAAGTAACTGGAGGCTAGCACACAAGACATATAGTAAAATAGTTGAAAGACTGGCATGTGCACACTTTTCCTCCTTTGCGAAAAGGTGACTGGATTGATGTTTGTAAATTTCACTGAGAAGCATTAATCATTACTTCCAGCACCAGTTTAGCTCCAATAGCAAAATACAAGTGTTCCTAAACTGCCTCATTCCTGACATGTGGGAGCCATCTCTGAGGGCCATTTAAATTTTGGTAATCTGAAGTTAACACTCGTGATGTGTGAGAACTGTAGACACACATCCACTTTGTATTGAATTGTGACTGTCAAGCACATTCCTATGTACTCTGTCTTTAAACAACCACCAGTTGGTAAGTTTGTCAAACCAAAGATCTAGCAGCAAAAAGGTCAAGTTACTGCTCCTAGTTCTTTTATTTGTTTTAACTAGTGTACAAGAGAACGATGCACTCTGCGCAACGGCTCCATATTTTGCGGTGTAGCAATTTTCAGCTAAAATTAATTGGAATTGGAATTTAAATATCTTGTAAAAAAGTATTAAAGGTAAAATGTGTCTAATCAAAACATCCCAAAAGGTAAAACTTTTCAAAGTAACTTCTGTGTTTAGCAACAGTATACCATGTCTGAAGTTTAAAGAAATACTTAAAAAAGAAAAAAAAACTACCCTAGATTTACCTTTCCAAAGCTTGAAACACATTTTAAAAAGACACACAAGTTCCCAGTCTGACTATATGAGTAACCCTTCCCTGCCCACCAGTCCAATGCATTACACAAGCCTCTTTCAAAAGGCATGCATTCTTACAGAATGTTCTGGGAAAAAGCAAATGTGCTCTGTCTGATCCTAAGTGTGAGAGTTCGTGAATTGAGTGGCCTTCCATTGTGTGCACTGTGCCCACAAATATAAATGGGGGCTGCTAGCTTGGGCGCTTCATGTGATTTCACCTGCCTTTACTATAGGAAGAGAGGCATTGTCTAAGGCATTAGTTCTCACTGTAAATGTTTATGGCCTGTCACAACCAAGTAAATAGTGTGGGTGTGGAGGCTTTGGGGTAGTTTTGGTTGGATCCTGCTCAGCACTCACCCCACAGTGGCACTCCTGTGTTGTGGGGCTGTCTGCTCTGGGCATTGCAACCTCCAGGATTGCAGCGCCATTCAGGTTTGTCCCTGCCCCCCGACTGGACCAAATTTGTGAGTGAAGTTGTGACCAGGCTCTTGGAGCTGGAGTGCCACTCACTCAAACTTGGCCTACCCAGACACCTGTCATGGTGGCTGGGCCAAACCGGAGTGGTGCTGGGACCCCAGAGGTTGCAGTTACGGATGTAAAAGGTTAACCAGTAAGCATTAGGCTTACTGTTAACCGACCTTAATTGGTAACACTGTGCACGCCGTCTGGAGCAGCCCCAGCCCTGGTGGCCCCATGCTGGCCAGAGAGACCTCGGCCGCACTGGAGCGGCCGAAGTTAACCGGTTAAACAATCTTTGAATCATTTAACTGGTTAACTCTTTAAACAATATTTAAGTCCCTAGTTGCAGTGCCTGGATCAAGGAGGCGAGCCCAGCCAGCCCTGTGGAACAGGAGCCACAGGAGCAGTCACGCAACCCTTTGAAACATTCTGGTGACGCAATTTGGGGTTCTGCCCAATGGGTTGAGAAACCGTGGTCTAAGGTACACAAGACTACAGTACCTTGTTAGGTGAAACTTCCAACTAGTCTTTGGGTTTAGTCCTTTGAATTTGGAGAATTGGGACTCCCTTCAAGAGATCTCGGACACAAATAATCCTCCTACTCCTGCAGATCTTATTGCTTGGTTGGGGAGTGGCTGAAAACATCATGGCATGGGAATTTTTATATATATATAAATAAATGAAAATTTGAGACCAATACCTTTGCCCTTACGCCCCCCACACTGCCAACAAATAAGGAAGAAAGTTTTGAAGTCTGAACTGCTGATGATTGCAGTCAACCATCATTCTTTATGGTCTGATTTCAGATGAGTCATTTGAACTTTTTTTCCTTCTGAGATCTGGTTTAATGGCACCTACAATCCCCTTTAACATAACTAGTTGCCCCCCCCCCCCCCCCCCCCGCTTCTCACTGTAATTCAAACCAGAAAGGATCCTAAAAAATAGAGTGTAGTAGTCTTGTTACCCTCCACATTGGATTCGGAAAATGCACTAACCTGGGGGAAAAACGTTTGAATGCATTGATATGCAACACAAAAGAAGTAGGACCAGTAATTGTAAGTGAAACAACAAATTCAAATTACCAATGCTTCCTTCAGAAAACCAAAACTTCTGGATGTTTGAGTTTTGAAATATCAAAAGTTGGCTTTACACACTCAATAACGTGAACAAAAATTCCTTACTATATAATAAACAGCATATTGCATTCACGGAAACATAGATGCTTACAGGCAATGCTTAAATACACTGATAACAGTAACCCAACAGATCAAAGGTGGCTAAACAGGGCCAGTCTGTTTATCTGTGGAAAGTAACATGCACAATTGAATGAAGAGCAAATACCAATTGTGCGTGCCTCTTCATAGTGGTTTTTTGCACTAAGTAGAATATTTTTCTGCTATGGCATGGCTATGTGACAAAACTGTGCTTTTAAATTGAAAGCTAATGCATGATTAAAATAACTGGTTCAAAAATGCTACAGTGACAGAAGGCTCTAAAGCTAAAATAATCCCAATAAAATGTGTCACTTCAACATAATCATATTTATACATAGACCTAATGTCCTGTCTTGGCATTCCCTTTCCCAATAAAATAGGACACAAAGTACAAGACTGACAATCTGTGCGCGCACCGGATATCTGCTACATTTACTTGGGAACTTAGTGCCACAGAGTTACTGTTTATATTCAAGATATATGACCGCTATCTAAGCCAGATTCCATGCTTGCATGAGTGTTCACTTTCCAGTTTGGTAATGTTGCAAAGAATCAATTCTGATGATTTAAATTGATACAAAACCACTTCAATCATAACTGAAATATTCATTTTCTTATTACATATGTATGCTAATATCTGTAAATTCACATTTCATGTAGCTGAAATATTGGTGGCAAACACTACATTGTTTTGAGGTTTTACTAGTGATCTGAAGGTTTATGGGAGTATGTTTTCAACCAGTTTAAAGTTTTGTTTTATCCTTTAACTATAGCAAGACAATGGGACCACTAGCCTGACAACAGAAAATGCACTTCTCCAAGATATTGAAGGGCAGAATCAAGAGCTGGCAGCTTTTTGTCAAGCAGTTACCAAGTAAGAAGTTACTGATTGCAAATTAATTCTCAGATAATTAAATGGTAATGTTTGCTGTCCTGGAAATAAATATCAAAGTTCAAATATCATGAACTTCCGGTAATGTTCACAGGACTAACCCTGCACACTTTGCTGCATTAGGCAAACTTCAGTATGCCTTTCTCCTCACATCAATCTGTTCTGTCCAACTCACATCCTTTCTTTCTTTGGCATTTATCTTAACATTTTAGAATGGTTTTCTGTTAAGCAGTAAATGTCTTCTGCATGACTTTCTTTTTGATCTACTGATATGACTGGCTGTATTCACTTCCTGTCTCTTCCTGTTCCCCATCACACATTTTTCTAGAGTACATGGTTCCCCCCTTCTTTGTCTCTTCCTTTTCTATTCCTTGCTTTCACATGGTTTTTCAATCTCTCCTCGAAGTTCTTCATTCTTACCCTCCCTTCTCTCCCTCCCAACAAGCCCTATCAAACTGTTCTCTACACTTGAAATGCATTCAGTCATTGTCCTTGTCCCCTGGCCCCATCTCCAGACACACAGGCTGCTGCCACCTCCTTCAGACAGGCATAAACTTCTTGGGGAAAGATGTCCTCAGCCTTTGCCCTCCCCGGGCAAGAGACATGAAATCCAGGCTGACTGCAATGATCAAACCTCAACTTGTTCTCTAATCTAGTCTCTCACCAGGGAGAATGCATTGTCTGTTGGAGTCTCTGCTTATTACTGGTATTGGAGAAAGAGGTAGCTGGGAGAAGGGGAGATGCTGCTCCCATTGAGCAGCATTAAGCAAGAACATAAATACGAGGACAGGGGTGGCCAGCCTGAGAAGGAGCCAGAATTTACCAATGTACATTGCCAAAGAGCCACAGTAATATGTTAGCAGTCCCCCAGCGTCTCCCACCCACCGGCAGCCCCACTGATCGGCAGTTTTGTGATGTGCAGGAGGCTCGGGGAAGGAGCGAGGGCACGGCAGGCTCAAGGGAGGGGGTGGGAAGGGGTGGAGTGGGGGCAGGGCCTGTGGCAGAGCCAGGGGTTGAGCAGTGAGCACCCCCCGGCACACTGGAAAGTTGGCATCTGTAGCTCCATCCCCAGAGTCGGTGCCTATACAAGGAGCCGCATGTGGCTGGCCACCCCTGACCTGGGAGAGGGGAGGGGGAGAGAGAGAGAGAGAGAGGAGGCAGTAAGGGAGGCTCTCTCCCCCCCCCACTTGCTTTTCTGCTTCCCCCTCAATCTTTCCTCTGACCAACTAAATGATTTACAGATAGGGTAGGGCAAGTCCTACGTGTTCTTGAACCATTTAAAGAAATGGAACCCTGAATATTTAAGATCCTTACAGTTTTATAGCTGTACTTCAATAGCAGTCTCTGTTCTAGTTTGTTTTTGTGGACTGGATACTGCATGACCTCAGAGTCTGTTTGCTTTAAAACTATACACAAGATCCTGAATATATTGTATTCTTTGTAGGGATGTGTTTGTGTCCGTGAAAGATGCATCCAATTAGCCAGCTAGTGTTGCTTTGAATACTTTGTTCACTCTGGTCACTCCATCTCTAAAGTGACAAAGCAGACACAGACAAGGTCGAGAGATGACAAAAATGACTAAAGGCATGGAATATTACTCTTCAGAGCAGGGACTGCTTTCTTTTGAATTTGGAAAGCACCAAGCATATTCTGGGTGCTATTAGAACAATAAGATTTTTCTGTATATTTAAATGCACTAAAAATTAGGAATATTTAGTTTAAAGGAAATTTAAGACCTAAAAGGTACAAAAAGTAATGAATGAGCAAGAGGTAGTCAGTTGGTGGTTATCATTTTCTCCTTCTTCAAATACAGAAAGGGGAGTACCCATGAAATAAAAAGGTAACTTCAAAACTGATGAAAGAGAACGCGTTTACACAACTCATAATTAACCTATGGAACTCACTGCTACAAGATACTGAGGCAAAATTTGAGTATTGGGTAGGAATAAGAATGTTTTAAAATCAGTTACAATTAAATATATCCGCTTCAAGACTTAAACCACTAACAGCTACCTACAGGCTGCCATGTAAGGAATTCCCTTTTTTCTCTGAAGCATTTGTTGGTCACTGTCAAGAGGTACAATACTTAGCTAGTTGGACCATTATAGACCAGTATAATTTCTCTGTTCCTAATGTCCTAGAACATTGCTGTAATGTCAGCAAAAAGGTAAAATGACTTTAAATATTGTGACTAATTTAATAGCATTGTTTGGTGGCTGCTTTTTACTGAAAATAAAAAGTTTACTTCTGAACAGATTTTCTAACAAATGGGGGGAAAAATTATATATACTCATCTCTCATTAGCGATTTGGTTTACAAAACTTAAACAAAATGAGCCCCCTTCTTCCTCAATTTTTTGCCCTTCACTTATCTCCTTTTCATTGCTTCTTTATTTAAATTTCAGTGTTTGAAATAATTGGATTTGAACAGTACACAACAGCAGTGCCCAAAGACTAAACATTTTAGAGTGCTTTGAGGACTTGTATTCCAAAAACTAATTTTTTGACTAATGAAAATTAGTTGTCTTATGCAGATGCTACAGTATAGTTTGCTCTCTCAAATTATATTGTAACTTAAAGTTAAACATGGAATTTCAGAACATCATGCAAATATCAAGATAATGGGTATCAATGAGCTTAACCTGTGAAAGTCATAGTCTCTTGCTCCAGCCTACACACTAATTTTAAAATAGTTGCTCATCTATTCGTTATGGGCAGTCTTGGCGCAGAGAGCAGACAAGCCAAATGTTTCTGTATCTACAGCTTGTTAAGAATGAAAAAGCATTTACAACTTTGGTACTACTTTCAGACAACTGCATTGCAGTGCATGACAGACAAGGGACTTATACATAGAATATTTCATAAACTAAAACTCTTTGTTTACAGATTGAGGACCAACTTTCCGTATACCAATCAACACACAAATCCAGGCTTTGTGCTGAGTCCAGTTATGCTGCAAAGAAATATAAGTAGGGAGAATGCCAGTATCAAGGTTTCTATAGAAATTGAAGGATTCCAACAGCCAGTAACATTTACATGTGATGGTAAGTATTTCCATTTTATAGTTCAGTTCTTTTTTGTAGTTCAGATTACTAATTTTTTTAATGAGTTGATTATTCCTTTGAATTCTAAATGACTTCTGGAAGTACCAGTACTAATAATTGTAAATATTGAGGTGACACACATTCTAAACCTTACTTTTTTGGTACTTACAGCCTTTTCATAGAAAATTTCTTTTGAACCAGATTTCTTTTGGACCTTTTTCAGCCTAGTTTGTGAATTTAAATTTTATTTTATTTTTTTTTTAAATCAAATGTATTTGAAAACACTGAAACAAAGCTATTCAGACTTCTCTCAAAGCTGTTTGAGGCGCTCTGTAGGTTCAGATAGACATCCTTGCATCATGTCATCTTCTGTTCACACTTCAAAAGTTATTTTTGCAATCATAAGAGCTAGAGACTTTGACTTAAATTAATTGCTTAGGTTTTGGAGCACATGATGGCAGTCATCAAAAAAGTATGGATTCAGCAAGCCACTTGCAAATCAGCCCAATTCAATCACAAATACTTCTCTGGGAATTAGGTTCTAACCTGCCTTGAAGAAGAAGGCAGAGGTTGTGTCCCTTTTGGGGACAAGACTGCACAATATATTATAACTCAGCAGTAAATGTGGGTACTGTTAACTTCCTTACCAAGGATTGCTAAAAAGTTAAGTGACAACTGCTGTTATCTGTCCTACCTGAACAAGCAGGAAATACTGAATGGCATGTGGAAGGAAAGATCTTTGACCTCTGGGCAGCTCAGGGAAAAGAGATTCTTAGGGCTAGTTATCTCATAAGAAAAAGGGTGTCACAGCACTCTCCTTGTGTTCTAGTCTGCAGTAGCTGAAACTGTAGATGCCTAGAATTTTTTTTGGATCCTTCACAAATGCCAAACTGGGCTGCTGTTGTCGCTGCTACATTAGACAACTCAAATGAGAACATATGGAACCTCAAATGCCTGTATTGGTTTCCACCAGCATTTGGATATTTTCACTGTGAATAATAAACTCTTCTGTGAGATATGAGAGATCAGGTACTTCCCTTGTACAGCGGGGTTTCCCAAACTTGGTTCACGGCTTGTTCAGGATAAGCCCCTGGCTGGCCATGAGTCGCTTAGCTTACCTGAGCGTCCACAGGTACGGCTGCTCACAGCTCCCAGTGGCTGCAGTTCACTGTTCCCAGCCAGTGGGAGCTGCAGGAAGTGGCGTAGGTGAAGGAACATGCTGGCCCTCCCTTCCTGCAGCTCCTGTTGGCTGGGAACAGCAAACCACTGCTGCTGGGAGCTGAGGGGCTCTGTGCCTGCAAATGCTTCAGGTAAACCAAACATCCTGGCCTGCTAGCGGCTTACCCTGATGGGCTGGGAGCCAAAGTCATAAGCCAAACCCTATATTTCAGGGGTTGACAAAAAGGGTTACAGTTTTTGCCATTTTTACCTATCCATGTAAGGGCGTTGGCTTATGAATGAATGGGTTAATGAACGAGTGTATATGGTAGTTGCTTAATTTTAGAGAAAGCAAGCAAAGCAGCATTTGCTGCTAATTCTTAACTTTTGCAGGAGAGTGTAATCAGATGTAGTATTCCAGAAGGTGACTCTATTATCAGTTGGAGACTGACCTCAGACCTCATGGGACAAGAGTCCTTTTTTCAAAGAAAACGTATGCCTCTTTTGAAGTAATTAAGCCTGAAGAGTAGCCCTGTCGGTATGACTACCCTCAAACTCCTTTTCAAAACATCCGGCTTTCTGGGATTCATTTAAATATCTAAAAATACTGAATTAATTTACAATAAAGTAGATAAGTTGCTGCTTTATCAGTCTTGCATAAAACAAATACATGCAAGTGTATGCTCTTTCTGATGATAGAAGTGGATAGAGCTGTCTTTGGGGGTGGAAAATTTTTTCCCATTATTAGTGTGCTAGGCAAGCATGGTAAGAAAGTAAATGTCATTCTTATGAAGATTAGGTGTATTAGAAGGGATTAAAACACAACTATAACAATATTTTTCCCTTTGGAGCTCCTGGGTGCGAGTTTATGGGCAGCAGGATTAAGGGGAGAAGGAGAACGATGTTACCAGCGTTGAAATAAGCAATACAAATTTCAGTGTTTGCATTGCTATAGTAATAGCAGGTATGTCATGTAAATTTTTTTAGTCATGCTGGTCAATTTAGGGTGGCATTATGCTATTATTCACAACTCTGAATGCATGAAATATTAATTTTTTTTTTTTCTCGCAAAGGGGTACCTCCGTTTTGGGTATGGATATCTTCAGTCTTAAATCTGTTGAAAATGATGGAAGTCCTTTAGCGTCTAAATAAATCTGTGTTTACAGTATATAGCTGTACTAAACCATTCAGAAACAATATTGTGTGCTCTCTTTGCTGGTTGCAGCAGCAGGTATATAACAAGCAGTGACCACAGTTAGTAAACAAGTAATGCTATGAGCTCAGTTCTGCAGTATTTGTACAGGAAAATCTCACCTAATAAATTCTTTCTTAGGTTCTGCATACTTTGTTTTAAAATGAGGTATTTAACAGGTAGAAATTTGATTTTAAAAATTGTTTACTTTTTTCATATAAGGCTCTGCTTAATATTTATTTTATCTTGTGGAACAAAAATACTTGTTTGACTCATGTTTAGACTGTCTTGCGCTAGCAAACTGTTTAGATACAAGTTGTCCCCTGTAAACTTTGCACTGCAATTAAAGCACAAAACAACCACCAAAAAACCCAAATTCATTTATTATTTTTGGAGCCTAAATTAACCTGTCAACATCTCTTTAAAACAGCTACAGCCATGCTACATTCTCCATTTTGAATGCAGGAAAAAAATCCAAATCTAAAAAACACAATCAGTTAAAGAGAACATTCCTTTAATATGTTAAAGAGGATATTGCAAAATATTCTAGTGAGATTTGTGCACTGAAAATATGTGGTGACTGGGTGGAGAGGTAAGAGGACATTCAAATGAGCTTTTTCTGCCAGATTGCCAAAGTTGGCATTGTCAGCAGTTTTATCAATATTTCTCTACATTTTTAGAAAATAAGGGCAGATAAAGAGCTGTGTGTTCAAGAATATTGGCTAACATGTAAACTTCCTGACTGACGGCAACGCTATTAACTGAAATCTAACGAATGGTAGAGCTGTTTCCTAAGGCCAGGCCTATGCTACAAACTTAAATCGGTAGGGCTATTGCACTCAGGTGTGAAAAATCCACATCCCTGAGCGACAGTTATACCAACATAACCCCCAGTATAGACAGCGCTGTGTCAATTGGAGAAGCTATCCCATTGTCATAGCACTGTCTTCACTAAAGAGCTACAGCGGCACAGATATATCAAGTGCGCTGTTGCAGCTTTAAGTGTAGACCTGCCCTTAGACTTCAGCAAGATGAGATTATCCAATTTTAAAGGACCATGTCTTAGGTCCAGTTTATATTTTTTGCTTACAGATTGTCTTATTTGAAACTCAGTATTAGCAATTCAACATGTGAAATAGATGATTATATTGCTGTCCGTAATATATGGTGTATATTAAAACTTAAATTTCTATACTAATTTTACAGATTTTTTTTGGCACACGTCAAAAAATTTTATGACCTGGAATTGAATTATGAAATTGTTGGTAGCTAACTAAGTGGTGGTCCAGCAAATGAGAATTTAAGATGGTGTGTTCAGCCAGTCCAGCTGTTTTATGATGTAAAGACTAGTAGCACTAGATAAGTGACTGGAAAAGGTTATTTTTTTAACCTCTATAATCTGGCATATCTACATATGTAGCTGGTATAATTCACAAACATGAGTTCTCCATTTTTTTAACTCTTCCTTCTTTCTATTGAGAGAGAAACTTTTTCCAAGGCAACCCTGGGATTACTTACATTTTTTTTCAAGGTCCTTATTAAACATAAACATATAATATACAAAAATGCCATCCAAATGCAAAAACCTGACACCACAAATCAACTTCTGTTTTTGAAATTGCTGGGTAAGCTTCCAAAATATATCTTAAATTTAGAAAGGTCTTGATTTCCAAAGTAAAAGGCAAGTTTAATAGATTGCCTGTTGCTAAAGAAAGTATAAGTCGTTATAGTGGATTCCGATGGTGAAATCTTTTAAGTGACTGCACTAAATAGTATAGATTTGTGTTACTTCTAACGGATATAACTATGAAAATAAGCAATGTCATTTATGAAATTACACTATTTTATGGTAACTGACAAGTTACATAACACCATTTTGGTATACTAGTTTTACATGTGTGAACAAAACAAAAATGTTATACACAGTATGCCAAAGTACAAATACAATTATGTTGGTTTGTGTCAGCACAAAAACATACCCCATTGTCACGATGGTTTATTATAAACCTATATCCAATGTTACATTTGAATGGCTTTGTAAATTGTTTTACAGAACTTGCTCCCTGTGTAACTTCTTGGAAAGTTTTGGAGCTGTAAATATCTGAAAATATATCTATGAAGAAATCCAGAATATTCCAGGAACACTTTTTTTAGTGTCAGGTTTCAGAGTAGCAGCCATGTTAGTCTGTTCTTTTTTGCGGATACAGGAGTATTTGTGGCACCCTAGAGACTAACAAATTTATTAGAGCATAAGCTTTCGAGGGCTACAGCCCACTTCATCAGATGCATAGAATGGAACATATAGTAAGAAGATAGGTGTGTGTGTGTGTATACACACACACACACAGAGAAGGTAGAAGTTGCCATATAAACTGTAAGAAGCTAATTAAGATGAGCTATTATCAGCAGGAGAAAAAAACTCTTGCTGATAATAGCTCATCTTAATTAGCCTCTTACTGTTTGTATGGTAACTTCCACTGTGTGTGTGTGTGTATATGTATGTATATATAAAATCTTCTTCTTATGTTCCATTCTATGCATCCGATGAAGTGGGCTGTAGCCCACGAAAGCTTATGCTCTAATTTTTAGTCTATAAGGTGCCACAAGTACTCCTATTTAGTGTGTAACACTCTTCCATCAAAGTTGGGTCTAAACCCGTGTTTCGGTACAATAAGGATTCCAGTTTGAGACAAAATTACTGGTTTTTGACCACTTCCGGTTATTAAAGATTCTAAGATACTGGCTCAGGATGTGGTTTCTGGTGTCCCAGCAAGATTGCAATTTGGATCATTGCATCATGTCTAAAAAAAATTCCTTTCCAGCTTCAGTTGGAGGTGGCTTTCTCAGTTATGTCGTGTTGCACCTTTGTTCAATAGCTGCCACATTCTACCTCAAGTGTGTGGTTGAATTTCAGTGATGGCTAGAGTGATTCCTTGTTTGTAATGTGTATTAGAGAGCTCTGTAATTAATGTGCTTTGAGACCCATTCAGATAAGACACAATATAAATGTTTGTGCATGTATATTGAGGAGAGTATTGCCTGCTTCTGTAAAAAATATATCTAGGTAATAGACTAAGTAACTACAACCGAATTAGTAGAGATGTACAGTAATTGATATGTAACTTTCAGATGTGGGGGTGTGTGTTTTTTTTAAACAGGGAGTTCTCCTGTGGAGCTTATAATAATGCAGGCACTTTGCTGGGTACATGATGACTTGAATGAAGTGGACATTAGCAGCTATATCCTGAAAGTCTGTGGTCAAGAAGAAGTTCTACAAAAGTAAGCAAACTTAATTTTTATTAATGTTTAACTGTCACTCAGTTCAGGTCAGTTACTAGAAAATCTACCCATCATTAAATGTATAAAAGTAAATTTGCAAAATTTAATTGAGTGAATATTAGAATTTGAATATTACTAGTTTTCCTTTGTAGTGGGGGGCACAGGGGAAGAAGTGTGTGCGCATAGGTACTATGTCCCTGCAGATTCATTAATCTGGAAACTGGCTCTTCTGTTCTAGCATGCATATATTAGGCTTTTGTGCTCTACTACATCATATGATGATCAGTTCCTATTTCGATGTTCATTCCACTCTCCTGATGAGAGTAATTTTTCAAAAATTACACTGGTCTTTGAGCTTCTAGCTTGGTTACAGCAGCTGTTGTGTGACTGAAGTGGGGATGACATGGTGGGGTGGGGGAGGGGGTAGCATTTAAAAAGTTAATAGAATTTTAAGTTGAGTACCATACTGCATTTCAAAACTGTTAGGTACCTCTTTGCCTGTTCAACGAATAAATGAGAACATTTTTAGGTCTCAGTATGACAGCTCTTCCCTGCACTGAATTCACTTTTTAACTATATAAATCACCTTATTTGCCTTTCCAGGGCTAGTTTTCACACTTCAACTCATATATTCATTCTCCTACCTGAACTTTTTGATTTCTGAGCCTTCTTCATTAGAAACTGATGTTGGTGGATAAAGTGCTGATTTAAGCAACAGGCTGTCAGATCATAAGCGATTTTCCAAAGTTCACACTACTTCAAGTTCTGTAAAAGCTAACTTTGGGGTTTGGAAGATTGCCTTGTAAAGAGAATCCTGTTTCCACTAAGGCTGTTTTCATGATCCTAGACTCTGATGACGATCTTGCGAATCTTGTCATGAGTTGGATTGCGGTATAGAAACAGAAGTGATGTTATATCAGCTGTTTTGGGGTTTTTAGCCACTCCTACTCACTTAAAAAAATGAAATACTGTACAGTATTAGACTGAGTTAAGAGGCCTACTCATCAAAATATAAGCCACATTTTGCATTCTTTATTGATTGTAGATTCTAGTTGTGTATATATTTTGACATTTGGGAAAACTAAACCAAAACGTGTTTTTCCTATTCTGCCTTTAACGGGCTTTAGGCCTTTTCCTAAATTGCCGCCTTGCCTCTAGAGTCTGTGATGTAAGGATTCTCTCCCCTCCCCCCCCCCCGTGACCTTTTTACTGCTGAATGCTCTTTCAAATATGATGTGGAACCCACTTGGAAAACTTGTGTAGTAATTTCTAATCTATCATAGACAAGTAGTATTTGGGGCTGTTTCTGGGTTCATAATCAAGGAAAATGCCTCACTGCATTCCTCACAAGAGAAAAGTAGGAGGAAATTAAACTGGGAGTTAGAGAATCTTTGGCATTCTGTGGTGTGACTGGGGTTCTCGGATTCTTCATGGATTGAAAGAAAAATAAGCAATCAGATTCTCCTTTGTTTCAAATCTCTGAAGAAGGCTTTGTATCAAATTTCTTGCTTCTCTTTGTGGATCAGAATTCTAAAGAGACTTTTATGTTATATGGGGATCTGTTTCCTGCTTTAACATCTGAGCATATGCTGGGATCCCATATCCTGGAAAGTGAGGGAAACTAAGACGACTTGAAAAGTTTCCTAGAAATCCGTCTATTCCTCACCTAAATCCTGTGGTGAATGAGTGCTTGTTTGTATGCAGGCTTCTAGGGTCTTTGACTATAGTGAGAGAATAACATAGCTTTCAACTGCTATTCAGATGTCAGCAACCTGGTAAATGAATCTGTAGGCACAGAAGGAATTGATGCTTTTTAAACCAGAATTAAGATGGATTCTTAAATACTCAATTTGGAATTGGCGGTTGACCATGCACGCTACTGGGATTCTGTAAATTCTTAAATTTTAAGACAGCCTACAACCTGTGGCAGTCTTTTTCTCTTTAATGGCTGAAAATTCTGAGATGTTCTGCAGGACTAAACGCTGAATCAAGATATTAATGTCTAATCAAGATCTTGGATTTTCAAAGCATTTCTGAAGAATGAGGATGACTCAGACAAGGTTATCTTGAATATTTGAGTGATGTTTGAAAAACATTTGTTGCATATTTTGAAATGGCAGGTAACTACAACATTCATTTATTTAACAGTAAGCACTGTGTAGGAAGTCACGAATACATTCAGAACTGTCGAAAATGGGATACAGAGATTAAACTGCAGCTCTTGACCCATAGTGTAGTACGCAGAGATCTGGCACGAACAGTGAGTACAAATTAAATTTCCAATTATAATAATCCTGATTCTCTATATTTCTGAAAATGTAATGTTACTATCCTGGAAGGGGAAGGTGGAATATACCCCCAAATAGGTAAAAGATCCATAAAGGATTTACAAATCTATATAATCTTAAACCTCTGAATTGGACTTGAAGAGCATAAGAAAATACAAAAACGGTTTTTATGGTCTATATGCTTGCTGACATGCTTAAAGGGGATGGAAGTGTTGGTCAGTTAGTAATCTGATTTGAATTGTAACTTTGTTACATGAGTAACAGACTCTCTCATTAATCCACATAGCGTCATGCATGACTTTCTTCTCTGAATAGAGCAGGGGTGGGCAAACTTTTTGGCCCGAGGGCTACATCGGAGTGCAAAACTGTATGGAGAGCCAGTAGGGAAGGCTGTGCCCCCCAAACAGCCTGTCCCCCGCCCCCTAGTCATCCCTGACGTATCCAACCCCAAAGCCCTCCCCCCACCCCCCTGCACCCTGACAGGCCTCCCGGGTCTCGCACATCCTGTCCAACCCCCTCCACCACTGCACATGCGCTGCCCGCACCCCCTTACCATGCTGCTCAGAGTGGCAGGGGCTCACAGCCCATGCAGCGGTGTGGCTGTGTGGGAAGGGAAACAGCGGGGGAGGGCCTGGGGACTAGCCTCCCGGGCCAGGGCCCGTCTGTGGCCTGCGGGCCGTAGTTTGTCCACCTCTGGAATAGAGGAAATAAATTAAAAATGCATATGGATCACTGTAGCACTTTTTCAGGTGGGACTTGATGTTTGCGTAGAAGAGGGTAGACGAGGGGCTGGTCTTTTTGTACTGTCCTCTTTCTGAGTTAGGACATGAGTAATATTTTCTCATTACTAGGAAGAAGATGATAGGACACCTACAAATTTAACAAAACACCTCTACAGAACAGAAAAGCCTTTCAGAGAAAATATTTCAAGGTAACCATATGTAACTTACAGCCTTCATGATCAAGTCATCTTATGCTAAATTTTGGAACAATTTACCATATTTGCCTTTTAGTGAGAAGGTGGTATATAGTATGAACTTCCACTTTTGTACAGTAATTAATCATGTATTCCAGGCATTCTGTTGAAGAGCTCCTAGAGGCTTACCATATTCAAACTGACATAGTTCTTAAAAAGGAGGTAAGATCTTTTTTTTTCTAGTACAGATTCTCCTTCAAATTAGTGCTGTACTAAATCTTGCATAAGAATGATCTTTTAGTATTTATATGCGTCTTAACTCAGCTTCTTGTATTGAGAGTTACAAAAACAATAACAGGGTCTTTCAGTTCTCCCTTTTAAAATCAGATCCCAAGTTCTAGGCTTTCAGATCTCCTTTCCTGTCTTTCTTCCCCATCACACACAACTAAAATAATTGAGTCATCTAACCATAAAGGTAAATGGTGTGGTTTTCCAAGTGTTGTGTGCCAAGTAATTTTATCCCCAAAGTGCTAAAAATGTATACTCTAAGATTTGGTCTACTGCCCTTATTTCTCTAATTGTTTCACGGCCAGTTCAGAGATGACACCTCCATTTATTTTAGTCATTTATGGCTCTTACCATTCCTTAGAGGACAGCATGACTAAAGAAAAGCAAAATACTCATACTTGCTAACTATGAAAAACTGAAAATCCTGTGCAACTGAAGAAAGTATTTAACTCTGTTATTTAGACAGTCATTAAAGAATTACTCCTTTATAAGAGCAATGTTTTCCTTAAACTCATCAACTCGCTGTAGGGAACAGTCTTGAAACAGGCAACTTAATTAAAATTGAGAATCTTGTACTCAAATTAAATCCTACTGTTTCTTTTTGTTTACTAAGATTAGCTTCTCTCTCTCTCCAGGAATACATAGTCTGAACAATCTTTTGCTTAACAGTAGAAACGGTATCTTAAACTAAAATAGTATTTACATATCACCTTAAAATTTAAGGTGATAACTCAAATCTAATCTGCTGATAGTGCTTTTACACCAGAGGTGGGCAAACTATGGCCTGCAGGCCACATCCGGCCCATGGGCCCCTCCGGCCCATGGGCCCCTCCGGCCCATGGGCCCCTCCGGCCCATGGGCCCCTCCGGCCCATGGGCCCCTCCGGCCCATGGGCCCCTCCGGCCCATGGGCCCCTCCGGCCCATGGGCCCCTCCGGCCCATGGGCCCCTGAGCTCCTGTTTCTTCTCGTCCACAGCCTCAGCTCAGCTCACTGCGCTGCCGGTGCTCTGTGCTGCATGATGGCATGGCTGGAAGCTTATTTCTTGATGCAGTGTGGTGGTTAGCTGTCTTTTTGCTGCTTCAGTTTGCTCGCTTGGATGAGATGAAACTAAGAAGAATGCCAAGAGCTAGTATCCAAATTCTTGGCTTTCATAGCCTTACTAAGGATCGAAGAGGCACCTTTTTCAGGGGCATGACTGGATCCAAATATAATCCATTGACCACTTTATTGGCTCAGTTATATGTGAGGACTTTGCTAGCATCTTCACCTCATGCATATGCATTTTGGGAACGTATAAGCAACAGGGTTGTAATTCAACTTTGTTTCTATCCGAGTTTAATAAAAGTCGAAATTCCATTTCAAATTAATCCAGATTACAGCTGTTTTTTCTATGTCTTTGTTTGTTTTTAAAAATATTTCTTAAATTTAAATGATTCTTAGTCTTTAAACTTATCAATAAATGATTATCAAAGAAGGTATATTTTCTTCATCTTTGGAGTGGTGGTTCTTGTCTTCCTGAGCTTGGTGAACAAGTTGCTTAGGCCTTGCCAGATAACTAATTCTGTAAACAATGTGAATGTTACCCTTTTATAGCAAGGTTAGTGGATTCCATACTTTTCTCACTCTATGGAAGATTTCTAAAAGGGATTGTCTGCCTTTTTTCCACCTGTAAAAGAAGCTGTTCCCTTGTGGGACCGTAACACTGTGCTGGCTTCTGTCATGGGACCTCCATTTGAGCACTTGTTCCCTGTCCTTCCTTTTGCCAAGAGACCGTCTTTCTTCTTGTTATCGTACTCACAAGGAGAGTAAGTGAACTGCAGGCCCTAATGGCCTGGCCTCTATACACAGTTTTTTTCAAAGACAAAGGTGTCTTTCAGACCATGCCCAAAATTTGTCTTGAGTGGTTTCACAGTTTCACCTTAACCAATCAGTAAACTTAACCTGTATCTCTTTTTCCTAAGCCTCATTTGAATGCAGATGGAGCTGCAGGTTGATTTGTTTGTTGTATGATGATCCTTGGTATCCTATCTGAAAAGGACTTGTTAATGTTTGACTCAGACTCACAATTTATCAGACCACTCTGTTTTATTAGCAAAGCTGCTCTGCTAATACATTTAGAAGTGAGCCCCCTGAGTGGGGCTTGTCTTTTAATTTATACAGTTTTTTGGAGAAAAAGTTAGAGAAGTTACAGACAAAAGAAGAAAGATTTTAGTCACCACCCTTCGAGATCCCTGAGACCAGTCACGTATCTTCAATTACCTGCCACCCTTAACAATCTCTTTAACAGTTTCCAGTTAACTTAACTAATTGCCCTTCACACCTTCCATTCTGATGCCTGCTTCTTAGACGTGCTGGCTCTATCTTAATTGCTTCTCCATTCAAAAGCTAAGTGTCCCTACGTGTGCTCCCTCAGATACTTTGTAACATGTTTTGGCATGCCCTCTCATATACAATGTATCCAGCATGTCCCATTATACAACGTTATACTTATACAATGTTATACTTCCACAGACTAAACTTTTGTGCATCTGAGGACTAAACTTCAGCTTCGTGTTTGAGGGGATCAGGCAGCTTCCACACAGATTTCCACATGGATTACGTCCTTTATTATGACGGCATGTGGGCTAGCTCAGGCTGCACCTCCCCAATAGACTGATTCATTTGATTAGAAGCCAGGCAGCTTCTGTCGCATTTCTCAATGATGTTTCTATATTGGATGTGTGTAGGGCCACTATCTGGTCTTCCGTGCATACTTTTACCAAGCACTATGCTATTACAACTATGTCTAGACCAGAAGCAAACTTTGGACAGGCAGTTCTTCAGTTGTTTAAGTAGTCACCTGAGCCTCACCTCCTTCAGTTACTGCTTGACTCACCTGAGTGAAATACATGTCTGTAACTATCAAAAAAGAAAAATTATCTACTTGTACTGTAATTGTTCTTCAAGAAGTGGGTGCAGTTGTGTATTCAATAACCAACTCTCCGTCCCTTTTGCATCAGTCTCCAGTTTTGGCTTTCAGTGTGAAAGAATTGAGTGGGGTTGGGGCAGTACTGCCCATAAGTACCCTGGGGAGGGGCTACAAGGATTCAAAAAGGCATGTGTGCTGCCATGATGGTTACTACTAAGCAAAGTTCTCCAGCATGTGTGTGCATGATCTTCAGTTACATAGTCACTCTTCTCACTTCCCTGTGCCCCAAAGTCTGGCTAAATCACTCCCCAATTTTGATAGTGAATGAGGTAAGGCTGTAAGAAGCTAGTCTGGGGCACTTGTGCCTCACTGCAGAAATTTTGGTGTGTAATGATTAAGGTAAGGTTTCTGCAGACCATTACCTCATTAAGAAGAGAGGTTAGATAGTGTATAGTCTGAAGCATGGCACCACACATTAAACAATGAGGATTAAGTCATTAAGGATTAAGTCACATCATTAAGCCATTTCAACAGAATCAGTTTACTCATGCTGTTTCTCCTTCACATTGAATCACACTCCATTGGAGCTGATGGACTTACAGTAGCTGAAGATTTGGTCCTAATTGTGTCTGTACCATGAAATATAGATGTGAATATAAAACTAAGTGATGTAAAAGGAAGATATGGCTAGGAATCTTGCGAGCTCTTTCTGGGCAGATATATACTAGGATCCATACCAGGCCTGTGATTCATACCTTGGTAAATGAGCCATAAGCAGTTTAGTTCAAGGAAAAATTCTTGACTTGTACTTTAAAAGTTGATGTCACAACTCGTATGCGATTTCAAAACTATGGTTTTAGTTTAAAAACGTAACTTTTTTTAGTGCAACTGAGAGGCTATATCCATAGATAATGTCCAAAAATGTGCTTCTTTTTTTCTGACTTCCCCTCTAAAATTTTATCTTGATTTTTGGACTGCAGCAATCTCAATTTCTGCCAACATAATCAAACTTTTTCCTTTCTTTGTCTGCGTACTTTTCTTGCTAGAACCAACAGAAAGCAGTAGATCATGTAATCAAGGCTGTAAGAAAAATCTGCTATGCACTGGATGGAGTAGAAACTCAAGCAATAACCGACTCTGTAAAGAAGCTGAGGAGGGCTGTTAATCTTCCAAGGAGTAAAAGTCCTGAGGTAAGCAGGTTTATCATGTGAACTTGAACACATTGTATCAATGGCATTCTGATAAAATATTTCTCAGTATTTATTAAAAAGTTATTTCCAAAGTAGTGATAACTGAAACCTCCTGCAGCATTTCTAAGTAGGGTTGATTTTTAAAAATAAAAAGTTTAAAGGGACACTTCTAACAATGTGGAAGACTTGATTAAAAAATTCCCTTTTCAGTCTGTTCAAAAGAATATTTAATTGATGGTGAATTCTTAGCATCCTTTTCTATTTCTATAAGTGATCGTGGCTTAAAATGTTTTTGAAATTAGAGAGCATTGGTATTTTCACATATTAAGTGGGTACTATACAACAGCCTGAGACTATGTGGACTTATGCATGGCAGTGGGTGCACTAAATTTGAATGAAGCTTTAACTATTAGTTCATGCCCTTCTGCAGAGAACTTCAGTGATAGGAACTTCTCCCTTTCTTATGAGCAATGATCAGTGTTTTTGTCTGTAGTGTGTAAACTACCAATTGCACTTCAAAACTCCATCTTACCTGAGTATTGAATCTGGGACCCAAGGTGCTCCCAAATGATGCAAATTCTCATACAAAAGTCACCTTAATTGAGCAGTTTGTTTCCGTGAAGTTGGCTTGCTTTTTGACAAGATCTGACTTCGCTATACCAAAAGGGGATCTTCATTTGAAGGAAAATGTCCTTTTCAGAAAGGAATAAAACTGCCGAAAACATCAAAGCCAGAGTTTTGCAGAGCTATGCCTTTTGCTGTACCACCACGCTAATATCACACTGGCATCACCCTTCCTGGGTTCATCATTGTGATGGCAATAGTATTTGTAAATTGGTTGTGAGATGTATACTTAGATTTCACCAACCAATTACCAAATGTCAGGTTCTCAGGCACTAGAACAGCCTAAACAGGGAGTCAGACAGTCCCCTTCAGACTGCGTCTGAAAAGTAAAATTTGGCATGGAAATATAGAAAATCTGCATAAAAATGTCTGTGCTCCATAGAATGTCACAGAAAAAAATCAGCGTTCCTCCCAACCTTACTGGAGCAATTTCCAAAATTTCTTTGATCCACAGCCTAAAAGAAAAATTTGAAAAAGAATATGGTCTGCAGAATGTAAAAATCCTCACGGGTGGAATCATGATTTCATAACTGACAAACGGTGTACTTCTGTAATCTGTTTTAATGTTAAAAAAAAAATCTATTTGTTTGTAACAATAAATATTTACTTAGGTTTCAGAGTAACAGCCGTGTTAATCTGTATTCGCAAAAAGAAAAGGAGTACTTGTGGCACCTTAGAGACTAACCAATTTATTAGAGCATAAGCTTTCGTGAGCTACAGCTCACTTCCTCAGATGCATATCGTGGAAACATATAAAGCCTGCTGCAGTTTCCACGATATGCATCTGAGGAAGTGAGCTGTAGCTCACGAAAGCTTATGCTCTAATAAATTGGTTAGTCTCTAAGGTGCCACAAGTACTCCTTTTTCTTTTTGCGAATATTTACTTAGATTACCCTTGTTAAGGGTAAGTGAAGTTCACTTCTGGAGAAGGAAAATTGCATTTAATTGGAGTTCTCTAATAGTCTCCATCCAAACACTACGTATGATTAGCAGTTGCCACAAGAGTCAAGGGGTAACAATAGATCTTTGTACATATATTTTTATCCAGTCATGTTTTTTAGTAACGCTTGGTATGTATATAGCACTTGTCATCCCAGGTTCTGAGTGTTTTATAAATAGTGTGGAGACATGGCAGCCTCTCTGTAAGTAAAAATGTAATTAGCTCTTTTGTGGAAACTGATTTACCAAGTTTTAAGATCTTTGGTAACTACAAGGTTCTTAGGTTTTATCTATATTAATAATCTAAACTTTCTTATCTGACTGAGCATGTCAGCACAATAAGTATACAAGAGAACTTTTTAACACTCCTATGAGGTAGGTATGAGGTGTAGAAGATTCACTTCATCCATGTTTTAAATTTAGCTGCCTCTGGGATCGATTGTCTGCTATTTAATCATTTAGTCTCTTTAACTGATTTAGGACAAGATGTTAGAAGAAAGTCTCTACTAAACTAAAACTGAGGGAGAACTTGCATGGTGAGAGTTATTAGAGTTGGAATTTGACCAACAATCCCTCATTCATTTTGTCCAGGCATGTGACATTCCTGTGCGTTTTTATTCCCAATTTCTTCAGACCTGTATCTTCCACCATTCTGGAGGATGCTTGGGCTGCTCTCCTGTCTCTTGCAGGCAACTCACGGAGGCCATTCAGTGTTTTTGTGCCACGTGGTCTGGCTATGCCCCCACTGCTCTTTTTCATTGACAGATTCTCTGCCTCTATAGGAATAGGCAATGGCAGGGTTTGGTGGTTTTTTGTTTTTTTGCTCCCACACATTCTCATATTTTAACTTTTCTGCTTAGTTTTTTGGGCAGTGAGGAGCAATGTTCTCCTTCAGCATTCTTCCTTCCACCTGGCTTGGTTTAGCCCGCCCTGAACCTTTGCTGCAGCATTTCTGTGCTGTCGCTTCTGCCCCTTCCAGACATGGCAGAGGAGCTGGTAAAGCACTGGGTTAAATCCAAACAGTGCTTTGTAGGTGAAGCAGTCTTCTCTAGGCTCAGCAGATGGCAAGTTGCCCCCAGCCTGTGCCCAGCCTTCTATCCCTAACTCTGGGGCTAGGAGTCAGACAGGTTGGGTCTCCTACCCGCTGAGGCAGCTGCAACTCTAATGGGCGGGGGAGAGAGAGGGAGAACCAGGAACCCCAGTGTAGAGCAGGGAGAGGCTCTGAAAGCGAGAAGGACCCTGATCACTTGACTCAGGGGTAAGTCCCACTAGACACCCGCTGAACAAAGAGCAGAGGTTTGTGGAGCCAGAAGTCCCAGCCTTAAAGTGGGTCCTCAGCACCTTGGGGAAAGAAGCAAGGCTTCTAATCAGTTCCCCTCATTCTCAAGCTGATCAGGAGATCTCTGATGATCCCCCCCTGCCCAGCAGGACAGAGTTCTGAGTCAGACTTCTCAAGAGGGCTGAAGGAAGACAAGCTGCAAAAGGCCTTACCAAAGTTGCGGTAGAGCTACGGTTCCAAAGCACTCTAAAAAAAAATGAACCGGGGGGGGGGGAGGAGGATCTAAAGGAAAAGCACAAAAATCCAGGAGATAAGCTGTTGTCGTTGTCCACCTTCCACTCCCTTACTGATGAAGATGAGCTGTCTGGCCCTGAAATCTTCCAGGGTGTGATCAGGGATAAAAGGAACAAGCCTGATAAGGGCTAGCATGTTAACAAGTGCGACATCAGGCTCTATAACATTCAAGAATCTACAGGGTCTGTTGATACCAATGGGTGACACTGCTGTAGCAGGATAGGATTCTTAGGACTCCTGGATAGAAAGATGGAGGTCACTCTTAAAAAAGGGCTTTGAAGGCTCCTCTGCCCCCTCCCTTCCCACCATCCTTGGTGACCATCTGCTTTGCAAGAGCATCTCTTCCCTGCCTGGAAGATATCAAAGCCCTGTGAACAGCCATCACCCTGACTTTGGCTCCACTTTAAAGAAAGTTTCCCTAGCAACAGCATTTGTAGCTGATGCCTCAATAGATTCATTGAGGTTCACAGCTTGAGCCAGGGCTTTGGCCCTGAAAGGTGGATACTCACAAAGCAGGTCTCTGCTTGGCCACGTTTACATGCTCCTTTCTGGAGAGAAGGTGTATAAGGCGATGGCTGACAATGCGACAAAATACAGCATAGTTTGGCCAGCCATCATTCCTGGTCCTCACAGAGGTACCAGCAAACAGACATCAAATTCCCCAGGGGAGAACAATGGAATCGAGGTCTGGGGGAAAAGACCAGTGCAGTGATACTCAGACCTCAGTGGTTCAGGAGCCAAATTAGCAATCCGCATTACCCAGTGCCACAGTAGTGTGAATTCATTGTTTCATTTTCAGCAAAGTGACAGACCAGGTGATATTGTTTTATCAACTACAATTGGTTAATAACATTGTAAAAGCATCAGTGTTTTAATATGTGCTGCAAAGAGCCTCATGACATGCTAAAGAGCCACTTGCAAGCTTGTCTGAGTATCATAGAATCATAGAACTGGAAGGGACCTTGAGAGGTCATCTAGTCCAGTCCCCTGCACTTGTGGTGGGAGTAAGTATTATCTAGAACATTCCTGACAGGTGTTTGTCCAACCCGTTCTTAATCTCCAGTGATGGAGATCACCTCAGCCCTGCCAAAATCTACTTATGATAAAGATCGCACAGGCCTGTGCTCGGAGCTGAAACTAGGAGGCGGGATTTCCCATTTCCTAAAGGAATGGTTTTCATCAACAAGTGGGTTAGGGAAGTAGCAAGCCAGGAATGTTCCCTGGAGCTGTGGGCACACCTCATCCAGTCACCCAACTCCACTGACCCTATAAAACAGTCTGATTCAGAACAAAAGATCTCATATTCTGGATATGGGAGTGATAGTGTGTTTCCTCAGAAGAAAGGTTCTCTGGCTTCTACTTCATCATCTTCATTGTACAGAAGCACATGGGGGGGAGGAGGGAGACAGAAGATATCAGAGCTATTCTCTGCCTAAAAAGGCAGAGTGGATGAAGGAAATGAAGTTTCAGATAGAGACCCTAGCCTCTACAGTGTCATCCCTGGCCTGGGGTGGGAGGGGTGGATTCTTGACTTCAGTAGACATACCAGAAGCTTATCTCCATAGCCCCATCGTGGCATGCCATCGCAGACTTCTGGGGTTTGCCTGTGGCAGGAAACTTCAGTACTGAACACTCCCATTCAGCCTGTCCTGGTTCTCAGGGTTTTTACAAGGATGTTGGGGACAGTTACCAGAATTGGGTCACAGGGAACTCACCCCTTCCTGGATGACATCCTGATCAGAGCTCTGTCACAATCCACATCGCACAGGGGTGCATGTCTCAGATGTTCAATCTCCTCAAGTCACATGGCTTCATAATCAGTGCCAAGAAAGGTTCTCTGGTTTCAAACAAGAAAAATTCCTGGATGGGAGTTTCAGGAGGCTCACTATAGTGCTATGTCTCAAACTGCTGGTACTTCTGATGTCCTGCATGGGGCTCACTCCATCAGCACAATCACACATCAGAAATCTTCAGGCCTTCAATCTGATGGTGTGGTACCACTCCCTGGAATGCGTGAAAGATCAAGTATGGGTTCCAACACAGGTGTTCAACTCTGTACAATGGTGGTCAGCCCATCTGGCTTCCAGTTTAAGTCCTCTCATCCGATGCCACACTGGAGGGCTGGAGAGTTTACTTGGAAACCCAAATAGCCCAGGGCCTCTGGAGCCTGGAGGAAAAAGGCTCACAGCATAAACTTCCTAGAGCTGAGAGTAGTCAAGCTAGCTCTGCGACGGTTCCAGCATATCCTAAGGGGGAACCATGTCCTTGTTCAATAAGACGATGACTACAGTGTCATATGTAAACAACCAAGGGGGAACAAGGAGGTGGCACTACACACAGAAACAGTGTAAATAATGAAGTGGGCAAAACAGTTCCTCTTTTCCCTCTGAGAAATCAATACCAAAGGGGGTGTGAAGTAAAAGGCAGACTGGCTCAGCATGGTCAGCAACTCCGAGTGGTGCCTAAATCAGGAGATTTTGGATATCATCACTTAGATGTTCACTTTCCTTTCAACTGACTAGTTTTGTGGATGGTACAAATGCAAAGAGGCCAGAATACTTCACAAGGGAGGCAGACTCAGATCCATAGAGACAGGTGCCTTATTGCACAGTTGGCTGCAGGGACTGTTTACCTTCCCCACTACTGGAGAAGGTGGTCCAGAAAATAAAAATAGGTGATGGCAATACTGGTAACTCATTGGCCAAAGAGACCTTGGTACTCAGACCTGATAGAGCTGACATTGGAACCCCCACTTCAGGTTCCACAGAGACCAGACATCCTCTCACAAAATTCTTTTCTTCATCCAGACCTAAAACAGCTTCAACTAACAACCTGGCTGTTGACCAGAAAGCACATCTGTCTTCCATAGTTAGACATTGGTTTAATCAAGGAGAGTATTGACTCTAAAAGCAAACTCCTCTATCTGGTCCATATTCAACAATTGGTGCCAAGAGCACAGTGCAAACACAAGAATTCCAGCCATTCTGAACTTTCTTCAAGAAGGCATAGATAGACCTGTAGCTTCGTACAATTGCATATTAAGTGTCCGCTCTTAGTACCATGCTATTCACAGGGTCCTTGGGTTCCCTGGCAGACCATCCACAGGTTAACCACATTCCTTCACACAGTCTGATTTGCCAGACTCATGGTCAGGCCGTTCTTCCCCAAATGGGACCTAATCCTAGTTTTGAGGGACCTGACAAGCCATCCCTTCGAGCCTCTGACTTCAGTGTCAGACTTTATTTTTCCTTTTAATACTGATTTCTAAATAGTTGTCACATCTGCCAGGTGTATTGGAGCTGGCAGCCTTACCTATTCAGGAGTGGTGTTCAGAAGGACAAGGTGGTGCTCAGGACACCAGAATCCATCCTTCCTTCCACACTTCCCAAGAGTTTGCACTTCCTTCATTCTGTCCAAACCCCTAATATCCCATTGAAAAGGAGTGGCATACTTTAGATGTCAGAAGAGCGTTGAAAAGTTCTCAAGCATACTGAATCCATAACAAGATTAGGCTCCCTATTCACATCCTTCCACACTAAGTGCCATGGACTCAAAGCTTCGAAGTCTGCCATTGCTAGGTAGATTAGACTGTATTGTGGAAACCTACAGATCATTAGTGGTTCCTGCCCCAAAGGGGTCAAGGTGCATTTCATGAGATTCTTAGCAACTTCATGGGTGAAACAAGCAGGTCTGTTGGAAATTAGCAAAGTCATCACTTGGTCTACAGCTAACATCTTCGAAGCACTGTAGGATGGACCGTCTGTCTTCAGAGATCTCCTTTGGCAGGAAAGCGCTTCAGGCGGTAGCCTAAGAAATAATACAGATTTGAGCGAGTTCACAAAAAGGCAGGATCGTACTTTCCTACTAAACTTGTTTCACTGCTCACTACTTTGCAGATGCCCAGAATTGTGGGAGATACAGAGCTGCAGAACAGAAAATTTCTTATCACTAATTTCCTTTCTGCTAGCAGCGTCTTCCATAGTCCTAGCCAGCCTGGATGGCTTGTGAGTCCAGGGTCAGATATTAAGTGGAATTGTTACCATGTGACTGTCTTGGTCTAAGGTACAGTTATTTCATTGTCTCTGGAGTACTTGTTGTCATGCAAGTTTCACAGCTTGGGAATCACTTATCTGGCAGCCAGCAAGAACAGAGGTGATGTGGCCAGACCATCGGGCACCAAAACCCTGATCCTTCTCGGTGAGCTGCCGAGAGAGGAAAGCAGGCCAGACGTCCAGAATTGTGAGGTGCTGCTAGCAGAAAGGAACTTATCAGTAAGAAGTGTTCCATTCTTTATGCTACAGCAGTACCCCTTCATGACATGACAGTGGTGTAATGGAAGATAGAGCATCCAGGTATTGCATCATATTACAGGTTGCTTTTTACATAAGAAATTGCTAAAAAGGAATAATGGAACAGATATAGAAAAATTAAGGAGCTAACTTGTAGTAGGTCTCATCAGTTACTCACTGAACAAAAAATAAAATGTTGAAGCTAGCTGTATGGTAAAGATAGCTCTGATAAAATACACTTTTTTGAAAAAGTTTGGTGCTCCCTAGGTATATAAAGTTCATGCTTAACACTAAATTTGTTGCATACTTTGAGAAATAAGTTCTCATATCAAGAATAAATATCAATAAAAGAAATATCTTGACTATGGTTTCAGTTTTTTTCTAGAAGTGGTATATTGACACTAACAGTCCTGTTCCTCTGGTGTAGCTGATCTGTATGCCACCTTTGTGTTCCCCTAGTCCCATGGTGTAAGTTAGAGCACCCTCAACACTATTGATTTATTCTGATTTTTTTAATGGTCCTCTAGCAGCTGTTACATTAATTATTGCTAACCTGAGCAGTTTGCTCTGGTCTTGATCCCTCACTGTGAATCCTCAGTCACATATGGTAGCTTGTATGGACTTTCTGTGCTACAAGAGTGCAAAGGGACCAAAGTGTGAGCCTAAATCTGGCCCAGTGTTTCAGATAATCATCATGTGTGTTAAACTACAAAGTTTGTCATTGAGAAGAATGGCAATTGGGGGTTATTTGGATGTAAGCTGCTTCAGTGTTCTGAAATTTGCCATAACTTACTGTGCAGGTGTCCTTAAAGCCCGCTGATGACACTAGCAACAGTTCAGTTGGTAAGTAAAGCTTTTAATCTTATTTCAGAATAGTTTTCAAATGGTGGTTTTAGGAAGATACGCATTAAAGATGTATTATAATCTAGGTTCATTGCAGCCTGAAAACCCTGTGCAAGTGAGCATAGACCAGTTGACTGCAGCAGTCTATGCCCTTCTTCACCTTCACTTAAACTCAGGCTGCAGTAGCAGCCATTCTGCAACAAAAAATAATAGAAGCACTAAGGAAGCATGGACTGCCACAGAGCATCTGCAATTCACAATATTTGCTGCTCATGGAATTCTTACCAGTTGGGTGTCAAAGTGAGTAATTTTATTAAACTAATGTCCTGTTTTACAAATTGGTTATCCATCTCTTGTTCTTCCTGCTTCAGCATGCTGACTTTTCCTTTCCAGTTACGAAAAATACTACTTGGTTTGCTCTCTGACCCATAATGGAAAAGATCTGTTTAAACCCGTTCAGTCCAAGAAGGTTGGCACATACAAGAATTTCTTCTATCTGATTAAGTGGGATGAACTGTAAGTAATTTTAGAACGTCTGCTCCTTCATTAAAATATTCCTGTCTTTAATTATAGTATTTTCTAACTATACTTGGATAGTTAATAGAAAGTTACGTAAGCTGCTAATTCTGTTGAACTCCTTAGTGAACTTAGACTTTCTGTGATCACACATGTCTGACATGTTAATACTGTCTGGGTTAGAGTAGCACTTTACCCTAATAATTTTGAAAGTCTGGGAGTAGAAGGAAGAAACAAATGCCCTCTAGTAATATGCTGATTGTTCACATTTATAAATTGTCGGAAAACTCATATTTTAAAAAACTCCTCCCTTTTTGTGGGCACAGTTTGCACCTATAAAGAGGTAAACCGGAAAAAGGCTTCAGTTATGGCCCAAATGTCTAGGGAGGGAAAAACTTGTTAGTGTTGTAAGTACTCTGGAAGTTTTGTCTTTAAGCATTTTTCAGTGATAAACTAATCTTCACTTAAATGCAAGTAGTGCGTTTTAACATTCCTTTGCAATGTATGACAATTGTGCATATGTTCTAATTTTTAAAATCTTAGATGGGAGGGCTGCTGCTGACAGAAAGGCAGACTCTTTAAATGATCACTTAAGATTTAATAGCAAAAATGTCTGATTTTCTTATCTTCTGTGTGGGAATGTTTAACTGTCCTTGATGAGCTAATTTAGATTTTGATTGGTGGGGGCGGTGGGGTGGGGAACACAAGAGGAGAACTGGATTGATAGTGTCCTAATCCTAGGGGTTAAGTCGATTCCTCTCACCCATACACTGTTTGTTTTCAGTACCCTCCCCATCAAACTTAAAACAATAAAAAGTGCCCAGACGTAAGCTTTGAGCACCTTACCCTTTGTTTAAAATCATAAATTTAAATACACAGTTCAACTCTCCACTTCTATTAGGCAACATCTTGTAATCCAAATCCCTACAAACCTACCCACCTGCCAAAACCTTAATTCCTTATCTCTTCAAAGTCAGGTTAAACAAATGGGTACTGCGGTCAACAAAATCCTGGCTATTTTATACCAGGGCAGAACATTATTTCAGACTCCACAGGACACACTAGAGCATGGCGAAGTTGCTGCCCTCTGTTATAGTGAGAGGGATCTAACCTGAGCATCTCTACTGATGGGCAGTGTATCACTGGAGACAGGTGGTCTCTTAGGCTAATTTCAGGCCATTTAATGTAGGAAGTGTAGGGTTGTGGCATATAAAACTGACATTACAATAAAACTAAAGAATACGTCAAGACAGGAAAAAATAGTGTGAACTTTACTCTGTACACTGAATTTTATTAGTGTTTAGTAAGATTTGAAGGTTCTACTTTGTGTGCCATTTCAGAACACACAAATGCTTACATGAAACAGCAATTCATTTGGATGAAAAAACCTATTGTCTCAAAGCTTGACTTTAATATTAAACTTAGAAAAGTAGAGGGTGTTAAACCAAATCTATAGGCCCTGATAGTGAGCAAAAAAATTGGAAAAATTAATTATACTAGACAGTCCAGCTCCTTGAAAAGAACATGTAATTTTACGCAAGAAATCTTGTCCATTAAGAGGTACTTTTGAACTTAGATATGATTCAGGGTTGTTGCCTTGCGCCCTTCAGAAATTGTTACTGACACTAGAGATGTGATGCAATGTGTGAATAAATTAAATTTTGCATATTAATGTTCAACACTAATTCACTTCCTTTTGAGAACAAAAAGCATCAACATATATTGTAACTTCCTTTAAAGATTCTAATGGTTTCTTTTCTTCTGAGTTGAGTCTTCTTTAACATACTTTTATTTTACAGAATCATTTTCCCTATCCAGATTTCACAATTGCCATTGGAATCTGTCTTGTGTCTTACTCTGTTTGGAATATTAAATCAAAATAGTGGAAATTCACCTGATTCAAATAAACAGAGAAAGGGCCCAGAGATGTTGGGTCAAGTTTCTTTACCTCTTTTTGACTTTAGACGGTAAGCATACAAAAGGTTTGTTTTAGCGAATGACTTGGGTTTATAAGGGGATTTAGATGAACTCCACAAGTGCAGAAGCTGCTTCTTTGCCATTGCTTTTAATAGAACGTGCTGTGTTGGAAGTTACTGTTAGTTAGATACGAAGGATCAACAGTAAATAGAATTCTGCTTATAAGATGTTACTATTCAAATACTTCTGCAGTCTCCTAACAGACTGACTAGTAGGGTTGGGTTGATAGGCTGTTTGGATGATATTAATAATCAAGGAATGGTCATATTTCACCCACATTTACATGATAGTTTTCCCAAATAGAGACCACAGTGGGTAGCAGTACTTCAGAGTAGCAACAGTTTGTAGTATAATAAGAGCATCCTTGAGGCAGTCCACTGACTTCCAGCATAGGAGCTGGTGAACAATAGATTATATAAAAAGAAAAGGAGTACTTGTGGCACCTTAGAGACTAACCAATTTTTTTGAGCATAAGCTTTCGTGAGCTACAGCTCACTTCATCTGAAACCTGTCAATAGATTATATGTATGTAAGTGTCCCCAAGTGTTACTGTCCAACATTTACTGAATTAAAAAATATACTCCTTTCTCTACTGATTGAGAACCTTCTATAGGGAGGGAGAGAATAGCACTTAATGAGCAGCATCAGGGGCAGAAGGTGTGAAAGGCAGACGAGTTCACTCTGTAAGTGTTAAGGAGACAGGAGCTGGTAACAATGTGGTGGTAGAACAGATTTGGTTAGAGAGCAGAGCAGCTTGCTCATAGGTCTTTCACAGGGTTCTCTTCCCAATAGGATTACTCTTGCTTTAGTACAGCTAAATTCCATTGCTTTGCTCAGCAGGAGTTGACTCCGTGTTAAGAGCTCTTTTGTCCAGCTCATCACCTTGAACAAATAGGGCATCTGAAACCTTTTTCAGCCAGGACATTGAGCTTATGTGAACAAGTCTTTGGGACTGTATATCATTGAAAGAAACTCAGTTCTTGCAGTGCTCTTAAATGGAGATTGGAGGAAAAGAGGCTTTTTAAAAATGTTATCTGGGACTCACCTTTACATTCCTTCTGTGAAATTCTATTTTTAGTGGTCTAGAAAGCAGTCAGTCTCTTCTAGTCTCAAGTCTTCATATGATAGTGATGTCTGGTCTTATTACTCTGGTGTAAGCTTTTTTTAAAAAGATAAACCATATCAAACTTCGAAAGAGCTTAAATACGATAATGCCTTCTACAAAAACATTAAATAAAAAGTGGATAGAATTGACTTTATACATTTAAGCTACATTAGTGTTACTAATGTAGTACACTAATTCTGTAAGTTGCTTATGCAGTAGTTAGAATGATTATGAAAGCTCTGAGTAAAACAAATACAGTTTGTAAGTAACAAAGATCACTTCCAGCCTATCCACATTTAGGAAAAGTTTACTGGTTCACAGATTTACATCCAGAGATCAGACAAACTAGAACGAAATGCTTTCAAGTTTTACAGACACTGAACAGTGGTTTCTTGTCTTAGACAGTGAAACTGTTATGTGACTTAAACTGACCCCAGATTATTACATTTAAAGGAGAGTATAAATTATCAAGGTATTTAATTTGTCTTTTTAAGGATAGTTTTTATGTACCAGTAACTAGTGTTTCTCTTTTTTCTCCCCCCCCGGTACATTCACACTTATTAAATAGTGCTCGATTCTTTTTGCAAAGGACTTAGTTGACAGTATAGATCTGGGGACATTGGTACCAGTAATGCTGGACACAAAGCTACATTAGCAAGAAGCTCTTCAGTCCCTAGTCATTGGTGCTGGATACTTGACATTCAACTCAGTGATAAGCTCAGGCACCTGCATACTGTTTACGATGGACATAGTGCTTCATCTAGTGCAATGCAACCCTGATCTTAGTCATGGCCTCTCATCTCTACAATAATATGAATAACTACTTTGAGTGGCTCTTCAAAATTGATGCTGGACTTACACCATACCAATTTTAGTCAAGTAGATCTGAAGACCCTCCACCATCAGAAGGGATTTTGAGGCAGCCCTCATGGTCTTTGCTGATCCAGACAGTGCTTCTGCCATAAAGAAACCCTTTCTTCCTTATTTTTTTAAATGAAAAGCAACAGTCTTAACTATAAACAAAAGTAGGTACAAAGGGGCAGGAGACCATTAAAATTAAGGGAAACATTTTGAACACTGAGTTTTAAACCTTCAACTGTTGAGCAGGAACTTAAAGGCAGTTGGAGCCATTCCACTTGTAATGCTCCATGAGGGAGGGGTAAGTGGCCAGTATAGGCTAGGAGATTCCAAAAGCTCATAAGGTGCTTTGATTCCACAAGTGGGAATATTCAGAGGCCTCCTGGAACAAGAATCGGAAGATGAATCAGACATCGTTTACCAGACTTAATGACTAAAATCTGGATTATAGGATTTAAAGTAACTTTTTTACAAGGTGTAATAAGTGTGCAATTAAAGGAATGTAAAGAGAAAGTGGTAAATATTAGAAAGCTCTGCGTCATTGAAGACCATTGGCCCAGATCCAAACCTTGCTCAAGAAAGCTGAGGAGCAAAACTCTGGCTGGGGATGCAAAGGTAACCTTAAGTCACGTTTGTGCTTCTCTGATCTTGAGCTGATCTGCCCCAGACTAGTTCCCAGGCACAGCTTGAAGCCGCTTGAGGGCTTCTGCAACTTACCTTTACAGTTGCTGACTGGTGGATGTCTACACTGCAAAAAACACCTGTGGCTAGCCTGGGTTAGCTGATTCGGGCTTGCAGGGTTTGGGCTATAAAATGGAAGCATAGACATTTGGACTCTGGCTACATAACTGTGTTTTAGCCTCACAGCCCAAACCAGCTGCCCTGGGCAGTGACACTTGGTATCACACAGGTTTTTTTATCATAGTGTAAACCAACTCTGAGACCATGCCAGGAGCTGGTATCTCTGCAGCCCAGGAGTGCTCTGACCACACCTGCTGCACCGTTCATGAGGGAGTGATGCATTACAGTGGTTGTATGCTACCTGAGGACCCCCTATTGTCAGGGACACACAACTGCCCTTACACAGCTGAGGAGCTGGTCCTATGGTCCTGCATCTAAGTTTTTACCAAATAGGATCGAGCTTATCTTCAGCTGAATGTCAAGTTGTCAGTTTAATTATATTGTAATGTTGGGCTACTTGGAGAGAATCCTATCAACAGTTTGAAGAGCAGAGAGATGGATAAATTGTACTTCACGTGCGAGAATTATTTCAACTCCCTGAAGCACAAGGATCAAAAAGGTTAGGCCAAAGTTGGATGAATAACATGCAGCAGTAGATGTGGAAATGCTAGCAGAGACTGACCGTGGACTACTACAGTTGAACACGGGCCAAGGTAGTTGAGGGATACAAGCCAAATACTCCAGCTGCATTTTCAAATTACATCAATAACAAGGGGATCTAAAAATTGCTGCTAACTAGAACATTGAAGATTCAAAGGTCATTACTGTGCTGTGAGAATCTAAAGCCAGATTGGAAGCACTTGTGATGAAGTGTGGGTTTGGAAAGCATACAGCTCTTCCATTCTTGCTACCACATAAGGGAACTAACAAGTGCTTGAAAGAATACTGTGTAATTCTTAAGGGCTAGATCTGTGTTCATTTGTTCTTCAGTGGCATGTAATTAGATGCATGGTGGTTTTTTGTTTTGAATTATGAACCTCATATTAATAAAGACTAAGGTAGCACTGCCTCTTCTTTCCTCCCCCTCTTCCTTCCCAGCCCCTTCTCCCCAACACACTGAAGGCTTGATCGTTCCCCTTACATCTTTTTCAGGAAATTAAACTGCATTGACTGGAAGATTTTTTTTAAGACTACTTGAGGCAAGAATTCTGTTCTGTACAATGCCCAGCACGCTGTTAGAACTCCGTAAATATATAACTGTAGTGACTCATACTAATTAGTATAATTGGTTAGTAGTAATGTGAAGTTATTAGCAAATGTTGCACCTGCAGCTAAACCAATATGTGGTTTGATCAAATCATAGAAGCTATAGATGAGAAAAGATCCCAAGTCCAATCCTTGTTGGTGCAGGATTGTTGCCTGTAGAATATTTACTTTGTCTGAAAGCTTTATTCGCTTCACATGGGCAACCTGTGCTCCATTTTATTTATCTGAGAGGCGAGACATTTTTCCCTTAGTCAAGTCAACCATTTCACTATTTAACTTTATCCTTCTGCCTGTGCTGGCTTAGAGCTTCTCTCAGGTTCAAGCATTTTGAGGACTTGAAAAAAAATATATATATATAGAATATAGTTAAATGAACATAGGAGAATGAAATTCTTCTTAGTAGAGATCATATTCTTTGTTGGGGATTATGATTTTGAGCAGCCAAACAAATGGGCATGCTCCCAATGTTCCCTCTGAGTTCAGAAGCTTAATATAGAACCTCTTTGGAATAAGAAAAAAATTTCCTCTTTCAGGGACAGTTATAATTTGATACTTGGCCTGCTCTCAGTTTGAGAACATCTATATTCTGTGACAAATTTTTGCCATTATAGTGAACCTATTGATAGTCCATTTAAATTATGAAGAGATACCAGATTAATATTTTTATCATTTGTGAGCTATCTTCTTTTAATGGGTGTTTGATCTGCTTCCCAGACTTCCTACTGTTTCTCACAACTAATTGTCTTTTTGAGGAGTAGACACAAGTTATAGTTACTGAAATACTGTGCTTTTTTGTGTGTGTGTGTGTTAGTTTGTTAACTTGTGGGACGAAGCTCTTACATCTTTGGACTTCATCACATGTGACTGCAGCATCAGGAACTGCCCACAAAAGAGGAAATCTCATGGAAAAAATAGTATTGCAGGTAGTGTATTTTCTGATTTAGCTTTAGGGTTCTTGTTTTGACTTGAGTAGATACTGTTTGACTGCCGTAAGTGATCAAGAACTTTGTCTGTCAGCAGAAATAGATATCACTTTTGGGGGGGCACGGGGAACCTCTTCATTGTTCGGGCTATGGTAGGGGATACCAAACCAAAATACCAATGTAAAAACTAGGGCTGACGATTAATCAGTTAACTCACGCAATTTACTCAAAACATTAATTGCGATTAATTGACGTTTGAATCACACTGTTAAACAATAGAATACCAATTGCAATTTACTATTTTTGGCTGTTTTTCTACATTTTCAAATATACTGATTTAAATTACAACACAGAATACAAAGTGTATTAGTGCTTGCTTTATATTTTTATTGCAAATTTTTGCACTGTAAAAATGATAAACAAAAGAAATAGTATTTTTCAGTTAACCTCATACAAGTACCATAATGCAATCTCTCTATTGTAAAAGTGCAACTTAAAAATGTAGATTTTTGTTACATAACTGCACTCAAAAACAGAACAGTGTAAAACTTTAGCGCCTAAAAGTCCACTCAGTCCTACTTCTTGTTCAGCCAATCACTAAGAGAAAAGTTTGCTTACATTCAGAGGAGATAATGTTGCCAGCTTCTTGTTTAGTGTCCCCTGAAAGTGAGAGCAGGCGTTCACATGGCACTCTTGTAGCCAGCATTGCAAGGTATTTACGTGCCAGATATGCTAAACTTTTTTGTGTGCCCCTTCTTGCTTCGGCTACCATTCCAGAGGACATGCTTCCATGCTGATGGCACTGGTTTAAAAAAAGTGTTAATTAAATTTTGACTGAACTCCTTTGGGGAAAATAGTATGCCGCCTCCTCAGTTTTACCCGGATTCTGCCATGTATTTCATATTATGGTACTTTCGGATGATGCCCCAGGATGTTGTTCGTTTTAAGAATACTTTCACTGTAGATTTGACAAAAGGCAAAGAAGATACCAATGTGAGATTTCTAAAGATAGCTACAGCACTTGACCTAAGAATTTGAAGTGCCTTCCAAACTGTGAGAGGGACAGGGTGTGGAGCATGCTTTCAGATGTCTTAAAAGAGCAACACTCTGATGCAGAAACTACAGAACCCAACCATCAAAAAAGAGAAACAACCTTCTGCTGGTGGCATCTGACTCCGATGATGAAAGCAAACATGTGTCGATCTGCACTTTTTTGGATAGTTATCGAGCAGAACACGTCATCAGTGTGGATGGTTGAAGCATGAAGGGACATATGAATCTTTAGCGCATCTGGCACATAAATATTTTGCAACGCCAGCTACAACGGTGCCATGCAAACGTCTGCTCTCACTTTCAGGTGACGTAAACAAGAAGCAGGCAGAATTATCTCCTGCAAATGTAAACAAACTGGCTTTGTCTGAGTGACTGGCTGAACAAGAAGTAGGACTGAGTGGACTTGCAGGCTCTAAAGTTTTACATTGTTTTATTTTTGAATGCAGTTCTTTGTACCTAATTCTACATTTGTAAGTTCAACTTTCATGATAAAAAGATTGCATTACAGCTCTTGTATGAGGTGAATTGAAAAATACGATTTCTTTTTTACAGCAAAAATATTTGTAATAAAAAAAATAAATGAGCACTGTATGCTTTGTATTCTGTGTTGTAATTGAAATCAATATATTAGAAAATGTAGAAAACATCCAAAAATATTTAAATGACAGTCTGTTATTTAACAGTGCGATTCATTTTTTTCATCACTTGACAGTCTGAGTAAAAACAGTGATCATTGACCACTGATGCAGTAGTTCAGTGTTAAGGGAGCCTTTTCAGCTTTCTGAAAGCTTTTTAAGACTGGCTTCTGTTCTCATTTTTCAGGTTGACTTTCCCTCCCTGGCTTTTGATACTGTATACAAAATTCCGCAAGCTGCAAATGGTTTGGTACATCATTCAATAGAAACATTGGAAAAAAATGTAAAGGAGCGTCTTCTTGCTATTCTTGCCAAAGATGGCAGCCTTGGGTATGTTCATCTATTGTAGCAATATTTTCTTTCTACATGTACGGAACTCTGTGAAGAGGAAATTAAGTACATAACTTTAGTTAAATTTCCTCTGTATTAGTCTGAAATATTAGCTTAGTGTTTTTGAAGTCCTGTGATTGACTTCAGTGTTCTGTATGTACCCCAGAAAACAGTGGTCTTGAAATTACAACACCTACTTGTTTTTTCCACAGCTTGTACCCAGGCATCTTCCTTGTTACTAGACTTTTCTCTTTTTGACCCCTTTCTGCAAAATGTGCTTGTTCGGACCTCTTCAGACTGTAGGACAGTGGTGGCAAATTAATGACCTGGCAGGTGCTGCGAATGAATTTCTGGCTTTTGGGAGATGAGGGCAGTGGTTATTTAAAATGTTGCAAGGCTATGAGAGAACTAGAGAAGGAAGGAGAAAATGGGAGACTAGAGTTCTACTAAGGGTGGTGCCTGACAAAATTTTATAAATGCTGTATCTGTTAGAACAGGATTACTGGCCAGGATTCTGTATTTATAACCGTCTTAACTTCATAAACAGCACAACATTCTCCATTAATAAGGCTGAAATACTGTTGTGAGGGGAGCCTCCTTTGTGACTATATCCTGACTCTCTTCTCCCCCCCTCCCCCCGTCTTTCCCCCCTACCTGGGAAGGAGATGGGACACAGTGTTGCTTGTTATCTCCTAAAACTTGTCATCCTTACTAAAGGCTGACACACAATCTATAGCCACACATGCCCCCTTTCTTTCACATAAATGAGGCTTGTGTGCCTGGGTTTAGCTGTGCAGTGCTCATTATGAAGAGATTCAGTAGAACTGGAAACACAGGAACCCATTTTTTGGGGGAAATCTATGTAATAAACTTTTCACAGAACAGTTGATAAGTTTCCTGAAGCTGCTATATACGCTTGAGAGATCACTAAAAGAAATTAGGATATTGTAGGTGGCAGACTTCCTGTGTCATCTGTGCTGAACTAACACTGCAGTATGGCATTTGGTGCTCTGCCCTACTCAATTTCGGATGAAACTTTAAACGATGATAAAGTTCTGATTGCTTTGAGCAACAATCTACCATTTCAGGGGTACCTTCCTCACTGCCTACTTAAAACTTTGTAGGTTGTATTCGATCTTGGAGGTAGATGAAGTGACTTACATATGGACTTTGGCAAGTGCTTTGGTATTCTTCAGAGTAACGATAGTCATTCTTATGAACTAAACTGCTCTTTGGACTGTCTGCAGGCTATCAAAGGAAGATAAAGAATTTTTGTGGGAGAAGCGACAATATTGCCATGGACACACAAACAGCCTTCCAAAAATATTAGCTAGTGCCCCACACTGGGACTGGGCAAGTCTTCCTGAAATCTACTCACTGCTTCAGCAGTGGCCTCCCCTACCTCCTTTGACTGCACTGGAACTACTGGATTCAAAGTAAGTGAACTGCATAAATTATAGAAACAAATGCACAATTTGTAATTGTGCATTTAAATTGGATGTTTAACTTTTTTCCAATGTTATTGTATTGTGCAAATAGTTAGCATGCTCATTTGTAATTCATTGTAGAATTTGTCATCCGCTGTTGAATTACTACAAGTTTTGTAGGGTGCTGCAAAATGCATTGTAAAGTATGTCCACTGCACGTTCTGTAATTTTGTTTACAAGCTATGGCTTCCATTAACTTAAATTGTTTCTCTTTGGCTTGCATGGTTGGAGGTAGCTACTGAATGGGCTTCTAGTTAAAGTGCACTTTGATTAGGGTTTGATTACCAACAAAAGATGACTTCTAAACTCTCATTTATAAGAGGATTATCTGGATTTCCTTCACTTGTAAAATATGGCCTAAATTTTTATACCAAAAACCCCATGTCTACATTTCAAAAGCTGTTTTAATTTCTTTGATAAACTCAGCCAAATTGACATCCTACCATAACATTACAAGAGAAGACTTTAGTGACTCACTTCAAAATCTATCCTTTTACTATGAGAATAGGTTTGCTATCTAAGCAAGCTGCTAAGACAATAAATTGTTAGAGATAGGCATCCCTGTGCCTGTGTTTATACTGTGCATTCTACATGGAGGGCCTGATACTGTTGGGAGTGGGCAAGCACTGCCAAAATAAAAATGTTAGCTCCCAAGACTTAGTCGTGTTTCATGTGTATCTCTGCTGAAGTTAAAACCAATAACAGTGAGTGTGGAGTTGTGATGCTCTTGCAGGTTTGCAGATCAGGAACTGCGAACCACAGCTGTGAATTGGATTGAGGCAATAAGTGATGATGAGTTAACAGACTTCCTCCCCCAGTTTGTGCAGGTGAGATTTATTGCTTTCTCTTTTGGTACATTTTCCAACATTAGAACTCTTGAAGAAAACATTTTTTGGTATATTTTGGGTGCAAAAACGCACATCTGGGTCCTTTTTTTAATTAGTGTTGCCATTAGAAGGTTAGGTACAGAGGTGCTATGAGTGATATTAAGTTACTTAATTTACATGCTGGGTTAGGAAGAACAAAAAATAGAATTATATTAGCACCTTCTGGATTCGTGAAAGTGTTGTACCAATAAAATAAAAACCAGCAGGATCTTATTAAAGGGAAAAAGGCAAAATACCACATTTATTGTGAATACAGAAAGAATCATAGTAAGCAGTTAGTTATAGCTTTTACATTCCATTCAATCTCATATTTATTCACACATTCATTCATACAAACACACAGGTTCTGCAAGGCTGTTATCACAGTTACCAGCCTTAGAGTTGCTCATGCCAAGCCACTGGCCAGGTGGCCTGGACATGAGGAGGGAGCAGGGCCTTGTCAGATGCTCATCTGATGCTCCTGGAAGTTGGTTTGCAGAATCAGACCCCAAAGTTCTCACTTTCTAGAGTCTATTTTTATAGGAATTTCTTCCTATGCCAGTCTATGGGAATTGCTTCATCATGCTGTTGCTGAATCAATCAGCAGATAGCACATTCCTGACGGCTCCAAGATGTTATCTTGTTCTTTGGTTCTCCCATTCTTGAGGCTGTTGGGTGGATTCCAGTCTGCCCTCCGGGGGGGGGGGGGGGGGTCCTCTGGTTATTTCCACTTGACGCCTTCTTCAGCCGATGGACACTGGATTCTTAGGCTGGCACCTCCCTGATCATTCAGTTATTATCCACACCAAGCATCCATCCACATACATCCTCTATCTCTATTTTAATCACAATTGTTAATACAACAAAAGGGCGGGGAGTCTCTGGGTGCTGTTTCTGTTGTTAGAGTATTGCTTTGAGTCTCTCTCTCTCTTGTGAATTGCTTTGAGAACAGACTCTGTCTTAGAATGTACTAACACAATTAGCAGCTTGCAAGTTTCACACATAGAGGGAGAGAAACAGTACCAAAAACCAAGAGACCTCTTAATTAGTAATACCCTGGAATTTAAACTATGGGGAATCAAACTCATTTGTGATTTTAATTCAGAACTTCTTTAATATGATCCAACAAAAGACTTTGTACAAAATGGTCACTTTTTAAACTTTTATATAAAAACAATAAAAAATAAATACAATGAAACAAAACACATACAAATGCATAAGGTGGAAATAGCATATCAATAACAAAATTCAACGTTCATTATTTGCAAAACCTGGGGGGGATGACCCCATAGAGGTCCTGCAAAGCATCAGTTATTAAAATGACTAAATAGGTAAATAAGTGAGCAAACAACCTGTGAGTATCGGGGACTAATAAATTTTATTTGAGATAATGTTGAAATAAGGAACGGTACAGAGTTCAAGCATAGGAGTTTCTGGTCGTCAGGGGATAAGGTACAGATTATCGAGGGGTGCAAAATGCGATTTAGGAGCTGGTGGAGCAAGGATCACATAATAATCTGCAAATTCCCCGACTGGGGGAAAAGTTTAACCGGTCAGAGTACAGACATCGAGATATGGGGTAAGTTATCCACACAACATACTAAACTGAAAAGGTAAACAATTTTCATGTGTGACCAGATATCCCAGTATTTTTTCCAAGCACTTCTCTTAGACAGTATTTTTTTCCATTAATGCAGTAGTAGAGTGCTCTCACTAACCCAGTCTGTGTATGAAGGAGGAATTGAAGATTTCCATCTTCTCAAAATAACTTTTTGGCCACTACAATAGTTACTGCAATCCATTTCTTCATACCATCTGGTGGTAATAAATCATCCAGCACCCCTATACTATGCAAGCTTGGACAAGGAACGATGGTGACACTTAGTGTTCTTGAGAGCGCACTGAATATGGTGATCCGGAACACATGCATTTTTTGACAGGTATAGAGGATGTGAGAAAGGTTCGCATGTGGCTCTTTGCATCTCCAACATTTGTCATATGTTACCAATCGAGACTTAAACAAAAGTTCTGGAGTCCAGTAATGCCCGTTTTTTGTATTTTGTTCTGGAGGAATTGCAAGGATAAAGAACTTGAAGTATCTTTTTTTCACATTAAGCCAGTTATCCTCCTGGGTTTCTGTTGCAGTACTAAGGCTAAGATTTTTTGGGGGGGAGGGAGGTTCCCCCATTTTTCTTTCAGATTGAGATTGAGAGGGTACTGCAAAGCATTAAAGCATTTTAAGTAATTCCTCCAAAGTTAAGTTTGTTTCCTTATTTCTTAACAGGCTCTTCTAGAGGTTAGAGTTAAAACAGACCAATTGTCTCCCTATCTTTGCGTGAATCCTTAAGCATAGCTGCTGAAAAAAGGAACTGAGACAGTGGTAGCTGATTGTTATCATGTGATCAAGGGAGACCAGTTTATGACATTGTATATTCAATTTTTGTTCCTTTTTCTAAGCGTGGAGTTGGCCTTGATCTTGAGGCATGGGTTATCCCATAGTGGTATGAAGAGAATTAGTAAGATCAGATGCTGTAATTGTCTTAACACCTTGCAGGATGCCCCATGTAGATGCAAACATTGGATTTTCCCTTAAGGGTCTGGGTAGCCTTTAAAGTATAGAAGAGGGGGAGCCAAATGGCATAGCTAAGTGTAGTGGTTTTTTTGGTCTCAAACCAGGCTGGTATGTATACAGAGGCACTGGAGAGGGAACCATCTTAAAATAGGACACATTTGGAATGCTAGATAATAGAGATACAAATCTGGCAACCCCATACCTCCAGTTGCCCAGGATGTTTTAAGGGTCTTGTGTGACAAACAAGGCTGTTTTTATCCCGTATAAATTGCATGATAAGCCGATTTATTGAGCAAAAAGTGAGGGAGTGACCTTTAAAAGCCAATAGGCTAATGACATAAATCAATCTGGGGCAGATATTTATTTTGGCTATTTTTTTGTTCTCCTGAGCAAGGATAGAGGTGGGGGAAATGTCATTACTGACATCCCTGGTTATTTTCATATATAGTCTATATTTATAAAATGGTTACTCTTTAAAATACCACTACAGCTTCAGGTGTCTGTTTTAAATTTAGTTTCTCAATCATCTAAAACTTTCACAGATTATCTGGGATTAATAGCCAAAGCTAGTGGGTTTACTCTGCTCTGAGACGCTAAAGATTCTCTGATCACCACTGAAGTTTAAATGTTAGAGGTAACTCCCCAAAACAACCAAAGGCAGTGTATAATCGAATATAAAAATTGACTGATTTTCTTACATTTAGGCATTGAAGTATGAAACCTACCTGGACAACTCTTTAGTCAGATTCATTTTGACTCGGGCGTTAGGAAATATTCAAATAGCACACTGTGTATATTGGTAAGAACATGTCTTTCATTATCATTTAATTATAGTCAGATTGGTGTTTCCAGAATAAAGTAATTTGTCTAAATGCTAAAATTTCAATAATGTTTGACAGGTCAATGGATGTTACATCAAGTCAGCATAATATGCAAAAGATAGTGTTCCTTGTAATAAAACCAAATGAATCCATAAGAACCATATACGTATAGTTTTCAGAATTACATTACTTGCTGTAAATCAGTAACTACTTATGTGTGTGCAGCGTTGTGTAATATCACTTGTTAACAGACTTTTAAAAAAAGGCTTGCTATTGAACTCTATCTAAAATGTTCGCTTTAGAGGGGAAATATCGCTTTGTAGGGAAAACTAGTAACTTACATACCTGCTATTTCAGGCTTTTGAAGGATACCCTACATGATGCAAAGTTTGGGGTAAGGTATGAGTGTATTCTTGGTGCCTTCCTCTCGGTCTGTGGAAAAGGACTGAGGGAAGAGCTGGAAAAGCAGACCAGACTGGTACAGCTTTTGGGAGTGGTTGCAGAAAAAGTAAAACAAACAAGTGGATCTGCTAGGCAGGTGCGTATGCATAACTTTTAATTTTGTGTGTTAAAGAGGGATACAACTGACTTGAATTTCAAAGTAAATTTACTCAGCTTTCACATTAAATACAGCACTGTATAAAAGTATAGTAAGATGTTTTTCATCAACAGATGTTAAATGTTTCTTCAACAGAGTAATAAAATCAACAGATTTTTGTCAATGACTAATCTTCAACTGTTAACTGTAGCTTTGGTGGGGGAGTAGTTATGATGCGAGGAAAGGAACTGACAATGAAAAACTTCACTGGCATGGCATTAGGGCTGTACTGGTGGCGTTATGTTTTTTGGATGAGAAATAAAATAGAAGTTGTGACTGTGGTCACTTAAAATCCCATGGCACTCCTCAGGAATTAGGGCATTGGCTCTGCTGTTCTACGCAATTACTTTGCTTGTCAAAAATATCCTTGTTGGTATTTTAATGGATTAATGACAGTTCTGCATTTTTATTTATTTATTTATTTGCTCTCAGGTTGTCCTGCAAAGTGGTATGGAACGTGTACAATCCTTTTTCATGAAGAACAAATGCCGTTTGCCTCTTAGTCCCAGCCTTGTGGCAAAAGAATTAAATGTCAAGGTACAGTATGGAAAGATTTTTAAAATCAGCATTACATGCTTGTAATTCCTGAAAATGATCAACGTGTAGAAAGGAATATTTCATATATATGAAATGCGTTACACTGGTGGGGGAGCTTTTTAATAAGAGCCTTTAGAACTAGACAATAAAATTAAATTAGTTGAGCAGACAGACAAAGATTGTGGAAATTGTTACACAGCTAGACCAAGGTCTGATTTTAATTTGCTACTTCATCAAAACCCAGTGGAGCTCTTCTTGCATAGCAGCAAGGACCTGGTCATACATGAAAGTCATAAAAACATTGTGTGAGAACAGAGGAAGTTTCAAAGTACGTGAATGGAAAAGTTAGACAGCCTCCAGCAATGGTCAAGGGAGAAGGAAATGTACAAGACTGGCTGCTAATATTTTGAAGTATATATTGTGGGATGGAGCTAACCAGCTGTGTGATTGGATGTCTTCCTCCATGCTAGGGAAGACTCTATATTTTAAAATAGGAGTTTTTATGCAACTGGGAAGGTTAGTGAAAGCAAAGTTGCAAAACGTGCAAGATCTGACAGTCTTTAAAGCCTCTGAAGCACAAGTTGCATACGCTGTCTTACATGCTTAATAATACAACGCTTATGCATTACACAATACATATACTAAAGTTGTAAAATAAGATTATAATCCCATTCCCTTATGAGGCTGAAGTTATAAATGCAAGCAGAAGGGTGGCTGGAACAAGAAAACATTGGAGTTCTGAATTTCATGCTGTGAAAAGAGGAACTCTGTCTCAGAAATTGTATAAGCCTCAACACGGCTAACACTTAAATCAGAAACCAATAGAAACTAGAATGTTCCAGGAGAAAGCTACAGTAATATGATTCTAATGGGTGTGGGGCAGAGAAATGACAAGCTGTAAAACTTCTGAATAAATTGATATCAAACTAACGTTTACTGAACATTGGTCCTAATCGCCGTGAGGGACCTGGTGGAGAAGATGAATTGAAGGGAACATATTATGTAATCAGTGGAAAGTAGGAAACTGAGATATGGGAAAGCTCCAGACTTGTATTCTCTTCAGATCTCAAACTTACAGTTCAGAGGCAGCAGTAAATCCAACTTTGAATAGCTTCTTCAGTTAAGAATGTTGGTCCCCATTTTTATTTTTTTATTTTGTGTTTGGCTATTTTCTATCTTGCAATACCAGCATATGTACAAAAATTTCACAAATATAAATCAAAGGATTGCTGCCCAAAATAAGCAGATGTGTTGCCCATAATCACCTTGGTGAAAGAGCCTGAATACCTGCATGGACTTTACACCATTTGTTGGTTATCAAACTGACCCTCTGTCTAATAAAGGCAGTAAATCCAAAAATCATGGGGCATATGGAGAATGCTCTGCCTCTAGCCCAGAGATGTTCAGATCTAGGCATTTTTGTCTAAAGTTTTGTCCAAATGATCTAAGTTGTTGTGACCGCACATAAGGAGAGGCATGGACATGTTTTCTTTGGGGCATGTTTATCCCACCAAATTCAGGGTAACTGTCATGTCCATCATACAAGGCCACCAAGAGGGAGGGGCAGAAAGGGCAGTATAAGTGGCGTTGCAACCTGGCACACAGTCACAGCACCACTCACTTATATTTGGCCTGGTGGCCTTTCCGTTGTGAGTGACAGGCAGCTGGGCCAGAAGCTGAGTGCACTGTGACCCTGCATACCAGGTTGCAACACACAGAGCGGGGAGCTGGGACCAGCCCCATGGGACAGGAGCCACTGCTGCCAGGTTAGCGTGATGCAGGCAATCTCCCACACCCTACCCCACTCCCACCTCTGCTCAGTGGTAAGTTGTTTGGAAGGGTGGGAGGCCTCAGTTTCTTCTTTTGCCCTAGTCCCCCAAAAAGCCCTCTGCAGCCCTGCCTTTCCATATTTTAGGAGAAATGGGAGATGGTGTGCAGACTTCTGAAAAATTCATGATTCCAACCAGGAAGACAACCTAGTAAAGATTTTTTTTTTTAAAATAACTGTTTCAAGTTAGGAAATATATTTGTTAGTGATACTGGCATATTAAAATACACATGCCAGTAAAATGTTATGTCACTTGATTGTATACCAGCATACAGAAGACATTGTTAGGGAAGAGGCAGAATGACCAAAAGGAGGAATGTTGTCACTACTGTTAACTAGCAGGCATGTCAGAACTGGGCATTCAGGTGATAGTGATTGGAAGATTAAACTCCATTCCAAGATGTTAGGCGTATAGGCTGGTGAATTGAGGGCAATGAAACATTTTAACCTGATTTTTAAATATGCATGTCAGATGTGAATCTATTAAATATCAACACCAAAACTTAAAAAATCTTTCGGGTCTCACAAAAACAGCAGCGTTTAGTTACTGGTTGTGTGATGCTCTCAGGAATGGGACTATGAGACAACACACTGTAGAGATACTACTTTGTGATATATTGCCACTTCATTGATCTCAGAACTTGCGTTGTTAGGGTGTGCAAACATTCCAAGTATTAGTGACTTTGTCTGGCAGGCTAGCAATTTTAAATCTCATCTGCAAACTATTAATGTTCTATTTTATTTGAAAGCCAAAAATGTTATCGCTTGGTATCCTGCTAAGGATTAAACTATCATGTACTTGCAGGCATGTTCCTTCTTCAATTCTAATGCAGTACCATTAAAAATCACATTGGTGAATGCAGATCCTCTGGGAGAAGAAATTAATGTTATGTTTAAAGTAAGTTTTTTGGGTTTTTTTCTCCCCTGTTCTACTGGAGGAAAGAGATGGGGTTATGATAACTAATGCCAACAAAACTGGCTAGCTTTGCCACATATCTATGGGCTATTAGCTGCATCTTGAATCTTCTCTTTATATTTAGAAACTGACTTAAGTAACTAGATGAATGAAAATAGCTCACCCCGCAAGAGTGGTTCACATTTGTAGAAGGTTGAAAACTTTTGTACTTACATGGCTCCCATCGTGGTCATATCTTAATGCTTCAGAGTCTTTAATGTATTTATCTTCACAACACCCCTGTGTGAGGTAGAGCAGTATTAGCCCATTTTACAGATGGGGAAATTGAGGCAGATACACACTAAGTGACTTTCCCAAGGTCACACCCTGTCTATAGTGGAGCTAGGAATTGAATGTTTCCCAAGGCCAAGTCTAGTACTCTTAACCATTAGACCAGCTTACCTCTCCTCCCCTTCTTGGAGTGAAAGTGTAAGGTTTAAAAAGAGACTATATTCATCTTTCAAACAGTATATCTCAAGGGCTAACTGAGATGTCTGTGTATTGTATAAACTGAAAATCAGCATTTTATATATACAGACTTCATTATGGCCCATCATTTATCCTTTCTCTACACTTAGCAGAGGAAACAAGTCATTCACAATTTAAGAAGAAAAGTATGGTTTTTCTCTTATCTGTCGAGTTCATTGTTCAAAGTATCCTTTTTCTGCTTTTTATTTAAGGTGGGAGAAGATCTGCGACAAGATATGTTGGCTTTACAAATGATAAAAATCATGGACAAAATCTGGCTGCAGGAGGGACTGGACCTGCGGATGGTTATCTTCAAGTGCCTTTCAACTGGAAAAGATCGAGGTACCGTAACCAGATAGAAACTGCCCAATGTATTCCTGCACTTGTCCCCGTGAGGGGCTCTACAACAGATTCTTGGCATCATGCCTCAATCAGTTAAAAGCCCACCGGTTCCTTGTGAATGGCAGATGTGTGTAACAATGAATGCTAGCAATAGACCCCACCCCGCTGAGGGAAACTCAACACAAGAGTAAGAGTGCTTTACAAGTGTAATAGTATTGTGAAACTAAACTGATTGGAATCACCCAGTAGTTTGCTTCAGTTTGTTGGAGATACTCTTCTGCTCTTGACCACTGAGCTCCTTGGTGATCCTTACAGTTAAAGATCAGTGGAACAAAAAAAGAAACATGAAAGTGGAAGAGAAACAGAAATTAATGCAGTGGAGAAAAACAGAACTGAGAAGGATGGATGGAATACAGTAGCAATGCTAATTCTGGCATCCTATATAATACTTTCAGAGATCTATTTAGATCAAAATTGAACTGCTAAAATGTTTGAAGCCACTACCATGACATCAGTCCATCAGAAGAGATGATCAAACTCGCAGGGAGACAGGTTAGAATCAGTACTTGCGTACCTTTATTAATTTCAGTTTTTAAAAAGGAAAATTTTAAAAATCCAATAAACTTTGCACCACATACTCTGTTTACACAGAAATGAGGCAGCCTTTTCTTCAACACTTGTTCTGACTGGATTTGATTCACAAAACATTAAATGCCTTGGAGCTTAAATAGTGGAAGGTGTCCTACACAGGCAATTATTGACTAATACATTGTGGGCCTGATCTTGAGCAGCACTGAGAACTTGCAACTCTTTGAAGTCAGTTGGGTCTGACCCAAAGGCACCCACAAAAGCACAAATGGCAACTTTAGTACTATAAATATTGGCATCCAGATAAATGTGTCTGAGAATAAATTGCTTTTTGAATACAAAAGCTTTGCTTTGGAATGTACAGAAAGCATTTCTTCCCATCTTAAAACTGCTCTAGCCTGACTTACCATGTAATGCCTTTTTTCTTATCCGTCTAATAAAGTATTTTTAAAGTACTTCCAGTGTAATGAACAAAAATGGAAGCTCTATTACAGATTTGTGCCTGCTGCTTCCCCTCTTCTCCAGAAAACACACAAACCTACTATCCAAATAGGGATTTGTGGTTTAGCTATAGGAGTTCTTCTTCTAAATAAGGCCCCTTGTAGCACCACATATTGAGTATTTTGTGTTGCTCTAGAAATAAGTCAACTTGGAGCCTCTTCTACTCCAGCATGTCACTTATACTACAAAGTTAGTCTCCTAAACTACTTAGGAGTGCACATGAGAGATTTTACAGTCATTACGTAATGATTATGCCCAGTGGTGAGCTGGAGCCGGTTCGCACCAGTTCGCTGGACAACCGGTTCTAACAACTGGCCAAAAGTGGTGCCTTAGGCGCCGACTCTGTGGGTGCTCCGGGGCTGGAGCACCCATGGGGAAAATTTTGTTGGGTGCAGAGCAACCACCAGCAGCTCGCCACCCCGCTCCTGGCCCCAGCTCATCTCACCTCTGCTCCACCTCTGCCTCCTCCCCTGAACCTGCTGCCCCACTGTGCTTCTCTTCTCCTCCCCCCCCCCGCCCCTGCATCAGCTGTTCATGCGGGAAGCCTGGGAGGGCTGAGAAGCAAGCAGTGGCTTTGTGCTCAGGCCCAGGGAGGCGGAGGTGAGCTGGGGTGAGGAGTGGTTCCACTACGCATGGCCCCCTCCCCCCCCCCCGGCCCTCCTCATGTGCCCTCCTGCCCCAGCTCACCTCCCCAGGCCTGAGTGTGAAGCTGCTGTTTGTTTCTCACCTTTCTCCCCCACCCCACCCCCTGCTTCCTGTGCAAACAGCTGATTCGTGGGAAACCGGGGGTGGAGAAGCGGAGCAGGGCGGCACGTTCAGGGGAGGCGGCGGAGGCGAGCTGGGGTGGGGGAGCTGCCAGTGGGGGCTCTGCACCCACCAAATTCTCCCTGTGGGTGTGCTCCAGCCCCGGAGCACCTACGGAGTCGGTGCCTAAGGTGCCACTTTTGATGTGATCAGTGGGGGGAGCAGCTGCTCCCCCCCATAGCTATGCTTCCCCGCCCCTAGGAGCCAGAGGGACCTGCTGGATGCTTCCTGGGAGCTGCCCCAGGTAAGCACTGCTGGGACTCCCCACCTCACCCCCCTGGCAGGTCCCTCTGGCTCTTAGGGGTGGGGTGGGTGCTCACTATGGTGGCCCACGAGTGCCCCCAGAACCAGGCAGGAGGGTGTCAAGGGACAGGGGAGGGGGGTGGATGGGGCAACGGTCCTGGGGGGTGGGCGCATCAAGGAACGTAGTGGGTTGGATGGGGCAGGAGTCCTGGGGGGCGGGGCACGACCCCCTTGTGGGGTGAGGAGGGAACCGGTTAAGATTTTTGGCAGCTCATCACTGATTATACCCAATACTAGTTTTACACAAATGGCATATTTAACCAGCTGATAGTTGTTTTTTTTTGTTTTGTTTTTTTTTTGAATCAAAGTAGGAGTTACCTACGATATTCCACAAACCTTAACACAGGTAGTAATAACACACAAGCCTAATTTGCTTACATACATTTTGTAGTATACTTTGTAAAATTGCCTGCAGAGAGGTTTAGCAGACTAACAAAGTTAATAGATTTTTTTCATTGCTTGAGACTGGGGTTGGGCTCTACATTTTAAAATCAAATGTCTACAGGAGACTTCATACCAAATGAGAGGTAGTGGAAAATATAATGTAAAAATAGGATTTAAACCAGAGTAGTCTTTTCTCATGTGTGCTCTCTCCCTCTCTCACAACTTAATTTTTATGTAAAGGAATGGTGGAGCTTGTTCCTGCTTCAGATACACTTAGGAAAATTCAAGTGGAATATGGAGTGACAGGATCTTTTAAAGACAAGCCACTTGCAGAATGGCTGCGAAAGTATAATCCTACAGAGGAAGAATATGAAAAGGTAATTTCCATAGTCTTCCTTTCAAATGTTACATTTTAAGTTACAGGAGAATACAACTGTTCTGATTCTGCCACTAAATAAGTTTTCTAACCATCTGTTTTAAGGTATTTGGGAAGCTGAATTTTCTGTACTGTATCTACTTCAGAAAAGGAATCAAAACTGTAGGATTGTAAAGGAGTCTCTTTTGGAAACAGTTTAATGTTTCACTTCAGAAATGTCTGTGGAAATGTTTTCTAACTGTAGGAAACATTTCACTCCAAAATTAAAAGTAGGGGGAAGCATGACATTCAGGGCTTATCTACATGACAAAATTAAGTCGACTTAAGTCCACGAACAGCCACCGCAGTAAATGAAGCAGTGGTTCATGTCCACACTTGCTCTTTCAGTGGGCGGTGCATGTCCTCACCAGGAGTGCTTCCGCCAACTGATGTGGGACACTGACAGCTGGATCCTGCACCCCATGCCCAGCTGATCCGAACTGTCATCTGGGCATAGGGCTCACAGCTCAGAGCCAAGGGCTCCAGCTGATAGGTGATGTAAGTATAACCTTAGTGTCTACCCGAATACTGCATCACCCTAACTATATCAATATAAGTGCTACGCCTTGCGTGGAGGTGGAGTTGTTATGGTGGCATAGCAGGAGATTTACTTCGGTGGAAGCCGCATTGTAGTGTAGACACTGACATAAATAGAATGACATAAGCTGCCTTGTGTTGACCTAACTTTAGTGTAGAACGGGTCTCAATTTTAATCTTGGCTTAGAAGATATGGCCCCTTCTCATGCTGCTTCTCCTTTGGATGCAACACTTGGTTATCAGGCCGGGGTATGCAGATATGGTAAACACACGTTCTTTGGCCTTTGCTTGTGCTTTATCTCTGAACAGCCTTTTCTCTACCTTATCTGCCTTCTGACCCCCAAAAACCTAACAAATTGCCTTTCCCCTTAGCAGTACAGTTCATTTTTCTTAAATGAATAGCTTCCCAAGTAGTCTAAGGGAAGTTTACTTAAGAACTGTCAGCTGCCCAGAGCCACATCCCTATTGTAAAAAGTGAACTCTGAATGAATGATCAACTGAAGTACATTGTTTTTCCCATTGGTAGATTCGCTTTGATCTCATTTACTTTTTGCTAATTTCAGGCTTCAGAAAACTTCATCTATTCTTGTGCAGGATGCTGCGTAGCCACCTACATATTGGGAATCTGTGACCGTCACAACGATAACATAATGCTTCGAAGCACGGGACATATGTTCCATATTGACTTTGGAAAGTTTTTGGGCCATGCACAGACGTTTGGTAGCTTTAAAAGGTATCTTCTGCAGTTTAGCATTTGAGAATGCAAGCAACTTCCCTTTTGCATTTTTCCTCTCACGATTTAACATCTAAATTTTTGTTATCACGGTCCTCAATGTGAACTTAGTATTGTCTTCAAGCTCCTGTGTATGTGGGTCCCACTCATAGTTCACTTGTGTCTTCTGCACAGGAATGCAGGAAGTTTTCTCTAGCAGTGTCCACTAGGGGTCGGACATGCTCTTCCGTTTCTCCACACAAGAGCATAAAGGGCAGGGTGACCCAACTGCCAGCCTGTTCCTTCTGACCGTCCTGGCAGAGTTGGAACTTCTGAGTCCCTTTTTACAGCTTTTAGATTGTAGCTTAGGAGAAAGTTAGTTTTTATATTTTATTGCCTCTTGGCTTAAAAAAAAAAAGTAATTGTATTTTTATAGGTAGTTGGTAGCAATACTGGGTTTTGGCCATGATGCCTCAACCACGCTTACCGGATTTTAAATCTTGCCTGTTGCGTAGAAGAGTAAGTCCACTTGAAGAGACTAAGAGACATGTTTGGAGGCTGCAGAGATGTGTAGGCTGCATTTACTCCATGGAAGGAGGGAATGGTAAAACTGGCAGACCCAGAGAAGGAAGGGAGAGCCAGAAAATTTGGAAAGGGCTCAGGGAAATGCAGCATAGTACAGGGTGGAACAGACCTTGATTCCGGGCTAGCGGGTCCTGGAGCCAGAACCCAGAGTAGAGGGTGGGCCTGGGTTTCCTAACCAGCCACTGGGGAAGTGGCACCAGCAGGGCAGTGCATAAGAAGACTGCCTGAGCATGTTTGGGAAAAGACTTCCCTCCCCAGAAAGGAAAACCACGATAGTGACCTAGCCAGAGCCCCATATCATGAAGGGGAGGCTGTAGTTCCTGGAGTGAGAGGGGAGACACTGCTGGAGGAGGGTGCAGCACCTAGCAGAGCTAATTCCCAGGATGGCCAAGAGGATGCACCATCAGCAGTGAGTTCACCTCGTGACAAGGATCTTCAGTTTTTTCCCCATCAGAGTTACCAGGCTCCTAAAAGGTTTAAATCTCCTGTTACCACAAGAAATGGTATTTGAGTTTAGTGTTTGTGACTTTAATGAAACGTCTTTTTGAGTCCGTATCTTGTTTTATTCATCACTTATCCATGAAAGCTGAGTTTCTAGTGGCTATTACTTCACCACATAGTTAGCTAAAGCCAAGCTCTCATGTCTACCCACCATAGACTTTTTCATATGGACAGTTACATTAAGACCTCCATCCTAAAGTCATACCCAAGTTAATACAGGATTTTCACAGTAACCAGTATATTCACTTACCAGTTTTCTATCCTGGGACTCTTGCTTCTCCTGCAGAATCAAAACAAAACTTCATACTGTGGATGTCGGAGCCCTCTTGTATTACCTAAACAAAACAAGACGGTTGAAGAATCTTAGATTGTGGAATATGGCAGAAGGCTCAGGTCAGACCACTCTGCTTCAGCAAGTTTCCACTGACAGAAGTATGTAGAGCAGCTATGTGGTCATCAGTTCACACACTTAATAGACATTACTCTTTAGTGGCATCATTAGCTGGAAGACCTGTTCTCCAATCTTTGTTCAGATAACCACCTAGCCACCCACCTCCAAAGAATCAAACTGCTTGCTAATTATAGTAAGTGGGATCCATGTGCACAGGCGATCAAAGGTGAAAGAATGGTTACTTACCTTGTAGTAACTGATTCTTCAAGATGTTCTGTGTTTGTGGATCCCACGACTCACCCTTCATTCTTGCAGCTCAGAATCTTATCATTGGGACTCTGGGCAGCAAAAGAAATTGAGTAGCCGTTGGGGTCACCCCGCCCTTTATGCTCTTGGGTGGGGGAGCAAGAGCACCTAAAGTGCACGCAGGACTCCTAGTGGACACTGCTAAAGAACTTTCTTAACTCCTGTGTAGCGGGCACAATGCATCATAGGTGGGATCCACATGCATAGACCATCTAGAAAAATCATTTACTGTAAGGTAAGTAACTGTTCTTTTAGGCTGAACCACCCAATTTCCAAAATCCATTTTGGATTCTCATTGTAGACTACTGTGCTTCTGAAAAGTCTCCACAATCTCTCCCTGGCCATCAACTTTGGTAGTTACAGCTCTGCTTGAAGAATGTCAAGGTGTGAAGGCTGCTCCTACATACTGGAGATGTTCTGTGCATTTAAAAACTAGACGCACAGGTGTAGCTTTAAAATAGTGGTTACTATTCCAGCAATTGGAAGATCAAAATGTGCTAATTGGCACAACTGTAGTCTATATTTCATTTCTATAATTTCAGAAATATCACTTTTTCCTTAAGGATATTATTTTTTAAATGAATTTCCTGGACCAAAAGAGCTTTGCACAAATCAGTGAAAAACCTAAGGAAGTTTTTATAAAACCAAACATCTTGGAACCAGGATATTCTAAGATGAGGTTAGTGTAGCTTTTTTAAATGTTGAGATTGTTTGGGGAACAATTAACTCTGACCCCATGACCCCAGCTACCACGTCATAGCTCTGATCACCAAGGAATAGCTGTGTATAATTTGTGGTATAGCTTCTGTATGCTGTTTTGGAGGGCATACAATTATGTATTGCATGATGGAGTACCCTAAACTTTATCAGGAATTGAAAGAGAGATGGTAAGGACCCAGGGGTATTATCTGCTGTATACTTTGGAGTGTGGAAGAAGTAAATTGCACCGTCTGGGTCACAGACCAATGGTGAATGAGAACATTTTCCTATAATGCGTATGGAGGATGAGTTGAAACATCTGTGTTTGACTGTCAGCAAGTGGATAATGTGAAGAGGAATAGAATTCATGTTTGGATGGATGGATCATTCTTATGCGCTGGATGATATACTGTATTAGTGTGGGGTGCTGGGTTGTCTCCTCAACGTGCAGTGCCAGAGAGCACCAGTGCTGAGGGTCTCTTAGACTAGAGTCCTTCCTTGGCACTGTCACGTACCGATGCTGGGGTACTCCATTAGGACGCACTCGGTGCCGGGTCCTGGTGGTCCGCAGCAGACTGGGGATGAAGAGCAGATTCCAAGAGCAACTGTTTGTCGGAAATCTCGCTCCTTTTTTGTTCTGGGGTGGAAAGCCCTGCAAATTTTGCACCTTTCTGTCTGGTGTACCTTCCCCAGACAATTCAGACATGAGTCGTGGGGGTCGCTCATTGGCATAGACTTACTGCAGGTTCTGTAGCATTTAAAGTCTAGGGCTCACGGCATACTCTGGAGCCCAAGGCGGGTGTTAGGGATTGGGGAAACTCTGCTCCCAAACCTTACTATATACACTATTTCCTAACATTAACTACAACTAAACGAAACTAACTATGGAAAGAAAGCTAAGCGAAGCATTTGCTAGGCAAGTGATCGCAATTCCAATGACCATCACTTCTAGTAAAAAGGAACTGGGGTTGGCAGGGTCCTATATCTAGCGCCATGAAGCCCCCGCTCTTGGGGGCTCCATACCTGACCTGATGGGAGCTGCTATGGGAAAACTTTCCAACAACTGTGTACACATTGCGCACACACCTGATTGGAATTGACATGAACAAGCACTTGAAGATGAACCTAACTTTTTATTCCCTGGTGTTTTCAAATGTAGTTGATTTTACACTGACAATTTTAACATAGCTTAAAGTTTTTTTTAACTGGAAATTACTACTTTCTGATGTTACCTGGTCACGGAGTAAAACTTCGGATTCATTAATTATTAAATACGATTTTTTTGGAAAGAATATTGTTTCCCTTTGAAATCATGGCTGTAACATTAGAATTATGAAGAATAGATCATACCCTGTGAGTGAGACTGACCTGCTCTCTGCAAGTCCAGTGATCGATTAATGCATGTAGTTCAAGCTCTCGGAAAAATACTGTTTTAGAATAGTAATTTAAATTTAGCAAATTGCAACTAAAAGTGCATGAAATTCCAAGAAAGTCCATTTAATAAACTATGTATTTTTGCTTTCTTTTAAACAGGGATCGGGCTCCTTTTGTGCTAACATCAGATATGGCCTATGTCATTAATGGTGGTGAAAAACCTACTATCCGTTTTCAGTTGTTTGTGGATCTCTGCTGCCAAGCTTACAATTTGATCAGGAAACATGCAAACCTCTTGCTTAACCTGCTTTCACTGGTAATAGTTTTTATTGCACATAATTTTCTTGTAGTTTAATTGTGGATTTTAGTAAGTTCCCTCCTAGGAAGTTACAGCTTCTGACAAATCCAGTCTATACCAAAAACCTAAATTGTTGGCATTTATACTTCAGAAGCACTTCTAAACGTGCTGTTACAAGCCAGAAATGTAGTAGTGTTCCTGTGGAAATACTGGGGGTACTTGTTACTGAGATTTTTTTACTTAGTTTTTGCACTATGGAAACTAAAATATAGCATAAATTTCCTACCTCTTACTACAGAAGCTAAAACTAAAGTAACTGCTAAATATTAAGAATTCCAAAACTAATTTTTCTTCAACTCTGGTGTTAACTGGCACAATGTGGTGGTGGGAGTATTTATTGGTTAATAGCATTAGTATTTGGGGCATTTGGGTACTACGTTAATCAAGTTTGGGGCCCTTCGTGTTTTAATTATTTAAATATAAAAATAGATTTGATATCTTGTTCCAATGTAAAAATAGTAACTCGTCTTCTATAGATGCTTGCTTCAGGGTTACCAGAACTTACTGGAGTTCAAGACTTAAAATATGTCCAAGATGCTCTTCAGCCACAAACTACAGATGCAGAAGCTACAATTTTCTTTACAAGGTACTAGATAAGTGACAAGTGAAACAGAACCAAAATATATAAACTCACCACTTTTTTTTTCCTGTTAGAAGCTCCTTCACTAAGATACTAAAACACTGAGACACTGTAATACTTACAGCTTATAGAAGTTCAGTAGTCTTGAAATTATCCTAATTATAAAATAAAATACTAATCTGTTATCTATCACTAATTGAGATCTGTACAGAACTTCATTTTCTCAAATGCTTAAATATAGGGCTAAAATGTTGAGGCTGTTTTATTTAAAAAAAAAACAGTGAAAATTCTAATGCATAAAATTCTGGGGGTAGTAATAGCTTAACAGCTTTATTTTGCTGTCCATCAGACTTGCACATTCATGAGGAAATATTCCCTAAATTGATTCCATAGCTAATATCACTCTTCTAAAGCTGTTTACAGTGGGAACCCTCTTGTGAAGTCGCATCTTTCAAAGAACAACTCTCACTGGAACTGCAGTTTGCCATGTTTTAGAAACCGTTCAGAAATCTAATTATAAATATTTTTGCTGTATCCAGTTTTCACTAAGTGAACTACTGGATCTCCTGCAGCATATTGTTTGTTGATTGCTTAACCTAAATTAATGAAAAATATGGTATGCATACAGCCTTGACAAACTCTGGACAACCTTTGTTGTTCAATATCCAATACTCAAATTTTGGGTAAAGTTATCCCAGCACATGCAGAAATGTCGTCATGTCAATGGACCAGTAACCATTTTTTTTGTCAAAACGTAATGTGTCTTTTTACCTCAGTGAGGATTTGATATATTTTAGAACTTGGAAGTTAAGGTGCTGACTGACAAAATTGGAATGTGTGCTCTGAATATGTAATTGTGCTCCAGCATTCAGTTATTTTCTCTTTTATAGGCTTATTGAATCCAGTTTGGGAAGTGTTGCCACAAAGTTTAATTTCTTCATTCACAACCTGGCTCAGCTGCGTTTTTCAGGCCTACCTTCCAACGATGAGCCCATTCTCTCATTTTCTCCCAAAACATATTCACTTAGACAGGATGGTCGAATCAAGGAAGTGTCCGTGTTTACGTACCAAAAGAGGTACAACCCAGATAAACATTATGTAAGTGTGTAGATTTTATTCCAATTTGTAAATACTCATTCTGCATGCTGCCACTGCCATACTTCCTCTCCACTGTTCACTTTTATTCACGTTCTCTTCCTCCAAATAAATTCAACTCTTATTAACAGAGAATTAGTCTATGCCCCAAAAGTGTGTAAAAAAAAAAAAAAAAAAAAAGGGGGTGGAGGGGGAGCAAAACATAACTATTCCTAAATGGGTTGATTCTGTTGTTTCTCTCAGCTGTCTATTTACCTACCAAGAATGGGAACAGAACATTAATTAATTTAGTGTAGAATACATTACAGGTTTACTGTAATTCTTCCTAAATCAAGCATTATAATCAGGGAATTAAGATTAAATGTAAAAAAGACATGTTAAGGTATGGAGAAAGTACAGTTAGTGTACCCAAACAACCCTGTAGTAACACTATGCAATAACAGTATGATTAAGAAGTTTAGTTTTTGTGGACCCAGATTAAATTGTTTTTAAAGACTCATTAGATTTTTTTTTTTCCACATGGTGCACTACAGCTATGGTTATTGCAATGCCCTAACTGCCTTTCCATATCTTAATGTGTTTAACGCAGATCTATGTGGTGAGAGTCTTGAGAGAGGGGCAAGTTGAACCAATGTTTGTCTTCCGGACATTTGATGAGTTCCAGGAGCTTCACAACAAACTTGGTATTCTCTTTCCTCTTTGGAAGTTACCAGGGTATGTTTCTAATTAAGATACCTCCTGTCCTTTATGTAGACAAAGGAATTTTATATTACATTTTCTTTCACTGAGTTTTTCCAGTGTTGGCATAAGTGTTAAAAGGGGAAGTTCTCACCCTTTACTCTGCTTTTGGGCTCACATCCAGAAATATATCTAATCATGGATGACAACAAAAATAGCCACTGTCTCTCTTTGAAGAGGGGAGGTCTTTCTTTGCTTAGTAAGACATCAGCTTGCTGTATTTGGTTTTCCTAAGTTCAAATCATTAAGGTATACAAAGTATTTCTTATTTTAAAAGAATTCTCTTTAGTTCCCTTTTGAAAGCGTTTCTGTGCTGCTGACATTGGGTCACAACAATTTTCATGATGCCCTGATGATAAAATTGGAATGAAAATTTGGCAGGGTGTGGCCTTTTTGTAAAGGATGTACCTTTTTGCCATCCCTATAAAAATCCACCCAAATTTGACCAATCAGTTTGCATATGTTCAGTGGCGACTTCTTATATTTTAGCAGCTAAATTCCCCAAAGACTTTGTCCACATTGAGCATGTTCCATCCCATAACTGATCAGGATGTTCTCTGCAATTGATGCTGTTGGCTGTACCAGGGCTGGATCTGAGAGCAGGGAGCCTCTCTCCTGTGCTCTGTAATGCCCCTGCTGCTCCAAGGTAGCATGGCGGAAAAAGCTACCTGATTCAGAAAAGAGCTGGACCTGTGGGTGGTAGATTGGGATAAAGTCTCCCTATCCCTCTGCTGTCAGCAAATATCTGTGAAACCCACTGGCCAAGTGTCCAGTTTAGCTAAAGTGCTAGTCCACATGCAGGATGATAAGCTATCAATCAACCTGCTGTCAATTACTCCATTAGCTCAAGTGATAAAGGTTTGTGTGATGGATCTCAAGGTTCCAACCCTGCTGAGGACCCATGTGTGTTGATATGATGACACATGGAACTTCTGTCTTTCGTTAGCTTTTTTTAAAAAAAACCTGGGGGAGCGCGCGCACACACCCACACCCTCCCCACCATGTTAAGGTTGCAAAGTTAAGCAGTGCTGGAATGCTGGAATTAAGGATGGCCGGGCAACCTTAATTCATCTTGTGTATATGCATTATGTTGTAGTCATTGATTACATGACCATATGCTATTTTTTTTCCACAGGACCCCAGCCTCATTCAGTGCACAGGCTGGACCTGCTCTGGGATGAGTTGGGGTTATGTGGTGAAGGAGGTGGTTGTGTGTAAGACCCCCTGCTTCATAAGGTGGTAGGTGTGTGTAGTGAATGAAGCTAGAGAGGGCAGGAAGACAAAGGTTGGTCTCATGATTAAGACTGCTGAAGACTGCCCTCAAGATTTGTATTTTATTCCTGCCTCTGTCAGTTCCTTTTCACAGATAGTGACTAATTGTGTGTTCAGTTTTTTCTGGGTGCCTGACTTTAGACCCAGGGGTCTAATTTGCAGAAGGTCTGGACAGCTGCAACTAAAGTCAGTGGAAGCTATGCTTTAAACATGTAAGGTACTCTGAACTACATTGAACAATGAAAAAACAAAATAGCGACTGCTGCTTATTAATTGTGCATTGAAAAAGGCAAGAGTTGTGTGGAAGGTATGTCTGTGGTAGTATGTAATCATGTACTTAAAGACTATACAACGCATATACACAAAGGAGTTGAATTAAATTTGCACATTGACTCTGGCACTTCCAAGCTTGTGGCTTTGCAACCTTAATATTTGAATGTATTTTTGTGTGTAATGTTGAATATAGCAAATATAATGGTGTGTTCATAAAGCAAATACACTAGTGTGCTTTGTCTCAAGTCATGACTTCATTGGCAAGAATACATATCAGCCGTTCAGGATTTAAGTTGTACTTAAATCTTAAGTAACTTCAGTAAAATTAGCAACAAAATGCATCTTGTCATTCTCTTGTAGCTTTCCTAATAAGATGGTTCTGGGAAGAACTCATATAAAGGATGTAGCAGCCAAAAGAAAAGTAGAGCTGAACAGCTACGTACAGAGTTTGATGAACAGTTCAGCAGAGGTGTCAGAGGTGACTGCTCAAAGCATTTACATAAAATGAGTTCAAACTCTCACATTTTAGTACATTTTAAGCTAACATGTAACCTTTTTCCCAAATGCAGTGTGATCTTGTTTATACTTTTTTTCACCCTTTACTTCGTGATGAGAAAGCTGAAGGAATAGATGGAATAGCTAAGCCTGCAGGTAGGAACACATGTTTTTTGGGGGTAAATTGAATGACTGCAATATAACATGAAAAACTTGAAAGTACTGCACAGTATAAAATCCAACTTTTGATTCCTCAGTTTAATAATTTTCCCCTCATGGAAAAAATAATCAGCCTTCAAATCAAATTCAAGCCTCCTTTACTTTGAAAATGTCTTTCAGGGTAAATCCTACACCATATGGTTTCAGATCAAGCAAAATAAAAATTGCACATAAGCGAGAATTTCTTGCTTATTTTTAATGCTTTTATTAATCAGATCAAATAAATACAGTAACTCCTCGCTTAACCTTGTAGTTATGTTCCTTAAAAATGCAACTTTAAGCGAAATGATGTTAGGCGAATCCAATTTCCCCATAAGAATTAATGTAAATGGAGGCGGGGAGGGTGGAGGTTAGGCTCCAGGGAAATTTTTTTCACCAGACAAAAGACTAAAATATAGTTTTTAAACAAACAGTTTAATACTGTATACAGCGATGATGATGATTATTATTGTGAAGCTTGGTTGAGGTGGTGAAGTCAGAGGGTGGGATATTTCCCAGGGAATGCCCTCAAGGGTTAACTCATTGTTAACGTAGCCTCACTCTCGACAAGGCAGCACGAATGGAGGGAGGGGAGACAGCATGGCAGACAGACACCCTGTGTGTGTGTGTGCGAGAGAGATGCACATGGCCTCCTTAGGTACGCTGACCCCACTCTTAAGTTCACTGCCTTTTTAAGTTAATCAGCAAGCTGAGATGGCCACTGCTGCCAGGAAGCTCCCTCAGTCCTGAGCCCTGTCCTGTGTCCCCCCTGCTCTATGGAAGATGGGGTAAGCAGGGTGCAGGAGCAGGGGGGACACCCTGACATTAGCCCCTCTGTTCCTCCCCACAGCAAGCAGGAGGCTCTGGAGAGCAGCTCCAAGGCAGGAGCAGCACATGGCACTGGGGGGAGGGACCTCTGAACTGCCAGCAATTGATAGCCTGCTGGGTGGCTGCTGCACAGGGGACTTGGGGGGGCTTGCTGGTCCACCCTGGTTCCAAGCCCCCACCAGCTCGCTCCAACACGCTGCTCTTCCTGCAAGCAGTGGGCAAAGCAGGCGGCTGCCAAATGACATTATAAGGGAGCATTGCGCAACTTTAAATGAGCATGTTCCCTAATCAGCAACGAAACAATGTTAACCGGGACGACTTTAAGTGAAGAGTTGCTGTACTCCAATTCTCTCACTCTAATCCTCCATGGTGATGCCTGTTAGAATATCTATTCTTTCTGGGTACCCAGACCTTGCCAATTTTGGAGGTAAAAAGTTCCTGACACACTGATAAAAACTGAAAAAAGGACGTGAACTTGGCATGTCTTACATTTTTCAGTTTTACCTTAGTACAGTGGTACTGATGGACAATTGTGTGAAGGAAAATAACCTGTGTGCATATTTTTAGATGCAAGTCAATCAAGTCCTACCTCAGGCAAAGTGGGAGGAGAAGTAAAGTTGTCCATCTCGTATAGAAATGGCACTCTGTTTATCATGGTGATGCACATTAAAGACCTGGTGAGTGAAGAAAGTGAACCAAAAATTCACAAACTTGTATTATATGAATGACTGCCATAGTACGCTGTGGGATGTTGGTGTGTGAGAGACAGAATAGAAGTATCTTCTTAAAACACATTTGTCTTCAGTTAGTCTGATTATGAGCAGTTGCTCATATGTTAGGTCATTTGGGGTGAACACAGACTCTAATGCATTTCTTTTAAAGAAAAATTCAAATGGACTACATTAAAATAGAATGAAGGCTAGTTGTTATGCTCTGTATTTACAGGTTACTGAAGATGGTGCAGATCCAAATCCTTATGTAAAAACATACTTACTTCCAGATATAAACAAAACATCTAAGCGCAAAACCAAAATCACACGAAAAACAAGGAACCCAACATTCAATGAAATGGTAAGAAAAGTCAATTACCTGGTAAAGATTCCATAACTGCCTTTCATAAATACATGCTGGTGACTACAATTTATTTGAAAGCCTGGTAAATAATTCCTGTCGAACATCTCTCAGTAAATTTGCTTTGCACCTCTGAAAGCTTTGTACCTTATAAATGTGCACACTCCTGTTCCAGATTTATTCCCAGCCCTTCTTCTTACCCTATAATAAAAAAAAAAATTAATATGTAAACAAGCTATTCTAATTAAAGAATACCTTAAGTGTGGTAAAGCAGAGTTTCTCATAATAAAGATTGTAACTCTGGAAGAGGCGAAAAAAATCTTAGATATTGGCATAGTCGAACTTGAATTCACAAAATGCATTGGCTATAACCCACATCACTTGATGGCTCTCTGGTTGCTCTGAACTGATTGGACTTAGCAATCTTTTCACTTACCAGCACCTTCCATCCAAGCTACTCAGGATACTTTAAGTTACACAATACCCCTCTAACAGATAAACATCCCCTTTTTACAAAGGATAACTGAGACACAGACTTGCCCGGGGTCACACAGCAAGTCAGTGGTCGACCCAGGAGAACAACCCAGGAGCCCATCTATAAATCCCTTTAACCGCCAGCTGTCCTTATAATTCTGGACATCTAATAAACTGTCTTAGCTTTCATTGGCTGTGTGTTTTTTCATAGCTTGTGTACAGTGGATACAGTAAGGAGACTTTGAAGCAGAGGGAACTTCAGCTAAGTGTGCTCAGTGCAGAATCGTTGCGTGAGAACTTCTTTCTGGGTGGAGTTATGCTGTCCCTAAAGGATTTCAACTTGAGGAAGGAGACTGTTAACTGGTATCAGCTGACTGCTGTGCCATATCTGTGAACTCCTACAGCAGAAAATAACAGAAGTGAAGCAATTCTGCTCACTTGTGCTTTGTGCGTTTTTCCTACTTGAAAATAACTTGGACATTTTAAAATGAGACTCTGCGTTTCAACACGTGTTGGACCAACCCTCCCCAAGCTAAAACCACAGGATTTCTAGAAACCACCTGTTTTTCACTTACGTGGTGATATCCAAGCATTAATCTAAATTAATTTTTGTAATCATAGTACTTGCGGGTAACTCAAGTTTTAAACCATCCCTGGAATATTCAGATAGTTTATTCTGGCTTTACTGTATCAGTTTAATCACTTGCCCTGTGGATATAGTACAAGTCGTCTTTTCTGTTACCTGTTACATTATACATGGCAAGGTGTTGTAGAATGCCAGAGGAAAGATGTGGGTGGTTTATGATGACGTTCCCACTATTCACCATTCATTGGTGCAGCAATGGTCAGTAAAATGTCAGTGGTTGCACAAACAGTCAGAAACGAAATTGGACAGAACAGCTAGAAAACATTTGTGTTGCATTTAACCTCAAGGTTCAAATGTATCTGAAACATTGATCAGAATGAGTGCCCATGATGGAAGTTGTAAATAATGGTGCCTTACCTTATAATTCAAATGCTTCTTGTACCTCATTTCTGAAATTTAAAAATGTACCTGTTAGCCAGGTTTAACAAATGCTCTTATCCAGCTCTTTTTAAAAGGGGCAGATACATGACACCTTCTGAATCTTTTATTTGGAAAACGTATTCAGTTTCCTAGACATAGTTTGAGTTTTATACCAGCTATCTGAGTAAGATTAGTCAATCCATTTAAATGAAGTCCTCTGTGCGAGACACTGATGATTTGCAAACTTTGAATGAAGACCGGGTTGGTTGTGATGCCACATGTGTGATCTTCCCACGTTTTAAAACCGTTCTTAAAATGTCAAGGACCTCAGTAGTGCAGTCAGCAAATACATTAGCTTGTCATCTAGGGACTCGGGTTCAACTATCAGGTCACAAATGATATTTACACATAAAATACTTTACGTCACAACTTCACGTAATTGATTCTCCCCACTTGAAAATCCTAGGACTCCAATAGCAGATACGTTGCAGGTCAGAAATGATTTGCGTTGGCAGATATACTTGGCTCATTCTAGTGTTCAGTCCCTCACTTCTTGTAAAAACTCTATATTGATAAATTTTATTCCTTTATGTGATACAATATTTAAAACACCATAGGGTGCAAATACAATTTACGGTCTCATGCATGTGATTAGTTACTCTACTGGGTCTAGCTGCAGTACATGTATAGTTTTCTCATTCACCTATCAGTTTTATGGTGATCACAGTCTGTTCTCTTTGGACAAAGCTGTCTGAAGACTGTAAAATCACACTAATTTTTAGCACTATTTTAAAAACACTTTTCAATCAAGGCTGACAGTGATAGAACTTAAAGTAAAATATGCAATGAAGAAGACACAGGACAGGCAACTTACAATCCATTTTATTTGTCCATCAATAAAATGCTCTTTAGATTCTTCCCCTGCCCCCAAACACACACACACACTCTCACTCTCTTATAATGACCAATCATCTTTCCAACCCAGAAGAGCAAAGTACAATAGAAAAGTACACTTAAATCTTCTTTTGGTGCCTAAAACATTCACGGTCCAATTTCTTAGGAATGATTACAACAAAAATCTAAGAATGTCTTTCTGAATGTTAAACTGATGGGAGCTAGTTAAAATAAAAACCAAAATCCCAGTTTTATTAGCTATCTTGTGCATAATTTTTTTCATTCAGTATATAGCATGTAAATAGTAACCTATAGTAAATATAACGAACTAGATTTTATTTCCTGCTCACTTGATGCTTTTGAGACTTATTCCATTCCATCATCAAAACCACAAGTCACTTAGACACAGGAAAGTAGACTACTGTTTTTGTGAAACGTTCCATTGTTAAATAAATTGAAAGCAATACATACTGCCTTTTTGCAGTGTTATTACAGCACAGTGTCTTACAGCACAAAATATACTGGTAAGTAGAAACTCAATGCTTTTTTAAAAATTGATTTTGCAGCTGTGACAGTTGTCTGGACTTCGGTTAAATATGTAGTACTGTATGATTGTTAGCATTTGTCCTGACCTCTGGTTAACAGTGTTCATAGCTCAACTGATTTCTGTGCCTTTCCCTCCCCTTTTACAAAATCCACATTGACTCAAGCTTTTTAGGATCATGTTTTTATTTTTTTGTCTGTAAAACCTAGTCTTGGGTCCTCACCAAAATATTAGAGGAACAGCACTGAGTTTGCATCTCTTTGCACTATTCTTGATGGGTTAGAAAAAATCAGTGGTCAAGACTTTTGATAAACTGTTAATCATTTTTATTATTAAAGGATAAATAAAAGTAAGCATGATAAAGGAACATACTAAAATTGGGATGAAATTTGTTTTAAAATATAGTCTCAACAGCTTTTTATACCTTGTTTGATCTAGTAAAAATTACATTTTATGCAACATATGTGGCCTGCAGCCAGAAATAGAATAGTCTCTAAGGAGCATATGTTTTGATATTTGAAAATAACGGCTTGCTCTGAGAACAGTTATCGCCTCATTTTCTCTACTAAATAACCTAACCTAGGACTTTGCACTGATGTTTTTATTACTGTCTTTTTATGATCTACAGGTACCTATATGTAGAAGCATGTGCGATCTTTGATAAAAAGTTCTCATTTCTCTATTTTTTAAAAAGGTTGTGTAGACATCTCAATATCTTGCCTTAAAGTGACTGCTCTTTCTAGGATTCTAATATGGTGGGGTTTTTTTCAAATTAAATAAATCTTATTTCTGGTATTTGCAGGATATGCATGTTACATAGAGGGGAAAAATGTTTGGCCAATATTGCACCATTCTCATAATCCACAGGAAATTAATTTCCTTGTATGCTATTTACTCACATACTGTGATTAAAATAGTGTAAATATTTCATAGATGGTATTGGTAAAACTCATTGGGAGCAAATATGGTAGTTTGCCTCACATTATCTATACATCTGTAAGAACCAAATAATTCAATTATAGCGATAGCTAATTAAGATGCACAATATTGCCATCAAAACCCTACCTGTAATGAATGGGTTAAATGTGACTGTCTTACAATGACATTAAACACTATTCTGGAATAAAGAACTTGTGCGGTCTCTTTTCCCTCCCTTCTCCACTCAAACAGAAACCTCTGAAGCCAAACTCTACCCTAAGATGTGGGCAACTTTATTTGAAAACCAAAAGGAAAAGTCTACATGTGTCAAGATACTAATTGGCCTTCAGTATTCAAAATACCCAGTGCTATAAAATTTTTTCCCCATATGTTAGTATTAAATTAACCCTAATAGTGACCTTTGTAAACATCCGAGTTGAAAACTTTCAGTACAGGGGATTTAGCCGGATATTTTCCATGGCCTATTGTTAGGGCTCAATGTTTCATGGATTCCATGACTTCTGCAGGGGCCAGTGTGGCTGACCCCAGGGCTGCCCAAGCAGCTGGCTTTTGGGCCAGCTGCTTAGGCGGCCTCGGGGACAGCCACACCGGCTGCTGCTGGAGTGGTCCCACACCCAGCCACACTGACCGCTGTTTGAGAAGCCCTAGGAAACTAGCCCTGGGGACTCCCCAAGCAGCAGTTCTCAGGTGGCCAGTGCAGCCGCTTCCTCGGGGCAGCAGTGCTTGGGCGGCCAGTGCAGCTGTCCGTAGTCTTCCCCTGGGCAGCCAGTGTCACAGCAGGCCCCAGCAGTGACCCCCATATTTATAGTGTCATGGATAGGTCATGGGCCCGTAGATTTTTCATCTTGCCTGTGACCTGTCCATGACAGGCTACAATTTAGTCATGGGTATCTATAGTATATCTTATGATTCACTTAAGCATATTCTATCAAATTCAGGGTTAGGGTTCCTCTCCTCACCGGGAAACCTCAGCACAGTGATGATCCCAACAAATTATATTTGTGTGCATGTAAAATGCAAAACACTTATTTCTACAGATGGGGAAGGGCTGGAATTCATTCTTAGAAGCCTTAAGGAAGGGAGACAGTAGAAGAAAAGTGATCAATAAAAGAAACCAAGAAAAACTAGCCCACTCCTGAACTTTGGAAAACCTCAACTTTGTACACAGAGCTATGAAATCCTGAGTTTGTACACTAGCAATAAGCAGGAAAAACAAGTCTACAGTAGTTGGAAATGGTGGATTTATGTATCTCATGTAATCAATAAAAACTAAATTCATTCAGGAATGAATTCTTATTTCTTAGGTGTGCAGGTATGATTCTTAGTATATTTCTTCTCACTTCAACCTGATGCCCTTTTAACAAAAAAAAAAGTCAAACTGTAAGATTAACCTCTAGAAAGTTTTAAAACCCATATCAAACAATCGGCTCAAGTCAATGGAAAGTGGTTAATTACAATTTGTCTTTATGGGGTTAGAAGTCCAGTAACACTGAGCGAATAATTAGGGAAGTAATATGACTAGTATTCACAGCCTTCAGAGAAAAGTCTTGTCTTTTTTTTTTTTAGTATTTTCCTCCCTTTACAATCACATCTGCACCAACTTTTTTTCTAAAAGAATCCTAGTGTAGTTAAAGTTGTAGGACTAAATCACAACTTACCAGCAGATACAACATTTTATGTAACAAAAATGTTCAAGGATTTATCTCCAGGCGTTAAAGTAAAAATTGTGTTAGAATTAAAGTTCTAATGCATTTTTGGACTGGGGGTAAACAGGAAAAAAATAGGGGTGTAGATGCAGCTGTGCTTGCCAGTCTCCACTACCCATCTGTAACAGAGCACTACAGCTTGATGAACATGGTGCACAGATGTTCTGAGCAAAACACTTGCTGGATGCTACAAGAGTAAGTTGTGCATGGCCTATCTGGTGCTGTGGTTGACAGGAAGGGGTTTCTTCCTGGCAGGAGCAGAATGTACTATAAACTGCAGTGCTCGGTGTGTTGACTTGCAAGGAAAAATTAACCATGTCACATACTCTAACCTTTTGCATATGAAACTTCCAAATTGTTGGAAAGGGCAAGATTCAAAGAATTTAGTCAACACCTGTGGCAATGTCACCAGGAGGAAATGTTAGGAGAAAATAACCACTTAGGTATATCAAGCACTAACGGGACTAGGAAACTGCAATATTTTTTTTAAGGTACTAGACTAATGCTAAGGCCTCTATTGCTTGGCAGGTTAGGACAATGGGCAATGCTGCCAGATCATAGTAAGAAAAAAATATCTTCCACCACCTGTGCCTACTCTGACTAGGGAGGCTACTTATGCACATGGGCTCAGCCTTGCTGTCAGTTTCCTCCCTGGCTGTTTACTCAACTGTTGCCTCTTGCCAGAGCTGCAGAGGTGAGTGCTCTGTGGCCCAGTGTGGATATGGTGTGAAGAGTGACATGAGCAGGTGTGGGCGCATGCCCCGTCTGCCTCTGACACAGGCTAAGGTGCTGTGGGTGCCCAGGCTTTTACCTTCCCCATTTAGCAGGGGTTAGAGACCGCGTGCCTTGGTTGGAGGACTGGAATCTCTGTTGATGCCGGGGGGGGGACGGGGCGGCATAGCCCCCCCTTTGAGTCTGAGCCTCGTGGGGGCCTGGGCAAGCAGCACAGAGCAAAATGGGTACTGAGCAAAGCAGAGGGGAGCTCTTGCTGGGCAGCCTCTCACCATGAGAGTGGCACGGGTGGGTCAGACTAATGGTCTATCCGCCCCGCGTACGGTCTTCCAAGAGTGGCTGCCATCAGGCGCTTTGGAGGGAATGAGCAGCGGAGCGCTCCTGGCGTGGATCCAGCCCGTCCCAGCGCCGGACGGAGGGCCAGGCCCACCCCGATCCCGAATCTCTGGCCAGCTTGGGAACGCCCAGCTGGACCCGCCCCCTCCCCGAGCCCGCCTGGCTCCGCGCTCCCCCGCCCGCGCTGCGTGGCGAGGAAGGTCCCGGGCTTGGCGTTACACTGGCTGCCGCCGGCGACCCCGGCTCTGCGAAGGGTCCATTAGAAACGGGCCTCAGGCCGCTCCCCCGCCCGGCGTCTCTCTGCCAAGCGCAACGTCCCGGTCTTTCCCCGGGGCCCCCTGGCCGCTCCTGGCGCCCCTGCCCCCGGGCCCAGCCGCTGCGGGAGCTCGTGGGGCTGGGACCCGCCCGCCCGCTCCTGGCCCCTGCGCGGGGCAGGCCTGGGCGCCCGCCGGGCCGCTGGAGGCCAGCGGGACCCGCCTGTGACGGAGTGGCGGCGCAGGGCACGCTGGGATTTCTCATCCGCACTCGCCCGCCCCCAGCGCCCGCTGGGAAGGCTCCTCCTGTCGCAGTGCATGCTGGGAGCCATAGTTTCCCCCCCCCTCCCCGGATGGGTGAGGAGACCGCCTCTCTGGTTGGCCGGCGCGCGGACAGGGCGGGGTTACGCGTTGACGTCCCTTCCGGCGGAAGAGGTGAGCCACAGCCCCCGCCTCCCCCTGGTCTTTCTTTCGTTGCTCGGCGCCATCATGGGTCGCATGCACGCTCCGGGGTAAGCGGCGGTGGCGGCGCCGGGGATCGTGCCTAGCTAAGTAGGGCTGGCCGGAGCGTCCCGGCGCGCGGAGAGACGGGCCTGGCCGGGGCGGGCAGAGGGAGGCCGGAGCGGGGGTTTCGGGCCCCGCCTGCGCGAGGGGCACGTGTCGGGCTCGGCCCCGGCCCGTGGGGCTCTGCGGCAGCGCAAGGCCCCGCACCCCGCTCGCAGCCGAGGGCAGCGCTGGGATTTGGGGGCTGGCACCGGCCGGCTGCAGGAACCAGCGCGCGCCTGCCCTGCTGCCCGCCCCTCCCCCTCTGAGAGTCGCTTGTAAACCCCGCACCCCCCGCACCCCAGTGTTTCACAGTAGCCCTTGTTAAGGACCTCGCCCTAGCTCAGAGCAGCCAGGCCGGGAGCTGTGGGGAGCGCCCAGCAGTTCATGGGGTGGCCACGCTGGTGAGGGTGGATAGATACAGGCAGATGCACAGACTGGGCTCGGCAGTAGTGACCGTGGTAAGTTACAGTCCCGGGGGATTGCCCCATGCATGTGTCGCCCTGAGGTTTAAAATTTAAAGATTTTTTTTTTCCTTTAATTTTTCCATTCAGTATCACATGCCTCTCTTTTCAACAGGAAGGGCCTGTCCCAGTCAGCCTTGCCCTATAGACGAAGTGTGCCCACAGTAAGTAAACATCTTGTTTGTTTGTCATATTACTTTCACATCTTGACCATTGGTTTGATTGAGCTTAGGTGTAGAGTGTTAAAGGATCTGATTTTCACCCACGCTTCCAGTTTGGTGGATGCAGCTTTATGCCCCCAGTGAAAGTCAAGCACAGCTTGTAGTATATAGATATTTATTTACATGAGTTGCATGTGCAGATAGTTTGGTGTTTAAATCTTGCCAATTTTTGTCCTGGGGATTGTAGAGCTTGTCAACAGAAAACTAGATCCTATAACCTAGTGGCTCCCCATTTGCTTGGAAAGAGTTCGTGGTCTCTGCAGTTTATGGGACAATTCTATATCTTTCCAATTACTTTCACAAAACTTCTGTAGGCAGTATCAAAGACAAGGGATTGACTGTACTTGGAGAATGTGACTTCCTAAAGACATGTCTGCACATGGACACAGGTAACTTTAACTGAAGGTGTGAATTTAAAGCACACTAATGAAATGTAGTGGCCTTACTTCACTTCAGCTTCACTGTGTAAGTGAATTAAGCTAAAGTGAACTAAGGCTACTTTACTTCTGAAAGAGAGCATTCTCACAGGGGTTTAATGTTGTCTAGTCATATCTTCAGTTAGTTCAAGTTGACTTTCCTGAACATCCTCTAAGAATGATCTCAGCTATGAATAGAGCATTGAGGTGAATGCTGCAGTGCTGCTTCCAGGGCAGTCTTCCCTCAAGAAAACCTTAAAAGGTTTGAAATGCTAGTTATTTAACTTAATATATTTTTATTAAGAAAGTTACTCTGCAAGTTACTCTTTTAAGTTAAAGACCTACACAAACATTAAGCTGCTAGACAGAGATTGTTGTCCCATGCACAAAGTAAACTAAAAATACAGAGTAACTTTTCTCCATCTTAATTTCTACTGATAGATAAGCGAGAAGGCAAACTGGCTGTTTTTAGGTTGGAGATCCTCTAAGTCTTCAGTTAAATTTCAGTACTGCGAAATTCACTATAGATTTGCATTACTTTTTCATATGATTTTGTTTGACAAATCAGACAGTAAAACCAAGTAACTACTGGAGACCATATTTGAAGATCCAATTGGAGAGGAACATACTTGCTGTTACAAATCTGAGTCCATTTAGTTCCTTTTAGGTTTTCTTATCAGATAGTTGTGGAACTTCAGTTTTCCACGTTTTGTCAGGTAGTGTTGTGTTCACTAAGGCAATCTCTTACTTCAAACCACAGAATGCCTTTTAACAATTAACTCACCAGAACCATTTCTGATTAAATTCTGACTTGGAATTTTACCAGAAATGGTTTTTTGCATGTCACCATGTACAACATGATCATAGTAGTTGCACTGCTGCTATGGGTTCGGTCATAACTCCCTGGTGATATAATTTTTTTCAGTTCTGTTATGGTGTAGTGCCTGTCCAAGTTTCGTTGTGCTCTTGGGCACTACAAAGCAGTCCACTTCCAGCCTCTAGAGAAGATTGTAGAGCAATCATGTGGATGTGTGCTTCTGATGTTTAGCACTGACTGTTCTGTGCATGCCATTAGTGAAACATGCTAAGGATATCCCCTTGAAAGTGCACATAAATATTTAAGACTATTATTGCATTTCAAAACTATTAGCTGTGTCGTTTCTCCTGCGTAATCTACACTTATTCATCACTGTGCCTCTTCACATCAATTTTTTTTCTAGTGGTTAAAACTTACATCTGATGATGTAAAGGAACAGATCTACAAACTGGCTAAGAAGGGTCTGACTCCCTCACAGATCGGTAAGTTTTCTGAACTCTTATCTGAGTTTAATTCTCAGTTTTGCCAAAACTTCTTGGTGACATTGGATATCTTAATGTGAAACCTTAATCTCTGTCTGCTTTGATTGTTTTTTTTTCTCCCCTCTGAATAATACGGGTAGTCTGGGGAGGTAGGTTAAATTAGTTGTTTGTAAAGTGCTTTGTGGTCCAGCAGTTCCATTGCTCTGGTAAAATGTAGATGTTTCACTGTGATGATTGTTTTCCAACCATTCGCAGTTTCCACCAGAAAGGTTTTCCTTAATGTTGGCTAAACCTTCCTTGGATGTCTGAGTGAGCCTTGATAATAGTAGCACTTGTTGGCATGTTTTTTCTGGTATAAAGTATATAACTTTTAATTTCAGGTGTAATCCTAAGGGACTCTCATGGTGTTGCCCAAGTTCGTTTTGTCACTGGCAACAAAATTTTAAGGATCCTTAAGTCCAAGGGACTTGCCCCAGACCTTCCTGAGGATCTGTACCATTTGATCAAGAAAGCTGTTGCTGTTCGTAAACATCTTGAGAGAAACAGAAAGGTAAGCTTTCATTGACCAAGGTCTTTGTGTGGCAAAAGAGTAAAAAAAGGTTTCTACCAAGATAAAGTTCTTTAAAAAGTACGCTAAACCTGGAAGAGTCTTTGAACTAATTTTAGACATGTTGTGATAATCAGTTGGATTATAAAGCTTTATTTGCATTTTCTTCATTTGTTTTTTGAAATATATAAATAGCAACTCAGTAGCTTCACTTTTTTTATTAGATGAATTGAATTTTGAAAGTGAACCTTGTGATACTATTCTGAAATTGCTATAAATATTTGAATTAATATTGTATGCAGTTATACAAAGTACAGATCAGTTTTTGATACTTGAGGTTAAGCTTGTATTCTAATCTTTACATGGCTGGTAACTTCGCAGCCAGAGCAGAGATTTTCAGTATGCTTCAGGAAATGTTGGCCATTACTTCATCTGAGTAAATGTAAAGGGCACAGCTGATAAAGCTAAGACTTTTATTGCTTGTAAAACCATACAAACAATTTTGGACTTGCCTGTCCTGTCGTTAGCACAAATGCTTATCTTCTACTTAAGTCTGGTTGATGGGTCAAAGAGCAGGATTAAACTCAAAAGTGGGGATAGTGGCCCTTTACAATAGCTGTGGGTAATACTCAAATACTTCTCCTTTCACCAAAGCTTGTCTTAAGAGTAAATAGATCTCTTTTAATGTCATAATGGGAATTTCTTGATTTGATTGTATCTTCCTTTTTAAGGATAAAGATGCCAAATTTCGTCTGATTCTGATTGAGAGCAGAATTCACAGGCTGGCTCGTTACTACAAGACCAAAAGAGTACTCCCACCCAACTGGAAGTAGTAAGTGTTTGTTCTCTTGTCATTTCCAACTTGGAGGTCCCACAGAGCTAATTGACTGTGGAGTTGAGTCCCCCACCCTCATTCCAGGGGGCAGGACTGTGACCGAAATAATAGACAGACTTAGCTAGGTTAGAAAATACAGTAAATTTGTAGGGTGATATATTGACCAGCATCAGCTAGATTAATTTATTATACAGTATAACATGTAAACTGCAATCTCATCAACCTTGTTTCAAATTATATATTTTTAATAATGTAAAATTGCTTTTCTCTATAGTGCCCACATCACTTCCATTGCTCAGGTCAGACTGCTCACTATGATGATTGATTTTTTTTTCAACCATTTGCAGTTTCCACCAGAAAGGTTTTCCTTAGTGTTGGCTTAACCTTCCTTGGATGTCTGAGTGAGCTCCTGTAATTTTGAAAAGCCTAAATTCAGCTAGTTAGACTGTTAAAAATTACTGCTATTGTAGCTGTTTTTTGCTCCAGTCAAATATAGAAGAGCTCATTTGAAGGAAAGTTTGGTTGGTTTGTTTTTTGGTTTTGGCAGCTCCGTTATCTGAGACGTTGCCACTGTACTGGCAATATCCAAAATGAGAGGGAAATAATTCTTTTTTTTTTTTTTTTCCAGCGAGTCATCCACTGCCTCTGCTCTGGTCGCATAAAAGTTCACTCTTCTTTTTACTGAAAGAATAAAGTCACATTAAAGACCTGTGTTGTCTTCTAAATTCTGTGTGGAAGTTTCAATAAATAAGCTTTGGGAAGCTGGTGTAAATTATATCAATATATAAGGGTGCTTGTTAAAAATTGGAGATATGAGTAGTATACTGGATCATATTTGGAGGGATGTGTAAGTGAATTGGATCATACCAATTAAACATATCTTATGTGGTTCTCATTGAAGCCTGTGCCTGATCTGTGAAGCTAGTGACGTAGCCATCTTGCTGCTGTACGCCCAGTTTCTGAACTATTTGTCCTTACCTTGTGGTGGTTTTACAGTAGCACATGTTTCTCTTGCTGCCATAACTTAGAAAACAGGTAAACAATTGATTTGCTTTTTCTAATGTGGCAAATTGAAATTGAGCGGCTGCATTTCAGTCTGGGAAAAGGTTGGAAATATAACAGTTGAATCCAGCCCTTGTAAGGAGAAATTGACTGGTATTTGACTATTTGTTAGACCTTCTTAATACTCGTAACTTAATGGTTTCTGTATTATATGAATTTCGCAGAGCTGGGATTCCCATGCCCTTAGCACTACCTGAATCTAGGCTCTGTGCTGTTAAATCAGCCACTGATACAAGAAAATATATAATCCAGTTGCAGTTGTACAGGTTGATTGAATATAGTGGTGTCTGATCAATCTTCTTTTAATATATCAAGAGAACCAGTTGTAATCCTGCTTTTGTACCACTAAAATCTGTCCTTGGCCCTGCTCACTGCCTTTTTTTAAAAAGCAGGTTTTCAGATCACTTTTGGAAGGTTACAATTTTTAAATATTTGGTTAATCGCCTGACAAGGGGAAAAGTTGGGTTTATGCCCCCTTAGGCTTTCTGTATGTATAAAGCAGAATTTCTTGCCTTAAATGTTAAATCTAGTATCCTGTTTTACTGGAGGACCTAGATGGGAGCTTGAAAGCTTCTACAAAACGATTCTTACCTGTTATAAGTTGAGCTCTCAGAAGGGGTGGTTGATTTCAGGGTCAAGTTCTTACCAGAGAGGACTCCTTCCTCCGTGGCAGTTCTCCAATCCAAGTGTGTTCCTCTGTTGAATTGTGCTGACCCAAAAGTGCTTAACACAGTACAGCAACTGAGGTTGCTTATGTATATACTAGAAGGTTTTGCCAGAAGCTGGGAATGGGCGACGGGATGGATCAATTGGTGATAACCTGTTCTGTTCATTCTCTCTGGGGCACCTAGCACTGGCCACTGTTGGAAGATGGTAGTGGGCTACATGGCCCTTTGGTCTGACCCAATATGACTTTTCTTATGAGATCCAGTCGGCTTAGGATGCTATTCTGGGACTGGCTAACAAGTCCTTGCTGTGTCCCACTTCCTGTATTGCAATGCTTTCCTGTATTGCAGTATTACCTCTGTAATATTAAGATAATAGTACTGCCCTATCTCATGGGTGTTACGAGGATAAATATATCAAAGATTGAATAGCTCAGGTTTTATGGTAATTAGTGCCCATGTAAGTTAAATTGCAGCAAGAACTTCATGCAGTAGATTTTTTCCTTGTAATTTACTTGATCCAGTGGAACACCCTTCACTGCCTCAGTTGTCATCTTACATCTTGATTGCATTACAACCACTTTTTTCCCCAGTAGGATTACTGAGCAGAGACTGTCCAGCAACCTTAATTTCGACTCCATTTTGAAAGGGTAGGTGCAGGAAATAGTAACTGTAAGGGGTTCTGAGAGTTTGACCCTGCTGGTTCTGCAAATGCCTGCTTAAAAGAACTGTTCTGTAGGGGCAAAATACCCACCATGCACCCTACTGTTAATGCTGAAGCTCTGCTCTAAATTTTCCTGGTAATGGCCAAAGCTGATGAAGGAAAAAAAAAAATTTCTCCCTTCACAGCTCCAGTTTTTGTGCCCCACAAACATTACTGAATTTCTCTGTATGTCTACCCTCAGGTAGGAAAGCTTTATTATCCCTATTTTACAGGGGGAACTGACATCTGTAGGCAAAATAGTGGCCATAACCAAAAATGTTGGCATCTGATGTTATCTGGAAGAATTAGTAAAATAAAGTTCTACGTCCCTTAACCACAAGACCATCCTTTATCTTTCTGCTGCTACCACCCTCTTCCACTGTTTTCTGTCTCAGTGTTAGGCTTGGTCTACGCTACAGAGTTAGGTTATTGTAAGGCAGCTTACATCTACCTAATTATGGTAGTATCTGCTCCGACTCGTGTAAGTGCCCTACTATACCAACATAACTCTACCAGCACAAGAGGTGTAGCCCTTATGTCTCGGGCGAGGCAGTATCTATGTAGACGTTGCATTACTTACATTGGCTATTGGCTGTCATTTTTTGTCAATTTCACAGCTCTGCTCTGCAGCAAGAGGCTCACAGTTGGAGCTGTGAAATTAAAAGAGGCTGGTAGGCTCCCTATACGAAATTAACCATGGCCTCAGGCTCACAGCTGGAGCTTTCCCATCCCCTTGCTGTCAAATGCTTTCAAGGTACAGATACTCTTCTGTATGTGCAATACCAGGTGGCCTTTGGGTGCTACCATTTATATAAATATTTGTATTGCTACATAATCACTAACTTTTAGATAGTCAGCTATGAACAGAGAGGAGCCCAAGCCTTGTAGTTCAAATGCTGAGTTGGATAGCATCCAGATTTCCCCTGTGGGTTAATATTAGTGTTCCTGTTCAGTCCTAAGGCTACCAATGTTGTCTTTAGCTCCCCCCAGCCAACCTCCTGGATTCTAATGATTCAATGCTGGAGATACATGGATGTGAATGCTGTAGGCAACAGTACAACTGAAGGAGATGGATAGCCTTACCGTGAGCAGGAGCTGTTTTTTTCTTCTGTGCAACTCCTTCATTAAAGATTCTGTTCAACTTTTGTAACCGAGTTTGTCCCAATGTCTTTGCCAATATTTTCTTTCTTACTAAACTTCCTTGGACTTGTTCTTTGCCTGCCTGATGCCTTGTGCCCGAGAGGTGGTTGCATTTCAGTGATACTGTATGTCTTATGTGCAACTTCAGCATGTAAAATACTTTGAGATGTAAATGCAATTACTGTAGTTATGAAAATTATAATTCATAATTGCATAATGCTGCTGAAAAGCACAGGGACCTGGGGAGGGGAGATGTGTATATACTGTAATCTATAGAGGACTGCTGAAGTGATTGCCTGTGACATACCCACACTTCTGATGTCAGCCATTCACCCATGAGCACTGTTCCCTCTAAGCTGTGTGCATGCACGCAGATCCTAAACCCCGCCCACACAGCAAAGTACCGCAGGCCCGAAAATTTGCACAGAAGCTTTTTGTGCGCATGGCCTGTCAAAAATTAGAGGGAACATTGCCCACTAGTACTCATCTTTGGTGTTATGAGAGGTCTTAGCAGGCACAGTCCTGGTAGGTGATGCTGAAGAATATATAGCATAGGGCCTGTAGGTTGTAGGACCAGTAAAAGTTCTTGTGGTACGCTGCAAATAGCTTTCTTCTTTTTGTGCAGCTCTTTCCATTACCTCCTAACAGGTCAGGCCTACTGTGCTGAGGGAGGTGCAGGAGTGAACAGCTGCTATCTTTTGATGTGACAGCAGGTTGCAGAGGACGCAGGTACCCCTTCTGGCTTTTGCTGTGGGGGAGTTTCTGTAGCCTCACTGACTTATAAATTGCAGAACCATTCCTGTGCTCACCACCTTCAAGTTAGCGTGACAGCTGGAATTGCCCTGGGACTTGAAGATAGGCAGTATAGTCTCTAAGGCCATGTTGAGTGACCAGAGCTCAGTCTCTTCTCCCTGCTATATCCATTCAGTTGTGTTGCCAAAGTGCAGCTTGGGGGAAAACCTGCTATTTTCAAATGTTTTTAAATTTAATTTTCTCAACTTTTGGAAACTGTTTAAGGGAAGGAGGAGTTTGGAAAAAGTATTTTAAAAAGTTCAGAAGCTACTCACAGACCTGGGGTGGGGAGGGGTGGTAACTTGCTGCAGGGTTTGTTCAGACACATTAATTTAGAATGTATGGGAGGTAAATTAAGAACACCGCTTCTGTATTCTTCTCCCCAGCGGATTTAGCTGGCCTGAAGATGCTGATCAAAGTAAAATACTGCACTAGATTTATTTTAAAAAGGTTGGACAATTTCAGGACTAATTTGTATTTAATCTGAACAATCAAATTTCAGATTTCTGGATGTGCCTACAAAAACTCTGACAACCCTTAGGCTGCTGGAGGGCCGAGCCCACTGCCTATCATGCTGACCAGTATCATCTTGTTATTTCCTTGTGCTCCCCAGTTGTCTGTATCCATCTGTTGTTTCTTGACCTACACATGGACAATAAGCACTTCAGACAGGGTCAATGTTTTTGTTCTACGTTTGTACGGTGTGTCTAGCACAAAGGGGAACCTGATTTGTGATTGGGCGGGAGCAGCGGGCCGGCGGTCAGCCCTGGGGCCGGAGCAGCGCCCTACCCTTCTCCAGTAGTGGTCCCATGGTTAGTCCCCCACACTCGCCTCTGGGCATTTTTAGTAAAAGTTTGGGGCAGGTTGTGGGCTTCCATGAATTTGTATTGCCTGTGACCTGTCCCTAATGTTTACTAAAACTAGACAGAATCTTAACCATCAAGAAAGGAGGAGTGCCTCCATTACATAGCAGCTGGGGTGTATTGGCCTGGGAGCACTCTCTGTTTCTGCCACCCACAGGGATTGTCTTCACTGCAGAGTTAACGTGGCTCCCATTCATACAAAAACCTCTCACCAACCATGGGGGTACTTGTCTGCAGCTGTCGGCTAAAACCCATTTTCAACTGGGATGGTAACCTGTCAACTTTGCAGTGAGGAGACAGACTAATCCATGTGCAGACCTCATAGTCCAATACTTTCCCACAATTTCCATGACATAGCCAGAAACAGGTTCTCTCGTAATTCACTTGGAAAGAATCATAGAATGGTGCAACCTAGTGCAGTGCAAAGTACCATGGGATAGTACCCCAGAAATCCTGCTGACACACAATGGTAAGAGCAGCACCGCTGTCGACACTGATGCGGCCCTGGGGAAAGGATTGTTCCTTTCCTCTAAAGCATCAAGTATCCACCTCTGCTGAGCACATAATAGGCATCCTGGAGCAACAGTATGCAGTGAAGGCATGGCTGGTTAAGCAACGCTTACCCTGATTTATCAGGCACCTTTACATGCAGCTATAAAATCTGTGTCTCTGAACATAATTTCACATGTTAGTACCACCTCTGCCTACTTTTGAGACATCACTTTGCAACTGCTGACAGGCTGACTTGGAATGGTAAGTCCTACACCCTTAGGAATAAATCAATATATACTTGATACGCATGCGTCATTCCTACAGTCATTAAGAGAGCACTAGAGAAAAGGTGTAGGAGACAATGTACAGAGGGGAGAGATTAGCAACACTACCAACCCCTGCCCTGCATAAGGGGCTGGAAGGAAAGGAAGCCCCTGGTTAGTTAATGTTTCTAGGGTGTTCTATAGATTTAGAGTCCTGTTTGAATGCTAAGTATATATTTATTATTATCCTGAAGTATTTTGTGGTATGTGACTGTTTACTTTATGCCTCCTCTGTAAAAGACAAATAATGGGGAACCATTCCTCAGATTGTGAGAACCACATTTAAAATGTGCAAAACTTTATAATTGTCCAGAGCTCCATTTTCAAGTCCTTCTATGGAAAAAATAGATGACTTTTCCTCAGGTAATTTATTTCAAGTAAGGAAATGTAAAGATTCTTTCAGTGATAAATCATTGCTGCCACTAGACTGCTGAAAATAGTAAACTTTGGGCCTGGGAAATGAAAAGCAAAACACCGCCTCTCAGCACATCTGTGACTGTAACAATCAGACAGGGCAGGATCAGATTAATGGTGTTTAGAAATGTAAGGCTGCAAGTTATGCCATTCTGCTTTCTCTGGAAAAAATACAGAACTTCAAGAATGTGTTCAGTCAGAATTTCGCTACCTTTTTGCAGTCTTCAACTTCAAATCACGGAATGTGAATTAATCCTAAATAACAAAATGTGTATAAAACCTATCTTCCTGATTCTCTGCGGAGAGGAAAAGAATTATTGAGTCTAGTTCTTCCTGGCTAATAAACTGGAGAATAAATATGTCCATCCGCAGATCTTTTTGAGAATTATCAGAGTTGTGAATGTCCCTGCACTCAGAACAGACCTGTGTTTTGGCTCCTCCCGTCATTAGTACTTCAGACTGGAGGGCATCTGATCAGTTTCTTCACTGTTAATGCAACCCTTACAGCAAGCAGTGTAGTTAAAAAACATTGCACGTATTTCCTGGAGTTCAAGGGCCTCCTCCTGCTCCCATTGAAGTAAATAGAAAAATTCCCACTAAATTCACTGAAAGCAGGATTGGGCTCCCAAGTTTTCAGGACTGCTGGTGGGTTTGGTTTGGGCCAATGCAGCTGCACATTCATGCAGCGGTTTTGTTTCCTTTTCAATGCTGGAATCAATCGAGTGAAAAATTTGCTCTGTTCCTGGGCAGTTCCTTGCAATAACTCTGCATAATCTGCATGATAATACAATGCCTTAGCATAGTAACCTGCAGCCACTGCATGCTGTGGCAACAGGAAATGGTTCAACAATATTCACTGTACAAGTGGGATGTCTGCAAACTGTGCTCATTGCCCTTTTATTCTTCTGGAGAATTTTTTGAAATAGTTTGAGTTTGATGGGCTAAGGCTTTTTTTTCCTCCCGCCCCATTGTGTGACGACTTTTTCCTCCAATCCAGTTGGAAGGCTATAACACTGTAATGAACCGCGTGTTGACTTGTGCAAGTTCTTCCCTTTCACCAGGAGGATTTATTCAAGATATTAACCAGTGCAGGTCAAGTAACTGGAATTACATAAAAGGTTAATGTTAATTGCAGTGCAACACATACCAGAGGCAACTGTAAATGATCTCACTGGCATAGAATTATTCGGAGATAGCTAAATTAATACTACTCAGCATTTAGGACAAAAGGAAGTGAAGCATGCCTTGTTACATCTACCTGTCAGCCTGAGATATAGTTTGGCAAGTAATTACTGCTAGCTTTGCTTGGAGCAAGTGTAGTACCTATATTAAAATACATTGCCTGGGTTTTCTAGCAAGTGCCTTTGGGCTGGTTTTATGAGCTAATATTTTATTCTCTTTGATGCTGCTTACTTAGGACCTTTGTCTGGGTCAGAATTCTCATTCTTCAGAACCCAGAAGGGGCTTTCAACTTGAGCAGGACTGTTGGGGGCCAGTCTCTTTTATGGTTCCTGCAGGTTCTTTGCGATGGAGATTAGTAATTTGCTTCAATCCCTTAACTCCATGTTACTCTGGAGTATGTAGTAGGCAGCTCCTATCTTGTGCTGGAGAAACTGTCACCTGATCAGCTGTGGTGGGATGTGTGATCGCCATAAAAAAAAGTTCAGGTTAAACTGAACAGACAAATTGAGCCAAATTCCAGAGAACCAGTTCCAGCGTGGATGATACTGGCATCTTGGGATTTGTATAAGCATTTACAGATTTTGAGAAAAGGGGTGGAAAATCATAGACATCGACTTTATGTAAGTGGGTCTGTTAAAGCCGGACAGTTGGCATACATCCAGCATTTGGGCAGGTAAAACTTAGATCAAAGAAAACCTGACTTTTTTCCCCCCACATGAAAAATGTGGCGCTTTATCCAAAACAAAATTCCACCCCCATCCTTGCTTACCTCTGTGAAACAGCATAAACAAATTAGGACTGAACATTATTAACCTTTTAGAAACTGCAGCTATAATAATACTTAGCAGTAGTATAGGGCATTTCGTTCATAGAGCACAAAACACTTTGCAGAAGAAAATAAGTATGGTTATCTCCAATTTACAGATTGTAGGAGGGAGGCAAATGAGGCACAGAGACTAGCACAAGCAGAGGCAGGAATATCCAGTGCTTCTTTTTAAGCTCTCTCACACTGATTTTATATCATTTATAGCCTCTCATTTAATTGGAACGACTCCTGACTTATACAGGTGTAAGTGAGAGTAGAATCAGACTTCAGGTTTCCTGGCTTTCAGGCCAGTGCCCCAAACCCTACCTCTTTAGCAATACTTCTATATTACATTACTGGCTAACAACAATACTTCTGTAGTGAGTGTCAACCAAGGATCTCAAAAGGCTTTACAAGCATTAACTAATAAAGCTTCCAGGCGTTCCTGTGAGGTAGATAGAGGGGATTTAGATGTTACTCTAGCCATGACTATAATGCAGCCATTTGTGGTTTGGAATGCAGCAGCTGTTAAGCACCATGCCCAGGAGTAAATATCTGGTGGATCGAGTCCTTCAGTCTCAGAGTACTGCCTTTGAATTTTCCATCCTTCACCTTGCAGTGTTCTCTCTCTCTCTTTTTTCTTCTTTGCATATAAAATATACAGTCTTTCTCCCTAGCTTCATTTGGCTGGGTGCAAAGAGTACACAAATGTTAGCCGTGTACCAAAGCAGACAGTATGTCAGTTAGCAAGATACACTCAATTGTCTACAGTTAATAAAGAGAAAAGAAACTATAAATACAAAATGCAGAAGGGTAATTTGCAGCAAATTTGCGGATGATACTAAACTGGGAGGAGTGGTAGATACGCTGGAGGGCAGGGATAGGATACAGAGGGACCTAGACAAACTGGAGGATTGGGCCAAAAGAAATCTGATGAGGTTCAATAAGGATAAGTGCAGGGTCCTGCACTCAGGATGGAAGAACCCAATGCACAGCTACAGACTAGGGACCAAATGGCTAGGCAGCAGTTCTGCGGAAAAGGACCTAGGGGTGACAGTGGACGAGAAGCTGGATATGAGTCAGCAGTGTGCCCTTGTTGCCAAGAAGGCCAATGGCATTTTGGGATGTATAAGTAGGGGCATAGCGAGCAGATCGAGGGACGTGATCGTCCCCCTCTATTCGACATTGGTGAGGCCTCATCTGGAGTACTGTGTCCAGTTTTGGGCCTCACACTACAAGAAGGATATGGATAAATTGGAGAGAGTCCAGCGAAGGGCAACAAAAATGATTAGGGGTCTGGAACACATGACTTATGAGGATAGGCTGAGGGAACTGGGATTGTTCAGTCTGCAGAAGAGAAGAATGAGGGGGGATTTGATAGTTGCTTTCAACTATCTGAGAGGTAGTTCCAGAGAGGATGGTTCTAGACTATTCTCAGTGGTGGAAGAGGACAGGACAAGGAGTAATGGTCTCAAGTTGCAGTGGGGGAGGTTTAGGTTGGATATTAGGAAAAACTTTTTCACTAGGAGGGTGGTGAAACACTGGAATGCGTTACCTAGGGAGGTGGTGGAATCTCCTTCCTTAGAAGTTTTTAAGGTCAGGCTTGAAAAAGCCTTGGCTGGGATGATTTAATTGGGGATGAGTCCTGCTTTTGAGCAGGGGGTTGGACTAGATGACCTCCTGAGGTCCCTTCCAACCCTGATATTCTATGATTCTATGATAATAAGATATGTCTGTTCAAATTAGTCTGTCAAATGTAGCACAGAATTACTTTTTCATTTTACAACCAGAAGAGTAGCAGAGCAGTTATCTGGAAGCACTAAGGGCCTCTTACTAAAAAGAGGTTGGTCCTAAACTCTGTCATCATCATAGGAGATTTTTAATTTATTTATTTTTGCACATGTGCAAACATTGTGACATGCTTTCCATAAATTAATCCTGTTACTTATTTTTTAGTAAATGGATTATTTTGCCTCTTAGATATTAGCCTAGTTTAAAAAAAGAAATGTCTGTAGCATGGGTTCTGTGTGAATCTCATTGCTTCCAATACTAGAAAAACCTCAGAACTGTTACCCGTGTATGTACTGGGCCAAAGGGAAACTCCCACTGATGTTACTAAAAGCCTTGTCTGTATCAGGCCTGCAAGGTCAGGTCCTTAAGAGATTTTAGTTCCCTGCTGAGGGAGTTTTTTGTTAAATCTGTTTTTGGGTAGTCAGGGTGGCTACCTAAAGGTAGATCACTGCACTGGGATTTAGGAGACTTGGGTTTAGTTCCCAGCTCTGTCATTGACTTGCTGACTGACCTTAGGGAAGTCACTTCACTTCCTTGTCTCTGTTTCCCCACCTGTAAAATGGGGATAATAATATTGATCTTCTTTGTAAATGACTGTGAAATCTATGCATGAAAAGTGTTATATAAGAGCTAGGTGCTACTATTATTCAGTTTAGTAGATGAAAGCATTAAGTAATCCCTTAATGATGTTTATGTGTACGGGGAAAATGTATGAAGTTGTATAACAAGTCAACACACCCATAAATGGGAGTAGCAGGCATGAGATGCTCTCCTTAGTCCCCTGGGTGGGTTGCCCATGTTGCAGGTCACACTATGGGCAGCAGCAGCCACTGTCTGTCTCCTATTCTCCCTCCTGTACTAGTGGACTTGCAGTGGCAAGGAGTGGACAGAGCCACAGCCCCACCCTCCAACACACAGCACCACTATACTGCTGTGGAGCGGGGAATTAGGTGTACTAGGAATAGGGCAGGCACACCTGACTTCCTCCATAGAGTAACAAGGAAGCAGGGATCAAACTGAGTCACAATTCCTGGGGCCTTTCAGCTACCCACTGCCCCTTACTCAGGATAAACTGCAAGGTGCTATCTAACCCACTAATCTTGTCCTTACATATACTGCTATGAGGAAAGTTACAAATCAGGCCACTTAAAACAGAGAAGTTGGGAGTTCTGGATGTATTGTATTTCTGAGCCACTTCAATTGTTAGTATTGTAACCTCTTGACTGATACAATATCCTTTGAAATGGTTAAATTATAAATACTACACAATAAAACCCCAAGTTAACAGCCTTATACAGATAGTTCCGCTGAGAGCCTATGCAGAGCCTGTGGTTGCTTCAGGAATCTTTAGAAATGCTCATCTTATCTGCCTTCCATCTCTAGAAAACAGCAATCACATCACCAACTGCAGCTGTAAGATATATTTCTAAGGGTCAGAAGCTTGTACAAACGATTCTATTTCAGACAGAAGAGATTTGGTTGCCCTTCAGCCTTGCTTCTGATCTAATCCACAGATCAGCCTAATAGGGCTGATTATGACGTGAGAAGCATTCATCCCTTGCAGCAGCCCAGGGCACTTTAGTGAAACAATGATATTATTTGAGCAACACAATCACATCTTGCTGCAGTGTTGCATTGGATTTAAGAAGCAATTAGATTTTTTCTTCACCCCACCAAAACTGAAAAGTTCAAGCTATTTCTTGTCTGCAAGTGACTGTAATCAGAAATGTCAGACTGCAGATATTGAGACTATATACAATTTAATATAACAGGGGTGTGTCCAGAGTGATACACAATCCTACAATATACAGAAGTGCAGTGCTGTTTATGTAGCCAGGAGTTTGACTTAAGAGGCACCTCTCTTTTTGGGAAAAATACCTGTAAGTTTCATTCTCTGGAACTACTTTCAGTTGCTCTGAGGTTTACTCATATTATTTAGTCTTCATTATCAAAGAGTTGTATGAAGGGATCCTAACCTTAAGTATACTACAATATTAAAGAACACTTGAAATAACAATAGTTCAAATCCACAGATGCAATTATGTAAACTAAATAATCACCCTTTGCATGTACATAACACTTTTAATTTGAGGTTCTCAGATTGCTTTACCATGGCCCTGATTCAGCAAAGTACTTAAGCATATGCTTAAAATTAAGCTTATGAGCCAGTCCCTCTGAAGACAGCTCTTTGCACTGAAGTCATACCTAAAAGGTAACTACATAATATTATCCTAGTTTTACACATGGAAAAACAGAGGCACAGAGAGATTATGTGACTTGCCTGAGGTTGCACGGTAAGCCAGTCTCATTCTTCCTAGATCTTTGCTTTAACTATGAGCCATGGTACCTGCAGAGTCTGACTGTGCAGACCCCTAATACCAAGGGGCTTCACAGCAGAAACCCTGCTTTAAATGAGCATAGTCTTCATTAAGGTGCAGAGAGTATAATGGTCCTGTTGATGTTTTTCATGGGCCTCATGCAGTGATGAGCTACCAGAAGCTGAAGAACTGGTTCCTTCAGTCGCTCCGGGTCTTCGGTGGCACGTCCTTCAGTTGCTCCAAGTCTTCGGCGGCACATCCGTCAGTCGTTCCGGGTATTCGGCGGCACTGAAGGGCCCACCGCCGAAGTGCCGCTGAAGACCCAGAGCGACTGAAGGACCCACCACCAAAGTGCCGCCGAAGGACTGCACGGCCACCGGGTGAGTAGAAATTCTCAGGGGAGCCTCCCTAGCCGAGAGCTCAGGCGGGACGGACAGGACGGTGCCGCGGGCCGCATGTGGCCCACAGGCCGGAGTTTGCCGAACCCCTTTAACAAGTGGTTCTAAACTGGCTGCATAATTTAACAACCGGTTTGCGCGAACCAGTGCAAACTGGCTCCAGCTCACCACTGGCCTCATGGATCCTAAGGCTATTCCTGTCTGCCACTTCTGTTGTATTTGCTATAGGGCAGCCCCGAGCCTTTATGGGGCTCTATGCAAAGTTACAAATGCAAGGCCCCACCCAACACTGTTCCCTCATTATCGAGAGCTGGGTTCCCCAACCTCAGCTACCTCCTGCTTGTCTGCACCCCCATCTTCAGTCAGCTTCACCTGTTTGTGAGTTTCTAAGAGCTCTTGAGGCACACAATATGGGCTGAGCAGCCAAGCAGTGGAGCTGCTTCACAGCTTTCCAAGTGGGGGTGCCAGCCAAGGCATTAGATGTATACCAAATGGTCATGGTTGCAGATGGGTAATCAGAGAGGATGCTCCTTCTGGCAGGCTATGTGTGTATTGAAGGCAAAACAGTATACACCTGCAGCTCCCATAGCCTTCAATAAGATTAGTGGGTGCTCATTACCTGTGAAAAGCAGGCAATCTGGTATACAGTACTGTGACGAAAGGCAGAAATTGTCCAGGGGGCTGGATAAATTATTCTAGAAAAATACCTTCCATGGAATGAAAATTAAAGAAACTCTGTTACCTTTGAGCAATGCAAAGGCTGAACACTTACAACACAATGCTATTGTTCCACAAATTTTATGAGACAGCATGATCTCACAGTATTTAATGTTCATAGGAGCCATACTGCAGCCTCATGACAACTCACAGACCCTATTTATCATGTAGATTTCAGAGGTTCTGTCTCAGTGGTCAGGAAACAGTATTTCCCTTTTAATCCTTCTCTCCCATGGGCTAAATTAACAACACTCTAGAGAAAAAAAAGTTATTTACAGGAGTTAGGAGCAAAGCTACTTTCATGAGTGATATCTTTATTACTAGCTAGTTATTTTAGCACGGCTAGATACTACAGGCTGTCATAGAGTCTCTGGGTGCTGTTTCTATTGTTACAGAGTATTGCTTTGAGTCTCTCTCTGTGTGAGTAGTTGTTGTTACAAAGAATTGCATTGAGAACAGACTCTGTCTTAGAATGTACTACCCTGGAATTTAAACTGTGGGGAATCAAACTCATTTGTGATTTTAATACAGAACTTCTTTAACATGATCCAACACTTTGGGATCCTTCAGGATGAAAGGAGCTATGGGCTTGCTTTGCCTTCTCCTTGTCCTCCTGTAAGCAAGGTTGGTGGTGCAGACACATAGAGCATGTGTGATTGGGAAAAGGAGCTATATAAAGGTAAGATGCTATTATGCATAAAAAGTCAGTGATTAATCATATTCCTAATTCTCTAGCTGGCTTCCCCACATTAGCTTTTCTTGTCCTCTAACACAACCCAGCTGCCAAATGAGGCAAAAGTAGTTATTGTGAAGTTTGTATCCTCACGATTGGATTTGAAGAAATAACAGAATAATTGGTGTTCAGAGAGAGGAAAGACCTATTAGCTGATCCAGTGTGAGATAATGTTCTTGAAGAGTCCCTACGCCTGACCATCAGGGAATGTGTTTAAGTTATATAGGTATTGGGTGCCATACTGATCTCTGAGCTGTCCCTGTTGCAAGCTGAGCTGGACCTTTAAGAAGAGTGGAGTACTGAATTTCTGCCCTTATGGTATTTGGGAAGGATCATGTGGCGAAGAGCCAGGCCTGCTGGGATACTTAAGAGCTCTGTTTGGGAGATCAGCATTGAGGCAAGACTTAAGAGGCTCTCTTCTTTCCTCTGCTAGTGGCTAAGGATGTGGCTAATAGCTTAACCTGAGGAGAGTGTAACAAAACCCTGGACTGAGATCCAGCCGTGTTCAAATGGGTGAAGGAGGTTGGGGAGCCTTGAGAGGGGTGTGAAGGACAATCCAGCCCTGGGTTAAGAGTGGATGTAAAGAGCTGTGCAAAGGAAGCAATTTGCAGCACAACAGCAACAAAAGTTTTACTGGTCCCACAAAACTCAAGAACTGTTGTGTGTATATATATTCTTAACTAGTTACACACACACACACACACATATATATATATATATATATATATATATATAAACACAGAGCGCACTTAATGCCTGGAAACTGACATTTGGGCTTGAACCCTGATACAAGGGAAGAAGAAATCTCCTTGCACGGAGTAGTAAAGGACTGTGAAGCCCTGCCCTGGGGAAGGGCTGGAGGACACCTGTTAGAGCTGAACTGTAAGTTGTTTTTTTTATCTGACAGCATGCTATGTATGTAACTGTTAGAATAAGAAAACTGAGGCAGGTTGAAGCACCCATACAGAGGGTATGGCTGTGGAGGTGGGAGTCCCCCAGTGATGCTGGAACTAGAGGTGCTGGGAATGCTGCCACACCATCTGGCTTGAAGTAGTAATAACAAACACCAAATATGTGGTTTCCAGCATGAAAACCCATGGATTTCCCAGCAGATGTAGAGATGATCTAATGGCTTCTATACTACTCTCTTCCTGGGCCAGGAGTGGGAAGAGCTAGCGCACAAGGCACTCTGGCTATTCTGAGCTAGCAGATGGCCCTTTGGGGACCATTGTCAGCTGGTGTAGGTTAGAGTAGCCCCCAAACTCTGCTAATTGGCAGGGTAGAGTGCTCCCTGATGGCCATTCCTCTCTGTTGCACCAAATGGAGCTAAGGAACAGGAGAGAATATGAACTACTGCCTTGAAATGGCCACAGCAGCAAAGTTTGCCACCTTTTTACTGATAGGAACAAAAAGCTGCTTATGGAAAAAATGGTAGCCTTCTAGGACTAGAATGTATGTCACACAAAAGCAAAGTCTTGTCCAAATTGGCCTTTATTTCCCATCACGATACACGTCTTGCCCACAGTAACTTCCAGGAGGGAATAGCATGAGGAGATAGTTCTTCATTCAGTAGTTCCAGCTGGCCAGCTCTTACATGAGATTCATGACCAGTAGTAAATAACACAAATGGTTACCTCAGTGCTAGTACCAGTGCATCCATACCTGCTAACAGTAACAGATAATAAATTTGCATCCACAGAAACCTTCACTTCACTTCACCTTCACTTCACTGTTGCCGGTCCCAGCATTCAAAAATCATACATCAAGCCCCAATAATCCTGGTTTACTGGTCATGACATTTTGAAAATAAGATATTGGGGGTTTTATTTACATTTTGGATTTTGAGCCTTTGGGGTGTACTCTGGTCATGTTTTCAGTCTTTTCTTCTGCAAACATGAGGGCTAGAAACGTACTTTCATTAAAAATTTGAACTGCTTACATAGTTACATGAGACAGGAGCAGTGGCTTTTTGAAATACACCCACTATCATCTGACTTGCAGTAACATCCATGAGAACTGGCAACATTGAGTTCAGAGTCTAAGCCAAAAGCAGGCGTGTAGCTATGAAGTCCGTATAATTGCTCTAATCAGTATTCTAGAGCATCTGCTTTACTGGCAGTATTGACGCTTGAATGACTCTTATTGCCAACCTTTGTAACCTAACACTGAAAGAGATGTTCAAATTTTGCGACTGCCTGGAGTAAATCAGTGCAAAAGTTTCAGTCTGGAGTTCAATGTGTGATATTAACGGTCACCTCTGTATGAGTATAAGTGTTGTCATCCTAAATGAGCCTTTCACTTTACTAATTCCTTCTCTACACAGGTTTTAGAGTGGTAGTCATGTTAGTCTGTATCAGCAAAAACGAGGAGTCCTTTTGGCACCTTAGAGACTAACAAATTTATTTGGGCATAATTTGTTAGTCTCTAAGGTACCACAAGGACTCCTCGTTGTCTTCCCTACACAGTAATTGACTTTAACTGGATACTCTGATTTATCAGGGTTTGTGATAATGGTGGTATAGCAACATGAGCTGAAAGGAAAAGAGATTTTTGTATGTATAAAGCAGGTGGGGAGAGAGAGATAATATGATACCACATGTATATGTGGATGTTATCAATTTCCAATGCTATTGTGCAGACAGGGACACTGAAATCAGAAAGGAGATGGGGCTGGTTAAAATCTTAGTTTCTTAATGGCACTATAAAGCCATCTCACTAGGGCTTGATACAAAGCTCACTGAAGTTGATGGAAAGTCTCCCATTGACTTCAATAGACTTTTGCATCAGGCCTTAATGACCTAAGTCTGGAGGCCTTACCCAGATAAATCTCCCATCGATTTCAGTTAGGGGTATGGAGCAGTTGCCTGGGTGTGGACTACAGGATCTAGTCACAAATAACTCTGGAGTGCCCAGACTTTTCCAGCAGGAGGAACAGATCCCTCCAGCCTTTGCAAAATAATTGATGAAAATTTTCTGGTAAATTTTGCTGACTGAGTTCATTGTTGTTGAAGTCTCAACTGAACCTCAGAAGATATCTCTACATGCTAAATGCTTCCATTATTTTTACCTTCTTAGGGTCATAGTTTCCAAAAAAAATCTCTACATTTGCACTATCCAGCTGTGACTCTGCACGAGCAAATAACATCTTCATGAACATAGTCACTTTAACTTCCCAAAATTAGTGCACATGCTGTTTCCATGTAGAATCCTGTATATTTGGGTACCCAAACTCCTCTTTTTCCGAAAAATGTTGGGTGCACAAATAAAGGCACAAAAAAGTACAGCTCTAGCCGAGACCCTTCTGGTCCTTACTATTTAGTTTGACCTTGGGCTGGTCTATTCTTCATTACTGCCACTGTTACTGTTGCTATTGTTCTTGTTTAATGAGATAATTCAAATCTCATTTGATTCACAGATCACTGGATACAACACACTTTATTAAGGCATTCCTGAGTTCTGCATGTCAACTCAGCTGTCTTTACAGAGAGCAGGGCCAGATTTTTAAGATATATTTAGGTGCCTAGGAAGATTTTCAAAAGCTCCTAAGTGCCTAACTCCTGTTGAAATCACTGGACACTGGGAGTTACTTAGGTGCTTCTGAAAATATCACAAGGTGCCTAAATACCTTTAAAAATCTGTCCTTGGTTTCCTCAGCTTTTTCAGTTTGAACATTGTTCTAGTGCTAGGACATACATGTCCTAAATGTCAAAACTGAGGAGAAAATGTTACCAATTGTTTGAACAAGGACAGAAATGAAAGCAACTTTTTAAATCACACTGATGATGATTCCCAAACTTAGGCCCTGATTCAGCAAGGCACTTGAGCATGCATGTAGCTTTAAGCATGGTAGTAACCCCATTAAAATCAGTGGGGCTACTCCTGAGCTTAACTGACAAATGTGTGTAAGTAACTTGCTGAATCGAAGCCAGGGCTTGATAACACGAGAGAGTGAGCGTGTGTGTATATATTTGTATCATTGCTTAGCCACTGAGACCAACCTTCCATATTCTACATATAGAGGCTGGAGGAGAAAAATGAGGAAGTGACTGAATTACAAGTGAAACTCTGATTCAGAATATCAAATGACTTGGTGCTCAACAGCTTAAGGGATAACAGCAATGGTCTTTCATTTCTGGCACTGTGGTTTGAATTTCCTGAAGGCATAAGTATTTGGAAATGAACAGACTGACTCTTAATGCTGCTCTGATAAAGTTGCCTCAAGAATTGGCCTGAAAAGAGAATTCTGACTGCTGTTAGTAGTAGTGTTTTTTCCTGGAAAGCTTGGCATGAATACTGTAGTAAGAAAGATCAACTGAACACTTCACATCTGAGAAGTTAAAGCCTAGTGATCTCTCTTGTTGCTTTTGCTCTTTATCTTATTTATGCCACACTTCAGCAGCCACATTTATTGGTAGGTGTTTGTTTTGTATTTCCCTCACCAATCAGGCTGTTTTATATCCTAGCATTGTGGTGCTTAGTGCAAAGCAAATCAATATTTCACGTTAAGTTTCTGCCACAAGAGAGCAGTGTTGATGTAATAAGCTGAGGCAGTGTGCCTCTCATAATCTTTTTTTTTTTTTTTAATTCCACCAAAACATGTTTGAATATTGCAAGTGAAATTCTGATTTAGTATAACAAATGTTCTGAGAGCTCAACAGATTAAGGGTTAAACTTAATGAATGACCTTTAATTTCTGATGCTGTTTCAGTCTCTTGGAGGTATAATGGAAATGAGTTTCGGGTTGTCTTTTTAAAAATTTATTAATAGCTTATAAAATTCATGTTTCACCCTCACACACAGCATATACAATTTTTTGTTATATAGAGGCCAAATTCTGCTCTCACACTGATGGAAATTTGTTGAAGTTAATGGAATTTCATGGGTGTAAATGAGAGCATAATTTGGGGGGGCATGTGATGTGACAAGATTTTCAAAGATGTTGAGCTTCACTGGGAATTACAAATGCTCAGCTTTGAAAATCAGGCAAGTGCTGCTCATTTATATGAATAGGGTCAAATCTTGATTGTCTTGATTTGCAAAATTATCACTGAAGAGCAACAGCAGTAGATCAAGTTAATGTGAGTTTTGCATGAATAAGCATGCAGAATTTGCACAAGTACATTGCATTAGTAAAGATGGCTTGTGTGTGTGTTTTGTTGGCAAGCTATTGGTGAGGATCACAAATACTGAACCTCTACAGATATTCATCCCTCAAAGATACAGCGTTTGTATCTTGGGGATAGAAATTCAGTTCTCACAGATCAATTAGAACTGTGTAGGAAAAACACTTCCCCTTTCCTTCCTCTCTCCCCACCCCCCCTTCTCCAACACTCTCCCACCAAGCTGGAAATCACAGATGTGGTATTACTTGAAAAGAGAGAACATCCATTTCGTCTCTAAACTTTCAATATTTCAATATTTCCAGAAAAATCCTTAATGTGACTTCTTTACTGGTGTAAAAGCTATCGGTTTTGCTCTGATGTAATTAAGCTGATTTGTTCCCCAGTGGAATTTTGCCACTCAGTACCATGAATGATGGTTGTTTGGATCTTGATCAAATTTACCAAGTCTCACAAATTCATTAAAATCTGTTTTCACAGGTAAAAACTGCTAAGTCATTATTGCAAGAGTGAACAGAATGACTGATCAATAAAAGCAAATTGTTCAGTAAACCTATACTTGCTTATAAAACAGATATTGGACATGGTCCTTGCCTTGAAAGCGTAGGGAATGATTAAAAAGTTGCTGAGCAAACACACTTCCCAATAACTTCACCTTGATTTATGAATGCTCAGCATCTATGTGAATCAAGATTAAATGAGACACATGCAAGCCAAGTCACAGGACAACAATTTCAGTGAGTGAGGATGAGGGGAAGATAGGAAGGATTACCTGAAGAGAAGGTGGGTTTGAAGGAGAGCTGAGAGATTGCTTGGCAGATAAAGGTAAAGAGAATGTTCCAAGCATGACAGCAGCATTTTAGGTATGAAATCAAGAATGGAAAGAATTATGAGACAAACTTTCTGCGGGCATAGTGCTACTGAAGTCAGTGGAGTTATACCAATAGAGAATTTGGCTTAGTGGGGGAAGATCAATAGGAGCACTGGGAAGAGAACAGGGAAGGAGAAAGGAGTAAACTCTCGTGGAGAAGGGAGGTTAGGGGAGCTGGGGAGGGGGAAGTCAATATTCTGCAAGGTCTTGTAAGTGAGGATGAGGATCCTGAATAAGGAGCAGTCTGAACTGGATAACCAGATTAGGGTATTTGCTAACATAGCTGAAATGGATTTGTATGTCTAACTAAAAATAGCTTTCTTCTCTTATTTAAGTATGCACAATGTCTACAAAGCATTCAACTTTCTATATGCTATCACGATAGGATGCAAGTCAATCCAAAATTAAGAACCATTCATATCTTCTGTATTTTCCTGTACAGTTTATGTTTGTACCAGAATATAAACTATTGGGTTTTTTTTAAAATCTGATAAGTAAGGATAGCATAATACATTTGTGTAAGCCTGAAATGCCTATATTTAATCTCTAGTGGCTGTGTTTTGTCTTGAAGTTTAATTCTCAGTCTGAATAAATGTTGTTGTACAAGGAAGATGTACAGGGATTTTATGCAAGGAAGAGGTATAGGGACTATTACACCACATTTTAGAAGAGATTGTTCTGTTTGTTCTAATATACCTTCAAGCTTCCCTAAGAGTATATTGAACACAATTTCATATGTCAAGGATTCAGTTTCTATGTATAGAAATTACATGAGTGATGCAAAGGAAGGAACTGTACCTTTCAACTATACCTCAAAATATGGATTGCTTTGAAATTAAGTCAGATTATCTATCTTGCTGATTATAGCTATAAGCAATAACCATATATTTAATTTAAATCTTAAGGCCTATATCTAACATGTAGTAATGTGAGACTGATGGATTTCCTAGAGACTTGCAATCTTGTTTCCATTCCATTAATACTCAAAAGGACAGGGAGAAATATTACATTGGTTTGACAAATTAATGCAGAAACTAGTGCTTTGAATAAAATCTTATTTAGTATAGTGTTCTAACCATGACAACAACAACCCCTAAAGAATGCAGGTAGAAAAAAAGAAGTCACAGCCACAGCTATCTGTATAATGTTTGGATTTCACAGAATGCTTTTAGTTAAATTCAAGTTTAATTCTAAATGTCTATTTTTTAATGCCCATTTTAAAACATAACCAAAAATCTAAATGGTCATGAACATTTCACATATTCTGCCAAGTCAGATTTAATTTTCTGGCTTTGAAAGACTTTTGTATCAGGCTATTACACCTATTGGCACGTTGTCTGAATAAAACATATATTTTTAGATTAGTTGTTAGGCTGATCACCCACTAATAAATCAAGCTGAGTTCTTGACTTATCCTGAAGTGCTGTCACAGGAGAACAAACATCTTGTAGTTTTTGTGCACTAGCATATGAAATGTTGTTTACTTAAGGTGATCAGTTCTTTCCCTTTCATCAGCTGATAAAAATTGGTATTGTCTGTGTGAAGTATAAGCTTACAGGACATCGGTTCTTTTTGCATTTGGCAATAGGTGCAGAGTTCCTGATGGAATTTTGTTTCAGAACAGAAGTATCCCGTACTCCACAATCTTTACATCTCCTCCCTCCCACCCCAAACAGCAGAGATAGCAAAAGTCCAATTATCAAACATGGTAGCCTTAATAGGATTATAAATCCTGCACTTGGTACAAAAAATTGTATTGATGGACTGATTTGGGGATCCAAATGCAACTCCCCATTGTGACAGGCTTGAATATAGCCTCAGTCTTTCCTCTCCGGGCAGTCTAACCCCATAGTGTGGAGTGAACAGTGCCAAGAGTTGATTTCATGCCTAGTATGTCCACCATTATAATTACTCCTCGGGGAATTCCACACCACTGCACAATGCAGAATTTTGCAGAAATTAACGTGTGCTCAGAATTTCCTTTCCCCCACAGAAATGGGCTGTAGTGCTGCTAGCCACCACTGGACCTGGAAGAGTCCAGCACAAACATAAAAGACACTGCTGGGGGGAGGGAGGGAGCTAGAGGGTTCCTGGCAGCTGCAATTCCCAGCATACCATGAGGGAAGGGGAAGGCAGCATGCAGGAAACTCTGTGTAAGCTTGGGACCAAGCATAAGGCTGTTTCTCCCTCTGGATCTCTGGGCTCTGATGGGGAGGGGGTGTGGGTATCTGGGCAAGGGGGCCCCTTGGGGTGAGGGCAGAGAAACAGGAACTGGGTTGTCATAGGGATTTCTTTAACTCTTTACTCCTGGGAGAATTTTTGTGTGTCTGCATTGTTATAGGCATACTAGCTGACAGGTATTTTGAAATAAATTACCAAAATAATTGAAACTGGTGTGATTATGTCGAGTTATTTTGACAAATAAAATTTGCAGAATTTTAAAATATTTTGTGCAGAACTTTAAATTTTTTGGCGCAGAATGCCGCCCCCACCCCCGGAGTAATTATATCTTTGAGAAGAGTGTCCTAACCAAAGACCAGGCTACATGGCTAGGATTCCATTCACAAGGTGGGGAGGCACTGTTTGTTTCAGCTCTTTTGGCAGTGCTTGCTCTTTCAGACTACAGGCTTGTTGCCACCTCTGAGAGTTTAGACAGTTTTTAGAGTGTTGCAAAGACATTGGGGGAAGAATAATTTAAATAAAAATCAATTTGTAGGTAGTGATACGCTCAGAATCAGCCATTTTATTTCTCCTACTGTGCAACTGTGTTTTACTATGCCTTTTTAAAAATTCAAATACAAATTTTATTTTAAATTTTTTTCAGACGAGTTTACTATTTCCCTCCCACTGCATTTGAGATAGTGAAGGAGGAACTAGACCTAATCTTCTCTCCCTAATAAGCAGTGCAATCTACATGAGTCTTAGAATTTAGGAAGTAATCTAAGTAGATATGCATTAGATTCTGTTTTGTTTAAATGGCTGAGAAAATAAGCTGTGCTGAATGGAATGTATATTCCTGTTTTTGTGTCTTTTTGTAACTTAAGGTTTCGCCTAGAGGGATTCTCTGTGTGTTGAATCTGATTACCCTGTAAGGTATTTACCATCCTGATTTTACAGAGGTGATTCTTTTACTTTTTCTTCAATTAAAATTCGTCTTTTAAGAACCTCATTGCTTTTTCATTGTTCTTAAAAAGAAAAGGAGTACTTGTGGCACCTTAGAGACTAACCAATTTATTTGAGCATAAGCTTTCGTGATGCATCCGATGAAGTGAGCTGTAGCTCACGAAAGCTTATGCTCAAATAAATTGCTTAGTCTCTAAGGTGCCACAGGTACTCCTTTTCTTTTTGCGAATACAGACTAACACGACTGTTACTCTGAAACCTGTCATTGTTCTTAAGATCCAAAGGTTTGGGTCTGTGTTCACCTATGCAAATTTGGTGACGATTTTTATCAAGCTGTCATAAATATAAAGGGAAGGGTAAACCCCTTTGAAATCCCTCCTGGCCAGGGGAAAGCTCCTCTCATCTGTAAAGGGTTAAGAAGCTAAAGGTAACCTCGCTGGCACCTGACCAAAATGACCAATGAGGAGACAAGATACTTTCAAAAGCTGGGAGGAGGGAGAAAAACAAAGGGTCTGTGTTTCTGTCTATATGCTGTCTTTGCCGGGGATAGACCAGGAATGGAGTCTTAGAACTTTTAGTAAGTAATCTAGCTAGGTACGTGTTAGATTATGATTTCTTTAAATGGCTGAGAAAAGAACTGTGCTGAATAGAATAACTATTTCTGTCTGTGTATCTTTTTTGTAACTTAAGGTTTTGCCTAGAGGGGTTCTCTATGTTTTGAATCTAATTACCCTGTAAGATATCTACCATCCTGATTTTACAGGGCGGATTTCTTTATTTCTATTTACTTCTATTTTTATTAAAAGTCTTCTTGTAAGAAAACTGAATGCTTTTACATTGTTCCCAGATCCAAGGGTTTGGGTCTGTGGTCACCTATGCAAATTGGTGAGGCTTTTTATCCAACATTTCCCAGGAAAGGGGGGGTGCAAGTGTTTGGAAGATTGTTCATTGTTCTTAAGATCCAAGGGTCTGGGTCTGTAGTCACCTAGGCAAATTGGTGAGGCTTTTTACCAAACCTTGTCCAGGAAGTGGGGTGCAAGGTTTTGGGAAGTATTTTGGGGGGAAAGACTTGTCCAAACAGCTCTTCCCAGTAACCAGTATTAGTTTGGTGGTGGTAGCGGCCAATCCAAGGACAAAGGGTGGAATATTTTGTACCTTGGGGAAGTTTTGACCTAAGCTGGTAAAGATAAGCTTAGGAGGTTTTTCATGCAGGTCCCCACATCTGTACCCTAGAGTTCAGAGTGGGGGAGGAACCTTGACACAAGCCTTCCCCAGGAAAAGGGGTGTAGGGTTTGGGAGGAAAGGCGTTTCCAAGCGGGCTCTTTCCCTGTTATATATTTGTTAGACGCTTGGTGGTGGCAGCAATAAAGTCCAAGGGCAAAAGGTAAAATAGTTTGGCAAAAATGTCTGCTAGTGCCTGGCACACACTTTTAGTCCTGGTGTTGCTTAGAGCTACTGCTTCCGGCCATCAGGTGGCAAAATCCATGAAAGTCAGTATGTACTGCTTTCCTCTGGGTGTCTTTTTCGGAAAAGGACCCAGAATATCCACAGCTACTCGCTGAAATGGAACTTCAATGATAGGGAGTGGCTGGAGAGGGGCTTTGACCTGGTCTTGGGGTTTTCCCACTCTTTGGCATACCTCACAAGGCCGGACATAGGTAGAAACATCCTTGCCATTCCCTCCTAGTGGAATGACCTCCCCAAACGGTCTTTGGTCCTGTTCACCCCAGCATGGCCACTAGGATGATCGTGGGCTAAGCTCAAGAGCTTGACCCGGTACTTAGTTGGAACTACCAACTGTCTCTGAGGATGCCAGTCTTCCTGGTCCACCAGAAAGAGTTTCCTTGTATAAAAGTCCTCTTTCTACAACAAACCTGGATCAATTAGAAGAGCTGAGAGGTGGTGGGTTACTCCGTGCCGCTGTCCAAGCTCTCTGGAGGCTTTCATCTGCTTCCTGTTCGGTCTGGAACTGTTCCCTTGATGCTGGAGACATCAGTTCCTCATTGGATTGTGGACCTAGGCTTGGTTCCTCTGGAAGCGATGTAGCGGATGGGGCTGTTTCCGTTGACTGTAAACTGCTCTCTGCTGGTGCACTATGTTGGGGTTCAGGCTCCGGCTGAGCCTCTGGTGAAGGGTTATCGGCCGCTGCTGGTTCAGGTTTGGTGGGGCCCTCTGGTGTTGGGGTTGCAAGTACTGGATTCAGTGCTGGCAATGGGTCTGGTGCTGGTTGATCCACTGGTTCCAGTTCTGGGACTGGCTCTGTCTGGGTCTCTGGGACTGGATCCACTACTGCTGTTGCAGACATTGGCCTGGGGTCCGGGCCCATCACCTCTGACTGGGTCCTGGTAGAAGTTTCCGGAACAGATCTAGGCGTGACAGCTTGTTTAGCCTGGCTGTGAGTGACCCAAGTGATTATCCCAAGCCCTACACCTCCTTTCCTGGGAAAGGCTTGATAAAAATCTTGACCAATTTGCATAGGTGAACACAGACCCAAACCCTTGGATCTTAAGAACAATTAAAAAGCTATGAGGTTCTTAAAAGAATTTTAATGGAAGAAAAAGTAAAAGAATCACCTCTGTAAAATCAGGATGGTAAATACCTTACAGGGTAATCAGATTCAAAACATAGAGAATACCTCTAGGCAAAACCTTAAGTTACAAAAAGACACAAAAACAGGAATATACATTCCATTCAGCACAGCTTATTTTCTCAGCCATTTAAACAAAACAGAATCTAACGCATATCTACCTAAATTACTTACTAAGTTCTAAGACGTTATTCCTTTTCTGTTCCTGGCAAAAACAACAAACAGACAGCGAGAACCTTTGTTTCTCCCCTCGCCTCCAGCTTTGAAAGTATCTTGTCTCCTCATTGGTCATTTTGGTCAGGTGCCAGCGAGGTTATCCTAGCTTCTTAACCCTTTACAGGTGAAAGGGTTTTTCCTTTGGCCAGGAGGGATTTTAAAGGTGTTTACCCTTCCCTTTATATTTATGACAACATGTAATGCTGAATTAGTCTGGTCAAAACCAAGCTGATTGCATAGTGATGGAAAACCTCCCCACCGGCAAGACTTCAGATACTTATCTAAATTCTGGCATTGTCCTATGTCCTCCCAGACACACACTCTAACCCTCCCTCCCCATGTTTCTTCCCCAACAAATCTGGACTCCTCAAGTTGTCCTACTGTGGCAAGGGCAACACTCAATGGTAAACAATTCACTTCTGGAGGCATTTGACTCTAATTTCTCAGTTTTTTGGGAACCCAATATCAGCTAAATTTAAGGTGCTAGTATCTGCTGGGACTAGGTCACCCTAATTTTTTAGCAGTGAGATCCAGAAACTTTCAATCAGTCCCAATACTTCCTGTTTTATTAAAATTTCAGATACACTTTAGAAAACACACCAAGTAAAATAAAGCAACTGAATTTCTTAAAACCGTTTTAAACAATCCTGTACCAGTGTCATGGTTGTTCTCATACCTAGGAGCGTTTACTTGATTCCTTACTATACCCATGTTAATTCAGACATGAAATACACTTCTTTGCAATGGTGTTGTATCTGTGTTGGTCCTGGAACATTGGGGAGACAAGGTAATATCTCTTATTGGACTAACTTCTGTTGGTAAAAGAGACAAGCTTTTGAGCTTCAGGTTGGCCCTGAAGAAGAGCTCTGTGTAAGCTCGTAAGCTTCCCTCTTTCATCAACAAAAGTTGGTCCAATAAAATGTTACCTCACCCATCTTATGAAATATGCTTGGCTTTCTGAAAAACCTGTGCCATGCACTTCTTGCACAACATGACCCCATCTGCAGCCCTTTAATTAAGCTGAGTACTTCTGTAGCTGATCAAGAATAGGTTTCTTAGGTGAGCGAGAGTGTGACTCTGGAACAGAAATTAATAATTGCTCTACTTGCTGCTCTTGCCATTTTTATCTTTCAGGACGCAAGGTATGGTTTTCAAGGGGAGGGAATGCAGAATTTTGAATTTTATGATTTACCTCTATAATATTTTTAGATTTCTTCTAAGTAGCCCTAGTCAAAAAACTAGTGGTTACCAGAAATAGCAATGCAGCAAATTTGTTCACTCTGCTGGAGCACAGTCATCCTGGAAATGGAACTCAGTGCAAGTCCATTTACAGTAGAGGTGGGTCTGAGCTGCAAAGTTCTGAACCAGATCAGAACTCTTCCTAGGCTTTGAGGGTGTTTTGATCTGTGGCTTTGGTTCAGTCTTATCTATAATTTATTATTATTATTACTATTTATTATTACGGTAATACCCAGAGGCCCAAACTAAGATCACGGCTTCACTACTACGTGCTGCACATAAACAAATTGAGAGTGTCCCTGCCCCCAAAAGCTTACAATCTGAACAGACAAGACAGACTAAGTTTATCTTCCCTGTGGTTTTTACAGATGTGGAACTGAAGCAGAGATTGACTTGTCCAAAGTCACACTGAAAGTTTGTGAGAGAGCTGGGAACTGAATCCAGATGGCCAATTCAGTGCTTTAACCAAAAGACCTTTCAATTGTTTTTATTTTATTGCAAACTTTGGTGGAAGAGTAGAGAGGAAAAAAAACTTTTCAGAGTTTATCTTTGAGGTATTTGGCAGTTCTTTTAATTTGCTCCCTCCTGCAGCTACTTCCAACTCCCAGGACTTGAGATTTCACTGGTGCCAAATACTGGCCCCACTGTTACACAAAAATGTTCAGAAAAATGACAGATGAAGCAAGAACTGAAGTTCTCTGTCTGTCCTTCCACCCTTGTCTTAAAGTAAAATGTAAACTCTAAGGATTTTATGAGGCTTTCTCTTGTGCTGATACAATAGTTCTTAGAAGTGGAAGAATTCTGACTAAATTAGGTTTTCATTACTTAGTTTTCTAGTACATAATCCTGAGTTTAAAATGGAAAGGAAAGTTGTTAACTTTCATGCTTTCATTGTGAGTCTCACAATATTTGGTATTTTCTTAAAACCCTAGCTTCTGCAGTCATGCAATAGGTGAGAATTTCAGCTTTCACTTGGGAGAAAAACAAAGTTCCTTATGGTTGGACAAAACCTTGAAAATATGAATTTAAGGCTCAAAATTAGAAGGCAAGTAAAAAGAACCGCACTTATTTTTTTTTAAACTTCATGATTTTTAGAGCCTGGCTCATGATTTTTGAACATTTGGGGTTGACAATACTATAATATAGTTTACCCACCTAAACAATGGTTTTAACATAGTGGGCAGGCAGTAGGGTCTCGATTCATTGTTGCCCCATTGCCCCTTTATATCCGCATAACCAGCATACTGAGGCAGTAAAGCAGGCTCCCCTGGTGAATATCACTGGTACAGAGGGCTGCTCCACAGGTGTAAAGCCAGCTTTGCTGACTCACCATTCTTACTACAGGAGCCCCGGCACAGGAGACGTGCTGAGGTAAAGGAGGGGGAGCATGTTTGGGCCAGGAGGTGGTATGGCTGTGGGGTCTCTATGCCCCAGCTATTCTGTGGCTTTACAAGGCCAATAAGGACCATGGCAGCCATGGTGCTAGTTAGGGCAGCCTGTGGGGCTAATAACTACTGGAGGCTAAGCCACCTCCAATAACCACAGCATTGGGGAGAAGTTGCCCTCACTTCAGTCCTTGTGTCAACCATGCTGCTGACCTAGGAATGAATTCCCTGCAGTCCTAAACCCTCCCTTTGGAAACAGTCAATGGGGACAGGAAATGATTAGTCAGGATCTGAGTGCGGAAGTAACAAAGGTTCCATGTCTACCCAGATGTCCTTTTTTCTGCCACTTTGGGCAGAAATTAAACCCAACCTCAGGCAACTAGTTTCTACTCATATTCTTAGGAAAGTGATTTTTTGAAGTCTCGTTATTTGTTTGTTTGAATATATTTTTCATTGTTTCCTTTGTCACTGAGAACAGTTTGCCAGGATTCTAGGAACAGGGGCATAGAACACTAATAATGTGAATTATGCTTGCCTATCAAAGACAAAACTTAGACATGTTAGACACAGAGATGCTTGATCCATGACCTGTAACAGGCACATGACACTTAAGAGGTCACCTCAGACTGTCTGCCTGCATTGTTGGTGAGGGTGAATTCTTCTCTCTTTTACCAATGTAAATTTGGGGTAAATCCATTGAAATTGAGTAGATTTTGGCCTAGAATATCTGTTTAGTTTAGTGTCTCAAGTGGCAGATTGTATAAAAAGAACACTGTTATTGTACCTGCAAGGTAACAGACTTAAATAATTGAGCTCTGTATAGAAGAGCTTTAAAAAGGACTATTCATTTATCATGTTGTTGTTTATAACTTTTCCAGGGGCTAGTGTCATGGATGTCAGGAAATACAGTGAATTCATGTCATGTACACAGTCAGGTAAACTGACTTAATTTCAATAAATTGGCCTGGATAAGTAGGAACAGCAGGCAACCTTGGAACTGATTAGCATGGAAGGTAAGTATGCACCTCAGAATGTGGCTGATACCCCAAATAAATTCACAGTAGTTCCATTAAATAGGCAGTGAATTTTGGAGATGCCTTCTGGGATATTCACATGTAGGATTACCCTACTTGCAACTTAATATCCCTATAGTTTTGCACAAACACCCCTTCCGCTTCCTATGATTTAATTCTGAAATTATATGATCTCTTTAATCTACAGTAAAAATGACAGCAATGTCTTCTAAATCAGACAACTCTGCACCCTTACTCCTTTCCCTGGCAGTCTTCAGGGGAGAGGCCACAGCTCGCCCTGTCCTCTTTTGCTGTATAAGTACAGTAAAATGCAGCAGTATGCCAAGGCTTATTAATGTCCCTTTCAAATATCCTGCTGTTGGACCTCATAAGGTATAGGTTATTGTAAAGGCTGTCAGTGCAACCCTGTCCTCCTTAATCTAAGCTTGTAATAACTCATATGTTTCAGTGCTTGGCTTCTCCTATAGAGAATTGTGCTGAACCATGCTCATGTGAACAGAATAAATTTCTTAAGGGATTACACTGAAATCACCCAAGTTCTTTCCCTTGAGACCTAAGCAAGATTTAAAATGAGGTATCTGGAAATGGAAATGAATTTTATTTACAACATTTTGTACTATGCACAGGAAACATTTTAAAAAAACAAACGAAGGTTGAATTCCCTGGGCATCCTCCTCCTCATGTCCAACAACTATCTGCACCTCATACACATCATGCCCTAGTTTTCTATGGATGTCCTAGTTTTACATTTCCACCCTGTTATTGCTGAAACCAGTCCTTTATCCCAATTTCAATAAAATAATTCTTTCCACTTATATAGCATCTTCCAGCTGAGATACTTACAGCATGTTACAAATGATCATAAAGCCTCTCTATGCCACTAGGAGATGGAGGTAGGGGTCAGTTCACCTGCTTCTGCAGTGAAATGTAGCAGCTGTTTAATTAGAGACGGTGATGCTTATGGTCAGGATGGGTAGAATACTACATAGAGGGGACAATGTGGGAGGAATGTACGTGAGCAGAATGTAACTATTTGAGTTGGAATTTAGGCAGGTACCAAGAAATCTCTAATCAGCACAAGTAAACAGGATTTTGTCACTACATTTTATCTGAGACACAACACCTCTAGCAATACAGTGTCCCCCTCTCCCCCTCCTCCCCAAACACCAGGCTCGGCCACTGGTCAAAACCTGACTTAGAGCGGAAAGTACCACCTACAAAATCAACTTCTTGCAGCACCCATTTGTTACTTGGAGGTTTCTTATCAAAGTACTGACCCAGTACAACCATCACCACTTCCCTCTCAAAGGACAAGGTGTATTCCTTTGACCTTGCCTTCTCTAACAAACAGCAACCTGTCTGTGTGTGTATGATTATAAAACCAAATACTTCACTACACACACTTCTCCCCCGGGCGAGGATGAGAGAACACAAACAAGCTAGATGAGAGGCAGGTTGCTTAACGCATTATTAGAAGGCAGTCAGGTCCTATGATGAAGAGCACGGTATAAGAACCTATGTAGAATATGTTAGAATTGACTGGTTCACAATTCAAGGTGGTTTGATTACAGGTAATCAGATGACTTCCCAGTGCTCTGCCATCCTTGTGGTATTGAGTGAACTGGAAGCCTAGCTACGAAGACTCCTCCCCAGTTAACTGTAGTGCAGTTTAGCCCACTGTGACGTTCTGTACCTTGGGGGAACACCCAGCTCTCCCATGTTCATCCTTATAAGATGATTGTGTGGTATCCAGTGCAAAGTTTGTCATGTCAGGTGTCTTCAGAAGGCTCATGATGCATTGAGCATGGTTGTTATAGTGATAGTATAGTAATTGTTACAGTAATGTTACAGTGTTATAGGTTATAATTTCATTCATACAGTTATGAGGCTGAAAACGTATCCACATGACTTAAAGCAAGCCCAGGCAAAAATTCTCCAGAACAGAGAGGCAGTTCACACCTCATCAGGGCAGGTATGGGACAAACCCAGCCCAGCTTCACAGGAACAAAGGACGCTGGCCTAGGCAGCAACAAAAGAATCTGTTAGACTCTCAAGGGAATCACCCCACTTCCTTTGGTCAGTTTGGAACTGTGATGAGGTAATGCCCACCTGACTCTGAAGCGGGGGGCAAAGCCAAGACGGAAGAAAGGACATGATAAAAGGGAGAGAGATTTGCCATGCTCTCTCTTTCTGTCTTCCACCTACATCTACAGACACCACATGAAGCGACTAAAGCGCTGATCAAAGGAGAGAGCCTGGCTGAAGAGCAATCAGCCAGCCTGTGGTTAAGATCAGCTTAGATTGCGTTTTGCTTTTATTTCATTTGACCAAAGCTGACTTATGTTTTGACTTATAATCACTTAAAATCTATCTTAATAGTTAATAAATCTGTTTGTTTATTCTACTTGAAGCAGTGCATTTGGTTTGAAGTGTGTCATAGACTCCCCTTGGGATAACAGGCCTGGTGGATATCAATTTCTTTGTTAAATTGATGAACTCATATAAGCTTGCAGCATCCAGCGGGCATAACTGGACAATGCAAGACAGAGGTTCCTAGTGTTGTGCCTGGGACCGGAAGTATTGGCTAGTGTCATTCGGTTGCACAATCCAAGGAGCAGTATATATGCCAGAGGCTGTACGTGAACAGCCCAGGAGTGGGGGTTCTTACAGCAGTGCAGGGTAAGGCTGGCTCCCAGAGCCAAGGATTGGAGTGACCTAGCAGATCACCGGATAATGCCAGAGAGGAACGTCACACCCACCCATGTCTAAATCTCACATGAAATAATGTGCCGCAAGGTTGAATGGCCACACCTCCATGCTCCATTGCTCTACAGTAGGGGTAGTCAATAGGCAGACCACAGGCCAATTCTGGACTGCCAGATGTTTTTGAACGGATTGCAAAATCTTCTTATGTACTTCTTATTGCTGTTTTTTATTATTTTTTCTGGAGTCTGGACATTGATTATATCTGGACCTTGACAAAAAATAATTGACTACGCCTGCTGTACAGCATGCAATAGTTCAAATAGTAAGTTCAAACTGGAGCCACCTCTGGGTAGCAAGCTCATGTTTAAAGTTAAGCAGCAGAGCACGATAGGAAGTGGAAGACAGGAAAATTCACAGGTAATATTCCTACCCAACGTCTACCCTCTTTCACAACCGGCCAGTAACAAATCCACCTCACCCATCAGTCTGTGTTGTAGTTGAAAAATCCTCCTACCTACTCAGTGATAAATGTCCCCAACTCCAAAGCTGTCAAAATCCACTTGCATCCCCTACCTCCTCTGATGATATTAAGTGATGGCCCCTGCTTTTCTCTTTTGTGCTCACTCCCACAGACTTTATATATTGAAGAATTTTCTTTGACTGTGTTTCAATAACAATCTTTTTTTTTCTTTTGAGTGAAATCCTGAAAACATCCCCAAATTCTCCCCATGCTCCTGGCTGTAAAAGAGTGGACAAAACTGTTTCAGATTCTCAAGACTGACTCCGCTCATTGGGCCAGAGATTTTTTTTGTTAAGAAACAGGAGCTATGGTCTCTCTTTTTCTAGAAACTAAGCAAATTATGTCTGCATAATTCCCAGCCAGACAGAGTGCCATGTTAAGGGAGGAAGAAGGGTGACACTTTGGTTTGGAGAGCAGCATAACAGTCTTCCTCCTTTCAGACTGCTCAAAAAAGTAAAGTGCAAAATCCGCATTAATTCTAAGGTATACCCTCTCAAATCTGCTGTGGCTATCATTCTAGCCTTCACAATCTAACTAATCACCTGAAGGCCCAGTTTACTGTTCAGAAAATCCTAGCAAAACATGGTGGCTCCGAATATGGTTCCCCTGGTCAGAGAGGTTTTGTTGGAGAGAACAGTGCAATAGACTCCTAGGAGGTTAGGGTGCCATTGCACTGCCATTTCTACTGTTGAGGAATCGTCTTGGCTGTCCTGACCACATAACTCAGTTTAGTCTTGACTGTGTAAACAGGACCAAATGGTTTATGACCACATTACCAAACTGTTGCAGCTCTGGGACTATATTCACCCAAGATGGAGCAGGGATGGGTAAATGGCCCTGGATACCTAGCTGGGTTTCACTATTAGGGTGATGTCACTGCTTGCCCTCCTTTGGTGTTTTTACTGGGAAGTGGGCAGTTTGAAGTTGTGTCCTGCTCTGGCCATGCTCTCCCCTAGCCAGCACAACATATTTTTGGTCTGTGCTGGTGTGACTAAGTGGAAATTTTGGTAATATTTTTATGATTCCTATCTGTGCCTCAGTTTTCACTGTACTTTGCATTGCTATGCATGGAGTGTAAAAGTTTGAAAATCTGCTCTTGGGGCAAAGCAGGGGACATGAGGTGTTGTGTAACATAATTGTCTGTGGCGGCATGAATGGTTCTTAAAGGACTGGTTGAAGCCAATCCATATGAATGGAGGAACTGGAAAGACCACGGGAACCCCAATGGCCAGAATGTTCACAATTAGCAACCAGCAGCCAAGAGGGAAGGAGATTTTTCCCCACCTCTTGGAAGGAAAGCAGGGAAAAATTCCCAGCTGGAGAAGAAAGGGCAATGGTGTCACGTGGCTTGGTTAACTGCTGGTCTTTGGAGAAAGGGACAGAGACAGTGAGAGAATGCCAAGATGGCTTCAACAGCATTATGGCTCAAAGGAGCCCTGGATTAGCACTGGTCAGGCTAAACACTATCTTAACCTTTGCCTATCTTTGCTAACATAAGGACTTTCAGATTCTATATACTAGGTGACTAATAAATTGTTGCATCATTTTGAAAAGACTGCCAGGTGTTGCTGCAAATACTCATCGAGAGCATTGTCCTGAAGGAGTACAGTACAAGCCTCCCACAGGACTCTGGCTTGGCTGGACTCGCTGCAAAGATCCATGGAGAGCAAGACAGGAATGGCTAATGCCCAAAGGCCCAGTTTCAGAGCCTTGGAGGCTATGAGTGGGCCACTATTGAATTGTGTGGGTCCTTTGGGCTACACACACTAAAAGGGTCACCCTCATGGGACTGGTTATAGGCTGAGGCATAGACCAGAACCCGTGGATCTGACACAGCTTGGTCACTAAGTCTTTCTATGTGGCAGAGGAGTGTCTGTGACCACTTACCACCACAACCTCCCGTGATAGACTTTCAGCTTCTGGGGACTGCTGCCAGAGTCTATGCCATGTGGAGTAAATCTGGATCCTGGTCTTTACAACAGTTAGATAATGATAATGACTATTATCATTATATGATAACTGATAATGCAGTTAGAACCATCTATCTTGGTAAGACCAAACCATGCTATAAAATAATATGATCCCTAACGTGGTAGAGTTGTCTAAGCTGATGGATCCTTTAGAAAAGTTTAACCAGTACAGTTCATGAGGATGGGGGAATCTTGTTTTAAGATATTCCAGGAACTGCGAGAGGGTCAGGGTGCTTGTGGGAAATGAGTTGAGAGAGATCAGTGTGTGGGAGTGGGATTGAAATAAGGACAAGGTGATAAGAATGAGCATCCTTGGTAGTCTGAGCTGATAAATATTTTTGAGCCTCCTTCTTTCATACTATATTTGGAATTAAAATATTAGATCAAGGTCTAGTAGAATAAAAAATTAAAAGACACCACCACCCCCCAGCAGAAATGGCATTGATGTTTAGGTAAAAAGTCCCTAAAAATGGTGCCAAAATTTCCTTCATATTTCCTTCATATTTCTACTAGTCAGTGTATTATTTTAATACATTTTAACTGTGGGATTTCTCCACTTGTTAGTTAATTTGATCAGCTTAATAACAAAGCTACTGTTTTGTCTTTACTTGGCAGAGTGTTCCAGCTGAACCAAAGTCCTTTACAAATTAATCAAAGATTTTTTTTTGCCTTGTTATCCTTAGTAATAATGCCATTTTTCCTCATAATTTATGCATGACCTTCTTGACAAAATTCTTTGGTGGGCAAAAGCTTGTCAGAAACGTATCTATGTCTCAGTGCTATTCAACATGACACAGTTTCATTTCTTAATTCATTGGTGAGACAGGATTATGATTAATCCTTTCAACAGCCTCATATTTTGTGATGTGCTGGCGTCTTTTCTTTGTATTGTGTTCTGTTCATGATTACAGAGGCTATTAGAAAGATGTGTATAAGACATTTCAAATTGTTGAACTGGCAAATGTTTATTCTAAGTGGCTTTTGATTCCGAGGAGAATGCCAAAGGGATTTGAACTGGTTCTTTGCTGTTTGCCTTGCATGTTAATTTTGTTTGGTGGTGATTTGGCAGAGATACAGAAAATATTTATGTCAATGAAACTGTTTTATTAGATTAAAAATGTCACCAGATGCAAATCAAAATGTTTGGAAAACAAACTTTAATGCACAAACATGATAAATAATCCACACTGTGACCATTCTTTAATCTAAATGTCTTTTCTGCCCACACAAAAATAGTTTTTTATTCCACTCCAGAGATACTGGCAAATGGTAGGTAGCCAGACTATAGCTATAGAAAGTTGCAATCAAACTTTTTATTACTTGAAATGTGAAAGGCTGCTCTACAGAAATGGTTCACTTGGGTGCAGAATGCTATAGGAGAGGCTGTTTTCCCTTTCAAATTAGGCAGCAGAAATTTTGCTTATGCTATGACAGTTGTTCATGGACAGCAAAAAAGTAGAGATAACAAACACTATCATACTTCTCCCCAATTTATAGAATGTCTCAAGTCTCTGGTCACAAGTTTTAGAGTGTGTAAACAGTCTTAATTGTGTGTTTTGTTTTTTTTAGAATTATTCAATTTTTTCCGCCTTAAGTTTATAAACATACTATTATAGCTTGCCAAATATTGTATAGCCCTGTGCTGGAAATCTGCCAGACCCCACTTCGTACTGAGGCTATATCTACACTACAAGTGCAGCAGCTTCACTGCTGTACCACTATGGTGTAGACATTTGCTACAGCAACGGAAGGGTTTTTTCCATTACTATAGTAAATCCACGCCCTCAAGAAATGGTAGCTAAGTTGACAAAATAATTCTTCCATTGATCTAGTGTGTCTGTAGCAGGGTTTAGGTCACTTCACACCCCTGAGTGATACAGAAAGGTTTACCTAAGTTTTAGGTGTAGGCCAGGCCTGACACTTGATTAATGCTCTGCCTTCTGGAAAACACTTCATATAGCTCCTTGGGCAGAGGAGAGACTTTGGGCCCAATTCTTAGATACTCTATTCCTGCATTTGGAGCTTGATCCGTAACCCATTGAGATCAATGGAAATATTCCAACTAACTTTGGGTTTGGGGATAAACTGCAGGAAGGGGTAGTGAAGCAAGAGTGGCTTTAAAGTAGTGTGGTCTACTGGATATGGCCCTGGCCTGGGACACAGGAGACCTGAGTTTATTTCTACCTCAGTCACTGATATGCTGTGTGACCTTGGGTAACTCACTTTACCTGTGTGTCTCTTTTTTTCTTCTCCTACACTTTGTCTCATCTATTTAAACAGCAAATTCATAGACTCAGACATTAAGGTCAGAAGGGACCATTATGATCATCTAGTCTGACATCCTGCACAATGCAGGCCACAGAATCTCACCCCCGCCACTCCTGCAATAAACTCTTCTGAACAGGGACTCTCTTACTATGTATTTGTGCAGTACATAGCACCATGGGACCCTGATCTGGTTGGGGTCTCTAGATCAGTCGTTCCCAAACTTGTTCCACCGCTTGTGCAGGGAAAGCCCCTGATGGGCAGGGCCGGTTTGTTTACCTGCCACATGCACAGGTTCGGCCGATCATGGCTTCCAGTGACCGTGGTTCGCTGCTCCAGGCCAATGGGAGCTGCTGGAAGTGGCGCGGGCTGAGGGACATACTGGCCACCGCTTCTAGCAGCTCCCATTGGCCTGGAGCAGCGAACCGCGGTCACTGGGAGCCATGACTGGCCGAACCTGCGCATGTGGCAGGTAAACAAACCGGCCCTGCCCATCAGGGGCTTTCCCTGCACAAGCAGCGGAACAAGTTTGGGAACCACTGTGATAGAATAATGAGAGCTGGGGGTGGGGAGATGCAAAGAGAGGGGTGACATGGTCAAAGTGATGGGCTAGAAAACCAATCTTTGCTGCAGCATTCTGAATAGGTGTGAGCACACCTGAATAGGTGTGAGCACACCTAAAGGCCAGAAAAGAGGATGTTGCAGTAATTGAGATGGGAGATAATGAGAGTTTGGATGGGAGTTTTAGTTGTGTGGATTGATAAGAAAGGCAGTATCTTTTTGATCCTTTATGTCCTAGGAGAAGGAGACCTGTCACATGCAGTGGCTCCTCCATACCATAGTCAGACAATACCTCTTTGTTTCACACAGTAACTAAATCATAAAAGTGATATGGAGGGCTTTGTGCAAGCTATGGGTGAGAAGGTAATGTGTATCTGTTTTTCTTTCTGAGGGTCCACTCCATTCTGTGCACCATTTTTTCTTTGTATTGGAGGGGAGCATTTGGCACTTGTGTATACTTGCACCTTGTCTATAAACAAAATTTGAACCAATTTAACTATATTGGTTTAGAAAATGATTTAGCTAAATTGATGAAACTTTCTTGGTATAAGTGTTCTTAAACCCATTGCGGGAGTTGCACTGATTTATCCAAATCAGTTTCTAAACCAATTTCTTTAAACTGATACAATGTTTTTGTGTAGATAAGGCCTTAGTAAACATTTAAGAGGTAAACTCTGTTAAGCTGAAGGTTTCTAGTAAAAGTTTGCTCATCCTTTGAGGACCCTCTTTAGGGATCCGATTTTTGCTGGTTCTTTAAGTAGCTTGTGAAAATTTCAATGTGCAATGCTTTGGGGGAGGGAGGGAGAGAGCATAAAAACAGTTGAAACTCTGTTTTCTGTGTTTATAGCTGTGAATGTCTCTCGGAGAGAGCTATCATCGATACTTGACAGCAGGAATTCAAATCGGATAAGAGGAGGGTACAGGGAATGTAGCTCCCATTTGAGCATATGACAAAGGAGGCTTTCCAAATTATTAGTAAAATCAATTTTTGATTAAATTATTAATACATTTAAAAGTAACCTTCGCTGTTTGCTTAAAATTCCTCTGCTATCCAATAGTTTCAGATGGAGCTGCATTTCTTGTCCTACTCGACATGATCTTGAAAGCTCCTTCCTCTTTGATTAAGTACCCACTCTGTGCCCTCAGGGTCATAATTGTACCACATACCTCATTGGATAAGATTACACTACTGCCACTTAATAGTGTGCCAAAATATATTTCAGTGGTTGTATAGAACTTCCAATCAGCTTGCATGTTAAATTGTAAAGGACACTTATAAGAAATACTGCACATAGAATCATGGCTTGCAATGATACCACAGGACCCTCTCAAGCACAATAGATGCCAGGTGACAGAGCCTGAAACAAAGAGTTTTTCTCTTCATTTCTCTGTATCCTGTGTTGTTTTTTACACCAGTGAATAGTGGGTGTAAAACTATGACATTCTGATTGTACCTTCCTTCTCCACATGGCTGAGTGCTGTTTGGGCCCAGTGCCCCAGAGCAGCTACCTCAATTGGTCCTAGAGTTGGTAGGGAAAACAGAGGAGGGGGACGGAGAGACAGAGTCTGCTGCTGCCTCTCCAGGCAACAGGGGCCTTTTATAGGCTGCCCCTGGAGGAAGCTGCATGGTGCAAGCTCGTATGGATGCTGTTTGGACTTAGTGTCCTGGAGTGGTCTCCTGGTTGTAGTGGGGAAGAAAAGAGTGGTTTGCAGGCCCACTCCCTCTTTCCTTCCTGTTACCTTCCTCAGAACAGGGGCCTTCTGGACATATATTTACATCCGCCATTTGGTCTTTTAAATTTTGAAGTTCAGTATCCTACATTTTGTCTCTTAAGTTTGCAGGTAAATAATAAATCATCCTACAATAGCACAAGGATGACCAAGATGACCTAATAGGTCTTTTCCATCTTTGTCTATGATTTAATGAATAAACCTAGCAACACGTTGTAATAAGTGGCTAATCATAACAAATTGCTTTGGCATTCACTATAATATATCATTAACTGATAAAATATTTTGGTATTAATATAGTGTAAATAAACTTGCCAATTAGTAAGACAATGAAAATAATTTTGTGGCCCAATCCTGTTACCATTAGGACTTCAGCAGGAGGAAAATTGGGCCCTGATCCTGCAAACACTTATGCATGTGCTTTAACCTTAACTTTACGACTTTGAGTAATTTCCTTCTAAGTAGTCCTGCTCATGACAGCATCTTAACCACATGTATAACATTGCCATGGATACACTAAGGGACTGCTGCACTGAGGGGAGGGGTGGTAAAATGGGGCCCAGGCAAAGCCAGGCCTCCCACTGGACCTAGAACTGTACCAGTGAGTTCTCAATACACTCTAGGGGCTCTAGGATCCATGGCTGCAGAAAGGAGCCAGCCAGAGACGACAGCTGGAAGGGGCAGAAGCAGCCAAAGCAGGGACATTTGGACCTCTGCAAATTCAGAGAACTCTCTACAGTTCTTTGGACTTTCTCTGTCCTGTACTAATTGGTTGTTTGCTTCCCCAATACCCCTCACCCATTTTACTTTCAGCTTATCCCCTCCTAACTAAAAAGAATGCACAAAAAAGTAGCAGGAACATGATGTTTGCTGCCATCATGTTGTTCACGCTGCTGGAGCACTCTACTTCTTCCCTCCACTTTGTGTCTGTCTTGTCTATTTAGATTGGAAGCTCTTTGGGGCAGGGACTGACTATTGTCCTGAGTTTGTACAGTGCCTAGCACAATGGGGGCCTGACTCTTTGTTGGTTCTTAGGCACTGCCATAATAAACCATGTTAAAATAATAATTATAAAATAATAATTAATATAAAATTATTATAATAATTATTATAAAAATAAAATGTTAGTTTTCCCTAATTCCCCAAGGTACAATAGAAGCCAATATGGGTGAAAGTCATAACAAAGGCAGTATCATCCTGAATTAAATGTGGGAAGGATTAGCTAATAGACTGAAAAGTACATAACTTTTAAAGCCCTGGCTTTCCCCCTTTCTCTCACTTCTAATTAATTATACATGGCAAGGACACAAACTGCCAAATCTTGCCCCAAGATTGAGGCTGGTAAACCACTTCATCAATCCTGAATGCCTACAACTTGCAATGGAACTGAGTGCCAAGTACCATGGAGAGCTATCATCCTACTTCACTGAAAATACCATGTACGTTTGGGTAGCCTTCTCAAATAGCATGGATCCACTCCATCTATAACCACAAACCAACAGCTCACCTGCATTCCCAGAGTTCAATATGTTTGTTCATAAAGAAGTAATGGACACCCTAAAGGAGTCTCAACCCAAGAGTTGTGAATCCAAACCATGCCCTTCCTGGCTTGTGAAAGAGTCATGAACAACTGGTTCCACTCTTAATTAAGCTAGCTAAAACATCATTCAGAAAATAATTCTTCCCTTCTTCCTTCCAACACTCAATAATCTGACCAATGCTGAATATACCTGGAAACATCTGTTCTAACCAACTACCATCCAATGTCAAACTTCCCATTCCTGAGCAAGATCACAGATAAACTAGCCAAAGGCAAGCTACAAAAGAAGTGATAGAAGCGCCCTAAAAGTGGGGGTGCCCCAGGTATCCAATTGTGGCCCTGCCCTGCATCACCTCTTCTCTCCCCTCATCCCTCACTCACTCCTCTCCACCCCCTCCCCCCGTCGCTCGCCCTTATGGCCAGTAAAAAGTGGGAAGGATAGTCCTCCCACTTTTAAAAGTGGGTGGGCCATGGTCCCTGGGCCTCCTGTTCTGGTGCCTCTGGCTACAAGATCATCTAATTGAAGTCAATATTCCAGACATGGAACAATCTGGATCCATGGCAGAACATGGAACTGAAACAGTCTTTAATGGCACTGTTGGATGATCTCCTGTCAAGGGTTAAGGGCAAACATTTATTTGCATCCTCCTGAACCTCTCTGCAGCATTTAATACTGACCATGAGATACAGCTGTATCACCTGAAACAGGTGGCAGAGGTCCAGGGGAATGTGGTAACATAGTTTTAGGTCCTTCCTGGAGGAAGCACCCAATAAGCAGTGACAGAAAACTGCACCACCACTGCTAGACCCCTCAGTTGTGAAGTCCAACAAGAATCTATTCTCTCTCCAGTCCTTTTCAACATCTACATGCAGCCATAGGTTAACTGGTCAAAGGACATGTACTTAAGTGCCAGCAATATTCAGATTATATACAGCTCTACCTATCCTGCAGCCCATACAACCACATCACTACCACCAAGAGGACCTGGAGCTTAGAAGAATAGCTGGCTGAAGATGAATACGTATAAGACAGAGGTCATGCTGGTAAGCGGAGGAAAGCATTTTAAGAATTTATATCCATGGTGCAGTCTCTTCTGGTCGAAGGCCCACACCTACAATTGGTCAATTCAGTTTGCAGTTTAGGAGTACTCTTCGATTCCTCAATGAATAAGTTCTCACATAGAAACCATTACTCACTAATACTGCTATCATCTCCAGTTAGCAGTTATCATCTCCAGTTATCATCCAGTTATCATCCAGTTACCGGATGTCCCGATAAAATTAGGACAGCCCCGATATTTAGCCCTTTGTCCCACATCCCGACCAATGTACGATCGGGACACGAATTGTCCCGATAATCAGGTAAGGAGGTGAGCAGGAGGGGTGAGGAGGCCAGCGGCCGGCAGGCGGGCGAGGGTAAGCCAGCGGTGGGTGGACAAGGGAGGGTGAAGAGGCCAGCGGCAGGTGGGGTGAGGAGGCGAGTGAGTAGCGGGTGGGTGAGGGTGGAGCGGCGAGCTGGCGGTGGGCAGGTGAAGAGGCGAGCGGGGATGCAGCGGCGGGAGGGGGGGCGAGCGGTGAGCCAGCGACGGGGCGGGGGGGAGGAGACGAGTGGAGAGAGGGTGGGCAGGTGAGCAGCTGGTGGGTGAGGAGGCGAGCGGCTGGTGGGCGAGGGTGAAGAGGCGAGCGGCGAGCCAGCAGCGGGCGGGGGTTCTCGGGGTGGGCATGGGGGTTTCTGGCAGGGGAGTGAGGAGGTGAGTGGCAGGTGGGAGGGGGTGAAAGGAGGCAAGTGGTGGGTGGGGGACTGATGAGGGATGGAGCAAGCCAGCGGCAGGCCAGGGGCTAAGGAGGGGTGCGGTGGCGGGGCCGAGCAGGGACGGGGAGGAGCGGGGGTGGACTGTGGGCAGGGCCTACGGCACCCCAATGTGTCCCGATATTTTACGGTTGTGATCTGGTCACCCTGTCTCCAGTTGGCTAGGAGACTCTATCCCATCCTGATGGATGATGACCTGGCCTCAGTTATTCACATCTTTGTTACTTCTCAGCTGGATTACAGCAATGTTATATATACCTGGGCAAAAAGCCTGCAGCCTTTAGGTCTTGTCTACATGGTGAGTAATGCAGTATGATTTCTAAAGCGCACTAATGTGCTGAACATTAATTGGTCCGTGTAGACCCTGCTGGTGCACTTTAAGATAGTTTTGTTTGAAACAGTACTAAGTCAAACAGCACCAGGGAACCTTTAGTGCACACCAGCAGGGTCTACGTGGACAAAATAATGAACAACATGCTAGTGTGTTTTAGAAATCACACCTCCATGGAGCCCACCATGTAGACAAGCTCCAAGGAAATTCCAACTAATACAGAATCCAGCAGTACCTTTCCTCAGCAACAGAGGCTACCGCCTGCACCTCAGACCTGTCCTCCTCTCTCTATGCTGGCTTTCCATAGAATTTTCAATCAAGTTTAAGATTTTGGTCCTTATCTTCAAGGTATTCCATGGCCTGGGCCCAGGGTATCTAAAAGACCATGTAAAGCTCTGGGATGAAGATTGTGGTTGACAACCCAATGGTATAGCTTGTCTGTGCAGGACACAGAACTTTCTCCATGGCCAGTCCAAGACTGTAGAATGAACTCCTTGAGGAAGTAAGTACCATCACAAACCTTGCCACCCTCCTCTCCAAGTGCAAGGCATGTTTCTTTGAGCTTGCCTTCTCTAACATAAATACATAGGCAATGTAAGAATCCATGGGCCTAGAACAAGGATCTGCAGGTTTTAAGGCAGGTGCTGCTTCCTTGACACTATCAGGGACCCAGGCAGGGTTGCCATCAAGCAGAACTGAGAGGCTAAGTTCTGCAGGAAGTCCTTCCCTAAGAGGCATGAGGGACAGCAATCTGTGATTCCCTGATTGGCTGTGATTCCCTGATGGGCTGCCACTCCCTATATAAACCAAGAAGCCATTTCTGGGAGTTGTCTGAGCAATCCCACAATTCACCTTGATCCCAGACTACTGGCTCTTGACCTAGGTTTAACTTCTGACCCTGATCCTGGTTTACTGTCTCTGACTTAACCATTGCTGACCTTGGTGAAAGACCCTGGCCTGGCCCTAATTCTTGCCCCACCTTCTCAATTTGGTAAGGGACTGCAATTTTGCGGTTGTGACCTGGCCTGGTCCCAGGCTGATCTGACCTTTGGTCCCAAAACTGAGCAGCTCGCTCCATGCCCATAACCTGACCCGACAGCAGCGCATATATTAAGACACAAAATGAAACAAAAACCCACATAACAAAACAACCCTATCAAAACAAAACACTCCACTGCATTTGATTCTTCCAGTGGGGAAAGAATGAGAGAAGCACCACCATGTGACATATAGTAGCCATGTTGCTCAATGTACTACTTGAAGGCACTTCTACTTTGGTGGTGCACACAGGATAAGACCATGAATAGAATAGATATGGGGTTCTCAAACTTTTGGATCCCAAAGTGGGTCACAACCCTGTTTTAATGGGGTTGCCAGGGCTGGTGTTAGACTTGCTGGTTAGTGTTAGCCCCACTGCCCAGGGCAAAAACCAAAGCTCAGTAGCTTCAGCTCTGGGTGGCAGGGCTCAGGTTACAGGCCCCACTCCTGGGGTTGAAGCCCTTGGGCTTTGGCCTCCCACCCAGGGTGGTGGGGCTTGGACTTTGGCCCCCCTAGCCCAGGGCGGCAGGTCTCAGGTGGACTCAGGCTTTGGTCCCGATTCCTGGAGTTAAGTAGTAATTTTTGTTGTCAAAAGGGAGTTGAGGTGCAATGAAGTTTGAGAACCCCTGGAATAGATGTTCAGAATTGGTCACATAACCACACAAACAGCACAGTGAAATAATCATGAAAAATGTAGAATTTCAGTTTAGAAATAAAGTGACATTTTAATTTATTGAATACATTTTTCAACTGGTTTTAAAATACTATGGCACATTTAATGATGAGAGTAGTAAGGGAAATGTGAGAAAAGAATAATGTAATCATAGAAGTTAGAGATGGAAAATACCTATTAGATCATCCTGTCACTCTCCCTGAAAGTACCATAGCTAACATTGTGGAAGGAAGAGTGATACAACTTGATGAATTATACTAGCTCATTATTATACCTACATTGGTGAAGGTGGCCTGGAGGAGTTCTCCAGAGCTCTCTTCCTCAGTGTTCTCCTGATGGTGCTAAAAGTACTTGAGTACTGATATGCCCTCTAAAATGAGTTAGCGGGGATTTGGACCACTCCCACAAGACAACAATATCATTTCAGAAAGGGATGGAAGGATGCTTCCAAGAAAAAGAAGGGAATGTGGAGGGAAGCAGGACAACAAAAGGAGTAATAGCCATAAAACTCATTTAAGAAGAACATAAGAATGGCCAAAGTGGGTGAGACCAATAGTCCATCTAGCCCAGTAAACTGTCTTCCAACAATGGCTGCTACCATATGCTTCAGAGGGAATGAGCAGCACAGTGCAATTACCATGTAACACATTCCATCATCCAGTCCCAGTATCTGGCAGTCAGCGTCTTAGGAACACCCAGAGCATGGGGTTGCATCCCTGACTATTTTCGCTAACAGCCCTTAATTGACCTATCCTCCATGAATTTATCTAATTCTTTTCTTAACCCAGTTATAGTTTTGGCCCTCACAACATTCCCTGACAACAAGCTCCACAGGTTGACTACACATTGTTGTTTAACCTTGCTTATTCACCTTTTGAAATGCATCAGGATAGAGAGGAATATATTCTGTTTAAACTCTAGGAAAGGAGAAAACAACAAAGGAAAAGAGAAAACAACAAAAGAAACTACAAGTCTTTCTATCACTCCCAACGTTTCACAATGGAGCCTCTAGGAAACATACACACACCCTTAAGCCAGAAAAGATATTAACACTGCATCCTTCCACTCCCCCCACCCCACCCGCCACATATGGCTTCTTTGACCTCGCAGTCTTCTCCATTACCCACACTGTAAATAGTATAATACTTTGCAGTCAGATAGTGATTTTTAATCCAAGGACTTCAGAGCTTTACAACTATTCATTAAGCCTCACAACACTGCTCTGGAGTAGGTAAGTAAATGATATGGGAAAAATCTTAATTTGAAACCCCTGTTGCAGTTTTCGTGTACCCTACATGTACCCTACATGTAGCTTTACAACTATTCATTAAGCCTCACAACACTGCTCTGGAGTAGGTAAGTAAATGATATGGGAAAAATCTTAATTTGAAACCCCTGTTGCAGTTTTCGTGTACCCTACATGTAGTCAGTTCCATTAGGTCCTTGACACCAGTTTTCACTTTCCCCTCTGAACATTGTTCATTATGCTTTGAATTGGGATAAAGCAAGGGAGATCAAATGTAATTCACCCTCCCGAGATAGAAGCTGTGCTACTGCACTGCTAGCGACTGAATGCATCAAGTAAACTACTTCACTTTTTCAAAAATAGGGTCAGAATTCAGTGGGAAAACAGTACTGGTGATAGCAAACTTGTGCTCTCCTAGTAATTGATGTGCCAGCACAACAGATAATTGATTTATGGCTAATACTGTAATACTCTTGCCATTAATGCATTTCCAGAATTGAGCAAGATGGTTATTGACCTCTCGAGGTCCCTTCCAGTTCTTTGATTCTGTGATGACATCTAGTCTCCTGCACTTGTGGCAGGATAAATTATCTAGACCACCCCTGACAGGTGTTTGTCTAACCTGCTCTTAAAAGTCTCCAATGATGGAGATTCCACAACCTCCCTAGGCAATTTATTCCAGTGCTTAGCCACCCTGGCAGGAAGTTTTTCCTAATGTCCAACCTAAACCTTCCCTGCTGCAATTTAAGCCCATTGCTTCTTGTCCTATCCTTGGAGGTTAAGAAGAACAATTTTTCTTCCTCCTCCTTGTAACAACCTTTTACATACTTGAAAACTGTTATGTCCCCTCCCAGTCATCTCTTTTCCAGACTAAACAAACCCAATTTTTTCAATCTGCCCTTCTAGACCTTTAATCATTTTTGATGCTCTTCTCTGGACTCTTTCCAATTTGTCCACATCCTTCATGAAATGTGGCACCCAGAACTGGACACAATACTCCAGTTGAGGCCTAATCAGCGCGGAGTAGAGTGGAAGAATTACTTCTCATGTCTTGCTTATAATACTCCTGCTAATACAGCCCAGAACGATGTTTGCTTATTTTTGCAACAGCGTTACACTGTTGACTCATATTTACCTTGTGGTCCACTATGACCCCCAGATGCCTTTCCGAAATACTTCTTTCTAGACAGTCATTTCCCATTTTGTATGTGTGCAACTGCTTGTTCCTTCCTAAATGGAGTACTTTGCATTTGTCCTTATTGAATTTCATCCTATTCACTTCAGACCATTTCTGCAGTTTGTCCAGATCATTTTGAATTTTAATCCTATCCTCCAAAGCACTTGCAACCCCCTCCCAGCTTGGTATCATCAGCAAACTTTATAAGTGTACTCTGTATGCCATTATCTAAATCATTGATGAAGATATTGAACACACACACACACACACACACACACACACACACACACAGTGCTCCTTCATTATATGCGTCTTATTGGTGTTTTCTTTTTTTTCCCTGTTGTAAAGCTATGCTCCACTGGAGACTATTATAGTCTTACATTTAGGGCTTGGCTATGCTTGCGAGTTACAGCGCAATAAAGGAGCCCCGAGTGCACTAGCTCACTACCTGTCTACACTGGCAAGTCACATTGAGCGCTCTGACTCCGAGGCTACAGTGCTGCTGGTGAGTGGAATAACGTTTGCTGCGCCCCTGCTGGAGCACCATGGTGCCCGTGTGAACGAGGTGTTGCATTACTGTGCTCTGATCAGCCTCCGGAAATGTCCCATAATCCCCGTAAGTCATTGTTTTTGAATCACTGCAGGAACGCAGATATGCCCTTTGAAAGCTCTGTTTCTGACAGCCAGCTGCTTATCTGCTCTGAGACAAAGCAAACCATTAGTGTGGAATGCTGTGTGTGAGAGAGAGAGGCGGGTGGGAGTGGGGGGGGTCTGCTGCTGTCTGAACTTACAAGACAACATGCTCTCAGCCCCCCAGAAACCCACTCTCTCTCCCCCCACATACACACAACACACTCCCTGTCACACTCCAACCCCTGCCCCCCCCATTTGAAAAGCACACTGCAGTCACTTGAATGCTGGGATAGCTGCCCATAATGCACCGCTCCCAATGCTGCTGCAAATGTGCCCACACCAGTGCACTTGAAGTTGTCGGTGTGGACAGACGGTAGTGCTTTCCCTACTGCGCTCTCCAAAGGCTGGTTAACTCAAAGTGCTTTACAACTGCAAGTGTAGCCATGCCCTTAGAGAGGACTGTCTTTATTCTTAAACCCTGACAGAAGGTGGAGACCAAGAGAATGGATGCTTTAGGGAATTTGTGGTAGGATATAAAGAGTTTTACTCCTAAATATCCAGATTGAATGTGACCCAGCTTGTTAGGGCTAGTCTACACTGGCAATGCTAAAATGCTGTCGCAGCAGTGCTTTAACATGGCTTGTGTGGTCATGGCAGAGCGCTGGGAGACAGCTCTCCCAGCGCTCTAAAGAAACCACCTCCATGAGAGGCGTAGCTACCAGCGCTGCTGGTGCACTGTCTACACAGGTGCTTTACAGCGCTGAAACGTGCTGTGCTCAGGGAGGTGTTTTCTCACACCCCTGAGCAAGAAAGTTGCAGCGCTGTAAATTGCCAGTGTAGATAAGCCCCTAGTTACTGAAGGTTTTTTATTGGATGTTCATCACCTTAAGTGAAGTAAATTTGATAGTCTCAATCCACGTTAAAAAATCATCACCAGAATTGGAACCATTTTTGGCAGTCTCCCACTGAGGCCAAAGTATGAATGAGTTTGAAGAACTAATTACACATGCACCCCTATAATCTGGTCCAACATTGGTTCCGCAATCTGTGGGAGCCTGTACTGCCATGATCCATGGCGTAACTGTTCTGTGGATTAGAGAACACCTGTTGCTAGAGAGGTCAGTCTGGTGTGGCTAATAAACATTATATTCACTCAAGGAAACAAGATAAAGAAATTCCCTCAAAATTGCTACAACTGCAAAGAGTAAATCTAATTAGTCACGGTACCTGGTCTTTTACAAAGCCTGTATAACAGCATCATCATTAACATCAGTTCCTTTAGCACTCTGGAAAAAGGGCAAGGCTGTCGGTACAAGATAAAAAGTGGAATTTTTAATTTAAATTACATTTTTTGGGTCAGCAACAACAACAAAAGCAGTGTTAATAGCAATCATAGAATCATAGAATATCAGGGTTCGAAGGGACCTCAGGAGGTCATCTAGTCCAACCCCCTGCTCAAAGCAGGACCAATCCCCAACTAAATCATCCCAGCCAGGGCTTTGTCAAGCCTGACCTTAAAAACTTCTAAGGAAGAAGATTCCACCACCTCCCTAGGTAACGCATTCCAGTGTTTCATCACCCTCCTAGTGAAAAAGTTTTCCCTAATATCCAACCTAAACCTCCCCCACTGCAACTTGAGACCATTACTCCTCGTTCTGTCATCTGCTACCACTGAGAACAGTCTAGATCTATCTTCTTTGGAACCCCCTTTCAGGTAGTTCAAAGCAGCTATGAAATCCCCCCTCATTCTTCTCTTCCGCAGACTAAACAATCCCAATTCCCTCAGCCTCTCCTCATAAATCATGTGTTCCAGTCCCCTAATAATTTTTGTTGCCCTCCGCTGGACTCTTTCCAATTTTTCCACATCCTTCTTGTAGTGTGGGGCCCAAAACTGGACACAGTACTCCAGATGAGGCCTCACCAATGTCAAATAGAGGGGAACGATCACGTCCCTCGATCTGCTGGCAATGCCCCTACTTATACATCCCAAAATGCCATTGGTCTTCTTGGCAACAACGGCACACTGTTGACTCATATCCAGCTTCTTGTCTACTGTAACCCCTAGGTCCTTTTCTGCAGAACTGTTGCCTAGCCATTCGGTCCCTAGTCTGTAGCAGTGCATGGGATTCTTCTGTCCTAAATGCAGGACTCTGCACTTGTCCTTGTTGAACCTCATCAGATTACTTTTGGCCCAATCCTCTAATTCGTCTAGGGCCCTCTGTATCCTATCCCTGCCCTCCAGCGTATCTACCTCTCCTCCCAGTTTAGTGTCATCTGCAAACTTGCTGAGGGTGCAATCCACACCATCCTCCAGATCATTTATGAAGATATTGAACAAAACCGGCACCAGGACTGACCCTTGGGGCACTCCACTTGATGCCGGCTGCCAACTAGACATGGAGCCATTGATCACTACCCGTTGAGCCCGACAATCTAGCCAGCTTTCTATCCACCTTATAGTCCATTCATCAAGCCCATACTTCTTTAACTTGCTGGCAAGAATACTGTGGGAGACCGTGTCAAAAGCTTTGCTAAAGTCAAGGAACAACATGTCCACTGCTTTCCCCTTATCCACAGAGCCAGTTATCTCGTCATAGAAGGCAATTAGATTAGTCAGGCATGACTTGCCCTTGGTGAATCCATGCTGACTGTTCCTGACCACTTTCCTCTCCTCAAAGTGCTTCAGAATTGATTCCTTGAGGACCTGCTCCATGATTTTTCCAGGGACTGAGGTGAGGCTGACTGGCCTGTAGTTCCCCGGATCCTCCTTCTTCCCTTTTTTAAAGATGGGCACTACATAAGCCTTTTTCCAGTCGTCCGGGACTTCCCCCGATCGCCATGAGTTTTCAAAGATAATGGCCAATGGCTCTGCAATCACATCCACCAACTCCTTTAGCGCTCTCGGATGCAGCGCATCCGGCCCCATGGACTTGTGCTCGTCCAACTTTTCTAAATAGTCCCGAACCACTTCTTTCTCCACCGAGGGCTGGTTACCTCCTCCCCATGCTGTGCTGCTCAGTGCAGTAGTCTGGGAGCTGACCTTGTTTGTGAAGACAGAGGCAAAAAAAGCACTGAGTACATTAGCTTTTTCCACATCCTCTGTCACTAGGTTGCCTCCCTCATTCAGTAAGGGGCCCACACTTTCCTTGACTTTCTTCTTATTGCTAACATACCTGAAGAAACCATTCTTGTTACTCTTAACATCTCTTGCTAGCTGCAACTCCAGGTGTGATTTGGCCTTCCTGATTTCTCTCCTACATGCCTGAGAAATATTTTTATACTCTTCCCCGGTCATTTGTACAATCTTCCACTTCTTGTAAGCTGCTTTTTTGTGTTTAAGATCAGCAAAGATTTCACTGTTAAGCCAAGCTGGTCGCCTGCCATATTTACTATTCTTTCTACACATAGGGATGGTTTGTCCCTGTAACCTCAATAAGGATTCTTTAAAATACAGCCAGCTCTCCTGGACTCCTTTCCCCCCCATGTTATTCTCACAGGGGATCCTGCTCATCAGTTCCCTGAGGGAGTCAAAGTCTGCTTTTCTGAAGTCCAGGGTCCGTATTCTGCTGCTCTCCTTTCTTCCCTGTGTCAGGATCCTGAACTCGACCATCTCATGGTCACTGCCTCTCAGGTTCCCATCCACTTTTGCTTCCCCTACTAATTCTTCCCAGTTTGTGAGCAGCAGGTCAAGAAGAGCTCTGCCCCTAGTTGGTTCCTCCAGCACTTGCACCAGGAAATTGTCCCCTACACTTTCCAAAAACTTCCTGGATTCATTCATGACTTTGGGCCAAGGCATTTCCTGGGAAATTAGTCAGTATCTGGGGAGAATAGCCTGAAGCAAAACTTGTTATTTTGATCAGTCCCTAGGAAATGCCCCAGGCCGCTGTTAGTAGTACAGCAAAATTGTGCTGAAGTTCCACTTGAGAATTTTCATGTTCTCTGTAGATTTGCATACAGTAGGAAGGAGTCTCTGTGGTAGTTTTTCAGGGTCTTCATTTTCACCACACCACAACATGTCCTTACCAAACCTGAGCCAGATATATTATGTTGGATTTTTTCTTTTTAAAATGGGTGCTGCTCTGACAATGTCTCCACCAGAAAAATATGGAAGGAAATGAGCAAAAAACCCACATAATTATTGTTGACAGAACACAGCTGTAATTTTACCAAGAGTGATATATTGTTAAGCCAGCCATCCACATCTCTGTTAATGAACCAGTGATTTTAAAAGTATTTAGTGACCAAAAGAACTGTACAGTCATTTTGCTTGAGAAACAAATAATGTAAAAGACATCTGCTGGACTATGATGATGTGGGAGTAAAAAATTGCTAAGTCTCTAGAGAACAATTAGAATTAGTTTTATTACATTTTTCACTTTATGATTAACATTGTAACTGAAAGAATCAAGCTGTAAATCTGAATTAAAAGGAATTTTAAGAGATACTGAGAAATATAATACTTTACAAAGCAGTCTGTGGAAAGACTACACAATGTGGAGTCAAAAAGACAAGTTTACCCTTGTACTATATAATACATTGATTTGCTTTTGTTCTCTTCTGTATTCAGTCTGGTTAATTGTTAAAATTGGATTTCAGAGAACTGTGTAATTAAGAAGTAGAAATGAATGCATCATCAACATAGATGATTATTGCATTCATTAGATATCTCAGCTATAAAAAATAGTTTACAACAAAACATTCTGAAGTCTTGTGAGAGTCTTCACTATTACAGAAAGCACCAATAAAGGGATATTAATGGAGGGAGGGAGATTAATTGAATAGGGTACAGAAATCTTTCAGTTTATTTGAAAAACATTGATATATCCTGTTAAACTATAAAGATACCCAATATTATCACTCCTTAATTGCATAGGAACTTCATTTGTAGATTTAAAAAATGCAAACTTGTATCACATGGATTCTGAATGGTGTGAACTGTGATGCTTCAGATATATCCAAAAGGTAATCCATCAGAGGCTAGAGTAGAAAATAAGAGTTCTGGAAGAGAGAGTAGTACTATTTTAATTGAAGGAAAATGCTTAATTTTTACTTTAACTCACACAAAACAATACCAAATTTCATAGAGATCTTAGTTTTTTTTGTACTGGCCCTAGATATTAAGGTGCCAGCACTATTTATGTGTTTCAAATGCCTGTATTTTTAAAGCAGGAATGAAAAGGTTTGACATATGTATAAGTGCATTAAATTACAGAACAGTGTTTTGCACCCTGATGACCTATTCGATTATAAAGTAAGCTGAGACACAGAATCTATTTTGACCTATTATGCGAAGGGCCACCTACACAGACTCAAGAGGAATGGAGAACATATTAGAATGTTTCTCTCCACCCCTTCTGTGATAGTCTGATTCAATAGTCCAGTCATAGCCAATAATTTCAAGAGCTCTTCTGTGCAACTTCAGAAACTATTCTCTTTTTCCCTTTTTTTAAAGCATACCCACGTTATTTAGCACTCTGGCCAGAAATGGCCATCCAGGTTACTACCCAACAGATCACTGGTATTTAATAGAATAATGGCATTTTATCTCTGTGGCTAGTGACCAAGCAACACAGATATTTAGCCAAATTCAGTCTTGGTGTAAGAAATACAATTCCATTAATTTCAGTGAAGTTCATCAATTTATATTAGGGCTGAATATGGCCCCCTATGGATTTGTGCAAATCCAGGGAATTCCAATTTTCTACTGAACAAAACCATTTTTAAATATTGTGTTGATGCACTGGGCTAGATTGTGGAGTTAACATTTGTGGAGTAAAGATTCATGTGTAATTGTGCTGCCTCAGGAGAAGACTAGAGACCAAAGTGTGACTCAGAGTCACAGCTTATAGATTCATAGGTATTAAGGTCAGAAGGGACCATTATGATCATCTAGTCTGACCTCCTGCACAATGCAGGCCACCCACTCCTGCAATAAACCTCTCACCTATGTCTGAGCAATTGAAGTCCTCAAATCATGGTTTAAAGACTTCAAGGAGCAGAGAATCCTCCAGCAAGTGATCCGTGCCCCATGCTACAGAGGAAGGCAAAAAACCGCCCAGGGCCTCTTCCAATCTGCCATGGAGAAAAATTCCTTCCCAACCCCAAATATGGTGATCAGCTGAACCCTGAGCATATGGGCAAGATTCACCAGCCAGATACCCAGGAAAGAATTCTCTGTAGTAACTCAAATCCCACCCCATCTAACATCCCCATCACAGGCATTGGGTCTAGTTACCATGGATATTTAAAGATCAATTAATTGCCAAAATCATATTATCTCATCATACCATCTCCTCCATAAACTTATCGAGCTTAATCTTGAAGCCAGATAGGTCTTTTGCCCCCACTGCTTCCCTTGGAAAGCTATTCCAAAACTTCACTCCTCTGATGGTTAGAAACCTTTGTCTAATTTCAAGTCTAAACTTCCCGATGGCCAGTTTATATCCTTTTGTTCTTGTGTCCACACTGGTACGGAGCTTAAACAATTCCTCTCCATCTCTGGTATTTATCCCTCTGATATATTTATAGAGAGCAATCATATCTTCCCTCAGCCTTCTTTTGGTTAGGCTAAACAAGCCAAGCTCCTTGAGTCTCCTTTCATAAGACAGGTTTTCCATTCCTTGGATCATGCTAGTAACCCTTCTCTGTACCTGTTCCAGTTTGAATTCATCCTTCTTAAACATGGGAGACCAGAACTGCACACAGTATTCCAGGTGAGGTCTCACCAGTGTCTTGTATAATGGTACTAAAACTTCCTTATCTCTACTGGAAATACCTCGCCTAATGCATCCCAAGACCGCATTAGCTTTTTTCACTGCCATATCACATTGGCAGCTCATAGTCATCCTGTGGTCAACCAATAGTCCAAGGTCCTTCTCCTCCTCCATTACTTCTAATTGATACGTCCCCAGCTTATAACTAAAATTCCTATCATTATTAATCCCTAAATGCATGACCTTACACTTCTCACTATTAAATTTCATCCTATTACTATTACTCCAGTTTACAAGGTCATCCAGATCTTCCTGTATGATATCCCGGTCTCTCTCTAAATTGGCAATAACTCCCAGCTTTGTATCATCCGCAAACTTTATTAGCACACTCCCACTTTTTGTGCCGAGGTCAGTAATAAAAAGATTGGTCCCAAAACCAATCCCTGAGGAACTCCACTGGTAACCTTCCTCCAGCCTGACAGTATGACCCGCTGTAGTCTCCCTGTTAACCAGTTCCTTATCCACCTTTCAATTTTCATATTGATCCCCATCTTTTCCAATTTAACTAATAATTCCCCATGTGGTACCGTATCAAACACCTTACTGAAATCTAGGTAAATTAGATCCACTGCGTTTCCTTTGTCTAAAAAAATGTTACTTTCTCAAAGAAGGAGATCAGGTTGGTTTGGCATGATCTACCTTTTGTAAAACCATGTTGCATTTTGTCCCATTTACCATTGACCTCAATGTCCTTAACTACTTTTTCCGTCAAAATTTTTTCCAAGACCTTGCATACTACAAATGTCAAACTAACAGGCCTGTAGTTACCCGGATCACTTTTTCCCCCTTTCTTAAAAATAGGAACTATGTTAGCAATTCTCCAATCATATGGTACAACCCCTGAGTTTACAGATTCATTAAAAATTCTTGCTAATGGGCTTGCAATTTCATGTGCCAATTCCTTTAATATTCTTGGATGAAGATTATCTGGGCCCCCCGATTTAATCCAATTAAGCTGTTTGAGTTTCGCTTCTACCTAGATATGGTAATATCTACCTCCCATTTGTCATGCTACCATTTTCCCTAAGATCCTCATTAGCCTTATTAAAGACTGAGGCCAAGTATTTGTTTATATATTGGGCCATGTCTAGATTATCCTTAACCTCCACTCCATCCTCAGTGTTTAGCGGTCCCACTTCTTCTTTCTTTGTTTTCTTCTTATTTATATGGCTATAGAACCTTTTACTATTGGTTTTAATTCCCTTTGCCAGGTCCAACTCTACTTGACTTTTAGCCTGTCTCACTTTATCCCTAGGTAGCTTTCCTTGCTGATCCCTCCCATCTTCCACACCCTATATGCTTTCTGCTTTTTCTTAATCACCTCTCTGAGATGCTTGCTCATCCAGCTTGGTCTACAACTCCTGCCTATGAGTTTTTCCCCCTTTCTTGGGATGCAGGCTTCCGATAGCTTCTGCAGCTTTGACTTAAAGTAATCCCAGGCCTCCTCTGCCTTTAGATCCATAAATTCTTCAGTCCAATCCACTTCCCTAACTAATTTCCTTAATTTTTGAAAGTCAGCCCTTTTGAAATCAAAAACCCTAGTCACAGATTTATTTTTGTTTGTCCTTCTGTTCAGTTTGAAGTGAATTAGCTCATGATCACTTGAACCAAGACTGTCCCCTACAACCATTTCTTCTATGAGGTCCTCACTACTCACCAAAACCAAATCTAAAATGACATCCCCTCTAGTCAGTTCAGCAACTACTTGATGAAGGAATCCATCAGCTATCGCATCTAGGAAAATCTGAGCCCTATCATTATTACTAGCACTCGTCCTCCAGTCTATATCTGGGAAGTTAAAGTCTCCCATGATCACACAGTTTCCATTAGTATTTACTTCATTAAAAACATTAAAGAGGGCTCTATCCATATCCAGATTAGATCCTGGCGGTCTATAGCACACCCCAAGCACTATCACAGGGGAGGCGCTAGTAGTTTTCTTCCCCAATGTGATTTTTGCCCAGACGGACTCAGTCATATCCATTCCATCGCTTCTTATTTCTTTACAGTCTACCTCATCATCGATATACAGTGCTACTCCACCAGCTTTGCCTTTATTTCTGTCTTTCCTAAACAGCACATACCCTTCAATGCCCATAGTCCAGTCATGACGACTATTCCGCCATGTTTCTGTTATCCCTATAATATCTGGTTTCACTTCCTGCACCAGTAGCTCTAGTTCCTCCATTTTGTTACCTAGGCTCCTCGCATTAGTGTACAAACATCTTAATTTTTGCTGTTTGGCCTCACTCACATTCTGTACCCAATTAGGCACAGTCATTCTACTGCCAGTATGACCTATTAAACTGGTATCTACACTGTCCTTCCTCCTTATGTCCATTCTCCTACCCACGGCTGTATTCTTTCTTACTTTGTTTTCTTCCCTCTCAGTGCTAAAATCCGGCATGGCGATTACCTGGACATCTCCCAACCATCTCCCCCAAATTCCTAGTTTAAAGCTCTCTTAATCTGTTGTGCCAGCCTCCATCCTAGAAGTCTATTTCCCTCCCTACTCAGATGAAGTCCATCCCGAGAGAACTGTCCTCTGTCCATGAACTCCTCCCAGTGGCCATACATCCCAAAGCCCTCCTTATAGCACCACTGCCTAAGCAATCTATTGATAGTCATAATCTTGTCACACCTTTGTTGCCCTTCTCTAGGAACAGGCAGAATCCCACTAAAGATCACCTGAGCCTCGATTTCCTTAAGCATCTTCCCCAGCCTAGCATAGTCTCCCTTGATACGTTCCAGCGAGAATCTACTGGTATCGTTTGTTCCCACAAGATAATTAGGGGATTCTTTAGGATCCTTTTCAACCTCAGGTCAACATCCCAAATCTTAGCACCTGGAAGACAGCACACCTTTCTATTCTCTGGATCAGCTCTGGTTACAGGCCTGTCTAGTCTTCTCAGTAAAGAGTTCCCGATCACGTAGACCTGCCTTTTCCTGGTGACTGTGCTATTCTCCAGTCTATCCCCTGTTCCCTGTGGCTGAAAGTTCTTTCTATTCCTATTCTTCCTTGTAATCCTCTTCAACCCATCCTGTAGCCTCCTGGGGCTCATATTTGGTGTAGTCTCCATTGACTCTTCCCCTTTTCCTATAGGACTAGCTTAATCCCTTCTTCCCTCTTTTCCAGGGCAGGACAAAGCTGCACCAGCCTGCACCTTTAGAAAAGTTTTCTAACTTCTTTGTTTGGACTCATATCTTCAAAACAAATTAACCTGCAAACTCAAAAGTGCTAGTGCTGCGGCTTATTTGGTATGGGCATAGGGATCTGCCTATGCAGAACAAGTTGTAGATCAGGGCTTTTATGTGTTTTGTTTTACTCTTGCTGAGGAGAGGTGCCTCAGTGTTACTTTGTGAAGTTAATATGGGAATTTTATGAAGACCTATAATATACAAGGATTGTGATGAGATGGGTGCACATACCCTACATGAAGATAGGCAGGGAAGGGGTAAACTAGGGGTTCATTAGAGCAAGAAGATAAAGAAGAAGCCATCTTTCCTTTTCAGCCTGTAAGGAAACTCCTAGGGTTGGACCAGGTCAGGAAGCAAGGAGAAACTAGGAAACTGACCGCCTTGCATATAGCATACTTTGTAAAATAAAGTTGTTTGTTTTGGGTCCTCTGATGAACTTGTCTCTCTTTTATTTTCAATTTTTGTTGTTGGTTGTTGTTACTTGAACCAGTGGTTCCCAACTTGTTCCGCTGCTTGTGCAGGGAAAGCCCCTGGCAGGCCGGGCCGATTTGTTTACCTGCCGCGTCTGCAGGTTCGGCCGATCGTGGCTGCGGTTCATTTCCAGCAGCTCCCATTGGCCTGGAGCAGCGAACCGTGGCCAATGGGAGCCGCGATCGGCCAAACCTGCGGACGTGGCAGGTAAACAAATCGGCCCAGCCCGCCAGGGGCTTTCCCCGCACAAGCGGCGGAACAAGTTTGGGAACCACTGACTTGAACCAACCTGAAGACAGCTTCAGTTCTGACTCCATGCACATTGGGTTAAGAAGGAGAAGCACCTCCGTGCATAGGCACTATGCAATATTTTTGTTTTTATTTCTCTTTGTTTTTACATGCTTTTTTGCTACTCATAGCTATTGCCTGGGTCACTCTCATACACAGTTGTTGTATTGTATATGGGAAAAGTAAATGTATCTTTAAATGTTTATCAATATAAAACTTCCTGCTGATTCCAGATTCAGCAGTTGCAGCAGCTCAGCTGAGCCTGTGGTAGGAGGGACATGGATATGGGGCAGGAAACTTGGAGAAAGCATAGAGGGATGTGAGCCTGGGTGCGGATAGGTGATAGAAAGGATATTGATGGATGACATTGAGCCCTACTCCCTGGCCTTGTAATAGAGAGGGGCTTTATGGCAAGCAGAAGAGAGGGAGAAGGGCAGAACAATGGTGGATTTATAGTGGGGTATTGTGACGTTCTTCTCTGGTGTTATCTGAACCAGTGATCTGTTAGGCTTCTCCAATCCTTGACTCTGGGAGCCAGCCTTACCCAGCTCTGCTGTGAGAACCCCCACTCTTAGGCTGTTCACGCACAGCCTCTGGTATGTAAGCTGCTCCCAGCAACTTGCAAGCGAATCACACTAGCCAATATCTCCGGTCCCAGACATGACCCTAGGAACCTCTGTCTTGCAGTGTCCAGTTATGCCCGCTGGACACTGCAAGCTTATATAAATTTGTCAATTTAACAAAGAAATTGATATGTACCAGGCTTGTTATTCCAATGGGAGCCCCTGACACACTTCAAACCAAATGCACTGCTTCAGGTAGAATAAACAAACAATTTTTTAAACTATAAAGATAGATCTTCAGTGATTATAAATCCAAGCATAACAAGTCAGATTTGATCAAATGAAATAAAAGCAAAACACATTCTAAGATGATCTTAACACTATCAATGTCCTTACAAACGTAGATGCTTCTCACTACAGGCTGGCTGGTTACTTTTCAGTCAGGCTCTCTCCTTTGATCAGCGCTTCAGTCGCTTGGTGATGGTGGTGTCTGTAGATGTATGTGGAAGAGAGAGAGCATGGCAAAATGTCTCTCCCTTTTATCATGTTCTTTCTTTCCTCTTGGCTTTGTCCCCCCGCTTCAGAGTCAGGTGACCATTACCTCATCACAGCCCCAAACTATACAAAGAAAGGGGGTGACTCCTTGGACTTGGAGAGTTTTTGCATGGGCTTGCTTTAAGACATGAGGATACATTTTCAGCCTCATAACTGTATACATGAAATTACAACCTATAACCTTTCCATAACATTACTGTAAAAATTACTATAACATCACTATAATAACCATGCTCAGTGCATTATGAGCCTTCTGAAGACACCCAACATGACAAACTTTGCATTGAATTCCACACAATCGTTTTATAAAGATGAACATGGGGGTGTAGGGTGTTTCCCTGAGGTACAGAGCATCACAGGTATAGTACTGGGGGACGTGGAAGTGAGGTGCATTGAATTAAAGGAGGCACAGAAGGGGATGCAGGAAAGGGCAGAGTCTTCTCTATGCATAAAACTTAAAATGCTCAACATATACTAGATTTAAAACTTTAAGCCTCTTAGGGTGATGAGAGGCTTTTATATAGATTTAAACCTTTCTTCTCCCCATATCTCTCACAAAAATAATTTCCCTCAAATGCACACCTACAAATGCACACCAGTAGTGGACTTGCAAAGTCTGCAGGAGGGCAGCCTTGCTTTGGGGAGCCTCGTAAGTTCTATTAGAGCAGGGCTCTGCTCCTCTATATTCATCAAGTTGATTTAAAGGTTTGTGTTCATTTCAAACAAACGAACAGATATTCACAAACATCATTTTATTGGAAGTGTTAAGGGTGAAGGTGTGTTTTATTGCAGTTCAGCTAAAAATTTCCCTGACCAAAAAAAACCCACACAAACCTCACCACCACTCTCTACAAAAATCCAAACATTAAAAAGTCTGAAAAAATTAACAGTTAAAGGCTTTCTAGTGCTATACAATTGTTCAGCTCTATCCCCGCATATACTTTATTACAGACCCAGTCTTAATTGTGCTACCTTGTTTTATTCTGTAATGGAAATAGGGTATGGCTGTATACTGTTGCCTTTACATAAAGTTTATTAAATGTGGAAATACAGATTTTGAAAGAAAAGTAGTCCTAGGATACTTTGGTATGTAATAGTTGCATAAATTCTAAGTGTGACGTGTAGTGAAGTAGAAAAATAATTTTATTAACAGAATTGGAATGTTTAATCAATTTTTAGCTGTGAAATATGTTTGTGGTGCCACAATTGTATCTAAATAGACTATTTCACTGTTTTTTGTAGTCCATAATGTTGTAATGAACATGTTAGAAAATTAGAACTGAATTACTTTACTCGGAAATCAACTAGAAATTCATTTTGATTTATGAATATAGTTTTGCAGATTTTAGAGAACAAAGTTAAAGTTGTTGTGGGCAATACAAGAGATAGTGAATGATGAAGAACTATATGGCAGTGGGGAACTACCTGCATATCTTAAAGTTAATTTCCAAATTTTAATATCCAATTTTTTTAAAGGTGGAGGAGTTTTGTAAAGAAGGTATAATTATATAGATGACATTAGCTGAATTTCATTAAAAGACATTTTCAACAGTAACACTTTCTAATCCTTTTTGTTGTGAATAATCTTTTTTTTTTAAACCAAAAAGAGTATTTAGCATTTTTCTTGACTCTAAGGAGACTTAACTGTTCTGGAAGGAGGAGTTTGAATTTGATTTGCACCACAAGCCAGAGATGTCAAGAGTAACAAGAAGGGTTTCTTCAGGTATGTTGGCAACAAGAAGAAAGCCAAGGAATGTGTGGGCCTCTTACTGAATGAGGGAGGCAACCTAGTGACAGAGGATGTGGAAAAAGCTAATGTACTCAATGCTTTTTTTGCCTCTGTTTTCACTAACAAGGTCAGCTCCCAGACTGCTGCGCTGGGCATCACAAAATGCGGAAGAGATGGCCAGCCCTCTGTGGAGATAGAGGCGGTTAGGGACTATTTAGAAAAGCTGGACGTGCACAAGTCCATGGGGCCGGACGAGTTGCATCCGAGAGTGCTGAAGGAATTGGCGGCTGTGATTGCAGAGCCACTGGCCATTATCTTTGAAAACTCGTGGCGAACCGGGGAAGTCCCGGATGACTGGAAAAAGGCTAATGTAGTGCCAATCTTTAAAAAAGGGAAGAAGGAAGATCCTGGGAACTACAGGCCAGTCAGCCTCACCTCAGTCCCTGGAAAAATCATGGAGCAGGTCCTCAGAGAATCAATCCTGAAGCACTTGCATGAGAGGAAAGTGATCAGGAACAGCCAGCATGGATTCATCAAGGGAAGGTCATGCCTGACTAATCTAATCGCCTTTTACGATGAGATTACTGGTTCTGTGGATGAAGGGAAAGCAGTGGATGTATTGTTTCTTAACTTTAGCAAAGCTTTTGACACGGTCTCCCATAGTATTCTTGTCAGCAAGTTAAGGAAGTATGGGCTGGATGAATGCACTATAAGGTGGGTAGAAAGCTGGCTAGATTGTCGGGCTCAACGGGTAGTGATCAATGGCTCCATGTCTAGTTGGCAGCCGGTATCAAGTGGAGTGCCCCAAGGGTCGGTCCTGGGGCTGGTTTTATTCAATATCTTCATAAATGATCTGGAGGATGGTGTGGATTGCACTCTCAGCAAATTTGCGGATGATACTAAACTGGGAGGAGTGGTAGATATGCTGGAGGGGAGGGATAGGATACAGAAGGACCTAGACCAATTGGAAGATTGGGCCAAAAGGAATCTGATGAGGTTCAATAAGGATAAGTGCAGGGTCCTGCACTTAGGACGGAAGAACCCAATGCACAGCTACAGACTAGGGACCGAATGGCTAGGCAGCAGTTCTGCGGAAAAGGACCTAGGGGTGACAGTGGACGAGAAGCTGGATATGAGTCAGCAGTGTGCCCTTATTGCCAAGAAGGCCAATGGCATTTTGGGATGTATAAGTAGGGGCATAGCGAGCAGATCGAGGGACGTGATCGTTCCCCTCTATTCGACATTGGTGAGGCCTCATCTGGAGTACTGTGTCCAGTTTTGGGCCCCACACTTCAAGAAGGATGTGGATAAATTGGAGAGAGTCCAGCGAAGGGCAACAAAAATGATTAGGGGACTGGAACACGAGTTATGAGGAGAGGCTGAGGGAGCTGGGATTGTTTAGTCTGCAGAAGAGAAGAATGAGGGGGGATTTGATAGCTGCTTTCAACTACCTGAAAGGGGGTTCCAAAGAGGATGGCTCTAGACTGTTCTCAATGGTAGCAGATGACAGAACGAGGAGTAATGGTCTCAAGTTGCAGTGGGGGAGGTTTAGATTGGATATTAGGAAAAACTTTTTCACTAAGAGGGTGGTGAAACACTGGAATGCGTTACCTAGGGAGGTGGTAGAATCTCCTTCCTTAGAGGTTTTTAAGGTCAGGCTTGACAAAGCCCTGGCTGGGATGATTTAACTGGGAATTGGTCCTGCTTTGAGCAGGGGGTTGGACTAGATGACCTTCTGGGGTCCCTTCCAACCCTGATATTCTATGATTCTATGATTCTTTCCCTGTGGCATTTTCCCATCTGCCTCACTCAGTTGTTAAAATCTCCCTGTTGACTTGAGTATGCACTGTCAATCAGATCATACTGGGTGTTGATTTGGTGAGCATGAATAATATCCTTAAACAATAAGAAAAGGAGTACTTTTGGCACCTTAGAGACTAACAAATTTATTTGAGCATAAGCTTTCGTGAGTTACAGCTCACTTCATCGGATACAGACTAACACGGCTGCTACTCTGAAACCTATCCTTAAACAGTATTTGCTGTGCTCAGTGCCTTCCAGGAATTGTAGGAAGCAGTGAAACTTATTCATATTCTTTCCAGAATCCAGAAAAATGAATAATTCTTTCTTCGACTTTTGGATCCCCCTACCTATAAACTGACCTTGTTTACTTTATGAGCTACATTAAGATAGTTGTAGCATTACAGGGTGTGTGTGACCTTGCTTCCACTGAAGCCAGTGGCAAAACTTCCAACCTATTTCAATGGGAACAGGGTAGACTCTGTCTCTCTCTCTATATATATATATACACACACATGCACACACACAATTTGCTTTCCATTTGCTTTTATTTTCCATGTCCTTTGGAGCTTACATTCTTGTGATTCACTCACAGTAGGCCTGTTTTAAATACACAGTAAAATTAAATGAATGTATGTTAAAGGTACAAAATGGCCTTTGAGAGAATATGCTCATATTCAACCCTTATTTGGCATTACTGTTGATTGATTGATTGATTATTATTTGCTGATACTGAGTAACACTGTGGTGATTCCTTCAAATGTTTTTTGATGTATTATTTTATGCAACAGCAACATCAAAGTTATAAATGGGTGACCACACACTTCAGCAGTGTGAAATATCAGAACAGTTGTCTCTTTCCTTCTTTCTTTTATTTTCTCATCTAATTTTTTTACACCTGTTGGTAACTTCTTGCCACACTTACTTCTGTCTATTCCCATGGACGCCTGTGGTCCAATTGACAGAGCACCGTACTATGAGTCAGACATGGGTTTTATTCCCAGCTAGGTCATTGACTGTGACATTGGGCAAGCCATTCTTGCTGTATTTCACTTTTGCTGTCTGTAAAATGCGGTAATTCTTATTCACCTTTTTAAATTACTTTGAATCCAAAGACATCAAAGGGTTATACAAGTGCTACATATTAACATCTGTGATACTAAGCCAGAAAGTGTTAAGAAAAAAAATCACCATTTATTTCCAGGAATTAAATCTCTAGTTCACTTTTTTTTCGAGCAATAGCTTCAAAAAGGGATCTTGGAAGAAGGAATCTACTTAATTTCCTGAATGACTTTTTAATATTTCTACCAGTCCTTAGCCTGACAGGAGCACAACTGGACTTATTTTTTTGCATGGCCTTGGGGGAAGATGAGCAGGTTGCACCATCTAGAATTGGGTATAGGTGATTTTGTACACATAGCATTTGTTAGGGGGGCTGTATCTCGGGAGGCTTTTGTTCAAATGAACCCAAATTTAGATCACTAACCCTACTCTGCACCCCTAGGAGGTGCACAAAATTTCAAGACAATCTGAGTCAGCACATGGATTTTCGAGTACTTTTAATCAGTAAATGACTTAACATTAACTACTGTTACTGTGCTGTAATACAATATTCTGCTTTTAAGTATTATATATAAGGTCTGTAATAAAAGAGTGCCAATGCAGCACTTTCTAATAATGCAAAAAAGTCATCTATAGTTGTTTATAAGGTATATGAACCTTTATGTTAAAATACAGATTATGCAACTGCAGACTAGACTCTTGATAAATAGCTCATTTAAGTCAATGGGAATTTCTACAGACACCAATGGTCTTCCAATCAGGCCCTTCTTCTATTATTTAACATATATGAAAACTAAGCTGTATATTTGTATGGTTTTACTGAGAAAGCCTATTGTTGGTTAAATTAAAAATATTGATACAAAAGCAGCTGAGATTAAAGTGTGTAAGTGCATTGAACTGAAGCTAAGGTACATTAATTGAATCATGTAGAAGTCTTTCATCACCACGTGATGTTAAAGAGAAGTAGTAATTCAACATGTCAATACCAGTAAAACAATTTAATCTCCGTGGGATAAGAATGGGACTTTAATGTGCAGATTAAAGAGCTCAAATCAATAATGGGAAGTCATTATCTCCGGTAGGGAGAGAAGTATGCAACATCTTTTTCAGAAGTTTATAGTTGCTTACACATTAAGCATCAGAAACAGGTTTTAATGTTGAACAATGCTGTGTAGAACAGGTTTCTTTTGAATTATTTAAAATATTTTCCATTATGTTACTGAAGACAAGTCACAAGGTCATCCCAAGTAGTAGTTTACACAATGAAGGGTTACTGTTAAACTCAGTTAGTGGTCATTATGAGTACATAAGTCCACCAGTCATGCAGGTCTAGAGGCAATGCCATGGCAGGGAGCTATAGGCCAATTTAACTAGTCCATGCAATTAATGGATGTAAAAGGACTTGCCCTGGGAACTACAGTAAATTAAGCTGTTCAGGGCAGAAGACTTGTCTTATCTGCTTTTTACAGCTATATGCACATTGTTGACACTAAACAAATAAATAATTATAAAGGCACTAATAACAAATGCAGAGGACAGAGCTTATCACAGTGCAAAGCATCTGCGAGAATATACCCATTTCTGAGCACCACATCACTAGAAAGATATTGACAGTGGTAATTAAAAGAAGAGTAACAAAAATGTTCAGGAGTTTGTAATGCTGACTTAAGAGGAAAGGTTAGGAAAAGCTTGGTTTATTGATGATCTAGGAGTAGTGGTGCATAAGATTCTACCGATACTTGGAAGGTGTTATCATCGAGGGAGAGGAATTATATGCTGTGGTACATGAAGCCATAATTAGGAATAATGGGATAAAAGAAAAAATGTAATCTGTATAATAGGGAACAATCCTGCATGAACAAGATGAATAGGAGTTTTTCACTTTCAGCATCTGTGAATCAAAGCATAGGAAAGATGTTCACCCCTTAAACTCTCAACAATTCATTAAAATCCATCCTATGTTTTTCCTGTGTTCAGTAGAAACCAGCTTGCTTTCCACTATCTTTCCCAAATTTAAAGTTCTTAGGGCCTGATTCTCCCTGGCTTTTATCTTGTGTAGTTATTTGCACCTGTGCAAAATCAGGATGCAAAAACTCTACCATGGTAGAATGGTAGGGTTGGTGTTTTCCATCTACTTTGCACTGGTATATATAACTATGCAAGATAGTAGAGAATCAGAGTAGAAAAACAGGTTTCAATAAATGTCAAGTTCATCTCAGCTCTACATCTTTCAGCAGAGGACTTAGTTTGATGAGGTATCAGATGAGACCTTGGAAACAGAGGGCCTGTGTGCACTTTGTCTACATTAAAGATCCCACAGTATTTTAATAAAAGTAGTTTGACCCAGTGGCTTTAGCTAAAATTTCCCCTTCCTCAATGCTGTTTGGGGTGTGTACACTTTAACTCTAAAGCGATTGCATTTCAGCAGTACTGCATATAGGAAGCACTGCAATAAAAGGTGCTATATAAATTATTTCAAAATTCTGCTTCATTAATGATCTGGTGTTTCCATTCCATTGGCTGAACAACCACTACCTATTCTCTCCCTACCTTTTCAGTATAGCCACAGGTTGCTGGCAAGATAGCAATTAATCTCCATCATCCTCTTGTCCTTTACAGCAAAGGCCTGGACTGACTAATGCATCAGCCTGGGAAACAAGTGGAGGAAGGAATAATAACTTTTTATATTCAGGTTTCAGAGTAGCAGCCGTGTTAGTCTGTATTCGCAAAAAGAAAAGGAGTACGAGTGGCACTAAAGTGTCACTCGCTTCTCCCTCCTAGCCACCTAAAGTGCCACTCTTACTCCTTTTCTTTTTATATCCAGTCCCCTCACTGAGTCATTCCATCTGCCCTAATTTGTTCCCTCCACGTTGCTGGTTTTCTAGCATAGTGTTCTCCACAGGAAAAACAAAAACCAACAGGCAAACAATTTTTTGCTAGGGAGTGAGGGACTTAATGAATTAGGAAAAGACAGAGAATCATAGGTGCTGGAACAAGGGATGCTACAGCACCCCCTTTCTTTAAGTAGTTTCCATCATGTACAGTACAGAGTTTCCAGTTTGGTTCAATGGTTCTCAACACCCCCACCATGCAAATTGTTCCTGCAGAGAATGCAGGCTTGGGTCAGATTAAAGGGTGGGGGGGAAGAGGCTCATAGTTGTATCCCATGTGTGTAGGCGCGCTGGAGTTTGAGAGAAAGAGGAGGGCAGGAATGGAGGATCAACCAGCAGTCGAGGAACAACAGGAGTTACTCCGCTCCAGCCAGTGGAGTTGCACCTGCCTAGGTAAGCGGAGAATGCAGCCTGTTGTGCCCTGTGAGAGTGGGGGGGGGGGTTTCAGGCGCGTTGTGGGGTAGGCGGATGTGGATCAGGCACCTGGAGCCCAGATGCGGGCGGGGAAGGGTTCAGCAGGGGGACGCCGGCGCTGGAACCAGCGAGCGGAGAGAGGACCGGAGCGGGTCTGTCTCGTTCTCTCTGCAGCCAGTTGCCCGGGGAGAGGGAGTCTCCCTCTCGGCGGCACAGCCAGGGACCCGCCGCCGCCGCCCCTGCCCCGCTCCCTTCTCCTCTCCCGAGGGAGCGGGCAGAGTTCTGCCTGCGCCTTTACCAGCCGGTGGCGGTGGCGCTGCTGAGCAGAGCCGGGCACTGGGCGCCGGCCGCCCGCCCGCCCGCCCGCGCTCCCCTTGGCACCCCCTCCCCGGCCGGCCGGCTGGCTGGCTGGCTGTGCGCACGGCGAACATGGCGGCGGAGGCGGTGGGGCGGGACACTCTACCTGAGCACTGGTCCTATGGCGTCTGCAGGGACGGCCGGGTGTTCTTCATCGAGTAAGGCGCGGCGAAGGGGGGGGGTCCGGCCGGGGCTGCCCGTCACTAACAGGTGCATGTTTTCCGCTTCTCCCTCCTAGCGACCTGACCCGCTCCACTACTTGGCTGCATCCTCGCACCGAGGAGCCCGTCAACTCCGGCCACATGATCCGCTCAGGTGGGTGCCCGCCTGGGGGGGGTGTCGCGTGGCGGGCGGGGGAGGAGCGGGTAACGACCGTTGTGTGGCGGGGGCGCGGGGAGGGGGGCATCTCGCGCCCTTCCCAACCCCCCCCCCCCTTTCGCCGGACCGGGAGGCACCTTCAGGGCACCAAGTTCTCACTCCCCCCTCTGCCCCCCTTTGTTCTGCCTCCCCAGATCTGCCCCGCGGCTGGGAGGAGGGGTTCTCCGAAGAGGGAGCCAGCTACTTCATCGAGTGAGTACCTCGCTGCCCGGCCCCCGCCCCCGGGGCGCCCCCCCCCCATCCGCCCCCGGGGCGCCGCGCGGAGGGAGGGAGGGAGCCGCTTGTTTCACGGCGCGCAGGGGGAGGGTCGGTTTCTGCGTGTGTGAAATGGTTCCCGCAGCCTACGCTTGGCTCCTGTTTAATGATTACCGGCAGGGAAAGCGCAAAGAAAGGCGGCGGGGAACTGGTCGCTTGGAAAGGGGGGAAAGGACCCGGACGGGAGATGGAAATCCAGAGTCTCTAGCTTTGTCCTGGGCCGGCTCTTGCTCCCCCTCTCCGCCCCCCATCTCCTTTGAGCTTTCTCTGTGTATTTTTTCCCCCGTGAGAAGCAACAAGCTTCACCGGAGGCGGGGAGGGACGTCTACTCTGGGTGGTGTTTACATTGCAGGTGGGGGCAGCTGGGGCTCTCGCTTGCTGCGCTGGAGTAGCGCGCGGTGGCTGAAACTTGGCGGAGTGTTTTGCTCCCGCTGAATGGAACGTGTTTGGAGCAGCACCGCAGCAACCAAGTGTGTTTTTGAAACAATGCTGCGTGAATGAATAAGGGCGGCTGCGGCTTTTCTTTTTAAATCCGAGTGGATTGTAGTCGTTGGTTAAAAAACAAAACAAAACAAACGGCGGTGTATTCTCAGGATGTTTCTGCGATGAGGCTTTAAATCATAAATGACAGTACAGTAGGATGGGAGGTAATTGAGAAGTGTAACTTTATTCAAAAGCAAATTAACAAGATCTGGAGGACACCAGTGCTATCCTAAAAGCCGGGGTGTGATCACAATTAGGGTGTTTGGAAAGCTGCCGAAAATGTGGGGTACATTGTGTAGGTGTTTATATTTGGGTTTTGATGTTCTTACAGGGAAATTGCAGATGTGGTGTATAAATAAACTCTTCTTCTTGCTTTACACTAGTAGTAATTATATGGATAAGTATTGCAAAGGGGAGAAAGTGGCCTGTCTGTTGTTCAATATAAGCCCAAACTAGGATAACTCTGTCTATATTTCCATGTATATTATGCTAGACCCCCTGCCACCCTGAATCAAATGATGAAGGTGCCATAATGAATCTATATTTAATACCTACATTGATCTTGTGTAGGCTTTGCATTGCTTTTCTCTCTGCCGCATAACCCTATTCATTCCTCCACATTTTTAATCTACTTTTTAAAATCTGTGTTTGGGAGGAAACATGTTAAAGTGAACAATAAACTAGAACAGTTGTGGCAGTGCAGTAAAATGGAGGATCTTTATGTCCTAAAAGAAAAAAACCCTCTACCCCTTAGATCTGAAGGAAGGATATTTGCTGCGGGGAAATGTCAATTCTGCAAAACTTGATCCTCTTTCAAAGCTGTGATGCAGCATTACCAGTCACTTCCTGCAAATATTCAGGATGTAAAACTATTTAAAAATAATTGATCATATGTTGGCCGATACAGGTGAAATAGTTCAGGGATGTTCCAAAGTTAAGAAGATCCCATGGATACTATGCACTGAGTATTAGAGCATGCAGCAGAAGTGAAATACTGAGAGGTTGACAACCCAAGGACACAATATGCCTTCAAACTCCTAGGAGATAAATGAAGATCTTAACCCATACGTTGAGTCATTCTGAGGTTGTGTACCTGAGGACAGGTGGAGTGGCTTCTGTCTCCTTTGGTATAATAGCTTTGTTTTTTAAAGATATGTTTCTGGGCTCTTGTTTCAATTGAATAGCTTGTAATGGGAGTTGTCTACTGAAAAAGTTTGCCTCTTGGGCTAGGAAATTTCAAGAAAATGGCTGTCATTTTGCATATCCTATGGCTTTCATGGATGATGTAGTGTTTTTGGGGTGTTCCCAGAAAACCAGTTGTCATTTTACTTATGCAACATATGACCTTTGAGATCATGTACTCGGATTTGATATTTATGAGATGCCTTAGTCATTTTTGTATGCTACAAAATGTTTTGGGTAATTGAGTACTTCGTGTGTTGGCATTCCTTGAAAAACTCCTGCTATATAGAAATTTATTTTCTGTCCTTCTACATGTGTAATGATATATAGTGCCTAATAAGCTTCAGAGAGATTTGTAGGAACTGGTGCCATTCTGCATCTGCTATGGATGGTTTAGGGGGAGAGAAGTAATCAGTGTTTGTAGGTTGTCATTCCATGAAGAGAGGTTCTTTTCACTTTGCCTGTGCAGACTGCCACAGGACCTAGAAAGTCTTACTTTGGGTTTCTATTCCAGGAAACGTCTCCCAAAGTTCACAGTATATTCATATTCTTTTTTTAGTTTAATTTATTTTAGTATAGTATGTTTTACTTCTGTCCTTTTGCTCTCCTTCATAAACATTATTTCTCCCGTTGTAGTTTAGTTTCCCATTCTGACTTTCTTGAATAATTGATTGCTGATTTTAAGTGTTGACTTTATAAAGGAACACAATTAAAACTTTCCCAAATTGTCCCTTTATCAGTGACTCATCTCTGAAAGTTTCATTTATTCTGGATGTTGTTAATCTCCATTGTCACTTGAAATAATTTAGGAGAAGAATATATATACTTTACACTTTGCGGATTAACATACATGATAATTAGATGCACCTCACAACCATTCAAACACTTTAAAGTTAATTCACTGCATTATACATTAGATGCCATGCAACATTGTTGGTAACTAGTAATACCTTAATGTATACCAGAAAATATCTTACCTTTTTAATCTTGGATTAATAGTGCAGTAACATGATCAGGGTAGTAAGAAGGCAATACTTTGATTCAAAAGTAAGGAAGAACTTATTACTGTTTAACCCTGTTTATGGTCTGTTTGCAATTAAAAAAATGCACTGACTCTAAAGGCTTCACTTGGTGATGGGGACTTTAAAAAGGACTCCAATTTGCTTCATCATTATTTAGAAGCTTTGACAATTCTGCATTGTATTACAGATGTGTAACTGTTTTTTTTCTTTTTTTTTCAAAAGGCAAGTCTGTTTCAAGATGTGGCAATTCTATAGTTACCTGCTTCCTACTATTACTTTTAAGATAGGATCATTTTTTTCTTGTGTAATCAACAAAAATTATTATATTAAGTGGGGGAAAAAACACTAACAAATGATAGAATAGATTCTTTCTTGAAAAGTGAATCCTTTATGCAATATTTATTTTGACTCTTGAAATTAGAATATCAGTAACTGAACACTCCAGTTTTTTTGTTGGGCAATTTATTGAAATATGTGGAAACACTTGAATGTTTGTTATGTCATTCCTCTGTACTATTGGTTAAATGAACACTTCTTAATTAACAATCACACTTAGTAGTTTTACATTTAAAATGAGAAACAATTGAAAAGGATCTTTTCTTCTAGTACCTGTTTTAAAACATTTTACTTGATACCATCTTTCAAGCTTTGTTAACCTAGTTCTTTAAAATGTCAATCTATTCAAGTTTCAAGGAATACAAATATTGATAATGTTAAGCAGGCTCCTTTAAAAAACAAAACAAAACCCCACCCCAAGTTAAGCAACCAAACTCTCCAGCGTATTTTTAGCATTTATATAAACTAAGTAGCAATAATAATGTGTCTAACCTAATGTGAAGCAAAATTGGTTGTATTTTCTAGGGTAAAGCCTTCTTGAGTTCAATTTTTGATTAATGAAGGAAGAAATCTATATCTGTAAGGCTGATTAACATTTTTCATCTCATGGGGTCATTGAATGCTGATTTGTGACATAAAAATTAATCAGACCAGTTGAGGAGATGCCTTTCTAAAATGCTGAAAATTCTTGATCTGTTGTTAGAGTACATCAACATCAGATAAAGGAAACAAATCCTTTTAAACACATTGATTCTTTTAAACTCTGCCTGATTAGAATTTATTAAACACACAAGCTTTGTGGAGAAAAGTTGAAACATAATTATTTAACTTGTTGAATTTATATTGCTCTGATTTTTTGAAGACTGAAAACAGAGAGAATACAGTGATTAGGGTCACAGAGCAGTGTGCTATGTTTAGAGAAGCATTGATTGAGAAGTGATACTGCAATTTGTGTTTTCTGCCTGGGAGCAGCATGGTAGGTGGATCTATGAGAGCAGAGTAGAGCTTAAATTGGCATTATTTTCTGTTCTCTAATGATTGGTAGCCTCAAGGACCTTTTGCTTTCCATCTAGTCATTATAGGATGAGCACAGCATTAATGAATGAGTGCAGCTGTAGTAGAAGTGAATGAAAGCCCGTTTAGACTTGCTCAGACTGGTTTCAGAAACCTGAGTTACTGGCATGGGCAGGTGAATTGGCTTGGTAAACTCCCTGCTTGGGGTAAAGATAAGGTGAATGCAGGGAAAATACTGAAACAGCTGATTGAAGAAGATATACACATACTTAAGCCTTAACGTGTGTTCATTAGGTTACTGCCTCCACTAAACATCTAAAGGACTTTTAAGCTGAACGAGAACTGGAAGTTCTGTAAATTCTGTTCTTATGTTGCCTTTTTATAGTTTATTAAAAGAACTGAGAGGTATATCTATGTAAAATGCTCTGCCCTCCCAAATAATTCATTTGGATAATTGTAACCGGTCTTTATCTGCCTGTGGTAATACAGAAATATGTATATAACATACCAGAAGAAATTGTGTACTACAGTATTAAAACCTTCGGCAGTAGTGAATAGAATTGACTCTAATGGAACTGGTATGTTTAAATGGCTGCTTTGGTATTGAGAAAACATAGCTGGAAATCAGCACTTAAAATAGCTCAAGATATTTCATCATTGATTTGTTTTTAAGCAATGTCTTTGATCTGTGGCTTATGTACCAACTTTGACTCTTCTTCAGGGAAGATTGATCAGAGCAGAGTTGTTTGTTTTCAGCTAGAGTGTCATTGTTTATAACAACTATGGTATTATTCTTATTGTGTATTCAATGTTTTCCTGTGTGCTGAAAATATGCATAGCACACCTTTCAGGTGTTTTAGAAACACATGACTCTTACTAAATATTACGCAAAAAAACTAGTTCGAAAAAACATTGTTAGGGTTGCAAAGATAAGCAGTCAAACGTTAGGAAATACTGGAATTCTGGTTGCCTGTGCAACCTAAATTCAACCTCCAAATGCTTATGATGGTATACATGATGGCATACTATTATTTTTTTTCCTCCACAGGACCCCTGCTATATTTAGTGCTCAGTTAATGAGCAGCTATTCAACATTTTATTCTCTCCTCCTTGCTTAGTGGGTACCTGTAGGCCTTAGTACCACCCTGTGAGTAGATGGGAGAATATGTGGTGGGGGGGGCAGTAGGGATGTGCTTTGATAAACGGTCAGATCTGTGCATCCGATGAAGTGAGCTGTAGCTCACAAAAGCTTATGCTCAAATAAATTTGTTAGTCTCTAAGGTGCCACAAGTACTCCTTTTCTTTTTGCGGATACAGACTGACACAGCTGCTACTCTGAAACCTGTCAGATCTGTGGGCTGTCACAGAGGACTTGTTGAATCTGATGGTGGTCCAAGATGCTTTCCATTCAGGCTAACTGAGGGAACAATTAAATGTCCCTTTTTTAGTGAGAGCTGAAACAGTAGAAGTTACTGCACAAAGACTAGACTGAATGCAAATTCAATATTACAACAACATGGGTTGTCGTAATATCAAATTTAATTTTAAAGAGGTTTAAGAAAGAAAATTGTATTTAATTAAAATAAGAAAATCTAACTTTTAAATTATTTTTGTAATCATTTCGTTTTTGTGAATTCTAGAGATCAGATGCATTGTCAGGCACCCAGAAAATAAGGAACTCAGTTAGTGACTACCTGTGAAAAGTTGTGATTTAAATGACTTGGCTAGAATTACATAGAAACTCTGTGGCAAAGGCAGGGATAGAATCTGCTTCTCCATTGCAGCATTCATCTGCCTTAACCATAAAATCATCCTTTCTTTTCCTTCCTGCAATTTCCTGTCTTATTTACTACACACCTTCCAGCTTTTGCAGCAAATGAAGCGACAGCCTTCTTCACACACAACCCTGATTCATCCCCAGAGCAGGTCCATCCTGTGGAAAAAATAGTCTGTGGTCATGTAATCAGATTGTATCATAATGTGTATGCCCAAGGGGGATGAATTATTAAGGTTGCACGGGCTACTTTAATTTGGGTATTTCCTAGGTTTTGATCATTTGACTTTGCAACCTTAATATTTTAGAGAGAGAGAGAGAGAGAGAGAGAGTGTGTGTAAAATACATTTATAGAGTATAGCATTAGGTTGTAAGCTCCCAAGGTAAGAGACCTGTTTTCCTATTTTGCTGTAAAGTACCTAGCATACTTGTAAGTGCTGTATTTAAACGATAAATAATAACTTGAATTAAAGCACATAGGATCCAAAATCTGGTTGACTGTGTGTGTTTTTGCTAACAGTAAAAGTTCCTTCTTGTTTAAATGACTTACCACCATATGTTGACTGCACTTCGGACATTTTTTCTTTATTTTGAGTTCAAGGTTATCATGAAAGTTATACTAAAAAATATCAAAGCATAGGCTTCTAAATTTGTTTTCTATATTTGAGGTAAATATCAATGTCCTAATTCTTACCTATTCTTCAGGGACTGTGTTTTAATTTTGGTTATTTGAAAAGGGGCATTTCTGGTAATATGCTTCTTTGTTTATAATAATTTTGCCTGCAGCTATGCAATTCTCTTAACTTACTTGTAGTTCTGAGAGAATTGAGTGGCTAGCTGATTGAGAAAAAAATTCTTGAGAGCTACAATATAAGGTACAACAATAAGGATTTTTGTTGTTCCTTTCCAAGTCAGACGATTAATTCTTTTTTCTTGTGATGTGGTATTAGTTTTAAAATATTGTATACTGGAATATCTGTAGTATTTTCTCTCAAAGTTATTATTTGGTTAGAGCTGTTTAGAAATGTGGTGGAAAATTTTTAGTTAAAAGCTTGCCAAATTTAAAAAAAATTCAGTAAGCTGTATTAGCTAGTATACCGTCTGTTTTACTGGTAAAACCACATTTCCAGTCCAGGCCAAAATATTTGCAATGTGATTTTTATTATGATGCAGCAAGTAGTGTGCACAATTTGTTGGTTGCTAAACAAAAACAAAAGGCATAGTTACTACCCTGAATAATAGAAGAGTCATGGCTTTTAATACAGCCTGTTGCTTTAATATCTCTTTGTTTCAGTCAGACTACTCCTTTTCCCACGTAGTTATGACTGACAGTTTTACAAGACTGCCCTGGGATATTGCATTCAGAAGCGGAACTTACATTTTCTACTCTAAAGTTTTACCATTTAAAAGAGAAAAAATACTTTTGATTCCCTAGAAGTATCTGGTTAGTCTCCCAACTCTTCTCTTTTTGATTGTCTGCCCTATATAAGGACATTCTATGTACTGTAATACTTAGCAAACCCATCACTCTGACTTGTTTAGACAAATGCGAAAACTACTTACTAAGACAGTATATGGTAGGGATGAGCTTTTCTGCCTTTTACATCTAATTTCTCCTTACCCCATTGCTTATATTAGCTTTATCTTTAATTTTAAAGCTTTATAAAATGAATTACAAATACATCCATGAGATAAATGCACTTGAATAGTACAGAATTTTCTGATTTATGTGTGTTTTACTAAAATTGATCTGGTCAAGGAGATTTTTATTATGTTATTTACGGTAACTCCCAGAGGCCCAGTGCTGTGTAAACAGAGGTGAGCACTCTGTGCTTTGCGTCCTTGGCTAAAGTGTAACTTTAAGTAACTCTGCATGGATTATTCAAATCTGACTAAAAGCAAAGTGAGCTGATGATTTTTTTTTACTATTTTTTAAATATGGTAGAAATATAAAACTACATAACAGAGTTATTGGCTTTTGCAAACCTACAGATTTGTTTCAAAATGGAATATGTTGTACACATTGTGAAATTGGCATTTGCCTCTCAAGTATTCTGCCTGTATTTGTGGTATCAGGTGACAATTGTAACCGTAATAGGCAACAAAAAAATTCAGATAAATGTAATTTTTTTAAGTTGGTGTCCTGTTAAGCTGCTTTTTTTGTAGTTAAGTATGTACTATGCAGATTTAACCTCTGAACACCTGAGTTCAAAGGGAAAAAGGGGTTGGTTGCCTATACCAGGGGTAAGCAACCTATGGCATGCGTGCTGATTTTCAGTGTAACTCACAGTGCCCGGGTCTTGGCCACCAGTCCCGGGGGTTCCGCTGCTGGCCTGGGGTACTGTCTGCTAGCCCTCTGCCAGCTGGGGTTCTGTCCGCCAGCCCCGCTCAGCCTGCTGCCAGCCCCGGGTCCCAGCCACCGGTCTGGGGGGGCTCTGCTCCTGGCCTGGGGTCCCGTCTGCTGGGCCCTGCTCAGCCCGCTGCCAGCCCCGGGTCCCAGCCACTGGTCCAGGGGGCTCTGCTGCTGGCCTGGTGTACTGGCCGCTGGTCCCCTGCTAGCCGGGGTTCCAGCTGCTGGCCCTGCTCAGCCCACCGCTGGCCCCGGGTCATGACCACTGCTCTGGGGGGCTCTGCTGCCGACCTGGGGTTCCGGCCGCCGGCCCAGGGCTCTGCAGCCACCCCCAGCTGTGGTCCTCTGGCCCCAGCTTGGGGCAGTGAGAGGTGCAGACAGGGCCAAGAGGGGGTGCGGCTCAGCATGGATTGCATAGATTATTATTACTGGCATGCGAAACCTTAAATTAGAGTGAATAAATGAAGACTCGCACACCACTTCTGAAAGGTTGCCGACCCCTGGCCTATACCGATAAAACCTATTACACCTAATTTCCCAGAATGGTCAGTCATGTTTGAGAGTTGGGCTATATCATCAGAGATGCTTCATGAATATCCTTTTGGCTGATTAGTAAAGCAACATTTTCTTCTTACTTGCCTGTGGATGAGGTGCCATAATACTAGCTGTTTGGATGGGGAAATAGGATTGACAAATGTCAGAAGAAAACAGTTACTGCAGAATGAAAGGACGTTTTGGTCAGAGCCATGTTCAAATGTCTGGAAAGCTACATCAACAATAAATACCTAGCTATAAAATTACTCTTAATAATCTGATTAGAGAGTGACTTTCTTAGACATTTACTAACAGTCAGTGGCTGTGTATTGATGATTTTCCAGGCCTGTTTGCTGCACCGATTATCATTAAGTCTGTTGTCCGGTTACCTGGATCATTAAGAAGAAAATAAAAGTTAATGGTTTAAATCAGCAAATGATATCCAATAAATGAACAAACGTTCCTGCCTCACTGTGCATCTATCCATTCCCATGTCTCTCTTTAGGTAGGGATTTTTTTAGATTTGATGGGCGCTGTGCCAGTTGCTTCTTAATATGAAGATTTGTTGCTTATTTTAGGATCCAAGGTAATGATCTTGTTAAATAGGGCAGTAAAATGTCTTTACTTTTTCTCACAAAGAACATTTTGTTCCTAGCAGAGATATGCCAATGGTTTTCAAACTGTACGTTGCTACCCAGTACTGGGTTGTGGTGGGGTCAACCAACTTGGCCGTTAAAAGTCCTGTCGGCAGTGCTGCCCTGCTAGAACAGGTAGGGGCGAGCCTGCTTTGACACCGTGCTGTGCCCCGGAAGCAGCCAGCAGCAGGTCCGGCTCCTAGGCATGGGGGGCCACGGGGCTCTGCATGCTGCCTGAGAACCGGGGGGCTGGGGGTGTGTGTGCCTGTGCGCAAGAGCCGTGTGGAGCCGCTTGCGCGCCTACGCATAGGAGCCGGACCTGCTGCTGGCCGCTTCCGGGGTGCAGTGTGGTCCATGGTGCCAGGACAAGCCTGAAGCCTGCCTTAGCACCCCACTGCACTGCTGACCGGGAGCTGCCCGAGGTAAGCCCCTGCCCCGGTCCCGAGCCCCCTCCTGGAGCCCAAACCCCCCATCCCAGAGCCCCCGTCCTAACCCTCTCCCCCCAGACAAGAGCCCCCTCCCACACCCCGAACCCCTCATTCCTCGCCCCACCCCGCAGCCCTCACCCCCACCCCAGAGCCCTCACCCCCTCGCACACCCCAAAACCCTTATCCCTAGCACTGTTGGGTCGCAGGCATCAACAATTTTCTTCAACTGGGCCACCAGAAATAAAGTTTGAAAACCACTGCCTTATGCTACTTGTGTACCTGAAGTTCGGTTAAACCGTGGGCATATAAAGATCTGTGTTCCATAAACATTTTGTTTGTACTTTGTCTTGGCACTTTGACTGCTGCTTTTGCCCAAATATACTTGCTCGTCATAGTTTATTTTCAGCTATCTACAGAACTCAGTCTGATCTAATCTACCTTTTTCAGTACTGTGTATATTGTCTATATTTTAAAATGGTGGCTCTTTTAAAAAAGTATAATTATATATTAAAAATATAAAATAGTGGCTTTGAATAGGCCATCATGTTGCCAAGAACAAATAAAGTCAAACCAACCTAATTTCATATTTTGACAGGGTTACTGGCCTAGTGGGTGTGGGGGGAAGCAGTAGACGTGATATGTCTTGATTTTAGTAAGGCTTTTGAAACAGTCCCACATGACATTCTCATAAGCAAACTAGGGAAATGTGGTCTAGATGATGTTACTATAAGGTCGGTGCATAACTGGTTGAAAAATGGTACTCAAAGAGTAGTTATTACCAGTTTGTCAAACTGGGAGGGCATGTCTAGTGGTGTGCCACAGGGGTCAGTCAATATTTTCATTAATAACTTGGATTGGAAAGTACGCCTAAAAAACTTGCAGATAGCAGCAACATTGGGGGTGGGGTGGGGGGAGGGGCGGGTTCGCGGGCACTTTGGGAGGTCAAGATTAGAATGGAAAAGGACCATGAAGAATTGTTCTGTAATCAACAATATGAAATTCAATTTTAAAAAGTGCAAAGTACTCTGCTTAGGAAGGAAGAATCAAATGCACAACTACAAAATGAGGAATAACTGGCTAGGTGGTGGTACTATTGAGAAGGATCTGAGAGTTGTTATAATGGATCACAAATTGAATTTGAGTCAGCAATGTGATGCAGTGGTGAAAAAAACTAATATCATTCTTGGATATGTTAACAGGAGTGTTGTATGTAGGATACAAGAGGTAATTGTCCCGCTCTGCTTGGCACTGGCGAGGCCTCAGCTTGAACACTGTGTCCAATTCCGGGTCCAACACTTCAGGAAAGGTGTGGACAAATGGAAGAGAATCCAGAGAAGAGCAACAGAAATGATAAAAGGTTTAGAAAACTTGACCTGTGGAGAAAGGCTAAACAAACTGGAATGCATCTGATGAAGTGAGCTGTAGCTCACGAAAGCTTATGCTCAAAAAAATTTGTTAGTCGCTAAGGTGCCACAAGTCCTCCTTTCCTTTTTGCGAATACAGACTAACACGGCTGCTACTCTGAAACCTAAACAAACTGGGTATGTTTTTAGTCTTGAGAAAAGTAGCTGGAGGGTGACCTGGTAAGTTTTCAAGTATATTAAGGGCTGGTATAAAAGGGTCTGGATCAATTTTTTTTCCTTGTGTACTGAAGGTAGGACAAGAAGTAATGAGCTTAATCTGCACAACGGTGACTTAGGTTAGATATTAGCAAAAACTTTCTAACTGTAAGGGTAGTTCAGCTCTGGAATCTGCTTCCAAGCTAGGCTGGGAGGTTTTTAAGAACGGGTTGGAGAAACCTGTCAGGGATGGTCTACTTGGTCCTGCCCCAGGGCAGGGGACTAAACTTGATGACTTTTCAAAGTCCCGTCTAGCCCTACATTGTATGATTGTATGTTATTCTCCCAAACAGCTACGGGTGAGCTGTAATTTGTGAATTACTGAGTAGTCAAACTAACTGTTAAATTGCTGACTGCAAGTTAGCATCAAACAGATTATACTGTTGCTTGATGTGTAGTTCTATAGTAAATAAACTGCAAAAATTTAACCTCACGCTTTGGCATACTAGTATAATAGTGGATAAATATTAATTCCTTCAATTAAAGAGTCATGGTGGTAGATCCCTAATTTCATTTTGTTTAATACTGATGTAATCTGTTAGAGAATGTCCTCTTCTGGGGGGGTGGAGTATGTATGTAAAAGAAATACATTTTTATACTTTTAAAAATAGCCACCTTTTTAAAATCACAATTTCCAACTGAACTCCACTTGTTGGCTCTGCAGAAAACATTTCATTCCCATACTCCTTGAATAGGATGTAGAGTTGTCTAGCTTTTAAAGAAGTATTGAAACAGTTGAAAGTGGAGGAGGGGGGAGCTACCACTGTTGAAGTACTTGGCAGTGTCCTTTAACGCAGGATTGAAGATACTTACTTTTTATAATTAGTGTCAGCATGTTCCAATCTACCAGCTTTTCTTCAGCATGTGGTTCATGGACTTGAACAATTATCTACAGGATCCATAGAATTCCATACACCTTAATGCCCATTTCTGTGACAAGCGTTCTTGAATTCTGCAAAGGAACATTTTCTATAGCAAAGTTCCTTTATTTTGTTCAGAAAAAATATTCATAGTTCGGAAAATAGTTTATCACTAGAACCAAAAAGGTATAAGATTCAATATCAGTTCTTATAAATTGATTGTAACTTATTTTATACTTAAAAATAATAGGCCTTTTTCATATTCCTAGATAAAAACTACATTTAAACTATAGTTAAGATTACAAGAATAACAAGAATTACAAACACAGGAAATTCAGAGCTTTTGTTAAACTTTAAAAGACATCCAAACACGAAGTTTTGGAGGAACCCAAACAACCTTAATTCTGTTTTGTAGTGATGCCATGAAATTATGTTCAAAAGCGTTTGTAGTCCTAGATTAGGTTAAACTGAATTTTAAAGATCTATTTTTCTGTTACCCCCAGCTTCACGCCCACACTGAGCACCACAAAGCAGTCACAGCAAGTACTGGCTAGTTTCTCCCAGCTCCTAATCTCCATGTTCTCCTGCATGTGTGCGAGCATTCATATACAAGTTTCTCCCTCCCTCTTGCTCCCCAAATCTCCTGCACAGTGCTCCATGAATTTCCCCTTGCAGCTCTCTCTGAGTAGATCTGGTACAACAGGTGGTTTTTGAAAAGAAACTTTTAGATTAATGGTAATATTTTCTGTTGAAAAATGGAAGCTGCTTCTACAGAGTTCCAAGAGCTACCTTCTTTCAGACGGGCTGCCATCTCTTTTTTTTTATCAATGGAAGTAAGGCCAGACGAGGCTGCCCTAAGTAAAATGTTCTCTTTCAAAAGACCTGACATCTCTTCTTGTTCCTAATGGGAGCAAAGCAGCCTGCTCTTAAGGAAAATAGTAACCTCGTATATCATAGATAGCCACCATCTTTCGTGAGGGCAGCTTGGTTTTTCTTCAGAAAGAGAACAATTGTGTATAAGTCTGAGATAACACAACCAGATTGGTAGTTTTCTCATGTGACCCAGTGAATTGCTACTGAAGTATCCTTTTAGGTGGTTCTGTGGCCCCTGTAACTAGAGTGTCTGAATGCTGGTGGGTGGCTACTTTCAATTCGAAAAGATATTTGTAAACATTAAGGCTTTGGAATTTAATGACATTTTTTAAAATTTCCAATTCTGTGGTGTGGAAGAATTTTATTATTGAATTGCAGAGAACAAAGATTCTTGAACAGGTCAGAATGCGGGAAAGATAACATATAGATGGTAATTTTTATGGAAATCATGGTGCCTCTTCACCCAGAAGAACCTTAGTGGCATAGAACAATATTTTTTGCATATGTTAAGTATTTGGTGTCATTTCTATTTACAGTTACAAAGTTTTGAACACATCATGAAGTACTTATCGCCTGCAGGATGATTCTCAAGCTGCTTTCCACAGATAAATTAACTGGTTACTATGTGCACCTTAAAATCCTATTCACAAATCTGCAACAGATGCACTTGTAAAGACAGGTTATAATCTCAGACATAAAAAACATTGCAGTGTATCTGCATGGTATTCATGTAATAATAATGTGCATCTGAGAAAAAATTGGCTATTAAATTGGACCATGGCTGCAGCTTTCAGATGTTGATTGGGTCCTCTCATTTTTTACCTAAACCCAACGTAAGTTAACTTGTCACTTATGGTGTATGTGTTATATATTGCATTATAATGGTAATCACACAACATACAAGCGTTTCAATAATGGGTAATGGAAAATGTTGGAATGTCTGTGGCCAGTGCATTATGGGAGCCATGAAAGGACGGTGGTAGAAGTACCGGCAGAGGGGGAACTAGTTTACATTTTACTGGCTACAGGCAGCATATATGTTTTGAGCTGAGACTTTCAAAAAGGATGATTGCAGTCAGACAATCAGACCCTCCAAACAGATTGTGTAAACTAACTTTATCCAGAGCAAAGTTTGAGCAGTGATCAAAAATAGCAGAGCAGTGGGAGGGAAAGGTAAGAACATGTAGGACAGGGATAGTCAATTATTTTTTTGGCAAGGTCCAGATCTCTTTGTCAAGGCCCAGACTCCAGAGAAAATACCGTTATTGTTATTTTTTATGTTAACAATAAGTAAATAAAAAGATTTCAGGCTCCATTCAAAAGCATCTGGCAGTCCGGATTTGGCCTGTGGTCTGCCTGTTGACTTCCCCTGAAGTAGGATGATGTGTGGGAGGGTTGATCTTGAATTAGTGGGGGAAGCAAAAGTGGATGGGAATCTGGGAGGCAGTGACCATGAGTTGGTTGAGTTCAGGATCCTGACGCAGGGAAGAAAGGTAAGCAGCAGGATACGGACCCTGGACTTCAGGAAAGCAGACTTCGACTCCCTCAGGGAACGGATGGCCAGGATCCCCTGGGGGACTAACTTGAAGGGGAAAGGAGTCCAGGAGAGCTGGCTGTATTTCAAGGAATCCCTGTTGAGGTTACAGGGACAAACCATCCCGATGAGTCGAAAGAATAGTAAATATGGCAGGCGACCAGCTTGGCTTAATGGTGAAATCCTAGCGGATCTTAAACATAAAAAAGAAGCTTACAAGAAGTGGAAGGTTGGACATATGACCAGGGAAGAGTATAAAAATATTGCTCGGGCATGTAGGAATGTTATCAGGAGGGCCAAATCGCACCTGGAGCTGCAGCTAGCCAGAGATGTCAAGAGTAACAAGAAGGGTTTCTTCAGGTATGTTGGCAACAAGAAGAAAGCCAAGGAATGTGTGGGCCCCTTACTGTATGAGGGAGGCAACCTAGTGACAGAGGATGTGGAAAAAGCTAATGTACTCAATGCTTTTTTTGCCTCTGTTTTCACTAACAAGGTCAGCTCCCAGACTGCTGCGCTGGGCATCACAAAATGCGGAAGAGATGGCCAGCCCTCTGTGGAGATAGAGGCGGTTAGGGACTATTTAGAAAAGCTGGACGTGCACAAGTCCATGGGGCCGGACGAGTTGCATCCGAGAGTGCTGAAGGAATTGGCGGCTGTGATTGCAGAGCCACTGGCCATTATCTTTGAAAACTCGTGGCGAACCGGGGAAGTCCCGGATGACTGGAAAAAGGCTAATGTAGTGCCAATCTTTAAAAAAGGGAAGAAGGAAGATTCTGGGAACTACAGGCCAGTCAGCCTCACCTCAGTCCCTGGAAAAATCATGGAGCAGGTCCTCAAAGAATCAATCCTGAAGCACTTGCATGAGAGGAAAGTGATCAGGAACAGCCAGCATGGATTCACCAAGGGAAGGTCATGCCTGACTAATCTAATCGCCTTTTATGATGAGATTACTGGTTCTGTGGATGAAGGGAAAGCAGTGGATGTATTGTTTCTTGACTTTAGCAAAGCTTTTGACATGGTCTCCCATAGTATTCTTGTCAGCAAGTTAAGGAAGTATGGGCTGGATGAATGCACTATAAGGTGGGTAGAAAGCTGGCTAGATTGTCGGGCTCAACGGGTAGTGATCAATGGCTCCATGTCTAGTTGGCAGCCGGTATCAAGTGGAGTGCCCCAAGGGTCGGTCCTGGGGCTGGTTTTATTCAATATCTTCATAAATGATCTGGAGGATGGTGTGGATTGCACTCTCAGCAAATTTGCGGATGATACTAAACTGGGAGGAGTGGTAGATATGCTGGAGGGGAGGGATAGGATACAGAAGGACCTAGACCAATTGGAAGATTGGGCCAAAAGGAATCTGATGAGGTTCAATAAGGATAAGTGCAGGGTCCTGCACTTAGGACGGAAGAACCCAATGCACAGCTACAGACTAGGGACCGAATGGCTAGGCAGCAGTTCTGCGGAAAAGGACCTAGGGGTGACAGTGGACGAGAAGCTGGATATGAGTCAGCAGTGTGCCCTTGTTGCCAAGAAGGCCAATGGCATTTTGGGATGTATAAGTAGGGGCATAGCGAGCAGATCGAGGGACGTGATCGTTCCCCTCTATTCGACATTGGTGAGGCCTCATCTGGAGTACTGTGTCCAGTTTTGGGCCCCACACTTCAAGAAGGATGTGGATAAATTGGAGAGAGTCCAGCGAAGGGCAACAAAAATGATTAGGGGACTGGAACACATGACTTATGAGGAGAGGCTGAGGGAGCTGGGATTGTTTAGCCTGCAGAAGAGAAGAATGAGGGGGGATTTGATAGCTGCTTTCAACTACCTGAAAGGGGGTTCCAAAGAGGATGGATCTAGACTGTTCTCAATGGTAGCAGATGACAGAACGAGGAGTAATGGTCTCAAGTTGCAGTGGGGGAGGTTTAGATTGGATATTAGGAAAAACTTTTTCACTAAGAGGGTGGTGAAACACTGGAATGCGTTACCTAGGGAGGTGGTAGAATCTCCTTCCTTAGAGGTTTTTAAGGTCAGGCTTGACAAAGCCCTGGCTGGGATGATTTAACTGGGAATTGGTCCTGCTTTGAGCAGGGGGTTGGACTAGATGACCTTCTGGGGTCCCTTCCAACCCTGATATTCTATGATTCTATGAAGGCACAGAGAGAGAGAGAGCAAATGAGGGGATTGTTTTAAGAAATGGTGGATATGGTCATATTCTCATTTATAGGTTAAAAGTTTGTTGCAGCATTTTGAACAGACAGAAGTTTGAATGTGAGCAGGGCCAAAGTGGCAGTTAAAATATCCGTAGAATAGGCACAATATAATAAGTTGCAGGAGAGTCAGGGCTCTTTTAGGGAATCCTAAGATATTGTTCCCAGGGAATTAAAAAAAATAATGGGCGGGGGTGGGGAGGGGAAGCAAACCTACATGCTATTTTCTGCAATCATTTCACTTGCTATCAGTGATATTTACAAATATTGAGGTTGATGACTGTTTTGATATTGCTAAGTGGGATGAAAGTAGAGAGGAACAAAGAGAGCAAGGAATTTTTATAGAGGAGTGAACTCCCCCTGCCCCTGAGTCAAAAACGGTGGTTTAAAGAAAGAAGAGAGCCATAGATACCAGCCTACAATGTTAAGCTCTATCAAGAAGGATGGGAGTATGAGGGAAGCATAGCTCGCAATGGGAAGATGTTTCTGGTTACACCGAGAGTGCTATTTCTGTGCAGAGGAAGCAGGTAGTAACAGATCAAATGTACTGTGGTTGAGGGGGCGTGCGCATTGGCTCAAATGTCTTGCTCAGAAATGGTAAGATAGATGTGAGACACTAGCTGAGCGTTGTGAATTTAAGTGGTATGATGGTTGTGGAGAGAGTAATAATGAGAGTATGAGGCTGTTGATGCACAGTGGTGAAAATTTTTGCTAGCATAGGGAGGCATAATGATGGACACCTTTTGTGGTCCAGGGTGTGATCTAGTTGCAGAGTGGTTAAGTCAAATGTGATGAAGGTGGAGATGTTGGAGGCATGCCTGTTAAATTTATCAGATGGAAATGGACTATTGTGTTTCTTGTTAGCTAGCATCTAGATTATTCCAATGTTTTTTGCGTGTTCTATTTCTGAGAATTTGAAAAAGTAGGCATTACATGTTAGAAGTGTGATATGAAGAACGTCAGTCAGATGAATAACTTACTGCAGACCCAAATCAAATAGTGACTGGTTCATCTGGTACCATAATTTGAAGTTTTTCCTAATTTTAAAGACAGCTTTGGAGGTCCTGTACTCTCATTTCTTGCTTTTCTATGCACTTCTTTTACAAATAGTGTTAATAACAACCAGCAAGTTATTTCCAAGCACTCTATCTGTCCAGTTTATTGGATCTATGTGAAATCTTATTGAACTGAGGATTCCGATTGCACTTTAAACTGTAATTGCCAATGAGTTTCTGCATTTCATAAGACAGATGCAATATAAAACAGGATAGATGTAAGTCATCATCTTAATCAAGGTCCTGTGTAATGTGTGGCAGGCCAGACCTAAATGCTATGGCAAGACTTCTAAATGCTGAAGCACTGTTGTATGGTAGCTTGGAAGGTCAGAGACATCATTACACATATTGAGTCTATTTCCTTAAGTTAAGTATCCTCACAGCTTCTTGTCAACTGTCATAATGGGCCATCTTGATTATCACTACAAAAGTTTTTTTTCTCCTGCTGATAATATCTGAGGAAGTGAGCTGTAGCTCACGAAAGCTTATGCTCTAATAAATTGGTTAGTCTCTAAGGTGCCACAAGTCCTCCTTTTCTTAACTAATTAGCCTCTCACAGTTTGTATAGCAACTTCCAACTTATCTGTATGTGTATGTATCTATATCTTACTATATGTTCCATTCTATGCATCCAATGAAGTGAGCTGTAGCTCACAAAAGCTTATGCTGTAATAAATTTGTTAGTCTCTAAGGTGCCACAAGTACTCCTGTTGTTTTTGCGGATACAGACTAACACGACTGCTACTCTGAAATCAGACATCTTCTTGTAAATTAAGAAATTGAGACTTGAATTGCATTAATTTTTGTATTTTATTCAGTCAGTACAGCAGCCTCTGAGCCAGTTAACTTGATATTCAATTTATGTTGACCTTTGGTTTTCAGTGCGCTACAGATGTTTGTACTGACAATGCTTAACTGTACTGTAAAAATTTTCAGGGGAAGACTGGGGTTTTGGCACCTGTGGTGTCATGGGAATCAGTTTGAGATTGCAGGTTAATTGTATTAGCTGGATGTGTCTGCTAGAACAATGAAACCATTAGAATTTAAATGGACATTTAGAGTTTCTGAGTAAACATCCTGTTGAGATGAATGGGACAACTCACACTTAAAACTATTGTTTCAGAGTGTTGGATATTTAAAAGGTATAGCACTACTCCAAGTTTTCACTCTTTTTATATTTTTAAAGATTTCTTTGCAAACATAAGGGCTAGAAACCTCACTTTTCTTACTGAAAGTTTAGGCCTGTGTACACTTACAAGAGTAACCATTATGCCAATTTAGTTAAAGAAGTTCAACTTGTTTGTAGCCAAGACCTTAGAGTCTAATGAACCTTAGAATTCTGTGGCAAATTCCTTTGGGTGCAGAATTCTTGAGGTCCTGATAATGTGTACTACATTTTGTATTTAAAATGCTGTACAAACACTAATTAAACTCCACAGATGTCTTTGATTTCCAATTTACTTAAGGTAGTCAGTGTTTTGAAAGCATCATCTGGATACTCCCTAAACGTTTGTTCAGAATACAAAAATATTTGTGGTTTACTTTAGGGTGATCTCTGGTGCAAACAATGAACATTTTGTATCCTGGAACAAACGTTTGGGGGAGTATCCAGACTATACAAATGTGTTAATGTGTTTTTAAAAACACGGCAAACCAAAAATTAATATAAACAAGCTTTGTGAAGGAGATAAGTATTATTAAGGTAATATCTGAAAGGTAATATCAATGGGAACAGTTCACGTAAAAAAAAAAAAGAAAAAGTCTCCAATTGATGAAAGCGTCTCTGACTTGAACAACTGAAACAACTCTGTTGATGGGAGATAAATCTGTTTAGTTGCAGTGGGGAAATGCTTTTGCTTTAACTAAACTGGTGCAAGAAGATAGTCCACTAAGGGCAAAGGCGCTAACAGACCTTTAGACCACAACACCTCTGTGAACGTCCTGAAGACTACTCCTTTTAATGAAGATCTTGTTGGGATCTTGTCCAAGGAGCCCTTTATTCAGCTTAGGCTGGTAATGGACGATTTGGCCTGGGAGATTCATGGCTACAATGAAAAAGAGAAGGAACATGAGATGGAGGGGATAATACTGACCCATCCCAGATATGCTAGAGACAAGAGGTTGCAGCCTCTGGAGAGGAGTAGATCTTGTATTGTTGATTTTTATTGCAATACATAGATCATTGTGTGTGTGTGTTTTTTTTTCATGCTGGTTTCAGAAGCTTTGGAGAACTTTAATCCAGGTGTGGCTGACTGTTGCCATTAGCATTTGTAAATGGGTGCACATAGCTACACACAAGGATGGAGGTGTCTGTTTTATGGGTATTTGCCACTTGCCCTATTATACTTTTTTTTTTAGAACGGATTAGAGTTAGGAGCATCATAAATGAATGTTCTGTCACTTCTCACTTAAGGTTTGGTAAATTGCCTTAGTCGATACTCAGTAAGGAAATGTCTGTGTAAAAGAGAGAGGCTTAAGTTTCATGGCCAGATTTTCAACCCCGAATATATGGGTTGATAATGGAAATACAGGTACAAGTTTAAATAGGTTAATCACAGACTTGTCACTATAGATATTTGGCATGAAATACTACAGAGGAGAAATGTACTGTAAATCTTTCCATCGTTGTAAACTTATGTCTGCATTTTAAAAAGTTAGAAGATTAAATTACCAAAGGGGGAACCATTTGGTTTATAGGCTCACCAGTGATTTTGGGCAACCTTAGGGACCTTATGTAGATGTTTTCCATTAAATTCTGTTTATCCCAATAACTCCACTGCACCTCTGAAAACATGCCAGAGAGCCTACAGCTCCTTTTGTCTTCAAAGTGAGATGCAGGTGCTCAGCACCTTGGAATATCAGACCACATGTCCATTATAGATAACTTTTTATTTGGAAATACATTATGATTACAGAAAAACATTATTTTTTAGACAATAATATGTTGCTCAGGTATGAAAAGAGAGAAATTGCCCGTCTGCCTATATAAATACTTGCTTGGAGGAGGGCAAACTATCCCTCCTCAGTGAGATTACTGTTTTAGTCTATGTATACATTAGTAATTCTAGTTTCCATTTTGTCTGCGCACACACATGATGCTTTCTCAGGGCATTCAGAACTGTAAGTCTCCCTGCTATTCCTCTGCCTTATCAAAAGAGGGATTTTTGGTGCTATACTGTGTGGCAGCTCTCTGCCACCCCAATCTGTTAGGCAGCCAAATAAACTCCTTAACATTCTTCCAGTCCTAATTTTGCCTTGCAGGTTAAGCCTTGGTGTACTTCAGTTTTTGAATTTTCCAGAAGCCCCTGTCACTGGATGACTGCAGAAATACCAAGTCCGCTGCCTCCATAGAGACAGAATACACACCTGTCTGTTGGCTGAGCTATGGAGTCTGAGACATATCAGGGTAAAATCCAGACTGAGTAGATATGTCACCCCTGGAATTTGGGGTGCCCTTTATAATCCTTTCCGCTGTAGCCTCCAGCCCGGACTGCTTACAAACAGCCTCCAGCATGCAAGTCACTCCCAGCTGTGTCTGTGTGTGTGCTGCAGCCAGCCAACCAGCCACACGTTGGCTCTTACGAGCCTGGGTTATGTTGCAGGGTGACCCCAACACACCCCCAGTCCTGGATTTTCCTCCAGAAATGCATGTCCTGTGCTGCCCAGTCTCATCTAGGTGGTACAAATATATTGAGTCCGTTATTCCTTGAAGGGAATAATATGCACACAACTTGTTACCGAAACACTTCAGCTTGAACACATTGGATTAGGTAAAACAATAAAAACAAGTTTATTAACTACAAAGAGAGATTTTAAGTGAGTACAAGAAATGAGGCATAAAAATCAGCAATGGTCACAAGAAAAAATAACTATTAAACATTTACTGGTGCCTAATAACAAAGGATATTAGCTTCAAAGCAAAATTTTCTCACCACATGCTTTCAGCAGTCTTACTGACCAAATTCTTTAGGTCAGGACCCTTCCCCAAGAGTTCATTGGCTGCTTCCTTTGTATTTTCAGGTACAGTGAATACGATGGGCAGGGTGAGAGAGAGGTTGGGGGTGTGTGTTCCTCCTTTTCATAGCGTCAGTCCGCCACTTGAAAAAACATTTGCATCTGAGACCCAGGAGACACAGTCTATGGAAGTATATTCCCTGCTGGTTTATTCACCTGTTTAAACTTCTGTTGCCTTCCCTTCCTGCTTCATGACTCTGATTACTACTTCAGTGCAAATTAAGTCAAGCACACATTCCTTTGTTTAGGACAGACCCGTTTGCCAACTTCTCTTTGGGAAGAGCTGAGGGGTTTGGAACATATGTTAATAACAGCGTACAGGGAAGTCTTATAACTTGACATAGAATGTTGACACACACATTTTATCAGGACAGTTCTGACCAGCAGTTCATTAGTTTTTAAATGATACCTCACAAAGCATACAAACATTTGTACAAACATTTATTGCAGTGGTGTTCAGGGTGTGAACATGGATATATTCTGTCACAGATTCATACCTCACTTTAATACAACAGCACTGAGATGAATTTATAATAAAACAAAAATAAGTGTAAGTGATACTAAGCAAAGAGAGTAGAAACAGGAAATGGTAGAAATTAAAAAAAATATATAACATGCTTCAAAAAGACTTGTAACAAGGCCTTCACTTGCCCTCGCAACAAATCAGCCAGAGACCTCTTCTGCGTGCAATCACCAGTGCCTTTTTATTTTCAGGTCTCAGAGTAACAGCCGTGTTAGTCTGCATCCGATGAAGTGAGCTGTAGCTCACGAAAGCTTATGCTCAAATAAATTGGTTAGTCTCTAAGGTGCCACAAGTACTCCTCTTCTTTTTATTTTCAGTGTCGGCTCCCACCACCTTCTATTTACAGTGTGCTCCAAACCAGCAACCTGGGGGACAGCTAGCTTTTCCAGCCAGCAGGGATGCACAGCCTTTGGCTACTCCCTTTCCTGTCTCTCCTTCCCCCCTCCCCCACCAACTTCCTTTTGGCCAGCTTTATATAGGCCTCGGTTAATAAAGCCCAGAGGTGCTTCTCTTGTACCAATTAGGCGTGGCATACTCAACCAGCCCCAATAATGCTGCTTAATTGGAGCAGGGCTAACAGGGGCCTGACTCAGGACCGCCTGGCCAGTACCCTGTTACAGCCTGCATGTAACTTTAGCAGGCTCCAAACCAAGCTTTGTTGAAAGCGGTTTTCTCACATACAGCTACTTCTCAGCATCACTGACCCACATTGTTGGGGATCCATTGTTCATGGATGCAAAGAGTGCTGACCTCCTCGTTCCCTCAGCGATGAATAACCAGAATGTCTTTTTGCTTCTCCTTCTATTACCCAAAGTTTGTCTTTTTCACTAGAGTCCGGATGAACCCCTGGGGTTCAGACTCCAGTATCTTCCCATGCTGAGTTCACATCCTCGTGTTAATTTGATTCTCCTGTCCACCTCTGATGCAAATGAACTGCTTTGGAATCACCGAGCTTAATTTATTTTAGAGACGGGGAGATAACTGTCCTCCTCCTTGTCTGGAAGAAAACCTGTATCTCCCTTTGTCTGGTTACAGACTTTAAAGCATAGTGTCAGTAACTGCATTTCCTTATTTAGTGTTAATACATAAATTTCACAATATTAATGACTGATGTGTTACCAGCTTTCATTTGATCTTTCATTACATTCTTTATAGATAAATATTATGATGGCAGTGTGTTAGGTGTAGTCAGGCCTGAGGAGAGTTACTGACAGAGCAGTGAACCACCAGTCGTTCATAGTGTCCATTTTTCAGTATTGGTGGTGCTTGGAATGGTGTAAACAGTACTATAGGTAGGGCAGGGCATTTTTACCAGTGTCACAAAAATGTATGAGACACAATAGTAAGCAACTACTCCAGCCACCTCAGCAAAAAAACCCTCCAAAACAAACCAAAAACCCGCCCCCAGAACCTCCTGGTGTCTTGTCTGTGCTAGCACTTACATGGTTCCTAGCATCGTAGGGTAGCAATAGTAGGCCTAAAGGATTTAGGAGCACAAGTGCCATTGACTTAATCTTTAATTGAACATTGTTTTTCAAATCTTCTACTTTTCTAGGTTTAAGTTCACACGCTTCCTGTGAACTTAAACCGAGCATTATTGTAGCAGAGTGAGCTGGGCCCTTTAAGGGTTTGTCTTTGCTTCAGCGCTAACTTGAGTGTGGATAACTTCTCTGCAGATGTGCCACTATAGCTTGGTGGCGCAGAAACTCAGTACAGTGACGGAAGTTGCTGTAGTTAATCTGTTGCTGTAGTTAATCTTCTGAGAGGTGCTACACTGGGGCACCTCAACCACATCTCTCAGGGTTATGAATTTTTCACACCACTGAGTGACGTAGCTAGGTCGACCAGTGTTCTAGGTGTAGACCGGGCCTTAGTCCAACATGATGAGAATAGCCACACTGCAGAACTACAGTGCAGTTGTACAACAGTGCAATGCTATGTGATGATAAGACTTCTGGGGGTACATCCTTCATTTCTTAGTGCTGAAGTAAACTGAGCCACTCTATAAATTCTTTTGCAGTGAATTGAGGGAGAACTTATCTATCCTTTCTGAGGATGAGAGCCAAAGTGGCATTCGTCCGATTGAAATGACTGAGTTCTGTGCAATTACTGCTTGTGAATATGGTGTTTGAATGCCGAACCCGTCTGCATGAATTGATAAATGACTGGTGAAGACTAGTACTAATAGTGGATGCTGCCATCCTGGGTTGGTACTGAGGGTTTGACCCTGTAAGCACAGACATTCTGGGGTATAGCAGAACCTCAGAATTATAAACACCAGAGTTATGAACTGACCAGTCAACCACACACCTCATTTAGAACTGGAAGTACACAATCAGGCAGCAGGAGAGACCCCGCCCTCCCGCCAAAAAAAAGCAAATGCAGTACAGTACTGTGTTAAACATAAACTACTTTTTTAAAAAAAGGGAAAGCAGCATTTTCTTTTGCATAGTAAAGTTTCAAAGCTGTATTAAGTCAGTGTTAAGTTGTAAATTTTTGAAAGAACAACCATAATGTTTTTTTCAGAGTTACGAACGTTTCAGAGTTACCGACAACCTCCATTCCCAAGGTGCTCATAACTCTGAGGTTCTACTGTATGTAGTTCCCTCAAGGATCTGAGAATTGTGGTTCCTGTTGGGGGTCATGCAACCAGGCACAGTATTGTAAGGGAAGCCTATGGCTCAATACAGGGAGACTCATGGGAGTGCAAAATGGCTGAGTGAGTTGCTTCACAGCAGCTCCCCAGGGACAACAGATTTGAGAATGAGCTCTTAGTCACCAACTTCATGAATAATATAGGTTTCTGCCAAGTTGTCTGAACTGGCATCAGTTGTATGAAAATGCACTCAAGAATGATCAGTTAATGAATGTGCTCATAGTAGTTTAGCATTGTAGGTGCAAAGCTTCCCCTTCTCTCATGAAGGCACAGATATTTGGTGCCTAAAAATGAATGCGGTCATTCAGACCTGACCTCTTCTCAGGGGCTTTGTATTATTGCAGTACTTAAAAATGAACTGCTGCATTGTTAGTCTTTTGCAGATTAATGCTTAAATAGTGGCATATTTGCTAAAACCTAAGTAAAGCAACATTCTGCCTTCAAAATAGGTGAAATGTAAGAATGCCATAGCCAAAGACCTTTGACACTGTGTTACTGGAAAGATTTGTGGTGTGCTTGATGTAGAAAAGTAAAACTTAAGAGTTGAAAGTGTAAAATTTAATAGTTCTTCTGGAAACTGACTTCTTTATTGATATTCTTCTGACACCTTTGTCCCCTCTCTGCTGAGCTTTAGCGTATATTGGGAGGTCAGCAGATAGGTGGTTGCTTGCAGAATGATTTCTTGTTGGAGGAGATTTCAGTGATGTGAAGTCTTCAGTCTGGGTATTTTCTTAGTGTAACTTATTTTATTTATGCTATATACACAGGGCCTTGAACAGAGGAGGTCAAACAGTGCGCAGGAAATCCCTTGGCCAAAACACCAGTGCCCAGTTCCCATGGAGCAACTCTCCCCAAGAACTGATAGTAGTTAGAAAGATTAAGGCCGAAAACAAACTCTCCTGCTGCTTGCAAGTTACCCAAAAGGAAACCCCATCACAAAATTAATAATGGAGCATTTTTTCAAAGCCTGAACAACATTTGCCCCCTAAGAAAAATAACTTGTAAAACTGTGTAACAGCCATTTGGTGTCTCCCCCCATAACAATATTTTATGTTTAGAGTTCAGTTTTGAATATGAAAATAAATGAATGTGCTATTAAATATTTCACTTTGGATAATTGAGAAAAGTTCTCACCCTTGAAAGTGGAGTGAAAGTAATATTTGTTTACTGAAAACTACAAAAATATAGCTAATGCTGGAATTGGCCCACCTTGATTTTCATACACATTGTAAGGAGAGTGGTCACTTTGGATAAGCTATTACAAGCAGGAGAGTGAGTTTGTGTGTGTGGTTTTTGAAAAAAAGGGGGGGGGTGAGAAAACCTGGATTTGTGCTGGAAATGGCCCACCTTGATTATCATACACATTGTAAAGAGAGTGGTCACTTTGGATGGGCTATTACCAGCAGGAGAGTGAGTTTGTGGGGGGGCGGAGGGTGAGAAAACCTGGATTTGTGCTGGAAATGGCCCACCTTGATTATCATACACATTGTAAGGAGAGTGATCACTTTAGATAAGCTATTACAAGCAGGAGAGTGGGGTGGGAGGAGGTATTGTTTCATGGTCTCTGTGTATATAATGTCTTCTGCAGTTTCCACAGTATGCATCCGATGAAGTGAGCTGTAGCTCACGAAAGCTTATGCTCAGATAAATTGGTTAGTCTCTAGGGTGCCACAAGTACTCCTTTTCTTTTTGCTAATACAGACTAACATGGCTGTTACTCTGAAACCTGTCATAAATATTCAGTTATGCAGTTTTACTTTGTCTCCTTTTTATTTTTTGGCTGACATATTGGACTGTTTAGAGATTTTCTAAATTATATAAAATTATAAGTATTCTGAAACAATTGAGATCATTTCTGTTGAATTCAAAACTTTGTTTAGATGTTTATCAGATACAAACTTTTTCATTATATAGGAATCCACCTTGTCAGTGCTGACAACCAAGAATAAAGTCACATGCAGTGACAAAATAAGATTGTAGATCAGCTTTCTTTTTTAGGTCCAGTAATATTGTAAAACTTTGTTGTAATTAACACTTTGGAAGGCTATGGTAAAACTATGTGAGACTTTAATAAAACTAGAGGAAATCTCTCTGGAACTGCTAAATTTACACACACACACTCTCTCTCTCTCTCTCTCTAAATGTTTGATTAGATTTTAAATTTCTTATATGGAATGTAGTTAATATTGTAGATAATGATTGTGACAATATCTATAGAGAACAGAAATCCAGTTACAAATCCAGTTGTGAGCCTGATTAGTCTTTAGAGGCTTTCTCACCACTTTGAATGTTGTTTATAATTCTTCTTTTTTATTTAAAGAGTGCTGCTTTTTTATGCTGGATTTATCAGTAATTTTGAGAGAGGAACTGTGACTGATATATATTTAAATTAAGTGCTCATTGGTACTTTTGAGTGTGTTCTTAAGGTGGTGGGATAAATTAATATAAACATGTGCAAATGTTAAAACTACATTAAGAATTTGAAAACTTGAAGTGATTACGTATTCTATTTGCAGCACAATTCTGCTGGATGAAGTCAGATCTTTTAATATAGTCTTCTCCACATTGTACTTTTTTTATATACATAGTTTTATTGCTGTAATTGTAAAGCTCTGCATTAATTGCTGCAAAATTATACTAATTTTAAAACAAAATTGTTTTATTAAAAAGAAATAACTGCAATCTGGTACTTGTTCATTACATAATTAACAGTTTAGCAAAATGTCTTTAGCTTCATTCTTTCAATTTACTTGGTTTTGCACTAGGAAGAGTGCGGTCCTATAGACTTCTCTCTACTAATTCACTTCTGAGTTTTCTTGATGTCACCCTAGTTTAATGTTTTGAAATATATACTTAAATGTCTTTCTAGTTTATGAACTGAGGTAGTACTAAATTTGTACCTTAAATTAATAGTTTTCTCTAAGTTACAGAAATAAACAATTGTGCTACTGTAATCTGGATTCCACAACGTCATCTCTGCATGTTCTCTCCTAGGATGTCCTAAGCCTATTGAATATTGCATGCAGAGAGCCAGTGTGACACTAATGATTTTCTTACATAGTTAAGTAATCTGAATGCTTGTTTTTAATAATGCTGTTCAATCAGATTTGGCATGGCTCATTGTGGAATACATTCTTTCTGCTGTTGGTGTAGTTACTGTATTGAGAAGCAAATTTCTGTTTTTATTGTGCTGTCTCTTTCAGAATAATGCCCTTTTGTACTATGATCTACCAGTTTTTATGATTTGTTTGCTGTCCATTATCTTGACAGCTCTGTTTTTTAAAAAGTGTCTAGGCAACAATCTATTTTATTGATTATGAAATATGTTCAAAATATACAATTGTAATGTGTATACTTTCAAAGAAGAAATGACAGATGAATGAATGGATGCCTAAAAGAGGATTTTCTGAACAAATTCTCTAGATGGATTTCAGAGTAACAGCCGTGTTAGTCTGTATTTGCAAAAAGAAAAGGAGTACTTGTGGCACCTTAGAGACTAACCAATTTATTTGAGCATAAGCTTTCGTGAGCTACAGCTCACTTCATCGGATGCATACTGTGGAAACTGCAGAAGACATTATATACATAGAGACCATGAAACAATACCTCCTCCCACCCCACTCTCCTGCTGGTAATAGCTTATCTAAAGTGATCACTCTTCTTACAATGTGTATGATAATCAAGGTGGGCCATTTCCAGCACAAATCCAGGTTTTCTCACCCCCCCCTTTTTTTCCAAAAACCACACACACAAACTTACTCTCCTGCTGGTAATAGCTTATCCAAAGTGACCACTCTCCTTACAATGTGTATGAAAATCAAGGTGGGCCATTTCCAGCATAAATCCAAGTTTAACCAGAACGTCTGGGGGTGGGGGGGGAAACAAGGGGAAATAGGCTACCTTGCATAATGACTTAGCCACTCCCAGTCTCTATTTAAGCCTAAATTAATAGTATCCAATCTGCAAATGAATTCCAATTCAGCAGTTTCTCGCTGGAGTCTGGATTTGAAGTTTTTTTGTTTTAAGATAGTGACTTTCATGTCTGTAATTGCGTGACTGTAATTGCGTAACCTTTTATTAGAAGGTGATAATATTTTAGGAGAGTTTTTTAAAGACCATATTAAACTTGTTTAACACAAAGGATTAGTGGAAATATTGCTTTTTAAAATATTAAAAGAAAACAAATAATGTAAGATGATTAACCTCTTCAGATACCAGAGTAGCAGCCGTGTTTGTCTGTATCTGCAAAAAGAAAAGGAGTACTTGTGGCACCTTAGAGACTACCAAATTTATTTGAGCATAAGCTTTCGTGAATTATAGCTCACTTCATCGGATGCATGCAGTGGAAAATACAGTGGGGAGATTTTATATACACAGAGAACATGAAACAATGGGTATTATTGTATTTTCCACTGCATGCATCCGATGCAGTGAGCTGTAGCTCACGAAAGCTTATGCTCAAATAAATTTGGTAGTCTCTAAGGTGCCATAAGTACTCCTTTTCTCTTCAGATATGTGATTTGATTTTGAAAGCAATCATTTTAAGTTTGTCAGTATCTTACCCTGAATTAAATTCTTTTTCCAAACGCTCCTGGTAGTAGACCCAGGAAATCTTAGATCAGTGGCAATCCATAATAAACAAATTTATTTGTGGAAATAAGAAACCTGGGGTTACTCAATGTACTTTACAAAGGCCATGGCAAAAGGGAGGATTGGCTTTTACCAAATGTTAAGAACTATTCTGAGGCTAGTCAGTTCAGAAATCTGGTGAACTGGATAAGACCAAACGCTAATAAGCACTGGAGAGAGATGGCATAAGATCATTATTGTGCAGTCAAACTCCATATGATCCCCTGGATAAAGAAATCCAATAGGCCAAAATGAACATAGAATCATCCTTTTATAAAAGCAACAATAGAAACTAAAGATAATTTATTTAAAAAGCTAAGCTCATACCCATCACCTGTAGCACCTGCAGTAGATAATATAGAATTTAATCCAATAAAACCCTGGAAAGTTTTGACATTTGGGAATTTATAGGTATATCAAAATTTCACCAACTGTTGAGACAGTACATTCAGATCACTTGATGAAATAACTTGCAAAAGACATCTAAACTCCAGGATATCAATACCTTCAATAGAGACATTTTTAAACCCACTGCACAAAAAGGCAAACCTAACAGAAAATTGACGGAATTTGAAAAAATACTCTCTACAACAATGAAAACACAAAGGCTTACTCTCCGTTCAATACAGAGTAATCTCTAACCATTACTGAGACGAAATAACTGCATTTGTGGAAAGTTGATGCAGGCGTAGGCTCCAAAACTGAGAAGTCAGAGAACGTATGACACAATGGTCCCCACACCTAAATAAACACATTAATCAAAGAAAATGATATTAATTTTTTTTATCCATGGTATCCATCTCCTCTTAAAATTAAATAAATTGATGGCACAGGGACAGGCAAATGCATGAGAGAATGCAAAACAATGAACAGATTTCTCCATATGTGGTGGAGGTGCCCATAATTAAGAAATTTTGGAAATCCCTTGGAGACTCCATAAGAGACATAACGTGTCATCTGTCAGATAAACCCTTAGTATTTTTATTAAATTAAAGTCTTTAACTGACGCCAACTGAAAATATGATACGTTCCATTGTTGTATGCAGTGCTGTTATAGCCCTGTCAGTCCAAGGATACTAGAGAGACAACATGGGTGAAGTAATATCATTTATTGGACCAATGTCTGTTGGTGAGAGAGAGAGAGAGAAGCTTTCCAGCTACTCAGAGCTACAGCTAAATACAAGTTCAAACAGATAGTTTAGCATAAGGAAGACCTCTGAGTAGCTTGATAAATAATCAATATCATAAAGTTGAAGAAAGTGACAGGTCAGTACAGATTTAGGGATTTCCACAGGCTAATATATAATTGTGTAATATATTAGGCTTATTTCTATTTGATGAACAAACCATATTTCCTCATACCCGGCCCTTATTTTCTCCTTATGCTGGGTTTCCCTGTATAAGTCAGGACAGATAGAACTATTTAATAAACACCACCAACAACAACAAAAATTGCCCAGAGCTGAGAGCTCTTCATGGATTTTTATTTGGAGGAACTTGATACTTTCTTTAACACTCCTGAATGCATCCGATGAAGTGAGCTTTAGCTCACGAAAGCTTATGCTCAAATAAATTTGTTAGTCTCTAAGGTGTCACAAGTACTCCTTTTCTTTTAACACTCCTGACTCCCATTACCCACTTTGAAAACATTCAGAGTCTTATTGGGAATCATGAGCATTCACTGTACTTTTACAGGATTTCAATAATTTATAAGTCATCTCAGTTTTCTAAAGTGTATTTAAAAGTACAGTGAGGTGGTGTCTTTTTGCAGTTCATATTTTTCTCACCAATGGTAGAAGGGTGATGAGTTTCTATACATTTTTGTTACAAATTCACTAGTTCGTTTTCCTAGTGTTTCAGTGCTGTTGCCTTAAACACTAATTATGCACACTGTTTATGGTAACTATGTAAGGTATAGGTGACATTTACAATAAATGAGAAAACAAGGATTCAGTTAATGCAGACCCAGTTCCAGTTTTTCAGACTCTTTGGGAGGCACATACTGTCAGACATGTTGACTGATTAGCATTTGGAGATTAATGTAATGGATTGTTTCAATTACAAATGTTGAAATGCTATCTGCCTTTAGTTTCGCCTATGGAAATAAATACTTTTGGCAATAGCACTAAGAAATTAGGCTGGCCACACTGTAAGATGTTACTAAATGTAAATTAAGAATGTTAATGTGGCAGATTCAGAATTAGTTTTATTACATCAAACCACATTTTCATTGAGAAGCACCTCTTTGTGCAGGATTTCATGACTAAAAAAACAAACCTGAAATGTTTACCTTTTTTAATCTTAGTGCAATTTCATAGTGAAAACACTGTGAAATAAGGTTGTCTGTTACAAATGAACAACATAGCAAAATAAACATGCCTGTGAGGTACAGAGGGAATTCAAGAAAAAATATGTAGAAATGTTTTGGGAATAGTTAAGAGTTCTCTTTGCTAACAGATCATTAAACCATAACAATATCTAATTGTATGATGTTAACTTGATAATAAAGTTGTAACTGAATAACACCTTTTATTCCCTGTGTAATGTAGTCCAGGGAAATTGTTTAAGGACCCCTCTGGTGGTTTTGTACACTTTGAGATATAGACATAGTCTATAGCACTGTATCTCAACCCCTGGGTTGCAGTCCAAAATTGGGTTATCTGAATGTGTCAAAGAGTTGCATGGGAGGCTTGGGGTACCTGTGGGGGGTGGTTTGCAGACCCTTCCTTGTACTTGCCACTGCAGTGGCAGCTCCAGTCCCGTGGGGTTGGTGAGGTTCAGCTCCCCGCTCCGGGTGTTGAAACCTGGTGCATGGGGTAGCAGTCCTGCTCAGTTTTGGCCTACTGTCCCCTCTGTTATTGTGACAGGACCATCTGGGCTAAAGGTGAGGTGAGAGGCACTGTCACCCCCAGACCTCAATGAGTGGGGAGCCAACGGAACCACCACTATAGTATTTGTGAATACTTATTTTGTACTTATTTCCTTAATGTGTATATTGGAGGCAGTGGGTAAGAAATATTTAGTAAGCTCAATTTTTTTATTTTTTATTTTTATTTTTTTTATACTAAAGCAATTTACTGGGTCATTTTACAAATGGATCCGGAGACCAAAAAGGTTGTGAACCACTGGTCTGCAGTGCTATCGGTATATATTGGAATGTACCAGGACCAGTTTAAGAATGCTTTAATACTACAGTGTAATGCAAGCTTTTTAAAAATCAGTTCAGGTACATCTGACATATATGGACCTGAGCTTTCTGTAATGTGCTGTCCTCTGAGTCAGTCTTGGAAAATATTTAAGATTTTCTGCAGTGCTTGCTTTGAAAGAAAATCAGCAACATTTGGAATCCATTGGACAGAACTGTGGCAAAGATGGCTGACCTCAAGGGTGTAGCTGAGTTATTTTATTTTTTCGGAATGTGGGGGAGTGGTCTCCATCAGAGAGGTGATTGTAAATACCGTATTACTCAGTAGGGCCACACTCCTGCATCTGCTTCTGTACTAGTGTTGCCAACTTTCTAATCACACAAAACCAAACACTCCTGCCCCACCCTCTGCCCTGAGGCCCCGCCCCTGCTCGTTCCATTCCCCCTCCCTCCGTTGCTCACTCCCCTCTACCCTCACTCACTTTCACTGGGCTGGGGCGGGGGTTAGGGTGCGGAAGAGGAGTGAGGGCTTTAGCTGGGGGTGGGGGCTTTGGGGTGGGGCTGGGGATGAAGGGTTTGGGATACAGGAGATGCCTCCGGTCTGGGATCGAGTGGTTCAGAGTGCAAGAGGGGGTGCGGACTCCGGACTCCGGCTGGAGGTGTAGGCTCTGGGGTGGGGCCAGGGATGAGGGGTTTGGGATGCAGGAGAGGGCTCAGGGCAGGGTGTTGGGGTGTGTGTGGGTTGCAGGCTCTGGGAGGGAGACTGGGTGTGGGAGGGGACTGTGGTCTGGGGCTGAGGATTGGAGCTCAGAACTGAAATTTAGAACTAAATTCAAAGGTACATTAAGAAGTTGTGTCAAATTTGGTCAAAATAAATGTGCGGTTTTGTTTTGTTTTTTACAACAAAAAAACAAGCTTAACAAAAATGTGTCCATGAAAGTGTTCCTAAACTAATCAATACTCCCTTGCAGTGTTTGCAACCCAAATGCGATAGCATTTTCTAATGCATAAGAATCTGAAAGTAAAGTGGCCTATTGTACTTCAATTTTTCAAGCTGAGAAAAATGCAAATTGTTAGTAACAAAGATTGACAAGTAATTTTTAAAGAGTCTTATTTAATTATACTAAGTTGTTACTAGTAATATACAATAGCTATGAATATTTTAAAACAATATTTGTTTTACCTGATAACTTCTCTCAGGTATTTATTGTATTTTTTGCAATGTATGTTGACTGCTGACTTTAATTTATTCATAGAAATAATTAGTAATCCAGATATGATGGTGATAATCTCTATTACCAGACTTTAAAATATACACTTTATTTCTCTTTGTCTGGCTCCTTTAAAGGTGAACTACAAAGTAAACTGAGTTATATAAACAGATTATGCTGAATTCTGTTTGCTACTAATCAAGCTGTGAGATGCACTGGATATAGTGTATTTTAACTAACGTAGTAAAACTTCTGTTCTGTAAAGTCCTCTTGATGCATTCTGGTTCACTGAAGATATTGCTGAATGATGTATACTGAGATATCACAGTTACCCTGGATTGCATTAGATTGTTGTTTGTGCATTTTGGGATACTTGCAGTGAATCGGGAAGGGCCAAGAGTATTTTAGAGGATAAGAGATATATAGCATTCTTTAGCTGCTTTATTCCTTCACAAGGACATTATGAAAATATATATTCAAAGTTCCTCTGTAAAGTTTCCTATTTGGTAAGAATTGTGACCCATCTGTGTTTTGAAGTGGTTACTCCTCCCTGAAGAGGAACCTACTGACCTGTCATGAACTGATGGGTTTTATTCCCTACTCCGATGCACCTCTTGTTTCTTTTCCTGTGTTTTAGGTAGTTGCTAGCTCCCCATGTCCTAATGCTTAGATAACACTCCTACAGTCCAGTCTCCACCAGGAAGGTAGATGTTCCTTTTGGGCTGCTCTATCTAGGAGTTTCTGGCTTTATTGCTTCTTTCTTTTCAGCCTTTGTGCTGCTCAAACTTATGCTCCAGCAGCCCCTGGCATTTTAGGAATTATGGGAAGCTGAGAATAGCTGGAGTGCATTGGCGTTCTGGGCCCATCCAAGTATACTCCCTAATCCAGGAGCTTTCATAGAGCTGTTCCAAAGTTGAACATAGGTAGAAATGCTCTGCCTTTAAGTCCCCTTTATACCATTGGAGAATCAGACTTAAAATACCTACAAAGGTCCTTGGTGAGGAGTGCAGTTGAACATTGGCGCCTGAATTTGGTTTGATATGTTCTCCCTATTGAGCTAATGGGGAGAAGTATCCATGGGGTAGAAAGGGGTGTTGAGCACCAAGTAACTTCATGCAAAAAAAGACTGCAAAGTTTGTAGTCTAGAGAAACAAGAAATGGTAGGTCAAATCTTAATTCTCTCAATGCTTATTGAGGGATGTGACCCTCACTAATTTAGTCACATTGGGGTTTTCTAATCACGATATAGGTAAGACAGCAATTAAAGACAAGAAAAATACTCACAATAAACTTTTTTTATTATTGAAGAAAGGAAAATAAAAAATAAAAACAAAACAGAATACAAACAGTGGTTACTTAAATTGAAATTTTTGCTGGGTTTGATTAAGTTGTCTAACACAGTCCCTAGTTTTGTTTCTCAGCCAGAGTAGTAGCTCTGGAAATGAGCACACTTAGTAAGGCATTGTAAGTCGGTGATCTGGCATTAATTAACATAGAGTGCACAAGAAGTCTCTGTGGCATGGGTTTAAAGGCAGAAAATGCATCAGTCCAGGAGTGAGAGAGCAGCAGTTACCTGTTTGAAGATTAAAAAATATATTTAAGGAAACTATTCTCCATGCTTTCCACTCGTGAACAGTTGTCCCGTGTCTAGTGCCTGTGTATTTCTCTTGTTCAGATTGTAAACTGTGGGCAAAAGGACTAAGACTTTTCAAAGAAGTGACCAGTGACTTTGGGCACTTCAATATTTTGATGTTTAATATTGGGACCTGATTTTCTGAAGGTGAGTGCTCAACACTTTCTGAAAATGGCTGAAGTTGGGCCCCCAAAATCACAAGTATTTTTTTAAATGTTTTGGCTGTAAAGTACCAGGAATGGGCGACCGGGGTTGGATCACTTGATGATTACCTGTTCTGTTCATTTCCTCTGGGGCACCTGGCATCGGAAGATAGGATACTCTGCTAGATGGACCTTTGGTCTGACCCAGTATGGTCTTTCTTATGTTCTTACTATATGATTTTAGAGTTGTATAATATCTTTTGTAATGGTCTTTATGCATTTGGTTGTATTGAAAGTAGGAGCTCACCCTCAACCTATGTAAGTGACTTCCTTCAGGTATATATGCTTGGTCTATAGGCTAACAGTCCTATACCATATCTGGTTCTAATGTCACCTTTTAAAGAAATTTTAAGTGCAGAAGCATTCTTTCCTAATTCTGGGTAGGCCAGCGTCTCTTGGCTTTTCTCCCTTCTTGGGTCCTTGTAACTGATGAATGCACTCCATCTTTAGTAGTAACAAAATTGTATCAAGAGTAATCATAACTGGAAAAATCAAAGGAATAAATTCACACCATACCAAAATCTACCACATTCTAGTGTTACATTTCTTTAAACCCTTTTTATGAGGGCAAAGGACCAGTGTATTAAAAACATTTACTTTCATCCTTCGCAAGTCATTAGGGGGTCTAATCAATGGCTCATTGAAGTCAGTGGAAAAACTCTTATTTACTTCAGTGAGATTTGGTTAAAGCTGTAACTGAGGTGTAGAAACTTCATGTACATCTCTAGAGAGAGGAGGAAAAGGGCACAAAATTCTATTCCAGACTGTCAGCTGGATTTTATTTTCTATAATATAAAATATTCAACCAGCAGTCTGGATTAGAATTATATACATCTGTTATATAAAAAATCAGGCACCTATCAAAAGGGTGTAGTTTCTTTGCTGATTGAATGCCAGTCAGATTGTGGACCAGGGACCCCCTTGTGCTAGTCACTGTTCAAACACAAATCCTTAAGTTGGTCAGGCTGGATGTTCTGTCTGTGTCCATCATTGGTGATCTTACCACACTACTGAGGCTTTTGGTGACCATTTGATTGCTGGCTGTGTAGCAGCATTCATTGATAAATGTGCTTTGTAACTCTTTGGTTTTTCATCCTAAGATGTCCATACCAAGAAAGCTGCCAAAACCAAACCAATGCTGATGGATGTAATTGCTGGGTTCAGCTATGAATATCCTCATTGCTGATCTTTCTTGCCACTTAATATGAAGCAACTGACAAAAATGACAAGCATTGAAAATGTCAGTCCATCACTGTTGAGACTTTCTAAGCACCCATGTTTTACTGTTGTACCATAAAGTTGGTATAATTGGGGTTCTGTAAATCTACAGCTTCTTGGCAAGCTTGATGTCATGACATCTCCACAGAGGAAGTTGAAAGGCCCAGAACATGGCAGTGGCTGCTGCTGTATGAGCATTTTCAGCTGCTGAACATCCTCTAGCATGGTCTGTGATGGTTCCCAGGTATTTAACAGTTGCCCCCCCTGCTCAGTATCCTGTCCAGACAGGTTAATAGTGAGCTGGAGGCTGCTTGTGGTCGTAGGCAGGGACTTAGTTTTATCTCGTTTAATAACCAGACCAATGAACGTTGCTTTTTGCCCCAACACATCAGCCATAAGCTATAGCAATTCACCAAACTGAGATAACAAGGCAATATCATTAGTTTATCTGAGGTTTAGAAACAAAATGATATTCAGCTCAATGCAATTTGAAAGTGCCTCCTAAGCTTATCCATCAACCAATGAATGCTGATATTGAACAATGATGGTGACAGGAATCAGCTTTGCTGAATTCCCATGGAAATAAGAAACCATGCTGTATGTTTACCATTATCTGAAACACAACTTTCTCTTCCTTTGTAGAGCTCTTCTATCAATAACTCTGCCTTTCCATGGATGCTGAGTTTCTTCCTCAGATCCTACAAGGTTGCTCAATGCAGTGAATCAAAGGCCTGACAGAATTCCTATAAAAAGTGCTGTGCACAGGTTACTAAATTCAGCTGTCATCTCAAAAAGTTGTCTCAAGATAAAGATATGGTTAATAGTAAAATTAACAGTTCCAAAGTTGCACTGAATATGCAGACCTTTTCCAAAAAGTGCATCGCTGATGTGGGATATTATTAACACAGAAACAGAAACTTTCTGTGGAACTGACCCCTGCATAATAGCTCTATAGTTGCTACTTTATCATCACCTTTGAACAGCCACCATATATAGGACGAACAAATTGTCTACTTACTGCAACTGAGTGGCAGACAAATATTAAGAGGTGCACGTTCTCTCTTAGCAGCTTAGACCTCCCCAGAGATTAGCCATTTCTTGAGATTTGGCTGTAGTCGTTGAAGGCCTCAAATTTCCGTTTTGAGGCAATTAATGCATTTGATTTTTTTGAAATTCCTTTAATCTAACCTTAGCTTTCTTATTGCTGTCACATCAACTAGTACAATGGGAATAGCTCCAGGGTGTGGTGGTAACCAAATACAATGTGTGTATATTAAAATGAATTGATTTTTCTTTTCAAAGAATACTTTGAAATTTCATGTGAACTTTAAAATCAGATTGATATTCATTCCAAAAATACTTTGATGGAGCTATCTGTCATCACTAAAGCAATAAATATCTCTCTGTCTTCAGACCTGTTGGCGTGTGACACAAGCAACTGAAATGTATGAGAAATGACCAACATATGGGACCACTGGGTTTTGTTGCATGGAGTATCTCATTCATATTTAGCTATGTTTCAGAGGAACAGCCGTGTTAGTCTGTATTCGCAAAAAGAAAAGGAGTACTTGTGGCACCTTAGAGACTAACCAATTTATTTGAGCATGAGCTTTCGTGAGCTACAGCTCACTTCATCAGATGTTTACCGTGGAAACTGCAGCAGACTTTATATACACACAGAAATCAATTTCTGTGTGTATATAAAGTCTGCTGCAGTTTCCACGGTAAACATCTGATGAAGTGAGCTGTAGCTCACGAAAGCTCATGCTCAAATAAATTGGTTAGTCTCTAAGGTGCCACAAGTACTCCTTTTCATATTTAGCTATGAAACCTGTTAAGGATATTTTCTGCATGAGACAAGTGTGAACCTGTTTAAAGTAGAAAACTGAAAAAAGAAATTCCATCATGTGCAATGAGAATGGTCTCATTTATTAGTAATCAACTTGGTTTCAGTTCCAGCTCTTGATCACTGTAGCTCTGACCTCTGCCTCTTGAGATGAAGGGAGTTCCTGTTATCCTCCCTCTGTAGACTAGCTACAAGCGCGGGTCATGACACACGCTTTGCCAGTGGGATGCACGCTTGTTTACTAGACAGTTTGACCAAGTGGACAAAGGCATCTAATCTAATTTTTCTCATGTATACATGAGGTCACCCAAGCCTTCGTGCTATGTTACGTAGTGGAGGCGATGGGGTTGGGGAGCTTAGATTGTTTATGTAGCTGTGACCAGACTCATCATCTTGGAGAACTCATGTTCTTTCAGGGTCAGCCCTACAAAGATGGAAGCAGGAGTTAAGGACTCTTTTGTAGCTGAACCAGTGCAATTTCTTTTAAAAGGGCAGGATTGAATAGTCAAATGTGACTGTATTCCTGTGCCACTGTTGGGCAATAGCACAGTATAATAATAGGAGGATCTGCCAATTATGTAGATCATCCTGTCTGTCCTCCTTTATAGAGCTCGGAGGCTAATTCAGCTATTAGTTTGGAGAAGCTTTGCAGTATTGGGGGAAGAGAAGAATTCTTCCCCTTTTCCCTCGGCAGAGTTCCCAGGTGCCCACAGAAGTAACTAGAGCGGAGGTACGATTTTGCTGTAACTGAAAAGATGCATGGCTTGTAGTCTATCTAGGATTTGGTTTTACTAAAGTTTTAATAATCTATTTGTACATTTTACATGATTCAGTCTGTTACAGTATCTATTTTCAGCAAAATATTTCAGAGTGGAGTTTTAATTTATCCTAAAATGCATGCATAAAGGGTAATGTTTAACCAGAAGTTTCAGTTTCTTTGTTGCTTTCTAGTGATTCTCCTCTTCCTACTTGCTAGTATAAAGTAGATTAGAGGGACATGAGAGGTGTAGAGGGGCATGAGGCTAAAGGCCAGGCATGGAAGTTTAATTTAGACTAAAGACTTTTTCCACATAAGCAAATATTTGCTCAAATTCATGACCTGAGTTCCATCAGGCTTTTAAATACTGGCTTGGTAAATACTGGTTTACTGTGGTAGTCCTATCTGTAACCCTTTTGTAGTGTAACAAACTGAGAAATTCATAATCCTTTCATGTTACAAAACTGTAATTCACAGCTTTTCAACACACAAAATAAGTTTAAAAGGCATCATTATCTCCTTCTCTCCTACTCCCATTCCTTTGAGCAGAATCCTCACTTGTAGCATTTCACTAGCTCCAGATTATAAATGTTCCTTGTCATCCTTCTGAATCCGGCTAAAGATCAACATCAAGTGGACACTTCCATTACTGAACAGAAACTTAAATATCTATTATGGGTGGAGCTGGTAGCACTGCCAGTTAAGGTTGTTTGAAACTTCCCGTTATAAGTCTGGTTTCAGTTGCTTGCAATGTTTGCCACATTTTAACTATGTAGGCTGAACTCATGTATTCTGGGGGTCTGCCTTAGATTGATTTTATTTTTGGTGTAATAGTGGAAGAATTTCAGCTAAAACGGTTCAGCCATTTTTGACAAAGAGGTTTGGAAAAATACATTGTTTTGCTCTTGTTAAATTTTTTTATGACCTTTTCTTTGAAGTGTGGACTTTTCTTCATAGCCTGGACATGAAATTTGGTAGACAGGGTGACCTTTTTGTTGTGAATAAGCCTACCGCCATCCCCACGAAAATCCACCCAAAATTGACCAAGTTGAGTTTTTGAGAAATCAGTTGTATGTGCGCAGCAGAGATTTTGTTGTTTTTAGGAGCTGAAATCTCTGACAATTTTGCCTTCATGGCTTGAGCCTCTTAGAGCGCCTACCTGTGACTGGGCTATGGATATGCCATCCCCACGAGTAATTGAGCATGCTCCATCCTTTTATAGCTCCTTCATGTTACTGGACGGCAGATGCACTATCCCCTACAGAAAGACTGAACATACTCTGAACCAGGCCTGCAGTGGCAAAGCCAAACTTCTCCTGTAAAAGCTGTGCTCCCAGCTGCTCTGGGCTGGGTGGAGTTGAGAGCAGGGAGCCTCTGTGTGATGTGTTCTCAGTGGCCCCTTCTTCCCACTGACTCTTAGGCAGCATGGAGGAGGAATCTGTCTGATTTGAATACAGAAGGGACAAATGCTGCACTAAGGGAGCAGGTGGAAAGCAGTATATTTCGGACTACGAGTCAGAGACTGGGAGTGGAAGAAGAAACTGGGACTGAGAGGCCAGGGGGCGAGGTGGAGAGGGCAAGATGGACTGGTTGGTCAAGGAAACTGGAAGCCAGTGAAGGAATATTGTGAATGTGTTTGGGGGTGTATGTTACTAGGATTTATTGGGCAAGCAGATTTTAATTGGGGTAAAAAGCCTGAGTGGAGACTAGGGCTATGTCTACACTACTGCGGTAAGTCAACCTATGCTATACAATTCCATCTACGTGAATAATGACCTTAGGTACGTCGATGGGAGAAAATCTCCTGGCGACTTACCTTGCTCTTCTTGTCGGGGGTAGAGTACAGGGAATGACTGGAGAGCAATCTGAAGTCGATTTGGCGGGTCTTTACTAGACCCGCTAAATCGACTGCCGGTGGATCGATCTCAGAGCATCGATCCTGCCGTAGTGTAGACCTGCACTAAGAGTAGGTAGTCAGGGAGAATGGGACTGGTGAAAGAAACATGACGGACAGGTTGAAGGGTCAAGTCTGGGGGAAATTGGTGGAAGAGTCTGTGCCCCCTAGAGAACACTCTCCTCCAGAGCCTAGAATGGAAGCCAAAATTCCTGAGTCCCACTATTCTTCTGCTGTTGTCAAATGTCTGTGAAACCCACTGTCGAAGTGTCTCATATCCTCCTCTAGTGGTAGTCCACATAAAGGGTTATAACCTATTACTGTATCATTTACTCTGTTAGCTCAAGTAGCAGATGTCTGTGTGGTGGATCTAAAGGTTCCAACCCTACTGATAAGCCATGTGGATGTAAATATGATGCCACATGATGGGATTTCTGTTTTTTTTCAGTTTGCTTTTTAAAAACCCAGAAAATTACTCTCACAAAATAACATGAGAAGAACATTATTATGGTTGCAAAGTCTCTCTAATATGTCAAAAGACTTGTATTAATGTTTTTCACAGCACCCTTAAAAAGTAGTCTAAGTTTCTTAAAGTTTGGGGAGTGTGTTACTGTCCTGTTAGAACATTATATTTTATATTTGTAGTGTGAAAATACCTGTTTTAATTTTTGTTATAAGTTTCTTTCTAAATTTCTGTAGTGTTGTTTGACTTAAACTTGTTCCTTTTGTGCTGACAGTATAGTGCAATATGTTAGTGTCATCAGTGGAAGATTGAGCTGTGCATACCAACACTGTGACAATAACTTGTTTCTCATTTTTGAGTCTGTAGGCAGTGTATTTAGGTTTACACAATGGTAGCACTGTTGAAATGCCACTACATTGGTATAAAAGTACGCATTTTAATTAATTTTTTCTTCAACATGATCTGGGTCTCCTCTTCTTTTTTTTTAAAAGCAATTAAGCTTTTTTATTTTAAAATAGATGTCCTGTTTTGAAATTACACTAATAATTAAAACTAAGTTATTTCTATAGACTTCTCGGTCGTGACTAATTGGGCAAAATAAAAAAGTGGGCTGAGTGAGACTTCTGTTCCTGACCGGATAGTATTAAGAAGATGTAGTAATGGATATGAAACGAACCTAATTTGATTATATTTGATATGCATTTATACAGGTTTTTTATAACTTTTATGATATGATTTAAACAAAACTAGAGGGTCAAATATTGCAGTCCTTGCTCACTTGCCTAAAGGCTGTGAAACTGGTCCAATAGTGTTTACGTTAGTAGTTTAAGATGGCATTTCTGTTTTAAAAGTACTTGTATTCAGCTGCATATGACTGTTTGATAAAACTGCCTGTTGAGCTATAAGTTCTGTTCGGTTATAGTCCAGAAGTAAGTTTACTTTAGAATAGTCTGATAGCTCAGATGTTCAAACTGATATTTGTTTGTATGCATATGTTTAATATATTAATAGATATTTATGAATATATACTATGCATTCAGTACAAGGTTTTTTTTTTTTAATTAAGTCTTCTGGAGGGCTTTTAGTGAGATGGTTTATTACTGAAAAGCTAAAACTTTTTTTAATTTAATATGTTTTGCACATGGTTAAATCAAACTTCACGTGTATTACATACATTTTGTCATTTCAGAAGAAACTCTTTTGAATAAAAGATTTTGGAGGTTTGAAGGTAGTATGTTGTGGGTAGAAAGGTGTAATTTTAAATTGTTGGGTGCCAACTAATTTTATTTTAAGAGTTATTAAAATATTGAGTTCAGAGAAACAAGAAATGGTAGGCCAGCTCTTATTGATTTTTTTTCTTTTATTGCCATATCAGGGATGGAACTCCCGCTATTTTAGTCACAGGCATTCTTTTACATATCTTAGGAGACATCATGTTTAAAACCAAGCAGAAAAATCACAATTATTGACCATGGCTATTTTATTATTAAAGAAAAGAAAACACATTAAGTGAACCAACATGAATGGCAACACAACTGAGAAACTAGTTCCTTCCTTTTATAATCTTCTGTATATTTCTCTATGGATAGTGTTACCAGATAGCATCTATGAAAAAACGGGACAGGGTGCGGGGTAATAGGTGCCTATATAAGCAAAAGTCTCAAAAAACCAGGACTGTCCCTTTAAAACGGGACATCTGGTCACCCTATCTGTGGAGAGCTTTTGGACATCTTTGAGAGTGGATCATGTCTGATGGCTTTCTTTGTTTGGTAAGCTAAGACTAAAGTATATTGTTTCCCAAAATTATTGTGAATCCAGTCTTAGTATCTTATTAGATAACTAAAACTGTTACAGTTGGGCAACAGAATTTAAGGGAAGGTGAGACTGCTCTGGTTGTTATGAATAACCAGCCAGTCTATAACTGGGCAAAGTAATCTTAACTGAATCCTATGAAATCTAAGAAAATATTTAAATCATTTATTTAGAATAAGCCATGTAAAGACTTGTCTTGGAAAGGTCAATTACAAGTATTAAGAATCTTAGATACAGTTAAATTCCACTCTTTTTCTGTATACCAGTGTTTAATCCCTGTCTCTTCACCAGGAATTACATGGTCTAACCATTTGGTGATTAACAAGAGAAATGGTTAATATAGGGTTGCCAACTTTCTAATTTCTGAAAACTGGACACTACAGCTGGAGAGCTGGAACCTCCCACCTCCCTACCTCTTCTCCCAAACTCCCGCCCCTGCTCCGCTTCTTCTCCTGATGCCCTGCCCCCATCACTCACTGCTTCCTCCCCTCCCCCTTCCTCCTCGCTCAGTCCTGTGCATCCCCTGTCCCCACCAGCTGGGCTCCCTTTGCTCTGGGGCTAGGACGGGAATCTGCCTGCTTCCTTGGCAACACCCCCCCCCCCCAGTGGTAACTGGACTTTTGTTGTCCGGTCAGTACATGTGATCGGACACGGTACAGGTTGCCTTTAAACCGGACTTTCTGGTTGAAAACTGGACACTTGGCAACCCTAGGTTGGTAACTTAAGTTACCAACAGCATTTTCATTTTCCAGCAAAGTTATTACAAGAGTTTTAAAATCTGATCTCTTAGTAGTAACTTTCTTTCACCTATCCCTGATGAAGTTTTGGGCTGGCTTCTTCTTGAGTCGTCTCTTTCTTAGCTGTCTGTAGTAGCTTGCTTGTAGAGATGACCCAGCTTTATATCAGGATTAAATAGATTTTTATAATATATATGGTTACCATTTTTTGGAATTTGACCATAATAAATACCCAGGTAATAAGAGGTTGACCAAACACAAATGCATCTCTTAAAAGTAATAGATACAGGTTATGAATAAGATTTGCTAATATTTGTTTGGAAAATATATATATGTTAATATTAATTTTAAAAAAGTCTTCTCTAGAGCAGAGATTCTCAACCTTTTTCTTTCTGAGGACCCCCCCAACATGCTATAAAAACTCCATGGCCCACCTGTGCCACAATAACTGGTTTTCTCCATATAAAAGCCAGGGCTGGTGTTAGGGGGTAACAAGCAGGGCAGTTGCCTGAGGTCACATGCCACAGGGGCCCCTGTGAAGCTACATTGCTCAGGCTTTGGCTTCAGCCCCCAGTTGCAGAGTTCAGGGTCCCGAGCTTCAGATCCATATGGCGGGCTTTGGCTTTTTGCCCTGGGATCTACTAAGCCTAACGCTGGCTCTGCTTGGAAGACCCCTTGAAACCTGCCCGATGCCATCCAGGGGCCCCCAGACACCTGGTTGAGAACCACTGCTCTAGAGCATTGTCCATGACCAAAGTAGAGTTCACTAATTGGGATATAATCTTTATACTTACCTACAATAATGTCCTAATAGAGACGTACTCTGTCTGGAAAAACATTTAGACCACCATTTTATTGGTAGAACTAAATTTTGAGCTGGAGACTATTATATAGAGGTCAAGTCATTATAGCTTTGACCCATCATGCTGGCATTTTTTCCTGTATATACTTAAAACTTAGTATGAAAGAATTAGCTAAACTGAATGTTGTACTCACAATTACAAGGAAGCTTTTTGAAAATGCACATTAGCTCTAGCCAAAACAAAGTACATGTATTGAGTAATGTGTTTTACTTTAGTACGGGGTCGGCAACCTATGGCACACGTGCCAAAGATGGCACATGAGCCGATTTTTAATGGCACGCTGCTGCCTGCCGGGTCCCAGCCGCCAGCTCCGCTCAGCCCGCTGCCAGTCTGGGATCCCGGATCTAGGTACATAGAATGGGTACCTACCTTCTCCCTGGTTCTAGCCCATTCTCTTCCTCTCTGCACTGAGCTGAGGGTGGGAGTGCACTGAGCACAGGGCTGGGGGTGAAGGAGCAGGCTGGGGGTTGGGGTGCAGGGTCTGGCCAGGAGCTAGAATGAGGGAGGTTGTTCAGGCTTGGGGCAAGAGGTCTGGATGTGGAGTGCTTACCTGAGCAGCTCCCATTTGGTGCAAGGGGTGCAGGTGGGAATGTGGGAGGGTGCAGGAGCTCCTGTTTGGTGCTCGGGGGTGTGTGTGTGGGGGGTGCAAGAGTCAGGGCATGGGGTGTGGGGGGGCTGGGTAGGTGTAGGGGGTGCAGGAGTCAGGGATGGGGTCGTGGGGGGTGCAGGGGTCAGGGCAGAGGGCTGGGTGTGTGTGAGCAGGGTGCAGGGCTCAGGGGAAAGGGTGTGGGCTGGGGTCATGGGTGTGCTCCCAGCCCCCTGCTCAGAGTGGCTCATGGCAGCAGGCTGGAGGGGATATGCTCTGATTCCACCCCCCTTCTCCAAGGCCCCGTCCCCACCTCCTCCCCGAAGCAGCGAGTGCGCTGTGGCTCCACTTCTCCCCCTCCCACGCAAGGGCCATCACCTGTTCTGTGGCAGGGAGAGGAGGAGGGGCAGGAACGCAGCACGCGTGGGGAAGAGGCGGGGAAGGGGGGAGAGGGGGAGGGGCAGGAACGCAGCACGCTGGGGGAAGAGGCAGGGGAGGGGAGAGCTTGCCTGCCCTGCAGCAGCAGCCGGCAGGACCAAGCTTCTTCACCTTGCCCCTGTGTGTGAGGGGGTGGGGCGGGGATGGAGAAGGGGAGGGGGCGGGGGGGGTCCCAGTTGCCGCTCCACTCAGCCTGCTGCTGGTCTGGGGTTCTGGCTGCCAGCCCCTGGCCAGCCAGGGTTCCAGCCACAGGCCCCGCTCAGCCTGCTGCCAGCCTAGGTGAACGGAACCCCAGACTGGCAGAGGGCTGAGCGGGCCGGTGGCGTAAGATCAGCATTTTAATTTAATTTTAAATGAAACTTCTTAACTATTTTGAAAACCTTGTTTACTTTACATACGACAATAGTTTAGTTATATAATATATAGACTTATAGAGAGAGACCTTCTAAAAACATTAAAATGTATTACTGGCACGCAAAACCTTAAATTAAAGTGAATAAATGACGACTCGGCACACCACTTCTGCAAGGTTGCCGACCCCTGCTTTAGTACTTTCAGAGCAGGAAAAAATGTTGCTCTGCTCAATCCAGAATTATAACTGACCTTTACTAGCACAGTTATGGGACTAGCTGTGCTTCTGGACCCTTTTTGGCTTTAGAGTGTGCCCCTCAGGTTTTAGTTGTCTTGCTGTTGCCTGTCTTGCAATGGAATTTCACTATTCTTCCACTGTTAGAACTGTACCTTGGTACAACCCACTGTCAGTTACTTATTACTGTGCAGACCCATCTTGGTTTGGGCACTTACTTGATCCTCTCTTTGGAAACCAGTAATGCTGACCAACAGCCTTCTTAAAACAAAGTATTTTTATTTAGGAGCTAGAACACAGCATTAGAGAAGAAAGTTACTAAAACAGCCTGTGTGCATATTTAGTCTCATCTAAGCTTATGCTTCACTACAAGCTAAGGTAGCTTTTTCTCTTCAGTTACAGGAACAGACCTGAACCAACTCACGTTTCTTAGACAGTTGAGATCCTTTTGTGGGTGTCTCATTCCAGTTTTCAGAACCCCCTCACCCCTTTCAAATTGATTTTGGTGTTGCCTAGGAGAGCAACACTATTTTAAACCTTTGTGTGACGAAGTATAGCCTAATCATAGCTGGAAGAAGAATGTGGCAAATCTCGCTTCTTTCCTCCACCACCTTTCCTCTGACCCCATGCCCCTAAACTAGATAAATTCTATGTGCCATATTCACAACTTCTGTGAAAAGATGCAACTCTGAACTCTGCCAGTTCTGGATTTGGTCAGTTGATTTGTTTGAAAAAACATTTAGTATTGATCACTCAAGTTCTTGTTTTAGCAGCTGTAACTTGGATAGAGCACCACCATTGTCCACTTCTTACAGTCTACTTCAGTCTCGCAATTCTTGTGAAAACACACTACATTGACATTTACAGTAATCTTGCTAAGAATCCCTTGGAGCAGGTTTCTTGGTATCATCTTAAACTGTTCTTGTACAAGAATATTGTAATAGTACTTACACGGCCTTCACACAGTAGTATCTGAGGGGCCCCCATGTAATTTAAAAGATTAAAAACAAAAACTGTTCCATGGCTTATGCAAACCTTGAAACACGTGACATATTTTATGTGTGTGTGTGTGTGTGTTGGGACACTGATTAATGGTACAGGTGAGGAGAGCTATCATAGAAGATTAGGGTTGATTAGGAAGAGACTTCAGGAGGTCATCTAGTCCAACCCCATGTTCAAAGCAGGACCAACCCCAACTAAATCATCCCAGCCAGGGCTTTGTAAAGCCGGGCCTTAAAAACCCTCTAACCTTAAAAAAAACTGTACTGAAAAAGTGTGGGATGCATTTGGTTCTGAATGCTGTATGCTCCATTTTATATTTACGTGAATAAGTTCTGTAGTCTAGGTCCAACTCTTGTGCAAGTTCTCTTCTGCACTCATGAGGCTCTTCCTTTTGGTTGGCAATTTCATTGTTCTGCTGGAGAAGTGATCTTTCAGGTAGCTAAAGTCAGCCCATGGAGAACTTCAAATATTAGGACAGCAACCCTGAACAAGAATGCATATTTAAGTGGGAAGCCAGTGAGCAAGTGGAGCCATTAGGGCAACACATTCACAGCAATCTATATTGCTGAGTTTGTACTTCTATGTTTTGTACTAAGCTGGATCTTTTTAGGGTTAAAGGCTTCGTTCTTAGGTGTGAAAAGCAGTTTTTGAGCACAGCAAAGAAAGTGGTATGTGCATTATAGAACTTTATGTATGGTTCTCCAGGTGTCATGTGTTATCTTCTAAAATGTTTGTTTTTAAAAAAACAATGTAAATTCTCTCCCTGTCCCTGAACCCCATATTCAGTGGATAATAAACATATCCTGGAAGCAAATCAGGGGAAGAAAGTGTTACATTAGGCTGATGCCACTGGCAGTTTCCTTAATTGTTTGTTTTAATGGGAAGAGAATCTGTTTAGTTACAGAATGCTAATGAAAATTGATTTCATTGTTTTCTGGTTCTGTAGTAGCACATATGGTGGAAACATATAAGCATCCTCCTACCTCTTTTAAATTAATATACTTTTACAGTATCACCACAGACATTCATGTTTGCTGTACTTTCATCAACACAGGGCTATAGAGCATTCTTATATTAAATTATATTAGAGGCAAGTTGATATGAATATCTATATTTTAAAATGCTCTAATACAGCTACCAATTGTAGGAGTGCAAATAACTTGAAGGTGCAGAAAAAGTTGCTGAGAGACATCTCTGGTGGAAATCCTGTGACCGGACATTTCCTCCATTACAGATTTGTTCTGTAGTTCTTCAGTTCTTCTACCATCTTCCTAACTAAACAACACTACCTCTGCAGCTTAACTGAATCTCAGCTGCCTTTTCACCACCCTTGAGTCACTCCTCTTTCTTCTTCCTCTTCACTCTGCACAAGTTCTTGCTGATTTCTTGCAAGAGAAAACTGACAAAATATGGCATGACCTTCCCCTTCTACAACTTTCTCCTCTCCACAGATGAAGAATTCTGCTCTTCTCTAATCCCTCCATTCTTATCCATCCTTTAACATCCATTAACTTTTTAAGTTAAGTGGATTTTCCAGGAAATCCCTGGAAATTCCCTTCTGGAAATGCAAGAATTCAGCCTTTTGAAGCATCGCCCTGGGGAGGGGACCTTTGTCTGCTCATCACCAGTTATAGGAGGACAAGATCAGAGCATAAAAGAGCAATTCTCAGATTCATGAGTGTGCTTGTTCTGAGCTAACAGCTATTATGAACTTGTGACCACAGAAAAACCCACTAATGGAGTATGAAGGACTGATTCCTCTGAGAGCCCTTATTGGTGTTGGGGTGATCTTTGGTAAACATTAGCTTGCATGTAGGTTCTTTAATTATTTTAATGTTTTCTCTGTAATACTTTCATCTTAAGAATAAATGTGCTTGTTTAGAAAAAGCTATGTGGTAGCTGTTTTCCAACTTTTTGCTATCTCCAGTAGGGAAGAGTTTGTTTTTTCCCTCTTGGTCGGCCACACGTGAATTTATTTAAAAAGTTTAATAGCTACGGCTTATAACCTAGCTTGTGGCTGAAATGGGCTTCCTCAGAGTCTTTGAAGCATCTAAGAGCAAGGAAAACAAATCTTGCAGACACAGGAATTAGTTGCCACTCAAGACTAAGGCATTATCTACTCAAAGTTGCACCAGTTTAACTTTAATTGTCATGACCACACATGCCTTGAATTTGGGTCTGTGTAAGCTGATGCCTCCCTACTTTCACTCAGCTGCTCACTACCATCTGATTAGGTTGAAAGACCATGAAACCTGAAGCTACATCAGGGAGGCCTCCTTTGGGCCCTGGTTGGAGGAAGACTGGGACCTCTGGTTGGTCAGGACTTCCTTTTTAAACCCAGAGAGAGGCACAGTAAGTTGTCTGCACAACTGGGCTCTATCTGGTTGCTGTTTGGATCCCTCACCTGGCACTACAGACTCTTTGATTCTGCATATTCTGACCTTGGCCTGACTTCTGGTGACCCAAATCATGCCTGACCCTGTCTGGATTAGTTCAGTTGGGTCCAGCCTGTTTCTGAGTAACCTGAACATGGCTCTCCTTAACCAGGTTGTTAACCACTCAACCCAGCTGCCTATGTACTGGCCTTACAGTTTGTGTGGACCACAACTCCAAAAGATAGGCCAGTGAAAGAACGAGGATGGAGTCAATCAGTCAACTTCAGCTCCAAAAAGACCTGGGCTCCCCTGAATGGGCCACTTGCCTCTTGGTGGACAGCCAACAACCACAGGTTCAAGTTGCACAATTGAACAGTGAGCACCAACTGTTGCAGGAGTGGATGAGCGAACTCTGCTCTGAAAATACAGCGCTGTGGGCACAACCTATGGTATCAGCCCCGAAAAGAGTCTCTCGATACCCCTGCTGGAATGATTTGATGGTAATTATCAGAGATTTCGGGGTTTCATGAATCAGTGCTGCCTCCAGTTCTTACTCAGTTTCCAGTCCTACACTTCTGACCAGGTCAAAGTGGGCATGATAGCTAGTCTACGGTCCGGGGAAGTGTTGAATTGGGCCTTCCCTTTGTTGAGGGCAATATTCTGGTATTGTTAAAAAGACATTTTCTTCAGTCAATGTTGTCAGTTTATTGATGACCCTCATTGTGTCCGCTTGGCAAATGCTGTTTTAAGGAAGCTTTAGCAGGGACATTTCCACTGGCTTATCACAGGCACTGAATGGAACGTGGCTGCACCACAACACCAATTTCATTGGGGCCTGTGCGAGGAAATTAAGAATGAGTTGTCCTGGGCCTCGAATCAAAAGTCGTCCCCAGGCTTCAGACCTCTACTCTGATCAGCATCCCAAGAAGGTCTTGTAACTGCAAGTATCGATCCAATTGTGTATCTTGGAGAGGCTTGATGAATGTCAATACAGCAGATCCTGATCAGGGGCAGATAACAATTTTATAGACATTGCCGTGCCCACGCCCTGCAAATCCCCCTATAGCCTAAGGGCGTCAAGGCTGACTGCTTACCCCTATGCTTAGGACCTGAATGATTTTTAAAAAGTGCATTTCCTGTTTTCCCACATAATGTCATTCTTCTTTCATTCATTGCTGAAGTAGATATCAATACTATGGGAATGAACACATTTTTTAAAATAAAGGTGCTAACCTAAAAGTTTGGTGCAGTAGCTGGGGCCAAGTGTTTGATCCTTCCAGGAAGTTTATAGTTATTTTCATGGCAGCATGTTTATTGCTTCCCCCACCCCCCTAAATCTTAGGTAATCTGTAGTCCAAGAAGAAAACTCAGTCACAATTACGACATAATTGGCATCACAGAGATGTGGTGGAATAATTCACGTGACTGGATTTTTGGTATAGAAGAGTACAGCTTGTTCAGGAAGGGCAGACAGAGAAAATAATGAGGAGGTGTTGCCTTGTATATCAAAAATGTATATACTTGTGCTGAGGTTGAGATAGATGTGCGGGGCAGACCTGTTGAAATCTTCCGGGTAAGGATAAAAGGGGTTAAAAAAAGTGTGATGGTAGGGGTCTACTATAGACCACCAAACCAGGAAGAAGAGGTGGATGAGGCTTTTTTTAAATAACAAAAAAAAAAAAAAAATCATCCAAAGCACAGGACTTGGTGGTGATGGGGGACTTCAACTACCTAGACACCTGTTGAGAAAATAACCTGTGCCCTGCTGTATTATTGCAAGTTCTTGGTATGTGTTAAGAGACAACTTTTTATTCCAGAAGGTGGAGAAACTGAGTAGGGAGAGGGGCTGTTCTAGGTTTGAATCTGACAAATAGGGAGGAACTGTTTGAAAATTTGAAAGTGGAAGGCAGTTTGGGTGAAAGTGATCATGAAATGACAGCGTTCACGATTTCAAGGAATGGTATGCAGAAAAACAGCAGAATGAAGAAAATGGACTTCAAGAAGGCAGATTTTAGCAAACTCAGATAATTAGTAGGCAGGAGCCTGTGGGAAGTAAGTCTAAGGGAAAAAAGAGTTCAGGAGAGTTGGTGGTTTGTAGACAGACATTGAAAGCCCAAGAGCAAGCTATCCCAATGCATAGGAAAGATAGGAAGTCTCATAAGGGACCACCTTCACTTAACTAGGAGATCTTCAACAACCTGAAACTCCAAAAAAAAAAAAAAAAAAAAATACAAAAAGTGGAAAATAGGCCAGACTACAAAGGATGAATATATATGAAACGAAAAGCATGTGGGCAGAAAATTAGACAGGCCAAGGCACAAAATGAGATTAAACTAGCTAGGATATAAAGGGCAACACAAAAACGTTTTACAAATACATTAAGACTGAGGAAGACCAAGGACAGAGTAGGCCCATTATTCAATGAGGCAGGAAAGACAATAACAAAAAACACAGCAATGGCCAAAGTGTTAAATGCCTTGTTTGTTTGTTTTCACCAGAAAGTTTGGTAGTGATCGGATGAGTAACATATTGAACATCAGCATAAATGCAGTAGGATCTGAGGCTAAAATAGGGAAAGAACAAATTGAGCATTACTAAGGACAGGTGCTACAAATTTACAGTGGTGCAACTGCACCACTGTCGTGCTGATGAAGATGCTCTAAATTGAAAGGAGAGAGCACTCCTGTTGTCTTATTTCAGAGTAGCAGCCGTGTTAGTCTGTATTCGCAAAAAGAAAAGGAGTACTTGTGGCACCTTAGAGACTAACCAATTTAATTGAGCATAAGCTTTCGATATGAGCTGTAGCTCACGAAAGCTTATGCTCAAATAAATTGGTTAGTCTCTAAGGTGCCAGAAGTACTCCTTTTCCTGTTCTCTTAATAACTCCACCTCTGTGAGAGGCGGTAGTTATGTTAGCAGGAGAAGCACTTAGGTCGGTATAACTGTCAATCAGGGGTCTGGATTATCCCCACCCCCTGAGAGATATAGTAATACCAAAGTAATTTTGCAGTGTCCAGAAAAATTAGATGTCTTTAAGTCAGGAGGGTCTGATGAAATACATTCTAAAATACTTCAGCCACTTCCTTAAGTGATCTCTAAGTCATTAGGGATTAACTTTGAGAACCCATGGATGACAGGAGCGATCCCAGAGAATGAGAAAAGGGCAAATATAGTACGTATCTATAAAAGGGGAACAATGAGAACCGAGGGAGTTATAGACCAGCCAACTTAACTTCAGTACTTGGAAAGATAATGGAGCAAATAATCAATCAATAAATTTGTAAGGACCTAAAAGATAACAAGGTGATAAGCAACAGTCAACATGGATTTGTCAAGAGCAAATCATGTCAAACAAACATAACATCCTTATTTGACAAGGTAATAAGCCTTGAGGATAGGGGGGAAGCAGTAAATGTGATAATCTCAACTTTAGTAAGACTTTTGATACTGTCTCACATGACCTTCTCACAAGCAAACTAGGGAAATGTAGCCTAGACCAGCATTTCTCAAACTATGGGTGGGCCTCCTCAGGGAGGCACAGGAATGTGTGAAGGGAAGCTCAAGCTATGTGCTTTTTTTTTTTTCTTTTTCTTTTTTTTTTAAGAGCTCTGGCTGTCAGTCCCAGATGGCTGGGGCTTATGCAGAAGGGCCGTGCACACCCAAGAAGCGGGGATAAAAGGGACAGCTGGAGCCCCGCCACCTGGGTTTGGGCTCTCCTCCCCACCCCAATCCCTCACCTGGAGGTAAGGGGGCTCCATCTGTCAGTCCTGGGTGGCAGTGGCAGCACGGAAGTAAGGGGGGCAATGGGATGCTACTTTTGCTGTGAAAAGTGATATTGTCACTTTTAATTGTTTTTTATTGTCACTAATATCACTTTTCATATTGACACTCTTACTTCTGTGCTACTGCTGGTGTGGCACTGCCTTTAGAGCTGGACATCCAGCCAGCAGCCGCTGCTCTCCACTCTGCCTTTAGAGTTAGGTGGCAGTATATGTACTTGTCTGGGGGAGGGGGAGCATTGTGAACAACTACAGACACAAAGAAGGGAGGGCCTGATCAAATATGTTTGAGAACTACTGGCCTAGACAAGCCTACCAAAAGGTGGGTGCACAACTGGTTGGCAAACCATGCTTAGAATAGTTATCAATGGTTTGCAGTAATGTGGAAGTGCCTATCAAGTGGGGTCCTGCAGGGATCTGACCTGGGTCTGATTCTATTCAGTATCTTCATCAATGATTTAGATAATGGCACAGGGAAATACAATCTGGATGGAGCTACTATAAGGTGGGTGCATAACTGGCTGGAAAATCATTTGCCGAGAGTAGTTATCAGTGGTTCACAGTCAAGCTGGAAGGGTATATTGAGTGGGGTCCTGCAGGGATCAGTTCTGGGTCCAGTTGTGTTCAATATCTTCATCAATGATTTAGATAATGACAGAGAGAGAACACTTATAAAGTTTGTAGATGACACCAAGCTGGGAGAGGTTGTAAGTGCTTTAGAAGATAGGATTAAAATTAAAAATGATCTGGACAAACTGGAGAAATGGTCTGAAGTAAATAGGATGAAATTCAATAAGGACAAATGCAGAATACTCCACTTAGGAAGGCATAATCAGTTGCACACATAGAAAATGGGAAATGACTGCCCAGGAAGGAGTACTGTGGAAAGGGGTATTCAGGAAAGATGTGGATAAATTGGAAAGTAGTTGTCATTTTGAGCCCCAAATCTTGAGCATTAGTATAGCTATATTTGCCTCATTTTGCTTATAACCCTTATTTTAGGAAAAGTTAATCAGGATACAACTCTGATTTGAAAAAAAAATATTTATATTGTTTAATCGTTGTAACATTTATGATCTAGAGCTGCTTTCCCCTCTAAATTTTAGATGGTAGAAAAATGTCTTTGAGAGATTGTGGTCAAGATCATCATGAACCATAAATTTAAAATTTTACTTAACTATTCTCTAACCCTCTGTTTGCTATCACAGATTGAGGCACTGTACATACTTATGTCAGATACGTCCTTATTATGTTTATAGCAACTTTGCAAAATTGTTTAAAAAAAATCCAAATTCTTTTACCAGTTCAAGTGTAAAGTCTTCTCACCAAACTTTTCTGTAGTGGTGGTAGATATAGCTTAAGAGTGGTTTGGGGGTAATTTTGAGTACAAAGTTCTATTCCATGTTTTATATCCCTTTAGAGGAGACAGTAATGTCTGTACATAAGCATACATGGATTACTAACAAAACATTGTAATGTAGGTTTATAAATTTAAAAAACTCTGAGAAATCAAAAGTAAAGTGAGATTTTATAAGGTAGTCATGTGGCTATCAATAACATATTATCTGAGCACCTCACAATCTTTAATGAATTTATCATCGGGACAACCCAGGGAGGTAGGGAAATGGGAGCTCTGTGTTGCTTTTGCTTTTTCAGTTTTATATTTTCCTATCCCACAGTTGACTTTTCTTCTCAAGCACCTAAATGATGGAGCATTGTTTTGGTGTGTGGGGAGATACTTTTGTGTTTGAAAGTCTGTGCACTTTTAAAATTCAGGCACAAAATATTTTATTCCTTTTTGTAAACAAGAAGTATAAAAGCAGCCATTCAAATTTACTGCTCTAGTGGGAGGATGTGACTTGTACAACAGGGACATCACATACATTCCATTCCATTTCATGTGATGTAACTGGTGACATTTAACTCAAGGTTTTCACTGTTTTACTTAACATTCATTTTATAGACCAGCTTAGCTCAAAGATGTGTATAGTGAACATCTTTTCTGAGAGATGGCAAATATATTTTATTAAATTGTGGAAAAGAGATGTCATGGTACAGAATGGGTTTGTGCTATAACTGCATGGTCTGCAGATGTTTCGGGCCTAAACCTAATTACAAGAGAAATACTTTTAAATGTGCCAGAAAGCAGAAGGATTACCTGACTAGTCTCAGTTCCTGGTGAGCAGTTTTAAATGATCAAATCGAATACTTTGCTCTGTCTGTTGGTTCTTTTTTCATGCATTGAACACTGCTAAATCACTGTTGTTCAGCATACTGTCTGTTGCTATTGTCATTTCATAGGTTCAAGTTTAGGAGAAGAGCCTGTTTGTTATAATTTTTTTAAAGTTTACTGATTTCATAAACACTTTTTACTGTTCAGTCAATTTTATTAAAGAAGTAAGTTTGTCTGCAACCTACTTTCAGATCCTAGATTTGATGTTGCCTAGTGATATTACTTAATGAAACCAATTGAGAGCATAAGAACAGACCAGATTTTTCTGTGGATAGGTGAACTAGCTGAAATATTTGTTTGAGAGGCTTTAATAATTTTTTTTAATGATAAGCGGTGAGTAATTCTGCTGTTGAAAACTTTCAGTACAGATAACTAATAACATTAAAAGTTTTTTGATCCGCACTTAAAATATGTAGAGTGGACTGGTGGTTGTTTGTGGTGGTACTATAGCTGCCAGAGCTTTATTAACCACATATTTCCTCTAGGAACACTCTAGTAAAACAATGAAGTGTGGAGGGGATGGTCTTCACTGAGAAGAATTCACTAGTAAATATATTGTGTGGTCACAGTGAGAGGTGACAGAAAATGTAGACGCCATGCTAGCCATGAGGTGGATGTGGTAAAATAGGAAAGAATATGAAGACTTCTGTGAAGAATGTGGCTTTTAAATTTATTACACACCAGGCAAGTGTCCTTAGAGACTGTTGCTTATACCCCAAAACACTTCACACTAGAGGTACCAGATCATAATTACTCTTTTATCTTCATGATCACAAATCATGTCATGCATCTCTTCTGTTGGAAATTTTGCCTTAAACATACAGGTGAAATGCAAGATTGGAATGAATTCTAATAGTTCTGAAAAACGATTATTTTTCTGACAAACAGGTTTAGCCAAAATGAAATTTCAAAAGCCAGCTACAGGGATAGCACAAAAATGAAACTTTTTTCTAACTGCATTTTAAAGAATAAGTCTTATGATACATAGTCCAGGAAAAGTACTCCGCATATTCATAAAATAGTATTCTGAGAGGATGAAAAGTCCAAAGATATCTGTGCTGAATTTGACTGGAGAAGATAATCACATTGAAAGAAACACTTTGTTGTTAAAATTTAAAAAAAAAAAAAGTCCTGGTCTATTTTGCATAAATATTTTAGATGATTAAAACTAGAAATGGTAAAAATCCTTTCCCTCTATTCATAGTTTACTTCTTGCACTTTTCTGTTTGGATAGTAAAAATAGACTGTTTGTTTTTACTTTTGTTTCCTCATTTATGGTTCATGATCTCTCTCCCAATTGGAGAAGTGGGTCTGTGTTCCTGATGGATAACAAAATGGAGAAAACAAAAGGACTAGAAATGTTCAGTCTGTGAGGAGAAGCTTTTGTGAACTGTAGAAGGGAAGGCTTCCCACAACTAAGCCCTGTCATAACTGTTTCCTGCCCACAGTCCCTCTGTCTGTCAGGAAAAGGAACTCTGAGTCTGGATGGTATGTTGAAACTTTCACATCTCCTTACATCAGCCAACATGGCTCTGGATACCCCTCTTTAAAGGTGGGTCAGTCCTCTTCAGTGATCTGCACTTATGAATCAAGGGTTGTTGTCCCCCCCTGCCCAAACCATACCTTGGTCAGGAAGAAATTTGAGTTCCCCCACCTCAAGTTCTGCAGTGGGTAAGTCTCTTGGCAAGCAGTCTGGCATACTTTCTTGTTCCCCTTCTTTACAGGAGTAGGATCTGGGCTCTTATGTGGATGAACCTCCACATTTAGAGAGGTCAGGATCCAGAATGGAAATTGGATAACTAATTTTCCATGGCTGATCAATTTTGCATTCAACTCATAATGCCCTAGAACAACGCCATTAAGTTGATGTTGTGAACACTTCTGGGGAATATGAATTTTTATAAAAACTGTTTTCATTGTGAGTTTAAAACAGTATTTGTGGTATGCTTGGAAACACATATTTTAGTCTTGGGTTTGGACCAGATTTTTCCTGACATTGTCTTCTTCAGCCCTTCTTCTCTGCTGCATGACGAATAGTTAATGGCAAAGATTTTTTTAGGCCCCATCTTAACAGCTTTGCAAGATGAGGGCAAATTATGTAAGTTTCTCTAGTGGACCACAAAGTGTGCAACCATTCTGACTGAGTTCGCATATAAAATATAGTCAAGTTACGGAACTTTATTAGCATCAAGGTTGGGCTAGTGACATAGATATCTTATGGTGTCACAGGGAGTCTCTCTGTCAGTGCTCAGAAAAGAGTAGAGGAGCCTGTAAAGGAAGTGGTAGTTGAATGAATTTAAGCCCTGAAATAGTCAGTGTTTTTGCTGCATATCTGTGTGTGAGATTTAGAAATATCTTTTGTAAGTAAAAATTCAAACTTTCAGGGAAATTGTGTTTTCTCCAACCAAACCACTGCTCTTGGGTATGCTATTTGTGATGGTGTTATTACTAACAACACTCTCAAATACAAGCTCAAGCCAAATTACAGCAATTTTGGCACCTATCAATATATCTGGCTCTGACTCCTCTCTCCAAGTGCTTTGCTGTACCTGATTTGTCTGGCTAGTTAATTTACTTCTGTGTAAGGGCTATATCTATGATCTACAATATGTATGTATGTATGTATAGATAGATAGATATAAAAGTCAGGAAAACACCAGGGATCCCTGTCCTCTGGAATGGTGTTTGAAATATGAAGGGACATATGACTCTTTAGCGCATCTGGCACGTAAATATCTTGCAACACCGGCTACAACATGTGTTCTCACTTTCAGGTGACACTGTAAACAAGAAACGGGTAGCATTATCTCCTGCATATGTAAACAAACTTGTTTGTCTGAGCGATTGGCTGAACAAGAAGTAGGACTGAGTGGACTTGTGAGCTCTAAAATTTTACATTTTATTTTTGCATGCATTTTTTTTTACATAATTCTAGATTTGTAAGTTCAACTTTCATGATAAAGAGATTGCACTACAGTACTTACAATCATAGAATATCAGGGTTGGGAGGGACCTCGGTAGGTCATCTAGTCCAACCCCCTGCTCAAAGCAGGACCAATCCCCAATTTTTTCCCCATATTCCCTAAATGGCCCCCTCAAGGATTGAACTCACAACCCTGGGTTTAGCAGGCCAAAGCTCAAACCACTGAGCTATCCCTCCCCCCCGCTCAAAGGAGGACCATTCCCCAATTTTTGCCCCAGATCCCTAAATGGCCCCCTCAAGGACTGAACTCACAACCCTGGGTTTAGCAGGCCAATGCTCAAACCACTGAGCTATCCCTCCTCCCTTTGTATTAGGTGAATTGAAAAATACTATTTCTTTTGTATTTTTACAGTGCAAATACTTGTAATCAAAAATAAATATAAAGTGAGCACTGTATACTTTGTATTCTGTGTTGTAATTGAAATCAATATATTTGAAAATGTAGAAAACATCTAAAATACTTAAATGGTATTCTATTATTGTTTAACAATGCGATTAATCGCGATTGATTTTTTTAATTGCTTGACTGCCCTAAGAAGAAGTATTTTGTATGTTGTAAAAAGAAAAGGAGTACTTGTGGCACCTTAGAGACTAACCAATTTATTTGAGCATAAGCTTTCGTGAGCTACAGCTCACTTCATCGGATGCATACTGTGGAAACTGCAGAAGACATTATATACACAGAGACCATGAAACAATACCTCCTCCCACCCCACTCTCCTGCTGGTAATAGCTTATCTAAAGTGATCACTCTCCTTACAATGTGTATGATAATCAAGTTGGGCCATTTCCAGCACAAATCCAGGTTTTCTCACCCTCCGCCCCCGCCCCCCTCCCCAAACTCACTCTCCGGCTGGTAATAGCCCATCCAAAGTGACCACTCTCTTTACAATGTGTATGTGTCTTTTAAATGTAATGACCTGACCTTTGGCCATGGATGTGACATACTTTGCAAAAATCTCATTATAATGTCAGTGTCTTACTTGTCTTAAGTCAGTTTCCTAATATATTAACCTTATCAGTATATCAGGGTTCAAGTTAGATTAAATTCTATCTACGGTTCTCAACCTGTGGGTTGGGACCCCAAAGTGGGTCGAGACCCGTTTTAATGGGGTTGCCAGGGCTGGCTTAGGCTTTTTGGGGCCTGGGGCCAAAGCTCTGGGCAGCAGGGCTAGTCAGTGGTACTTGGGTGGGCTCAGCCCCCACCCCCGGGATTGTGTAGTAATTTTTGTTATCAGAAGGTGGTTGCAGAGCAATAAATTTGAGCACCCCCTGTTTTACATCAATAAAAGTAGTTTGCTGCTTTGCGAAATTCAAGTAGAATCAATAAAGTATTTATACCTTATTTATCTACTGAGCTTATTGATTTAGAAGTATAGTTGTTATCAGTATAAAAGATATATTATTAAAATGACTCATTTCAAATCTTGTTTGTTTTTCAGAAGTAGCACAATGCAGTGTTTTTGTATAGAAATTTTATGAGACATTGCAGTATTTTCAGCACTGTTACTTACCATCAAACCATAATATAAACTAATTTTGAAAAGTTTCTTTTTCTCTGAGGTATTTGTATGCCTTGTCAGGTAGTGTTGAATTTAAAAATTATGTAATCCATAAAGCTATTGAGTGCACAGTGGGCAGGGGATCAAAGCAAGTGAATTTTCTTAACTAAACAGGTAGACATTTAGAAATGTTAACATTTTCTGAAGAAGAGCTCTATGTGGCTCGAAAGCTTGTCTCTTTCACCAACAGAATTTGGTTCAATAAAAAAATACTACCGCACCCACCTTGTGTCTCTAACATTTCCATAGCAGTTCACAAATGATTATTGGAGTAATGCTTCTGCCCACTCCCTTTAGAGTGGTGGTTGTCATAAGGCGAAGTAGTGGAACATTTTAAAGTGATGTTAATAGCTTAAAGGCAACAACAATAATATGAAGAGTTGGAGCACAATATAAATTCTAGCAGCAGAAGATACGGTAAGATGACAAAAACCTCAAGGTTAAAAAAGGTTTAGAAAAGGTTACAGCTTACAAAAATTTACTTATCAAAGACACATGAATTAAAGTTTAATAAATTGTAAGGAGTCCGGTGCCACCTTAAAGACTAACAGATTTATTTGAGCATAAGTTTTTGTGGGTAAAAGATCAACCTGAAGTTTTTTACCCACGAAAGTTTATGCCCAAATAAATCTGTTAGTCTTTAAGGTGCCACCGGACTCCTTGTTGTTTTTGTGGATACGGACAAACACGGCTACCCCTCTGATACTTGTTAATAAATTGTGTTAATGTGATTTGTTTTGTTTTACAGAGCTGCTTTTCTTTGAGGAATCCTTCAGTATAATTAACTAGAAATTATAGAGGGTAAATGACAATAGTATGTTAATGAATGATCTAGTGTTAATACATATTTTCTTCTGGTTTATAGAGTGTAATGATACCCTTTTATCTAAAAAATATTGGTAATTTTTTTAAATTCTGTAATTATACTGTACTTCATGGAAAAACTTTCAGATAAGTTAGTATTCTGTGTCTTATCATAGATATACATTACCATTTTAAACCTCAGTGTTCTAGTAGTTCTACTTTGTGGCTTATTATCCAGAAACTATCAGTGAATTTAAAAAGACAACCTGGTTAGATGCGATGTTTTAGAAATTAGGCAGGACTCTGCTGAACTGCAAGCTAAAGAGAAGCATTGAAATTAGTTGCAGCTCATTCCTATGAAAAGTTGGCATGCTTGGAATTTCAAAACCTCTCCAATATTTGCTTTGTGCACAGCATGTTTCTGATAAACAAGAGGAGTGTGCAGTATTTCCCCCTTAAATGAGTTTCTTGCAGGTTTCCAGTGAGAACAGAAGAACTAACCCAGAGAAGATTTTCCATAGTATTTCCTAATATCTACAAAACTAGTAGGCTGGTGTTGTAATTGGAGAACTTTAATCAGTGTGGCTGGTCTGTGACAGTGGATGGCCTCCAAACAATATTAGGGAGGGTGGAGTGACTGGGTATAGTTGTTTTATATTTCCTATCTTTACAGAAATGACCATCCTAGTGGTAGAATTGGCCTCTCAGTTGGCTGCCAAATCATCTATTACAGAATGCAGCAATGTAAGAAAAAATGCAGATATTATGGAGCATGCAGAACGCCAGATCTTCGGTGTATAGAAGAGGTGATTGAAAATCAGGATTTTTTTTAGCTCCTATTACTCAGCCTTTTCTAACAAAACTCCATCCAAAAAAGCAAAAAAGCGTCTATTTCTTAACAAAATCTCGCACACAACAATAAAGAAGTCAAATGGACATACATAGGTAAATAGGATTTGTAACATTGTAGTTACATCATGCCAAAACCAAATCCACTACATAGTTTGTTAATCCCACAGCCAAGCAGTTCAGATCATCAGTTTCAGCTAATGTTAAGCAAAGTAGCTTTATCTTGCCAATCCTTTGTGCATCATTTTTGTGGCTGTACAGGTACTCTACGTCCCTGATGACTCGCAGTTTCATCAAATGGGCTTTCTGAGTTCCTAATGTGTTTTCCTACTTAAGAGTACTCATTTTATCCTTATGACAGTTGCCCATTTTCTCTGTATGTGTAATGGACTGCAGCTGTCATTCATTGTCTGCTACAGCTTTCTGATTTTGGGGTTTGTATCACCGACAGACGGTGATTGTTTCTACTGATGCAAATCATTTGCATGTGGAGGCAATTGTGAAGTAGTGAGTATTTTAAATTGTGTGTGCAGTATAGTGTTCTATTTGGGTAGCGTTTTGGTTTTGGATTTTTTTTTAAATGTACGTTCTGCTACGCTATTACGTTGGAGAAAGCAAGGTTGAAGAAATGTGCCTTGCATTTGGAGCAGAAGGTTGTGATATTTATGATGATAGTTAGTTTTTATGGAAGTTTGTTCCATCGTCTTGGACTGACCCCTGGCATAGCTCAGTCTCTTGCACAGATTAATTTTTACCCTTAAGATAGAAAATTTGATCTGAGGAGTGGAATTGCCAACAGCAGTCTTCATCTTGGCGTATTGGGTGATATTTTAGCTATGCTGGGCCCAGGTCATTGAGCACCTTGAAGATAAGGACCAAGACCTTGAATATGACTTGATATTCTGTGGGAAGCTGGTGTAGAGTGCAGATAACCGATTTGATATGCCTGTAGTAGCCTGCATTGCTGAGGAGCTGTGTTGCAGTATTTGGTATTGTAGTTTCTGAAGAGGTTGAAGGCTTTATCCGCAGGTATTGCTTTGCTGCAGTCTAGACAGGAGGTTACAAAGGCATGTGTAACTAAGGCCAGGTCATAGTCTGTCAGGATGGCACAGGCTCCTAGCAAGCTGGAGATGGTAAAAAGTGTTCCTTGTGGACAGAGCTATTTGAGAGCTTAGTGTCGGTGAGGACTCCAGGAACACTCCTAAACTATAGACTGAATTGACCAATTGTGGGTGTGTACCTTCAGCCAAAGAAGTCTGCACTCTAACTGAAAACTTTTCAAAATACTATTCTCTGCTCACTAGCATAACCTCTGATTTGCTTGGGTTCAATTTCAGCCAGCTGTTTGTCATGATGAGCTGATTTTGTCCTAGCACTGGGCTATCTTGATGATGGTAGTATGGTCATATGTAGGGGAAGTGTCATCTGCTTGTTGCTGGCACTTGAGTCTGTGTGGTCTGACCAGTTCCAGCTAGTGGCTACGTGTCAGTGTTGAATAGTATCAATGAGATAATTGATCCTTGTGGGACTCCAAAAGTTAGGCATGGACCTAGTGGTGGAGATTCTGTTACCTATCCCTCCAGGAAGGACTGAAACCATTTTAGCGCATTACAGTGTACCCCTCTCCTTCCTTAAGTCTCTCAAGTGGAACACCAGCATCTCACAGTTGACAGTGTTGAATGGTGCAGAGAGGTCCAGGAGGATGAGAATGGATATTTGCTGATTTTCCATTTGCAGTAGGGACCATCAGTGCCACTAAAGCTGTTTCCCATCTCATGTCCTGGCCTGAATCCTGACTATGCCAAGTCTAGAATATTAGCTTAACTCTTAGTTAAATTATCTTTAAGTGCTTTAAAATGTCATTTCCATTCATTTAATCATCCTTGGTTTGATCAAAGAAGGTGTTCTAGTCTGAATTCCCCTGCTGTGGGAGAAGACTGAATATTCTAGCAGGTTTTAGGAAAATTTTCAGATAATGAAGACAGAGCAGATTACATACTTGGTTTTAAAAGATTTTTGCCCTGTCACATTTTTAGATGCAAACAGTCAATGGAAAGGCAAGTCAACCATTCACCAGTCTCTGAATCCTCCGTCAGCTTTCTTTGACTTTTCCACATCTTCAAATGCACTTTCTTTATCTGATTCTCTTTGAAATCTCACTAATTTCAATTACTTTTATTTTCTTTCCCTGATTTGGTCAGAATCATTTCTTGGTTTTCTGCATAACCTTTATTTAAAAAAAAAATAATCAGGACACTGTGTTTTTTCAAAGGTGTTCAACATCTAAAAGGCCGAACCTGAGACTTGAAGTTAATCTAATACAACTACTTCTGTCACCCAACCTTTAAGTACAGTGCATTTACATTAATTCAAGTTAGTCCAGAGTATTCGGGAAATACGCAGAGTAAGCCCAATACAAAAGAAAGTATCTAGACTTTACCAAGTAGAATCGCAAATAAGTTTATTAAGAAATACATACTAGTATTCCCAATGGGAATATGTAAAGACATTTAGAAAATTATCTGTTGAATACCCTTTTGAGTTTCTATTAGGTGATATGTTCTACTGTTGTATACTGTCCATGAGCTCAGAAGTTTTGAAAGGTACACTGCATGATAATGCCATAAATAAAAGTTCACTTTTATGTCAAAAACACCAGAATTAATTGCTAGAATACAGTTTAACAAAAGCTAATATGAATGTTTTAACTTCTTGGTCATGATTTTGGAGATAAAATTTAGACTGCAGTAGAGTAATCTTATTAATGGATCCTCACTCCTGGAGTCTGATCCTGCCAGAATGATGTGACTCAAAGTCTGGCCATGTTTAATGTTGTATGATGTGTCCCTTGATTCAGTTGTCTTGAAATCCCTGGCATTTGGTCTTCTAGCTTGTATACCCTGTCTTTATCCTTTTTTCAGAGTAGCTGATTACAGGCTGCAGAAAACATGTATCCTTATTAATCTAAAGCATTATGGTGATGGAGGTCTTCATAATTCCATATAATAACAATTTAGAATTGTGCTGAAATCTATTATGGGTTTATTTGAAATGCTACAAAGATAATTCTAATAAAGAGACATGTTGTTCTTAAAATGGAATGCCTGTTGGAAAGAATTGAACATAGTTAATGAAGTAGAACTAGATAGAGGCCTGCAAATCTGCGGAAACCCACTTTTTATATCCGCAGACCATGTTTGCGGATTGGATGTGAATACAAATTTTGTATTTTGCTCAGGGATCTATATATAGCAGTGGACAATTCTTCAGAGGAAAGACTTTTCTGTAGTTGTTCCATTATAATGTAGTCTTGATTTAGAGATTGAAAACACTGAAGTATCCCAACACTAAGTACTGCTTCTTCATTGGATTAATGTGTAATTTCCAAAATGAAATCCACATGAATTTTTACTGAGATGAATGAAATGACTGTTCTTTGGATGTGTTTTTAGTACGCCTCTGAATGGCAAGTGGTATAGAAAGTTTTGTTGCATTGTTAGGTTTGTATTTAAGGTGAGGTATAATTCTCATTTGGAAGATTGTCATTTTTATAAATTCTAAATCTAAGAAATTGTAAAGTGTTAATATTTAAAGCACTCAACATCTAAAAGCTAATTTTTTCCTGATGTGCTTAAGCCTAACTTAAAAAAAAACTTCTAATTTTTTATATCCGCCGCTAAACAACCAACCAGGTAATAGTATCTTGAGGGGCAGATGACGATACCTGGCACTTCAGTGACTCTTGCTAAAGAGCTAATGGCTGCCAAGAAGACAGAGGAGCTAATTTCTTGAAAACTCTCACTGAAAGGGAGTTAAAATTATTCATAATGCAGTACTAGCGGATTTAGTAAACTCAGAAGGTTGTAGAGTAATCCCCTTTGTAAAACCATGATACTTTTCATACAAACTCAACATTATCAAGAATCATTAGGAGAGATGAGCAAAGCTAAGACTTGCTTTATATGATCCACAGGATTGCTTTTAATCAGTAAATGCCTATTTAAGTAATAATAATAAAAGGTAGACAAGCATACTCTTGCAATTTATAATTGTAAACTTGGTTCATAATTGATCCTACTGCATTAGAAAATAATTAAAGACTGTATTTAGGTCCACATGATTCTAGAGATTACATGTCTGGATTTTTAAAGGAGGTGTGCACTGCTGTGGCCGCTGTCACATTACGTGGAATTGGAAGATCTCTTGAACTGAGAAGGGTAGTCTATTAGAATTCATTGACGTAGTAGTTTTTGTCTTGTATGTAGTTTGTATGTTTTTAAGGGCAGTTACCTTCCTGAAAAGTACAGCTAAAATACTGCTAAGCAATCTTCTGAGTGAAGATGAATGTTTAATAATTTAACTACTATGTGGATATCTATATTAGAGCATCACCTAGTACCTATTCTTGTTACAGATTAGTTGTTTCACTGTAACATCCTCTCTGTGTTTTTAATAAATGAAAAGGATGAAATGGTGAGCAATTGAACTATTTAAAAAAATCTCATTCATAAAATAATGTTGTTCCATCACACCTCTTAGGGTTTGGAAGGTGAAGAGGATTCCTGTTGTAGGGTTTGGTAGGTGAAGAGCTGCTTGTGTTTTAACATACTGAAGTATGTATGTCTCTGCTGGCCAGTACAATCACAAAATTCACAGTTTAAACTGAAAACCTTTCTGAAACTCTATAATTTAAGCAATTGATAAATGTATGAGCCACTAACACACCAAACATAGGTGTAACAGCTGGGAAGGAGGAGGAGGAGAGTGAGGGAGTCCCATCGACAAGATCTGGGATAATGCCCATTTCCATTGTCATGTACTAGGAAAGGATTCTTAACAGAATCTGATCCAGGGACCTTGCTTTCTGGTTAGTAGGTGTCAGGTACATTTGATACTTCCTTACCCACCTTTCCGCTTCTGGCTGCTGGAAAGAAAAAAAAGCATTCTCACTTTGTTCTCCCTTATACCCCAGCCAGGATCCTAACTGCAGTGGTATTGATGAGGGAGCTATTTTCTAGTCTCACTCCCTCAGTTCCTGTTTGCTGCCATGGGAAGCTACAGTTTTCTGCTCTGCTGCTACCATGGCCTGTTTTTTTTGTATTGTCTTCCCATGTGAACAGCTTCATTGTGTCTACTTCTGGTAGTAAGGAGAGGCAGATTGAATTGACATGCCTGTTGTCTGTTTCATGCCTTACTCCAAGGCTTCTGAAAAGATGCTGAGAAGTGGACCCATATTTTGTTAATTTCACTCTGCTGCTGTTTTTGAAAGCTATCAGTAGCAAGACATGCAATGGAGATGTGTGCAGAGTAAGGATCACAACACTGCATTGGACTCATTTGGAAGGTTATCTTTACACCCATAAGGATTAGAATTGCTTTTCAAATGAAAGCTTAAATGAAGCAGAAGTTGATATTTGGGCCTATTGACTTTGGCAAGTAGATTTTTCAAATTTTGATTTGAGTTTCAAGTTCGCCATCTATGACATCAGCATAATGGTTATCTCATAAGAACATTGTGAAGCTAAATACATTAAATATTGTGACCTGCTCAGATACTGCAATAAACAGGGGATACATAAATACCTCCAACTTTCTTTAGAATTTCCAGCAGTACTCATGTTTATACTTGTTATTTTAGACCTTTTCTTACTTAGATCTTAGGTTCAAAGATCAATAAGATTTGACATTCACAAAAAGGTGAAATGTGTTTAAGATGAATGAAGGCTTAAGATTCAAGAGATGCCAACGTTACTATTCCTTTGTAATTTTACTGAAAAGCAATATAGCAAATTATCTTCATGTAAGAAAACAAACTGACACTATAAGTTTATTTCCCAAGGTCAAAACTGGATAAGTAAATTACAACATATGGAAATTACAACGTGTGGAATCTTAGCCATTCAGCTCCTGTTAACGTTAAAATTTGAAAGTTTTGATGTCAGATATTGGTATTTATTAGATTTCCCTAATCCTGGCTGGAGATTTGTCAACTGCTGTTTTTTAAAGCCTGTAGCTGCCTGGAGAATGCATGCTTCAGTGTATTTCACTGGTTCATCTCTGGTGGTTTTTAAAAACTGTTTTCACAATCTGGCCCTTCCTGGAGAAAAGGAATTTTCCCTTTAAAAAAACATATGCATGCATTTTGTTCCTTCTCAATAAGGAATATGGGGGGAAAAGGCAGGAAATAGAGCCCCAGATTTTCTGATTACCTCTTATCAGGTGGTGCTGAGCCAATATTATTTTGTCTTATGAAAATGCCTCAGACCTCTGACCTGTTGTGCCAATTCGTGCTGGTGTAAATCCATTGGTTTGTTATCAATTATTTTACTGTCCGGTGTTCTGCATTTTAGCAGGTCACTGTTAATAGTGATGTTTTAGCGAACGCCCGAAAACCTATTCTTAGCCCTAATTTCTAAGTTCTTTGTACAATAATGTAGAAGATGGAGGTCTAATAAACTGTCTGAGGGTTTTGACTACTATTCACTGAATATATGGTAAATGAGTTGCTTCAGATATGACTGCTAAAGCCCTTGTCAGGTTTTTTTTAAACAGAGAAAATGGGTTACAAGTTGAGACAAGTGAAAATCAAACCAAAGAGCAGCTCACTGATAAAAAGGTTGTACTTTCATTCTTGGTAGGCACACACATTGGATTAGAGTTCAACAGTGGGTCTTTTGTTGCATAATCATGTTTGTAATTAAGACAGTGGAATGTAATAATGCTTTTACTGAGCTAAATTCAGTTTCACTAAATTGATTTGTTACTGATTTTGATGTAAACTGTGTTCATGTTATCTCCCATAACCATGTCAGATCTTGTTTTTGGAGTTTGGTTCAGCACTGCTTGCTGTCATTTTCATAAACATAAAATAATTCTGTTCTGTTTTGTTGGAGGAGGGGAGAAATTGATACAGACAAACACATCATTGAGCAGTCTTGTATCTTGTTAAAAATTAAAATTTTCTTTAGGTAATCTGGCTCAAGAATTATGACACTTCACATTCTTTTACATTCATGTTTAGTAGTAAAGACAGCTCTTTCTACATGTATTGAAAATGCAAATTAATTAGCCTAATGACATATTTGAGACCAGAATCCATTAATGGGGCTCAGTATGCTGCGCCTTAGGTCGTTAGGTCTTAAATGTTTGATACTCTAGCATCCTACAGAGGAAACCATTACCACTACCTCTTAACTTTCCCCAAATGCAACCCTCCTCTGTTTATGGAATTAAACTTCACTTTTTAAGGTGACAGAGTCAAAAGTTGCAGTTAATTGTAGTGGGTTTTGGCAAGTGTCCCTTTGTTGTGGGTTTTGTAAATTTAGTGGCGGGGAGGGATTGTTTTGTTTTTGATTGAAACTGAATTTTCAAGCTCTCCTCTTGGATGGCTTGAGGATGGGATGTGGGGATTTCACTTTTTCCTTCATTACGTATTTTTTTTAACAGAAATATTTTGCTTCTAACAACTATTTTAACTTTTAGATTTCAATCATGGGCTCTGCTAGCTAAATATGAGATCTTTTAAAAAAATATTTGATGCTTTCGAGGTGACAAGATCCTACCTTACCTAGCCAAGTGTCCGGCTGTAAGTGCTTGACATTTACAAGTTGGTCTCGTGCTGGTCTATGAACTTGCTGCCGTGAAAATTTGGCTATATAATTAAAAAGTACAGTTTCTAATGGAGGCACTTTTAGAATAATTTTGTTTCCAGAATCATGGTTTCTACCATATATGTGGGTCCTTCTTTCACAGTTAAGTTTAGATCACATCCTTTTCCCAGAGTTAAACTGCCAGCCTATTTAAAGGAGCAGAGAGATTGTAATCTAAATGTAGGGTTATAAATAATAGAACCCGTCCCCTGGGGAAATTTTGAATTTAAAACCGGTAATTCTTCTGTTGAAGTGAAGGATTTACTATTGTCTCAATTTATATTTTCTGTTTACTACTGAGGGATACGGGGATATTCTCTGAGGCTTCATCCTTTGGTGGGAAAAAACCCACCAGCTATGGAAATAAGGTGAAGTTGTGCCTCTGATTTGTCAAGCAGAGTTGGTGGATTTCATTATCCTGCAGAAGATTATGTAGAAGCAAAAATGAAAGGAATTACAGCAGGAGTCTATGGGTAGAAGCCATAACTAATAAAGGGGATAAGTTTTGGTTTAAACTATTTTGTCTTCATTTGATTTGTTATATGCTGATTATCTGTACTGGGAGCATGCAGCCTGGAACTTGAGACACTGGTACTTCTTGTTTCTGCTTTAGTCTAGTAAACATAACCACTCCCTCCCTATCCATCCATAATAGATGAATTAAATAAAATAACAAATAAATATATCTATATTTATCTTGGGATTTACCTTGCACTTATGTATCAATGTAACCTGATTTTGTATTACAGAATGGACCTTGGGTGCCTTTCTTACCATAACATAAATAGAATGTCATGGCATACCAAGTATAATATACTAGGATGTACTAGATATGCACATTTTTCTGGTCTCAATTTGTCAGTTGTTCATGCAGATAGATTTCAGAGTAACAGCCGTGTTAGTCTGTATTCGCAAAAAGAAAAGGAGTACTTGTGGCACCTTAGAGACTAACCAATTTATTTGAGCATAAGCTTTTGTGAGCTACAGCTCACTTCATCGGATGCATACTGTGGAAAGTGTAGAAGATCTTTTTATATACACACAAAGCATGAAAAAATACCTCCTCCCACCCCACTCTCCTGCTGGTAATAGCTTATCTAAAGTGATCACTCTCCTTACAATGTGTATGATAATCAAGTTGGGCCATTTCCAGCACAGATCCAGGTTTTCTCACCCCCCCCCCCCAACCCACTCTCCTGCTGGTAATAGCTTATCTATAGTGACCACTCTCCTTACAGTGTGTATGATAATCAAGGTGAGCCATTTCCAGCACAAATCCAGGGTTTAACAAGAACGTCGGGGGGGGGGGGGGAAGAACAAGGGGAAATAGGTTACCTTGCATAATGACTTAGCTACTCCCAGTCTCTATTCAAGCCTAAGTTAATTGTATCAAATTTGCAAATGAATTCCAATTCAACAGTTTCTCGCTGGAGTCTGGATTTGAAGTTTTTTTGCTGTAATATCACAACTTTCATGTCTGTAATCGCGTGACCAGAGAGATTGAAATGTTCTCTGACTGGTTTATGAATGTTATAATTCTTGACATCTGATTTGTGTCCATTTATTCTTTTACATAGAGACTATCCAGTTTGACCAATGTACATGGCAGAGGGGCATTGCTGGCACATGATGGCATATATCACATTGGTGGATGTGCAGGTGAACGAGCCTCTGATAGTGTGGCTGATGTTATTAGGCCCTGTGATGGTGTCCCCTGAATAGATATATAGGCACAGTTGACAACGGGCTTTGTTGCAAGGATAGGATCCTGGGTTAGTGGTTCTGTTGTGTGGTATGTGGTTACTGGTGAGTATTTGCTTCAGGTTGGGGGGCTGTCTGTAGGCAAGGACTGGCTTGTCTCCCAAGATTTGTGAGAGTGTTGGGTCATCCTTCAGGATAGGTTGTAGATTCTTAATAATGCGTTTGAGGGGTTTTAGTTGGGGGCTGAAGGTGACGGCTAGTGCTGTTCTGTTATTTTCTTTGTTAGGCCTGTCCTGTAGTAGGAGACTTCTGGGAACTCTTCTGGCTCTATCAATCTGTTTCTTCACTTCCGCAGGTGGGTGGGTAGATGTTTACCTTGATTTTATAGTTTATAAACAAAACCTTTTTCTTGAAAAATCAATTACACTGTGAGTGAGGTGCCTCCTCAAACTGGGACATCAAAGGGCAAAATGTTCTGCAGTCTGACACTGCCTTTGTCTGGGTAAACTCATTACATATATTGGTCTGTGCAGTACTTTGCAGTAGTGTTATTGAGTGAATGAAAAGCTAGTAGATAAATACATAGGTGGTAGTATGAGAAAAGGATGGTTTACAACTAATTTAAATACTTTCAAGAGCAGTTCTGATCTCACTGTGCTTGAACAAGGGGGTGGATATGTTGCCACTAAAACACAATTCAGGATGGTTTATGCTGCCATCATGAGGAGATCTATTAAATATGATTAACTTTCTCTGTACAAAGGTGTTTATTCTATCACTTAAAAGTAATTCAGTATCATTTAGGTGAAAAGGCAGATGCTGCCATATTTAAAATTTCTCTAACAAATTTGTGGAGTTAATAGTATACCGTGAATTAAGTAAAAAGAAAAGGAGTACTTGTGGCACCTTAGAGACTAACCAATTTATTTGAAGTGAGCTGTAGCTCATGAAAGCTTATGCTCAAATAAATTGGTTAGTCTCTAAGGTGCCACAAGTACTCCTTTTCTTTTTGCAAACACAGACTAACACGGCTGTTACTCTGAAATGTGAATTAAGTGTAAGAGAGAATACTTGTGTTCATGGCTCTGTGCTGCTGATGCTTTCCTGTCTGTAAAGAGAAACAACCCCGCTTGCAATAAGCTTTTTTGTGGGGTTTCTAAGAAAAGATGCATAAGAATACCTTTGCATTTTTCCAATAAATAAACTGTGGCACTCAAGTCAGAGAACAAAAATTCTTCCAAAATAACCAACCCACTTAGTTTGGATGTAGCATTTGTTTGTATTTTAAAGTATTCTACTTAATGCTTGGGAACTTCAGTAATGGTTGGCAATGGACAATTAAAAATGCGGAACATTATAACTAAATTATAGTAATGATTTTGGCAAATTTTGGCATATTTCATCAGAGTATACTAAAATTTTGGGACAAAAATTTGAAAACCACACTAAATATGGGGTATACAGCAGTGGTCTCTGATGTTTGACTAGCATTCTGTTTATACAGTCTCAGTGCACAATAATACCTCTGGTTGTGTATTTCACAGGTTAATTATTTGTTATGTAATGTGTTTTTTTTTGTTTTGTTCCTTTTTCCATTTGTATTGCAGGTCAGGAATGCCAGATAACTCTCTTTTCTCTATCTTATTCCCTTCTGTATACTGTTCACATACATCTATTTTCCCTTTTTTAAATTAAATAACCCTAGAATGCTGATACAGTAACAACCCAAAATCTGTGTATATGGAACCCCACTCTCTCTTAACAAAATAAAACAAACACAAAAAAACCCTGCCAAACTCCTAGCCAGCCAACCAAACATTTCTACATTTTGGTTGCTATTTTGGAATCTCTTCAGTTTCTACGTCCTTTTTAGATGAGGTGACCAAAACTGAAAACAAATAATTGAGGTTTGAACAAATCAATACATGTAACATATTTGTGGTCGGAGTTTCTTTTAAAAAACACTGCCAATGCAATTCTTGTGTTTTTAACATATAATTTTTATTCACTTTCAAACTGCTAAAGGGCTATTATTAAAAGTTACATCAGTTTCTTTGCTGATTATTTCTTTTTCGATCATATGGGAGAACAGATTATCCTGTCCCTTCTCCTTTGTGTTTGGTTGCTGCCACTGATTTTTAGAGAAAATCATTTAATCATGTAATAGATTAGTAAGCTTTTTAATTGTGAAGGTTTTATTTAAATCTCAGTTTCAAGGTTTTATGTTTGACCTCTCAGATTTACGGCATAAATTATAAGAAAACCTATTTGAGAGAGATACAGCGAACCCAAATGGTAGATATACCCAGAGCTACTTCTGAGAGAGATGCCAGTGGTTTGACCACATGTAATTAGTATGCTTTGTTAGCTACTGCATGTTTGTGCTAGACATACTTTTTAAAATAACTACACTTGTTTTATTTAATTTGTCTAACTATACATACTTTTGTATCCCATATCATCAATCTCTGCAGAAGATGATATTGCTGTCTGAGATTAGAGTTGATCCTAATCTAGTCTACTCTCTCTAAGAATGAGGAATTAATTGCTTTGCACTGAGTGGCTTGTACTTTGTTTTATAACTGACGTAATTCCTTTAGGATGTATCCATTATCAAAAACTGAGAATGAGGGATTAGGTGATTTTTTCCCATTGTTTTTGGTAGATGTTTCAATGTGAAAGAGATTTAACCGTTAGACTTTGACAGTACCAAAAGCATGACCTACATTTTGTGTTTTGGTGATGGCTTTTAGGGGAGGGGAAGTTGCCTTCCATTCTGCAAGCCCTACTGGAATGGAGAATCAAGTAATAAGTTGCTGAAGTTATAAGGATTCAGACTACTTGTATTCCAAGTACTTGCTTCCCTTAATGATGGCATTGAGTCTAAGCAATTATAAATGTTTGGTTTTGTTGGCTTTTGCCATGTTTAGTGAAGTTGATGCTTCCATGTTAATTTTTGTTACAAAGTTTAACGTTATTTTTTTATCTGAGCGTTTCCTCTGGTTTCTTGTTTGGGGAAGATTTGCTTTAGCAGATTTTTTTTAAAAATCTAGTTAGCTAATAGGAGTTAGGGCTTTTGACCAATCTAGATATTGCACATTTTATATAAGAAAACTGGTCTGTGATCTATTATGCAAGTGTATATGTACCATAATTTAGGTCCCTATTTAATTTTCCTTTCTCTCACAAAACTACTTTGGATTTTTGTGGGAAACACTAGTGCTGAATAAGGCCCCCACGAACATTAAAAATTGATAGTAAATTTCTTTGCGTAAAATACCCTTCCATACAGAGGATTCAGACAACGTTTAGAAGTTGCTTGAAAGGTTTATATGGCACTTTACATGGTGTCCAGGACTTTGCGTGGCAAAATTTATATATGTATGTGTATATGTATGCTTTTTAATTTTCTATATAGAAGCTACGTTGGAAGTGCACAAAAGCAAAATATCAAAGGCAGTAAAAACCTACCTTTTCTTTTCCTTAATGTATACTTTAAACTAAGCTTTCTTTTAAAAACTTGATGGCTTATTAGGGCTGTCAAGTGATTAAAAAAATTAATCACGATTAATCACACTATTAATAATATAATACAATTTATTGAAATATTTTTTGATGTTTTGTACATTTCCAAATATATTGATTTCAATTACAACACAGAATACAGTGCTCCCTTTATATTTATTTTTGATTACAAATATTTGTGCTGAAAAAAACAAAAGAAATAGTATTTTTCAATTCATCTCATACAAGTACTGTAATGCACTCTCTTTATCATGAAAATTGAACATACAAATGTAGAATTATGTACAAAAAATAAGTGCCTTTAAAAATAAAACTATGTAAAACTTTATAGCTTATAAGTCCACTCAGTCCTACTTCTAATTCAGCCAGTCACTCAGAGAAACAAGTTTGTTTACATTTGCAGAAGATAATGGGGCCTGCTTCTTGTTTACAATGTCACCTGAAAGTGACATCAGGTGTTTGCATGGCACTGTTTTAGCTGGCGTTGCAAGATATTTACGTGCCAGATGTGCTAAAGATTCATATGTCCCTTCATCTTCAACCACCATTCCAGAGGATGATGTGTCCATGCTGATGTCGGGTTCTGCTCAATAACTATCCAAAGCAATGTGGATCAACGCATGTTCATTTTCATCATCTAAGTCAGATGCCGCCATATGGTTTGGGTTCTGTAGTTTCTGCATCGGAGTGTTGCTCTTTTAAGACTTCTGAAAGCATGCTCCACACCTCATCCCTGTCAGATTTTGGAAGGCGCTTTAGATTCTGAAACCTTGGGTTGAGTGCAGTAGTTACCTTTAGAAATCTCACATTGGTACCTTCTTTGCCTTTTGTCAAATCTTCAGTGAAAGTGTTCTTAAAAAGAACATGTGCTGGGTCATCATCTGAGACTGCTATAACATGATATATATGGCAGAATGCCAGTAAAACAGAGCAGGAGAGGTACTATTCTCCTGCAAGGAGTTCAGTCAAAATTTAATTAAAGTATTATTTTTTGAACGTGCGTCATCAGCATGGAAGCATGTCCTCTGGAATGGTGACCGAAGCATGAAGGGGCTTATGAACGTTTAGCATATCTAGCACGTAAATACCTTGCAGTGCTGGCTACAAAAGTGCCATGTGACTGCCTGTTCTCACTTTCAGGTGACATTGTAAACAAGAAGCCAGCAGCATTATCTCGGGTAAATGTAAACAAATTTGTTTGTCTTAGCGATTGGCTGAACAAAGAGTAGAACTGAGTGGACTTGTAGGCTATAGAGTTTTATATTGTTTTGTTTTTGAGTGCAGTTATGTAACACAAAAAAAAACTACATTTGTAAGTTGTACGTTTTGTGATAAAGAGATTGCATTACAATACTTGTATGAGGTGAATTGAAAAATATTATTTCTTTTGTTTATCATATTTACAGTGCAAATATTTGTAATAAAAATAATAATATAAAGTGAGCACTGTACACTTTATTCTGTGTTGTAATTTAAATCAATATATTTGAAAATGAGGAAAAACATCCAAAAAGGTTTAATAAATTTCTATTGGTATTCTATTGTTCAACAGTGTGATTAAAACTGGGATTAATTGCGATTAATTTTTTTAACCGTGATTCATTTTTTTTAGTTAATCACATGAGTTAACTGCAGTTAATCGACAGTCGTATTTTTTATTAGAAAAAAGAGAGGACTTCTCAGCTGAGTGATTGTTTTGGTAAGTTTAATGATAGAGTAAATTTTTACTTATGTGTTAGAATCTCCTAAAGACAAAAGTTATAATGGAAACTTCAACTCATCCTAACTATCACAGTAGGAACAACTGCTTTAAAACCAAATGAAATTACCACTTGTACTTTTCTCAATAGTCTGAGGTTATAGAGAATGTTAACTAATCTTCAGTCTATTGTATAATCCTCAAAATAACAGGCTTTAATGTTCTTGGAAATGACAAAATGCATTCAGTTATTGGAATTGCAGTATATGTGAGAAGATAGTTCTTTGCTCTTTATAATTGTTTATATTGCTGAAGCTGAAAATATGTCTATTTTCAGTTTTAACACTTACGTTCTACATTTGCAGTATAAGCCTGATACTTGTATTTTTTCCATTTTAGAGCATCACCTAGTTTTGTGGATTGCATATTGTGCACTCAGATGCTATGGTTATGATTCCCTACATTCTTTCATGTGAAATATTATACGTCAATCAAGTGGTTTCTGTTGGAATTTCTGATAAAGTTAGTATAACCAAACACATTGTTTCCTTTTCAAATATTCCTTGATTATCTGGTAATTTTCTTTGAAGTGTAATACAAGAGCTGTGTAGGTTTTGCATAATCTAAGTCTGAGCTTGGTTTATGAATCACTGGGACAACTTTTCTCTTGAGAAAAAAATAAGGATCCCAAGGACACTTTTAATGAGGGATCTAGCATTTTGTGTAATTGTAATTTTCAGGCAGTATTGTAGGGTGCTTATCAAACCTTTCCTCTTTGAAAGCATGATTAAAAAAATACTATAAAAAAATAAGGGTAGTTACTTTGATAATGAGAACGCCCAGAATTATGGTAGTAAGGATTTTTAAACATAGGCAAATAAATGAAAAACAGGAGTTTTAGAAGGGATATAAACTTTTTCACCAGGACATACGCCAACCTCTAACTAAGGGAGTTAAGAAGAAATTTTCCCAGTAGACCTGTTAAATATTTTCCCACTTCAGGGTTTCTTATACTTCCTCTGCAGCATCTGGTACTGACTACTGTTGCAGAGAGCCTGCTGGACTAGATGGAGCTTTGGTCTGATCAAGTAGGACAATTCCTAAGTTTCTAAAATACTAGATGTCAGGGATGGCAGCATAGGGTTGAGAGTAGCAGAGAAATTAAAGAGGTTGATAGAGTAGAGATCACAAAATTGATGGGGTGTCAGAGAATGAGAGATGTTGAAGGAGAGTGAATAGTGGCAATAAAGGGAATTCAGAGACACTGGAAAGAAAAGAGACTGGTCGGTTCAGTGTTCATAATAGTATGTGGAGGAGGCAGTCTGCATCCAGTAGGGATATTAATGAAAAGAAGCAATACCTAGCAGACTCACTTGGGTAGTTGTGGGGAAGTTTCTTGGATGTCTATTAAGTTACTATTCCTATGGTTCCACCTTTATCCAATACCAGCTACAGAGACTAATAAGTATGTAGTTGTATCTTCTCTAGCTTCAAGAAAGAGCTTCATCACTTCTTCCCTCTCCAGAGCTTCCCAAACATCACCTGTGTGAAATGGACAGGATTCTTGATAGTTTTACCACAGCACACGATGTGTTTGTAGTTTTGGGAGAGTTTATGATCTTATGGACATTTGTTTTACTTTTTATGATATTGGTATATACATCCAGAGCACTGGGTTCATTAAATACAAATGTAAATAAAATACTTGATGTTTTCAGGGTTTAGAAACAGTGCATAATGTTTCCTGTGACTTTCAGTATTTCATTTTATGTAGAAGTATATTGGTCAAAAATGCACATCTGAAGTGGTGCAACTTGTTTCTGACCTAGCTGTAAAGCTTGTTTTTATCTGTCTAGTTGTTTCCTAATCTGAATATGTCCTTAGGAAAAATAAGTAGACATATTTTTTGATGGACCATCATATCATTGTGATGTCAAAGCAGAAAATAAGTTATGATGTTATGATTCCAACTCAAAATACAAAATGCTAGAGGAACGTGGTGCCCACAGTTGATGAGGTTTTTACCTTGTAAGCTCCTGCAACTAGATGTAATGTCATATAAAAAATATTTGTTGTACAGTGTGGCCCATTGCTTCTCATTACAGTAAGAACATGCTATATGCTGGTAGGTTTGGATAATAACACTTAGTATTTATATAGGGCTTTATATTTTCAAAGCACATTACTAACCTAAATCCTCACAACTCCCCCATCAGGTAAGTTAGGAATCACAGAATCATTTCTAAGCATGTGTGTGTTTGTGTGTGTGTGTGTGTGCGTATATATATATATATATATATATATAAGTATATATATACTTTATGATAAATTAAGTTTTTCCTGTTCTCATGAGTGAGCAGAAAAAGCAAGAAAAATGTTTGCCAGGATTTCCAGGTCAACTAGTGCAAGGTGGCATTTGTTTAGTCATCATCTATTGCATTTACTTTCATTAAGTTGAATATACTTTACATAAAATTAAAATACCTGACTTAAAAAAATTAAAACATTCTTTGACTTTTGAGAAATTATCAGGAAACTTTTAGAAACTGAACAGCTTGGTACTACATTTCCCCCCCCCCCATACAAGCAGACATCTCATTGACTGTGTGAGGAGCTGGGTGCATTTTAAACATGATTTGAAATAAGATATGTCAAGTTTATATGAAATTGGTTTACCATTTTACATATGCAAAGTTAATGCGACTAATTTCAATAAGATTGGGAAATAAAGTTTCTAAAAAGATTTCGTTTCAGTGGTGCCACCAGGGTGAAAGTAAAATGCAGCTCTTACTGGTATGGGATCGCTCTGGCCCCCCCCCCAGGAAGAGCCTCAGGTGGAAGCCTCAGCTTCCCCCAGCCAGTCCATCTGTGCTCCCTGGCCTGTGCCACCCAGGGCTCCAGCTGCGATTTAAAGGGCCCGGAGCTCCGGTTGGTGACTGGAGCCCTGGGCCATTTTAAATCACGGCCCTGGGGCAGCTACTTCTTCACCCCCCGACTGTCGGTGGCCGGGGGTGCAAAAGGGGCAGGGACATTAAAGCGCTGCCCCTTTTGCACCCCCCTCCCCATTGGCAGCCCTGCTGGCAGGGACCCAGTGGGGCCTCCAATCGGGGCGCAAAAGGGGAAGCAAAGTAAAAGTCAGTGGTAGGGGCCGGTACTGGCAGTTACCTTTTACCGGTATGCCGTACCAGCTCCTACCCTGTTACTTTCACCCCTGGGTGCCACCTTCTTGGGTGGACACGCTTAAGTCAATGTAATGGCTCATATCAATTTAACTTATTTTGGTAACAAGCTCAATCTCTACAGCTCCTTCTTAAACCAATTTAGGGTCGCACCAGTTTAAATCAGTTTAGAAACCAATTTAGTTAAAGTGGTGCAATTTTTGTCTGTAGACAAGATTCAAGGGGGGAAAAACAGTCGTGTGAAATGTGGATGCTTTTTTCCAGTGATAGTGGGATGAGGCATTAGAAATTCAGAGAAATCAGCAGTTCTGTCTTAACCTGCAAGTAGACTTGAATCCTTAACCCCAAACTGAAAAAATTTGAGCAGTTAAAAAAAAAAAAGAGAGAGAGAAATTGAGCTTTGTCCTTTTAATGACTGTGCTTCACTGCCAAATACTTATTAGTGTGTGCTTGTGGTTTGCTGACAGTGTGAGTGGTCAGTGACTGACTGAAGCTGATGGTTGCAGTAGTTGCTTCTAAACAGCAGATACTGTTACAAGTAAACAATTATAGGTATGTATTTTGTCACCACATCATTATTCGTCTTTTCTTTGGACAGCTGGAAGTTGTTGGCTGAGACACACTATCAAATTTGGTGTATTCTGTATTTTAGTAGATTTCTGAGAAACCTATTCTGCTATTCAAAACTACAAGAAAAATTTTATACTGCCCTGTATTAATACTCTGTCAATTCTTTTAATTGAGTTACTAGGACTCTTACTTATATCTTGAAATGTAAGCTGTTTATTTAATGTTATGTTTTTATAAGTCTGTTTTGTTATGGGAATATCTGTTTTGAAATTTATGTTTTCTTATCTTCAGCAATTAGAACAGCTCATGAAGGATATTTTTGGCATGTACCGTTAACGCTGCTGGCTTCTTACATCAGTTATATTCCAGGCTTGTTAAAGTTTTTGGAGACGGGAAGGCTTGGGATTTGTCATGGTGGAGTTTGCTGTGAGGTTGATTGTAGTCCTTTTAGAATTAATATTTTTGCTATTTCCTTTTGTGAAAGTGTGTAAATATTAAATTAGGTATTGTTTTGTAAAAGTAATTGGGGAAAAGGGAGACAGAAGAAATTAAAATGCCTTATGGAATAATTGGATTCATCCAGTGATCTGAAGCTCAGGTACAAAGCTCAATGAAGTTATAAATGCTGCCAGGGAATTAGTTTAGTTATTTCTTATAATTTATCAAACATAGTATTCTCCATATTTGTACATGTGTCCTTTCCTTTCTACTATTGGCTTTTTCAGAATATCTTATACAGCTTACTTTTTTTAATTCATGTGAGATGACATGAGATTTTTCAGTTGCTGTAAGTATGAATCATAGAGTCCTTATGCTTGAGAGGATGCTTCTGACTATATTTAGGTCATGTTTTTATAAAAAAAGACAATATATTATTCCAGAGGAGAGAGATTTCCCGCATCATTGAAACACTTTTTCTTACAGTAGTACTTTGGAAAGATTATAACTTTTCGGTTTCCAGGAATATCTCTGGGTTTTGCTGCTCCAGACTTTTTACATTCTAAAAAAATGTTTAGTAGTATGCCCATAGTTAAATATATGTGACAAAACACGTTTTATGTTGTCAATTATTTATTAATTACAGGATTGATTTGTAGCCCATTTAAAGGGGTGACTTATCTTATAAGACACAAACTATTTTAGTATAATAGAATTTTAAAGGATACCAAAGCATTACTTGGGCAATTAGTTGGTGTATTCTTTTCTCTCAGATCAAAGAAATATGACAAAGAATACACCAGAAATAATTATAAATTCAGTTCTTAAAGCAGCACAGAATGCAATGGTTAAACAATAGTAAAGGCTTTTCAGGATGAGTCCTGAAATTTTTGATATTTTGGTGAATAAGATAGATTTAACTCAATTTCCATTTGTGTGCAAAACCACTGTTATCTCATGTTCAGTTTTATCTATTAAATTAGAATGTTTGATTATGTCATTTAAAGTTCTAAGAATAAGAACATGGAACAAATGTAAGCATCATAAATGCAGCCACTTGAGTGTTTAATTAAGAAAAGAAAAATTTTCCTCAGAAAAAGTGAGATGAGGAACTCTTAGTCAAAACTATGTGTGCTGTTTTATAGTCTTGAAAGCACAAGAAAAGAGAGAGAGGAAAAAACCCCCAAACAAACAAACTCCTGACAGGCCAAGTCCATCTTAGAGTAAATTTTATTGACTTCAATGGATTTACACTGTGGATGAGTTTGTTCCATTGCTTTTAATGTTCAAATTATAATAGGTTCAGATTACTGTAAACAAAGACTATACACAACTTTAAATATAGGTGTTCTTAAAATACTTGTCTTTCTAGGGATTCATTTAATAACTCTCCTTTTATCTGAGATTTATTTTCTTCATCCTCAAAATGACCTTCAGCCTATTCTTGTATGCCTGAGTCAAACAGTGGCAAGACTAAAAATATTTTATCAAGAATATTTCAGATTGTTTGTAGAAGGGACGTTAACTGAATGTCAGCCAGCTCTGTTTAGAAAGTCTTAATAAGGAAAGATTATTTTGAAAGCACTCTCATTATCACTGCATTGACTTTGAGTTTATTTGTAAGCCTTATCTTTTCCATTACTCCTGTTCTAAGAGGTATCCAAATACAACATTTAAAATGTTAAAATTTAAAAGCAGAATGAGTGAATTTTGATCTTAAAACAGTAAACCTCTTCCATAACTATCCAGATATACTATACATTACAGCATAATTTAAAATAAATTATATATGAGATAATGTTATAACTGTCTTCAACATGTACAAGTCTGATGATGTAGCTCTTATCAGGGTCCTTAACACAAAACACTGCCTTCTAGAAGTAATAAGATATATGTAAGAATACAGGTCTCTTGAGAAGATTGCCTTTCAGGTTTTCTGGGAGGTAAAAAATAGACTTCAGCTTTCCCAAATTACAGCCACATCACGTACATATTATGTATAATGAAATGCATTTAGAGGGGCAGGAATATATGTACAGTAAACAAAGTACAGTTTGGAAACTTAATGTAGTCTTAGGTTGTGTTGAGATATTAAAGGCATTATTAGTTAATATTGCAGTGTGTGAAAGCAAAGACATAGGTACTTTCTGGTAGTTCAGATATCTGTAACCTTAATCTAGAATAATCAATATATATATATATGACCTGTATAAATAGTCCTCATATAGCATAAAGCAGATCAGTCCAATTTCAAGCTGTGCTTGTTTGTATTTGCAAGGGTGTTGGGTGTTATGTTGCCCAAACTCAAAGACTAAAACATGTTTTTTTAGTTCAGATAATTTATTTCAGATTTTAAAAAAATGAATAAATGAAAATACTTTGAGGAGAGGCAACAGTGCCGTGATGCCATATTTTTTACAATGCCTCCACAATGGGACTCCTGTTCTGGGGCCCACCAAAATATATAGGATAAAAATGGTATGGAGTTTGATTCTTTTGCCTGTATTCATTCTGGGCCTCTCCAAATTCTGCTGAAGTCTGTAGTCCTAACTTTTCAAACTTGGGCATATTTTTAGCAACCAAATCCTGCTTTTTGAATGCTGAAATGGGCGCTTACATGCTTAAAATAAATATTGGGGGTTCTTAAATGCCAAAAATGCAGATTTGCACCTCTGAAGGTATTGACATTTAAAAGCTGCAGTTGTAAATATGTAAATTATTATCAAGTTGAAACCAATATGGCAGGTTTTCTTTGAACTCCTAAATGTAAGGTATTACTGAAACTACATCTCCACAAGAAGTATAAGACTGTTAACTCAGCTCTTGTTGAATCTCCTTCCATGCTTGGAGACTCATACACATATATGTGACATTCCCCAGGGAACAATCTGGACTGTTGAACATACTGCTCTTAATTCTCTATCCTGGTGTGTCTTTTACACTGCTTTGTTTTCAGAACATCCATTCCTGGTCTGCTCCCACAGCCTTTAGTATGCAGATTCACTCCCAGTCAAATAAGTGAGCACTCTGACCAGTAACTTACGAATTTCCAACAGGGCAACAAATGGAGTTTCCCTCACACTTTAATCCAAACTCACTGATTAAGATAAAGCAATAAGATATGTTTATTAACTACAGAAAGACAGATTTTAAATGATTACAAGTGGTGATACATTAAAGTCCAGATTGATTACAGAAGAAAATCAAGGGTAAAACGCAAGCTAATACCTAACTTAACATGCTAAGCAAAAGGTTTTGTCTCACCATACACTCTGGTAAATTTCAGAGGCTGGATCTCCTTTCAGCCTGTGACCCCTTCCCCCTTAGCTCAGTTTTTTGAGAGGAGTTGATGTCATGAGCAGAGAGAAAGAAGAGAGAGGTGAAGTGGAGGCCACTGTCTCTATATATTTAATCCATTTGCACCTCTTTGAGGGTTACCCCCAGATGGGGTGCAGGCAACAAGTAGTCTCTTGTGCATGTGAGGGTTGAACCATCCCTATGATGAAATGTAAATGTATTGTTTACAGCTTCCCGTTGCTGGAGAATGCTGCTCCATTGCTGGAGAATGGCTGCTTAAGCCTGTGATAGCTCTTTAACACCTGGCTGGAGTGCCAGTGAGTCTTTGTCTGTGGAAAAACTTGTTTGGGCCTGCTTTACTTAATCTTGGAGCATGTTATAACAATGTTATACAGTAGAATCTTGTAACTTTACAATCAATACTGATACACATTTTACCAGGGCAACAATGTTCATCAGATTATGACATTTCAAGATGCCTCACAAGGCACACTTTTACAAGAATAGGATACATTTTGTACAAAGTGGTGACCATAATAGTATATACCATCAGAATGAATAATCCTATTAACTGCCTGCATGTAAGAGAATAGAATCCTATAACAAAACCCCCCGAACATTGTATGGATCAGTAACTGAAAGGAGAGAAATCAGAGGTGCAACCTTACAGTCCTCCCGTCCACCTCTGTACCCATTGTATTATAGTCATGTACTGTTTTCATCCATGTCTTCTCCCTTTTCTTTGCTCCCATACCTTCTCTTCATTTAGAGGCTGTTGTTTCTCCTTTCCTGTTGACATTATGCTTACCTGAAAGCAAAAACAGTGTGAGGTCACGTTGTCAGTCATAGCTTGCTCTGCCATTAACTTGTGATGTGAGCTGTCAAGTTACTTCAGGTATGTCAGTAAAGATTCGGCTTCTTTGGTGCTGTCAATGGTCTAAGCTCCTCTATAGACCAGGTGTAGGTGTATTAACATTGTGTCATCAAATCCTGTTCACAGCCTGACATTCACCTCTCTGATCCGAGTTTCCATTTGTAAAATGAGGACAATACAATATTTGCTTACTTGTTTGCAAGCCTTTTTAAGATCCTCAGCTGAAAGTTGTTATAAATGTGTGTGTATTTGTGATACTTTCTCATGGTGCCCAAAACCATAAGTCATCATGTAACCCCCATGCTTCAGCGAGAAAGAGATTTGCTGGTGCTAACCTGGGAGACAGCTCCCTGTCACCCCCGGCTGTTAGCTACTCCAGACAACCTTCTCAGGACTCTGCCAGCTCTTACTTTTCCTTGTAGGTTAACACTCTGTGTACTCCAGTTCCTGAACGTCTCAGGAGCATCCCCCTGTAATATCCATCCTTTGGCACTGGACACTTAGAGAAATTACCAAGTTCACTGTCTACAAAGAGACAGTGTACACACCAGCCTGTTTGGTTCAGCTGATTCAGTTAATATTACAACACTGAGATAAATTTATAATAAAAGCATGAATATATTTATTAATAAAGAACAGTGATTTAAGGGATACTGAGTAGGGATAGTGGAAACAGAATTGGTTATAAATAAAACAAAAGTGTAACATGCTTCTAAGAGACTAAGCATAACTTTAGCAGGCTGGACACCTGCGCAAACAGTTTCTCACTTGCAGTCCTTTTGCAAGCTTTCTGATTTTCAGTCAAATTAGGATCCACATTTTTCATGAATCACTCCCCTCTGCCAAGAGTGTTCCTCAGCAAAATTTGATGTGATACCTTAAAAGACACAGTTTATAGATGAATACTATGACAGCAATGTGTTAGGTGTAGTGGTTTCTCAGGCCTGGTAGGAGTTGCTGATGTAATGAACCACCAATGAAACTCTCTGTCTCAGTATTGCATGATTAGTCATTTTTCCACTTGAGTGAGCAGATAAAGATTGCAAGGAAAATGGGTTTACCCATGTTTAGCAATGGCAAAAATGTTTTTGTCCTTACCATTTGCATATGTGCTTTTCATCCTCTTAATGGTACAGAAGAACATCATCTAAGAAATCTGCAAAGAAGCAGTCACAGCAGGATTTAAAACTCTAAGGACTGATTATGCAAACCTTTACGCATGTAAAGACCACCTACATAGGTAATGGTTTCCAGGGCTGGATCATTAATGCCTTTGTTTGAGATACTCTACGACTGGAATTAATAATACCATTCCTGCCAATTGTGAAAGCGAACTTACTTTAAATGGTTTTTATGATAAAGGCAATCACTTGAACAGACAGGATCCACTTAGTAAAACTATATAATTTTTTATTCCCAAGATTGGGATGGGTTTCAAATAAAATGGATTTTATGAAGTCAAGAGAATTTGATTTGTAACTACATCAGATACTATGCCTTTTAAACAAGATTATTTTTATCAAGTAGAGGATCAGTTTAGCAGGAATATGGAAATTGCCATTGCCATTCTGGATCAGACACTTAATTCATCTAGTCCAGTATCCCATCTCCAACAGTAACTAGCATGAGATGTCTCCAAGGAAGGGACAGTTGAGCACCACAATAGGCAGATGTGGAATAATCTGCTTCTCAAGTGAGTCTCCTCTAACTCCTACTTGTTGTAGATCTTGGGCGCTGAAGCATGAGAATTTATATCCCATGAAGTTTTTTTGGTTTTTAATATTTTCTGTGATAGCTTCTGGATATTCTTGATGTCCACACAAATGTCCAATTCCTCTTTGAATCTTGATGAGTTCTGGGCTTCAAATATTGTGATGGGTTCCCCCTAAGATACCACCTGGAACTGGGGTACTACTAGCCCTCTGACTCACCAGCCTGGGCTCCCTCTCATAGTGTGGTGTTGTGACAAGCTGTAGATTGCTCCCGGTCTTACACTCCCATCAGCATTCACATAGGCAGGGACACACAGCTGCAGTTACATGCAGGCACCGACCAGCCACTGCATGAACCAACAATAAGGAGGCTACAGCCAAGATAACCCCCAGTTCCCCAGGCATGCACCTCTCACTGGAGTATAAACCCAAAATTATACTGTCTTGCACTACACAGGGATCTGTACAGTATAAGCTCATAAATAGTTCACCTCTCCCTCAGTGTGGAGGAATATACAACAAGCATGGTATTAACCAAGCTGAGATTTTCCCCAGACACATCAGTCAAAGGCACACAAGTTTAGATAAAGCAAAAAACAAGTTTATTAACTACCAAAAGATAGATTTTAAGTGATTATAAGTGATAGCAAACTGATCAAAGCAGATTACCTAGTAAATAAACAAAATCACAAACTAAACCGCAAGCTAAGTAAAATACTAGAAAGATTGGATATGAATATGCAGTTTCGCACCCGGGCTGATGATACAGGCAGTCCACTAGGTTTCCATACACAGGATAGAAATCCTTCCAGCCTAGGACAAGCACTTCCCCCAGTTCAGTGTTTGTTCCTTAGGTGTTTCCAGGAGTTCTCTTGTGTGGGGAGTGATGCCCCAGATGATGTTACACCTCACCTTATATAGCTTTAACATATGGTGGGAATCCTTTTGTTTCAAAAACAATTCCCATCCAGTATGTGGAAAAAGACAGGAATCAAAATGGGGTTAAGTGTCATGTGATCTGGTCACATGCCCTTGCTGAGTCATAGCAGCCATTACTTACAGGCTGTCTAGAGTGTTTGCAGGAAGGCTCACCGGGTGGGGGATAAGCTTCTTCTAAGGCCTGTTGTTTTTCCTAATGCCCCATTACCCTGCATAGGCCCTTCAAAATCGGCTGTCTAGGCTTGAAAAATTTGGCCTTGTGGGTGTCACCCAGGTATAATCGCATTTGAAATACAGATACATAGTCAGCATTCATAACTTCAGATACAAAAATGCTACATGCACACAAATAGGCTAATCATATTTCAGCAAATCATAACTTTTCCAATGACAACTTACATGACCCATCTTATACATAACGCACCATAATTATGTCATAATCATATCATAATCATACCCCCAAGATGAATATGGGGTGTAGTGTCACAAATATAGCCTCTGACAAATGGGTTTCACAGTCTAATTATGCACTGTGTGAGAAAGTATTTCCTTTGATCAGTTTTGAATTTTCTGTCTTTCAGTTTCATTCAATGTCCCTGAAGTCTTGTATTTTTGAGACAGGAGAATAGAAGTTCCGAAACAATCTTCTCAATTTCATTCATTATTCTGTATACTTTGGTAACGTCTCCTCTCTAAAGTACATAATCTTGATCTTTTCAATCTCTCTTCACTAGGGTTTTCCATGCCTCCTTCTCATTCTTGTTGCTGGTCTCTTGACTTTCCTCTAATTCTGCAAAATCCTTTTTGAGATGGGGGTGACCAATACTGAACACAGTATTTCAGATGAGGGAAAACTCCTGATTTATAAAATGGTGTTATAATTTCTTTATTATTCTCCATTGCATTCTTTATCCATTTTAACTCTTAATCTACACTTTTTTACAGTAGCTTCACATTGAGCCTAGGTCTTCATTGAGCTGTCTTAAATGATGACCATATCCTTTTCTTGAGCTGACATTTAATTTAGAGCCTAGTAAGGTAGTACACATTTTCCCCTCTTATGCACATTGTTACTCTATTTTAAACTATTTTTGACAGTTAGTTTGCTAAGTACATTACTGGTCTGTAATTCCTGAGATCATCCCTAAAGCCTTTTTAAAATATAGGTGTATAAGATTTGCTACCCTCCGGTCATCTCCATTAGCTGTTTTTAAAGAGTGTGTGCATATTTTTTCTAGCAGTTCAGTTACTTCATTCTTAAGGTAGTTTAGAACTATTGTATACCATCTGAACCTGGTGACTTATTTTGTTTGTTTAACCTTAATTTGTTTCAAGCACTGTAGTTTTCTTATTTGGTAGTTTGAGTGGAACATTTTGTAGTCCATCAAACAGTATCAGTGTTTTGTTAAGTTTATCTTGATTGGCACTGGCTATCGGTTTAAAACACAGAAGTAAAATATACATGCGATCAGACTTGGAATGAAACTTTTATTTGTCAAGTAAATATGGATCCAGGAAGTAGATTTGTACATAACAATAAGCTTGCATGGGGAAAAGTGTGCTCTGTTGGTTGGTCTGTTTTTTCGGTTTGCAGATATGCTTGTGTATGGTGTCAATATCTACCCCCACCCCTATTTAAAAAAACTTCCATAATACTAAACAGATATGTTATAATGGAGGAATCCCACTTTTAAAAATACATTCCAGTTTCAAGTTTGTGGGCTACTTATAAATTGTCTTCCCAGTCTTAACTGTTGCTTAAAGTTGTCTAGTCCTTTAAGGATCAGGTTCATTCAAATTTAAAAACATGGCAGAAGCAACACAGTTCTTACTGTTAGCTCCAGAGTCAATTACATTTCTGTTGTTTGTCTTTTTATAGTAATTAAGAGTGGGAGAACACTAGAAAAAAAATCAAGTATCCTCAGACCCACACCCTCAAAATATTATAGCTGCTTGTTCTTCACAACACACCTTTAATCAGATGGCTTCAAAGATGTAATTACAAAAACTGTGCTTAACATTACACCTTTGATGTGAGCAACTATAGTCCTGATACACTTGGTGAACTGGACACAGAAGAGCTAAATGATGGATTGGTGGATTTGCACAAACATGTTGGAGCCCAGACCCATATAATAAGCATTCCAAGAAGTAAAGACCTTTTTTGCTCTGGGGTAACCACACCAATGTTTCAAACTTAGGGTAAGCTTCACTAGTACAAGTCTCTTTTTACACCAGTGCGGTGTGTCTATGCTCGGAGTTTGCATCAGTGTATTTGAAGTGGCTGGCTGCAGCAGTGCAAAACTTGCCAGTTAAATTAAGCCCTATGTAAGGCATAAAGGGCAAGGATTTCCCTGCACCCCCTCGGGGGTGGAGGCTGTACACTCCCCTCTTCTCTCCTCTGGATTTCACCATGAACCCCCACCCTAGTGGTCAACTAGTTACATGCAGTGTTGCCAATTTAGTCAATTAGAAATTTGATTTGAAATTGAAACATTAATACACACTTTTAAAAAGCATATATGATAGATGATAAAATACATGTACCTCAAAAAGCATAATAGATTTGAAAGGTATGAAGAAAGATTAGCTTCCTCACACAGCTATTTTTATGACAGTGTCAGTGCATTCATTTTGGTGATGTTGGCCAACCTTATAATTTCAAATAATGATTCGTAAGCAAGGTCTGAATGAGCTCTCCCCTGACAGCTACTGATGAGCTGGGGGTGAGGGGAAAGGCTTCAGGACCAGACTATATTTACATGAACACACCCACTCTGCCTAGGTATCCAGCAGACAGAGATGTGTTGCCCAAGTGATCAGTTTTCTCTGGTGTTGGATTAATTAAATGTTGTTGTTGTTTGAGTAAAGGGCAGCAGAACTGTGCTTAGCCTGTCATGATTGAGGGGATCACCCTCAGTGCTTAATTTGTGCCAGGGCTGAAATACCAGTGGTATTTTGTGCCTGGTATCTCTAGGCTTGGCAGTTCATAGCCCCTGGACCTCTGGGCTTGTCACTTCAGTGGTGAATGTAAGAAACTTGGTCACCCTCACCTGAACTGACCTTGCTAAGCAGGGGGCTTTGATGCCAGATCCCAGTGGGGGAAACGGGGACAGGTGTTTTGCTTGGTAGTGTGGGCTCAGCCTAAGAGTCACAGGCACTATTTGACTTGCTCCTCTCCCCTGTTTAAATATAGAGCTGATTAGGTTCCATAGAGAGTCCTTTGGTTTTTTTTTAAGTGACCACTAGAGCTGAAATCACTGATGATCAGGTCTAAGTGCTTAGTCCTGCTGCAGGACAGTGTTTCTGTAGACAAGATTGCCCAGCCCGCACTAGCAGTGAGGTTCCATCACTGAGAGGTGAAATCACGAGAGCTGGGTAGAACCTCAAGAAACAACTTGCAGAGGTCACAGTGGCAGGTGGCAGCAGAAGTTGACAGCGCAGGGCCATCAGCGATGCAGCAGTGGAGTGAATGGTTGTATGACGAATAACAGCGGCCAGAGTGAGCAGCTGGAGCGAGTGCGAGCGGCTGAAAGAACGAGCATGGTGTCCTCTGTCCCCCCACCCCCCACCTGTGAACCTCTGAACTCTGGGTCTCCACTGACCAAGGGCAACTACTATAAGTGGGGTGCAGTGGAGGGAGATGGGAGAGGCACATTAAAGGAATATTTGTTTGGACTATATTTTAGTGACTTTGCTTCAGAATGCTAGATTTGTGAGTGGGAAACTTCTATAAATATATGTTTCCTAGTAGGCCAAGATTTTTAAAATGCATTATTTGCCAAGGTCATTATCTCACATCATCGCTATCTTGAGCGGTTGTTATCTTGTGGAGTTTCTGTGCTAAACATTTTTATTTTTATATTATAATTAATTTTTTACATAAGAATGGCCATACTGACTCAGACCAATGATCCATCTTGCCCAGTATTCTGTCTTCCAACAATGGCCAATGCCACACGCTTCAAAGGGAATGAACAGAACAGGCAATCATTGAGTGATCCATTTGCTGTCGTTCACCCCCAGCTTCTGGCAAACAAAGACACTCTGAGCATGGTGTTACATTCCTGCCCATCCTGGCTAATAGCCATTGATGGACCAATTCTCCATGAAGTTATCTAGTTCTGTTTTGAACCCTGTTACAGTTTTGGCATTCACAACATCCCCTGGCAAAAAGTTCTAAAGATTGACTGTGTGTTGTGTGAAGAAATACTTCCTTTTGTTTGTTTTAAACTTGCTGCCTATTAATTTCTATTGTGTTATGTGACGGAGTAAATAACACTTTCACTTTCTCCACAGCAGTCAAGATTTTGTATATCTCTACAGTATCATATCCCCTCTTAGTCATCTCTTTTCCAAACTGAAAAGTCCTAGTCTTTTTAATCTCTCCTCATATGGAAGCTGTTCCATACCCCTAATAATTTCACAAAAAGAAAAGGAGGACTTGTGGCACCTTAGAGACTAACAAATTTATTTGAGCATAAGTTTTCGTGACCTACATACACCTCACTTCATCGAATGCATTCAGTGGTATTTTCCACTGAATGCATCCGATGAAGTGAGGTGTAGCTCACGAAAGCTTATGCTCAAATAAATTTGTTAGTCTCTAAGGTGCCACAAGTACTCCTTTTCTCTTTTTACAGTGTAACACCCATTGTTTCATGTTCTCTGTGTATATAAATCTCCCCACTGTATTTTCCACTGAATGCATCCGATGAAGTGAGCTGTAGCTCACGAAAGCTTATGCTCAAATAAATTGGTTAGTCTCTAAGGTGCCACAAGTACTCCTTTTCTTTTTACGAATACAGACTAACACAGCTGCTATTCTGAAACTAATCTTTTCAGTTGCTCTTCTGTGTACCTTTTCCAAATCCAATATATCTTTTTTGAGATGGGGTGACCAGAACTGCACACGGTATTCAAGATGTGGGAGTATCATGGATTTATATAGCAAAAGTGGAGGAGCTTGGTTTGCTAGGCCGATCAGCAAAGCCAATGCTGACAACCTACGTGCATAGGCTTCAGAACACCAAGCCTCTGGACTGCAGGGACATGTAGAAAGCCTTAGAAGCCAGTCACTGTAAAAGCCAATTTTAGAAGTATTTAATGAGGCTTTTGAGAATGCTCTAAACACAAACACAGTTTATGTGAACAAACTTGGCTTTCCCATCATAATTTCTATTTAAGCAAAAGATACCACACATTACAAACTGAAGGCCAATATTAAGTCCTGAAGTTGGACACTAGTTCCAAACAAGACCGGCAAATGCTCACTATCTTTCTGCAAGAAACTCAGCTGACTGGTTAAAAGCATGTGGTGCAACAGTGAAAGACTCAGCAGTTGAAGGAGTGAAGGACTCTCTCACCACATTCAAAAAATGTGCGTACATGGCTGACGAATGTGCTGATGCAAATGGTAATCAAGTATTAAGTCATTGTGGTTATCTTCATGTCAGTGGTAGGCCAATGGATGCATTTCTAGATGTTCAGGTTATGGAAGACACATTGGTCTCATCTGAGATAACCCACATCTTAGAAGATTGCAATGCTTGTAAATGGAATCCCAAACAGATGGCTGTTTCTGCATTTGATGGAGTTGCAAACTTCTCTGGAAGACACGGTAGAGTACAAGTTTTGCTCAGAGAAAAGTGTAACCCTAATCTCTTCTGTACACACTTAGGAGGCCATCTATTCCAACTAGCACTAGTATGAGCTGCAGGATCTTTAAAAAGTCATTTAAAAAGCTATCTTTGTTATACTCTTTTTTTCAGTAAGAATCCAGAAGGACTGAATGTCTTGGGAAAAATAGAAGATACACTGGGACTGAAGTTCAAATTAGTCTAACCTGGAAAAACCTGCTGGCTTTCTCATGAGCGGTCTTTGGCTATTGTCTTAAAATTACTGCAACTGTTACTACTGGCTTTGGAAAGAATCTACTGAGATGGGACAGATCTAAGTAGTGAGGCTGGTGAACTATTTTTGCTACTAAGTTCAGAGTAGACTATCACCATTCTCTCTCTTGTAAGTCTACTGACGAAACCACTTGGGTTATTAAACAATGCCATCCAGGCTTCTGCTACAACAGTAGTAGATCTTTGTCCAGCAATAGAAGCTACACTTGGATCCATTGAAAATGTACTGGAAGAAGCAAAGACTTTGGTCCAGAGGTTGACTAATGAAGGCACTTATATTGAATCCATATGTGAAGAGGACAAGAAGCGTTTGTTAATCCAGCTGAAAAGGTACACAGACTAGATTCTTATAAATCTACAACAGCAAATTCTGGATCCTACTCAACGTCTGCCCATCTTTTACAGATGCCTGTTTTATAAAACACCAACGGTTGTGTGGAGTGAGGCACTACCAGTAATGGGGCTGCCATGTGATCAGGACAGAATAGAGAATTTGAACACAGAGTGGAATGTCATACAATGAACAAATGAAGATTTGACTTCAGCTTCTTTATCATCACTAGTGGTTTGACCCAATCTTTGTGCTATGCTTCCTGGGTTGAAAGAAGTAGGAATACATCTCTTGCTACTCCCAGTCCCAGCAGCTACAGTTGAGCATTCTTTTTTCTCATTGAATAGAATTTTGTATTCTGAAAGAAGTAGCCTTCTGCTTGATCATGAGCATATCACAAAGAACTGGAAATACCAGACACATAAGAAACCACCAAAGATGAACACACTGCATTCAAAAAATTCATTAAGGAAGTTGTGCAAAATTATAAGAAGAAACCAAGAAGTATTTAGATATAGTGCTTCATAGTAGGCTTGAGTAACCAACTTCAATTTCTGTGATGATTTTAAAATATGAGTTAAATCTAATAAAATGGTCAAAACATTTTTCATTTTTTACTGTGGTGCCATACAACCCACCTTCGCCTTCACGGTTTCACCCCTTGTCGGCTGTTATCTTCTGTAAATTCAGACACTCCCCCTAATTTCAATCCTGGGTAAAAACATTGCATAAAGCAGATTAGTTGGGTGAAATGTGGAAATCTTTAACTTTACATTTTGATATGAACAAAACCCCAAACATCTTAAAATTGGTTAATTTCATTATCAGATCAAATTTGCTCTGAAATGTAGGTATTTTAGTATACAACACACACTTTTTTTCCTTTGAAGTTCATCTTTAAACATTACTCTGAGTGTTTGCAAACCAAACTTTGCACCATTTTCATAGTGAATGAAAACTGACCAGAAATTTAAAGTAAACAAAAATGAAGTTGATTCCCTTTTTTATTTCCAAGATGAGAAATAAAAAGAAATCAGAAATAGTAAATCTTAATGTTGATGTTTTAAATTCTACTTTCAGTATTTTTACTAGCATATGTAGGGAAATTTGTTTATTTTTAACCTTAATGTCCTTTTAAAATTATACAGTGCTAAAATTAAAACCCACATCCATCCTCCATTTTGGCTTATTGGAAGAACATGTACAAATTCTTCACTGTAAAACTAATAAATACTAGGTATGGTTTAAACATATTCAACATAAGCATTATGATACAAGAATGTAGAGGCTTTAGTAACACTGAGTTGCTCACATTTGTTTCCTGCTTTTTACTCAGTTTTTCTCCCTTCCTCTTTAAGAGGAAAACACACACACACACACACACACACAAACCCTCTTCAAAATTACTTTATTTATATGCTCAGTTGCCTAAAGAATTTTGTCAGTATGATTTTAAAAAACAAAAACAAAAAACACAATACCTTTTAGCTGAGTTGCCAGAATAGTGGGATATGGTTTCTTTTTAGCACAGAGGGATTCTGTCATATTACTATAATGCGCTGTGATGTTGATTTGAGATGGTTGATAAAATAACTATATAAATTGTAGGGTTTTGTTGAAATGATTCTTTCAGAGAATTTTGTAATAGAGATTCAAGGTCATATCATAAATCTTATATGCATTTCCAAGGGAGTTCTTGTCATGGGACTAAAATCATGTTTCCCCTGCAGTCTTGATCTTCTTTAGCTGATAGGAGGGATTTGCAGCATTGGCAATAAGTTCTGCTGGTTGCTGGCTGACTGCCAAACCAAGGCTGCTGTTTCAGACAGCAGGTCTCTCTCTTTTTTTCTCTTCAGCCTTACATGTGCTGTCTTTACAAGAAGGATGCACTGCAGGATTTTATTTCTGGTTAGAAATGAGAGAGACTCTTTTCTTTTTAAGGAGATGATTACATTTGTAATTTTGTGTCATGTGATGTCATGAGGGTGTTGGCTTTTAGGAATTTCAGGAAGAAGTAGTCTGATATGCAGTCAGAATTTTAAGACCTTTGAATATGCACTTGGTTTCTCTTCAGTTATCTTCTGAACAAGTCTACAGATGTATGTTTGTACTTAATTTTTTGGTAAGGAATATGGAAACACTTTAAGTGGATACAATACATGAAGGCAATGTGTAGTCAGTCTCTATTTTCAAACTCTGTTCCTAAACCAGGATATCCTTTCTACCTGGTGTCAGACAGGTATGTACGTGTTTTCAGTTTTCATTCTGTTAATGGTCTTATGTAAAACTGTACAATAGTGCCTGACTTGCTAGTAGCAATTTTAGTGGTTGGTTGGGTGACTGAAAATATGTTAAATTAGAGAAATAAGGAAATGAAATATTAATCAAATTTGCATATGCTTTATATATGCCTGATCTATGATTGATTTTTCAAAATCTGTTTTCATTTTAAGCAAGAAGTTTATTTTAATGATCAGGATTTTATCTGAGGTCTTATGATTACACTAAATGTTTTGAAATCAGTGTTTCATGAACAAATGAAATTGTAGCCATAGAAAATTTTTCCTAAATGGTTCATGTATTTGGATCATTTATTGGAAAGATAAATTTCGGTATTGCTGAGAATTGGACTGTCATGCACACATTTCATGATCACATGAAACAATTTCTTAGTGAATCACTCCTTTATGCTAAATAACGAGTTCATTCATGTTTGTAGTTATGCGTATAAAATGAGACAGTTTACAAAACGTGCATATGTAAAAAGGTGGTGAATGCTGATTTTCAGATGATCTCTTATGATGTACACTGTTTAGTGTTTACATTTGTCATACATCTGATCAGTTTGACCTTTTTCACAATAAGTCCCAAAATAACTTTTGTCAGACATACTGTAAGATTCAATGACAGTGAAAGAACTGAAGTTTAAAAAGTCATTATATTGTTATTCCTAATACTGCAATATACCACAGAACAATTGGAGTAAATGTGTTGCATTCTCAACTTTTGATAGTTAAAATACCTCAGGTTTCTGGCACACCTTTCTAAAGGAATGCGACGTCTTTGTTCATTGTGTCTGTTTGAAGTCTCTGCCTCTTCATGGTTCAAGAATGACACAAAGAGTGAAAACTTGAGTTGAGCCAAAAATACACATCTTTTTGTAGTGTATTTGAAGAATGGTGTAGGAAAATAAGTTAATAATTAATTTGTTCATTTTCAGAGAAAGTACCTTGCAAATAGTATAAAATGTTCATTCAAACAGTGGTTTCTGTTACAGTGTCATTAGGAATAATGTTAAATAGCATTCACAAGCAGAAAACTACTTAATGTGTGAATCTGCATATTGCCTAGGAAGCAGAAACTTGAAGATTTAGGGTTGGTCTACACTACAGCTCACATTAAGCTAATTATGTGAGCGTATGTACTATGGCCTTGCTCCTGCCAATATAAGTGCCCTACTAAACCACGAGAGGCATAGGGCTTATGTTGGTGTAGTTAGGGCAGGGGTCTCAAACTCAATTTACCTTAGAATCATAGAATATCAGGGTTGGAAGGGACCTCAGGAGGTCATCTAGTCCTACTCAAAGCAGGACAGATCCCCAATTTTTGCCCCAGATCCCTAAATGGCCCCTCAAGGATTGAACTCACAACCCTGGGTTTAGCAGGCCAATGCTCAAACCACTGAGCTATCCCTCCACAGGGACAGTGCCAGTCCTCAAATCCTCCCAGTGGGCCAATAATGTCAATCATGCCTCCAGAACCTACCCCCCCCCAAACTTGGCCCCCCACCTGCCTAAGGCTCTGGAAAGGAGTTTGGGTGGGGGAGGAGTTCTGGGACAGGGGATTGGGGTGCAGGCTCTGGGAGGGAGTTTGGGTGCTGGGTGCAGGCTCTGGGCTGGGGCAGGGGTAGGGGTGGGGTTGCAGGGACTGGGAGGGAGGAGGGGGAGGGGCAGGCTCTGGGATGGAATTTGGGGGCGGGAGGGGGTGTGTGGGAAGGGGAGGTAGTGCAGGCTCTGGGAGAGAATTTGGGGGGAGGAGGGGGTATGTGGGAAAAGGGGTGGGGGTGCAGGCTCTGGGAGGGAGTTTGTGGGCTGGGGGGTGTATGGAGGGGATGCAGGCTCCGGGAGGGGGCTTGGGGGTGTGCGGCTTATCTGGGGCTACAAGGTGGGGCGGGCTGGGGGGCCTCTGCACGCTGCTGCCCCTGGGCACCACCCCTGAAGCTTCCCATTGGCCGCAGGGGCGCTCGGGGTGGGGGCAGCGCGTGGAAGCACAGCCCTGTCCCGCCCTGGGGCCGCAGGGAGGGGCTGGCAGACATGTGGAGCGAGCTGGCAGACACTGCTCAGCTCCACTGCGCTGCCAGGACCCTGGGACATTGTAAATTGCCTGGGTGGGAGGAGTACCCGGGGGCGGCAGGTGAGGCCAAGGGAGAGACCCAGCCCCAAAACTGCTGGAGCCCCATGAGCCATATTGGGGAGGTTTGCAGGCCGGGAGTTTGAGACCCCTGAATTAGGGCGATGTAGTGTCAGTGTAGATACTGTGGGTTACTTACATCTGCCGTTGGCTGTAATTCTTGTCAATTTCATGGCTCCAGAGCCAGGGTAGGTGGAGGGGGGGGGCTTCAGCTAGTGCCCGGTGGCACACTGGGCTCCTTGCTCCTAGCCAGGCAGCTACCTGGGCTCCCTGCTCCCAAGTCTGGCTGCACCCACCGGGATCCCCGCTCTGAGTCCAGCTGAGCTAGCAGGGAGCCAAGAGCCCGGGCAGATGCCATGCTCCTGGTGGGGAGCAGAGTACCTGGGTGGGGTTGGGGAGCAGGGAGCTGAGAGCCCAAAGGGACAGCCAAGCTCCTGGCAGGAAGTTGGGGGCAGCCGGCTGTGATGGGTTGGATGTGATGGGTTGGATCACAGAAACCTCCTTGAGGTTGCCAACTGATGTGCCAAGACTACTTCTGCCCCTGCTTTCCCTGCCAGCTTGGGACTCCAGCACCCTGTCTTGCTGAGCCAGACACGCCAGTCTGCTCCAACACAGACCCAGGGTCTGAACCACGTGCCCCAAAGCGGCAGACTTAACTGAAAGCAGGTTAAGAAGTGTTCCTATCTTTAACACTCAGATGCCCAACTCCCAGTGGGGTCCAAACCCCAAATAAATCCGTTTTACAGCTTATACAGGGTAAACTCATAAATTGTTTGTCCTGTATAACACTGATAGAGAGAGATGCACAGCTGTTTGCCCCCTCCCCCTCCCACGCCAGGTATTAATACATACTCTGGGTTAATTAATAAGTAAAAAGTGATTTTATTAAATACAGAAAGTAGGATTTAAGTGGTTCCAAGTAGTAACAGACAGAACAAAGTGAATTACCAAGCAAAATAAAATAAAACACGCAAGTCTATGTCTAATACAGTAAGAAACTGAATACAGATAAAATCTCACCCTCAGTGATGTTTCAATAAGTTTATTTCACAGACTGGATGCCTTCCTATTCTGGGCACAATCCTTTCCCCTGGTTACAACCCTTGTTCCAGCTCAGGTGGTAGCTAGTGGATTTCTCATGATGGCCGCCCCCTTTGTTCTGTTCCACCCACTTATATATCTTTTGCATAAGTTGGGAATCCTTTGTCCCTCTGGGTTCCCAACCCTCTTCTCAGTGGAAAAGTGCCAGGTTAAAGATGGATTCCAGTTCAGGTGACATGATCACATGTCATTGTAAGACTTCATTACCCACTTGCCAGCCCACAGGTATATGGGAAGATTTACAAGTAAAACTGCCATCTACAGGTAATTGTCCTGGTTAATGGGAGCCATTAAGATTCCAAACCACCATTAATAGCCCACACTTTGCATAACTACAGTAGGACCTCAGAGTTGTATTTCATATTTCTAGTTTCAGATACAAGAGTGATACATTTATACAAATACAGTGGAGTTGCATCTTACACGGGGTTAGGTTCTAAAGTCAGCGCGTAAGGTGAAAATTGTGTATAGTCAAAATTACCCTTGAAAATCCCTTATATCGCCCATAAAGTACAGTACATCAGTGGTGAGCTGGAGACAGTTTGTGCGAGACAACCAGTTCTAAAAGAGCTTGTAAATTTAACAACCGGCCCAAAGTGATGCCTTAGGCGCTGACTCCGTGGGTGCTCCAGGGCTGGAGCACCCACGGGGAAAATTTGGTGGGTGCAGCTCCTCTCCGCTCTGCCTCCGCCCCTGAGTTACGCTCTGTCCCGCTCTGCTTCTCTGTCCCCCCGCACTTCCAGCGAATCAGCTGTTTTGCGTGGGAAGCCTGGGAGGGCTGAGAAGTGGCGGCTTTGCGCTCAGGCCCAAGGAGGTGGAGGTGAACTGGGGTGGGGGGGGCGAGAGGAGGGCTGCCCGCGCTGCAGCAGGTAACCCGGGGGGGGGGGGAGGGGCAGGGGCGAGCAGGGGAACCGCTCCCCGCCCCAGCTCACCTCCGCCTCTCTGGGCCTGAGTGTGAAGCTGCCACTTGCTTCTCAGCCCTCCCAGGCTTCCCGCACGAACAGCTGATTCGCGGGAAGCTGGGGCGGGGCGGTGGGGGCAGAGAAGCAGAGCGGGGCGGTGCGTTCAGGGGTGGAGGCGGAGCAGAGGTGAGCTGGGGCCTGGCGGGGAGCTGTCGGTGGATGCTCTGCACCCACCAAATTTTCCCCGTGGGTGCTCCAGCCGTGGAGCACCCATGGAGTCGGTGCCTAAGGCACCACTTTTGATGGGATCAGTGGGGGGAGCGGCTGCATAACTTGTTTGGGGCCAGGAGCACCAACCAACACTTCCATTAATTTTTTTTGTTCGTGGATAAGAAGGAGGGCTGCAGAATAAGTCACAAAGCTGTAATTTTGTGAATTCAAGACAAAAGAGTTGTACCATGTGCCTGCACAGTTGCTTCAATATTCAGAGGTGCAGGCCATAACTCGTCATAATACAGTGTGCAACAAACAACCGTTTACATACAGAGTGACATAATGATAACTGCATGGAACCAATAACCTCAAATGGAGAAGAGGGAGGGATTGACAGAAGAAGTAGAAGATAAAAAAAAAAAGGTTCACTTCTGCTGTTTGTTTGAAGGTGCCTCTCTCACCTGTGGTCAGCCATCCAATCTAAGCACTTGAAATAAGCTCTGGGAATTAATCAGTAGGAATGTCCCTTACAGACAGGTGTGGCTCAGCCAGGGGTGTAACTTTGACCTCTTAGTCGCACCCCACATTCTGGACTAGTCATGAAGGGCCAACTTTCTTATATGGAATTAAGCACATATTGTGTTTCATGGTATAACCTGACAAGATTGGGATGAATTTAAATGTGTGAAATGTAGTGAATTCAGCCAAATGGCAGTTGACAGCTACCCAAGAGGTGACAGGAACAGGGGAAAGATAAATAAAAATATTTGCTGCTTTTATGGCATTGAAAAATCTGCTTCACTAATTGTAGTTCATTACTTTTCAGGAATAGTGTGTGTTCGTGTATCTTTAGTTTAATTTTCATGGTATTATGTACAAACAGTCACGTGCCTTGTCTGGCAACCAAAAATATATCTCAAACAAAGAGATAAAATATCCCACTAGCAGAAGCAACAAAGTAATGTATAATGCAGTTGTGTAGTTTTGCTTCCAGGGAATAAACGTTAAATACATGCTGCTCTCTGTGAACACAAAATAATGGGAAAAGCTGTTAAAGATGCAGCATGTTGCAAGAGTACTATACCTAAAGTTTGTTCTGATAGCTCAAGCATATAATCAGTGTGATTGAGAGATGATACTTAATGTGTGGGCTAATGTGATGGTTCCTATGGCAATTACAGCAATTGTTTACCTGGAAAAGTAGTCTTAGGTAAGAATTTATTTTTAACTGTCTTCAGTGTGATCAATCTTGTCATTTTTTAAAAAGAGGTTGAACATGTTTTTGTACGTTAATATTTTTGTTTATTTTATCTCCCCCCCCCACCCTATCTGTTGTGTGCCAGTTGGAAACAAGCAGAGCCAGCCCCATTTGAGCTGGCAGCAATTTGAACTTATCAGTAAATGTTCTGTGGTTGACCAGCGGTCTATAGACAAAACTTTGAAACCATTTCCCTAGTTTATGCTACACCTATGTTTAAACAAAGAGTAGTTATGAAACTTTGCTCGTGCATAAATATTTTATCCAGTTTAACCTGTGCTGTATTGTATTAGGTGTGAAGTAATGCCTTCATTAGCTCTGAGTTTAGCTTTCTCTGTTGCTCAATCCTATTACCTTCTGAGTCCCTAACTTCTCTTTCCATAATTCAAAGCATGGGTTAGGTTAAAACTGACTATAAGGGTGTTTTCATGATTAATGAAGTTGCAGATTGCAGCAATTCATTATAAATCATTCTGTCAGAAAGAAGGAAGTCTGGCAGAAAAATGAGCTTTATAATGGGGTCTTCTATTCATGAACTGTTCTTAATGAAGAAAACCAAAATATATTGCAAATGGAAAATGTAGAATTTTTTTCCTCTTTAATTGTTTGATACCTGACACACTTAGGCTCTGCTTTTACTTGCAGAACTTTGGAAACTTTTCTTCTAAAGACCTTGATCTTGGCTGCCAAAGAATCTTAGTTAAGATAAGTGGTACAGTATTTGGCTTTTTTAAGAACCAAAACATTATTTCAAAGGAATGTTAAACCATCCAGTGTGAGTAAAGTATAAGAACTCCATAATGTGATGTTGAGTTGCTTGTACTCATTTTGCATGATACAGAGAATTTTATTATATAAAGGTAACTTAATTCTGTTATACTTCTGAACCATTTTGCATTATTTCTGTTGTTTAGTGGAATTATTAAAATAACTATTTTTTGTGAGTTTTGTACCAAAGTTCTTCAAGGGTGTTTAAAGAACTGTACACAGAATATTTCCAAAACAGCAGAGTCCAAAAGAAGGCTTTTAAAGAATGGAAAGTTCAGAGTTTTATATTCTTTCTATTTCTCTTTTGTCTCATATCAGCCTGCTGATTTGCTTTTAGAGCTGTAATTATTTTCCCTTTAACCGTATTGCCTCCCAAGGTACATGCTCTAGCCACCATTCTTTCAAATGGAAGATGATTGGATGAGACATCCATTGTAGCCCATCAGTACAATTTCTTAATGGGCCAGTTAGGTGTCTTCTGAATAGTGCAAAGTACTCTGTATTGCTGAGGGACTGTGAAAGTGTTAGATCAGCTGGCCCTGGAAGTTAAAGTGACTCAGGAAATAGAACCTGAATCTACAGCATGGCCAACCCAGAGCAGTACTTTTAGGATACTTAAAAGGATAAATCTTGAGTTCTTCTTTGAATGTGTGTCTCTATGGGTGCTCCACAATAGTATGCATGTGTGCCTATGTGCTCTCGACTGGAGAATGCAAAGCAGTAGCTGTGGGCCTATGACTGCACAGAGCAGCACCTTGTCCCTCCAAATGAGGGCATATAGGAAGGAGTGGGCCTGCTGCCTCTCAGTTCCTTCTCAACAGCCTGCAGTTTGAGACTGAGAGATTGCATGTCCATTGATTCTACAACTACCCACCTTTCTTAGTATATCATTTATTCTTAAAATTTGCTAACTTATTTTATTTAGTTTTATATAGATGTGTTTATGAGGGGGGTTACTCCCCTGCCCTTTTTGTCTCCTCCTTTGGTTCACAACTACTTCAGGGTATGCCAAAGGTCTAAGCCCTACCAGACCTGCCACAGGTCTTGTCCCCAAGTAATGAGCATTTGGGCTTTCACCCATGTCCCATCTGAATGTAAGATTTGCATGGAATTTAAAGGCAGGTCTTGGAAAGATGTAGAGGCTAGATTGAAGATCCTTCCAATTCACTAGCCCCAGTGGGGTCCATTTCCCCCTCCTGTACGTTGGCCCCAGAGTTCACTGGAAGAGGCTTCTATTCCAACTATTTCCTAGTTCCAAAGAGGGGTGGAGGGTTGAGATGGCTCCTCAACCTGAGAAACCTGAAATATCCTTTGAAAGCACTTCAGGATGATGATGCTAGCCACTATAATCCATCCCTAGATCCAAGACACTGATTCATCATCTTTGACTTCCTGGACGCTTACTTTCATATAGCTATCCAGCCATCCTACAAATGTTTCCTATGCTTCAAATTAAGCTCAGACTGCTACCAGTACCAAGTCCTTCCCTTTGGACTCTCCACAGTCCTGAGGGTTTTTACAAAGCTTCTCTCGGCAGTGGTGGTCCATTTATGTCAATCGAGCATAGCAATATTCCCTCACTTCGATGTTAACTCCTCAGAGGTCAATCAGCTCTAAAGGTCTAGTTGACAATCTCCAGGGCTCTAGATCTTTTCAGTGTCTGTGTCTTCACATAATTAGAAAGAAGTCTACATTGACCCCAGTCGAAAGAATAGACTTCATTGGAGCCATGCTAGACCCCCGACTGCTCTGTTCAGTCTAATCTTGACAATACAACACAGCCTGCAAGGACCTGGCTTCAACTCCTGGGCCATATGCTGGCATCTACGTTCTTCACATCTCATGCAAGACTGCACCTCAGGTGCCCTGAGAGATGGATGAAGTCTGTTTACACCCCAAACAGACACAGTCTCTCCAAACGTGTGTCAGTACTTCAGAAAGTTCTGGATTTTCTCAGTTGGTGGAAGGATCCACTGACAGTCTGCAAGAGAACCCCTTTCTCATATCCCCCATGCTCAAAGATCATTACAACAGGTGCTACTTCTCTGGGATGAGGGACCCTCACCTCCAAAGGGCTACAGCCAAGGACAAGTGGTCCACACAAGAGGTCACGCTCCACATCAGCATTCTGGAGCTGAGAGCAGTTTGTTACATTTGCCAATACTTTCTTCACACCATACAGGACCACTCTGTAAGGGTAATGCTTGACAACAGGGCAGCAATGTATAATATCAACCGACAAGGTGAAGCAAGATCCCAGTCCTTACGTGCAGAGTTACTATGGCTGTGGAACTGGTGAATTTCTCATCAGATAGAATTTGTTGCTGTCTTAACTCCCAGGTCTTCATAATACAGTGCAGACTCCTTGAGCAGAGACTTTCTTCAGGACCACGAATTGGAGCTCAATGATTCTTTTCCATAGCATGTGCCAAACCTGGAGTCTTTCAGAAGCAGACCTCTTTGCTATCCCAAACAACACAAAATGTTGCTTTTTCAGTTCCAGAGGAGGATTCAGCTGCAACTCATTGGGAGATGCCCTGATAATATTATGTCCCTGTACCCTACTGTATGCTTATCTGCTTCTACTTATAATCTTCAAGATCTAACTTAGAAAACAAGGGTTATCCTCATAGCACTATCCTGGCCAAGATAAGTGTGGTACTCAAGCCTCCTCAGTCTCTGTGGCAATGCCTCTATGACTTCCTTTCAGAAAGGATCTACTGTCACAGAATTTAGGGATCCTGATCTATTTCAGCCCCTCCTCCTTGAATCTGACAGCATGGTTTCTAAGAGGTTCTCAAGCATGGAGCTAACTTGTTCAGAGAAGGTCTAGTCAGTTCTCATATCTAGCACAAAACCTACTACTCACAAAACTTATCTTCAAAAGTGGAAACACTTGCATTCCTGGTGTTCTCTTCACTCTTCCAAGCCTCAGAACTGTTCAGACTACCTGTTGAATGTCAATATGAGAGGTCTATCAATGAGCTCAGAGTACATTTGGCCACCATCACAGCCTTCCACTCACCTCTTGAGGGTTTCTTAGTCTGTGCCTACACTACTACAGCTAGATTTTTCAAGAAGAGACCAGCCTTACGTACGCTAGATGTCAAAAGGACCCTTGTCTTCTACCTTGACAGAACCAAGACTTTCCTGGTCTCTTCTAGGCTATTTGTATCATTTGCGGAGAAGATGAAGGTCAACCTGTTTCCACTTAGACTGTCAAAGTGGGTTTCAGGTTGCATCTTATACTTTTGGTCTTCAGAACATCACCTAGCAATGAGTTCCACAGCATGACTGTCTGTTGTGTGAAGAAGTGCTTCTTTGTGTTTGTTTTAAACCTGTTGCTTATTAATTTCATTGGATGACCCCTAGTTCATGTATTATATGAAGGGGTAAATAATATTTTCTTATTCACTTTCTCCACACCATTCATATTTTTTCAGATTGTTATCATATCCCCCCTAAAATGAACAGTCCCAGCCTTTTTAATCTCTCCTCATATGAAAGCTGTTCCATAACCCTAATCACTTTTGTTGCCCTTCTCTGTACTTTTTCCAATTGTAATAAGTCTCTTTTGAGATGGGGCGAGCAGAACTGCACACAGTATTCAAGATCTGGGCATACTGCGGATTTATATACTGGCATTATTATATTTTCTGTTTTATTATCTATCCTCTTCCTAATGGTTGCTAACATTGTTAGCTTTTTTAGAGATCTATTCAATAAGGACAAATGCAAAGTACTCCATTTAGGAAGGAACAATCAGCTGCACACATACAAAATGGGAAATGACTGCCTAGGAAGGAATACCTCAGAAAGGGATCTGGGGGGTCATAGTGGACCACAAGCTAAATATGAGTTACCAGTGCAATGCTGTTGAAAGTGAACATCATTCTGGGAAGTATTAGCAGGAGTGGTGTAAGCAAGACACGAGAAGTAATTGTTCCGCTCTACTCCGTGCTGATTAGGCCTCAGTTGGAGAATTGTGTCCAGTTCTGGGCGCCACATTTCAGGAAGGGTGTGGACAAATTGGAGAGAGTCCAGAGGACAGCAACAAAAATGATTAAAGGTCTAGAAAACATGACCTAAGAGGGAAGATTGGAAAAAATTGGGTTTGTTTAGTCTAGAAAAGAGAAAACTGAGAGGCGACGTAACAGCTTTCAAGTTTGTAGAAGGTTGTTACAAGGAGGAGGGAGAAAAATTGTTTTTCATAACCTCTGAAGATAGGACAAGAAGCAATGAGCTTAAATTGTAGCAAGGGAGGTTTAGGTTGGACGTTAGGAAAAACTTCCTAACTGTCAGGGTGGTTAAGCACTGGAATAAATTGCCTAGAGAGGTTGTGGAATCTCCATCATTGGAGATTTTTAAGAGCAGATGAGACAAACACCTGTCAGGAATGGTCTAGATAATACTTAGTTCTGCCATAAGTGCAGGAGACTGGACTAGATGACCTCTCGAGGTCCCTTCCAGTCCCATGATTCTATCTATGATGACTCCAAGTTCTGTTTTGAGTGGTAACAGCTAATTTAGACACCATCTTAACCTGCCATGAATTCTCTGAGAAGTAGTCCTTTTGCAGCATGACAGCACATTCCATTAGAGCTCAGTCTACATTTATAACTCCACTGAAGGAATTCCCATAACAGGTCTGCAACTTGGTCTTCCATCTGTACCTTTGACATGCATTATGCCTGCTAGATATTTTGTCCCTAGTGGTGCTCTGCCTCCCTCCTTCACTTAGGCTCTGGAGCAGAGGTGGGCAAACTGTGGCCTGCGGGCCACATCCGGCCCAGCCCCTGAGCTCCTGGCCCAGGAAGCTCAGCCCTGGCCCCTCCCCCTCCCCTGCTGTTCCCGCTGCCGCTCTGAGCGGCATGGTAAAGAGATGGTGGCGGCGCGTGTGCGGCAGTGGGGGAGTTGGGTAGGAGGTCCCGGGGGGCGGACGGGGGGGCGGGGGTCCTGGGGGGCAGTCAGGGGACAGGGAGCAGGGGAGGTTGGATGGGGCGGAGGTTCTGGGGTGGTCAGGGAACGGGGGGGGGATGGATAAGGCGTGGGAGTCCCGGGGGCCTGTCAGGCGGTGGGGGTGTGGATAGGTCAGGGCAGTCAGGGGACAGGGAGCAGGGGGGTTGGATGGGGGGGTAGTTTGGGGCAGGGGGTCCCAGGAGGGGGCAGTCAGGGGACAAGGAGCGGGTGGGGGGTTGGATGGGTTCTGAGGGGGACAGTCAGGGCGAAGGAAGTGGGAGGGGGCAAATAGGGGGCAGGGGCCAGGCTGTTTGGGGGGCACAGCCTTCCCTACCCGGCCCTCCATACAGTTTCACACCCCGATTGTGGCCCTCGGGCCAAAAAGTGTGCCCATCCCTGCTCTGGAGGCTCTGCTTCACGGTCAACAAGGAACTGACTGGTATCTGACCTACACCTCCATATATCCTCATTTGAAGGAATGAGGTGCTGCTCTGCACAGGCCCTGGCCCTGGCCCATGGACATTGCATGGGCGTGTGTGTATCCTATGGTGGAGCACTGTAGGCACAACATCTTAGAGAACTCCTGTTCCTGTAAGGTCAGTAACCTCTCCTTTCCCAAGATTTACATATTTCAGTAGCTAGGGTAAAAATGTATTCTGTATGTGTGCATGTGCACAGATGGGGAAACTATATAAAAGAACTATTGTACAGTTTTGGATGCTTAAGTGTACACTCCCCCTACCCACATTTTCTAATTAACTTTTGGACATGCGTGAGAAACAAAGCTATGGAGAAGTTTTGCTAGTCTAAGTGAGGGAGGCATTTGCTGGTAGGAAGCCCTGTGTAAGGAAGGTAACTGAAAAAGATAGCATATATTGCACAGAAGTTGTCTAATAAACTGCAGAATCTAAATTATAGAAGCCGGCTCTAATGTGATCAGGACAAAAAAAAATCCCAAATACGAGTATAAAATTTGTATGAAATGATTTGCAACTTGTCTTTAAGGACTGTGTACATTAAGTCAAATTTAAATCAAAATTCATAATAAACTTTGGAAATGGACATACACTAAAACAGCAGAGAAGTGTATTGCTTTCACAACAGTTCTTCCTAGGCAGAGTCTTACAGCATGCTGTTTGTTAGTTTGCAACAATATCAACTAATCATAGAAATAAATCAAATATATCATAATAGATTTTGATATATGTGTATGTTTTTCATTCTCCTTTATACTCCTTTTATTTTGACAAGAAATATACGATTGGCTGCTGAAATTGGGTTATTAATGTCACAAGTTCTATAACTCGTGAAGAATTTTTCATCTAGAAACATATTGATGAAAAACATTCATATGGCGTAAGCCTGCCTAACTTTAAGCAGTTTTGAAATTGAAGCTTTACATTTATTTCTATACAAGAATATTAAAGATCAAGATATAATTTTATAAATGTACTGTGCCACCTCCTTGAACTCTGTCTTGAAGGGAATAATAAACTAAAATCTGTGGACAAAAAGAAAGTTCATTATGTTGATGTTATAGAATTTTGTTGGTTCTTAATTCTTCCACTCTGATCAAATGATGGTAAGTGCTGGTAATATTGTATATAAATGATACATTGTTGCTAATTGTTTGGAAATTGGCAGCAGGATTTTAGCTCTTTGCTTAAGGTTTCATCCTCTCAACTTCAGATGGGGAATAATTCTCTACTACAGACATTCACCTGTTTTGGTGGAGTGGATTATGACTTCAGGAAGGGAATAAGCAAGAGGAGCAGATAATCATTGTTTAACTACTCCTGTTCCTTCAACCTCTGACACATCAGTCTGGAACAAGACTTGCATTATCTGACTAATAGGAAGAATCATAAGTCAGATTGCTCAAAGACCATGGCAGAGATTCTTTTCCCCCTTTTCTCTCTCCTGTTCTCACGGTTTCTATCTAGGAGCCAGTGTCACGATCATGCTCCTACTTTCCTCTCCAAAGTGAATCAAAAGACATGGAAGCTGGTAGGGTAGAGAGAGAGGCAAAAAGAGGAATGTTTGTGTAATTTTATTTCAGACCAATATTATGAATCTTTTCCATAAATTTTAACCAGGATTTTGAACAGTCACTTTGTCTCTCTCCTTCATCCAATCCTACATCTTTGTCTGTTTCTGTGACATCTCTTGGATATTGCACAGTCAACTTAACCTTACCATGGCAAAACCTGAATTCCTGATCTTTCTTCTCATACTCTCTGCTACTTCATTTATCTGTTTACTATTGACAAAACCATTGTCCTCTCTGTGAGACCAGTAGTCTGGGGAATAATCTTTGGTACCTCCCTCTTGCTGCACACATCTGGGTGATATCAAAATGTCTGCCTCTTTCTTTCTAAGATCTATCTTTTTCTTTTGGTCCAGACAGCCAGTTCTCCTGTTTGGAACCTCATTGTCTCGTTGATTATTGCACTCTTCGTTTTATCTCTTGCTTAACATCTTTGTTCCCCTCCAATCTCTACAAAATGCAGGTTGTTAGGTAATCTTTCTTGGTTGTTGCTCTGATCACATCACCCTCCTCTTTGAATCCTTCCAGTGGCTCCTCTGTTTCACTGCATTAAGTTCAAGCTTTTTGTCCTCACCTTTAAGGCACTTCGTAATTTTATTCCTCCTTACTGGTTCATTCTGGTTTTTAGTTGTGTTCATCTCTGCAAATGTTGCAGTAGTGAGAGTGATTGAGAATTTCTCACTTTTTTTATCCACTGTCTAAAATTGTCTCTGTATGGAACTGTAGGATAGGTCCCAAGAGTACAAGTGGTAATTAATGTGGTACTGTTTAGTATTGTTACTAGCAAATGTTTGAGTATATTATGCACAGAAGTTTGTAATGATTCACCTTGTTGGCTTTGTTCTCAAGAGTTATTTCTTTTTGTGTTCAGTGTATTTTGACGTAAGTTGACATTTTGGAATAGGACATATATATTTTTTCTTCTCTAGTTCTCTCTGTTCCTCAGTGCTATGGAAGGATGGTCTGTGGGGTGGGGGGTGGGGGGAGACAAAGTAGAATGTAGTCCTTAGCTCCAAATTTTTTTAGCACAGTTTGTGCCTTTTCCTTCCAGCCACACGATATGAGTTCCAGATGGTGTATCAGGCCTGGTCTACACTACAGGGTTAGGTCGAATTTAGCTGCGTTAGGTCGATTTTAAAATGAATGTGTCCAAACAAACAACCCCGTTCCGTTGACGTAAAGGGCTCTTAAAATCTACTTCTATACTCCTCCCTGGCGAGGGGAGTAGTGCTAAAATCGACCTTGCTGGATCGAATTTGGGGTAGTGCGGACACAAATCGACGGTATTGGCCTCCGGGAGCTATCCCAGAGTATTCCATTATGCTCGCTCTGGACAGCACTTTGAACTCCGATGCACTAGCCAGATACACAGGAAAAGCCCTGGAAACTTTTGAATTTAATTTCCTGTTTGGTCAGCATGGCAAACTCAGCAGCACAGGTGACCATGAAGTCCCCCCTGAATCGCAAACGAGCTCCAGCATGGACTGAAAGGGAGACTCTGGATCTGATTGCTGTATGGGGAGAAGCATCTGTGTAGGCAAAACTCCGAGCAAAAAGATGAAATGCCAATATATTTGCCAAAATCTCACAGGGCATGTTGGAGAGAAGCTACAACAGGGACACACAGCAGTGCCATGTGAAAGTTAAGGAGCTGAGACAAGCCTACCAAAAGACAAAGGAGGCAAACGGTCGCTCCGGGTCAGAGCCCCATACATGCTGCTTCTATGATCAGCTGCATGCCATTCTAGGAGGGGACCCTACCACTACCCCATGGCTGTCCGTGGACACCTGCAAGGGGGGAGTCTCACGCAACAGAGAGGAGGATTTTGTAGATGAGGAGGAGGAGGAGGAGAATGCGCAGCAGGCAAGTGGTGAATCCGTTCTCCCCGGCAGCCAGGACCTTTTCACCACCCTGGAGCTAATACCCTCTGAAGGCAGGATCCCTGACCCTGAAGCTGGAGAAGGCACTCTGGTGAGTGCACATTTGTAACTACAGTACAGGGTTTAAAAGCAATAGTGTTTAATGTTTGATTTGCCCTGAAGAATTGGGATGCATTCGCAGCCAGTACAGCTACTGGAAAAGTCTGTTCACGTGTCTGGGGATGGAGCAGGAATCCTCTAGGGATATCTCCATGAAGCTCTCCTGGAGGTACTCTGAAAGTATTCTGGAATCATTGCAGCACAAAGTGTGGCAGCGAATGGTCCTGGGTTTTGGTCGCATTAAAGCAACATTTGGTCTATATCTTTCTGTGTTCGCCTCAGGAGAGTGATATCATTCATGGTCACCTGGTTGAAAAAGGGGAATTTTTGTAAGGGAACAGTAAAGGGACCCCGTTCATGCTGGGCTGTTTGTGCTTGGCTAAAAGGGATCATCCAGGAGAATAACCACGCGGTGGGATGGGGGGAGGTGTGTGCTGCACATCCACCTGAAAACCGCAGCCCTTTCTTTTAAATGTGAAACCCAACCCATTGCTTCCTATGGGAAAGGATGGTGCTGCAGTTTGACACCATTCCCACATGTTATGCATAAGAAGCCAACCCCACGTACCCTTTGCCTTACCATGGCTGCATGGAAACCAAATTCTGTTGCCCCGCCATGCGTGATGTCTCTCACCATACCGGCAGGCGCTCAATATAAAAGGCAAAATGCGACCTTGTACCTAAAGCACATGTGCTGTCTGCTGTGACTTTCTTGATTCACTGTGAAAGTCTCCTTTTTGTTCTCAGAAATGTATCATCTTAAATTTTACTCTCCCTTTTTATCTCCCCCGAGGTGCAAATGTTTCTAGGCTCCCCCTATCAGCTCCATCCCTGAGGTTATCGCAGATTAGAAAGCAAAAAAACCACACTCACTATGACATGTTTTCCAAGCTCATGCAGTCCTCCCGCACTGATAGGGCACAGCTGAATGCATGGAGGCATTCAGTGTTAGAGGCTAAGAAAGCATTAAGTGAGCGCGAAGAGCAGAGGCAGGAGGTGATGCTAAGGCTAATGGGGGAGCAAACGGACATGATGAAGCATCTAGTGCAGCTGTAGGAAAGCCAACAAGAGCACAGACCCCCACTGCATCCATTGTACAACTGCCTGACCTCCTCCCCAAGTTCCATATCCTCCTCACCCAGACGCCCAAGAACGTGGGGAGGGAGGCTCCGGGCACCCAGCCACTCCACTCCAGAGGATGGCCCAAGCAACAGAAGGCTGTCATTCAAACAGTTTGATTTGTAGTGTGGCTACAATAAGCAATGTGGCCTTGTCCTTCCCTCTTCCCCCACCCCACCCTACCAGGACTGCCTTGTCAGTTATCTTTTTTTTTTTAAAATTAATTAAGAAAGAAAGAATGCATGGTTTCAAAACAATAGTTACTTTATTTCAAAGGGGGGGCGGGTGGTTGATTAAAATCAACAAAGGGGGTGGGTTTGCATCAAGGAGAAATGCACACAACTGTCACACCAAAGCCTGGCCAGTCATGAAACTGGTTTTCAAAGCCTCTCTGATGTGCAGCGTGCCTTGCTGTGCTCTTCTAATCACCCTGGTGTCTGGCTGCTCAAAATCAGACACCAGGCAATTTGCCTCAACCTCCCACCCCACCATAAACGTCTCCCCCTTACTATCATAGATATTATGGAGCACACAGCAAGCAGCAATAACAATGGGAATGTTGGTTGCGCTGAGGTCTGACCTAGTCAGCAGACAGCGCCAGCAAGTTTTTAAATGTCCAAAGGCACATTCTACCACCAGTCTGCACTTGCTCAGCGTATAGTTGAACTGCTCCTTACTACTGTCCAGGCTGCCTGTGTACAGCTTCATGAGCCATGGGAGCAAGGGGTAGGCTGGGTCTCCAAGGATAACTATTGGCATTTCAACATCCCCAATGGTAATTTTCTGGTCTGGGAAGCAAATCCCTTCTTGCAGCAGCTCGAACAGCCTGGATTTCCTAAAGATGCGAGCGTCATGCACCTTTCCCAGCCATCCCACGTTGATGTTGGTGAAACGTCCCTTATGATCCACCAGTGCTTGCAGCACCATTGAGAAGTACCCCTTGTGGTTTACGTACTGGTTGGCAAAGTGGTCCGGTGCCAAGATAGGGACATGCGTTCCGTCTGTTGCCCCACCACTGTTAGGGAAACCCATTGCAGCAAAGTCATCCACTATGACCTGCACATTTCCCAGAGTCACTACCCTTGATAACAGAACGTCAATGATTGCATTGGCTACTTGGATCACAGCAGCACCCACAGTAGATTTGCCTGCTCCAGATTGATTCCCGACTGACTGGTAGCAGTCAGGCATAGCAAGCTTCCACAGGGCTATCGCCACTCGCTTCTCAACTGTAAGGGCAGCTCTCATCTTGGTATTCCTGTGCTTCACGGTAGAAGAAAGCAACTCACAGAGTTCCAGGAAAGTGGCCTTATGCATGCGAAAGTTTCCCAGCCTGTGAATCATCCCATACCCGCAACACTATGCGGTCCCACCAGTCTGTGCTTGTTTGCTGGGCCCAGAATCAGTGTTCCACTGTATCAGCCAGCCCACTGACACCATGATGTCCCGATTGCCACAGCCCATGCTTTCAGGAATGTCTGTGTCCATGTACTCATCAAAATCATCCTCGCACTGGCGTCTCTTAGCCTGGTTCTGCATATGCTCCAGGATAATGCGCGAGGTGCTTACAATGGTCACAACAGCAGCGGTGAGCTGAGCGGGCTCCATGCTTGCCGTGGCATGGCATCTGCAGGAGAGCAGAGTTGCAGCAGAAGCAGTGGATGATGACGGATGCCAGGAGAATAGATATTTATACAGAACGACGAGAGGACCTGCGAGGTGCATTCATGGCACCAGGAGAGCAGAGTTGCAGCGGAAGCGGTAGATGATGACGGTTAGAAGTCGTACTGCACCGTCTGCTGACAGCAGCACCCACAACACAACAGCAGTGGTGACGGTGAAGTGAGCTGAGCTGAGCGGGCTCCATGCTTGCTGTGGTATGGCATCTGCACAGAAAAAAGGCACAAAACGATTGTCTGCCGTTGCTTTCACGGAGGGAGGGGCGACTGACGACATGTACCCAAAACCACCCTTATTGACGGAATGCGACAATGTTTTTGCCCCATCAGGCAGTGGGAGCTTAACCCAGAATTCCAATAGGTGGCGGAGACTGTGGGATAAGTACCCACAGTGCACTGCTCCGTAAGTCGATGCTAGTCACGGTAGTGAGGACGCACTCCGCCGACTTGATGTGCTTAGTGTGGATATACGCAATCAACTGTATAAAATTGATTTCTAAAAATCTACTTCTATAAAATCGACTTAATTTCATAGTGTAGACATACCCTCAGAGATGCAGAAATATCAGTTATAAAAAAATGTTGTACAGCTAGCCAAGGTAATAAAAAAAAGTAAACACTCAGAATATGGTCTTGCGTCAATCAACTTGTTGAACATGTGAATTTCAGATCCTAATTCTTAATTGTTGAAATTAAGATAAGCAGCCCTGTTCTATTAATACTTGTCAAGAGTCTTTTTAAATTTTATTTTATTCAGTCAGTAGCAAAATATTTCTCTCCTATGATTTTATTGCTGCTGTCTGCCAATGTTGGAAACTTTAGAGAAGCCTGCAGTGGATTTGCTAATGTAAATTTTCCTTTTGCTGTTCCATGTGCCACTTGATTTCATTTTCTTGTGCCCTCTCTCTATATTATTTTCTGCCCACTCGACCACTGAAGGCTCATAATTTGCTTCATTTCAAATTCCAGAACCTCGCAAGGGACAAGCTGCCTGCATTTCCAGGTCATCTTATATTTAAAACTGAGTTGACTAAATATCATGGTTTTCCAGGCTTTCAAACCTAGCTTTCCCCCTCAGCCCCAACCTGTTATACTGTTCAGTATTTGTACTTTCCTACATTTGGACAATGAAAATAGATTTGTCACTTGTACTTTCTGGCATTTATGCACTAACACAATGCTGCAATGTTTGGGTTAGAGACACTGATGGACAGTGTAAATTTAAAACAAAATGTCCTTTTTTTCGAGCAACAACTTCACATTCCCATCTTGATATGCAGCAGTGGAGTAGTTGGTATTGGTGGAACATGGTTCTATCAGTGCCTTTGGAGTGTTGTCGTACCCCACCTTTCCCCTCATTGGGGCTATAAAAAAAGGGGATGCCTGGATGCATTTAGTTCCTCCAGGAACCTCACCAAAAAGTGCCTTAAAGGTGAGGACCTGGATTCCTTAGAACACATTGTGCCAGTGCTGCTGCCTTCTTAGTTTAGTTAGGGTTTAGTTAGTTCTTTTTTCTTTTCTTTTCTTTTCTTTTCTTTTCTTTTCTTTTCTTTTCTTTTCTTTTCCTTTACTAAGGATTGTGGTGCATGGATCTTTGGTTCTGATATGTTGGAGCCAACGACAAAAAAGCTGGGGTTCAAGAGATGTACCCTTCTTGTCCTGGTGTTTTTCCTGCTGTGGATGCACATGTGTAGTGTTCGGCTTGTTTGGGTGAAGGTCATTTGCCTTCTCCTTGCTTCATATTCAGCACGTTAACCCCCAGGGTCAGAAATGAGCATTTGAATTTACCTCCAAGCTATGTTACTGGTGGTTAAACCTTCCGGCTCTGAAGTGTACAGACCCATAAGTGCTGGGAGATGAGCCTCAGATCCAACCACTGACTGGGTTAAAACTCACAAAGTCTTGGCACAGGTGTTGGCCTCCTTGACCAGTGCAAAAGCTAAGGTGCTGGTGTCGCACCTCCAGCTGATCACTCCTGCCATGAGGGGATCAGCCACTTAAAGTCTGAATCGAATCCAGACACTGCCACTGTCTTAGGGCCCTCTGGGTGCAGATCTTCTATCTGGCACCCCTGCCCCCCTTGAAAGTTGCAACTGTGTGGTCTCTTGCCCAGCCCATATTACCAGTACTGACCTCTCAGACTCCATCCACAGCTTAAACACACCTGACATAGTTTCAGGTAACTGCACGTGTATTTCTCCCCTAAGGTCCTCTCCAGGAGTGCCCAGTCATATCTCTGGTCTCCAGCTGTCACCTTTCTCTGGGTAGAGACCCTAGTCCCACTCCCTTATGATGGGGTGGTTTTAAGGATGCATAGCTCCCAGTCTCATGCTGTTGTATCCTCAGAAATCCAGTCTACCTAATGACCAGCATCTGTGCATAGTATTCTCTCTGAGGACTATGAACAGTGCATTGCCAGCAGTTACAAGTTACCACACAGCTCTTTCTAAGCAAAAGCATTGATTCCTAAGATAAAAGTGTTAAAGAGAAAACATAAAAAATAAAAAGTTTCTATACACATGTTAAAAGTTTACCAGAGCTCACCCATCAGCCTTATGAGGCCCTAATCGGCCAAAGTCTTTCCAATCTTTCAGCAAGTGTTGTCGCCTCTTCCCCCAGCCTGTGTCAGAAGGCCCTGTCCATTTGCTGGTTCTGAGAGGAGGCAGTTTAACCCCAGCCTTTTTATGCCAAAAGCTTGTTCTTTGTCTGTTGGTCTCTGAATATCCCAGTTTGAACCAGTATGTGTATGCCTCCCCACGGGGTGGGGATTCACTTTAATATAACGCACCATAGTTTTTAGTTCCTGCCAGAGTTGTGATAACCCTCCCCTTTGGAGTTGCATACAGTTCATGTCACATAGTGATACATAAACTGAATATGATATGGTTCCCCTAGATACTGCATGGGATTGCAATATCTGTTACAACACCCTCTGCCATAACTCCACTTCAAGGTTTGAGCCTTCTGGTTGCCTTTTTCAGTGGACACTTGGCACGGTGTAGCACATTACACATACAGACTTCGTAAAGAATTATAATGTGTTAATGCATTTTCTTTAATAGCACAAGACATGCCAAAATTATACAAAAATAATATACCATATATGGATCCTGATGCCTCTGTTTTCTCATCACTCCAGAACATTCTTTGGGCTGGGACAGGGTTATCTGGGGCCACCCAGGACCTTTCTGCTGCAGTGCATGGCTTGGGTTTTGAAACGTGGAGCCTTCTTCCCTTAGCTCTTCTAGTCTGACTTCTATTAGTCTGTCCTCTTTCCCTCTCCTGCCCAAACTTCTGTGAATCTCAGCTGACTCAGGCTTGGGCTGTGGGGCTAAAAAGAGCTGGGTAGACGCTCAGGCTAGAGCAATGGTACGCCAACTTTTCCAGTCGCATGTTCCCTCCCCCCCATTAATGGAATCTATCCGCACCCCCTCCCCCATTACTGCACAGCCAGGCCTTCCTCAGCAGCAGAGCTTGGCCTGAAGGCGGGTCTGGGGATGGGGGAGGAGGTGGAGCTAGTGGCAGAGCTGGTCTGGGGAAGAGAGGAAATGGTGTGGAGCTGGGCTGGGGGTGGATTGGGATTGGACGTAGATCTGGCCTGGAGGCAGAGCTGGGCCTGGAGATGGAGCAGGACTGGGGGCTGAATAGGGTTGGGGGCAGAGCAGGGCTAGCAATGTGGTGCTCCCTCCCCGGAGGGGCTGGCCCATGCAGCCCCCACATGTTCCTCCGTGCCCCACAGTTTGGGGACCACAGGGCTAGAGCCTGGGCTCTGAGACCCTCCCCTTTCATGGGGTTTCAGAGCCCAGGCTCCAGCTTGAGCCTGAGCATCTACACTGCAATTTAGTAGCCCCTCAGCTTGAGCCTGGGCTAGCCATGGCCGTGTTGTGGATCTCTGATTGCAGTGTAGCCATATCCTTCAAGTGCTGATAGTCCTTAATGATTGACTACTGCTTCTGGTCTGGGAGGAACATGCTTAAAGTCTCGTCAGCAATGATGGAGATACAGAAACAGGCATTCGTGATACAGCAATTTTCACAGCAAGAACTGCATAATTTCATAATAACCAGAAATCATAAGTTGTATATAGGTTCCCCAAATCTTCATAACTGGTCATATGAATCTGCAAAGATCAGATCCAACTGAAACATAAATGCATAGCCTCACAGGTGTTGGCCTCTGTTGAAAGAGCCAGTCCTCGAGAACATACCCCTAAGGATTCAGTATTTCTGGTTCTGTGCACTGAAATGCAAAAGTATACTTACAAAACTTGCAAATCAGAGACAGAGCAAAGGGTAATATTGCGTGCCAATGCTGTACTAAGGATCTACACCCTACCCTAGTTCCATGGTCAGGGGTCGGGGTCTGATTTCCCCATAGCGGGACAGACGCATCTTTCCCCTGCCAGTACAAGGCCCTCTGCCATGGGGAGGAGGGTCCTGGAATCCTTACCTGTCTTTCTCTGTATCCTGATGACTGCTGCTGGAATGGGGAGTAACCTTTTCACTGCTAGAATGGAGCTACAAGAGGCTCCACATTACCTATGCTCAAGGTTAAATCCCTGGAACTGGGGGATGCAGGTCAATCAACAACCCTCACCACCAGCTAGCCAATGGGTGCCAGAGATTCTGGGGTGGAGAGAGGAGCTACCTGGTGTCCCTTATCAAGTATCTCCCACACTACTAGAGCTGTCTCCCCTTGCCACAGGCCTATTCCCTCACATTCTGAGGTGTGTGTGTGTGTGTGTGTGGAATATGTTATTACATATGCACATCTAAAGATGAGGCCTCTGTAGCATTGGCTAGCACAAGACTGTATACCAAATATAGGCACATGTTTATGCTTCATTGACCTACCTAGGTTGTGTTCCAATCCCACATATGGTGGACTCAAACTTGCAGTGTCAAGAGTTACTGTCAACTTGTCAGATCTCAGTCACAGTCACCTCTTCTGTTTACAGTCTGGGTTGGGATGCTCATTACAAGAATTTCACAATTGACAATCTCTGAACTTTCTGGGCGAAAAACCTCCACATCAGCATTCTAGAATTAAGAGCAGTAAATTGGATTCTCAAAAATCCTTTTACCCACAACTACAAGACAGAGTGGTTCTGTCATTACCAACAATAATACAGGGAATCTGACATAAACAAGCACAAGGGAGCATATTCCAACCAGCTGTGCAAAGGGTCCATAGATCTTAATGAGTGGTGCATAATACAGCAAATTTATCCTAAAACTCTGTAAGGATGATATATAGTGGCAGATTAGCTGATACTTACACAATGAGCATGAGTGGTCACTCAAGAACCTGGTAGTAAATTACATCTGTGGGGATACCTGTTGAGGTATCTGGGGGGAGATAGATCTATTTGCAACAAAATGGAATTCCAAATGTCAGAGGTCTTCCTCCAGTAAAGGAACAGGCAACCAGTCAATCGCGGATATGTTTCTTCTGGATTGAGAGAATAGGTCTCCTCTACGTGTCTCCCCAATTCCTCTAATTTAGAAAATTCTCAGGTAAATCAAACAAGGTAAAGCAAGGGTTGTTCTGATTGTTCCATCCTCGGTGAGATCAGTGGTTCTCTGATCTACTGCAACTGTCAGAAGGGGTTTATCTGTCCTTCCTTGAGATTCCAGACCTACTGACCATCAGAGAGATTGGATTTGCCATCTGGATGCTTTTTCTCTCTCTCAACATGACAGTACAGGCCATAGGACTTTGGGGATCTAGAACTGTTTTGTTTGGAAAAGGTACAGGATATTCTATTGAACTCCAGGAAACAGTCGGTTCATCTGTGCTATGATCATATGTGGAAAAGTGTCTCTCTGTGGGTAACCAATAATAACAATAACCAAGCTTTTGCTTCTTTTCAACTCACATGGGGCGGGTTAATTTTAAATCTCAGGATTCTTCATATCATCTTTAAAAGTATATCTCACTGCTATCTTGGCTCATCACCACTTAGTTGAGCAAAAAACTGTATTAAGCCATGGTATAGCAAAAAGATTCTTGAAGGATCTAGCGAACCCACACCTATATGGAACCTCAATCCTAGTACTTAGTCCATACCCTTCCCTTTCAACACATGAGAGAGTGTTCCCTGTTTTTTCTCTCAGTTAAGATAGTTGTCATTGTAGCTATTACATTTACTAGAAGAGTGAGTGAGCTGCAGGCTCTTATTGCTCACTCCCCTTTTACGATCTTCCACAAAAAAATATAATGGTCCTTTGTCCCCACCCAAAATGGCTCTCCTCTCTGTAATGAAGAATAATATAAACATACCTGCTCTTCTTTCAGAAGAGCTTGGAGCATGTTCAGCTAGAGTGAAGGCCATTTCTATGGCCTTGCTTAGACATAGTCACATATTAGAAATCTGTAGAGCTGCCTCTTGCAGCTCAACACATACTTTCACAAAATTTCATTCTTATTCCTTAGATTTGGCATCTAGATCAGATGCACAATGTGGTAAAGCAGTATTCATCTCTATTTAACTAGGATTTCTCATCCCACCATCCATAACGAAGAGCTTTGATTGCCAGAATCCCAAGAGTTGGAATATGCAGAGGCTATTCAAAGAAGAAATGAAGATTACTCATGTTCAGGATGACCTTTGTATATTCAAACTCATGGTCCACTTTCTCCTTGTCATCAGAGTCCTAGTTTCAATTCTTCCCACCACTTGGAGTGTGGTGGGAAGAACTGAGTTGGATTATTTTATTTTATTTTTTACTACTTGTAAGCTTATTTGGAGGGTGGTAATATTAATTTAAATGCTGTCTGTGAGACACTGTACAGGACAAAGATAAAAGGTAGTCATTAGTCCCTGCTCCAAAGAACATACTGTCTGTTAACTACCAAGTGAAAATTCTGACAATATATGAAAATGTCTGAATAGTGAGTCTGTCACTCAGCATATGGGAAATCACATAGGGAAATTAGCATTCAAACTGTTCTTTTATTCATATGTATGTCACTCTGGGGTGTAATCCAGACCAGTGAGGGATTGTGTCACTCCTGCTCTGCAACCTGGCATGCCTCACAGTGCTTTGCTGCTGTAGATCTCAACCTGGGCTCCTCGGAAACAGCCAGACAGCATCAGATTACACCCTGAGTGTCTATGTATAGCCACACAGCAACTTGGTGTAGCAACTCTGACGCAGCAACCTGTTAGCAAACACCAGCTACACTCTGGCTTCCAGCAGCCTTGGTTACTTCTGGCTTCCAGCAGCCTGGGTTACTACTTAGAGGATGACCCCAACACACTCCCAATCCTGAAATTTCCCCCAAAATGTGTGTTCTGCACTGTCCAGTCCTCTCCTGGACAGTCCAGACATATTAGGTCTGTCACCCTTCAAAGGGGATCAATATACAACAGTTTGATACTCTAAATGAAGTTATCCAAATAATTCACAACACTGCATTAGTTTTAATTAAAGAATAAAACAAGTCTATTTAACTACAAAGAGAAGTTTTAAGTGAGTACAAATATAAGGCATTAAAAGTCAGAATGGTTACAAGAGAAATAAAGACAAAATGCTCTCTAGGGCTAAATTTAACAAATTAGACTGATTTCATGAAAAAGTCCCTTACCATGTTTCCAGAACATTGCTGCCCAAATTCTGAAGCCAGGATCTGCTCCAAAAGTCCAATGGCTGTTCCTTTTGTTGTCTTAGGTGAAAAGGAGAGAGACGAATAGGGAGAGAGAACTTGGGGTGCTTTTTCTCTCCACTTTTATAGTTCAGTCACCCTTTGAAATGCATTTTCCTGAGAGTTGCCTCTAAGTAAAGTTCATTCCCACTGTGAGGACAGAGACAGTGACCTCCTGAGGTCCCTTCCAACCCTGATATTCTATGATTCTAAGAATCTGGTGGAGGAAAAAGTTATGTGCTGCTGTTTGCTAAGATTGAGATCTGTTTGTTCCTGCCCCACCTCCTTGTCAAAGAATGGCCACTTGATAAGTGATTGCTCATCAGCTTTGATGACACCTGGCTGGAGGCATCAGTTTGTCCTTTGAGAAGCAGGTTTACCCACTCCCCAGACTTGTCTGGTAAACACACTTCAGTCTTGATTTCAGCTTATGTTGAAAACTTTACATATAAGGTTGCTACATGCATTTCACGAGGACATTATTGACAAGCAAATATTAGTTTTCAAATGCATATTTTGTACAAAGATTATTACAGTAGTATTTAGGGTGTGAATACAGGGATGAATTCAGTCCAGTATTGCAGTGCCTTCCAATTAATGCCTTGAAGATCTTTTTGGATGCTGGTGAGATTAATTACACTTTAGTCCTGAATGCATTGACCAAAAAGATGATTTGAGAAGTAGGCCAATAAATAGCAGATGTTTGAATGCTCTGTTGAGGCACACATCTGTGCAGTACAAAGGGGCAAATAACTTGAGCATTCAATATTAGAAATACTGAGAATGGGAAATGCTTTGGATATTTGTGCCAGTCGCCTACTTTTTATTGTAAAGTAGTAGTTTTGTGCTTTTTTTTTTTGGTCATAGGATATCAATTTTAAGTAAAATGTGCACCATTTTAAAGATTGTAATTTGACATTTTTCTGTGGCTGTCAGTTGCCTTTTTTAATGTAACATACTGAATTTCATGAGTTCTGAGAATTTCGTTTCTTGCAAGCTCATTCCTGTATTTCAGATAAGTGGTTTCAGAAGTTAACTTCAGTGACTGCAGACTATGGAATAGACAGTAAAATTAGACTAATATTACTGTATTATCTGGAAGTTGTTTCTGAAGCACTTACCAAATATGAAAATCCCGTAGACTCAATTCAGGCACATTTTTTTTCTGTTACTGCGCAGCTACTGTTTTCAATGTTATGTAATCATAGAACTTAAAAAGTGAGTGATACATGTTATAAAGTATAACATCTAGCATTTGATATATTGCAAAGCATAAGGGCTTTTAAAGATTGGTGGGTAAAACTAGCATAATTTGTACTGGCTCATTTTTTTTAAGCTATATATTCTCTGACAAAGAACAATAGTTAATACTTTATTCCGTCACTGCAGAATCTAATGAGTACATTTTGTTGAAAATGTGAAGTATCTATCATAAAAACAATTTAACTCTAAATGTTAAATCAATTAAATCAGATATTCCTAATCAATTAGATCTGTTTCCTAGTACAGAAAAGAGAGAAGAAAGTCAAAGACTGCGGTAATGGAATCATTCTTGGTACTACCTCTGTGATCTAAAGAGAGAGTGTGTGGTTTTACAGATATATAGGCATTTTAATAGTTGAATTCTGCACAATGATAGCTACCAGAATGGCTTTCTGGAACTGTTAAGTTACATTTGACATGTCTGTGGATAGTGTGATTTAAGCTAATAATCAGGTTGCAGCCAGTGTGCAGGTTTATAATGGCCTTTCATTCAAGTATGGTACGACTTCCATGAATAGCTCATTTCATGCTATATAAAGCTGTAATTAATTTCCAGTAGAATTGAGGCCACCTGCAGCTACTTTTCAACCCACTGTTGTATTTTAAAATATAGGAATAAATTTTAGTGAGAAGGGAAAAATGCATATGAAAGAAGCATCAACATAATTTTAGTATAATTAGGATTTTGCTTGCAAAAAATAATTCTGAAATAGTTGTAATGTGTGGCTCGTGTCTTAAATTCTAACTACTTTTTAATGCAGCACAAAATCATCAAGGTTTCTTAATTTTCTGCTGTTAAAATAAAATCCAGTGTTTTCCCACAAAAGAAGTATATAATAGTAATGCAAGCTTCCCTATAGTTGGGGCTTCTATTTTTCGGGTTTTTTTTTTTTTTTTTTTGCAATTTTTGAATTTTATATAGCTGTCCAAAAATCAGGAGTTTTTGAGGCTTCTTATTTGTGTATACTGTAATGTTATATATATTATATATATTACTCATTACAGCAATATATACTGTGTACTGTAATGAGTAATCTCTTCGTAATTTTCTCAAATGAGCTTTAATATAGTAATGTTTCAAATAGTACTATGTTATAGCACACTTGGTAACTTTTAGTGTACATCAGTAAGGTTTACACAGATCATTTAATGTGCAACATGCTAATATGCTCTAGAAATCACATCACCGTGGTCTTCCTTACTGTTCCATGTAGACAAGTCCTTTGATACAAGTAACCATTTCCATTGTTAGTCTGTTGTTTATTGGATAAACACCAATTTTCTTTTTTTTAAATCATGGTGTTTTATAGATGTTTATTGGTTAAAACCTAGAATCAGAAACTCTATACCTATATTGCCTTGCCAATAATCCTTAACTCTGTCTTGGAGGGACCAACTATAGAGGAAGAAGGAAGGTGAAGTGCTGCCAAGCGATTACAGAAATTAATCGCGATTAATTGCGAGATTAAAAAAAGGTTCATGATTAATCACAATTTTAGGAGATGGGAGTGGTGTGAGTTGTGCAGGAGAAGGGTGAATTCTTGATGCTGCTCCTTTTGGGTTGGGTTTCTGAGCTTGCAAGGCTCGCCTCCTGTCCGAAGAGGAAGAGGGTTTCATCTTAAAAATATGCACTCAGTGTCCAGGGAAGATGGGGGAGGCAAGTAAAGACTTGTGCAGAAGGAGGGTCTGGGATGGTAGGGGGTGATGACAGGAAAGGGACAAGCAATGACTTGTTCAGGAGGAGGATGAGGGAGGTGTCTTGCTGCTGCTCCTGGAAGGGTGGTTTCTGTGGGCTCGCTTCAGCTGAGTGTGTCCTTGTTTGTAAGGGAGGGTGGCTTTTACCTCAGGGACTTGGCATGTGGCAGAGGAGGAGAGGCTGGTGCAGGGAGCCTAGGCTCACCAGGCTTCTGTTTTCTATGGGGTAGCCCTGGAGTGAGGGGCCAGCGAGGGGCAATGGGGCATGGCTGAAGGGTGGAGGTCAGTCCCTGGAGCAAGGAGCCAGCCGGGAGAAATGGGGCATAGTGTGGAGGGGTTGGAGGGGCTTGGTCCCTGGAGCAATGGGCCAGCTGGGGGCAGTGGGGCACAGTGGGGTCAGGATCCCTACCTCTCTGCTGGAGCCTGGAGTGGGGAGCCACTTCCTCTTTTCTCCTCTCCTCTTCTCTTACCACTCTCTGGAGGTGGATTGGGTTACTGTGCCTGACTGGACACTGTCAGGTCCCTCCAAGCCAGTGCCTCTCCCCCACTCACCCAGAGGTATGCGATTAACGCCATTAAAAAATTAACACATTAATTTTGTTTTCAGTTAATTGCAGGCCCTAGCTGATATCACTTGTAATTTTTGTGATGTGGAGACCATCATTGGTAACTGCACTGGTAACAATAACATTTCATGTAGGCCTGTAAATCATTAGATGCCAGTCACTTTCCATCTTTACGAACCTGAGTTGGATTCAAACTGATGATTGAGAATAATTCCATTAGTCCACAAAATCATCAATCCCTTTGTACATTTTAATGTAATCAATATAAGTGGTAAAACTCTTAGATCTTTTGAGTACTAACTTTTATTGTCCATGTGATATGAAAATAAATGGAAGTTGTTATGGCCATAGATTTTATTTGCTTGGGTGTCTTTAAATAACTAAATTTTGAATGTTCATGAAATAGAAATTTTGTTTTAACTTTGAGTATTCTCCTTGAAGAACATGCTACAGTGTATGAATGCATTTGTCATTGTCATATGGTGCAATTTTAAAGGAAATGATCATTCAACATTACGTGGTCACTGACATAGATCAGAGAGGGATAAGTGTAGGAGAGCTTTGATATCTCACCAATTATTGCTCTTGTGTGGTGCATAAAATTTAACTCAGCACAAATCCCCAACAGAGGAAGACTATTTAGATGTTCAGAAAAATGTGCAAAAGTTGTCTGGGAATTATCCACATCACTTCAACTATGTATTCCTTAATGTAAGTTGATCTGCATTAGTGAGCCTCAAAAAACAAAAATAAAAAAAAAAACAAACCCCGATGGTCTCACAGTATAAAGAATTTCAGAAGACCAGGAATTCAATCTCTAGAACCACAGAAATGAAATGTGGAAAAAGGGAGAACTTAAGTTATTACATGCATTTTGCTCTATCCCTTTTTTAAATGAGTCAAAAATGTAATTTGAGCACTTCCTGTGGGAGACTTACACAGTTGTCGTCTTCTAACAGATCTGAAAATTATGAAATATTTCTGGTGTCCAGTCTAAAGTTTCCTTTATCTCACTTCATCCTATTACATTTTTGTACTTCAGCTTATCTCCCTAAATAATTCTCCTAACTTTTCTGATTAGACTCTTGAAATACTATGTGTAGACTGTTACATCCCCTTCGTGAGAAAGCCATATATGTAATTCTTACTCTTCTTCATTCTGCAAACGAGTCTGTTCAGTCCCTTAGTAGTTTTAATTGCTCTTCTCTGAATTCCTGGAAATTTGTTGCTATCTTTCTAGTACTGAGAGTCTAGAAATTAACACAGAATTCCATGTGTAATATCCTAACTCTTTTACTAAGAGACACTATAGTACCTAATGAAGTGAGCTGTAGCTCACGAAAGCTTATGGTCAAATAAATTTGTTAGTCTCTAAGGTGCCACAAGTACTCCTTTTCTTTATAGTATCACTGGTCAGTTGAAAACTACAGTGGCTTTTCTGTCCATATTGCAACCACAAATATTTAAAAATGAGTCAGGCTCACTAAAGTCATGAAATTGGCTTTAAAATCATTAAATTATAATAATAATAATAATAATAATAATTTGGTGTTCTTTTTATTTGCCTTCTGTGTTTTGAGCCTTTACTGGGGTCACATTTTGAAGCTTTCTACAAAACCATGAGGGCTAGAAATTTACTTTTTCTTTAAGAATGAAGGCTGAAATCATCACATATCCACTTGACTCTGGGAGCTAGGGCTTTAAGGAAAACAATAATTATCATGAGACTCATAACAAAATCATGAGAGTTGGTATTTCTGATTTTTGCTTTCCACTGTCAAAACTTTCATCTCTTTCAGGATTGCTACTTTCCAATTACAGGCGCCGACTTTCCATTGTGCCGGGGGGTGCTTGACCCCTGGCTCTGCCCCAAGCCCCACTCCCACTCCACCCCTTCCCTCAAGGCTCCACCCCCAGCCCACCCCCCCTTCGCCTCTTCCCGCTCCATTCCCCTCCCTCCTCCGAGTGTGCCTCGTCCTTACTCCTCCCCCTTGTCCCCGAGTCTCCTGCATGCTGCAAAACCGGCGGGCAGGAGGCACAGGGAGGGAGGGGCAGGCGCTGATCGGTGGGGCCTGCCAGCGAGCTGGAGGCCCTGGAGGGAACGGGAGGTGTTGATGGGGGGGGGGTGCTGGTGGGTGCAGAGCACCCACCATTTTCTCCCCCTGGTTGCTCCAGCCCCGGAGCACCCATGGGGTTAGCGCCTATGTTTCCAACTACATCTTCCTCCTAAGGAATACTTACTTGTGTTTCAGAAAAGTTTTCCCCTAATTAATTTTTCCAGCCTCAGTCCTCTTTTCTTTTTTTTCCTCACTGGTGTCCATAACAACTTGAATCCAACACACTCTGCATATAAAATATGTGTTTTATGATACATCTATCCTGGGTAATTGATAAAGGCCTACATTTTCAAAAGTGACTAATGATTTTGGGTGCCTAACTTCTGACACCATAAAAGGACCTGTTTTTCAGAGGGCAGGTGCTTAACACTTCTGAAAATCAGATGCCTTTTGAAGGTGTCAGAAATTGGGCACCCAAAAATCATTACTCTCTCCTGGTCTAACAGCTATTCCTGCAGCACTCCTGGAGTCTCCCAAGAATACTTCTCTTTTTCACGCATACACCTTGCCTCCTTCAACTCTGTAGTGTTTCCTGTGGATTCTGCTATATTCTGTCCTGAGCTTGCTTTTATTTCAGTTCACGTTTTATGGATTAAAGGACAATGGGATGACCAAAGTGCTATACGCCATCATATACACACAAAAAAATTACATCTATAGTTATATCTCTGTACCAGCTTATAACTAAGGCTATGTCTATGCTATGCAGCTTTTAGCAACACGGCTCATGCCACTGCAGCCGTGCCGCTAAAAGGTACGCAGCGTAGCTGCTGTTTGTCAGCAGACAAGAGCTCTCCTGCCGACAAAAAATAAAATAAAATAAAATAAAAAAATCCACCCCCAATGAGCTGGAGCAGATTTGTTGCCAGGAGAGTGCTCCTGCTGACTAAGCGCTATTCACACTGGTGCTTTTTGTCGGTAAAACTTTTGGCGTTCGAGGGGGTGGGGGTGGGTTAACACCCCTTAACAACAAAAGTTTTGCCAATGAAGTTCCAGTGTACACAAAGCCTAAGTGGTAGTTTTTGTGTGTCTTTTGAGAGTATCTGGAAGTGTGTTAAAATGCAATTCTACTCTCAATGTATATATGTCCATACTATAGAATACTGTTTTAATTATTCTAACAGCATCTTTTCATATATATCCGTATAATCATATAGTTCATCTGGTGATGTTGACAGTATCCTGTGGTATAATCAAGCATCAGGTCTATAATATATTTTAAAAGATTTAAGTTGAAGACTATAGTTATAAAAAAAAGTTAAATTTAAGATGCTTTAACACATCTACAGTGTTATAGTATTTTAACTTCATTGGTTATGCCTCCTTATTTATTCGTACTCTATCAAAATCTAAGCAGAACTGGTCATTCTGTAAGTATGATACAAATAACATTTTTTTTCTGCAGGTCAGATCTCTGATGCTTGTTTGCAGATTCTGGCATCTTCTGTTCCTACGCATTTCTTAGTGGAACCTTAGGGGATAGATTACTTGTTTAGAATAAAAGCATTATAATGGGTCCTTCCCCTAATTTACAACATAAATTAATGTTCCAAATATTCCTGGAGTATTACTGCCTGAAAAACTATACAGTATGAAGGCATCAGCTGAAAATAGTGGCAAAATGTGAAATGATCAAATTGCATCCATTTGCCATGCAGTTAAAGCAAATCATTCTGATGTGGTTAGATTAAATAGCTGCTGTCATTCATGTATGGTGTTATCCCCGAGGGAAAACTACACTGAGACTTCTTCCTGTCATCCCTTTGTATGCTTTTATGAGGGAACTGAAAGTATTTTGCAATCTGAGGGCCAGAATCTGCATACTTTCACTCACAAGTAGTTCGGTTAAAGTCATTGGGAGTGTTCACGTGAATAAGGATTATCCTTAAGATTTTGTAGAATCCAGCATTTACGATTTGGACAATATTTAAAAGAAGGGTTTCTTTATTTGTCTCCTTCTCCCCTGCACTCTCTTATATCTGGCTCATTGTTTGGGGCAAAGGGAACACTTATAAAATAGTCCTCAGCTTTGCCTGTTCCTTTTGTAATGAAATGTTCTGTGATTATATTTATTTAGATAAGTGAGTCCCTGACTAACATTTTAGGTTTCAACATGAGAAGCAGACTTCTCAAACGTACTTTGTATTGACGTCAGAAGAATTTTAACAGCCATCTTAAAATTCAGGTTCACAAAAATGTTTGGTAAACAGGCACTGTTGAATATAAATTTATGAAAAGCTGCAAAGAACATAACACTAGGGGAGGAAAGAGTGGTAATGTGTACATAGGAAGGTTATTCTTGAAATCTTAAATTAGTATTTGCTGCCTTTTCGTTCAGGGTAACATTTTGGTAAATGTTTTCATTCAAACTGTCAGCAGAATGAATGGCAGTAATTAAAATCCCCAGTCTTTTTTACTCAAGGAAAGCTTTTTGTTGTTGTTGTCATGGTGACACTTGAGTGACAGCTTGAAAGTGTGTAATTGCTAGTGAGAGCTTTATTATAAACATTTAAAATGTTTCAGAAAGATTTGTAGGACAAAATTGCAGATTTCCTTAATGGGCTTTTAAAAATCTTTTTGTATAAAGGAGAACTATCTTGATGGTGGTTTTGGTGCAGCAATTTTTTTGAATAATTGTGTCTTAAATAGAAAAGAAGTACTTGTGGCACCTTAGAGACTAACCAATTTATTTGAGCATAAGCTTTCGTGAGCTACAGCTCACTTCATCGGATGCAACTCTAAGGTGCCACAAGTACTCCTTTTCTTTTTGCGAATACAGACTAACATGGCTGCTACTCTGAAATGTGTCTTAAATATCATTGCTAATTGCTTCATCTTCAAAAATACAGCACATGGTCTCATGAAGACCAAATGGATAATTAGGAACTGCTAGTTGATAAAACCATTAAAAATTGTCAGCTCCCTTCAAGTATAGTACTTTAAATGGATTTGATTTCTTCTAACAGCCTTTCCTTTTACAGTTAAGTACAATTCCTTGTTTTATTAAATGTAATGTTATGCCTTTTGTACTTGACTTCTGCATTGCATTTATAGCACCGTGAAGACCAGAACATATTTTTGAAATTAGAGATTTTACTGTGTCATATGGGAAGCTTTTCTTGTGGATACAAATGTTTGATGAATTCAGTTTGGGAAGATGTTATTTATCCTCTCTGATTTTATCCTCTCTGAAACATCCACAGGATAGGAATTTAACTATTTGTTAGACAGAAGAGAAATGCTAGGAATCAGGGTTTCTGGGCTCGACTCCTGGGTTTTGGGGAGAGGTAGGAGAGTGGTCTTGGTTAGAGTATGGGACTAAGATTTATAACTCTTGGGTGCTATCAATATTTATGTAGTGCTTACTCATGTGTGATCTCAAAGTTGGTTATGAAAGAGTAGTCCTTGTGACGTTGCACTCCATATGTTTTATGAAAATATGCTTATGAATGTGAATATAATGTAACTGGAATATGCTTTATGCAAAAGGTCTCTTGTAAGGTATAATTACAAAGCTTATAATCTACTGAATGTGTTCATCCTATTTGTATGCATGTATCATCCTTGTATCTGAAGCTAGAAATATGAAGTATAACTCTGAGGTCCTATTATAACTATGCAAAGTGTGGGCCATTAATGGTGGCTTAGAATCTTGATGGCTCCCATTGACTAGGACAATTGGTTGTGAATAGTTTATTTACCTGCAAGCCTTCATGTGTACATGTGGGCCAGCCCATGGGTAATGAAGAATAAGGTCTCACAGGACATGTGACCATGTCACATGCTACTGGAATCCATCTTAAATCAGGTACTTTTCCATTTAGAAGGAGGGGTGAAAAACCTAGAGAGACAAAAGATTCCCGCCTTGTGCCAAAGCTATAAAAGGGGGTGGAACAGAAAAAAGGGGGCTGCCAGTCATGCCCCTGCTTTCCACCTAAGATGTCTGCTGGAATGGACAAGGACTGTACCAGGGAAAGGATTGGACCCAGACTAGGAAGGAGTCTAGTCTGTGAAAGAAGCTTATTGGAACATCTGAGGGTGAGATTTTACCTGTAAACAGTTTCTTAATGTATTAGGCTTAGACTTGCATGTTTTTGCTTTATTTTGATCAGTGACTTATTTTGTTCTGTCTATTATTACTTGAAACTACTTAAATCCTACTTTTTATATGTAATAAAATTACTTTTGTTTATTAATAAACCCAGAGTGAGTGATTAATATTGAGGGAGCAAATAGCTGTGCATATTTCTCTATCAGTTTTCTCGAGGGTGGACAATTTATGAGTTTACCTTATATAAGCTCTATACAGAGAAAAACGGATTTATTTGGGGTTTGGATCCCATTGGGAACTGGGTGTCTGGTTGCTGGAGATAAGTGACCTGCTGAACAGTTTTTGGTTAAAGTCTGCAGCTTTGGGGCCATGGACCAGACCTGGGTCTGTGTTGCAGCAGGCTAGCGTGTCTGGCTCAACAAGGCAGGGTTCTGGAGTTGCAAGCTGGCAGGGAAAACAGGCTCAAAGGTAATTCCAGCACATCAGGTGACAGCCCCAAGGGGGCTCTCTGTGACCGAACCCATCACAGTCCTATTCTAGGCATGAGAGAAACCACATACTTTTGGCATTCTTGTTCTGAAAGGCGTGGGGTATAGTGAGTGATATTTGGGTCCATCACATTTGAAACCTGTGTTCTGTTTCCAAGTCGGCCAGAGGTGTCCTTGTGCAACCTCCTTACATTTTCTTCTCTAAAATACTTGTCTGCCTCTTAAAATAGGGATATAAGTCCTAGAATCATAGAATATCAGGGTTGGAAGGGACCTCAGGAGGTCATCTAGTCCAACACCCTGCTCAAAGCAGGACCAATCCCCAACTAAATCATCCCAGCCAGGGCTTTGTCAAGCCTGACCTTAAAAATATCTAAGGAAGGAGATTCCACCACCTCTCTAGGTAACGCATTCCAGTGTTTCACTACCCTCCTAGTGAAAAAGTTTTTCCTAATATCCGACCTAAACTTCCCCCACTGTAACTTGAGACCATTTCTCCTTGTTCTGTCATCAGCTACCACTGAGAACAGTCTAGATCCATCCTCTTTGGAACCCCCTTTCAGGTAGTTGAAAGCAGCTATCAAATCCCCCCTCATTCTTCTCTTCTGCAAACTAAACAATCCCAGTTCCCTCAGCCTCTCCTCATAAGTCATGTGTTCCAGTCCCCTAATCATTTTTGTTGCCCTCCGCTGGACTCTTTCCAATTTTTCCACATCCTTCTTGTAGTGTGGGGCCCAAAACTGGACACAGTACTCCAGATGAGGCCTCACCAATGTCGAATAGAGGGGAACGATCACGTCCCTCGATCTGCTGGCAATGCCCCTAATTATACATCCCAAAATGCCATTGGCCTTCTTGGCAACAAGGGCACACTGTTGACTCATATCCAGCTTCTCGTCCACTGTCCTTTTCTGCAGAACTGCTGCCGAGCCATTTGGTCCCTAGTCTGTAGCGGTGCATGGGATTCTTCCATCCTAAGTGCAGGACTCTGCACTTGTCCTTGTTGAACCTCATCAGATTTCTTTTGGCCCAATCCTCTAATTTGTCTAGGGCCCTCTGTATCCTATCCTTACCCTCCAGCGTATCTACCTCTCCTCCTAGTTTAGTGTCGTCTGCAAACTTGCTGAGGGTGCAATCCACACATCCTGCAGATCATTAATGAAGATATTGAACAAAACCGGCCCGAGGACCGACCCTTGGGGCACTCCACTTGATACCGGCTGCCAACTAGACATGAAGCCATTGATCACTACCCTTTGAGCCCGACAATCTAGCCAACTTTCTATCCACCTTATAGTCCATTTATCCAGCCCATACTTCTTTAACTTGCTGGCAAGAATACTGTGGGAGACAGTGTCAAAAGCTTTGCTAAAGTCAAGGAACAACACGTCCACTGCTTTCCCCTCATCCACAGAGCCAGTTATCTTGTCATAGAAGATAATTAGATTAGTCAGGCACGACTTGCCCTTGGTGAATCCATGCTGACCATTCCTGATCACTTTCCTCTCCTCTAAGTGCTTCAGAATTGATTCCTTGAGGACCTGCTCCATGATTTTTCCAGGGATTGAGGTGAGGCTGACTGGCCTGTAGTTCCCCGGATCCTCCTCCTTCCCTTTTTTAAAGATGGATACTACATTAGCCTTTTTCCAGTCGTCCGGGACTTCCCCCGATCTCCATGAGTTTTCAAAGATAAAGGCCAGTGGCTCTGAAATCACATCTGCCAACTCCTTTAGCACTCTCGGATGCAGCGCATCCGGCCACATGGACTTGTGCTCGTCTAGCTTTTCTAAATAGTCCCGAACCACTTCTTTCTCCACCGAGGGCTGGTCACCTCCTCCCCATGCTGTGCTGCCCAGTGCAGTAGTCTGGGAGCTGACCTTGTTCGTGAAGACAGAGGCAAAAAAAGCATTGAGTAAATTAGCTTTTTCCACATCCTCTGTCACTAAGATGCCTCCCTCATTCAGTAAGGGGCCCACACTTCCCTTGACTTTCTTCTTATTGCTAACATACCTGAAGAAACCCTTAACATCTCTTAACATCTCTTGCTAGCTGCAACTCCAGGTGGGATTTGGCCTTCCTGATTACACTCCTGCATCCCCGACCTGGCTTATTCCTGGCTCTGCCACTACTCTGCTGTGTGATGTTGGGCAAGTATCCTTCTCCTCCCTGTGACTCAGTTTTCCACCTCTGTAAAATATAGATAATGAGACTGACCCGTTTTATAAAGTGCGCTGAGATCTATGGATGAAATATAAATTTATAAAATAAATATTATGTTGTGTTTAATTTTAAAAAAATCTACTTCAGGTAGAAGAAGCCTTACAAACAGCTTGTAGGTTTAAAAAAAGAGAGCTAAAGGAAGAAAATGTGTGTATTTTCTAATAATGCTAATATTGTACTTGAAAATACATATATCTTTCTCTATATTTTTCTTCAATATTTTGTTGTGATTAATTATAATGCCTAATTAAAAGAGAAGTGAAAAGGTGCAGCCAGTTCAGAACCTAGATCATAGGAGGCAGTTTCTCTTCAGGCTTTGCGAGAGTTAATATGAACAAACTATGAACCTCTCTACAGTAATGCTCCAAGTCAGGACTTGAGTATTTGCCTTTCCCTGAACAGTGTTTTGAAAGAGAAGTGGGTATATAAATTTATGATGATGACTGTCTCCTTCACCCCCAAATCCCTTCTTTTTTTCTGAGGCATCTGGAGTCGAACAAGATTTTTTTTTTTTTAAATAAACATAGCATTAGTTGCTTTCATTTCACACTAAATGATTGATTTATTTTAATATTTCACAATTTAGCATTCATTATGCTTCCCAATGTATTTCAGAAGTTTTGGATCTTCTTTGAAATACTGCCTAAGACAAACATTGTAGGGTTCTGGTATCCTGATCCTGCAAGGTGCTGAGGTTCAACTACTTCTGAAGTTACTGAGAGACATGAGTGCTTCGCAGGATCAAACCTAAATTGAAGATATTTTAGCACTGTATGTTTCACTTACCCTGTAAATGCCTTCCTGTCATATCTTGGTTTAATGCACATGAACTGTTGTCATTTTCCGCTGTTCTTTTTTCTAACTGAAATGCACAGACCCTTCCGGGAGATCTACAATACAATCAACATTAACAGGAAGGTATACAAATGATCTATGGAAACATTTTATAGACCAGTATACTGCAATCAAAGTGTATCTTTGACTGGTCCCATGTCGTTTCAGTGAGAGAATTATGTAGAAATATGCCAGACATATTGCCCCAAATATGTCTGGCATAGTATAAAATAATTCAGACTGTTAGTTTTAATGGATTCAGTCTAAACATGTCTAGATGAAAGAGAAAACTGAATGTACTTTCCCAACATATAGAAGATATAGATGGAAGTAACCTAGCTCCAGAACCATATGACACTATATTTGGTTTATTGCCCATGACTGTGATACAGCTCATTGTGTACAATAGTTTTGTAAAAAGCCTTTATCACTTTTATTGACACTTTGGATTTTCAGTTATGCAGTAGTTTCAAGTGTCATCAAAGAACCAGGCAGGTCAAACACACAAGGATCTAGACAGACACATTAAAGAGCACTAATGAAGCAGTATATGAAACTGGCCCTTAAAGGTAAATCCTGATGTATATAATTGCCTTATATCTATTGGTCGGTACTAATGAAAGGGAAGTCTAAATTAACATTTGTCTCTTGGGCCAGTCAAGAGGTAGTTATAAAACAATTGGTTTCTTGTGCATGCTGTTTTTGTATATAAGGCACCTTGCATTTTGATGTAGATTCATTTGCTCCCAAAAGTACCTTACTTTGTATGTTGGGGTATATTTTTTCTATTATACATGCCTACACAGTTTCCTTTAACAGCAGGAATTCTGTGTTTTTAAGTTGAGACTGTATCCTTTAGAGCATGAAACTTTTTTCTGTGGGGTAAAGTAGATCATTTAAATTCAGATGAATTATTTTAATTTTATTTTCTTCTAATAATCTCTCAGAAAGACTGCTGAGCAACAGAAATGTTCCTTTCTCTTGTAGCTGAGGATGTTGCCTTTTCAGTGGTCAGTTGTGCTCTGCAGCCTGGGAGCAAGTCTCATGGTAGAACACTACTATTAGGTCACTGACCTGGTTTGAAGCATCTGGATTTTTATTGTGATAGATTCTTGACTTATAGTCAAATAACAGCTGACAGTAGAATCTTATTTCTATTTTCAAACATTCACTCATAAAAGCCAGACATAAATTTCATAATCCTGTATTGACTTGTTTCCATTGTTTTTAATGAGAAATGAGAAAATTAATCTTTTGGCTCTTAGTAAGGAAAGTAAGGAAAGTATCGTTATTCAGGACAGCACTTAAAAATAAGCTAACAGTTAAACATGTGTTTATATGCTGTACCAAATAGGGATGGACTTAAGCATGTATGTAAATGTTTTTCTGAATCCAGGGCCTTTGTATCTGAGACTAGTGAAATGAAAAATCTTATTAATGGAATTCCTAAATTCTTTGCCCTTTAGTGACTGTTCTTATTTATGTTTTACAATAATGTATACCACAATGTGTGTGAACTGAAAGCACAGTCTTGACATGTATACTTACAAAAAAACATCAGTATATACCAATGAAAGCAATGATAAAATAAGGAATAAAGTGATCCGATTGTCTAAAAAGAATGCATAGCTATAACTATAAAAATCATCCTAGCCCAAAATATGTAGGGTCTTCTACATGTGCTTCTTTTAATAAGCACACTGTGGAAAATGTTTTTTTTAAAATAGTATTTGATTATAAAATTTTAAAACAGTAATAAGATTCTGAATGCTTTCATTAATGAATTATGGTGTACATATTGGCAAAGTGTTTCTTAAGGCATGTGTCTTTCAAACACACTCAATATGAATTAGTACACACACCATAATAACCTTGTCACGTCATGTTGTTTAAATGTCAAATGCACCATTCCAGAAGCTAGTAACAACAAATGTTCTCCATTCTGTGGATAATAAAAGCAGACATGATTATGAGGAACAGGAAAAAAATTGCTGCTGAGGTCTTCATTTTACCCTTCTTAGTATTTCATTCATCACATCTCAATGATGACGTCCATTCATATATATGTCCCTCATTCTTACTTCATATAACATCAAGTTGCTTTTTGCTTTTCCTTTTCATTACACCAAGTTAAAGAAATAGGCATTGTGCCAAAATTAGTACTTTACATAATGCAGTTAATGTGATTTAACATGCTAATTTATTTAACACAATGAAAAGCTTATTTATTATTTCTGACCTTCTGTAATCCCTTTAATCTAGTATTAAAACCACATTTTGCATCTAACCCCTAAGGTCACATTCTGCTTGGCTTTCTCACTTGCGTAGTCCCATTGGCTTCCACAGGGCGACTTGTGTGAAAAAGGGAAGCAGAATGTGACCCTTCATTTTTATATTTCTGTTGATTTTTAGTGTAAAATGGTCTAAGAAATTATTTTTGTTTTCTTGAATTCAGCCAGCAAGATCTACATTTCCACTAGAAATGGCCAGAATACTTTTTAAAAGAACATTTACTTTAATCTAGAACGGGTGGCCAACCAGAGCCTGAGAAGGAGCCAGAATTTACCGATGTATGTTGCCAAAGAGCCACAGTAATACGTCGTCAGCCCCTCATCAGCTCCCCCCCCACACCTCCTGCTCACCAGCAGCCCCGCCAATCAGCACCTCGCCCTCCCTCCCTGCACCTCCCAATCAGCTGTTTCATGGCATGCAGGAGGCTCCGGGGGGCAGGGTGTGTGTGTGCAAAGGCATGGCAGGCTCAGAGGAGGGGTGGGGAAGGGGTGGAGTGGGGGCAGAGTCAGGGGTTGAGCAATGAGCACTTCCCGGCATATTGGAAAGTTGGCACCTGTAGCTCCAGCCCCAGAGTTGGTGCCTATACAATATATATATTAACTTCTGAGGAGCTGCATGTGGCTCCGGAACCACAGGTTGGCCACCCCGATCTAGAATAAAACTTATCTTCCACTGGAAGCCATATGATCATCCTAACATTCAGTTTTTTGCTAGCATTTGCATCTTCAGCCTAAATCCAATTTCTGGTGAGTGAAGCCTTGGAAAGTGATGCAGCTTGGTTTGAATTAAATATATTTATTTCACATACAGCTAAATTTAGGGCTGCAATTAATAGAACAAACACTTCCCAACCCCCCTTCATAAATAACCATTTTTCTCTAGAGTAGATTTAGCCTAACCAAGGTTAATTTCAAAAGCAGACCCTGGCAGCTCTAGCTGAAAATTGTGGTTGCAGAAGAGAAAGATGTTAGCACAACCAAAGTTTTTAATTTATTTTTAAATTAATTAAGATTAACAAGAACAATTAAGGGGGAAAATCCTCTTTCTAACTCCCCGCCCTTCTTGGACATAGTCTCAGTAACTTCCCTGGATCATTAAGTTCTGTTCTGTATGTCATATCAGCCTAACTTGGAGCCTTTATCCAGTGACATTGTTTCCTTCATTTCTATATCATTTTATAAAAATATATTCAGTCATTCAGACTTCTATTGATAATAGTTGGCTAATTATTTCCAAATTAAGTCCACTTGACTGTCATTCTCTCATTTGCCAGTAATATAATGTCCATACCAAGAACTTATGGGCTCAACTCTTACAGGGCTTACACAGGAAAAACTCCCATTCAATTCAATGTTAAGGACTGTAGGATGAGGCCAGAGTAAGGCATGCAGGATCAGGTCACTTAAAGATGCCAAAATAGCAGGAGCTACCTCTGCTTCCTTTGTTAGGAATAGATTCTCCCTTCCCATGCAAGCTGTTCATGTCAAAATAATGAAAAAAAGTGATCATTATTGCAGAATTTGAGTGATGTTTGTATATGAACACTATTTAAAGTATAACTTAAAGTAGTAAATTATAATATGTAATTTCTGAAATGCTAGGTAAAACTTAGATTGTGTCTGTATTACCCAACATAATAAGAATATATTGTCTTGTTTTGTGCCGGATTGTCTTGTTAGGGAAAATGTCTTCTTTCTGAATTCTCTCATATGAAATAGTCTGCATTAGAATGTACAGTTGTCTTCATGCATCACACTTTGTGATAAATGACTACTGGCACCTGTTATCTTTCTGAATTGCACTTGCCATCTCTTTTAACACTGCTCATCTCATGATTTAATTTAGATTTTAAATAAAATGGTATTGAAGAAATTATAATAGAATGACAGTGTCTGGGACAACTGCCTAGAGCAGGGGTGGGCAAACTTTTTGGCCCGAGGGCCACATCAGGGTGCAAAACTGTATGGCGGGCCAGGTAGGGAAGGCTGTGCCTCCCCAAACAGCCTGGCCCCCGTGCCCTAATCACCCCCACCTACTTCCTACCCACTGACTGCCCCCCACCGGGACCCCACCCCCATCCAACCCCCCTTGCTCCCTGTCCCCTGACTGCACTGACCCCTATCCACACACACACCCCGACTGGCCCCCCGGGACTGCCACGCCCTATCCAACCCCCCTTGTTCCCTGACTGCCCCACCCCAGAACCTCTTACCATGCCGCTCAGAGCGGCAGGAGCTCACAGCCCCGCTGCCTGGACAGAGCCAGCTGTGCTGCCCCCGCGGCAGTGTAACTGTGGGGGAGAGGGGACAACAGGGGAGGGGCCGGGGACTAGCCTCCCCGTACATGAGCTCAAGGGCCGGGCCAGATGTAGCCTGTGGGCTGTAGTTTGCATGCCTCTGGCCTAGAGAAACAAGGTTCCCCTGAGTCATCCTGTTGTCAGGTGGTTGAACCCTACATGCAGGTGCAGTATAATTGCTGAGTCAAGCAAGCAGCTGGATTCAGTTTGCACCAGCCAGCTATGAAGTAAGTTGAACTTTCTCTTTGGCAGAGGGACCTAGGATTTCAGTTAAAAAGTCTGCTAGGAGAAACCCTAACAATAGTCAAGCTTGGAGGGGAAGTTTTGACTGAAGATTGTTACTGTTTAAGTTAATAAATCCAAATCTCATGAAGGGGTAAATTTGAACTTCATATACAGTTTTCATTCAGTTCACAGCAGGGGGCTTACACTGATAAATTCATATTATGGTTATATAGAGACATGTCATCTTGTACAAGCACCTACAGTTGGGAGGGCCATCTAGAAACGTGCTCTCCAGAATAAGTTTGTCAGCAATTTATCAGGCAGATATACAATTTTTTCTAAACTGCTCTCAATTCCAACTACTTCCTTATTTTTTAAAGATAATACCCTTTAGGAGGTCTAACTGGATAATCAGAATTTTCCCTTCTGGCCTTGAAACTGAAGAATATTTGTTATTTAATTGTATTGCAATAGCACATAGAGACCTCAAATTTTGCTAGGCACTATTACAAACATAAGGTAAGAGACAGTCCCTACCTTGAAGAGCTTACAATCTACATACATAACACACATTGTGGGGACTTGTACAAATGGGGAACTGAGGTTCAGAGAGATTAAGTGATTTGGCAAGGTCACATAAGAGGTCTGTGGTAAGGCTGAAAACTGAACCTGAGGCACAAGATTATCTGTCTTCTGTATTTATATAGCACCTGCTCTCAGCTATGTGCTTTGCAGTAAAGAATAAAGAAAAGCTTGCTTCATCAAAGGTATGTCAGTACAGCAGCTGAAGGTGTGATTGTAGTTTCGGTATGCATACCTTTGCTAGCGTTAATCTAGTGAGCACTTCTAAAAATATCAGTGACAATGTGGTGGCATGGATACTGGCATGGGTTGTAGAAGTCCTCCAAGAAAGACGTTCATACTCACGTTGCTAACCCATGCTGGGGTCCATGCTGCTATGCCATCACTATTATTTTTAGCAGAGCTAGCTAGATTAAAGGTCGCTCAGGTATGCCTATTTTACCTCCAATTGCAGTATCAGCGGGACCAAACAAATTACAAAGTAGGTCCCTCGTCCTTTATGCTCTTCCATATGGGTGGAATCCTATGTCTGTGTGGTGCCCCACTGAAGTCAGTGGCATTCTGCATTGATTCAGGGGTCTGCATATATAGGACAGGTCCTGATCCTGCAAGCAAAGTGAATCAAGAATAATTGAAATTTAATCATTTAATGAAATTCTAATTAAGTTTCTCTGAAAGAACATTGAAAAATAATGACATAGTTGATTTTTAAGCAGAATTTCTCATTGAGTCAGTGGTGAATTTTGCTAAAAATCAACACATTTGGGCTCTATAATATTAATTGTGCTTGTTACAAGTAGAAAAGGAGTACTTGTGGCACCTTAGAGACTAACCAATTTATTTGAGCATGAGCTTTCGTGAGCTACAGCTCACTTCATCGGATGCATACCGTGGAAACTGCAGAAGCCATTATATACACACAGAGACCATGAAACAATACCTCCTCCCACCCCACTGTCCTGCTGGTAATAGCTTATCTAAAGTGATCATCAAGTTGGGCCATTTCCAGCACAAATCCAGGTTTTCCCACCCTCCGCCCCCCCTGTCCCCCCACAAACTCACTCTCCTGCTGGTAATAGCCCATCCAAAGTGACCATTCTCTTCACAATGTGTATGATAGTCAAGGTGGGCCATTTCCTGCACAAATCCAGGTTCTCTCATCCCCTCACCCCCCTCCAAAAACCACACACACAAACTCACTCTCCTGCTGGTAATAGCTTATCCAAAGTGACCACTCTCCCTACAATGTGCATGATAATCAAGGTGGGCCATTTCCGGCACAAATCCATGTTTTCTCACCCCCCCCCCCCCCAATACACACACAAACTCACTCTCCTGCTAGTAATAGCTTATCTAAAGTGATCATCAAGTTGGGCCATTTCCAGCACAAATCCAGGTTTTCTCACCCTCCCCCCCTACCCCAAACTCACTCTCCTCCTGGTAATAGCTTATCCAAAGTGACCACTCTCCCTACAATGTGCATGATAATCAAGGTGGGCCATTTCCAGCACAAATCCAGGTTTTCTCACCCCCCCACCCCCATACACACACAAACTCACTCTCATGCTGGTAATAGCTCATCCAAAGTGACCACTCTCCCTACAGTGTGCATGGTAATCAAGGTGGGCCATTTCCAGCACAAATCCAGGCTTTCTCACTCCCCCCCCCCCCCGCCCCCGAAACACACACACACACACACATAAACTCACTCTTCTGCTGGCAATAGCTCATCCAAACTGACCACTCTCCAAGTTTAAATCCAAATTTAACCAGAACGTCTGGGGGGGGGGGGTGTAGGAAAAAACATGGGGAAATAGGCTACCTTGCATAATGACTTAGCCACTCCCAGTCTCTATTTAAGCCTAAATTAATAGTATCCAATTTGCAAATGAATTCCAATTCAGCAGTTTCTCGCTGGAGTCTGGATTTGAAGTTTTTTTGTTGTAAGATAGCGACCTTCATGTCTGTGATTGCGTGACCAGAGAGATTGAATACTACAAAAAGAAGGAGTCTAGGTGGACTCCTCCTGAAGGTCGAAACAGCAGACTGGACTTCTACATAGAGTGCTTCCGCCGACGTGCATGGGCTGAAATTGTGGAAAAGCAGCATCTCTTGCCCCATAACCTCAGCCGTGTGGAACACAATGCCATCCACAGCCTCAGAAACAACTCTGACATCATAATCAAAAAGGCTGACAAAGGAGGTGCTGTTGTCATCATGAATAGGTCGGAATATGGACAAGAGGCTGCTCGGCAGCTCTCCAACACCACTTTCTACAAGCCGTTACCCTCTGATCCCACCGAGAGTTACCAAAAGCAACTACAGCATTTGCTCAAGAAACTTCCTGAAAAACCACAAGATCAAATCCGCACAGACACACCCCTGGAACCCCGACCTGGGATATTCTATCTACTACCCAAGATCCATAAACCTGGAAATCCTGGGCGCCCCATCATCTCAGGCATTGGCACCCTGACAGCAGGATTGCCGGGCTATGTAGACTCCCTCCTCAGGCCCTACGCTACCAGCATTCCCAGCTACCTTCGAGACACCACTGACTTCCTGAGGAAACTACAATCCACCGGTGATCTTCCTGATAACACCATCCTGGCCACTATGGATGTAGAAGCTCTCTACACCAACATTCCACACAAAGATGGACTACAAGCCGTCAAGAACACTATCCCCAATAATGTCACGGCTAACCTGGTGGCTGAACTTTGTGACTTTGTCCTTACCCATAACTATTTTACATTTGGGGACAATGTATACCTTCAGATCAGCGGCACTGCTATGGGTACCCGCATGGCCCCACAGTATGCCAACATTTTTATGGCTGATTTAGAACAACGCTTCCTCAGCTCTTGTCCCCTAACGCCCCTACTCTAGTTGCGCTATATTGATGACATCTTCATCATCTGGACCCATGGAAAAGAAGCCCTTGAGGAATTCCACCATGATTTCAACAATTTCCATCCCACCACCAACCTCAGCCTGGTCCAGTCCACACAAGAGATCCACTTCCTGGACACTACAGTGCTAATAAACAATGGTCACATAACCACCACCCTATACCGGAAACCTACTGACCGCTATTCCTACCTACATACCTCCAGCTTTCACCCTGACCACACCACACGATCCATCGTCTACAGCCAAGCTCTGCGATACAACTGCATTTGCTCCAACCCCTCAGACAGAGACAAACACCTACAAGATCTCTGTCAAGCTTTCTTACAACTACAGTACCCAGCTGCGGAAGTGAAGAAACAGATTGATAGAGCCAGAAGAGTTCCCAGAAGTCACCTACTACAGGACAGGCCTAACAAAGAAAATAACAGAATGCCACTAGCCGTCACCTTCAGCCCCCAATTAAAACCCCTCCAACGCATTATTAAGGATCTACAACCTATCCTGAAGGATGACCCATCACTCTCACAAATCTTGGGAGACAGGCCAGTCCTTGCCTACAGACAGCCCCACAACCTGAAGCAAATACTCACCAACAACCACATACCACACAACAGAACCACTAACCCAGGAACCTATCCTTGCAACAAAGCCCATTGCCAACTGTGCCCACATATCTATTTAGGGGACACCATCAAAGGGCCTAATAACATCAGCCACACTATCAGAGGCTCGTTCACCTGTACATCTACCAATGTGATATATGCCATCATGTGCCAGCAATGCCCCTCTGCCATTTACATTGGTCAAACTGAACAGTCTCTACGTAAAAGAATAAATGGACACAAATCAGATGTCAAGAATTATAACATTCATAAACCAGTCGGAGAACACTTCAATCTCTCTGGTCACGCAATCACAGACATGAAGGTCGCTATCTTACAACAAAAAAACTTCAAATCCAGACTCCAGCGAGAAACTGCTGAATTGAAATTCATTTGCAAATTGGATACTATTAATTTAGGCTTAAATAGAGACTGGGAGTGGCTAAGTCATTATGCAAGGTAGCCTATTTCCCCTTGTTTTTTCCTACCCCCCCCCCCCCAGACGTTCTGGTTAAACTTGGATTTAAACTTGGAGAGTGGTCAGTTTGGATGAGCTATTGCCAGCAGAAGAATGAGTTTGTGTGTGTGTGTGAGTTTCGGGGGGGGCGAGGGGTGAGAGAGCCTGGATTTGTGCTGGAAATGGCCCACCTTGATTATCATGCACATTGTAGGGAGAGTGGTCACTTTGGATAAGCTATTACCAGCAGGAGAGTGAGTTTGTGTGTGTGGTTTTTGGAGGGGGGTGAGGGGATGAGAGAACCTGGATTTGTGCAGGAAATGGCCCACCTTGATTATCATACACATTGTGAAGAGAATGGTCACTTTGGATGGGCTATTACCAGCAGGAGAGTGAGTTTGTGGGGGGACAGGGGGGGCGGAGGGTGGGAAAACCTGGATTTGTGCTGGAAATGGCCCAACTTGATGATCACTTTAGATAAGCTATTACCAGCAGGACAGTGGGGTGGGAGGAGGTATTGTTTCATGGTCTCTGTGTGTATATAATGGCTTCTGCAGTTTCCACGGTATGCATCCGATGAAGTGAGCTGTAGCTCACGAAAGCTCATGCTCAAATAAATTGGTTAGTCTCTAAGGTGCCACAAGTATTCCTTTTCTTTTTGCAAATACAGACTAACACGGCTGTTACTCTGAAACTTGTTACAAGTGTGGATCATTTTTTAACATCAGTTTAGCTGAAGTGTTTACTACTTTACATTATATGATTAAATGTAAGTTGTCAGCAAAATTATTTTTATAAGAATCAGATAAACATGACCAGCAGGTGTTCAGAGTGATAATGACCTTGGTATGTGCCTATAGCTGGCTAATTGAAGTTAAAATGGGATTGTAGCTGAAATTAAATTAGCACCCACATAGAAGAGAAGCCTCAGTGAGGCTTCACAATACTTGAGATGTTAAGAAAGCATATACAGGGTTTCGCCACTTAGTATCCAGCCACTTTAATATGACGGATTATCCATCCAGAAATCTTGGTGCTGTATCTTGTAACTGGATTGGGTCCCAGAGGAAAGTGAATATCAAAGTCACAGCCCAACTGCAATTTTGTGTGTGTGTAATGATTACTAAGAGCCTAGGCTTCCTTCAGAGATGCAAAATTCAAGCAGAGGGAATGACAGACCAAGTGAGTGATTGCATTAATCACTGTACTGCTTGTAACAGCTTGGGAGAATATCAAGGATGCTTGAAGGAGAAATTAGTTGCATGCTTTACAGGTTATCCGCTGTTCACTTAATGGAATCTATACAACTAACTGAAGTGTATTTATTCAAATTAGTTGTAGTAAAGCCTCAGTGGCATATTCTACCCTAAGATGGGACATTAGTAGAAATTATGTCTAGTTCCAGCTGCTTGAAAGTTCAAAGGCATGAATTCTTGAGGAAATCTGTATAGTTTTTGGTGTTGCTTAGAGATGGTTTGAAACTATATGTAATGTTCAGTGTAAGGTAAGCCTAATTCAGTCTTCTTGTTTAAAAGCATTGACATGCCAAGCTCTAATTTAAGGGCGCATTTCTTTGATGCTCTGTGCTGCTTAGTCTTACACCGGGGCTGTGTAAGTGGTTGTAAATAGAGCAACTGCAGGAGGATGCCTATGCAGCCTTGGAAGTTTTATCCATACTGGCCCCATGTTGGCTAGCATGGAGTGCTGTTATGCAGGAGTGTTGTGAAACTACCTACAAGATAAATAATATGCAAATAATATAATCCCAGCAACGCTGCTCAAGTGGCATAGAAGGAATGCAGCTGATATTTCAACAGAATAGTGGGGCACAGAGTCCCTTATAGTTTGGAGTTTGTTGCAGCCTTACTTTCTCTAACCCAGAGATGGGGATGCTTGATTTCACTTTCCCAGCCAACTCACACTTGGAGGTTGTCTACATAGAGAGTTAGTGCACAGCAAGCCAGGGTGTGAATCTTCAGCACTCTAGTTTGCTGCACACTAACTGATGGTGTGGACCCTGTTACTAAGCACTAGAAATTTCATAGTGCTCTTTGCTGTTCTCCCATTTCAGAAGTTAAAACAGACTACAGAACTTCTAGTACATGGTAGCAGGGTCCCCATGGCCAGTTAATGCACAACAAGTCAGTGCACTGTAGATTCACAGACTGGCTTGCTGCACACTAAGTTACCATGTAAACAAACTCTTCATCTTCATTGGTTCTAATTATTGGCCTTCTGAGAAGGAAGTGACTACTTCTCCCTTCTAAAGGGGTGACAAAAATAGTTGTGCTCTCCATGTATTCTGGCAGGAATTTGCCTTCTAGTTGTCCTCCTGTGACAGTGTGGTTTTACATCAGGCCCAATTCAGAATCATCTTTGAACACACATGCTAGAAGTATGTATGTGCATGTTTGTTTATATGGAGGAAGAAATTCTCACCCCCCTCACACAAAAGCCAGAAAGGGAGCTTTAGGGATGGGATTTTCTACCTATGCCCGTAGGCAAGTTGAAAGGCTAGAAGGTGCTTCTTTGCAGACTCCTGGTCTGAGGGATTTTTGAGCTATTGTATAAAAGTGTGGGCAGTCCATGCGTGTCCCCTTGTGGCTCTGGAGGTGTGCCCCACCTTTATTTCCCTTGAATGGGCAGCAGAAGCTAAGTTTTAAGAGCCCATGCAAGGAGAAGCCAATACAAATTAACAAAAATAGTATGTCCTGTTTTTAATAAGGCTTCAGGACAGGAGCAATTACACAAACAGTTCATAAGATTCTCCCTCTGGAGCCTAGTTCAGAGCTCCCAGGCTTCAGGTCCATAACATCAACTCTGTGAGCCTAATTTAGGCTGATCTCCTGGAGCCTAAAAGGAACTATCACACACTGCAGTCTGCATGACTTCTGCTCTCCTCTCGCTTGCTAGCTTTCTCTTCCTATTTATATAGTCCAGCCCTAGGGTGGGACAGGGCCTCCTTGATTACACCCCAGGCTGTATCAGCTGTAGGCTCCAGCCTATCCCTTAAAGGGGTCATATGCTCCTTCACACACCTGGATCGGTGTAATCATCTCGCCAATAGGCTTCTACATTGGTCGTCCTCACACTGTCTTTGAACCAACCAGTTTGACACCAGATTAGTATCCTTTCAGTGACACACAGGGAATGTGGACACCCCTTATGTGACTGGTCTGGCTATGCCATAATCCTTTTACCAGCCTTAACCCTGAACCAGCTCTCTGCACCCAGGTGAATTTCACTTGGTGTGTGGGCAGTATATGTATTGTATCAAGAGGTAACACTTGAGAACACACAAGGACTACAGAAGAGTTGATTTACAGAACTTAGATTTATCTTTTATCAGATCTGTCCATACTCCTAGAAATTAAAAGGCATAAACAAACATGAACATAATGTAAACTATTGATATGAATTATTGATCCTATCATGAAGAGATTGTTCTGAAGCTATCTAATCATGGTAGGTTTTTTTTTTTGAGAAAATGTGGTGGTTTTAATCAGATCCAAATGAGCTAATTTGGTGAAAAAATCCATCTGTTAATATCACTAAATATGGATTCCTGAGTTGAGTAAAAGAATGAGTTCTTCGTAATCATCTCCAATAAATGAAAATAGCGTACTGCACTTGAACTACTCACTCACATCTTGTAGAATGAAGCAAGGAAAGATTATATCTTTTAGATTTGTTGCTCAGTATGTTGTACTTTCATGAGATTCATGTTCTAATGTTTTTAAATAGGTTATTTTCTCTATTTGTATAAATAATCTATGATAATGTTTATATTTTATCGTGTTTTAGGTTGTATAAGAAAATGTCAGAGAAAAATACTTCAAATTAATTCTGTTGCAGTGTGATTTCTGTAATCAGTAATTTCTGTTTGTGTGACACGTTGGGAAAGATCTGAGGAAACCTGAATTTTTCTCTCTGGATGACCGGAGGCTCTGTAGAATTTCTCCACTCTTATACAACTAGATTGTTAAACTTTAACCTACAAGGATAATTTCCCCTCTAAGTTATTCTCTGTTGTTCTAGTTTTGATTAAGGTCATTGGTAGTTTATGTAACCATATAGGATAACTTTTTAGTCTGAATATTAAGTGTAGTATTAAGGAAGAAATTTCTGGATTCCAAGGATCATAATTTAACTAGCCAGAATGTGGTGTAATCTAGATCGAAAAGTGATTCTGTGGTTGTCTTGTGTTTCTAATTGATGAAATAACTGAAATATCCTCTTCAATATTAGGATGTAAATCAGACTCTCTCTATGTGCACTGTAGAGATACATCTGGATAACCAAAAGGGGGGCATTTGGGTAAATGACATACCTTTTAGTAATGTTTATCAGCTTTATATTTTAGATTGGCCCCATGGGCATTACGATGAATTGTTTAAAATTCACAAAAAGCTTTCTATCAAATAGTGATTAAAATGAATATGTTATTTGTTGATTTTAGATTCACCAGTGTTTGACACAATACAAAAAAACCTTTGAAACATCACTCCTTGAAGGAACAGAAGACTGACTAAAAAGAATTTTTGCTCCCCTTTTTTGGCTCTTTTTATGTTTTTATACGGTCCCATTATAGGTGGTTTTAATTGTACCAAAATACAATTAACATTGAATTTTTAAGGATGTGCACATGATTTGCAACAATGTTGTATAAACAGATTGTAGCTGACATGGAGCTGCTATGTAATTCAAAAATGTGGATAAATAATTATAGGAATACTTTGCTAAGTCACATGCAGTAAGTTACTGTATAGATATATTGGGTTATTACTTTTCTGTATGAATGCATTAGCTTAACACAATAGGCAGCTGTTGGAAAAACAAGGAGAAAGGCAAGACAAAGGCTCCCAGATAAGAGCATCCTGGCACACACTTGAAAGACAATATGAAAAGCTGTTAAATTAAAGGAGCAAGCCTTATTTTGCCAGTGCTGGGAGTTGAGAGATGAAAGGGTCACTAGGTGGTTAAAAGGACTCTATGGAGAGAAAGAGGGAGTTATGAGAGTGCAGTTCCTGGTGGCACAAACTGAGATGAAAGTCGGGTGACCAGATGTCCCACTTTTATAGGGACAGTCCCGATATTTGGAGATTTTTCTTATATGGGCACCTATTACCCCCCACCCCCGTCCCGATTTGTCACATTTTCTGTCTGGTCACCCTAGATGAAAGAGAGACAGGTCCTGCAGGAGTGTCTGAATGCAAATGGAGGCTTTCCCCATCTTCCAGGGAATGGTAAATGCTAGGGAAAGACAGGCAAGTGTACAGACTATTTTGAGATCTGTTTGGTTCTAAATAAAATACTTTGCTTTAAGAAGACTGGATACCACTGTCGTGGCTTCTAGAGGGAAGAGAATTGTGGATACTTGAACTGAAGTCAGGCCTGCTCAGATAATCAGGTGTAGCACCTGGGGTACTATAGCCTGTGGTGGTGATCTGCTAAGCTCAGCCCTTAAAGGCCCAGTCCTCGACACTACATAGCCCAAGATCTTATCTGAAGGTGGGAGAACCGTATGATTCCCCATTGAAAGGTGATGACAAATCCTGAAACCTGAAAGGTGATTGACCATTAGGGTGTGTCTACACAGTAGCTAGGCACCCATGGCTGGTCTGTACCAGCTGACTTGGGCTTGTGGGGTTCGAGCTGTAGGGCTGTTTCATTGCTATGTAGACTCCTATCTCTCAGGGTCCTAGAGTCTGTGCTCCATTTCAAGCCTGAAAGTCTACACAGCAGTGAAGCAGCCCTGCATCCTGAGTCCCACAAGCCCAAGTCAGCTGGCACAGGCCAGCCACGGGTGCCTAGCTGCCGTATAGACACTTTCTCCCACTTTCAGCGGGCACTGGCTAGCCATGGGTGCCTCGTTGATGTGTAGACATACTCTTAAAGACCAGGAGGGATCAGAGGTGCAGTTATCCCAGTAGCTATTACTCTTATATTAAAGCAATTTTGGTACATCTCGGGTATTTCTTCATTGTAGGTTCTGGTACTGTCTGGAAGATGAAAATGAATAGTCTGTGTAGTTCAAAACTGTAAAGTTTTGGTTTTAATGAACAACTATTTGTAACCATTTTGCACAGACTTACCACTCCCATAGACAGATGTGCCCTAGTATTAGTATCATTCTCAGAGACAAAAGCTTGATATGTACCTGTCAAAAATGACACAATCTATTTTATACTTTTGTGTATTTTAATATGAGACTTTTAAATCAGTTTTTCTAAATACAGTAGAACCTTAGAGTTACAAACACCTCCGGATTGGAGGTTGTTCGTAACTCTGAAAAAAACATTATGGTGGTTCTTTCAAAAGTTTACAACTGAACATTGACGTAATACAGCTTTGAAACTTTACTATGCAGAAGAAAAATGCTGCTTTTAATCATCTTAACTTAAATGAAACAAGCACAGAAATGGTTTCCATACCTTGTCAAATCTTTTTTAATCTTTTCCTTTATTTTTTTAGTAATTTACGTTTAACATAGTACTGTACTGTATTTGCTTTTTTTTTTTTTTTCCTTTCGTCTCTGCTGCTGCCTGATTGTGTATTTCCGGTTCCAAATGAGGTGTGTGGTTAACTGGTCAGTTTGTAACTCTGGTGTTCGTAACAGTCAGCTCCATTTCAGAATAAATGTAAAAAGCAGCTGAGCTCCTTTCTGGAATAGATAGCTGAAACAATAGGGGCCTTGGCCCAAAACAAATCCATGTGCAAGGCTGGAGTAGTAGTTGAATCAAGGAGCCCAAGGAGTTTCCTAAGGGGCTAATGCAGGGTCAGGGGAGTGACTGGATTTTGGAACTTGATCTCTGCGTGTGTGAGACTGAAATACCTGAGAAATAGAGAAGAAGTAGAAAGTCAAGGAGACAGCAGAACAAATACTGGGAGTGTGACCCTGGGAAAAAGCCTAGAGAGAGAGCTTTTTGGGAAGAGTGCTGACTGTGAGAGGAGAAACTGTCTCCTGCTTGATTCATCCTGCATTCAGGTAAACAGGACTTTGTACATTCTTAATAAATAAACAAGGCTGCATCAAAGAAATATGTGACCTCAGTTTCTCCTCCTAATGGAAACAACCTGCTAGATTTTGAATTTTGGCTAACCAGTGAGGTTAAAAAAAAAAAAAGTAACAGTGGACTTATAAAGCAAGGTGTGTGTTACAGGAACGGAGTTTAGTTCACATTACCTTATGTGAAGCTCACTGATTTTTTTAAAAATAGAATGCAAACGGGTTTAGATAGAATTAATTGCCATTTTGTTGTTGTACTTAATGGCCTGTTAAGTTTGAATAAAACTCTTAAACAGAAATGGGATATTTTTTTAAAAATGTGTTTTTGTGTGACTTGTGGGTGCCTTTCTTTTCGTGCATAATGTGGAGTGTCTACATTGCAGAACTTTGTTAGCTACATGACACACCGTCTTCTAGTTGTACCAGGGTGCTCAACCCTTGCTCAGCCCCAGGCTCCTCCCACACTCTACCCTTTCCTCTGAGCTCCCACTCCCTACCCTGCCTCTTCCCATTCCCACCCCCCATTCCACCTTTTCTCCCAAGGCCCCACCCCGCCTCTTCCCGCCCCTGCGCTGCCCCACCTCTTCCCCGCCTCTTTTCGCCCCCCTCCCCTGAGTGCACCCCATCTCTGCTCCTCCCCCTCTCTCCCAGCACCTCCTGCGCACAAGGAGGAACTGAGAGGGAGGGGTAGGAGTTGATTGGCAGGGCAGCCGGCAGGCAGGAGGCACTTGTGGGAGGGGGGAGCTTGGCTGCCAGTGGATGCTAAGCATGCACTAATTTTTTTTCCATGGGTGCTCCAGGGATGGAGCACCCTCGAAGTCGGCACCTATGCTACATGATGATCTGCCTCAAAACAGACAAATCAGGCAATTTGTACCATTGCTCATGGGAGAACTTGGTCAATAGAACAGCTGAGTATGATGGGAGTGGGAAAAGATTTCCCACCATCCCATCTAGCCCGCATTGCCACATAAAGGATAGTCCTAATGTTGCCTTTATTGTTGCATGGAAGAAAATCTGTCTCCTGTTTTTTTCTTTGGTTTTGAAGACTCTGAAGGGATATGAAAGAGTTTGTTCTGGGTCTTCTTATGTCAGAATGATGCCAATTCTTTGCCCTTCTGAGAAGATTTAATGGAAAATAAATATTAACAATAAATATTGCCACTTTCTGACTGGCATTGGAATTTTAAAAAGAGCTCTTACCAAAAAGGAATAAGACATTAATGACTAATAGATCATGTACTGCAACCTTACCATGAGATGCACAGTAAAAAAAAGGTATGAAGAAGGGTGTTTTACATAAAAACACAATCTAATGGGAAATTAAGAGGGTGGTATGTGTATATACATATACACGCATGCTTATATAAAGGGATACTGCAAAGGACTGTAGGCTCAAAAATTGAATCAAGCTATACAACATTTTTTCAAAGATGAAGTAAACTAAAAAAATAAAGCCTTCAAACCAAGGATTGCAACATTGGGAGAAACTTAGCTTCCTGGATAGATGACCTGCAACCATCTTAACCCTGTGCTTTCAATTTGTTTTTGATCCCAGGTATGTCACCCTTCTACTCCGCCTGCCCACTCCGTTCTTGTGAGCCTTCAGGATAACAAAGTTGATACAAATCCTGCTCGTAGAGAGAAGATTTTGATTTGAAAAAGGCTTCAGAAGCAGAAGTTTCATTAGCTCAGGAACGCTTCAAAAGCTCAACTCATATGAGAGGAGCTGGGATTTTTTCTGCTTTCCAACTGATATAAAGAATGTGACAATTCTTAATATGAAAGTATTGAGAAATTTTTACAAAAACTTAGGCAACAATTAAATAGTGAAAGAGTTGTCCTCTTTTTGTACTTCTTTATTTATAATGATATTTTTAGCTTTTTCTCAAAAAATAAAATTAGGTAGTAGATATTAGTAAGATATATTTATGTGCAAATAAAACTATTTACTTGTGATTTATCGGTGCCTGGGGTAACTTAATTATCTCCATTTTACAGATGGGAAAATAGAGGTGCACTGAAGTAAAGTGACATGCTTGAGATCATGCAGATGAATACCAAATCACTCAACCCTCAGTGCTGTGCTTTGACTGGATCACATTGCAAGTTGAATTCAGTTCCGTGAAGTATAAATTGAAAATGCCTTCTCCTTATGATGCTGAAATGTGTGGTCAAAATAAAAAAAAACATCAAGGAGAAAATATTTGAGGTTGTGTGAACTATACTGAAGGAGAATGTGCTAATTCAACTTTTTCAAAGCTGTTCTATTCAGTTTTCATAGTGGTCATATTAAATTGTTTCAGCTTTCTGCTTTATGGCTTGGTACTAAATGAGAGAGTTGAATGCTGGACGGTTTGTATTCATTCCTGCGCTCAGAACTGTATTAGTAGATTGTGAGATTTATCGTTATTTAGGCTTCATATAAACTGATGATCGTTTCAAGCCCTACCGATGAATTTTTAAAGAACAGTATTATATAAGCACATAACTTCTTATTTTAGGTTTTATAAAAGTTTTCTTCAATTTTTGAAGTAATTTTGCACTAAATTATTTGCAAATTGTGTAATTGACCATTTTGTGGCAAGTCTTGTCATTATTTTTATGAATTTTGTGCTGGATTGGTTGGTCATGATTGATCTCTTAAATTGTATTTGGGATTGGATTTGGATACTTGATTTGTTGAACTTAAACCATATGGTCATGAGGGTTAGCAGAAGCCATTGTGGCTTATCTTCCTGTGTGTGTGTGAGAGAGAAGGGGGCTGTGTTTTGTGTGCTGTGAGCCACACAGAAAAAAAAAAAAAGTTTTCAGCAATGAGTTGCCCCCTACTTGATTTAAGCTTTTTGTTATGGTGAAGCTAGTTTACTGCATAGGTTTTTGTGTTCCACAGAATCAGTTGGTAAAAAATACTTTAATTTCACCCAGTCCAAGCCTTTTCATAAGGAGTATTTCAAAGGTGCACAATATCTGGTATCAGATTATTATATTGATGTGCACTCTCGTACTAGGTGCCAACACTATTCCTTCAGTTTTATATTGAGGAGAATGCACATGGTTGTAGTGATTAATTAAGACAATATCTTGTGTGTGGCAACCACACTAATGGAATCTTTCTTAATCTACTTACCCACCTGGTTTTGTTGCTTGTTGGAGAGAGTTAGACCCCAGTGTATCAGTACATTCAGAAGTAGGATCCTTGCAATGGCACAGAATAAATGTATAATGCTCTTTTAATTTGTAAAGTGCAGGAAATCCGTAACTTTTCAAGAGCTTTCAAAAATGGCATGATAAGCTTGTTGCAGAATGGTGTACAAGAGTGGTATATTTTCAAAAGTTTTGAGGTTCTTTAGTATTTGAGACTAAAGTTCAAAACCAGCCTCAGAGAGTTGCTGTTGTTTTTCTTAAATGTTTTTGTCTCAGCTGGCTTTTAGATGTGATACGACCCCGAAAGTTTGTGCATTACTTTACTTTTATTCTTGGACAATTTATGTAACAGCTAATTGTGGTAGCAGGAGGTTTTCACTTCTATTGAATTTTTACTGTTTTCTTTGAATTCCAGTCAGAACAAGCTCTTTTACTTGCAATGTGCTTGAAAAATATCAATCCAAATAGCAGAGGGGAATTTAGTGACAGGTTTGGAGAAGAATTAAATCACTGGCATGGAGAAAGATGGAGGGAGCAGCAGAGCCTGATGGCATTTAGCTATCGTGTAGCTTGTTCTGACTTGCATTCCTTGTATTCTGTGGACCTGATGAGGCAAAACCAACTACATTTACACCTTTCAAGCCTACAGAAACCACTGTTTTTCTTGGCTATGTGCTGTTAACCATGGTATGATGATTGTTCTTGTTTTCGGACCGCAAATATTTTTAGAGTAGTTTTGTAAAAAGTGTCACTTTGTGTGTTATCTGCCAGTGTAAAATTAATGTCTTAAACTTAGATAATACAGTTCTTGAAATAGCTCAAATAGGTTGTGAAGAAACTTTGAAACTCAAAATGTCTATTGTAAGAGGGGAAAAGACTGTTATGCCTCCTTTCTCTTTTGTGATAGTCTGTTGCAAAATCATACTTCCCAAAACTGAGCTAGTGTTGGTAATATATGTTATAAGAATGAATCAGTCAGGCTGGAACAGAAGTTCATGTTTGTATACGCTCTCTACAACTAAAATGTCCACAATAATACACATTTTGAAGTGTTGTTATACACTCTCTCTCTCTCTCTCGAGGTTTTAAAAAGAGCTTTGTATATGAAGTAGGTTCCAACCTTAGGATTATTTTGGCTGTCCTCCTCCTTAGTGCTGATAGAGAATAAATCTGGTCTCAGGGTTAACTTAGTTTTCTGAATGGCTCTGAATTAGTTCCAGTATATAGTTTTTCACTTCTAGGTCAAATCTACCCTGGATTTATAATGACTGAAAAAGTGAGTATGTGAAGTCTGTTTTGTTTGGGATTCTGAAATGTGTTGGTGGGTTCAGTACGTTTCCTAGTGAGAAAGTGATGACATCGCAAAATCTGCCATCACAGTTGGCATCTTTGTTGGCAGCCTTAGTAGAAGTATCAAAGTTTGAATAGACATGAAGACTTCTTGAGACCCAACCTATAAGGAATACTTAGAGCATTTGAGGAGAGTGTTGAAAATGCTTGGACCATGTGAAGAAAGTAGAATTTGGCGGTGGCTGCTGTTTGTTTATTTATTCAAATTTTAAAAATACATCTATAGGTACTCACTCAGTACTTTGAATGCATATCCCATAAATCACAAATTACGACATAACAAGAGACAAAAGATGACTAAGAAAATATCTCCTTCAACCCACACTTTCCTCAACAGCTTAAAGAAGCTGTGGGCTTTCTCCCCTTATTGTACCCCTGGAAAATGTCAATAGCATGGCATGCTAGAAAAAAGGTGGAGACTTTACTATATGAACAGCTTCTCCTCCTGACTCTCCCTCTGTTTAAATAGGAACCAAACCTCTTGGGAGCAGTTAGGGTAAGAATTGAGAACAGTCTGTCACTCCTGAATACCCACTAGTTCAGGTTTCTCCTGTTGTTCTTGTATTTATATTTCAACATTATAAATGTTTTGTTGTTTTATTTTCAAGCTGTCACTTTGTATGGAAGGCTTGCTGTTGTCTTTATGGAAATTAGGAAGGTTTTTTGTTTAATTAAAATAGATATCTTCTAGCTTGCATAAATTCCATTTCTATCTATTTTGGGGGGCATCCTGGGATACCAGGTAGCTGGGTGCCTCAAACCTTAGAATACCAGATGGCTAGGTATCATGGGAGAAGAAAAACAAATTCTTTTTTTTTTTAAAGAAAAATTACAAAGACATCTAGAATGCATTTTTTGGCTCATACAGATGTTAATCATTTAATAGGTTTACATTTTCATATTTTTGTATTACTGAATTTTATTCCTGTATAAAATTATTTTATATTAATGCTTTATGTTTGGTTGGATTTACGTGGCATTTTGAATGTTGTGCAGTTAAATACCGTTAAATAAAAATGTAAAAAATTCAAAGCATAAGTAACTGATCGTTGGTTTATAACTACTAAAAAATAGATTAATAGATTTTACAAATGAATTTCTTTGGAACACTGAGGCTACATAAAGGCATTGCAGGTTACCCTTACTGTTCCTTTGAAACAATAACATTTAAAAATCGTTTTCAATTTTTCTTGACCACTTAACGGATTTTTGTGCTGTAGACTTGAACTTTGCATAAGGCTTCAGAAAATGTTTGTTAGGTATACAACTTTATCAGAGCATGTACATTGGATGACAGAATCCAAACTGAGATGGTGACTTTGATTATTAGATATTTTTTTCTATGCCAATTTGTCTTCAGAAACTATTTTCTTTGCCTAATATTCTTGTAGTAGACAAACTTTAAGATACGAGTTTCCATTAAATAACAAAAAAAGCTTATGGCAAATTGTGCTGCACCTCCATAAGAGTTTCACTAAATGAACTTATTAAAAATTAAAAAGTCCCTAGTAGGTTTCTAAATTATTGAATCTATGGCCAAATCATATTCTGAGAGCTTCACAGAATTTAGTAAATCAGATTGTGCCCTTTCTATGTTAGTGTTTAATAATTTGGTACTATTAAAATGTAAGTTGTCTCAACCAGTGGCTCTCTTTTGCTGAGCATTGCAATCTGTGTGCTTCAAAATATGAGCTTGGTTAGCATTTAGTGCAGTGGGGCACTTGCAGATTCCACAAGCCTCTGAGAAAGTACCATAATTGAAAACATTTGTCCTAGAATACATGACAGAAATATGATTCATCTTTGGGTAGCAACAATAACCTATCAGTAGAAATAAATAATTCTGTTTTTTTAAAAAAACAAACTAACTACTACTAATTTTCTACTAAGCTTAGCACTTAAATCACATTTTTTTTCTCCTTTCAGCCATAACCAGCAGATCACGACATTTAGACATCCTGTGACAGGACAGATTTCTCCAGAAAACATTGAATTTATTTTACAAGAAGAGTAAGTAGTTTTTGACACATTCTGAGACTTTTAAAAGTACTTTCTTACGTACTGTATTATCACAATTACTTGAACACTTCTCATTATGAAGAAGTGATATTACATAGATACAGAGGATGCACTTAAAAACATCCTGCTTTTTCTTCCAGTGTTGGTCCCTGTTGTTTTTCACAGGTGGGTATGCATGTATGCCATGTGTCCGAGTCCGGAGATTCTTAGTAAGCAGTGTCTGTTGACCCACACACACGCAATTGCCCTCCTGGTGCTCTGGACCAAGGGCCTAAGATGCAGTGCAGGCTTACGCCTCTCTAGTTCCTTCTTACTGCCACATGGCGTGAGTCAGAATCTTCTATGTCGGCAGATTTCTCTAGCTTCTTTCTTATCAGCTTGTAAATGTATATGTAAATAACTTTAATATTTAGCATAGTTAAAGTTTTAGTATAGTATAGTTAGCTTAATTTATCCCCTTTGAGGGAGTCCTTCTTTGCGGACTGGGACCATGCCTAGAACCCTGGGGTTCAAGAATTGTGTATACTGCCCTCGCTCCTTTCCATGGGGGACAAACATTAATGCTGCCTCTACTGTCTGGATGAAATACATATCTTGGCACAGTGCAGTATGTGCCTCTCATTTCCCCTGTGACACTCATGAGCTTCAGTTGCGGAAACACCTTATGGAGAAGGCTATGAGACCTCACTCTGATCCAGGCCAAGGAAGATCCCTTTCTACATCATCATCAACTGATAAAGAGCACCCCTCCAAGTATGAGTTTTGGAGCAGAGTCTAGAGTTCTGAGTCCAAAGAATCACCATCCAGGGCTTCACCCAAGAATAAGGAGAGATCCCTATCCAGGTCTGTTCCTAAAAGAAGAGGCCCCTCTCCAACTGCGTCTAGGTTGAGTGAGCCTTCGTGCATGGATCCGAAGGGTTCAGGACTGCTTAAGACTCCTGGGCAGAATGGTAAAGCACGTACGAGTCAAAATCAACAGATCCTTTCTCCTAAACATAAAGACGGGCATCCACCAGCTACATTTAAGAGTGGTAGACTTGACTCTTTTGCAGTACTGGCCTGTCCTTCTAAGAACTGTCCACCCTCAACATTTTGCAACATATTGGAGTCATCTGTCCCAACCACCAAAATGCCCCAAACACCAGGACATGACACTTATGTCTCACAAGAGGATATCTTCCTCTGTTATCCTCAGTCTCCTCTCCTTTTGGGTCTGGTTCTCCTGAGAGACATTGCTACATGGAAACTACTTCGATAACATGGGAACCCTTAGGTAAGAATGTTCACCATCTGGCACTGACAGCCACACTGGTATAACGAGGGCAAGTCTCCTACTGGGATGAGTGAGACACTCCAGCTAATCCATCATCCCCTTGCAGAGAGATGAATCCTGACAGAGTCAAGGAGATCCAGACACCCTCCTTCCAGATACCATTATCCTAGGGACTGTTGGTACCTGATGCCGTGGGGTCCCTCTCAACCAGTCGATGCTTTGTACTGGCTATACTGGGGCCTGTAGGATCCATATGACAGACATCCCAGATCTGTCCATGAGTCTTATTGCACCTGTTCCACACAGAATCTATCAGATCCATCAGAGTATGAAGAGAAAATTGATCTAGATCCACAGGCACCGATGGGGCTCTCATCTTTGCTAGAAAAAGCGATCGCTGTCTCCACTGGATGACCATAGGCCATACCAAGAGCAATACCAGTGACCTCCAGATCCACTGGAAGAAGTCCAAGATATCCAGCATCGGCTCCTTGACATCCTGCAGCCAATGAGTCCCAGCAAAATGGCTCTCCCAGTAAATGAGGGCATCATGGAACCAACCAAGGTGGTCTGGCATACCCCAGTCTCCTGTGCCTCCACATCTTGAAGATCTGAAAGGTGCTATTTTATCCTGGCCAAAGGAGCTGAGTTTCTTTTCATTCATCGAGAGCCCAAATTGCTGGTGGTGCAGGTAGTCACTGATGGAGCAAGATTACAATACCCTGGAGCAACCCCATCTGACAAGGGCTTGGAGAGATGGTACCTTTCAGGAAGAAAGATATTCTCCTCTACAAGCTTGCAGTTCTGTATTTCTTACTGTCAAGGTTTGTTAGTGAAATACGATTTTAATAACTACTCCAGACTGACAGACTTTAAGGACAAACTTCCCCTAGAGAACAGAGCCTAATTTCAAACCTTCATTGAGGAAGGCAGACTAGTGGCAAAAATCTCCCTACAAGCTTCCGTGAATGCTATGGACGTGGGCATCTAAAGGGCTAGCCCCTGATATAGTTATGAGGTGAGGCTTGGCTTCACTCTTCAAGGTTCCTGAGTGAGACACTGAACACCATAGAGGATTTACCATTCAGCGAGATTCGGTGAGAAAACTGCGTCCCTATAATTGTTGAAAGACTCCCTAGATCAGCCCTCTACTGCCTGGGAATTTACACCCCAACCCTGAAGAGAAAACACCAGAGGTAGGTGTATATGTCAAGACTGCCCCCTTCATGACCATTCTTTGCTCCAGCTGAGCCTCTACTTAAGAGACAGAGTTCAAAGACCTTGATTTTCAGTCCCCTTTGCTGCTATGACCTCCATCCATTCCCATCCATCCACTAAGGGTTACTTTTGGCACTTGGGTTGAGAACCACCTGCATTTATTGATGCCAATGACTTATAGCATACGGCCCCCCATCTTTGGGGGCCATCTCTCACTTTTCATTCACAATTGGGACTCAATCACAACAGACAAGTGGGTTCTAAAAACCATCCACCATGGTTTTTCCATCAAATTCCTCCCCCCCGACCCGCAACCCAATCTCCCTTCCCAGCCCCTCTCCAGGGACCACTCTCAGGAGGCGATTCTTTGCCAGGAGACACATTTTTTTCCATTCAGCAAAGGGCAGTAGAACAAGTACCACCTTAGTATCAAGGGCAATGGTTATAGTGACTATCCTTCTTAGTCCCAAAAAGGTCAGCAGGTGGAGACCCATTTTGGACCTTTGACAACTCAACGTCTTTATTTGAAAGTCAAAATTCAGGATGTTTACACTAGCATCAATAATTCCCTCTCTACAGGAGGAAATATGGTTTGCAGCTCTTGACATAAAGGATGCCTGTTTTCATGTGGATATTCATTTATCCCATGGAAAATTTCTCTGGTTTCTGGTAGGTCAAGAACACTACCAGTTCAGATTCCTTCCCTTTAGACTAGCAATAGTGCAATAGGTATTCACAAAGGTATTCTCAATTGTGCAGCCCAAATGAGACATCATGTCTACGTAGTCTTCTCATATTTGGATGACTGGCTCCTAACAAGTCATTCCAACCACAAAATCAGGTTGGTGACTTTGTTCCTGGTCCATCTTCTAGTGGTGCTGGGTGTACGCATAATCAAAGAAAAGTCCTTTTTGAGTGCCTCCCCCTCCTGCCCCACCCCAAGGATGGTAAGCTTTATTGGCATGAGAATGGACTCCATTTTAGCAAGAGCTTTCCTCCCAGCAGAAAGTATCCAATTAATGAGCAGGTAATTTGAAATCCAAAAACTGTGGTCACAGGATGTCATTCCCTACTAGGCCACAGGACCTCATGTACTTTTGTGACACCATTCACTGGACTTCTTCTACACTGCCTACAGGCCTGGCTCTCCGGTCTACTCCAGAGTGACTCCAGAATTCCATAGCCTTTCTCACCTGGTGATCAAACCCAGAACGACTACAAGTGAGAGTCCTCTTTATCCCTCCTACCCCAATGCCGCCATTGTAACAGATGCATCCCTTTTGGGATGGGGCACTCACCTGAACAACCACACTATAAAAGAAACTTGGACCCTATAGAAGGCCAGGCTGCATATCAACCTGCTGTAACTGCCTGACCTTTAGGGCCTTTCTCCTGCTCATACATTCACACAATAGCCAAATAATGTTGGACAATATCATCATGGTCCTTTTTATCTAAGCAAGCAGGGTGGAGCAAGATCCCTTTCCCTGGGCCTTGAAACAGTCAGCTATGGAAGTGGTGCATCAGAAACAATGTCACACTTCTAGTCACATACCTATCAGGTGTTCAGAATCTCTGGCAGACAACTTTAGCAAGCATTTTTCTGCAGAGCGTGAGTGGAAGGTATATGACTCTGTCCTGAGCAAGTTACTCACTCAGTGGGGTACACCGCAATAGGATCTCTTTGCATTCTGAATGAACAGGAAACTTCTCCTATATTGGTCTAGAGCAGCTATGGGCCACGACTCCCAGGGTGGTGCTTTTAGGTTATCATGGGCAGATCAATTCAGATTTGCCTTTCCTTTCATCCCTCTGATACCACAGTCTTGAGAAAGATCCATTATGACATGGGCAGGGTCGTTCTCATAGCACCCAGCTGATCCAGACAGTTCTGGTTCCTGAGTGTTTTGAGAATGTCAACCGATCCTCTTATCAAGGTCTGCCCTGTCCCAGAACTTATAACTCATGAGAGAGGCAAAATCTGATACCCCAATCCAGACCTACGTCACCTCACAGCCTGGTTTTTGGATAGGCATCAGAACTAGAATAATCATCTTCAGAAGCCATTGGATCCATTTTCACTCAGAGCAGGAAAGATTCCATTAGGAAATGCTACCTAACTAAAATGGAGCTGTTTCTCCGCCTGGGCAAGGTACAATGAGTCTTCCTCAGAATCTGAAGATATCTCAGTCATTTTAGATTTTCTCCTGTCATTGGAGAACTCAGGTGTTTCCATTAGCTCAGCAGTCAGTGCCTTCCTTCCTCCAGTACATGGGGGTTCTATTTTTACCCAGCCAACAATGGTTAGATTCCTAAAGGGCCTAGTCAGGACCTTTCTTCCAGTAGTCAACCTTACACCTCAATGGGACCTCAATCTCATCCTGTCAGTATTTACCAGACCACCATTTGAATCTTTGGCCACGTGCTGTATGTCCCACCTTTCCATGAAGGTTGCATTTTTAGTTGCTGCTATTTCAGCTAGAAGGGTGAGTGAGATGGGAACATGTATGGCTGATGCACCATACATCATTTTTCATAAGGGGAAGGTCTTCCTTTGTCTTAATCCTAAATTCCTCCCGAGCATAATTTCGGAATTCCAAGTCCATCAACCTGTCCACTTACTGGTTTTCTTCCTAAAACCCCATGCTTCCGTAGACAGGAAAAGATTTAATTCTCCGGATGTCAGATAGGCCCTGGCATTCTACCTGCAAAGGACCAAACCAATCAGAAAATCACCATGATTATTTGTCACTATAGCAGAAAGGTCACAAGGACAGGCAATATCTTCTCTGAGCATCTCTAAATAGATTTCTGGTTGCATTGTTATTTGCTTCCAATTAGTGTATATGCCTACCCTGGAAGGAGTAAGGGTCCACTCCACAAAAGCACAAGCTGTCTCCACAGCATGTCTCCAGGAGATATGGACATATGCAGAGCATCTACCTGGAGATCCATTCACACATTCACAAAGCTTTATGTGCTAGATTAGGCCACTGCTGCAGATGCAGCTATAGGGATTGCAGTTCTTCAGGCTTTACTGACTGCATCCTCACATCCCCCTCTGGTCTCAGTACTGCTTGTTAGTTACCCACGTGTGGAATACGCATGGCAACCAGCCTCAAATAAGAAATGGAGGTTATGTATCTGTAGCTAAAAGCTGTTTGAGATGTGTGGTCTCAGCTGTATTCCACTACCCACCCCGCTTCCCTTCTCCTTCCAGTCTTTTTTGAGTTGGGTAAGAAAAGGAACTGTAGAGGCATTGGCCCATGCTGCCTCTTATGCCCTTGGTCTGTAGTACAAGTAGCGCAACTGTGGATATACAGGCCATGAAAAGGAACTGTAGAGGCATTGGCCCATGCTGCTTCTTATGCCCCTGGTCTGTAGTACGAGGAGCGCAACTGTGGATATACAGGCCAACAAACACTGTTAACTAAGAGTCTCTGGATTCGAGTGCATGATGTGCATGCGTGCCCATGTGTGGAATACAGATAGGGACCACCATCTTAAAGAACTTGCAGTTACAGGTGAATAACCTCCATTTTTTAGAGACAGAAAAAAATTAAGTGATATCCTCCCAAGTTTACTGCTGTAACTAGTACTATGCCTCTAGAATTGGAATTAACTTTCTTGAGTGTGCTGAATCTACCTTAGAAGGTAAAGCAAATGCCAAATATACAGTATCAGCCTTAAAGGAATATGGTATAATAGTATAGTGAGAGCTTTATATGTCTACAATAGGTGAAATTACTAAACAGTTTCCATTCTAATCTTCTGTCTTCAGATGCTCCTGACTTTTTGGAATATTGGGCTAATATTTTTTTCATGCTTGACCTCTGCCTGAAAATGAATTCTTAAGGAAAATGTGGGCAAAATTTGTATTTCTTTTTTTTTTAAGATTAGCAGGACCGAAAAATATGTTTTTCATTGAAAAAATGTAACTGCATAATTTTTAGACAGAGCAACAGAAAAACGGGCTGAAGTTTGAAACTTCATATTGAAACCCTGATGAGATTTAGAAAACAGGCTGAGTCTAAAGGAAATCAGTTTGGTACTTTTAAGTTAGTTCATGCTTAATATCAGCAAGTCCTTAAATCAGTTCAAACTGGTTCAAAGCTAGGTCACTTCTGAGATGACCTTAATAGATAGTTCTGAAAATGGAGAGTCATTACCAGATTCCTTCTGCTTAACTTGTGTCTTCGTATTTTCAAGCAAAATACCTAGCCCCTTTGTTGTTCCCCTAAATTGTGGTTTTTGGAATGTTCTTTGCAGTTTCTGATTTAAGGCCTTAAACCAGCTTAAATCAATCTAAAACCTTAGATTGCCTTCAGATACTTATGGTTATCTTACATTGTTGCAACCTGTTTAAGATAGTCTTAAGACTTTTGCATTATGGAAGGCAGTGTGCCATTGTACTAGGCGTTGTACAAACATATGACAGACAGTCTGTCTGAAGAGCTTGAAATCTAAGTATAAGACAATATACAACAATTAGATAAAACAGATGGGGGGAAGCACAAGCACAATACTGGTCAGGATCAAAAATGGGAGTCACAGCAAGCTAACTGCCTAACCATTGACAAGGTTTTTTTGTAAGCATCATGACAGAGAAGTTTTAAGGAGGGATTCAAAGGAGCATATTGAGATAGCATAATGGGGAACCAATGGAGGGAACATGAAGGTGCTTATGGGAAGACTTTTTAAAATGAGCAATCAAGATTGGCATAATTTGCACAATAGTGTTGGGAGTGACTTCTCTGTTCTTTATTAGAAATCATAGGAAGAGTGGAAATGTGATGCTAAGCACCCTTTATTCACACCTTATACACTATTGTAATAATCTGTGTATAAAATATGCTTTGAGGTATCATTTGAAAAATAATAACTCATTGATCATTAATAGACTTTTGTAATTGTATGTACTCAATGAGTATTAAGAGCTATGTATATATGATAGAATTATGACTAAAGTGTGTTTAAACCAGGTATGCCACGGTGGTTGGTAAACAGGCCTTTATCAGACAAAGGAATGTGTTTTACCCACATAGGAGTTACTTTCAAAGTACTTTGAAAGACAATGAGAACATATTTACATATTGCATAAATAGACTAGGGCTGTCAAGTGATTAAAAAAATTAATTGCGATTCATCGCATTTTTAAAGAATAATGGAATACCATTTATTTAAATATTTTTGGATGTTTTCTACATTTTCAAGTATATTGATTTCAGTTATCCCACAGAATATAAAGTGTACAGTGTTCAATTTATATTATTTTTATTACAAATATTTGCACAGTAAAAAACAAAAAAAAAGTATTTTTCAATTCACCTAATATAAATAATGTGCAATATCTTTATCATGAAAGTTGAACTTACAAATGTAGAATTATGTACAAAAAATAACTGCACTCAAAAATATAGCTTTGTAAAATTTTAGAGCCTACAAGTCCACACAGTCTTATTTCTTGTTCAGCCAATCTCTCAGACAAACAAGTTTGTTTACATTTGCAGGAGATAGTGCTGCCTGCTTCTTGTTTACAATGTCACCTGAAAGCGACAACAGAGGTTTGCATGGCACTGTTTTAGCCAGCGTCGCAAGATATTTATGTGCCAGATGTGCTCAAGATTTGTATGTCCCTTCATGCTTCAACCATTCTTCCAGAGGACATGCGTCCATGCCGATGATGGGTTCTGCTTGATAACGGTCCAAAGCAGTGCAGACTGATGCATATTTATTTTCATTATCTGAGTCAGATGCCACCAGCAGAAGGTTGATTTTCTATCACTGGTTATCCATCATTGGTACTCCATAGAATTCCTCTCCTTCCCTCCATACAAACCTCCTGCCATTTGGGGACCCCTCTCACCAATTGATTCTTCAACAGGAGGCAAACTCTTTCCACTACATCAGAGAGTAATAGAGAGCATTTCCCCTTCAGTACCAGGGGAGAGAGTTCTATTCCTCATAACTCCTTATCTCCAAAAAGGGCGGGGGATGGAGACCCATCTTGTATCTTTGGCAGATCAACATCTGCATCAGAAAGTTGAAATTCAGGATGCTTACACCTGCATGTATAATCCCCTCCCTTCAGGAGGTAATGTGATACGTGATTCTCCACATGAAAGTCGCGTATTGTGATGTGGACATTCACACAGGAAGTTCCTGCTGTCCAGGGTTGGCCCGGGTTGGCATGTCCCACGTTTCCATGAAGGTTGCATTTTTAGTTGCTGCTAACACTGGTTAACAAGAAGTCAAACACAGTTCCCTTTAGGCATTCCAGCCCTTGACTTCCATCCAGACAGATTGGTCTAATATAGTGAGAGGTTACTAAAAACCCAGTTAACCATATATGAGGTTCTACTAATTCCAAAGGATCAGACACAAACCCCCAGCTCAATATATATCTCAGAACTTACCCAAATATAACTCTGTCAGCCAATCCTTAGAAAACTAACTAAAGACTTATTAAGGAAAGAAAAGAATAGAGTTATAAATGGCTAAAAGATCATATACATACAAATGCTTACAAAGTCCTTAGATGAAGTTTGTAGCCGTGATGGAATAGTCTGCTGGCTTGCAGAAGTTTCTCTGGTAACTTCGAAAAGATTGGAAGGTCTTCAGTTAATAGTTCAAAATACTCCTTTTAGTTGCAAATCTGCAGTCCAGAGAACTGGAGTAGGAAAGAGGCAAAATGAAGATGTCTCACGTGTCTTTTATATCTTCTGCCACAGGGCCGGCTCTAGGCACCAGCTAAACAAGCAGGTACTTGGGGCGGCACATGTCTAGGGGCGGCATTCCGGCGCCAGCTATGCCGCCCCTAGAAATGTGCCCCTGCTGCACCAGCTCGCCTCTGCCCACTCCCCTGAGTGCGCCGTCGCTGCTCTGCTTCTCCCTCCCTCCCCTCCCAGGCTTGCACTTGTTTCGCGAGGCAAGCCTGGGAGGGAGGGAGGGAGAAGCAGAGCAGCGGCATGCTCGGGGGAGGCGGTAGTGGTGGAACGGCGGTGAGCTGGGGCGGGGAGCAGTTCCTCTACCCCCCCATTACTTCCTTCACTCTCCCCCCCTTGCTCACCTCCGCTCCGCCTGCTCCCCTGAACACCCTGCCTCTCCCTCGCCTGAGAGCCCACAGTCCCTGTATATGGAAAGTTACTGACAAAGATGGAGTCCGAGGTCACTTTGCACATCACATGCCCTTACATGTTTTGCTGAATCACTGGGGTGGCTATTGGCTCCTCGCTGTCTGAGGCATCCTAAGGAACAGCTATATGGAGAGTTGATTCTTCCTGATGGCCCATCAAGCTTGAATAGTTCATTCACAATGGGCTGGCGAGACTGGATGTAAAGGACCTTATGAATGTCACCCCAAGAAGAAACATTTTTGAGATACAAATACAAAGCCAATATTAATAACTTCAGATATAATGATATATGGATTTAACCAGGATAAACATATTAGATTGTAACTTTTCTATTGACACCTTGATAGATTTTGTATCAAATTTAGTGCAATTGTGCAACAGTGGTAGCAACAATGATATAAATGGTCATCTTCAATCATACAGCATCACAGGTCAGATTCTGGATTTATATAATCTCCTCTGGAAGCTTGTACCATACCTAGATCCCCTTGACCAAGAGTGCTAAGTTTTACCTATGTCTCTTGTGCTTTGTCTTGTGCATTCTGATCTGCATTATCCCAGAGAAGTACAGTTGTCAAGGTGGTTCATAGATTGAAATTCGGTCTTTAATGTAGCTGGTGCTTGATCCATTAATTGCTTTGAAGATTAGGGCCAAAGCCTTAAACTGACATCAGAACTTGACTTGGAGCTGGTGGAGGGACTTGATCATGCGTCTGATAACCACACGGTGACCTTAACCATAGAGAAATCACATTCGGCTTCAAATACAGTCATGCATCTTCAAGATGACAAATGCATAGATTACTGTGGCCAGGTCCTTGTCTGGGAGGAAGGAACAAAGTATCCTAGCAATCAGAAAGGTGAAAGAAGGCGTTTTTGGAAACTAATCCAACCTGGTCATCCAAGTTTAGTGAGGAGTCAAATAGATCCATGAGGCTTTGTACCATATGACAAATGGGGAGTTGTATGTCTTCAGTGGAAGATTGAGATAATGTCTCAGCTAGTTTTTCAAAGCATTTTCCCTTTTTGAGCAGCATTGCTTTTGTTTTACCTGGATTCAGCTTGAATCAGCTACTGTTCACCCAAAAGTTGATTTCCTGTAGCGCTCACACTATCTTAAGGGGTTTAAAAAAACAAAAACAAAACTACACAGAAATAAAGATATAAATAAAACAGGTGCAGAGTGCCTGCTTAGCCTCATACTAAAATTACCTGTTCATCCTTTGACCCATTGTTATGCCTACCATTTCTTCCATTTCAGATGTGTGGTTTGATATGGAGTCTGGAGTATTCTGAATCAGAGTGCCACAGATTATCCTTTGATGTGTCCCAGAACTCAGAGCAAGCACACAATTAGAGGTTTTGGTGGGTAGGATATATATGCAGCTAATATCTATAGATACTGTAGGGATGGTGTGCCAGACCCTCAATAAATACCCAAAAAATGTGCAGGAGCTTCCTCACTGATTTCTTATGATTCTACCTTCTGCAGTCCATGGGGTCTGCTTGGCATATTTATACCTTCCCTGCCCCCTTTACTACCACTGTCTTTTGTACTCAGATTTCATTTTCTGGTGGAGTATTCATCTTCTTCTTGATTTCAATTAAAATGTTTGTCTGAAATGGAATATCAGCATTTGGTGGAACTTCAGATAAATACCTATTTGAATCAGAATTTCAGTACAGCTCTAGTGTGAACCAATCTCAAAAGCCTCCTATTTTGCTCTGAGTGTAGCTGAGAAAAAAGATTCCATAGAAGTGGCACTTGCTATAGAAATATTCTGTTTTTCACAGTATTCCCAGTACAATCCCAGGAATAAAACTCTGAAATTACATTTTTTGTATGGAGTTCATCTCTGAAACCGAGCATTGTGCTATTGAAGTTGGACCTTTTTAAAATATAAATTTGTCTTAAATATATTTAAGTACTACCTAAGACAAAAGTACAAGCAACCTAAAAGTTCTTACTTTACTTCACCTCAGAGATCCTTTTTATGTGTTTGCATAGTAAGTATGACTAAAGTTCATTAAAACACTCCTTTTAAATCCATGAATTTAAAATCAGGACTAAAAATGTATATTACTTAAAGCAGTCTAGATCTAAAAAAAGTTTTTGTTTTAAAACAGCTTTTATGGTGAAGCAGTGCTAAGAGCAAATATTCAGAATTGTTTAAATATTTCATTTTATATTGCACTGATTTTCAAAAAGTTATTTTTACATGCATACTAATAAGAAGCAGGTGTTTTAACAGCTGCATATTTGAAACTGGATCTGTTGTGAACTACTGATATTTGTGTTTGTTAGATGTTTTTAAAAGTTTCCACTTCCACTAGTAGTACAGTTGCATATGAAATGATGATGATTTGAGGTATAGAATACTTCAATACAAAATACAAGCACATTTTTTGTGTTTTAATTAATCAAGCCTGAGTTTTATCATGCCTGTTTGCTCGTATTCTGTATAACCGCAGTTGATCAAGCCAATACACCACCCCTGGAGAGAGAGCCTTGTGCTTGTTTCATCCGTTGCATTTGGTTACTATGGCAGCAAAAAATGGCATGAAAACTCCTGGGATATAGAAACATAAACTTAGGCTATTTAGTTTTCTGCCCAAAAGAGTAGAAGGTTTAATTATATTAAAAGGTAGACAGATTAATTTGAAACTGCTTTGTTTCAGTAACAGAAGGTTGTTTGTGGCTTTTATTTATACAGGTTTTTTTCTGTGGGTTAAATATTTGTAACTCTTTTAGGAAAACTGAATTAGCCATCTCATGGACATTAAAAATTCTGGCTGCTGGTGAAAATGCTGCAGTATCAGATTTTGTTGTTTTGTAAAAATAAGTGAGGTTTGCCAAGAAATTCTTTGTAACCAATTAAATGTTGTGCTCTCCATATAGATAGGAATGTAGTCTAGGTATGATGGGGAATGGCATAGTGAGTCAGGAGGTATTGTACCAAATTGCCTGCGTTCACAGGCTTTATATTGATTCACACAGGTCCAGAATGCCAACTGCAGCAAATGTCAGTTTTCCAAAAATGTGTGCCAAGTAAGGTGTAATCATTTGGATTAGCTAACCTTCCCCTGAGTAGGTGCCTGTGTGTGTGCTTTTATGATGGGAGAGAAAGAGAACTGAATAACGTGGCACTGTTACGGCAGCGCAGCTGTTGTTGAATAATAGATATCATTAAACTCCAATATACGTTTGTTTGAACTGATGATGCTGAATATGGATTATGGCTTTCTTTACTTATTTGTAAAAGTAACTGTTTTTAACTCTGTCAATGTTAATATGCTTGAGTGTTCCAGACAGTAAAATGGGATTGTCTCTGCATATATTTCCTTTTTATTTAAAATAGTAACTGGCTAAGGATGCCCTCTTCGTTAATTGACAATTAAGAGACTTGCATTTGAATGTTGTGGGTTGAATTGGGTTATGTTCTGGATTGATTTGGTTTTGATGAGCATATAAATTCATCCTTGAAATGCCAGGTAGAAACTGATAGGATTTATCCTTTCTTTTCAGTTGTTCTCATTAGCCCTTATATAGTTGCAGATAGTTTCGATCAACACACAGGTGGCTCACAAGCCATTATTGAGCTGGAGAGCTATACATTTGTTTAATATTAATCAACTGGCTATTTTTCAGAAAAGTTTCCGACAGGGACATAGAAAAATAGGTCTTAATTATTTTAAAGGAATTACTAAACTGACACAGGTACAGATTAAATATACCCTTTCTCTCATGTTGTACTGGATTGATACCACATCCTGCTATTTTTAAATAACTACCTAGGATGTCTTAACAGGTTTATGAATCATTGCCATGTAAACATTGGAAATAAAATGTTAATCATTCCAACACTGAGCTTTTCATTTTGTTTAGAGAGAGATTATGTGGTAATATAAACATCAAATGTCTCAATTTAGTAAGGTGTTGCCGTATTGCACAGTGAGCCTCTTTATACAATGCAGGAAGTGTAGTTTCTGGTAAATTGAGTGAAACTACTGACTCTACTCAGATTTATCAAATCAAGCATGTCTATCAAATGTCAGTATTAAAAGAAAGTTTGTCAGGTGTGCAGTGGTTTTTTTTGGTCAGGCAAATGTACTTTGAGCTAAATCTTCAAAAGGACTTAAGTGCCTAAGTCCAACGTTTTGATACCACTGGGATCCTGTGACCTCCCCCCCCCCTCAGCTTCTGCCTAACTTTTTAGGCACCTAAATTTCTGCTGTTTAATGGTCTCATAACATGTAAGTTTCTCACTGCTGTCTCATCCTAGTCACCTGGACGTGTATCTCCCACCTAAACCCCAGCAGGATCCTCAAATGAGTCATTGGAGGACCTGATCAGGCAGGCATTCTCAAAAGCACATCTAAACTCACAAGAAGGACTTGATGGTAGGGGTGCCTGCTTTAAACTTTTAGCTCAGTGGTTAAAATGCTAACCGTGGATGTGAGGAGACCCCAGTTCAATTTCACATTTTGTCTGATGTTTAAAAGAGTCTCCCACGTCTCAGGAAAGTAGCCTAACTACTGAGTTATGGGATATATATGGGCTATGAGTAGGGGCATCTCAGTCTCTCTTGTTGGCGTTGTTCCGCTGTGGTTACCCTAGTGGTAAAAGCACTCACCTGAGAATTGGGAGACCTAAGTTCAAATAATTTCTGCGCATTAGGCAGATGGGGGGAATTGAACCTGCATCTCCCACATCAACGGTTTGTGCTCTAAACTGACAGTCGATGGCTGGGGTGCTGGAGCCAAGAGTGTGGACCCTTGCTGGCCCATAGAGGGGGAGCCCTTGCTGGATGATAGAGTGGGACTACAGGTACAATTACCCTGTATTGTGACATACAATGCCTAATCTAAAGGTATTGTTACCATGGGAGAATGGGTCAATTAGTTTTGATTTTTAAATGTTAGATTTTGTCTGTGTGTGTGTGAGAGAGAGACAGAGAGAGCGCATGTACAACTGGCCAACCATTATGGGAGGCAGGTATCATAGGCTAGGGAAGGCAGTGCCTTCCCAAACAGCCAGGCGTGGCTCCGCCCCCAAGCTGCTTCCTGCTCTTGCCCACGCTTCCCAGATCTCCTGTGCAGTGGTTGGGGCTGGGGACTGCATGCCGCCCGCTCAGAGGGAATCAAAGTTGTGCTGTTATTTTTTCCAAGCTTAATTTAAATTACATGTTCAGAAATAGTGTCTCTCTTTTAGGACTTCAAATCAACTGAGAAACTGTTGGACAGGTAATCGTTCAGGATGGAATAACTGGTGTCATTTAGGAAGAGCTGATGGTGCCTAACCTCTTGTCTTGAACGAACACCCTGTGGCAGACTGCTCTGATCGCAAACTGTTTTCCTCTGATTGTTTGCTGTTTTGTATGAGTGATAATGCTCAAAATGCTATTGTTCCCTGTTGTACTTAGTATTTGACTGAATATCTCTGGCAGCAATGTTTAGGGTGGCTAATTTGCTAAAATTTTTATGTAAATTTAAATGCACACATATTAAGATTAGAGTGGGAGAAATTCACAGATTGTCATTAACCTGTTTGCACTGTTAATCATTTTTGTTGTAACTGCGGTATGTTTACCAAGCAACTAGATGCCTGTGCCCCCTGACTTGGGCATGGGCTGTGGGGCTGTTTCATTTCTGTGTAGACTTCCGGGCTTGGTCTGGAGCCTTCCTCTGGGACCCTGCAACGTGGGAGGGTCCCAGAGCTCAGGCTACAGCTCAAGCCCAGAAGTGTATACAACAGTGAAATAGCCCTGCAGCCCAAGCCCTGCAAGCCCAAGTTGGCTGGCGAGGACATCTAGTTGCTGTGTAGACATACCCTTAATTGCCATGTGTCTAACAAGTTACCTTTGTTATAGTTGAGCAAACTGCATTGTATTTGAATGTTTCAGACAATACCACTTGGCCTCTTTAAATCCTTGGAACAAGAATGGTCTTGTGTTTAAAGCACAGTTCTGAGAGCCAGAGCTGGGAATTGGAGCTGGCTGAAAAAGGGGAATCCCTCCGTGAACATGATCATGCTTTTGGGGAAAGTGTTGCCCTGTAGAGGGACAAATGTCACAAATGTGAAATTTTTCAGAGAAAGGGCTTTAAAAGGCGGAGGGGAGGAAGAAGGAAACAGATATTTTCAGCTTCCTAGCTGCCCTCAGGGAAGGCTCTTGTCAGTTTAACTTGTAAAACTGTCAATAGTCTTCCAGCCTGGCTGCCAGAGAGGCAGAGTACTCTGTGCCTCAGGTTCCTCATCTTGAAATAGAGAGAATTCTTATTTCATCAGTGGCGGTATTGGTGCTGTGGGCAAAATTAATTAATGCTACGATAGTGTATTGAGATCCTTTTTGGATCAAAGGGGGCTATGTAACTGTAAAATATATTATGAATATTGTTATTACGGCTGCCACCACTACTGCCATCTGGTATCTTCCTCACCCGGTATGCCATTACCAATACCAATGTGCTAAGTCTAGACCGACGACAAGTTAGCTCTTTGTTTCAAATATTTTTTGCCTATATATTACGAAATAAATGCAGAAGATTGTATGTTCTGGTAGTTTTGTGAATAGCTGAGGTCTGCTGCTTGAGAATTTATAACATGTGGTCTGTTACTACATTAAAAAACTTTAAAAAAAAAAGTTTGTTTCATTTAACTTTACTATGTTAACAAACAAGTTCTGTTTTGATCCTGGAACAAGATAATTGACTTCCTGCATCAATACAATTATTTGTTAGTGTTGGCATTCCTCTTGTCCTCCGGTGACCTAGACTTACTAATCCCACTTTCCTTCAAACCAAACAATAATTCTTTGTTGCTTCCTGTTTTGATGTCACCTCTCTCCCTCTTTCCAACTGAACAATCAACTCTCCTGTGGCATAAAAAACAGAACTAGCAAAAAAGTCTGGGGCTTTCATTAGCTTACCAGACCTACAAAAAAGTTTAAATGACACTGACATATAAATCTCTTCTTTCCCTACTCACCTACATCTGTATAACTAATATACTACAGGGCATAAAGTGGATTTTGAAAGCTTACAGTACACTACAATAGCTAATCATTACTGGAACATTTTAGACAAACTCTTACTGATACAATAGGTACTCTATTTGTGAGGCACTTAATATAAAAACAATCTAAATATGCAAAAAGCACAAAACCATTTAAACAAAATTGATACAGACCTAGAAACTCAACTGAGGAAAATTGATGTATAACTAGAACAGAATGAGTTTAAAACAAATCTGTAAGATCATAAGAGTAGTTAAGAAAATTACCATGTTTTTATTTGATAATATTTATAACCAGTTAGCAAAAAAATCCCAATTTTTTGAAATATTATATGAAAATTTAAAACTGAAAACAGTTTGTTTTGAAGACTTGTTTAAATCTGTTCAGAATACCAGTTAAGCAGTATTCTGAAATTTTCCAACATAGAAAACTAAGGGCTCCATTCAGCAGAAATGTTAAGATTGTCCCCTCTGTTTTTTCAGGTCACTTTACAAGTGAAAATTACAATATGGCATAACTTTCTTCTCTTTTGTTCTACAGAAAGATTAAGGGCTACTGAGAGAGACAAAGGAATGTAGAAATTTGTAATGCTTCCCTTCATTTAAGAGAAATCATTCACCCAAGGTTAAAATTTTCTCAAGAGCCTAAGTCACTTTTGAAAATGAGGGTTAAGCTTTACCTCTCTGTATATCACTTTCCTATCTCTGTTCCTTTACCTATTTAGATTGTAAACTCTTCGGGCTGACTTGTGTTTGTACAGTGCCCTGTGCAATGGGGCTCTGATATTGCTTGTGGTCTGTAGCTGCTACCATAATACAAAAAATAATAATTTTTCTTCATTGCAAAATTATTACATTATATGATCCGGGCCACTGTTTATTTTACAGGCTTACTCCGTCCAAGGGCTGGAGTAACTGTAACATAGCTTAAGGACAGTGATGAGCTGCCAAAATCTTAACAACCGGTTCCCTCCTCACCCCACGAGGGGGTTGTGGCCCACCCCTGCTCCCCGGGGACTCCTGTCCCATCCAACCCCCCGCTTTCCTTGACGCCCTACCCCCCGGACCCTTGCCCCATCCACTCCCCTTCTCTGTCCCCTGACTGCCCTCAGAACTGGGCAGGAGAGTCTCGTGGGCCACCGTAGTGGGTGCCCACCCCACCCCACCCCTAAGAGCCAGAGGGACCTGCCGGGGGTCGAGGTGGGGAGTCCCGGCGGTGCTTACCTGGGGCAGCTCCCAGGAAGCATCCGGCAGGCCCCTCTGGCTCCTAGGGGTGGGGGAGCGTAGCTAGGGGGAGAGCAGGGGGAGCAGCCACTCCCCCCCACAGATCACATCAAAAGTGGCGCCTTAGGCGCCGACTCCATGGGTGCTCCAGTCCTGGAGCACCCATGGGGAAAATTTGGTAGGTGCAGAGCATCCACCAGCAGCTCCCTGCCTGGCCCCGCACCCAGCCCCAGCTCACCTCTGCTCCACACTGCCCCGCTCTGCTTCTCGGCCCACCCTCCCGGCTTCCTGCAAATCAGCTGTTCACGCGGAAAGCCTGGGAGGACTGAGAAGCAGGCAGTGGCTTCGCGCTCAGGCCCAGGGTGGCAGAGGTGAGCTGGGGCAGAGAGCGGTTCCCCTGCGCCCCCACTCCTCCGGGTTACCTGCTGTGGCACGAGTGGGCCTCCTCGCATCTCCCTGCCCCAGCTCACCTCCGTTCCGCCTCCGCCTCCCTGGGCCTGAGTGCGAAGCCGCCACTTGCTTTTCAGCCCCCCCTGGTTTCCCGCGTGAACAGCTGATTCATGGGAAGCCTGGGGGGTGGGGGTGGGAGAGAAGCAGAGTGGGGCGGCGTGTTCAGGGCAGGAGGCAGAGACGAGCTGGGGCCGGGTGCAGGGTGGGGAGCTGCTGGTGGGTGCTCTGCACCCATCAAATTTTCCCCATGGGTGCTCCAGTCCTGGAGCACCCACGGAGTTGGTGCCTAAGGCACCACTTTTGGTGGGTTGTTAAATTTAGAAGCCCTTTTAGAACCGGTTGTCCCTCATGTCCCTCCAGCTCACCACTGCTTAAGGGTGTAACCTTAGTGCATACATTAATATGAATATTTTCTTGCTTGGACCAGCTAGCGGTTATCTCTGGCTGCTCAGCCTCATGCTCATGCTGTCGTCAGGCTAAATGCTTGCAGTCAAAGTTGGTATTTTGGCTAGATTACAGGTACCAAGTAAAGATGAATTTAAAGGGGAAAGGCGATGTTGCATTTAGCCAATTAGTGGCAATAGAGTACAACCGCAGCTTAGTTAAATGGATGATACAACAAGCTGGGCATTTTCCTGAGAAAGAAATCCACCCAGCCAAAGGTTTATTGTGAATGCTGTTGGAATAAAAGAGTGTGTGAAGATTTATTCATGCCACAAGCAAAGGCAGAAAAGAGACATTGCACATGTTTGTGCATTTGAAATATCTTACTTTTTTTTTACTGAAGGTAAAGCTCTGAAAATAGATCATTTGGCTTCTACATACAGAGTAAACTAAACCATTGGAGCAAATCAAGTAGAAGTAGCTGAATGTGCTTATCTTGCTTGGTATATGGCTGCTGTGCATAGTAAGAAGTGTGCATTTCTTGTGAGGAATAATGGGCAATAGGTTTGGTGATAAATATCTGCAAGGAGTTCCTCCTCTAGGGTGTTGGCTTATTGTTTTGTATTTAAGGGATATGCCCATTTCATTCAGTGATATGTTATAAATATGAACGATCTTCTCTCTCTGGGCAATGTGAAGGATCTGCCCCTTAATTTTATTAATCAGATTGGATGAATCTGTGTGGGCACAGGGCTCTGCCCTTGTGAAACAACTTGCAGCATCGGGGCCTATGAAAGCATAGCACTTAGACTTTCAGCTTTTTAATGAAGAACAGCTTGTATGACAATCGAGTCTGAAACAATGTGTTGCTGAGAAAATTCCACAGAATTTTAATATGCACCCTTTGAGGATAACTTTTAATTTTCCAGACTAAAATATATTTATCAAATATTTTGTTGATATTTTTCCTTCAACTTATCTGTTATTATCTGCATACTTTCTTTGAGTTCTCTTTTTCTCTCCAATTGAATAAAATTAGCTATTCCCCTCCTGCTTTAGCTTTTTCAGCTTGAGCATATGACCTATGCCATAGTAAATTGAAAAGAATCATACCTGTTGAGGCAGGTGGCATGGATTTCTTGTTGCTGATCACAGATACATTTTAGTGAACAAGAAGCTGTTTTCTCTTTTTAGATTGTCTTTCTATATGTTTGTGTAACACCTTTACGGTGAAATTCTCATCCTCAAATCAAGTATACCTTTTAGACTAATCTTCAGGTAGTCTAGCTGGTAGGACCAATATATAATGTAACTGTATGTAGCACAGGCATTCACTGAGCTGGACAGCATTGTTAAAGCGAAATATTTCTCACGTTAAAACATTGGAGAACAATGTAAGAAAAGTTTCAGAGTAGCAGCCGTGTTAGTCTGTATTCGCAAAAAGAAAAGGAGTACTTGTGGCACCTTAGAGACTAACATTTATTTGAGCGTAAGTTTTCGTGAGCTACAGCTCACTTCATCGGATGCATTCAGTGGAGAAAAATAATCGTTGGCTTTGACATAACACTTTTCACCAGCAAAGCAACCTTTCTAATTTGTTAGAAATGTCCCATGTCATTCACTATGTATGGTATCATTTTATGCTTCTTTTAGTATCATTGGATATTGAAGGACTAGATGATCTTGTTCTGCCATTTTCTAGTCTAGCACAGCAGGGATGATGCTTGACCACTTGCACCAGTAATTCTGTCTTTAGAAAATTAAAATAGAATTTCCTTTTAAACCATGATGATTCCATGTTTTCTAGTCTTGACCTGATTGTGTCTTTACTGTGTTTGTCTTTTTACTCTGGAAGGAATAGGTTACTTACTTACTTGGTTTGCCTGGAAGTATATATGTAATATATATGTGGTTAATGGTTAACTAATGATTATCGATGTATATTTCAGTTCCTTTTTACAGACATTAGAAAAATGTTACAATGTGTGGAATAGTGTATCATACTACTGTTACTTTTTTGTTACCAATAAAGAATTATGAACCCCTAAATACCATTGGCAATATCTTCTTAGAAAAGACCTAGTACCAAAATAACGGGTGTTCCAAGTGATCCTTTAAGTGTGAATATATATAAAAAAGCAAAAGCTGATTGTTTTAAATACTGTGTTTTAAAAATACTTTTTCTTTCTTTTCTAGGCAGAATTCACACATGTCCAAGCAACAAGTAAACCAAAGACCCTCAAGCATGGTCAGTGAAACATCCACTGCAGTAACTACATCCACTGTAGATACCAAACCTGGCTCCAAGGTAAGACAAAAGTCATATCATTTGGTCTGGTGGTAAAACCCTGGATCCCTTGAAGTCAAGGGGAATTTTGTTACTGAATTCAGTGAAGCCAGGATTTCACCCTGGAAGTCTAATAATGTGTTTCCAGGGAATTATGATATTAAACTATCTTCCACGCATGCAAAATTGAGGAAAAAAAACAAGAATAACTAAATAAGCTTTGGACAGCTCAGAAGCCCCCAAGTAGATGACAGTTTTAGGTGAGAATTTTGAAAATTATTGAGGCGATGAAATGCAGAGTTTGAGAGGTTCCTAAGGAGTGGAAGTATGTGTAAGTAATACTAGTATTCCCACAGGTCATATGATTGTCCAAAGCACTTCAAAATCACCTGCAAAATAGTGGAAATTTTAACTTGGACTTCCACTTAATTTCCCTTTAGTTCTCATCACTTCCTCTTCCTTTATCTTAGGCACTTCTCCACTTTAGCCTCATGTATCATTAGTGCTTGCACCACTACTACATTTGGAACATTTAGATAACAAAAATAATAGAAAAAATCAACAAGCAGAACTGGTACAGAATATGACAAAAATGATCATCTTTCTGAGGGCACAAAATATACCTGTGCTTTACTTAGTAAACCCAAACTTACTTTAGTTGCATCTCCAAGACTATAGTAAATTAAAAAATACAAGATGAGGGGAAAATGACCATAAGGAAGCAAAAATAATAGAAGAGCTAGCTAAGCAATATAAATGAAGCTTTAAATTTGTCTGTGGCCTTTTCACTTCTCAAACCTTCCCCATTGGAAAAGCAGAAAACCTGTTAAGTATCTAAGTCAGTGATACTTATACCTCTGTGGTTCAGGATCAACATCTCTCTCTCTCTCTCTCTCTCTCTCTCTCTCTCTCAGACACACACCAAGTAGTAGTATTGTATTTATTTATTACAATTGGTTAATAACATAGTAAAAGCATCCTGACTGGTTAATAAGTAAATCACAGAGTGTTTTACTATCATGTGCTGCAAAGAGCTGCAGGAGACACATAAGTCAAAGAAGAAAGGGTTTTGCCAAATTGATTGTAAAGAGTGCTCACTGAGTTAACCTCTTTGTTGATGTGGCATCAGCTGAAAACTTGAGTTCTGTTGTATTATTTTTCTTGGCTGATTACTGGGGAGGGGTAAGTCATGTAATGAAAAACCCAAAAACACTTTTTAGATCCAGAGTGTAATAATGCAATTACAGGTTACTAGACCAATGCACATGTTGTTATGTGTCAGTCACTAGTATTACATTTAAAGCCAAATGTGTTCACAATAAAAATATACTAATAGATTGATTTGTCACCTTAAAATGGTAAGTTTAAATGTCCACTTGAGGTACATGGTAAATTTTTTCAGTCACGCTTGCGAATACTTACATGTTTGTATTTATTTTATGCACTTCTTTATTACGATTTTTTAAAATGTCATTTAATTTTTTAAATTTTGCTTTTATTGATTTGGTAGAGACAATTAGGGACACTGCCAAAATTGACAGACTTAACAGTTTATCTCCTGTAAGTAACTTTGGTGTGTAGAACTCTGTTGTAGAGGTGGGAAGGAGACTTTACTCACCCCCTTCTCCAGTTTGCCAGTAACTGATGTCCATCATCACCTTACAACATCCTTCAGTCCTTCTCTTGCCCTATGAGGAACTCTACTACAGTTCTGTCTGCATCCTAGTACAAGAGAGAGCCTGAGTGCTCTTGGAAGCCTACCAGGTGCAGCATTTCCCCCGATGCAGCAGCATGGGCTCTGGTACGGAGCTGGGTGAACTGGTTGGGTGGAATCTCTTCTGCTTCTTGTGCTCCTCCAGTGAGATTTACTGAGGTCCTCTTTACTCTAAATCCTTTTTACCACACTTTTGCTTTGCCCCACAGAGATTCTTACTTATCATCAGGATCTTCTCCCTTGTGGAACTTTTTGCTTCCAATTATCTACGTATCTTCAGGGTGCGGGGATGACGACATGACATCCAAGGTCTTAAAAGAAGCTCAGATCCACTCTTACTCAGAGCTAGACTTAATTATTCCATGCATTCCTAGCAGTTCAATCACTCCTGTTCCTCCACAGACTCAAAGTGGACATTTTTGGCTATCTCCCAAACAAACAAAGATTGTTTTCCTCCTTCCCAAGGATCACTTGGCCAGTATTAAGCAGCAGCAAGAATCTCTGGACAAACTGCAGTTTCCACGGTAAACATCTGATGAAGTGAGCTGTAGCTCACGAAAGCTCATGCTCAAATAAATTGGTTAGTCTCTAAGGTGCCACAAGTACTCCTTTTCTATTAGGGCATTTGAAATTAATGTAAAGATAAGACACTTAGTATCATATTATACTATCAGAAGAACATAAGAATGGCTATGCTGGATCAGAGCAATGGTCCATCTAGCCCAGTATCCTGTCTTCCAGCGGTGACCGGTACCAGGTTCTTCAAAGGGAACGAAAAGAACAAGGCAATTATTGAGTGATCCATCCTCTGTCATCCAGCCCCAGCTTCTGGCAATCAGAGATTTAGGGACACCCAGAGCATGGGGTTGCATCCCTAACCATCTTGGCTAATAGAAGTTGATGGACCTATCCTCCATGAACTTATCTAATTCTTTTTTGAGCCCAGTTATATTTTTGGCCTTCATGTCCCCTTGCAATTAATTCTTCAGGTTGACTGTGTGTTGTTTGAAGAAGTATTTCCTTATGTTTGCAGGGAAAATACAACATAACCTGTCAAACATAACTTGCTGCCTACTAATTTCATTGGGTGATCTCTGGTTCATGTGTTGTGAAGGGATAAATAACAGTTCCTTATTCACTTTCTCCACACCATTCATGGTGATATATACCTCCATCCTCCTTAGTCATCTGTTTTCTATGCTGAACAGTCCCAGTCTTTTTAATCTCTCCTCACATGGAAGCTGTTCCATACCCCTAATAGTTTTTGTTTCCCTTCTCTGTACTTTTTCCAATTCTAATGTATCTTTTTTTAAAGATGGGGTGATCAGAACTGCATTGCGTTCAAGGTACAAGGCGTACCATGGATTTATGGCATTGATGTTTTCTGTCTTATCTATCCTTTTCCTAATGGTTCCTAACATTGTTAGCATTATTGGCTGCCACTACACATTGAGCAGATGTTTTTAGAAAACTGTCCACAATGACTCCAAGATCTTTCTTCAGTGGTAACAGCTAATTTAGACCCCACTGTTTTGCATGTATCATTGGGATTATGTTTTCCAATGTGCATTACTTCGCATTTATCAACACTGAATTTCACCTGCCATTTTGTTGCTCAGTCACCCAGTTTTTAAATTGGAAAAGTTGGACACCAACACTGTTATGATTCAGGTGGAATTGGAACAGCATTTGGTACTGATATGTTGATAATAGGAAGCTGACTTTCCTCAACTACTTAATCAAATACCAGTGCCAATATACGTGTGCCTCTGAAGAGTGCTAGAACTATTTCATTACTGTGTAACAAAATATGAAACGATGCCTCAGTTATTTGTAATCTGACTGATGTGACTTTAATACAGTATGTTTAGTACTATTGCAATGTGCTTCTTTTCAGGTTTTAAAATCTTGTAATAAAGTTCACAGCTTTGGAAAGAGGGACCAGTCTATCAAGAGGAACCCTAATGTTCCTGTTGTGGTGAGAGGCTGGCTACACAAACAGGTATGTGAGAGATTATTTGTTTCTCTTTGTATTGCAGAATGTGCAACAAAATATATCAGATATCTATGAAAGCTTTTTAGATAACAGTAAAAGAAATGAAAGGCCTGAATTTCAATTTTGTGGAAAACCTGAAGCTCCCATTGACTTCAGGAGAGAGTTGCTTGTGCTCAGCACCTCTAAAAGTCAGGCCCTTAGGCTTTCCATAGAGATTTGATTTGGACATGGAAAAAATGAGAGAAATGCTATAGTATTTGTTTAAATGTGGAAGCCACAACTTTATTTTAAACTGCTACCTAACTCTGGTAACCACTGCACATACCCAACAGGATTATTCCAGTGTGGATCTCAACTGGCACCGGTGACCCTACTGTATATAAATCTGAGAGTGATTATGAAAGACTGCCAATGGATTCTGACTCAAAGCCAGAGTCCTGACTCTTTCCCATCCTCCACTGTAGAGGTAGAAGGGATAAGATAAGGGGAGCCACAAGCTGAGCAAGAAAGAAGCCAGCCCTCTCATCATGTATTACCATACCAGGACTATTGCTTGAGCAGCCCACTCTAGGTTACAGGACTTTAGTCAGATCCTTTTTAACCCACCAATCACACTGGAATCTGCCAGTATTGCAACAGTTGTAACCTAAATGCCCCAGAACCAGACCTCCTGAATGTCATAGTGAGTGAAAAAAAATCCACACAGCAGTTTGCCAGTTCTGCCATATGAAAAAATTCCCTTCCAGACCCTACACTGCTGATCAGCCTAGCCCCCACATCACTGGAGATCTATCAGTTAGATTAAAAGGTGGTGAGGATGGGAGCCGTGATGGCTAACCTCTCTAGGCAATAAACTGTATTAACCCACATTCCTCACATTCCACTACCAGCAAAGGGGAGCTAGTCTCCTGGCCCTGGAAGCACCCCTAATGCCCAGTGGCAGCTGCAGTGGGCGGGACAGGCCCAATAGTCTAGATCATAAAGGCCTTTTCCTTTTGTTCCAGTATGGAACTGACAGTTTTGTTCTTTTTAATTTATAAAACCTTATCTTAAATCAACAATCCAGACATGGTTAAGAGGTGTCTATTCATCCTAAAATGTATTGACAATGTTCAAAACTGCTTTCTTTCCTAAAATATGAATTGTTTCATACAAAAAAATTAAATTGTAATTGCTTTTCAAATCTCTGTGTTTTAGTTGATAATATATATATTCTGTTGAAAATCTTGTCAACTGTTTAAGGCCTCATAGGCTCTAGTGTATTCAAAATAGATTTTTTTAAGTTACCTTGAAGGTTAGTGACAGAATCGTCTAGGAAGTGTGTCTTAGCCTTTTTGTATTTTCTATGAAATTTGTCTCTTGATTTATTTACAGGTTTTTTTATGCTTTTCTGTGCTGTTCCATTAAGTTTTCCCTGTTCACTCTGCTTATATGCTGATCCTCATCTTTGTCAAGAAGCAATCCTTGGAATGAGTATCACTTCCTGATACACAATTAATTATCCTAATTGCCTGATAGATCTGTGAGAAAAATACATGGTAGCTACCCATACTGCGCAATCCATGTACACATTAGATTTGAGATTAGTTAGAGAATAAAAATAGTTTTTTTGAAAATTGTCCTGGATCACATAGGGAAGATTTGTCCTGTAACTGGATGTTATCCTTGATGATTCTATCATTGCATAATGTTTCTCCAAGCAAATTTAAAATATTCATTTTTGTAATGATTAATATTGTATTTTGGGACAACTGTGGTAATCTGTTAATTAGTAGAGTGCCGTAGGAATTAGATGATAAAACAAACACTATATGAGCTTTTATTTGAACTGAAAAATTATATTAAATTCCTTGCTTTTGCAGGATAGCTCTGGAATGAGATTATGGAAAAGACGATGGTTTCTGCTGTCTGATTATTGTTTGTTTTACTACAAAGGTGGGTAGACAATGTAGTGGTTTTGAAAGTTTTCATGAAATTGAGGCCATTGTGAAAAATATTCTAATTTGTTCTTCAGAACTTCTCTTTAGAGCTGGAAAAACTGTTAGACTTTTTCACCACTGTTTACCCCTCAAACAATTGTTTAACATTACATTGTGACTCAAACCCTCATTAGAAAGCAACATTTTTGTTTGCTTGCTTGAATTGGTTTCTCACACTTATTGGAATAAAGTTATGGTTAAGACATGGGTAGTCCAGAGACATGTGTTTTGAGCAGTGGTATAGACGATAGATGCTGCTGCTTTGTATTTTTATAGCACTTTACATGTTCAAAGCACATTACCAACTTTAATAAAGATTAACACCCTGGTGATATAGGAAGGTAAGTATTTGTACAGCTGGAAAAACAATGAGATTGTGACTTGCCAAAAGCCACACAATCAATGGCAAAGTCTGTATTAGAACCCATGATTCCTGACTCTTGCTCCAGTTTTTAACCTCTAGGTTTTTTGTATGATCTTTGGTAAGTCACACAGCTTCTCCATATGCCTTGGTTTGTTCCTGAATCGAATGGGGATAATACTTCCCTAACTCACATGGATGTTGACATTAAGTACATTGTTTGTAAAGTGCTTTGAAATATTTGGAGGCTTTATAGAAGTGCCAAGTATTATTTATTCATATTTATGGCTATTCCTCTATGTAGTGCCAGTAATAATGAATGTTCATTAACTATAGTAATTATTTGGATAGACGTAAGAATCACTGACTGAAATTGTTTTAGATGATCATAATGGTCTATTTTGACCTTAAAAATAAAAATAAAAATCTAAGAATGTTTACTATATATTGATCTGAGAACATTGCACACATGAGTGAGTAAAAAGGCAGGAAGGAAGAAGAAACAGAACAACGTGGGTTGCCAATCCCCATGCATGGGGCCTTACTGGGAATGGATCCAAGGGGGAGTCTAAGTGGAGACAGTGCTGCCTATCAGTAGGCCCTTGTTGCCTCAGTAGTTTTTAAAAGAAAGCTGAGCAAGGACTATCTCTTTGCTTTGTCCCTTTTTAATTCATTGTCACCTTGGTGGCCTTCTTTTCCACTTTCCCATGTTTCTGCCGTTTGGTCACTAAAGGGACATCAGTGGGAGCTTTGTTCTGGAATTGTATTCTGACTAAATAAAAATAAGGAGGAAAGTTTGGTTGGCTGGAAGAGTTCTGGTAGCATTACTTCATATAATAAGCACTTGTTTTTATCACTTGTTGGTACTGTTATTGGTATATGTTAGGGCAGCGATTCTCAACCTTTCCCAACTGCTTCAGAAGCCTGAAGCCCAAGCCCCACCAACCGGTGCTCAAGCCTGAGCCTGAGCCCACCACCTGCAACTGAAGCATATTGTTTAGCTTCGCGGGGCCCTGAGCAATTTCCTTGCTTGCCACCTCCTAATGCCGGCCCTGCCCTTGTGACCCTCCTGGGGGGTCGTGTGCCCCAGGTTGAGAAACACTGATCTAGATGAGTTGTACGCTGTGGAAGACCTCTGCATAACGCCAGGGGTATTTGTACACCTGGTTGAGAACCACTGTGTTAGGGAATATGCTTTTTTACACCTGATGAAGAAGTGCCCTGAATCATTTTGATTTTTCTTTCATTCAATAGACAGCAGAGAAGAAACTGTTTTGGGTAGCATACCATTGCCTAGTTATGTAATATCTCCCGTTGGACCTGAAGATCGCATAAACCGCAAGTATTCCTTTAAGGTACAAGTAAATAAATTACAAAGCTTATGATTTATATTCAGCAGTAAATACACTAGATGTTTAAAATGTTTATTTGCATAAGAGAAGACATTGTTTAGAGGAAACAATAACAATATCTCCATTTTAAAATAATTGTAAAAATGAATGTTTCATTTTTACATCGTATCTACTTCATACATATTTACAATGTAACATAGTTCTTTCTTGGATCTAATAGTTTTATCATAGTTCATTTTTCTGCTATGCTATAAGTTTCCCTGTTGCTTTAGTATGTGCCTGTGGTTAATGATCTTCTGTCTGTAAAATATCAGAAAATAAAACTGACAAACCTTATCATTTCTCTTATAAATAGAGAGAAATATTGACTTTTTCCCTCATAGACTGCTTTGCTTCACTGTGGATGGGGATGACTTTTTTTTTCTTTTTCTTCTTTGCAACAAAACCATCACTAAGTTTTGACAAGGAGAGGAAATGACAGTGCCATGACTTTAGTTGCTTTGTAATATAATGCATTGTGGCAATTAAACTTCTCATTTATTTTCTCTGCAAAAAATGGATAATTAGTATGGCCCCTATAATAGTTCAAAAGAATTAATTTCCTCCTTTTATCTCTTAACTCACGTTGTAATTTCTGCATCTTGGAGAATAAGAACAGCCACCTTTAACTACTAAATAGAGTCTTGAAGCTATAGTTGTTTAAGGTTCTACTTAGAACAACATTTTAATTTTGCCTTCCATGTAGTTTAAGTACATCTATTGTTTTGATAAGGAGTGTTCTTTGTTAAAATTCTATGTTGAATGATTTATGGTTTGCTCTAGCTATTTATTGCTCTTTGAAAATGCAACAAAAGAAAATAAACCTATTCTTGGTAATGGAAAAGCCTGCTTCCAGCTCACTACATGTCTGAGCACATGCATTAAGGCAAATTATAGAGGCTTCAATGCAGGTTATATTTTTAATATGTACAGATATTTGGAACAGAACATGACACATTGAATCCATCAAAGTAAATTACAAGCATTAATCATGCACAGTTTCATCAAGTGGTATGCAAATGATGTTCTAGAAAGAAACTTTCTTCCATCTTTTTGCCTTATGAGAATTACAGAAAGACTTAGCTTTTTAAATCTGCCCACCCAGAGCTTTTTCTTTCTTCTTGATTTGTGAGTTTTAGCAATTCAGACTGCCTGTTGCTGATTTCAGGTTTATTTTCTCTGGAAAATGGATTGAAATTGATTTGTTTAAATAAATGAATATTTCTTCAAGTAGTGTCCCTACAGGTGTTCCACTTCAGGTGCACATGTGCCTTTGATTGGCAATTTTCAGTAGCAATGCCTGTTAGAAGCTCATGTGCCCTCTACCAAGGATATATAGAGCTGCAAAGGCAAACAGCTTTCAGCTTTGCCTCAACTTCTTAGTTGAGCTTGTTTAGTTCTTTTGATAATTGTACTACTTTAGTTATAATTTGGGGGTTCCTGTTCTGAGAGCTTTGCTTTTGGAGACATCATCAACTTGGCATGTTGCTGTCCCTGGAATTAAAGCACTGCCTTACCTGCTGGGAAGCTGTCCCGGTCAGCAACAGACATTGTGTGTATCCGTTGTTTGGGAAACACCTGCATCCCAGCTAAATTCAGATGCAAATTTACGCACAAGAAGTTCAGATTCTATAAGGACTTGTTAGTGTCTGATGAGCCAGAGTCTGCACTATGAATGGGTATCTCATAGAAGTCAATATTGAGATTTTCAGGGTCTCTGAGGCCTTACCATTTTCTAGTAGCCCTGGTTCTCTTGTACCATTCCATCAACCAGACAATGGTCTGCTCCTCCTCTGTACTATACTGTGGACTCTTTAGATTCCCATATCGCTGTACAGGGATCTCCCACTTACCACCATAGAGACATCTTTCCAGGCACCTTACCTGAGAAAAAGCCCAAAGGGCAAGAGAATCTCATGCCCCTTCTTATGAGTCTGAGCAGCACTGGATGCATCCTCCTCTACCTTATGGTCCTCCTCAGTGGCCATATTGGGTCTCATGGGCAGCCTTCCATCAGCAATATTGAGGGATCCTAGCTACTCCTGTGGGGAATATTGTGAAAGGCAATCATTGCTTCATCTCTCCCACTAAAACAATCACAACTTCTTGAGGAGCTTTTTAAAGAGCAAGAGACTAGAGTGGATAAGGATGTGACACCACAAACTAATATCTCTTCATCTTCTCCAGATGTAGCTGTGCTGCCTCCTACACTCTCTTATGCCAAAGATTTTAAACAGTTTTAGGAGCTGATTAAATGGATTGCTGCCTTGCTTCGGATCCCATTGAACAAGGTCTAAGAGTCACAACATAAGCTCTTGTATATACTCCACATGACAACTTCTGACTGAATAGTTCTGCCAGTAAATGAGGCTCTACTGGATCCTGTCAAAATGATCTGGTAGACTTGAGCAAGTCGATTAAAAACACTTTGTTCTGCCAAAGAATTCTGAGTTTTTATTTTCACACCCTTTTCCTAATTCTTTGGTTGTGTGGAAGCTGTTAATGAGCGTTGTAAACAGCACCATACTGAGTCTATGCCATACAGTCACACCAGAAGCATCTTGATCTCTTTGGGCTTAAAAACTACTCTTCCTCAACGCTGTGGTTTAGAATAGCAAATTATTAGGCTCTGATGGCAAAGTGTAACCAGACCAATTACAGCAAATTAAACACTTTTATTGATCATCTTCCCCCAGATCATCGGGAACAGTTTCAGGCCATCAAAACTGAGGGTTAGCTCTTAATTAGGACCTCACTGCAAACTTCCCTAGATGCAGCCAGCAGTGCAGCTTGTTCTTTCTCTACTGCTGTTGTTATGCATTAAGCATCTTGGCTGCATCTATCAGCATGTCTTAGGGAGATCTAAATATCATAGAAAACCTTCCTTTTCACACTGATACTTTTCAGTGAGTCCACCAAAGAATCGTGCACACCTTAAAGGACTCAAGGGCCACTCTCTGTCAACCCCTGCAAATGAAAGACAATGTAGTTGATCACAAATGGAACAGAGATCCATCTGGTCCAATTTTCTGGCTTTCATAGACCAGCTGATCCACCTAAGAAAAGACAGATATCAGAAGGACTGCTTGCTGTGACCCCTACCGCCACCCAACCCTTATTATCACTGAAGTTTCAATTTGATTATCTGGTTGAAGGTCAAGAACCCTTCCTACCTTGGGAATCTTCAGCAACACCACACTACCCATCTTCCTCCCCTGGGAGATCATCTCTCCCATTTTTGACCTGCATGGAAGTATATTACAAATTATAACATTGGGTAACTCCATCCATTTCTCCTCCATCCTGCCATCCCACCCCGCTTTCCTTGTCCCTCCTCAGGGATTCTTGTCACAAACATTTGATTAGACAGGCTGTCCCTTCTATATGTAGGAGCCATAGAACCATTTCCAGTTCACCACGGAGGAAAGGGATTTTATCCCAAGTGTTTTCTGGTTCCATAAAAGAAGAGGGCATGGTGACCAAATCCAGTGCACTTTCTAGAAACATTTAGTGTATTTTTGCAAATTTGTAAAAATAAATAAATATGGAGAGCTGAGACCTTGTCTACACTACAGGTTACTTCAGTGTAACCCCTGAGCAATGTAAGTTAAGAGCCTAAGAGCCAGTGTAGACAGCACTATGTTGGCAGGAGAGCTTCCCCCACCGACATAGTTACCGCCTCTCATGGAGGCGGGAGTTATTAAACTGATGGGAGAGCTTTCTCCCATTGACTTAGAGTATTTCCACCCCAAGCAACTACAGTGGCACAGCTGCAAGTGCTGTAGTGTAGATGTAGCTTCAGACACCATGTAACAAGAAAAATTACAAAGGAACTTTTGTAAAAGAATCTTCACTCCAACATTTAACAGGTATGATTCAATAAGCCTTTTCCCTAGGAAGAAGCAAATACTGAAAAAGAGGTTAAAATGGAGGTCCAAGCTTCTACATCTCCTGAAGTATAAAATAAGAAACAATTGCAAAGGGAATATCTTATTAAGGATAGTTGTGCTAGCTAAAACATACCTTTTTAGTGAAAAAATGCTGCTTGGAAACTTTTTCATTTTTATGATAAAGTTATAAGATTGTAAACCAATGTAAAACTATTACAAAAGGAAAAAAAAGAATTTAGATGGGTTTCAAGAGCCAGACATCGTCTCCAGTATGCAAGTTCTGGTGCTGCTATTGACACCTACATTTGTTAACCTTGTGCTTTTACCTAGGGAGGATCAACAAATTTGAATCACTCCTCACTAGTTCTGCAGTTTGCCATGTTTATGTTTACTGTTAAATAACAATTTCAGAAACAATTAAGTTCTGTCAAAATTCCTTCTCAAATGATTTAGAGTATCCTAACTGGGCTTCAGTTAGTCTCTGACTATCAGCATAATATAGTCATAGACTCAGCCATGCAGGAAGAAGAGGAGAGAAAGAATGTGGTTTAATTAGTCACTTAACGTATCTGGGAATACCCAGCAATAAATCATAAGTTCAGGTCATTGTTCTTTCCTTAATTGTTTACACTTATCTGGAACCCAGTTTGGTCCCACTCTGTTGCTGGGACCCACCACTCTCTCCTCAAATGAGGGTTGAGAGGGGCTGGAAAATGGGGCAGGTAGTCTTCCCACTGTACTGGACATTAGGAGCCCTAACTCTTCTTTTTCCAGCTTCCTTAGGAGATGCCATCCCTTAAATCCCCTTCCAATTTCTGTTTCTCAGGGAACCATATCCCCTCTGTAATGAATACCTGTACTGGACACCTGCCACCTACTAAGTTTGCCACATCTTGACCTATCCTCCTCATGTACTTTGCCCTGACTCGCTGTGAGGAAAGCAAAAAAAAAAAAAAAAAAAACCCCACCGTGCCTCAGCCAATCTGGTTGTGAAGCAAAAATTCCTTCCAAGGAACTAGCACAATGTCTACAGCAGATGATGATAAAGCCCAGTCCTGTTCTGATCTCATGGGTGGGAAGTTGGGTGCTACTGATTGGTGATTGATGAAAGTTCCTTCCCAAATGTACGGAGTATAAATACTTCCCTCTCCTCTGGTGCACATGGTAGGTAAGTGCTGCCACATTGTCCATCCACTTCCTGTTCCCCTTCCCCCCACCTCCTGGCTCTGCTAAAGTCAGTCCATCCCCTTTCCTCCTCCCTTGTAACCCAATTGCAGTGGGAACCTTAAAAGGAGCTCTATCCCCTTTTTCTTGCTGGATGGACAAAGACCCACCACATTCAGTTACGGTGAGGACATTTGGTTAAAATCACTTTAAGCCATTATACTAAGACTTTTAGTAATGATCTCTTCACCAAACAATGTCATGTAGGATTTTATTGCAAAGCCAGTGTTATGCTATTACTGGAGAACTCATAAAATAAATCATGCGTACATCGACTGCCTTGTATTATTTGTAAAAGATCATTTGTTTGGCTGGAATAGACTCTACTTAAGCTTTTATCTGATGTTTGAATGCAGGTTTAAAGCCAGGACCTGTGGCTTTCTTACCTCAGAACAAAGTTTATAGCAGGGGCAAGAATAGATTTTCTAGGATTTCTATAGTAGTGATAACGTGAGACTGTCTCAAATTCCACACCTACAGCATCACGTGTCAGCTTGTAGAAGTTCAAGAGCACTGCCTTACCAGAATTCCATCACTCACTAGCCATTACATTTATCTAATCTGTTCAGTACCCTTAAATATACAGAGCATGGGTGAACATTATATGTCATAACTAAATGCTGCTAGAAATAGAAAACACAACAAGATTAATCCCAAAATAAAGCTAGGACTTTTTCACACTGAAGTCCTGAACAAGTGGAAAATGTATCCTGTCATATTTTAAACATGGTCTGTCTTCTATTTAGATTAGTGCAAAATGCCAATTACAGTATAAGTATGAGTTTAATTATTGGCCAGCTTCCATTTTAAACATTTATTTTCTGATAGATGTATTTAGTTTGTTGAGCTGGTCTTAGTATTAAACAGTTTAAAACACAGAGTATTAAAATCATACTAAAAGCTGGAGAGTTCTCCCTGAGAAAAGATTACTTTTGATTGTTAGTGTGTGTGAAAAGTATTTTCATAGGGAATGTTTTTTAAGTTTATCCAAATATAATAGTAAAAAAATAGTTTAGGAATATTCCTCCATTATACTAGATTGAGAAAGTGGAGAGCTTTCCATCATTTCTTTGGCAAAGGAACAATTCATTGCAAGCAATTATACAAGCGTAGGTTCTGATCCTGCAGAATCATGTCCATGATTTGTTGCTTTAAGTCCAATATGGTGAAGATGAATAAGATGGAGTAGTAATAAAACTTCAGTAAGAGATCACAAATGACATCAGCCCTACCAAGACACTCTACTTTTACATTGACACTACAATGTATAACTTTTATGATATGGAGTTATCTCTTGGCGCTTGAAACCAAGAAACGAGTGAAATCCCAATTTTTGCCTATAAAACAGAGGCCATTGCAACACTGTTTCTGGGTATTTTAATGTCCTTTATTAGCGGAAATCAGGATTTACTATGTGGAGCTGCTCTTCATTGCTGAGACCTGTTGGGATCTGGGCTGCCATCTTTGTCAGTTGCTCATAGTATCTCACTACTTCCTGAAGTTGGTGTTGACATAACTTCATTCTTTATATATAAATCCAATAGCCAGATTTAAGGCACATATGCTACCAGGGAGCTTTCCCTTTAGGCTCTCTGGTAGTTTATGTACCTTAAATCTGTCTAATGGATTTATTGCCATTATGTAAACTGAGGAAATGCCGTGCTCTGTATACCTGAAAGGGACTGTTTCAGACTTTAGAATGGAGGAAGAGGAGGGAGAAAATAGTGGTCTCAGCTTCTAGATTTCCTGAAGAGTTGTTATATCTAATTCCTCTTCCCTCTCCACATAATGTTGATAATTTTTTTTACAGGAAAGTGATTCACAGTCTAGCTTAGGGATGAGATATTCGTTTAATTTTGGCTCATAAGTGTTCCATAAATTTGACACTTTTCAACCTAAGAGTAAGAGGAGTTATTCTTCTGTATTTTCATAAGTCATTGTGATGCCTGACTTTCAGAGGCATGCGTAAAAAGTTGCTAACTTTCTCTGTGTAATTGTGACTTTCTCTTAGTTTAGTATTTCTATCTATGAATGTAATGGTTCTAGACATTTAATATTAGTTATTACTTACTTTAATCAGTGTAGTTTTGTGTTAAAATATAGTCCTTGAAAACCTGAATCCTTTTACTATTTTAACTTCAACTTTTTTTGTCCTTGTCTTGTCCTTATTGGTATGCTCTTGGGGTTTGCTCTCCATTTCTCCTTCTGTGCCTTCTGGGAGAGGGCCTGCCTTTTCCTCTGTCTGTCCAGAATAAGGCATCTGAATGCATGAATAGGTACCAATATTATTTTTTCCCCAGTTATGTATGTTCATGTGTTTAACAATGGTTTAAAATAAAAAACAAGTCTCTCAAAACTCTTCTGTGTCTGCTAGCAGTGACAGCCATCAGACACCAGCATAAGATTGTGGTTTTTTTCTTGCATGTTTGACATGCTACTAATAGATATCTGGAATACGTTTGAATGTTATTTTGACCAATTTTACATTCTCTTAACTCCATTGAGAGTCAGGGTTTGTTGATCATAGCATGACACCTTTATTCCTCATTCTCTGAGGCTATACATGTAATTTCTTTAGTCTTTGAAGGGAGAAAGGTGCCATATACATATTGCTTGCTGCTTATACAGTTTGTTAGGCAAATAGTGTCCTGCACTCTCTTCTAGTTGCATACTGAACATGGCTACTCTGAGAGAGAGCGTAATAGAATTCTATGGGAGAAAAAGTCATACCACATTAATTAGGATATACAGGTGAATGAAGACAGAGTTCAGTTTAAGCAGCAGGTTACAGCTTCATTAACTTAATCCTCGGGAGAGGCATGTCTCATCTCCTGTGACTCTCACATACCAGGTATTTAAGTGTGTTTAGTGCAAGGTTGCATGGCTCCCACTGTACAACCTCATAACTTGGGTAGACCCTCTTCACCTTATCCTTAGGACTCAACTCACTTCTGAATCCTCCCATGCTCCCCACTCCAAGGAAGGCAGGAGGTTAGCAAAGAGGGACCTCAATCTGCAAAGCCTTCAACTCTCCCCTTCTGCCATAGTCACAAGGTCCACCAGCAAAATTCCAGGTCTCTTACTTCTGGGAATTGGCCCTTTTGGCCTTTATCCATACTGGACAGCGGCAGCAAGTTGCAATGAACTAAACATTCCTACAAATTACTAATATTAATTTCTAAGTCCTACTTCTTTTGAACAAAACTATGCTTCCATTTTACTGTGAGGAAGGTGAAAAAAACCAACAGGCCACACAATGGAAAAAATTTGTTCTTGATCCCAAAACAGGTGAGTGGTCAGACTCTGTGCATCCATAACCACAGCTACTATACTACAATTATAGCGAGGGAGGGTAGGCAGCCAAGGCACCCCCAAAAACCTTAGTAGAGGTTTAAATTAATGGTGAAGTTAGGGGGATGTGAGAGCCCAGTCAGCTTCCCACTTTGCACCCCCCTTTCCCCTCCCCCCGGCTAGCCAATAGTATGTGGAAGGCCTTGGAATCCCAGGCATGTTCTGTCCCCTTTCTTTCTAAGCTGTCCTGTAACACACTGCTGGTCCAATCAACCTTCCCGCCTAGTGAGATGGAAGGTGGCAGCCAAAAGACTTGCACGAGAACAAAATATATGATAGAGCTGTCTTAAAGGAAATAAGAGGGCTCCCTTGTAGCAGTCATGTAGGTGAGTGAAAGACCATGTTTGAATGTTTGCAGCCATTCTGGGTAAAAAGGAAGGGAGCAAGTTGTCTACAAAACATGCAGTGCTGAAATAGTGGGGAAACCCCCCTATTCTACAATAAGTTTGCACATGGTTGAAGTGAGAGTCTGATAACACTAACTCAGCAATTTCAGAGTATATAACAAATCATGTAGGAAGCTTCACACAAGATCAAACGTATTGTGTTCTGTCAAAAGTGTTTGTATTTCTAAAGCCAAGTATTATGGTAGGTTATTTTTCAGTGTAGAATAACAAAGGGGAAAAGACTCCATCAAAACACAAGTCCAACTATAAGAGTTATATGTGGAATGTAGCTTTTAAAATAAAAGGAATGTTTGTTTTATACATATGTATATGTGAATGAAAAATTGACTTGGTTCAAAAAAGCTTCTGTGTAGTTCATATTTGTGTGTGTTGATACTAGCTGTAGTTTGTTCAAAAACTGTGAACAGTTAAATTACTAATGTGCTCAAAATATTGATTGCATGAGCCTACAAGATGAATGGAGTTTTATAGTCAGAGTTCCAGTGCTTGGAATGCAACAGAAAAGAGGGAGATTCATAGATTTTGTGATTAAATAAATATAACCAAATAAAATCAAAGCTTCTGAAGCCAAAATAGAGGATTTTTGAAGAACTAACTAGTATAGAGAAAACTTGAAAATTGCTGACCTCACTTACGATTCTGTGAATGGCTGTCAGTTGCTGTTAATTCTGTTAACAGTAGCAGATGAGTTCCGATTGTCTACTTTTAAAGTGCATTTATAAAGTAACACACAGGAAATATTGTAGCTTGATTCAGGAAGGAGCATCTGATGAGACCTACTTAGTAATGTGGGTACCATGTCTTTATGGAACTGTGGGTAAGATCTGACTTAACATAACTAGACTAGAATAATGAAAACACACATTTGATATAAAATTATGTACATAAGAACAATAGAAATGTCAGAGTGTTAAAGTTTAATACTTAGCTGCTGGCAGCTTCATATATCTAAATATCTCAAATAGTTTTGGTTTTGAGATAGCACATGGAAGCTTTTTGTATGCAATAACATTTGAAATACAGTACCATGTGCTTTAATAATTCAATAAATGTTGCTAACTTTATCATCAAGTCTAGTGTTTTTGTAGCTAATTTAGTGTTTTTTAAAAGCATATTGTTTAACCTAAAGGTCTTAACATGCAATACAATTATTCCTAAAATGCCAGTTTAAAAAACATGTATGGTAAGATTTATATTGTGTTTTTTCTAAACAGATTGCTTCATGATATGATCTAGGAAAATTGACTCACTTAAGCAATTCTTGCTAAAAGATGCATTAGTTTGTTTTGTATTGTGTTCACAGCAAATAAAATGCATCAAGTAAGATAGGAGTAAAATGAAAAGCTCCAGTTATTGGTATGAAAAACAGAACAAAATGCTGCAGTGTTATTTTAATGATAGGAAAAAGAGGGAAAGGAACTACACAGCACTAACTGATCTCAAATAAAATTAAAAAGTGACATTAAAACTCAACATTTGTCTCACTGCTGTGGTTATAGTAGAGTGATATCTTCTATTTTATGTACAGGAGGATACCGTGAGAACTCATAACTTTTTTTTTTTTAAGGTAACCACTCAAGTTATAATAAATTTTTAGGCTCAGAATAACAGGTTTGTCTAATTTGTCTTTGCTTTTTGCTTTTACAGGCTGTCCACACAGGGATGAGGGCATACATTTATAATAAGAGTTCTATGGTCGGCTCTCAGGCAGAGCATTCAGGAATGCGCACATACTACTTCAGTGCGGATACCCTAGAGGATATGAATGGCTGGATCCGTGCCATGAATCAATCTACTCTTATGCAAACACGTTCATCACTGAAGAGGCAAGTTCAACATGTTACTAACTTGTAGCTGAAAGTTTTTTCAAAAATCAGAGTAGTGAGTTAAAATATATTTTTAGAAGCAAGGGAATATTCTGTTTTCATTTTAATTTTTTAAATCAGAGAATAAGATGTATACATTCTGATTTTAAAGAAATTTGCAGGTTTTTTTATAGTGGTCCTACATTAGTATACTTAGATACTTATGAATCAACAAGCTAGGGAGCACAAAGTAAAGAAAACTCTATGTTCAAAATTGTTTTGACCTCATCAGTGGTGCTGGTACACAAATAAAGTACTAGGGCTTGTCCACATGAAGACTTGGTATGCAGAAAGCCAGGGTGTGAATGAAATTACAGCTTACTAGGCTGTTGGGCACTAAGTCACTGTGGGGACCCTGCTACTGGACTTAAAGATCCATAGAGTGCAGTATGTCAGAGCACACTATGGAACTTTTTGTATGCTGTAGCAGGGTCCACACAGTAACTTAGTGTGCAACAGGCTAGTGTGCTATAGATTCATTCACACCCTGGCTTGCTGCGCACTAAGTCTCTGTGTGGAAAATGAAATGAAGCAAGTTTAAAAAGAAAAAAAATAGGGCAAAAAAAAAAACGATTGGAGAGGAGTGGAATGGGGATACTGTTTTCAAATTTCTAAGAGGGGTATTCTAAAGAGTAGAGAGTAAAAACCAAACTATAAGAAAAGGACAAATGTACTTATCAACTTTGATTTTCCCATGCTTTTTAGTTATGGAATATAAGTGTATAGATACATCTTGGAAACTAGTATTAGTTAACATCTTGCCTTACTGTATTTTCTAACATTGCATTTTGTAACATTTTGGGGGAGCGATGTGCTCTATGTTACATATCTAGCATAGTGGAGTCCTGCTTTGTGATCGGAGCTCCTAGACGCTACTTTTTCTAAAGCTAATGTCTGAAGTGCTGAATTCAGAAGTCCAGGAAAAAGCAATAATTGAGCAGTAAACTTCAAAAGAGGCTGGGATGAGGAGCTAGCAGTTGAAAATGCTCTCAGAGCCCAGAGAAAAAATCTGTTTTGGCTCAGACAGGACATAAATAGACAAAAAGTAAGAAAGACTCCATTTTTAAGACCACCCTTTATGATGCTTGGTGATGGATCAGAAGAGACTATGAACTCTACAATAGTAATAAATTGTTAAGATTATCTCATACCTTAAATAATAATTATTTCCTTTAAAATGGCATTATACTAACATCACAAGAAAGAAATTTCCCTCAATGTTCACATCAAGGATATATAATATTTACCACCCTTTTATTCTGTTTTTCCTGTAAATTTTTAAATGAAATACCTCTTTGGAAAACTCTGACTGATATCTGGATATGCAACATGAAGAAGTTATTTAGTTAGATGTCTTTATTTCAAGTAAAAAATAATAAAGAAAAAAACTTATTACCTGCTGAGTTGCTGATATGACACAAAGGGGGAGCCATAGTCAAAGATGAATTGTTCTTATAGCTGGTCGCCAAAAGAGAGACAAACCAAGAGGCAAGATCAGTTTGTCCTTGAGAGGCAAACTTTGAAAAACCGTCATAGAAATAAAAAGTTGATAGTCTGAGTGTAATAGCAAAATGCAGTCAGCAAGAAAATACTGTTAATGTTGGCTCAGTTATATGACGCATAGGTCATTGTTACAGCTTATTCAGATGTTAATTGATTTTAGTGAACTTTCACTCCCTCCTTCTGTTTCATGTATATTCATTACATAAAATTAGTGGAACCTCAGAACACTCAGCCTTGATCTGTCTCATCCTTCCCATTGTGACAGTGCTCTCCTCACTACCAGAGTGCAGCTTTGATAGGTCTGGAGGCAAGGGGGACACCTCCTGCCTTCATATTCTTTCCCTTACAGCCCCTGCCATTTGACAGTGGAGCATGGGGGGACTGGCTGATTGGCTCTTACCTGCTGGGATAGGTAGAATGAGGTAGTTTCTCTTTCCCTTTACTGCTGGTAGTAGCCAGTTTGAACTCTTTCGCTTTCTGCTGATGACTCATCAGTTTGACTGTGTTCGAGACCTGCCGTTACCCACCCATATCTAATGAGCTTGATCTCTTTTGATAGGGGCTATGTTGATGGCCATACTTTGTTTTGGGTCTGGAAGGGATTTTTCCCATATGGCAAAATTGGCAAACTGATGAGTGGTTTTTTTCACCTTCCCTCCAGCATCTAGGAGGTCAAGTTTGGGGGCTTTCAATTTCATTGTTGCACCTTTAGCAGGTTCCAGTGCAGTCGGTCAGTTAAAAAGGGTTCGATGTGAGGTTCCTGTAACCCAATGGGATGCTTGGGCATGGGCCCACAGAACAACATTGTTCATTGAGGGGGTATGTCTCCATGTCTGTTCAGTGTGTGACTCCCTTCATTTTATTTCTCCTACCTCCTACATAGAGGAAGGGATCTCAAGGGATCCAGCCAGGATCTCAAGGCAGGCCTGAGAGTGTACAGGGGGCATTGCCCTCTTACCCACCCTTGGGTCTGTGGAATCCAGGGCCATTGCATCTATTTCAAATCCACACTGGAACAGCCCTTTCAAGTAGTTTGGTTAGTTAAGGGTTTTAATAAAGTTGTGGCCTTTTTTAAACATACTATGATGCATGTTTCAGAGTAACAGCCGTGTTAGTCTGTATTCGCAAAAAGAAAAGGAGTACTTGTGGCACCTTAGAGACTAATCAATTTATTTGAGCATAAGCTTTCGTGAGCTACAGCTCACTTCATCGGATGCATCCGATGAAGTGAGCTGTAGCTCACGAAAGCTTATGCTCAAATAAATTGGTTAGTCTCTAAGGTGCCACAAGTACTCCTTTTCTTTTTACTATGGTGCATGTGTCTCGTTTCACAGCATGAGGGAAGGTGTGGTATACAGTGGCAGGCAGAGGGCAACTCTCAGACTGGGAGATAGGGACTTGTATAAAGGAGTGTGATGCCTAGATTTCCTTCTGCAGCAAACCCTGACCTGCCTGTCTCCCAGGAATCACAGATCTTGCTTTCTCTTTGTCATGTCACTGCCATTTTCTTGCCACCTCCGCCTGCCCCGAGTGGCCTAGAAAAAGTTCTAGGACTGTAGAACTAGGGTCTTGGAGACACACAGAAGTTGCAGTGTCTTAACTAAAATCTGCTTTTAAATTGATTTACCTAAACTGGTGCAGGCCTCTATTGACTACTCTTTAACTGGATTATATCTATGTAAATCATGTGTAAACAGATTTGCATATCCACATAAAGGTTTGCAATACTTTAGCTAAATGGATTTTAAAACTGATTTTGTTGAACCACTGCATCTTTTGTGTGGAAACAAATAGTCCTTGGTTTAGCTAGGTGACAGAAATTCACATTCAGATTCACATTTGAATATTTCAAAGAGGGATCTCAAAACTCTACTTAAAGTGGCAATGAAAATTAGTGAAGAGTTAATGACAAGTTATAAGTTCAGATACAGATGTAACTGCATAGAAATGCAGGTGATAACTATTTTTTTCTGGGAGATTTTGGCCCACTTCACTAGTAAGCATCCTACACAATTCAGAAACATTTGTGCCAGTCTTTGTTCTATATTTTATAACTCAAAAGGAACACGTAAGAGACAGGAGGTATCCTCTAGCCTGCTGAAGACTTCCCTATCTAACCTGGGGTTGGTGGGTGAGGGGACGACTAAATCAACCAATAACTGTTGGTTTGTCTTTAGCTGCTTCCTGTTTTTCCCTGTTCTTAAAATTGACTTAGTACTACTTTTCTACATTTTGACTTTGGCAGTGTATTCCTTTTCTGACACCTATTCTGAAAAGAGAACTCTTTATACCGAGGGCTTATCCTGGTCTTAACCCTTAGGCTCTGAGGATTAAAATTTCACAGTGCAGTTTCCCAGAAGTACTGTGCCTAGTGCTTGCTTTTGGCAAAACTCTCAAACAATAAACAAAGGATAACCTTCAAATTCCAGAACCCTTGTGTTTTCCAGTTAATTATTGTCAGAAGCAGTTTTCACAGTGGCCATACCTGTAATGAGATTACTTTTCTTTTCTTTTTTTAAGATACAAATAACAGACCTACTAGTAACTAATCTTTTTGCTCTGGAATCTAGATCCAAAACTGTGATTATGGTTTTGGCTGCATGCTGATGCCCATTATGTATGTTCTTTTTAAGTTATGGCTAGGAACAATTGAAAGAAAAAATATCAGGGAGGCCCTGCAAATTTTACATACTGATTCCATTTTTTCACCCATATCTAACATTGAATTGTGAAGGAATAAAACAGAGAGTGAAGATAGAATAATATTTGTTTGGAGGAATTAATATTCAGAAGATGTTTACTTATGTAATTCTCAGTCTGAAAAGCAATTTAGAAAAATAAATTTGAACCTGTGATAGGGTGGACCAGACCCAGAGGCTCCTTGCTGGAGGCCTCAGGGTCCAGCCACACTCATCCCAGGAAAGGAGCTGTGGAGCTAAGTCCTCCGAGCAGCCTAGAGAGGCTGCAGGGAGCAGCTAATCAGTGCCCAGAATGGCCATATAAAAAGGACCTGCAGTGCCAGAGACAGGCAGTTCCTGGCTGGAGGCAGAGGAAGGTGATTGGTGCTCCTGGCTGGCCAAAGGGAACTGCAGCACCACGGACAGCTCAGTACTGGCAGGGTCCAGGGGAGTGAGAAAGAGCTCCAGGCTGGCTGGTGGCCCTGAACAAAGAATAGCCCCGTGCTAAGGATGAAGCATCAGCGAAGGCTGGGGCTGTGGGGAAGTGGCCCAAGGAATTGAAGGTAGTTTTGTTAAAGGGACATAGCAGCATTAGAGTCTCTGGGCTGGGACCTGGAGTACTGGGTGGGCCTGAGTCTCCTCCCCACCCCATAGGCCACTGGGGAAGTGGCCTACAATCAGACAGCGATAACTCCCTGGAAGGAGAACTGAACTGTTAAGCGGCCCAGCTGGCGAGTGTCTACACAGAGAGTTTTAGCCCACAGCCCCCGCCCTGCTAACTCGAATCAGGTCACCTGGGCCAGCCGCGGCTGAGCTGCTGGTCTTTTATCCCTATGTGACCGTACACTATAAATCTAAACAAAAATTGGTGGAAAAAATCCCAAGAAAGTTAGTATCATGTAAATTATGACCATGCACAAGACTGAAAATGTGACTGAGAGTTAGTACTAACTATTGAAGATGGAAATGCAGACATTTTATCAGAAAGGTACTCATATCCCTAACTCCAGTTGCTTTAGGTGACGCTCTTTCAGTTAGCAATGATTATTTAATATTGTTTGTATTAGATGAGGTAGAATCTTTCATCATTCAGTCCTGTCTTCAGCTTGCTTAGACTATGGAGAGCTGTGTATTTATTCAAACTGTCCTGTATAATTTAAACTGTCAGTCTTTATTCTTGAAACACATGAATATTCTTGAAACACCCCATTCTTTGGGGTGAAGACAGCAGTGTGAGGAGAAAGATAGGGACTTCAAGTGGGAAGAAGAGGAGAGGTGGGAGCTTGGGGAAGGGTTGCAGTATTGAGATTTATTTGATAGGGGTAGGCATTGTTTGTAGGACAGAATTAATTTATTCATAACTGGGCCAGATTTATTTATAGGTGCAAAATTGATTTATTTATGGGGAATAAAGATGTGCCAATGGTAACTTAGCATGGTTTTAGTCCTTAGGCAATTAGACATCAGGGCATTTTTCAAGCTCTCTTCCTCCTCATCCTATAATGACTGGGAGAGCTGTACTTTGTGAATAGCGGAGACACCAGCACCCGGCTCTGTCCAGACATTTGGAGCTGCTTGCTTGCCTGCCTTGCTTTGACATGGATACAGGAAAAGTGGGGTACTTTGTATGTGAGTGGGGGAGTGATTCAGGGTCCTCTCTTTCGATTGTCTTCACTAAGAAAAAATGTGTGCTCTTAACACGAGTTAATGGGTGTAGGCTCTCCCAAAATCTCCTGAACCTGCTAACTTGTGTGAAAACTACACACTGCTTTGTCTTCACTAGGATTTTACCTTGAGTTAAAAAAATTAGGAACACTTTTTTTCCCCCTAGAGAAGACAAAGCGTAGCTATTTTGCCATCTTGCTTCTTCCCCTGCTTCAGTAGCTGTGCCTGGATGATTGCCCTTTAAGCTGTTTCAGGACTCTGAAGTGATAATGCTGCCTGCATGCTGCCATTTCCTGTCTTTAACCTCCGGACCTTCCGTCCTTCTCTGTTCTTTCCTGTATACCTGCAATTTGAATCGTATAGTTACATGGGAGGGTGGCTCAATTGAATTGATTCTCCTGGACCTCTGAATACACTTGAACTAGGCCCTGAAAACTGGCTGCCATGGTGAGGCCCCTCAATTTTTTTTTTTTTTTTAAATCGTCTTTTCAAAAAATAGAGGTGGGTGAAAAAAATTGATATTCAAAATTTTTCAACAAAAAAAGGGACAAGCCGTATGCCAAAAATGTGTCCTTATTTTTGACTAGCTCTATAACTGTTTAGAATCTTGGCAGCTAAGGGCTTGTACAGAATTACAGAATTGCCCAGTTCTTGAATGGAATTTGTTCAGACAATGGCACTTCAGCAGTGTAGACTCTGTCTGGCCCTTAAAAGGAAAGTGAAAATGTAGCTTTAGTCTCTTGGAGATGCAAATGTCACAGTGACACTGGATAGTCCGGTTTAGGACCTCTGTGTTCAAAAATCGTTTAATTGATATAGCATTTAAAAAACCAATAAGGTTAATATCTGTGCACTGCCTGTATAGTTTAAAAATATATCAGCCAAAGTTTCAGGCAGATTTAATAAATAGGGACTACAAGAAAAGGCTTCACAGCTAGGCTACGTACTTTGAAGCTTTACAGATGCTGACACCAAAAACTGACTATCTGGTCATATGGTTTCAGAGAAGATGAAGTGCTACTTAGAGATCAGTGACATCTTAATAAAGTGCCAAAAGAGGATTAAATGAGGAAAGTTACAGATGAAGTGGGCTAGCTTTCAAAAATAACATAAACCAGCAATAGTACCTAACACTTTTATATGCTTTCCAATTATCAAATAATTTCAAAAGATATTCTGTTTTGGGTTTTGGGCAAGATTTAGAAAAAAGGAAAATACCTAAAATAAAGTACTTAAAATAACATATTTAACAATTTTATCTGTGATAGTCTTGTTAAAATTTAGCCACCAAACTGAAGAAGGGTTGGAACAATTTCTCTTGTCTCTGATGGGACTTCGCCTCTCTCTGGATATTGCTATATCTTCCTTATCAGAAATGGCTTATTCTTGGAGCTTATAAAAATACTTCGAAGAGAATTTTTTCCCCTTTGAAATGGAGAAGCTTGTACCACATAGCAGGTGTTTTCCTTTCCTGGGAATTTGTTTTTAAGTCTACAACTTCTTCCCTCCCAACCCCTGTAACACACAATTTTACATTTACAGAAGTTAAACACTATGCTGAGCTATCAGGATTTTCAGTTTATTTTTCAATAATTAAGCATAACTGTTTCTAGGAAAGTGCAGCTGAATATAAGTTTGTTTGGTGCTTCCTTAGTAATGGTTTGTATAAATGGGGGAACAAAGGATTCTCACCCAGTCCTATCTGCAGTCACACACCCCTGGTGCATCAGGTTATCACCAGCTTTAGAGGCTATTTTTGTGGGCTTCCCTTTCTTAAAATCTTAGCAAATCTACACTGACTTTTCTTTTAAGATTTCACACTAAAGCACATATTTTCATTGCAGAGAAACAGAAAAAGCAGATCAGCAAGCTGTTCCCCAAGTTAACCACGTGGATTCCCGCAAAGAGCATGCAAAGGTGGATACTGCTGATATAAAAGGAAGTTATCAAAAAGCAACGGAAACCTTTGGATATGATAGGCATGAAGAGATAAGAAAAGAAAGAGAAGATGAGGAACGTTATGTCTTCAGAAAAGAAATTCTGGAATCTAAGAGGGGAAAATCTAAGCATCCATTAACATCAGGAGAAGTTGATCAGTTTCCAGATTTAACAAGTGCATCTCAGCCCCAAGTAGCTCAGCCTCAGCCAGTTGAGAAGAATGGGACGTTTCCTAGTTCATTAAACATGAGTGTTGGCCCAGTGGAGCAGAATGGTACCAGTTTGTATAAAAGAGGATTTGTTCCCAGAGCAAATCCAGATAAACAGACACAAAGGAAAAACAACATGACTCAAGTGGAGCACTGGGTAAAAGTCCAAAAAGGAGACACAAAAAGGTTAGTAACAAGCCAGTCTTTAAATAGTTAATTGTGGTGTTCTCAAAATAAAGGAAAACAAATGTCAGATAACTTGTTTTATACGAAGCAGAATGCTACCATGTTAAGACAGTATACAGTGACTACTATTAATTTTCTCATCCATCCAGTGCAGAATAACACTTTTCAAATAGGTACTTTGAATTCTGGAAAAGTCAGTATGATACTGATGAAAACATTTCCTTAAATGTGTTCATATTTTTATTGTCAACTGAAAAGATGAGACATTAGAATATGTTTATATTCTCTTTGAACATAATAGATGTTTTGTTAAAAATTTTGACCTGAATTTATTCAAAATTTAAGAGCTAAAATGAAAACACTACCTCTTAAAGTCCTCTTTTATTCATGGACAAAATAGATTACAAGTTTAACCTCTGTTTTCCACTTAAAAACAAGAGAGAGAAATTTTAACCTTTCCCCCCTATTTCTTTTCCCCTACAATACTTGTACATGGGTCATGTTGGTATGTAACACATATATGAAATGCAATGTAACTGGATTCTTCAGTATTTTGGATGCACAATATGTCTAACGAAGCAGCACTAAAATGTCCCTGTTGCATATAAGATGCATCTTGTTCCTTTTTAGTCTGTGAAAATTACATGAAAGCCAGGGTGTATAGGCAGATGGAATGCTTAATGTTTGTATTATCTGTAACTTACCAATGTTTTCATCTGTTTATTTTTCTTCAATGTGTGTGTGCACATATGTATTTCTCTGGTCTCTCTCTTTCTGGAAAGTAATGGTCTGATAAGTAATAGGTGTCTGCTTTTTACTGATCCTGCAAGTTACTCCATGTGGAGTTCCAGTAAAGTTAGTTGGGGGCTATACGCTCACACAAGTCCTCCCACATGGAGTAACTTTTTAGGATCAGAGCCTTAGATATTAGAGGAAACTTAAGAAATTGAGATGAAATGGTAATATTGAATGAATAGAGACAATCGAATGTGTGACTTGTGGAGGGAGGACTCAAACTGTGATTTTAAAAAAAAAATTAAATACATATTAAAATTGTTCATATTTCTCTGCTGGAGTTCCAGTAAGAGACTTCAATTAATTAATAATGCAAACTATGTGAAATTCTAGTTTTCTACTCCTCCCACTTACCTCCCCTCAAAAGAAACCAAAAAGCAAAACAACCCTCAGAGGCCTATATGCTGCCTTAAGCTAATATTTTCAATAATTCTTAATTCTTTTATCATTCTGTTTTATTTGCATATTTATTTGTTTGGGTGGATACCGTTAAAGGGGAAATTGTCTTTAGTATTTTTTTCCTGACATGCACTGTTGTTAATATATGCTATATAAATACAATGTACTATCTTCCTTTAGTGTTATATACTAGCCACACAAACATAGAAAAAATTAAAAACATTATAATTATGACTAAAAATTAACAGACCAGTTTAAAATCTATCAGTGTTATAGGAAAGCCACTGAAAACATTCCCCAATCGCCCCCCACCACAAGAGAAAATTGTGGGTTATGGTCAGACTTTATTAGTACCTAACTAGGAGGCATTAGGAAAATTAACAGATTTCACTTTTCCTCTGAGTCAGTAGTATGCAAATTTCCCAGCCTGGTGCTAGGGACATTGCAATTGCAAATGCCATCTTTTGAATGAGACATAAAACAACCGGATGTATTGTTACCATAAAGCTTTATAGGGAACTTTTGCCAGTGTTAGTTAGCAACAGTCTCCTGGCCTAAATCCAGGTTGATTTTTTTACATTCTGCCTGAGTAAGTGCTCTCTTCATATAGTAGTTTAGCTAGATGTTATTTTTCACATCCTTGCCTGAGAAACACTGTTGTGATGTGCTGCTTATGCAGAATGTGTTTCCATCTCAGAGGCTGATGCATTTTAATGATGGATGAATGAAGTACAATAAAGTACAGACATGCAGTCTGTAAAGGACATTGGGATGTGATGAAGAGTGCCATAGAAATTTAAGGTAGTAATATTAACTTTGAGAGATGGCCAGTGTAATTCATTTTTTATTTTAATTTGTTGGATTTGACCATGAACAACCCACTTAGTTTTATGATGCTTCACAGACCATGGATTATGTTGTCATTCAGTAAATTATAATAAGTCTGTAGTATGTGATTTGCAGAATGCACTATTTTGGGGGCAATAAATCTGATGCCTGTTTCTTAAATTTATATAACCATCATTTTAAAAAGTAATATTTATAAACATTAGTTTTTTATTTTAAATTTTAAAAACCTCATAATTGCTGATGCATGAAAAACATACAAAGTTGCTTCCTGGCTCAACTCAACAAACTAAGACCCTGATCCTGCAATGTGATGCATGCTAGTGGACTTCATGTGTCTACACAGAGACCTATTTATATCAGTGATACTCTGTGTGGGCTCCAGGGGTTCACCTGCATAATTATTGTAGGCTCAGGATCAACAGTTTAATATCTGGAAGGTGGCATAAGACATTTTAAAAAAGATACTCTTCCTCCCATTTCATATAGTGCCCATAGCTGGTTCTATGGTATTGATGAGCTTTGTCTCTCAGTAACACAGCCTTGTAAAGTAAGACATCCAAAAAGATTATGCAGGTCGAAAATCACTGAGGTAGAAAGCTTTAAAAGATGTTCCCAGGAGATTAGTGATTTTTCTTTTAAGTAATTCCGAGTGAGGGGCTCCCCCATCTTGTAGTCATTCAGAGGTGATGCTCCATCCTTCAATCTGAAGACTTCAATGCACAGGCAGACATGGTGAATACAGAACTTGAGAAGAATCTGTTCTTTGGGTTTTGTTTTTATTCTTTTATGAGTCAAACCCAAGCTAAACCTTGTTTAGTACTTTCCTGTTAAACACACTCATGCTGAGCAATATCCTTCGCTTTCAAGTATAGCATGAAAAAATTCCTCTTCTGGCTGTTACAGAGAGCTTTTCCTGTTCTTGGCTCTTTTGGGTAAGAGCCATTCTTTTCTTGTTCAAAAGCTTCTGTGCGTTTCCACTTGTGAGATTTCGCTCCACTGGTATCAAGCTGTAGAACTGCCTTGAACAACTGTCTCTGTTGAGGGGATTTCATAAGCATTCTCACACACGGGTGAGGGTCATCACCCTACTTTATATAAGGGTGTTCACACCCCCATCTACCTCAGTTTTTTTGCTGCCGCTTTAGAAAGTGAACAGAATTTGCTTTGTGTCCTTACGATTAGAACTTCCCTTAGTCTAGTTTAAAACTTTATTCTAAACTGTTTGTTTAGAATAGTATAAGATAGCTAAGAGTGAATTACCCTTCACCTGAACTGGGAGCCTTCAACACCTTATCAAGAATAAATCTGACCTTGGGCTTTGTGAGGTGTGCATCTTGCTTGGCAGTCATACCAGAGATGTCCTGTGCCTTCTATGTCTTGGAGAGACCCACTTGGTAACCCAGTATATGATTTGCCATACCTACACTCAGGTTCATCTGGCTTCTCAGTGTTTACAGCCTGATACCTCAGCAGGCCTGCTGAGGAAACTGAGACCAGTCTCTGTGCCAAGGTCCTTTTACACAGGACCTAAGACACCCATTTACTGCTCCATCCTCAGTGCTGCCTTCTACTACTGTCTCAAGACAGGGATCTTCTTGGCCCTGTACTGACAGGGAATCCTTCATCCAGCACAACCAAAGCATCCATTTTAGGCCTCATTAGCCCTGATGCTGACACAGGAAGTGCCCACCTCAGTGCCTACTCCTCACCTGGCACCGTTACTCAGTATAGACTCCAGACCTGACCTCTGGCACCAATGCTTCTGGCTTGGTACCTCAAGCACAGTCAAGTGTACTTTCAGGAAGGAGAATAGGAAGTACATTTCCCCACAAGAGTCATAAACTGAAGAAAAAGAGGAAGCATCATCTCAATCCCCTTCTGCAATCTGAGACCCATGAGTGCTTTGAAGGCTCAAAGAGTAGTGTGGTCACCTCTTTTCAGTGCTCCTCCAGAACCAGTCATCTTGGTGCCAAATAACTTGGACTCCTCACTGTTTCGGATTCTAATAACACTTTTCATTTCTCTGCATCTGACTGTGTGTGGGGTCCATGGTCAAGGCTATTAACCATCCCACTGAATCCTTTTCTGCTACCTGACTCTCTGCCATCTTGAGTCCCAATACAGACCTGCCTCAGAGCACCTTTGTAGATGAACTTGCAGGTCCCCTGCCTAGATCTCAGGAAACCAGACCTCATTCCTTATCTCAAATCCAGGTATCATAGAAGGATATCATGCAGTGCCCAGTTCAGTTGCTAATGTGGTCCTACATACAGGACTTTATGAAGGCCTTTTTTGGAAACTGCAAGACCAACTCTGATACTGACCTAGGCATTGGCACTGATTCTCCTTCTGGAACAGTGCTTTCACTTGGCACCAGTGCCTATGCCTCATCTGGTACGAATGCATCCTGATGCCACCAATGAATCCATTTTATCCTCAGGTGGATCTGCCTATATCTGAGTAATGGGATGAGATTCTTTCAGAGGGTCCATTGTGGAGGAATGTGCAGGTGGCACCTCCTCACCAGACAATCAAATCGAGCTCTCTCTGTTTCCTCTCATGACAAACAGAAACAGTTTAGGAGCTCTTTGGGAGAATGGCAGACACTCTTCAACTACCAGCAGGGGTCATGGCCCCTGAGATATCTGATCCCTTGTTTGTCATATTACAGATGCAGACCAGGGAGAAGCTGTCTCCACCTCGTAGCTCCAGCAATTTCAACACAGCCAAAGATACCTGTCTTCCTTTTCATTCTTGCACGTGTCCAAACAAGCAGACAGGATGTATCCTGTGCCAGGTGAAGGATATCAGTTCCTGCTACAGCTGTGGTAGTGTCTGCAGCATGGGAGACAGTGTGAGGCAAAAGAGTAAGCTTTATATATTTGACATAAGTGTCTTCTGATCTGGCTCTTTCTGAACTAGCCGTTTGGGCGGCCAGTTATAAGGCCATAATGTCCCATTATGTTTATATCTTGTAGGATGCCATGAGGGACTCCTTGCCAAAGGAACAGAAAGAAGTAGCTAAGACTTTACTCACTAAGGTTCGTAGGCTTGCTACACACTCTGAAAGCAGAGTGTCATTCTGCTTCCGGAGACAAACTTTGTTGTAATGCCAAGAAATGCAATCCCAGAGGCATTATTAGCTACTTCCAAAACAGGCTGCTGGCAAACTGGTGTAGGGGCAAGATTCCTCATCGTACCTCTTCACGGTCCTCAGCTTCAGCCTCTAAGCAGCAATTCTAATGGTGTGGTTGACAGCCACACACCAATGTGTACCACATCTCCAATTCTTTCTCCCTCCTTTTGGACCTCCTCTCTCATCCTTCTCCATCACCTGGTGCATGATTTCTTCTAGTCACGGGTAATAGACACTATCCAATTCTGCAACGGGCCACCTCACCATCCTCCGGCTCCTACTTTCCTCTTCACTGATGCATCTCTTGGGATAATATTTCCTGATCTCCAAGAAGAGTGACAGTTTAAGACCCACTCTGTACCTCAGAAACCTCATCAGGTTCAGGATGTGCATGGCTTTATCGCAGGATGTTGGTATGCAGCTCTTGACTTAAAGGACAACTACTTTCATGTGGTGATCATATCAAGTACCTGAGGTTCTGTGAGGGGACAGGATACTAATGTTTTAGAGTCCTTTCTTTCTACTTGTCCAGAGGCCTTTAAGTCTTCAGATGTCTCCTGGTGGTTGCTGTATACATCAGACACAAAGGAATATTCATCTGCCCATACCTAGACAACAGGCTTCAAAGGGTCAGCTCTCAACAAGACCTCTTCTCAGTGATTCAATACATGTGCATCTTTTCCAGTCTTTGGAATTAATTATCTGGGAGAAATCAATGCTTCAGCTTGCACAGAGTATCACTTTCATTGGAACAGTCCTGAACTCTACTCAGGCCAGAGCCTTTCTTTCACAAGAGAGACTTCTCAAAATTTGAGATATCCTGACAACTCTCGGAGAACACCTGGTAAAGATCACAATTTTTCTTAAGGCTACTAGGCTTGATGGTCTCATCATCCTACACATCTGAACATTAGATCCTTGAAAAGCTGGGCAGCAGGTAACTATGCACTAAATGTTCACAGCCTTCAGAGGAGACTGACCATTCCACCTCAAGTGCTTCAACAGTTTTATTGGTGGGAAAATAGGGGCAACATCCTTCTGAGGGTACCCTTTGCTTCCCTCTCCGCTAACCTCACAGTGACCACCAGTGCCAACACCACAGCCATGTACAGACAACAACACAGCCAAGTACTACTTCTCTAAGCAAGCAGGGAGGGGGCATATTCCCAACTTTTATCTGTGGAGGCAAGAAAACAGGCTGTGGTACATCCAAATCCAGTTCCACCCTATTTTTCTACAGCTTGTGGGAGAGAGAATGTGGAGGCAGACTTACTCAGCAGTAGGTCTCAGAATCCATACAAGTGGTACTTGAAACCAGTGGTGGCCAGAGACGATTTCACCAATTGGGACCACTCAATGATTGGCTTTTTCAAGTCTGAACAAAACACCAAATACCACTTATATTCAACAGAGCACACAGAGACAAACTGGATCCAACACTTTACTCCCTTCATGTTCTTCTGATAACCTGAGTCCTATAGAAAATCAGGTTGCACAAAACAAACAGTGTATTAGTAGCCCCAGTGTAACCTTACCAGCACTGGTATCCCCAGAATCTTTTGCTTCTTGTCAGAAAACTATCTTACCTGCTGCTCTTTGTCCAGACCTCCTGTCTCAAAAGCCAGGAAGGAATTCTGCATCTCAACCCAGAAATGCTCCACTGTGCAGTATTGGAGGATAACCTTCTGACTAATAAGGACTATTTCTGTTCTCAGAGAATTCAGGCCATGCTTAGTGTAATACAGGGAAGGCTACACCCAGAAATGCTATAAACTGAAAAGGAAATGGTTTACTATCTGTGCCACTAGTAAAGTACTTACACCATCTCGAGCTGGGGTCTCTGCAGTCCTAGAGTAGCTTCTACACCTTAAATCTCAGGGTTTAGCTATAGCTTCGGTGAAAGTCGATATGGCAGCAATATCTGCTCATCATAGTTATGTTCAGAACAAACCTATCTTCTCTCACTCAACAATCTCCGGGTTCCTTAAAGGCATGGTAAATGTGTTTCCCCTCATTAAAGAGCTCCCATTTAAGGCGACCTAAATCTTGTCGTAAGTAAGCTGATTGGTCCTCTTTGAACTTCTTGCACAAATCTCTCTCAAGCATCTATCGATCAAATAGCCTTCCTGATAACAGTAATGTCTGCTAGGAGAGTGAGTGAGTGAGCTTAGTGCTTTAATAGCCAGCCACTTCATCTAATATGGTGAAGGAGAAAGTCACCATGAGGCCTCATTTCAACTTCATACCTAAGGTCTCAGATTTCCACTTCTCTTACTGCATTTCCCTCCCTGTGTTCTTCCCTGGACTTCACTCCCACTCACGGGAAACTCCTCTCCTAAACGTGAAGAGGATGTTCTGGTTTTACCTGGAAAATACCAAGCCCTTTTTAAAATCTAATTGATCATTTGAAGCATATGGGTGAGATGCCAGTGAGAATCCATTTATCTCTTACACGCTCACACTGGATTAGGAGGTACAAAGAATATTGTTACATCTTGACTAGGAAACCAGTAACATCCCAGTTTAAAACCTCACTCCTTAGAGCCTCCCTCTGCAGCCGCAGCAGCATGGCTTAGATGTGTTTCCTTCTTGAAGATACGCAAAGCAGAAACTTGCAGTTCAGTGTACACTTTCACCAAGCATCGCATTTTGCACTTAGCATCATAGTCCAGTATTTGGTCTCGGAGAGTGGTGCCATGCTACAGTATGTATTTAGCTAAGCACTCTTCACCCATGTTCCACTTGATGGAGCACTGCCCACTAGAATCCCATAAATGAAAGTGCAGAGGCCCTCAAAGAAGAAAAAGCAGTTACTTGGTCTTTGAGAGTCATCTCTGTGCATTCACACTATCCACCTTCTCCTCTACTTCTGAGTTCTAAATAACATCAGGACTGTACAGTCTGGGAGTAGAAATTGAGTTGGGGTGGGGTGTGCACTTCCTTATATAGAGTAGGGTGGTGACATTATTCTCACATGAGATTTCTCAAAAGCCTCCCAACTTGAGTCACAATTTTTCAAGGCAGTTTCACAGCCTCTGGGCACCAAATCCCATGCGTGGGAATACACAGAGGCAACTCTTGAAGAACAACAGTTACTGTTAAGTAACCACTTGCTCTATTTTTGTTCCTCCTCGTATCCATCTTGTATGCTGAGAAAATATAATCTTTTCCCTCCACCCCACACTTTCCTTTACATGGTCTTCCATAAAGTCTGGCAGAGTGAGCACTGTTGCTGACTGGAGATGTTGAAGCTATCGATGGCTAAGTGCAGAATTGGATAATAGGCCAGTGGGATCATTCTGGTATTTCAGGCTGTGAAAAGACTTCATGAAGTCAACTATGTCAAAGTTGGAAGCCAACAGATTCCGTATGAAAACTGCTGGCCAAATGTGGAGCTAATTTCTGCAATTTAATTTCTGCATGTTGTACTGAACCCAGGAAAGTGACATTTTTTATAGCAGGACCATAAATGGATTTCCTTGTAAATTCCTGTGTGCTGCTTAAGATAGCAAGGACTAATAGCATTGTATCATGTAAAAGAGTAACTCATGAGGACTAGAACATTCCAAACAAATGTTCAAATATCAAAGAATTTAAGAAATGGTTTATCTCTTTTATGTATAATGAAGCAAAATCTACACAACAGTTGCTTATTCTGTCTGGTGAGGTTTCTTCCTCCTCTCTGATTTTTAAGGTAACGTAATTTTTAAAATGAATTAATATATCACATTTGTACAGCAAACTACACCATCTAGTGGTGAACAAGGTACCTTTTAACTAAAAGTAAAAATTACAGTATTTGCTGTTTATAAACACAACTACGACTCAGTTATTTGCATACTTGACTTCTAGTGTTTCTAAACATACAGGTAATGTAACTTTTTCCCTTAAAGCTAGCTCTGCTGTGGTAGGTCCAGGCTGATCATTGATCAAAGAATTGTGGCTTTCAAATATTTCTCAGAAGTAGAATTACATACCAGATTACTGCAATCTAATATGTGAATAGCGAGGGTTTTTTATATAGCGATACCTGGGCAATAGTAGCTTCATTTTGTACACATTTAAGTGATTTTTAATAAAGGACCCTTAATCAGAATCTTGTATAATTCCTAAGGTAACATGAATTAGAAGAGATGATTTATGTTTTTACTTTAGCGAGTCCTATTGATAAATGTACATTTAAATCTATATCTCTTCTTCTCACAGTCTTGCTTCTGATCAGATTCTAACTCGTCAAGGTCCCAGTCAATCTTCGTCTTTTCCTGAAAATTATCATACCTTGCCAAAGAATACCAGGCAGCTTTCAGGGAGCTCTCCTCCACCAAATCGCAACTTGCCAAGTGACTACAAATATGCCCAGGACCGTGTTAGCCACTTGAAAATGTCCCATGAGGAGAGGAAAGCTAATAAGGATGGTACTGTATGGCAGCTATATGAGTGGCAACAGAGACAGCAGTTTAAACATGGCAGTCCAACTGCTCCAGTTTATGCAGGTTCTCCGGACTTTACTGACCGTGGTAAAGCAAAAAGTTCACTAGATGTTCCACGATCAATTTCTGTTCCTCCATCTCCTTCCGATATTCCTCCACCAGGACCTCCAAAAATCTTTCCACCAAGGAGACCGCACACTCCTGCAGAAAGGGTTACTGTTAAACCATCTGATGGGAGACGGAGTGTAGACATACCTTTTGCTGGTTCTCCAAGGAGGATTCGAAATCATGCTGTAAAGGTGTGTACAGAGTATAACAGTAATCATACATAGGCTTGAATATTAATCTGTCTAATTAATGTAGGCATTTGAACTGCAATTCTTACTGTGTTATCGAAGTGACATACAAGTTCTAAAAGTAAACACGGTAACACACACAAATTTTTTTCCAAACCTACGTCTGCTCAGTTGTCACAGGTTTATTTTTGTGTTGTTATGGAAAGAATAAATGGGTGGCTAAGAAAGAAAGAGCCCATTAATTTGAAATGTTCTTATTTTATAGTTTCAATGGAGTGCCTTATTAATATTCTAAAATTCTGTAAATATAGGTTAATGTATACAATATTAAGCTACACATAATTAGGATATATGTACTTGTTACATAAATATATGTATAGGATGTTCACGCACAATATTAATGGAGAAGTTTAATATTAAGTTAAAAAACTATTCTTTTATACCTTCTCCAAACACATTTCAGTGGTTTTTCTCACTGTTGTTAAACAGATAAAGCTATTTTTTTTCAAAATTTTTGATGAAGCAAAGTTGTGGATAATTTCTCTTCTTCAAGGTTAACGTGTTTCGCAGAAAAGCTCTTTCAGGTAAGCCATTGTATCTAAACTAGTGCATAGTCATTTTTCGAGTGATTGTCCACATAGATTCCAGTCTTGGTGCGCATTGCTCCATGTGCACAACATTGGCTTCTGTTAGCCAACCACCTCCATTGGAGCTATTCCTGTGCCATAGATGTCCTCATGCCCTCCACCCAAGGGCATAAAGAATAGAGCTGGTTGAACTGTTCCTCAGTTTTTTCCTAATGACCATGGCAGCAAGACAGAACTCTTGTGTAGTGTCTACTGTCTTTTCTGCACACTATGCAAGCATATTTAATAGCCTTCATACTTAGTAGTTAATACATATAGATAGTTATTGCCTGCAGGCTAATATATATTGGGCGGGGGAGGTGGATAGAGAGAACCTGGAAACATTTCAGTTTAGGATAGAACCCCTCCCTTTTGTCCCCCTCATACAGGAGTGCTAGCAACATTGCAGGAGCTAGATCTCCTGGATTCAAAACATGCCCTCATGTGACACTTCAGTGGCGCTTAATGACTGGCACTCCTGGCTCCTATTCTGCTTAGGACATGGACATATCTCCGAGCTATGCTCCATATGTCACTTCTTGAAGCAAATTCAGAAAGCTAAAGAAGTCTGCCTAAAGTTGTTTCCCTTGAGAGTTTGAACACCAAGAGAAAAGGCAGAGCTAAACCCATGTTCCTCTGGTTCTTCCCTTTCCATTAGAGCTGTGGGAGCTGAGTTTCTGCCTTCCCATTTGCCACCATTCTGGTGTTGACTTCCTCTGACAGGGCAGAAAGCACAGGTCACCTTTTCTAGTGCCTAGTGAGTAGAGACATGGATATCAGACTTTTGACTTGCCTTGGCCTCAGCCCCATAAGTCTGGATTTGAAGTTTTTTTGTTGTAATATAGCAACTTTCATGTCTGTAATCGAGTGACCAGAGAGATTGAAGTGTTCTCCAACTGGTTTATGAATGTTATAATTCTTGACATCTGATTTGTGTCCATTTATTCTTTTACGTAGAGACTGTCCAGTTTGACCAATGTACATGGCAGAGGGGCATTGCTGGCACATGATGGCATATATCACATTGGTGGATGTGCAGGTGAACGAGCCTCTGATAGTGTGGCTGATGTTATTAGGCCCTGTGATGGTGTCCCCTGAATAGATACGTGGGCACAGTTGGCAACGGGCTTTGTTGCAAGGATAGGTTCCTGGGTTAGTGGTTCTGTTGTGTGGTATGTGGTTGCTGGTGAGTATTTGCTTCAGGTTGTGGGGCTGTCTGTAGGCAAGGACTGGCCTGTCTCCCAAGATTTGTGAGAGTGATGGGTCATCCTTCAGGATAGGTTGTAGATCCTTAATAATGCATTGGAGGGGTTTTAGTTGGGGGCTGAAGGTCACTGCTAGTGGCGTTCTGTTATTTTCTTTGTTGGGCCTGTCCTGTAGTAGGTGACTTCTGGGAACTCTTCTGGCTCTATCAATCTGTTTCTTCACTTCCGCAGGTGGGTATTGTAGTTGTAAGAATGCTTGATAGAGATCTTGTAGGTGTTTGTCTCTATCTGAGGGGTTGGAGCAAATGCGGTTGTATCGCAGAGCTTGGCTGTAGACGATGGATCGTGTGGTGTGGTCAGGGTGAAAGCTGGAGGCATGGAGGTAGGAATAGCGGTCAGTAGGTTTCCGGTATAGGGTGGTGGTTATGTGACCATTGTTTATTAGCACTGTAGTGTCCAGGAAGTGGATCTCTTGTGTGGACTGGACCAGGTTGAGGTTGATGGTGGGACGGAAATTGTTGAAATCATGGTGGAATTCCTCAAGGGCTTCTTTTCCATGAGTCCAGATGATGAAGATGTCATCAATATAGTGCAACTAGAATAGGGGCGTTAGGGGACGAGAGCTGAGGAAGCGTTGTTCTAAGTCAGGAATAAAAATGTTGGCATACTGTAGGGCCATGCGGGTACCCATAGCAGTGCCGCTGATCTGAAGGTATACATTGTCCCCAAATGTAAAATAGTTATGGGTAAGGACAAAGTCACAAAGTTCAGCCACCAGGTTAGCCGTGACATTATCGGGGATAGTGTTCTTGACTGCTTGTAGTCCATCTTTGTGTGGAATGTTGGTGTAGAGGGCTTCTACATCCATAGTGGCCAGGATGGTCTTATCAGGAAGATCACCGATGGATTGTAGTTTCCTCAGGAAGTCAGTGGTGTCTCGAAGGTAGCTGGGAGTGCTGGTAGCATAGGGCCTGAGGAGGGAGTCTATATAGCCAGACAATCCTGCTGTCAGGGTGCCAATGCCTGAGATGATGGGGCGCCCAGGGTTTCCAGGTTTATGGATCTTGGGTAGTAGATAGAATATCCCAGATCGGGGTTCCAGGGGTGTGTCTGTGCGGATTTGATCTTGTGCTTTTTCAGGGAGTTTCTTGAGCAAATGCTGTAGTTTCTTTTGGTAACTCTCTGTGGGATCAGAGAGTAATGGCTTGTAGAAAGTGGTGTTGGAGAGCTGCCGAGCAGCCTCTTGTTCATATTCTGACCTATTCATGATGACAACAGCACCTCCTTTGTCAGCCTTTTTGATTATGATGTCAGAGTTGTTTCTGAGGCTGTGGATGGCATTGTGTTCCACACGGCTGAGGTTATGGGGCAAGTGATGCTGCTTTTCCACAATTTCAGCCCGTGCACGTCGGCAGAAGCACTCTATGTAGAAGTCCAGTCTGCTGTTTTGACCTTCAGGAGGAGTCCACCTAGAATCCTTTTTTTTGTAGTGTTGGTAGGGAGGTCTCTGTGGATTAGTATGTTGTTCAGAGGTATGTTGGAAATATTCCTTGAGTCGGAGACATCGAAAATAGGATTCTAGGTCACCACAGAACTGTATCATGTTCGTGGGGGTGGAGGGGCAGAAGGAGAGGCCCCGAGATAGGACAGCTGCTTCTGCTGGGCTGAGAGTATAGTTGGATAGGTTAACAATATTGCTGGGTGGGTTAAGGGAACCATTGCTGTGGCCCCTTGTGGCATGTAGTAGTTTAGAAAGTTTTCCCATTTTCCCCTTTTTTTTCCTACCCCACTCCCCCACAGACGTTCTTCTTAAACCCTGGATTTGTGCTGGAAATGGCCCACCTTGATTATCATACACATTGTAAGGAGAGTGGTCACTTTAGATAAGCTATTACCAGCAGGAGAGTGGGTTTGTGTGTGGGGGGGGTGGTGGTGAGAAAACCTGGATTTGTGCTGGAAATGGCCCAACTTGATTATCATACACATTGTAAGGAGAGTGATCACTTTAGATAAGCTATTACCAGCAGGAGAGTGGGATGGGAGGAGGTATTTTTTCATGCTTTGTGTGTATATAAAAAGATCTTCTACACTTTCCACAGTATGCATCCGATGAAGTGAGCAGTAGCTCACGAAAGCTTATGCTCAAATAAATTGGTTAGTCTCTAAGGTGCCACAAGTATTCCTTTTCTTTTTGCAAATACAGACTAACATGGCTGTTGCTTTGATCCACATAGCAACCTGTCTGATGTATCACCTACCAGTGAAGACTGCCCTTTTAATAGCCATTGCATCAGCTCAAAGGGTAGTAAAAATTCAGGCCCTCGTGATTGGCCTTATACAGTGTTTCATAAGGATAAGGTTAATGTCAGGCCTCATCCCAAACTCTTGCCTAAAGTAATTTCAGAGTTCTGTGTGAACCTGTTTATTAATATCCCAATTTTCTTCCTCAAGCCTCAGTCATCCTTGGGAGAAACTAAATTTCATACGCTTGATGTACTAAGGGCACTGTCATTTTACAGTGAAGGGCAAAAGCATTCAGGAACATACCTAGACTGTTTGTGGCCTTTGCAGAGAGGGTTACGGGTCAGACAATATCCTCTGAGAGATTATACATTTGGAGATCTACTTAGATAAGGACATGTTACAAAGTAGCTAGATTAGATCTACCTAGCCACATTAGAGCCGATTCCACTAGAGTTCAGGCAGCCTTTGCTGCATATTTACAGAATGTCCTTATTTCCAAAATCTATAGGGCAGCTACTTGGAGCTCTGTCCACACCTTGACAAGACACTGTTCTTTGACAGAGTCTTCTAATTTGATGCCTGCTTTGGTAGGGCTGTCCTACTGTCATTGTTTAAACAGGTATCCTCCAAGTACCCACCTCCAAGCAAACATGCTTGTTCGCCACCAAGAGTGGAATCCATGTCGACAATCACTCAAAAAGAATAGTTACTTCCGCAGTAACTGTGATTCTTCAAGATGTCCACATGGACTCCACAACCTGCTCATCTTCCATTCAACTGTGGAGTTCTTCTACTCTTGGCTTCTGTACTGATGAAGGAACTGAAGAACAGTTAGGCCAGCCCCCTGCCCTTTATGCCCTCAGATGGGTGGGCAAGAGGACATCTAAGTCATTAGTACGGCTCCAATAGACACTTCTGTCCAAAAGTAGCCTCATGTTGCATGCATGGGGCACATGCACACCAAGAGTGGAATCCATGTAAACAAGATGTAAACAATGCATCTTGAAGAAGCATAGTTACTGTAAGGTAAGTAACTGTTCTTTTCTTGTGTCAGCTGCTGCTTTACAGATGTCGTCTCGGGGGAGAGGGAATGGGAAAGAGACCTTTTAAATTACAGAATGTATATAATGTATATTATTTTCCAAAGTCTCCTCAAGCACAGTATAAAGTCTGGTACAAAAGATCTGGTATATTACATTTCTGGCAAATTGAATATCCTTAGCATATCATAAAAGTAACACCATAGAGGAATGGTAAACCCAGTCTTTGTAAAGCTTACAAATAGGGATTGCATGAAGTCTGCAAGGTTGAGTTCTGTAGGGTTGGGAGCCGGCTATCCCTGCAGTTTCCTTGGGAATTCAGATTTTTCCAACCTAAAATGGAAAAAACCCAGACCCTTATGTCCGTTGTCCCAGCCACACACACGCTTTTATAGTTTTATCGTAGAGGCCTGGTGGCCTGTTTCTCTTTTGGCTCCTATCTTGAAGATGAGTCACTCTCCTGATCTTTGAGTGGGAGGGGATATTTTCCTAACACTGATCACTGTCTTCCATAGTCCAAAAGAATTTTCTGGTGAGACAGAATGCAGTCCACCCTGTGTTAATTAGCTTGCTAATTAATTAGTTAATTAGCCACTGTCAGCTGATGCGAAACACTAAGCTGGGAGTAAGAGATATTCCATAATTCTTTGAAAGAAAAATGAACATAGATTTTCTAACTGTTCTACAGTCACATGCAACAGATTATGTTTAGTCTCTCAACCTCAGCTCAGTGTCAGTGCTGGACTGTAGCATAAATAGGTTTTCTCTCCCAGTGCCCTATGAGTAGAGGGGAAGGTAAAGGAGAGCATAGAAGATCTTTTAGCACTAACACTAGAACAAAGTGGGAGTGCATTACTTATCCTTTAGATGTCAAGTGTGTAGGAGTGGGAAGGAAATATTTGTAGGGAAGATGACTTGCAAACCCACACCCATTTCAGATTCAGTAATGTGCTGATCTTCGGCAAAGAAGATTACTTCAACTTGTTTTGGGATTTGTTGCTTATATGTACGCTGCACAGTTCCACTCATGGCTTCACATCTTTCCCACTGGTTCAGCTTATCATAGATCTTTCATCACTGTTATTGCATATATGGTTTGGACTCTAGTTCTATAATGCTATACTTCACATATATAAATGGGGGACAAAATTACCTCCTGATAAAACAACCCAGTGAAATGTAGCATTGGAAAATGACATGTTCTTAAACTTCCCTGGTATAGCTCACTTGTCATTGTTTTTTTAATTACATTGGCTGTACTGCAGTTGAAGGTATACCGTTGTAAAAGAACGTGCAATATCGTTCTTCCCTTACTCCATCAAAATGCTAGAGTTGCTCCCTGACACTGCAGCTCGTTGATTCTCATTTTTGTTTACTTGGGTATTTATATTTGTGTGAAAAAAAAAACTAATTTTTTTCATGCCATATCAAATTTTGGTGTAGACCTGTTTATAAGCCGACCCCTGCTCTTTGATGCGTCACTTTTTTACCAAAAATATTCAGCTTATGAACGAGTATATACGGTAATTTCTACCAAGCTGTGAACAACAAGATTGTTTTCACTTTTTATACAATTTCTAGAAGAAAATAGTCAGTGCTTTTTAATATTTTTTTGGTTTATAACGCCCCTATATATATCCATGGTACTCTGTCACCTAGAATACTGTGTTTTAATTTTAGTTACCCTATCTCTTAAAAATAAGATAGGAATATTGGAGGGTATTCAGGGCAGACAATGGGAATCATCTGAGGCATGGAAAGTCTTTATATGAAGAGAGACTGAAAAGACTGGGATTAAGAGGGGAACACGAAAGATGTACACAAAATAATGAGTAGTATAGAGAGAGTAAGTCAGGAACTACTCTTTACCCTTTTTTGTATTACAAGAACAAAGGAACGTTCAGTGCAATTGAAATGTGGCAAATTCAGAATTGATAAATGGTGATTTATTTGTCTTACCAAACACCACATTGATGTGTGGCACTCATTGCTACAAGATGTCACTGAGGCCAGCAGCTTAGTGGAATTCAGAAAAGGATTAGACATCTATATGGCTAAAAAAGAACATTCATAGTAATGTAATGGAAAACTGTGCTGCCTCAGAGCATAAACCAATCACTAACTAACAGGTATTAGGAAGAAGCTTCCTGTGTGGGCATCTCATTCCATAATTGTTGACCACAACATTTCTTGCACCTTCTGCTGAAGCATCTGGTCCTGGCCAATGCGCGAGATGTACTGAATTAGTCCCTGGTGTGATCCAGTATGTCAGTTCCTAAATTCCTATGCTTGTTTATTTATAGGCTTTCCTATGATGCTTATTGTAATATCTTCATTCCTCACAAGCATTAATGAATTTACCCCAAATTAGAGACTACCTAAAGTCAAACAGGAAGTCTGGCAGAGCCATGAATATAAACCAAATCTCCTGAATCCCAGTCAAGTGGGATTTTCACCTAAACCATAAGACCATACTTCCCACTTGAGGTAGTCTTCATAATTTTGACTGTGGCTCTTGTTACAGAATTCAGCACACACTGATAGACGCTCTATGCCTACTATGGGATATATGACCCATACTGTAAGTGCACCGAGTTTACATGGCAAGTCGGTAAGTTGAAACGTTGGAATTCTTTTTCCCTTCCCTGCCACCAAATTATTGTAGTAAGGTTTTCAAGTCCTACTATTTTCTTAGTCATATTGTTTTTTCATGTTGTTTGAAACCCAGCTAACTCTTCTTAAACTTGACTACGAAAGCTTAAGCGTGGACCATGTCCGGCTCTCATTAAGGTCAATGGGAATTTTGCTGTTGACTCTAGTGGGGGCGGAAGTAGGCCGTGTGTAGAACTTCTTTAGTTTTGTTACTATACTACAGTTTTCTAGTAAACCCTCTTCTTTTATTGCGTTTATTTGACCAAATGCAGAATTAATTCAATAATTGCTTAATCGGGTCAAGTAAATGCTGTCTGGGCACTGAGGTGAAGAATGTAATTACAGTGACACTCCCTAAAGACTGCTAATTTCCTCTTTACAATGTGTCTAAATACCTGCAGCCTGAAGAGCTAACATTGCTTCTCATTCGATTAAGGAGACATCAGGCTAAGTTGGCTAGTATACAAAATTACACAATCGCCCAATTACTACAGCATTTGCCAACTAATTCCATCTATCAGGTCAGCTGCTGATTGGCTCATCTGTGCTGTATGATATTTTGTGACTCTGCAAACGCTCCATTAGTGATGTGCTTGAGTCTGTGCTTTGTTGACCATTCTTTGGTATTCTCAATCCCTGAATCATTTGTGTTTTTTCTTTGTTGTTTTACAAGCTGTAAATAAGTATTTTACGCTATTGGGTGCTATTGCTTATGGTTTCAAAGCTTTAGATATCGTTTTGCTTTGATATTACTTCTGAGAATGCTGCCTCTTAAAATCTTTTCAGAAAAGAGAATTAAGTATACTTTATTCATTCTGACTGAAGCAAAACACTGTCTTTGCACTGCTTTCATAATGGGAGTGGCTCACTTCACCACATGCTGCATTAACTCCAAACTGAGATATATCAACCAGCTAGAACACTCATAGTAGCTTGTAACTGCATAATTTCTGCAGGTAAAGATTAGCTCATAAAAGTCGAATTGTTCGTTTGCTTAATTGGTCAATAACACTAGCCATCATAGGTCCATAACAACACAGTTGATTGCTTTGATGTAAGGAGTTTTAAAATTGGAGATGGGGCATAAATGCAGTTGTTAGGAATCTCTTTATCAAGGTACTAGATTTGTAACATTCTCCAAAGGGGAGCCATCTAGTAACCTGGGAACATTTATGACCATGAAGCAAAACGTGGGGGCTCTTTTTTAAAGCTTTCAGCAATTTTTCTTTTGACCAAATTTAAGGAACTTTTCACTATTTTTTCTCTAAAACACTTATTTCCCATTTCCCTCACCTGCCAAACAGCTGCAGTGAAATAGTTTATATAGAATATTCAGGCAATCAAGTAAGCTAATTGGTCAAACATAACTTCCTCTATTACAAAGTATATTGAACATACCAGAGCAATCTTAAATTAATCCTTGCAAAGAAATGTAAGTGTGGTGTATGGATTCACTAGCACAGAGTTTTTTCAGATAACTATTTTCATTGTATCAAAACACTGAAGTCTCAAAACTTGAAACCAGAATAGTTGTCTTTTCTTCTGTTTATGCCAGTAAGTCCAGAATTCAAAATAATGAAAATAATTCCAAACAATATTCTGGATCTGTTGCCCAGTTAACAAAGATTGTTTGCAACAGTTATGTCTTGCTTTGTTGTTTGTTGAAAATATTTTTGTTGAAAGAAGAGACATCATTTTCTGTTGTGACTCTGGTGTGCACAATTTTTTTTTGTAACTTAAGTAAAGGTAATACTATCTTTGTATAATTATAAGACCATACAGACAGTAGCTATTAACTAGAGAGTGTTTCAAAAAGAAAAAAAAGTATTCATTTGAACATGATCAGATGAAAAGCCAGAATGGTTCTCTAACTATATGATAATTTTTATTTAATATTATCCATGAAGCGGCTGTTCCATCTCTCCCAAACTGAGGGATGCATATTTTAAAATGCGTATGAAATTTGACCAGAAGTGTTTTGATGGATTTGTTATTAAATGAAATATTTTGCATTTCATATCTAAGACCAGTCCTAAGTAAGGCAAATTGTTCTGTCAAAAAGGCATATAATACAGGATGCTAAGCCATGGCTTAACACCTTTTTCGATACAGTATCCTACTCTGAGTATACTAGCCATAAAAATGTTGTTCATGTCTTTGAAAATAATTTAAGCCATAAGTATGTTTTTGTCACCCTGTACATTATGAAAGTGGGGGGGAATCTGGTCTCCATGATACTTTGCCTATTTCATATTCAATCATAAACAGCAATGTGACAGTGAGGCCAATGTGCTTATTTTGTGCCACTTGTGTACCTGCTTTGTCACTTTACTTTTTATCTCTTATTTACATATAGCTTAATACAAATTTTCCAGTATTTGCAAATTACTATTAAAGTAGTGAAATACATTGCATTGTTGTTCATTCTTTTTATATATTTAACTGAAGGCTGATGACACCTACATCCAGCTGAAGAAAGACTTGGAATATCTGGATCTAAAGGTAAGACATATTTATAGGAATCATATTTCCAGTATTGATCATCCCATCAGTCTTCTGTATATCTTCTCCCTACCTGCATTACGCACAATCTTGTGTATCCAGACTTTAGAATGCTGAATTTTCTTTTGGTATAACTGGAAAATCTCTAAAATTGAGAGTGTCTTACTTCGCTGACTATAAGCTGAAAATGTAAACTCAGAAAATTTGTTGCAAGTTTATTTTGTTTTAGTTTAATATACAAATAGAGCAAGAATAATTTCATTTTTCTTTTGTAAGTTTAAAGAAACCAGAGTAAAATCTGATTCAGAATATTAATGTCTGTTACAGCATTATGGTAATGCTGTTACGTTTAAGACTGAGTATTCTAAGTAAACAGAATACAGAATTTTAGTGTTTATTCATTCCTATTTTTCCTTTATTTCTATTAGAAGCTGTCTCCTTTTATGATAACAGTAAGAATATTATTATTTCTAAACATGTTTATAATGTAGTAGTGTTGTGATAAATGAGTTAAATATATTGCAATCTTCCTCTCACCTCCATATTATTATGTGGGGGGTTTCCTTGCTATACTTGCATTTCTGAAGATCCTAAATAATTCCCTTCTTCAAACCACTCATCCTATGAAATTTAGCATCATGGCCCCCAGCTCACAACCAAAGATTAGGTGGAACTCCTTTCAGAATGAATCAACCTTTTCCCTAAATTATTCTCCATGGTTCACTTAAGAGTAATGCAATATTTTCCTAACTACTTCATGTCATTATTGAGCTATTAAATAGCCAGAAACTTCCTAGAATTAGCCCATTGGACAATAGGGTAGGTTTGAAAAATAAGCCCATATTGCTGTCATGTTCCTACAGCTTGCATTCACAACCTTGACAATGTAACTAAGTTTTTTTATGTGCTGTTAAATCCTTCTAAATTTGGCTCATTTTGTTTCAATTTTAGAGTATATATTTTTGATACACTCACAGCTTTTTATTGAAACAAATTTTACAAGTTCAGTTTATAAAAATATTACGTTGTGATCATTCTTTAGCAATAGGATCAAATTCATGTGACATTGTTTAAAGTTCAAGTTTTTCACAAACAGTGAAATTCTGTATTAACATCTATATCAAGCAATAGTGGCATCCCGGGGTGAGTTCAATTAATTGACCCATTTCTTCCCAAAGAGAGATCTCAAATTCTTATTTATATCAGGTCGCCAATATCATGTTGAATGAATTCAAGATGTTAAACAGTGTTGTTATCCTGGAGCTCAAACTCTGCGTCTCAGTTAAAATAGCTATCCTACAGAGTAAGCAGATTGAAAACAAAACTAGATTAATAAACATTAGGTTTTGAAAAATCCATGAAAAGAAAACTAATCATTTTGCTCAGCACAACAGCCTGCTAGCTCTCATAGTGTGAAACTCTTCTCCTCATGCATAAATCATTGTTGTAGGGACTGAGCAAGATTTTCCCCTGCAATTGCATCTCTCAACTGGGAACCTCCTTAGTGCTGGGCACAGGAACTGAGAGCAGAAAGACTCTCCTGTGCTCTCAGCGCCTGCAGTTGGTGTCCAACCAGTGTGGAAGAGGAGGAGGAATCGTAGGATTGGAAGGGACCTCAAGAGGTCATCTAGTCCAGTCCCCTGCATTCACGCAGGACTAAGTGTTATCTAGACCATTCCTGACAGGTGTTTGTCTAACCTGCTCTTAAAAATCTCCAACAATGGAGATTTCACAACCTCCCTAGACAATTTATTCCAGTACTTAACCACCCTGACAGGAAATTTTTCCTAATGTCCAACCTAAACCACCCTTGCTGCAATTTAAGCCCATTGCTTCTTGATTTATCCTCAGAGGTTAACGAAAATAATTTTTCTCCCTCCTCCTTGTAGCCGCCTTTTATGTACTTGAAAACTGTTATCGTGTCCCTTCTCAATCTTCTCTTCTCCAGACTAAACAAGCCCAGTTTTTTTCATCTTCCCTCATATGTCATGTTTTCTATACTTTTAATCATTTTTGTTGCTCTTCTCTGGACTTTCTCCAATTTGTTCACATCTTTCCTGAAATGAGGCGCACAGAACTGGACATAGTACTCTACTCCACGCTGGTTAGGCCTCAACTAGAGTGGAAGAATTATTTATTGTCTTGCTTACAACACCCCTGTTAATACATCCTAGAATGATATTTGCTTTTTTTGTAACACTGTTACTCTGTTGACTCATATTTAGCTTGTGGTCCACTATGACCCCTAGATCCCTTTCTGCAGTATTCCTTCCTAGGCAGTCATTTCCCATTTTGTATGTGTTTGTTCTTAACTGATTGTTCCTTCTTAAATGGAGTACTTTGCATTTGTCCTTATTGAATTTCATTCTGTTTACTTCTGACCATTTCTCCAGTTTGTCCAGATCATTTTGAATTTTAATCCTGGCCTCCAAAGCAACCTTCCCCCCATCTTAGTACCATACACAAACTTTATAAGTGTACTGTCTATGTCATCATCTAAATAATTGATGAAGATATTGGACAGAACCATACTGAGGACCAATCCCTGCGAGACCCCACTCAATATGTCTTTCCAGCTTGGCTGTGAACCACTGATGATTACTCTCTGGGAACAGTTTTCCAACCAGTTATGCACCTACCTTATAGTAGCTCCATCTAGGTTGTATTTCCCTAGTTTGTCATGTGAGACAGTATCAAAAGCCTTCCCCCCTATCCACAAGGAAGTAGTCATACAGGATTGCAGATATGGAGGGATGAGGTTGCAGGAGCTGGGGAAGAGTTGGCAGGAGTTGGAAGGTGAGGGGAAGCAGAAGGGGACAGGGACAGGAGCTACATGGAGAGGGGGACACGAGCTGATGGGGTAGATAGAAGCAGAAAGAGAGGGAGACAGGAGTTGGGGTGAGAGTAAATAGGATCAGGGGGCAGGATTCAGGTGATGAGAGGAGGGATAGGTGTAGGGGAGAAGAGGGCCAGGGTGGGAGTTGAATAGGTATAAAGTGTAGCAGGAATCAGGGTGGAGGTCAGAGAGAAGAGGTAGGATATGCAGGGGACCATGGGCACAAAGGTCTATATAACCATTAGTTAACACTCACCTCCTGAACCTAAAATTGAAAACTGGGGTCCTGAGTCTCTACATTTCTTTGCTGTTAGCAAATACACCGGACCCTCGCTAGAACGCAGGATTTGGGATCCATGTGTGGTACCACGTTAACGTGGGGACCGCGTTAAAATGAATTGCAATTAAAGTAATTAAATTTGGGATCCATGGCCACGACCGTGTTATATGCAAATTCGTGCTATATAGATGCGTGTTCTCACGAGAGTCCGGTGTACCTATGAAACCCAGAGGCAAAGCATGTTTCTTATCCCTCCTCTAGAAACTGGTCCACATAGAAGATTACAGCCTAGTACTGCTACCAGTTACTCTGCTAGCTCAAGTGGTAGAAAACTGTGCTGTGAATCTAAGGATCTAGATCCTGCTAGTGACCCAAATTGGGGAAAGGTGTCAGTATGGTTACAAATGATTGAATTTCTGCATTTGTAAATCTGTTTGTTTTTTTCACTAGAAAATTACTCTAAAAAAACAACCTATTAGAGATTGCAAAGTCAGGCACTCAAAAATTAAGAAATACCAGATTAATGTTGCCTGTGCCACCTTTATTTGCCTTCTTTGTGTGTGTGTATTATGATTAAAGCTACAATTTTGTCACAGTGGTCACAGAAACAGTGAATTTGAATAAAGTCTGTGAAATGCCCCAAAACTGATAGGTGTTGCGACCTAGCACATGGGATCATAACATCACTCAGGTTTGGTAGATAGTGGTGTTGCAACCCCATGTGCTAGGTCACAATGCCAATCGACTTTGGCCATCTGTCTCGATCTATGGAGGTGTTGTGACCAAGTGGGCCAGTCGCAATGCCAAGAGCAGGGGACCTGGGCCTAGCCCCACGGGACAGGATCCATGAGCGTAAGAAGTGAACTTGTTCTCCCACAACCACCCATGCGCTCCCCACTGTCCTGCTTTCCACACATATCATTGTTTTCTTGCATCTGTGCCATGAAATGTATTAAAAAATTGTGTGACAAAATTGTAGCTCTAATTATGAGTCAGTTTTTAAATACATGATCACATACAGTTTTTTTCCATAGGATCCCTGCCTCATTCAGTGCACAGAAAGGAAGGTGCTCACAGAATGAGTAACTATTTGATATTTGGTTTGATCCTCATTGTTTAATGTGTGACCCCATGCCTTAGGCCTGGTGTACGCTAGAAGATTAGCTTGATTTAACTGCATCAGTCAAGAGTGTAAAAAATTCACCCCCCTGAGCAGCATAGTTAAGATAAAGCAAGTCACCACGTAGACAGCACTAGATCAACAGAATAATTCTTCCATTGACCTAGTTACCACCTCTCGGAGAGGTGGATTATCTGTGCTGACAGGAGAATCCCTCCCGTTGATGTAGGTAGTGTCTACACTGAAGCGCTACAGATGCACTGCCCTGTGGCACAGCTATGCTGCTGTAGCATTTAAAGTGTAGACAAACCCTTATTTACTGAAAACTAGTCAAATCCTTACACAGTAAGGAAAGACATTTCATGTGTAAGCTTATAATAAAGTATGCTACAGGCTGTGGAGAATTGAGATATTAAAAGGAAGTAGTTTGTTTTCTGCTTAATAATTAAGACATCAGGTGTAAACTATCTGTAGAGTGGGTGGGTAAATCTGATCTCATAATACCATAGTAACTTGTTGATTTTTTTTAATTCAAACATACATTCCAGATTAGGAAATGCAGAATGTGAATGAGGAAGGCCTAATGAAGTGTACAAGAGTGTGTGCCATTAAGCAATTGCACTAGAGCAATTCAAGAAAATCTGGGATCCTCTGTGAAGCCATTCAGTAGTTCATCATAGAAATGTAGGGCTGGAAGGGACCTTGACAAGTCATCAAGTCCAGGTCCCTGCACTGTGGCAGAATCAAGTAAATCTAGACCTTCCCTGACAGGTGTTTGTTCAACTTGTTTTTAAAAATCTCCAATGATGGGGATTCCACAGTGTACCTTGGAAGCCTATTCCAGAGCTTAACTACTATTATAGTAAGAAAGTTTTTCCTAATATCTAACCTAAATCTTCCTTGCTGCTGATTAAGCCCATTACTTTTTGTCCTACCTTCAGTGGACATGGAGAACAATTGATCACCATCCTCTTTATAACAGCCCTTAATATATTTGAAGACTGTTATCAGGTTCCTCCTCACCCAAAAAAAAACAAAAACAAAAACTTCTTTTCCCAAGACTGAACATGCCCAGTTTTTTTAACCTTTCCTCGTAGATCAGTTTTTAAAACCTTTTATCGTTTTTGTTTGTTTTGGACTCTACAATTTGTCCACAATTTCCTAAAGTGCGGTGCCCACATTTGGACACAGTATTCCATCTGAGGGCTCACCAGTGCCAGTAGAGCGGGACAGTTACCTCCTGTGTCTTAGATACGATATTCCTGTTAATGCACCCTAGAATGGTGGTAGCCTTTTTTGCAACTGCATCACATTGTTGACTCAAAGTCAATTTGTGATCCACTACAACTCCCAGATCCTTTTCAGCAGTACTGCTACCTGGCCAGTTGTTCCCCATTTTGTAGTTATGCATTTGATTTTTCCTTCCTAAGAATAGTATTTGGCAATTGTCTTTATTGAATTTCATCTTGTTGAATTCAGGGCAGTTCTCCAATGTGTCAAGATTGTTTTGAATTCTAATCCTCTCCTCCAAAGTGCTTGCAACTCCTCCGAGATGTTATCTCCAGATTTTATAAGCATACTCTCCACTCCATTATCCAAGTCATCAATGAAAATATTGAATGGTCCCAGGCCCTGGAATGACTCCTGAGGGACCTCCTAGATATGCCTTCCCTGTTTGACAGGGGCCACTGATAACTACTGGTCTTTCAACCAGTTGTGCATCCATTTTATAGTTGTGCACCCACCTAGACCACATTTCCTTAGTTTGCTTATGAAAATGTGTGGGACATGTCAAAAGCCTTACTAAAATCAAGATATAACTTTGTAACCTTCTCTGCTCCAAACTTATAACAACTGGAGTTCAGTTCCACTGAGGTGAAGAGGAGAGAGAAGTAAGGTGGAAAGTATGTGTTCATAGAGAGAATTAAGGAATAGTGGGTAGCAGTTTTTTTGTTAAAGGAGGAGTGCAGGATCTGTGATGTGCCAAAGCCAAAACATAGATATCCTGAGGGTGCTCATGTTATCACCTCTAAGCACTCTGCACAAAGCAGATTGTACTGTACTGCTAATTTCCTGACACTGGATTATGACCTGAAAATATCGCACTATACTTGGTGGGGCGCTTGGAAGCTGCAGGTTTGGCAACACTGTAAGACCCCGAGTTATACACTGTATTTGCGTATGTTGCAAACATTTAAAAAAATTAGTTTCATGGTTGAACAAGCAGCCTTTCCAAATCATAACTAATGTTATACTAGAGGAGAAGCAGCCAGTTATAATTTCCAGGTTGTTTTTTTTAATTTTGGTGATCCATGTGGAAAGAGAAAGTGCTCAACACATGTCAGTATTCTTCATCTCTTAGTCAAGGGGTAACAATCAGGAATGAGACAGCTACAGTACCTGCTGGTTGCCTTCCCCTGGAGAACAGTTGCATAGAGAGAGAGGAGATCATCTTTACAGATATTTTATTTAACTTCTGGAATCTCTTTCTGATTTTTTCATGGGATTCTGAGTTGTAATATTTTTTTTCCCTCGTAACAAACTGTTGCTAAACTTTTGTTTGAAACAGATAAAAAATAATGGACCTCTGATCAACATGGTTTACAAAGTGCTAAAGAACTCAGCACAAGGGTTACTGTCCGGTATAAATGTAAGACTGCTTGTATCTGAAATGTGACCATCCCATCGCTTTTTTTCAAATGGCAATCAATGTACATACCCTAGCTTCCACAGGTGTATCATGATAAATAGAAGAGCTTCCTGCAAGATGTTTTTTCAGGCTGTATGCAAAATTATGGCTGACCTCACTGTGCTTGGTTTCGTCTTACCATATGTTGCAAATGAATGGTTGTGTTAAATAGTGACTCCTTTATGTAATTCCGAAAGTGTGAAAGCATGCTAAGTCTTATTTTATGTTCTCATTTTCACTGCTTTAAAATTAAGGTAACTTTTGCACTTGTGATTATATAATCCATTTCAAAATATAGCAAATTATTCATAGTATTTTCATTGCAGACTATGAGAAAAGTTTACCTATTCACTAACTTGCAGATTATTAAACCAGCAAATTTAGTACTTGGACACACTTCTGTTTATGCTTAAATATACTAAATATTTTCCTACACTTGAAAATGTGACTGAACATTTACTATCAATAATGCTAAATGACTTGCATTAATAATTTTAAAAGGAAAATCATTCCTATTAAAATATTGTACTATTTGGCAATTTATGTTGAAAATGTTAAAAATAATTAAGACTGGTTTCTTCTAAGGGAGAGTAAACCCTCTTGTATTTGATGATGGGGAAATAACAAACGTCTGGCTTTTATTTCATGAAATTCACATGATAAATATATGCATTCTTTGAAAATGGAAAGGTGAGATGTAAAGCCATGAATAATATAAAAATGGTAAATGTACTCATATCTTAAGACTGGAATAATATATGAAAATCCTACCTGGTGGCCTGCTAACTTCATCTAAAATAAAATGTTGAGGGGATAGTTGAGTCTCTGTACCACTTTACATTGTGGGTAGTTCTTAAGGATTATCTGCTTTCCTTCTAGAAGTTGGATATGGAGCCAGAGATTGCTGGAATGAGAGAGGGTGAAACTAGAAAGAAGTACATCCAAAATGAAGTGTATTTAAATATCAGTTTCACTCCTGCCCCAGACTAATATCCCTCTTTGCATTCCCATAACATTCATCATGGACTGAGAAAGAGTGAGCCCTTTGTAGATATGCAGGAACTACTAAGACACGTTTTTAGTCAGCTGGGACTCTATCCTGCAAACGCTTATGCACGTGTTTAACTGTAGGAACATGAATAGTCCTATTGACTTCAATGAAGATGACTCATACATAAAAGTTTTGTAGGATAGGGGCCTTACTTTGTAACTAAATGGGATTGATGTTTCCTTTGATTATAAATCTGACACAATTGCACTTGTCATTTGTCACGGGTCCTGCTCCGCCCCCATCTTCTGACCTGCAGAAACTGCACCTCCAGGTGTACTCTCAGTGAAGCTTTATTTCAAGGCCCTTTCACCAATATCACCACAGTCCCCCATGCTCCCACCTATTTACAGTGTTTGCCAAGTTTTAGGCACTCTCAGCAGGACTTGAGGGGAACAGAGGTCTCCCTAGTCTGAAACCTCTGTATTTAACCCCAGCTAGCCCTGTTCCTCTCTTCTCCCCTCTTGCTCCTCTTTTCTTGCACTTCCTTCCTGTGCCTTCTTTAAGCCCTGGGCTGATTGGCCAGTTGAGTTCATTAACCACAATCAGCTTCTCCTGGGGCACTAATTAGCCTCTAAGTGATCAGAGTGCAGGCTCACCTACTCAGTATCTGCACTCTATCACATCATTAAATAGCCTAATTTAATTAGTTGGTAATCCTTTGGAATTAGATATTGATGTACCATTGTCATATTTCAAATATTTGATATGGCATGCTTTTTGTAATAATTCTAGAGTTGTACATTTTCTTTTCATGAAGAAAATAATATTGATATGTTACTTTTATACAAGTTCTACAAGTTATCTAAAATTTCTTATATTTCAAAGGATAAGCCCTTTAACATTTATTTTTAGTGTCGGTAAATCACATAGTGTGTTGGCTAAAGCATATAACAAAACTTTTTCTTTATCAATGAAGCATAATTATATTTCACTTTGCCACCAGTCTAATATATCGTTAAACCTTATTCTTTTTAGGTGACAGGGCGTGATATACTAAAAGAACGAAGTACAAAACCTGTCAAGATTGCAGAAAGTGATATTGATGTAAGTATCAAACATCAATTCAAAACCCTGTCAAATATAGTTCCTTTAGCATTTAGCTGTTTCTGTTACGCTATAATTGTTCTCATTCTGATCCAAATGAAAACGAAAATCGTGCTACGGAAGAAGGGTTTCTTTCTTTTTTTTTAAATCTAACTTAAATATATATGGTTTTATTGGTAGGTCAAGCTAAGCGTTTTCTGTGAACAGGACGGGATTCTACAGGACTTGGAAGACAAAATAAGATCCCTTAAGGAAAATAAAGTAAATACAATTGAAAATTTTATATGTTAATAATGATAATAATAATTAACACATTCTCTTGGACAAACCTTAACGTTTCTTATTCAAGCTTTTGGGACTCCAAACCAAGCATTAGATTATTGTAATGTACCAATATTGTAATACTTCACTTTGGACAATATATACAACTCTTTTATTAAAGAATGAAAATGGTATGTTTTGAGTATTACAGATGAGTAATGTATTTGGAAAATATAGTTTTAAAAAAGTTTCAATAATGCATATTTTAAAACTACTCACATTTATTTTTATGTGCCCTCTATTACAAATTTTGATGAATGCACATTTTGAGAATAGTTTTGTTTTTCTTTTTAAGTTGACGATGGCACGGGGCTGGGTCAAGGAAAGGGCTCAATCTCTATCATTTTTTTTAACACAGTTATAAAATTTAAAAAAAGTCTCACCAGAGAGGCAACTGTGTTATCACAGTTAGCAACGTATTAAAACTTGTGCTAACAAAAACTATATTTAAATACCATTGTAGGTAATATGATTGCAGTAGCATTATGAAAAAGGCTATAACAAAGGGGGCGGAGGGGAGCAGATCTTGAGTTGTTTCAATGTAGCTAAGCCAATTTACAACAGTTGAGGTTCTAGCTCCAAAGGTTTCAACCAAACTTGTAGTAACTTCTTTGACCTGTTTGCTGCTAGGACCTTCTTACTCCTCCTCCCAATCTTCTTCCTTCCTTCTGTTTCTATCCCATTTAGAATTCACATAGTGAACTGTCATAAATATAAAGGGAAGGGTAACCACCTTTCTATACACAGTGCTATAAAATCCCTCCTGGCCAGAGGCAAAACTCTTTCACCTCTAAAGGGTCAAGAAGCTAAGGTAACCTCGCTGGCACCTGATCCAAAATGACCAACGAGAGGACAAGATACTTTCAAATCTGGAGTGGGAGGGGGTCGTGGGGGGGGACAAAGAGTTCTGTCTGTCTGTGTGATGCTTTTGCCGGGAACAGATCAAAAATGCAAGCCTTCCAACTCCTGTTAAGTTAGTAAGTAATATAGCTAGAAAATGCGTTAGATTTTCTTTTGTTTAATGGCTGGTAAAATAAGCTGTGCTGGAGGGAATGTATATTCCTGTTTTTGTGTCTTTTTGTAACTTAAGGTTTTGCCTAGAAGGATTCTCTATGTTTTGAATCTGATTATCCTCTAAGGTATTTACCATCCTAATTTTACAGCGGTGATTCTTTTACCTTTTCTTTAATTCAAATTCTTCTTCTAAGAACCTGATTGATTTTTCATTGTTCTTAAGATCCAAGGGTTTGGGTCTGTGTTCACCTGTACCAATTGGTGAGGATTATTATCAAGCCTTCCCCCGGAAAGGGGGTGTAGGGCTTGGGGGGATATTTTGGCGGAAGATGTCTCCAAGTGGCTCTTCCCCTGTTCTTTGTTTAAAACGCTTGGTGGTGGCAGCATACTGTTCAAGGATAAGGCAAAGTTTGTACGTTGGGGAAGTTTTTAACCTAAGCTGGTAAGAATAAGCTTAGGGGGTCTTTCATGCAGGTCTCCACATCTGTATCCTAGAGTTCAGAGTGGGGAAGGAGCCTTGACATAAACATTAACAAAAGGACCTTTTCTTCCCTTCTCTTCCTTTCATTGTGTGTGTATAAAACTAACATTTTACTAGCTGTGAGCCCTACCTACATACTCTAGGGCTGCTGAAATTAAATGTGCTCATTAAAATTAATGTCTGATTATAGTAGGTAAATTAATCTGTACTACAGCTTGGTATTTCTGCCAAAAGGTATGAATAAATTCAGAGGCAGTTTAGAAAAAAATTCTTTCTACCGTTTGCACAGAAATTAAACATGAAAAATTTCACTCCCATTGGTTAATGTTTTTGAAAGGTGCAAACACTAAAATGGATTTATAATGGGAATTGTGTTGCAACTTAGTGGTTGCTACTGACTCTTGCTACAGTGATGGCCCAAAGCTTCACACCTTCCAATAATCAGTTTCCTTCTTTGTTCTCTCAGTAAAAGGAAAATCTGTGATCCTAGTGATTTAGAGGAAAGACATGAGAGGTAGACAAGATTTTTCATATTCTCAGTAGTAAATCAGTACAGACCCATACAAATGTAAGTCTATTGCTATTTTCCTTTTTTTCTTTAGGACCAGCTGGAATCTGTCTTGGAGGTTTTGCATAGACAGATGGAACTGTACAAAGACCAACCACAGCATGCAGAAAAAATTTCTTCCCAGCAGAGACTTTTGCAAGAGGACCTCATTCATATTCGGGCTGAAATATCCAAGGCATCCACCGTATGTGTTCAGCACTTCCAAAGAAATGCTAAACTAAGCACTAGACTAAAATGAATTACTTTTCAGACATAGGGTTAAATCCTACAAACCAATTTAGATAATGTACAGAATGTGAAAGCAAATCATGCAGATCTGTCTTTTTAATGGAAGTCTTAACTGCAAATCTTTGTTCCAGACTCCACTGGCTATCCTAGTATAAACTAGAGCAGTGGTTTTCAAACTTTTTTTCTGGAGACCCAGTTGAAGAAAATTGTTGATGCCCACCACCCAATGGAGCTAGGAATGAGGGATTTGGGGTATGGGAGGGGCACAGGGCTGGGGCAGAGAGTTGGGGTGCGGGTTGCAGGATGGGCTGGGAATGAGGGGTTCATGGTGTGGGAGGGGGCTCTGGGCTGGGGCAGGGGCTTGGGGTGCAGGAGGAGGTCAGGGCTCTGGGCTGGGGATGCAGGCACTGGGGTGGGGCCGGGGATGAGGGGTTTGTGGTGCAGGAAGGGGTTCCAGGTTTTGGGGGGGCTCAGGGCTGGGGCAAGTGCTTGGTGCAGGGGGTTGGGGTGCGGACTTACCTCCGGTGGCTCCCGGTCAGCAGTGCAACCGGAAGTGGCCAGCAGCAGGTCTGGTTCCTAGGCAGAGGCGTGCAAGCGGCTTCGCTCAACTCTCACCCTCAGGCATTGCCCCCCACCCCAGTTCCCATTGCCCGGTTCCTGGCCAATGGGAGTGCAGAGCCGGTGCTAGGGGTGAGGGCAGCGCGTGAAGCCCCATGGCCCCCCGTCTAAAAGCTGGACCCATTACTGGCCGCTTCCAGGATGCAGCACGGTGTCAAAACAGGTAGGCACAAACCTGCCTTAGCTGGGCAGCACCACCGATGGGACTTTTAACAATCCAGTCGGCAGTGCTGACCAGAGTGACCCAGTGCCTGACATGCTGTGACCCAGAAGTGGGTCGCGACCTGAAGTTTGAAAAATGCTGAACTAGATTCCCTGGAACTTTTCTAGGAGAAAAAAGGAGTTGGGTCTTACCCTGGAGTATTAGCCAGAATTTTCTCTCTCTTAGTTACCGCGACCTAATAAGAATAAACTTTAATAAAGGCACCACATCAAATTAATGTTATGTTTCATTAATTGGCCACACAAAAAGGGAAATTTTAAACCCACCTACCCACTCTGTACTCAGCCATATAATCCCTAACTCCTACAGCACATGAGGCCAGTTTTTAGAAAACTGCCTCTAAAATTGTACTCATAAGTCTTGTATGTATATGTCAGGTCAATTAAAACATCTGTCATATACATGCACGTATGCAGTGTTTTGTGTCTGCAGACAATGCACTGTTTTACAGGCTGTGTTGAAAATTTATGTAGAGGTGTGTAAAATCAAATTATCTTCCACTATTTTGAGTTAGATAGAAGAATGTACAGCTGCAGATGTTAGCCACAATGTAAATGATTTAAGGATTCTCTGTTGGCCCCGACTCGGGGTGAATTTGTACCCACATTTTAGAACTCTCTTAAAATAGTATGTTCAGTTTTACACATTACAGAAGTAAAGTGAACAGGGTATTGAAATTTAAGTGGTCTTCCTTCAAGAATTCATATCATTGCCTAGATTCCTTTGAACACCTGCTTTGTCATTAAATAACTAATACAGCATTCTGTGTTCGCATATTATCAAAAAATTTCTAACTAAAGATTTTGGACTCTGTCCTGCAAGGTGTGGAGCACTCTGGCCATAACCCAGTAAAGCATTTAGGCTCATATCATTACATTCTGTTCAGAACAGATCATTTTTCTTTTTTCAATGGAACAACCTAATTCTTAAAGTTAAGAACATGCTTATTGGTTTAACTGGCTGAAAGATAGAGTGCTGTGTACCTTTTATTGCTTATCGTAGGGTTGCATTGAAACCTTTCTCTTTGCCAACAGGAAATGGAAAATGCTTGGAATGAATATCTGAAATTGGAAAAGGATGTGAACCAGCTGAAGCAAGCCTTACAGGAACAGATGAACAGATCATTTTTTCCTCAGGTGAGTCTGTTTTCAGGTATTAAATTACTATTGTTGAGATCTTGTCTGAACTCTAAAATGATTTAACTCCTGGGAGGAAGTCTCCAAATGCTTGTTCTGTGTGGGGTATGCTGGCCGTCTTCCCTGCCTGCTGCTCCTGCTGGATGTATCCAAAGTAAGCAAACTATACCTCAACGTACCTAGCTATCTTGAATGAAACATGTATTTAAGAATCTCATATTAGTTTTAATATTAGATACAGAAACAATCATTTGCTTTTGTCTTTTTGTTTTTAAATTAATTTTGATACAGGAAATTTAAACATGCCATATAAATATAGTCCTTAGCAGGGAGACATGCTTGAAAGAAGGGTCTAATGGAGAAGCACTAGACATAGGTTGATATTTGTAACAGAAAAATAATTAGAAGTTCTGCAGAAGTTTCTTCTTGGAGAATTAACCTTTGGTTGAAACCTAGAGTGTGAGATTCTGCTAACAATAATATTGGAGAGTAAAGAGAACTAAACCCAAGAAAAATTCTGTTTCCTAAAATGTCAACATCTATAATTTAGAAGTGGAAAAAAAAAGTTTGAAACATTACCTGGCAAAAAATATGGGGAAATCCACTGGCAGGGCATTAGTACTAATGCAAACTCTTTGAGAACATACATAAAGGGGGTGGAGGGGTCACCATTAAAAAGTCACCATTTACTAACACCATAGTGTGGTATTTTAAATTTTGGAAGTAACTCCAATCATCCTGTTCATGCAAGGCTATCCTAATCAATGTCCCATGATTCAGGTATTGTATTTACAGCTGCAGGTATTTGAAACTGCTAATAACCGATCCTTGTTATTCCTGAACTTAGGATAAACATCTAGGAAGATATTCATTTGCTATATGTTTAATTCCTAAATGCTGCCGACTCCTGGCATTCTTAACCCTGAAGTTTCCACTAATGCCTGTTTGTTTCATACATTCTTTTGGCTCGTAAAGTGGAAAAATGATGGTAACATAGCAATGAGATGTCTAGCTTTATTTCTAGTGTGGTAAATGTTTTTCATAATGTTGTGTCTGTGCGAATTTGTCAGTATATTATTAGATACTGTCATTTTTTACATTAATAACTTTTTAATTTATGTCTATGCTGGACTTCCTAGTTTTCCATTTATTTGATCTGTCTTCGTTGATTCATCTATCCACTTTTAAGGGCATCAGTCACAGACGTGCTATTTTCCTTCCTTGTTCTCTGTCATGTTGGGATATTAGTGGATGGTTATCTCTGCACATCCCTTGTAAATTGAAACAATTGTTTAGAACTTATCAGTGATTGAAAGACATCTGGATTTTAAACCAATTATTTAATTTTGAATCATGCAGAGAAGCGCTATTTTCATATGTCATCTTATTTGCAAAACTCAATGTGTCGTGCCAGATTTTTTCTACATACCTGTTGTTTGTAATTATTGCTTTTTATCCTTAGAACAAGGTAAGTTGTCGAGGGTTTTTTTACATTTATCTTTACAAAGCATTATTTTAAACCAAAAAGCAAAACCAACAACAACAATTAGAGTTTTCATTCAAATCCCTGGCTATTTATCTGGATATTTCCTACCAAAAGAAAACAGCAGTTATATTTTAAAATTCTTATCTGGTTACACTGTACGTCTGTCCCATTATCAATTAGACTGTTTCTTTTGATTGTTATCAACTAAACCTCTTCTATCAAATTATGGGTTTGAGAAGCTTTTTATATTTATCATCCTTCTTTAAATTCCATTCCCTTGCTTCTAAAGAGGTCATTTCTCAACCTTGATGTCTGGGTAGCTTTGAGTGCCAGAATATTATTAAACTGAAGTCAACTGTATAACATACCATACCAAAGAAACTTCATTAACTTAGAGTTAAAGTTGCCCAAATTCACGTCCTATCAACTAAAAAAAAAAAAAACAACAAAAAACAAAAACAAAAAAACCCAAGGAAATTAACACTGCTCATATGTCCATTCAGAATACACTTCATCAAGGTCACAGTTTCAGTTGTGTATTTGAACATATAGTGAGGAACTGGGTTTGTACATTGTAGTTGATTATACACTCTTCCTGTGCCCTCCTTCCATATCCTAACCCTGTTCCCAATAGTTGGAAAGGACAGGGAGAATTCCATCCTAATTGTTTGAGTTGCTAGTAGTTTGACTATGAAGGCAGCATTTTCCCCAGGGGAGCCTCTACTGGCTCACAGAAGGACCCTTGATCTGATAACTTAGCAGGACTCCCGACTCAGAAGATTAAGATGCCCTGTGTGGCAGGGAGGACATGGATAGAGAGTGGCATTGACATTAACATGGGAAGTGGGTGAAGCAGGGTTTCCTAGTAGCTAGTTCAGTTGTCTAACCTAATTCCCAAGCTGACTTCCTGCTCCCTCCCATTCCATGTTTTTTCTTTATCTTTTATGAACATGAAATTCTTCTTTCATTCTTGTCTGTCAGGTCAACAGCGACGATGGGGCGGAGTGAAGTCTTTCCATCACTCTCTATCTTGTGCCAGCTCCATGGCTTCATTCATCTTTAATATTTTCATTCTATGTCATTCTTTACCATGTTTATCCAACTCATCTTTGGTCTTCCTCTGTTCTGAGTGTCTTGCCCTTAGGTACGTATCGCCATTTCTGATATCCTTTCTTGGTCCATTCCTGACATCTGTCCAAACCGTCGCAGTCATCTTTCTGGAACTTTCTGTAACAGCATTATTTCTCCAAAGCTGTTTTCCTGTCTCTTCCTTTTTTATTTTCTGCTGTCTTGAAACTCTCAGTATTCCCTTCCACCAGTTCATATTTGCAGTCAAAATCTTTCATTCATGGCCTTTCTTCATACTCCGGCATTCCGACCTGTATGGCAGTATTAGCATGACAGTTGTCTCACATACGCTGACTTTTGTTTTTAGCCTTCCAAATCTTGCAGAGTTTTCCAAATGCAAAAGCAGCTGGTCCAATTCTTCTTTTTACATCATCTTCACAATTCCCATTCTTCAATACCAGTCCTCCAAGGTATACAAATTTTTCCACTTGTTCTAGATCTTTATCTCCAAGTTTGGTATTTACCTTCCCATTGCCATAATTTTTGTCTTCTCCATGCTGATCTTCAAGCTGAATTTCCTGTTTTTCCAGTTTACCTTGTCAGTTATTCTTTGTAAATCCTCCTTGATCAATTCTGCAACCTCTGTGGTTGTGTTGTCATTTCCCAGAGCCTTTTTCTTTTTCAAACTTTCTATGAACATCTTTAATACAACTTCTAAGAATTCCAGTATCTCCTCTCCTTTGTTTGTGCTGGGAAGCTTCTCCAGGATCATTTCATCTACTGTGTTGTTCGCATTGTACAGCTCTTCAAAATATTCTTTCCATTATTTTTTCTTCGCTTGTTCGTCCTCAATTATTCGTCTGCGCTTGTCATTCACACCAACATCTCCATTTCATATGTCCCATTCAGTTCTCTTACCTTGTGATACAACCAGTGTTCCCTCTAATTTTCCCATACATGTGCGGAATGAATTTTGTTATGCGCACCAATATGGAGGTGATGTGTGACACATCACCTTCATATTGGTGCGCATAACAAAATTCATGTGGTGGGGGTGGGACTGAGGGATTCATTGTGTGGGAGGGTGCTCAGAGCTGGGGCAGAGGGTTGGAGTGCAGGGGTCTGAGGGTTCCAGCTGGGGGTGTGGGCTCTGGGGTGAGGCCTGAGGCGAGGGGCTCAGGGCTGGGGCAGAGGTTGGGGTGCGGACTCTGCGTGGGGCCAGGGATGAAGGGCTCAGGGCTGGGGCAGAGAGTTGGGGTGTGGGCTCTGGGGTGGGGCTGGAGATGAGGCGTTTAGGGTGTAGGAGGGTGCTCCGGGGCTATGGCAGGGAGAGAGGACTCCCCCCAGCTCTCTCTCCCCAAGGCAGCTCCAGGACTGGGGCCGTGGGATAGGTGCCCCTCTCCCAGCTGCGGCAGGGTCAGACCGGGGCCTGGGTTGGGGTCAGGAGAGGGAAGACCAGTCTGCCCACTGGTGCTTCTACCTTAGCAATGACCTTTCATCGCTCACTGAGAACCAATCACAAAGCCTTCTCTCCGGAGCCAGGGCATGTGGGCCAGCACAGACCACAAGTCCCAGCACACATTGCGTCCTGGAATGGGAAGGCTGGACCAGCAGAAGGTGCCTGATAGTCCGTGCTCCTTTATGGCTCTAAACCAATCAGAGCCCTCTCCACGATGAGGTGCGAGAATACAAACCAAACGGCGCCTGAGTTGGCGTGAGGATTTGGACCAATTAGCACCTGCCCTGACTGTGGCAGGTCCAGGCTGGGTCTAGGTTCCGACTGTCCCTCCTCTATCTGCGGCAGGTCCAAGGCTGAGTTGGGGCCGGGGGAGGGGTGCCCCTTCCCCAGCCATGGCAGGTCCCTGCTGGGCGGGTTTCCTGAGCGCCTGCGTGGCACTAAATAGGCTGCTGAGCAGCCGCACAGCTTACAGGGAATTTAGGATACAACCCCATATCACATTCTCATTGTGTATTCTTGTGCTTCCTTACATTGTTTGCGTATTCAATTGTTTCCGTCTCTCTCTGCTTTCTGTTTGATCTTTCTGGTCAGCCTATTGTATTTAGCTCTTAGACTTGTCCTCTTATTTTATTCTCCTTCAGCTTCCTATGCTTGTCATTCAACAGCAGCACTTCATCTATTATCCACCTTGGTTTCTTCATTTTCACCTTGTAGCTCAACACTTGTAATTCTATTTTTAACACTGTTCCATTTCTCTTCAACTCATGTTCCATGTCTCATTTCTTCATTCAACAGAGACAGAATGTTTTCCTCACAGCTTCTTTGTATTCTTTCCTCATATCTGGTGTGACTGAATGCACTGCTCTATTTACACCCTACACACTATTGTAATAATCCTTGTACAAAAAGTGCCCTTTTGAGATATCATATGAAAACTAATAACTAACTGGTCAATAATATCCTGATGAAATGTATGTAGCAACATTATATGTTAAATTATGAACATAAGCTGAAGTTATGACTGAAATATGGTTACCAGACAAGTCTGGGGAGTGGATAAACTTGTTTCTCAAAGGCAGCGGACAAGCTGATGCCTCTAGCCAGTTCTCAAAGCTGTCAAGAGGCCATTCTTTGTCAAAGAAGTAGGGCAAAACAGATCAATATATATTTTAGTAACCAACAGCATGGAACCTTTCACCACAAGACTCCATGACTCCAACCTCACAGCGGCAATGAACTATATCTAGGGGTAACCCTCCGCAAAACGCATTTCAAAGGGTGACTGGACTATAAACATGAAGTACAAAAACACCCCCAAGGGGTATCTCCCTATTTATCTCGCTTTCAACTAAGACGACAAAAGAAGTAGCCATTTGACTTTTGGAAAGATCCTGACCTGAAATTTGGTCAGCCCTGTTTCTGGGAGCATGTGGTAAGTATTTTATCTTGAACCAAGTCAAGTTTGTTAAGTTTTAGCACTAGAAAGTGTTTTTATCTTTATTTCTCTTGTAACCATTTCTGACTTTAGTACCTTGTACTCAATTAAAATCTATTCTATGTATTTAAAGTCGACAAGTCTAAGTTTATTTAAGGCTAGAAGGGACCATCGTGATCATCTATTCCAGAGGTGGGCAAACTATGGTCCGCGGGCCACATCCGGCCCATGGAACCCTCCTGCCCGGCCCCTGAGCACCTGGCCCGGGAGGCTTGCCTCTGGCCCCTCCTCTGCTGCTCCCCCTCCCCCGCAGCCTCAGCTCACTGCGCCACCGGCACAATGCTCTGGGCAGCGGCGCAGCTGTAGAGCCGCGGCCTGACCTGGTGCTCTGTGCTGTGTGGGTGGCGTAGGTGGCTCCATCAGCTGCCTGTCCTGGTGCCACCAGTGCTCCAAGCAACGCGGTAAGGGGGCAGGGAGCTGGGGGGGGGGTTGGATAGAGGGCAGGGGAGGTTGGGGTGGTGGTCAGGGAGAGGGGGTGTGGATGGGGGTTGGGGCGGTCAGAGGGCAGGGAACAGGGGGTTTGAATGAGAAAGGGTTGGATGGGGCGGGAGGTCCGGGGTGGTCAGGGGAAAGGGAGAGGGTGAATGGGGCAGGAGTCGGGGGGGGGCGCTGTCAGGGGACGGGGGGGGGGGGGTTGGATGGGGCAGGAGTGCTGGGGGGGCTGTCAGGGGGCGAGAAGCAGGGAGGATAAGATAGGGGGCGGGGGCCAGGCCATGCCTGACTGTTTGGGGAGGCACAGCCTCCATACCCTCCATACCATTTTGGAAACCCGATGTGGCCCTCAGGCCAAAAAGTTTGCCTGCCCCTGATCTAGACTGACCTCCTGTACATCACAGGCTGGAGAACCCTCACACACGTCCTCCTGTAATAGACCCATAAAGTCTAGCTGAGTTGCTGAAGTTCACAACTCATGATTTAAAAACTTCAAGTTACAGAGAATCCACCATTTACTCTAGTTTAAACCAGCAATTGACCCATGCCACAGGCTGTACAGGAAGGCAAAAAAACCCCAGGGTCTCTGCCAATCTGATGTGGGGAGAAATTCCTTCTGAACCCCAATTATGGAGATCAGTTGGACCCTGAGCAAGTCAGCAAGACTCACCAGTCAGACATGTGGGAAAGAATTCTGTATAGTAACTCAAAGCCTTCCCCATCTAGAGCCCCATCTCCAGCCTCTGGGAATTTTTGCTACTAACAGTCACAGATGGGTCACATGCCATTATAGGCAGTCTCATCATACTCTTCCCTCCATAAACTTATCAAGCTCAGTCTTGAAACAAGTTAGGTATTTTGCCCTACTCTTCCCCTTGGAAGGCTGTTCCAGAATTTTACTCCCCTGATGGTTAGAACCCTTTCTCTAATTTCAAGCCTAAACTTGTTGATGGCCAGTTTGTATCCTTTTTTGCATCAAAAATGGCACTTAAATAACTCCTTTCCCTCCCTGTATTTATCCCTCTGATGTATTTATAGAGAGCCACCATATCTCCTCTTAACCTTCTTTTGGTTAGGCTAAGCAAGCCAAGCTCCTTGAGTTCCTTTCATAAGGTAGGCTTTCCATTCCTCTGATCATCCTAATAGGCCTTCTCTGCACCCTGTTCCAGTCTGAATTGATCTTTCCTAAACTTGGGATACTGGGATTGTGCAGAGTATTCCAGATGAGGTCTCACCTGTGCCTTGTATAATGACAATAATACTTCCCTATGTCTACTGGAAATACCTCACCTAGGATTGCATTAGCCTTTTTCACAGCCTCATCGCATTGGCAGCTTGTAGTCATTCTGTGATCAACTGGTACACCCCGTTCTTTCTTTCCCTCTCATTTCCAGTTGATACATCTCCAGCTTATAGCAAAAATTCTTGTTGATAGTCCCGAAGTGCATGACCTTGCACTATTATATTTCAGCCCATTTCTTTTACTTCAATTTTCAAGATCCTCCAGATCTTCTTGTACGATATTCCAGTCCAATCCTGTTTTCACATTGAAATTTCCCATCATCAATAACAAGTCTTGTCCTGAAACTTTTTATATAGTTTCCCGTAGATAGTTATAAAATGCTTCAATTTTTTCCTTGGGTACTGCTAAGGTCGGTTCATATACTTGTACTATCATAACTGTCACAGATTTGATTGTATCTCACCTTCAGAATACAAGAAGATACTGAGTTAAATGAAATCAGAGCCTGGCTTGCCTTTAGTTTTTGCATCAACACAGCTCTGTTCTGGTGTCCACCATCTTCTCTTCCCAATGTCAATATCCCTATGTTCATCAAAGAAGATCATGCCAGACTAGCCTGTCTGGTGTATCTTTCTTTGACAAGATAGCTGAATTTTGTAGGCAAGGGAAGAACGGTAGAGATTTAATATATGTGGATTTTAATAAAGCATTTGATATGGTCCCACATGGAATATTATTAGTTAAGATGGAGATTAGTACAATAATTGTAAGGTGGGTAAGGAACTGGCTACAGTGAAGAATGAGTTGCACTGAAAGAACTATTGGGCTGGAGGAAGGTTACTAGTGGAGTTCCTCAAGGATTGGTCTTGGGACCAATCTTATTTAATATTTTCATTAATTAGCTTGGCACACAAAGTACAAATGTGCTAATGAAATTTGCTGATGACACAAAGTTGAGGGGCGTTTTCAATACAGGGGAAAATTGGAATATTTTATACAGGAAGAATTGGATTGAGGACTGTAGTAATAGAAATGAGATGAAATTTAATACTTCAAAATGCAAGGTCATGCACTTAGGGATTAATGACAAGAATTTCTACTATAAGCTGGGGGAGCCTTGGCTGGAAATGACAGAAGATAAGAAAGACCTCGGTGTATATAGCTATGTCTACACTGCACATCTTTTAGTGGTGTGGCTGTGCTGCTGTAAGGTGCGCTGTGTAGCTGCTTTTTATCGCAGGCAACAAAATAAAACCACCTCCAACAAGGGGCGGTAACTTCGTTGCCAGGAGCGCAGCTCCTGCAGACAAAGCGTTGTCCACACCAGCACTTTTCGTCATTAAAACTTTTGTCATTCGGGGGTGGGGTGTTTTTTTTTTGACAAATGGTTTTGGGTGCTCAATTTAAAAATGTTGAAGGGGCCTGACTTTCAGAAAGTCCTGATGTCCAAATCATGGACCTTAATGTTGTTTCAAATTGAAGCACCCAAAATCAAAAGTGATTCTGAAAATCTTCCTCTTTCTGTATGGAGCAATTTAGGCTCCAGAGCAGTTAATCTACCATCTTGTATACTTTTATTTTATTTTAAAAAAGTGGTCCTTATGGAACATTATCAAATATTAATAAAGGCATAGATTTCAAGTTGCTAGAGGGAAGAGTTGATACTGAACGCTAGCATAAAATGTTCATTCATCAGAAGGTTAAGAACTCAAGGGTTCAGGCAGCCTGTTCAAGTGAAATCTTTATTTTAGAATGGTGATTGATGATGTTTTGCTGAATGGGAGGGACCTGGGTAAGCTGAAATGAACTCAGATGTGGGTTTTTGGTGAGTTTTAGCTTCTCACTTAAGTGTTTATCCTGTAGTTTTGTCACTCTAAATTATGGTTCCGTGCTGGAAAATTAAAGGAGATTATTTCTTCAAACCAACTTTTCTTGCCTTGCACATAAAGTATATTTACATCTTCTTTGTAAACATTAATCTTTGACTGCTCATACTTTAAAATATATTCAACTGTTTAACTTTCTAGACCTAGTCTGGTTTCAGAGTAACAGCCGTGTTAGTCTGTATTCGCAAAAAGAAAAGGAGTACTTGTGGCACCTTAGAGACTAACCAATTTATTTGCGCATAAGCTTTCATGAGCTACAGCTCACTTCATCGGATGCTTATGCTCAAATAAATTGGTTAGTCTCTAAGGTGCCGCAAGTACTCCTTTTCTTTTAGACCTAGTCTGTTTGCGTCAAGATTTAAGTAATGGGAAGAATCATAGAATCATAGGACTAGAAGAGACCTTGAGAGGTCTTCTAGTCCAGTCCCCTGCACTCAAGGCAGGACTAACTATTATCTAGAAATAACATTAAAAATTCTTCCTTATTCTGTATGCTACTTCAGAACTGATGGAAGATGCATTTTTTGAGTTGGTTCAAAGTTTTTCTGACTGGTTACCTTTTGATGAGTTCGTTGTAAATCAATCACTCAATATCCTGCAGTGTGATTCTTCTCAGGAAGTTGAAGTTGAACAAGTATGATTGTCTAGTTTGTGTCTTGATAATCTTTCAATAAATGTTCCATCTTCTCCTATGAGTCTACTACTAACAAATAACATTCTCCGTTGTCTGACTCCTTGGCACTCTACTTTCTGATACATAGCCTGACTGAATATACTTTCCTGGTCCAAGAAAGCAAAGGTGAAGCAATTTATTTCCCTTCACTAGTGCTAGGAGGTTTAGGAGCCAGTAATAAAGTTGTCTTTTCTTCCAAGGCAATGCTATGTTATATGGATTAATTAGATGCTATTTTTTGCCCTCATGATGGGTGAGTGCTGTCAGGTTCTTTTGAATGGGCCTCAGGCTTAGCTTTCTTAGTGACCCTTCTGCTTCACTAAGTACAGGAAAAATTGCAAATTTAATTCTACTTCTTAACTTTATTGTTCAATCATGGAGATGTTAAAGATACTACATCCAGGACATTGCCAGCTTTCTTACAAAGCTGTGAATTGTCATGTCAGTTTCCCCAACCAAAAACAAACAGAAGAGGAGACAGGAAATGGGAGGAAAACAGATGGTCCTGTTATGGTCTAGTGGTAGGTTAGTGGTGGTTGCTGTCTATAAAAGTTATGTTTTCAGAACAAAGTTCAGCAAGGTTTCAGCATGCAACAGGTCCATGCCAGTGTGGCTTCGGTTAAATAAGTTTTAGAGCTTTCCCCATAGGCTGTAATACATTATAGCGGTGTTTTCCTAATTCTAGAAAGCTGAGCCCCTCTTCAGGAAGATGGAACCAGCCACACTCCCTTTTAATGCTGCCATGTGTTGTTAATTTGTATGTCCTTCCCCTACATTTTACAAACAATGGATAACAAACCAGCATGACCTACACAGTGCGGGGGCTAGGAGATGTGCTGCTGTGGGTGGTATTGACTATCCTTCTCTTCTGGGGTCTGGTAGGCTTGTCTGTCGGGGGGAGACAGGAAGCGGATGATTGATTTAGTTGGGGATTGGTCCTGCTTTGAGCAGGGGGTTGGACTAGATGACCTCCTGAGGTCTCTTGATATTCTGTGATTCTATGAGTGTAATAACTGTCCTGCTGTGAAGCTTCAAGCCACACATGTAAAGAAAACGGTGTGAGTGACTGCTTCCAACTCCCCTCTTCCTCATCCTAGCTGTCAGTTGTGACAAAATCAGTGGTCACTCAGAGTAGATTGAATAAATCTTCATAATACAAATGAAATATTTAACAGTGGTGGCATTTAAAGTATTATAGATAGTACCCATTCAAATGAATGGGGCAATTCACACCTCAGAGCTGTTTCAGATTCTCTGTAAACCCAGGCCTGTTTACATGGTTTGGTTTTTACTTGTTTTACATTCTGAAGGTTAAAAGCTAGAGACTATCTTTTTATTTTAAATTAAAGCTGAGAGTCTAGAGAACAATTGAGAGGTATGTCTGTGCTCCCCTCACCTCCCTCACTCCTCCTCAGACGTTGGGAAACACTGTGCATTACTTATGGCTCCACCTATAGGTAGGGCATGTTGTGAATCAACAGCAGCAAGAGGTCTCAATCCTTGCTCTTACTTCAGATAATTATTTAACCTACTTCCAAATTCCTAGGCATTCATGCAAACTTTGAAAAACTGGATATATTTTGACGTCATAGTTAGGGATAGGCACCAGGGTCATAAGGAAGCCAATTTCTGTTTGAATGTATATGTAAAACTACGTAGTTGATCTCTTGTCTGGATGGTACTCTGTTCCCACCAGCATAGTCATGCAAAAGACTCTTATAATTTTGAACTGGCTGAATTAAGATGCTAACAGTTGTGTTATGCCCAGTTTTTTCCTATAATCTTTCCAAGCTATGCAGCCTGAGTTCAAGTGTCACTAAAATGTTTGGTTCAAACTAGTTATAATAAATTAAACTGACGAAAACTTGGGATTGAACTGATTTTTAAAATCTTTCCTCTTACTAAACATTAGGAAAAATCGCAAATGCAAAAAGATTTATGGAGAATTGAAGATGTTACAGCTGGCCTAAGTGCAAATAAAGCAAACTACAAAGTCATAGTAGATTCTATAAAAAATCCAGGTAAGAGAAATTGAGTAAAGATGTTAAAGTATATCTAAATTCATCTGAATCTCTTGAGTGTGCAGAATTGGGCTAGAAGTCTTGAGGTCATCATTTATTACAGAATTTCCAGTACTTCCTGCTGCTGGTTGTGTTGGGAGTCCCCTTATCCCAGTAACATCAGCCTTCCTCACAGGTATTTTTGTACTTACTGATGGAACCAAGAAATGCCAAGGCATAAGAAAACAAACAAGGGGATAAATTAGCCAAACCAGAAAAAATCGTTTTAATCTTCATAACACTCACTATCACAGTTGCTCTCCTGCCCACCACCTGACAACTCCTCCCACCCCCAGTCTGTCTGCATTTTCCACTTGGTCCTGCCCCCTCCACTGCCTGCACTTCACACTGTTTTCCATTGTGGGGAAAGGTTGGTAGACAGAACAAACAGCCTTCTGTCGTAGGAAAAGGTGAAGTGAGAAGGTGTATATGGACTGCATGCTCGTCCGCTTTGTTGGACTTCCCAGAAAAGAGCCAGTAGGTTGGGGAAGTGGAAGTCAGTTGGATGTCTTATGTAGATTGTAGCATATGCATAAGAGTATATTTATTAACACCATTTACCTATAAACAGAGTGTGAATTTGTTTTGAGATCATGGAGCTCATAGGTATTAATTTATTTTTAAAATACAACTATAGACACCTATCTGTGTCTAGGCATCTGGATGTTTTTTGGCATAGCCATAACATCATAGGTTTTTACATCTTAAAAATGTAGTCTATAGTCAGAATAATGAGGGAAGTTTAAGGTTTTTCAAAAGCCAGCGCATAGATACATACTGCTTATTATTTTGTGTGATGTTCTTGTGGGAAAAGTGTGCGCTCATGATGTAGATATAACATCCACACAACTTTTCACTTATTTACTTGTTTGTGCCATAGAAAGAAAAACAGTGCCTTCATTTTCTCAGTCTAAAGTGCCTTCATTATCAACTTCTCTCACAACTATGGAGAGCAAACTTTTGACTCAGCGAACTCCTCCATCTAGTCCTGTTAAGTCCTCTTTGGAGGTTAGGCTGTTTCCACAGCCTTATACTCAGCCTAGAACACAGTCTCAACCACAACAGCTGAAAAAAGTGGAGCATCCTCTTCAGTCACCCGTGAAGCTAAAGTCAAAAGTTGTAAGTATTGCTACCATGAATTGAGTGTAAATCTGTCTCCTGCTCTTGCCACCATCATATCTGAGGATCTAATGCTATATGTGAAAACATTTTATAAATAATTGCTTCCTTATCAATGTGAAGCCCAGGCCACATTACAGAATTTAGCCTGGTAAGGAGAAACTTGGGCTCAGGTTCTAAAATTGCCGTGAATCTGTTCACAGTTTGGGGTGTGACACTGAGCATATTGCATCTAGCATTGTGTTTTCATTAAACAAGGTTCACATGTAGTTCTAATTGTGAAAATGGAAGGCATTCACCAGCAAATATTGCACAAAATAGAGGGATTTCCGAGTTGTGCGGAGCTCTATGTATTCAAGTTAGCAGGATCTGATGAAATTCACACTAGAGAACTTAAGGAATGATCTGAAGCAATCTCGGAACCATTAGAAATTATTTTGAGAACTCATGGAGGAACAGTGAGGTCCCAGAGGACTGGGAAAGGGCTAACATAGTATCTGTTTTTAAAAAGGGGATCAAAGAGGACCAGTCAGCCTAACTTGGATATCTGACAAGTTACTAGAACAAATTATGAAACAATCAATTTGTAAGGACATAGAGGATAATTGGGTTACAAGTAATAGCCAACATGGATTTGTCAAGAATAAATCATCCCAAGACAACCTAATTTCCTCCTTTGACAGGGTTACTGGCCTAGGGGATTAGGGGAAGCTATAGATGTAATATATCTAGATTTTAGTAAGGCTTTTTATACCATCCCAGATGACATTCTCATAAGCAAACTAGGGAAATGTGGTGTAGATTAAATTACTTTAATGTCCACTGAAGGAAGGACAAGCAGTAATGGGCTTAATTTACAGCAAGGGAGATTTAGGTTAGATATTAGGAAAAACTTTCTAACTCTAAGAATAGTTAAGCACCGAAGTCGGTTTCAAGGGAGGTTGTAGAATCCCCATCGTTGAAGGTTTTTAAGAACAGGCTAGACCAGTGGTTTTTAAAGTTCGGGTTGCAACCCAGTATTGGGTCGCGGAATGCAAGGCACTGGGTCACCTTGCTCAGCACCCAGGGACCCTGGCGGCTGGCCAGTAAAAACTAATAGTAAAACTCGTAGTCCTTACCCAGAAGCAGCCAGCAACAGATCTGGCTCATAGGCAGGGGGGCCACGGGACTCCACGCGCTGCCCCCACTCCGAGCACCGGCTAATGGGAGCTGGGGGTGGTGGTGCTTGTAGGCAAGAGCAGCGTGGAGCCGCTTGCGCCCCTCCACCTAGGATTCAGACCTGCTGGCCACTTCCGGGGCACAGTGTGGTCTGCAGTGCCAGGACAGGCGGGAAGCCTGCCTCTGCACCCTGGCTGCGCTGCTGACTGGGAGCCACCAGAGGTAAGCCCACGCCCCAACCCTGCTCCCCAATCCTCTGCCCTAGCCCTGAGGCCCCACCCAAACCCAGAGCCCGATCCTGGCTCCACTGCAGAGCCTGCATCCCTAGCCCAGAGCTCTCACCCCCCATCCCGCACCCCAACCCCTGCCCCAGCCCAGAGCCCCCTTCCACACCCTGAGCCCCTCATTCCCAGCCTCACCCTGCAGCCCTCACCGCCGCACCCAAAACCCCTCATCCCCAGCTCCATTGGATCGCGGGCATCAACAATTTTCTTAAACTGGGTCACCAGAAAAAAAGATTGAAAACCACTGGGATAGACAAACACCTGTAAGGGAAGGTCTAAGTTTACTTGGTCCTGCCTCATTGCAGGGGGCTGGACTAGATGGCCTCTTAAGGTCCCTTCCAGCCCTATATTTCTAGGATTCTATAAAGGAACTGAGTGATAGTGCTTGAAGAAGTTGAGTAGATAACATGTAAATCATATGCGTTAGTTGGTAGGATGAGGAACATGCTTCACCATTTTGTTATGTATTAAGACAGAGCCTTCTTCAGTAGTTAAAATAACCCTTTAAAGCTCCAAGAATATAAGAGAAAGTGTGTTTTAAACTTCATAGCATATTATTTGCTGAGTCTCAGTTTATTTACCTTTTACCAGGGAGATGAAGCACCACCCAGACCTCCTCTCCCTCAGGTCTACAATCCTGATGATCACCCACCAGCTGTTCCACCTCTTCCAAGGGAAGCCAATGTCATCAGGCACACATCAGTGCGAGGCCTGAAACGTCAGTCAGATGAAAGAAAGAGAGATCGAGAACTGGGACAATATGTAAATGGTGATTATAGGGTGAGCAGTCACTTAGCCACAGCCTTTAAAGTTTATGGACCTTTATAAGTTTTTTGCTCTGATACATTTTATAGTATACAGACTGCTTATGGAATGACAGCTATATGGCAACCTGGAAACACAAAGGCTCTAAGAAAACTATTTTAATTTGTCTGAAATCTGTGGTCTCACTTGATCAAATGAATATTTTTCTTGGTAGGGAGAGCTCCGTTCATGCATGAGTGAACCTGAATTAGCTACAATAGATGGTGACTTCAGCCAAACTTCACTTGGTTTCATAGGTTCTGACAGTGGATACCAGACATTACCTACCAGAGGTAAGCCAGAGAATTGACCATTTTTAAAAAGTACTCTGTGTCTGACATATTATGTATGGGGTGTGTGTATTTGTTACAGATTAGGGGTGCTGTTTGAGTCATTATCTTAAAGTTAGCTAAACAATGATATCAAGCAATGTTTTGATAATTTTGCCATAGAAATAATCAGCCTCTACAAAACCGTTCCCGTTTTTTGTTAGAAAGTGGGAGTGTACCATAACAGAAAAAATTAGTTTGTCAGAACAGCTCTTAAATTATTGTCTGACCCAAAAGATTTCTTATGTTCATAATGGCTTAAATTGTAGAGTTTTTTTAAAGTGAATCTATTCCGCCATATTGGCAGCCCTAGAGAATGAAGACGTCACAGATACAGCATAAGCAGAGTTAGTGCAATTTTCCCTATGCCACCTCCAGTCCTGGAACCACCTTAGAGGAAAGAGTAGGGGCAATTCAGTTTTTATCTCCATTTAGTCCTTGTCCCTCTGCTCTGATTGTAAGTACCATTTTGGGTCAGGTTTGCTGGTAGTTTGGTTATATTAACACTTGTTACGGGACTGAGGCTACAGACTTTTCATTTTACATGAGCTTCCAAACTGTCTTCAGATGGTACTGAATTTTAATCACTATGAACCATAGAATGAATTTGACTGGTGACCTAGATGTGAAAGTCCTGTATCCCATTACTGCCCTACCTGGCTGAAAATGTTGAGACGTGAACTGTAACAAAAATATATAATAGAAAATGTAAAACAATTTTTTGAAACACCCACCTGTTATCTGTCTCTTGAGCATTGTTTTGCTTCTTTGTAAAGGATTATCTGGATCAACTTCCAGACTGCACCAAACATCCACCATTTCATCGTATGCAACATTTCAAAGAGATAGCGCCAAGGTAACTTTAAATAAATATTTTGGTGACAAGCGTCTGGATCTCGATAGACAATATGCTGAGTGCAGATGTATTTTGCGTAACAGGAGCTGATTCTGATAGCACCCATGGAATGGAAAACTGTTTAAAAAAATTTTTTTACAGCTGTCATAGTAAGGCCTCCTACCAGTCACATTGCTAAACTGATTGGGCATGCCTAGAGACAGAAGTAACACCATAAATGAAAAAATTAGGGAGTACAGGCTCGGATGATTTGGTCATGTAAACAGTCCCGACAATTTTGTGGGTAAGAGGGTCCAGCAGATCAATAGTGAAGGAAAAAGACAAAGAAGCTGATCCAAGAAGAAGTGGTGGGATGTCATACGGGAAGAAGTGTAGGAATGTGGTGTGATAGAGGATCAATCAGAGTACTTTAGAGGGAGAACCCTTCTAGAACAGACCCCATTTGATGGGATTAATACAAAGAAGAAGAGACAGAGTTGGAACGACTCACTGAACTTGGTACAGATTCACAAAGGAAGGCCTTGGACCTAGTTAATGATACAGTGTGTTTATTACCTTAGTAGAAATTGCAGATGTCAAGGTTCCTCCCCCACTCTGAACTCTAGGGTACAGATGTGGGGACCTGCATGAAAAACCTCCTAAGCTTATCTTTACCAGCTTAGGTCAAAACTTCCCCAAGGTACAAAATATTACACCCGTTGTCCTTGGACTGGCCGCTACCACCACCAAACTAATACTGGTTACTGGGGAAGAGCTGTTTGGACGCGTCCTTCCCCCCAAAATACTTCCCAAAACCTTGCACCCCACTTCCTGGACAAGGTTTGGTAAAAAGCCTCACCAATTTGCCTAGGTGACTACAGACCCAGACCCTTGGATCTTAAGAACAATGAACAATCCTCCCAACACTTGCACCCCCCCTTTCCTGGGAAATGTTGGATAAAAAGCCTCACCAATTTGCATAGGTGACCACAGACCCAAACCCTTGGATCTGAGAACAATGAAAAAGCATTCAGTGTTTTACAAGAAGACTTTTAATAAAAAATAGAAGTAAATAGAAATAAAGAAATTCCCCCTGTAAAATCAGGATGGTAGATATCTTACAGGGGGTAATTAGATTCAAAAACATAGAGAACCCCTCTAGGCAAAACCTTAAGTTACAAAAAAGATACACAGACAGAAATAGTTATTCTATTCAGCACAATTCTTTTCTCAGCCATTTAAAGAAATCATAATCTAACACATACCTAGCTAGATTACTTACTAAAAGTTCTAAGACTCCATTCCTGTTCTGTCCCTGGCCAGAGCAGCATACAGACAGACTCAGACCCTTTGTTTCTCTCCCTCCTCCCAGCTTTTGAAAGTATCTTGTCTCCTCATTGGTCATTTTGGTCAGGTGCCAGCGAGGTTACCTTTAGCTTCTTAACCCTTTACAGGTGAGAGGAGCTTTCCCCTGGCCAGGAGGGATTTCAAAGGGGTTTACCCTTCCCTTTATATTTATGACAGCAGAGTTGAAAATACGCAAAATAGTTTAAAAGACAATAGGATAAAATCAACTGATTTACACTGAGAAATAGAGGAAGAGTTAACTTTTTTAGTATACTACTTATAAAGTATTAATTACAACATATGGTTTGATTACTTTTAACAGGAGAGACCAAAGAGTGCCTTGGAACGCTTATACTCTGGAGACCACCAAAGATTCAAGATGAGTGCTGAGGAACAACTAGAAAGAATGAAGCGACATCAGAAGGCATTAGTTCGTGAACGCAAGAGAACTCTTAGCCAAGGAGAAAGACAGTCTGTTTCATCTCGGTCTTTCATCCGGCCCGTTTCTGCAGACATAGGCTCAGTATGTTAGACATGCCTTAAAAGGACTAAACTAAAAATATGATCTGTCATATTTCTAGGAAGCACTTTCACCTGAGAGTGCATGATACTTCTACTCTAAATATACTATAGTGTAATACCTGTTTCAAGAGTGTGAATAACAAATGATCAATTTTTGATAACAAATAGTTGCAGTCTGTGTAGCTGGTTGTGCAGGTAAGTTGGTCAGAGAACAACGTGGCAAGAAGAGAATAGTATATATTGAAATGACTTCAGAGACAGAAATTGTTTTTATTGATTGGAACTGTATTTAGAAAGCAAAATGAAGTTTGTACACCTTTCAGATTGCTTATGACAGAATGGGCCTTTTAGAATGTTCTTATATAGTGTGTTTAAAATCTTTATAACTAGATTAGGAGATATATATGGTGATAGCAAACCAAGGTTTTTTCCATGAGGTGTTGACAAAATATAAATAAACTGATAATCAGTTTTAAGATCTAATCCTATTTAATGGAAGTTTATGCAACAGTTAATGTGTTTTAATTATTATAAATTATTCTTTAAAGCTCAAATGTGGAATATTTTAATGAGGCTCAAAGTTCAGTTGCTGAAGAAGAGGATTTTTTTTTTTGTTTGAGAATAAATGCTGTACTGAACAGAATTTTTTAATTATACATTTTGGACACTAACCAAAGCAATTCTAATTGGTGAAGTTATCTGATCATGTCATGGTATCAAACGAAGGATGTACTGTAAATGTCACAGCCACTGTAATGCTAGCCTTCCTTTTTAAAATGTATTTTTCTTTTGGTTCACTAGAGCCTTAGAATGATCACCTTATTTACCTAATTCATTGCACAAGATCTCTTGCTTTTAGAATTGTCACTCATAATACCTAATTCCTTCTTTTGTTTAAAAGAAGTAAAAAGTTTCTAATTATTTCAAAATAATTTCTAACTAGACTACTCAATTTTTACCAGGCTTAATTGCATTTTAGTAGCTGTGTGTCAATTATTAGCACTTCTAAATCCCTTGATATTACTCAATTTTTTATTCCCATTTCTTAAGAATCCTTCAGAAACACTAATTTACAACCCAATTATCTTTGTTTACTTCATCAAATAAATATGGGTACACTTCTTGGAGACATTCGTCCATGCTGGCCTGCATTTTGCAATCACAAATTTGCAGAAATGCACAATTTTGATATCACTGCCATTTTCATGTTTTAGTTAGCAAAACTAAACCTGAACTTTTAATGTACAACGCTAATATATTTGCACTCTTCTAATTTAAACATTTCATAATACTCCTTTAACAATTTTAATGAATATTTTATGTACAAATTTGTGTGCCATCTTGTTCCTTGCTATAAGGAATTAAAATGATCTCCTTTAGCTATTGATTTGTTTCATAGAGATCTCTTCCTGTATCTAGAGGGCTCCAACACACAAAAGCATGTTTGATAGCACATTTGCTTGTTTGCAGCCTTACAATTATTTAGTGGCCAAGATGGTAAACAGCTAAATATGTAATTAGTTTAATTGCTGCACAGTATGTAACATTCTATTTTAAACATACATTGTATGTGTAACTCTAATTTTAATATAATGCACTGGTTTTTTTTTAAATTCATCACCTCTCAAGTGTAGTATGACATTTTAAATATTGAACATAGGACATGGATTTATTTGTTATATAAAATGCCTTTTTAATGTCTCCACATCAAAGCCAATAAACATATTGCTACATAATAATGGTTTGATGTTTTTTCTTACCAATATAACAATATCTTGAAATTAATATTGTGTAAGTATAAAATATATTATGGCAATCAGTCCTGGTTGAATATGAGTAGAAGATTGCGTCTTGAGCGCTGTGTTTGTAAGAAAACGTATTTTCCCCTTTGAATCCTAAAAAAAGATTTTCTAACTTTTTACATGAGTTTTAACTGCCTTATAATTAAATTACATTTTGAATATATATAAAAACTACATATTTTTGAGTGATTATTGAGAGCTTGTGCATGAATAGGTTTAAATCAGGGGGTTTTTTTTAATATGTGTAACCTAGTGGAGTAAAAGTGGCTGTAAGCTTTAATCAAAGCCAGTCAAGAGTTACAGTACTTGCTCTTGTGCAGTATAATTATTGGAGAGAGATTTAAGAAAAGCAGATGTGTGAAACATATAGCAACATATTCTGCTTTCTACATTGTCAAATACTGGAGGAGTGCTTTTCTTGTTCAGAATATAAATACTGATTTGTGGGTTGAGGGGGTATGATATTTTCAGTTTTCAGCTTTGTAAGATAAAATTCCAGGGCTCCACTAATATGAATATGACATTGCCACCATGTTAGGCATTTGTGGCATTTGATGAGACCATAACTACATCCATAACGTCTTTTAGGCATATAAATTTGTATTAAGTTATATAAAATATGCCTAGCTAAGGAGGGGCATTCTGTCATAATTTCAACTTTGAACCCCCAAAACATGCTGCTTAATTCAAAGTGGTTTGAGAATTGGCCTGCTTAAACCCAGGGTTGTGAGTTCAATCCTTGAGGGGGGCATTTAGGGATCTGGAGCAAAAATTGGGGATTGTTCCTGCTTTGAGCAGGGGTTTGGACTCGATGATCTCCTGAGGTCCCTTCCAATCCTGAGATTCTATGATTCTATGATAGCTAAAAGTTTGCCTTGTAAAGGCAATTATTCTTTTGGTAAGCTTTTTATTGTGAGATTTTTATTTTTATAATGATAACCAATAAATTGTAAATTTTGGTTGATCTTATAAGGAGAATGAAACAATCTTTTTATTGAAGTTTTATGATTAAGATGGCTTTGAGGATATTTTAAATATTTCCAGGACCAATTGAATTTAATATTAGCATTTTAATTTCAGTTAATATATGTATCTGTGGAGTATTAGTTGTAATAATTACTGTGCACTTCTGCATAAGGTCTCTAAGGTGCCACAAGTACTCCTTTTCTTTTTGCGAATACAGACTAACACGGCTCTGTGTTACTCTGAAATAAGATCTAGTGTAATTTTCAGTCTGTTGTGTAAACGTCCACCGTTCAAAGTCATCCTATTTGATAAGATATGTATTTATGATGTTTATTGCTCCGTATTCTATCATTCTCTAAGGTCACTGAAACCAAAACAGTCTGCCTATGGTCCCCTTAATGTATGTGCACGGAGCACTTACTTCTTATTAATGGGACTTATGCACAGTCATCACAAGTTTACTTATTAGAGCTTAATACTGATCAACAGTTTTTTACAGCATGCAAAAAAAATAGTAAAATCTTATAGCACAGCTAGAAATCAAATGTAATACTAATAAGACTAACAAACATTTTTTTGCATGACAGTCGTGTTTTTTGTGTGTCAGTTATTTAAGAGTATAACTTCATGGACTCTTTCAGCAACCTAATATTAGAGGCTATGGTCATAAACATTTCTAGGAGATCTATTTGTTGGTATACACCATTAATTGTTTTGTATCTGTTACCAGTGGAAACGAGAACAAGAATTTGATTTGCAGTTACTCGAGAGAGCAATACGTGGAGAAGAGAAAAACGAAAATGACTGGTTAAAAATTCAGCCTGTACCAGTGAAAGAGATGGACCTGGAACCTCAAGATTATGACTTAGATATCAGCAGAGAGGTAATGCTAGGGGTATGTTGTTCCATACAGTATGTCTAAAATTCTTCAGTTTTTCTAAGTTTTAGGTAATTCTTCTCCTCTCAAATTCTTGTGTTTCAAGAGTTTCCCTAAAAGTTCCAGTTTAATAGAGAGTTTTATAAACAATGAAGAACTAGGCTGGTGGCCCTGTGCTGAAAGTATCTCACTTTTGGAGACCAGGATCATATGAGTGCTTGGCCTTATTAGAGAGAAAATGTTAAATGTTCGCCCTGTGCTGTAGAAAATATTTACAAAAGTTTTAGTAGAGGAAAATAAAACAAATTATATATTGCATATGCAGATTTCAGATTAGAGTTGAAAGGATTAGACACTGAAGGCTAATTTAAAATAGGAAGTAGAGAAAGGTATAGAAGAAAAAGCTACCTCAAGGAAGCTATCCAGCTGTGACTCATGGTTAATGTGAACTGGCACGACATGGTACAGCAGAAGAGTGAATGTCTCTTTATACTGGTCAGGAAAAATAAATCTTGTCTTTACTATAGGCTATATGAAAAATATAAATCAGTGATATCGGTGCCGGATTTTGTCAGCAGTTTTCATAACTCAGTAAAGCATTTATTTGAAATGCTATAGAGCCATCTGGTGGCTCAGAGGCAGTATAACATACTGTTGTGTACTTGTGGCACCTTAGAGACTAACAGATTTATTTGAGCATAAGTTTTCGTGAGCTACAGCTCACTTCATCGGATTCATTCAGTGGAAAATACAGTGGGCAGATTTATATACATAGAGAGCATGAAACAATGGGTGTTACCATACACACTGTAACGAGAGTGATCACTTAAGGTGAGCTATTACCAGCAGGAGAGCGGGAAGGTGTGGGGGGCGCGGAGAACCTTTTGTAGTGGTAATCAAGGTGGGCCATTTCCAGCAGTTGACAAGAACATCTGAGGAACGGTGGGGCGTGGGGGGGAATAAACATGGGGAAATAGTTTTACTTTGTGTAATGACCCATCCACTCCCAGTCTTTTCTTTTTGCGAATACAGACTAACACGGCTGCTACTCTGAAACCTGTCATAGTGTTGTGTGAAAAGGGAAATGAAAGAATCTGAAAGTATTTGTAACAGAATGCAGGGTTTTTTTGTAGCTGTGTTGGTCCCAGGATATTAGAGAGACAAGGTGGGTAGGGTGACCAGATGTCCCGATTTTAAAGGGAGTGTCCTGATTTTGGGGTGTTTTTCTTACGTAGGCTACTATTACCCCGCACCCCCTGTCCCGATTTTTGTTGCTGTCTGGTCACCCTAAAGGTGGGTGAGGAAATATCTTTTATTGAACCAACTTCTGCTGGTAAAAGAGAGAAGCTCTTGAGTTTACACAGAGCTCTTCTTTGGGTTTGGGAAACTGATTCAGTGTCACAGCTAAATAAATACAAGGTGGAACGGATTGTTAAGCATAACTAGTTAACACACATTTCAAAGGAACATTCAGAGTGAAATGGCCCATTAATACCCCTGCAGTCATAGGGAGGAAAGGAAGGGGTGGGGGAGCAGTTGCAGTAAGCCATAAATCCAGTTTCTGTATTCAGTCCATGATTTTTAGTGTCTAACAAAGTTATAAATTTAATCTCCCAGGCTCGTATTTTGAAAGTGTTGTTCAGATTTCCTTTGAGGATGAGGACTGATAAGTCAGATGTAGAGTGATCGCTTCGTGAAAAGTGTTCACCCATAAGTGAGGTGGTGTTTTTGTCTTTTATCATTTTCCTGTGTGCGTTCATTCAAGAGTATAGTGGTTGTCTGGTTTCATCCACATACTTGCTATCGATGCATTTAGTGTACAGAATGAGTTGAAAAGTCAGTAAAGATCCTTAACAATGTCTTGAATTGCAGTACATTGCCTGTGGAATCAGGAAGTTGTTATATCTTGATACCTTCATATTGGAATCTTTGCTGATAGAGTTCAGTTGGTATTGGATTTAATCTTTGTATGTGTGCAATGAGGAGCACTCCACTCCTGTGGATTTTGGGAGTTGGGGAATTCATGCCCTATTCTCACAAACCTGCTCAGCTCTACCCTGGCCCATTGGAATCCCTCACTGTACCCGGCTCCCCTTCTTAAATTGAACAGGAATGGAGCTCTACTCCTGTAGACCCTGAAAGGTGCACCACAGTACAGCTCCCATCATGCCAGTATTTGGAAATTGGCAGGCTAAGGGCATATCTACACTATAAAATTAAGTTGACCTCACTTACGTTGGCATATAGCCACCACAGTAATTACATCGGTTGTACGTCTTTACAGTTTGCTCCTTGTGTCAGTGGTGCGTGTCCTCACCAGGAGCACTTGCACCATTGAACTGTCAGAGTGGGGCATTGTGGGATGACTTCTGAAAGCGAGCAACAGTCGATGTAAGCAACACGGTATCTACACTGACATTGCGTTGACCTAACCACATTGACATTGACTCTACACTTCTTGTGGAGGTGGACTTATTAAGTCGGTGTAGCAGGCAAGTTATGTTGGTGGGAATGAAATTTTAGTGTAGATACTGACAGAGTTAGGTCAACATAAGCTTCCTTGTGTTGACCTAACTCTCTAGTGTAGACCAGGGCTTAGTGTGAACTAATATACCAGGGATGGACAGGAAGCAGCAGAGCTGGAGGTTCATCTCTGTTGACAGTGGCAGCAGCTGTGCCCTGTTTGGTCAGACCTTTTCTCAATGAATGATTTGTCCCTTTAATTAATTATATGCATATCTGATCAGTTTAGTGGTAGATACATAGTCTATGTATCTATGATACAAAGGTTATCATTTTTTTTTAAAATGTAGGTTCCAGTCTAGAAGTCCGAGGGGGTAGCTAATTCTCCATGCCCATTAGATTCTTGGCCCTGCTGATGAAATTCCTGCTAAAGGTGCCAGTTGTAATAGAGAATAGGGGTTCAATCCTCCACTCTAAGCCTCCTTTCTGCCTTTCCCTGCCTTCTGGGGCTGGCTCCTGGTACAAGTTAGAGCAGCCCAAAGCTGCTCTGGTCCCCTAGGGGGCTATTATGCTGGCAAGATTTCTGGAGTGCATGGGGTTCTAGCCTCATCCTCTGGCCCCTGGGGTGAGCCCTGTGCTGAGAGGGAGATCATAAGAGGCTAGCATAGAGCCATCTATACTGGCATTATGCCTGTTGAAGAATCCCCCATGCCATGGGAGTCCCCAGCTGTCCCTTTAGGGAAAATCTGTGGTCACTTTGCATAGTGAAGTGGCACAAATTTAGTTCAGCAGAGATGAGGATCTGGATTAAGGGCTTCTTTTTCTTGTGACCTCACCAGACCCTGTCCATGTCACCCTGGCCTCAGGCTCCCCAATACCCTTTAAGAAAACTCAGTCACAAAGTTCTGTACCATTGGCCAACTGACCTGCTGCTCACACTTAATAGATTTTTGCTTGTTTGTTTGTTTTACACTATACACTGTCTGGCCTATCTGCTTGAGACAGTGCAAAGTGAGCAGAGGAGCTGATCTGATCTCAGCAGAGATACGTTAGCAGGATACCTGCTAAACTCAGAATTAAGTTGTGTTAAAAAGTAAGGAAGTCTGATGGAAAAAGGGAGGTCTCAGCAGGCAGACCTCTGTGGCTGATTGAGGTTGGAGGAATAGAACTTGGTGGGTACTTCTTAAGATTATGACAAAAGGAAGGTAAAAGTCAGATATTTTGATTCTAAAGTTATTTGAGTTCTGAATAATATGATTTCTGTACTATGTTATTTGGGTTTGTGGTCGCTTCTGGTATACACTTACACCAATAGCTAGGGGTGCCCACTTGGGGAAAAATCAGGTCATTTTTCTTAGGCCACTGAATTGGGTTGGATTTTAACAGAGTGACCTAAAGGTGAAAGACTTGGGATCTCTTTACTCAAAACTCTGAATCATACAGTCCTCCAGATAGCTTTCAGCTGCAGATCCAAAGAAGTGAAGGACTTCCACTCTTTTCTTCATGTTTCCTTTACTCTTATCTTATTCATTTGTGTTCTTCACAAGCACTTTGTTATGTTTAATTAGTGTTGGCTATCAAAGTGCACTTGTCAATTTGCTGCTCGCTGGCTGGTTCAATATCTTATGAATGTGTCCCATTCAGCTCTGAATTCTTCAAGCAGGAAATCCGTCCAAGTTAAAATTGCTAGATATATTGCCAGCTGTTTTGCAACTTCCTAATTAGAAGTTTTAATCTGCATTATTATATTTGCATAATATGTGTAGTATTAGTCACACAGAGTGTATGTCTGTGTCAGATTGTCCCTGTGGCAATTTTTGGGACTCCCAATTTTTCAAATTATTATTTAAAAAAAAAACCAACAGCCTCCAAGCATTTCCTTCTTTGCTATTCATAAGGAAAGGTGGTGCATGCCTCAGACCCTGTAAAATACAAGCATTCAAACATTAGGTTATATTTGCTTTGTAGCAAAGGGCACCAAGAGAATCTCAGCTTTGGCCTCTATCAACTTTATACAGCAACTTCAAGCCATACAATTCCACTCTGGGCTCTGTTGCCTGACAGAATGAGCTGCAGACAGAACCTGTATTAACCCTGACTCCTCCCAGAATCTCCTTTACCAGTCACAGCTCTACACCAATGATTTACCTCCCAAAAGGAGAGAGAAAGTCAGAAGAGAAAAAAATCCTTAAGGGGCATTAGTTGAAGTTCAAAGGAAATGTTTAGAATCAGGGAAATACACAGTGCTGTGATGATCCATATCATACTCCAGTCAATGTGCACATGCAATTCCCATTTGGGTTAATATGTCTAGTGGAGAATAGCTATACCTTTGAGTTTTTGAAGTCCTAGCTGTCAGAAGTTACATTCTCTCTCTTTTTCCATAGTTGTCAAAACCTGAAAAGGTGGCAATTCCAGACCGCTATGTTGAGCTGGACCCTGAAGAACCTCTCAGTTCAGAAGAATTAGCCTCAAGACACCGTAAAGCAGAAAAGATAAAGAATATTCTTACCAGGTCTAGGTCAGATTACTTTTATAATCCCTCCTTTCTTTTAAATCTCAAACAACTCTATACCACAGATTTTTTCAGATCTAATGCTGATTATTAAACCAAGGTACAATGTATTGTGTAACTTTTATGAAAAATATACAGATGTGATATACATGATAAATACACTTCGAGAGGGATATGTGTATCTAAACAATATAGGAGGAGGGATTATCTACAAAATTCCAGGCATGTCACTGTGTGCGTCACTCTGAAGCCTTAAAATATCTGTACAAGAAGTCTGAAGTGATGGAAACAGCGACAAGCATGGCTGAAAGCTGTTTTTGTTCAGAATATCACTAGGTTTAATCATCACTGGGATTTGTAGTCTGTTACTATTCAATTGTTAAATTCTTAGCCATTTTCATCTTTTATATACATGCAACTTTATGAATTACAGCCATGTAACATAACAGCATGGGCTGCGGCTACTACTGTCCTAATAATGACTTTTACTTGTATGTCTGAGTGTTTAAAAGTATTAGTGAATCCTGACAAAATGTCTTTTAGGCAGGTATGGTAGGTAAACTGGGGCATGGAGAGGTTGTGATTTGACCCAAAGGCAGAAAGTCCATGTCAGAGCTGGGAATAGAACACTGTTTTCTATCTATACTACACCTTTTAGACACAGATTTTCAAAGAACTTGCTGGCTACTTAGAGCTGGCATAGACTTGCTCATATTGATGCAGTTGAAACTTTCAGCATCAAGAGTTTATCATCAACTCAAGTGCCTGCCTTGTCATTTATACTCTGTTTGAAGAGATGGGACCTGTAGGCCACTAGGTTGTGCCTCTTTCTCTTAGCGCTAACAAGTATCCTCACTATCTTCAAAGAAAAGCCATTAATTTTTCATATTGCTTTCATGTAAACAAACCTGTTTTCAACGAAGGGTTTTAAGATGTATTTGAGGCTGTGCATGAGTTATTGCAGAAGATATAATGACTATGTTATTTGTTTGTGGTATATACTGTAGTCACTGCATTGTTAGTGTATCTAAATCACTGTTTTGTAAAGCATTTTACAAAAGTCTGGAGTAAGATTTCTAGGGTATGAAACCAAGCTTTGTTCTGTGCTATACCATGGATTTTCGTTATGTTTGTAAACGTTAATGTTGTTTTTCACTTTCCCACTAGTATGCACAACCTACAGCCTACTGTTGCTCAGGACAAACACAACTCAGTTGATTTAGATTCACAGCTGCAGGAGCAGGAACGCATCATTACCATATCATATGCTTTGGCTTCTGAAGCCTCTCAGCGGAGCAAGGAGGTAGCAGGTAATGCTCTGTTATTTCTGAAAGAATGGCAGTGACAAATGTGTTCTTATTCTTATAGCTATCTACTTTTAAGAATCTATATGGTTGTCTGCTGAACTGCACTGTATACAGATGTTGCCACTATGATACAATTCTATTGACAGCCTTATTTAAAATTAGGAATCAAACAGCAGATATCAAATTCTACAGATACCAAACTAGAGAGGCTTGAGGGTTGGCTTTGAAAATTTGGGCTGGTGTAAAAAGAAAGGGAGATATCTCTCTGGTTATGATTATGAAGCTGAAAGCCTGCTATTGGTATGGGTGGCACTGATACATCTAGCCCGTCATATTTGAGATTTTAATCCCACGACCTCAAAACTGTGACATAGCCATTACTGAGTAGCCTAAATTACCATATTTGCCTTTTGAAGTGACAATAGTTTTCTACACTTATTTAAAACATTACTGTGAATGGAAAAAATGCAGAGAGAAATTGGTTAAAGGGAAACAGAGCGCTGACATTTTGTTTGGGATGTTGATAGATACCATCACTGCTGAACCTTGCCAAATGACATGGTATTTGAAACTTTCTTGTTAAACATCTTTGTATGTTGCTAAAGAAAAGTAAATAAATCAGTTGAGCTGAGGCTAAACAAGAAAAACGCTAGGCCAGAAGAGCTTTTTTTAAAGAAAAATTAAAGGGGGTCAGTGACTGGGATAACAGAAAATCACCTGCGACTTTAACTATAATCACTATGATGCCCTTATAATGCTGAAGAAGTTATTGCAAAATTGGCTTACTGTATGTTCCTGTCTCATGAACAAGTTTAGTGATCAGAACAGACCAACCAGGCAAGGGTGCTCTTTGCCTGGTGATGACAGTGGGTTCTTTATAGTGTGTGTCATCATTGAAAATGGGAACTGCACTCTTGCTTTCATTACGTTTGAAATATTTGTTAACTTAGAAAATGTCAGCAGAACTGTATCAAATAGGACAGTTAACATGTTAATAGTTGTTGTTCCAAGTATCTGACTATTCATTTGTAATTGGCACTGCCAACTCTTCTAGTGGAGAATTGGAATAATGGAAATTATTTCAACTCTGATGGGGGGAAAAACATGTTTCTCAACTGCAATTGTCAGTATGAATGGCACTTGCCACCCAAGCACTGGAGACCACTGCATTTAAGATAGATGATTTCAATAACTGGACATATAATGTTCATCCATAGAAACACACACGATTTCCTTTTATTGAATAAGGCTATGTATTCAAAGACACAGTGGCAGCAAACCTTGAGGGGAGGCTGATTTTTTTTTTAGGGGGGGAATGTTATTTTGGGGGTTATGAGTTTTGACTATTTGGAGAGATTTTGTGTGTAGTTTAAGAGGAAGCTATACATTACATCATCTTTGCTTCAGGAAAGATATTTTCATGGCAACTGATTTGGGAGGATAGGATGATTCATTGAGGACGAAAGACAGCACTTGGATGCTTGGCAATAAAAGGGCCATTCAGTTAAAACAAACAAACAAAACACTAAAAACTGAATACAAAGACCTAAAGTCTCCATATCCATGAAAGGGGAAAATTGCTCATCGGTGAGTAAGGATGTAGGAACCACAACACATTCTCCCCCAATCTGAGAAGAATGAGTGCTTGTGTGGAAGGGGGGAGACATTGTAAATGCACTAAATCATAAGATTGCTGGAGATCAAATTCCTAGCCCACAAAAATAGCTGTTACATTTTTATTATTACAGTTTAACTTCTTTTATATCAAACTGAAAAAGTAGGGCTTACGTGGGTGCCAACAAAATTGTTAGAAATTCAGGAAAACAAAATTCCCACAAACATTTATTATATATAGTCCCTAGAACATCTTAAATGCTTCCTGAAAAACTTATTTCAACTATCAATAGTCTCTTTCCTTTTTTCTCTTTTCTCTGTTTTCTTTCTTTTACCATCTAAGGGCCCAATCCTGTAAGGAGAGCCACATAAGTTGCTCCCTGCATCCACATGATGGGGACCAAAATGTTCCTCTTCTATAACTGAGATTGCTGTGGTTTCACCTTTCAGTAGCCCTCAATCCAGAGCTAATGTTAATGAATTAAAAAAAAATAGTAAGAGTTAGTGAAAGTAATGACAATATATTCTTTCAGAATGAAAATAATTTAGGTGTTTGAGCCTTCAGAAATTGATATTGGCTGATCGGGCCAGTTAAAAAGAGCACCACAGGATTTTTATTACTTCTTTGCACAGTTGGATATCTGTTCATGTTTGTTCTATTTTCTAGGTCTGGATTTAAGGGTGGGGTTTTCAAAGACTCTTGGTGCTGGCCTAATCTTGCTCCAGGGATGTCAATGGTAAAATCCCCAGGGAACACAGTTAGGCCCATTCTGAGCACTTTTGAAAATCCTACCCATAATGCCTAGATTTAGTATAAAGATTGCCTTGTACAATTTTACTGTAAGGTTTGTTTCTGACATTTTTCCAAGTTATACTTTTTGTGATGCATCTAGGATGCTATAAAATAATAAATGGTAATATAAAATGTGAGCTGCTGATACCCAGGCAAGCCACAACCTTCAACTGCAAAGTTCCTCCACTCCTGAAAATGAATATGAATCTCTCGTCAATCTGTACATCATGGATGAAATCTGTGAGATCAAGTATCAAAAAGCCACTTCTCAAATAGCAGTTTGAACTGAACGGTACCCTTTTCCCTCCATGACTGTAAAGGCAGAGCTTAGCATAGAAATTAGTTGAGTCTTTAATATTATGCCAAGAAATCAGGATTTCATGTCTTCTAGTGTAACATTATTTCTGTGCATTGTATATAGAAAAAGCATTCTATTTTGAGCATACATTATAGTCAGAGGATGCCTCAAGCTGAGGCCTTAAAAAGACATTTGACTTCTCGTATAATTTATTAATTAAGTTACAAACTATATTTATTTTGCTGTAAAGTATTTTTTCACCTTCCTATTTGCTGTACATCTTCTTGCTTTCTGCCCATTTATACCAGTGTAACTTCAGTCAAATTATGAAACTGGACTAACAAGTACAGTATCAGTGCTATCCTGGGATTTCAGATTTTGTGTATAGAGTTTGACTGGTGTAAATCAATGTTTTTTGCCATGTTGTTCCAATGAGCTTCATATTAATATGGGTTTTCCTTATTTTGTGTATTGTGAAAATAAACCATTTCTGCTTTTAATGTGACTGAAAGATACAGAAACAGGTGGAGATGTTAAATAGTGTGTAACGAAAATAATTTTAACACCCCATTGCATTACTTATCTGGTGCAGTGTTTCCTTTTCATGTAGTAGTTAGATAGTTAAGGTGGCTCTATTGTAATATGTATGTTTAATTATGCTACCTAATTCCTGTGTGTGTGATCCCTTCTAGCTCACCAGTTGACCTACCCATCTAAAGCACCCTCACCTTCTGTACCACAGCCACCTCACTCCCCCTTAAGCAATGGATTTCACTACACATTTGTCTAAACACCTTAAAAGTAAGAACTAACTGCTCTTGCATGTCTAATTTGTCATTACATCTTTGCTTTAACTTTGTCAAAAACTAACACTTTTTACTACAATAACGTAAAATTTATCCACATTAATGCATGCATGCAGTTTTCAGTGACCAGAAGACTCTGTTCTCAGACAGTAAATATTGCTACTTTCGAACTAATACATGAGCTAGCAGAAGCCTTTAAGGTGATTGCTGTAGGTTAAAAATAAGTAAAGGTTATTTTGATCATCTTCGTGTGGCAAAAGAAAAACTAAAATGTAAATGCTATTGGCAAATTTGGGGCCACATTTTCAGCAACAATTTCCAGGATTGAAAATGTGCGCATGTGTTGTCACCTGCAAAGTGGCACACACCTCTGTTGAGCACCGTACCTGCAAAAATGGGAACCCTCGTACACAGGCAGTTTTGGGTCTACATGCAATTTTGTGGGGACAAAATCAGGTACATTTTTGAAGAAACTAAAATTAAAGATTAGTTTGAGACAAGCTGGCCTTGTGTAATTAACTTTACAGTAGTTTGTTTGACTAATGCCATGCATTCAGTGGTTTCCCATTAAATTATTATACTAATCGAATGATAATGTTTGCTGCTCGTTTAGGTTAGTTCTTAGCTGCAAGTGTTGTGGGCACCATATTTAAAAAGGACATTTATTCCACCACCATTAAAAACGAACATTTACTGCCCATTTCGGTGGTATTTGCATTATTCCCTATACTTAAAATGGGAAATACTTACCAATAGTTAAATATATCATAATACTGACAGTATTCTGATTTGGCACTCACTGTATCTCCAGAATTTACTATTAATTCATTCTTGTCTTCCTGCTTTCAGATGGGCTAGTTTTCTCTCATATGATTGTATAAAAGTACATGAAATAAGTTTAGTAGTAAGTGTGACTGAACATCTTTAAAAGAGTAGTTTCTGGCTACCATGGTTTTGTGTTTTGGAGTACTTTTGAGACTAGCACTTCTCAGAGTTAAGAAATCTCCATACTTAGAAAAGCTCTAGAAAGGCCCAACACTGCGCACACATCAGTTTATGTCAATAGGAGTTCTGCTCAGAGTGGCTGCAGTAGTGGACCTGACCGTCGTAAAAGGTGACTTGCCTTCAGCAAGGTGCATCACAAATGATAGACTGACAGCGGTAAAGTTGTTCTGACATCACTCAGAGCAGCAGGGGACCATGATGGAAGTGGACTAATGTCTGCCTAGTTCACTTTCCGATTTGGAGGGCCTGATTCCACCACCCTTGCTCAAACTGAATGGCACCTGAGACTTCTAGTAGTCCTGTTAAAGTCAAACCGGATTACACCTGGAGTGAGGTGTTTTTCCATGAGTAAGAGTATCAGAATCTGGCCTTGAACTTTTCAAAAGAGTGCAAAAAATAAAAGCACTGTCCCCAGATACCAACAGTGAACTTGTACTAGGGAACTACCACAAAAACTCACATTCAAAGTTCACATTCTCTTTAAGGGACAGAGTTAAGGAAAGAATCTAATAATTTTAGCCATTACATTAGGGGCTTACAATGATGCTTCTAGATCAGTGGACATCATCCAGAATCTCAATGGCATCAAGTAATAATTGGTCAGACAATTTTAAATATCTATTATCCATCCTACCTTACTGAGGGCTGCAATACAAAACCATGTTTTTCTGAAAATGTGTACTGGTTGGCATCAGCCTACGCTACCGCATTTGACTGCATTTTGTTTTAATTCATACCAGCCAAAGCAGTAATGGAACATTGACATAAGATACAAGCCAACAACCATCTGATGCCAGAGCGTGGAAGAAAGAATGTCTTCATGACACCAGCTTCTCGGAAGATACTCATCAGCTGATCACAGAATTTTTCAAAAACAAATTCAGAGAATAATAGAGGGATTTTCTATGAAAAACAAATAAATTTAAATCATTTTAGTTTGGCATTGTTTTAGTTCAGACTTTTTATATAAATAAATGGCACTTTTGACATACTCTGTATAATACTGATGTATTTTTAGAAACAGAATATATTTTAGATTTTTTTAATCAAGGGCTGAGTTCGTTTTTTAAAAAAAGCTGCTTACACAGACTTTACAAAATATTACTGCTTCACCCTCAAGTTCAGATGCATATCGTACAGCCTCTTGACAAAATGTAAATCAAATAATCTTGGAAGCACATCATGGCATTTGGGTAAAGCTAACTCAAGTGAGAAGTTTACTGAGAATTTTCTTCTTTTTTTGGCAAAATTGATCACTCTCATGTGCCCTTTAAATAAGAAATAGCAAAGGTCTCAGCTTCCATTTCTAAATGTTAGTAACCATCATGTTTGCACATAATGAACAAAATTATGGCACTCAGCTGCTAACTCATGTATATTTTTTAATTCCATGTAGTTAATTTTCAAATATCAGTACCCAGTGTGTTAGCATTGACAATAGCACTGTCCCCATCAGTAACAAGATGCTAAAAAGATATATTTTTTCTTAAGAGGACTGGAAAGTAAAAGAAATTTTAATTCTAATGTGTGAAGTAAGCAATAAAATGTTAATAGAATGTGTGATTTTACTAGTAAATATATATAATATTTAATTGCTTTAATTAATGCAAAACATCACATATTGCTTTTTATCATGGAAACAACAGAAATAATGCAATGTGGCACTTGCTAATTTTGTATGTAAATTCAACTGGTGCTTAATTTTGCCAAAACTTTCAAGTCTGATATTTTGCTTGGGTATAGGGTGACGAGTTGGCCAGTTACATATGAAGAAAATGAGTTTAAATGAATTGCTGTTGCTTTTTTACTTGAAAAAAGTATGTATACACTTTCAGTATAAGGCATGCAAAAATCGCACAATATTGTGTAATTTTTAGTTGAGTCCAGTGCTAAGACAGGAATGATTCACAAATACTTTGCAGTGTTTTGCGAGACTTTTAACTTCTGTTTCTTTGCTGCAGTCAAATAATGGGTTTAAAAAGAAACTAAATGGATTGAGCTTCACATTTGTTTAAAATGCATAAAATAAAAATTCATATTGTATTTTTACGATACTCAGAAGCTATTCTTAAGAAATATATTTAGAAAATGCAGTCTATTTTTAACTAACTCAGTACTGCCCGTGTCAGCTTCATAACATTTTGCCAAAATAAAATTTTTATTTTTGCCTTTATAAAACATGAAAAGAAATTAAATGAATATTTTGCAATAAAATGTTAATTTAAATAAAATGTAACAGTTTGGGGTAAATGGTGTATGTACAGATTAAAATATTAACATAACACTCCTACTGCTTTTGTCTTGTCAGCTGTCCTCTTGATCATTTTCAACATTGTTTTTAAAATCTCTGTTAATTACATTTTGCTCTCCCTGGTTCTGACCCAAAGCCCATTGTTGTCCATGGGAGTTTTTCCATTTACTTATATAGGATTTGAATCAGGCCTCCTGTGTACCAAGTGCTGAATTTAGGGTGGCTCTTAAATATATGCTTACGTCCATCTCTATTCAGGAAAGCACTTAAGTACAGGCTTTCCTGAATTGGGACCTAAATGTTGATCTTTCCTATTTTAGAGTTTTCTCAACTGCCAAATTCTTGACACTTGGTACAGTATGAAATTAAAGTAGCTAGAGTAATTTACATATTCTGTATGCAAAAACTGCCACTCCGCATCTCTAATCCTGTAAACATCATGCTGTCGCTTGTGTGATGTATGGACAGAAATTAATCAATAAAATGTCTGGAAACCAACTGGAATTTAAGACTTCTTGTAATAGCAGGTGAGAGTCAATTTGTACTATGACAGTGCCTTCAAATGACATGGGTTTGATACAGACTACTGGAGGTTTTTAGTTCTTGACTTTCTTCTTAAACTTGCATTACTTACTACAATGGAATGTAGGGAACAAACAGTCAATAACTTTTAAAAAAGAAAATCTAGATCTTTTTGTCATACAGGATTGATATTGTGAACTTCAGAGAGTTTACGTAAATATTTGACTTCAAATGTGTGAAGAGGAAACACAAAGCTGACATGCTTATGAAACCCTTGTCCCATTTGTGGGGAAGGAACCCTCAGCCATAGGGATTTGTGATGTGTCATGGTTCTGTAAAAAAAAAAAAAACCAAAAAAACCAAACACATATATTATTGATGCAGAACGGGGAAGTGTGTGGGCTATGCTGTGGGGGGGAGGGGGTGCAGCCAGTGGGTTCGTGAACTACTACAACCCACTGACCAAAAATTCCACTTGTCTGTTGTCTTTTGGGGTGGGTGTTGGGCGGGGGGGGGGGGGGGGGGGAGGGGAGAGAAGCACAGCTGGTTGTCATAGAAGTTGTGCAGGTGCTCTACAGGTTGTGATGAGACTGTTCATATTCTCCTCCTCTGCCATGTACATCATTCATAAACGACCTGCTTACTTGAGCTTCATATGAGATGCAAGGATTTCACCCTTAACACACATACCATTAATGTTTTGAATAATAAACTGACCTTGAAAACTCTTGGTCTGAGATAAAGCAATTTATATGTCCATAATTAATCCCATATTTTGGCAAAAATATCCCCAAGTATGACACTTTTTAAAGCCCTTATTTAAATATAGATATGCTAATGAGCTATTTGGTGACCACTCTGTTTGGGGATGATGGTGGTTGTTTTCTTTTTTCAATTTCATTTTGCATTTATTCACCAAAACAGTCTTATTTATGTACTTATACAGCAGCCATCACGAGCATCAAACCTAGAAAATTATGATGTATTCAGAGTGGTATCTTTTAGATCAGACACCATTCAATTACAGTCATAAAATAGTTGGAATAAAGAGAGGTTTTTTTCATTCTGATTAAAAATATTAGACAAATATTTTTCTTTTGGAGGAGCTAGTTTGTAATTAATCTGCATAGTTTTTACACCGAGCAAAAATTCAGTGTATGTATTTTTTTTTAATCTAAAGACTCTCATCTTTCTTCCTTTACACCTGTATGTGTTTTTAGTTTGTTACATTACAAAGTGGTTGCACTGATGACAGGTTACAAATTCACAACACCCTCGGCCTTGTTATCCTCAGACCTGTCATTAGTCTACATTTTTTTTTAACTGAACAGGAACTCCTTTTGTTTATTTTCCTTCTCATTGCTCTAGTTTTGCAGTTGTGTGGGAGACTACTAGGAAGTTTTGGTGATGACATTGCCCCCTCTGGATTAACTCCAGCTCTTCAAGGGAATGGAGAGTAATAGTGGTGATAAACACTAAAAACTAATTTAATCCAGGACAGCCAGAAACACCCACAAGGAGCAAGCTGTATTGGAGAGATTTTTTTCACCAGTCATATTAGTTTAGCGGATTTTATTCTAGAAAATCTCATTTGTGTGGAATATTGTTATATATGGCTCTGCCACCCGCAAGTTCATAAAATTACCAAACCTTTACTGTTTAAAAAAAATGACAAAGCCTGAGTAAAGTTGATTTAAATGGCTGAAATCTGCTCAAGGATTGCTGTTTTGAATCTATATACAATATAATGCTTATGTCATCTTTTAGGTATTGCTTCCAGCTTTATTTTCAACTCATGCTATTTACTTAGTTGATTTCTAAGTCTCAAAAATGAAAACAAAAACAAAACAAAAAACAAACTTATGAGGTACGTTCTGAGGCTTTGCTTCTCTGATTTATGTCTGTCTTTGGGTATTTTAAAGCATTTGCTTGTGTAGAAGATGTGTGGATTGCATAGTTATAAAAAGAAAGAGACATGCACAGGAAAGACATGAAAAATTGCTATATTTTTCCACACCTGGTAAACATTCCCATTGGTTAGTTGGCTGTATTCAAAAGGCTAAGACTTTTATTGCTATGCTAGCAAAAGCAACCTTTCTTCATAGTGGAACAGTACAAAGGAAAAGCACAAAATGTACACACATCACAGTGACTGGAATTCTGTTTGAACAACTGTATTGATTGAGTCTGACCCCTTTACACTTTTTTTCTATTATCTGAAAAGGTGCATCTAAGTGTAGCTGAATTGAACCAACTGAGATGAACTTTTCATGAAAACTTCTTGAGATATTGCTTTTAGTTCAAAGCTTTGGAATTTTAAAGGGCATTTTTAATATAAGCCTGTTAAGGTATTCTGTGCCACAACCATACTTTGAATGTTAAACTACAGGTAAACCTAAGGAGAAAAAAATAAAATTGTGAAGCATACTATAAATTATTGGAATATGGCAGAAAAACTTTGGACTCTAGGTAGAAAACAAATTAAAAATACAAAAATGTACCATGTAGAATCCTAGGAATTAAAAAAGTGTGTTATACTATTATAACTATTATACTATTAAATGAGCACCTTAGTACTCACTTAGAGCACCATGAACGTACACGGTGCTTTACAGACCTATAGAAGGACAAACAAAAAACAACATTGGACAACAATTTCAGCTAAGGTGTAAAAACACTATTGGTGAGAACATGTTACAAAGAATTCTTGGAAAACGTGAGCTTGAAAGATGGAGTGGGGCGGGAGGGGGGGTGAGGGGAGTGGGAGGTTCTTGATGCCCTAAGAATGGAAGGCTTTTTCAAGAGGTTGTGGGTATTAAAGGGGAGGTTTATTGAGTATGGGAGATGAGTATGGGAGCAGTAAAATAAAAGGATTTGGAGGAAATAAGAGCAGAGATCTAGTTGCTAGCAAGATTGAGTAGGATCCTTAAGGTAAGGATGAGGAATGTGAATTGAGTGGTAAAGCAGGATGCTAGTAAAAGGATTCAAGGAGAGGGAAGAAAGATGACTCTACCTGTTGGACTTCAGTTAGCCTGGAGAGGGAAGGTGAGAAAAGAGAGGCCTGGTAGGAGAAAGATATGATAAAGTTGAGATGACCAAGGTGTGAAAAGAGTTTTTTATAGGAGTGGGATATGGAGACAAAGGGAGGGGCAAGGTGGTGACAATGTGGAACTATTGAGGGACTTACCAAGAAATTGGAAGCAGAGGGGAAGGAGAGAGAAGTCAATGATGTCACCAAAGTGATGAGCTGGGAATTAGGGGAAGGTAGTAGGATGTAGGTGGTATCAAGAAAGGAGATGGGGAGATGGATTAGTGGGGAAAATAATTTGTTTTGAAAATCTGGAGTTTCACAGGACAAAGGAGTATTTGAGAGTTAGAAATGTGAGACAGAGGAAAGGGATGGAAGTTGTGGGATCCAAAGAAGAATTTGGAGTTAATTGCACAAAGGGGGTAACTGAAGCCATGGTAGCACAGATGTAATAAAGAGGAAGACTAAGAACCAAACTCTGAGGGACAGAAACAGAAAAATGAAGAGGAGCTGCTCATGAAGATGCTGAAGGACCAGCCGGCAAGGTAAGAGAACCCAGTAGAGTACAATAGTTGTAGAAAATGTAAGTGTTTCCCATATTAAATGAGTTACAAGCTTAAATGATCCAGTACTATGGGGAATTTGCAGCGGTGTGTTGAGAATTAGGATAATATATTTTCAAATCCGGACTTTACTAATGAGGGGAGAGATTCCACAAAATCACTTTAGATGTATTAAAATATTTGCATTAATCCAAAACAGTGACCTGTCATTACTTATTTGCATTATTAATGAGAGGCCCCAATCAAGGATATATACATATGTATAGGACTGAGCACAGTTAACTACAAATTACAAAAATATACACACACACAATACTGCCTATATTTTGCTGTGAGCGCAGGGGTGTGGTTGGTTTGTTTTTTTCCCCCATGTCTATCTCTAGATATAAACTCTGACAGCATAATTTGTCTATCTTCCAAACCTTAGTGACTGGTCATATAAGATTAGACTTAATGAAATAAAGAAGTTGAATGTTCTTAACTGTGTTCTAATGAAAAGCATTTTTTGTTACCATTAAGAGCTTTACTACTATGAAAACTAAATGAAAAGAAAGAGGATAATATGAGATGGTAAAGGAAACTGCTGCTTGCTTTTGAGTGATTATTTTGCCTGTATGGATATTGTCTACAAGAATCGCCTTTTGTCTCCAATTTGTAACTTGTTGATGGATTCCTTGCATTTTGCTCTTTGCCCAGTGAACAGGACTTACAACAGTAGCAGAATGTAGTTTGCTAACCCTCCTACATCTTTGTGTTATGAGAAAGAATAAGACAGTGCCGCAAAATAGCGGCAGGAAACTAACCATCAGGTAGGGCGTGGACTGCTTCTTCATCAGGTCTGAGGTCTCTCTCAAAGTCAGACTCCATGAGGGAGGAGAGCTTCCTAAAGCTATAGTTTTACCTGACAAGTTACCAAGCCTGAAGCTATGTAGACTGTAAATAAGCTATATCCAAGGACCTCAGTAAAGAGTAAATTACAAACCAAGTACCTGCTTGTATTTTTCTTACTTTGGATAGCAGTAACTGCTTCAGCTGTTTAACACACTAAATAAAATAGAGCACGTCACTTATGCACTGATTGCTTCTTTAGTTATGCTTATCACTTGAAAATACATGAACTATTGCATTTCAAAGAGAAGTTGTTACTATTTATAGTTATAATAAACAAGACCCATAACACTATAGTTTTGTAGCTTTCATGAATAGCAGATCTCTGCCTTGTGCATATAAGTAACATGATGGTTTGAACCCTGCATTTGTGTGAAAACCGAGAATAATAAATATTAGGATGAAAAGGAGCTATTCAGATTGTGGACCCCTTTCCATTTCTGCACCGTATTATAGCCGCAAAACATTCTGTGCTTTATTTAATCTAGTTTGAGTTGTTTCTGATGTGGGTAGCTTGCAACCTATGTCTGATATGGAAAGAGCTGAAAATCACCTGATTACAAGACACTGTTTTCTAGTGTGACACACTACTGGGAATGGCTAAAAAGAGTGAAACTGCTAGGCAAGATTAGCAAATGGGAAAACCTCAAAACACAGGGAGGTTCCATTCAGATCAGCCCTAGAACATTTGACTTCTGATCCATAACTTATTGGAGGTCTCTTTTCTGTCATCCACCACATCTCATTCTTCTTTCTCCTTTTCCAGCTGTTTCCCACTGAGCTTGGAGACACCTTAAATGCCATCTTTAGAGCTGGATGTATTATATAGCAGAAACTGTTGGCCTTTAACATAGTCTCATATTGTACTTTTAATTCTCCCCCGGGAATAGAAGCATCAGGAACAGTGCTCCAGAGAAACACACTCTTTGGGTGATATTTCTCAAAGATTCAGGAAAAAAATGTAGTTGATGTCACTTTTAAAACCCAGATTGCACTCTGTTCTGTCCCTTGACACCATGTCCCTTTCACTTTCCCCTGACAGCTCACAGGAAACTAATGCAAATAACGATGCCAGGCTTTGATTATGAGAAAGTGCACTGCCACTTATTCTCTTTGTCTCCTGCAGTTTATAGAGGCAGCTTCAGTGCATAATTTAATCTCTGTTCTGGGGACTGTAGTAAATCCACAGAGATTTCCACCAACCGTCAGTGCTGACATCGGAACAACGTGTGCGTATCCTCTTTGATGTGAATTCCCCAACGACAGCTGTAGAAGGACTTTTAGCTTTGAAGCTGTCCTAAAAATTGTACTTTCAGGAATAAAGTTGCCAGGCTCCTCTTCAAGAAAAGGGGGAGTGTAAAAAGCAGTGGTTTAAAGCTAGAGAGCACCTTATATATCATACTTCCTTGGCCCTAGAATTCCTTCACTTCTGAAGGGTGGGAGAAAAACGGATCCCTTTTTATTGGAAGCATTCTTTCTTGACCGTCTTCTCATAGGGGAATTTTGGAGTAGAGGGTAGTAGTGATGGTGCTTTCTCACAAGGTGCTCCCCATTGTACAAAGAAGTGAGGGGGATAGGTCATTCCAGTGCTCTGCCTGTTCAAAAGGGTACCCCATCTCCCAAAGACTGTGGGCTAATGCTACCTACAAACTGATAGTGGCAAGAACTGTAATAGTGTGCACTCAGCAATTATATGGAATGTATGCGTGTTCATTTGCTTTCTCTTCAAAGACAGACTCTTTTTACTTTATAGTAGAAGACTGGGATCAAGATTTCTCTGTCTCCTGCTTTGGGCTTTCAAAATATACTGGCTTTGGTCTACCCTCATCATGAAGGTTGAATTTAAATGTTTGATTAGTAGTAATTTAGGGCACCTATCCTTGACACAACTGAGACCTAGATTAGAAGTGCCAGTGATTTATTTAATTCCATCTTCCTGAAGGACATCAGTCTCCATGTTACTTTTTAAAGTATTTGTATATAAATATCAGTGGTGCTGTTCTGTAAAACGTAGGAGTACCTGCAACCACATTTTTAGTGTTGCTCCTATCTCTAGCAATAATGGGGATGCATGTACAGCCATGAGGAGATAACCTGATTCTTGAGGCGCTAGTTTGTGCCTATCTTTGAATGTAAATGCAATTCTGATGTAGAAACTATTTCACAATGTAGGGCTGACATAGTAGCAGAAACCAACACTACAGAAAGGTTGTATCCTTATGTACAAAGTTAATTTATTTACCTATCACTATTATACTAATATCTAAAACTAATAGAGCATCTTTCATAACAAAGCCCCTCTGGGGTGGTTCGCAGCTGCTCTTTAACAGTGCACAGTAACAGCCTAGGAGCGTCAAGTGTGCAAGGACCTGAACACACTTTCCCTGGTCCAGCAATACAATTAAGCATGTGCTAAGTCTTATGTAAGTCAATGGTCAAGTCTAATACCACTCCTGGGAACTTTTTCCGTAGGAATGCAGAGGGGAAAGGGTCACCTACAGAATTAAGCCAGCTACATCCTGTAGCATATTGATTTTTCCATTAGAGACTCTTCTGTGTGTTAGTATTAGAGATCAGTTTACCATTAACTGTAATATACTATTCACACCAAGCTGGGGGCTGCAATCAATATTTTGGGGGCATATTCTCTGTTATGTGGTGCGAAGGGAGTGGAGCAAATTAGAGTAGCCCTTAGGCTGCTATAACCTGGGCTATGGCAGAGATTCAGGGATCACTAACTGGTAGCTTGTTCTCAGTTTCTCCTCCCCCATTTCCCCTGGACTGGGTAGTGGGTCCCAAAGAGATGCCAGTCAAGTCACTTCCTGGAGCTCCTTAGGCCTGGCAGGGAAGAATGCAATAAAGTACGTAGAGCTACTCCCTTATATAACACACTGCTGAGACGTTGTGCCAGCCGAGGAGCTGCAGGCAGATTTTCACACCTGAGAGATTACATGGGTGCTGAAGGATAAGCTATGGTTACTAACAGAACAATCTAGCAAGTGTCTTGCTGTGCTACAATATTACCTGAACAGCTATGAAATGAAGATTATGAAAGAAACGTGAGCCTAAATGCTGGGACAGAAGCCAGAGGGGCTCAGGGCAGGTGTATAGTCTGCTAGCATGCAATTAGTTGCAGGATCCAAGATTTTCAATCCTGATTTTGTCAGTGTGAATAAAACATCCAGTTTAGCTAGGTGTGCCAGTCAAATTTTTGCTCTTTCTTTAGCTCTCTCACACCTGTGTTTAAAAGAACCTGACTATGGACATAAATGCTACTAAACATTCTAGCTGGGAAGAAACTGACCTCACGCCTTCAGGAAGGTTTAATTAGGAGAGATGTACCAGACTGAGTTGATGTGAGAGCTATGGACTGTTGAATACTCCAAAACACAGAGGTGCTGCATGGATGTTGGTTCCATTCAGAGTACGGGTGAAGACCATGACAGCATGAGACTGTTGACAGTTATGTGTTAGATGGAATTTCTCATGGCAGAAGCTGGATTTCAGACTGTAGGAAAGCCAGCCACTGAGACTAGAAAAGGCAGCTCAATAAAGTCCTAATTGAGAAAACCTGCCAAATATTAGCAGTAGCAGGGCAGCAGTTTTGTTGGTAGATTCTTGTTGATGTTTCCTTTTGGGACAATATCCTAATAGTTTCCCCCTTACTGACACAAAGAAGTAAAATTCTCTTAAATTTCACATGTATTTTCCTTACTCGGCAAACCAAAGGCATTAGCTAATGACAAATATATTAAAATCAAAATGGTTCCTACCATATTTTTCTCTGTGTGTATACATCTTCAAAGGTGATTTAGCTAAAGCAAACTAAGGCCACTTTGCTGTGAATAAGAGCATCCCTATAGAGTTTAAATACACTTTAACTTCACAGTTGTAGTTAATGTCTTTACAATCCTGGATGTTGCATATAAACAGGCCCCCCTCAATGGTGAAATAGCATAATACGCACATTTCGCCTTAACAATAGGGAAAGTTAATAACCTCTTCCCAATTTTTATGTATGCATTAGAGACAGTGGGAGTAGCTGAAAAGATGGTCAATGATTCAACATCAATGTAAAATGGCAGTTGATGAATTCCTAGTGCTTTCATGAATATTGGCAGCTTATAACCACCATTTTATGGTATCACTAAAGATAAAACAAAGTAAGGTCGTTGGTAAATAGAGTGTGTGTATACACACACACACTTTTTTTTTAAATGGATGGCTTCTGTACTGAATAAGTGAACAATCTATGCACATTCTTTTATATGCAAATAAAATGAAGGGGTTACTTCCTCGCATATTGCAGGAATGTAAAAAAGGATAAAATAATGTATAGGGGGCACTGAGGGACACACATCCATAAATCTATTTGCTGGTCAAGGTCTAGTACTGTCACATTTTTTGTAAGCACTTAAATTCAAAAGTTCAGTCACTTCTTTGCCTTTCCCCCTGTCAAATATCACTACTCCTTTCCTGAATGTGAAATATAGTATGGTTATTTTTTAAAATGAAACCAGCTCAATTTCATGTTCAAGAACTAGGTTAAAAAGTAAATGCAGATTCTGATTAAAGTCACTTTTTGTGTCACCTTTAGTGTATAATCACACGTATCTGGTTTAATACTGCTTGTTTTTTCCACAAAGTAACATTTGTTCAAAGTCTTTCAGTGTAGCTAAGGCTGAAGTACTAATTTTCAATTATCTTACAATCACTGTACATATTTCAGCTCATACAAATTAGCAAACAGTATGGAAATAATCACTGCAACAGATTATCAGTAAATTAGAAACACAGCTTTACCAGATTCAGAAAAAAGTTGTAAGTTTCATCAAGAGCCTTGGGTAAGCTTTTTCTTTCAGACACGGGTGCAGATAAAGTTCTGCTCTCCCATAAAGAAATGCATTCAGAATGTGTGCAATGTGGTATTCCTTTTGTGATCCTCAGATTAATTCTGATGACCAATTTTCAAACAGATGCCATTACAATAATAGTTGAGAAAATGCATATAATACGGAAGTTTGATCTTTAGTACACCAAAAATATATGAATTTGCAGAAGATAGGGGCTTGTTTAGTCCTTACTATGTCTTAGCACTTCTGTTTCTTTCTTTGTGCAGACTAGAGGATTTGGTGCAAGGAAAGTAAGAGGTAGCATGCCTTTCACAGGTAATTGTGACCAACTCTCTTCACCTCAGTTTGATCGGTGGCACTCAAGCCGTGGGGACTGCATACTACAACTTTCCCTGCACATCCCTTTAGTTTGCATCCCCATCTTTAAAAAAAAGTGTCATTAAATTGAGGCACCTGTCATTTTCCATAGCAAAGTATCTTTTCCTTTCAAACGAACTCATTTCCTGGTTGTTGTTTATCTCCTGCAAATCTCACTTTTGTAGAGAGAAATTATTAAAACTAGTATGTTAATATGAGAACAAACTCCCTCCCCAAGCACTGCTTTTACCTAGCTCTCATGTAGACTGCAACTCAAGCAGTTTAAGGATCAAAGTCCTTCATTTCAAAAGGGAAATCTACACCCAAGAACTTATCCCTCTTGTACTATAGCTGTCAAAAACAGGCCTAGAGAAGTAACTCAGAGTACATCTACACAGGGATGAAAAACCTGTGGCATAGCCATGGCTAGCCTACGCCAGCTGACCTGAGCTCCAGGGGCTCTGGCTGCAGGGTTAAAAATTGCTGTGGCAACATGTGCACTCAGACCCTCCTCCCTCACAGGCTACCAGAGCTCAGGCTCCAGCCCAAGCCCTGCAAGCCCAAGTCAGCTGACCTTGGCTACCAAAAGGTTTTTTTAATCCCTGTGTAGCTGTACCCTAAAGGCCCTCTTCTGCATCCTGATATGGTGTGGGGGCCCCCGAACACTGATGGAGTGCCACAGACATCAGTAGGACTCTGCAGGGGAACAGGGATTTGTAATCACAACCTCATTACAGAATCAGGACCTAAATGAATAAACCTGTTCTCTGGCAATTATGTCAGACTACTGCTGGTATTACCAGACAGAACCAAGATTTGAAGTTGTATTACACTGCAGAATACTGATGTCATTGCTACAGTATCAGAATCAATGTAGCATCAGGCAACTCTAATGAAACCTTATTTCAAAAACAAAAACATCCAAGCCAAAAGGACACCAATAAAAGAAAGTAGTGTCAGAGGTTTGACAACTACAATGGAAGGAGAGTGGGAATTAAATTTATTTTCATCCAATGCATCTGTTTATACTTTACCCCCCCAAAAAATTACACTCATGCCCATAAAAATGTTATCCATGGCATCTGAAAGCAAGCACTATTTTTTTTCATCTAAAAGAAGGGTTTTTTTAAAATCATAATACAAAAATCTGTGCTGTAAGCAGTCCTCCACTTTGCACTAACAAAAAGACTTAATGTACTTTAAATACAAAGACTTATTAGACCTGAAGTTATGAACCGCTGGATTTAACAAACATCATTTTATAATTGCTTTTCACATCTTTCTTGCTTTCTGGATCATCAGCTTCACTGTCTTTTTCAGCAGATTGCAGTTCTTCCGCAGATTCCTCTCGCTCTGACTCAGAGTCACTTTCAGAGTCCTCTGGACTTTCAGGTTCAGGAGAGTATCTGTTCACATCATCTTGTCCTTCAGCCTCCTCCAGCTAGAATAAAAGTCAGATTACAAAAGGAAGCTAAATCATTCCCCCAAGCAACCTCTCATTTTGCCATTTAACATACAAGTTCAATGAGTTTTCACTAGTTGCTACATTGTTCCTTTTGTGTTAGTGGCTGCAGATAGGACAGGGGATTAAATAACACAAGTACCAGATAAAACCCTCTCAGTTTTTAATATAGAGAGGATTAGTCTGTCAGATACTGGAATGACTGATTGTCAACTTCCTTGACACCTGAATTACAGTGGTAAATGGTACTAAAGTTCTAGGAACCCTTGACATTACTAATGCAGTAAATGAACCCTCTCCACTTTGTTTGCTAACATTTAAACAGCAAAGGAAGTAAGTTTTTAAACAATAATGCTTTATGCCGGGAAGGATTTTTTAGCAGGGAATTTGTGTGCATACAATAATGCAGCTACTTTGTGGTTGACCACTAGCCTCATATTACTCATCATGAAGGAACCAACAAGAGAACTTGGAAACACTATCAAATGCAATTGACCATGCAAGGTTTTTACTGCTTCGTTACTACTTTAGCTTTGGTAGGAGTTCAAAGAGTCATGCTTGATGCAAGAGAATTGCTGCCACACTGTAGCCAACTTTAATGTGAGCCACATTATTTTTAATGTGAGGGTCATCAGGAACTCATGTGCAAGACCGCAATGCTTTGTAAACCTGATACTTTTTGCAAATACAGCACATAGTACCATGGAAAAAATTCTCAATGCACAATCTGATAAGGATGGGCCAATGCAGGTATAGCTTCTATTTACCCAAATATGCCTTTAAGGGAAAACGTGCATGTATGTTTGGAATAGTAAGCGTTTGCTAGTGTGGTTCTTTAACTCAAGTCCAGCAACCTCAGAAAGTTTTCTACGATCATCAGTATTGGCTCTGACCAAGAGTAAACATTCACTGATATTTCAACCTCATGCTCAAATATCTTTTTTCTAGGCTTCATTTAAAGAGGTATAGTTTCATAACTACCAATTTTATTTTGTCTTCCTTTACTTTTCTACCTCCTCCGGACACTGGTGGTCCTATCCTTCCCTCCCTTGAGACTGCCTCATAACTACATGACTGAGGAGATATAGGATCATTTGAAGATTTCATCTATGTCCAATAGTAATTTCCTACCGCTTCCAGATTTCTATCTCCCTACCCCTTCTTACACATAAGAACTACACAACATAATTATAACTGGAGCATGCAGTCACAGAACCTCAGGTTCTGATTGCACCTCTTTGAGCTAAAGCAGTTTAATCTAGGTCAGTACATGAAGAGGAAGCATCCCCCAGCCTTTCCTAGGGAATCTCAAGAAATGGGGCTATCAACTGGGAGTGTATTTCTCTATCTGAGTTAGTGCTGAATGGATGCCCCAAGCTTGTCTTAAGGCATTGTGCTACTCATGTGGGTACTGGTTTTTGGAAGATGTGAAAAGCCTTAACCATTGTAGTCATTAAAGATTCCACAGCAGGTGAGAGTCCCATAATTATTTTGGTTAATGTTCTGTCTACTTAAATTCCCCTTGCAGTCAACTGAATAAAATATTTTTCACTTCCTATGCTAAATCTCCTATGGGTAGAGCTGCTATGTGCTGTCAATCACCTGCTATATTACATCTCTCAGGAGCTTAACATAATCTAGCTACTGTAGAGCATGAATGTTTCCAGGTGTTCAAGAATTCTCACTGGTACCTCTGTGTCCAAGCACAGGAAGCTCTTGGCTCCCGCAGATTTGTCCTTGGTAAACTTGTAGGGGCACTCTGGGATAGAGTAAGTTTGACTTGTTTAAAAAAAAAAGTGGACATGCGATGTTTGTCATTCATTTTCTTTGCCCACTGGAGCAAGCCTGTCTGCATCAATAAGAGTAAGTAAACTACTACCTCACTGAAACCAAGTCCACAGTGTCGTCGATTTCTTCCGGACATAGTGCTGTCCATGCTTTGCTGGAACTGAGACTCTAGGTCTTCATTCATTTTCTTGTCTTCTTCCCCTGCATGTCCAGTGTACTTGGTTATGGTTCAGTCAAATTAACAAAAACATCTGATTACACAAAATTACCAGATCTTTAGGATTAAGCACTGTATCAAAAGATTTAACACAATTTATTGGGTTGACTATTTATTGCATAGTGAATACACCATCACCCTTGTAAAGTTGCAAGTAAAATACTCTTACATTGTAATAAAGGTGGAATGATTATCAAGTTCACCACAGGCTCAATATTGTACTGTGGATAGTACTATAAACAGGGTTTACTAGAACGTAATACTACCTTCTAAAATCAACCACTTGTCTACACTAAAACAGTTCATTTTTAACATTACCCCATCCTCCCACTATTACCATTTTTCATAGCAAGATGAAAATGTTATATTGGAGCAGGAGCTTCAAGATATTCATTTGTGCAGCAAGCAGTCTCTACACTGGCAAATCAAGGCACTGCAAACCAATGGTTAAAATTAAGTAGCACACACACAGCAGTAAGTCAGAAGTTCACTCCTGGACTTAATTTGCTACATTTTAGATGAACTACCTGTGTCTTGGGCCACTTCATCTCACACATAAAACAGAAGCTGCTTAGCTTTCTTTTCACCAGCCATGGGAAGCAATTTGAAAATTAGCTCTTTTTTATGTCTATTAAATAGATGCTTTCACTTATGCTATCCTGCTGCTTATTTCAATAAGTTATTACAATTTATTTCAACATAATTATATTGTCTATCTAGGTATAGCCTACAGGTATGGGTATATTATATCTAGGTATATCATGTCTATCTAGGTATAGCCTACATTCTGAAAATGTTTAAGAACCCTTGGCCTAGTTTACTGTGAGAGAGAAACCAGGGACTTCTAGTCCTACTCCCATCTGCCACCGACTTCCTCCCTTGTAAAATGAGAGAGAATTAATTATCCTTGTTGTGAAAATTAGTGTTTGTACAGTACTTTGAAGGTAACTATATACATTATTATTAAAGGAGAAAAAGACTGCCGACTGTGGGAAACAGGAGGATAGCAGACAAAGAAGATTACTTTACACAGGAACAGAGGAAGTTGGCTGCTTTGGTCTTTTAGCAAGGAGCAGGGCTCTTGTCAAAACTGCCTGCTAGTGATCAATAATAACTCTTTCAGATATCGATCCCAAAGTACTTCACAAAGGACGTAAGTTTCATCACTGACTTGCCCAAGGTCACCAAACAGGCCAGTGACAGAACCAGCAATAGAACTCTAGTTTCTCACATCCCAGTCCAGTGCTTTTTCCACTAGACCACATGGCCTACTTAGATCAGCTAAGAAGTTGTTACTACCAAGACAAACTGGAGAAAATGCAGAGGAGTCTGGTAGTTCCTATTCTATACAGCTAAGAGAGGTTTTAACAAAGCTCTTATTCCATACTTTGTCCAATTTCAAACTTTATTTCTTATGATAAGGTCAGAGATATCTCGGCTTCTGATAGTTAATCATCAGAATCTATGGGAAAAACACACCACCTTGCAGAGTCATCTACTGATTAGAAATAAGTTATAGTTTTGCATGTTTTAAGTCCATGGTAATTCATCTCAAGGTTTGCTCAGTTTACAAGAAAAAAAAATCTTTCTAGGACTATCAGGACTACATAATCAACAGGGACTCTGAAAAAAAATCAAAGCACAGGTCTAATTTATACACAACATCCTCCATCAAAGGTCATCAGCTGGTAGTGTAACTGGTGATGATGCATGAAACATAATACAGCGCAGCCTACCAGTTTGCAGCTATACTCACTGTGCTGATGCAGCAATATGATTGTTTTGCTTCTATGCCAAAAAAAGGAGACTGCATATGTGGGCCCCAGTTTTGCTAAGCATTTCAGCATGTGCTTAAATTTAAGCACATGCTGAAGTGCTTTGCTGAATCTGGGCGGGAGGAAGTAGGCCTACTTTTGCTGCACATGTCTTTTTCAGTCACTATACAGACTAGTAAAAGAGGGTATGAGATTATGCCAGCTCCCAGAATCTCACTTTTAGTCACAAAATTGAAAGCCCCCACTACAACAGTAGTGAAGGTACAAAGACTCAGCTCTGCCTCCCTAGATCAATGTTAGTTTACAGACTTCTAATTTGCATCAGCTATCAAACTGACCTGTTCTGAAATGAGAAGTTGATCTGTGGTCTCCGATAACAAGGCGGCCAGTGTGTTCTTTCTAAAAGAAAATGCAATTTGTGAACTCTGACAGCTCTACCTACATACTAGAATTCTTGGATAGACACACCCTACTGCTCACTATTAACAAGCTTTTTTTTGGGGGGGGGGGGAAGACATGTATTAATGAACTCTTTCATCTGCCAATGACTATCTGTTGACAAAGCTAGATTAATTTTTACCTTCCACTGATCATATTGGAGGAAACCCCAGGTACTCTCTCTCTACCCTTCCAACCCCCAAATCTTTTCCTCTTTAGAGTGACACTGGCAAGTAAAAAGGAAAGGATGACTACAGCCCTGCTGAAGTTGCAGCAGGAGGGACAACAGATCACCTGAACCCAGAATTATAATCCACAACAAAGTTTCAAGTTACAATCCAGGTTTTACCAATTACAGTAACAACTCAGCCTCTCTTTGATTCCCCTAGAAATGACTTGGCAGCTCAGAATCCTCCCCTACACATCTTTATTTTCTGTTTTCTTTTTCCTTCTTTTCCTCCCCTTACTGGACAGAAGGCCACCTGATGGACTGAACTGGTAGCTCCGTAGGGCTGTTTGTTCTTTTCCAACGAAACACTCACACAGGATAAGCAAAGATGTGGCCAATGGGCCTTAACCCACAGCCCTGAACATGAGAGCCAGCACCATCTTCAGTTTCATTAGGAGCCTCTGTGGGAGCACAACTTGCAGTTCATGTAAATCCCTGGGTTAATCCAGGGTCATGCTACTATCCCCAATAGCACTAAATTACTCTGTTAGGGCAGAGAATGACGACTCCCCCTAGGTTAGGGAAATACAACATTAGAGAAAATTAATTAGTTTAATGGAAGGCAAATTTTAATTTTTGCCTCCAATTTAACTAGAAGCCACCACATCTAGTAATTGACGCCTGTATAAAAGAAAAAAATTGCAACATTAAGCTATATTTTAGGCACATATGAAAACATTCAGGCTCCAATATTGGTCTCTCGTGATTATATATCACTGGGTACCTTCTACATTAATCACATGAAAAACAAAACTTACAATATGCAATGTCCACACATGTAAGTGGATTTAGATTTTGCCCTGTATAAGTAATTGAATTCCAAGCCATCTGATTGTGTTTGCTACTGAGTTACTCCAGGCTGGTTGCTTACATAAGTAAGATGTTTTAAAGAAAAAAACTTTGACCTTCAAGGAAGCAGTATCTTATCAATAACACTAATGCATCTTCACTTCCAAAGAAAACAGAAAACACTATGCAATCACTTTCAATGTGATCAGTGAATAGTTTTGTCATTTTAAAAATCCTTCCCTAATAGCAACCACCCTTTATTTACATGGAATGCTTGGATTTAAATAGATAATTAACAAAATCTCACCTTTCCTGCTCCCATAAGTCTCAAGAACTTTTGCTTTCTTTCTTCATTACCTAAGTCTACTGCCTCCCAGCTGCTCGATCCCTGCTGGAAGATAGAAGGTAATAAATTATTTTAAAAAACAAAAACAAATAGATCAGTTTCAACTAAAAGCTTGTTTATATTAAATAAGATATTCCAAGTTATACATAATTTGGACATTTTTCCAATGCACTATGATGCAACATTTACAGTCATGCAATTTCAATACATGACTAAGGCACATGATCATGACCTACCTCACTCATTTAATAATGTCAACTTCGAGAAGTGTTTTAAAGACATGGATTTTTTAATAAATAGGCTCTTGAGAAGAGTGAGCAGGGAAGGGAGCAGGAAGGACTTTTAATAAACTAAACCGATGCAGATGCAGCCTCAAAGGTGGTCAACAGGCACTAGAAAGAGATCTTCTTAGAACATCAACAAGCCATTGAATAAATTTAAAAAATGCAAGAACGGATTCTGACTTCTGAAGCCATTTGCTAAAAGCTAACATATCTAGCAAGAATAAATCCATGAAGAACTTGCATAGGAAGGGAGAGAGAAAACTCACCTCCAGCAAATGAAAAATAATCGTACAGGTAACTGACAAGCCACCTTTGAACTTGATCAAGATTCACGTCTATCAACTATAAAATAAAATCTTGACCACGGGGGAGAGAGGGGCGGGCCTCTCCGGGAGGCATAACAAGCGCTGAATGGTGCCAAGACCCGAGCAGCGGCTCGCAGGCCGGGCTCGCAGCGGCAACCGACCACCTCCATTACACAGCGAGCACCGGGCAGTCACGCAGCAAACGGCGTTCCCGGCCCGGAGGCACATCCCCTTTGACCCGCCTACTCCCCCCCGGCTGCTCAGGGAAGGCGGGCGGCCTTCGCAGCCGGGGGGGCCCGAGTCTGTTCAAGCGGGACAGGCGCCGGGGCAGCCCAAGGGAAAGCCTCCGGTCCCTCCCCGCCACCGGGCAGCGCCAGAGCCTCGAGAGGGGGACGGAGCCTGGGTCATCGCACCGAGCGGCGACAAGCCGACCCCGCCCTTACCCTGGGGGAAGGGGATAGTCTCCCTCTCCCCTCGTCGCCCCAGGCCTCCCTGGCCCGCTCGCCTCCTCCGTCTCCTCGCCCAGCTACTTACATCGGGGGAGGCCGCTCGCTTCACGCCGTGGCGGGGCTGCGTCTCCCTGGCCGAACTCATCTTCCCTCAGGCCGCCGGGCAGGAGGCTGCGGGATCGGCGCCCAGGCCGCGGCCCTCACGTCTTCCTGCGCGGCCTGGCTGGCGGCAACACAGCGGCAGCCTGGGCAGCCCCCGCGAGCAGGTCAAGAGCCCGGCAGGCGCCAGGCACGCTGGGAGTTGTCGTTCCCCTCTGGTGACACGCAGCGGTGGAGGGCGGGAGAGACTTCACGTCCCAGAATCCTCTGCGGCGGGAGAAAGGGGGCCGGTACCGGCCCACGATTGGCCGAGGCGCGAAGCGTCCAGGTCCTCGCAGGTGGCGACGAAAACACTGCAGCAGCCGGGTCCTGCTGAATAACAACACGCCGAGGCTGGGAAGACCGGGGTTCGAGTCCCCGACCCGCCGGCGTAACAAAATCGCCGTTTACTTTTTACTAAACCCTTCTCCTCCTTCCCTCTCCCCCCCCGCCCCAGCGGGTACAAACGGGCGCTCGTGGGGCTGCCTCCCCGCGCCCGCTGCTTTCACGAATAGTGGTCGACAGGCAATTGGCGCAGAAGTCTGAGGCCGGGTGTTAAAGGGGAACACAGCGCCCCCTGCTGGGGACGCCTCCCCGCTGCCGCGCCTGCCCTGGTGAGCCCGGGGCGCCGCTTTTCGGATACAAAAGCCATGAGGCGCGTCCCGCCCTCTCCCTGTAAAATCGGGACATCTGGTCACCCTGTCCTAGGTGCAGGTGGGCTGAGGGCGTGGCCAGCCCCTGAGAGCCCTCCACCCCTCAAGTAAGGGGTGAAATAACAATACCTGGCCATTTTCCAGCACTTTCCATCGGTAGGTGACAGGGCTTCGCCTGAATATGCAGCGGGGGGGAGGGGCCAGATACATGGTAAAAATAGGCCCATGTTCTGTTAGGCAGGGAATGTGCATGCTAGTTTGAATTTCATTTATATTTGTGTGGAGGGTTTTTTTAATGCAATTTTCACCTGAGGCTTCAGTGGCCTGTTGTAGCAAGCGGTTATATCTGTACAGACCTAGTGCAATGGGACCTGAGCTCTGACTGGGGCTCCTGAGTGCAGCGGTAAATGAGAACATGCCTATCCACCCAAGAAAAGGCAACACCAGAAAAAAACAAAGAAACAAAATAAACAATTCATCACCATACGAGGCCGCATTACTACATTTCTGCCATTATATGGTGCTGTGGAAGCCTATAAATCTACAACCTGTGCAGGCCCACTCCCATAATTCCAAGAAAGTACCTTTCATGAGGGCCAAGCAAGGCAATTTTCTCATGAGACTCAGATTCAGAAGACCTAGGACCTTAGGGAAACATTTACCTAAAGTAAGCGAGTGCATTTGTCACTGGTGTATGTGACTTCTTTCTTTTTTTCTATTTCATTTGGGGTGCCACAATTTTGCTAAGTATCATACACAGAGTGTAATAGTCATGCCTGTGAGCTGTTTGGGGTGGGGTCTACATTTTTGTTCTGTGTTTGTACAGTGCCTTGCACGATGATGTCCTGCTTCAGAATTAAGGTTTGTGTGCACCATAGTAATACATAGTAAATAACAATGCTTGTGGATCTCCCTCACACATACACACACATATTCCCTCAGCTTGCTAAGAGCTCATACACCAATCATTGTTTCAGGGACTGAGCAGCATTTTCCTAACAATTACCCCTCTCAAGTGCACTGTGGTGACGTATGAAACAGACAGGCTTTTTTCTGCCTCCTCTCCGATTGCTCCCTGCCTCAGCCCTTTCTGCCTTCCAGGCTATGTTTCTCACTCAAACCAAGTTAGTATCTTTTCTCCTACAGGTTCTCCTACTCACACCCAGTAACCTATCCCTGGGTCCTATTTCCCTACTATAGCAACTCCTTCAAGGTTCACTCTGTTAACTCCCTCAGATTCCCTCTCATGCAACAACCATATCTTCTCCCCCATCTCCTGGTTCCATCAGTTATTGCTGCATTGTATCTGGAGCCCCAAAGCCCTCTGATTACCACTCCTAAAGAGTACAGGGAATAAGAGCCTGACTTCCCTCACACCTGTTGCTACTGCTCAGGAGCCTTAGGAGGTAAATTAGTGAGTGACATGTCACTCATGCAGGTGAAAATATCTTGGGTCACCAGAACTGGATGGTATTCATCTAAGTAGTTCTCCCTTTGGTTTCTCTTTTTCCTGGAAGCAGAGGTTCCTCTTTTCTGGGATTGTCTTAATCTAGAGGAACTGCCTTGATAAATTTTAATGAAACTGAAATTTTCCCTCAGACTCAGTAAATCTAGACAGATAAATGCACATCCATCTCTGTGGCTCCTACATTAATACTAACAAAAAGAAAAGGAGTACTTGTGGCACCTTAGAGACTAACAAATTTATTTGAGCATAACCTTTCGTGAGCTACAGCTCACTTCATGCATGCATCCTATGAAGTGAGCTGTAGCTCACGAAAGCTTATACTCAGATAAATTTGTTAGTCTCTAAGGGTATGTCTACACTACGGAATAAGGTCGAATTTATAGAAGTCGTTTTTTTAGAAATCGGTTTTATATATTCGAGTGTGTGTCCCCACAGAAAATGCTCAAAGTGCATTAAGTGCATTAACTCGGCAGAGTGCTTCCACAGTACCGAGGGAAGCGTTGACTTCCGGAGTGTTGCACTGTGGGTAGCTATCCCACAGTTCCTGCAGTCTCCATTGCCCATTGGAATTGAGATCCCAATGCCTGATGGGGCTAAAACATTGTCGCGGGTGGTTCTGGGTACATATCATCAGGTCCCCGTTCCCTCCCTCCCTCCGTGAAAGCAAGGGCAGACAATCGTTTCGCGCCTTTTTTCCTGAGTTACCTGTGCAGACGCCATACCATGGGAAGCATGGAGCCCGCTCAGGTAACCGTCACCCTATGTCTTCTGGGTGCTGGCAGATGTGGTACTGCATTGCTACACAGTAGCAGCAACCCACTGCCTTCTGGCAGCAAACGGTGCAATATGACTGGTAGCCATCATTGTCATGTCCGAGGTGCTCCTGGCCACGTCGGCCAGGAGCGCCTGGGCAGACATGGGCGCAGGGACTAAATTTGGAGTGACTTGACCAGGTCATTCTCTTTAGTCCTGCAGTCAGTCCTATTGAACCGTCTTACGGTGAGCAGGCAGGCGATACGGATTGCTAGCAGTCGTACTGTACCATCTTCTGCCGGGCAGGCAAGAGATGAGGATGGCTAGCAGTCGTATTGCACCATCTTCTGCCGAGCAGCCATGAGATATGGATGGCATGCAGTCCTTCTGCACCGTCTGCTGCCAGCCAAAGATGTAAAAGATAGATGGAGTGAATCAAAACAAGAAATAGACCAGATTTGTTTTGTACTCATTTGCTTCCCCCCCTTCCCCCATCTAGGGGACTCATTCCTCTAGGTCACACTGCAGTCACTCACAGAGAAGGTGCAGCGAGGTAAATCTAGCCATGTATCAATCAGAGGCCAGGCTAACCTCCTTGTTCCAATAAGAACAATAACTTAGATGCACCATTTCTTATTGGAACCCTCCGTGAAGTCCTGCCTAAAATACTCCTTGATGTAAAGCCACCCCCTTTGTTGATTTTAGCTCCCTGAAGCCAACCCTGTAAGCCATGTCCTCAGTCGCCCCTCCCTGCGTCAGAGCAATGGCAAACAATCGTGCATCTGAGTTGAGAGTGCTGTCCAGAGCAGTCACAATGGAGCACTCTGATGGGGCTAAAACATTGTCGCAGGTGGTTCTGGGTACATATCGTCAGGCCCCGTTCCCTCCCTCCATGAAAGCAAGGGCAGACAATCGTTTTGCACCTTTTTTCCTGAGTTACCTGTGCAGACGCCATACCACGGCAAGCATGGAGCCCGCTCAGGTAACCGTCACCCTATGTCTCCTGGGTGCTGGCAGACATGGTACTGCATTGCTACACAGCAGCATCAACCCCTTGCCTTGTGGCAGCAGACGGTACAGTACGATTGGTAGCCGTCATTGTCATGTCTGAGGTGCTCCTGGCCACGTCGGCCAGGAGCGTCTGGGCAGACATGGGCACAGGGACTAAATTTGGAGTGACTTGACCAGGTCATTCTCTTTAGTCCTGCAGTCAGTCCTATTGAACCGTCTTATGGTGAGCAGGCAGGCGATACGGATTGCTAGCAGTCCTATTGCATCATCTTCTGCCGGGCAGCCATGAGATGTGGATGGCATGCAGTCCTTCTGCACCATCTGCTGCCAGCCAAAGATGTAAAAGATAGATGGAGTGGATCAAAACAAGAAATAGACCAGATTTGTTTTGTACTCATTTGCTTCCCTCCCCCTCCCCCGTCTAGGGGACTCATTCCTCTAGGTCACACTGCAGTCACTCACAGAGAAGGTGCAGCAAGGTAAATCTAGCCATGTATCAATCAGAGGCCAGACTAACCTCCTTGTTCCAATAAGAACAATAACTTAGATGCACCATTTCTTATTGGAACCCTCCGTGAAGTCCTGCCTGAAATACTCCTTGATGTAAAGACACCCCCTTTGTTGATTTTAGCTCCCTGAAGCCAACCCTGTAAGCCGTGTCGTCAGTCGCCCCTCCCTCTGTCAGAGCAACGGCAGACAATCGTTCCGCGCCTTTTTTCTGTGTGGACACCATACCAAGGCAAGCATGGAGGCTGCTCAGCTCACTTTGGCAATTAGGAGCACATTAAACACCACACGCATTATCCAGCAGTATATGCAGCACCAAAACCTGGCAGAGCGATACCGGGCGAGGAGGCGACGTCAGCGCGGTCACGTGAGTGATCAGGACATGGACACAGATTTCTCTGAAAGCATGGGCCCTGCCAATGCATGCATCATGGTGCTAATGGGGCAGGTTCATGCTGTGGAACGCCGATTCTGGGCTCGGGAAACAAGCACAGACTGGTGGGACCGCATAGTGTTGCAGGTCTGGGACGATTCCCAGTGGCTGCGAAACTTTCGCATGCGTAAGGGCACTTTCATGGAACTTTGTGATTGCTTTCCCCTGCCCTGAAGCGCATGAATACCAAGATGAGAGCAGCCCTCACAGTTGAGAAGCGAGTGGCGATAGCCCTATGGAAGCTTGCAACGCCAGACAGCTACCGGTCAGTCGGGAATCAATTTGGAGTGGGCAAGTCTACTGTTGGGGCTGCTGTGATGCAAGTAGCCCACGCAATCAAAGATCTGCTGATATCAAGGGTAGTGACCCTGGGAAATGTGCAGGTCATTGTGGATGGCTTTGCTGCAATGGGATTCCCTAACTGTGGTGGGGCCATAGACTGAACCCATATCCCTATCTTGGCACCGGAGCACCAAACTGGCGAGTACATAAACCGCAAGGGGTACTTTTCAATAGAGCTGCAAGCCCTGGTGGATCACAAGGGACGTTTCACCAACATCAACGTGGGATGGCCGGGAAAGGTACATGACGATCGCATCTTCAGGAGCTCTGATCTGTTTCAAAAGCTGCAGGAAGGGACTTTATTCCCAGACCAGAAAATAACTGTTGGGGACGTTGAAATGCCTATATGTATCCTTGGGGACCCAGCCTACCCCTTAATGCCATGGCTCATGAAGCCGTACACAGGCAGCCTGGACAGTAGTCAGGAGCTGTTCAACTACAGGCTGAGCAAGTGCAGAATGGTGGTAAAATGTGCATTTGGATGTTTAAAGGCGCGCTGGCGCAGTTTACTGACTCGCTTAGACCTCAGCAAAACCAATATTCCCACAGTTATTACTGCTTGCTGTGTGCTCCACAATATCTGTGAGAGTAAGGGGGAGACGTTTATGGCGGGGTGGGAGGTTGAGGCAAATCACCTGGCTGCTGGTTACGCGCAGCCAGACACCAGGGCAGTTAGAAGAGCACAGGAGGGCGCGGTACGCATCAGAGAAGCCTTGAAAACAAGTTTCATGACTGGCCAGGCTACGGTGTGAAAGTTCTCTTTGTTTCTCCTTGATGAAACCCCCCGCCCCTTGGTTCACTCTACTTCCCTGCAAGCTAACCACCCTCCCCTCCTCCCTTTAATCATTGCTTGCAGAGGCAATAAAGTCATTGTTGCTTCACATTCATGCATTCTTTATTCATTCAACACACAAATAGGGGGATGACTACCAAGGTAGCCCAGGAGGGGTGGTGGAGGAGGGAAGAAAAATGCCACACAGCACTTTAAAAGTTTACAACTTTAAAATTTATTGAATGCCAGCCTTCTTTTTTTTGGGCAATCCTCTGTGGTGGAGTGGCTGGTTGGCCGGTGGCCCCCCCACCACGTTCTTGGGCTTCTGGGTGTGGAGGCTATGGAACTTGGGGAGGAGGGCGGTTGGTTACACAGGGGCTGTAGTGGCAGTCTGTGCTCCAGCTGCCTTTGCTGCAGCTCAACCATACACTGGAGCATACTGGTTTGGTCCTCCAGCAGCCTCAGCATTGAATCCTGCCTCCTCTCATCACGCTGCCGCCACATTTGAGCTTCAGCCCGCCACTTACTCTCTTCAGCCCGCCACCTCTCCTCCCGGTCATTTTGTGCTTTCCTGCACTCTGACATTATTTGCGTCCATGCATTCGTCTGTGCTCTGTCAGTGTGGGAGGACAGCATGAGCTCAGAGAACATTTCATCACGAGTGCGTTTTTTTTTCTTTCTAATCTTCACTAGCCTCTGGGAAGGAGAAGATCCTGTGATCATTGAAACACATGCAGCTGGTGGAGAAAAAAAAAGAGACAGCGGTATTTAAAAAGACACATTTTATAAAACAGTGGCTACAGTCTTTCAGGGTAAACCTTGCTGTTAACATTACATACATAGCACATGTGCTTTCGTTACAAGGTCGCATTTTGCCTCCCCCCACCGCGTGGCTACCCCCTCAACCCTCCCCGTGGCTAACAGCGGGGAACATTTCTGCTCAGCCACAGGCAAACAGCTCAGCAGGAACGGGCTCCTCTGAATGTCCCCTGAAGAAAAGCACCCTATTTCAACTAGGAGACCATGAATGATATCTCACTCTCTTGAGGATAACACAGAGAGATAAAGAACGGATGTTGTTTGAACGCCAGCAAACATACACTGCAATGCTTTGTTGTACAATGATTCCCGAGTACGTGTTACTGGCCTGGAGTGGTAAAGTGTCCTACCATGAAGGACGCAATAAGGCTGCCCTCCCCAGAAACCTTTTGCAAAGGCTTTGGGAGTACATCCAGGAGAGCCGCGAATGCCAGGGCAAAATAATCCTTTCACATGCTTGCTTTTAAACCATGTATAGTATTTTAAAAGGTACACTCACCAGAGGTCCCTTCTCCACCTGCTGGGGCCAGGAGGCAGCCTTAGGTGGGTTTGTGGGGGGTACTGGCTCCAGGTCCAGGGTGAGAAACAGTTCCTGGCTGTCAGGAAAACCAGTTTCTCCGCTTGCTTGCTGTGAGCTATCTACAGCCGCCTCCTCCTCCTCATCATCATCATCTTCTTCATCCCCAAAACCTGCTTCCATGTTGCCTCCATCTCCATTGAAGGAGTCAAACAACACGGCTGGAGTAGTGGTGGCTGAACCCCCTAAAATGGCATGCAGCTCATCATAGAAGCGGCATGTTTGGGGCTCTGACCCGGAGCGGCCGTTCGCCCCTCTGGTTTTCTGGTAGGCTTGTCTCAGCTCCTTAAGTTTCACGCGGCACTGCTTCGGATCCCTGTTATGGCCTCTGTCCTTCATGCCCTGGGAGATTTTGACAAAGGTTTTGGCATTTCAAAAACTGGAACAGAGTTCTGATAGCACGGATTCCTCTCCCCATACAGCGATCAGATCCCGTACCTCCCGTTCGGTCCATGCTGGAGCTCGTTTGCAATTCTGGGACTCCATCATGGTCACCTCTGCTGATGAGCTCTGCATGGTCACCTGCAGCTTGCCATGCTGGCCAAACAGGAAATGAGATTCAAAAGTTCGCAGTTCTTTTCCTGTCTACCTGGCCAGTGCATCTGAGTTGAGAGTGCTGTCCAGAGCGGTCACAACGGAGCACTCTGGGATAGCTCCCGGAGGCCAATACCGTCGAATTGTGTCCACAGTACCCCAAATTTGACCCGGCAAGGCCGATTTAAGCGCTAATCCACTTGTCAGGGGTGGAGTACGGAAATCGATTTTAAGACCCCTGTAAGTCGAACTAAAGGGCTTCATCGTGTGGACGGGTGCAGGTTTACATCAATTTAATGCTGCTAAATTCGACCTGAAGTCCTAGTGTAGACCAGGGCTAAGGTGCCACAAGTACTCCCTTTCTTTTTGCAGATACAGACTAACACGGTTGCTACTCAGAAACTTACCATTAATACTAATAGTAATCCTCCTCCACTGTGATTTTTTCATTCTACTAGAAAATTGCACCAGTTTAAGTAAAGAAAAGATTTTAAACTGATTAAGTTAAACTGATGCAAATGAATGTGCTGACATTTTTATTTCAGTTTTTAAATCATGTTTATCTTGATTACTTAAGGAATCTGTTTTTACTAAACCAAAATAAGCCACTCTTAAACTGAAAGCTCACACAGAGTTTGCATTGGTTTAACTAAATTTATGTAAAAACATATTAAAGTTAAACAAGGAAAATTTCTTGGTGGATACAAAGAATCAAATTTTCAAAAATGCCTAAGTGACTGAGGAGCCTAAATCCCATTTTCCAAAGTGACTTTATCATTTTTAGAAGCCTAAGTCCCATGGACAGTCCCGTTGGAAAATGGGATGTAAGGTTCTCAGTCACCTGTGTAAAATTCTCAAAATTGCCCAAGCCTGTCCTTCAGATTCCACCCTCCCCACTCCAGTTCCCTCCCAGAAGTGAAGCAGAATCAAAGAAAAGCAGGAATGGCTGATAGATGAGCATTCTGGAGTGTAGACAGAGTAGAACAGGGAATCTCAAACTGGTTGTGAGCTGTCAATCTCCACCTCAAACCCCACTTTGCCTCCAGCATTTATAATGGTGTTAAATATATTTAAAAGTGTTTTAATTTATAAGGGGGGTTGCACTCAGAGGCTTGCTATGTGAAAGGGGTCACCAGTACAAAAGTTTGAGAACCACTGGAGTAGAATGTTCAGCAGATCTAGTGTTTTGTAGTACACTGGATAGAACAGTATCCAGGTTAGGTAGGTAGATTTGGATAGAGATACAAGGCCAGAGTTAAAGTTGTTTGTAGAAACTTAATTCTGAATTTCCTGGCTTTCAAATTTTTGCTTTTTGTTTTATAATACAATGTTAAGATGATGTTCTTTTGAATTAATTTGCAATCTTAATGGAGAGTTTTAAAATTTTGTCTGGGAATGTAAAATAATCTCTTTTGTAGATGGCCCACTAACTCTAGTCATATTTTAATCTAATTAAAATGTCTACCTTTTTAATCACAATATTATCCCACAGTAGAATAGTGATACAGTAGTAATAAAACCACACTGGCTTTAACTTTCCAAAAGTTTTGTAGAGTTATAGCTGCACCTTGACTTCTGTAAATGTTAATGGGAGTTCCAGTGCCTTGAAAATGTAGAGGAATTGTATTTTTTTTCACTTTTTATATTGAACATTTACAACAGTCAGTTTATGTGTTGCTTAGCCTAAGGACTTGTTTCCTTATTTTAAAAAAAAACAAAAAAAAACTTCTTACCAAAAAGATTGTGTTGTCTCACCTGATTCCAAAAGAAACATAGCTGTGATTGTTTATCTCCACAACAATAGCATCATTAAGGAATGGAATTGCAAAATGTTGCAATTTATTGTTTTAAGAAAAGCACAAAGAAATGAGAAATATTGTTATACCCTAAAACTAACCTAAAGCTCAGATGAGCTTTCTTTTAAATTGTGGCTTGCTGTGATATGCAGCGCAGGTTTTTTGTAAAATTGTAAAATAATAAGATCCATGTGGCTTATTGTATTGTTAGTTGTATAGGAACAATGTTGTCCCTGTAGTATTTTAATAATGGGCTCTCACAAATGACCTGCAATAAACCCAGTCTAAGGTGTGTGTACTTGCAGGAAGGCTGAGGAAAGGGATTTCTAATTTAAAGAGCCACAAGTCATCAGGACTGGATGATATTCATCCAAGGCTTCTGGAGTAACGTAAGAATTAAGTGATTGATCCTCTGACAAAAATATGGACTTTTTCATTAAAATCAGTTAGGAGTGAAGGATGGCAAATTTTGTACCTCTCTTTCTAGAGGTGTTTTAAGTAATCCTGGTATAGGCTTTTACTGGTGAGTCTTACGTCAGCACCAGGAAAGCTATTAATTTTATAATTAAAAACAGAATTATGAAACTCCTGTGCATGTGATAGGGACCAAAGACCATGTCTGTGTAAAGGAAAATTATGCTTCTCCAATCTGTTAGAATTCTTTGAGTGGGTAAACAAAATAGGGGATAAAAACGGTCTGGATGACATTGATTTGGACTTTCCAAAAGCCTTTCACGAGGTATCTCACAAGAGGCTGTTATGGAAACTGAGTAGTTATGAGTAGAAGTTCAGTCATGGCATGGGGGAAAAAACTGTCCACAAGACAGAAAACAGAGTAAGACTAGATGGTTGGCTTCAGCAGAGCCAAAGGTTAATGGTGGGTTGCTGTGAGGTTACGTATTAGAATTCATGTTTAATGTATTTATCGATTACCTTGGAAAACAGATGAACACTGAGGTGGCAAAATTATTTGATAACTTTTCCCTCAATCCTCTGTCCGAGTCTTTATATATGAGTTCTGCCCTCAGTGTGGGGAGCATGCCTTCTTTTCTAGTTTGAAAGAGTCCAGTGCATTGTGAGAACTACTGGAAATAAATTACACATAATAATGACGTCAGTGAGGATTGTGTGTCTCTGCCAAGTTTTGAGTTTCAGACTTCAATGATATTTGTTCTAGCTCTGGCCTCTGTCTTGAAAGAAGCATGGCTATAGTTTTATTTTAGCGGAATTGAAAAATGTCTAAATAGATTTTTCTCAAACTTTGAGCAGATAAAAGCATAGAAAATTTCAGTTCTAAATGGGGAATGTTTTGGAAAGTTGTAAGTATGTGAAAGCAGGGGGCTATAATGGAAACTCTTCTGCAAAGTCTCCCTAGCTTTGAAGAACCTTGTATAGTATCTACAGCTTTTTGGTAGCTGACTATGTAGAAATGGCTTGACGTAGAGGAATGGGATTGGAAATCAGGATCTCCTGAGTTATACTCCTGGCTGCACCACTGACTCATTATGTGACCTTAGGTGAAATAACTCACCCTTCTGCTTTATCTGTAAACTTGGGATGATATATCTGTTTGCCTCATGGCAGCGTTGAGGATTTATTGCACAGCTCTGTGCATGTTGAAAGTACTACAGAAATGCTAAATACAAAGTGTAGTGTAACTGGACTGGATCAATTGTTAATATGCTAACAGATTAGCCATAAAATTCAGTGCATTTAGGAGCAACCTAAGTGGTTTAGGATTTTTAATTGTAACTACTACAATTCTGATCCTCAAAGTAGCTATCCCTCTGGGAAAAGAGAATCTTAGCAGAACCTCTCTATAAAAAAGAAAAGGAGTACTTGTGACACCTTAGAGACTAACAAATATATAAGTAAATAAATAAATTTGTTAGTCTCTAAGGTGCCACAAGTACTCCTTTTCTTTTTGCGAATACAGACTAACACGGCTGCTACTCTGAAACCTGTCTATAAAAAAGCTTAGCAGTATAGCCAGTCAACATTTTTAATTTGAAACATATTTACAGAGTAAAATAGCTATTTTATAAAGAAGGGAATTTTAGCAGAAAATCTGTTTCTTTTGAAAATTTTCTGGTTTTTCAATAACAATTTCTGGTGTGGGTTTTTTTGTTTTTTTTTCTCTTGAACAATTTTGAAAAACCAAAACTCTTGAATTTTCAGATTTTTTTTTGAGCTGAAAATACTCTTTTTTGACCAGCTCCATTTAGCAGTGATCACATCAGGCAACTATAGATATTACTACAAAGGAGAGTGGAAAATATACAATATATGAGTGGAAATGTGGGGAAGATAATTTTTAATTGAAATCTAACTTGCACAAGATATCTGTTCAGTGTGTCAGGCTGTATATTTTAGTATCATATGCCAACCAAAAGTTCAGGTCTAGACTCTTTCTGGATTTGGTTTTCAGAGGAAAAGGCAGGGGAAAGATAAGAGCAGTCAAAAAGATAGCTATAAAGGGAAAGAGCTGAGGAAGGCAGTCACAGCTGTTAACATTTAAAAAGCCCTTTCAAGGACTAAGGAAATAAAAGGTAGAAATGCCCTCGTCTTGAAATGGCTTTTATACTTCTGAACCTGTTATAAAAGCTTTTCTTAGAACACTTCCCCTCTAAAAACAAAACAGTTTTTATCGTAAACAAGACAGGAAGCACATCAATATAAAGAGTGCTGTCTTCACTTACCTTTATTTCTGGACTAGCAGAATCTTTTTATTTACAGTGCAAAGTAAAGAGGAATTGTTGCCCTAGTTTAAAGGCTGAAGGAAACAAAGATTTGAGAAGTGGTTATATCCTTGAACCCAGTAAGCTGCTGGCTTGCTGAAGCATAGGTACATGTTAGACTTTGTCTTTATTACTAAAAATTTTACATTTTTACAGTTTTTTACATCATGATAGCTAACTCTGGACAGCTGTCTGTGACAGGGTTGGACCAGATGTCTTCAGGAGAGTAATAGAAGGCAGATATATTAGCCCCAGGCTAAGTAGGTCCCTTTTCCTTGGGAAAGGTAACAGGGAAGGTTCCAGAACAATCAGGAACCTTCTGGAGTCAATTAAGACAGATTGATTAGAAGACCTGCAGCCAGTCAAGAAGCTGCTAGAATCAATTAAGGCAGGCTAATCAGGGCACCTGGGTTTTAAAAAGGAGCTCACTTCAGTTTGTGGTGTGCGTGTGAGGAGCTGGGAGCAAGAGGTGCTAGGAGCTGAGAGTGAGAACGCGGACTGTTGGTGGACTGAGGTGTACAAGTATTATCAGACACCAGGAGGAAGGTCCTATGGTGAGGATAAAGAAGGTGGTGGGAGGAGGCCCTGGGGAAGTAGCCCAGGGAGTTGTAGCTGTCACACAGCTGTTCCAGGAGGCACTCTAGACAGCTGCATTCCACAGGGCCCTGGGCTGGAACCCGGAGTAGAGGGCGGGCCCAGGTTCCCCCCAAAACCTCCCCAACTCCTGGTCAGACACAGGAGGAGTCGACCTGGACTGTGAATTCAGAAAAACAGCCAAGCTGAGGGCTGCCGTGAAGCTCCAAGGCGAGCAAATCTGCCAATAAGTGCAAGGCCCACCAAGGTAGAGCAGGAACTTTGTCACATATCTAAATGTAAAATCCTAGTGGAGACAAGGAACAGGTAGTTTTTACTTCCATGTAGCTAGTGGAGGTCAACCCTATGCCTCCTACTTGAGATTTACCTTGACTAGCTACCTGGAGGTAAAAACTGCAGAGCTCCACTGGGATTTTACATTAAGTTGGACTGAGCGGGACACTTAATTCATTACTGCCCATGAGCTACGAATCTTTTGCCTCTGCTATATTAAACTGTTAGTAAAAAACCTTTTTTGCAGTGAAGACATGGCCCTCTACTTCTACTTCTCTGGCTTCTATTCCTTGCGTACTTGTGTGCAGCCAAGAGAACCAATAAACTTCCGCCAAATGCAGTTATTTTAGTGTGAATCTAAGCAATGCCATGGAAGCATCAATATTATCAACATATATTGTATTCATGGAGAGAAGAAACCTCATTAGTCCTTCTGTTTCATCAGCTTGTAGTCAAATTGAGGAAAATCCATGTGATGTGAGGAATAAAATACATATTTAGGCAGGGCTGGATTTATACCTTATGTGCTCCTAGGCACAGCATCTTCAACGCCCCCCCTGCCTCTCCATATGGTTCTGCATGGAGCCCCCTCTCCTGCATCTCCATGTGAACCTACCTGACCCTCCCTCCCCAGGTGGCCATGTCTGGAGCCCTCCTCCTGCATCTCCATGTGGCCCTGTGACCCACCCACTCCCAGGAGCCTGTGTGGCCTGCTCTGCCTCCTCCAAGAAGGCTGCTGTGACTTTTCACTTGAGGAAAAAATGCGCCCGCCACCTGCCTGCTAGTTGTTTGCTGCTGCTGCCTGCCAGACTAGTCAGCCTCAGCCCGCTCAGACTGTTCTGGCACCACAGCAGCCTCTGGAGGGCAAATGCTGGAACTGCGGCACATTTTCTGCAGGAAAAAAAATTCTGCCTCCCTTGGACAGGAATTCTGCACGGGCAGCAAATGTCACCTAAGGGGAGGGGACATGATGTGAGACAAGTGGCATGTGGGGCTTCTTGGCAGGGTGCGGGATATCTAAGGAGGCTCCCTCCCTCCTGAGAACCGAGCAATGCAGCTAGCAGCAGCAGGGCAGCAAAATAGCTCAAAATACCGCAACTTGCAACTGCTAAAAACCCCATGTAACTGACAGCTAAAAATAGCCCAATTGCACTAGAAAATCACATACTTGACACATGCCTCCTGTGCCTAACTGGAAATCCGGCCCTGTATATAGGCAGAATCCTGTATTGCTTAGGGGAAAATTGGAAACCGAATAGAAATCTGTTTCCATATGTATTTTCCTAACAACGTGATGGAAGACCACTGCTGAATAATTTGTAAGTGGACTGTACAAAGCACTCCTGTAGGGACAAATCCTGCACTGGCAGATAACCGAAGAAGTCCATCCGTCCGTCCGTCCCCCCCTTTTTTTTTGTTTTCTGTATTTCTGTGAAATTGAAATCAATGGAAGTGGCAAGTGCCTGTCTGAGGCTAAAATTTTCCCATTAGAATTTTTATTCCTGTCCAAAAATACTTTGCCTACTAGCCTTGAGCCTGCATTATGATCAGTCTTTATATGACTGCATACTATTTTTTCCACATGAACCATGCCTCATTCAATGTACATGACAGATGCATCAGGGGGGAGGGGTGGTGTCGGAATTAAGGCTTCATATGCTACCATATATCCAGTGTTTCCTAATTTTCAAATGCTTGACTTTGCAACCTAAATAATATTTTTTGACTTAGTTTTGTTGTATGTAGTAGAGGAGACTGAGGGAAATATGTGTAGTAGTTATAAATATTATATGCCTCTCAGGTTATCTGTTTGATGTTAACCTGCCTGAATGTCAGGAGTTAAATCAAAGGAGTCTGTAAAGGAGAAAAACCACAGGAAACAAAACAATGGCAAAGATAATCTGGCTCCTTGAAGAAACAAGGAGGGGAGCTATCAAATTGAGGTATACCTGCTGTCTGTTTCCATCCAGTCTAAAATGGTTTACTCTTCCTACAGATAACTTTGTTTCAATCATGTCTAGATGTGTTTGGGAAAAAATTGCCAAGTTTAAGTTCCAAGTTAGAATTTTAGTTTATGTTTAGTTTTAACTAAAACTCTTTTTAAGAACTTTAGTTCTTAAAGGGTCTGAGCTCTTATTTTGTTTTTTGTTTTTTTATGGAGCAAATCAGAGAAACTCATATTCAATCTCTTAATTATTACATTTTTTTCTTTTCTGCAGTGAAACACATCTGCTGTTTCAGAACCCATATCCAAAACCTTTAACTTGGGTTAAAGCAACTGGTAGATTCATTTATAGGACTAGTAACAGAAGAAACTACCAGAACCTTAGGATATGGGATAAGGAATTCTAAAAGACAAAGCCTAAAACCAACTGGTTGCTAGACTTGGAGATCATGAAGTCTTGAAGAACTAGAGAAGGAGCTCTAGGATCCAGAGCTTAAGGAACCAGAACTGTTAAATATGTTCGTATATTGCCATAATTATCTAATTTTCCCCATTCCCCCCCACACCTACGAAGTCTACTTGGAGAACAGAACATGAGGCTGATAATCATTGTAGCTAGACAGTATATATTTTTGTGTTTTGTTATTTTTTTTAACAAAGATTATGTCTCTTCTTGGCAATTTTGTTGCTGTAACATCTTCACTGAAAAGTTAAAAAGAAGTGAAGTTCATTCATTTCTTGTGTTCATGTACTAGGACTATCAAGTAGTAGCAGTATAGCAATTGCGGGCTATGGGGATTTGAGTGACTGTGTAATGAATATTCTAAAATAATGGAAAATTCAATACTGCTTACTTGCCAAGATTTGTTTCTTTGCAGTGGACCCTTTAAAAATCATGCAGTGACATTTGCAGACTATACACAGACGGTATTAAATAAACCATGCAAGTTCTTGATAGCAATGCTTAGAACCAACCCTACGTTAGTTTATACCAACTTTGACATTTTGGTTGGCAGTGTCTTTTCAACAGTCGTCACTGAGATCTCAGCTCAAGCAGATGCAGGCACAATGCTTGGCCATTCATATTAGCTTTGAGAATAGGTATATCTAGGCACAGTATCTATCATGGTGTTTGCAATTTGCTGAGTCAATATGTTTTTAATGCAGTTTGACATGGTGATGGACATGGAAGAGCAGCATTGTTTAAGAACATAAAAAAGTGTTAGGAAGAGGAAATGGCCATCCAGCCCAGCATGCCTATCCCTTCTTGTTGTTTATGTTTCATGTTTACTCCTCAGCTTTTTTTTACCATAGCCATTGATTCCCTTCTCCATAAACAAATTTAGGTGTCTCCTGAACTCCTTAATGCCCTGTCAAGGTTCCTCCCCCACTCTGAACTCTAGGGTACAGATGTGGGGACCTGCATGAAAAACCTCCTAAGCTTATCTTTACCAGCTTAGGTCAAAACTTCCCCAAGGTACAAAATATTCCCCCCGTTGTCCTTGGACTGGTCGCTACCACCACCAAACTAATACTGGTTACTGGGGAAGAGCTGTTTGGACGCGTCCTTCCCCCCAAAACCTTGCACCCCACTTCCTGGACAAGGTTTGGTAAAAAGCCTCACCAATTTGCCTCGGTGACTACAGACCCAGACCCTTGGATCTTAAGAACAATGAACAATCCTCCCAACACTTGCACCCCCCCTTTCCTGGGAAATGTTGGATAAAAAGCCTCACCAATTTGCATAGGTGACCACAGACCCAAACCCTGGGATCTGAGAACAATGAAAAAGCATTCAGTGTTTTACAAGAAGACTTTTAATAAAAAATAGAAGTAAATAGAAATAAAGAAATCCCCCCTGTAAAATCAGGATGGTAGATATCTTACAGGGTAATCTGATTCAAAAACATAGAGAACCCCTCTAGGCAAAACCTTAAGTTACAAAAAAGATACATAGACAGAAATAGTTATTCTATTCAGCACAATTCTTTTCTCAGCCATTTAAAGAAATCATAATCTAACATGTACCTAGCTAGATTACTTACTAAAAGTTCTAAGACTCCATTCCTGGTCTGTCCCTGGCAAGAGCAGCATACAGACAGACACAGACCCTTTGTTTCTCTCCCTCCTCCCAGCTTTTGAAAGTATCTTGTCTCCTCATTGGTCATTTTGGTCAGGTGCCAGCGAGGTTACCTTTAGCTTCTTAACCCTTTACAGGTGAGAGGAGCTTTCCCCTGGCCAGGAGGGATTTCAAAGGGGTTTACCCTTCCCTTTATATTTATGACACGCCCCCCAAATCTCAGCTAGGGTGAAACACTGGCTGGGATTTCTTCCTGGAGCTCTAGGAAAAACAGAGTTAATAAGACACATGCATCTCTAAATATACTACGAAGTACATAAAGACTAACAATATTTTCCACATCTCAAGGACGATTTTAACCAGTTGATTCTGGGAAACTTTCACGGGAGAGTGCATCAGCCACTTTGTTAGAAGCTCCTGAGATGTGTTGGATGTCGAAATCAAAATCTTGGAGAGCTAAACTCCACCGAAGAAGTTTTTTGTTAGTTTCCTTGACGGTGTGAAGCCACTTCAGTGCAGCATGGTTGGTTTGCAGGTGGAAACGCCGTCCCCAAACATATGGGCGTAGCTTTTCCAGAGCATAGACAATGGCATAACATTCTTTTTCAGTGACTGACCAGTTGCTTTCCCTCTCAGACAGTTTTTTGCTGAGAAACACTACAGGGTGGAATTCTTGATCAGGTCCTTTCCGCATTAAAACTGCTCCCACACCACGCTCGGACGCATCTGTGGTTACTAGGAACGGTTTGTCAAAGTCTGGGGCCCTTAGTACAGGGTCAGACATGAGTGTCGCTTTAAGCTTGTTAAAGGCCTTCTGACACTTTTCGGTCCACTGAACAGCATTTGGCTGTTTCTTTTTGGTTAGGTCTGTCAGTGGGGCAGCGATTTGGCTGTAGCGCGGTACAAATCGTCTGTAATAACCGGCCAAGCCTAAGAAGGATTGAACCTGTTTCTTTGACTTTGGGACAGGCCACTTTTGGATAGCATCCACTTTGGCCTGTAGGGGGCTGATAGTTCCTTGACCCACCTGTTGTCCAAGGTAAGTCACTCTGTTTAGGCCTATTTGACACTTCTTAGCCTTGACAGTTAGTCCTGCCTCCCTTATGCGCTCAAGGACTTTTTGTAGATGTTCCAGGTGGTCTGCCCAGGAATCCGAAAATATGGCCACGTCATCAAGGTAGGCGACTGCATATTCTCCTAATCCCACTAGGAGACCATCTACAAGTCTTTGGAAAGTGGCGGGTGCATTTCGCAGCCCGAAAGGGAGTACATTAAATTCATACAGCCCGAGATGTGTGATGAAGGCTGACCTTTCCTTGGCAGATTCATCTAGCGGTACCTGTCAGTACCCCTTGGTTAAGTCCAAGTTAGAGATGAACTGGGCCCGTCCCAGTTTCTCTAATAGTTCATCTGTGCATGGCATTGGATAGTTGTCTGGGCGAGTTACAGCATTTAGCTTATGGTAGTCCACGCAAAAACGTATTTCCCCATCTGGTTTGGGAACTAGAACCACTGGAGATGCCCATGCACTTTCAGAGGGGCGGATTACACACATCTGTAACATATCCTGGATCTCCCGTTCTATAGCAGTTTTAGCTTGAGGAGACACCTGGTAAGGTTGGACCCTAATTGGGTGAGCATTACCTGTGTCAATGGAGTGGTATGCCCGTTCAGTCAGTCCTGGGGTGGCTGAGAACGTTGGCGCGTAGCTAGTGCACAGCTCCTGGATCTGCTGTCGCTGCATACGCCCAAGGGTCATGGAGAGGTTCACCTCTTCCACACCACCAGCACATTTCCCTTCGTAGTAAACACCTTCAGGCCACTCAGCGTCGTCTCCTCCCTGGGCTGTAAACTGACAAACCTTTAATTCTCTGGAATAAAAGGGCTTTAGAGAATTAATATGGTACACCTTAGGCTTTCGGTTGGAGGTGGGGAATGCTATGAGATAATTAACAGCTCCCAGGCGCTCCTGGACCGTGAATGGCCCTTCCCACGATGCTTCCATTTTATGGGCCTGGAGCGCCCTTAAGACCATGACCTGGTCTCCTACTTTGAAGGAACGCTCTCTGGCATGTTTATCATACCAGGCTTTTTGCTCTTTTTGAGCATCCTGTAAGTTTTCTCTAGCAAGGGCTAAAGAGGTTCGGAGGGTGTTTTGTAGGTTGGTTACGAAGTCCAGAATGTTAGTTCCTGGAGAAGGTGTAAATCCCTCCCATTGCTGCTTCACCAACTGCAATGGCCCCTTAACCTCACGGCCATATACAAGTTCAAATGGGGAAAACCCTAAACTGGGATGTGGTACAGCTCTGTAGGCAAAGAGCAACTGCTGCAACACTAGGTCCCAATCATTGGAGTGCTCATTTACGAATTTACGTATCATGGCCCCCAAAGTTCCATTAAACTTCTCCACCATGCCATTTGTTTGATGATGGTAAGGAGTGGCAACCAAGTGATTTACCCCATGAGCTTCCCAAAGGTTTTTCATAGTTCCTGCCAGGAAATTAGTCCCTGCATCTGTGAGGATGTCGGAGGGCCAACCTACCCTGGCAAAAATGTCTGCTAGTGCCTGGCACACACTTTTAGCCCTGGTGTTGCTTAGAGCTACTGCTTCCGGCCATCGGGTAGCAAAATCCATGAAAGTCAGTATGTACTGCTTTCCTCTGGGTGTCTTTTTCGGAAAAGGACCCAGAATATCCACAGCTACTCGCTGAAATGGAACTTCAATGATGGGGAGTGGTTGTAGAGGGGCTTTGACCTGGTCTTGGGGTTTTCCCACTCTTTGGCACACCTCACAAGACTGGACATAGGTAGAAACATCCTTGCCCATTCCCTCCCAGTGGAATGACCCCCCCAAACGGTCTTTGGTCCTGTTCACCCCAGCATGGCCACTAGGGTGATCATGGGCTAAGCTCAAGAGCTTGGCCCGGTATTTAGTTGGAACTACCAACTGTCTCTGAGGATGCCAGTCTTCCTGGTGTCCACCAGAAAGAGTTTCCTTGTATAAAAGTCCTCTTTCTACAACAAACCTGGATCGATTAGAAGAGCTGAGAGGCGGTGGGTTGCTCCGTGCCGCCGTCCAAGCTCTCTGGAGGCTTTCATCTGCTTCCTGTTCGGTCTGGAACTGTTCCCTTGATGCTGGAGACATCAGTTCCTCATTGGATTGGGGACATAGGCTTGGTCCCTCTGGAAGCGATATAGGGGATGGAGCTGTTTCTGTTGACTGTGAACCGCTCTCCGCTGGTGCACTGTGTTGGGATTCAGGCTCCGGCTGAGCCTCTTGTGTAGGGTTATCGGCTGCTGCCAGTTCAGGTTCAGTGGGGCCCTCTGGTGTTGAGGTTGCAAGTACTGGATTCAGTGCTGGCACGGGGTCTGGTGTTGGTTGTTTGGCTGGTTCCGGTTCTGGGACTGGTTCCGTCTGGGTCTCTGGGACTGGATCCACTACTGCTGTTGCAGACATTGGCCTGGGGTCCGGGTCCATCACCTCTGACTGGGTCCTGATAGAAGTTTCCGGAACAGAGCTAGGCCTCATGGCTTGTTTAGCCTGGCTGCGGGTGACCATTCCCACCCTTTTGGCCTGCTTCACATGATTGGCCAAGTCTTCCCCCAACAGCATGGGGATGGGATAATCATCATAGACTGCAAAAGTCCACATTCCTAACCAGCCCTTGTACTGGACAGGCAACTTGGCTGTAGGCAAATTGAAAGAGTTGGACTTGAAGGGTTGAATCGTCACTTGGATCTCTGGGTTGATTAAATTGGGGTCCACTAAGGAAGCATGGATAGCTGACACTTGTGCTCCGGTGTCCCTCCACGCGGTGACCTTCTTCCCGCCCACACTCACAGTTTCCCTCCGCTCCAAGGGTATCTGGGAGGTATCTGGGCCTGTGGACCTCTGGTGTGATTCCAGTGCAATGAACTGTAATCTGTTGGGGTTCTTGGGGCAGTTGGCCTTTACATGCCCCAGCTCGTTACATTTAAAACATCGTCCAGCTGACGGGTCACTGGGGCGAGGTGGGTTGCTGGAGAACGGGGTGGTGGGACGATAAGGGGTCTGGAGGGTTCTTTGGGAGGTAGGTGGGGCTTTGGGCGGCCCCCGGTAATAGGGTGTGGTCTGGGGTGGTCCCTTCTGGTCTCCGCTCCAACTGCGACCAGTTTTCTTCTTCTCTGCCACCTCCACCCATCTGGCTCCAATCTTTCCTGCCTCGATTACAGTTTTGGGCTTCCCATCTAGGATGTATCTTTCTATTTCCTCAGGAACACCCTCTAAGAATTGTTCCATTTGCATTAGGAAGGGCAAATTTACTGGAGATTCAACACTTGCTCCTGATATCCAGGCATCCCAATGTTTCACAATGTGGTAGGCATGTCGGGTAAATGACATGTCTGGTTTCCACCTTAGGGCTCTGAACCTCCGACGAGACTGCTCGGGTGTTATCCCCATTCTGACTCTCGCCTTGGATTTAAACAGTTCATACTTGTTCATGTGTTCTTTAGGCATTTCAGCTGCCACCTCAGCTAAGGGTCCACTGAGCTGCGGCCTCAGCTCTACCATGTATTGGTCAGTAGAGATGTTGTACCCAAGGCAGGCCCTTTCGAAGTTTTCTAAGAAGGCCTCAGTATCATCACCTGCCTTGTAGGTGGGGAACTTTCTGGGATGGGAAGTGGTACCTGGAGAAGGATTGCTAGGGTTTGTTGGTATATTCTGCTGGGCCTTTATCCTCTCCACCTCCTCCACATGCTTCCTCTCTTTTTCCTTCTCCTCCTCCACATGCTTCCTTGCCTCCATTTCCCTCTTGTGGGCAGCCTCCTGTACCTCCTTCTCCAGCCGCATGAGTTCTATCTGTCTTTCATGTTCCCTTTGATTTTCCTCAGCCTGAAATTTGGCTAATTCCAGCTGTAGTCGAGCTGAGGATTTGGTCATTCTAACCTCTCTGTTTTTAACTAACTTTACACCCGAGGTTTAGAAATAAACAAACAAAACTTGGCTGTAAAATTTTGCTGTGCTGGAATAGAATACCTATTCTCTGATAGTGACTGTCAGCCTACAGAAAAAGACAATTCCCTTGTCTCTGCTCTGGGCCCAAATTAAAGCAAAAAACCTCCAACTACTTGGAAACCTGCTTACCCAGCCCAAAGAAAAAGCAAATGGGTAGAACACACACCCCCTATTTACTTTTAGAAAGAAAAGAAAAAAAAACACCTCTGGGTTGGAAGACTGTGAATTTCCCTGCAGGAGTTAAGTACCCTGCCTCCAGGCAAAGAAAACCTGCAATTCACAAGATAATCCCCTTTTGTCTCTGCTTGGCCACAAAGCAGAGAAAAACAAACTGCTTTCAGTTTCAAAGCTGCTTTCTGGACTTCCTTTCCACAGGAAAAAAAAAATTCCTTTTTAAAATCTGTATTTCTAGTTCAAAAAATCTCAACTGGATCTCAAAATGATTTCAGGTTAATCCCACCACTATGCCACCATGTCAAGGTTCCTCCCCCACTCTGAACTCTAGGGTACAGATGTGGGGACCTGCATGAAAAACCTCCTAAGCTTATCTTTACCAGCTTAGGTCAAAACTTCCCCAAGGTACAAAATATTCCCCCCGTTGTCCTTGGACTGGCCGCTCCCACCACCAAACTAATACTGGTTACTGGGGAAGAGCTGTTTGGACGCGTCCTTCCCCCCAAAATACTTCCCAAAACCTTGCACCCCACTTCCTGGACAAAGTTTGGTAAAAAGCCTCACCAATTTGCCTAGGTGACTACAGACCCAGACCCTTGGATCTTAAGAACAATGAACAATCCTCCCAACACTTGCACCCCCCCTTTCCTGGGAAATGTTGGATAAAAAGCCTCACCAATTTGCATAGGTGACCACAGACCCAAACCCTGGGATCTGAGAACAATGAAAAAGCATTCAGTGTTTTACAAGAAGACTTTTAATAAAAAATAGAAGTAAATAGAAATAAAGAAATCCCCCCTGTAAAATCAGGATGGTAGATATCTTACAGGGTAATCTGATTCAAAAACATAGAGAACCCCTCTAGGCAAAACCTTAAGTTACAAAAAAGATACATAGACAGAAATAGTTATTCTATTCAGCACAATTATTTTCTCAGCCATTTAAAGAAATCATAATCTAACACGTACCTAGCTAGATTACTTACTAAAAGTTCTAAGACTCCATTCCTGGTCTGTCCCTGGCAAGAGCAGCATACAGACAGACCCAGACCCTTTGTTTCTCTCCCTCCTCCCAGCTTTTGAAAGTATCTTGTCTCCTCATTGGTCATTTTGGTCAGGTGCCAGCGAGGTTACCTTTAGCTTCTTAACCCTTTACAGGTGAGAGGAGCTTTCCCCTGGCCAGGAGGGATTTCAAAGGGGTTTACCCTTCCCTTTATATTTATGACATGCCCTTTATGTAATTGGATTTCCTACTATCTTATTCCATATGTTTATTGTATAAAATAATTTGGCCTGAGTTCACTTACTTTATGACTTGCTTCCTAATTTTTAGGAATGGCCCCTAGTTCTTTTTCTTTCTTATATGCTGATGATGAGAGGAGGAATTCCAAGGCTGACATGTTTATTGCAGGCATGACAATGTAACTGTGTTCTGGTATCCCCTCTAGAATATATTTAAAGGTTAGGATAGTGATGGTGATATACAGGGACCACGTGCCTAGGGGTAAATGAAATTAGATATTATACTGATTTTTCTGCTATCCCGTGAGAGTGTTTTCTTGATTAAAATGTTCTAGATGGCTACATGTTTGCTCTACCTGGTGCTTTTTTCTAGTTAAAATAATGTTTTTCTTGTAAAGCACTTTTTAAGTTCCTAAGTGAGAAGACCTAATTTAAGTGCAACTTTTTAATATGAATATTCATTTATTCATAGTCTTTACTGAAAATTGATGCTTTTACTTTGAAAAAAAATATAGGTTTGGCAATAATAATTTTAAGGACTTTTATGGTCCATAAATAACATAGTGAACATGTGCAGTGTACTGTTTGCATTCATTTAAGCAGGACACTCCTTACTATATGCTTCTAAATGTATCCAGTTGTGGCAATATCAAAGCTGGTACTTACATCCATTTGATTTTACTATTATTCTAGTAAATACAAATAAACTCAAACACAGCCATAATGTGGGAAGAGTGGCAGGTGAGCTTTCTAAATATTAAGATGAGAATCAATTCAGAGGGCATTGCATAATTTGAATCTTCTACTTGGGTAGTAAATTCATCTAATTGCTGATGCATCAACTGAATTCTAGGATGAATAAATTACAGGAGTCCTAGTAAATTTCAATTAAAGAGAAAATGAATTATTTCTTTGAAGCACATGGCTTTTCTGGAGTAAGCATGTCTGATTTTGTCCAGTTTTAAAAGCTAAATAGTTTTGGTCTTGGATAGTATTTGGCAGTGAACCATGTGAACATAGTTGTTCAGGTTTGTTGGGTTTCTGTGATGGCAATAGCTTCTAAGATCTGGGTATGATTCCTACTCCTGTTTTTTTATATATATATAACAAGAAAGATTACTAGCCTGTGGCCAAAATACCGTGGACTCTGGTCTTGTCAAATCTTATGAACTAAGCAGGGTTGGGCCTGGTCAATACTTGAATGGGAGGCCTCAATGGTAAAAGAGTCCATAAACATTTTTGTTGTTTTTTGCACCTGCATTTTAATCTCCATTTCTCCGGGACTGCATGTCTCCTCTTACCTTTTTATTTATATTTTTTAACTTTTTTTTCTCACTACATTTTCTATTTAAAACAAAATTGAGTCAGGAATTTTAATTAAATATAATATGACAATTGTCAGTGAAGGTCATAGAAAAAGTGAAAAATATCATGTTTTGTGACTATTAAATAATATTATCCAGTATTGTGATCATATGAAAAGCAAGGTAATTCCCACATACAGAGTTGTGCTACCATTAACTACATTTCCTAATATATGTACAGTAGAACCTCATAGTTACGAACTGACTGGTCAACCACACACCTCATTTGGAACCGGAAGTATGTAGGGTTGCCTGTTTTCTAATCGCACAAACCTGAACGTCCTTGCCCTGTCCCTTGCCCCGCCCCTTCTCAGAGGCCCCCCTACTCACTCCATGCCCCCTCCCTCCATCACTTGCTGTCCCCCACCCGCACTCACTTTCAGCAGGCTGGGGCAGGGGATTGGGGTATGGGAGGGCTCCGGCTGGGGTGTGGGCTCCAGGGTGGGGCCAGAAATGAGGGGTTCAGGGTGTGAGAGGGGGCTCTGGGCTGGGGGCAGAGGGATGGGGTGCAGGAGGGGGTGAGGGCTCTGTCTGGGGGTACGTACTCTGGACTGAGGCTGGGGCTGAGGGGTTCGGAGTGCAGGAGGGGGCTCAGGACTGGGGCAGGGGGTTGGGGTGTGGGAGGGGGTTTGGGGTGCAAGCTCCAGGAGGGAGTTTGGATGTGGGAGGGGACTCAGGTCTGGGCAGTGGGTTGGGGTGCGGGAGGGTCTTCAGGGTACAGGCGGCAGGAGGGAGTTTGGGTGCTGGAGGGCTGGGGTTGGAGTGTAAGAGGGGGTGCGGGCTCTGGCTGGGCGGCACTTACCTCGGGCGGCTCCCAGAAGTGGCCAGCGTATCCTAGGCTCAGGGTGGCTCCCCGCGCTGCCCCTGCCTGCAGGCACTGCCCCCACAGCTCCCATTGGCTGTGGATCCTGGCCAATGGAAGCTGTGGAGCAAGCACGGGAGGGCGGGGCACGGGGGCAGCATGTGGAGACCCCTTGGCCATTCCTGTGCCTAGAAGCTGGACATGTCGGCCGTTTCCAGGAGCTGTGCGGAGCCAGGGCAGGCAGGGAGCCTGCCTTAGCCCTGCTGCGCCGATGACTGGACTTTTGGCCTTTTAAAATCTCCTGGATTGCTTTTAATAGTCACCAGGAGATTGAGGCCGATTCCGGTAGACTCCCGGCCAATCTGGGAGGGTTGACAACCCAGTGTAGCAGAGACAAAAGCAAATATAGTGCAGTACTGTGTTAAAAGTAAACTACTAAAAAGTAAAGGGAAAGTTTAAAAAAAAAGATTTGACAAGATAAGGAAACTGCTTGTTTTATTTAAATTAAGATGGTTAAAAGCAGCATTTTTGTTCTGCATAGTAAAGCTTCAAAGCTGTATTAAGTCAGTTAGTTCAGCTGTAAACTTTTGAAAGAACAACCATAACGCTTTGTTCAGAGTTACAAATATTTCAGAGTTACGAACAACCTCCATTCCCAAGATGTTTGTAACTCTGAGGTTCTACTGTTTTGAAATTCTTCAACTGAATGTTTGTTTAATGTAACTTTTGCATATAATATTTTAAATTGTTCAATTTAAATGTTTGAACGCTTGAAAAATATTTAAAGGAGAACAATCTGGTGGCTCAGTGTATTTTGACAGTAGAATAAAAACACCTCCTTTGTCTTGCTAGCCAAGACCATGAGAAATTACAGAAGTCTTTGCTCATGCTTCTCTTCTGTTACTCTGGTTGCCTTTTCTAAGAACACTGGAACTTTTCATAGGCCAATCTGGAATGATGAATCCATTCATGATCCCTTGCAGCTTCCTGAAAAGATACTTGAATATGACTGAAAAGATAAGCTGATGGAAGGATATAATGTTATGAAAATTTGGCATTTTGTGATTTGAGCTTCAGTGCAGGTCACTCTTAAGCTAACAGGTATTATACAGAAGACAAGCATTTGTTGATGATGCCTACAATTGTCAGCAGATGACACCCCTTCCTAACGAAGCGTGCAAACTTAATTTGGCATGGGTCACGACTAAGATGACGATCTTGCAGAAGAAATGTCATTTGCTGCATTTCTGGGTATTAGTCTAAACCTATGTTTGGTTGTTCAAAAACTGTTCAAAACTGGCATCCCACCCTGTGAGAAGGCATAATGCCACTCTGACAGATGGGGAGAGAACCAATGTATGCACCAAGGGGTTAGATTTCTCTCCAGTATTGTTGAAATACCGGTACAGGCAAAGCTTCTGTATCTGAGGCACACATGTTTCTTGGCAACGGCCAAAGTTCCTGCTAAATATTTTGGCACAGTACTCAAGGAAGCTTAGTGAATTTTCATGGCTTCCATGAGGTTTCCACACTATGGGAGCCCATATATAATTTCTGCTAACCATGGCCCTATGAATATCAACAGAAGAAGGAATATATTTTGCAAATTGTTCTTTCTTAATAATAGATTAAAAACTCTTAAAATGCAATTATAGCTTTCATGGACTATGACTCTTTTTATTAGTTAATGATTGGTTTATCCTGGTCTGAGAGCAATAGAAAGTGTGGTTTGGCAATCAACCCAAACTGCCTATGTCACAGTTTAAAACTTCATTTCATTTGTTTCTCATATTTTAATACTTTTTATTTAAAATAAACTCTGGATTCCACTCACACTTTAGTACTTCATCAAGAAATTAGGTTGCTGTGTGATTCTGTGTATGAATTAGTGGACTAATATTAACTCAAGGGCATTTCTTTCTTTTGCTGAAGGTAATTCTGCATGGTTTATTTCAGTTTGTTTACTTTTTTCCTCCAGAATTACTGTAAAAGTTTTCTATTTCATCCATTACAGCACAGTGTTTTTCACTTTTGAATAACTGCATCAACATGAATCCTTTATAAGGACCTTAAAAACAAACTTTGCCAAGTCCCAGAATACAGAAGCTAATTCACATCCCAATACTCAGCTGCCTCATGAATAAAGGAGAGTCTGTGTCTGACACTTTGAAGCTCTAGCTGTTAAACCATACAGAATATTTACCTCAATAAATCATTATAAGAAACTAAGGTACAATTATACCCACAGAGAAATAGAATTCAAAACACTGATTTATGTGGTTCAGTGCCTGTTCCCTTTTCCATCATGTTTTGAATTTTATGCATGTTTGTCATCTTTGGCTGTTTCCATGTATCTTTAAACTAATGGGTCCTGCTTTTTTAACATTCCTCATTAGGTTTGTTATTTTACTTTGACATACACACATGATTTGCACAGTGTACAAAGTTTTGCATTTAAAATTCTCATTTCTTATGGTATAAACCAAAAATAGAAAATGAGAATAATTTGTTTAGGCTAATAAAGAGCCCGCTCTGCTTAATTTGTGACCATTTAGGGTGAACTTCCATATTAGTTAAGGCTTTTATTTGGCTCCTAGTTGCGGGATCTGGGGAAAGAGTACAATTAACAAGGAACAGGAACATACCACTGTCCCTTTAAGAAAGTGGCCACTATTCTAGAGTGTTAAAGAGACAGAAGCAATATAAAATGTTAGTTGACTGGTGTTAGAATTCTCTCCTCCCCTTGAATGGGGAAAATAACGCTAAAAGAAAGAAACAAAACAAAATGAAAACCCATGGCCATATGAAGGAATGGCACTGAAACCGATAAATGTAAAATGGCAGCAGGAAGGTAAATACATATGGCAAGAGGAGTCTGAAATCAGCCGCAGAATCTATGAGGCCACCCACGCCTTGAAGAGGATGAATGGATATGTAGTACTGTGCTGCAGGGCAAGAGGGTGGAGAGTGATTTAATAACTAGTAAATGTTCCTTAATAAACTTTTTTTAAAAAAAAATAAAAGTTTTAAATAGAAGTATATTTAGAGTCTCTCTTCTTCTCTTGACTCTCTGAACTATTTATTTATTTATTTTGATTTGTAGTATGGTAGCACCTAGAAGCCCCAAACAGGTTTGGTGCCGCTTGGTGTTAGGTGTTGTACAAACACATAGTAAGTGCATCCAAAAACTATGCTTTTAACTTTTGCTAATGTTTAGCTCTAACATCCAAATCGATTTATGGAAGGGAGATTTATCATAGTAGCACCCACTAATACTGCAGTGGTTTAGGTTGTGGTAGCACTTTGATTATCATCCCCTATTACTGCAATTGGAGCCGCTTTAAATTCACATTTAAATTACTTTTGAACTGAATCTGAGTATGAAGCTTTTAGCTCAGGGATGATATTTTTTTCACTAAATATAAATAAATTTAATTACATTTTGAAATAGATACATTTGTAAATTACACTTTTGGTCATTTCACACTTTTTTTCATCTGAGATTTAGCAAATCAAGTTAATCTCTGTACCAAATTTTCAAAAGGCCCTCAATGTGACCTCCGACCATGTGCACAAAATACAGTTTGCTTGCACCGTTTTGCATGCACTGTAATTTGTATGAGCAGATCAAATTTGCACTTATCACCTGCATGTGAATGTGTTTACCCATATAAATCCTCTTGTTGCATTTAAATTATTATTTGTATGAGGAAACAATAATGTAGAGAATTCCACTTGCAAACAATTGGAAGCCACATTTAGGAACTTGTGGCCTGTTAAGTCCCATTGCTTAGTGTTCTGGGAACCTATATCACATTACTTTACAATCTGATTTACAATCTGATTAGTGTTTAAAATTTTTCTGTTCCATTGTCTACATATAATGATTTTTTTGTGCTTAGACATCAAGGTGGTAGGGTCCTTAGAAATATGTATGTTAGATAAGATTTAATAATCCATAAATATTGCAAAATAACATTTTATTGCCAACTGTTGTGTTCATGTAATGAAAGAATTCAGGTACTGTCACACAAAGGGGCATGGTTTAAAGATGTGGAAGCAGAAACTCATGATGACTTAGCCCCAGAAAAGTGAGAGATACTTAAGTTAATTATCAAGTTTATTTTTCATGGAATCTATAAAGATCTGCTGAGGCTCTGTAAAATAAGACTCATAGTATACATAAATATTTGTTTTTCTACTGTGCTTAGCACAATGCAGGCCAGATGCATGACTGGCACTTTAGGCACTATTGTAACACAATTAATGTGTAATAACGTCAACAAAATTTAGATATTTTCAGAAAGTAAAATTTCAGGCAATCTGATTGTCCAACATTAAATTATTATAGTTCAATACCAGTGTTATTATACAGTATAGTGCTTTTAGCAAAGCATGATTATACTCTACAAAATATTGAAATTTTCATTGTATTTTAAAACAAAATTCAATGAGGCTTTTAAAATGTCAAGTGTTTACAGGGAGTCAGTGGGCTCAGAGGGCTGGTGTGGGGATTCAGAGCCTTTCAGTGTTTCTAGGCCTCAAGTTCTAATACAAACCAGGGCTCGGTTAATCAAAGCTGTAGTCTTCTGCTCACAGTTTGGTGATAGCGAAAATAATTTGGTGATCTCAGTCCAATTTGAGTTACAGAAAAATTTACTACCAGAAATGGCATTCTTGTTGACAAATGCCAAGCACTGACTATGTCAAGAAAACACAACTACATTCCACTGAGGTGGTCCCTTGAGGGGTGAGGAAGCTGCTGCCTGTGTGATACTTGTTTTGTGGATAGATGGGCGACGTGAGTTTCCCAGGCTGTCAAATCTGGAACCTTTCAACAGCTCTAAAATATTAAGAGTCACACATTAATCTTTTTCAATTAGTCAAATCCTTTTAACATGGAACATATATCTAAGGCCGGTTCTACATCAGTTTTTGGTTTTATACTACAACCTAGTATATAGTAAATATTTTGGTTAAAGAGTTATACAGGTACTACCCAACTGTGGATGCAGTTATATGGGTCTTAAGGTGCTATATACCAACATAGCTTGTTCTCCTTCCCCTGCAGAAATAGCTCTACCAGTATAAAGTACATCTATGTTGATATAACTGCATTTGCATTAGGGGGTTTGTGTTTTGTTGGGTTTTTTTTACTGCTTTAACTGTATGGATGTAATTAAAATGGTATCACTTTTGCATGTAGACAAGCCTTAAGCATAGCTTGAACAAAGAAAGAGAAGACAGCTGTTTCATTTATAAGCAAGACAGTTTATGGCTGCAGACTTGCTGTCGTACAGTCTCGGAGAGCTTTTTTTTAAATTATTATTATTTTTTTAAGAGTTACCAGTTGGCTTCGGGGACTAAAATTATGCACCTCCCATTTAAATCACCAGAAGTTTTGGCTGAGTAAGGACAAGATCAGCCCCAGTGGAGTTGTATGGATGTCAGTGATTGCCAAATTTAGTTCCTTGAACCTATTTGATGGAGCCATCAAACATCATTTGCTGTGGCCAACTTGCATAGGTAGGATGGTGGAGGAATGCAGTTGTCCTGCAGATCATACTGTATTGGTGACACTGAGATTCATTAACAATGAACACTGGATTTTAGTACAATCATTATAGCAATTCATTTTCTTCTCCTAGCATTCAGCTCTCATTCATTGAAAGTTTAAATTGTTATTGGGATCAAAGAGTTTTAATTTGACCATTGGTTATTCAGTAGAATCCAATGATTATGGATATTGGTGTATGAATGAATAGTATATCAGGAATGGTAACTGTGCACTGGTTATTCCTGGAAGTATATGCTGCTGAAGATCTGTCATAGGGTCTATCAATGCTAATTTTGTATGCATGTTAGGTTTATTTCTTAGAAAAAGAATTATCTCCGGTTTGGTGTCTTTGATAAGATTCAGTGTGGCTAAACAGCAGTGGAATTTAGGATGGTCTCGTGGTAAAGACATAGGATGGGGAATTAAGATATCAGGGTATTGCTTGCAACTCTGCTACAGACATCCTTTGTGACCTCTATGTAAAATGGGGATAATACTTACAATATGTCACAGGACGCCACAAGGCCTATTTCATTATTATTTCTGTGGTGCCTACAAACTACAATGATTTAAAATGCATTTGTGATGTTGCTGGAGTGTGGTGGGTTCTGAGCAACATTTGTAAACGTGAAGGAGAACTATCCCAAAAAGAGTGGTCTTGGGGAAAATAAGCGATACCGTCTGTCAACAACCCAAATTTGTTGTGATTGAAAACACTTGGTTGTTGAGAGCACCTTAAACAATGACGTTTCATAGCACCATCTGGATACTGAAAACTATTTGGGCAATCTCATTCTACTGTGAGGAGTGCCATAAAAATGCTGAGCATTTCAGTAGAGTGACTGTTTTGACTTGGGTATTTTGTGAGATGTCTAATACATCTTTGAACACTTGGAAAAATTAGTATCAGTTAGATAAATCACCATAATATACAGCAGGGCTTGGATGGTGTGGCGGGAGGGGGAGTAGGGCAAGTTGTCTCACAGAGGCAGGATAAGGCATGGAAGAGGAGGGCAAGGAACATAGGTCCAGGAAACAAGTCACTTGATTATATGTCACTTGCTCACGCATTCAAGCTAAACAAGTCACTTGATTATATGTCACTTGCTCACGCATTCAAGCTAGTGGTTGTGGGCAGGATGTTCCCTGTTCCGGATGTTTCTATCTAAGAGGCTTATCTTCCCACTTCATGGTGTCTCCTTCTGAAACACAATCAAGAACTCCTCTTGGGATCCGCTTCTTCCTTCTCAGATTGCTGATTGTGGGCCTGGATTCTATTATCTAGAATCCCTTTGACAAAATACTGCTTAGTGATGCACCAGTACTTCCTCAACAACTTCACTGCAGGACTTTACCTCAGAGGTTAGGAGGGGATGAAGGGAAAGTTTCAAAACCTAGTTAGAATGAATATAGCTGTTCCATATATTGCCATATATTGAAATGATATGCATGATGGAATGTAAGTTGTAAGTTACCATTATTTAACTTGCCCTTGGGTTTTACTTTTTTGTTTTATGCATGTTTAGAATGCTTGCAATATTTTGCTTTTTTTTAATGTGCAGTTTGGGTAAACATTGAATTTAAATTCCTTTGCAAATTTGAGTAAGGCTTTTTTTCTATGTGAAATTTTGCACAGACTCGTGCCATGTTTACTCCAGGATAACTAGAATCTTCCAATTATACATATAAAATGATGGGGTCTAAATTAGCTGTTACCACTCAGAAAAGAGATCTTGGAGTCATTGTGGATCATTCTCTGAAAACATCCACTCAATGTGCAGTGGAAATCAAAAAGGTGAACAGAATGTTAAGAATTATTAAGAAAGGAATAGATAATAAGACAGAAAATATCATATTGCCTCTATATAAATCCATGTTACCCCCACATCTTGAGTGCTGCGTGCAGATGTGGTTGCCCCATTTCAAAAAAGATATACTGAAATTGGAAAAGGTTCAGAAAAGGACAACAAAAATGATTAGGGGTATGGAACAGCTTCCGTATGAGGAGAGATTAATAAGAAGGGGACTTTTCATTTTGGAAAAGAGATGACAAAGGGGGGATATGATAGAGGTCTATAAAATCATGACTGCTGTGGAGAAAGTAAATAAGGAAGTATTATTTATTCCTCACTGACACAAGGGGTCACCAAATGAAATTAATAGGCAGCAGTAGGTTTAAAACAAACAGAAGGAAGTATTTTTTCACACAATACACAGTGAACCTGTGGAACTCCTTGTCAGAGGATGTTGTGATGGCCAAGACTATAACAGGGTTCAAAAAAGACCTAGATAAATTCGTGGAGGATAGGTCCTTCAATAGCTATTAGCCAGGATGGGCAGGGTGGTGTCCCTAGCCTCTGTTTGCCAGAAGCTGGGAATGGGCTACAGGGGATGGATTACTTGATGATTACCTGTTCTGTTCATTCCCTTTGAAGCATCAGGCACTGGCTATTGTCAGAAGACAGGATATTGGGCTAGATGGACCTTTGATCTGACCCAGTATGGCTGTTCTTATGGTCTGCGAAACTCTAGCATGTTTCACTTGTGAACTTTCTCCATCATGTTCATTTATGAGCTTATGTGAGGCTGTCCAGATAAATATGAGTTTGAACTGCTTAAACTAATTGTCCTGGCGGAAGCCTTTCTACAATGAAAAACTCCAGTAGACAAAAGGAGGGGGGAGAAAATTCTTCTGTGTACTTTAGTGATAAAACAGGAATAGTGGGTGGCTGAGAAATTTCTTTGCAGAATTGACCACAGAAGAGCAGACTGAGATTGAAGCTAAACTAAAATCTTATCTGCAATTGAAAATGTATTCTGATCTTATCTTCCAAGGTGGATCACTTCAGCACACTGTTTAGTTTTGTGGTGGCCACAATGCCCCAGGCATAATGTAGAGGTCAGCAGAATAAATTGCTTAGATTTTTTCCATCAGCTTTATTAACGCATGTTTCTTTTATTTTAATCTACTGTTGCAACCTGGTAATTCCAGGTCTAAACAGGGGTTAGTTATGCTGTCACAATGGCAGTAATGGTGGCACGCAGGTGCGTATTCCAAGCAGAGGCAGGATATTAATCAGAGAAAGCAGATATGGGGTGGGAGTGGGGCTTTGTTTAAAGGCTGGGACAAACATTTTGCGGCCTTGTGGTTGATTTTGATTCCCATCCTTCTATGAGCATTTTGACCTTCGCGGGGAACCCAGCAATTTACAGCCTCACGAGTGGTCAGTTCTGTTTTTACAATCACATAAATGGCAGCCTCTGTCTTGAAGGTAGGAATTATGATTAGAGAAACAACAGAAAAGAAAATGTGTTGTGGGGAGTGACACTGAGGTGTATCAATAGAGCTATGTGAGGAAGCCTGCATAATACTTACCTATACTGTGCCTGTATCATGTGAGTGCTGTTAGTTCCTCACTACAATAAGCGTATATTTACTCATGAATGTTTAAATGGCTAGAGTTCTGTGGGGGTATTATTTTATATGATTAACTTATACCAGCCTTTTAAAAAACTTGTCTATTTAAACATACAAAAAAAAAAGGGGGGGGAATGGTTAGTTTATACCCTTTGATTAAGTTACAGATCTACTGTTGCAGAAGCTTTTAAAAATGTGTCCATAATAAGACCTATGACTATGTACATTTCTGTAGGAAAAGCCTGCATGAACATTTCCCCTAGAGGTAATGAGCATAGACTGCCTAGGAATAATTTCTCTCTCCTTAAAAATATATATGTATGTGGAGACTTATGTATGTGAATTATTAATTATGAATAATTTTTATGTTAATTATATATGTGACTTTCTCTCTCTCTCTCTAAAATTTAATTCTGTGGAATTTTTTCCTGGATAGGTAGGTGACATAAATATTAGCACCATGCTAACAAAAGGGGTTAATTGTAACAGATTATTCTCCTACTCACACTTCTATTATTTGTATTTTCACAAAACTTCAAGGGCAATCTTCAAATGCAACCTGACTCATTCTACCATTGGTGGGTGAAGATTTGGCCCGCAAAGACTCTCCAATATGCATTTAGCAAAAGAAAGTCTTTAGTTGCCCCCTTCTCCCCCTCCGCCAAAAAAAAAAAAAGAGAGAGAGAGAGAGAGAGAAGCTGATCTGACCTGGTCCTGATCTAGAGAGATGCTGTTGGAACTTGTTTGGGACTCAGCCCCTCTCAGGATCAGATTTTAATGCAGAAACACAAAAAGGTCCTAAATATCCTGCATAAAATTCATGTAAAGTTCCCATTTATTTCATTGTGAATTTTGAGTGAGTTAGTACTACTCATTCAGATTCTGGAGAAAGGCAAACAAAACTACACATATAATTTTGAATGAAGGGAATTAGGAAGAAGGTCTGGTCTTGTGGATAAAGCACTGCGTTTGGACTTGAAAGCAGGGTTCGTTTCCCAGCTCTGTCATAACTTCCTGTGTGACCTTGGACAAGTTACTTAATCTTTCTGTGTCCCAATTTTATGTTGTATCCTTTCTTCCACCTTCTGTCTGTCTTGTCTGTGTAGATCATAAGTTCTTCGTGGCAGAATCGGTCTCTTACTATGTGTTTGTGTTGTGCTTAGCACAATGGGGTCCTGCTGTTGGTTGTGGCCCCTAGGTACTATTATAATACAAATAATATTAATCAATGAGATTATTGTTTAAGACACATATACGGAATATGAATGTTGAACTACTGGGCAATGGAATCAGGACTAAAATTGCCCTCTAGATACTTAATCAAGCTGTTTTGTGTGCAAAGGTTATTTTTTTGTCCTGGCTTTGTGTCACCACTCAGATACTTGTATTTAGATACAGAGATAATTCATTGCACTTTATTTTTATGCAACTATCACTTTTATACTAACATTACATGAGTAATGGGATTTAAAAGATCAGATATTTGTCAATTAAAAATAGGATTTTTTTAAAAAAGATCAATGTAATTGATCGCTGTTTTTCACTCCAAGAAAAGCTCAGTAACATATTGAAATAAATTAAAATTTAGTGCACAAAAATGTTAAAGGTGCATATTGCATAATGTTGTTTTTACAGTCTAGCTTAATGAAGTCTTTATGTGTAGTGGTTGGACATTTTGAAGCAAGAGAAGTCATTGATTGTAAAATTGTTTATTTGATTCATGGACCAACTTATCAGTTTCTAGTTGGTCAACTTCAGGCCTGGAGAGCTACTTGAAATTGTTTGTTAGTAAATGCTACTTTAATAAAGTCCAGAGCCCACTGTAACTGAGTATACCTGTAATTTTAATATACAGTGAATGGAGGAGGAATGGTGCCATAATCGATTTCCATTATGATGTGTGACGTAGGGGAATGGGCAAACTTTGTGTTTTAAAAATGGGCTTTAATAATGTATGACACTTGAAGACAATATATAATTGTGTATAATTTGTTAACTAAGAATACACATTTGAACTTCTAAAGGAGCAGGAAATATGTCTGCTATGAATTTGAAAGTGATTTCCCTAGGTGTACAGTGGCAGATATTTAAGTCTAGTATTTTGGGGTGTGCCTGGAAAATGAATCTGCAGTGGAATACATTTGAAGTAAGCTTATTACAGCTACTCTGCAGGCAGCCCAATTTCTACTGTAGCATTAGTACCACTTGACTTGACTTCTTGATGACTTTTTCATGAAGTAGAATTCTGAGTTTGCCTTTCTCCCCCAGTACAAGCTTTGGTGTTTCTTGTCTCTGTTGGGGCAGAGTTAACGTAGTGGTAGTGATCTGAGTGTGACTTTGACTTGTTGTGGAAGAGAAACCTTAATTTTGAATTCCCTAGGTTTCTAATTTTTTGTCTTGTTTATTCTCCTATGTAACCTACTCTCACAACATTGATATGGACCGGCAACCTTAATTTCATCTTAACTTTGTTGTAAGAATTGCTGTGTAAAAACAAAACAAACAACCCCCGCCCCTCCCTCCCCGAAGTTCCACTGGAGAAGAGCCCTGTTCCTTCAGAAGTTTGCAAGGAGGGCGTCCCAATCCTGCAGCTTTTCAAATATCACAGGGTTGGGGGGAAATTATACACCCTAGCTCTGCTGCCCATGAAGTGTCCTGCTAACCACCATCCACTGGAGAGGGATTCTGATGCTGCAAATATCCTAAGATCCATACAAAATGAGTCCACCTCCTAAGAACCAGAGAATGAGGGCTTCCCTTATGCATAATTTGGGATATGCATCAAAATGCAGCTCCCCTCCTATCAACTGTCTAATGTCCTTAGAACTGGGATCTCCAAAGACTTGGAGGTCTGCAGAACTATGGAGAGAATCATCACTCCCCTCTACTGCTTTCCAGCAGGGGTCCCATGGAGTAAAGAGACACACCTTACCTCATCCTTCTCCCTGAGGAGATGGTCCTGGGTATGAAGACTCCTCCCTCCATCTCCCTGTGAGCCTCAGAAGGGTCTTTAGTACCTTGACAGCCTCCAGCCCCAGTGAGCCTTTAGAGGCTCATGGCCCAGCTGCTTCCCCCCAAGCCACAGAAGGTTCTTCAGAATTGTCCCAAATCAAGATAATCCCATAGGCCCTATGTGAAGGATGTCAGGCTGATATGAAGTATTTTATCAATACAGTATGTGACCTGGTTATTAGGGTAGTTACCGTATGGGTATATTGGGTTTATTGGAATATTTAATGTATACATATGTAGGTTTAGGTTAATAGCAGGGCTGTTAGGAAGCAAGCAAGAAAGCAACACAATGGATCTAGATAAGCAACCTCCCAATAAACATGTTGGGGGATCATTTGGGACACAATGCCTGAGCTATTAGGTGCAAAAATGCTACTTCCAGGCTCAAGCTAAAGTAACACAGCTTTTTTGCCAGGGCTGAGGATAAACAGATCAAAAGGACTGTAACAGTTAAAAACTCGTCCTCTGCCCAGAGTGGGACTGCAGATATCAGGGAGCTGTTTGCGTAGAACAGACTAACATAGACAGATTTCTGCTTGGGGGTCTGAAGCAGTTAGCCTTCCTAAGCATCTGGGGGATGGTGAGCTTTAAGAAGAGAGATGTACTCATAGCCCTTTTCATTGGTGCTGGAACTAGAGGTGCTGGGGGTGCTACCGCACCCCCTGGCTTGAAGTGGATTCTATTATATACAGGGTTTACGGTTTGGTTCAGTGGCTCTCAGCACCCTCACTATAAAAATTGTTCCAGCACTCCTGGCCCTTTTATTGTTTTAAAATTCCTTTTCTCTTATGCTTTAGTGTATTCCGACTGTTAAGATTATACAATACTTTGTCTGAGAAGACTCTCAGATCACCTGTATTGACCACTGGCTACAACCTCATGAAGGGAAGATTTGCAGGTGCTGAACGTTGTTGGGCCTGCTGATAAGCACAGTTGAATCACGGTGCTGTAACCTGGGGCCTGGTCTAAAAGTAGGAGAATTACAGTATTACATCCTGAGTGAGGTGAAGGCATGGGGTCTAGCCACCTGAAGGTGTGCACTGAGAGAGACCAGAGGGGGTCAAAGGTGCAGCTAGCCCTGTAACCATGACTCTTTAGCTGGGCTTGTCCCCTCTTCCCCAACTTTCCTTAGAAAGCTTTTCAGAGACCACCACTTCCATCTTTAATAGGCTCCTAATCCCACCACACACCCCGCACCACCTATAGATTCATCTGCCATTCCTTGCCCTGTGAGCTAAAATAGAACTATGAGGGACATGGTGAATTAAATCTTGCTGGGTGTTCTCCCCTATTGTAAGACCTAAGGAGGTCCATGGAAAGAGGAGGAATGCCCCTCTAAGCTCCACCCCACAAGAAAGGTGCCAGAGAGACATCCTAGTGAGGGGGCATTCCTGCACATATTGCCCACCTTGGTGTATGCAGGAGATCTCGAGAGGGAAGAACCCATTCTCCCCCAGCACTACCAGGCTACCTCTTGCTGTGTTCTGGCCTATTCTGTGGCATTCCCAATGAGCTAAACATTGGGAAAATTACTATGGCACATCTGCCCAGGTGGTTTATGTTTAACTCACAGGGAATGCCACAGAATAGGCCAGAGCACAGCAGGCGGGGTACTGGGGGAGCCAGTATATTTGCCAACTAGATTTAATCAATTAAACTTTACTTTTGTAATCTCAGCTAGGGCAGTTCAGTAAACTAAGTTTCTTTTGACTACAAATTGCCAAAATTTACAAGACCTTTTAAACTCTGAAAACCTTTGTTTCCGGAGTCCTAATCCAGGAGCCATTTGGCTCCGAAGAAAGTATCCAAACCACCTACATAAAGCCTCATTTTGCTCTTGACCTCTTCGCGGTCTCAACTTCAAGCCCCCACCAATCACTGTAGACTCTGTGACCCCTGATCCCTAATTTTGGCCCCTTTAATGTTATTCCCTTATAACCCATTGGTGCTGCTACCCATTGCTGTCATTCAGCTGCAAATAGTTTCCTTCATGTGCTAAAATATTAGTATTATCCTGTAGCACTCCTTGTCTTGACCTTTGGAAATTTTTTCCCATGTTATGTCATTGATTGTTCTACAATGTTTTCAAAGGAGGTGCAAAGAGGTGGAGGAGGGGGGCAAGGGAAGAGTGGAAATTGTCAGCTGGATTGGTGTTGCTAAGAAACATTTCCAACATTTTCAAATAAACACAATCGTTTTAGTCGAGATTCCAGTTAGAAGTGGGGTCTCTTCATCACTAGTCTCCGCTCCAGATCAACATTTCCTAAAAGATGCCTTTTATCTGTCCCAGTATAAAGGTCAGATTTGTCATCTATATTGCAGAAGCATATATATATATATGTGTGTGTGTGTGTGTGTGTGTGTATATATATATATATATATATATATATGAATGAATGAGAGAGAGAGGTTAGGAAAACAATAGAGTTGTGAGAAGAGTGTTTTTTAAAATTTTGTTTTAAAATTATTTATACAGTGCCCCAAAGTGCGCGAGTTTCTTTACATATCAAATAAAGAGATGGAGGCAGATCCTCAGGTGGTGTAAATTATCGTTGGTCCATTGACTTTGATGGAGGTATGACAATTTACACCAGATGAGGATCTGCTCCATACTCCCTCTTCTGAAGAGTTTACACACTAATCTTAGAAGTGAGGCAGAGTGAGAGCAACCAACAGTAAAAGACAGGAGGTGAGACTGAACAAGAGTTACAGTAGTAACCCAAGTGTGAGTTTACTCAGTTACAAAGAGTGCACATTTTCATCCCCGTAATGAAGAAAATTATAGGAACATCAACTTGATTTTCCTATTAACAAACCTCAGTTGTTTCATCAGCTCTCCTGATTCTACCATTCTTACTCAGGCAAAACTCCTTTAAAATAAATGGGAGTTTTGCCTGCATATAGGGAGAGTAGGATCAAAAGAAAAATTCAAAAAGCCCAAAAGAAAATTTCCATAAACATATGAGAAACAGATTATTAATTGCTGATCTTTTTACATACAATAAAGCAATGCCAGAAATTTAATTGTTTTGGTAATATGCTGGGTCCTCCACACACAACTGCTTACTTTGTCCGTTACGTTTTTGGAAACCCTCATTATGTTTTTGGAGTGGAGTTTGCAAATAATAATATGAAGCCCTAGTTTGCTATCAATACTAGCACAGCCTCTAAAACACTCCCAGGTTTTCTTCTGTAATTCCATAGTCCAGAATCCCTTGACAGTATTCAAGAATCCCTTATTCTTTATATGCCACAGCACTACATCTGTAGTATGCAATAATTAGTTGGTATATTTTTTAAAAGCTGTTTGCCTATGGTCAGAGTAGGTGTTTACACTCAAGTTAAATAAATGTGATAATCTCACATTTTAAAAGTGTATTAAATAATATAATTTGTACATTCTCACTGAAAATCACACATTCCATATTCCCCAATATTATATATTCAGTAAACCTCTAACATGGCAGTTTTCCCTGCAACCATAAGAACTACAGAATCGGGGGGGAAATGAGTTCTATAGAAAAATCTATGACTGCTTAGCACATCTTTACAAACCCCTTTTGGGTTGTAACCCTAAGGTGGAAAATTACCATAGTAAAGGAATGAAATAAATATTTTTTTTCTGATCGGAAGATAGCAGGGGGAAAAGCAATGCTGAGTCAAGAATATTTTCTTTTTGCTCATAGTATTGTGCTTTTTAATTCTAACAACCACAGCCATGGACGGTTTTGCTCTTGAATGTGAACATCTCCTATTTTAACTTATTTTTTAACGAGGCTGTCCACTTTGGGCATAAATTCCTATTGCATATGTTAGATAGCTCATTGAAAGGGCATGTAAAATACGAATATACAGAACTGAAACCTCACAATCAGACATTTCAGATCATAGCCTAAAACAGTTGCAGCTCTATGTTGTTAAAATATCAAATTGAAATAACAGCAAAGTAGTAAATGAGACTGGGATAAAATCCTGACCCCTTCTGTGGGGCTATGGAGGGTTCTGCCGGTAGCCGAACTGGTGCTATTCTGCTGCTCATGGGACAGGTGCCAGGATTTCGGGAGCCAGACAGGGGTCTACACACCGCTTTTGGCATGCAACCGAGCTCTGTGGGGGCATGCTGTGTGTTTCAGTGCAGTAGGATTTTGGATTGGAGTGAGCTGGTGAGCTGCAATGGGTTGATTATTTCCCCACACAGTGTTTGGGCACAGTACTAATGCAGGCTGCTGCAGCCTGAGGGATTGGTTTCCTTCCCTTGCCCCTGTTTCCTGTGCCAATCACAGCTATTGGAGGGGGATTTGCCCCTTGGCATTTTGCAAATAGATACAAAATATTGCTCAATAACTTCTTGCTATTGTATACATAAATAATTCAGTTTGGGAGAATATGGTCCTATATTACGTTAAATTATCGCTTCCTTGGGCTCCAATCCTGCAAACATTTACACACATGCTCATCTTTACCCACGAGTAGTCCAAGTATGTATGTTTGCAGGACTGGGGCCTTAATTTACTCTGTATATTGTTACACACTAAACTACAGTAGCAGCATAAATTTTATTCTAGGAAAGCTACCCTATGTGTAGGGATGTAGAGTAGTTCAAGAGTCTAGATTGAGAAAACTAAATCTGGTCAGGTAATATGAATTGAATATTTCCATAATTTACTGGAATACATTCATTCACAACTAGATAAATAAAAGAAACAATGTGGGCATTAACTGAAATTAGAATTTATTCAGAGTCTGAGATAAAAACCAAAATACTCAGGCACTGGTAGGTCACAAGTGATAAATGAAGGTCTTTTTATGTTTATGATTAAATCTTAGGAATTATTTTTAGAAAATAGAAATGTAAAACCTTTTTTACAAATGTGTTTAAATATCACAAGTCAATGGATTTTTTAAAAATGTTGAATTTATTATATGTCCTCCTACTTGTACCAGAATACATTTGATTAATAATATTTATAATACTTCTGTAATTCCTTCTATCTGAAGGTTTCAAAGAGCTTCACAAACCTTGGGCCTGATCCTGCAAACTCTTAAGCATGTGAGTAACTTTACACATGTAAATAGTCCCATTAATTTAGGCCCCGGTCTTGTAAAGACTTACACATCTGCTTAATGTTTTGCACAGTGAGAAGTCACCTTAAAGTCAGCAGGACTCCTTAGACTGTGTAAATGTAAGCATGTGCACAAGTCTTTGCAAGATTGGGACCCTTAATCCAAGTCCTTTTTATGCATAAGGATTGCTTGATCATCAGGTAAGGAATCTAATTAAATATCCTGACAACCCTATAAGATAGGTAAAATAGGATAATCTCCATTTCATGGATAAGACTGAGAACCCAGAAGGTGTAGGTCTGATTTTTGACAGACATATTTTTGCATGTACCCAATGTAAGCATACAAATCACAATAAATGTGCCTAAGCTGGGGTCGAAAAACATTTGGCCAAAGTTACTTGGTCAAAATCACTCCATCCGTCTGTAGCAGAACCAGGAGTAGACTCCACATCTGCAGACTCTCAACCTTAGGCAAAAAGAAAAGGAGTACTTGTGGCACCTTAGAGACTAACAAATTTATTTGAGCATAAGCTTTCGTGAGCTACAGCTCACTTCATCGGATGCATTCTTAGGCAAGGCTTTCTCTCAAATTCATGTTAAATAATTTGCCATTTTTCAAAATGACACTGGGTAAATAAGACTGTTGCTGTTTTGTAGTATTTTATGATATTCACTAGATTATCATACACAGTGAAGGTATAGAGCTGAATGTGGACCTCTTTTGTGTAGACAGCTAGCACCTGGGTTACAGAGACAAACAGTTTCACACCCAAAAGGAAAACTTGGAACTGTAGATTGTTTAATGCACAGATCTTGTGCTGTAGTTGCAGTGTTCAGAAGTCCTTGTTGTTATGAATGTGCATTATGAGTATATTGTACACAGTCCTGGTATGCAAATGTGTAGCATTCAGAGAAGTGAAATAATTCTGTATTATTATTATCTTTGTAAATTACATCTTAAGAGTTTTTTGAGGACTTTATGACGGCAGTTTTCTATAGTCACACACAGCGCAAAGTGTTTCTTTCATTATTAACAATAACTGAGCCAATGAAAATGCTTTTAAATATACACCAGGCAAGCAGTTATCCAGCTCTTCCTTCTTACCATCCACAAACCATCTTTTAGCATCTTATAAACCAGCATATAAAATAGCTTTGTAAACATCTGCTTTTCATTGTTAATTGTCAGGGAAAACTAGAGATTTAAATGCTTCTTTTGTAGCACTCCTTAATCCTATCAAGAAGAATAGCTCTAGATGTTTCTTCTTTCTCTACTGCAGATAGCTACTTCAGTCTCTCTTTTTTTTAAAAAATAACATTGTTAGTTTTCATTTATGTGAAGATGACTTATTTCAAGCCTCAAATAATTTCAGAGGTCTTGGATATAAAAAGCTGTATGGCAACTCACTAAATGTATCAAAATTCTTATATATTTCCTGATCACCATTAAAATATGTTAAATAAGAAATCCAATATATTTTTCTCACTAAGTGTTGCTCAGTATTTTCCTCCATAGTCTCCCTATTGAATTGGATATTTTTATGAAACATGTAATAGGAGAAATCAGAGTAAATGTTGTTGCTCCATAACGTAGCAAAAGACAGATAAATCAAGAGCTAAATCTTCTTACATCATCATAGTGTGATTATTATTTTTAAAGAACACTGTCTTTATTTTGGTAAACTTTTCTGTTCTAATAATCAAGTCAGTAATGCCAATTGAGTGTGTCTGGCAATGATTTACTTAAGGTAGCATTCATAACACACAGTAGCTGCATTATAGAGGAAAAATAAATCTATTCATGTTACGTTTCCTACCTTGAAAAAAATATTAAATTGTGTTATGGCTCTGGATCTGCAATGTTAAACTTTTTTTTCCCCTTATACATACAGAAAGAGTATTCATGGTTTAAAAATTATTGTTTAATACTTCACATTTCCTAAACTGGACTTGATCATACCTTTTTTAAATATGACCAGATCTGGTTCACTGAGCACTGATAATTTTTCAGTAAGTAAATGTTCTCTCAGCTTTCTTTGAAATAAAATTCTACTCAATTGCATACTGAGTTGTAATTTTAACAATAAGTTGTATCTCACATTGTTTTTTTTAAGCAAGTAATAATTTGAAATGTGCGGTTTCCTATTTATATTTCTTCTTCCTTGCTCTTCAGTCTACTTTTGGAACTTGTTTTATAGAACTGATGTAGACATAGACTTTATCATCACTGCATGGAAAATTAATTTAAATGACATATTGTTGCAGTTTCTATGACAACCATATCATGATGCTGATGCTCTCAAACATTTATAAACTACAATTTCAAGTATGCTAATGCCAGTGAACAGGGTTGACATTTATTTACTTAATGCTCAATTTAAAACTATACTTCCTCTACTTTGTCAAAAGGCATATTACAAGAGAATATACTTTCGCAGTTTTGCAACTGAATTCTTATTTTTATGTAAACATTTTTGTTTTAACTCTGCTACATATTATAGTCAAAAACATTATTGCATCAAAACAAGGACAAACTATATACCAGCTATTAAAAAACTTTGCAATGTAATATTCCAAAACAACTATCAGAATTTACTACATACAACGTTGCTATATTTTGGAGTAAATAAAGCACATTTAGTCTTATCTGTGCAGTCATAGGTCCCAGTCCTGCAAATACTTATACATGTGAGTAGCTTTGCTTCCCTGGGGGGGCTCATGTAGGTTGTTACTTATATAAATGTCTTCAGAATCTGCCCCATAATGACAGAATAATAAACAAGCCTTTAAAAAGTCGTTTATTCTATTATTTAAATACTAAGAAGCTGACTTTTTCTAAATTGCATGATTTTTGCATATTAAATACACATCTTCAGTGTGACTATGTGATTGTATTAATCTGGAGCCTTTTTGAATGTCACTGAGTAGAAAGGGCTTGACTATGCACTCTGTTATTCAGGCAATATTCACATTGAGGTTGGTGGATGTTTTACTTGAATCAGAAGTGTAGTACCAATTTAAGATAGCTTGTTTCAAGTTAGTTTATAGCTATAGGTTATAAAGATTTACACAGAAGTTTTGCTATCATAACACAATTTTATGGATTCTAACTTGCACTGGTGGTAAACAAAGTGTGCTTTATATTACGAATGTATATTATTTCGTGCATGTGACTTGTCGATCATTGACACAGATAAGAAATAAAACACTATGAGCCAAATCCTGCAGTGCTTACTCTCAGCAAAAGTCCTAAAGCAGTCAGTGTGAGGTTGAATTGAGTAAGGACTGCAGGATCAGGCCCTGAACTTGGTACTAGCCGATAAGAAAAGTTATGAATAATTGAATGTTAAAAATAGATTGAAATTGTCACATTTCAGTCTAAAACTATCCAATACTTTCAGCAGTTTCTACCTAATGTTTCTGGTTTAGAAAACCATTTACAAAATGTAGCCACTTATCAATAGATTGGTAAGTGACTTGCTTTTGACCCAGTTTTGTTTGTCTCAGTAAGTTCCAGCAACAGACTGTGGTGAAAAAATTAAAATAATATTCTTAGAAGTGAAGAAGGAAAGGAAACAGCCTTGCAATATTTATTTATAAATTTCATGCAAAACTCATCTGCTTAGTAAAACTCAATGTCTTGTTTTTGTTCCCCACTTCATGATCTTTTTTTGTATATCTATTCAACTACTTCAATATTTCTAACCCTGCTAATAAAAAGATCCTTCCTAAGTACACAGAGCCTGAACCATCAGTCTTTAACTCAGGCTAAACTCCCACTGTAATAACTGACAATGACATGGGCCTAACAGGATCAGGCCCATACTGTAGCAAATCCACAAGTGCATCTTGAAATCAATGTAATATGAAAGTGCAAAGTGTTGTTGTGAATAGTATGGGATACAGAACTATTGTCCTATACCTGACAATCACTTTTCTTCCTATTATGTGGCATACATATGTGACTTAGTGGCAGTGGCTGTATTTACAATGTAGGCATGCCCTTAGTTCAAAGATAGCTGTGTGTATTTGTTCTCTCATTTGAGCTTTTCTTTCTTTCTTTCTTTCTTTCTTTCTTTCTTTCTTTCTTTCTTTCTTTCTTTCTTTCTTTCTTTCTTTCTTTCTTTCTTTCTTTCTTTCTTTCTTTCTTTCTTTCTTTCACCAATTGTTCACGCTTTTGTGATTATATCAGTCTCTTTAAAACATATTTTTTTCCCTTTTGATGCACGAAACAAACACACACCAATGGGGTAAAGCATAGGTGTATCTTATAGACAGTATATAAGTGCTCTGCTTACGTGCTTCATTTTGCATCCTAATGTGCAACATTAGATTAGGGCATTGCCACTAAGAAATAAGGAACTCTGTGGACTGAATTTTCATAGTGGATCAGAGTAGCCCTATTTAACACAGGCTTTTTAGTAACTGGGGGTTTGGGAAAAAATATTCAGTAACAGTTATATTTACACCAGTAATCTACACTTAGCTCACTGGGCTATAATAAGAAATATGGGAACAATGGGTTACTTAGTACCTGCTAGAGGGTGCTTTAATCCTGTCTTCCCTCGCAACCCTTTCAGTGTTTGTGTGTGTGTGTGTGTGTTTAAATGAGGTAGTATTTCTTTTTGCCTTTCTTCATTTATTAAATAATAACATTTTAACAAAGTCAATTTAAGTACCCCAGAACTATCTTTAAAGGTGGGAATATCATATAGTAGAACAGGCCACACAGGTGTATGCTGCAGGAGCATGTGACAAAATATGTTGTAATGATGGTTGTGAGTCTCTAATACATGGCCTTTAAAGTCTACTGGAATATCAGTGTTAAATAATTTATCTCAAGGTACATTTTTGTATCTGTTAAGGTATTTTACCCATAGTTTCAGAGGGGTATACAAATGGAAGTTACAAATTAGTTTTTACCAAGAAGAAGGGCTCAGACAAATCTAGTAGCTGAACTACTCAGAGTGGGAGTATACAGCTTCTTTTTAGCTGATATTTTTGCTTCTTCAGCAGTCACATTAGTTAGTCCCTCTGTTTCTGTACCTGCTATGTATCCAGAATTCATTGGTAGTGTTGATTCTAGTCACTCTCATTAAATGAAGTTTGAATTCTTCATTCAATTAGCCGAGTTTCTTACCACCCTTCTCAAGATTCATTTGTAGGAGACACTATTGCACTAGTCCAGACTGCAATTAAAAAAGTTTGATGACTGTACATTTGCCAGGGAAGTTACTGCTCTTCCAGTTAAGAGTGACTCGATATGATGAATGCTTTGCTGTGGTTCAGAAAAGACATCATTCCCCAAAAGGAGACCACCAGCTACAGTAGGTCTCAGCTTCTAAAAGTCACCGTGTATTTTTTTTCTTGATCTCGATGTAAACTTAGTGAAAGCAGGGCTGGCAGTTTACACGACGCCATCACGTATTTCCATAGCTTCGAGGTAGAACAAGACCTGTTCCATGACATTGTTTTGTTGTGATAACTTTCTTATGTCTGGCCAGTTGAAAATAGACAAACCCAGTGTGGTAATTATTGCCCTCGACCTAAGCCAAGCCTCGACCCTAGGAGGTCCCTTATAGGTCACAGCAACGTGTTTCCATAATTCCTCTTTCATTCAAACCATTCAGCAAAGATTATAAACCAGACTCAGCCCCACCTCCAAATCGAGAGACAAACTGAAAGGCTCCAGGGAAACCTGGGCAGTGCACTTGCCCTGAATTTGCCTAGAGTCTGGGGATCTGGTGGGGAAGTCAGAGATGCTCTGAGGCCCGTGCTCTGAGGATGTGAGGAGAAACTTCCTTGAGTGAGTGGGACTGTATAAACCCTCGCTCCCCAGGTTACTTTGTAAAGATGGGTAAAGAGGTATTCTCTCTATCAGGCGCTGGTTTCTGCAGTGGAAACCATCGTTGGTATGGTCCACAGTACAAAAGGTGTAGAAGCGAAGCGGGATTTGGGAGCAGATGGTTGGGAAGCGAAGTAGTGGATGCGTTTCAGTATTTCTATCCCCACTTCACTTCCTCAATTTATATAAATCTCTCTGCATATGTTTTCCCGAGTCCATCAATGTGGCTGAAAGAGAGGGAAGATCCTGATTGATCCTCCCTTATCCCAAGTTCATTAGCAGAGCCATTAGAACTGGGGTTGCCAAGACGAGATTCTTCGATGACTTTCCCGATGCTACTGACACTGTTTGTTTTGCTTTGCAAAGTGCTAATCCGAAAACTCCTTGGCAGGCTTTTGCCTTGGCTGCCTTATTTGCGCTGACCTCAGGGTGGCGTTTTAAGCACATAAACAAAGCCCAGGCAAGCAGAGAGACTGGCAAGTGTGGCTACCTTTATTGGAATAACAATTCCATGAATGTTTTGGATAAATCAAACCTGCCTATTAAAAACGGTATAAAGTATAAAAGCTGCAAGTCTTCCGTATAAATGGAAAGGATTTTAATTCAGCCGGCTCTGTGCACTTCTGAAAGTTCAGAACTAGGGGCAAGGTCCGTTTATCAATCTTAATCTCACCTGTTTTTACAGGAGTAGTTTACAAAGAACGTGTAAAGCAACAGATCAAGATTTTAAACTCTAACTATATGTTAGCAGTAATGATGGGAGGGAGAAACATCCCTAAATTGCGATCCTGTTTACACCGGACCGTGTCTCTCTGGACCTGAATTGCATGGAGAGAATAAACACAATATAGAGTCATCTTACCTCCGAGACGAAAGGGCAACTTTAGAGGAGGAATAGGGGAACAAATGTAGCTATCGTCCATCCCATCCTAGGTCGGTTCGTTGCAGGGCTTTCTTACCAGCACTGCCTTCTTCTGACTAACTTGGATCAGATCTCGAGCGTGTTTTCCCTCCCTCCCTGTCAGACATTCCCTAAACTCAGCCTAGGACAAATTCAGAAGTCAGTCACAGCGTTTCTAGTCAATCGCTGTTGGTGCAAATCCTTTACAGCTTTTTTTAGCCCGAGCGTGGAACAAATTGCCGATCACAATGACTTTTTGTAAGCCTCTGTTTGAGCTCTAAAAGCAGGTAAGGCTGCCATTCACTGCAAATGATCCATGCTGCATTTGTGGAGCGCAGTGTGATCCGCTGTTCACTAGGGGGGAATGGACCTGGAGGGGATCCGCTGTATCACTTTACTCCATTGCATCGTATTGTCACTGATCACTCTCTCTGCTTTTGTGACCCTCACTCCAAGCATTTTCAAGCCCATCCGGAATAAGTTCAGATCCTCCCCCTTAGTTTACATTGGAGATGTCAAAGGATTAGGTAAATGCAACTTTATTTGACCGTGGAGTTTACAGACCATGGGATCCCTCCGCTCTTTGGCCTGATTCTAATTCCATAGCGGTAATTACCCTTCGTTTCTTTAAGTGCAATAGATTTATTGCCTTAGAGACGATGCACAGTTTGATTGAATTATTCATTTTTTTTCTTTGGTGTAGACTGCATCTGGGGACTCTGATGTGACGTGTAGATTTTTTTTTCAGGAACAAAGGGAATGTGGAAATGAAAGAGAGAGGGAGAGAGAGGCTGGCAGATGTGATGAGATGCGGTGAAGGTGTATCCAGCTTGGCACTCCCACTCCTCTCATTGCAGCCCTGGGTGACTCTCAGGCTAACACAAACAGCTTTTCTTCCGCAGCCTGCCCTCTGTCACTGTAAGTACAACAGCCTTCTCTTATCAGCATGCAAATTCCAGCCACTCACTACCTTAGCCTAGTGTTTGCACTTTAGATTTACAGAGGAGACCTTTAAAATGAACTTTCCGAGACAGGAAGGGGTTTCATGTCAAACTTGCTTTTATTTTCTTTGTAAAAGTTTATGTGGTTTGCCGGTTTTGGGGGCGGGGGGGTTGTTGTTGTTGTTACTGCGGCTTTGCTTCTCTGTCAGGATGATGCACAGTTTCAAATGAAATTAAAATGTTCCTTTGATCTACTTCCGCCAAAAGGACAATACATTGTGTTAGCAAATGACGCCTTAAGGAATTCAGAGTTTTCAATTGGGTCCTTGCTAAAATGTAATCGGTTCTCCCCCCCCACCCCGTTGTTCTTTTTTTTAAAGAATGTCACCCAAGGGTGCTGTTATTGGGGAACTCAGATCATCTGATGGGTTTGCCAAGAGAAACATGTAGTAATTTTGGTATCAGTTTAACAAAACTTTTCTCCCTGTAGGATAAGTTTTTAACTCCTTTTCCTTTACCTCTCCCTGTTTCTCACACTTAAAGTTTGAACACTTTTTTTTTTACAACGTATAAAAAGTCGTCCTTGTCGGAGTGTGTCACCAGTGAATTTATAAGCATGCCCACTAATTGTCCGGAATTAAGAAGAGGGCTGTTATTGCTTGGTGAATGACTTCTAATATAGAATTGCTTGCCCTTTGTATAAAAACTTTAGACTATACCAACAACTCTATAGAAGTCCTAGGTTTGCTCATCTTCTCTAGGAGGTGGCACAACAACACAGAGACACAGGTTGCTTTGCATGTTGGACACTGTTTTCCATGCCTGTATTAGATGAGTGGCACAGCACAAAATGCAGTGACAGCTGTGAACAGGTAAGTGCTCCAACGTAGCTGAGTGCCTCTAATTCCTGCACTCTAGAAGCGAGAAAGGAACCACAGCACGAGATGTTCAGCATCCCTCTTCAACATCTGGCTGCGCTGCTCTGGCTAGCCTTAGCCTTTAGCAGTGAGAGGCAACCAGAGTAATTTAACGAGCTGTAAACTTTTGTTAATACTAAAAATAAAGGCTGTTTTCTGTCTTCCACTGCATATCTAAACAGCATATGATCACTTATTCAGTTTGCAGAGAGATAAATACACAATTGTTATCCGCAGAGCACCCCCCCCCATATTTACATACAATGCACAGTGAGACTTTTTTTTAATGCGGTCCATCTTTTACCTCTGTGTATATTTACACCTGTAGCTTAATTTAAAGGAAGCAACAAGCTTTATTGCCCAAGTTATTTATTTGAACGTAACCCATCTGTGCGGTGCATTTCTGCCCCGTCTTCATTCTCTGCACGATAGTTTCGGTGGTGCAGAGATGCTCTTCAGATTAAGGGCTAGTTGGGCTTTGAAACTTCCTAAATTCCTCTGGCATTTTAATTGTTTGATGTTCATTAGCACCTAGCACTTGATAGTTTCAGTTGTTCGAAAGAGATGACATAACTGCTAATATTTAAAAAAGAGGGAAAACTTTCAGCAGCATATTGATGGGACAGGAGCTACGCATCAGAATCTTTTCTTTGTACTTTGACTAGATCTTTTTTCTTGCAAGTCTCAATTTCTTGTTCCAATAGGTTACAAATTATGCAAGAAATCAAGGTGTCTTCACTTATGAAATATTTCAACGTAAAGTCATTACTGTCAAATCCCGGACATTATAATTAGTTTTAAAAAACCTCTGCAGTACCTAGAAAGGAGAGCTATTTCCTGTTTGTAAATCTGTGCACAAGGCAGTAAAGGCAGGTGAATAATCTGAATTTGCTGAAACCAGGTGAATGTACAGTCACTTAAACACCTTATAAACTGCAGTCCCTCTGCCTACTGTAGATTTTAGCACTTTTATTTAAATGAAAAGAATACATGAAAATGAGACTTAATATAGCCAGTCAGCTAATTTGAGGATAAAGTTCTATGAGAGTCTCTGGATAAATTAAAAGTTCTGTTTGCAGGTGATCTGCTTACAAAATGATATGTTGATTCCCTATAGTTTGTGAATGTGCCCAAAATAATTTAAAAAAAAATGCTTGTTATTCCTATAGATTCTTACTTTAAACTATTTTCTCCAGGACTTGACTAGAAGGGCAATACCATAAAACACTTTGAATAGTAAGGAAGAAGATGCAACATTTATGTCTCTTAATAGAGTTTTAAGTTGTAAAACTTGTAAAGCAAAGAAAATAGAACCAGGTCTAATCAATCCTGTCTCATCACTCTAATGCTGATTTTCAGCATGTTCCTGGAGAGCAAGGTTTATTTGCAGTAGATCTGATTATACTTCTGTTTCTAACTACTCCGCAAATTCGGGTTTGTGTGTGTGAGAGAGCATTAATTTAAAGGAATTCAGCCTTTCTGCTCGTCTTTCTGGCCTCTAAAACCTATGAAGCCATTTTACAATTAAAATTTTTCTCTGTTACTAACTGTTCCAGGCGCCTTCTGGAAAATGGGGAAAGGGTTGCCAAAAATATGAAGAAGGATCAACAACTTTTTCCTCCTCTCTTTCCCTCTTTCCAGGAGGCTGCTTTCCGCACTCCTAGACTTACAATAGTTTGGCTAAGGTGTGGATAATATCAACAGGGAGAGACGCTAATTTTACAATTTGGTGTGCCCACCTGATCCTCGGGCCCCCGACAGTTTGTAAAGCCTCTTTCACGTTTGCCTTTTGGAATTTAAAAGTAAACCATTGAGAGCTTCTTTCTGATTGTTGCAACACTCCAAGCCACTGGTTGATTTACTCCTGGTCCACTTACAGTTGTACCTTCATCCCCCCAGATTTGCTTTTTCATTAACACTTATAAGGAAGCGTTAGTTCCTAAATCACTGTTCACTTCCTGTCGCCTCTTTGTAGCTGTACATTTTTTGCCGCAGATAAAGCTCTCATCATCACAAGCAGAACCAGAACTTCAACCTGAATGTGTAGTTCTCTATCAGATATTTCCTCCCAGATCGTACCTCTCCTTTTGTTTTAATTATGTGCATCTTCTTTATCTTTCAGTCGAATGCATCATTATATACTTTGCACTCCCCCCTTTTCCTTATCTCTCTTCCCTTCCCTCCCCCAGCCGTGGGTTTGTCTAGCTTGTATCTGGATTCCCATCTCTAGTGTAATTTATACATTTAATCTGGTTTTACCCAGATTTTGCTTTGGGAGAGGGCTCCTACCCACTTGCCAACTGGCAATAAGCGTTTTTGGTTTTTGCTGCTTTTACTTGTATTTGATGTTCCTTACTCTTGACCAGTCCATCCCTTGCCCTCCAGATTTTTCTCCTCGTCTTCTTGAACACTGATCCTTTCTGACTTTTGCGTGCGCCCTCCTAAACACATCCTTTAAAGTGCTTGGGGGAGAGGGTGTCAGTGTGTAACACGATTCTTTTCTCCTTTAGTTTATTCTCTTCTTACTCAATTCTCCCAGGACTCCCCACATCCCCCTCCTGCTTTTCCGGCCCCCCCGTAACTTTGTTACCTTTTCTCACCACTCAGAGCAATCAGTGGTCATTAGGCTAGAGAGGTTTAAGGTTTCATTTGTCTAATAGCAATGTGAGTGGTGATAGCTTCTCGGGGCTGCGGCTGGCAGCCTGGGGTGATTTCACTTTCTGTTTTGTGCTCACTTTCTCTTCGGTTGTTGCGTTTCTCGCACTCGCTCACTCGCTCCCTCTCACTGTGTTGTCTCATCTTGCCTCTGCTGTCTGGGAGGGGGAGCCCTGCCTCCTCTTGCCTTCCTCAGATCAATGCCCTGGCCACTCACTTTCTGATGTTGCACGACGGGAAATGCTTTGAATACTTACGACATGGCCGCTCACATTGATTGCCAAGATTGACAGCAGTAACCATCGCCTTCACTTGTTTCAGGAGGGAAAAAATAATAATAATGAACCTGATTGTAACCAAATCTCCAGGCAACCCATCAGCAAACTTCTAACGATCCGGATCCTGCACAGCCATGGCCCGGAGAAACACCAGCAGACTTTAGTGCATTTATTTTTATTTTATTTGCTGAATTACTCCCCGTTTATTTCTCTCCTTTCTACATCCCCTTGCCCTTTTTTTAATGAAAATTACTGAAGCGCGTAAAAAAAAAGGGGGGGCGAGTGACTCTCCCAATGCTTTGTTCCACACCGGATTCCGAGGAGGTAACCAGGAAAAAAAAGCCCTATTGTGTTGTATACCTGTTGTTTACTATGGTGTGTAGTGCAGCATTGCTAGGTGGTGGCGGCGGCGGCGGCGGCAGTGTTTTAATGGGGTTTCGCTGGATTTATGTCGCTTTGCAGGAGAGAATCAGGGTTCCCCTGCGCTGTCTTTAATGGGTTGTTAGTTGCAGTTGTCTAAAACAGCAGCGTCCGGAGGTAGATGTGTTGTTTAGCCTTTAACATTCTGAACTAACCCCCCTCCCCACGCGATTATTTACTTTTATACCACGAGGGTTTATTTTATTTTATTTTATTTTGGAAAACTACTTACAGTCTCCTCCGTGTGTGAGGTTTCCAAGGCTGTGAAATCTTTTAGGGACCTTAAGGACTCCACTTCCTTGAAATCACAACACTTTCTCATCCTCCCCGAGTTGAATCTATTTTAAAATGTAGTGACAGATCAGCGTTGTATTTTAAGATCACCCACGGCAGAGAACACATGGTGCTAGGGGAGATAGTTTCTTACGTACAGTAACACAAGAGAGAGAGAGAGAAAGAAACCCTGAATAAATCTTTCAGAGCAGAAAGCTGCTGTCATTACTCCGTAGTGTTCGCGTGGGTTTGTCCTCCGTGGATAGACCCAAAGAAACAGAATGGAAGAGGATGCAAGGACTTTTTATAGCGATTTTAAATTCTCCGTTAAGTTTGAGGTGGGTAATTGCATTGAAGTTTGCCACAAATGTGCTATTCGTGGAGCATATTATACAAAGATATTGGACCAGTGGGTGGTAATATTGCGTTTGGCCACAGAGGGGCACTATCCCGAGGATTTGCAGTTTCTGTGGTGGCGTCTTATCTCTCCAGGCAGAAGGCTTGGATAAAGTTATACTGAAAACTTTAAAATTGATATCACACCCTAATTTGTGATACACAAGGAGGGGGAAAAAAAGACCATCATCAGAGAGCTCTGTTTACACCATGAGAAAGGGAGAGCTGTGCTGCATTGTGGGCTTGCCCACAACATTCAATTTGGGATTTCTTGCTGCCTTAGCTCTCGCCGGAGGTCATGCAAATCGACCTTAAAAGAATGCATAAGCCATAAATTAAAATAAACCCTTAGCCAGGGGCTGATCCATAAGTAGACAATACCTAACCTGGACAAAACGGCTTCCTTTGCGAGCTGAAAAAAAGAATAGCGCCTAAGCTAAATGCAACGTAAGTTTTCAGGAAGTATTTCCCTTATATATATATTTTTTAATTAATCGCAATGCAACTACATATAGTAGCAGTTTATAGACAATGCTGTAAGAATCTGAGTGAGGCACGGTGTGTTTGTGGAGAGCTTGTGCTTTCTCGAGTTTTCACTCTTTCGGAGCTGTTGGTGTGTTTGATTATGGAGAAGAAGCCTCTTTATGTAATCAGGTTTGATGTTTTATCTTAAATAATGATCTTAGGTTTATGAAAACCCTGAGTTGGCTACAAATGTATGTAATAGGCACACACACTGTATCTGTGTATACTCATCTCGTGAGTGTTTTTTTTTCTTCTTGCGTTTTTGGCAATTGTTCCATTCATGATTCTGAAAAGAATGATCAGTAAGAACTAATAATTCTTCTACTTCTTGAGTTCTAGTCTTTAAAGTAGGAGGTACTGGGCATGCTGGTTATTATTCTTGTGTATATGCCTGTACGTGTGCATCAGTGTGTGACATTGTCTATGTTTGTGTGTGATCACACACGTTATATGATCAGATACATACACATGTACATTAATAATTTAGCTGTCAGTGAACTACTCTTCTGACGAGATCTTGCCAGCTCCGTTTCCTACTTAATAGCATTGAACAGTTAACCCGCTAGGGCTGCGTGCTTTAGGAGAGCAGGGCCTTGAGGTGAACCAGAGACACTGATCATATCGATTTGATTGCTGCCTTTGCTTTCGACAGGACCGTTTCACAGGGTTTTTTTAAGGACGGGAAAGAGTGAAAGTGGCAACGTGAAAAGACAATTAGTGTTGTGTCTGAGTGTGTCGGGTATTTTACAGGAGAAAGTCATCGCGGAGGGGGGCGGGGGAGATTAGCTCTGTCCTAGGGGTGTTTCCCAAAAACACAGACAGTGAAACTTTCAGAGATAAAGAAGCATGGTTTTCGCCTGTTGTATGCAGATAAGGTATATGTCTGGGTTCATTTAAATAGCCTACAGCACATGGTCGGCAACTTTTAAAATTTTTATTTTACATTTATGTTGACATTTTTAATATTTCCATCTCTTTAAAACTGATCAAAAGGACGCGAGAGAAGAACCCAGTCCTCAACGCAGGGTTTCAACAGAAATAAACGAATTTCCCTTTTCCATATTCCTGTAAGGGGGCAATTCTGAAGCCTGTTTTGAGACTTTAACTTGACTTGACTTGTTTTATTGACGTGCTTGTGCCCACTCACTTAATTAAGCCATTATGCCATAAAGTAAATAATGAAATGGATGAGATGTATGAATATAGTCTGCCATTATATACAAATACTGAATAGAAAAGACAGCCGCCTTTTTTACTTTTCCACAAGCCCACTGCATATCATGAGCTATTTTCCATGACTTTATTGCAGGTTCCTCCCGGCATGAGATTTCTTGTGTTCAATATTCACAATGTTATATATACACTGTATGCACATTATAAATAGTGACCATACCTAGCATTTCATTCTAGTAAAATAAAAATAATCTATTTATAGTGAGTACATTGAAAAGAAAATAATTAGGTCACTTGGATTATGCTGCAGTTTGAAGTAGCATAACACCTGGCAGGAACTACTTAGCATTTTCTTTAAACTCTGTACTATCCATAACTTTGTTTCTTATAATACATTCTTGTGTTAAGTGAGAAAGGCTGTTTGTAAAACAATCCCCTGGCTAGTCCCACTGTTGGGTGAAGTTGATCCTGTAATGGCATTTTGTTTTGAACAGTTGCTGTAGTTGAAGTTCCCTCATAAGGTAAGGTGGCACTGGGTCTGAAAGGAGGTCCAAATGCCACATTTATAATTAGACTGCCAATTCAGCACATTGTATCCATTGCTATACAGGGATATACTGCTGTGTCTGGTCTCTCAATAGCCTGTATTCAGAATTAGCCAATTCAACTGCTTAAACTTCGGAGTCAAATTTAGAATAGGCAATGAGAGAAGGAAAGAAAGAAAACAATAATGCTTTCTCTTTTCCTCAGCTAGCTATTAAAAGCCAAAGAATGTACGGAAACCAAACCATGCACTGTACTTGGAATCAATACATCAAACGTAGTTTGGCCAGAGTCTGCACGTTTTTTTAAATTTTTTTTTAAAGTGCACTTGAGGGAGGCGGAGGGGGGTAGGTGGCACAAACTACTCCCCCACCCTTGCAAATCACTCAGAATGGGATGTTAATCCAGTCAGTGCAGTTTAGAAGGTTATTTCCCTAGAAATTGGTTTTTTGTTGTTTTTTTTTGCAGAGGGAGAACACGTATTAAAATAAGGAGCTGTCAGTGCAACTTGTCCTGGGTTTAGAGAGTGAGAGAAGTGCTGCTGATTTCAGGTCTGACCACAGATGCTTGGACAAACCTTGGCAGGTACTTTCCCCAAATTTTAAGGTCCTTACATGCAGAAGTAGTAACTTTCCCTGGCATTGTTAGGCAGCTGCCTGCCTTAACTCCAGTGCACGCATCCCTCCTGGCAGGGTATGTACAGAGGCCACAAAGATGCTGGGAGGGATGCTCTTTCTGCTTTGCAGGGCCGAGGTTGTACTCTTAGGCGGAGAGCGAAAGGCGGGTTGTGAATGTGCATCCCCCGGACCCTACCCAAGCAGTGACCTGCCAATTGCTGGGCCACCCACTGAGGCTGCAGCCAGTGACTCCCCGGCCAGCGGAGGCCAGCAGGTTCTGCAGGAGGCAAGACACTGGTTGGTTTGGAGAAGTTCAGCCCTCCCCCTCCCCCACCCCCAGTCCATATCCCGGCAATCACGTTGGGGAGCCACCCAGGCGATTGGGGATGGCAACCAATGCCCCCGGATTGCAGCTCCGGGTGTTGCGGAAGCCTCTGTGAATCTCACGCAGCGATTCAACCCAAGGGATTTGGTGGTTTCCTCAACAGCCCCAAATTTCCCCGCGAAAGGCCGGGAGCCAGCGCGAGAGAGGGCTGGGGCAGCGGCTGCTGCAGCAGCAGCAACAGGCAGCTGAGGGAAGCGGCGGCCTGAGCCAGCCAAGCAGCAGCCCCGCCGCAGGAGAAGGGGACACACGCTAGGTCTGAGCTCACGAAGGCTGCAAGCCCCGGGACACCTCGCGCTGGGCACTTGCTGCTGGCGTGCCTCGTGCGTTTGTGCCTGGGTTTACAGCGCCTGGCTCTTTCCCTGCTTGTCACGCTTTCTGTTGCGCCCCAACCTCTCTGAACCTAAAGCTTTAACTCATTCGGGAATGAACACGAGGGGCCCTTTGGCGAACCACATTCGCTCCTCCTTCCTCTTACCGCTTCTCATCCTTGCAGCAGCCGCACTGGGAATTTCAGAACTGTTTGTGAGACTTTGCTGGAGACTACTCGAGAGCTTGTCTGGTTTCTTTTCTGTTGGCTTGCAGGGTGCAAAACCAGGGTAATGCGTAGGGAGTGAGAGTAGGATAGATATCGCCATATATGCGCATGTACATGTGTGTGTTGTGTTGTATTTTTGTAACTCTCTCTGCTTCCTTATTACACCAAAGAATCATTTAAAAATACACACACCTTTATGAAAGTAAAGGGAGAGGAGAAGAGCAGAGCATACCAGTTCCCCAGGCCAGGCCAGTCGTACAGTATCTGACTTGTACAAACAATTAGCCAGTGCCAAAAGTTAGTTGCCTCTGTTGTCAGTTTGTTTTTTGTCAATAAATACTGCTCCACTCCCCCCTTCATTAGTAGTTGTGTGCGTGGGAGGGGGGGACGTTTTTAATGTGTGGCCAATAGTTGCTCAATTCAGGCCAAACTTTTTCTATTTAATAATAATAATAAAAAAAATCACTGGAGGTGTTTTCCAGGAGGTCCTCCCTCCTGTTATGAGTTGAAATGTCTGCAACTCTTTAAAGGCCTTCAGAGTGATGAAGAACAGGACTTTGCACCATGATAGCAAAACCAAATATTTTCTTCTCAGTGGGCACAGAAAGTTTCTTCAGTCATGACCTTATATCTATTAAACACCTTAATCACCTTGGGAGATATCACTTTTTCAGGAAGAATATCCATTAATCTTTTACAGTTGGTTTGATTCTCCTCTAAAAAAGTATGTGGATCAAATGTAAAAGGTTACTGACATTTTAATTTTTTTCATAAAACAAAGAATTATGGAAGAGAAGGAGCAATATAGTTTTCTCTCTAGTATGTATTGTGGGTGATGTATATTTCTCTCTCAGTAGTGTATCTTAAAAGATTACTGGGTGTACTTGGCAAAGGATACCTTTAACAACTTATACTTTAAATGTTATGTAAATAAAAAAGTGGTTTATTTTTGTGTGCGTATATAAACTATGGCCGTCTCTGTAATCGTACAAGGATGTATTTTTTAAGGTTTCTGGCAATAATATAAATCATAAAAACAGAGCTTTGAGTAGCTTGTAAATTATGCCAGAGACCCAACATTAAAATACAATCTAATAATACGTACAGTAGTTTGGGTGTATCTTGTTACTGAAGTGGCAACAAAAAACTCAGACACTAATGTAAAGTTTTTTAATCGTTTAGTAAGTTGATATATTGTCTTTCTTACTGTATTTTTATTTGTTTGAGCTTACATACGTTTTTCTGTTTTTTTTTTCCATGTAGAATATCATATGTGGTATGGCTGGGGACATGTTTCTGCAATATAACACATGAAATTCCTTTTACTATATTAACACATATTAGGTTACTTTATAACAAAAATCTGTAACTATTTAATAATGTATCATTATTGCTCATGACATCACACTTAAAGTCCAAGGCTGTAAAAAGCTGTGATTAATAAGGCTCTATCTGACACAAGTGTGAAGTTTGTATGTGTATGTTTGTGTGTATATATGTAACCATATGCAGAGGAGGATGATCGTGCAGTTGTGTTGACTAGAAAACAACTGATTTTTACCATGATAAAACTGGATAATGACATGTTTTCAAAGCATGTCCATGCTACCAATACATTATTCTTTTAATACATTATTCTATAGCAACAGCAAATATTTGTGACATCACAATGAGAGATTTCCTGCCAGTTTTTAGTTTACTATCTTTTAGAAAGTCTTCAGTTATTTGGCACTGATGAAACTGCTACACATAACCATGGTATATTCAAGTATTCAGAGAAGTTTTAAATAATTCTCTTTCAATTAGCACAACAGGAACTTGAAAAATGGATTTTCTCTTAAAGGAACAAGAATCATTAAATGCAGGTTTCTTCCCTCCTCTTGTATATTTTAAAAACTTCATATTGGTTTTATGTTTTTTGTTTAGTCTCTCTAAAGAAAATTAAAAAAACAAACAACACTCCTGCCCTCCCTCCTGCCAAGCTTGAAAATGATGTTTGGAAATGATTAGACAGTAGAAGTATTTTTATCACATTTCTCTTGAGGTTTGCAAATTTGATTGGGTAATATAAAATGGGGTACATTACTGAAGTTGGTTAATCAGAGTCATTCATTTATAACACAGAATACATATATATCAATTGATGTTTTTGAAGTCAAGCGAAACATTCCATCAAGTTAATGTGTTTAAGAGTATCATATCAGGCACAGACAGGTACTAGAAATGATAAAAAGCAGATAACATGCAACAAAATGATTTACAGATGGGTCATTATCTACTATAGTGAGGTTACAAAGATCATATTCTTTATAAAAACAGAATGTAGTTTCTATAGAGTTAGCAGAATTATTTAGACAAATCTGAATAGTGAAGGACTGGTAGAATTTGTCGAAGACCGCATGTATTACATTTCTAACCCTCTTGTAGTCTGCATATTATTTTAATATGTGGAAACATATTGGCATGTGTTTTAAATACTTTTTATGCTGGGAATCCCAAAAATAAGTTTGCTGATAAAATGCTTTTTTATAGTCTGTATACATTAGATATTTAAACTTTAAAGTTTTCATAAGAACCTTTGTGTGGAGTAAGACTAAATTATCCATTCTTCAGTGAGAATGTAGAACATTTATTTTACCTGCTTTAAGTGATATGGGAAAGCAAACTCTTGTAGTGCAGTTAGGAAATGTGTGTTTAAAATATGCATGGAGAATTTTATGTTATCTACACATTTAAAAAACAAACGAACAGTGGGGAAGGTGGTTTTTTTATTCTGTAGGATTGCTAGTTTAAGAACGTGCTCAGTGTGGTGGCTGAGGATCTAAATGATCGCAACTGATGCATCTCTTCTATAGATTGGTAGACAAGACCCTAGTTAAATGTTTGCTATTCACTTCTTCAACAACATATAGAGGCGTGCACTCCCATTATTTCTCCAGTCTACTATGGTAGACTGATATTAGGCAATATGAAACCCTAAAACCTCAGAGTTGCAGTATTGATTTGATTCTTAACTGCAAATCCTCCATATCATTGCTCAAAATATCTAACTTTACGCCAATATTAGCCATTCTTTTTATAGTGACACCATGCTTACTAAAAAACTTCTAAGCACTGAGGTCAGGTGTTGAGATTGGATTCTAGTTTATTTTTTATGAATCAGATAAAGATTTCTGTGCATGAGACCGTATGTGAAGATGAGAGAACAAGAACATTTCCATATCAAAGGCAATATATCTGAGGCTGCATAGTAATTAAAATGCAGTGGTTTGGACTCTGTGCAGTAGCACTTAAGCAGAGCGTTGTTGGGACCTTGTGCAGCATGAAGGCGGTTGCCACTTGCATACTTCTAGAAATATACTTATAATTTTGTACAAACATTTATGCCAGTCCACACTTTTCTGTGGATAATTTGTATTTCATCCAAACCATTCAAAGTAGAAGATATTTTTTGAGCAACCCCTTCATTATGGCTTTTGTGCATCAACTATTTTTATTCTGCTTGTTTGTATTTCCTCTTACCAGAATGATGGCTTGTTTATATTCAGATTTTTTTTCTATTTTTCTAAGACCCCTTCTGTATATCACTCAAATTTTAATGGAAATATCTTCTTAGATTAATTGAAGACAGCATGGTTTATTACATGCTGCATTTTAGAATAAATTCACTGTATGCATTGGAACAGAGTATTTTTAATAATACAATACGCATTAAAAATTCTGACTAATTCTTACATGATACTAAGGGAATGAGGAAATTATTTCTAAGGCCCTGTCTACGTAGAGAAATTGATCAGCATAGATACTGGGGGATAAACTATTCTGTAGTAGCTATTCCAGAATAGGTCCACATGTGGTGACTTTATTCTGGATAATTAGTTTGTTCACAAAGCAGAATAATTATACCAGATTAAAAATTACTTTTATTCCAGAACAGAGAATCTGCAAGGAGAACTATTCTAGAATGGCTATTCTGGAGTAGTTTATTCTATAGTAGCTATGGCATGTAGACAAGGCCTATGAATACTTTAATCTCACAATGCACCTCAAGTGTCCTCATCACCCCTAGCCATCTATGCTAGGGATTCCTATTATCTGTTATATCCACTTAGTAACCAAAATTATTAATTAGAAGTCATCAGGAAACTTCAAATATAAACATATTTTTGTATCTTGTGAAAGTGTTCTGTTCTGTTAAACTTATTATATGTCTCACTTTGGCCATTTCTTTTCCACTTTTAGACTGTGTTTGTTTTAGGAGTATGACACTTGAATATAATGGACCACATGACCAGGATTTTACAGCATATTGTGTATGCATTTGACATCAGTATTATTGTGGATGAGCTATTAAGCTGAGGTCCTGACCATTTGTGGTTAGCAAAGAGCCCATGACATTGTTTTGCAAGAGTAGGGTTATTAATCTCAGTGTCATGGCCGAATTCCAATTTAGATAGGATATAGTTACCCATCTAAATTTCCCCCTGCAGTTTCATCAACTGGCTGAGTTAATCCTCACTTCCTCTCAAAAATACAGTTGTGTAGTGTCACTGGTGCAGAAAATTTATTGTGTTTTTATCCAACTAGTGCTGCAGTGTAGCAGTTGGTGATGGTATCACTAGAGCTATATAATCTGTAAAGCATTTTGGGAGCCTTCTCAAGGAAAGGTGCTACATATATGTTGTAAGTGATTTATTATTTTATTGTTAAGATGAACAGTTAAAAAGATTATATTTATTCAGTTTTTTAGTTCTTGAGCTAGTTTTGGAAGAAAATATTTAGAGAGATAGGGACAGATCCTCAGCTGGTGTAAACCAGCATAACTCTGTTGCAGTGGTTCTCAAACGTTTGTATTGGTGACCCCTTTCACACAGCAAGTCTCTGAGTGTGACCCCCCCCCTTATAAATTAAAAGCACTTTTTTATATCTATTTAGATCTATCATAAATGCTGGAGGTGAAGCAGAGTTTGGGGGTGTGGAGGCTGACAGTTCACAATCCTCCACGTAATAACCTCGTGATCCCCTGAGGGGAGTCCCGACCCGCTGCTCTATGGACTTCAGTGGAACTATGCCATTTTACATCAGCTGAAGATATGGCCCACAGGAGCTGATCTAGCTCCCACTGGAGTCAATGGAAAGACTTCAAGGGGACTTCAAAAGGACCTGCTGTCACTGAAGTCAATGGCAAAACTTACATTGATTTCAATGGGTCAGGGTCAGGCCCTTATGTGTGATGCTATCTTTTGCTCTTTGGATGAAATTCATTCCCCACCCTTTTGCCCTGCAAAGACTAACTAACTGGAATTTATCTCTTTCAAGTCGCCTCTTGGGTTCTCTCTCAAGAGCTGCTCTTCCAGTGGATCAGGTGGAGTAGGAGATGCTGCTGCTTCCTCACCCATTATGTGTGGTTTCTGGGCCACTGAATCCATGTAATAATCCTGGAGTCTGTGGCTGTGCATACTCCCTTCCTCACCCACATCATATGTGGAGTGCAGGCTCCTTGCCTGCAGATCCTTGTATATAGTCCCTATGCTGAGTGCTTCACAATAAGGGTGAATTTCACTTAGTCCTCAGCACAAGTTTATGGGTTGCGCACAAGCAAAGTTGTCATTTATGTGCAGTGATGTATAGTTCAGGGTATTTTTGTTGTGGTTTATAATAGTTCAACTCTGATTTACTTAAGTACTTTCTTAAATTTAATACTAAAATATCCTCCTGACTTGCCAAAAATTTCAAAAGGCAAATGTCTAAAAAGGCTTTTATGTTTCCAGACACCATTTGATATTTTAAATACAATCACCTTTTTGTCTGTAAAATGTAGACTTTACTAGTTTTGATATGTGCATTCAGTTTTAAACTAGGATTTTCTGTCCCAGCTGCAAACTTAACTACAATTTGTATTTTTTTTGTGTGAGGACAAACATACGTTCGTTGAACAGGATTGTTAAAACATACTGTGGATAATGTGTCCACCATGAAATGTATATCATCAAGGTCCTACTCTTAATATTTTTTCCCTACTGGAGGTGGGAAAAGAGGCAAAAAGGAAAACACCAAATGAATCTTCCCCCCACTAAAAAGCATCAGAGAGAGAGAGACCCTGTTGTCTCTTTTTTTTCTGGTTTGATGCTATACATAGTTACAGTAGATGCAGCTTTAACTATGGAGTTACTTGTGCACTTCCTAATTATGGTGGTGCCTTGTTGCCCTGAGCAGGATCAGGTCTGCATTGCGGGAGGTGCAGTACAGACATAGAGGTAGACACAGTAACTTGTAGTATTTCTCCTTTTGGTTAGTGATTGGAAACTTTTTATTTAAAACAAGTTAGATATGATCAGCCTTTTCATCTTGGCTTGGTGGGATAGAAGTTGATAAAAGGGGAGGTGTGCTAGGCCATGAGGACTATGTTCGGAGAAATGTAAGGTTATGGAAAAACCCATAGGAGAGGAAAGGAAGATCGAGGCGGAAAGGTCTTGCCAGTTAATATTCTACTTAACTGGGGTAAGATCACACATAACTTTTTCTTGGTTCTGCTGCACAATAGTTGAAGAGAGCATTTGTTGTGGTGTCAGTAATGTTGCTTATGTTTAGATTACTTTTAGAGCGTCCCAACATACAAGTTTGCCAGCATGCCTACTTGAAAAGGGAATGTCCCAAATTTAAGACTCTTCTTCCACATTTTTTTCTTAAAACCTCTTTACCCCTTGTCAGGCCACTTTCCACTAGCCTATTCCTCTTCTTTCCTCACTTCTCAAGTGTGAGAGACAGGGGCTGATCACTGCCGTGTTTCTTCTGCTGTTCAACACCAGAATACTTTCCTGATCAGTGCTCAACAAATTGCACTGGCCAAGTATGTTGGACAGAACTTGTGGGTTCTGATGACTGCAATGAGTGAGGGAGTGGAGTAGGCTGGTTGATTCAAGGTGGGCAGCATTCTCCTGCAGCCAGCAGAACTGGGGCTAGTGAGAACTGGTTAAAAGACAGGGCTGGCTCAGCAGGAGTGGGAAGAGAAACAAAATTGAAAACTTCCTCCAGCATATCTCTTTCAAGTCTCTGGGCAGCTTTGCTAGGTTGGTGTTTTTACATGTTTTCTAAAAGTAGTCCCTCCGAAAACAAAGTAAAAGAAAAGTAGCAGAACTTTGTCCAAGCTCTGTGTGTTGTAATGGAAAATAGAGTTAAGGTTTTCTTTTTGATTATGTGAGATCTTGAGTCTGATCCAACTTAATACAAAACAAGGTTCTCTTCTGTTTCTTGCTGGGCCCATTTAAACTTTGTAAATTAATACAACAGGTCACAGTGCTAAGAGCTCTGTATGCACTGGAAGGAAGCAAAGCTGATTGGGAAGTGTCAGGAGAGCAATCAGTCACCGGGATTTCCTCAGCTTCAAGGAGGAAGAAAGGAGCTATCTCTGGCCTCAATCAAGTCTTGATTTTCTGGGCTTAGAGAGCAGACTCCCATTGACTTCTGTACCCTGTGGCTTATAGAATCGTTGACCAGGAAGCAGGCCACAGATTCCCTGACTATCTTGTAGAATTCCTGCCACTGGGGGAGGAGAAGTGAGTTTACCCATTATCATGCCTGCTGGCTTCCTGGTGCATTCAGGCTGTTTCTGGTAAGAGAGTGAGCAGCAAGTGGCTCTCTTTAGCTCCCACTATTCCTCATCACCTTGTGCTCTTTGTAAGGTTGGGTGGAGATGTGGCATTGGCATAGCAGAGGCAACTTCTCTGTTTCTCTGCACTGTCCTATCAATATGCCTGAACAGACCACCCTTAGGTGAGAGAGCGTATAATAATAATAATAAGGGGTTCAGGCACATAAATATGGTTCTAGTTTCAGCTCTTCAACAGACTTCTTTGGTGGCCTACCACTAGTCAATCTCTCTGTGTCTCAGTTTTGCTATCTGTAGAATGGGGAATAATGCTACTTCCCCATTTGACCAGGGATGGTGCTAGGTGGTCAGAGATGTCCTGTAGTAAAAAGGAGTCAAAATAAGGAGAAAAGGTGGGTGGGGAGAGCAGGGTTTCCTCCTCCCCATTGCAAAGGTTAGGTAAGCAGTGCTCTTCCCTAATTCCCTTTCCTCCTTGGTCAGTGAAAGCTCTCCCTCTTGTTTCAATCTACTTTACCCACTGATAATAAACAATGCTGATTTAATCCTTGACCTGTATATCGAGACTGTGACAAAGGTGCTAATTAGTGCTCTTTAGTATGGTGGGTTTTTATGTGTGGGGGTGTGTCCATGATCAAGTGGATTGAAAACACCATTTCATATAGGTCAGCTGTCCTGTAGTATTGAGATTGCATAATTGGGCCAAATTAACACCCATTACCTAGAAGCAAAAGGTTCTGTATCTTCTGAGTTTATCCAGTCCCTCCATGGAAGAGAGAAATCGGTAGGAGAGAGAAGGTAAACTGCAGTGGCATCCAAAAGAATAATTTATGAAGGCTGGCCATAAGCTGAATTTGAGGTTCTGTGATCTTCATTGCACAACATGATGAAAAGCAGAATTAGAAGGAAATCTTCCTGCAGAGGACAAGGTGAGTATGATCATTGATGGCAATGTAACATTCAGGATGAACGGTTGTTGAATCCACTCCTGATAGGCTTTCAGACAAAACACATACAAAATGATGTGGACAACAAATAACAAAGTGAGGGACAAAGCCCACCCCTAATCTTTTATGGTTCCCTCTTTGCCTTCACGGAAGATTTCCTTTCAACGTGTGGATTTCGAAGTGTGGAATGATAAGATAAAGAGGGTGAACGTTTGCTTCCTCTCATGCTGCCTTACTGTGGCTCCCACCATGATATTTCCTGTCCTCAATATATTGTATCACTAGTATTAATAGTAAGTGGATGCAAATCAGTATGGCATCTGGTAGACTGTTTTCAACTGACCAGGATAAACAGCAGCTATGGAATTTATGTCCATGAGACTGTGACCTCCTCACACAAGTAGTATTCCCATAGGTAGGTAATGAAGCACCCCTACTGAGTGTAGCTAAAGTCCAAATCCTCAGTAGAGTTATTACATATAACATATATTAAAGCTGTTCCTTGATTTTTTTTAAAATCCTCTCACTGTTGTAGCTGGAACAGCAGCTGCCGCTGGTCTCTGCTGATATCACACTGTGCTGAATTGGTTCTTCTTGAAAGTGTGTGAGAGAAGAAAAGGGATGACAAAATAAAGACAAAGGAAAAGGAGTGGACAGGACAAAGATAGAGAGGAGAGACAAGGGGAGTGCATTTATTTAAATTATATGTATGATAAGCGACACTGTTAGGACTTTTGGACATACGTGTGAGAATTTCTGTAGTCTTTCCACATGATTATTTGTGTAGCTTTAATTATTTAATTATTTATTAAAGTTATCTTAATACTGTGTGTAGTGTCAATCCAACCAGTAAATTAAAACAGTACACGGTAACTTAAAGGAGGCCTAGTTTGTGCCTGCTATCTTTGAGGTAGAGTTCCAAATTCCTTCTCAGTTCCATGTAACTGGCTCATAACAAATTCTTTGAGGGTGAAATTATCCATGTTTGGTCTCATACAAAAAGTGAGCTTTATTAGAAAGATTGATTATCAAATCTGTTCAGTCATTTTTGACATCTGTCAATCTATTTTGTGTGTGTGTGTGTGTGTGTGAACACGTGTGCCTCCATACACACACACGCACATGTATGTATAATTAGGTTGAATGTCTTAAATAAAAGTTTTTGGTGTTTTAGCCCTCATTTTAGAAATGGATTGATAGGAAGATATGTTAAGTCTTCAAATTCTAAAATATCATTTTAAATTAGTAGTTCACTCAGACTGTTGCACACAAATGTGTGTGTACTCAAACAACTTTGAAGTTTGTATGAAAGACACTATGCAAGATAAAGTTGTGGGGTTTTGAGTCCTTACCTTATGAATGGTAGGGGAATAGCTTGCAGGTCTTGTAGGCTGGGCAGATTTGATCTGGCTGGGAGCAATATAGAACTGAAAAAGGAGCTTTATGGTTTGGCAGGCCGAAGATTATTCATTAGGTAGAAGGAACTCGGCTTCTGGGGTAGGGAAGTGTGCACTAGATTGAGAGAAGAGGAGAGAAAAAGGAGTATTGGAGGGACAGAGTGGGGAGGGAATCAGAGGAAGAAAGAGGGGAAAAATGGAAAGATTGTGTCAGAATTACGGTAATGGATGAGACGCATCCAGTTACAGAGGTGAGTGTATGAATGGTGTTTCGTTGATGACTCAGGAGAGGCAAGAACTCTTCTTCTTCTACTTTACCCATCCTCCCTTCCCCCGAAAAAATCAGTTCAGAGGACAAGACCCTGAATTCATCCATTCCGCCACCCACAACCAAACAGGAGTATTATACTAGCCGAGACTTGGATTAATGACTGCAAGGCTGTACAGCATCATTGCCAAGGCTGTTTGGTCCCAAGAATTGGGACAACTGCCTCTCAGGAAGCTGTGTGACTGTGCTTTGGGGATGGGATTTTTTGGGCTTCCATAGCAGGCTGCTCTTTTTTTGGCCTGCTAGAAAGCCACTACCTTCAGCCTTCCAGAATGAGTGTATTGATATTGTTGGCTGGATTGAACCTAGTGTGCTGCATCTGTTAAACAACAGAGCTGTCAGTGCTCATAAATATACGGGAGAGATGAAAATAGGGGATCAGTCTATACTTAGTACCAAATGGGGCCTCATCCTGACAGGCACTGAGCTACTGCAACTCCTATGGGAAAAGTTACAGGTCCTCCACACATCTAAGAATAAGGCCCACAGTTAGTAGGATCATCCTATTGCTGTGGTTTCTTGAGTAGATCTGAATAACTTTTGTACTGTATATGTCAACCTTTCTCAGAGAAAAAAAAAAAAGGTTTAACCGGTGTTTCTGACTGTCGTGATTTCTGTTGTGAAAGCTGCTTGCTTATTCTAGTTTCAGCCATCTACTGCAGTGTTTTTGTCCTTTGGTCCACAGACCCCTTGGAGTCTGCAGACTGTCTAAGATTTCCGCACCTCCATTCAAAATTTTTTAGGTGTCCGCAAATGAAAAAAGGTTGCAAACCACTGAACTAGTGATTGTGGTTTCAATCTGTGGCTGGTTCTTCATATTTGTTAAATGATTTCTGTGTCACAGTTTCGTGCAATTGTTGAAATGAGGCAGAACAGCCATTAAATTAAATATCAGTTTCAGACATTGGTCATGTGATCAGACATAAAGATGTGTTTTCTTTCTTGACGTTTGATTTCTATGTGTAAATCCACATTTGACTAAGCTGCCAATGTCTTGCTAAGTGTTGTTTTTTTTATGTTCATATCTGATAAAATCCACACTCCTGCCTCATGCTTAAAAAAGCCTAAAACATGTGAGAACAAGATAGGCATTTTGTATACAAGTTCTTTGTAATGAATAAGGCCTTAGGCTCAGACAAATTCATTCAGAAAAGATACATAATTTTAACATTAGTTCTCCTTGCCTGATGTCAGAAATTAATTTTGGACTTTTACATGGCAAGTCTCATTTTACTTGTCTTAAGTCACCCTGTATGGTGAAAAGCATATTTCCCACAAGTCATATTCTGGCATCGGTCTGTTTGTAAGTGAATACCAGAAAAGCTGTGGTGGAGAAGGAACTGTGAGGCACTGGAGTACATCCTCCTCAAAATCGATGTAGCTCGCATACTAGAGGTTCCCTAATGCTAGAGCCTCAGAAGGGACATTATATGATCAAATATATGAGAAATGGATTTTTTTTTGTTTGTCAATGTCTTCATTTGAAAATGAATTGTAATGACTGAGTAACATTCAAATGTATTAGCAATAATTGGAATAACAGTGGTTCTTACAATTAAACTAAAGAGTAAATTTTCAGTGCTGTGTGTCTGGAGTCTGCACAAGTTGCAGAAATTACTTCTAAATGGACAAAGTTTGAAATGTCATGCCACATATTCAGAAAGTTTTCAAGGACAAAAGCAAAATATATTGTGCATGACCTGGGAAAGGGCATATCTAGCTTCCAGCTCTGTCTCTATGAATGCCAATAGCTTCTTTATTTGTCCCAGTAACGTGGTTAGGAAAGCTTGGAATCACGTTGTATTCTAGTGTGTTGAAATGCAGATGAAGTTGCTGCAGAGTGAGACAGAGAGTATTTGGTCTGGTGGAATTTTTGTCTGTTTGTCCCGTGGAAGAGGTAGCTTTTGGGGACAGCCTCTGATGCTCTAATATATTTTAAAAAACCCCAATCTAAAATTCAACAGAATGTAGTCTGAACTCTCCAGTAGACACCACACTTTTGAGAACTATCCTTGAAATTCTATTTTTAAATATTGGCTACTATGCTTTGGATGACTTCAGGAATAGACTTTGTCAGCCAGGGAAGAGCAGTAAAGCTGCCAATCATGGTCATGAGATTTATAGGGCTAGAGAAGAGTGCATTTGGAAGCTTCTTTATTTATCATCTAACAGTCAAAACAGAACATTACAATGGATCTAAAGATTGGCTGCTCCACATTTCCCCTACTTGTGGTTGTGCAAGAGAGTTATCTGGACTCTTACTTTCTGCATGGCTGCATTTCAGGGCTTTGGAATGAAGATAGGGAGTTGCTGACTATGGTGAGTGGAACAAATCATTTGCATGAACTCTCTACTGCTGGTTGTTGGTATTTAAGACTTAATCCTGAACGGTACTGAGCACTCTGACCCTGATCCCGAAACGTACTCGAGCACATGCTGAGCTTTAAGCACACAAATAGTTCCAGTAGGACAGGGGTTCTCAAACTGGGGGTTGGGACCCCTCAGGGGGTCGCAAGGTTATTACATGGGGGGCATGAGTGGTCAGTCTCGACTCCAAACCCCGCTTTGCCTCCAGCATTTATAATGGTGTTATAAATTAAAAACACTTGTTTATATATTTAAGGGGTGTCGCACTCAGAGGCTTGCTGTGTGAAACGGGTCACCAGTATAATAGTTTGAGAACCACTGCAGTAGGACTTCTGTCCAATGGGGCTACTCACGTGCTTAAAGTTCAGCACATATTTAAATGCTGTGCAGGATTGGGATCTTGCAGGATTATCCCTTATTGCTTCCAGAGATTTTTTTGTGGGGGAGTCTTATGGGTTTCCTCAATGAGATGACCTGTTGTTTAATGGTCAGCCTATCACATGGTCAGGATTAGCAACCTTCTTGGGCTTGTTCTATCTAGAAGGCTATGGATAGCTTCTGGTGGATATGGCTCATATTATGTAATTACTGAAAATAAATATGTTCTTAATAATCAGCTGGTGTTTAATGTGAAATAGCTAAAATGTTAGATCAAGATGAAGTGCTTTGGGCCAGATTCTAATCTTCAGTTTGTTTTCAACCTTGCTATTTATCTCAAAATCTGCTAATGCGCTAACACAGTCGTGTTAGCATATGCGTAACATACCTCGGGTGGCATGTGACCAGGATTCATCACCAAATTTGGTCCAGTGGTTGGATCATTAGCTTCCCTGGGCTAGATACTGATGGGGACCATGCCGTGAACGCTGATCCATACTCCCCGCCCTCCCTCCCGTAACACAATGAGAGACCAGTAACACTTAAGATACTAGCTGTTTACTTATTATTCCTTTTACTTCCAGTTTTTCTCTGCCTTCTACCAGCTCTTTTGTTGTCATTCTAAAACAATATTCTGTGTAACACTTCTAACTAATGGCAAGCAGCAGGCTTTCTCTCTGTACGGCCACAGCATTCAGTTCATTATTTTGATAGGGTTGTTCTGTGGTACAAAAATCACTACACCTGAATATTATTTATCCCCTCCAAATGCTCTCTTTTCTAAGGAGGAAACTAATTCAAAATTATTTCCTTCTTCCTCTCACCTGATCCATTACAGAATGTAATCTTGCTGCTGCTTTTAGTTTTGTTACATTGAATCACAGAAATTAGAGAAAAGAAATAATCTAATCCCTTCCTCTGGCATTGTAAAATTGTTCAGAAAAAATTCTATAAAGATTATTGGGAACACTCTTGCAATGATATATGCAATTTGCCCATCATAATCTTTAGATGTCTGATCAATCAATATGAAGCATCACTCACAAATTCTAGGAAAACTCCAACCACCTCTGTCAAAGGCTGAAGTGAATAGGTAAATTTTTGATTGTGTCCTGAAGGTGAATAAACTTTGGCTTTGTCAGACCACTGGAGAAAGAGAATTTCATTGTCTCAATAAGAACTCTCTGCCTGCAGCCCCACAGAATTCAAATCTAGGGACTGTTAACTACCTTGGTCTAGCTGAGCTCTGGCTCTCTCATTATGCACCATTCCAACAGAAATATCTAAGGCATCCCGGGTTTAACAGCATGTAAGTATTAGCAGTGTAGTTAGAGTGGCAGTGTGACCTAGCAGTTAGGACACTGGACTGGAAGTCAGAAAATGTCTAATGTTGGCTCTGTCAGACCTGTTGTGTGACCTTGGACACATCACTTCACCCTCTCCTCCTGCCTTTTGTCATCAGTTTAGATTCTAAATTCTTAGGAGTAGGGACTGTCTCTCACTGTGTGTTTGCATAATGGGAACCCAGTTTCAGTTGGGTCACATAAGCACTGTAATACAAATAAATCATAATAATTGTTGTAACCGTTTCCTTAAATATGTGTAAGTAGATTTTTTTTGTATACTGTTTGTGGTGGTACATGCTGTGAATCCTAGAGTAGAATCTCACTTGTAGTTCAGTGTCTGCATGGGGCCATATTTAAAGTATTACACATTATTTGTTGTCACTACAGTTGAAGATTCAGTGATTCACTGAGAGAGTATTGAGAAGCATCAATATTTGACATACATTTATCATCTTATTACTACCCAAATTAGGTGGCCCCAAGATTGCCTTTGAGAAATTTGTGGACTGGAACTGCTCACCATTATGTGTTTACTTTCAAAAGCTCGGACACTGACTCCTTTTATCTAAATGCTTGGGTTAAATTTATTATTAATGACAAGGGAATTTTTTTTATGCTTTCACTATTGTTCTAGATGTTTATTAAGCCTGGCAAGTTGTAGGATTAAGCTTTACAAACAAAGGGATAATATGTCCTATGTTTACAAGTAAGACAGAGGCCAGGTTTTATAAAATTTAAAAAATACTTCTACTGCTGGTGTATAAAATAGATCAGTCAGCTTTCCAGAATGAACAATCCAGCAGCAGGGTTGGTTTGTTTGGGAGTTGGTGCTCTCATTCATAATAATTTGTTAGGACCAAGAGCAATGTTACACAGGAGACTTAAAAGCATTTTGAAAAGAGGTCAAATAATAGAGCTCCTTCCTGAAGCTCGAGAAGTATAGGGTCCGATCCTATGACGAGCTGGGTGCCTCCTGCAAAGTGCTGAGAATCCTTCACTCCTATTGAAATTGGCACCTTGTAGGAGACTCTCAGCACCGATTGGGATTGAGCCCATATAAAATCACAGCACCTGATCCTGCAGATGCTTACTATTTATTGTGCATCGTGCTTCCTCAGTAGTAAGCACAATGCTTGGAAGTGAACGTCACACATGTTAGCAAGCTGGTGAAACATTGATGGGTTTTGACATGCACCAGGACTTAATTTGATGCACAAAACAGTAATAATTCATATGATATCCTGAATCTGCTTTTGTTTTGTGGTGAAATAACAAGAAGTTCACGGCAACCAAAATTGCTAATTCACCAGAAGAATCTGCCACTAAGAAGTATTAGATGAAACAAGTATCTTTGATTATAAACATATTAAGTTATCTGGGAAATTCCACATAAAGACGTTTGTTTTTATCATTTGCAGTGCAGAAGCCTAACACATCCTAACTTTAAAATGTTTGTATTCATAGACATTTGAGAAAACATCTCTGATGTGTGAGTGCTGCAATGCTGGGTATTTTAATTTTGTGTGTGTGTGTTTAAGTTGTGGATAGTGTATTTAAAATGATGGAATTGGATTTGCCAGTGACTCTGGTGCACAGGTATCATGTAGCATTGAGGAGGTGCTGCCCTGCTCGTTCTCAATCTTGTCACTTCTGGGGAACAGGAGTGAAACTGTTTGTTCCTGACAGCAGACAGCCCCACTGCAGGGCCCTGGTTTCATGTTACATTAAGTATTAGTGCTGTTCTTTCAGGAGCTATTATGCTGTGACATCAAAGATTTTCTGACAGGGCAGTTGTAGGTTAGCACTGAAGTTGTCTGCTGAAATTTTTAAGAATGGAATTAAATATATATGATCGAATTTAATATGAGATATAGGAAACTGCATATAAAATGCAGCTAGTGGTTAAAGAAAGTTGTGAAATGATTATTTGGTCTGGCCTATTTGTCCCTTTTTGTCCAAAGCAATTTTTATTACTTTTAATTTCTACAGAAACTCCAAACATTTTGCCACGTGTTAACACTTTTGTGCAGCTGATCTTGTTCTGAAAGATATTTTGAGAAAAGGGTGAAAAGGACTTTTATGAAATAAAATGCTTAGCTTAGTTTCTGAAATGTATGGTATAAATTAAGCTATGAACAATAATTGTAAAGGCCTGACTTGCTGATAGCCTAATTACTTAAAAGGATCAAGATACATATTTTTTTAAAGTGGTGAGGAAGCAATTTTGATGGCAAGTAGAATCAGGGTAATGATTTAAAGGTTTACATGAGATGCAGAACTCACAGAATGAAGATAAACTATAAATATTTTAATTGAAAGTTTATAGTTTGTGTTGTTTTTAGGAAACTCTCTGAATCCAGTTACCATTTGACTTAAAGAGAAGATGATAGCAACTTGAAACAAACTGACTGTGTAGCTGCTCTGGATAAGACAAATACATTCCTGAACACATGCGATCTAAAATGTTCCCTTAGATTTTTATGTAGTTAAATCAGCATTGCTACAAAATTATGATTATGTTCTGATGAGGCAAATTTGGCAACAGGAAATATCAAAATTAATTCTGGAAGTGCATGTCTGAATATTTTTGACTAAGTTGCTAAGACATTTGATTCCTTTGTATCAAGCAAATGAATCATCTATTAAAATGGAAAAATAAAGAGTTTTCAGTAATAAATAGTAATAAGCTGAGCAGTGCTGGTACAGTCATAAATGAGATACCAGCATTAATTTGCTTCTGCAGAATATAATACTGATTTTTGCCTTTTGAGAAATAAATGAATATAATTAAATAAGGGCATTAGTGGGCACTGAAAGTAAAATATTTGATCAGCGTGAACAGATTTCTTGTATTACTCAGTATCAATCAATATGTGTGAAAATAAATAGTTAAAAGACATGTATTTAAAAGAATTGTTCTATATATTTTATATGCACATTGAGGCATACAATCTACACAAAGCATGGTTTTCTTTCCTCAGACAGAACATTTTTTGGTACAGCCTAAAATATGGGGCCTGATTCTGCAGCCTTACTCAATTAAGCCCATCTGTTGACTGCAGTGATGAAGTTTACTTGATTAAAAGCTGCAGGATCAAGCTCCAAGTTTGTAGGATACTATAATGTGCTATTTATAATATGCTAATCGACTAAAATTGGTTACCCATGCTATTGCTGTACAGTAGCTTTGATCATACACAAATGTTTTTAGTTTATTCTTTATTTAGATGAAATTGCTTGACTTCTCCTTTGATTTTCCTATATTGTAGAACACATTTTGCAGCAAATAAAAACCCAGTTTTATGTGGATGAACATTCAGAAATAGCCATTTTAGGGTGAAAACTAACATCTTTCAATTCTGATGTGTGAAGCCTTTGGAATAGTGGCACTATCCTCAGTAATATTTACTGACAGGTGGTAACAGTGGAATAAAAATGTATCTAAGTCACTTTAGCTTTATAATCTCAACTCACAGCATTTATATTCAGAAAGAAAAGCATGAGAGTTACTGGGTGTGTGTGTGTCTCACAGAGGATGGTATTTTTTGTTTTTTTGTTTTTTAAAGACAGATAAAATTCCACAATTGGTCAAAATTAAAAAAGATCAATTGTAGTAATTCTCATCTATCCAAACTTCCATCTGATAGACTATTTTTTAAGACAGAGAAGCTGGGATCTCTTAGTCAGTCTGATTGTGTGAATCATTAGTCGTAAAACTAACCAGACTTTTAGGAATTATAAGGTTTCCATCATAAAGATTATAGCTTGTGAAATTATTATATGAATATTTTGAAGGTCCACTGCATAGCTACTTAACGGAAAGGATTACTGAAGAGCCTAAACCTGCAAAACTGAGGTGCTTTTCAAATGATTTTAACAAGATGTTATGACAACTTGTTTATTTGAACTTTTTGTACAACTGTAAGGTCTACTTAACTTTTTGATTGCATTTTATGTAAATAACTGCAAATACATACATGAAAATCTAGTTAACTACTATACCTGTAAAACATTTGCTGTTGAATAGTTTTAGTAATCACAAAACTGTGAGATTATAGGTAGGGTTATCCTTCAATAAGATAAAGTTTAAGAAAATAAAAATGCAATATACTCTGTGTGCAGGGAATTAAAAAGTGTCAGTTAAAGCTGTGTTTTGAGGGGAATTCTTAGAAATCTGTTTATACTTTATGGAGCTCATTTGACTATTTTGGTATTCTGCTCAGTGGTATCCTTTCATTTAGCCTATAATCACAGAGCCTAGGGGCTTTATGTTAAATTCAGGTATATAATACACACCAGTATGTCTGCAGTGTGTCCATCTTTAGATACGTTTGCCTTTTTATGTTCGTATTTCCAGCTTAGTTATATTTTTTTTCTTGAGGTTTAGAGTGGTTATTATACTTCAGAACAGGAAACTGTTAGGAGAACATGTCAAAAGTTCTCTCATTATAGGAGAACCTAGAATCCTTTCAATTTCCTGTGTAGAATGCCTGGTGTTTGCTGGGTAGCTAATCTTTCAGTTTCTATTTAAACAAACAGCAGTGGAACTGACTTGATAAGCGTGCCACTAAATAGACCATATTACCACTTAATGTAGGTCTAGTGCTAAGCAATCTGGTTTGTTCCTTTTGTGTGTGTGTGTGACAGCAGTCACATAAAGGCCAAATGGATACAGAAAAGAAACAAACAATATTATTATCTTTGTAACACAGCAGCAATTATGATTAGTCCATTACAAGTCTGAAGATGAAAAATTTCAAAATTATGTAAATGTAGATTTTGGGCAAATGTTCAGTTCTCTGGCAGGAACACAGATTGTTGCTACTATTCCATACCTAAAATATGGTTAAATAACATTATTTGTCTGTCTGTGAGCAACAAAATCCAGGAAGTTCAAATCTCCAATGGGCCAGTCTATCTCTAGCTTACCTTGTTGAGGGAGGAAAATAAGAAGCACCAAGGCATGAGATAATGCCTTAGTGTCAAACTTAAGTTAGAATTTCTTGGCTTTTGTCAGACTCTACACCATTTAAGCATTTTGGGGTAGTCATGTCCCAGTGAGCTACCCAACCAAAAGGCCAAGGACCTGAAGAATTAGAAAAGCATTATAAACCATTCCCAGACAATGGCTATAGAAATTCTAGCAACAATGCACCATCTTCCACCATGCTGCCTGCGCAGATTGCTGTGTTGTGGTTCTTGGACAAACAGCAACAGTGAAAGGAGGAAGTTGTTGGTGGGAAATACAGTCTGGTACCTAGAATTTCAAATCTGTGAAACATTGTGAAGTACACAAATTGGTCCACAGCTTTTGCGATCCAGTTCCAAGTCTCTGACTTGATATTTGAAGCCCTCCATGGCATTGGTCCTAGCTGCCTGCAAGATCTCTGGGTTCTGATGACAGGCATTTTCCTACAGAACAGAGAAACCATTGACCAGTAGGGAGGAGACTCATATTCTACAGCGATAAGTGTCATATGAGGACCTAGATAGAGAAACCTCTAGTACACACTCTAAATAATCTTCCACTCATCCTTGAAAGATATGTACTGTAGGCAAGTATGATTATTCCCATTTTGCCAGTTGGGAAACCTAAGTTGGGAGGTTGAAACTTACTCAAACCCACGGACGTGGTCTGGGTCACAGCCAGGAATAGAACTCAGGAGATGTGTCTGGTTTCCAGTCCTATGCTTAAGTTAGAGACTCTCTGTCTTACGTAGTATATCATAATGGAATGACTTATTCATTGATATTTTGCATCATTACTTTAAAAATGCAATAAGTATGCATACACCTGCATTTAAAATGTAATTGTACATAGTGTATGTTTCAGGCCTGTTGCTCCAGTTTCAGGTGGAGGTCTACATTTCCGCATGGTTTTTGATGTAGCACATGCCTGTTCATAGAATCCCAGAAATGTAGATCTTGAAGGGACCTAAAGAGGTCATTTAGTCTAGACCCACTGTGCTGGAGAACAAGTATACCTAAACCATTTCTGACAGAAGTTTGTCGAACCTGATCTTAAAAACCTCCAATGATGGGGATTCCAGTAACCTATTCCAGCACTTAGCTATCCTTAGAGTTGGAGAGTCCCCCCGCCCATATCTAACTGACTCCCTTCCTGCAGATTAAGCTGATTACTTCTTGTCCTACTTTAAGTGGACATGCATTTGAGTCATACTCAAGTGAAACTGTGGACTCTGTGTACTGCATCTGCTATTTATTACTGTTTTACTCCTACTGCTGCTGATTGCTGCTTTGCGTGTCAAGTCATAGCACAAGTCCTCTTGCAGCTGCAGCTTTGTCCTGCCACACAGAATCCCAGATTGCAGCAACATCCTCTGGTGAACAGGAATCTCTCTGGAGCTTGCCAATATTGTTCTTGGTTAACTAGTCAGGGCTCTCACCAAACGTGTGACTCGCCTTTCCCCCCCGAGCTCTACTTCCAATTGCTTCCACAGCATGGGAGGCCTTGAATGCAGACCCCCTTTTTGGTAGTACAGTGAAGAAAGAAGTATCAGAAATCACCAGAAACTTTTAATTTCCTGTTTTTTTCTGCATGTGTTTAATCCTTGTTTCTGTTCTGCGACTCAGTTATATGTTCTCATCTTGAAAACAACATTAAGTGGAGTTACACGCACACACACTGAGAGCAGAATATCCCCCCACAGTGTTTACGGCAACACCTCTAGGTGACGGCAGGCAGTAAGCTTTCTTTTTATAGAGCTCCAGATTACAGATCATTAGCTTGATATGGTAGCTCAGTGGTGCAAAGTCATTTGAATATTTATTACCCTGCTTAAGACTTTTTCTTTTCAAGTGGGAAATAAATGTGATAAGACCCCTTTCTGTCCCCTTGCTCGATTTGCTAAAGCAGGAATACACGAAACTGACTCTAAATTGTATTTCTTTGAACCACCACACTAGAGAGCAGCAACTTGGACATATTAGGCATAAAAGTGTGTTGAATGATTGATCAAGTCTGTTTAAAAAAATATTGTGAAGTCCAGCTCAAGAAAATGAGCTGAATTTTCAAACTTTGACTTGAATATAAGTGAGCTTTATAGATGTGTACTTGAATGGGGCACTGTTAGTTAGCAAAGTACAAGTTCAAACGCCCTGAAAACTGAGCTTTGCCAACAGTCCATAGACTTTTAGAAATAGTAACAAACCAAACATTGTGTAAATGAAGGTTTTGGAAAGGAGACTATTACAATATGATTAGCAAGACATGAAAGGCAATAGCAGGCAACAGAGAGACTGAGGCAGGCTCCTGTATTTATTTTAAAGGTAGAATGTTGTTTGTATGTTTTCATTTAGCTATTTTAAGATGTCTGTGTTTCACTTGCTACAATCACAAATTCCAGCTGTGAATAATAGGAATCATTATATGAAGGTGTAAATGGTGTATTGACTACATTTTTCAGGCTCTAACACACCTTCCTTGTTGGCAGTGGAAAGCAATGAATGAGGCATTTTATTAAAACTGGTGCTTGTGGTTCTAATCAAAGGTCACTGGTTAGCACTCACTTTTCAGTCTCAGATTTGTCTAGATGTTTGATCAGGGGGCTGCAATGAAATTATTATGACAAAGACTTTGTACTAGGCGGTATCTGTCTGCTGAAACTTGAAAGTCTTTGCCACAGTGATGCTGACAGCATGTGAACGCTGAAAGAATGTGCAAGAAATGTTATGTCTTAAAGAAACCTTTACTAAGTATCATCTTCCTTTTGTGTTACGTTTGAAATCATTTCAGTTGCTATTAAGGTACCAGTGAAAAGGTGTTTCATTGATTAAAGGTGGCGTGTGTTTTTTTTCACAGTGTACTGTATGCTTTAAGACAGTCTTCGCATTACTTACTCTGCTTAGTCCCTGCTGCACACAGCAAGTTCATTAACATGCAGATATGCAGCGATTGAAGTCAGGCTGCCTTTTACATTGGAGTTGTCTTGATATAATGAGCTTCTCTTTAATGTTCAAAAATTGTTGTTACTTTCTAAAAGGGGTTGTTTGTGAATTTCATTAAATTTAATTCCATCTTCAAACAATTTCAGTATTGTTCATTTTACTACAATTAAAATGTGTTCTGATATTTAAAACTAATTTTTTTCCCACAGATTCACTTCAGTTTTTAGGCAATGTAAAATGTGGGTTTGTTTTTAACACAGAAAGAGAAAAGCTGCTATTTAACTGATGGATTCCATATTTTAATTGGTGCCCCATGTGGAAAAACTAGAGAGCAAAAGTAGGTTACGGTTAGGTCTTATTGCTTTGCCTCTTGGACAAAGATAGACACCATTCTCCTAGGGATAGAGAGAAGTAGTACATTACCATGACAGCTACTCACCACTGCTTCATTTTCTTTGTTAAAGTAGGTCATGTGGGGGTGAAGGAGAAAAAAACACTGGTCAGGTAAGCCACTGTTGGGGGTCGGTGGGGATGAGACCCTTTATAGAAAAATGTAGTCGTAGTTTACAGTATTTCTAGTCTGAGAAGCTCAGGAAATATAAGTGGATACTTGCTACAAGGAGGGACTACTGCCCCAATCCAGTGCATCACTTTCACATCTCAGCCTTCCGCCTTGTCCTGCTGTTTATTCTGATGCCGATGGCTCTTTGAGACTCTTCTTAAAAAAGAATGTGGCATGGCACCAAGGAACTGGTTCATTTGGTTTGGAGACCGTTTTAAATGAAGGTGATGCCAGATTTCTGAACAGCTATCAGTAAAGGAAGAAGAGGCTGCCAGTGACCTTGACCTTTTCTGTTAATGGAGCTCATGACAAGCTTCTACTGCCTCAGTGCTTAAAGATGCTCTAATGGCATCCTGAAGAGCTGTATTGGCATTATATATTATAAGAAAGGGTTCAGGAGGTGATTAAAAACTGACCTAGCTCAATAAAAGAAGGGAGATGGTCAAACAGCAAGGCAGTGGAAACAGGCCTGCATCAGATACTGGGTGTAGGGTTGTTTGGTTTTTGATAAACCATGCAACTTTTGTAACTGAGTTTCCAGGTCCATTCTGTGTGAATGATGCCTATTCACGCAATAATGGAATTGATATTTTTGGTTTGGACTTGAGGAAGATGCTCTTTAATTTCCAAGTTTTCATGAGGAAGGTATACTTCTATATGGAGCCATGTCTCTGTGGCATAAGCTGTGGTCTGGGACCTTGCTTAGTTATAGTGTAGAAATATAGGGAGAGGTGTTCAATGCTGTTTTGGACAACTCAAGAAGCTCCATTCTGGCTGTAGAAGTTCCTAGTTTGGAAACGGTCTAGCTAAATTCCTGATATATCTAGAGGAAAACCTGGTGTGGATGAGACATAGCTGTACTTTCTGTCTACACAATTGAAAGTAATTTGTACCTACTGTGAAATAAAATGTTATCTTTATACCAGCAAAAAAGAATCTCCTGCCTAACCACCCCATTGCGACAAGTGGGAATGATTAAAAATGGTACAATTCTATAAGAAGTACAAATTTATTATCTGTATTATCACTTGTCTGGACTACTCACATGGACTTCTCACTGGACTACTCACATGCTTAAAATTTTAAGCTTGTGAATAAGTGTTTGCAGAATTGGGGTCCAAAGCATGTAAAAACTTATTAGGATCATCTCTGCCCATGCAGGATTGTTCCCTATAACAGATTTTTAGTGTCTTGTACAGTATAGTTTTAAATGTCCCATGTCGTGATGGGGCTTTCATCACTTCCCTTGGGAGAATATTCCATAGTAGTCTAATAGACTTCACTGTCATTAAATTTTTTCCTAATGTTTAATTTAATTTTCCCTCTCATAATTGCATCTCATTATTATTTTCCCTTAAACCTGCCTAAATTATTCCTTTAGTGATAAGTCCTTAATAATAATAATAATTAATAAAGAATACACACAACTCTTAGAAGTGATCTTTTCTTTAAAAAAGAAATATGCTACAGTTGTGATTTATTTTCTTTGCAAACTAAGGCACAAACCCACAAAGAGGAATCACACTGAATTCCCATCAAAGCTGCCGAGAATGACTTTGGAAAAAAAAGAAGTCGCTACGTTTGAATGTGCCCTTTAAATATATTTGTTCAGAGTTTCCTCTCGCTATGTAGAGATATTTGGTGGCAATTCCATTTCTTTAGTCAGAGTGTCCTTTGTATCAAAGGTCCTACTGAAGAAGCTTGAAAATTGAAAATTTCTCCTGACATTATCCTTAGTTTCTCTATTTGTTCAAAATTGCTCACCTAAATTTTAAAGCTCATGTTCTCGGTGGGTGGAAAAGCCCTCGAACGTAATTTTTGTTACCCTAGATAATATCTAGAGTCATTGCGCTAGATTCTGCTACCCTTGGCCTTATCTTCTCTAGGGGGGGAAAAAGGTGTGTTGATGCATTCTGACTGTGTTAGCTAGTATTAATGTGAGTTAACAGATTAAGGTAAACCCTAGGCTCGCCCCTACTCTTTACTTGTGTGAAAACAACAAAGTGCCTTGCCTTCCCAAGGATTTTACTTCATGTTATTTGTCATATATTAGCTAGCACATGGTAAGAACACACTTTTTCCCCTAGTGCAGATATACTCTGAGTAGACCTATTGATATCAAATCAAATTAAGATCAGTGAGACTTCCTGGGTGATTAAGGGTTGGAGATGGGGATCCCTAACTGGTAGTAATTTAGTTTCAGTAAATACACATGCCAAAAAATGAAAAGCCTGATCCTGAAATCTTATCCTTGTGGATGGGCCCTCACACATGTTGTGGATTCTTATGCCCATGTGGAGCCCCACTGAAGTCAAGTGGTGGTACTCTTGGGCTCCAACATCTCCCACACAGCTCCAGTTGCAAGACTGGGTGCTTAATAGATATGCAGTGCATCAATAACTTTTTGGGTATATCTGAATTTTTCTTTTTAGGGATTTCTCCTTCCATCCCCCTCGACCGCCCCAAAATGACTTTTTATACTTTTTTGAGGTTGTGAATTTTTAATTTTGGCTTGTGAATTTTAGTTTGGATTGTCATTTAGACAGTCAACATATTGTGTTAAGGGGTTGGTTTTTTAAAATTTTGTAGGTTGAAAATATGACTTGATTTTAGCCATTTAAATGGTTGCATATGAAAATTTCATTGAAGTAAACTTGTCACTGCAAGCATATGCAGTGTCTGCTTGAAAATGACTTTATCGTTTGTAAAAATCAAATGACATTCAGTACGGATACTATGAAAAGAAAAATCAAAATAGACACCTAATTATAATTACTTTTTTTTCCTGTCATTATATCCGTACGTGCAGAACAACTGATTTGAGATTACAACGGCACACTTTTGGTAGGTACAAAGGCTTTTCCTCCCCCCACTTTTTAACATATGAAGGAAGTAATAGAATTTCTCATACTTACCTAAGCCTCAAACTTCCTCTGTCAGTAGATACTTTTGTAAATTTTATTAATTCAGGTAATCACAAATAAATAGAGAGAAACTGGTGACTAATCTGACCCACATGAAATTAAAAGAAAAAAAATCAAACCATGCCTCAGGTGTTTGTAATTCTAATTGTTTGTAAATGACTGCTGTATTCTCATTAGCATTCAGACCTCTATTTTCCTAATGTTAATCTTCCTACCCTCAAGGCTTTGTATCATAGTCACCAACCTTGTAGCTAAGAAGGCCTGGACACAGCATACTTTGGAGGTATGTAAGTGTTGCCCCTAAATTGATCAGTATTGAGAAAAGAGAGGCATGCTTTGCCCATGGTTCCAAGAGTTCAGTGCATTGCCTTCAAAAGTCGTCCCAGACCCTGCTGCCCCAAAATCTCTGCAGACCCACCCCCCCATACAGTAGTACAAAGCAATGTCTCACAATACTGTTTTTGTGAGGGTCTTTATGGTTGAACAGAGAGAAACAGAGTTATCAAATTGGTACTAATCCTCCATAATAGATTCAGTGGTTGAGCCAGAGACATACTTTCACCTCTTCCAATCCCTAATTCTGAGTCATTCTCAAATTCTCTGTCATTCGCAACAAGCACAGAAAAATGAGATCACACAGAATGATTTCTTAGGCAAAGGAAAACAGTTTAAGATGAAAGGCTGTCTCTAGTAAATCCTTCATGGCTTGTTTGGATTAGTAGTCCATATTACCAGTTTCATTTGTAGATGGGAAGTCATGTGCTCTTACTAAAATAGCCATTCTACCTGCCGTTCTCCAAATACATTCAGGTGCAGACACACATGAAAGTGCAAAACTACATCAGTCCATAAATGGTTTTGTTTTCAGAATTAAATAATGATGTTGCATATGTCCTGTTAGTCCACTTCAGTACATTCTTGGAGAGATGTTGCCTTCATCCTTGGAAGGAATAATATACAGTGCTGAAGAAAATAAAATAGGTTTAATGTTAGACACTGATTTACCTCAAAGCTGATCCTTCAAAAACCCAATTTGCACTGTGCCAATTACATGCCGTTGGAAACACCAGTGTAAGTGCATGTGGGAAATCACCAGGGGAGGCACACAGAAAGCAGTTTATCTATGGCATGGTTTGATCAATCCGGTTCTCAGGAAAAGCAAGACAAATGCAGCCCATGCTGGCCAGGGACATGGAGCTCTAACCCTGTCAGCAACAATCTGATGAAACTTGCAAACTTGAGTGCCTAAAATTATTTTCCTAAATCCATTTTTAGACCCCCCTCAATAGAAATGGCCTGATTTTCAGAGGTGCTAAGTACGTACCACTTTCATTGACTCCAATGGGAGCTAGGGTTGCTCAGCACCTCTCAAAATCAAGTTACTTTTATTTAGTTGTCTAAATATAGATTTAGGAGCCAAACTTTAGGCACTCACATTTGGAAATGTTAGCCAGTCATGTTTAGAAACAGCCACTGTGGTTCTGATTCTAAAATAGCTAGGGTCTATGATTCAGTCTACATTGCAATTTACAACCAAATCTAGGGATCTAGATACACATATGGTTCCATTGCATACGGATGAGAGTGTATCTATCTAATAGAACCGTGTTGTAGCCATATCCCCAGATTTTAACTGCAGTATAGCTGTGGCCTTGATATGACCATTGAGGAAACTTTGGTTCAACTCGTTGGTTTATAAGCTAAAACCTGTAGAGGAAGCTGAATTGTGAATATTCTAAATCTTTCAAAAGATTTTCCATAAGCGAGACTGACCTTTGTGAATCGTATTCATCGAATTATTGGCACTAAGAATTTGCTTCCAACACTTTTAGATTTTACATTAGGCTTTGTCTGCAAAATGTTAGCTAAATACCATGTATTTCTCTGTTTTGGTTTAGGCTCAGTTTGCATTATGCTTCATAGAAATATGGGTGGGGGGTAGCTCTTTTTACCATTTAATTTCTCTGGTTCCTTTGTAATTCGTCAACAAATGCTAATTTATTCTAAAGTTTACAGTCTTAGAGACAATTTGAGGTGGTTCCACCCTCCCATTTTTGGAAATCAACTCTAGCAAATGCACACAAATATGGGGAGGAGATAGAAGTGAAAGGAGTAATTTGTTAAAATGTAAGAAAAATGTGAACTACAAATTTGGTTTACTAAATTGATTGGAATAATTCCACACAACTCATTGGAATTTTTTTCCCTAAACATAGAGAGAATAAAACACATTCTGTGTGGTCAGACCCTGCTCTCAAGAAGTTTTTCATGTCAGAAATATTTACATGCCACTACTTTTAGTTTAACACTTAGTTTAACCTAGATAAAGGTTTATGACGTGCCCTGTAAACAGGAGAATACCACATAGTATAAGTGTATGTATCAAATATTACCAAAAAATTTTTCCCTGACTTAAAATGCACAAGAACTTCCTAACCTTGTCTCATCCAACATTGAAATGGACTTACTTCTGTGTGTGTGTGTGTGTTAGGGATTTATGATGATGGCATGTCAAGAGGAGGAAGGTGTGCGCGTGGGAGAGACAAGGGTGTAAACTGCCACAGAGATTCAGTTTTACACTTGTCAAATTATTAGTAGGATTTTCAATAAAATTTGCTGTGGAAACACACACAAAAATCCTGTTGTAACCACACTAGGGATGGAATGATAAGACATGTACAGTCCTAAAAGCGGTGGCAATGTTGCTGAACCAGGGCATGTAGTGTAGTAAAATCCTGGGCCAGACATGGCTACCAGCACGGTAGTGTGCAAATAGATGGAACATATCCCAGGAGCAGCTTTCCACAGGTAGATGAGAGAGTGATGAGTAGCTATGTTTGTCCCTACATTTCCTGTGTTTCCCTACATGTTGCTTTCTGATAACAAATTACTGCTTTCTAGAACAGTCCTGGACTTCGGTTTGTTCTGGACTCAGTGGGAAAAGCACTGGACTTCAACCACTGTTTTTTTTTAAGTACTCTTGTTATATTGGAAAAGAATGTTTTAGGCAAATGTAATTTTGTTTTAGCTTACCTTGCAGTTCTTTGTTTGCTAGATAGTATCCAGAAATGTTGGTCCTGAGGTCAGGCTTCGGGCTGTAAGGAAGGTAGGTCTAGGGCTGGGGTACCACACTGTGGTACGCATACCTCGGGGGTACACAAGACATCTCTGGGTGGTATGCGGGAGAAATTGTGAAATGGTGGATTTTTATATATTAATAATTTTATTTATTGCATTTTCATAATAGGCTACTCAGATGAAGTGCTAAAACTCTGTGGGAATTTGTTATATAAAACATGGTAGTAAATTTACTTCAAGATGTACCAGTGAGAATACAGCTACACAGCCCTCACCTCCAATCACTGTACAGCACAGGTTCAGTTGCCCAGCAGCAGTCCAGTGTAACTGAGTTCGGAACTTTGGGTTTTTTTTCCAGTTGTATACATCATATAATTATATCTGTACATATAGGTTTATAGAAATATGGACAGATGGCTAAAGACAGATATTGTTAAGAAGAACACACAAAGTATCAGTGAAGAGAAGGGTAGGGCAGGTGGTAGATCTGGAAGGGGTATGCAATAAGTAAAGTTTGGGAACCCTTGGTCTAGTGGCATCATCTTGTCAGAGAAGACTAGGGAAAAGGCATGAGCCATTTCTCAGTTTATCCTTCATCTTTTGAAATCATTGGACACCATTTAAAACTAAAATTAAAATACAACTTAAACAAAAATTACATTCACCTTAAAAACATTGAAAATTTTATGTTCCATATACATATGGAATCTTTACTAGAAATCTGCCCAGAGTATTAAAACAAGGCTGAATGAAAAACACAAAATTAAACACTATAGAGTGCTTGTAAATGTTGGCCTTCTTTAGCATTAAACTGTATAGGAACTGTATTTTAAGTAGGATGATATACACAGGGGAATTATATATGACAAAAATAAAATATTGGATTCACTAGAGTAAAAATATCATATGCACACTTGAGGTAGAAACCATAAAACTCTATTGTTCGAGCAATGGCACAGTATATAGCTCACACTTAACAGGGAGCAGTTGAACTGGTTTCTCTTTCAGACTATTGTGCAAGGATTTAATATTTTCTGACTGTCTGACACCGGGGCTGAATTATGCCTCTACTTTAGCTTAGAGTCAGGATTTGACCAGGGTGCCTAACTGCTTCTAGGCCATCATGATTTGCTGTTACACTAATGACAGGAATTACTAAATATCTTTGCCACCTTATTGGCCATTTAAAGTACTTCAGATGTCTAAGTGCATGCATGCTTTTAGGAGGTTTTGTCTGGATCAACATTTTAAAATACAGTTCAAAAGAACAGTGTAGAAATTTTTAAATCAAGCCATGATTTATAGTATTATTTTTATAAGTAGCAACCACAAAAATAATCATGTTACTGGAGCCAGTATTTTGAAATGGTAGGATCTAATGTATGAGGTTATTGCATATGAATGGAGAGATATGCTATTGCAATGATATATTTTTATTACTTGCTTCTGTTTTTATTAAGGATGATGAAAACCTTGTGTCTGGCCCTGTGAACAAAATTAATGTGACCTTTCATGTGACCCACCTGTTGGGCTTTCACAACTGATAATAGTAACCTCATGTTAGGGTGATCTGGAGAATAACAGTGTGCCACCACCATAGAAGATAACATTTGTGTTTCTGTAGTTTTGAATTTATATATATATTCGGTTCAGGCATGAAATTAAAGAAAAACATTTTATCTAACAAAATATTTTGTTAAGGAAAAAATATTATTGAACAGCATGTTCTAGACAAATGCCTGTTTTCAGGGGCTTGCATCTTAGCTGTACATTTGGCCAAAAAGGCTACAGATCTTCAGAAATTTTTTTAGCTAATTGTATCATTTGTGTGTGTTTTGCAGGGGAAGAGAAATCCAACTGGCTATTTTTAAAGTTCTTAGAGTGTGGAAAGGTTTTTTAAAAAAAAAAGTTGTGAGGTTTAGATGCATATTTTGCCATCTCGTTTACTTGTAACATAGGAAAAAATAAATACCGGGTATAAAGTCAGTAATATTAATCTCTTTTGAGGGAAAATGTGAAAAAGCTGGAATGGTTCGAAATGAGATTATTTGTACATGTATATTTATGTCCTGATTCTACAAACACTTAGGCATGCCAGTAACTTTACACATGAGTGGTCCCAATGAGTAGTTCTAGGGTGTACTAGGGTAAATATAATTTTGTCTCTCACTGGGACTACTCACATGCATAAAGTTATGTGCATAAGTATTTGCAGGATCAGGGCCTTGATTTCAAAGGGATTTTTTGCACGTGTTTTTGTAGTTCATGCGCAGCTGCTGGATTTGATCAACAGACCAGAAAGGCTCTTTTCCTTTGGAGCCCTTACGGTTTATCTGGTCAATGGGCCGCAAGCTAAAAAGGATTTACACATTGGGTCAATGATCCATGAAATAAGAGGGATTTCCACAGTGTCTTTCAGTGAGGAGTTACGGTTCAGCCAAACAATATGCATTTTCAAAATGAACATGTGCCAAAATACATGCCTGTCAAAGTACAGTGTAACTGCTCTATTGGAGAATAGTGTCTAATAATAGAGTCAGTATCCAAGTGATGTATAATGCATGTAACAAAAAGCTTGCAATTTCTGCCCATGGTTTTATTTTTATTTTTAAAATGTGCCACTGTATACATTGTACACACCCATAAGAAAAACACATTTAATATTATCCTAAATAAATCAATAAAAATTCATACCTAGTCCTTAATCAGTTAACCCAATAGGAATATCAGTACTATTCCATCCCTGAAATCCAAGTATACTGTTCTCACCCTCCCTCTTCCAAAAACCTAGGTAAATAGATGGCCCGTACAGTATGCCTTGAAGATCAGTAGATTCCGCCTTTGTTACAAGAAGAGTTGAGTGTGCTTAAATGAAAGTGTCCTGCCACCATCCTTATCATGGTTAAACCATGGGACTGTCAGCTTGAGTGCCTCCTGATAGCAGCTGCTAACTTAGTTATAACATGGGGAGAGCGGTGGCCTACTCAGTAGCAAGGGCCTGATCAAAAGCCCCTTTGAAATCAATGGAAAGATGGCTATTGACTTAAATGGGCTTTGGAACCGGCCCTTAATTACAAGGTATTCAACCAGCCAAATAACAAGTGTCTTATTGCTTAATTGCATACAGTGGTGACCTTAGGCCTATGACCCTTATGCAGATTGCATAGGCCCCTTGATTTCCAGCAGCCCCATGCCACAATCAGATCCTCTAGTAAAGCAGTGTCTCAGATTCTTCATCCTTTGTATCATCTCTTGCCTTAGGCTTCTGACTTGGTAAGATTCAGTTCAGCTCCTCCTCCTAGCTTCCTGCGAGCTGGCTTGTATTCAGAAAGCTTTTGCTGATAGATGTCAGAGCAAAGGCTATTGCAGGAATGAACGGGAGGGTCGGGGGGAGTCCATTGTTTTACTTTATTTATTTATTTATTTATTTATTTATTTATTTATTTTAAGGGAGGGGTTTCTGATTGCAAAGTAGGCCCACATAGCCTGTTCATAAACCCTGAAAATGCCCCAGGACCAGCAGGAATCCAGGCCCATCCACAAAGAGGCCAATGTCTCTGCATGTAATCTTTTTCAGCGTGACTCCATTTGAGTTGTGCTAGCAGGAACTCTTTGGCCTTAATGGGAGATCTTCACTGCAGAGGAGGCTTTACAGGGAAGGCAGGGAAGCCTGAAGCTGTATTGGCTTGTCTAGTAATCTCCCTAGGGCCATTAAAGGGGGAGGTGAGGTGAGTCTCTCTTGGTCTGCTGTCTCTTCCCCATCCTGTCTGTCCCTGCCCTCTCCTGCTGCATGAATCCCCAGATGTGTGAGAAGGCCTTTTGGGGGGACACTGCCACGGAAAGGGGACTGTTCTCTGTGCAGGATGGCAGAGGGGAAATTACCCTATTCTTTACATAGGACTTCTAAAAGTTTACCATGGCTTAGCTTGGACAGTGAGTGAGACGACAGGGTATTTTCCTTGAAAGTGCGGTACTATCAGCGCTGGCTGCGGACAGCCATACTGCGAGTCGGTGATGTATAAACTTCCTCACACGGCTCTGCTAGCTCTCCTGTTTGCTGAACTGCAACATCTCCTGTTTCACTTGCGGACCTCTTAAAGAGATTGTCTATAGTGACAGATTATGTAGTTGGCTTCACTCCTATGTCCTCCTCACGCCCAAAGATGCTAGGAAATTTCAGACCTGTTTTTCAGCAGTGGTGTAGCTGCAGCTGTCTAGGCTCAATTTTTCCACAACAGGTAACTGCAGAGGTGCTGTGCGCTGCTGTTGAGCAAGTATGAAATTTTATAGTATAGACAGACCCAAGGAGGAGAACAAATTAAATAACCTTCCTTTCACAAGTTTTTGATGGACAGCTATTTGGCTATGGTTTCTCTTTTGGTCTGTGGATGAGGCCTGACAGTGGGGTCAGAAAAAGCAGAGAAGGGCCAGATCAGCATCTGCTTTTAACCTCTCTTCCTTGGCTTTTGCCTTTACTTATCATATCATATTTCTGTTTAGTTTGTAACTCTGTGTGGCAGGACCTCTGGCTTAAATTTTCAAATGATTAATCATTTTGGGAGCCTCAATATTTGAGACACTTTTAAGGGGCCTGATTTTCAAATAGTGGGTACTCTGCACTTTCTGAAAGTCCTACTTCCATAAGGTGTCTCAAAATGGGCACCCCAAATCCTTGGTAACTTTTGAAAATTTAGGCCTATGTCTTTTATTTACCTTTAAGGCATCCAGTCCTTAATAAAGATATCAAAAAAGCAAACTGCAGATTGGCATTAGTTTAAGCAGATAAGCACTACTTCTTTCCACACAAAAAATACCAATGTTAGTTGAAAATTTTAATTCAGTCATTTTCGTTTATTGGAAATATTTCTATCAGCCATTCATCTAATATTATTAAGTATTAAGAGAAGGATGTTCTCTCCAGCTCTTTTCCCTGTTGTGTCTTTATTGCAGTAATTATCAAAATCATTTGAAGAGTTTAATTTAAACTTAAATGGTTCTCCATAGAATAAACAGAATATCTCACCTGTGAAGGATGATTACATTTTAAAAATTTATTATAAAGGAAGGACCTTCATAATTAACAGGTCTCCTACTTGTGTTTCTCATGTGGGAGAAACCAGACATGTTTCAGGTCTGAAAAGAAAATCTTACTACATTTGAACACTGCCATGTGCTGCCATTTCATTTCCTGTATCATTGGGACTAAAGGGTAAATGTTAAAGGTTCACCTTGATCATTCATCTTGGCATCTGTTGCTATTTTTGTTCTTTTTGTTTGCTGAGCACTGATGATGGGCTGGGTGCTGTGCAAAACACAAATGAAGACTGTCAGGCTGTCTAGAGTAGCTCATGAGCATTAGTGCCAACGTCAGGGCACATGGTCAAGGAACAGGGCACAAACCCCAAATTGGTGGTATGTTCTATAATGAAGACCCACTAAATTGACGGCAAAGCACTCTCCAGTCGACCCCAGTACTCCACCCGGAACTAGAGGAGTAAGGTAAGTTGACGGGAGAGTGTCTCCCATTGACCCAGCACAGTGTAGACACTGCACTAAGTCGACCTAAGCTACGTCGATTTCAGCTACGTTATTATTCACGTAGCTGGAGTTGCGTAACTTAGGTCGACTTACTGAGGTAGTGTAGACATAGTCTTAGTGGACGGTGATAATAGCTTAAAATTCTATTCCACTTTTATGAGCATTCCCCCATCCCCTTTCATATGTGGCTTGGGCTATGGCCTGGCTGTTTGAGCTGTGTGATCTTTCTGAGAATTTCACTTAAATGTCTTACGTGGACGAGTCTAATTGAATACCAATAAAGATGGAGGAGTAAATCTTGCCCCCTGCTCTTCTGTGCCTTGAGTGTCTCCCTGACAGCAAAACCAAAGCAGATCAGCGTTACAACGGAGGGCATGATTGCAGAAGGGTCGTACAAAAGGAATGCGGTGTAGCTCATGGAATTCAGTGCAAAGCCAGAGGATTCACTGGTGCAAGCTACTTTTACTTTCCTCACAACCCTCACAGAGCATGTGTAATGACTATGGTGGGTACTGTGGCTTTAAGTTCTTCTCTCCCTCTCCCTCCATGCCCTCTCAGGAATTATCTAGCGCACAGACAGCTATTCAGTCTGGGTACTGCCTGGGTGGATTTGATCCTGAGGGAGGGTTGCAGGATTGGGTCCTTCAATGATAATAGGAATTATCTAGGCTATGAAGAGGCCTCCACCCTCACCTATTCATAATTTCATTAAATGAAGTATTCAAATATAGTCTCATATCTATATGTTTTTGCTTTATTTATATGTTTAAAACTACAAATTTCTATTTATTCCTAAATGCTGAAAAGCCTTTGTTAGTGGCCTGAAACAGTCCTGTACTTTAACAATATGCTGCCCTTGTTATTTCTGAGATTTCTTACACAAACTTAGCTATTTTCTTAATAGTTTTATTTTTTTATTTTTATATTTTGCTGCCTTTGGAGTAGTATATACAATGGACCGCTTGAGTATGTTTCAGTTTGCTATTTACTGAATGTTTCTTGGGAAACATATTGCTTGACTGACAAGTTCAAGCAGCCTAGATAGTAAATTTTTCAGCAGCTCAGAAAATACCAAGGCCAGAATTTTAAGTGGATTGCTAATTTTGTGTGCCTTAATTTTTGGTGCCCAGTTTGTAATACTTTAGGCATGAGGGTATCTCAAGATGAGCACCAGGAACACTTCTGAAAAATTGGCTGCATTAATTTGTGGGGGAATTATTTTTTTTAATACCTACTGCCATTTGGTGCAATCTGGTATATTCCAAACAGCAAAATAATTTGGTCCTAACATGTATCTATGAACCAGTGACAAACTCATCCCTGTCAGGGTTGGTTTAATAACAGAAAGCAAGGGGGAGGGAAGAAAATAAACTCCTTCAGTGGAAGGGAAATTTCTCCTTCCCCATCCTCCATTCAGAACCTGCTTGTACTACTTAAGATCTTCTGGCATTTTTCTGGCACAGCATACAGTACTTATTCTACAGCACCATGTGTGCTTAAGGTGTTCTGTCTACCATATACTCCATGTTACAAGAATTTTATTGTAATATTTTGAGATTCAGCTGTCTAATATTGTTTTAAAAAAATCTAACTTACTAGATCTCTCTTGCATTTGTTTCTCCTTCTTTGCTTTCCTTAACTTCATCTTTCTTTTTCTTGAATAACTTTGGGTATCTTTTACTCTTTCATTTTCAATATTCTCTCCCTCCTCCCCACGCTCCCTTTCTCTAAGGTGTGTTCTCTCCTTTCAAAGGGATTCAATGGCTTTAATGTTCCTCATGTATTCCTGATAGTTTGTATGAAACACAGGATCAAAAAAACAAAGCCAAATCTGTAATCCTTGGTCTAACAAAAGTTACAGTGGCTTGAATGGGACTTTTGCCTTCATAAGGAGAATGGGACTTTGCTTCTAGACTTTCTTAGGCTTTCCATACTTTAGGAAATATTTATACTCATGTTTTTCATTTGTTGAACAACTTTTCATTCAGAAATACTGCCTGTGCATTTGGTCAGCTGTGAATGTAGAATGTGGATGTGTTTGTGGCAACTCGTTATATAATTTATGGGTAGAGAGTTGTTAACCACAAAATTACAAAAAATCATCCATTGTCATATGGATGAACTGGCTCAGTTTTATGCTGTTTGTCCATCAAAAGGGACAACAAAGTTTCTGTTCTGATCCAACAGTCAAATAACTAGTAAAGTCTACTGATGCTTGAACATGAAGAACACAATAATTTGGTGAGACTGATATGGCTCAGTGTAACCTGATCATTTCTGGATCAATTGATTCTATTCTAGTTTAATTTACCATATGATCGACTTGAAGCTCTGAATTATAGGAAAATATCCACACTGAGCTTAGTTAAAAATAGCTTTGTCACTTCAATATAGATGCTGTACAGACAGAGAATGAGGTAGATACAGCCTGATAAACATGAGGGGAGTGAAGAACAAGCATCCCTCTTCAGGTTAAATGTGTTTTGCTATTGGCAGACTTCAGTTTTTATGTTTGAAGCTTAGAAAAGGCATTGTGTACTTTCTTGTACTTTGTATTATAATTACCTCTTAGGCATGAAGGGACTTCAAATACAGAATATAGCTGTGTGGAATAGTTTACCACAAGATAACGGAAAATTTTAGCCACCCGGACTATGCCACTCAGGAGCTTCCCTCTCTACCCCCTCAAATAGCAAAGACTTCCCAATTATTTAAAAAACAGAGGATTTTGGACAGTTTAGGAGTGTTAGCCTCCATACCTAAGCCTTGCAGGCTTGCAAAGCTTTTCTAAATCATGGATGCTAGTGCTAGCATCCTATGGTTCACATACAGCTCTAATTCTAATTGACTTGGCAGTTATTTCTTAAATGGCCTAATTTTACATATGATTAGCTTTTAATTCTTGAATAACAATACAAACTGCATGAATTATATTACTAGAAAAGCATGTTAATACACAAGATATGATTAACAGTAACTACTAGAATGGATGATGGTAGGCATAAGGACACATTTTGCTCACCTGTGTGCAGCCCTTTGGCTTTAGTGGGAGATGTTCACATTGAATCACGTTCTGTTGAGGGAAGAATTTGTCCCAAAGTGGAAAGTGTATCAGAACATGCAGGATGTAACTAAGAAAGAAAACAATGTTTCAGTGAAAAGCAGCCTTAAGGATCAAACCTATCCCCATCTGTCTTTTGCATACAGGTATTGAGGGACTAATCCATGGCTGTGGAAGGCCCTAGAGACACTTGAACTGGTGCATTCCTGCTGTGTTGGGGAGGATTTGGGAAACCTGTGCCAGAATTCTGCCCTCCTTTGGGGGTCAGTCAGAATAAGGCAGGCAAATGTATCTGCTGCTATGGACATACAGTAGCATTCCCTTGCTCTGAATAGAATGGGGTGAAGAAGCAGTCATGTCATGGCTTCATGATGAAGAAAGAGAATTCCGTATCCAAACCCCCATGCCCTGTGAGATCCCTCCATTTGTCAAATCTGGCAACTCAGGGTTAGTGGGCAGGAAGAATTTAATTTTTAAAACATTTGTGATGTAATGGTCTACTATAGTAAGTAACTGGTTGTATGGGATTTGTTTCAAAAATATATTGAAAAGAGTCACCAGGTTTACAATAGAAGTAGCACAAATCACATAGTTAATTTTTCATTGAGACTCTCTTTGATAAGGAGATGTTTGAATGCCAGTTTTTATGGTTATTTGGGCGGACTCTTTAAATTCCTGTGCCATTTGGTTTCTTTTTCTTTGACTCCTCTCTGGGCTGATGCAACATCGTTGCAGCATGATGTTACATAGCATTGTGAAGACACGAGATCAGGAATGTTTCTGTGCTTATGCAGGGAGACCTTGGCCCAGCGTATCCTGCTAGTGGCTTTCTTCCTTTAACTTAATGGTTCTAAAATAGGTATAGATTTTCTGAAATGTTGGCAAATGGCATAGACTTCAGAAAATCATGTGTAGTTTTAGACAGCAGAATATGGCTGATATGTGAATTTGTTCTTTTGCACATCTCTTATAAGCTCTCTTAACCATGATGATAAAACTGAAAAACCGTAGAAAATAAGTAAGCCATGTACTTTTTTGGTCTTTAAATTTTGATATTAGGGAATCTGCTACGAGATATTTTTATAAAAGCAAGGATGTAAAGTGAAGCTTGTTTTTGCAAGCAACTGCCAATGGCTGAGATGAATTGTTTTTTGTTTTTTGTTTTGGAATGACACCTAGTGAGATGCGACACTCATGAAGTCAAATATTTGTTTACTTGCTCATATATTACATTCTGGCTGTCTCAAAGCTTGTTTTATTAGGATGGTAACACTGTAATTTTGTCATGTAATTTTGCAGGTTGCCATAAACATTTGAGATGGTGTATTAATCCATTTGAGTACAGTGGCAATTATTCTCTAAGCACCAGTTTGTGTTAGAGAGTATGACAGGTAACCATACGCTGTAGTTTCAGCTATTGCAGTGATAATCTTAGACTCTAGTTGTGGAACTATTTTTCCACATTAGAGACTCTCTTGATGCTGAGTATAAAATAATCCTGGTAAGGCATCTTTGGTACATTAAGACATTTGCCTGCAGTCTTCATCTTACTTATACTTCTGCTAGCAGAGCCAAATAACCATGATTTCATTACATGATGTTTTATTTTGGACATTTTGTCCCTATTATTACTTTTTGCAAAGTCTTGATTTTAGGTTTCTAACTCCAAGATTTGTACATAATATTGTACATGGAACAACCAAAAGTGGTCAGTGAAGCAAAATGGCCACACCTTAGGCTTCCGAATCAAAGTGGGAAAAATCCCATGCATCAGATGTTATTGTTCACATTGTGCTGTTGCCATCAAGTGCTAAGGTTCTTTCCAGTGGGCCAACAGCATCACTACCCTGTCTTCTCTCTCATTCATGCTGTTAATGTTCAACTTTTAATTTAAGATAAGAGAGTTTGTTTTATTTCTGTGTCTTTTTTTTCTTTTTGGAATGTTTTTGATCTTTGAGGCTGCTGATTCTTTCTTTCTTTCTTTCTTTCTTTCTTTCTTTCTTTCTTTCTTTCTTTCTTTCTTTCTTTCTTTCTTTCTTTCTTTCTTTCTTTCTTTCTTTCTTTCTTTCTTTCTAGTTTTCCTTGGTTAGGGCTTAGCATATTACTTTGTCTACTTTTCTTTTTCCAGCATCTTCTCCAGTGATTTAATATCTCTTCCACTATCTCATATATAGTCTTGTCTGTCACTAATAAGTACACTACATTAATGTGCACTAGGGAACTTTTAGTGCATGCCAGCAGAGTCTGCAGGGGCCAGTGAATATGCGACACCCTGATCACATTAGAATTTACATCCCTCTAATGCTGACTAATGCACAGTGTAGATAAACCCTTAGTCTCAAAATCACCTAATCTGCCCATCTTGGCATTGACCGAAGTGGTCATCTATAAAAACTAGTAAGCAGAAGTAGTTGAGACTGGAGGGTTCTTGTTTCAGTGGTACAATATTAAGGATACTCCTAATAATGTGGCTCCAGTCAGACTTACATCAGCTTGTGACCTATGATGCTGTAGCCTTTTGCAGATGAATGGACACTTAATGGAAGTCTGTTCTCAATGTCCTCAAAAGCAACTTGAATTTCCAGATTTGAGACTTTCCTCCTGTTTTATTGATCACTATTACTTTTTATTAAATTCAGCTGAGTTCTGTTTTTTCTTTTTATCCACACTTCACAGGGAATGCTGAGGATAATGCCATTGTCACTTAAAGGTTTTGACTTTCAGTCATAAACTTTCCTGAGTGAAATTAATAAAATAAATGAAGGGTAGGAGATCTTCAAGAAAGATATATTTTATAGTGTTTTCTGTGGTCTAATATGTGTTCTTATTGTCTCTTCATCTTCTCTAGTTCTTTTTAATAACCAAGAGCCAAAGTAAAATTGAGTGGGAGATTATGATGCAATGGTCTCATTCTGAATGTTGTTTTGCAACACTTTTGGCTTCTGCACTTGTAATATTTTGACTTCTGGTGAGTTAGTAGCTTGACTTCAGGGCCAGACATCATGAAGCAAACAGTTTTGAACTTAGGCAGTTCACTTCAGTCCTTGTCATCAGCTTTGACTGAGTCACTATTCTCTGAATCACCATTTCAAAGAGGAGGAGAAGAATAACCAAATTGGCAACAGGAGTTTTGTGTGTGGACGTGAGGACAGTAGCTGACTTGTCAATATTGTATTTGCCAGAATATTCATGCGTAGGTTTCTGTTTCACTAGGAGATGTCTGAGTACAACCAGAGTTCTGGTGAGCTGAAATCTCCATTTGAGGCTTTGGCAAGATGATGTCTTCTTGGAGATGCACTGGCATTTTGCTTACTGAAAAAAAAAAATGACTCGTGTCTACCAAATGCAAGTGCCAAGTCAAAATGTTTTCCATATTTTGGTAATTGTGCAGAGGGAACACCAGATGGTTCTGATGATGAAACTCTTTTGGGTGGGAATATCAAGGCTCTAGGAGAGGTAAACTCCAAAGATCTCTAATGATCAAATTCTATACCTGTATGTTTTTCTATCACAGTGGAAAAGGCAAATTCAGAGACAGGGAGGGAAGAATCTGGACCATAGCAACAATGTTAACATATTTAATATTGTTTTCATTTTTAAAGATATATCCAGCTTCTTAGTATGGACTTGAGAGACGTCCGAAAATTATTACGCTCTCAAAACAAGAACTGTATATCATGAACTCTGTATGTGTTGGTTTAGTTTAAGCAGTTTGCTTGTTTCCATCATGTCAAATTTCTATTCACCGTAACAGGATGTTTTTAGCATGCCACTCTGTTGGCCTCCCCTCTCTTGCCGCACTAATATTCCATAGACTTTTTGGTCTTACTAAAGAAGCACATCACCAAGGTATTTATTGTTTCCTACAGTTGGTCTGACCTGGTTAAGAGTGATCTTCCCACACGGAAGAATTGCAGGGCGATAAGACTGACCCAAACTATTAAGTGAGCAAGTACAGTAACAGAAACATACAGCTTACTTGTTTGAATGCTAAAGGGTAGTTTACTTCATTGAAATAAAACTATGTAATTAAAGACAAATTGTTGATTGATTTCTGCTTGCTTCTGTAATGCTAAAATTCTGTTTCTAAGAAATTCCAGACAGGCCTAAAGGCTGAATATCAGATGTTTGCCTGTCTCAGTCATATATTAGTTTGTAATAGAGCCTTTTGTGACTTCTAACACCTTCTTTTCCAGAGAAGTAGCCCTTGTTCTTCACTTAGTGCCCTTTTCTCCATGCAAATTATGTTCTATAAAACAAAGATCCTGCTTTTTATGTTGTCACATCACAGTGAGGAACAAAACCAAAAATACTTTTGGGTCATGTCTTCAGAGCATGTTATTTAGTCTGCCACAGCAGAGACTTGCTGCAAAGTGTAGCTGTTTTTTCCATTATGGGAGTGGATGTTGAGTAGTGTACCAGGCATGATGGATGGAAGAATCTTTTGTTGGCATTGAGCCACTTTATACTTTCTTTTGTTTAATTATGATTTTAAATTTTGTACATTCACTAAGTCAGTATAGTTACAGACACTGTTCACCTCACTCTGAATGATGTGGCTTCATATTTTTTTATTTCCAATACCTTTTTTCTAGCATTCTTACCTATTTCGCAAAATTTTATATGGCTTATATCCAGACTCTGCCTTCCTTGCCCACAGTGATTAGTACCTTACTTATGTTGAGTAGGCTTATTGATTTTGAAGAGATTACTTGTGTTAGTGTACTGCGGAATTGGTGAAATTTTCTCTTGTGCAGAGGGCCATGTAAGTACTGTACATTGCTTAAACATGCATTGAGGGCCTCAAAATATGGCTGAAGTGGTGCATAAACTTCGTGTTCGTCCTCTGCACTGGTGTGAATTTAATCCAAAGTGAATATGGGTCTTTAATTGGTTACTGTTGGTAAAGTACTTTAAGATTCTAAGTTGAAAAGTGCTATATATGTGCAATATGATGTTGTTAGTTATTGTGGTGCAATGAATTATTAGATTTTTAGAAGCTCCATAAGCAGAGTTCTGAAAATAGCCATGGTTCACAATGCCTTATCACAGTTAGGAGACAATGGGTGAAATCCTAGCCCCACCTTGGTCAATGGGAGCTTTGCTCTTGGCTGAAGTGGGGTAAGGATTTTACCCAAAGTTCCAAACAGAGTGTCTTGCTGCTTATGAGAGAACAAGAGCCCCGACATCTGATATGTTAATTCGAGGGATCAGATTCAGTCACATGGAAGAGGATGTCTAATGACAATTGAAAGTGCAAAACCTCTTTATTTAGGCTGTAAGTCAGCACAATGGGGCCCTGATGATAGGTGGCATCTTTAGGTGCTAATTTAAGACAATCAGGCCCAAACAAAGCAAAGGACTCAAGTCACTTGAGAGCAGTGATTGTTTATCACTGCAATACCTGAAATTATAATAGTGTCCATTAAAGCTGTAACCAGAACTTTGCAGGTTCAACATTCAGGCAACAGGAAAATAAACACTGGCAAAAGGGAAAGTGCATTCTATTAATGTATATTGTGCAACTGAAGAAAGATGGTAATAAAAGGCTTTAAAGTGCTTTGTTCCTTTAATTCTCTAAAGACCTTTTTCCTTGTACACAAATAGTTAACTATCCACTGCATTCCCAAGGGATGTGTGTGTGCCAAAAAGAGGGCAGGGTCACCTGCAAAAAGAGATATTTCTTGCTCAAGGAAGTAAAGTATGCCTGGCTAAAATAAAATAAAGAAGTCAGAAAAATTTACAGAAAAGGAGGGATACATACATTGTACCTTCCTGGGAGTAGTTTTAACTTGTACTCTAATCATTTATGTGGGATGTTGCGGTAGTGTTTACTGTGGTATTCATTAAAGTAAAACACCCTAAAATTCCACAGCAATAGCTCCTTCATCTAGCACAACCAACGAGTATGTTTGAGATTCTTCTTTAAGAAGTTTCTTTTGAAAGAAACACAAGTTTTCTATATATGTTGCTTCTCTCCCCCCACCCCTCGCACCCAATTTTTCTTTGGTTTTAGTTAAAGCAGTTACAGTATCTGATCATAAGAAATATCATGCTGATGTGTTACTCTGAAACTTTTTTGTTTGCTCTACAGACTTATGCTAAGTTTTTGTGTTGTTTTAAATTGATGTTACAATTACATTTTTAAAATATCATCCTTAAAACTCCCAGTAGTCACCTCTCTAGCTGTTAGCTTTGCATCAATGCTTGCCAATTTCATACTGGGGACAGGTGCTGGTAGCCTGGGGTGCACTGATTGCAAGCAGTGCTAGTAAGCGCCTTCAAATGCCTGGAAGATAGTTTTATAAGATCTCAAAGAATCTAAGAAATATTCCCAATTTGTTTTCAGCATTTATTTGAAAACTAGAATCTCTAATTTAAATGTTTGTAGTTTAGTGTTAGTGCTGTAAAGTTCTTTCAATTCCCAATAAAGTCAAAGGGAGTTGAAGACATTCTACACTTTACTGGATTGGGCCCTTAGAATACACTACAAAAATCACGCTTTGAATATGTGGCCAGTCTTTGCAGACTGATACAAAGCATTTCTTCATGGCCACTTGTTGATTTTCCTATGCATCCAGCTTTTTCAGGTATGATGAGCTATTTTAATGTTTTAACCTGTTGAATAGTGAGTGGACGTAGGTGGTTTTGGATAGTTTGGGGCTAGGGAGAAGGCCCTTGTTGTGCTTATTTTACCGGTAATATTGTCTTCCAGGAATTTAAACTCTGGCAAGCATACATCAACTCAGTTTGCAAAAATTTCTTGAACTGGCTAAGGCTGAGAAGAGTTAGAAAAACAGAATTCTTAGCTAATGAACAACAAGAAGAGACATGCTTTTGATAGGATAGCATAGGTGAAATTCTAAAGAAACAGGGGTTCTGTTTGGATAAGTCCCCAAAGTCTGGATCCCTCTCTGATTGATATCATTTGGGCCTTTCTCTATTTTCAGGTGCAACCCTGTCCCCCAGTACTATACTTTATACCCGTAAACCACAATTATCCATTAGCTGAGGAGGAGATGGGGCTGAGAAGTTTCTACTTTTGAGGGTCTGGCAAACTCATTTGCATGTTTTTCCTCTGGATTATTATTTTTTTCCTTCTGCAGATGGATAAGAACAGAAACTTGGCTTAATGGTTTGTTTTCAGGTTTGACTTCTTGGTGACTGTCACAAGAGAAATGGTCCACAGGGCAGAATGAAGAGCAATGTCCTTGCTGATATCTGTGTATACTGTGTTTTCAGTGTTTTCTGACTCAGGATATATGTACGTTGGATTCCATCTGGATGAGCTGTTGAAATGGAAGGTTTTTATTTAGCTGATTATCACAAGAAAGCTTATGCGCGTTTGAAGAATGATTAAAATTGGGACAAACAGGCCGTCTTTTCTACGTCTGTACTGTCAGCCAGGAAAAATCTGTTTCATAAACAAGAGTCTAGATGGATAGCTAGAATATGTAGTCTCTTCCTTTTTTAAGACTGGAGACTTCAGTTGTATTTTTGTGTCTCATAACAAAACGTAGGTGATGGGGTGACATGGAGAGGCATTTTGTCCTTCAGGTACTCTCTGAAGTTAGACCTCTGGTGCAGCCATGCACACTGAGATTTTAAAGGCTGTCTAAAGGATTTGGATGCTGATTCTCATTAAAATTTATGATAACTGAATTGCTACGATGGCCTTGAAGATCTCTGCTTCAGTGAGTTATGGGCATTGTGCACTAGAGGACCTTCACAATTTCCAATCCAGCATTGGTGAGAGTAAATGGCATTTTTTTAACATTCTTTCCAAAACAGATTTGTCAAAAAATAAAAAACATGGACTTGGAGATAGAATGCAACACAGACATGGCTAGCAATCTGTTTGGATTCATTTGGGCTCAAGGTGTGGGTGAATCTTTAGGTCTTTTATTTTTTAAAATCGAAACTGCTTCATCTATCTTTAATTTTTGGTTTTACTCCTGGGGGCATTCTGTGCCAAAAAATTAAAAACTCTGCACACAATATTTTAAAATTCTGCAAATTTTATTTGTCAAAATAACACTACATAATCATGCCAGTTGCAATTATTTTGGTAATTTATTTCAACATACCTGTTAGCAATGTCTGTAACAATACAGACACACACAAAAATTCCACCCAGGAGTAGAGTTAAAGAAACCCCTATAATAACCCAGTTCCTGTTTCTCTGTCCCCTTTCCCCATCCCCAGAGCCCAGCGGGAGGGGGTGGGGAACACCCACAACCCCTCCCCGCCAGAGCCCAGCCACAGGGCTACTTCTTGCCCAGACACCCGCCTGCTCCTCCAGAGCCCAGGGATCCAGAGGGAGAAACAGCCTGATGCTCGGTCCCAGGCTTGCATGGAGTTTCCTGCATGCTGCCCTCTCCTTCCCTCAGGGTGTGCTGGGAACTGCAGCTGCCAGGAACCTGCTAGCTCCCCCCTCCCCCCAGGGTGTATTCTATGTGTGAGCTGGGATATGCCAGGTCGAGCAGCCCCTAGTAGCAGCTAGCAGCACTGCAGCCCATTTCTGTGGGGGAAAGGTTTCAGAATAGCAGCCTGTTAGTCTGTATCCGCAGAAAGAACAGGAGGACTTGTGGCACCTTAGAGACTAACAAATTTATTTGAGCATAAGCTTTCGTGAGCTACAGCAGCTCACGAAAGCTTATGCTCAAATAAATTTGTTAGTCTCTAAGGTGCCACAAGTCCTCCTTTTCTTTTTGTGGTGGAAAGGAAATTCTGCACTCACAATGTTAATTTCTGGAAAATTCTGCATTGTGTAGTGGCACAGAATTCCCCCAGGAGTATGGTTTGTGAGGGCTGAACAGCTGAGATAGGGAGATTCTGCACTATTCTGGCATTAAAGGGGAAATTTTTCAGACCATCTGAAAAATATATGGGGGATATGCATATCCCCACTTTGCAGTTGTAATTATCTGCACTTGCATTTTAAACAGGGTAACATCTTTGCATGCACAAATGAAAAACCCTTGTGAAAATGTATCCTAAACCTCTCCATACTAGGCAAAAACACAGCACATCTTATTTTACTGTTCACACAAATTTATTTTACCGACCACAACTCTGTATAATTCTTGATGCTATAGACTAGCAAGAAAAATCTAGCAGCTGAACCTTTTTTATTTTTATTTCTCTCCCCCCCCACCTTAATATGTTTAGACGAGATCAGTTATAGTGGACGTTAAGTTATCCAGAAAGTGGTAATGCAGTGAATTTTCATGGAATATTTACTTTTAAAGGTAGATTAAGTTGATTTGAGTAGGTTCAGACAAATCAATACGATTCCAATCTGTTGTATAATTGAGTTTTAATTTTGTCCAATTCAGAGCCCATGAAGTTCATTAAAGAGACTTAACTGCATGTTAAATTACAGGTTTGAGTAAAATTTTATACTCTTCACTGTCAAGTTGCCATGTATCTGGGTTTGATAAGAATATGACTGGTTGAAAGAGTACATTCTCTTTTAAAATAAAGTAAGCCATTCCTTTAGCAAACATATTTCAAACATCATTCTACATATAAAATAGCAGAAAACCTGACATATGGTTCAAATTGACAAAAGAAAAAGAGTCAAACAGTCTTTAACAGTATATTAATTTTAATACCATTTATCAAGAAAAATATATTAGGCTATTAAACGAATAAAATCAGTGTATGTGTTGCTGTTTTATATTACAGTAGCACCCAGAGGCCTCAACTGAAGATTAAGACCTCATTGTGCTAGGCACTTTACAACCTCAGAGTAAGAGTCAGTTTCTGCCCCAAAGAGCTTACAGTCTAAATATACAAAACAGACTAAGTTCATATCTACACTATGGGCACTACAGTGGCACAGATGTGGTGGCGGAGGTAGGCCACCTTGGTGTGGAGGTTTCCTACAGCAAAGGAAGGGTTTTTTGGGTCATTGTAGGAACTCCATCTCCCCAAACGATGTTAGCTAGGTTGATGGAAGTGTTCTTCTATTGACCTAGCTGCGTCTGCTGAAGGTTTGTTTGGCACAGCTATGGCACTCATGGAGTGCTGAAGCTATGTCGACCTAACTTCTCAGTGTAGACCTTGCCTAAGCATGGGGAGGGAAACAGAGGCACAGAGAGGTGAAGTGACTTGCCTAAAATCACAAAGCATGTTAGGGGCAGCGCTGGGGGTAGACCCCAGAATGCAAATCTGCAGCTTGTGCAAACTATCATAGTTCCATGGACTTCAATGGACCTATGCAGTTTTCAACCTCTGAGGATCTGTCCCTGGATGCCCTATCCTCTGAACAATGCTTCTTCTCTGAAACCAACAATATCTATGTGACATGCCCGGGGTAAAATCCAGACCCATGAGTAGTTGTGTCCCCCTGCCCTCTAAGCTAGGGTGCCTTTTCACTACTTCGCTGCTGAAGACACCACTCCTTTCTGCTCAGACACTCAGCCTCCGGCATGTAAGTCACTCCCCGCTACATTGAGTGAGTGCTGCAGCCAGCCACTCTTGAATTACACTGGAGGGTGATCCCAATACACTTCTAGTCCCAGATATCTTGTACAGCCCAGGCCTTCCCTGGACTATACAGGCTTATATAAAGTTCATCGTTTAATTAATAAAAATGATTCTCATACTGCTGCTGCCCCAGAGGGAGTTTCCCAAACACTTCAGTTCAGATGCACTGGATTAGATAAAACAATACAACAAGTTTATTAACTACAAAGAGAGAGATTTTAAGTGAACACAAGTAATGAGGCATAAACATCAGAACTGGCTACAATAAAAATAAAATGCAACTTGTATGCAAGGGGTAAATACAGGAGTTCAGACCATCACAATCTAGAATAACTTTCCAGATACATTTTTAAGTGAAATTTCATATCCCCCTAATTTACAGTGTGGATGAAGACCTTCTGGAGTTTTTAAAAGATATTTTAAAAAGGCAGATATATTAACATTTTAAAATTGGGTATTGGGCAATGCACAGTAACCTTTTGATCAAAATTCCTTTTAGTACCTGTATTATCCTTATGATGACTATATGTTATGAAATTGCATAGTAAATGATCCTTAATTTGGTATCTAGCACTTTAGATCCTAAACCGATTGGATGCTTTATAGATAGGCAAACAGCAGAGAAACTTTAATGAGTTTTCTATTGAGGACATAATATATGTTTCAAAACTGCATATGTATTTACCTAAGAGACCATAAGGAGCTATTATACTCTATATCAATTATATAATATAAGCCAGTGATCTACCAGTGGTCCATACAGCCTTTCCTGGACAGTAGAATGAAATATTTTGAGAACTGTGCACTGGGACTGGCAGAGGATGTGGTTCTTCTGGCAGGGGATCCTTTTCTTAAGAACGGTTTGCAGAATTAAAGTTTTGGAGAGCCACTGTCTATCTGAGGTTCCTGTACGAAACCCATTACTGTAAAAAGAAAAGGAGTACTTGTGGCACCTTAGAGACTAACAAATTTATTTAAGCATAAGCTTTCGTGAGCTACAGTGAAGTGAAGTGTAGCTCACAAAAGCTTATGCTCAAATAAATTTGTTAGTCTCTAAGGTGCCACAAGTACTCCTTTTCTTTTTGCAGATACAGACTAACATGGCTGCTACTCAAAAACCTGCCGTTACTGTAGTATCTGAGCACTTCACAGTCTTTAATGTATTTATTCTCACTACACCTCTTTGAGGGAGAGAAGTGCTATTCTCCCTATTTTACAGATGAGGAACTGAGGTACTAAGTAAATTGCCTAAGGTCACGCAGGAGGTCTGTGGCAGACTGAGAATTGAACCCAGGTCTCCAGAGTTACAGGCTAAGGTCCTAATCACTGGACCATCCTACTCCACTATGAGACTATGTCTACACTGCAGCCTATGTTTTCATAACTTATGTTGCTCAGGTGTGTGAATAAACAACCCCCCTGAGTGACATAAGTTTCGCTGGCATAAGTGGTAGTGTGCACAGCGCTATGTCATGGGAGAGGTTCTCCTGCCAACATAAGTAACTGCTGCTCATTGAGGTGGTTTTGTTATGTCAACAGGAGAGCTCTTTCTCATTGGCATAGAGTGGCTACATGAGTGATCTGACAGTGGTGCAGCTGCATCGGTACAGCTGTGCTGCTGTAAGCTTGCTTGTGTAGACATGGCTTAAGTGGGTTGCAGATTGTCGTAATGAGACATAAAACTGGTGTCTCTAGTGAGTCAATGATTTTTGGTATCTAGCAGAGTTCTGAATTTAAGTTTCCAGGCTCATTTTTGAAGGTGGTATGCCAGGTTTCCTTTGAGGACAGGGACTGAGAGGTCCAATATGGAGTGATGGTTTTTTGAGAAGTGTTTTCCCATGGGCGATAGGGTGTTTTTATCTTTTATTACTTTTACTATGTGAGTTCATTTGAGGATGTGGTGATTGTCTAGCTGGGGGGTTATTTGAAGGCCAGAAGGGCGGGTATGGGAGCCCATATGGAGTATCATCAAACAGTTACAACCCGTACTTGATGGGGACCACATCCTGGAAAAAATCTTTCCTGAACCCCCTCTTCTAGCATTCAAACAACCCCTCAACCTCACCAAGCTCATAATAAGAATCAAGCTTCCCACAGACCATGACACACCAACTCAAAGCAGCACCAGACTCTGGCCCAACAACAGATGCAAAACCTGTAGCCCTATCTCCACGGCTACAGTGATGAATCCCCCCACGACACACCTTTCAAGATCCATGCTTCCTACTCATGGCTGTCAAAACATGTGGTATACCTCATCTAATGCATCAAATGCCCCAACAATAATTTTGTAGGTCAAACTAGACAATCACTACATTCTTAAATGAATTCACAAGGGAAAATGATAAAAGACAAAAACACGCTGTCACCCAAACACTTTGTTCATAAAAGCATCACTCCATATCTGACAAAAATCGTGGACTCAGTAGAGACACTGGTTTTGTCTCATTACAACAGCCTGTAACCCATTAAGGCCAGGTCTATGCTCAGAAGTTAAGTCGATCTAGCTATGTCGCTTGGGGGTTGTCATAAATATAAAGGGAAGGGTAAACCCCTTTGAAATCCCTCCTGGCCAGGGGAAAGCTCCTCTCACCTGTAAAGGGTTAAGAAGCTAAAGGTAACCTCGCTGGCACCTGACCAAAATGACCAATGAGGAGACAAGATACTTTCAAAAGCTGGGAGGAGGGAGAGAAACAAAGGGTCTGTGTGTCTGTCTATATGCTGGTCTTTACCGGGGATAGACCAGGAATGGAGTCTTAGAACTTTTAGTAAGTAATCTAGCTAGGTATGTGTTAGATTATGATTTCTTTAAATGGCTGAGAAAAGAATTGTGCTGAATAGAATAACTATTTCTGTCTGTGTATCTTTTTTGTAACTTAAGGTTTTGCCTAGAGGGGTTCTCTATGTTTTTGAATCTAATTACCCTGCAAGATATCTACCATCCTGATTTTACAGAGGGGATTTCTTTATTTCTATTTAGTTCTATTTTTATTAAAAGTCTTCTTGTAAGAAAACTGAATGCTTTTTCATTGTTCTCAGATCCAAGGATTTGGGTCTGTGGTCACCTATGCAAATTGGTGAGGCTTTTTATCCAACATTTCCCAGGAAAGGGGGGGGGTGCAAGTGTTGGGAGGATTGTTCATTGTTCTTAAGATCCAAGGGTCTGGGTCTGTAGTCACCTAGGCAAATTGGTGAAGCTTTTTACCAAACCTTGTCCAGGAAGTGGGGTGCAAGGTTTTGGGAAGTATTTTGGGGGGAAGGACGCGTCCAAACAGCTCTTCTCCAGTAACCAGTATTAGTTTGGTGGTGGTAGCGGCCAGTCCAAGGACAACGGGTGGAATATTTTGTACCTTGGGGAAGTTTTGACCTAAACTGGTAAAGATAAGCTTAGGAGGTTTTTCATGCAGGTCCCCACATCTGTACCCTAGAGTTCAGAGCGGGGGAGGAACCTTGACAGGGGTGCTGAGGAACATAGTTAAACTGACCTAATCCCTGTGTAAATTGCATTAGATTGATTAATTCTTCTGTTGACCTAGCTACAGCCTCTTGGGAGGAGGGTTAACTATGACTATGGGAGAACCTCTCTTGTTGCTGTAGGGAGTGTCTGTGCTGATGTGCTACACTAGTGCAGTTGCACTGCTGTAGCATTTCACATGTAGACAAGCCCTAATTCTCTGTCCTATAACTCCTTATGTGTAATCTGTTCCACCTTGTGCTGAGTTGTGACACTTTGATACAATAGGTGGTGTTATCTGATTATTCTTATGATAGCTCATTTTGCAATGGTTTCAGTTATCAGGCAGAAAAATCAAGTGGAGGATTCTTTTGGAAGGCTGAACTGATGATATTTAGACAGCAATGAAGTGGGAGGATTCCAAAAGGGAAAGTCATGAAGTAAACAACACTTTTCCTTAATGGATGGAACTGTACCTTTGATGGCTTGTCTACAGGGGGACCCTCAGGAAAGTTAAGATGAATTAGCTAAAGGTGTGAAGTTAATGTGGGATAAGTTAAAGCACATTAAACCCCAGTGTGGATGTCTCATTCAGAAATAAAATGACCTTAGTTTGCTTTATCATCCTTAAATTTGTAGGCAAAATTATTATTATTTCTCCAGTAGATGCAGGTGTATATTTATAGGGTAAGATCCTGGATGCATTGATGTCATTTCAGAGTAATAGCCGTGTTAGTCTGTATTCGCAAAAAGAAAAGGAGTACTTGTGGCACCTTAGAGACTAACCAATTTATTTGAGCATGAGCTTTCGTGAGCTACAGCTCACTTCGTCGGATGCATACCGTGGAAGCTGCAGCAGACTTTATATACATTTATACATACATATATAAAGTCTTTATATACATTTATACATACATATATAAAGTCTGCTGCAGCTTCCACGGTATGCATCCGACGAAGTGAGCTGTAGCTCACGAAAGCTCATGCTCAAATAAATTGGTTAGTCTCTAAGGTGCCACAAGTACTCCTTTTCTTTTTATTGATGTCATTGGGAGTTTTGCCATCGGTTTAAGTGGGACCTTGGATTAAGCTACAGAAGACTAATGTAGCACCCCCTCTCCACCCGGTTACCTTCTTTAATGCCAATCTGTTTACAGCTTTTGATGGACAGATCTGGGTTCTTCTGGATCCCGCCACCCACTCAGCAGGGTGTATCTTCTTTATTTTTTCCTATGAATTTATTTGGCAGTGCCTCCACCCCCCTCGCTCCTTCCTGGTAGGGTCACCAGGGCAGCTTGAGAGGAAAATTCTAACCACAGGGTAATCCCCACTTACTTGCCAGATAGTTGGAGACTTCCAAGAAATAACACAAACACATACAATATATTCAACACAATAATTATATTAAACAGGAGACAAATATAACATATCAGGGTAAAACACTATTTTTAGGGTCACCGGTGCCCATGCTGATAATACCTGTGACTTTCCCCAGTCACATGACTTGATGTGGCAAATGTAAGATTAGTGTCCTGTTGGTACACGTGGGGCCCTTGATGACCTATGACCATAAAATTCTTCTCTGCAGTAGTTTAGCAGTGTGGCTGACTGGGTTCAGTACAGCCCAAAGGACTCACAAGTGGGAGAAGGTGGTAAATCCCTCCACAGGTTTAATATGCAGCAGGTTATAAAATCCCCAAACCCTTACTCCCTGGCTTGAGGACACAATTCAGGGAGTAGGGAGTCCCCAAAACAAATTCTCTGACTGACTAACTAAAAGATGGTGCACTCACAAACTCCATGAATGATCCTCAGATTCAGAGATGACTCTGGACTCCCTCAGTCACTGCAGAGGGGCTGATCTCTGCTGGCAGGGATCCTCTTCAGGCAGGAATCAGGCTGCTTTGGTCCCAGGATTTCCCCTCACCATAAAGGGGTGCAGGGCTTAAGGTGCAGATTATGCAACTGTACTAAAATCCAAACTGTAGCCTCCTAGCTCAGCGTTCAGACACACACTCAGCAGGCACCAGCCCTGGACTAGCAGACAGAGCAGAGCTGACCATGTGTTGACTGGTCTCATTGAGGGAGCTGGAGGGGTAACTCAGCCTGGCTGGGGAAGTTTCCTAGAAAAACTCTACAACCTGGGAATCATCAGTGGAGAAGGAAAAGCCCAGCTGAGGGATCTTTCTTTCAGGTCCCTAGAGGCCAGTTCTCAGGAGGAACCATAGCCGCCAGCTTCATGGATGCTCCGGGGCTGGAGCACCCATGGGGAAAAATTAGTGGGTGCTCTGCACCCACCGGCAGCTAAGCTCCCTGCCTCACCACCTCTTCCTCCTCCTCTTCCCCTGAGCGCGCCACGTCCCCAGCGCTTGCCACTGCCAAACAGCTGTAGCAAGCTCTGGGAGGGAGTGGGGAGGAGTGGGAATGTGATGCACTCAGGGGAAGAGGCGGGGCTGGGTGTGGATTTGGGGAAGGGGGTTGAAATGGGGGCGGGAGGGGGCGGAGTTGGGGCGTGGACTTTGGGGAAGGGGTCAGAATAGAGGTAGGGATGGGGTGGAGTTGGGGCAGGGACTTTGTAGAAGGGGTTGGAATGGGGGCAGGAGGGGGGCAAGGGTGGAGTCGGGGCAGAGCCGGGGGCAGAAGGGGGTCGAGCACCCACCGGCACCAGAAGAAGTCTGCGCCTGTGGGGAGAACCCTGCATGCAGGCCTGACACTCACCAGCTCCCCACACAGCCTGCCGTGCCCTTGCCCTGGCTGGCTCCAGACTGACTCAAAAATGGCTTCTCTCCTTTCCTGAACTCAGTTGTTGAATGGTACATAGTTTGGTCCCAGCAGCCCACAATGATAGGCCACATTCTTAAATGATATAACATGATACCATGCTTTCTTGTAAATAACTGCTTCCATTTTTTACATGCAGGCTTCTTTTGTGCTCACTGATGGTTGTCTGCAGAAAATTCACACTACCTGTATAATCTGGTTATCTTAGAATAACCACTGTCCTTTATTGTTATTGAAAGCTTTTATTAAATGAATATGCTCTCAGCTTTCTGTAGAGCAATGTGGTAAAATCATATGTTAATATAAGCTATTTTCTGCTTGGAATCACTAAAGCTATTGAGGAGGAAGAGGGCTCACTTACAAGAAACTAAAAAAAAAATCCTGTTTTTGTCAGAAGTTTCTTTGGTTGCTGGTATTTATAGTGATACTTTAAGTATTGTGGGCTTGATCCTGAAAACCTTTAGTAATGAAAGTAGTCTCTCTTATGCCCATGGTTTTATTTGCATGAGTATGGTTTTGCAAATAAAGCCTGACTTTTGTAAAGCAAATTTCTCAGAAAGTTTCCTGGAAATTCTTGGTTTTATGTGCATGGCTTTAATTGAAGTCAATGGGAGATGTGCTTATGCCTCTGAGGGTATAATTTGTCCCAGTAGTCTTTGTATATACAGTCTGTATATGCAATCCCAGCCCAACTTAAAGCTAGTGGCAAAACTCTCGTTGATATGAATGGTGCTAGGATTTCACCCTATAAATATATACATGTATGTATCTACTGGAGAAATAATAAACTTTCCTTCAAACCAGACCCATTGAATTTTGTTGTTTTCCTTTTTGTTAGTCTGGAATTCTGTACATCCCTCCTGACACCTAGAGCCCTTAGGATATACCCACAAAGCCTGCAGCAGTGAGCTTCCCAACCTGGGCAGATAGAGTTGGGTTTGTGGGGCTTGTGCTAGTGGTCTCAGAAGAGCCGTATAGTGCGAGTGCAAGGCCTGGAAGCCTGAATCTGTTGACCCGCACTGGGAGGCTTACTGCTGCGGGATGTGTAGTCATACCCTTATTGTTTTCAAGGGTAACTTCTATCTGCTTGGCATTTGCCCTGGTGTAATCCCTCATATTTAAAAGATGCCACTTTGTCTGGCTTCTTAGGCTGGGATTATCCAAGAGGGCTAAGAGGAGTTATTTACCCAACTCCCATTGACTTTCAGTGAGAGTTGGGCACCTTAACTCCCTTTTTGAAAATCCCAGCTTAAATTTTTTGTTGTTCACCTTTCCTGATGTTTTAACAGTAGTGTGTTTCAGCTGTTTTTATTCCATCACCCAATATGTTGGCTGTTCACAGGGTGCTCTCAAAATGTATTTGTACTAGCGAATGTGCTGTGGTTGTGGCAGGTGACTCTAAGCGCTATAGAGATCTACTGCACTGCATCTTCTGCTTTCTCCTTTCCCTGCATGCTAGCCATGCCCCAATTGCATGGTGGCTGCTGCTGGTTGGGGCATTACAATGCCATGATGCTGGAGTTGATTGGTGTGGTGCAAGGTCCTTTCACTGTGGCGTTTATAATAAAGTGGTGGGACAAAAGAGTCAACAGAAGAAAGCATATAATTTATTTGGTTGGTTTGGGGAGCAGTGGCCTTTAAATATGGAGCACCTTTTGGCAAACGTCTGAATCTGAGTGCAGGATTGTTGTTTTTTTGTTTGTTTGTTTTTAAAGCTTCACTTCTGTCCCTTTTGAAAAAAAGAGCAAGCTAATCTTCAGTAAGTATGCTAGTAGCTTTCCAAAAAGCTGTGTAAGAATAAGCTCTGACATCAGTTTGTACAGCATTCTGACTACAAACACACATTTCAATTAAGTTACTAATAGGAGTAGTACCATAGAAATCAGTGGGAATACTTCACTGAAGAGGAACTTTATTCTTGTGTTTATGCAATGACCATTCATCTCAGTCATTGAACCAAAGATCTCTGGAGCTGAAACACAAATATCTTGTCTGGTATCAGGCAGTAGTGGCAGACTTATGTCCTCTATGGATAAGCTACAAAGAGGGATGCATATTACACATGGAATAGTGGGTTACCTTGACAAGTCTATACTACCTTATCTAATCAATAAAAATAAATGCATGTTTTAAAAAATATATATTCAGCATGGGTTTAATACTTGTGATGTTAACTTTCTGATGATGGGGAAAGATTGTTTCCCTTTCACAGCTGCATCCTTAGTCTTTCGATTGGAAAAATGGTCATCTATTAAACCAAGTAGGAAAAGAATAAGGGGCAATGCTTACTGGTAGAGCATTTGACTACAAATACAAAAAGAAAAAGTCTTGAAACCACTTGAATTAATAAAGTAATGAGGTGTTTTATATTTGCAATATTGTTTTTCTTTTGATCCAATAACTATGCATGGTAAAATGAGTCGTGATTTTAGTAAATGTCTCTAATTTTCCTTCATTTAAAGTCAAGGTACTTTATATTTTGAATTTGCACTGTAAATAAGTGTTTTCACTATTGTTACTTATAGTCTGGTTGTACCGGTAGACTGCTGCTACATTACTGCACATTTTGTTGATGTACTTTGAATGTATTATATGGGATGCGCTATTTTACCCTCACATTTCCTTGGTTAATTTAGTAAGGGAAAAATATTTTTTTATTATTTTTCACGATGTACTAAATATAACAACCTAGCTAAGGTGAAACCATTTTGAATAGATTGGGCTGTTTATTTTATTTTTTTTTCAGCCTGACTAGCTGCATAATGGTGCAGCCTGCAGCTGATTGCCAGTTTTGAGGTGTTATCTGAACAACAACAGGCTTTAATTTGCTCAGGATCACTGGGCACAGTTAGCCCTGTTCTGTCTCTCATTACTTGCATTGTTGTCATAAACATTAATGTTGTAACATGCATATTTCCAGGCTAATTTTTTTTCTATAGTTTTAATTTTAGCTGAACGTTGAGGCTAAATTTTAAATTTTGTGTGTTTAACCTTCATCCTAATTGCTTGTCCACCATGAAGTGGTGGTGCTTTGTTCCTAAATTCCCTCTGAGGTGGTGCGCATTAAAGTGTATTTATACTCTTTCAGATTAATTAACTGTGACCTTACGAACCACTGTCCTTGTTTAATTGGTGGCTCCAAAGCACACTAATGGCATAAATCAACTGATAATGAGATTCAGAGTTGCTTTTAACATATATAATAACACTGCAATGATATGGCAAATGAGATTTGTTGACTCTGTATTGGCATTACAGGAGAGAAGACACAATTAGATGTGTACTTTTGGAGTGGGGGAGGGCTTCACTGGAATGAATACCATGCAGTTCAGGGTGGGTGGATGGGATAAGGAGGATATTCTACATCGAGATAAGTTTGGTATTCTCTCCTTATCTCTAGGCAATGTGCAATATTGTGCAATGTGCACTTTAGGGCATAGAAATGTGGTGGGAAGGTGTTTCTTACACATTACTGAAGGGTAACAAAACGGATGATTTCATCTTCAGTATAGTTAGATGTTTTTTACACTAAACTTACGCCCACTATTTTATGAACTGCAAATTAATCAGATAGTTCCCAAGGAACAAAAAAAGATTTTGACCTAAACTAGTAGCCCAGGCCCATTATTATTTTCAGTTTAATGTTACCCATATCCATCTCCCACATTTTTGGAAATAAAACAAGGGGTTTGAAACAAAGTTTCTTTGTTTTCACAAGAACTAAAAATGTGCTGTATGTAGACCAAACAATAAAAATAAACTGCCGAACTACCTTCTAATGCATGGGGGTTCTGGAGAGAGGAAACCATGGATATTTAGAGGCATAAAGTGAGTCATTGTGCTAGTTAAAGAATTTTATAAGGCAAGCTCTGTGGGTTTGAGTTGCATCTGTTACCTTTCCAGCCAGAACTGAGGGTATGGAGGAAAAAGAATGTTGGATTGAATCATGCCTTATACTGAATGCATTGTACCTAGGCTAAGCTTCTAAATGGGATCTAGACCTTAGGTAGAACAAAAACATTCTTGTTGTATGACTGTTACCTTAAATGTATTCCAATTTAGAATACCAAAAAGATATTATATTAAAACAGTTAAGCTACAAAACACTATTACCAACAGATTTTTCTAAAGTAATGTGTGTTCCCATAACCCTTTAAAAATTCTCTTTGTTGTTTTCCCTATTAAAAAGATAACCATGCCTGTTATTTCTGACAGCTCTTACAAGCCATAATGGACTGGGTTGCTATGGTGTAAGATGTAGAACAATGAAATAATTGTTTGTCGTGGTATTGGCTTCCTGGAAACAAATTCTGTGTAAATTATTTGGTTGAAATGGTGACAACAGTGCTGGTTGCAATTTTGTTTAGTTCATAGTTAGAAAATGCCTCTCTCCTACAATAAAAAAAGAAGTTAAATGTGTCCGTTCTTTGCTGTAACTTTTTTCTTTCTACATTTTCAGGTCAGTTTCATGAATTCAAAAGCAACTCACCAGTGATTTCTGGGTGCTGGGGCTGATTTTCTTGTGTGTTTGTAAGTATTTATTGATTTATTACACTACTTATTTGCATGTATGTCTGAAACAGTTTTAACATGAAAGTAGGCACAACATTAAAATACCATCCTTGGACCTCACTAGTCAGAATGTCTTGTTAAGAGATTTATCAAGCTACTTAGAAACGTTTTATTTTTTTGAGGGGCAGGGAGGGGAGGGAGGAGTCAATGTCCCTCTGGAGTTCTTGTGCAATCCTACATTTCAGTCTCTCAGGGTGGATATAAATACCTGAATTAAGGAGTGAGCACCGCTGCCCTCATCTCGGTATGTCTGTTGAATTTCCCAATAGTAATTGAGATGTAACTATATAATGCTTATCATTTTATAACATCTGTGAATCTGTGCTGACCCTGTGGCTTACGTCAGCAGTCCTTCTTGCTGCAGTGATGGAGATATGTGCCTGGAAGCAAATGGGGGCACCAATGCCAGGAAGGTGGAGTTCTTGGAGGTAATGCACATAGGTTATTGTGAAAATGCCAGGGAAACCTCTGACTACTGAAACAGAGTTGTATTCATGTTTAACTTGGAGGAGGCTGACATTTACAATTGCAGAAAAAGGCCTGAATGTGTAGTCATTTTGGCCTTGACACAGGAAGGCACTTCAGTATGTGTTTTAAGTTCAGTGAAGTCAGTGGGATTTAAGCACATGCTTAAGTGCTTTTCTGAATTGGGAGCCTTAGAGACAAGAAGCTCAGTAGGGAAGAAAAGGCATCTACAGAATAAAGGCACAGAAAATTTTCAGTACCATAACTTGTTTAGTGTTTGGATGTAGCCAGATGTGATAAGAGGGAACCCATGGGAAGGGGGCAAAAATAATAACTGACAAACTGTGTACCTTACTATAAGATGGTGCTGCATAAATGGAGTAAATCAACACAACACAACAACTTTAAAACACAAAATCTTGTTTATTGAACTTCAGCTAAAGTTGTGCACAAAATCATGATGAAATGGGAGAACAGCTGTTTTTCCCCCAAAGAAAGAAACATGATCAAACCTCACAATTTGTGACAGATAACATTCAAGTTACTATCACTTTCTTCTTACAAAAGAGTGCCTTACCACTCATCCCTCGGCAGACACTTGTATTTTAAATTCCTTTCACTTACTAATCTATCAACCTATATTTCTTTTTAATGAAAATTATTAATCAAATTTGGAGAAAATATATAATAGTTAAGAAATAAAATTATTCATTTAAACAAAATTACTAAAATCTTAGAAAAATAGATTTCTGATGTCTGATCGTGGCAGTGTAGAGTCATGGACTGAACATAGGACTGAGATCAAGGAACTCATTATTTTTAATCCTGACTTTACCTAGGACTCACTGCACAGTTCTGGTTTTAAAAAAAATCACTTAGTCTTTCTGTGCCTAAGTTTCCTCCTCTGTAAAATATGTAGCAATAAAAAATGTCAGCATGTGCTGCAAATAGTGGCCAAATTTATCATTGTAGCCCAGGTATTTCTCAGTCTAAGTAAGTATAGGAAGTTCGATATATACTATGGTAAAACAAATACTGTGGGGCAATAAATGGTGTCTTTTTTTTTTTTTAAACATTGCCCCTTGTACTAATCTAACTCACTGGAAGGCTGTAAAAATTCTTTTGTTAGTCCATACAGCATCATGAAGTTGTACCGTGATATAAATGTTTGTCATAATCCTATTTCAGGCCTTTTGTTTAAATCCTGCCCAGGTTGGTAGTGACCAGAAGTTGTTTAAAAATTAACATAAATATGCCTTTAAAATACTGTTCATGTAAAACAAGTAGTCCTACTTAGGTCAGTCAAATAAATACATTAGAAAGAACTCTATAATAAGCAGTATAAATGATTGCCATCTGGCACCTGTAAGCTGGCCTATGGTGTTAGTACAATTCCTGGAAGACAGATAACCATGTCTGACAATGCTGCCACCACCACCGCTGGCACACTTGTTGGCAATCTCAGCAGAGAGGTCAAAGAGTGAATGAATATATAAACTCAACTACCATCTAGACTCTAGAGGTGGTCTCTGTAAATCAGGGCTGAGGCCAATTAATAGGATGTGTGGAGGAGCTAATGCTGTTTCTGACTGTCCGTGTTCTGTGGGTAGATGGCTTATTTTAGCACTTAGGGTTATCAGTAAGTACAGCAGCATTTACAAGGTCTAAATTCACTTAAGCTAAAAATAAAATCTAGAACATAAAACTGACTTGGTACTGTCCAGTTTCTTCTCAGATACTATAAAAAGTATTGAAGTAAGTTCTATATTAGCAGTGGACGAAGCCTTCTTCAAAAAACTGCTCTGTAGCTTTCTGAAATTGCAAAGATTTGCAATGTAGCATACAATAGGTCAATTGATGTTGTTAAATTATGATAATTTCTATGTTGCCATAAGGATTTGTGGTGGTTTACAGCCAAAATGAGTCTGGCTGCTGCCTCAAGTAGCTTACTTTCTGAGAAAGGCATGATTTTTGAAAATCTTAACTCATGCAAGTGACCCCATTGAAGGCAATCAGAGCAGAATCAGGACCTAACTTAGACATAACACAGCAAGGTATGACACAGAAAAGTTGGAGGTGTGAGGGATTAGCATAAGAAGGACAAGAGATATAAGCGATCATGAGATGTTTTAGTTGCATACGCATCTCATTAGTGCATTTAAAAAAATTAAGATGTAATGTTTAGATATGTTACAGTAGTCTTTCACTCTTATAATGTGGATAATTTGGTGGGCCAAAAATTGGTGCAGGAGTAGAAATCACTGCTAGAAAGGTTAAGAGTTACCTCATATATTTTCCACAGAGGTATACTGCAGTGTCTGTTAAATATCTGTTTATATCAGTTCAGAAGCTGTTTCAACCAGGGGATGATATAATCTTTTTTTTTTTTTCAAATTTTTGAAAGTTTTGTCATAAATGTGTTCATACTGTAACATATAATTACTTGGATCACCCAGTTCAGACAGCTTTGTTTTTTGTTGTTGTTATAGCTAACCAGTTTCATTCAGGAGAAAATAGGACTGATGACTCATACAAATTGCATAGAAAATATGACTTCTCTCCTTTTCTATATTTCCCACAGAGTTATTGTCATAACTCAAGGTTACTTTTATGGTCTTAAAGTGGTTTTATATTTTGAATTATTTTCATAGGTAGACTTGTTCAGTGGTGAATTGCAAGAGTCATTTAAATTTATAAATATTAAAATAGAAAGATATTTTTAATGGCTCTGAGCTTATGAAAGGTTTTTTGTTTGTACTCTAGCAGTTATACATACATCCTTTCAGCACCAGGTAGCCTCTGACATTCTTTTTTTCTGTATTTACATTTTATTCTAACCCGTGTGTGTGTGTATGACAGAGATGGGTTTTATGCACATATACAGTTTTAATGAGAACATCAATAAATGAAGAAAAGCCTTTCTTGAATGGACATCAGCAAAGTCCAGGAAACTTCTAATGTATTGCTACAATAACTCTTCAATGAAAGGCCTGTTTTGGTAATATGATGAAAATGATACCATATAATTTTGTTTAAAGTCAGAGGGCTTTAAAAAGGATGTAGTAAAAATGTTTCAAAAGCAAGTATTTATTATAAATAGTGAAACAAACACCTGGAATTTGTGTATTTAAACAATCATATACAATGTTGTGTCAAATCTTGTTTGTTCAGACCTTTCTTGAATTGCAGCACATTTGCTGTCAATAACAGATCAAGTTTTTTGCTTCGAACTCAACAATATATATTTTCGAAGACCTATGTTTTTTGAAATAATGGAGTCAGATCCTTGATACAAATCAGCATGGTTCCAATGAAGTCACTGGATTTACACTAAATGAGGAGCTAGCCAAATACATTTCTGTCCTTTGTCTGATGCATTTAGATTTAAAGATAAAATCTATGAAATGTTGTGAATAGTTTCATATGTATTAAGATGCAACAAAGATACAGAGGTAAATTAAGATAAAGCATCTTTGAAGAGGTCTTTATGTAAATGAAGATTTCTAAGGATTTGAGGCTTCCCTACTTTACAATCTAATCGTAAACAAATGATCTGCTGGTTTATGATACATTAATTTCTGGGGGACACCATCTCTCTCCGCTCTCTAGCTCAACTCTTTAGTGCATTCAAATATTAGAAAGTTTATTTTAAAGATTCTTTTATTTTCTTTCTTTGTCACATACATAATCCATTAGCATTTTCAAAAAGGTCTCCATCACATTATCCCTTACCTTTCTCAATAGAAATGTTAAAAGAACCTGTTCTTTATAGAGAAAGGTAAGTGGTACCTTAACACAGGCTGTCTTGGCTGAATCATCTATGATTATTTTATGGCAGATAAAGAAACATAAAGAGATCATCTTCAGATGGAACTAACTGCTATCATTATTATTTAATGTTGGCATTGCAGTAGTTTCCAAATGCCCTAATAGAAATCTGGGACCCATTGTATTATGTGCTATGCAAAACATACAAAAATATGATGCCTGCCCTAAAGAGCGTACCATCTTAAATAAACAAGACAGACAACCAGAAAGATGCATACACCATTTAGGTATTATGGCTTACGTACCTATTTTGCCTATCTTTTTTTTTTTCTTAAAGATCCCTCCAAAATCTCCCTCCCTGTTACTCTGTCCTGTTTCAACATTCCTGAACCATCCATAGACATAGATTCACGCACACAACAGGCTTTTAATGGAATTATAGAAGGCAGGAGGAGATAGTGGTTTATATATTCTGACAGGCAGAGGTTGTTTTTGTAAGATTCCATTCACTCATTGTTAATATTGTACCTTCTTTTGCTCAAACTTACAGTGAGTGGGGAGGACTTTGATTTGGGGCTGTTGCCTAGAAAGTCTTATTCATGTAAGTAAGTTACCAATTCAGTCATGGAACTATTCACATGTGTAGGGCTCTGCAGGGTCAGGTTCCCGATTGTTGTATACTTTTCATGTACAGACTGTACCTTGACAAGAAAAATTGGATGTACAGTATGTAGGTGTTTAGAGCAGCAATATGTGTTGTGCTCAATTTGGAATGCTGCTTCTTAAACAATAAGGGGAGGGTACATTTAGACTACATTTACAATGCACAGCCCCTTTCTCCTTCATTTCCTTAGAAGCAACAAAATGGGTGTCACAATAGAAATTCATATAAAATAATAATTTACATTCATACTCGTCTAAAGGCTATTAAAATGTTTATAAACTACAAATATATGGCACTACTGAAATGCAGCCACCACTGGGTTGGAAATTAGCGTCCAACTGGCTCATAGCACATTGTGCAAGAGTAGAAAAAATATATGTAGTCACTAACTTACTTTTTTGGTAAGGGTTAAGCCCTGTTGTTTTGGATACATTTTTCTAGTTAAAATATGTTTAGAAATGCTCCTTTTTAGAACTGCAGTGCTCTGAATGCAAGCAGGGGACCCCTCTGCTCTGCCACTGCCACATATGTATGCCACATTAGATCAATCTGCTGCCTACAAAAATCTTTACAAAATAGTAAGGGAAAAGTCCAAATGCTCATCCAAACAATTCTCCTTTTGCAAGGGCGGAGTACACTGTGCAAGCTGCATAGAACACATGGGAGACCAAGAACTGTTAGGAAATTCTTGTATGGAACAGCTGGAACAAGAATGTGGAAGAAGAGTACTCTACAGCATTCACAGCAGTTTGTACCTTGAGACAGTCTCAGAGGTTCTGCAGGTGATTTGCATCTGCGAACTCATTGTTTGTAGAAAAGAAAGGCTTAATCATCACACAACTGAAGCCCTAATGTGTCTGAATAGATATTACTCAAGACTCTAGGAAGGTTGTTAGGGAAGGATTTTCTTCAGGCCAGGCTGTACAACACCAACTGTCTGTGTGAACACTGTCTGAAATCTTACTGAGTCAAATTTATTAAGTGGGCCAGGATGGTAAACTGTTCATAGTAAGCTTCTTTCTATTTCCCACTCCCTGGGATATATATCAAGGGTAGTTTGATTCATTTATTGATATGAAAGAGAATTGCTTAGGACTAATCACTCTTATAGGCGATGTTGCAGTAAAAGGTTAACTGTTCCCTGAATGTACTAGATCTACAGTATATACCTATGCCTGACTCCTCAGCAGAGATGTCACCAATTAAGCACAATCCCTAATTAAGATTCTACAGCGAAAATCCCTGTTTTTCTAAGGTTAATTGAAAAAAGTTGATAAAAGTGCAGCATCCCTTTAAAAATGTTACTCTAAAACAAAGATGAGGTAAACCACAAAGATCAGCTATGAAAATCCATGCAAATGGTTTTGGAATTCATTTCCTGGTACAACATGGATTTGCCCCTTGAAAGCACTTGCATTAATACTGAGAAAGTAAAGAATAGGAAATGAATAAATTGTACGTGTATAAATTTTGTGCAAACTCTTTAACTTCTTTAGTTGCTCTCTCATATTTTTCATTGCTTGTTGGTCTAGATGGCTTGTGGATGTACCGTAAGTGCAGCCAGTGGACGCAGGCTGAGAGGGATGTAGCCACCCACGTTTTATCATCCCTTTGCTGTGCCCCTCAGAATAGCTGTAGGACTTGTGCAATTTCACTCCAGATTTGTTTTATGCAGGTGGTCTGCAGGAACACTAATGTAGTCTCTTTGCTACTAATGTGCTCCTAGTTACCTCTGTCTGTGTTAAAATTCAACAGCAGGTTGTGCTCGCAGTTTGCAATCTGCCCTGTTAAAGGTGTTTCGGCAGAGTTTGCACATTCCAAAGACTGCCTTATAATGTTGCACACACCCTGTGCCACTCCCTGCTCCCCACTCCCCCGCCCAGGAACATGCTGGATTGATTCTGTCTCTGTTGGTGCTGATCGTTTATCTCAGCAGGTAAAGAAACTCTTCTGTGTTTCCTAAACAGCCTCCAGCCTGAAACAGCAGGGATTTTTTGGTTTTTGCGTTACCCATCCACCTGCCATTAATGGTTTCATCACCACTGAAAGACCCTCTACTACTGAGATTTCAAACCTTATTGTGCTGTGGTCACTGTTGCTTAGGGGAACAGCCATACTTGCCTCTTGTACACAAAACTAAATTGAGCAGAGCTTATCCTCCTATGAGCTCCAGAAGGAGCTGCTCCAAAAAGAAGACATTTATAGTATCAATAAGCTGCTTCTCTAAACCATGTACAGATGTGTTATTCAACCAGTTAATATTGGGGTAGTTAAAATCACCCATTATTATTTTTCTGGCAGATTTTGCCACTTCATTAATATCTTTCAACATACTGAGTTGCTTGGCTGCTCCTTCTTTTACATGGTTTATATCATATCATGCCATCACAGCATATTCTGTAGTTTTGAGTTAATTGCTCAATTAACAGTGGTATTCATGAAGTGCTAGGAAAATTCCACAACTAATGATTTGGACAAATTCAAAATAGGTTGGTATTCCATAGTTTTAAATGTCATACATGCCAATATCTGCAGGCATAAGACTATGAAGGCTTAGAACTCGATAGCTCAGAAACTCGAGTCTAAAAATCATAATAAAATCGTCAGGCATACGTATAGCCCCCACTAGTCCCCATGTAAGGGGTTCTGTGCCAGCCTACTTGTTTCTTGGGATGGTCAGGACAGAGAGGTAGGGGCATGGAATGACTCCTCGGTCACTTCATGGGTGGGTCTTGTGGAGGTGCAAAAGGAGGCGGGGGGACAGTGCTGATGAACCCCGATTCTTCCACCCTCCTGGCCTCTGAGTCTTGTTTATGGAAGCATTGTAGAGGCTGCTATAATAACCATTGTATAGATGTTTGCAGGCACTGCAGAAACAGAGGAGTGATGGTGATTGGAGGGCGATTGAAAGGTTTGTAGTGGACTTTTCTTCTCTCCCTGCGGACCATGGTTGGGTGTAGGTGCAGAACAGATAGTTAACTCTAATGGGCCATTGTTCTCAGCTGTTGTTTGGAGCTGCCAACTAGCTCTCTAGGCAGTGGGCTGATTCTTTGTCTCACCAGCTGCCATGCAAGGATATCAGGGGATCATTGCCCTACCCATATTTGCCACTCCCCAGCACTTTCACTTTCACTTATGGCATGGGGGGGGAATGAGGAGGACTCATGGACCATGCCCGGGGGTCAAGTTGATGCAGTGTGGCTGCAGAGTAGCTTCATGGCCACTTCCAAATAGGCAGAGGTTTTCCTCTCTGGATTCTACTTCCCAGGTTCAGGGATCAGATGCCTGCAGGGCTTTGGTCAGGCTCTGCACTCTGAAAACAACAGGGGCAAGATTTGGCATCATGGCTTTTGTCTGATTTTTGTACATTACTCATTTCACTAATTTAAAATCTTTCTGTACTGTGCTGATGATCTGATGCAAGACTGTACTGAGTTGTAATGGTTTGCATACAAGAAAAAGGTTTTAATCGAGCAAAACACTTAAATATGTGTAACTTCAAGCTCATGAGGAAAGGAGTACTTGTGGCACCTTAGAGACTAACCAATTTATTTGAGCATAAGCTTTCGTGAGCTACAGCTCAATTCATCAGATGCATTCAGTGGAAAAATACAGTGGGGAGATTTACAGACCTAAAAGTGGCAATTTAAAAGTGACAAAATAAAACTGAATGCATCCGATGAAGTGAGCTGTAGCTCACAAAAGCTTATGCTCAAATACATTTGTTAGTCTCTAAGGTGCCACAAGTACTCCTTCTCTTTTTGCGGATTCAGACTAACACGGCTGCTATTCTGAAACTTATGACTTCAGTTGCTGAATAGTCCCATTGACCATGTGTGTGCTTAATTCCTTTCTGGAATAGTATTGATTATGTGTATTTTGATGCTAATTTGTTCAAATTTACATTAAATAACTGAAAAACTAGTAGAAGATATAATGACATTTGGACTTTCTCTTCAGTCCTGCTTGGAGATATTGCGGATGCCTTAAAGACATTATAATTTACATTTTATAACAAAAAATATAGTGAATTGTCTTATTCCTCTTGGCAACACAGCAAAACTATCATTAAAATTTTTCATCAGTATTCTGTTTAGAGTTTTGTAAACTGAACACTACAGTGCTAACAGATCATTTTTTAGTTGCTTTTTACAGTTCTTTCACATCTTTATAGTATCATAGTAAAGCTGAATTTTCCAGCTATGTGGAAAGTAGAGTAAAGGCAGCACTAGAATCTACATTAAAGTGATTCAATACTCTTTGGAGAAAAACCTTCTTGACTTGAGATCTGATACAGTATGTGGTTTGGGGGCAGTTGTAAAAGAGTTGCCAATAAACTTGAATGCTAGCAATGAAAGCTGCTTATAGCACATTGAAATTTAGGGGTATTTTCTTTTCTCTGTAAACACACGTGACTAACATTAGCATTAATGGGAGTTACATGTACAAATGGAAGAGAGAGTATACCCAAGAGAGCAATCTGATGTTTCAAAATTTAAAGATGGGAGGGATCAATTTGCTTGCAACTCATTTCTGCCTGAAAATAAAGGCAAATACCTGATCTCCTAAGATAAGTACCATTCTGCCTATAAATTACTCCTAAACATTCTACTCTGAAGCCTTTAATCTGAACTTTAATCTGAGCAGGGAGAGCAAAAAATATGGATTTGTTTATTAGTGGGTCTATGTAAAAACAAAATACGAACACCCCCCCTCCTCACACACACACACAAAAAGAGTCTCATCAAAGTTCTATGATTTTGGGTCCAGTGAGTTTAAAAGGCGGTGTGGTCAAATGATTAGAGGACTGGACTGGGATTTCTGGCTCTGCTGTGTGACGGTGGGCAAGTCACTTTCCCTCTCTGCACCTGTGTTTCCTTTCCCATGCTGTCTGTCTTCTCTGTTTAGTCTGTAAGTTCATCAATAATGCTGTGATTCTGGTTGGGGCCTCTAGGTGCTATTGTAATACAAATAAATAATAATATAATTCTGAAACCATACTAGTCCAGTTGAAAATTCCTTCCTGTTAATAAAAGGGTATTTTTTGTTTTTGCAAGTAATCATTTGTACAACAGACTTCTTACCAACTATCATTATTTTGCACTGCAAACTTAATTTCAAATTATAATTGAAATATATATGAAAATAATCTCTTCTCTTTGGTTACTTATATTTTTGCCATAATCATATTAGGCTCCCATAGCAACATATGAAAACATTAACACAAGTTCCTTTTGTATATGACTAGATGATCATAATGGTCCCTTCTTACCTTAGTATCTATGGTTGAACATTTCCCCTGTAGAACTGTGCAGCATGCTGTGTTCACAAAGAAAATGCATCCAGCTTGATTGCTGCTTACTGTTGTTTCTCTGAAGATATGTTTTGGGGTTAGCTATTTTTATTTGCATTGTTTTCCAGATCAAGTACAGTAAGTTAATTAAACAATAACCTTAATGGAATCTGAGTTTGTGACCCAATAGCCACCTACTTCTGACATATACATCTGAGGGTGAACATTAGACTTTCTTTACTGAGGTAGTTTCTAACTTTATTAACAGTGTTGCTTTTATTCCAAATTAAAAATATAACATTAAATGAACAAAAAATCAGATCCTATCCTGGATTACTGGTGTAAATTCCCCAAACCAAAGAGTGGCAGTGACCTAAAAAATGGAGGTATCATAAATGTTAGTTTTAATTACATTCAGATACCACAGTGAGAACATGAATAGGATAGAATTATTATTAAATTTATGGAAATCAGCAATTAATATAAAAAAACCCAAATTTCAGTTAGCCATAATTTAAATGAAGATGCTACCTATTAAAGTAGTGGCAGTTGGTATAATCCAAATAGATTCTTCCTCTAAAATAGTATGGAAAAAATGGGGGAGATATTGGATTTTTTTCTATACTTCATTCAGTAGGAATGAAACAAAAGCTTCTTAGCAGGATAATAATATTAACAATACTGATACTAAAATTTTAAATGTTATATATTAATGTATGTGTTGATGATAATTTTCACTCTAAGGATCTCAAGCATTTCAGAGAGATGTATTACACCATCATTAATTTGGAGTTTTCAGATAATCACATCTTGCCATGAGATAGATATTGACCCAAAATATCAGAAAAATATTGCAAATGAATGATGACCCAAACACATAATAGATATATAATTCTGTCTCAGGGAGGTCTAAAGGCCACCTTTAAGAAGGTAATTGAGCTGGTTAAATAAGATAGTTTGCAAAGAAAGCTTGTTTGTTGTTCTATGCCAGTCTGTAGATCTACCAGAACATCTGGTATGGGATTGTTAGCACAGACGGGGAGGCAGCTTCTGAACTTAAGACAGACTGCCAAAAGGCTTCCACCTTGCTGTACCCTATCATGTGTCCACAAAGATGCAGGATGATAATTTTCAGCATTTGTGCTGTAGTATGGAGTAATAACCTGGCATCAGTGAAAAGAGGTTTGTTTATAGCTTATCTATTTGAGAGATGTTTGCTTTGCTTTAGGAAGATACTTCTCCCAGCAAAACCATATTGTGAAGTTCCTCCCCTTGTGCAGTGCAAATAGCCAATAAAGATCAACCAAATCCTAAAAACAATTGCTGCACAAAATGTTAATGACTTTTTGTAGCAGTCTAAATGACAAGATCTTTGTTGCTTTCAAGCCTCAGATAAACCAAAGACTTGACAAACTCTAAGGAGTTAAGGTGAGTCAGACATCCCCTTCTCAGTAAAAGGCTTTGCTGCATCACTGCTAGGACAAAAAGGGAAGTGCCTCTCCACCAGCTGCAAACAAAAAAGGGACTCTGAATACTAATGAAGGATGGAGGGTTCAGTAACAGAGAAACAGAGGCTCTATAGATAAGCAAATATTTTCCCACGACATCTCAGTCTGAATTGTTGTAACCAGAGGAAGTAATATTACTAAGAAAGTATTTAAATGTCTTTAACAGATATTAGATGGTGAAGTGGACTAGACAACATTTTCCTATCCAGACTCCAGTGTGAGAGATCCATTGAAACACAATCTTTGAGAGTATCCACTTAATCTGTGAGTCTAGAAACAAGATTAACTTGGTCATCCTATTAATCACCAGAACTTCAGGCACAAAAGGTTTCCCAGAGGAGTTAATTCAGGGCAGTGAAGTTCACAAGGTTCATTGTGTTAGGAGACTTCAGTGCAAACCTGGACAACGTCTCTGACTCAGCGTTACAGAATCTCCTGCCTGATCTGTTGACTCATGGGCCCTCTCTAGACTTACATACGCAGCCCAGATATACCCTTGACTGGATCCTTGTGCTGGATGTGAACATAAAGAATACAAGATTCACACTTCTATCACTTTGCCCTTCTGCTCTGACCACTCCTTACAACAGATCTCACAGGACAAAAGAGACAACCCTCTCTTAAAAATTCACATTGGTAGGAGTTGTACAAACACTACCAGCATTCAAGCACATCACATTTGACTCTGATCCCTTGCCCTTCCTGGCAAGTAAAAGAGATCAGAGAACATCTGTGACATTTACTTGCAGAGGCTGCCAACACCTTCTTCAGGGAGGGAATTCTGCTCCCCCCCGCTAAAGCATACAATTGTGCATCTGTTATTAAAGAAACAGTCACATAATGCTGGGCTCCACACCAATTACTGTCCGGTACCAAACTTCCCTTTTCGAAGAGAGCTCATCAAGAAGGTAGCAAAAGGTTTAGTATGTCAGCTGTCAGCTACCAGTGTACCGAGCCCTTCACAACTGGGGTTTGGATCTGGGCACCTGCTGTTTCGGTGGATGACCTTCTCCAGTAGACAAGGGGTCATCCTTCTTGGATCTCTCTGATCACCAAACTCCCCTGGCCAAACATTCCTTAGCTCCCAAGATTCTTGTATGTGGTGCCCCTCAAGGCTCAAGCCTTTTCTCCCCATCATCTTGAATATCTTTGTGAAGTTGCTGTGGAACGAGGTTAGATATCACACAATGGAGTGCCAGCAATACACAGACAATACCCAGCTCTACCTTTTTCTCATGGTAGATGTAAATGTTACCAGCTCCCAGCTCTCTCAATGTCTAGCACCTGGATGAAAATAAACTTGCTGAAGCTGAACCTAGGCAAAATAGGTGGTGCTGATAGCAAGAGGGAAGCACTTTGAAGAAATCCCTTTCTCCATAACATCTCCATTTATTGAGTGCATATACCACTAACAGTAGTTCACACCCTCAAGGTCTTTTTTGACTTCTCAGTGTTTTTGGATAATCAAATAACCACAAGTCTGAAAAATCCTCAGTTCCACTTGTAGCTGGCCAGAAAACTGCTCCCCATTGTGTTGGTCACAGTTTTGCCAAGATAATCCACATATTCTTAATCACCCTACTTGATTACTCATGCCTAATGAACACAATCAACCTAAAAAACCCTCTAGCTAGTACAAAATACAGCCACATCCCCTTCGTAGCACAGATTCTTGTGAACACATCAAATTTGTGCTTAGTTTGCTTTGGTGTCTCCTCATTAAACATGGAATCCAACAGGAGATCTCTCTCCTAATATTCAAAGCCCTCCATGAGACTGGTCTCAGTTGCTTGAGAGAGTGCTTCTCCTTACGTGAGGATGACCTTCCAACAGATCAATTAAACTGCTGAACAATTGTGCGTGTAAGAGACCGAACTTTCCTGGGAGCCAGACCTAGAGGATTGAATGCACTCCCACAAAAGGTAATGACCATTGGCCTCACTGCATTCAGAGCTAAATGCAAAACTCGCGTCTTTGGCTGAGCATTTCCATAGTCGCTCCTCATGCACATGTAACGTAAGTTATTTACACCCATCTAGTCTACACTCAAAATAAACACATTCTTCTACCTGTACAGGTCTTAGTCCTACTGGGAAGAGAGAGAGAGTTGGTTTTAGTAATTATTCTTCTGTATTTTTTATTAATGAGGAGGCCCTCAGATACTATGTTGATGATGGTCACATAAGTAGCTAGCTAGAGAGAGGCTGGGATGGTTAGCAGTAAAGCTCAGCAGACTAGTGAACTCCCACATTAGTATTTTTCAGAGACTCTCATCTCATTTAGATGAGCACATAGAAGAAATTAGTTTCCAAGGGAAAGAGGAAAAAAAATTAAAACCCTCATCTAAGAGATCTAGAGTTCCACCCTCTTCTGAATTAATATTAAGAGTTCTGAGTTATAGATACTTTCTTCCTCCCTCTTTGAATTATCTTCATTTTCCTGCCCTCTGAACATGGCAGAGAACTCAAATTCAGATTTTGTGAATTCTGGTTCTGGATTTTAAGTTAGACTCTCAATATTTTGACACAATGGTCAAGAGGATATGAAAATGTGAGGAGTTCAAATAAAGAGAGAGAAAGTTAAATCTGGGAAGTTGTGGAAGATTAATTGATTGATTTATGAGAGGGGAAACTCCCAGAAAATCTCACATGCTGAAGAGACAACAGATAAAATGCTATAGAGTCCAGAAATCTAATATAACCAATATGGATGTATTGATTGTGTCCCTAGCAAAGGACACTATGATCCAAATAGTGTTGGATAGAAATTATGTTGGAGAGCAAAGAAATGTAGAAATTATGAGCCAGTTGCATGGCTGTTGACTTCAGTGTCAGTCTGCATCACAGAACTGAAAGATATACAAAAATGTAACAATCATTATCATAGTCTGTGGATACCTTATTTCCTTTCCATTAGATCTGTGGTATATAATGCTGTTGCAAGGAGATACCTGTGGTTTAAACCAAGGCACGCAGAATCACAAGCTAAGGAACAAGTCGTTGAGTGCCAGGTTACTAGAGCTCAGAGCTGCACTAATACCTTTGAGATGTAAGACAATTCAGAACCAGACGTTGGTGATGTCAAACAACAGCGTAGTGTCCTCAGATCTGGATAGGACTATGTGCCATTAGCATGTGTACATCTCCCCAGCTATTTGCTAATGTGCACATCCTGTGCTCATTCCTGTAGTGTTAGCATTTCTTCATGTCAATACTGAATGCAGGCCAATCCTGCTCGCCAAGAAAGTTAAATCTTTAGCATAGTTTACCAAGCTGATTCAAAAGGACTTCCAGTAAACACCTTCTTTATTCTTCATTCAAAGTTTTCTGCATTGCAATCTGCAGGACTCTTCTTCTTTTTTCATGCCAAAATATTTCAGCTCTTTCAGTTCTGCTATAGAGCAATATTGGAGACACAAGAGCCAAGAGGTATTACCTTTAGCCGTGATTTTGAGGAATGGTTGTATACTAGTTTTAACACTAAGAGGAAGGAATCTTTGTTTTCTTACTGTGTGCTGTGTATGTATAAAACCAGTTTTAAATCAGAGCTTATTCTCAAATTAATTCGGTAGATAAGTTTCTGTTCAGTATTTGCATCTTGGAAGAATCTTGTTCTTGATACAGCTGAGTGGGAGGATCCTTCTTTGTAGACAGCCCTGACTGATAATTTTGGAACTGTCTCCTTCTCTGGCTCTGGAAATATATCATCTTATGGTAGATGGGTTGCTGGACATGCTCTTTTGGAAGAAGGAAACTGACAAGTTAGCAACATTTTCCATTGGCAATTCTCCAGAACAACAAACAGTCCCTAATAGGTCTTTGCAAAAAGAACAGGAGGACTTGTGGCACCTTAGAGACTAACAAATTTATTTGAGCATAAGCTTTCGTCCATCTGATGAAGTGAGCTGTAGCTCACGAAAGCTTACGCTCAAATAAATTTGTTAGTCTCTGAGGTGCCACAAGTACTCCTGTTCTTTTTGCGAATACAGACTAACACGGCTGCTACTCTGAAACCTGTAATAGGTCTTTGTGTATTTGCTTTTTTATGTTAATGTTTTGCTCCCTTTGTGATAAAACAAGGTTTTTTAACAGGGTTGCTACATAGCTGCTGGATAGTTAAAGGTGGATGACTATCAAATTTATAATTGAGAAATTTTGCAGAATAGCTACATTTATGAAATGTTTTGCATACTACTTTGTACTTTTTTATTATCACTTGAATTCATTTCCATTTTACACCCTCTTATTCTAGATATTCCTCAACTAAGGTAAATTGTCATCCATTGACTTCCATGGAGCTATGACAATTTCTACCAGCTGAGGATCTTCCCTTCATGGTTTTATTACTCGACTTCACTTATTTTTATCTCCTTACTCAGTATGAAAAGATGGGTGAAATGTTCAAAAGTGTCGAATTCCCCTTTTCATAAGTGACTTAGGCACTTTAGAATCCTTTTGAAATTTTTAACCCCTACATTATTTTTGAAAACGGGAATGAGGCTCCTAAATCATATAGGTGCTTTTGAAAACTTTCTCCAGGATCTTTTTAAACACATTGTGGGAAGCTTTCTGCTAAAAAAAAAAAAAAAAAAAAAAGATAGAGAGAAGCTACAATTAAATTGGTTGGTTAAATGTTTAGTTGGCTAGCTGTTTTTTTCATATAATCTGTTTGAAGTGCCTCAGTAAAGATTAGATCATTTTTAAAATATCTATCTCTGCAGCAGTTCTATTTCCTTCTCCTCTATTTATAATAAAAATTCCACACAAAATTCTAAGAGTATAGTGGGTTGATGGGGAGAAGGGTGGCACTAAATCTCCTGGAGGGCAGATGTTTGGCTCCAGAAAACATTTTTTTCTGTAAACTTATATGTCTGGTTAGAGTGAAGTGAAGTGGGGATAGGGGGAAGGGAATGTATTTTTCATCTGTGGACCATCAATAAGTGGCATATGATTGAATCCAGATAGATCCATAACACCAATATATGGAAGAGTGAAAAAATTTTCTTGATCCTTTCGATTTCTAGCTAAGTCTTAGGCTGCCGCTATCATCCTGTGCTGCTCTGTCTTGGGCTTTGGGACACAAGTTTCTGAAGAATTTATGTACTGTAAAATAGATAGTCTCCATTACACTATGATCTCAGAAAGAGGGTTCTTCCAACAGAAATAACACATGGAAATGATAGAAAAACACAAACTCCATGGAAAAAGCATGTTTTGGATGATAGAATTTGGTGTGTTTTAGAGCCGTATTTTGGTAAATCTTGACATCCCCAGACCACTAAAAATGCTAATAATAAACACATGGCCGAGAGGTGTAGCATGTCTTGTCTTTGTTGTCAAATGGAGATCCATTCCTAGTTGCATGTTTGAGGTTGGATGACTGCTAGCAAAAATGCCACTTCATCAGTAGGCATGTCCCACCTTGCATATATCAGCTTAAATTGGACTATTATTATTACTGTATTCACAGTTGCTTTGCTTTTAAAATCACATCTTGAAACAAGGCACTGTTTATCATAGGAACTTGCAGCATCTCATGAGGCACATCTGCTTTAATCTGTGCTATGTCACTTCAAGATTGCTTTGGAGTAGATAGAAATTTTGAGCTTTGACACATACAACCTTGTTTAACTGTCCTGAACTTTGAAGAGGAAGAGTCTGGAGTCATTAGTAGTTCAAAGTATTCGGAAGCAAAGATGGAGCAATGGATTAATGGATTATATTCTACCTCTACACACTTGGGTATAGTGGCAAGTGAAAATGAATTTAGTGGTCAAATACTAATGCAAAATTGATGTTTGCTCATATGACAAAATCAGGACACAGTTTAGCAAGCTAAGCAACGTCTACTGAAGAAAGGCCAAGGAGCAAGAGTCTTGCAGACAATACTGAAAAATGTGCTGTTTAGTAACACTTGCATTCTTACGTGAAGGGATCCACTTTTGAAAATGCATGACATAATGAAGTGTATAAACAGCAATTACAAAAACTGTAGTTTTGCTACCTATCTTTAAGGCAAGTTTTCATATAGCTTATATTGTCCAAAAGATTTTACTCGCTGGCTCCTGACCAAAACGACCAATGAGGAGACAAGATACTTTCTTGGAGGGGGCGGGGAGAAACAAAGGTTCTCTCTGTCTGTGTGATGCTTTTGTCGGGAACAGAAAGGAATGGAGTCTTAGAACTTAGTAAGTAATCTAGCTAGATATGCGTCAGATTCTGTTTTGTTTACATGGCTGAGAAAATAAGCTGTGCTAGATGGAATGTATATTCCGGTTTCTGTGTCTTTGTGTAACTTAAGGTTTTGCGAAGAGGGATTCTCTATGTTTTGAATCTGATTACCCTGTAAGGTATTTACCATCCTGATTTTACAGAGGTGATTCTTTTACTTTTTTTCTTCAAATAAAATTCTTCTTTTAAGAACCTGATTGCTTTTTCATTGTTCTTAAGATCCAAGGGTTTGGGTCTGTGTTCACCTATGCAAATTGGTGAGGATTTTTATCAAGCCTTTCCCAGGAAAGGGGGTGTAGGGTTTGCGGAGGATTTGGGGGGAAAGACGTTTCCAAGCGGGCTCTTTCCCGGTTATATATATTTGTTAGATGCTTGGTGGTAGCAGCAATAAAGTCCGAGGACAAAAGGTAAAATAGTTTGTACCTTGGGGAAGTTTTAACCTAAGCTGGTAAAAATAAGCTTAGGGGGTTTTCATGCAGGTCCCCACATCTGTGCCCTAGAGTTCAGAGTGGGGAAGGAACCTTGACAGCATCCTTTAATGGAAGTCAGATGCTACTGAGGAAAGGAGCACTCAAGGAATACCAGGCCATTGTGGAGAAGCTAAATTAATTCTTTGCATCATTCTTCACTGTAGCGGCTGTGAGGGAGATGCCCACACTTGAGCCATTCCTTTTAGGTGACAAATCTGAGGAACTGTGTCAGATGGAGCTATGAATAGTGGTGGTTTTGGAATGAATTGACAAATTAAACAGTAATAAGTCATCCGGACCAGATGCTATCTACTCAAGAGTTCTGAAGGAACTCAAATATGAAATTGCAGAAATAACAACTGTGGTATGTAATTTATTGCTTAAATCAGCGTTTGTACCAGATGACTGGGAGTAACTAATGTAACACTTATTTTTTTTATATTTTTTTAAAGAGAGGCTTCAGAGGCAATCCTGGCAATTACAGGCAGGTAAGCCTAACTCCAGTACCTGGCAAATTAGTTGAAACTGTAGTAAAGAACAGAATTATGAGATGCATAGATGAACGGGATATGTTGGGGGAGAGTCAACATGGCTTTTGTAATGGGCAATCATACCTCACCAATCGATTAGCATTCTTTGGTGGTGTCAGGGTGTCAAACACATGGACAGTTGATATAGTTAGTATACTTGGACTTTCAGAAAGCCTTTGACAAGGGCCCACATACAAGGCTCTTTGGTAAAGTAAGCAGTCATGCGATAAGAGGGAAGGTCTCTCATGAATTAGTAACTCGTTAAAAGATAGGAAATAAAGGGTAGGAATAAGTGATTAGTTTTCACAATGGAGAGAGGAAAATACCAGGGTCCCCCAGAGATCTGTACTGGAATCAGTGCTGTTCAACAGATTCACAAATGATCTGGAAAAGGGGTAGACACTGAAGGTGGCAAAGTTTGCAGACAATACAGAATTATGGAAGATAGTTAAGTCCAAAGATGACTGTGAAGAGCTACAAAAGGGTCTCACACAACTGGTTGATTGGGCAACAAAATGGTAGATGAAATTTAATGTTGTGATATTTGCAAAGTAATGCACGCTAGGAAAAAAACCATCTCAACTATACATACAAAATGATGGGGTCTAAATTAGCTGTTACCACTCAAGAAAGAAATCTTGGAGGTGTTGTGGATAGTTCGCTGAAAACATCTGCTCAAGTTGCAGTGGCAGTCAAAAGATCTAACAATATTAGGAATCATTAGGAAAGGGATAGTTAAAACCACAAATATCATCATGCCACTACGTAAATCCCTGGTGTGCCCATCCTTAACTATTGGGTGCAATTCTGGTACCGCCATTAAAAATATACATTAGAATTTGAAAAGGTACAGAGGACAACAAAAATGATTTGGGGTGTGGAACAGCTTCCATATGAGGAGAGATTAAAAGTGTTCAGTGTTCAGCTTAGAAAAGAGATGACTAAAAGGGGCTATTGTAGAGGTCTATAAAATCATGAATGGTGTGGAGAAAGTGAATAGGAAAATGTTATTTACTCCTTCACATAACACAAGAACCAGGAGTCACCCAGTGAAATTAGTAGGCAGCAAGTTTAAAACAAACATAGGGAAGTACTTCTTCACACAGCCAACTGTGGAACTTGTTGCTAGGGGTGTTGTGAAGACCAAAAGTATAAATGAGTTTAAAAAAAAATAAGAAAAGTTCAGGGAGGATAGATCCATCAATGGTTATCAGCCAAGATGCTCAGGGGTGCAACCTCATGCTCTGGGTATCTCTAAACCTCTGACTGCCAGAAGTTGGGACTGGATGACAAGATGAATCACTTGATAAATTGCCCCGTTCTGTTCGTTCCCTCTGACACATCTATCACCGGCCATTGTTGGGAAAGAGCTACTGGGCTAGATTGACCATTTTGGTCTGATCCAGTATGACCAGCTTATGTTTTTATGACCTTTTTAAAGGTTTTTTTTTTTAAATAGGCACACCAGAAGTGAGGCTCCAATATATAATATCCTGACTGTACATGGAATATGTACCTCTTTAATCAAATTGAATAAATTTTAGGATTAAATAGCCTTAAAGCCCTGATGCACAAAAGCACTTAAGCATGTGCAGAAGTCCTGGTGAAGTCAGTGGGAGTTAAAACATGTGCTTAAGTGCTATGCCTAATTGGGGAGTAAATCAATAAACAATTAAAACAATCAAGTCATACACTCAGTTATAAAATGCAACTCACAATGTTGTATTCTCGTTAATACAGTTTCAGAAAGGCCATTAGGTTCATGCGATTAATGTGTGAGGTTAATATCCACAATTTGCCAGGTCTGTTACAAAGGGATCTTGTTGGTCCTTGACCAAATTTTTCTTAATTTTTAATTTTAGTAGTCCTTTGATATCTTCAAATTAGAATTTAAATAGAAAGTATGCAACCTTTGCAAGGGAATTTATCTGTATTCAAGTTCTAAAATTATGTATGGAAAGGAAATAAAGGTGTATTTGAGAGAGCAGTGTTAATCAGACTCCTCAGTGGAGTCTGAAGGAGACACTTCGTGCCACTGTTTTGTGCAGTAGATCATGAAAGCGGAGTTGTAAATGTCATTGTGCTACAAGTACAGTAGTAAAATCTTTTTATTAATCGTAAGGTTAGTTCAATAGCTTTGCTTTCAGCTTCTCTGTACAAAACACTGTTCATGGAAATGTTATTCATGGATTTGCTCTTGCCCAGCAAAATCATAAAGTCCAACTTGGCTTTTTGACACTAACTAAACTATCTGGATTAGGTAAAGCTGATCTTAAAAGAGAGAAATTGGATACTTGGCAAACCCAGCCGATATTTAGAGACACTCTTGGAGCTGATAAGGGTCATCATAAATTTAAACATTACCTTGCTGTGCACAGAAACCACACTAATAAATGGCTTTGAATTTTTTATGAATGACTGAGCATCCTGTTTCCCTAATAAGTCCAAACTGTTTTTTTTATTATTTTTTTGGATGAAGGATGCTGTAGAGAAGCTACTGATGAAGTGTCATATAATTTTACAAGTTGCATAACTGCTTTTAACTACTAAACTCTCTCTGATTAAAATAACAATTGAGCTTGTAATTTTTCTGAACAGCTGCTGCTACAAGGGGTCATTACCTTGGAGAGCTTTGAAATAATCGTACTCCTAATACATGAGTTATGTAGCCATGTTTTACAGCAATGCACAAAGTTTAAAGCCTATAGTAGAATGTTATTTGAAAGCTGTCAAACCATGTTAAAAAAGACTGCATCGTCAAAGGCCCTTGTGGCCAGGATTCAACATGTAGCCTTGTCTTACTCATTATAAAATGCATGTTTATAAAGTTCCACAGAGCATCCAATTCCCAATTCACTTATATCAGCAAGACTTAACTTGCTCATTAATCTAAATTCTTTTGCAACTTTAATCTACATGTTTAATTAATCATAAAATGAGGCGGTAAGTAATTTCAGCAATGTGTGGCTTGTTATCAGATGCATTTAATCACTCTTCTGTGAGCTCATTTGGAAACACCTGAAGATGTCGAGAGCAGTTTGAATAAGCATAAATTATTCTTTGTCAGTGTACTTCACTCAACTAATAAGACATTAATTTAAAAGGTACTGTTCGTCATTTTTAGATCTTCACCAATATTTTTAGCTTAGCAATATAACTCTAATTGTATATACTGTATGATTCACAACAGAGTGCCCAACACTGAAAAGGGTAAGAATTTTATTGAATTCATTCTCATTTACATGTAATTATATCATGTAATCTTAGTTTTAATGAGGATTAACCATAGTTATCAAATGTCTTAAGTATTCAAACATTTTTGGAATAAGCTGCTAATTAATTAAAATGTTAAAAATTATGAGATGATACAGAGAATTCTGGGATCTTAATTCTTCTACATATGTGCTTGATAAGTCTGACAATGTTTGGAAACCATATCACATCATTTTCTCCTGTAGATATTACATAGGTAGCTCAAACATATGTGGAATTAGCTTTTAATGATGACGAAACAAGAGCTACAACAGTAGTCAACTATTTTACGTGAATGGATGTTCTCAGATATTTACATGAGGTTATGTAGGGTGGAAAATAACATTCCCATTTTTTCTTGTCACTTAACTGTTGTTCAGTCAGTGATGGCATTCTAAAAAATAAGACATGACCTCAGAGCAGATAACTCACAGGAATTGAGTGAGTAATGTATCTCTGGAAGTCAGAAGTATGGGAATAAAAATTGCCTTTTACAGAATGTCATCACCTCTCCTATTTATGCAGTGAGAGGGGATGACATTCTATCAAATCATTATTTCACTGGAAATACATTTATCTACCTGCCATGGAGCCTCTCAGCTAGTCTTGCTTTTGAACACTGAAACCTTTACTGGTTGTCTTGGACGTTCCAATATGGATCATAACATGAAAAACGGGGCAGATATTGAGTTTTGAAACAAAATACAACTCACTTCTCTAGATTTTTCTTTATTGTATGCACCACCTATGAATAAGTCCTGGTCTTCTCTGACTAAGCTGTGCTTTAGTAAGAGTAATATTATTTAAAATGCCTTTCCTTTGCTACAGTATTAAAGGTGCCTGCACCATTTAAACTATAGCTGTAAATTGGGGTAGTTGCTTTCTGCCTCCTCCTGTTTTTCTTTTCTTTTCTTTTCTTTTGAGCATATGTTCCTTTCTACCACAGTTTTGTTCTTACTTTTATTCAGTCTTCCATTCCAGATGGAAGAGACTGTTTGTTCATTTGTTTGTTTCTAGAGTGCTAAGAATCTGAGAACAGTAAAGCTTTGGCAGCATCATTTAGTACTAACCACCAGCCTGGACAGTTGAACATCATTCTATGAAACCACAAAAAAACTATATACAGATTGCATTTAGCGTCTGACAAAAACACACACAAACAAGGAAATATGAGCTCCTTCTGGGCCTTCCTCCATGTAAAAGCTTTTATTTTTATTTATTTTATTTTTTTTAACTAATGGCCTGCAAAATGTCTTTGCAAAAATCTGCATTTGAGTTTCAGGGACTTACATAGTGGCAGAATTCACTAAACTAAAAAGTGATCAATCTGATTTTTTTAAATTGCTCCCAGTTTAGAGCTTGTATACCAGTAAATGTTCTCAAGTGTTTCACAATGAAGCCTTTCCAAAAGTCTAATCTGTCTGTCTTTCCCTGTGGCTTTCCTATTCAGGAGTGATATCTTCATATATTCTTATTGTGGCCAAGCAGACATCAGTCAAAATATGCAGCTACTGTTAGACTCCCTAGAACAGTGGACACCATTAAAATCTTATCATTGCTGTTTGAAAATACTTAACATTACTGTGGCACTTGTATTATTCCCTAGAAGTTTCACAAGTACCTCATTAGGGTAAATTACTCAATAGATAAATTATAAAGATTTTCATGGTAATCACTTTTGGTATTGAGTCAAACGGAACATTAAAACCACCTGTTAATATCCAAATTATATCTCTTTAATACTAAATACATTCAATTTGCATAATACTTGGTATTGACCCCATATAGAAGGCTCCAAATTTAGATTTTCTAAATCTCATTTAGGCCTTTATTTATTCCTTGGAGTCTCTGTAACCTGTGTCAAGCCAAATACTTTTATTGTCCCTTAAGGACTCATATTGAACATTTTTTTTGTAAGTTTCATAAAGGTGTTAAGATTTTAAAATATTTGCAAGCACATTTTTTGTTACTAAATAAGGGGCTACTACAAGTCCTCATAACAGTGTTATTATATTTGCATTGTATTCCAGTATTGAGAACCTAAAACATTCAAAAATTGAGTCTAGTCCTAAAAAACCCTGGGATTAATGGAAAAAAAAACACCAAACCCTCTGCATCTTTTATTTTGCCTTCTAGAGTTTGAGTCTTTAGAATTCACATTTTCAAGCTTTTCTCTACAACCAATGAGGGTTAAACGCTTGCTTTTAAAAAAGTGAAGGCTTAAATTCTGATATGTTCACATGACTCCAAGATTTGGCGCTTTCAGCAAAACACTAAAATTGCGAGACACAATACGTTTGTAAAAGTTGACACTACTGGTATTCCTTTACAATAGGGCAGATTTTGTCAATAGATAATGCACCTAAACTGGTAGATGTAAAGAGAAAGTGATAATATTGGGAACTGGTAATAGCGCATACTTCCTCAGCACAAATGATTTATTCCTGTGCTCCTGATTCACTTGTGGTGCCAGTTCCCACACTCTAGGGAAAAGGATAAAGATATGCATATGCCAAGATGAAGACAATACTTTATAAAATGCTGAGATTTTATTCATTTCCACCATGTAAACTCATAGCACAGGTTGAGATACTGCATGAACAAATTATGCCAAAAATACATCTACATTAAAAATGAAATAACTAGATAGAATAGAGAAAAATTCCTTTCAAGAGGGGAAAAATAAGTCAGAAAACAAAACACACAGAAGATTATATATGAAGAGTGGTGACTTTCCTGCTAATTCACCGTATCTAAGAAAATGTTTCCACATTTCCCAAAATTTCCAGTGTGTGATTCTGTCTCTACATTTTAGTCAAGCTAGCTTGAGTGATTGGAAAAATTTTCTCTGTCGCTGAAAGAACATGCCGCAAAGTATGGTGTTCTTCTGTTCTCCACAGGAGATGAAGTGTGTCACGTATTCAAGATGCTCTCTTGTCCTAAGAATAAAATAGCACTTGTGCTAAGTCAACTTTCCCGACAGATAGTTGAGCCTGTGTATAGTGAATACTAGTATGGTGAACTACAAGAGGGAATTCTGAATTATTTGAGGCACAGTGCCAATGTGTTTCATCTATTAAATGAATTACCTCAATGTAAGAGGTCCCTATGGTACTACAGACTTCACAGAAATATAGCCTTTGAGTATTATTTTCCACAGGATGCCTCAAGAAAAGTGAGGAAACCCAGATGAGTACCTAGGACACCTAATAATATCATACTCTGGGATGCAATCCAGACCAGGATGTTGTCACCGCTTGCCTTGCAACCTGGGTACCTTACAATGCTTTGCTGCTGTAGCTCCCAGTTTGGGATGCTCACAGCCAGCATACGAGCATGCAAGTCCCACCCAGAGTGTGTGTGTGCTAGACCTGTCTGCAGTCCCCCAGGTCCACTCTGGCTTCCCCCAGCCTTGGTTACAGCCAGCAAGGTGATCCTCAACACATGCCCAGTCCCGAATTTCCCTCAAACCGTGTTCCCTGGAGTGTCCTCCTTCCCATCCATGAGTAACTTCCAGTGAGGACCTGAAGAAGAGCTCTGGGTAGCTTGAAAACATGTCTCCTTCACCAACCAAAGTTGGTCCAATAAACAATATTACCTCACCCACCTTCTCTCTTTAATAACCCACTGCAATTTACCATATGTTGATCAGGAAATCCTAGGACAGACAGTACTGTCAAGGTAGAGTTTCTGTCTAACATAGTGGGAGAGCAAACAATCTTTCTATTTGTAAAATGAGAAAAAATTGTGTTTGTATGAAGATTTCTGATAAACCTTTAGAGGCACTCATTTAATGCTCTGGACACAATTCCATAAAGGTCTCTTTTGGAGAGAAAAATGTTGCATCCCCTCTGCCTGGTACATGTTTTAAAAAACAAAAGGCTTTTGGCCTCACAGTCACTGCTTGCAGTCTGGATGTACCTCTTGATGCGGAGACCTCAGTGGCAATTCACACACAGCCCTTAAGCCATTAGTGTATGAACTTTGTGGTTTTTTTTTTATTTTTATTTTCTTTGTGTAGTCAAATGTAATTTTAAAACCCCCCACCAACGTTGACTAACTCCAAAATGTTTGTTGTCAAAGTTCTAGAATATTTAATCTTCCAAGTCTAACAATTTATCAGCATTCTACAGAAAACCATGAAAATTGCTCACTTCAGATGGTGCCAACTGGCAAAAAATAAGTTATATTGATTGCTACTGGTTGGTTCCCTGACAAAATTCTCTTGTTGCTAGTCTCTGATTTGGTCAACAGTTCAGAACCTCTTTGTATCAGGTTCATCAGAAAAATGAGTCCAAGTGAAAATGTGATGACCCAGCAGAAAATAGAAACCTAAGAAACTTGCTAACCAGTTCAGGAGATAGATGATTCCAATTCTCAAGGTGCTTGAGGGAAAATCCTTTAAGAACACATAGCCATATAACAAACAGCCTGAGCCCTGTCACCCTGAATTGCTAGATCATCAGAAAGAAAAGCACTATAGTGAGAGACAGTAAAGGCTAAAATTCAAACATTTTCTATGAGTTCATCCAGAAAGTGAAGCTGATGACATTTTAGATGACCTCCTTTGTTGGACCTGCCTCCCTCAAAACCTCCTCCACATGAGCCAAGCTGACCTATTCTGAGAACAGCAGTCAATGCTATGCTTAGTGATCACAGGACAGACCACCAGTTTTCTTCAGGGACTCTGTCACACGAAAAGAAACCATTAAGATTAATAAGATTTCAAAATATTGCTCATCTACTCTAAAGTAAAGCATTACTGTTTCCATTTCTTCAACCAGGGTGTAAAAGAGGAAGTATGTAAAGCCCTGGAAAGATTCCTTCTGTGCTCTGGATAAACAATTATTCTGTAGTGAAATAAAGATACTAACTACGCCCTTCTATAGTATTCCAAACTTTGCACAAAACCCAATACAAGTTTGGACAGGAAACACTGGGTCTCACACAGATCAGTTCTGTGTAGCCATCTGCCTTGGCAGGGAGTGAGATAAAAACTGATTTTTTTTGTACCCTTAATTTGTAACCTTTTACCTTTGTACCCTTTTTTTGTACCCTTATTCTTGGTGTCTGAATTGGTCACACTTTATGTTAAGGGTATAGTTTACAAAGGGTTAATAATTTATTAATGGATGGTATAAGCATGTTACAGACATGAGTAGTATTAGATCTGTTTGGAAAATAGGGGAGTTTTCCACAATTTTTTTGACATTTGACTGAAAAATATTGGGGTTTTGTGTTCTCAATTTTCAGATGAAAAATCTATTTTTTGTTGTTGAGGAAAACAGACAATTTCTGCAAAAATGTTTAGTTGAAAGCTCAATTTGCTGCTGAAGAAAAGGTTATGAATAAACATTTAACTAGCCTTTAGGAGTATGCATTATAGATGGTTATAAACATAGCAGTAGATGGTGTTACAGATGGCTAAGGCAACCTACTGATTTGTTGGACTCTTTAACATTCTATAGAAATGGATTAATTGTTTATTAAAACAGTAGAGTCTTAGGTATGCTGGAGAATGGAAGGGGCTGCGCTGAGAGTGCCCCTTCCAGCTAGTGCCAGTATTCCTTCACATCTTTGGCTGTTTGGCCAGCTAACGCTAGGTCAAGACCCAGATGTACAACTCATGCTCACTGCCTCAGAACATGGAACATCAGGGAAGAGACAAGAGATTCAGGGAAGCCATTGCAGGACACAGAAAGCCATTTTTCACATCATGCCCTGGGCTTCCAACTAGAGATGGAGACACCATTTAAATCAAGAAAGTCTCTACTGTTTTGCTCTGTTGTCCACATAAGCAAGGAAAGAACTTTATTGGTTCCTTTATGTATGCAGTTTTTACAGATTTAATGTTAATTTAATGTTTGTTGGGATTTGATTTAGGAATCCAGTGGAACAGCTGGATGATATGGAATTTTTATTTGCTTAAAAAGGTGCTATCAAGGATCAATGAAGAGCCCTAGGTCCTGTTAACAGACTTTAGACAAACTCTTTTAACACTGTAACTGGATTTCTAGAGCTGATTAGGCTTGAAGTACTGCTGTCAGTCATTCCCAGGGAACAGTCTCAACTGTGACATCAGTGGAATACCTAAATTTGCTTGGATGAGTTCAGCTGATGTTATCAGAGCAGGGCATACGCTCTCTAGGACTATGAAGGGTCGTGGGTGTTCAGGCTAGTCAAGATTTGCATCAAAGCCTGGAATTTAAACTATATCATAGGGCTGCATTGGGACTGAGTTATGTGGGGTCAGCTAGAGGAACTCTTGCTCAAATATGTGGTTAACATTTTTTTAATAGGGCCCTGCGGGATAGGCTGATGAAGTATTTAATAATGAATAAATGGCACAACCACCAAACAGATCAGAAATTGGGTTTCTGATTCACATAGTAACCTCTACCGCCTTTCCTCCCACAATTTAATAGGCATTTTATTTTTAGCAATTTCGTGCTAAAAGAAGTGTGGGATCGGAGGAGGAAAATCAAAACAAATCAAATGAACTACTAAATAATTGCTTTACAATACTAATCGATATTTTCTTGTCCTATTTGTGCTTGGACAACAATTGGCTGTTGACATGGCTTATACAATGTACATATTTTTAAAAAACTGTAGGGCTGGGTTTACCAGGGGTAACGCCACTGATTTCAGCTCCAAATAGGTTAACTTACTAAATCTGTTTTAATTATATTTATAATTCATAATCATAAGGCAACACAAATAATACTTTGGTTATTGTTTTTTTTTATTTTATTATTGTTTCGTTCCTTTGTTGTGTGCTTTAATTATCTCCTTTCCCTGAAAAAATAGTTTATTTTAACTTGACACACACACACACACACACTCACTCACTTACTCACTCTGGACAGATGAAGTCCCTGCAATAATTATAAGCTGTTCTTTTTATTATTGTGAATAGTAAATTTTGGTATGCATAATACTATAAGTTAGAAGGAAATCTATTTGTATTTAAATGATACAACATGATACATAATGTGATGCAAAGGGATGTGGTGAGCAGAAATATGGGACAATGATACTAGTTTCAGCTAGGATAAAAGAAACCAACTGTATATTTTTAAATTCCGGTTGCCATACTCATTGAAATCAGGTGTTGTGTTTCTAGAGCTTTAAAGTGATAAGTGGATAAATTATTCTCAAGGAGAAAATGAAAATGTATTGTTATTTCAAGGTTACTGTAGCAGACCCAGAACCAAGAATTCTGGGTTCTAGTCCTAGTTTTACCAATGATATAACATTGGACAAACCATTAAATCTGTCCGTGCCAGTTTACCTATCTGTAAAATCCTACCTCACAGGATTGTTTTGAATATTAATTAATGACTATAAAGTGCTTTGAGATCCTCAGGTGAAAGATAATATGGAAATGCACCTTATTATGTTGCTTTTATTACTTCAGTATTAGCATTTTATTTGTATTACAGTAATGCTTAAAGGCATCAACTGAAATTGGGGGCCCATTGAACAAGATGCTGTACAAACATGTAGGGAGGGACAGTCCATTCGCTGGTGATCTTGCAGTCTTAATTGACAAGACAGACTAAGGGTGGAGGAAAGGAAGTAGTATAATCTCCATTCTATTGATAGAGAACTGAGGCACAGCAAGATTAAGGTCATGTTTTCAAAAGTGCTCAGCATTGGCGTAAATCTGTTTCTATTGATCTCAATGGTAAAATGCCACAAGCATGCGCATGTTTGAAAGTTTCATAGATTCATAGAATTTAAGGACAGAATGGACGACTCTGATCACTAGGTCTGACCTCCTGCATAATACAGGCTACAGGATTTTCCTCAAGTGAATCTTGTTTCAAGTCCAATTGCTGCGGTTGAACTAAGATTGAAAGACATCCAATCTCGATAAAAAATTTCCAGTGATGGAGAATCCACCACAAGACTTGGTAGTTGTTCTAGTGCTTAACAATGGCTCCAGTGTTTATCTTTGTCTGCTAGTTTGAAGAGCACTCTGTTCCACAGGGAAGTACTCAGAAATACCTATATAGTCTGTGATCAAATTACACCATAACCTTCATTTTGTTAAACTAAACAGAGCCCTGTGAGTATCACACTATAAGGCAGTGGTGGGCAACCTGTGCACCGCATGCAGCCCATCAGAGTAATCTGATTGCGGGCTGCAAGATATTTTGCTGACATTGACCGTCTGCAGGCACGGCTCCCTGCAGCTCCCAGTGGCCGCGATTTGCCGTTCCCCTGGGAGCTGCAGAGGCCATGCCTGCGGATGGTCAATGTCAGCAAAATGTCTCGTGGCCCGCAATCAGATTGCCCTGATGGACCACATGTAGCCCACGAGCCACAGGTTGCCCATCACTGCTATAAGGCCTGTCTTAACCAAAGGCTTCCTTCCTTTCTGTATACCTTGCAAATATTTGTTTCCTAATCACACATATGTGTCTCATATAGCCACTGTAGCTATTGTACATATCCCTTATTTGCTATTTAGAATAAACTGACTGGATAAGATCAGTTCATCTTTATGTTAGTCTTGGTCATGCTAGCTGATCTTTTAAACTCATTTGCGCTTGCTTTAAAAGATTTTAATTTTTTGTGAAGTTTCAGTATAAAAAAGTAGAGACCCATTTATAATTCTGAGGAACTGTACTGCAAGAAACTGTTGTTTCTTACTGCAACCTCTGTATATTTCCTACCTCTGAATGTAGCAAATAATAGCGAGTTTAAATTTGCTTAAGAGGCTGCCATAGCATTATGTCTACTGTGATGTGTCTCTTAAGTTGAAAAGTTTCCCACTAAGTAGAGAAAATTGTCAGAGAAACAACTAATTAATCTCTGCTCCTTTACAGCTGTGTAATGCTATGCATAACTAAAAGTCCTGTTAAATTAATTAATGATTTCAATTACGAACTTTTCTCCAAAATGTTATGATTCATATCAGGCTGATAATGCAGTGACCTGGGAGTGTGAAATCTGTGTTATGTAGAGAGTTGCCAGTTAATTGATTCACGAATTATTTAAAGTTTGTTGCACCCATGGGAGTGCTCAGATCCATGACAGCTATTTCTTAAAATGTACAAACTCTTTCTTTTTTTCATATTGGCAATTTCTAGTGCCCATTTCTAGCTAATATGATAGTTTAAAGACTTTTCTGGGTTCTTTCAGTGTCACAGTGAATATATATGAAAAACACACTGTATACCTATCAATGAGAAAAAGTTAATCTCTTGTCAAGTAATATATTTTATGGCATCTTTTTTATGCCTATTATTTTTACATTTTTGAAAGTTTCTGTTCATTTTACCTATGCTTGGTTATCATACAATTCAGTTCTGTTTGCTCCACAAGAAGCATCATTTATTGCAAAAGGTAATAGAGCTAGAGTTTCTTAAAAAGCTTCTAATTATTAAATGAAAGATATTTCATACAATGCTGTAGTAAGAGGCAATTCTACTGTCTAGATTATCAGTAATTGTGCTAGCCTCCACTCCGGAATTTAAAGTGGTCAAACTCTGTATTTCAGAGGTGTCATGCCTTTGTAAGTGCAACAGTTTCAGCAGCAAGTCTTTCAACCCACGACAGCATGATAGGGACGACTAAGAGTATTCTGTATAATTGCATAATATTTATTGTTTTGGTCCATACCTTGCACAACAACTAAAAGTTGAAGTGTACACAGAATAGAACAGAAGCAGGTATTAAAGCATGTTAAAATATTGTTAATATTTTATAATCCTTTATTAAAATTTTATTAATGTTATTAAAGTGCACTTGAATTGACTTTAGTGTTGTATAACATGACCATTAGTGCGAATCCCTTTGAGGTCAGAGGAAAGGCTGCATGTGGCTGCTGGGGTTGGAGGAGAGACTTGTAAGCACTAACACTGAGGAGTTGTGTGTATCACTCTGAAGACTGGGGGTGATTGAGGTTTTTTGCAGACTAAATATTGTTACTTTTTTTTATTTGAGATCAAAATACAGGGGATTGGTTGTAGGCAGCAAACGTAGTGATTTTAGACAGTCTCAGTTAAATACTCTTATCTAGTGCCAACAATATTCATAAGTGAAGGAAACAGGTTGTTCCTCATTTAGTAAGAGATATGAATGATCTCTTCACCCAAAATTAGTTTATTTGGGTCAGAATGGCCTGGTGTGGAGAGTAATAGTACCCTAGCTATTCAGAGATCTAGCTTTTTCCATTTTCAACCACTTTTGTTAGCTCACTATGTCTTTTTAGTGTATCTTCCCTCTGCCCTTATACAATAAAATAAAATCAAACAAACAAAGTATTTAAAAAAAACAAGTGCATTCTCTCTTATTGAAGTTGCTGCATTGCTGCAGGGCCCCAAACTTGCTGAAAAGGAAGCAAATTTAAACTAATATCTGCACTGTAGAAAATATACCATTTCAAATAGTGACTGATGACTGCTTCTGTTTTCTAAAATTAAGGAGCCTATAATCTCAGCACCATTAACAAGTGCTGTCATTCAGATACAGTGTCTGGCTGATTTAAATAAAATGAAATGAAGATAGTTGTTTCTGGTCCCTTGGCTTCACTCATTGCCATAAACATATGCTCTGCGTCCCGCTTCTTTCCATCTTATTTATGACTTTAATTTGTTGTGTGGGCTGCGCTAGAAATTAAATTTAATACAATTCTCCAAGGGACCCTGTCATATAATAACATGGTAATTTCTGTGTATCCTTTTGAAAAATGAGGAAATTAATTCTTCCTGACATGTTCTAATTATTCCAGTGTGAACGGCAAATCCGTTTTTCCCAGCCCCTGAAGTGTTATCGGCAAATGGCTGCTGTTCAAAGCTGAGGTGCTAATGCTGACCAGCAGTGCGTTTAATTTGAAACATGAGCAGACACCTTTCAACACACCTTTGTAATATTGGAGTACTGTACAGAAATTAATTCACTACTTATTTGGCAGCTTAGCCTGGGGGGTTATGGTTTTTTATTCATCAGTACAAAGACATGTTAGCACAATGTTTCCTGTTTCCTTGAGTGCTTTTGTGCCTGTGTTGCAGAGTATGGATTCAAAGTGTGTGATGGGTAGCTATAATGTACAGAATAAAAAAGGGTACTCGGATACCTGACCACTACCAGTTGTATGTCGGAGTATATTTGCAGTTTGGAGAGAGGTGCTACAGGGTCTCGAATGTTAACTCAATTACAATCTATCGTTAACAGTTTCAGTTGAAATTACAGTGGAGAAATTATTTGGACCAACTTGCTGTGAAAGGGCTTTGCTACACAGATGCAGGTCTCAGTTCTGAAGATAAATTGACCCTTCCATTTGTACCATATTTAAATTTATCTGAAAAAACAATCAGTACACTGTAATTTTAAAATACTTAGGTACCTTTGGCATGGATCAACTTTGGCAAAGTGGAAGAAGGTGAATTAATCAATGTAGGCACTTAAACTAATGATTTCTTGGCATTGGTGACTTTCAGAAAACTGCATATGGAGAGTTTCAGTGTGTTCATTTTGTGCAGGATTGCCAAGTAAACTCCTTCCCGAGTCCCATCTTTGTTATAAATATTGGGGTATTATCTATGTTAAATGCTCTTGTAGAATCCAGATAGCTGAAGATATAAAAGGAGCTTGGACTATACCAAGAAACAGGATGTGGCAAAAGCCACCATGCACCGTTAACACGTAAAATATTCACCCATAAGACCCTCATATATTTGTAAGTATGTGGTCAGTGGCTTGAAAAAGTGATAAAAACGTCATTATTGGCTGTGGTTTTTTGAAAATTCAAATAAATATTAATGTAACTTTTTATGAAGAAGCGTATGTGTTTTTCCAACTTAAAGTAAGTCAATGTATTAGTTACTAGTACCAATCACTTTACATGATGAAATACTTAATACTACACAATTATGTAGCTCTTTTCATCTGCCGGACACTTTAGAACGATGATCTAAGTGCTCCCTACCCTTCTTAGTTGTTATTATTTGTTAGCCCCACTGGTATACCTGACACTGTATAATTCACAAAGACACAATTGTTGCACCAAGAAGGTTACAGTCTAAGCAAGACAGATGATGACATAAATTCACCAGTTCTCCAGGAGAATATCAAACGAGGCAGATTTGCACAGGTATAAGTGACTGCACGTGGTGCAAGACGATGGAGAATCATGCTTGAAGTGTTTTAATGATACATTTGAATGAAGACCGGGAGATTTTTTTGGCTCACAAGAACGACGATGTTCCAAGAGCATGAACAACAGCAGGGACAAAGGTGAGACCAGGAGAAAATCTATAAAGGGAGTTGGTAGGAGGTCAGCATGGCTGGAGTGAAAGAAGTATGCAGGATAGTAGGAAGAACCTAGAACTGAGGGGTAAACTAAGAAATGTGAGTTAGGAATAAAATTGTGCAGAGGCTTAAAGGCAAGGTCCAGAAGCTCCTGAAGCTGATTTATAAGGTTAGGGGAAACTGGTGAAGAGCTTCCAGTAAGATCATTTCCACTGTAGCATTTTGGATAGATCAGAATGGAGTCGGGAGTGGGGGTGGGGAAGCAGAATAGGAGGCAGTTGCAATAGTTAATTCAGGAAGTGACCAAGACATAAGCCCTGGTTTTAGCAGCAAGGATAGAGAAGAAAATATTGTTTTCAGAGATATTGCTTAAGAAGTGTTGGAAGAATTTGCTTGACAGCCTGAATATGGGGTGAAGTGGGGAAATAGTTGTTGAATGCGACACTATATGTGAGCTAGGGTAAAGAAATAATAGGGATTGTAATTGAGGCTGCAAACGTAGATGAGATCACACCAGGATAAGATTTAGGAGGCCAAGATGATAGTATTAAGGATAGAAACCTCAGTGTGTGGTGAGAGAGGGAAGTAGCCAGGGATGGAGAGAGAAGGGAAAGGATAAGAATAAGTACATAACATAAGAATGACCATACTGAGTCAGACCAATGGTCCATTTAGCCCAGTATCCTGCCTTCCAACAGTGACCAATGCTAGATGCATCAAAGGGAATGAAAAGAACAGGGTAATTATCAAATGATCCATCCCCTGTCATCCAGTCTCAGCATCTGACAGTCAGAGGTTTGGGGTCACTCATTACATGGGGTTGTGTCCCTGACCATCTTGGCAAATAGACATTGATGGACCATGAACTTATCTAATTCTTTTTTGAAGCCAGTAATAATTTTGACCTTCACAGCATCCCTCAGCAATGAGTTCCCCAGGTTGACTGTGCATTGTGTGAAGAGCATAAAAGCATGAAATGCCAAAGAGAGTGAGAACCCAGTGACTGACTGAGTTGAAAGCAGGGGAGGAAATAGAAAAAGCTGAGAATAAAGAAAAGCAGCTTAGACTTTGCCAGGCAAAGGCTTCTGTAATCTTGGTGGAACAGTTTCAGTGGATAACAAGACACAGAAACCAGACTGCAGGGAATGCATGAGAATTAGAACAAGAAATTCAAAGCAGTGGGAATAGACCTATTCAAAAAGTTTAGAAACAAAGGGAAGGAAGCAGAAAGAGGAAGCTAGTTTGAAAGGCAAATTGAAGAGACAAATAGGATCAATCGAGGTTTATTTTATGATAGAATTACAAGAGGAGACTCAGGGAAGAATTAATCTCATTTTTACAGCTGAGCTGTTGTACAGGGATTAGAACTTGGCTAAGAACAGAAAGTGAGAGAAAGTGAGTTGGTGTCAGAGCCATGATTAGAACTACTGGACTACACCTCATTCTGAAATACAGTTGGAATGAGGTCTTTGCATTACACTCTACGCTGAAGAGTCTACTCTTTTCTCCATGTACACTGGGTTTTTTTGCATTAAATCTCGGTACATTGTGAGGAGAATGTTAGATATCCCTTCCACTAAGGGAAACTTGTACTACACACTTATATGGACATCTGACATACTCATACAAAAGGTGAGAATTTCATGAGGGCTTCAAGTGAGTTAGACATTATCATAAAGTTTCTGTGTATCTTTGCTTAACATCCCCTGCCTGATTCAAGCAGGCCCCAAGTGCAGTATCTGTTTTTAATTTTAAGAATGAGGTTTGGAGCTGTGATTTTCACTTGAGGAGCTAGGTGCTCCCAGTGGACCAGTGGAATGTAAGAAGGAAGTGAGTTCCCAAAAGGCTAGAAAAACCTGTGAAATATGCCAGTGACAGAATATGCAGCATGATGACTTGTGTCTGAAAAGGAGAGTGGAAACAGGGCACAGATCCATCAAGAAAGGACTAAGCATGTGAATCAGGTGTACTTTTGTGCAATCAGAACTGAGTCCAGCATGTGGCCCAGCAAGCTACATTCTCTTATGAACAAGGAGACGATAAAGGAAAGGAAAAGTATGTGGATGTTTATGATGACTGAGGCAGCGCTAACTGGCCGAAGGGACAATGTTTACCAAAGGAGTCTCATTGCCACAATGGTGGCAGCAATTCAAAGGCAGTAGCACCATGCATGAGAGAAATGAGACTGCCCTCAGGTGCAGAGAGAACCTTCTTTCATCCCCAGGAGGGTACCTCCTTTTTCCCCCATCACCGAACAGAGCGTTCTCAACATGTATTCAGAGGGGTTCACAATCTCCTTTTGCCTCCTTTTGCTTCTGTTCTGCAGTCTGGCTTTCCAGTTTCTGAGGCCTGTTTGTGTGTGGCACAACGATGGGAGCTGTAGCTTGCTCTCTGAGTGGGTCTGATCTCCTTTAATGGCTATCTTTTGAATGCATGTGCCTCAGATGCTGTTCTGCTGTTCCTTTTAAATACCGTGACCAGGACCAACCACATTGCTCCTCATCCAATTTAGTATCTTCTGTCATCCCTTGCAGGTTTTCCAATACTTTCTAGGCCTGGCCCACTAATGCAAGGTTCTATTTGCCATGGAATGAAGGTCATGCCTGGAAGAATTTTCTGTATTCATTTATTTTTGCTTCACCATATTTCCTGTAGATCTGTGGTCAGATACTCTGGCACAATTGGGCCCCTGAAACAGAATCTAAAAATAGAAAGCCATTTGGCATTCTGAGCTGTGAATCCTTCAGCACCCAGGTAGCATTAGTCCCTTGGTTGCTCTGGACTCATAATCTGTTAGGGTGTCATGGTGTTGCCCGGTCACATGTTTGTCTGACCTCTGCATTTAGACATAGAACTGGTAGATACAGATTTTCATCTTTGCTTACCCAGCACCCGCTATCTCTGATCTGCAGGAAGACCATTCCCTAGGTCAGCACATACTGTATGTGGGGCAATTGGAGAACTTTGATTACTTGCTCTGTGTTGGTCAAGGGTGTTAAAAGTCTGAGTTCTGTGGGAATTGTGCCAATCAGCTCTTGGCTTTTGTGATTAGGCTTAGCAAGATGGAACGGGGGAGCTTGTGGAGAATCCATTGCCAAAATTAAGAAATTTTATTTTGGTTTAAGTAGAGGTTTTTTTTAACAGAATTTCCATTTTATAACAATAATGGACTACTTTGGACAGTCTAGCAATAATCATTAGTAATAAAATAATAGGTCTGGTCAGTAATTTATTGGCTATGTAGGCAGTGATCTCTGATTTGTTATTATTATTTTTTAAGTTGCCTTAGTAATGGAACCATATGTAGCAACTCTTTCTCTTGTCCCCCTGGCCCCGGCTTGCACCTTTAGCTTTTCTGCTCTGTTGCTTGTCTGATACCAGAATGTCTCTAGTTTGGTAGTTAACTTTCTATGTTGCAATAGATGATACTTTCTGCTGTGAAATTCCTCTACTTGAATTCTTCAGTACACATTATATTCTATTTAATATGACTATAACTTTAAAGACAAATATCAATGATAAACATGTACAGCAAATGCCAGTAGTAAAGCTTATGGTCCCAGGGTGGTTTGGACTCTCACCTAAAGTGTATTCCTCTTCTTACCCAATTTCATGGCTAGGTTGGACGTAGCTCAGATCACCCAGGGAATTAGTGGTTGAATTTAGGCTGGGGCTCACACAATCTGTCGGTACTTAGCCCTTTTCTCTAACTGTACCACATGGCATCTATAAAATATTTTAAGAAAATAATATGGTATAAATAGATTCTTGTTTCTTCACTTATACATTTATGCTATTTATTTTCACCCTTGAGGGATTGAGTGACTCTGGGAATTTGTAATGAAAGATGATGCTTGTCATCCCAAAGTCACTAGTTCAAATCTGGCCAGGCCAATAGTAACCTAGATTTGTTAACGTTTGATGGCTGATAGAGGATCTATGTGAAATTATTTGATGATCTTAGTCAAATTCCTAGCAAGCAGGTATCCATGTTACAAAATCCCTGATTACTGGCACTTATTGGTGCCCTCGTTGACAGTCTCCACAAAAGACTAAAAACTGAATGGGCATGGAGACTGACCTACCCTCACACTCCTGCAAGTGGCCTTTCTGGGTCAGGATTGCAGCAGAATGGTGTGAAGTAATGTGAAGAGGCTTTGCAGTGCCTGTTTTGTGGATAAATGGAGGCCTTTCAGTTTCTAAGGCTGTCAACCTGGCATAAGCAATAAATTCAGTTACAGGCAGATAATAGAAAAGACAGTAAGACTACCACATCTGTGTGAAAAATGTCCCTTTTGTTCCTTAGAAGAAGGCAGCAATATAGGAAATGGAGGAGGCAAGGTTTGAGTAATTGTTTTTTGGGGTTTGGAAATACCGTAACTTCTCTAGCAGGTGAATGAAGGGGTCTTTTTCACATCTATGTTCCTAATGATCTTGAGTTCATTGTAGATATTTTTCTGTGACAAACCTTTTCTGTTTTTATCCTAGCGACATCGCTGACTGAATAATCAATACACCTTTTTTTTCTCCTTGATCTATTTAAGCATAAGAGTGACATTATTGAGTAGGAGAAGAGGGGTCACCATCTCAAATATTGTAAGATTATTGACAATTTCTCTTTATTATGTTAGCAAAAAAGCCCAGTGTCTCCTGATATTCTCTTGATGATTTATGCTTTTGCTGATAATATATTAAAATATTATATGTGTATTTATTCCTAAAACCTTACTATTGGAGTGTCAGAAAAAATTAAAAGGGACATGCACCAAGCCCCAGGAGGGCCTAATGTCTCTTCCCCCATTTGTTTCTTTTCATTCTTAAATCTTATTCCTTCTCCTTTCTTCATTGCTGTGTCTCAGGTATGGTCTGTCTTTCTAATAGATCTGGTAACTAATTTAAAGAGGATCTAATATGCCAAGTTTTTATATCTCTGACCATTTCCAGGGAAAAAATTAATTTGTGATTTACATTTTATATATATATAAATAAAAATTTAATATATGTACCTAATACTCAGAGTTCATTTTTCTTAATTCTTTTTCAGTCATTTTTGGTCATTTGTACTCATTTGGTTAAAAAAAGAGTGTTTCAGTTACACAATGAAAAAAGGGTCCAAGTTTTACAGGGTTTTGCAACTATTCAGTATAACAGAGATTTATATGTGTTCTAGAGTCACTGACAATCAGATAAAAGTGACTGCATTACTTGCTACTTAACGACCCGCTGGACCTCATACAAAAATATGTAATAGTTGTTAAACCTGTTGTGATCTTGTCCTGCTAAATTCCTGCCTTTTCAATAAGATCTCTGACCCTCTTCTATTGCCAGGCCTCTGTATTCTACCAGTATGACACTTTTTAATAGGGTTCCATTACATTCAATGGAACAACATGATATACAGTTCATAAGTAGGCCACAAGAGTGCCCTTTCACAGGATGTAGGCTACACATCTCAAAACACTGTCAAGATGATATTTGGACCTCTTTTGCTCTGTTCCCTTTTGGTCATTGACACTGACATGCTTGGATTTCTGTGGAGCTGAAAGGCCATTTCATTAGTTGTGAGTGATGATGCTGTTTTATTGTCTATGTTGTGTTAGGAAGGATTTCAGCAATGGATATATGCCATGGGCAACATCTCTGATTAAGAAATATTGGAGAAAATAGCACTGATGTTAAATTATATCTGAAACAATGGTGGCATTTGCAATACAAAATATTTTTATGTCTTTGGTAATAGGACAGTATATCTGCAGTAGTTCCATTATATTCTGTATCATTTGATTTGATTGGAAAAACAAAACAAAAAGGACCAGAATAAGGTAGTAAGGAAAAGCTGTACTGTGATGTTCATCCATGGTATATCTACACAGTAAAAAAAGCCCCCATAATAATGAGTCTCAGAATCCCGGTCTACAGACTCAGGCTTTTGCAACAGCGCTAAAAAGAGCCATGCAGACATTCCTGCACAGGCTCTCAAACCCAGCCTATTCCCTGAGTTTGAGCCCAAGCTCCAGCCTGAGTGGGAAAATCTATGTGGCTATTTTTAGCACCCTAGTGCAAGCCCAAGTCTGTAGAACCTGGCTCTGAGACTCACTGCATCAGGTGTTTTTTTGCAGTGTAGATATACCCCCAGTTGTCTGTGGTGAGTGTTGGGGGAATCAGAGGCAGAACAGTTGTGGAAGGGTTCACATTAGGTGACATGGAGGATAAGTTAGGGATGGACAATGGTTCCTTATGGAAAAAGTCCTATACAACTTACTGGAAAATTGTAACCTATTCCCACAGAACTGAATAGAGAATTATATCCCACCTAAAGAATTCTATGGGGTAATTTTACAAAACCCTACAGAGAGGATACAATACTCTGTTAAAATATGAAGGCACCCCATTGTCAAGCTCCATTGTTAAGGTTGTGTTTAATTTTCCACGTAATAAAGGTGTAAATCTTTTAACATGTATCACAAAAATCACTTTCACACAGGGACATTTTCAAGAAATATCACAAAGTTTAATTTTCCAGGCACTTTTCACACTTTCTTCTTGGTAGATTTCTAAAAGTTTTTAAATCACTCTCTTTAAAAAAAAAATCCCAGAGTCCATTTTCCCCCCACATCTCCTATAACAAAATCTCAAAGTTGAAAACTTCAAGTTTCACACAGTGCTTCAGACTGCAGAAGTGTCCAACAAATAGGATATTTTGCAAGTGAAAACTTTCCACAGTGATAGTTCCAGTCCTGACTTGATTTAGGTCCATTGTGGCTCCTGTCTAGTGAATCACAATAGGTTCATAAGTGGGTCCTGTCTAGTGAATCACAATAGGCTCATAAGAGGAAGAAGGTGGCTGTGTAGTACGGTTGTTAACTCTGCTTCTCAGGTTTCGTTGTCTGTAAATTAACCTTTCCTCGTACTGTTCTGACCATGCCCTAAATCCTCTTGCTACAAGGAGGTGTGGAGGGAGCTTCGTGAAAGAGAGAGTTAAAGCTAAATTTGTCTGAGGAGCTAGCGGCTTCTCCCTCTGCTAAGCCTCTTACTATTTGCCAAAACGGAGCCCTGATCAACTGGGATTTCCTCTGCTCAAGAGTAACATTTCCCAGGGTGGCTGAGGCAAAAGGAGAGAAGACTGAATTGCAGGAATTGATGGTGGCAGGGAGGCTGTCACACAGAACAGGGCACTGGGACAAAAGAGTCACACGGAAACCCAGCTGCCCTTATTCTGTGCTCCCCTGCTATCCTAACCATATTGCACAGCAATTTGTTCGTGTTTTGTTTTTTTAAAATTTATTTTGGCTATTTTTTTTGTAATAATGAAACATAAGAATTTTTTAAAACAGCATATCAGCCAAAATAAGAGGGGAGCGGGGAAGGAAAATCATTTTATGTGAGCCAGGGGCATTGGAGGGAAAGGTTGAAGATGAGGAAGGCCTTGCAATGTGCCCTGCTCAGCCTCTGGTCGGCCAGGATGGGGAACGTATTACAAAGTAGATGACCGCACATGGAGAACACCCTGCCAGCTGCCCCCTTCACTTTACACTGAGATTGCTCCAGCTTGAGTGGTCCTGCTGACTGCAACTGTGACAATATGGCCTGGGGTGAGAAGTGGTCTGTTAGGTAACCAAGTCCCCAACAAATTAGGTGTCTGGCTTCACAGTTGAAGTAGATAACTTTAAAGCCAGATATGAACTAGAGAGCCACAATTTGTAAATATATGTTTTTATTATTAAATGTTTTGACTTTTTAAATATAGATAGTTAATAATAAAGATCATGATGGAAACAGTAAGTTGCCCAAGTACATAAAACTGGAAGATATAGCAGTACAGTATGCATGTACAGTTTAACTATTCAAATAAGAATGGAAACACTGTTAATGAATGAAATCTAAACCAATTATGTATATAAAGAAATAACAAGATTGACCTGTAGGCAAAGTCTGTGTGTACTAAACTTCATAATATTTGTTTAGCAATGGAAGTTTCTTTATTTAAATTGGTAGAAACTCTGCTAGAATCTCCCAAATGAGTAACCTGGTCAAGATCAACAATCTAAAACCTCATAGGAGGAAAGTAAAACGTTATGATTATTTAGTGAATGCAGTTTTTATTATTAAGCAGAGTTTCAAGCTTGTATGACTTTGTCACTGACCCTACCAATACATTTAAAAAAAAAAGTTTTGAACAATCCAAACTAACAGCATGTTAGCAGCTAATTTGAACATTATTTCAGTATCATTCATAAATTACTTTTGAATCCTTTGATTTAAGAAAAAGAAAATCCGACAAATCCTACTTTTGGTCAAAGCATAAGACCATAATTAATTCGGCATGTACTTCTGAATTAAGAGCACAGTGTTCTGAGCTGTCTAAAAAAGCTTTTTAAAATGTTGGTGAATACTTTCATAGAGCCTTATTAATGGGATGAAGTCTTAAGATTTGTCACAAATGCAGTGATGTTAATTAAATATTGTTATTCCTTTCTGTCAATCAACTAAGGTTAAGCTTTACTTGTAATTTAGACCAAAAAAAAAGTGAAACAGGCAAAAATATATAAAACAGCTGCCAGGAAAACAGAGTGGCATAGTAGGAATTGAATTTGTTGAAATTTGTGTAGTAATGCAGGGGTGCATTGCATTGCATTTTCCTCAGGTCTAAGGATGTTTTTTTAAAAATTTTTTGGACTTGTTGGTTAAATATCTTCTGTCTCATGAACGTGTTATCTGGAAGGACAGGTGTATTGGCAGCATGGTCTTCAACATAAATCACTGGTATGTGATGTGATTTGGCAAAGTGTGTGTTTTGCATGTTAATTTCAAACATGGTCATATATGGACTCTTAATTTTATTAGACACAGAAATATCACAAATCATAAGACCACCTGAATATCACTGTTATTATACTGGGAAATGCCTGTTTTCAAGTGAAGATACACTATTATCAGTTCACAGTATTCAAAAATTGAGCTATAGCGCTCCAAATTATGAGATTTTTCTTAAAAATGAGACTTTTAAAAAATGAGACTTTTAGAAATAATAAATGTGTGAGTCCTTTTATTTGCCTTAGGGTGTTTGAGCCTTTAGGGGCCCTGTTTTCAAGCTTTTTTCCATAACCACGAGGATTCAAAACTTACTCTTTTTCAGGAATAAAGGTGAATGGAATCCCACGATTCCAGGAGCTAAAACTTGGAATCCCGCCCCGCAGCAAATAACAAGACCTGCTGTAAAATCTCCACAGTTGACAACATTTACAACAAAATATGTGGCAACTGTAATAGTTCACACAGATATACAAACATATTGTTGTATTACTTCACCCATATAGAGTACTGGATATTGCCATAGGGCTATATTTCTCCCTTCTGTGGCAAGACCTTTGAGGACAAGGGAGAGCCCAGGAAAGAATGTGAAGTTTACTTTGAAGACTTTCCTCTTGATTGTCTCCTGATGGGGGACAGGTGTTTTGGGGTGACACGGCGTCAAGGAGCATGGCCCTCTAAATGTGTAAAAACATGATGTGGGGGAAACTTTGCTCCCAACCCCCCAAATCCTAGGCCTTCTACACTTTATTGTGGCTATCTCTTCCTTGAGAGTTTGGCGGCTGTTTGGATGCCTCCTCCACAGCTGTGCAGGGGACCCTGTGGGAGTTTTATGCAGCCTTTAAAATGTGTGGGGTGTTGAGGGGAACATTTTGCAGAGTGTCTCTCTTCCCTGGTTCCACCCCTGCAAACTCACAGAGCTTTGCCAGCATGGAAGGCAATGCCAGCTAATTTAGGTGAATTAAGATAGCATTGACTCTACTCCTTCCTTTCTGTTGGTTTAGGGCATTGGTTCTCATGCACTTGCACAATGGCCTTGTGTTTGGACTTCCAACACCTCAGACAAATGTTTAAATGTCCCCAAAACCCAGTCTCATGATTTTATTAAAAAAAATTCAGTGAAAACATTTCTATTGGTAATGGCATTTTGGGGAAGGGTGTTGTAAACTTTTCAAAATCTAAATAGAGTGCCTAATTACTTGTCATTGTCCCCTGCCAGTCTCCTCCCCTTTTTTATTTGCAAATGACACAGAGCACAAAGTTGCCTTAAGTGCTATATCTCTAGGACATGTAATAGCCTGGGACAGCAGAAAGCTGCTAAAGCCTAAAACAATTTTGTTAAACAATGCAAGATGTCTACTAATTAGTAATTAGATGAATTTATATGACCTATATCAACTATTAGTTTTGATATTGACTGCTAAGTAACATTATGCAGCCTTTGACAAAGTCGGTTATACTCAGATCTTGAAATATTTGCATTAATATAGGATGTAAACCATAATGAGCGGCTAAATTGTGGATGACTTTTTCGTGCTATTTTGATGATATAGCAGTATCATAGGATGACATATTGTAGGGAGTGAGGGTAAATGTCTGTTGCCAAGGTCTAAACAGCATCAGTATGGAAGTAATTCAGCAGTCAGTTTCACTAAAAGTTTGAGATCTGTGCTGTACAGAGGTAGGCATAGAAACTGTGTTAATTGCTAGCTTGTTTTCCATGTGGTTCTGTTTTAATGGAGCACATTTGTTGCAGATGATTGGAAAGTGGGTTGGACAGTGTCTAAACTGGCTATGACTAATTCGAACAGTGATTATATTATAATGGTTAACAGTCCTCTTTGTAAACTCCTTTCATTCACAGTTCCCTTGCCATTGAAATGTGGTTCAAGATAACTGAAAACTATTCTTCGTTATTTAAACTTGGCCTCAGAGAAGAGTAAGAGCATGGGTTGTGGAGTCATCTTTTCCCTGATTCAAATTCAAAACCACACCCCAAACTGGTTTCTTTAGACAGTATTCTAGGACTATCTCCATCATTATTATGGTTTGCTGAGCATATTTAGCTGAGGTAATGGACTCTAAGAATGACCACTTGAAGGAACTGAAGTGACCTTAACAAATGCTAAAAACTGGCTTTGTTCATACTACAGCACTTTCACCTCTTCATTGGAGTGGAACTGAACACAGTCATTTCGGACTGTCTGGAATATTAATAACCATCTCTTGTTGGCAGATTTTCTGTATCTTCTAACTCAATAAAATTGGACATGCTTAATGCTTAATTTATGTTACAACGAAATTGCAGATAAATTACCCAGCAATGCTATACAATCTGTCCATTTAATGTGCAGAACAATAACCTTTCTCTTTATACTTATGAGACTTGTATATCAATACATAGTGTGTTTGTCCTAATTCTTTTCGAGTTCAGACATGTCGTCTTGTCTAACAATGATGTAGTGATTTCTTATAAGTATTTTATTTGGGACTTTTCTGATAAAACATGTGCGATGGACATCACATTTACTGAGGACTACAGTGAATGTCATAGTCTAACTCTTGTGGATAGTTCTTAGCACAGAGGAAAAAAAGACATGGTTGAGTGGTGTTTTTTTTTTTTTTTTTAACTATTTTTCTCACATTGTCACTAAAATACTCTTTGTTATCTGAATGGGACATCTGCTGACTAGCCTAGCATTCTTTACCTGATTGTGTGAAAAGTCTTTGTTAAATCTGTTAGGCCTTGGAGGCCCAGTAACCTGCTAAGTGCTATAGAGCCTGAAAGACATCATGTCCTTGGACTAACTTGTCTCTTTTGCTTATGGTTGTCTTGATAGATAAAATTTGTGTAGGTACATGTTACTGGGGTAAGTATAATAGTAATACAATAATTGATACATTAATGAGTAGTTGCATTTTCTTGATTTGTCTTATATGAAAATCAACATGAGATAAAGTACATTTTGTAGTAGAAACAGAAGACTACAGAAGACTAAATTTAAAAATTAACGTAGAGCTTTTTTGTGACTATATTAACAACCTACTGGATCTAGAATTACTGCTGTTTTGATTGATATGGAAGGAAAATCTACTTCTTTGGTGACATCCTAAAACTGACAAGCATAGAATAATACAAAACCATTTTGGCAATTACCAAGAGAATGTTGAAATGTTGCAGGTTTGAGGCAATATTAACATAAACTTAAAAGCCACATTTTTTTAAAAAGTTTGCTCTGCACTGAATGAAGTATACAGCTGTAGTATACAGCTGAAGTAGCATGAAGTATATGAAGTATACAGCTGTAGTAGCTTTTTGGACTGTTGTATTGCCCCTACCAACAAAAAGGTCTGTTAAAAAGCACATTTAAATTTAATTGGCATTTTGAAGTTTTGATGACTGCTTGCTCTCCTCCACAGAAATAAAACTCCTTTTAAAAAAGGTCAGTGTCAGCACTGAGATTTTTATGAGAATAGAAAAAATACAAATTTTAACTAATTTTTAAGCTCTCTTGTGGAAATTGTATTCAGCTCCTGTTGTCTCAGGTTGACAGGCTGCACTTGGTTTTCTAGTGCTCACCGAAAGAAAATGTGTATTCCAGACTATAATTGGAAAAAAAAAATTACAACTTCTTTTTAAAAATCTCTTTTTGTAATTGTTACATCACAATTTTAGGCAACTTTGGACCTTTATTTCTATTTTTTGTTGTTGTTGTTGCTTTTGTTTCTAGTATGCTCTAGTTTTTCACTGAGGGAAGCACACAATAATGTTAGAAATGTAGAATTTCAACAGCTGAGCTGTATAGCAGAACTGTCAAGAATCTATTAAACAGTTTGCAAAATATTAATACAATAAATAATTCGATAAGTCGTGGTCTAAAAAAGATGCATATTTTCCCCGTGAGCAATGTTTAGCCTTTTAAAGTTTTGATAAATTTTCGCTAATCCTGTTTCTTACAGTTTTTTCTGTAATTTGTCTTATCATCCAGGTTGCTGTGTCATATACTATATTACAGAGGAAAAAGAAAAGGAGTACTTGTGACACCTTAGCGACTAACAAGTATCTAAGGTGCCACAAGTACTCCTTTTCTTCTTGCCAGTACAGACTAACACGGCTGCTACTCTGAAACCTATATTACAGAGGTGGCACTAAAACTGAAAGTGAATGGAAACTCAAGTCTCTTCCCATGTACACTGTCCGTTGTTTTTTAAATCAGCACCATTTGTTTTGGCTTCAGAGTAGCTGTATGTTCTAATTCACAGCTGGAGGTATGGTACTGCAGTGGTGGTCAACAGTGAATGGGGGAGGAGAGTATAATGAATTTAAAAAACCTCAGGATTAAAGGCAGGCGCTTCAGTCTTTTCTCTGTCAAAGCACTTGTCTAAATTGTGATGAAAAGATGAAAGAATTTTAAAGGGAAAACCGTTCAGATTTTAAATATCAAAAAGATATATTTGGTTTTGATATTGCCTTGAATGGAAATAGACCGTTTTCCTTCATCTTTTCAGTTATATTGCCTAAAATTGTGCCTTTTTGGTCATGATTCTTTTCAAAGGAGTAGCAGAGCTAAGCCTTTTAATTTAATTGTAATAAAATGCTGCCCTAAAGAAGAATAAAAACATATTTTTATACTAGTTCATATAGAAAAACATATAACTGTAATAGTATTTTAACTATAGTTTGTATAGATCTCACACACTTAAACGCTATGCAAATCTTTTGATACTCCAGGGCAAACAACTAGGAGACTATAATATGCAGTGTAGAAAACATATGCCATAAATTTGATGATAACGCTTGTGAGTTCATCATAATTTATATAAAGAATCTACAAGAAAAAAAATAGAGAAAGAGCACATAGTAGTATTAACAATAGCAATGTGCAAAGAGAAATAAAAAGGTTACCTTGCCCTTATGTACATGACTGTGTTAATGCTATTATCATGCTGTATTCTGCTCATATGCTGTGATTTATTATGGAAAGTGCAAATATTATGACACTAGAATTCCTTTCAGTTGTGCTCTAATTTTGGTAGTCCTGTTATTTTCCCCATATATTTTAGCTGATGAAAGAAGAACAGGACCCTTTTAGTGGGCAGTCAGAGACTTAACTGCCCAGATTGTATATGTTGTTCAGCTGTACTGATTGCAACTGTGTAGAGAAACATGGGTGGGAGGCTGTTTTAAAAGAAAATGAAGAAAGCGTTTGTTTAGCTGCATGGCAACACAAATATTTCAATAAGTGAGGGCTGACAGTGCATTTCATTACAGCAAGGATGCCAGCTTGTACAAATTGTATATTTATTTTTCAATATTAGTTGAAGATGCCTAAATTTAACTGTTTAATCTCTGGCATCTATTTATTAATCTAAAACTAATATGAAGCAGGTCCACGGAAGGGAGCATGAACCACCAGACTCTGCTATATGAGGATGTTTGGAAGAGGTTGCTGGTAGCTTGCAGGGACTCCTTCTTGAGCTCATTCACTATGCTCCTCTTTTCTTATGCTCCTCTCATGCATTGGAATGTGGAAAAGATATCTCATGCATAGTCTCCCCATGCCTGAGATATCTGTTCCACATACCAGAGACATCCACCTCCATCCTGAACACACTTGTCCAAAAGCCTGTAACTGCTTCCTCATGTGTTCCCCCTTGTGTGAGAAAGACTTCCATCCAAGGCTGTCCCTCTGGGATACACCCAGACTTCATAATCTGTATATCCTGGGAGAAGCCTCCTCATTTGACCACTGCCTGCCTTCCTCCCACAGGTTCTGGCAGCTGTTGGTGCTGGAACTAGACATAAGGGAAGGGGGCTGCTGCACCCCCTGGCTTGAAGTAGTAATAACAACCCAAATACATGGTTTCTACCTTCATCACCTCCACTATAAAAATTGTTACAGCACCACTGAAGGAAGGATCGCTCTGACCAAAGTCTCAATCCTTTATCCCTGGGAAGAGGCAAAGCAAAAAGAGGACCGATGTGACTTGAACATTTCTCCTCTGCTGCCTGAAAAGGAGAGACTTGAGGTGGCCTCTTTCTAGGGTGAAAGTCTGTTTCATTCAGCCTTATCTTCAGCCTAGGGTTGCCACTTTTCTAATTGCAGGTAATGGAATCCCCAAGGCGCTGCCCCTACTCCACCTCTTCCCTCCAAGGCACTGCCCCTTCTCTGCCTCTTTTCCCCCAGACCCCACACTCATTGCTTGTTCCTCTTCCCCCGCCCCCATCACTCACTGGATTGTCTTAAGGAGCCTGCCTGCAGACAGGAAGTGGCCCCAGCTGAGCAGGCGCTGGCATGGTTAATGACCATGCGCTTCCCCGTGCCCCGTGGTAACTGGCCTTTTTGTTTGGGTGCCATTTAGGGTTGCCAGGTCCCGTTTTCAACTGGACCCTACTTCTGTCTCCCATAGAAAGAGAGGCCAAGAATGAAAGACCTCATAGGCACAGCTCACATTTCCCTGCTGTAGGAGATGGACTTTAAAGAAAAGATTGAAAAAACAAAAATCCTAAAAAAGGGTATCTGTGTGTATGTAAATGTATGGTGTATAAAAACAAACATCTTCTGTATTTTCCACAGTATGCATCTGATGAAATGAGCTGTAGCTCACGAAAGCTTATGCTCAAATAAATTGGTTAGTCTCTAAGGTGCCACAAGTACTCCTTTTCTTTTTGCGAATACAGACTAACACGGCTGTTACTCTGAAACCTAAATGTATGATGTAAATCATGGTGCACAGCATGGCATAGTAATGCATGTTTTAGCAGCAGCTGTTTGGGGTGATCAGATTCCTCACAGATGTTGAGGACACAAATGCGTTATGCAGGACATCCCATATGAGTCCCGGTAATGCTTTTACAACCACACTGTATTATCGTGTATTCTGTATATGCCACATACTGAATGAAAAATTAGAACTATTTTAGCAATGTTCTTAAATTGTGTGTGGGACATACTATTTTGCATATACATAGACACCTTTTCTAGTAAAGCCAGTTGGCTTAATTACTATAAATCTATCTCTACAGGCCTCAGAAGGAGCCATGAAAACATCTAAATATGACCTAAAATAACATTTTTATACCAAAAAGTCACAGATTTGAAGGCCGATATTTCAGGTCCTTCCAGGGTGACAAATCAATCATGTGTCCCTCTGGGAAGCTGGGAATATCCTCTTTCCAGTAAGATATAGCATCCCTTTCCACCCTTTGTAGGGCTTTGTAGGGATTAAAGTGTGTAAAAAAAACCTGCCACTGCCCCAGGATTAAATTTAGCCTGTTGTGAGCCTGGGGAAGTTCAGCATGTGGACGTGTGGTCTATGGAGCTTTAAGAACAGGGGTGAAAGTGTGTGGTTAGGGCACCTTTATATGATCATAAACCTTCTGTATGGCAAGGTTCCAAAAAAAGCCTTGGCAGTTCGGAAGCTATTTGCAGCTGGAGCTTGGTTTCAGACGGAACCTAGGAATGAAGTGGACAGGATGTAGCTTGTAAACAAGAATGCACTCAGCGTACTAACTTGATTAATTTGACAATTAAAATCATTGTAGTAGAATTTAATAGTGTGACTGGCTGATTGGGTATAGGGGATGTATAATGGGGAGAGAAGGTGAAACATTTCTCTTGAAGATTCATTTTTAAAATGGTTGCTGTTCGAAGCTGCTTAGGGCCATGGGATAATAATACCTACCTCTTCCACAGAGCTTTTCTTCAATAGATCTCAACATCCTGTATAAAGAAGGTCACTATCATTATCACCATTTTACAAATGAGGAAACTGAAGCTTAGAGTGGTGAAGTGACCTTCCCCCCAGGTCACCCAGTAGTAGACGGTGGGATAGAACCTGAGTCTTAGTCTAGTGCGCTAGCTACTAAGCCACAGTGCCTGGGAAAATTGTATAAATGGAAGGAGAATGAGGTGGTCAACCGTGCCTGGTAAATTAATTTATCACGTGGCTCTGCAATTTCATATGGATATCATCTCCATGTGTGGGTATAGATAAATACGTCAAAATGTAGTTGCCTTCAGTTTGGAAGTTTTTAGGTTGGAATGGAACCAAAATGTAAATGCAAAACTCTACCTGGGCCAATTTCACATGGTTTCCACCAACAATGATAGATCCCACACCAGCCTTCAAAACTTTTGGCCCAGTTTCACTCTTCCCTTTGCTAGTGAAACTGAACTGAATTTTAGCTTGTAAGTAAAGTTGAAATCAAGTAAACTTTGCCTAACTGTAGGAATCAATGTGAAATTTTCACACAGTTTGTAAATGTAGGTGCACAAACACATGGTAGCAAAATACCAGTATCCACTGGAATGAAGTGATTATTGGGTAAATATCTATATCTAAGAATATAACCATAGTTTTGGTATTGCAAATAACAGAGTCATTCATCAACTTAATTTCTGTCCCCCATAATGAAGGTGGCATGATTAATTCAGTGATAAATTGCAAAAGTCAATATTATATTAGAAAATTGTCTCCTGCAAAGCAGGGCAGCAGTTTTCATAAAAGTCAGTGATGACCCATAGAAAAACTGAGTCAAATGCTTTTATGATTTTTCATCTAACATATATCTATTGTTATCTTAATTATTGAAAAAGAAAATTTGACAGTTCTGAACATTTGAAGAGTACCATTGCTAAGGGAATTTTAGGAACTTAAGTCAAAAGTGCTTTTATACATTTATATGAGAAACAGTTACAAAACCAAATAAGTAATTTATAAGGGATTTGAGGGCTAAGTATTTAGTACAGTATGTTACAAACCAGATGTGAATGAACTTTTGAAACAAGACAGAGTAACTGGCATTGCAAAAGGAGTGGTTACATGGTAGTAAGAATATCTATTGGTAACTATGCTAATCTAGACAGGTTTCAGAGGGGTAGCCGTGTTAGTCTGTATCAGCAAAAAGAACGAGGAGTACTTATGGCACCTTAGAGACTAACAAATTTATTTGGGCATATAAAGGTGCCACAGGTACTCCTCGTTCTTTATGCTAATCTAGCAAGTGGCATTTAAGAAAGTACACGAGTGACCTGATTTCTTGGGATGAGAAAGGGCTACCCAAAATCAGTCTTTTGAAAATCCAAAGGGTAGCTCTGGGGCAACTCTTGCTTCCTCTCATTGTGACAGATGTGAAAGGCCATGCATCAAATGGTACCAGTGTGGTTTGGCTGTGCTGTGCTGGGTGAAACAGGATGCATGGAGCAGGGATGCAGGATGCACAAGGTTGTTCAGAAAGAATGGGAATGAGGTATGGCAAAGCAGTAGAATCGGCTAATGAAGCTTTGTGGCTATATTAGTGTCCGTATAATAGCACCACTCCTGATTTATAGTTTGGGAAGATGGAGAGCCAGATCTAGTTGTTAAATCTGAAATAAAGAGGCTCATACGATAGTGACTGTGTAGTAGTAATTAATGCGGTTACATAATTTGTGTTGTAGCAAATAAAATGGATATTCTTGTCCATTCTGGAACTATCAGGTTAATGGCCATTTCTGTTGAAAAGAGTTGAACTGCTGGGGTTCAAGCAACTGTGTTTTTGTTGTTTGTTTGTTTGGGGGGGGGGGAATGTACTTACCAGTGCTCACCCAGCTGAGGGTATCTGCTTACAGACAGGAAGGATGGGTTTGTGGTGGTTTAAGTTCAGTTTCTGTTCTGTGGTGTTCAATCATCACTCAGTGCTTAAGATACTTGCAAGAGCACTGCTTTATTCTGTGGCCTGTTTCTATTGGCTGTGCATAACAACAAGAGCTTCCCAGCAGCCTATCCAGACTCTCTCTGGAAAGATAAGACATGAAAGGCACAGTCCCCAATACCTCACAAGCTTCCTGTATGATACTGGGCAAATGATTTAATCCCTTTGTGCCTCAATGCCCCATCTGTGAAATAAGGACTGATGATAATACTTCCCTACCTTATAGGGACATGAGGATAAATTCAATAATGATTGTGAAGTATACAGATATTGCAGTGATAGGTGTGGGGGCACTGCTTCCCATTCTGAACCTGACGGACACTGATACAAATCTTATGGTTGGGACCCGGTGACTGGGGAGAGGCATCCTGAAAAATCTGTGGACACTGTTTTTGCATAATAGCATATTTTAAAAGGAGCCTATTTCTCCCCTTCTCTGATTAAATTTTCATGGAAGAAATTCCATTGACAACATGATTTGGCCCTGAATGTACATTGGTTTCAATTAGTATCTATGGAAGAACAGTTTTATAGATCCTAAAACTGCAACTATATGTTGAGAGCTTTTTTCTGTGTTTTCTTCTGAGCTATCAGAATGGTATCTTTGAAGGGAAAACCTCTTACCCTCCTTGTTCCTTGATGTCTCTTTGTGATCTTTTATGACTTTTTTCCAGCATTGTGTACCTGTTTTTATACTCCAATTTAATTGATTGGTCCAACATGCAATATTTAGGGCTAGATTGTGACTGGACCTTCTGTGGGTGGGCAAGGACTGTGTGTTCAAAGGAAGGGTCGGAAGAAGGTGAAGCTGTGGCCCCCATTTTCCCTTTGTATTCAGCCTCCAGTGCTCCCTAGGCCAGTGTGACTCTGCACCATATTTACTCAGAGCTGCACCCTAATGGCACAATTGAGCTGTTAATGTACCAAATCCCATTCAATGCCTTGTCCTGCACCACACCAGCATGATTCCTGATTCTACACAACTGCTTAGCTAGTGTTTCCAATATGCCATGCTAGTAACTGCTGCTGTGCCAGCCTGAACAGCCAGATTGCTATGCTGAAGTCTTAAATTGCTGCTTCTCTGCTATGTACGCTAATATAAATACTAATATAATATACAGATATTCAGTAGAAGCCACAGGACACGAAGTACTGTAGCCACGCAGGAACTGATTGTTCTAATGGTGTGTGGATTAAGATTTTACCTGGATAGCCTTCTATCCAGTAGATGTTAAATGATGCAGATAATTTATTATCTAAGCAGCTCTGATCTTAAAGCACATACTACCACTGTGTGTAGGAGGCTGATGCAAATTTTACCTCATTCACCAAAAAGGCAATGGCACATACTTCAACATTAAGCAACAAATATACCTTCTGGAGACCAATTTATCCCAATGTATATTCATTGTGCTTATAAATACATATATAATATAATTGCAAACATTACACAGTGTCTTTAAAATGTGCTATATTCGGGCTCAATCTTTCACACTCTGTGTGCAGAATTCCAAATGGAGGCAAGGGGAGGGTTTGAAGGCTCAGGCCAAATACCACTTTTCTCAAGTTCTGTTTTTCACTAGGTATAGAGTGTCCGCTAGTGTACTACTTTTTCATTTGCAAATTGGATACTATTAATTTAGGCTTAAATAGAGACTGGGAGTGGCTAAGTCATTATGCAAGGTAGCCTATTTCCTCTTGTTTTTTCCTACCCCCCACCCCCAGATGTTCTGGTTTAACTTGGATTTAAACTTGGAGAGTGGTCAGTTTGGATGAGCTATTACCAGCAGGAGAGTGAGTTTGTGTGTGTATGGGGGTGGGGGGGATGTGAGAAAACCTGGATTTGTGCTGGAAATGGCCCACCTTAATTATGCACATTGTAGGGAGAATGGTCACTTTGGATGAGCTATTACCAGCAGGATAGTGAGTTTGTGTGTGTGGTTTTTGGGAGGGGGGTGAGGGGGTGAGAGAACCTGGATTTGTGCAGGAAATGGCCCAACTTTATTATCATGCACATTGTGTAAAGAGTTGTCACTTTGGATGGGCTATCACCAGCAGGAGAGTGAATTTGTGTGTGGGGGGGTGGAGGGTGAGAAAACCTGGATTTGTGCTGGAAATGGCCCACCTGATGATCACTTTAGATAAGCTATTACCAGCTGGACAATGGGGTGGGAGGAGGTATTTTTTCATATTCTCTGTGTATATATAAAGTCTGCTGCAGTTTCCACGGCATGCATCTGATGAAGTGAGCTGTAGCTCACGAAAGCTCATGCTCAAATAAATTGGTTAGTCTCTAAGGTGCCACAAGTACTCCTTTTCTTTTTGCGAATACAGACTAACACGGCTGTTACTCTGAAACCTCTACTACTTTTGTTACTCAAGTTGTTAGCTTATTTTCTCTTTCTGTTTCTCAGAGGTGGAGTTTTTGTTTGTTTGTTTGGGTTTTTTTTGTTTGCTGAGGTAGAATAATAGTGAAGAATCCACCAAGGTATATTTTAAAATGTGTTTCTGTGAAAATATGTTCTGATCCATTAAGATACGATTCTTTTGCCCTGGCAGGAGAACAGCCATGCTAGCAGATGACAGTAGTACCCCCAGTTTTAGATCGATACTGCCAAGTTTTCAGTCTGTTCTCAACTACATATTATTCTGTTTCATATCAGATTTCACAAGTAAATCTTTGTCTACCAGACTTTATTTGCCATTTGGAAAACACAACAAGGACTGATAATTGTTTGACTGTAAAAACTGACAATACCTGTGAAGAGAAACGTATTTTCTGTTAATGTAGGCATTTCAGTGACTTACATGTAGCTATGTAAATATTTCTTCAGGGCCAGACTGTGACACTCCTACCCATAGTGGGACTACTGAGACTATTGACTGAGTAAGGTACTATTCCAAATGAGCAGGGGAGGACAGAATTTTACCCTTACTTACTAAAATATAGAAATCCAAACCCTTGACTCACATGGCTTGGGGTTTTAGATATAGCCAGTTTATGGTTTGGAACATAATAGAAGGTTTTTGGGTTCATTTGAACTTCAAAATCCCTGTGTTACACAACACTGACAGGTGCAGTACCTCTTAGGGTATATCTACACTGCATTTTTAAAACCTACAGCTGCAAGTCTCAGAGCCCAGGTCACAAAATCATAGAATATCAGGGTTGGAAGTGACCTCAGGAGGTCATCTAGTCCAACCCCCTGCTCAAAGCAGGAACAATCCCCAATTTTTGCCTCAGATCCCTAAATGGCCCCCTCAAGGATTGAACTCCCAAGCCTGGGTTTAGTAGGCCAATGCTCAAACCACTGAGCTATCCCTCCCACAAAGGTCTACAGACTCAGGCTCACGGGGCTTGCTCTATGGCCCAAAAACCAATTGTATAGACATTCAGGCTGGGCTGCGCATTGGGCTCTGAAGCCTGGAGGGAGGTGGGGTATTCAGAGCCTGAATGTAAACATGAAAGGGGGCCAATTTATGAATTAATATAGTTTGTTAGATTTTAGCTTTAAAATCTGTCACCCTGGCAAATTCATAAATTGACCCCCAGCCTGAGCCAAAATGTCTGCACAGCTGTTTTTAGCATCATAGCACAAGCCTGAGACAGTAGACCCAGGCTCCGAGACATGCTTCTAGATATACCGCTACTATCACCTAATCTGGCTTGCTTGCCAGGCTGATGGATTGTTGGGGATGGAATGGAATCCACCTGCACTTGGCAGCATGGTGATGCAGAACTGCATGGAGGATGGGAAACTCATGCAAATGAGCTGACATCCATCCCCGTGCTGCCACAATCAGATCCTCAGTTTCTCTTTCCACTCACTGTCACTTTCAGGGAATGTTGTAATGCCTATGCAGCTCTGTTTGAAGGAGAGGTTGGCCCAGGATCCCTGTATTATGTTGGGGATGGGGAATCACTGGTACTCTATTTCCTCTTCCTCTTGATGGTTGTGGAATGTTTTTTGGCCCAGTGGGCTCCATCTAGGTTGCCTGTCTGACAGCTCCACTTCAATGTTCTCAGTAAGGGACACTGTTTGGGGCCATGCAGAAGTCACCATGGCTGTAGTTCTCTTGGAGAGGACCCTTCTTGCCACTACCTGTGAGATGTCAGAGATTTACCACTTTCCCTTATATCATTATGATTGATATATTAGTGGAGGGAGAGCAGAAGCATGTAAGCAGTGAGGTGTGCAAGAACATAAACAGCTGAAAGGCATTTTCCAGGCTGTGACACAATGTGACCAAGAGATCTACATCAACTTCCTGGATGATGAAGCAGAGGACAGCCAAAAATAAACAATCTGCATCCCCTGGGTGGCAGCTATAAACAAACTTCTAACATCTCTATCACAAAACCAGATGGCTCTCACTGCCTATTGATGGACACAGTCCTGGACAGATGGAAAACACATTATGAAAGTTATTAGCTTATTGTGCTGAACCATGCACCTGCTGAAGACTGTCCAGAGCTCTGTGACTTGGCAAACCGCACAGCTGCAAGACCAGGGACAAATACTGATTCTTCATAACTTGAAGTACGAAAGGCTATCTAAAAGTTGCAGAATGGACATGCTGCTGGATGTGATATTATTCCACCCGAGCTGCTAAAAAAAATGTCCTGGAGCCAGTGAGCATCGGATAGCATGTTCTTAAAAGTATGGGCATCAGGCAAAGTACCAGCAGAATGGAAAGACAACATCATAGTGTCCCTGTATGAGAGCAAAGGATCTTACACTAAGTGTGACCTATACAGGTCAGTCTCATTGTTATAACTCCCTGGAAAGGTCTTCACTCCTTAGCAGACCTCATTGTCCACAGCAATCAGGTTTCATTGTTGGGCAGAGGACTATGGATGCTGTCTTTACCCTGAGCATTTCACAATCACCATTACTATCTTGGTAAGGAGTATATTCCTACTGTTATACTCTTATTATTCAAGCATTGAGTTTCTAGAGATAGAGATTCTGTTTGATTCATTTAAGATTTTTACTATATTTGATTCTATGCCCTTCTTTCACATATAATGCCACTCCTCCACGAGCACAACCTACTCTGTCATTCCTATACATTATGTACCCTACAAGATCTCTATCAAGCATTCTTAAAACTACAGTACCCACCTGCTGAAGTGAAAAAACAGATTGACAGAGCCAGAAGTCAACTACTACAGGACAGGCCCACAAAGAAAATAACAGAACGCCACTAGCCGTCACCTTCAGCTCCCAGCTAAAACCTCTCCAGCGCATCATCAAAGATTTACAACCTATCCTGAAAAATGATCCCTCACTCTCACAGATCTTGGGAGACAGACCAGTCCTCACTTACAGACAGCCCCCCAACCTGAAGCAAATACTCTCCAGCAACCACTCACCACACAACAAAAACACTAACCCAGGAACCTATCCTTGCAACAAAGCCCGATGCCAGCTCTGTCCACATATTTATTCAAGTGACACCATCATAGGACCTAATCACATTAGCCACTCCATCAGGAGCTCGTTCACCTGCACATCTACCAATCTGATATATACCATCATGTGCCAGCAATGCCCCTCTGCCATGTACATTGGCCAGACTGGACAGTCTCTATGCAAAAGAATAAATGGACACAAATCTGACATCAGGAATCATAACATTCAAAAACTGGTAGGAGAACACTACAACCTCTCTGACCACTGAGTAAAAGATTTAAGGGTGGCAATTTTGCAACAGAAAAGCTTCAAAAACAGACTGCAATGAGACATTGCTTAGCTTGAATTAATATGCAAACTAGATACCATTAACTTGGGTTTGAATAGAGACTGGGAGAGGCTGGGTCATTACACATATTGAATCTATTTCCCTAAGTTAAGTATCCTCACACCTTCTTGTCAACTGTCTAAATGGGCCATCTTGATTATTACAACAAAAGTTTTTTTCTCATGCTGATAATAGCTCATCTTAACTAATTAGCCTCTCACTGTTTGTATGGCAACTTCCAACTTCTCTGTATGTGTGTGTGTGTGTGTGTGTGTGTATATATATATATATATATATATATATATATATCTTCTTACTATATATTCCATTATATGCATCCGATGAAGTGGGCTGTAGCCCATAAAAGCTTATGCTCTAATCAATTTGTTAGTCTCTAAGGTGCCACAAGTACTCCTGTTCTTTTTATTGATTATCATAGTTCCACCAAGTTTCTGTAATGCCTGTTATATCAATATCCTTATTTAATGCAAGGCATTCAAGTTCATCCATCTTAGCATTTAGACTTCTGTATTTGTATATAAGCACTTATAAAATTTGTCAATATTTAGTTGTTTGCCTGCATGTGATGTAATTGAATGGGACTCTGTTTTGTTTGACTGTTTCTCTTCAGTTCCTTATCTATATTTTATCAGCTTCTATCCTCTTTTTACTAGGATATAAAGTATCCTCTTTAATAAATCCTCCCCCAGGGGATGTGTCTGTCCAAACTGTGTGCTTCTCCGCACCTGTTGTTTTTTTCCCTAGCCCATTGTTTAAAAAATCCTCTATGACCTTTTTAATTTCACTTACCAGCAATCTGGTTTTGTTTTGGTTTAGGTGGAGCCCATGCTTCCTGTATAGGCTCCTCCTTTCCCAAAAGGTTCTTCAGTTCGTAGTAAACCTAAATCCCTCCTTTAAATGCCATCGTCTCATCTATGCATTGAGACCCTGCAGTTCTGCCTGTCTTCCTGGCCCTGCATGTAGAAATAGAAGCATTTCAAAGAATGCTGCCATGGAGATCCAGGACTTTAATCTCTTCCTTAGCAGCCTAAATTTGGCTTCCAGGACCTCTCTCATACCTTTGCCTCTGTCATTGGCATACATGTACCATGACCATCAGCAGTGTACATATATCTGTCTAGATGTCTTGAAAGGTCCACAGTCTTTGGCACGCAGCAGGCAATTCACCATGCAGTTCTCCCAGTGATAAACCCAACTATCAATATTTCTAATAATCAAATCTCCCATTACCATTACCTGTCTCTTCCTAATACCTGGGGTTCCCTCTCCTGGAGGGGTATCCTCTGTGCGAGAGGATACCATTACGTCTTCTGGAAGGAGAGTCCCAACTATGGGATCATTTCCATCTGCTCCAGCTTGATGTTCTCCTTCCTGGAGACTTTCATCCTCCTCAACAGCGTAGAGGCTGTCAGACTGGGGGTGGGAGTGCTCTACTTGTCCCAGAAAGTCTTGTCTATGTATATTTCTGTCTCAGCCATGCTGGTCTAAAGAGCCTGCACTCGGTCTCTGCAGGCCATGAGCTGCTTGCACAGAATGCACACACACACCACTTGCCTACAAGGCAAGTAATTGTACAAGCTGCATTCAGTGCAATAAACTGGATAGTCCCCACTCTGCTGCTGGACTTCTGCCTGCATTATTTTTACTCTTGCAGGGCCTTGGGTTTTGTTTGTTTGTTCTTTTGTTTTTGGGTTTTGTTTTTTGTTTTTTTTGCATGGGTCTTATTGGCCTAAGTTTATAAAATGTTTATTAGGTGTATCTTGCTCTCATACTCCCTCTTCTAACTTCTTTGCAAAACTAACTGTTTTCTGCTCCTGGTTACTAGCTCTTCTGGTCAGTTTCAAGCTGGCTTTTTTTTAACCCTTGTTTTCCTTGAGTCAGCCCTGCCCCCTCATCAAGGGATCCTAAAGGGATTAAGGATCAAAGAGTGGTAGGCTAGAGCTTCCTTAAGAAGCTCTCAACCGTGCCTAGTAGGTGGCTAGTCTCAGCACACAGTCCCCACAAATAGACCACACTACAAACTTCATTAAGCAGACACTCTACACGCATGCAAGCACAACAAACAAACTGACAGAAAACTCACTCCAAGGGTAACTTCCTTCACCTGGAGAATTCCCTCATAAAACTCCCAATTGCTGTCCCTGCTTGTCAGTTCAAGAGAAGTTGGCTCTGGAATTTCTTCCTTGATCGAGACTGAGAATTTCCTATTCCTTGCTTTTCCCTGTGCCTGACCCCAGTTTCACTTGGCTTCTGGTGACTTTCCTTGCTTTGCCCTCCTCTTCTAATGTCTTGGTGGATATAAACTTCTCTCCAGTTTTCATATGGAACACTGTTGTGTTGTCTGTGGAACTCAGATCTCTGGCTGGATGCACATTGTTTCTTTAAGCACATGTGGTGCAGAACAGACCTGAGGTTGGATAATTCATAAGAGCTGAGTATTAATATTATTATTATTATTACTTGAAAGGATCCTTATTATTTTGCGCAACAGTATTGTCACCTGGCAGCAGGTCATTAGCATTTTAGGCTTCATTTCTTCACAACAATGCACAACATGCTAATTAGAGGGTTCTGAAACTAAGCAACCTGTTTTAAAATCAGACATTTTAATTTGCAGCTTTAATGGCTGTGTTATAATAACTGGCGTTGGGGAGAAAAAAAAATCTCGTTCCAGTAGCAAGGCCCAGTGTAACAGAGGCTGACAA